>NC_142687.1:90185000-92685000 GCF_056320005.1 Nelumbo lutea | reverse complement strand
GTGCATACAATTGATCACTACAAGATTTTTCTACAACTATAAGTTGTCAAGTTTTTCGGTTTGTGTCCGTGACAAGCTACATGTACAAGTTTGGGTTGTGTTCATGACAAGAGAATCAGAGGGTTTTCTTTGCCAAAAAAACAAAAACAAAAAAGAGTTTGTTTCCCACTTACATTTCTACGAAAAAAAAAAGATTTCTTTGAATTTGTCCGCATTTTTTTGTGCTCCAAACTTAGCACAAAATTTGTGTTGACAGTTGCCATGCTACTTTAGTAAGGCAATGTTGAATGCCTAGAGTATCAACCCATTTAGGGGGCATTCTTCTTTTGGATTTTGAGTGGGCGGGAAGTTGGAGTTGGTCAATGGGATTTTGGTTCCTATTGACCATGAAACCCATGTTCTTTTTTTCTTTTTCTTTTTTCAGATTTATGTGGGGACTGAGGATAAGTGATACCCATCTCTTAGGTGGGTAAATAACTTTCTCACCTGGGGGGTGGAGTTGCCAACACTAGAATGAAACAAAAATGCCCATTTTAATAATGGTTTTTTATGGCTAAAACTGTCATTGCTTTATTTACTTGGAAAATAAAAGAACATGGGTAAATGCACTTACCCATAGTGCATTTACTCGGATAAGTAACTTACCGAAAAGCGAATGGGGCCTTAAGGTGAAGCCCTTAAAAAACCTCTTGCTTTTGGTAATTCGGAGATCCTTTTCATACTAATTAAGCTATCATTTACGAAAAAAATAAGATATTGTTGGGCTAGCCCTATTGATTTTTCTTCAGAAATGAATGATTTATGGTATATTCTATGGAAATTGTTGCAATATAACTCAAAGTGTTGTGTCACAATATTACCCTTAATTTTATTAATGATAAATATTGTTTGGGTTATGGTTGAGTTGGCCCCAGGTGCCACATGTCACATTTGCAACCGCTTTATCACTTCGGTAACGTCAGCACCACAACATTGGATAAGCGTGACCAAGAAAGGAGAGCGTCATACAAATAGGGAGGACAGCTTCACCGGGGATTAGGTCTTAACCCGAAGACCTCGACGGACAACATCATCCCGACAACCCTAGAAGCCTTATCCGAATCAGACATAGATCTTCGACTATAAGTAGGTAATCCCCACTTGAGTAAAGAACTTTTGACTTTCTAGCATCCATACTGTTACTCTGCTCGGACCAGCATTGTTCTCTTAATTGCTTGGCCTGATTACCCATTCTTCTCATTGACTTGAGCGTCAGAGTGCTACCCGGGGAATAACTCCTCGGGCCTCTAACTCTGTTCTAGGTTTCAGATCTTGTTGTGTGACTTCATACTTCCACCTTGACTCCGTCCAATTGGCAGGATTATCTGATTGTGACATCGGTTTAGAACACTAGGGCTGTTCACAGGTCGGGTTGGGTCGGTTTACTGCTATTTTTCCAACCGATGCGACCTGGTCAGGTTGCCTGAAAATGAAATCAAAACCGATCCTGTGTTAGGCAAAACCGACCTGGTCGGTTTGAGTGATTGAGTTGAGGGGCTAAAGGAGTAAGGGCAGACCAAGTTAGAAGTTACCAAGACAAAAGAAAGTCAAATTGTGTTAGAAAAAGAAGAATGAAATTTGGAATTTTTAAGAAGACTTCTAATCTAAGTAAAAAAGACATGTAATTGTAATTATCTATTTGGTGTAAAGGACCTTAGAGAATAGGATCATTTCTTTAAACCTTCCAAAAAATGTAAGAAGTTATTAATGGCATTAATGGCATTCCTTGTCTTGCAATGCTTGCCATTAATGGCATTCCTAAAGAGAAGACTAGAAAATAGAAACTATAAGTAACTAGAAATTAGAAACAAAGTTAGGTACTAACTACTAAGTGCTAACTAGGAACTAAGTCGGTTCAGTTTCGGTTTTCATGTGTGGAAACCGAAACTGAACCGACCCACCGGTTTATACTTTTTAGTAACCCAAAACCGACCGACTCAGATTGGATCGGACCGGGCTGGTCGGTTTAGTCAATTTGGGTCTTCCTATGAACAGCCGTACAGAGCACATCGGATGGAACATCATCAAATAGATATTATAAAAGATAAACCAATGATTTTGAAATACGCCATAATTTAACACAATAAATTAAATTTCTGATGTAATGTACAAATTTCGGAATACACCATAATTTGGAATCATGATTTAATCACCAAAGCAATTGTTGGTCATGAGCCCATTTCAGTTCCATTAAATGCCCTAGTAAATACTCAATCTTAATAAAAAAAAAAAAAAAGCTTGGGTTGGGGACGAAAGAACCCAAATTGGTATTGGCATTGATATATTTCTTGGCCATTGCCTTTAAACAATTTGTCACATGTAGAAGTGCAATTTGGGCAGGTTGGGCCGCGTTTAAGGTCAACCTATATCCAAACCCGACTTGGGCATAAGAGTAAGGCCCAAGCCCTTAAATCAGATCTGCCCAACCCAAACCCAGCTCGAACTAAAACTTAACTCTTGTGAGATTCGGGCCGGAAGTGTAGGAATTGTTGCAGGTTGCAGTCCACTTGCGTTTCAAAAAAGCAACTTTCCCAAAAAGAAGCGAGTTAAACGAAATAGCCGTTGTATACGTTCTTTGTAGATGTCTTATGTGACCGTTGAAATTAAAGAAACGTTACCCTTGGTTTCCGTTGTTGTGAGTCTTGTGACTCATGTTTGACATTTCAGCTCGGAGATAGATTATCTGTGTGTGCGTGAGAGAGAGAGAGAGAGAGAGAGAGAGCAGATTCCTGAGAAGAACCCTTCTTCTGGTTTCTGAACAAAATGGTGGCGAAAACCCCCACGAAGCAGACAAAAATGGCAGCTCCTCTGAATCCAAAACCCTTGAGAGAAATAGTAAGAAAGGTAAGACGACCCGGGATAAGTTTTTGGTTAGTCGTTCGTAACGGCATTTGATTTCGCTCTTCTGTCTCTGATCCTCTAACCATGATTCATTTCTTTGTTGCTCTCTTTCTGAAGGTGGATCAATGCATGGCCCGACTTCAGGAACTCCAATACACGGTTTCAGGCGGAACTAAAGTGATCTCTGGGGTAAGCCTCAGTCCTCGCAGTACAAGGGGGTACCTGAAGACCAGTCTTAGATGCAAGCAAGAGTCTCTGAGGTATGAGAGGAATATTCTGTTTTTGAAAGCTTCTTAGCTAGAGATGAGTTTTACTTCTTAGGTGGGGGAAATTTGCAGATTTTCAGTTCCCCTTCCTCCTCTTGTGCGTCTCCAATCTCTGTTTCCCTAATGGTGATTTTTATTTTCTTCTCTCATTTGCGTCTCTGTGAAGGTTAAAGAACGGTGCTGCTCGAAAATCTCCGGTGGGAAAATTTCAAGGAAGTACTATAGGTACGACCCAGATAAGATCTGCCCGTGTTTTAGCTGATATAGTTGTTGCAGAGAAATCTTTCACTTTCCTGTTCCATTTGTATGCATCTTCTCCTGTTCTACTGACTGCAATAGGGTTCTATTAGAAAGCCTGCATCTTCTATTAGAACATCATTAGACTCTTGTTTGTTTAAAAAGATTTCATTAATTTTCTCCTTGCATGGATGTGAGTAGTTTTCCATGAATTTCTGTTCATCTGGAAAATGGGGTTTTTCTTTATCTCACTGGGACGTTTTCCATTGTTAAATGATTGGAAGCTCTGTAACAGGGGAATGGCGCCGGATGTCATTGCCCGCAATGCTGGTCCAAGAGACAGTCGGGGAGATCCTGCAGGCAAGTCGATTTGCAAGGGAAGTAGTCTCAGCTGTTGCTACTCATAACAAGCAAACTGCATCTGATGATCCCAAA
The DNA here is from genome assembly GCF_056320005.1 of Nelumbo lutea. NCBI lineage: Eukaryota > Viridiplantae > Streptophyta > Magnoliopsida > Proteales > Nelumbonaceae > Nelumbo > Nelumbo lutea. The sequence goes on along the minus strand of NC_142687.1, from coordinate 92,681,182 downwards.
ACTCCTGTAACCGACCGAAGAAACCCCCAGAGATCACATCCTGAAAGCATGGAGCTTCGGACTCGGAGGAAGAAAGAGAAGCAAACCGCTCTACAGTCAATCCGGTCAGAAGTGAATACCCCAGGCCCTCAGAGGGCTCGATCGCGTATCAATTTCAAAGTTTCTTCACCTCCAAGCAGAAGAGAAGTGGGGAAAGAAAATTGGCACATTGCCCACCGGCTATCTCCCAAGAACAGACCTTGGGCCAAAAAGACTGTTCTCTTTCCAAACCCACTATTTCTATCTTCTCCGACGTCCAAACAGCGCAAATTCTGCAAAACAAGGTCTCCTGTGATAGCTAGAACCCGGCAAACTCCACATAAATTCTTGATCAAATCTCCTGTCAAGGTAAAGAATATGCCCATTTCTCTGTCTCCTGTAAGATCCACTAGTCTTGGCAAGATGTCATCACCAAAGGTCTCGACGGTGTCTAAGCTGCGAAGGTCATTCTCACCATCGAGGCTGGCCAACAGATTGGTGTCTCCATTGAAGAGCAGGATGTCAGCACAAAAGAATGGTGTACTAATGAGCGGATTAAAACAACGACCACCTTCTACACCAATGGGATTCTGAATGGAGAATTTGATTGGAACCCCCGTTAAATCATTCCACATTTGATTGTTAAATGATTTCAAGCAAGATATTTCCTCGATGTCCATATTTGATTTGTTCCATTTTGATGTAAAAGTTTGAGTATATCATCATTAATTAATTATTTAATAATTATTACAGGTTTGTCCTTCTAAAAATGGAATTAATTAATAATTGGTTTCATTGTATTAAGAGCAAAATGCTCTTTTTAAATTTCTTCTACTTCCAGAGTTCTCTTGTTGCCCTGCTATGGCCAATGTCAGGAACTGTTCTTTGGAATTACAGAGATCAATCCAATCCTTGCTCCCCTGTTTACGTACAGTTATTCAACCAAACGTTGTACCATAATCTCTCAGGTAAAATAGCCAGATAGATGACAATCTCAAAGAGCTGCTGACTTTCAAATTGGCCTCGTATAATTTCATGTCCAATGTTAATCTCATTTACAAGTTTTAACTGAGAGTTGGCCTCACATTAACAAGTTCTAATTGATGGATTTTGTGATGTGGATCTCAACCCTCCACGATCGATATGCTAACTGGACCATCCATTGCAAAAGGTTCTACATTACAGGATCAAATTTGACAGTGGCAGTTGGAGGCAGCTGACCATTTTGAATTCAGACTTTTCAGTGATCCACCATTGTGGTTTTCTCAGGTTTGGCCATTCTGACCTGATTGAAACATGTCAAGCCAAGCTGTTTAACCTTTAGGACCATGCTTCTGCAGCCAACATCTTCGTGCTTCACACCGGGCAGCTCTCACTCTAGCGGCAGTGGCTTCCCCCACTGTTTAAACTTTAGGACAGTTATACCACCACACTTCCACAGCCGATTTCTCAGCTGCCTCACACTGGGCAGTCTCACTTTAGCAGCAGGTAGCCCTCTCCACGACAGTTCACACTCTTAGTGGCATGTTTCCCATCTCCCAAATAACCATTTCCTTGATTCATCTTAATATGCGATCTAATGCCAATTCTGCGCAAACCATTTATACTATATGCAACAAATAAAAGAACACTAGATGAACCTCCAAATTCCAACATACAAAGGCAGAATTTAACGAGCAAATAAGGATTTGCTGACTTAATTGAATTGGAGGATAAAGAAAAACACTTCATTAAAAACAGAGACTTTGGTGTTACTAAAAACTATTGCTACTATACACAAATTCACACTGTTGGTGATCTTTTATTTGCTTGGTAGGTACAGTTTTTCTTCAAATGATACAAAAGATTACTTACTCATGTAATTGATACTCAACATTCTCATATTTCCCTTGCATTGCAGATGGAGGGGGGTCTTTTTTTTATAATTGAGGGGGGGGGGACTTCTTTGCTGATGCTGCTTGTCAACTAGATGAGATATTATTTCAATTGTGTGTTGACATTCAAAACTCTGGTTGAAGGGATGCATATTGGTACTAGCTCATTATTAAAAACAAGTTTATTTTACTAATTCTTTGTACAAATTAGAAAAAGAGTGGATTTTGTACTGGAAAGAAATTTCCATTTATTTGTTACTGTTGGTCTGACATTTTTTTTATGCAACTTACTAATCAGTTCAATGCCTTTGATCTTTCTGTCTGATAATTCAAGCAACCTCTCATATTTTCAGTTCTTCCAAAATTCCATTAAGTGAGTAATAATTTTCCAGTGCATCTTGCATAAATTTTAGGTAGCATAGCTGTCTTTCCTAAATCAACTTTTAATCATGGTGAGCCTGGAACTAGATCTTAGAAGCTAAAACAGGAACCTTGGCTGTAAAAACATAGTATGCCATAATCATTTTCCATATAACAATCCTATATACAGTTGTAATTTGACTACAGTCATATCCCAAATTATATGCCATATTTTTCAGCCACCAACCTCCTCCACAAAATCTCTTTTTCTACCCAAATGCCACATTCATTTCCTTTGTAATGTTTTGTTCATTTACCTTATGGTTCAGAAGCTTTTGGTTTACATATCAATTCCCATTTCACTAAATGAAAATTCTTCTTCTCTCCCCTCCCCCTTCTCACAAAAAAAAAAAAAGGAAGAAGAAGAAAAAAAAAAAACTCATTCTATCATCTCCACCTATTTTTCTGCAATTGCTGGCACCGAACAGAACACTCTTGATAAGTGTATTCCTTCCTCCACAGTCATCTCCTCTCCTTTTTGGCCCATTAAAAGCTCTTGGTCCATTCTTTCTGTTGTTGGGTTATTATGTTCTATATATGTGTCTTCCTATGAATGATGTTTAAACTTAGAACACCAATTGGAATTAAAGAGTTGCTACTATCTTCTTGCAACATGCTTTTTAGATAAGATTGCAAATCCACCAATAAGGATTTAATGCCAACTACTGAAATAGTTAATAGTGTAAAGGAGTATGCATTTGAGATAGAAAGTGAAAGTGTCTTAGAGGAGACAGACGTTATCACTGGTAAGCTGCTAGGTAACAGCAACTCTCATTAAGAAAAACAAATCTGCACAAATATGATACAACTTATACAATGATTAGGCTAGCAACTGATACCAAAATCCACAGTGCAACTGTATAGGCCATTACAACATTATTCCCCAATACAAAATTTCTGTATTTACTCCTTGCAAGTGAGTCAGCTACATTGTTGGCTGCTTTGAAAGTCCAGCTCCTATCAACTGTCTACTATTAAATTCAGATTTCATAAATTTTATTTCCATCATTTCCAATAGTACTCTCTTACATCTCCTTCACAATATATATTTTCTTTTGATAAAGGTAAAGTACATATTGTGATGCACTATACAATCATGCTGTATATCTTGCCATTGTATACTAATTAAAAAAAAAAAAAACTCAAAATAAGCACTATGGAAACATCTCCCTACAACAGCAAGGAGCTGTGATGCATTATACAATCATGCTGCACATCTTGCTATTTTATACTAATTACAAAAACAAAAAAGAAACCATCTCGAGATACACTATGTGAAACAACCTAAAAGCCCTGTGCACTGCCACCCATGAATATATTCTGCTCCAATGAACCTATGAACTTTAGCAATAGAATCCTCCACCATGGTGATATTATTGAATACCTGAGGACTTATTTCTGTCCAAATGGTCTACACTGATGCCAATGGTATTGGCCCCCAAACAACTTTCCCTTATCCTCAGAGATATTCTCATTAATATACTCATTTGGTGTATTTGAAATGGATTTTTCATACATCTGGTTGGTCTGAATTTTTCTGTATTAGTTTTGCTTATATATTGTTTTGGAATTTAGGAAACACTTGGGGAATATTTGCATGGCTGCACACTTGCACTTGAATAATGCTCACAAAGGTAGGCTATACAAGGAATCTATTTAGAAAATATGGCCTTCATTTTTCTACCCACACAACCAAGCGCAGTTGGAGTCTTGGAGACTTATGAATATATGAAGAAAAGATAGAAAAAAAAAAGATAGGAGTTCAGATTGAAAGTAATAAAGAACTTCAATGCTAGTGCTGCAATAGAGCTTTTTGAGCAAGAAATTTATGAAGTAATAAATAACTTCAATGAAGATGAACAATCAATGTGTAAGTTACTAAAACTGTTAATCAGTTGTAGAATCTATAATTTGCTCTATAGAGAAAAATTGAATATAACAAATTAACAATTTATGGATCCACATTGATTGTTTTATATCTTAGGCATGCAACTATGTGAGACAACTATTTCTGGGAGAAATGTGGATCTAACCAGTCAATTTGATTTTCCTATCAGTTTGAGTTTTTCCCTCCTACCTCCCAATCCATGCCCCAACACTAACCTATATTCTGTAAATTTTGCTTTAAGTAATGGTTGCATAAGTTTTCTTTTCTTTTCTTTCTTTCTGTTTTTTTTTTTTTGAAATATCTAGTTTTGGGAATCTTTGGAGGATCTTCTAACACCTATGATACCAACCACATTGGAGGATCTTCTTGCTCTAGGTCTTTGTTCTGCTGGTGAGCAGTACATTGTTTATGCCAAATATTTTATATGTTCTCACTTTACTGAGTGTTGTTTCTTGATCAAAGTTTTGGGTCATAATTTCTACTTCACATATTTAAAACCGTTATTCTCACTGAAGTCTGGCTTTGCTTACAACTATGAACTCCAGTAGTGAAATAAATTGTATTTAGTTTTTGTAGCCATTCCTCTCCCGATGTTTCTTTTTGAGAGGTGCCTGTGCCAAAAGGTTTGAGGTTCTGTGATTAAGTACATGGAAATGATGAAATGGATATTCACTTAGATCTTAACATTATTACATATTTTAACTTCAAACTGTGATAATTCAGTCTATGTGCTGATAAAAAAATCAACCTATTTCTCCATCTTAGGTTACAAGAAAGTAATCAATGCATAATTGCAGTTTTTCTCCCTTGTTGTATAGCTTTTTTATGACTCATTTTTCTCAATAAAAATTTCCCTTTTTTGCATGCTCTTTCCCCTTTTCTTTAATGATGTTTTTCCATTACTATCAGAAGAAAAGATAGTAAGCATTTTTATTCATACTGCACTGGCTTCATCAGCCTAAGTTTTGTTCCTTGTCTTTTTATTATTGTTCTCCAATTATTATGATTTATGTTTATTCCATAGAGCTCCTACCAGAAATGTGCAACTTATAGATAAATAGTTGGTTATGCATCGTATCATTTATGATTGAGATCATCTACTGTCTACTTCATCTTTTGTGCTTCTTGAGTCTGCTTTATTATCATGGAATAGCCAGTTAAATATGGGAAAAAAATGCTGCCAGATCAGTCACTTCAGATGTTATCTAGACTGGGGGTCTGGATATGAGGAAGTGCAATAGTGACCACATAGTAGTAAATTTTAATAAACATAAGATGCATTTAAACTGGACTGCCTGTTCATCAAAAACAACTAGGCTAGTGTTACAATGGTCAAAATCCTTTTATTGTGCACAATTCCACTATAAAGATTGGATTGTTTGACCTTTTCTGTCACGTGCCTATATTTAGGAGGTCACTCATGAATAACATTATACTAATACTCTTGCTCATATTGATATTAATTAAAGCCTTCTTGGAACATGAACCAAATTTATTCCTCCAAGTTTTTTGTATTTTCTGTCCTGGATAATGGAATAGTATGTTACAATATTAAGTGAATGGGCATGCAAAACCTTGGTTAATGACTATTTCTTTTGGTTAAGAACTAAGTTTATGAATTATTAGCATGAGAACAATTGAGAGTTGAAAGCATTAGAAGTTTCTATTGTTGTTGGATGGAGAAGACTTTAGATCCTTTGGTTTACATATATCAGCTTTGAGGTGTCTAGATTGCATGATCACAATTTTGAGGACTGATCAAACCTTCCTATGAATCTATTAGCAATTTTAAATTTCTCATCCTGTCAAAAAGGAAATTGCAGATAGGGCAAAAAGGGCACCAGATGTGCTGGGACATGGAGTCAAAGGAACCATGTAGAAAGATCTCTTGAAGATTGAAGATCCTGAGCACTTTGTCAAACTAATCAGCAAAGCCTTACCAAGATGCAGCACAATGTAAGACTACCACCAGAATTACAAACATACAGAAAAAAAAAAAAAAAAACTGAAGAAGTTACAAATTGAAATTGAAAAGCTTTATGTCTCTTGAAATTGCTATGTCATTCATCTCTCTCTCTCTCTCTCTCTCCCTCTGGTAATAAAAGGAAGTGTTATTTACCTCTCCTTCCTTTGGTAAGCAAGCAGCTCACTGTATCGTAGTTAGAAGTTAAAGGATCACAAATCTATGTCTATGGTAGGATTTATGAATCCCTACGTACTTTGCCATTCTCAAGATCATCTTTTCCTCGATGATATGGCCAGAAGAATCCATGTTGATTTCAATTTACAATTTTGTTAATGCAAAAATGGTACATTAAATGGCATGCTGTGCTTGAGGAGCATGATGATTCTGGGCCCATAATAATTCCCTTGACAAGCTGTGTGTACCTAGACCAATTATGCAAGAATTGCGTAACTAGACCAATTCTTATGCAAGTGACAAGCTATGTGCATCTAGACCAGTTGCTATGCAATTGATTTATGTGCTTATTAAAATTTAAAAGCTCATTTTATCAGAAACTTAATCAGCACACTTTATTAGTTAATTGCCATGCTTAGATTATTCCTTGTCTTTTTCATATATAAATTGATATATCTTTTTTTTTTTTTTATTCCTTAAAGGTCTTAAGATGAAAACTAATATCTGCTGATTTTTCCTTCAGGGTCGAACAGTTACTGGAGCAATGAAGAGACAGATAGCTCCATGAGAACACAGTAATCATTCTTGCAAGTTGAGATTCCTACCAAAATACCTACATGCTGTCCTTAAAGTGGAGCTTTTGAGATTGTCTGCCTTGTGTCTGATAAGGCTTTTCATAGGCTCAATGAAGCATTTTGTGTTTATGTTGAGATTAGCACAGAAACAACCATTAGCTGAGTGCCATGTTTGCATGGTTTACGTAGGCTTTTCGATTTGTTCTTGGACTAAACAAGTATGACGAATGGGAGGAAAAGGTGGCACTAAAAATGGTCAAAAGGTAGGAGAGTGCGCTTGTTTAAACATTCTTGTGTAAGCCATGAAGTTGATTCCCTCAACTTTGTTAATGAGTCTCATCATAAAATAAAGTGAAAGATCAGAGCAAACTTTGAGGCCAGGGGACATGACAAAACAGTGAATCTGATGACTTTTCTTAGTTTAAGAGTCTCCTTTCGGATGGCTAAACTATAACAAACGCAAAGGTGGATTTTGAGAAAAAAAAAAGCACATATTCTCATCATCCTCTCACAAGCAAAGGTGCTTTTGCAGTTAGGAGGAGAGAGGGAGAGCTGGAAAAGCATATGTTTGTAGGACCACCAAGAGTCACTGAGCTACTCTGTTTTGTTTCATGCCGCATGCTTTAGGACCACAAAATTGAACTTTGAAAGATACCCCTGATTGGGTTTCATGGTAATCAGAGTTCCATCCGGACAAAAGGACGGAAAGGATCAATCAAGTAGTCTCCTAGCTGATATAAGCCATGATAAAGCAGAGGAGGTTTGGGCCCATATTTAAGAGCTTCTCAACAGCTTAGTGGCAGCTGTTAAAACTTGAAATACAGTATTGTGTGCACAGTAATGGAATATTATTTAATGGGAAATGACTCATTCAATATTGCAAATAACAAGATCTAACAAGATCTAATGGGTATTTAGCACTGTAGCATTTCACAAGCGTCCCGTTTCATGAACTTGCTACATCAGCAAAAAAAAAGGAAACACTTAAAAAAAATCATGTATGACACACTGTTTTTTAAAAGAAATATTGCTGCAATAATTAGTTTTGGGATTTGGAAAAGGAGGATTTTCTTTTATTGTCAACATTTGACGATTCTTAAATCGCCTTTGTGATGTGGCACATTTTCATTTGAAAAAGCTGACACCTTTTTTGAAATATCACATACTTGTCATTATAAATATATTACAACAACAAGTCAAGACACTTTAAATACTCAGTCAGCCTACATTTGCACTAAAAATATACTTTCTTTTTGTTCTTTTCAAAAAAAAAAGGTAAAACAAAACGCTTGTGAAATGTTACGATGCAAACACCCTCCTACAATCCAAGCTGGACAATCAAAAAGATAAATCTCTTAGGCCTTGTTCACTTTTCGGTGATAAGTTACTTATCCGGGCAAATGCAATTACCTGGATAAGTTTTTCCTGGGAAATACTTACCCAGGTAAGTGCATTTGCCCATATTCTTTTATTTCTCAGGTAAATAAGGTATTAACATTTTAATTATAAAAATCCATTATTAAAAGAGACATTTTTGTCCCATTCAAGTGTTAACAACTTTTCTCCTAGGTGAGAAAGTTATTTACCCACCTAGGACAGGAAAATAAAGTTTCCCTGATCCCCACATTAATCTTAAAAATGATGGTCAATGGGAACCAAAATCCCATTGACCAACTTTCCCCCTCTCAAAATCCAAAAAGAGAACACCCCCCTAATCCCATATTCCTCTTTGTAATTATGAGTGAGATCATCACAAAGGAGTATACATTATTTGTCAATTAAATGCCTATTTGCTTATATATATGTATATATGTATGCACAAGATTAGATCTTCTATCCACAAGATGACACAGCCAAACATTGCACAAATGACCCACCAATGATAACATGTAGGTATGAAACATGTTTGAGATGTGCAACTGTAGCACCCTCAATAAAGGCTAGAAGGGCTAGGGACAGATAAAAAAGGCTATGAATCAAAACAGTAAGAAATGATAATTTAACAACGGGCATGACACTAAACAGAATGAAATGGCGAAACAGGATTGATGCAACCGATCCCGTATAGCTGGGATAAGGCTTAGATGATGACAATAATGATGATACATAGCAACCAGTGTTAGAAACAAACCACCAAAATTCAAAATGAAAAAAAGAAGCATAGCGTTCTTTTGGATTGTCAAAAGGGGAAATGTATCTTCTATCCATGTGTGTCATCCCATTAGATGGTTATGATCATTGAATGGGCCCGTGCCTGATTTAAAAGATCTCCTTGCGCGTTGGAATCAACCCACTTGAGTGTTTTTTTTTTCTCCTTTTCTTTCTTTGAAAACCATTTTGGTATTATCTATATATTTGGCATATATACTTCAGTCCACCAATGGGGTTTCGGAATGGTTCAAGGGTTTGATGGTTTCAGTTGAATTGGATGGTTGCCTGCTATCTGAATGGCTTAAGATATACAGAAGTTGATGAATGTTATATTAAAAGAAGAAACTGGTGCAGGTTTTCTGCAGGTTCATTTCAATGGAGGACAACAAAAACAAGAGCTGTTCGTTCAGTGGTCTTGTTTACATCTTGGGCTTCTCTTTCTTTCATTTCTTTACTTAATTTAGTAGGGTTTAGATAGAAAGGAAGCTTCAAATATAGAATCTGGGTTGGAACAGACTAATAACAGCAATCAACCTTGTTAGGGCTGTGAGCATGGGGCCTTTCTTTTTGGCATTGTAGGGAAGGACACAAGTTGTGTATTCCACATGGTTTACAGGATCAGGGTTAATTTGTATGAGCATTGTACTAGTGTCTGTCAGTTTAGTAGCTGTGGAGGTTGTCTTCCATGTTTACTCAACCTTTGCCTTTTGAGGAAAATTAACAGTGATCACAAGTGGGCTGTGGACCTATCTCTGCTGCACCTCCTCTTCAGGCTCACTTGGCAACAGAGAATATGTTTCATCACTTGGACACTTAGCTCAACTAGTAAACAATAACCCAAGAGAGAGACTGAGAGCGAGAGAGGGAGAGGAGTTAAGGGTTGATAGATTGCTAATCATAAATGCTTATAGAGCGCGTAGCCCTTACAGCACTTCCTAAACTAGACACATGTCCTCTCTGGCCTCAGAACACCTATTCCCTCTTCTGGCGGGTGTCAAGTTTTAATTGGTAGAAGATGGTTTATATTCTCTCCTTTCCATGTGCTGACTGCTGTGTAACGCGTCTCTCTGTCCCTTGTGTTTACGCGTCCTTAACAAAACAGTGTTAATTTTCAAGGGGCCCACGTCATCAGAATAATAAGCTGCAGATCCCACCACAGAATGCAATCATACCTTCAAGATCAACAAGATCTGAATTATTGCTTATCATGTATTTTTCATGCATTCTGCTGGGACGAATAGAAATATTTACTAAAGCTCCGAAATCACCTATCTATATACCTACAAATTGCGTTGACTTTTGCTGCACGGATTTCATTGGTGGGACCTCTTCAATGGAACATGTCATGGAGACCGTTATACGGTTGAGATGTGTTGTGGGTAAGACATTTATCTAACAAGTGTTTTCTGATTAATTTTGTACAGATAAATAATATTATAGAGTTCTTGGTGTGATACAGGTTATTGAGTTTAAAGGAGAGGTAGGACGGAGAGAGCGTTATCAGTGCACGGATAAATTGTTTACCCACCTTATAGGAGAGGAGAGCTTTCCGGTATCTTGATTTACCGTGAGAGAATGAAAGCGAGGGTTATGATCAATTTACCGATTGTCCAACTTATCACCCACTAAATACCAGCAAAATAATAGTCTTAAAGGGTCTCTACGCCTCCGGCTTATTATAAGGAGGCCCAATGCCAGGGCTATTATTCCTTGCCCTTACCAATGACAATAACCCAATAACAGTATCAATCATCATCATCTATCTAAGCCTTGTCCCAACTATATGGGATTGTCTATATAAATCAAGTTTTATCGTTTGATTCTATTTGTTGATACAAAAAGATAAATTAGGATCTATTACTACGAGAATTTAGCAAAAGTTTTAGTATCCCCAGCCAATCTAATGCAACCCTCCTTTATCTAGATTCTGAACCAGCCAGCAAACTCACACTAGCTGGTTGAGAACAATTCAATTACATTGATCAAAATTGACTCTTATTTCTGAAATCTTACTGTTGAGAGAGAGAGAAAGAGAGACAGAGATGGTGCCTTGAGAAAATAAATAATCAAATCAAAAAGGGGTTGGCAGGTTTGTCTAAGTAATGTTTTCACTATTTAAAGATGGGTTCTTATCCTTTGGTCGGTAGCACTAGGAGGGGATCGAACTCCATGAAAATAAAATTCACTTAACCATATCTGTTTGACACAAATGACTCTTAACCCTTCCTTTATCATAATAAAGTAGAAAATATAGTACCCAACCTAACCCTTTTACAGTTTTAGTATGTCATCATGCTGCCTTCTGTATTATTTTACAGGTCACCCCAGAGTCAGTTAGGGTGCCCATCCTTCACTCTATCTCCCTATCTACCCTATCTGCTGGAACTCTCTTCCCTTTTTCTAATCCCATTGATAAAACAACTCACATTCAAATTGTCACTTTATATACTTAGAGTCTGGCTATGGCTAGACCTACCCTGACAGCCTGATTCCATGCATCCTAATTCAGTATATATCTTCTTCTATAAATAAGCCGGTTCAAGTGTTCCCTGAACCAACCCAAACCCAAATAGACCTGGAGCTTGATAAACCAAGAGTGAAGAACCAACCCATTTCCATTAACATTTGAATTACATGAGTTAATGGGTGCTTGAGTAATTCCAAGAGAGAGGTTTTCAATGGGTGTTTGATGTCTCTTAATTCCCTTGGAACACAAAAATCAATCAGACTAGACATTCACGGATAAAATGTATGAACGGAAGTTGGCTTTAAGGAAGGAAAAATGTGGAGGGAGAAGCAAAGCAATCGCTTTCAAGAAATATTCGGAGAATCCTTGGTTTTCTGTTGGTTTTGTTGGCTTTCTTTTGGAAGGGAAGGAGAAACAGAATAGAAAAGCTGTTTGTTTTTTTGATCAAACTTAAATCCTTCTGCCTCCTCTCTCTCTCTCTCTAACACCCCAACAAATCCATTTTCTCTTCACATGAGATAATGAGTAGAGAAGAGACCGATGAAAAGTTATTTTAGTTTTTACCAACAAACATCAAAATGGAAAATCAGTTTTTCTTTCTGCTCAACTTTTGTTGATTTTCCTTTTCTTTTTCTCTTTTTAATGTGTGGTAGAGTAGAAGTCGTATATTTCTAGTGGCGTCAAAAGATGCCCCCCCCCCCCCTCCGCTTTCCCCTCTACGTTCTATACCCACCCTATGGGTCACTTTTCTGGACTACAAATTTACATCCACCCCTCGCTTATCTCTCATGTTCTCTCAATTTTCTTTCTCTCCTTCTCCTCCTCTTACTCCTCTCCTCCTCCAAACCTTCTCTTTCTCTCTCTCTTTGTAGTTTGTACTCATCTCCTCAAACCACAACCTCTCTTTCTCTCTTCACTCAAAGCCCAACTCCTCTGCTTTTTTTTTGCTCTGTTTCAACCCACTTTTGTGGGTTTGCTTTCTTGTAAAAATTTTGTATTCTTCTCTCGGCGACCATCCTAGTTATGTCGTCGACCGTGTGCCAAGGGCTGCAGTCATGTCTCGAACACTGGCTCGTCGAGCCACGAGCCAAGGGGCTCAAACTGGCACCACCCAGAGCATACTTCACCCAAGCCGCCCGGACTCGGAGGCCTTCTGTGTCAGCTTTAGACACCGAGGACCATGACGAACAATGTAATAATAAGAAAAGCAACAACGACAACACCAGCATTTACGACGATCAGCGTGACAACAACAGTCACGACAAGGACAAGGTCAGCGGCACCCATCCCATCAGCTCAAATTGTGACTTGGGCAACTGGAGCTTCATCCAAGCTCTCGCCCATACCTCTGAAACTACTCTGGAAGCAAAGGAGAAGGAAACCCACTACGTCCATCCTCTCATTAAGCGTTCTTCGTCCACGCTCAGTGAGAAGAGCCTGGAGTTGTGCACTGAGAGTCTCGGTTCCGAGACTGGTACCGACATTACCGAATACAACAGTTTCTTGTCATCCTCATCGGACACTGAAGGTGCTAAGCCCCCACCGACGGAGGAGCCGAGATCAAGGCAGCTTTTTGAGGTTAGGAAACAGAGTTGCCACAATTTTCCACCACCATTGACGTCCATTAGCGGCACCAATTGTGTTCATTTCAAGCCTCACAGAGAAGGTGGCAGGTTGGTGATCAAAGCCATAACTGTCCCTTCCCCACGCACTTGTTTTCAAGCCGAACGGAGTGATGGCCGCCTCAGGCTCCATTTTGTGAAGAATTGTCATCCCACTTCTGACGCCAGAGCCGCCGAGGAAGAATTCCAAGGAAACAATGAAGAAGAAGATGCAGAAGAAGAAGAAGAAGAAGTTGAAGGAGAAGAAGAAGAAGAACCGGAAGAAGTAAATGTTGAAGAAGAAGAAGAAGAAGAAGAAGATGAAGAAGAATGTGATTTGAATCTGAGTGAGGAGTTATATGGTAATAATGGAAATGCTGGGAGTGAAATGGGAATTGGAAACTTTCAAAGGCCGAGCAGGTGCAAAGAAGGTGGGAGAGGCAACAAACTATTATTGATTCGAGAGGCTTGCTGGGTTGCTACGTCCTAAACCTCTCTCTCTCCTCTCTTCTCCCTCCTCTCTCTCTCAAAATATAAAGATTTACTATATTCTTATTTGTTTTCTTTTATTTTCCTTCCCACTGTTATATTTTGAATCTACCCTATCATGGTCATGTGAAGAATATGCTAATGGTAGTTATTATCGTTATTGGACATTTCCTTCTTTTTCTTCTCCTCCGTGCATGTTAGCATGCTTGCTTGGCTTTTGTCACGATTCCTAAAATGCCCTTCAAGGACAGAAATAAATACAATTACATACTAATTAAATGGACATACGGACATTTGTACCTAATAAGAAATCACATGGGAAAATAACAGAAAATCTAAACTCTTTCCACCATTTGTAGCTTTGTTTGGACGATTTGTGAAATGAAATCGTTTCCTTTTGATAATGGAATCATTCATGGCTGTTTATAAGATGTTTGGACTGACATCGTTTCAGGGTTTCAACAAGTAAACTCATTTCCTTTTTTTTTTTTTCAAATGTAAAAAAAAAAAAACTAGGAATCTAAAGTGAAATTGTCCCACTTTTTGTGGTGCCCACGAGAGCTTCAGGAAATGATAAGAAGCTTGGCCTAAGTCACTAGCTCATAGTTGGGAATTCGACCTTGAAAAGATTGAATTAGAAGAAGTTCAGAGAATCAACTAAAGAAAAAAGGTTGAAATAGTAAAATAAACAGTAGTTATAATAGAAATAATAATGATAATGCAAATTCTTTGGTACAGATAAAACTTTCTTGTTTATAGTTCAAAGATGATGACTTAGACGTGTAACAGTACAAAATGAGCACATGTGCTCTTTTTCTACTTTTTCTTTTCAACATGGCAACCTGAGTCAAGTAGCTCTCTGCCACATCAGAAATGGGCCATTTTGCCTTTACATTGGTTTGAACGAAAAAGGGAGTGATTTGGGCACACCCCATTTTTGATAAATCAGGTACACCCATAGTTCAAAAAAACAGATAAAAAACCATTGATATTTATGAAAAAAGGCAAGCTATGAGAGTTGGGTTGTTTATTTTATGTACTTTTCCACACTGAATGATGATGGCAGTTGACAGGTGTGTCCACTTATCAAAATGGGATGTGCCCAAATCAGTTCTAGCTAGCTGAAAAGGAAGGAAGATACCCAGGAAAATCTAAAGCTATCTATGCCCTGTCCGTGAAAACAGAGAGGAATAGACGGGGGATAGAGCTTAGGAAGAAAAGGACATCTAAAATGCGGTTGATTCAGAGGATCCCCCATTGGATGGTTGGTTTTGCAGTTTGGATCTGGAATGTCAGTGCTCCATGTGACAGAAAACCCCTGTCCAACACTGCAGAGCCCACAATGACAGAACCCTTTTTTTCTTTTTTATTTTTGAAGAAATTTTATTCAACTGAATTGTCATTTGTCATGTATGTTAATAAGGCTGCATTTGGCATTTTTTGTTTTAAGAACTTATCCTCTTGCAGTTAAAATCTCAGTTTTCATACTGTAAAAAGGAGATAAGTCTTTAAAATCAGAAGTACCAAAGGCAGCCTAAGCAATTTTTTTACTATTATTACGTTAATCGTTTGACGGGCCATTGCTTAGGCCTTGTTATTTTGTCGGGGACAAGAAAAGCATTTTAGTCCCACAACAGTTTAGGTCGTTCCATAGCAAAGTGATTAATTCTCCTCAGAGAAAGGTAATCCATTAATATTATAAAAAAAAAAACCCCTAATATTATATATTAGAGAAAGTGGCCCAAAAATTTATCAAAGGAAAAATGCATTTTTAGTGAGCCCTATAATTCTTTGAACGTGGGAAAATTGGTCAACTTCCTTTTTGATCTCCTCTCTCTAAACAAAAGAACAAGGCTTTTGATGATAAAAACTTAGATTGTCAAGTGTAAGAGACCGGAATTGAAATGTATCAAATTCACTCCCCGACCCCAATCTCCGCCAGGAAAAAAAAAAAAAAAAGGAATGTCCTCCATCCCCGATTTCCTATGGAGATGTGTTTCCAACGAGGACCTGAATCTCTTGAATATTTTAATTAACAGTATTTTCTGAAAAATACATTTATTTAAAATAAAGAAAATTTTTAAAATATAAATAATATAAGTCAAGGCGGGGCATGGATTTCATCCTCATCCCTGATCTTGACTTCATTAGATCCAGGAAGTCGGATACTCAATGGGAATAGGGAAAATTGCCATCCATATCTTTTAGTAGATTAATCAATTAAGGGACACTTAATAATAGCTTAAGTTGCTAATTGATAAAGTTGTGAGCTCCTTAATTGCCAAATTGATGAAGTTTCATGAATATTTTACCATTTGGTTATTTTAGGGAAATTCCAGTTTAATACCATAAACTTTGGGGGAAGCGTCAAGTTAGTACCAAAACTTAAAAAATGTGTCACTACATTGCCCAAACTTTCAAAAACTTTCAAATTGGTCCAAAATCATTAACTGACGTTAACGAACAAGTGTAATGACACAAATAGCCCTTTGCAGTTCGAAGAAGAGAGAGAATCATTGTTCATGCTTAAACCCTTATACCGAGAATCACACTATTCATTCCAAGCATCTATTCGAAGTTGTAGCATTCACCGTTGGCGGGTTTACTAGGGAAATTGATGTCAGAGATGACTTATCTGATGATTGAAGTCATCACGACGATCAAAAAATGATATTATATCATGTACATTTAGGGTTTTTGCTTGAGTCCATGTCCTTTCGGTGGCTTTCAAACCTGCACGTTCTGGCATCCACCCTGGGGGACACTTGTTTCGCCCATGGACGCTTTTAGCCTTCATTCAATGTTGTATCAACATCTCCCCCTTTTTTTCTCATTCAACCCTTCCTTTACTTACTCTTCCTCTGTAATTTCTTCTCCTTCCCTCCTCGTCTCCTCTTACCCTTTGTCGTTGTCTTTCCAAGTAACCTTTTAGGGGGCATTCTTTTTCTGGATTTTGAGAGGGGGAAAGTTGATCAATGGGAATTAAAATCTCATTGGTCAAGAATCCCATGTTCTTTTTCAGATTTATGTGGGGACTAGAGAAAGCTTATTTTCCTAGGTATCACTTAATCGTGATACCCATCTCCTAGGTGGATAAATAACTTTCCCACCCGGGGGAAAATTGTCAACACTTGAATGGACAAAAATGTCCCTTTTAATAATGAATTTTTATGGCTAAAATGACCATTGCCTTATTTATATGAAAGATAAAAGAACATGGGAAAATACACTTATCCAGATAAATATTTTCTTGAAAACACTTGCCTGAATAAATACATTACCCGGATAAATAACTTACCAAAAAGCGAATGGGGCCTTAATTGAATTAAGGAAGAATAACTTGTACGAATATTATTTGAAATTGTTCCAAGCTGAACTTTCTTTCTTCTGGGTTTTATTGGCTTATAGGTAAAACCAGAAATGGAATGTATTGGAGCGAGGGTGTTGAAAATCAGTTTATTGCCGCAGATGGTTTTGAAATTGAACCAACAAGTGTCTATGACGAGTAGTATGTTAATGGCACAAATGGTGTTACATTGTAGACAACCTTTTTGACTTCTCTAATGGGATGGAGCAACAGAAACAATTGAATTCAGAGAGCAATAGCTGGCATAGGAGAGCATAAGAACCCTATAAAAGAAAAAAAAAAAAAAAACTATGCATCCTATACTTGATCGCTCCATATGCATCTTGGATGACACTAAAAGAATACAACTACATATTAAAAATCAGACACTATATACTATATGGTCAATTAAATATGCTGGTAGAAGGACGAAAGCCTCAAAGACGAATTCAAGAGGGAAAGAAGTTGGTAAGGTTGGCAAGCTCCTCCTTTGATCAATCGAGCCCAAACAAATATGAGAAAGAAAAACTGTCCTAATTCTAACAGACAGAAACTAAATTCTACTAGGCAAGTAGAATGCATAGAGAAAAATGAAAACCTTATCGTAGGGCTTGAACAGATGACGCCCGCGCTAACACAATCTCTCCCTCTCTTGTGTGTATCCTCCTCCCTCCTCTCTGAAATGCCGGATCCGAAAACCGATATAATAATGATCGTCGTTAATCTAGAAACCGACATAACACTTAAAGGGTAATTTTGACATTTAAAAAAATTTTAACCGTCATATTATCATGTGATCGAGATAATGGATATAATATTAATGGCAGGGATCAACTTGACAGTTTTCGAAAATTTAAATACTACCGTAACACATTATCCCCAAACTTTAGGGTATTAAACTAAAATTTTCTTATTATTTTATTTATCCAAATTCCAAAATACAAAGCAATAAATCATTCACTTCAACCACTTCTGTTAACATAACAAAAAATATCACTTAATTTGGGCTGTTGAAAGTGGATTAAGAATTAATAACGAAGAAAAACGAACCGTTGATTGTGATTTTAGGGAAAGAAAAGTTGGCAGTTGGGAAATTTTCAGGATATCTTTTTGGGCGAGCAAAAAGGAACGCAAGTTGGGATGTACCTAGGCGTACGTTTGAGCGGGCAGTAGCTTTCAAGGGTGGGCCCCCCCACACACACTCAACAGCAAGCACTGACCCAGTCGCAGGCCATCGACCGTGCGCTCCATGTGCGCGCTTTCCACTCGTAACATATTATCATCAACCCGTCATATTTATGGACAAGCCAGTGCCAGCGCCCATGTTCCCATCCACCCATTTACGCACACTTCTCCCTTTCTTTTTCTTGTTTATGAAAGACATCTTCTGTGTTTGCCTTGTAAATTTTCTAATTTTCATACTCTCTCCAAGCATCAAGACAACTTGTCTTATTGATTGCTGTGTTTTGGAAGCCATTTGGTGATTTCAATCAGTAGGAAGAGAATTACAGTTCTTCTGCACTGTGGGGACATTTTTGGCATTACAAGCCTTGAAAGGTTTGGTGGTTCAGTCATGGATGAAGAGGCAATATTACTTCAAAATAAGGAAGGAGTGTTAATCATGGAGATAGGGCTTATGTTTGGTTTGAAGGAAAATGTAAGGAAAGGAAGTGAAAGGTAAAAAATTCTTTACAAATCTTGTATAGGTTTTCCTGTCTTTCCCTTCCTTTCCTTACCTTTTCCTTCAAACCAAACATAGCCTTAGGATTTAGGAGGTGAAGTGTGTGTGAGGGTGGGGGTTCACTTTTGTTACGATAATATCTTAGTGCAGGACTAAAATTGAAAATCATGACCCTTCATGTATTACAGTAGCCCCACCAAGACATCACTTCATCTAATTTAAGGTTCAATCATGATAATACATCAAAGGTTTTGCTTTCTTTGTTTCAATGGGTTAGGGGGTTATTGGCAGCTAAGTGGATTAGATCCCACAGAGAGCCTACAGTTCAGTGAATTCGATCTCATGCCTTTACATTTGGAGGGATGCAAAGTTACCATCTCAGATATTGGGTCATCCACACCTTTTATAAAACTATAATCCGTTTGGTTTGTGAGAAGATTTGGGTGGGATGGGAAAAGATGGGATGGGAAAGTGTAAAAATTTACACTTCTATTGTTTGGTTTTATATATGAGAAAACAATGGAAAAGCACTGCTCATCATTTCCTACCTTCGGACAATGCCGCCAAAGACATTAGTTTAGACTAACAGGTAACACTGTTCATCATCTCCCTCCCTCCTCTTCTCCTTTCGTTAGTCCTTTGTCAAATGTCTTTGTCGGCGGCGAAGGAAGTATACTAGAGTACCAGAGCCGTTGGTGAAACAGTGAGAGAAAGGCTTGAACTAGTTGTAGTAATTCCTACCTTCGGACAAGCACTGCTCATCATTTCCTACCTTCAGACAGTGCCGCCAGAGACAGTAGTTCAGACTAACAGGTAACACTGTTCATCATCTCTCTCCATCCTTTTCTTCTTTCGTTAGTCCTTTGTCAAACGTCTTTGTCGGCGGCGAAGGAAGTATACTAGACTACCAGAGCCGTTGGTGAAACAGTGAGAGAGAGGCTTGAACTAGCTGTAGTAATTCGTTAGTCCTCTATCGAACGTCTTTGCCACTACAACTAGCTGCAGCAGCGAGAGAGAGGCTTGAAGTGCGGTTTGGGAAATACGATCTCAGCACCCTCCATTGGACTAGGTGTTTGCTACCAGGTTGAAGACAATGAAAACCTTCCTTTAGCACAATCCCTCTTTCTCTCTCTAACCGTCTCTTCTCTCGCCTGAACTAAGAGCCCCTAGCCTCTACCTGAGAGTCTCTCTCTACTCCTAGCACAACCTTTCAAAGGGAAACCACCGGAGCCCTCCCCTTCTTATGCTCTCTCTCTAGACTTTCTCCCTTTCTATCTCAGTCTCTCAATACTCTCTCTCTCTCTCACACAGATTTTCTCCCTCTTTTTCTCAATTCTCTCTCTCTCTCCTCAGTTCGATGGTAACAGTGATTTCTTAAGTTTTTCCACCAGGGTCACATGACTTTGGTGTGACCCCAAATCCACAATTTTGGGATCTGACATCTCACATTTTTCTCATCCCATCCCTCTATTTCCCTCAAATCAAATAATAGAAAAGGGAATATTTTTGAAATATTTCCTTTTTCTCATCCCCATCCCACAAACCAAAGGGAGCCTAAACAGTTATACTCTATACACATGCACATATGCTCTCTCATCCTTTTTCTTTCTTTTGCTTTTCCCCTTATTTCTCTTCCCATTCATCTTTTCCTTTGCAGTCTACATCAATTCATTCCAAAACAAGAGAAATAAAAATAGGTATTGATATTGTTAAGTTTAGGTAGAACACCACAATGCCACATGAATTGAGTTCAAATCAGCCCCCCACAACGTCCCATAGCACATCCCCGTCGTGTATTAGGAGCATGTCCCGATGATGACATCATATCATTTTTTATATTATCATCAGGAGAGGTTCCCAATATACAGCGGGGATGTGTTGTGGGACATTGTGGGGTAGGGGTGAATTTGAGCTGAGCCGAGCCGAATAGTATGAGGCTCGAGCTTGAACTTGGTTCGAGCCAGAACTTTGAGCTCGAGCTCGGCTCGAGTAAAAAATTCATAAGCTCGAGCTCGATTTTGAGAAAAAATATTTTATAAAAATAAAATATTTTATAAAAATAAAAAATTATATAAAAATATTTTTTATTTGATATTTAAAAATTTAAGAATTATAATAATTAATAATTATAATATTTTTATTTTATATATATATATATAATATTCGAGCTGGCTCACGAGATGAGCTCTAATAGGCTCGAGCTCGACTCATTTAATAATCAAGCCAATGAATTGGGCTCGAGATTTAGCTCAGTTTCAACCGAGCTCGAACAGCTCATAAAAAGCTCGGCTCAGAGTTACTAGTTGGCCAAGTTTGTGTTGACATTATGGTTAATCAGTAGCATTAGGTTATCACCCTCTTTATTCTTCTTAAGAGTCTTTTGTGACCTTGGATATGTGTTAGAATCTTTTTCTTTGTTTAATTCTATGTCGAGCGGCCATGTTACATGCCTTCTTTAGGATTCAACTAATAATAATGCTTCAAAATAAATAGTAATAGTAATAATAATAATAATAACAATAATAATAAAACATTTCTTTCATTACAATGAAAGAAACGTACCAACCGCACATCAGAAACATCTCCCATACTTATATGTCATTATTCATGGGAGATGTTCCTAATACACAATGGGATGTGGTTGTGTGGGTCGATGTGAGGAGCAGATTCCAATTCTTTACTTGGTGCAGAGGCAAATGCCTTCATTTTGTTGTAGAGGTTGCAGATTCAAGCAACACAAATGGGGCAAAATGGTATCTGAGACTAAGGGATTGTCCACATGTACAGTCCTCAATATCAATGTTTCCAACCCATAGTTGATCCACCCAGTTGGACCAATTGATCCATCAACGAGCCAGGATTCTGTATCCATACCCACTTTTTGTGCAAAATTTATGTTTGTTTAATGTTTTAATACATTTTTTATGTTTTTATTATATGATTTATGATGTCACAGGATGACCCGTTTCACTCAGATGGTTGAACTGCTGACCCTGCCAGGAAAAACAATTCCATTTTTAAATTGCTTTTTAAAATATTGTTTTTCATTACATTATGATCTTCAGGAGAAAACCAAACCACAATTATTGATGGACTCAGGTAGATGGTTTAATTACCCAATAAATAACTAAGGGGCCAATCCTTTTTTTTCTCTTCTTTCTTTTTTTTTTTTTCCTTTTCTTCTTATAAGAAAAGAATGTAGTACCAATGATGAATGTCAAATGTTTATAAGTTATTGAACATTTAGAGCAGAGTCTAAGGCTCAGTTTAGAAATAGAAAGAGTACAAATACAAATATGTACAGTACAAATAAATGTATAAAAAATAATACAAAATACAAGGTTTTGCACTTCACATATTTAGAAAGACAGCAAATGCAAATATGTTCAGTGCAAAACCTTCTATATGGTATTCAAACTTTGTATTTGCACTTTCTCCATCTACCATTGGCATATAATTCACTCTCTCCACATTTTCTTAATCCCAATCTCTTGTGTGATAGCTTACAAGTATTGAGTCAACATGGTAGGTTAATTTACCTAGTTTTCTAACAATATAGTTTCTTAATTTTTGAGAGATGCTTCAGGTTCAGTTTGGAAGGAATACAAATACAAATATGTCAGTGCCAATACATATAAAATAATATAAAATACAAGATTTTACATTATACATATTTGTATTTATACTCTTTCCAAACTGAGCCTTTCTAACGACACAGTTTCTTAATTTTTGAGAGATGCTTCAGGTTCAGTTAGGAAGGAATACAAATACAAAGAGTAGTGTTCTATTGTTGGTTCAAGGAGTTTGGTTTGAAAGAAAAGGTATGGAAAGATAGGGAAACCCATACAAAGTCTGCACAGGTTTCCCTGCCTTTGCTTTCATTTCCCTACCTTTTCCTTCAAACCAAACATAGCCTAAACAAATCGAGTAGGGAGCTTCCCTACAAGATTTCCCATATCGCCAAGTGGAGGGATGACTAATGAGGTGGCCTATCCAATCTGTTCACCAACTAGAGGACCCCATGGATTGGCCACCTCAATCTTCAACATACCTAAAGAGAAGGCTTTATTCACCAATTAGAGGACCCTATGGATTGGGAGACCGGATCTGCTCCTTAAACCTGGTGCATCACACACACATCCTATCATACATTGTGAACATCTCCCGTACTTATTTGTTATTATTCACAGAAGATGTTTCCAATGCACGGCGGATGTGCATGTGAGGCGCCCATTTGTGAGGAACAGATCCCGATATAGATTGGCAAGGCTTTTGGGGATCAAATTTGCCCCATTAAGAGGGGATAGTGAGATGAAATTCTGGAGCAATTTTGGGTGGTACATGAACATTGCTTAGTGTTTTTTTTTTTTTTTTTACAATTTTTTTTCCGTGTGTATGTGTGAGAAGTGGGGAGTATTACATGTTGCACATTGTAGGGCGAATTAAGGGGTGGAGACAGAGTAGGGTGCACGTGAGGTCCATTAACCTTGCCACAGAAAGGGGTTTGATGTCATGCCTCCGTATTTGAAAGGATGCCATATAACAATCCTCGGTTATGGACTATTGCTTAGTTGTTCATAGGGCTGTCAATGGGTCGCAGGTCTAGGTTCAAACAGTGTGTCCCACTCCCAAACTGATTACTAATAAGGAAAAATCACAGACCAGAACTGTCCCGATTAATAATTAGGATAATCGGGTCTGACCAAATAGACCTGATAATACTAACACATATAATTATTTATATAAATAATTAAATTAAAGCTTGTTTTTTCATAATATCACCTTAATAAAAATGACAGTAAAATAGTATATTATTTATATGTTAATAAATTAAGTGTTTTTAACTAAAATTATCTATCAAGTTTGTCTTTTAAGATATAAAATATAATAAAAGTGATAAGAAAATTAAGAAATCTTTATATATTATTAACAAAATAATCAATTTTGGTCTAAATCAGTTCAAAACAAGGAAGAACTATAACCAATCTAATTATTAATCAAGTCCTAACATTATCAGCATTATCATCATCATCATCATCATCATCATCATCATTATTATTATTATTATTATTATTATTATTATTATTATTATTATTATTAATCATGATAATATATTTCTTTAACAAAATTCAGTAAATTGCTCAAATGGACCACATAAATCACTAAATAATAGTGCTACTGTTGAAACATATAAAACAAAATGAGGGAAGAGAGCAGAGCTTCACATATTTATTACATTTTTCTTAGAATTTCTGTCCTTTTTGTGTGTTTGTTTGAGTGTGTGATGAGTAGGGATGTAGCGTCTCGGAATTGCCATGTATGATTTTTTGGATCAAGTGACCGAAGGATTATTGGCCCAACCACTGGAGATGGCAGACAGCAATAATTATCCTCATGTGTGATAGGATTTCCAAAATTTCAGAGCTCTTTTCTCTCTCTCTTTTTTTTTTCGCTTTTCCTGATGGACTCTAAGGCTCATGGATCTCATAGGCCTGGTCATGATTCATGAAGCCCATGATGAAAATTCAACGGTTATCCATCAGATCAGAGTACTCAAGATGCTTCTTGGTACATGACGTCACCAAATTAAGGGTGGGCCCATCAGTCACGGGTCAACTTATCCAAAGCGGTGCCACTTGGTCTGGAATTCCCTGCATCATATACTCAGAATCCGAGTCTTTGAAAGTTCTCAATCCATAGTCCAAACCCTAATCTGGTGGGTCATGTGGGTCGAGTTGGAAAAAAAAATCCATTCATTAAAGAAAAATAAAAGAGAAAAATCCAACAACTGGTCCACCACAACCAAAAAAATTAAACAAGTAAAAAAAAAAAAAAAACGTTGGCAACCTTTACTTTAATCTCATAGTTGATTGGTATTTCTCACAAAAATGAAAAATTGGTTTAGTTTTGCAATATAGTCATGGTGTTTTTATCGTTCACTCCACTTCAGCATTCATAATACAATTGTACAATTTGGGCCAATATAAGGGAGAAAGGTCAAATTTAAGGCGGGATGGTGTTTATAGGGGAACAAGGTATAAATACATTTGGAAAAAAAAAATTCCCAATTCTGAAATGGACAGAATCGTAAAAATCCCTAAAATTTTTATTCATTTTATTATTATTAATTATTAATTTAAATTTCATACTCTCTCCAAATGATTTTCAATCGGATCCCAAAACCAGAATCCACTCATTTACATTGATTAATTTTGAATACAAATTTTGCTCATGTTTTAAATATAAATATGTCATGAAATTCGTAATTACAATCATCTTCAATACATAAATTCATGCTCATTAAATGTCTACAAAACTGAACCAGAGTGCATATATGCATCCAACTGACACTTACACTATAGACTGAAGGGTGATTCCATTGGTATGTTAACTTATGTGTTCCAAATATACATAGAAAATTGGACCCATTACCATCAACTTTGGGGAAGGGGTTATAAGTATTGTGGACTTATCACCAAATACAAGAAAAAAAAAAGGCACTTACCATCTTCCTGCAAGGAACAATAATTTCATCGTCAACTATGCTCCAATGACCTAGTAAGTAGACATGTCCATGGGTTGGGCTGGGCTTTGTTTACGTATCAACAGAATACATTAAGGCTCAAGCATGAGCCTGGCCCAACTATCGGGCTTAGGTCTTGAGCCCGAGTCTGACCCTCATATAAAGCTCGAAACTTAGACCTGAGCCTGAGTCCAAATTCAATCAGAAATTTGAAAAATATAATTTCTTATTTAATAAAAAAGTGTTTTGTTTATATTAAAAACCTTTAAAATTCAAAAATAATAAAAAATCTCACTATTATTTGAAAAAAGAAAAGATAAATAAATAAAAAAATACTATATATATAATTAAATAAAATATATTATTAAATCACACTTGAACTTTAGTCGAACTTAAAAAAAAACAACTAAATCTACAAGCTTAAAATTATGTCTAAATCTGACTTAAAACGAATCAAACCAGACCGACCGATCAAACTATCCGGCCCATGAACAGGCCTACCGATAAGTGTAAATGGGTCAACTGGTTTCATCACATGGTTCTAAAGGTCTAAGTCATTCATCAGATTATAAAACAAAACTATTGCTGACGGACATGATTTTCCAACTTCCTTGTAAGTACAATGATAACAGACAACTTTGGCACTAGTAGTACTAAGTACTCACCACAATTTTTTTTTTTTTGAATATAATATAAAGTGACTTTATCTTGCCGACAAAAAAAGTACTAATGTACTATGACGTGGGATACATAGACACATGCAGGAAAATCTTTGACCAATCAAATTTTCTGGCGAATTTTGATAAATAGCATCTTATGCTTTTTTCATACCCGAAGTAAGGATACACCCGATATAGAATTCTGAATTCCAGCCCCCCACTACTAGTAGTCCTCTCTCCTTATAAATCACATGCTCTCCGTAAATTTTACCTCAGTTCACGGTCAGGATGCATTTCACTTGTTCTATAGAGCTATAAAATTCTCTGTTTTCATTGATTATAACTTACAAGTTTTTGTCAAATCATTTTTTTTCTTGGTTCAGATTTCGCGGTTGTCATTTTAAACAAAATTTTCACTGGTAATAGATAAGTTTAGGCTGTGTTTTGTTCTTCGAGCGATTATTATAAAACGTTGCTACATTAGCGCCACATGAGTGTTAACATTTATTGTAGATGAAGTAAAATGAAACAACTGTTTGTTTTCACCGTTTATCAAATAAATAATAGAAAATTGAAACACTTTAATTTTTGTGCATGCGACATTCGGAGAAACGCCAAATTCTTATTTCCCCCAATGCCCCAGTATTTCTTGAAACCAAATGCTGATGTGGCACACTTTAATGAGTATTAATCTTATGTGGAGAATAAAAAATGTTTTAAGTGAAACCAACCAAACAACAAAAATAGGAAATGTTTAAAGTGAAAAATTACAAATAAACGGCCTATCCATAAATGCCCACGGAACCAAATACATACTTAATTAGCCAAAGGAATCAACATTTCAACGTAATGTAAATCAATAATAATGCTTCACACTAGTCATAAAATACATGTGAAAATCACAAACATTTAATTCTACAACTAAGGGGCATTCTACAACTTGAATTGTTTTTCTTGTTATACATTCCAAAAAGAATCAAAACAATCTTGTTTGAAAACATATGTTTTCTTAAAACAAAAACACAAGAAACATGTTCTTGGTTGTATACATTTTTCTTTTATTTTCAAAACTGAAACAAAAGACATGTTCTTGAATCTGATTTCAAAAACATGTTTTCAACTGATTATTCAACATTAAGCTTTACAAATCAAATAATTTCTATGCTAGAAGATTTGTTTTTGTTGGTCCCAAAAACATGCATTTTTTTTTAAACAAATCCAACTTGTTTTTCACTTTAGGCTCAGTTTTAGAGGAATATAAATACAAATATGTACAATACAAATACATACAAAATATATGATTTTATACTCTATATGTTTTTAAAACAAAAATAGAATTCAAAAATATTTTTTTATTTTTTTCTAACGTAACCATCTCAAAAACAAATGAAAGCAAAAATCATAGAAAAAATTTTCATGTTGTAAAACGCCCCCTTAAGCGTTCAGTTAATTCGGATTCTGCAATTACACATTGTCGGAGCTAGATGATAACAGATCTCTTCTGCGCTTATTTCATATCGTCTCTTTCATTTCACCCAGGTACAAGCAATAAAGTGGACCACACATGGGCCCCCGAAATACATAAAACCTGTACCCGATGTTGAACTCACTTATAAGGTTACAACTATTTGTTTCAGAGATTGCGTAACAGTCATGCATGGACCATTTTCTCACGAGCTCGGATCTCTTGCCCACGTTTATTATGGTCACACATGGAGAACATTTCATCCTCTGCATAGTATTATGCAGGAGATCTGGAGTGGTATATTGTGGGTAGGTGTGGGCAGGAGATCTGGAATCTTTTCTCATTACCCTCCCACAATATAATGACTGTTACAAGGACAGTTACAATGGTCCCATCACATTACCCAGTTAGTCGAGCCCGAATCTCCTGCGTGCCCACATCTACCCACAGTAACATCGTGTGACAGGATGTGCCCCTCACAAATAGGCATCTCACAGGTACATCTACCATGCATTGGGAACATCTCCCATGAATAATAATCAATAAGTACAGGAGATATTCTCAATGCATGATAGAATGTGCGTGTAAGGCATTTGTAAGGCGTTAGGTGTGAGGAGAAGATCTGGTCTCTAATATGCAGTCACATATGGGGAACATTTCATCCTCTTACATGGTATTCTGGAAGAGGAGATATTCCCAATTCATAGAAGTAGTGTGTTGTGAATAAAAGATCTGGGGTCCAATTAGTCAATCGAGGCCTAACTGTTGGTGAAAATTACCTAGTAAAAGTTGAACGGGGTTCGAGATTTGCAATCCAAAGGGTTACACCTTTTTTACAATGAGTTCAGATTGGCTGGAGACAAAGTTGTGTACAGTAGTACGTTGGTAATCAATTACTAGAATTCGCATCTCCACCCCACAACGTCTCGCCCCACTATGCCCCACAGCACATCTCTGCCATGTATTGAGAGCATCTCCCAATGATGATATCATTGACTCTGGTACATCATAGGGAGATGTTTCCAATACACTGTGATGATGTGTGGTGGGGCATTGTGGGGCACAGATGTGGTCTCCAATTATTAAGCTCCACATGTATAAGGTGTGAGCCCCATATAATCCCATGTGTATATATAGGGTTTGACTCTAATACCAAAAAGATATGATATTCAAAAAACTTCTGACCAATCAACTGTATCATAAACATGATAGTCAATTAAGTGTTATTTATCAAAATTTATGGGTGAATTTTGATTGGTCAAAACTCTTAAGAAACCATATCTTTCTTGCATCGTAGATTTTCCCTTATATAAAAAACTGATATTTTCATTCATGATAAATTGCCCAACCCGCATGTTTTATCTCCGGTCCATCCTTTACAATAGAGTTGATGAACTGGTAATATGTGAGGCAAGGCTGGAGGTTTATTTTTGACTTGTGGATGTAAGTGGCTAAATCATTTGAACGATATAAACAAATTCAATTAAGGATTAAAATTTTGCAACGTATCACAGTATGACCTCTTTCAGGGGTAGATACACCTTATACCGGCTCCCTAAAAAGAAGATAAAGAACCTACTGATACATTCATCAATGTATATCTGGACAGTCGGACTATTTGGCCTGGGAACCATCTAGGCAACCGTTGAATCAATCAAGAACCCATTGACCCAGGCGGTTGACCCATCGATTCATTCAATGGTTTTTTACTTTTTTATTCTTAATTATTTTTTATTTTTTTTTATTTTTATCAGAACGAACCATCGACCAAAAAACCAATGGCCAAAACGATTCTATTTCTAAGTCATTTTTATTAAACTATGGATAATACCATTTTACTTCTTAATTACAGGTATCTTGATTTAAGCTGTGAAATTTATAAAAATTATATTAATAATAAATTGAAAATTATCCCTTTAAAACGTGTGATACACATTTTTTCATGTATATTGAAATTTTGAACCTTGCTCTCAAATTTCTAAAAAATACAACCTCTTGGTGGCTTCATGAAAACACAATGCACATAACCACTAAGAACATACCAGAGTTTTATCTAAAATAATATGGAGAGAGAAAGAGAGAGAGAGAGAGAGGTGAAATTGTTAAAAGTTTGTGTTTGTTGGGGTCTACCCAACTGAAATTATGTCATCACCAACAACAAAAGCAGCTATCTTTGTCATCCAAATCCACCCATATTAAGACCCCACAACCACCCTGTCCACCCAACGTTGGACACAATCCAAAAGGACCATTCATAAGGATTGGCTTTTTTCCTTTATAGATGTGGATGACACATTGTCAGCTAGGTTCAATGGGCCCCCACCTCTTTCCTCTTCAAATCCATCCCTCATAGATAGGGTTGAGCCTTCGTGTATGTGGGGACTCATACATGTGGATAACGTCCCCCCTTCCCCATGGCAGCTAAAAGAATGTCTATGTGTTAAGGAGAAACGCACCCTTGGACCCATGTAATACTTGCAAACGTGTCCATCGTCAGCATCGGTTGTGCCAGCACAGTGAACAAATCTCGCAATTGCTTGCTCTCCACATTAACTACTTGGCCCTCTTTCAATCCCTTCTTTTCTTGTCAATCCAATCCATGTCATCCACCCAATCACCTCTCTCTTTTCTTGAGTTCCCCTGATATAATATCCATGTTTGTTTTTTTTGTTTCTTCCTTCTTTTATATATAACTATTAAACGTATACATGCGTTTACATGTGATATTATCTCTAAGACAAAACTATTTATAATTTATGGTCATTTTTTATAATTCATTTATTCAAAATTTAATTAAGATATTAAATGAACAATTTCTAAACAGTTATAATTCATAGTTCCAACATCGAAACAGTTTTTAAACAGTTATAAGTAAACATCTTCGGAAGTAAGAGTAAAGGACACTTTTTGAATTTATAGATGCCAAATCTAAAGAAGAACAAGAAGAAGAAGAGATATGAATTATGAGCCATAAAAAGGGCCCATGGTCCATGGCCACGAGATTTATGTGCTTATCTTTTCAATTTGATGAATGAGTGGGTAGTTGTGATTTGTGGAAGGCATGGAACAAAATTGTGAAGGATATAGAAGGAAATGGTTTGGTCGATATTGGAGCTTGTTATAGGCCATATTAGATGGTTAAAGAGACAAGGTTGTGGAATAAAAATGGTTGGCCACTCATGAATTCATGTGTATTACATGTATATATATTGAAGGAAAAAAAAAACCCTAATAAACTAAGGAAATGGTGGTTCAACCATTCAAGAGACAGTTGAATAAAAGGGTCGGCCACTTATATTATGGCCATGAATATTACATGCACATAAAGGCAAAAGATTAAATTAAAAACCCTAATAAACTTTGGATTCAAGAAAAGTTGGAGCAGAAGGTTGTGGAATAAAAATGGTTGGCCACTCATGAATTCATGTGTATTACATGTATATATATTGAAGGAAAAAAAAAACCCTAATAAACTAAGGAAATGGTGGTTCAACCATTCAAGAGACAGTTGAATAAAAGGGTCGGCCACTTATATTATGGCCATGAATATTACATGCACATAAAGGCAAAAGATTAAATTAAAAACCCTAATAAACTTTGGATTCAAGAAAAGTTGGAGCAGAAAAAGGAAGTTGACCACTTATGTTCTATTATATTATATTATCATGTGTTTTACATGTAAACGTCAATAAAAGGAAAAAGTTAAGAGAACCCTGAATGAGAACCTAGGACTAAGACTAAGGAATTGGTGAGATATGGATAAAAGAATAGAATAAGTTTTGTTTTGTCTGAATGGCATTTTCGTGAATCTGTTGGATGAAAGTTCTAACATTTCAAGTAGGTAGGTAGGGCTGACTAACTGAACCTAATCCTGTAAAATGGATGGTGGGGGAGGAATCAGAGGACCCATGTGGTTATCAAAGAGGGACCCACATCCCCAACTCCCCTATCACAAGGAGGATTCTGAAAATCCAGTCTATGGATTGGGGAATCATGAAATTTTTGTCCTGTTGCAATTATTAACATGTATTAGGGATGGTCAAATAGTGTTCTCTGATACAATTTTGTTTCTTTTTGTGCTTGTCTCTCATATCTTGAATATGGCCCATTTCTGGGTTTCATCAGTCTTAATACCAAAGATGACAACACTAAAAGGATGGAGCTGATGGGTTTAAGTGCCTTCATTAACACTTGTCGGAAACTTTTGTAGGAAAAGGAAAACAACAATGATCAACACACACTAAAGTCCCTATTGTGCTTGTCCATCTGTGTTATGTGCACGCTCTGAATTCAAAATTTCTTTCTGGATGTGACATTATTTATTTTGTAGAAAATCTCTCACTCTCTCTAGCCTCCCAACTTGCACCCGAGCTGGGTTGTTTCTTCGTTGCTTCAAGGGTTAATTGCTTGTCGTCTTCATTTAGTTTATGAGAGAGAGAGTTTGACTTGATTCTTGAGGAATCAGGAATATAGGAGGTGCTTGGGAGTGGTGGATCCGTGGGAAGGCTCAGAATCGTCAGGTGAGATTTTTAACATCTTCCTTTTTCCTATCAGTTGATTTGATCTCCGAGAATCCTACCTTTTTTCATATCTACTGTATGCTCCTTTATATATAGTTTATTTAGTGTAAAGGAGAAAGAAAAAAATATATCAGCCATCTGCCACAAAGATCTCCTCTCATGCACCTCAATCTATCTTCGTCATCACAAATTAAATTCAAAGCCTCCCATCAACTGTTTCAGATTATTTGAGCTTTTCTATTACCTACCCATCTACCTTACTGGGGTTTGTTTTGAAAAGCATTCCGACTTTTAGTGTAGGCCACAACAATAGTTAGGGTTTAATCATGGTTGGCTGGAAAATCTTTGACAGACATGTTCCATCATGCACGTCCATTAGGGGCCCTGTGGAAGGTTCATGCCCCATTGAGCTGCCCTTAAAAGCAACACCCAGACCCAGGTGACTTCAACTTGGGCCCCTGTTCCCTACCTGCCAGGCTCCATAGTCTCTAGCCAATCTCGGCATCCTTTGACCTTAGTAGCAACCATGCATGTTTCTGCAGGCTCATCAACCCTCTGAGGCTCTGATCAAGAAATCTTGGACTAGTTCGGCTGGACACACAATGCATATATGCATGCATGATGCATCTGTTCTGTCTATAATATATGTGCGTACATGCTGTTCGACCAAATGCATGCGAGGCTGGCTGGCCGGCCGATTGATCCATGCAGGGCGCCACAGCCACTATCCGAACTTCCCCACAAGGGGAGCAGTTTCTGCAACTAGCTAATAAAGCAATACTGGTTTTGAGTAAGTGGAGTTTTGGCTACTGCCTACTAGCAAAAACAAGAAAGTGGAGAGCCTCACTCCCACAACCCCTCTGAGCATTAGAATAAAGTTCTTCTTGTTTTGGAATCACTATCAATATTGGTGTCTGGGCATAAGAATGGAAACATTATATTACTTATTTCCAAGCTTCTAACTGATCAAATACTGACATGAACACATCTTTTCTCACTTTGAATGATTCTACAGAGGCGTCTCTGTGGAGGTTTTTCAAGAGTCTCCAAACTCATTCCACTATATGCTCAAAAAAATACTTTTAACTTTTTTTTTCAATATTCAGCCCAATTAGCAAGACTTTGGACTTTAATTTGCTTGGTGGGTTAAGTAACCAGCTGCCATTTTTGTTTTCTGATAATTTGGATCAGAAAGAAGTTGGTTATAAATACCTATAAGGCTTAGTTTGGAAAAAGTATAAATACAAATATGTATAGTACAAGTAGGTATAAAATATAAGGTTTTGCACTCTACAAATTTGTATTTGTACTCCTTCTAAACTAGCCATAATAATTAAAAAAAATCATTTTCCAATATTTGTGAAGACATTATATTTTTTTATTAGCTAGGTAAAGACATGCATGCATTGATCTTTAAATAAAAAATAAATAAATAGT
Source organism: Nelumbo lutea (assembly GCF_056320005.1). Classification (NCBI taxonomy): domain Eukaryota; kingdom Viridiplantae; phylum Streptophyta; class Magnoliopsida; order Proteales; family Nelumbonaceae; genus Nelumbo; species Nelumbo lutea. Next base: position 92,647,928 of record NC_142687.1, on the reverse strand, counting down.
TTTTGTGGTGAAAGTCGCATGCCATTAGAAAAACAGCCTCCTTCCAATCTCAGAGAAAAGCTAATTAGTCTGGATTTTCTTTTGTTCAATGAATGAAAAATTAAAAAGAAAACCATTAGAATGAATGACCAATTACAGTCGATATTGATGGCAGGCAGAACAGAACCAGTATATTTATCCTTCAGATTTTTTATTCATCCTTTTCTCTCCAATTACTCAAACACTTTCTCTTATTAATGGATTCTTGGTCTTTCACCAGTAAGGCAACAAAACCAATACGGGGTTGTGTGAGCCAGATAAAAGAACCAGAACCCAGAAAGGATGGGTAAGACAAGAGGTGGAGTTGGTAAGAACTCAATGTAAAATAGAAAACAAGTGACTCTTCCCTTTTTTTCTTCTTTGTCTACTCTTCCGAATGGGGAATTCGAAATGTATATAACAGAGAAAGAATGAGCAATGAGCAGTTTTTGTTTTGACATGATGTTAATTATAAACCATGGAACAAAGAAGCTGGTTTCTCAAAATTCTATTGGATTGTAAGATCTATGAGGCTAGTTCAGTGGTCGATGATGGAGAGAGAGAGAGAGAGAAGTTTGCTACCAAATGATAGTCTTTATGGAGACAAAATTTCTGGGCTGGGCCATAGGATTGTACATTGGCCGGACTGAACCAGGGCCCGACATCCTCAGTTGGAGGTTATTGCAATTCGTGAAGGGGCTAACAATTTGGATTCTGTGGAATTGAGAAAGAAACAGAATTGGATTCCATTTTCCACTTTTCGAGTTTTTTTTTTTTTAATTCCCATAAGCATATTCATTCAGACAGCTCGTAGAGTGGAACTACTATTGGAAATAAATAATTTACGAAGAAGGCTAAGCATATGGAACAAATATGTCAATCCAAACATTCTAAGCTATAAAAAGAAAAGGTGAAATATTAGTCTAAGACAAAGAGGAATGAATACATTAAGCCCCCTGACAAAGAGCAGCCCGGTGCATGTGCACTAGGCTCCCACTCCCATCAATGTGGGGTCTGGGGGACAGATTTACTTACATAGCCTTTACCTCCGCACATACAGAGAGTTTATTTTCAAGATTTGAATCCTGTCACCCAGTTTGCAATGGAGTAACCCAACCGTGACGCCAAGGCCCACCGTTACAGTAGGCCCTCTGATATTAATGATGATGCTAGTAAAGAGATCCTATTAGTTTACAGTTACAGAGACTGATGCAGCCATAATCCATGTCCAACGAGGGCTGTCACATGGTCGAGTCAACGAGGGACACCTAGATTAGACGCAGGGATGGAGCCAGAGGAATCATGGCCCTCCTATGGTTCAGAAATCCTTGTGATTGTAAATTCCCCCCTCCCTCTATTCCATGCTCCAATAGTTGGTCTCCCTTATGGCCATCCATATTTATTTATCCCCCCCACTCGTAAATCCTTTTTAGGTTTTGCCCCCCTTATGAAAAATCTCTGGCTCCGCCCCTGCTTAGACGAACTGAAGATCCATGACGTGTTGGCCCATGAGGCCGTTATGTGTGACCAACAAGGCGGTGCCAAGGAAACACTACATGTCTTACAACAGGTGAGACATGTGGTGGACATCAGCGAGTGCAAGCTAACCACCCAAGTCGGTGCAACAGCTCAGGTTCTCTTCATCCCATCCTTGGTGAATTGTGCATGCCACGTTGACAAACAGTTCAATCGAGGACTCCCACACTGGCGACATATTTCACAATTCAAGATGGCGATGTATGAGCAATTTATGGCGGATAGAGTGTGGGTAGAGAGTAGTGGGTAGGAATTCCAGTTTGTATGTAAAGGCACACCATCCAAGTTAAGATTATACGCTCCTGCTATCTAAGCTCTCTAGCACTCTTCAACTCATCTTACACCCACAGGTACAGCTAGCTCGGCCTGACAGACCCCCTCGTTGCTCGTACTAACTTGCGACTCAAATCAGCCCCCCAAAAGGAGGCGCTCCACAACGTCCGACAGCATAGTTCAGCCATGTAGTGAAAATATATTGATGAAATGATGAATCATCATCGGGAGAGATGTCCCAAATATATGGCTGAGATATGCTGTGGGACGTTATAAGGTACTCTCTTGTGGAGGCCTGATGTGAACTCACTAATTTGAGTGTTAAGAGTATCTTTCCCCGAAGATTCACCTCAGGGCCCTTGACCTTTTGTGCTCGCTGGTCGCTGGATCAAGTCATCTCGAACCACCTCAGCTCATCCAGCTCAAGACAACATCGGTGACTATTAGTTATAAGCAATTGCAACCAAAAAAAAAGTTTGATACCCTTCCAAAAGTCTCCATTTACTATAAAAAGAAAAAAGAATCTTCTTTCAATCTCTTTTGATTTCTAATTTCAAGTGCATCAAGTGGAAAATGTTTTTATATGAAGAACATATAAATTGTCTTCCTCAACGAATTTCTTTATTCTTTAATATTTTGGTGGTTATATACTTCAAAACTGGATCGGACCGGACGGTTAGACCAAAAAAACCCAGAAACTGGTCACTTGATCAGTTTCGGTTTTCCCCAAAACCAGATATTTGCCCAAAACTGTTGATTTTGGTCAGTAAACTGTTGACCCGGGTGGTTAACCATTCAAATAGTTTTGACTGTTTTTTTTTTCTTTTTGTCAAAACGGGCCAACCATTTGGTTCGAATGGTCAGACCGTTTGACCCAATAACCGGACCCCTGACCGATTCAGTCTCTGGTCGTTTTTAAAAAGCATGACTGTGATTATAATATTGTCATTGAAAATCAATAAGTATGCATCAATCCATAGATTTAAATCATTTCAAAGATCCATTTTTATCATTAGTTGACACATTTTCTTATGAAAAAAAATGGCTTTGTGGTGGGAATGAAAATTTGAAAGTAGGTCCAAGAAGAAGCTTAAACAAAATAATATTTGAGAAGGAAAAAACTGCATTTAGTGTTTATGAGGGTACTTTTATCAACTGGAAAATATATTTTAGAGACCTACTAACTGACTGTTAAGGACATTTTGCTAAAATACTTAATTTGCCTTAATTCTGTGTCTTTGTTACCAAAACCCTATAGTATGGTGGTCAAAGGGTGTTTAAGTATTGGGTAAATGAAATCTTAGAACGATGACAACATCATGTAAGGGAAAGAGATTCTAAGATACATTTTAGATCCACATCTCACCAAAAGCCTACATTATACCTAAAGCCAATTTTAGTTTCAATGGGCCGGGAGATTGGGCCAGCCCAATCTTATACTAGATAGAATTTTTGAACCCATTTCGAAGGGCATCAGCTTGGATTGAGTGCTTTTAAGAAGCTTACCAAGGGGCCATTGAAGTGGCTGAACTGAAAGACTTGTGTCTTTGTCTTTTAAATGTTAAAATAACGAAACAATAAAATTTTCAAACTATCCACTTCAATTTTATCGATTATGGAGCCTTAAAATCTTATTCACCGAAAGATAAAGCAATAAGCTTTTTCAATTTAGCATCTTTAACTGTTACAAAAACCCCTAAAACAGGCTTAACTAGAAAACCTTTTGCCTTAACGAAGCATATTTAAGCTTTCTGACCCTGTGGGGCCCACCTCGCAAAACCAGAAACTGCTACCTACGTGAAAGCCCTCACAAATGGACATTTTGGCTCCTGAGAGAGAGAGAGAGAAGCGCCATATTTTCATAATTCCAGGAAATTTTAAGTTTGTAATCCTACATTTTTGTTGCACAGTTATAACATTTCTATTTATGGATAAAAGCAGAGACACTAATTCTATAAATCTTTGCCCTAAAGGGACAAGAGATGTTTAAAAAGGTGATTTAAAAAGCCAAAGGCAATTGTAGATCTGCTACATATTATTGGACTAGTAAATATGTACATGCTTTGCATGTGTCAATCTTTGATGAAGAAAGTGATAATAAATAATATGTTTCCAAAACTTTTTACCATTTTTTTTATATTTCTAAGTCTATAAAAATTATTTTTATTTGTTACAGTTATTTTTGTCTAATATGATGGATATACGATATTAGAGATGTAGCCAAATGTTTTCTATAATTTTTTTATATTTTTTATACTTTGTGTGTTTTCACCTTTCTAATTCTTATTATTATTTAATTATGACACTAAGGGTTGACACATTTTGACCTAAAAGGTAGAATTGTTGACTTACCACTAAACAAGAAAACAACTCTATTTTTGGGTTGGTTTTAAATTTAAATTTGCATTTTATTTCTATCATCAATAAAAACAATTATTCTTTTGTCACACTTTATGGTTAATTAATATAGGATTTAATGAAAGAATATGAGTTAATACCCGAAATATAAGACTTAATGAAAGTGATTTAAAGGAGAAAAGTAGTTATTCAAATTATATTTCTATCCTTACAATTAAAGAGGGGCCAAACTCAACAATTAGGGTATTTTAGTCAATTCAAAGTTCTATACTTTCAATCACACTTTTAATAGTAGTATAGATTATGCAACTTGTATCCAATTAATGATCAGACCAAATCCCATCTGATCTAATTAAAATTATATACAAAATATAGCTATGTATATATAAACATTATGTAAATAATGCAAAAGTTATAAATGTTTAATAATTTACCTTATATAAATTACTCATATATGTATAAGTTGAAATATAAATAATTTTCAAACTATTTATTTTTTCAGCATAACAAGGCAGAACCGGATTAGATCCAAATACAATGAGTCTTACATCGGATTTCAAATTATTGGACTTGGATTTATTGCCTTGGTAATTGGGTCAGGATTGGATGTAGTTGAGCCCAATCTAAATCTGGCCCAATCAAGGTTCAACAATATCAGTATCTTTTATCATATCACTAAGCTTTTATACAAACACTTTAGATACACATGAATACGGTGGAAGATATGGATACAATTGGATATATGGTACGCTGGGAAAATTCTTACAAATCCAACAAATATATCAACAGCATTAAATCTAGGAAATGCACACTTTAATAGTTTATATAAATAGATACATCACAATCAATAATAACACGAGTTTAGAACATGTAAATATCACACAATAATTTTATTAATAAAATATCAAAGAATGTTTTAGCTTCAAATCTACTAAAAATTAATTGCACATTGAATTATTGTGTTGTTTCACTTCTTTGACCAATGAGTTTGATAGATTATTGATACATCTTATAGTTCTTCTTTACCAAGCAAATCATTTAGGATATATAAAACAGTTTTTTATTTTCATATTTTCCCTAAAAAACCAACAAAACATTTCAATTTTGACATAAATTACTATTGTTAGATCAATGATTTTAAAAGATCATTGGTAGGACCATCTTTTGGTTATATCATGCAATGAAAATCACTTAAAGCATATAAAATTTTTCAATAACTTTTAGATTTTTTTCAATTTTTTTTGAAAAAAAAAATACATAGATCTAACAACTTTGACTACCAATTAGGGTGGAAATGAATCGAGTTTTTCACAAGCTAATTGAGCTCTACTCGTGAAAAGCTTGATTCGACTTGGTTTAAACCAAACTTCAAGCCAAGTTCAAGCCCAATATATAGGCTCGTTTGCAAATCAAGCTGGGCTCAAGCCCAATAAAGCTCATTTCATCAAGCTCTCAAGCCTAATCAAGAGCAATGCATACATACATATATATAATAATTTTTATTATATGTATAATAATATTATATATATAATATTTTTATATTTTATATATAATAATAAATAATTTTATATGTATATTTTTATTTTTTATATGTATAATAATAAATATTATATATAATGATTTTATTTTTGTATGTATGATAATAAATAATTTTTGTATATAAAATTAAAAATCATTTTTATATGTATAATTTTTATTTTTTATAGGAAGCTTGGCTTACAGTCGAGCTCGAGCCAAGCCAAGCATGAACCTACAATCTTTTGAGCCTAATCGAATTCAAACTCAAATCAAGTTTGAACTCAGAGACTAACACTGTTTTGACGAGCCTAACACGAATAGCCAAATATTCGACTCAACTAAAATCCACCCCTACTACTAATGTAATTAAATTTTCGTCAAAAATACAAACTATTAAGACAAACTATGGCAATTGTCAAAAAAAAAATGGTTAACTATTGAATAACCATTCATTGACCTATATAAATAGTCATCAAAAACTTTTAGCAACAACAATAACCGTTACTATAACTCAAAGTGATAAGTCATCACACTCGTGTCTATTGACATTGGATCAGTAAGCATGGTCACTATTCCACTATTGATTTGATTATGTTGCTCGTTGTACAATAATTCCCATCCGAGAAAAAAACTCAAAAGGCACACTACAAGAACTTTCTCATCATGTTTTATATATCAATCAAGGTTCAAAAAATCATTGCATATTAGCCCATATTGGCCGATATGTATCATTCCAAGACCCTTCTTATATGCCCCTACAGTGGGTGTACCAGGGGTCTGACCGTTTCAGGGGGTGGAGGAGCCCTAAACCAGCCCCCCTAAACTAGTTGTGAAAAAATTAAAAAAAAAAAAAAGCAGCAATAAAAATGAATATTGATTCGCTCGATATGGGTGTACCAGGCATATCAATATTTTGAACCTTGATATCAACATTTATCAAAAGAAATTAAAAACAATTAAATATGGACAAATTTATTGTTTTGATTTAGATACTACCAAGGTTACAAATATCCATGCTCTCGGTACGCAAAAGTCACTTCCTATCAAAGATTTCATTTGAGTTCATATCCGCGCCCCACAATGCCCCACAGCACATTCCGACCTTGTAGGGACATCTTTCGATGACAAGTATGGAGATGATGAGACATCATCGGGAGATGTTCTCAATACAAGGTTGAGATGTGTTGTGGGGCATTGTGGGGCACCCCACTAGGCACAGATGTGAACTCATTTTGTTTGATCAAAACATATTTTTTGTTTATTTATTCGATATGGCAATCTGTATGGGGATATCCGATCACCTATTAAAAACATTCAGGGTCTGTTTGGCTTATAGCAATAGGCGCTCATTCCAATTCTAACTGTTCGGTTGGATGGAACTGCCATTCCGATGATCTACATATGTAGGAATGGTCATTCTGGCACCCTGGAAATATGATTCTCACTTTTTTATTTTTTTATTAAAAAAAATCCCACTTGTTCTAGTGCCCTACTTGACCATAAGTCATCAAACCTTCATGGCTTCATCCAAGATAGTCGCTGATGACCATCATCTCCAACAAGGTAAGACCAGTCACTTGTCAGTCGTTCTTTCATGTCTCTTCTTCCTTTTCTCCCTCTTCCTCCTGTCTATCATCGCCACCACTGTTGCTACTGCCAACAATTGATATTAGCAAACCCGTTTTTTTCCTCTCCTCTCCTTTCTTCCTTCTTCCCCTCTTCTTTCAAATCTCTACCTAGTCGAATAAAGCAAATATGTCCTTCTTCTTCTTCTTCTTCTTCTTCTTCTTCTTCTTCTTCTTCTTCTTCTTCTTCTTCTTCTTCTTCTTTTATTTGAGTACACTAATTCTCTATTTTGCAAATCCACCCCCGCAAGAAGTAAGAACCTGCTATAGCTCAAAAAAAGTATGCTTGACAGCGTCCTTCCTCTTTTTTTTTATTTCATTGCTATTTAACCAACTGAATATCCAACTACCAATGAATATAAGGAATGATATTCCAATAGTACTTCAAAAAATCATTTTGCTTGTTTCAATAAAATCATTTGTTTGATACTGGTTTTGCTAAAATCATTTTGTCCTATTGTTTTTTTGTTGGACTAGGATTAGAAAGGCATAGTTAGATATATGGTGGATTATGACTTTCTTTTTTATGGTTTTTGTTTTACTATGTTCTATTATTTTCAATTTTTTTTTATATTTTTACTTGTTAACAAGTTGCCAATGATTTTAGCAAACAACAATTGGAATCCGATTCAGATTCATGGGATCAAGAACAGGCTATTCCGGTTTCAATTCTTGGGATTCCGATTCTGATTTTGATCTTGATCACAAGCCAAACAAACCCTTAAAATAGGTAAACTCACCAAACTTGTTCTTAGAGCATCAATGATGCTAAAAATCATAATATCAATAATTTGAACATTGAATGTTGAATTTGGATTCACTCCTCGTAGAGCGCTCCACACACCACCCTCATAGCACATCCCACCATTTTGGGAATATCTCCCCATGAAACACACAAATATGGGAGATGTCCCTAATGTGCAAATGGGAGCTACTATGATTTTGGTCAATTCAATTATTTTTACCCCTATAAATACCCAAACAATTAACCATTTTCATCACAACAATCATTCAATTAAATACAATATACCATTCTCATTCTATGCTACTCTCGTGTAGCCATACTCACAATTTTTTTATTTTTTTTTATTTCAACAAGAGGAAGGCTTAATAAAGTGTTTCAAGTTGAAGTTGGCAGTTTAAGATACTTAAAAAAATTTACATTCAAGTTGAGATATTGAATCAACATATCAGACTTCAATGACCAAAATCAATTATCGGGTTACTTGGATTTTTTATAAATTTTAGATTTTTAATATTTATTAAAATGATTGTTTCCTCTCAGATTCCTTTTCATTTAGCTTATTTTGATGAGTCTCACTCATAGTACAATAGCACAACCAATGTTGGAACTAGTGCTACCCCTACGGAACAAGCCCAATCCAATGCTAGCCCTAATAATCCTAAAGCACAAAAAAGGTAAAACAGCTAGGTTTAGGAATATTTTATGATCAATGATATAAAGGGAAAAGGCATGAGAGTAGTTTGTAGTAAACATAAAAATGGTTTTAGTTATCAAAGTAGTGGTGGCACTAATCATTTGAGAAGACATGTATCAAGACAAATTAATAAAATTGAAAATGAACCAACCCAAACCTAAATTGGGATTGGATCTGGTTCATTTTTCTATTTTCATATTCACAATAAAAAATGAAACAACCATTAACTAGATACAAGTACGTGTTGAACAAGCATTTTTATAAGCTAAAGATACTAAATAGTCTAAATTTGAAAATTATGTACAAAACAGCACTTAATCCATCGTATAAAAATTTTCTAAATATACAACTAGATTAGATGTTTTAAAAAATTTTGAAGCATATAAACAAATTTCAATTTCTATGTTGAAAAATCTTTTTTTCTAAAATTTCTCTTACTTCAGATGCTTGGTTTTATAAAGGTAGTATTATTTATTTTTGTAAATGTTCATTTTACTAATAAAATTTGGATTTTACATAAAAGAATTATGAGTTCTACAAGAATAGAATGGTCACATATCGGCCCATCTATTGCAACTTGTATTTTAAGTACTATACATAATATGGTATAGAAGATAAAATTTTTCATGTACTTTTGATAATGTTATTAATAATGGTTTAGCTATAGATGAAATCTCAACTAAAACCTATTTTAGAAGAAAGGTTATTTCACATTAGATGTCATTGTCATATTTTAAATTTATGTGTACAAGATTGTATTATTTTCTTCAAGTGCAAGAAAATAAGATTTTAAAAATTTATGCCATCAATATAGGATAAAATATAAAAAATATCTATATTAGATGTCCAACATAGGTGAAATTCCACTTATGCTATATTAGAAGGTAGTATACCATATAAAGAAGTTATATCAAACTTTTATAATCAAAAAGTGTCAAATAATATGATAACTGATTTTGATTGGGAAATGGAAAGTTGTATAAAAATTTTTTACAAATATTTAATGATTCTGTTTTCTAGTATTTATTATCCAACTTCCTCTATTTTACTTAATCAATTATTTATGATTAGTGATTGTTTTTCAAAACATAGAAAGAAACAATATTTTGAAAATATTGTTGAACAAATGAATATTAAATTTAAAAAATATTATAAATATATTTCTCCTCTATATTGTTTAGCTGCGATATTAGATTCTATGATAAAATTAGAAATTGTAAATATAATACTTAATTTATATAATCAAAATATGCAAACAAATATAGGTAGACAAAAAAGAAATTAAAAAACACTAGTTAATATGTATAATTTATATGAATATAAAGTTATAAATAAATAAATAACAGGTTTAGTGCCACCTAGTTAGTACTAGATGAAGCAGAGCTAAAGTGTGGTGCTTAATAAGTAAAGGCATTGTTTCCTCATCTTCCTATATGTCAAATTCATCTTTCAATAAACTTAATTTTTATTTGCAAAATAATTTTCTAAGTTTCCTTACATTTGAGAAATAGAAATTTTGATATTTTATCCTGATGGAAAGCACAGGAAAATAATGATCTTGTGTTTGTCGCTATGGTACATGATCTACTAACCCCACCAGTATCTACAATAACATTAAAATCTTGTTTTAGTGTAAGATATAGGATACTAAATAAGAGGAGAAGTTGATTTACAAATGAAATATTGGAGATGTGTATTTGTATGGAATACTGGTTTGTGCAAAAAAATAGATTACAAGATAAAGGAGGACATAGCACATCATATAATATATATCACCAAAAGAAAAGGAAAGTGGCACTTGAAATGGAAGGCTTGAAGAAAATCTTTTAGATTATCATAAATGTTAACATTATAAATTTTATTTGTACCTTGTAAGTTATTGTAACTCTTTTCAATTCCATTATAAATATTTACTAGTGGGGACCCGTGCAATGCACGAGATTTGTTAAGTTAAAGATAAACAATAAAAACTTGTAAGAGTATACAATATTTTGTATAAGAATTAATAATCATCTATATTTTATATAATACTTTTAATCATTTTTTTACAATACTAAAATAACAATAATTAATTTTAGAGATGGCAATTTTCCCCATTTCCCCAATCACCGTGGGGATTTGCCTTGAATGGGGCAGGGATGGGGAGGATTTTCCCCTTGTGGGGATGGAGATGAGGAAATTTTCATCACCACGATGACAGCATTCCCTACCCAACGTGAACCCTGATCCCCGCTAATATATATGTATATACATATACGTTTATATATGTATATTGACATATGTCTATATGTCAATATTTTTAAAAAGATGGGTGAATCTTTTCTATTAGGACTGCAAATTTTAATTATCTTATTTTATTTTTTAAATAAAATAAAAATCAAAAATATAATGGTTGACATTATAAAGAATCACGGGGAGTGGGGATCCCCGTGGAGACAGAGATGGGGATAACTTTGTCCCCATTAGCAGGGATGGGTATGGGGACGTGGATAGAAATAGGCTCCTTGTCCCTGCCCCACCCCATTGACATTCTAAATCAAACTAATGAAACTAATCAACTCAATTTCTAGTATTTCCAGTCAGATTTGGTTCAACAAATTCTCAACCTAACTAGGTTAGATTAGTTTCGCTTTAGCCATTTGTAAACTGACTAAAATCGAATGACTCGACCCTAGATATATATTAATATTTCTTTAATACGGGAAAGTGGAAAAGTTCTAATATTTCTTAGGCTAAAATAGTTTATATCATAAATTTAATTTTTAAATAATACCATTGTAATTTTTCAAAATTTAAACTTAATTCTTAAATTTAATTTTTTAAGCTTAAATTTTTCAACTAGCTGACCAAACTGAAAATTGACCCAAACCGATATAACCTAAGTGACAACCCCCCAACCTGACCAGGTCGATTTGGTTGACCAACCAACCTATAACTAAACCGAACCAACCCATGAACAATAGTTTAATATCAAATAATTATTAAAAATTTATAGTGAAAATACACAATAAATTAAATTTAAAAAGCTAAATAACAATATTTTAAACTCCAATATTATTGAATATTTTCTATTAAATAATAAAAGAAAAAATGATTTATACATATCTATTGAAAATATATCTATCACAAAAAACAACAAATAATTACTGAAATACAATAAATATTAATTTTAGTATAGATATATATAATAAATAAAGACTATATGTTTATATTTATTATTAATAAACAGTAATTTTTTGAAATTTATTTTCTAGAATTATTAAGAGGTATAAATGAAATTAATTATTTACAATATTATTTATTTATTGAAAAAAATATCACTATTTAAATTTTAAAATAATAATTACTTATTGAATTTAATAATACATAAACTATAGTAATATTAATACATAATTATGTTATTTTAACTATTTAAAAACTAGTTATGTTAAATATTTTGTTATTTAAATATTTAGTTATTTAACTAAATATTTAAAATCTTAATATATTTATTATAATTGAAAGTTATTTAGTAACTATTTAAAATATATTATTAAGTGATTTAAAATATTAATTTTCATTGTTTGTTATTTAAGATATTTAGTTATTGAAACATTTAAGTAATATTTCATTTTTAATGTTAGATTTTTATTATTTGAATAACATTTAGATTGAATAATCTAGAAAATCATAGTTTATATTGATTGTAAAAATATATAAATATTAATACTATGAATACTATTAAACCGATTATAAATTATTTTTATTTAAATAAATTTTTTAAAATTGTTGTATAATTTTGTTAGAATATTTAAATAATTTTTAAAATTTTTTTAATTCAAACTTTCTTTATATAGATGTAGATAAAACTTTCTTTATTTACGTTGTTGGAATGTGTGAGGGAAAGCGAGAGATAGATAGATTGTATGAACTGATTATTCACATATAATAAAATTTTAAAATGAGGTTTTTTTTTCAAATTGTTGTTGCAGTCATTGATTGTCATTTTTTTCCTTCAATTTTAACTGTTTTTAAAAATTCGAGTTTTTTATTTTTTTGTAATGAAAAAAAAAATAAAGAAATTCCAAAAATGAAATAATAATAGTTGAGCCAAGGCCTATGAGTTCACATCAAGCCCCCACAAGGAGCCCCACAACGTCCCACGATACATTTCAGTCATGTATTGGGAACATATCCCAATGATGGTTCATCATTTCATGTACTATCATTGGGAGATGTTCCCAATCAAGGTTCAAAGTATCGATACGTATCGGCCGATACGTATCATTCCAAGACCCTTCCAATACGCCCCTACAGTGGGTGTATCGGGGGTCTGACCGGTTCGGGGGATGGAGGGGTCCTAAACCGGCTCCCCTGAACCAGTTTTGAAAAAAAAAAAAAAAAAAAAAAGTAAAGAAACAAGTAAAGAAATGCCCAATACACCCCTACCAGCGTATCAAGCTTATCAATATTTTGAACCTTATTCCCAATACACAACTGGGATGTGTTGTGGGACATTGTCAGATGCCTCCTTATGGGGGGCTGATGTGAACTCAAGGCCTGTGGGCAACGAGCCCAGGCTAATGCTGAGCCCCACATGCACAGGGCGTGCTAACATGGGCTCAGTACAATACTGTTGGATTGGCACGGTTCACATTACACCTCTAATGATGCTCGAACTTGTAACCAATTAACCAATATTATAAATGTGTTGAACAATCATGTGATATTTATTACAATTCATGGGTGGGTTTTGATTAATCAAAGCCTATTAAGAAACACATTAAGCTTCATTTGGAAATAATACAAATACAAATATCTGGTTCATAAAAACGCATAGTTGATTTAGTTTTGTAATAATAATTTTGTATTGTTGTCCAATGATTCTTAGTTGTGATACGCAACAAACACAAATCATGAGACCGGAATCCACCTTTTTCACATTGAACAATTTGAGTGCAAAAGTTTGTATCTGATTTTTGAATGCAAACTTTTGATCTCATTTAACTGCAAACTTTTCTAATAAAAATTTTACATCCCGTTGACTTTGTTAACAATTAATATTTTATTGCACAAAGAAAAATGTCGGTAACATGAGTATTAAAAAGGAATTTTAAGAAATACATTGGAATACTCTTTAGTTGTGTGATGTGTTTACAATTAGTCAAGGTATTCCAAGGCTCGGATTACAATGTTGAAATTGTCGGGTACTATAAGAGTATAAGGGGCCCAAATGACGAACTAGGTATAATTAAAGACAAAGAAACATCAATTCTAATAGTTGTATGATGTGTTTACAGTTGGTAAAAGCAAGGTTCAAAATATCGATGCCAATATGAGCATATTGGGCGAAATGATAGTGTCTCAGGCCTTTTTTTTTTTTTTTTGCAACCGATTCAGGGGAACCAGTTTTAGGTCTCCTTTACCCCACTGTGAAGGCATATCAGGAGTCCCGGAACAATATGTATCGACCGATAATGTAATAACCAATCAGCTGTTACACTACATTATGTATATATTACTACAAAACCAATACAAATAATGTAATTACCAATCAGCTGTTACCTGTTACTTGTCAGAATTTTGGGGGAGGTTTGATTGGTTACATTTCTTCTGGTGTCAATACCTTTCGGGCATAATAGATATTAGATAATGTCAATTTAAGAGAGATTAATTTTCTTTTTTTACCTTTAATTTTTTGTTATCTTTGAAAAGAGTTGACTCATAAGAACATAGCTTTGACTATAATCATGCTTTTTTGCTGGTCAACATAATCATGTTTAAGCTCCACTTGGAGAAAAAAAAAATTAGAGAAGCAACAAATATGTAGTAAAGACAAACTTGTTTACCTTCTGGAATGAGTCGTAGAACCATAGTACCATTGAACCACTTCTGCGAAGTAAACTCATCTATATTCAACAGCAAGTTTATACATATACCGGACCCTGATAATCAAACACGTTACTTCAACTACGACATTTAACGTGTTTGATATCTCAATAACATACTATCCATAAAAAAAAGAGGATATCTGAATAACATACAAGAGCTTTAGCTTAAAAAAAAAAGCATACAAGGGTATTAATTGGCTTCTCAGGCTATTCCTCAAGAAACTAAACACAGTGGGGTGTGCGGTTGCCTTCCCTGGTGGTATTCATATAGAGAATGGCTCAACTGTCATCTTTATTATTAGACCATATCACCAAAAATAGAACTACATACATTAATTCTCTCGTAGGAAAACAAACTTCTCTGTAACGAAGTCGTAGATACAAATACATACATTTATTTGCTTGGGGAAGCAAACCTCGATCTTTGCCTATGTAGAACTCGATCTTTTGGAGATGATGTCTTCCCACCAACACCTGCTTGGCGCATCATTTCTGCAGAGGCAGTTGTGAGATGGTCAATACTTCCAAAGATAGGACATTGTTGAAGTGGATGACCAATCGTCACATCTTGGTGCAAGAAACATTGGTAATCATGAAAACACAAATTCCATCGATACAACCTTTAGTTGAAACACCGTAAGGCAATTAGTTGGCCCTTGTATCTTGGACATGGCAGGCAGAAAGGCCCTTACATTAGTAAAAAACTTCAGAGAGAGAGAGAGAAAGCAACCCACTTCAAGATATACAGGTTTTCTAAGAGTTCAATGCATTCGAATGCTTAAGCTAATACTCTGACTTATCCAATGTTTTAAAAACCCAACCCGGAACCAGAACTGCTTTGGCCACTCAACCTATCATTCCACTAAAAACCCTTTAACATACCAGGTTCAAAGTTCAGGTCAAGCACAGACTGATCAAGGTGCTGGCATGGTCACACTTCGTTTTTGCCACTGCTAGTTCAAGCATTAGATTGTCAATCCCTAAGTGATGATTAGTTGACCACAAAAAAAAGTACTAAATTCAAAGATGTACAAGCATCCAATAAAGCATAAAATAAAGGGTACGAACATTGCAAGTGCAAATAAAAATATTTTTTCGTGTGCCAATATACTGAAATCTCAATCAGTTGACAAGCCTATAGGAGTCCTAAATGTCCAATCAGTTGACTGGCCTGCAAGGATCCCAAATGTCTGATCAATGGAGGTCTATCTGGTTGAATATTCAATGATTAATCAATGCTTTGACTACATCCATCAATGTACCCAAATGACCCATTCCAGTTGCACCTACCCCTTCCCAGATGTGCATTTTCTGTGACATGATTTTTGGTTTGCTTATTTCACATTGTTGTAGATGTACATTCAATTTATGGAATTTGGAATCAAACAAAGATGATATAGAGCTTACCCCGTTTTCTTTCAAGCTCTTGGTCTAGCTCTTCTTTCCACTTCCTTTGTCTCTCTGAACAACTGACACTTCAAGAAAGACATTTTTCAGTGTTCCTAAGGGACAGAGCAATTAAGACAGCCTACCTACGCTAAAACAAGTAAAAACGTTTTACAAACCTTATACTTGTTGGTTCTTGCTGAGCATCAAAAATGAGACCTTTCAATTCATTAAGCTGAGGCGATGGAATTTCCTGTAAACTTTGATCCTTCACACCACCAATATTTGAAACACGTCTGCCAGAACTCCCAGGACTTGCAGCATTTGTAGCATCAGCTACTGGGGACTGTGATCCACTGGGAACCCGGCATGGTGACCTAATTTTAGGAGGCAACACTGGATGATTTGGAACATTTTCATCATGTACATTACCAGCACCGAACGGAGGACAAGAGTCATTCCAGGTGTTATGTTCTAACTCTGTTTGCAGCTTCTTCAGATCTAGAGCCTGACAGTAAGAAAAGAGCTTAAGATGATGCAACACATTTCGTGCTAAAATCAGAATATTTAGTGACTGGCACACATAAACACAAATTACAAAAAGCAATAATTGGCCAGCTTATCTTATGGAGAGTCAGAGACAACTATACCTTCTCATCCAAGAATGCTCTAATTTTAGACTCAGTAACTTCATCATCATCTTCATACACTGATGGCCCACATGGAAACGTGAAGTCATTCTCATCCTTTTGAGACGCTCTAGGGCTGCTTGCAGTTCCACTAACTAGATTCCCAGAACCCAGCTTCATTTCACTTTGTTCCGGTTCTGGGCTTTCATCAAACTTGCAAGTCCAATTATCAGTTGGCTCGCACATAGGGTTAAAGCTCTAATTAGGAAGACAGACCAACCACTATTAGTCACTCAATTTCTGTTTTCCCCTAAAAGGACTAAAGGAAATAGAAATAAAAATGAAATGCTGATACCTTATTAAAGTCATCTGTCACTAAACCTGAATTAAATTTTACTGATCCAGCCATGAGAAAATCATCTCCATCATCTATCTGACACATGTCATCATCACCAGAGCCCATTCCCCAGACAGGTCCACTTTCTGTGAACTTTTCATCTATCTGACACATGTCATCATCCCTCAGACTACTGCAAGTTGTCCTAGGTCTGATAGAAGGGCAAATACTGCGTGATCAAGAACCACTGTCATCAACATTGCCGATGATTTCCAATTCTGAGAAGTACACACACTATCAAACAATAACACTTACGAGTTTTTCAGATTTGATCCAGTGGCAGGAGAATTTTCCTGCTATCATAAAATTACAGAAATCAGAAGAAAACTTGTATTGAAAAAGCCTAGCAGCCATATATAATAAAAATTTTAGTGGCAAGTACTGACCATTACAGAAGTGCGAAATATTGTATGAGCTTCCTGATGTTCACCAGTAACAAATGGATGCTGCGTGTGGGCAGAACATGCACAAGATTAGCCATCTGTAGAACACACTAGCAGTAACCCAAGTGCTTACTCTCTTTTGGTCTACATAGAAGCCTGCTACATGCCATTGGATTTCGAATTAATGACAGGATTAATTTGTTTTATTTTCTTTTTGCCTTCATTGCTAGGGATTTTTGCATTCTCTCTGTCATACTTATGTATCCATGCATGTATGTATATCATTCACTTTCTCATGTTTGTTTTTTCTAATTAAAAAGAGATACTTAGTAAAAGTAGGTCAATTAAAAGAGTTTGTAGGAGAAAAAAAATAGGCCTCACTTTTTTACTGCATAGCTTAGAGAGATTGAGAAAAACTAGAATAGTTGAATGGACATGTTCACAGTGGGAGTTTGTAAGAGGTAATACCCTTTTGTGAGAGGAAACCATGAAAGGTTATGTACGGGTGAAATTTTTTATGGACAACATGAAAATTTTTATTAATTGTGAAAAAAAAATGAATATACAAATAGAATTTAGAGGTGAGATTTCCCACTGTCATTTCTTCTATTTCTTTTTTAATTCCAAAATAGATGTAGATGGCCTCAAGTTTGGTTCTAAAATAAGGGGCTTTGTGCTATTTCTAAAATAAGGGAGGGGGGGAGGAAAATATTCCTTACCTGAAGCAATTCAGATGTAGATGGCCTCAAGTTTGGTTCCCTACCATCATATTAAGTAGGCTTCCATTAATGGGTATATCAGAAAAGAAACAAATACAACTGACTAAAAATACAACAATAAATCTGTGGTTGACCTCTGCAACTAGAATTAAAAGAGAAATATAAATATGGATGTTCAACAGAAATTCTGAAAGTGTTGGAATTGCAGAAGGTAAAGCTCATAACTGCAAGTCTGCAACCTTGTTGCTTGCAGATTACAAAAAAAATTATCTAAAAATAAATATTATAAAATGAACTCAAGACCATTAGCAGATTCATGCCAAAGCCTAAACCATCTAATACAACCATGGAATATTTCTAGGCCAAAAGAAGAAAGAAACAAGAAAAAGGAAATCATGCACATACTTCTGCAAACATTTCAACAGAAAGTCCTTTGCCTCTGGTGAGAGATGCTCAGGTATGGGTGGATGAGATTTTGTTGTACCAATGTGGAAGAGAGCAGCAACCTGGAAGAAACACTAATTAAGTTAGAATTGAATTGAAAAACCATTGAGAAATTCAAAAGATTCATAGAAAGGGAGAGAGAGCATTGATAACAGAAAGTGGTCATGTACCTCCTGGTACTGCTGGCTCCAAGGAGGTTTTCCGGTTGCCATTTCAATAACAGTGCATCCAACACTCCATATATCAGCCGAGCTAGAAAGTTTATTTGGAAAATAATCAGAGCAATTATAAATAGGAGCATGAGACAGCAGATCAGTGGGAGAGAAAAGTAAAAAAAAAAAAAAAATTGGAAACTGAGAAATACAGATACATCTGGACATCAAAGTATAATCACCAAAAATCATTCCTGGTACAAAATATTTCTCTAGCAACAAACATAACCAAGGTTCAAAATATCACAACGTATTGGTCCGTATCGGTCGATACGTATTGTTCCAGCAAGAATCTGATACGTGGAACATGTATAAATCATTCGTTCCGTTTCTTTTCGTACGTATCGGACGATACAAGCCCGTATCAGGCTGTATTGGACCTATATCAGCTGATACGGGCCCAATACAGCCCGGTACGAGCCGCAACAGTCTTATACCGTTCGGATGTGTCGTTAATCCATATTTAATACGGAATCTCTCATTAATGTCATTTATTTAAGTCTAATTTCTCTTTCATTAATTAGCCAATTACTCCAAGGCAAATTTAAATTTGAATTTGAATTTTAGCGCCTAATTCAAATTCTCTCATTATTTCTTTAAATAATGATCCCCTATTATTAATTTAGTTTTGTTAGTGTAAAAATTACAAATTTTAGCTATAGCAAGATTCGAACCTTGGTCACTTGATTTTAAGTTTTAACAATCACAAGTTTGCCAATGAGCCGCACATATTTGTTTGCTATGATTATATGTATTGTTAATTTTAAGTAAAGTTTCACTTTTCTTAATGAGTGACAAGTTTTTATTAATAAATGCTAGAATTAATTATTACAAGTTTTTAAAATTGACGTTCACATTTTAGTTTTTTTTTTATATTTTAGTTATTCCATCATTTTTTCAATTGTTACTAATTTTGTCCCGATATGTCACACTTTAGATAAACCATTAAATTATGGTTTATTACATTTAAATAACTTACTTACAATCATATAAAATTTGTAAATATAATTAGTAATATATTTTTTAATATTTATTTGCACTTTTTACCATATTTATGTGTGTCTTGATTTTTTTGTCCGTATCAAAAGCGTATCCCAATATGTCTCTTAAAATTGTCTTTCCGATACACCTTGTGTTTCCGATACTTTGAACCTTGACCATAACTAGTAACCTATTAGTCATCTCAAGCATTTGCATTCCAGTAATATTTCTATTTGTTGGTTAATCTAATCAAAAGTACATATGTAAAAATGCCATAAATGAGTTATGTTCCAAGAGTGCCTACTAATTATATATCAATGCATTAATCTTTGGTTGCTGATGAAATTCCATACGCAAAGAACAGTACAATATTTTTATCCAACACACCACTTTGATAGGACAACAATTTGGGGGATGGCAAACGATCGTAGCCTAATCCATAGCTAGAAACCAAGGTTCAAAATGCCAGCATGCACAACAGCAAAAAATTGAGTGCCATGCATGTCAATTGGTCGAAACACATTTCTTTTAATATTTTCAGCATGATAATTGAGACATAGGCTGATGAGGATGAGCCCATCTCTATATTCATGCATTAATGGCCTTCAAAACCAATATCAGGCATATCGTATCAATACTTTAACCTTGTTAGAAACAATAATATGTTGGAGTTGTCATTCCCACCACTGTGATGTGTTGAGTTGAATTTTGATGATGCAGCTTGGGAAACCTAGGTGATTTAGCGATCAGAGTATACAGAAATGATAGGGGAAATTTTGTTGGCCTTATTCTCTGGGCCAATTTGTCATGAGGAATCACAGAATTATCAGCAATGTTGACCTTACAGGGCTTAAGAGTTCGGGAATCTCTTAAATACAGAAATGCTGTGGTAGGAGACTCATAAGTGGTGGTGGGTTAAGTAGATGATGGGATGTGCAAGAATACAGAGTATTATGAATAGACACCCCTTTCGCTTAAAGGCCTTCCACCATACAAAGAGGCACTCTAAATCCCTGATCTATATGAAGACCATCTTTGGTTTCATTTCCCTGGAAGTCCATCTGATATACATGTTCATATCTCCATTTGTTGAGGAAAAGAAATGTTTAAATAGTGTATACCACACCTATTCTTGTCAATCCAATTAATAATCCTTATTATGACTTTCTAAGTTGAATAAGGTATTTGAAGAAACCTTGGAGAGGGTTCGAAGACCAAGAAAAGAGTAAAGCCAGAGATGAGAGAGGAGAGAAAGTTCAAGATGGCGGGGAAATGGCATTTGGAGCTGACCATTGAAGCCAAATACTTCCCGTTCGAGCTCAGAAGGACAATAGGGAAGTTTCACCAGAAAATCAGAGAAGGGAACAAGGCTTCGATTCTTCTTCCGGAGGAGGCGTGTTTGTGGTTGAAAGGTTTTGTGGATGGAACTGTTATTTCTTTACGTGAAGAAGGTCGGAGAAACTCGATGACTTGTGGGAGGAAGAAATTTGAATCAGTGTTAAAGAGGAATGGAAACGGGTGGTTTATAATGGTTATAGAACTTTGGCAAGTTTTGTGTATCCGGAAGGCCAGAAGAGGAGAGAGTGGGCTTCCTTCGCTTTTAACCTTCAGGCTTTTCTATTGGAGGTCGAAGGGAGAGTGGAAGAAGTTCCTGGTAGGAGTTTGAAGGATTGTAATCCGTCCTCTCCTTGTGCTCAGGTGCCCTACTTTAAGCAAAGCAATGAAGTTGTGGTGGCTAGCTCGACTAACTTCGGCAAGTTTCTATTGAAGGGAGAGGGAATTGGGAGCAGAGGTTGGTTCTATTGGCAGATAGGGCAGTAGAAGATTGGACGAAGGTCTCAGAAGTAGTTGCCAAAAGGTTGGGCTTAGAAGAAGATGTTGTTTTATTGACCTTTGCTGAAAAGAAAGCTCTATTAGATGCTGACGATAAGAAACTGAATCTCGGCACATTCAGTGTAGAGGGAAGTTTGATACAGGTTCAGAGAGTGGTGGGAGGAGGCTAATCCAGCAATTGAATGGGATGAAATGAGGTTCCACAAGAAACTCCAATACTTAAAATCACAATTAAAGGAGTGGAATAAGCTAGAATTTGGAAGAATAGAAGAGAGAAAACAAGTGTTGATGGAGCAGATTGAGGATTTGGACATGAAGGAAGAGAGAGGCTCCTTTGGAGAGGAAGAAAGGAAGTTGAGATGGCTGTTGAGGAGGCAAATGGAGGACATCCTGGTTAAGGAGGAAATCAGCTGGAGGCAAAAATCCATGTGTAAGTGTCTCAAGGAGGGAGACAAAAACACTAGGTTCTTCCATTCAGTGGCAAATGGAAGTTGAAAGAGCAATGTTGTCCAACCAAGTAGAAATTAAAGAGGCTCTAGTTAACCACTTCAAATCTATTTTTAGAAGACCTCTAAATGGGAAAGTGTGGTTGGAGGGATTGGATTGGCCAACTCTAAGTGTAGAGAAGAGAGAGTGGTTAGAAAGGAGTTTTGATCTGGAGGAGACAAAGGGGAATAATAAATCTGGGTTTGAACTCAACTTTCATTGCTTTGGTCCCAAAGAAGAAGGCTTCTCAACCAATGGATTTTAGACCTATCAGTTTGGTTACTAACTTGTACAAAATTATTGCTAAAGTGTTGTCTCTTAGGATAAAGAAGGTGCTTCCCTCTATTATTGCACCCATCCAAGGTGCTTTTGTGGAGGGAAGGCAGATCACCGATTAAATTCTCATTGCAAATGAGAGCTTGGAGAGTTTTAGGAAGTCAAAGAAGAATGGTGTGGTCTATAAATTGGACTAGGAGAAGGCATATGACTTGGTTGATTGGTCTTTCTTGTTGGAGGTTTTGAGGAGCTTGGTTTTGGAGGTAGATGGTGTAAGTGGATTTGGGGCTGTGTCAGAACTTGGCATTACTCTATCCTAGTAAACGGCGTTGTGGTTGACTTCTTTCCTGCATTGAGAGGCCTAAGACAAGGAGATCTCTTTCCCCTTTTCTTTTCACCCTGATTGCTGATTTTTTGGGAGATTGATCCATAGAGCAAACTCAAGGAATCTGGTAAGAGGGTGGAGAGTAGGAAGGGAGGAGGTTCCTTTAACACATCTACAGTTTGCAGGTGACACAATTATGTTCTGTGAAGGAGGAAACCTTAATTGGATCCGAAATCTAAAGTTGGCAATACGTCTCTTTGAACAGATTTCTAACCTCAAGGTGAACTTTGAAAAGAGCTATGTGGCGGGAGTAAATGTGGATGTAAGGGAACTAAGGGAATATGCAGGTGAGCTAGGATGTGCAATCTCGGATTGGCCCTTGACATACTTGGGCCTCCCTTTAGGAGACAATCCTAAGAATGTAAGCTTCTGGAATCCAATAGTGGAGAGGTTTGAGAAGAGGCTAGTGGCTTGAAAGAGAAATTATCTTTCTCTAGGTGGGAGAGTCACTCTTATTAGGTCTACCCTAGCTAACCTACCTGTCTACTATTTGTTAGTGTTTAAGATACCCTCAAAGGTTTCCAATCTTTTGGAAAAATTAATACAGAATTTTTTGTGGGAGCCTGGAGAGGAGAAGTGAGATCATAGGGTGAGTTTGGAGGTGGTTACTAGGTGTAAAAAACTAGAAGGTCTTAGGATTGGTAACTTCAAGAAAAGGAATATGGCTCTGTTGGGGAAATGGTTGTGGAGGTTTTCAGTGGAAAGGGATAAATTGTGGACTGAGGTTGTGGCTAGCATACATGGGATGGAAGACAATGGTTGGGATCCTGGAATCATGGCAAGGGCTACAGCTGCTTCTCCTTGGAAATCCATTCACAACCTGCTTCTCGTCTTCTCCCCTTGGATAAGGTATGGTCTAAACTCTGGTAACCGAATAAAATTCTAGCAACAACTATAGGTTGGGGATTCTCCTCTAAAGGACTAGCTTCCTTCCTTGTATGCTCTATCAGATTTGAAAAATGAACATATCTCTTCTTTCTTGGTTCCTTCAGACTCCACTTCTGGCTTTGGGTGGAACCTAGGCCTGCGTAGGGCAATTAGGGATACAAACTTGGATCGCTTGGTATCTTTGCTTGCCTCCCTTGAGAATGTCTTCCTAAATCCTGCTAAGGAAGACACCAGATTTTGGACTCCTAGCTCTGGTACTTTTTCTAATGCCTCGTTTTTTGAAACCTTAACTCAGCCTCCTGTCCCCTTTGGGTTGTCCTTTCCGGCTAAAGAAATTTGGAGCAAGCCTATCCCTCCTCGAGTTGGCTTTTTTTGTTGGGAAATTTTCTTGGAAAGAATTAACGCATTTGACTTACTTCAAATAAAGAGACCCAACTATTGTCTACTTCCTAATAGATGTACTCTTTGTAAAGTCGATGGGGAATCCGACTACCACCTCATGGTCTCTTGTAAGGTTGCTAAAACTGTTTGGCAATCGATGGGGAATCCCACTGGCTGAAATCTTTGTTGTTTTCAGACTATCCTGTGGATGACTTGCTAAGAAACTGGAAAGAGATTGCTTCCACTGCTAGACGCAAGAGGATTCTTTGTCTCTCTTGGTCCCCTCCCCCCTCAGGTTTCATTAAGTTAAACTTTGATGGCAACAGTGTAAGGAATCCAGGACCATCTGGGACTGGAGGAGTTTTCAGGAATGAGGAAGGGGTTGTTATTGCTCTATTTTCTGGCCCTATTGCAGAAGGTGACTCTCTTAGGGCTGAGATCCTTGTAGCACTTGAAGGAATTCAAAGAGCAAAGGAATTAAATGTTGGCCGATTGATCCTAGAAGGTGATTCAAAGGTGGTGGTTAACCGGTTGAAGAAAGAGGACAGTGGTTTGTGGAACTTTAACAATGAAAAGAAGCAGTTCTTATGGATGTGTAGGGACATTGAGATCCAATACAACTGGGTGAACAGAAGTGCCAACTCATTTGCGGATGGGTTGGCCAAGCAAGGGGTGAATAAGGAGTCTGTATTTTGGGCTAGTTTTTAATTTTTTCTTTTTGTATTCTGTATTTAAGAGCTAAGATATTTTATCTCCCCTCTTGTATACATACTCCCTCTTTTCTCTTAATTTAATGAAGTTGGTGTTATTGATCAAAAAAAAACAACAAGTGGTGGTGGGTTGGTTTTAAAAAATGGCAATTTGGGGCCTTGGCATTACCAACTGTTTCGACTGTTGCTACAGTAGTCCAAACAAGAAGAGAAGAAGAAGAAGGGTCTGTCGAAAATCTGATGGTTAACCCATTCAGTCGACCCCCTTAATCTATATTAGGTTCTAATCATACTTACAAAGACAGAAATGACCTTACTTAAGTGTGGGGCAAAGTAACTCTAATAACACTGCCACATAAGCAAGTTACTTAATAAACAGAAGAAGACTAAACTACCCCTATTCGGCACATCTTAACACTCCCCCTCAAGCTGGAGAATATATGTCATATAATCACAGCTTGTTACATAGATAGTTCACTTTCCCTGAGCTTAGAGCTTTTGTAAACAAATCTGCCCACTGGTCATTGGAGCCCACATGTTCTGTATTTATCTCTCTGGCAAGAACATTCTCTCTCACAAAGTGGCAAGCAACCTCTATGTGTTTTGTTCTCTTATGAAAGATAGGATTAGATGAGATATGTAGTGCAGCTTGGTTGTCACAGTACAATTTCATAGGTTTATCCATGTGAAACCCAATTTCTTGTAGGAGATTCCTCAGCCACACTAATTCACAGGTAGTGTGAGCCATGGCCCTATATTCGGCTTCAGCACTGCTTCTGGCTACAACCGTCTGCTTTTTACTCTTCCATGTTACAAGATTTCCTCCCAGAAATGTGCAATAGCCTGTAGTAGATCTTCTGTCACTCATTGAGCCTGCCCAGTCTACATCTGTATACCCAACTACTTCAAGTTTTCCTCCTGGTTTATACAAATAACCCACGGCCTGGAACACCTTTCAGATACCTCACAATTCTAAGGACTGCATCCCAGTGAGGTATACGAGGGTTTTGCATGAATTGGCTCACCACACTGACTGCAAAGGAGATGTCGGGTCTCGTGATAGTCAGATAGTTCAGCTTTCCCACTAGTTGTCTATACCTTCCAAGATCTTCAAATACTTCTCCTATATCACTGTTCAACTTAACATTTGGTTCCATAGGGGTCTCAGCCGGTTTTGCACCTAATAGTCCTGTTTCTTCCAATAGATCAATGACATATTTCCTTTGGCACAGATTCACACATTGTTGTGACCTGGCAACCTCTATTCCCAAGAAATACTTTAATGTTCCAAGGTCCTTTGTTTGAAAATGATTTTGCAGAAATACCTTTAGTTTGCCAATCCCCAATTTATCACTACTAGTGATGACAATATCATCCACATAGACCACTAATAAAATCTTCCCAGCTTCTGAGTCATATCTGAACACTGAGTGATCAACCTGGCATTGCTTCATTCCAAAACTCTTCACCACTTCGCTGAACTTCCCAAACCAAGCACGTGGAGATTACTTCAACCCATAAATTGCTTTCTTCAGCCTGCACACCTTACCACCCTCCCCCTGAGCAACAAACCCAGGTGGTTGCTCCATATATACCTCCTCCACTAGATCACCATGGAGGAAGGCATTCTTTATGTCAAGTTGAAGGAGAGGCCAATCACACATAACTTCCAAGGAAATTAGGACACGAACTGAACCAATTTTAGCCACCGGTGAGAATGTCTCCATATAGTCCACACCATACACCTGTGAGTAACCTTTAGCAACAAGTCTGGCCTTCGGACGCTCCACACTACCATCTGGCAAGTATTTCACAGTATACACCCATTTACAGCCCACAGCATGCTTCCCAGGTGGAAGAGTAGTAAGTTCCCACGTTTGAGTATGTTGAAGAGCAGAAAGTTTCTCCTCCATTGTCCGCCACCATCCAGGTGAACTAAGAGCTTCTTGAACATTGTTAGGTAGGGAAATAGAAGACAAAAGTGAAAAAAACTGGTGATGTGAGGCAGAAAGACGAGATAATGAAACAAAATTGGAAATGGGATGGAGTGTGGAACTACATTTACCTTTCCGTAAGGCAATGGGTAGGTCAAGATCTGAAGGTTCAACAATAGGAGCCATGAGAGGATCCACAGATGAGACAGAAGCAGGAGGAGGGGCCGGTGTCGTTCGACGTGTATACACTTGTCGAATCGATGGTCGTTCAGTGGTGACCTGCACTGGATGAGATGAGTCTACTCCAACAACAGCCTCTGGAACTGAATCATTGACAGGAAGAGGAAGAGGAGGTAAGGGTGAGGACAAGGGTGCTTCATGACTGGAGAAGAAGGGGACAGACTCAAAAAATGTGACATCAGGACAGACATAGCACTTTCGGGCAATAGGATTGTAACACTTGTACCCTTTTTGAGTCCGAGAGTAGCCAATTTTGACTGTTGCTACAGTAGTCCGAACAGGAAGAGAAGAAGAAGAAGAAGAAGAAGAAGAAGGGTCTGTCGAAAATCTGATGGTTAACCCATTCAGTCGACCCCCTTAATCTATATTAGGTTCTAATCATAGTTACAAAGGTAGAAATGACCTTACTTAAGTGTAGGGCAGAGTAACTCTAATAACACTGCCACATAAGCAAGTTACTTGATAAACAAAAGAAGACTAAACTACCCCTATTCGGCACATCTTAACACCAACAATCCATTAAAGCAGTGAGTAGGATTGCAGAAGTTATGAGGGTGATGTTTAATTGGCTGCAGAGATCGACAAACAGCCCAGCTAGTGAATTGACTAGACAAGGAGTTCTTACAAAACATTCGTTTTTGGGAAAACTACCATCCCCTAGATTTTGGCCCAAAAAGGCCAAGTGACACCTTGACATTTTGGCCCAGAAAGGCAAGTGATAGTGATTATTTTGAGCCTTTAAAGACCTATTCTATATGGCAGAAACTCAAGAAAGCAAATGTGCAAGTCTTGATTTAGCAGACTACAGACAAATCTTGGGATTTACACTAATCCGGTGATTAAAAGGGAGTTAAAATACAAGAAACAAGAAACAAACAACTAAATCAAACCTATTGTTTTAGGCACATATATGATAAATATGGATTAAATGTAGGAAAATTTATTTTTTCATATATATATTTAGATTTTTTAGTATATCTATTTTTATTTTCTAACAAGTTTGTAAAAAGAAAAAATAATTTTACAATTCACGATATTCAACTTTCTCTACAATTACAATTTTCATAATATTGTCCTAGTTTTTAATCCCAATTGCAAGAAGTCTCATCCTTTTGTGCTTTACCATCTCAAAACCCCACAAAGTTCAACCTCCCTATTTAACTTACCAATCTCAAGTTGTTTATTTATTTTTTGTTTCCCTCTCTATAAATCCATTCATCTTGTAAAAATTACAGCCATAACTTAGCTCTCTAATAAAGACTCTTAGCCCTATGGCCCAAGATAACCTTCATCCACTTTCCATAGACATGTCCTTGCCCCATAAACCCAACCTTAGGCATTAGGCATAAAACCGAACACCAATCCCGTTTCAGCTTTTCCTTGAAACTACTACTAGCCCAGCCTTGGATCATATCATTTCAACATTAACATGTCAATGCTTGGGCAAAAACTAGGTGATGCCTAGGCTAAAAATAAATAAAAAACATGTATACATATTTTACAATATATAATCATACATACATACTATGAATTACATGTTAATTATAAACTACGAAACAATAAATTAAATATGTGGAAGATCAAATGACAATCTATACCTGGCTTCCAAAAAATAACAAGAATATGTAATAACCTCCTAGATAAAAACTTCAAAGTAAAATACACAGGCACCAAAATTTAGAGGCCCAATTTTTTTGCTTTACACACACTCTAATGAACCAAAATGGGCCCCTTATTCATGTTAATATATACAGAGGACATTATAACCGGTTTTCCTCAACTAAGATGTTTATATCTATACTGCCCACCTTGTTGGATGCCAAGGTGACAGGGCTCCTAAATGCCTAGGTGGTAGACTAGTCAATGTTTAGGCAACATCTTAAATACATTGAACTATGGCTAAAGGTGGAACTTGACAGAACTGTATACTACATTATAAGCCTGCTTTGGCATAATATAATTGCGATATTTGTTTTACATTGGCTGGACTAACTGTTTCCCCTCATCATTTCCCTTCCAGTCTCCGTATCTTTTTAATAAATCTAATGATTCTAATTACCATTACCAACCCAAAACTAAAAGTTAAGTGCATTTGTTCCTAAAAACCATATTGCTTCAATACCAATACATTCACAGAAAGAACATCCATTAGAACTGACAACCTAAATACAGTACACTAAAAGAAAGAAGTGGAACTAATGCACGAGTTCCTGGAAACTGGAGGAAGTGAGACACCACTTTGGGAAAAAAAAAACAAAAGATATACTTTACATACCACAATCTGTAAATCTGAATTTACAAAGAAATGAAACATTTCAAAAAGCTTATTATCTCAATTTGTTAGAGAATCATGTTATCAACGTGGGGGTTTTCACCTTGTACTTAGAACCTAGGAGTGTAAATTGAAGGGACTAGAAGGGCTGGGAGTAGACCAAAAACAACATGGGTTGAAATAGTGGGAAATGATCCAAGCGTTCATAATTTAATAATTGATATGGCACTAAACAGAACAGAATGGTGAAACAGGATTTATGTAGCCAACCCCATATAGTTACGTCAAGGCTCAGATGATGATGGTGATAATCTCCTTGATTTATCTGTGTGTGAGCTTCTTGTTGTACGTATTCTCATGTACCCTTTTTCTTGTTTAATGAAACCGGTTATCTTTCATATCAAGAAAAAAATAATCCCCTTGATCTACGCCTCATAATTTTGTTTTAGTTATTGTAAATAAACATTTTGAAGGTTTTAATTGTAACTCCAATAACTAAAACATAAATATCCTATTATAGATCAAAATTTATTCAAAAATTGATTTCTCTCAAGTTGTAATCAGATGCAGTAACAAAATCCAGTACGTTGAGGGTTGATCTAGAAATTCTCACGAATAAAAAGTTCTATCCCAAAAGGTAATACAAAATGCTTGTTTCACGCATTGACTTAAGAATTCTACTACAACTCTTACTTTCTTAATTAACAAGAAATTAAAAAAAAAATATGTATACATAAGAGAATATAGAACAAAAGGAATAGGTTCATATAGTAACATGATAATGGGACGATAAGTACATCATTATCAATTACAAAGACATAATAGCAGGACATACTGTATAACTCCGAATGAATATATGATTTGAAAATATTTACAAATATCCAGGTTAACTGTAAAAACACAAGTTATTTATCTTAAAGTATAAGTTTGAGTAGGATAGTAGTTGACCCTCCCGAGAAATCTGACTCTTTGCAGTTTACGCTGATATAGATTAGCAGTCAACAGAAAAAAACATTGACAAACATTCCAAACAAACACCAGTCAGTTAATTTCAATATCTTGCTAAAGCATCTTATCATTTGACAGTAGAAGTGACCCTTGGCAGAACTGAATGGCATGAGAAGATGTGTGAAGCAACCCTTAAATATAAAATAGAAAAGACAATGATGGCAATGACAACAATGATAGTGATGATGATGTCAAATAAACAAGACAATGTATTTCAACAGGCAAATATTCAAACATGGTAGTTGCATCATACATTTTCTGGAAGTTTGATATAAAGCTTCAACAGCATAATAAACCAGTCTTGAAGTAAGGATACTTGTTAAAAGTTTCTAAAATCTAGTCACTAATGCCCTAAACCACTCACTCAAAATTACCAATAAGGAAAAAAAAAGGAGAAACATCATCAAGTTCTCAGTCCAGGTCCTTCAGGAAAAAGCAGTTTGTTTTCGAACCATGTTACTTGATAGAAAGTATGCAGAATTATAAGCACAAAAAAAATACGAAATAATACAATCATAGGGTGTAATGGTCTTACAAGCTATGCCCAGTCTGAAGAATGACCTCTGGAGCCATCCAATATGGAGTACCCTTCATTGACTTAGCACCTGATATTGTAGCCTATGGCAATCCATACTAATCAATTAGCATGAAGTACTTAAGAGAAGAAATGGTATATCTAATGAATCAACAATAAGTAAGATTACAAATAAAAAGAGGGTGTAGTTTTTATACCAGCTCCACAACCTTCTTGGATGCTCCAAAATCAGCAAGCTTAATGCATCCTTTATTATCAACAAGGATATTTGCCCCCTGAAATTGAGTATAACACATTATATTCACTTCTGAAAAAAGTGCATG
The DNA here is from genome assembly GCF_056320005.1 of Nelumbo lutea. Classification (NCBI taxonomy): domain Eukaryota; kingdom Viridiplantae; phylum Streptophyta; class Magnoliopsida; order Proteales; family Nelumbonaceae; genus Nelumbo; species Nelumbo lutea. Next base: position 92,616,869 of record NC_142687.1, on the reverse strand, counting down.
TGTTTCCAAATAACATATAGAAGACGAGAAACAGGTGCCTTGATGTCTCTATGCATAATTCCATTCTTATGGAGATACTCCAGCCCCAGTAGCAGTTGCTTTGTGTACATTCTAATGACCTGTTCAGTAATGATTATGAGATCAAACATGTGCACAGGGAAAGATCCAAAGACCCAAATGTGAAGTTCAAGTATGGAAAATGACTCACAGACTCAGGAAAAGATCCAAACTTCCCAAGAAGTGATGAGATGGATCCCCCAGGAACAAATTCCAGAAGAATATTTAAGGTGTCCTCCTCCCTAGCAGTTCCCAAATATCTCTGGGACAAAACAAGGAACGCAGTTGGGCAACACACGATAGGACAACATTTCTTCTATAACAACAGAAGATAATACTCACAACAATGTTTGGATGAGTGAGGTTTTTAAGAAGCTTCACTTCTTCCTCGAGCTCCCGAATATGAGCCTATTTGGCAAATCATAGACTTAGCTCAAATTTAAACAAATGAAATTTGTGAACTGAAAATTAGATATCAAGTAGAAAATTAAGATAACTGAGTACAATGAATACATCAATATGTTCAAATAACAACAATTAACAGAACCCAAGCCACAGACTTACAAATCCATACAGCAACAAACAAAAAGCAAAATAGAGCTTCAAATAATTAAAGAAAATATAATTTTAAAAACCAAACGCTGGAAACTAATTCTCACTTGCGCCTTATCCTTGGTAGCATTGTTCGCAGCGACCAAAACCTGAAACAAGCAGCAAGATCAAAATCCAAGTTCTAGTCAAACCAAAAACCCGTAAATCAAATACAGAAAAAAATTAAAAAAAAAAAAAGAGAGAGAGAGAGAAATTTAAACATAACCTGCTTCACCGCGAGAAGCTCTCCAGAATCGAGATTCATTCCCATATACACTCGACCGAATGCCCCACAGCCGATCAATTCTCCTTTCCGCCATCGGATCTGAGGCGCCGTTTCTTTGACGATCGGCGGCAAAGCAGGGGGAGACGGTCTGGGGAGCCCAACCCTAGATTTCCGAATGCAAGAAGCGATCTTCTCACTGAGACTCCCGAGTCCGCCTTCACCATCTGAGTCTCGAAAGAAGAGTGATCGGCGAACTGATCCTAAGAAGTCTTGCATCACTTTTGTACTTGCTTCGTTGTTCGGAGCAATCTAGGGTCTATCTCTGAATGTGCTTGCTGTTTGTAGTGAGTATTGATCAGAGAAATAAAACCAAAAGTAGGGTTCTTTCTCTGGGTTTCATTTCGAGACGAGACGAGAGAGAGAAAGATTTGAAGGAGGGAAAAGGCAGGGGATCCTTTTTTCAAAAACAAAAGTTAAATTACTTGTACCTCATTAGGGATGGTTTGGTCAAATACCAAGACCACTCGTCCGCTTGCTAGTTGCCACCGATTCAATTTTTCGAGAGATAAAAAAATTGGGTAAATTACAAATACCCCCTTGTAAAAGGAGGTGGCCACGAGCGAATGAACCGTTTTCCGTCTTATGATTAGATCTGTTTATGGGCCGGGCCGGGCTTTCACTTGTCATTAAGGGAAATATGTTAGGCCTGAGCCCTAGCCCGGCCCGACCAACAGGCCTATAACTTGGGCCCGAGTCCGGCCCTGATAAAAAGCCCAAAGCCCGAGTCTGAGTCTGAAGCCCGATCTAATAAAAAAACAATTTTCCCTATTCAAAATAGAATTAAAAATTCATTTTTTTCCTATTTAAATGAACAATGGACCTACAAGGTGGTTTTTTCCCCGTTCTTTTATATTTTAAGACATAGTTTTACATTCTTAAATCAAAAAATTTATTCAAATGGACATAATCACATTACTCGCTTTAAGTCTAATATTAGGTTGGGCCGAGCCGAGCTCGGGCCAGGCTATTTTGACAAAACCCGAGCCTGGCTCGAATTTATTGTAGGCCGGGCTTTTTGGCCTGAATTTAAGCCCCCGGCCCATGAACAAGTCTACTTATGATTTTGGAAAAATTCTCAATTAGTAGTATCCTTTACTTTACTTTGGGCTTAATGCCATTTACTTTGGCCTAATATTACTTTTGTCCCCTAACTTTAAAATCCGATAATTCAATACCCAAACTTACGTGGGATTTGTGAATCCAGTAACTTTAAAATCCGATAACAGTATTTATTTGAAAATAAATTTACTTAATCCCCATCCCTGACCCCAATCTCAATTGGTGATTCCTATTAATCCTCGTTCCCATCCTGGGCCTGCCAAAACAATCCCCATCCCTGCCCCGTTGGGTTAGGGAAGTCGAGTCCCCATCAAGGATGGGAAAAATTGCCCTCTCTAGCCTTGTGAGCATGAACAAAAGGGGTTTCTCCTCTCAGACCATTTTTGGGTACTACCATGAACCATTTCATCTAACTTGTGAAATAGCATATACATACAATATTGGATGATATTAGTTTGGTGGTGGCCTCACCTATGGATAGCATAATTCTTCCCAACTTCCTCTTGAAGTTGGTAAAATGGTGATCAGCGTTAAAGAGAAGATCGTTGTTTATTGCCATATTTGGGCACTTGGATGGTTGAAAAAGAAAATTATATGACGCCACAAGTACTAGATTGACATGTTCTGAAAGTTCTGATGCATAATTATTGCCTTTTAAAGTTTGGGGACCAAATTGGTACTACGCCCAAGGTACAGGGTACTAATTGGGAATTTTCCCTATGATTTAACTTAACAGTCAAGGATATTTGTCAAGAAGTGAAAATTTAAGGGACAAATTAAAGTATAATTATTTATCACTAACCCCATATTACAGCCTCTAAGCCTCTCCTTCCTCTCCCCTTTTTCTTTCCTGCCTACATCTTCTACTCCCTCTCAACCGATCATCTTTAGTAGTCCTCACCAACACTCTCGATACCTCTTAAAGTCTTAATTATTGAATAATGACTTGTTTGCAAACAACCTCTAATCCATTCACACCATAGTTCCCCAAAGCCAAACCTTCTCATAATATTAATCATGAACTCTCAATCCACCAGATCACATTATTTCTCCAAGTCAAGTTTGATTGTTATTCCCCTTTTACTTAGTCCCTTTTGAGCTTTCATACAATGCGAAGCAATTAGGATTTGGTTAATTATTTGTCTATCTAGAATGAAGGCCACTTCGTGTTGGGAGATAAGAGAAGGGAGCACCTATTAGATTCTTGGGGAGAGTATCTCCATATTTCAAATTTCTTTTTGCATCACCATATAGCAATTAGTCTTAACTTAAGAGCAAACATTTAAGGTGGTGTTCAGATTCATGGAACATGATATATTGAGTTTTGGTTTGCACCACAATTGCTTAGGGCGTTCGGTTGGTTCGTGATGTGGACCAATCCACACTATCTCATGGATTGGTTCATGCCACAGGCCAACTTATCATCCACAAGTTTATCTCGTGGATTAAACCACACTACTCTATTGTATGGGATGAGGAGTTATCCCATACTTCACATCTAATATTTATCGTTTCATATTTCATGTTATTTGATTTTGCATGAAAAAGTCAAGGTTTTTAAAACCGACTCGAAGAATGAACCGGCATGGGTCTGGTTCCCTAGTCGAACGGTTCGACCATTTGAACTGAATGATCAACCCGTTCTAACAGAAAAAAAAATAATAAAAAATGGTCAAACCCATTGAATCGTTGATTTGGTCAGCGGTTTACTAACCAAATCAACGTTTTGTGGCCAAAATCCGATTTTGGTGAAAAACTGAACTAGTCACCTAACCGATTCCCAGTTTTTCCGGTTCGATTGTTCGACTTGGTCCAGTTTTGAAAACAATGAAAAAAGCAATAACATTTAATTGGATAAGTGTATATTTTTTAATTTATTATTTTATAAGGTTTCTAAAACCAACTCATAGAACGAACCGATCAGGGGTCCAATTCCCAGGTCGAACAGTCGGCCCGTTCTGACAGAAAAAATAAAAAAATAAAAAATGATCAAAATTGTTGAGCAGTTCAAATGATTCGAACAACTCAACTGACCAGGTCAACGGTTTGTTGACCAAATCAATGTTTTTGGGCCAAAATCCCGTGTTGGGGAAAAAATGGATCTGACTGATTCCCGGTTTTTCCTATCCAACCGTTTGATCTGGTCCAGTTTTGAAAACCATGGAAAAAGTAATAACATTTAATTGAATAAATGTATATTTTATTATTTATTATTTTACAAGGTTTTTAAAACCGACACAGAGAATGAATCAGTCAGGGTCTAGTTCTCGGGTTGAACGGTCGACCCATTTTGACGAAAAATGAAAAAGTAAAAAATTATCAAAACCGTTGAAAGATTCAAATGGTTCAACTGCCCAAGTCAGCATTTTGTTGACCAAATCAACATTTTTTTGGCCAAAATCCAGTTTTAGCAAAAAACGAAACTGATCGCCTAACCGATTCCCGGTTTTTCTGGTCTGACTGTCCGGTCTGGTCCGGTTTTTGAAACCATGTTATTTTACATAATAAATATTAGTAATGTCAAATTGTCAATAACTTCATAAAACAATATTAGTAATATTATTAATAATATTTTTTGTAATTAATATGTTTTGAATATTATTTTTATTAATATTATCAATCATTGTTAATTATTAGTAACTAGTAATAATATTATTAATTATTATCAAATATTATAAATATTAATATTATTATTTTTAATTATTGTTAACATTATTTTATTGATCATTAATTATTAATTATATTTTTATTAATATTAATATTTTTTTAATTAGTATTATTACTACTAATTTTAGTTAATATTAATATCATTATTTGTTATTAAATATTATTAATATTATTGTTAGTATTATTAATTATTATTAATACTATTTTTATTAATCATTATTTTTTTATAATTTATTAATATTTTCTATTATATATATTACTAAAAATAAAGTATTGTATTTTAATGATTAACCACATAGATAATCTCACATGTTGTAGTTGAGATGCATGGAATCAAACACAATATGTGGGCAGAAATGTGCCACACCTTGCAGAATGCCCATTAAAGTGTGGTATGGATCAATACACACATTTTTGTCCATGATGCAAAACAAGTATCCTAAATCTAACCTTTGATGCTAAATATCATTTCTAAGACTATGTCTTTCCAAACATGTGCATAAATTTTTTAGTTTAATATATATATATATATATATATATAGAGATAGAGAGAGAGAGAGAGAGAGAGAGAGAGAGAGAGAATGTAGCATTTTTACATATTTTATAAATGTTAATGCTAAGTACATCTAAAGGTATCCATGCAGCATTGGTACAATATTTGATAAGTATGTATCCAACACTGGTACATTAAGCTTGTCTAGTTATGTAGGTATTATAGTGAGTGGGATGTAATGTAATGGGGACCTGCTCTATCAAGAAAAAAAAAACAAGGGGATATGATTTTTGGAAAGTGGGATTAGGACGATATGAGTCAAGGGGCTTAGAAATTTTGCTTTATTCCCCTAATGAATGACTTGGAAACTTTGTTTTTTGAGAAAATGTAATTTTCCATTATAAATTTTGATTAATTTTAATTTAGTATGTGAAAAGATAAAATTCGAATGACCTTCATATCATGGAAATAAGAGAATTTAGCGTTTTGAATTCGGATAAATCTGTGATGTTGGAAATATTTGATACCGAAAGAATATTGAGTAATCAAAATCCCCATGATGAGTGGCACCCGATTGGTTAACACATTTATGACACCGGTTGATTGGTTATAAATTGTTTTTAGAATCATAGTTGAACCCTTTGAATTATGAGATTTAGATTTGAAAGCGATAAGTAGAAGAAATATTGCAAATAAGGCTCCATTTGGAAGGAGTACAAAGGGAAAATCTATGATATGGGAAATGTATCATTTTTATATCATATCCGGGACTTCAACCAATCAACATTCAACTTGTCATGTTCATTGAATGCAGGTTATCCCTAGTATCCGGTTTCAAAACAACCATAATATAATCATATTTCAAAAAAGAAATATGTTAAAAGAATAAAATTCATTAAAAAGTCACTCTCCCCTTTTCTTATTCTCTAAATTCCAAACCCATGCCCCGCATCACTGCGTCATTCTCCCATTTCAAAACCAACAACCCAAAGGTTCATATGTTCCTATTTCGATTCCATATTCCTATTCCCACAAATCAAGAGTACTCTACAAATATTAGAGTACAAAAAAGGTTCTTTCTCCCTTGGTTTTCAAAAACGGACCAGACCAGAAAAACTAGGAACCGATCAAGTAATCGGTTCCATTTTATCCCATAACCATTATTTCACCAAAAACCATTGATTAGGCCAACAAATCGCTAACATGTGCTGTCAAACTGCTCAAACAGTTTGAACCATCTAACGGTTTTGCCCATTTTTTATTTTTTTAATTGTCAAAATGTTCAATTCGTGCAGTTCGAACAGTCGGGCCATTCGAAAAATGAATGATAGGAGTTGAATTGAAAAGTGAATTTATAAATTGGAAATCGATTATTTGCCTTTATCCGCAAGGAAATAATTATTGTTCCTTAAAAAGAGCTATTGTGAGCTTGGTGCAGACATGGCCTTGATGTATTCCTATCACAAATTCCATGTTTGTTCTCATGATAATTATTAGAGATAGGCTATCTAGGTGTTTTTTTTGTCTTCTAAAGGGCAACACAACAGGGGTATCCTACCCCACAACCCATAACTAACCCCCTAATCCAAGAGACCTTACCAGCCAATTGGTTGGCACCTTGTGGCTATCTGGGTGTTGTGCTGTTCTTATATGCTTTGATTAGTACAAAATACATCTTCTAGAAAAAGTGACTTTAACTTTTAAAATGACAATGGTCATTAACCATCTGATTATCATCTTTTATTTTGGTGGCCACTAAAATAAATTTGATTTTATTTTTTGCTCCTACATCTAGGAATTTTATTTTTCTTTGTGCCATTTGGTGTTCAGCTCCATGTCACTGATTTTCTAAGCTATTATATATTTTGGACATGTAGGGTGCCACCACTGCCATGCAAGGCGTTGATAGAGACAAGAAATGGTCAGTCAACAAACTCTATCAACCATCTTAGCATGCAACAATCATGTGTTGAGTGTGGCATTTACATCCAATCTGCAAGGGTTACAAGCCCAAATTCTGGATGCGACATGAACTGTTAGGAGATGCTAATGTTGAAGTTGAATGTAATAGTTTTTACATGGTAGATTTGTACAAAATCTCCACATCAAACTTGAACCATTATTGGCCATGTTTTTCACTGATGGTCAAATAATTAGCTTAATACATATGCTTCATTCATTATTCTATTTTAATCATCCTGCTCGTAGTTGTTTCATAACTATGTTACACATATTGATAGTCACCAACATTTCTGGTTCTTTTATAGGTTGAGAATCTTGAGATTTTATATCTTAAAGCATCATTTTAAAGTAAGGTTCTTCGAGGTAGTACCAAATTATCCGATTAAGACATTGTCACTATATACAAATTTCTTTAACTAAACGACTTGTGTTCTTATAAAGTAACAGTTGCGACTTCATCTTCAGTTCCACAGAGTTAGGCTACTACTTCGTCATCTTCCTTTCTTGGTGTTCTTAATCCTCATTAGATTATCCCATCCAAAGTAAATGTATTTTCTCATAGTTTAACCATGATGATTAGCTTAGTAGCTTAAGTTCTTGTATTTGGACTATGGAAACCATATTAATTTTGTGGTCATTACACACTTTGGATTTTAATCCTGTAGCATTGGTCTGAATTATAATCATTTGTATTCCATCCACCCCAATATTTATATAGGGGTGTTAGCACTTGATTTTTGCTCGATCTTTCTTTAACCCACATCCTACATCCTAGATGCTTGATTAAACCATGCCAATCTCTTTAAAATGTGCTAAAACCTTGAGAAACATCCCAAATACCCTTAAATCCACCGTTAAATCTACATGATCCCCTTCTGATGGTCACGGTTGTGCCACATCACCATACTTCATCTCCAATTAGACTCCATAATGTGAAACAAAATCTATAAACAACCAATCACACTAATTTTAGCCCTGAATTCCATGGTTTAACCATTCATCCATCAAAGATTCAATTTCAACGCATCTTACACTACAACATTTCTTGAGCCTAAAACATGTGTTCTATATGTTATTGACACAACCTAGCCCACTCAACAATCTCGTAATCTCAATCCATGTCATTGTACCAAATTTCAACTAAAAAACCCCCTATTTGACCTATCATCAAGCCATTATTATGTATTAGCAAATCTGTTGGTCAAGAGTGTACCAATGATGCATCTCTATTGTTTAAGCCTTATTTAGCCGATCAGACCCCACCATTGTGTTTAGAGACCCAAAAAAATCCTAGCACGTCAAATTCTACGTCATAATTCACTTGTTTGACCATTAAATTAGGAATAAGCCATTTTGATGTGCCAAATTGAATCACCGCATCAAAATCATATTTATAATTGAATCAAATTTAGGTTTTTTGCCATTGACATCCTCGAATGAGGTGCTGCAATGTTTGGCATGCCCCAAGCTCTCATTGGACCATGAAATACATAAAAAACTACCCAAACTCGAGGAAAATTGTTGCACAAAGAATTAATGATCAATTGAAGGCCCTTTCCTTTCAAAAGCTTTGCCTATTTTGATGAAAAAACTTTGTTGAATCCTAAGCGTTGTAGATGGATAGGTTTTAAACCCATTTCCACCCCCTTTTTATCTATAAATAGCGGCCTAGCTCGAGCTTGAGGGGGGGGGGGGGAGAAAGAGCATTTTCCCTAGCCTCTATAATATTTTCATTTTACTTGAAAACTGAAAGCCTTTGAAGTTCAAGCCTTAAATCCGCCTCCCTTGTTTTCAAATTTAAGATCTCTAATTAGAAACATTCCCCTAGCTCAATCACTCATCCAAACTACATTTTAACTTGTTCCAATTGCCGGAAGCTCGCCATAAGGTCATACATGAGAGGTAAGCCTCACATTATGTTATTTGAAGTAGAAGTCGTGATATTGTTTTCTTTTAAGTCTTGAGATCATGGGAAATTTGCATTCTCAGTTTTCTCTAAATTGAGAAAAAATAGGTTGACAGGCGATAGTCTTAGGGAAATCAGTACATAAGACCCGATAACATCACCTCAAATCAATTTTGGATGAAGTTTGGAGTGTTTTTGCCAGATTTCATGAGCTCTGAGCAATAATTTTCATTGGTGTTTTGTTAAAATTTGAGCACAAATTATTCCTACATGGGGCTGCTACAACAGCTTTGAGGATGGGGTCCAAATTATTCTCCCAATCCTTATTATCCAAAACTTTCGATTCAGTGCTTTCCTTAGTGAAAGATGGGGTCACTATTGAAACAATAAAATCAAATTTTCTATGTTGAAAATGAAGGCCTATTTCCTTTGAAAAATGGGTGGCAATTCAATTTCTTTGTATCGACCATGAACTTCATGGAGCTCACAATGGGTATTCACAGTCCAATTTGGAGATCTCAGACCAAATTAATAAATGACAAATTGATAAATTTTCAAATTAGATCAAACCGTTTTGATGTGAAAACCAAACTAGATCAAACCATTTTACTATAGTTTAATGTGGTTCCTAGTACGATTCACTGTGATTTGGAGATCTTAGATGGGACTAGTAAATAACGATCTGAGAAATCTCTAGACCAAATTAAACCGTTTTGGTACAGATACCAAACTAGATCAAACCATTTTGTTTCTAATACTGTTTGGGCCATACTAAGATTCTATTGGGCATTGAACATATTTGTGTTTACACACTTTCCAAATGGAGTCTTGAGTTATAGTTAATTGCAATTCAGATTGGGTGTGTAATTGCACACTTTGATCTCCAAAAGAAATCTGACTTTGAAACAAAATTGTATTAGGGACCCCGAACATTAGGAAATTACCGTGAGGTTCCTTCATATTCTCATAGCAATTTAGTTGAGATTACATTTCTTGTGAGTCTGTGACGAGTGTCGCAGGACAACCCAGGGACCCCATTGAATTTTGAATACTCCAATGTATCAAACACAGCTTGTTTTTACATTTTGCCTTTTTCACCAATCACTAGCATGTTTAAAAATTAACGGGGTCTCAGGGTTGTCTTGTGACACCCGTCGCAGGAAATGTTTTCTCCTCAGGGTTTTTACTTGTGGACCCACAACCCTTCACTACTATTACCTAAACTATGCATTAAGAAAAAGCCTTATTGGTTAGTAACTCAAACTAAATGAATTGTCACCTTGTTAATTCAAATTTCTCAAGCTTATTTGCATATGGAACAATGAGAATGAGAATATTTTCTATAAAAAAAAAGTGAGAATGATAACGAGATTCACCCATGGTTTTGTTTTGTTCATCGTGATAGACCCATATATAGCCCCTCAATGAAGTAATTGGCTCAATCAATCACCTTGCTAGCCTTAAAAAAAATCAGTCACCTTGTTATACGTTACATAATATGAAATGGGCCCAAAGCCTGGATTCACTGGTATTAACTAGGGTTCAAGCAGGCTTGGGCCACCTTATAGTTAGGGATGTAAAGCATCGGCTCTTTTGTCATAAAATAAGGCTGCATTTGGTTGTAGTGCAATTTTATTTGCACTAGTACAAATGTGTGAGAGTGCAAATGAAAAAAAAATGCAAATTTTGGTTTAACTTTGTTTTGGGTTTTACTTAATTCTGCTTCATGTCTTAATTTACTTCATTTGTATTGCAATAAAACAAAATAAGTCAAAATTTGAAAGAAAAATATGTCATAATTTATAGGGTCTGTTGAATAAAGTATCGATACAATATACCTTGTATTGGAAATATATCATCTATCTATATTAAAGCGGGATGGGTACTCACCGTGGCCTGCTTTTAGTGCAAGAAATGGTATCCACACGTGAATTTCTTTGAGTCGTGTGAATATATCATGAAGGTTTGATTTCATATCCACATGTTTACTTTTTTTCTTGTGTTTCTTTCACTTACCTCTCAATCAAATGTGAAGGTATGATGTATTTTTTTCATCTTTAACCAGTCATGCGAATATATCACAAAACGACGGTCTGATTTTAGCTTCAATCAGGGCAAGTCTGTGCTTAGTGGTGGTAGCAACTTCCTCACTGGAGTATACTTGTCTCGAAGAGTATCGACAGATACGAGTACCTACATCAAAACAGCGGATGACGATTGGATCTCAGATCTAAGTATGTCTCTTATCTCATATTTGGGTTTCTTGCATATCTGAGAGATACTCAGATTTGGGTTCTTTATGGAAGTTAGGCTTGCCAAATCTGAGAGATATTCAGATATGTGTTCATTATGGAATCTAGGCTTGTCGAGGGAGTAGAGGAGATGTGTGAGTTGCTAAGAGTAGGCTTATGATGCACGACAAAGGTGCCAAAATTTCCCCATGCCAAAACCAATGGAGGACAAAGAAATAACTCCCTCCATAGAGAAATGGTGAGCAGTAGAGCTGTTCATGGGCCGGGTGGCCTGACCCACCCCCCATACGGGCTTTAACATGTTTATAGGCCCGCAGGCTTAAATTCGGGCCAAAAAGTCCGACTTACAATAAATTCGAGCAGGGCTCGGGTTTTGTCAAAATAGCCCGGCTTGAACCCGACCTAAAATTAGACTTAAAATGGGTTATGTGATTATATCCATTTGAATACATTTTTTTTTTATTTAAGAATGTAAAATTGTGTTTTAAAACGTAAAAGAAAGGGAAAAAAACCATATTGTAAGCCCATTATTCATTTAAATAAGAAAAAAGAACCATTTGAATTTTTAATTCTAATTTGAATAAGGAAAATTGTAATTTTTTTTATTAGGTCGGGCTTTGGGCTTTTTCTTAGGGCTAGGCTCGGGCCCAAGTTATAGGCCCGTTGGTTGGGCTGGGTTCGGGTTCGAGCCTAGCGTATTTCCATTAATGATGATTAAAAGCCCGGCCCGGCCCATGAACAGGTCTAGTGAGCGGTTTACTTGTGGGTTCCAATGCGACCGCATAGTAGTCAACATCAACCGAGTCACCAAGATTAGCATCGACTCGGCTGGGTACACTAGTTCCCTCTCTTCCTCTGCCTGGAACCTCCCTTATTGGAATCCCTGTGGGTTTCGTTGTTGCAAATCATTGTTCTCGCTTGCATCCAAAACCTATAGTCTCGTGTCTCGTCTTGATGGTGTCAAGAGGCATTGTGATCAACATTGAGATGTGGAGTTCCATAAATGTGCTCCCCCCCTAAATTGCCATCATTGTCTTCATATTCGATTGGAAGATGCCACCGTTGTCTTCATATTCCATTGGAAGATGCCACCATTGCTACTCTTTCACACCATGCCGTATATCAACATGCAGTGAAGTATGTGCAAATGGTGGTGAGACAATTGGCAGTGACTACAATGGGCTAAGGTCATTTTAGCGTGGTGAGACAAACAACGCCAAAAGGGGAGAGAATGAAGGGGCAATCGTCGCTGCTAGATAAGGACCAACTTACTTTTGCCACTGTTGAAAGGAAAATGATGATAAGGGTAAAATTGGATTTATAAAAATCACGTGTAAACAAATCTTGATGGAATATTAACGGATGTTAAGATAAGGGTAAAGTTAGTCAATTGTAATATACGTTATTCGTTACATAATATTCAAACAATAAGGTATATTTATTCAATTAACTAAATCAGGGTAATTTGAGAAATTTACCAAAAAAATTCATAACAATGTACTTATTGAAAATTTGAGGGCAAAATGGTCAAAGTATCAAAACCCTAGTTCTCGTCTTATTCCATCTGCTCGTATTTATTCCACTTCGCGCCGCTCAAAACCCTAATCGGGAGAGAAAAGAGAGACATTAGTATCGTCGCCGGATTATTTTCCAGTAGGGAGAGAGAGCAGCCATGAAATACAACCTGCGTGTCTCGAGCTCCCGGCGCAAGTGCCGAAAGGCGCACTTCACCGCCCCGTCTAGCGTGCGGCGGGTTCTGATGAGCGCCCCATTATCGGCCGACCTGAGGAACAAGTACAGCGTGCGGTCCGTGCCGGTGAGGAAGGACGACGAAGTGATGGTGGTTCGCGGAACCTACAAGGGCCGGGAAGGCAAGGTGGTTCAGGTGTACCGTCGCAAATGGGTCATCCACATCGAGCGCATCACACGAGAGAAGGTTAATGGGTCCACCGTTAACGTTGGCATCAACCCCTCCAAGGTCGTCATCACCAAGCTCAAGCTCGACAAGGATCGGAAGTCCATTCTCGATCGTAAGGCTAAGGGCCGCGCTGCCGATAAAGCTAAGGGCAAGTTCACCGCCGAAGACGTCGCTGCTGCCGCTGCACCATCCCTTCAAGAAATCGACTAGGTTGATCTTGATTAATCTACACCACTTTTGCCTTTTGCCTTCTTTTTGTTTGTTTGATATTACTGGTATTAATTTAGCAAGTAAATTAGTAATTTTTAGCGTTGTCCGTCAATTTAGAGGTAAACTAGTACCTATACATTTTCCTTGTTTGCGCTTTAAATTGGCAAGTTTTGTGTCTTACTCTTTGATTAAGTGGATTACCTAATTACTAAATTTTGCCCATTGAATTTTATATGAATCGATGGAAAATTATAATAGGGTCTTGCTAAAAAAATGCCCATGGTTTGGACTTCGATTTCATTATTTGGATTAACTACTTGAATTGACAAGATTTGTACGTTGAATAGATCAGTAGTGCACGGTAATCGTAATGTTTGTATTTCTTATTTTTTTATTGTAGTGAGGTTCTAACTTGAACTGGTTGAAGACTTGGTTTGTGAGTGCATTTTAGACTTTCAAAGCCGAATAGTATGAACAACTATGTATTTAACTATTTTTATAGCTTTTTGCTAGCTTCTTATTCTGGACAAAAAACATTGACTGAAAGTATGGAGAAGATAAAAAAATATGAGATATCACGACTTTATGAATCACAAGGAAAGAGGGGAGAATGAGGAGGAAAGGAGGGCAGATCAACAAGTCTAGCTAAAGAGGGATTAAATAGGACTGAAGCTTGTTTCAGGAACATTTTCCCACTCTTATAAAGTTCTTGTTACTCGTCCAAGAATGAATACCAGCTAAAATGTCATTTCTGTCGGTATGTTGACATTTACTAGAATGTAGGTCACTTCTTGCATTTAACCAAACATGGGTTGTGTGTAGACATGGTATGTTCTTTGTGCAACTGATACTGGTGATTGAGTGGTTCGGTCAGGTAGTATTTGGCACCTGGATCTAGTGAGTCTGTATCCCTTACCCACAAGATGCCACCCACATTGTTTTCCGAATCCATGGTACAATCCCATAAACGTCAACATACAAGAATGAAACGTATTTGAAATATGTGGCTATAGATATGTTGGAGTCAATGTAGGTAGTGTCTTCTTGGTAGCAAATCCAGTATTGGACATAGGACTATTGCATGATTCTTCTTACACATTAGCCTACTAAGCATTCAAAGTTCAAACTCAGTTCTGCAAGTGTTGCATATCCTGCTACTGTTGGTTATTTTTGATTTTCTGAAAGCAGTAGTTATGAAATTTACAATGTGTTTTTGGCTTGAGATTCGTTTTAATTTCAAACATTTGCAAGTGAGTCTGTGATAATTTTTACTGTGCAAACTCGCACATTTTGGGGGGGGGGGTGGGGGTGCCCTATTGTGTAGCTCAACAAAGCAAAAAAAGTATTAGCAAATGGAAGAAACTAGGAAACTATTAGTTAGGTAATCTTGGAAAACAATTAATAAATAGGATTTTGAAAGATGACTATACGGGGGGTTTCATTGATTAAAATTGAATTTGTATGTCAATTTTGATATTCAAAGCATTTTTTAAGTAAAACAAGTTGTTTCATGTAGTTGAAGAAATTTGACTAATTACTATCAAATTAAAGTGTATAAGAAAGTGGAACTAGTTGAATTGAATAAAAGTAAACAAGAATCAAAATTTTGGAACTAGTCTCAATCAATGGTTTTCCTCTAGTGTTGGGGATTTAATAACTATACTCATATTTATACCAGTCAGCTAAATTGAGCAGGTACCTTGCTATAGAATAATTCATTTTGTTATAATTGTCTTTTCAATTATTAGGGAAGAAGGGCATGTGCAAACTGGTTGGTTGGTAAGAACTCCTGCTGGTTGTAAGGGAGACCTGGGATCAAATTCCACTTGTACCTGGTTTCGGGGGATGGACTATCCTGTTGTGTACGCTCTGTGGATGATGTAGGGTCAAAGTCCTAATACCCTGAGTTTTTATAAATTGACTTAACACACCTTGAGTTTTATAAATAGACTTAAATACACCTTTATCCTTGATTTTATTTCAAATTTTAAAAAAGAAGGGTTTCACTTCAACAAATGACTTGTCTATTTCAAACAGACAATTCAATATTGTCTTTAATGTGCATGCTATGTACGTTCCAATATTTAAGGTCATTGCACAAGTTAAGAGGCCAGTAACCTGGAATCTTGGGCAGATGACTGGGGATGCAAAGTGGGTATACTCCCTTCAAATACCTGGGTATGCCTTTGGGTGAAAGCTGTAAATCCAAAACCATTTGGGAACCCATAATTGAGAAAGTTAATAGGAAACTGGCCTCTTGAAAACCAAGTACTTGTCGAAAGGGGGGAAGTCACTTTAATTAAGAGTGTTATATCTTCCCTTCCCTGTTTACTATTTGTCTTTATTTTCAATTCCAGCTAAATGGGTTGCAGCTGGAAAAAAGAGATGAGAGGTTTCCTGTGGAGGCTTCGGAATGAAGAATCTAAGGCTTCATTTGGTTTGTGGGAAGATTTAGGTGGGATGGGATGGGAAAGTTTAAAAATCTACTATTCCATTGTTCTGTTTTATACATGAGAAAATAATAAGAAAACACATGTCTCCTGGTAAACTGGAAGGGAATCTCCTCATCCATGTCCAGGGCAAAGGGAGGTTTAGGCATAGGATCAGTGAAAGATGTCAACTCAGCCTTGGTAGGAAATGGCTATGTATATTCAACGACCGCACTGACAGTTTGTGGAGAAGATTATGGTTCTAGTAGCTGGGAGCAGGGGGCAGAGGAGGTAAGATCCCCCTATGGATGTTCAGTTTGGAAGGTTATCCAAAAATTTCGGCCTCAGTTCTTGAAAGGCATAAAATATGAAGTGGGAAGTGGTCATAGGGTACTTTTTTGGAAGGATTACTGGTGTGGGGATGGCCTCCTAATTACCCTATTCCCTACTCTGTTCGAGATAGCTGTAAATAAGGAAGCTTCAATGGCCGATTATATGGATAGGCAAAGGGAGGTTTAGGCATAGGATCAGTGAAAGATGTCAACTCAGCCTTGGTAGGAAATGGCTATGTATATTCAACGACCGCACTGACAGTTTGTGGAGAAGATTATGGTTCTAGTAGCTGGGAGCGGGGGGCAGAGGAGGTAAGATCCCCCTATGGATGTTCAGTTTGGAAGGTTATCCGAAAATTTCGGCCTCAGTTCTTGAAAGGCATAAAATATGAAGTGGGAAGTGGTCATAGGGTACTTTTTTGGAAGGATTACTGGTGTGGGGATGGCCTCCTAATTACCCCATTCCCTACTCTGTTCGAGATAGCTGTAAATAAGGAAGCTTCAATGGCCGATTATATGGATAGGCAAAATGGTCAAATTACCTGGAACCCTCTGTTCAGGAGGAATTTGAATGGCTGGAAGGAGTCTTCTTTGGTCAACTTGCTGCATATTTTGTATGTTGCCAAGATTCCGGGAACAAGGGAGGACAAAACGAAATGGTTGTAAGAGAATTTCGGCTCCTCCTCAGTGAATGGCTGTAAGAGGTCTTTTTTCCGAGTAACAAGATCTGGATCATGCCTGTACCATCGAAGTTAGCTTTGTTTGATCTGTAGTGCTGGATAAGATTCTAACTAAGGGGAACTTAGCTAGAAGAGGCATAGAAGGGGCAGATCTGGAATGCACATAATGTAATGGAAGTGTAGAGAATACTATGTGGCTTCACTTACTGGGTTTGGACTAGACTTCTAGAAGCTTTTTGGAGTTAATTTATGCTTCCCGGCGGATGTGAAGGGCTTCCTAGAGGCTTGTTTGTCAGGGGAGGACTCAGCAAGGCTGGAAAAGTAGCTTGGGGTATCCTCCCCGTTGCTGTTTTCTCGGCAGTGTGGGGTGAAAGAAATAATAGGATTTTTGAAGGGAGGCATAAATCAGAAGAAGAGGTGCTCAACAGGAATATGGAGATGGTGTTTTCGTGGCTGACAAATCATCCACTTTTTAAAGAGTTCGGATCTGCTCCTTACAGCACGCCTCACACTCACCTCACAGTCTGTCTCGGCTGCACATCGGGATATTTATGGAGAGATATTCCCAATACAGCGTGGGATGTGGCTGTGAACCAGAAATTGCAAAAACACACAACAAAAGAAAAACATCAGAAATTGCAAAAAAAATACAAGTAAATTGGAAAAGACAAAAAACTCGGAAAAATATAAAATTTGGATGAAAACAGAAACTGCAAAATACATAAAATGATAGAATAATAAAAAATCTATATATTATAGCAAAAAAGTAAAAGAAAGTTAGAAAAACAAGAAAATGATAAAATTTCAAAAAATATTTTGTAAAAAACAGCAACTGCAAAAATTCATGTCAGAAAAAATCAAAAGTTTTTTCATGGCATTTTATCATTGGATAATATTCATATTAGTTTGTGCCAATGTAAAAAAATCAATTTTTTTTACATTGTTTCCGCTTCGATGGTTGAATTTTTTATTATACCTTGAAACAATGACAATATCAATCTGAAACACAATGTATTGTTCCAAAAGTCGGGCTCCGATATTTGAATCTTCAATCTGGAGATCTGAGTGAGTAAGAGAGTGGCGGTGTGTTTGCTAATTCAAATAGGAGATTTGAGAGTGGTGTGGTGGTGGTGTGGTGTCCAACTTCAACATCTGAAACAAAGATGGGTGGTGCCTGATGTGGCGCCTACCTTTCATGGATCTGGGGAGTTGGTGTAGTAGCCATCTTTAAGATTTGAGAGAACGAGGCTGCGACGTCCGCCTTCCATAGATTTGAGAAATCGGTGCGGCAATCGGCTTTAATTGAAGATGATCTGGGCGAATAGATCTGAGAAATTAGTGCGGCAATTGGCTTTAATCGAAGTTCTGGGCGAGAGGAGTAGAGAAGGGTGGTAAAGGAGAGAGAGAGTCAATTTGTAACCCTTGACCCAATCGACCTTGACCCTTTTTTCCTGACCTTATGGGTCATTTGACCCATCTTGACCCACTACTCAAATGGGTGGGTCAAGTGGGTTGTGGTAGAATTTGTTAGCCCTAAATGTAAATTAAAAGGTTTGAACCTTAGTCACTTTGTTTTAAAAATTAAGTAATTTATCATCTATCCACCGTATTTAAGCAGATTAAAAATTGTAAAATATATTATATATAAAATTTATATGATCGATAGTATATATATGTATATGTCATGTCATCAAGGTTCTAATTTGATCGAACTTTTGACTCGTGAACCTCTCCCTTCTGTTCTATGCCCAGTCTGATTCTCTTAACATTGATCTGATTTCATATCATTTCAAAATTCAAACCCAACTTATTCATCCGAACCAAAAGCTTGTCCGTGGAGATTTCCCTTTGAGCTCTATGTAGACGTGTCCATGAAGGCACCATGTAAGATCTTCGCTTTTTATATTTGTAGACTTGAATGCTTAGATATTTGTAGACTTGAAACCACCCTTTTTCCACTTATGCCACACAAGGTTTTAAAAGACAAAAGGTGTAGTTGAGGCATAGTAGCCCCAAAAGATGAGGCGTGAGCCAGATTAGAATGATAAAATAAAAGTTTATAAGCAATAAGTTTCATCAATTAAGCATTAAACAAAATAATAATAAACCAACTAACAATTATAATCACTTACATTTCATGTTTAAAAATGAAAGGTTCTTAAATAATTCAAATGACCAATTTTGAAAAAAGCAAACATATGAAGAATCATCCATCTTACATGTGTGGTCATTTAATAGTTTAGAAGAAAGAAAATAAATTAGTTAATTTGGTCTATGTAAAAAAATCAGTAAAAAGAAATTAAATCAATTAAAAATAGAATTATTATAATAAGAAAAATCACTTGATATATCTAATTGTTTTTTCATTTTTTTAGCTCATAATTGTTGAAGCACTTCTTCCATTTTTAACTAAAAAAATGCATAAATATGTTTTTTTTGTATTAAATCTAAATAATCACAAATACTTGAAGCTTACGCATTTTTATGCCTGAAGCTATGCCTTGCACCTTGAGATTTGAGGCCTTGAGGCAAAATCTGTGTGCCTAGCCTCAACGAGTAAGCCTCACCCCTCAAAGCAGCCTTTAAAAACAATGGCTGACATGACATATCATATTGGTCCAATGACCTCTAAAGGATTTAGAGTCGCCTAAACCCATCACAATCACAACATCACAAGTCCATGGCACATGGCCCAGTTGATATATATCCCTTTCTCTGCGCTGAGGCCAATCACATAACTCAAGCACTCTCTAGTGCTCATAGTACTCGGTAGAAGTAGAACGCGAGAGCTCTGCTCAGCCACCCTCACCCAAAAATTGTCCAGACCAGCAAGGCTCAAATTATCGATACTGGCCGATACGCCGGTAGGACATATCAGCCAGTATCTCGGCCCTTTTTTTAACTTTCACTTTTTTTTTTTTGGTTCAGAGGGGCCGGTTTAAGTCCCAGCTACCCTCTGAACCAGGCCCTGACCCAATACGGGCCGATAAGTAACGATTTTTTTAACCTTGCTCCAGAGGGATGCCTAGTCGAATAGCCCTCTGTAGGTCAAACCACAACACCGACACAAGGCGAAAATCTGTCGTAAATGTAAGCAAAAAGCCAAAGGCCAATCAGATATGCAAGTATAAAAGTATAAAACCAACCAAATAGCATCAGGCATGAGTTTTAAGTCTCTGACTCGACCCTTGGTTGAAGTTGAATCAGCATTACGACGGCTAGTTCGCCCCGTATTGTCATATCCGTCAAGTAATAACGCATAATTTAGAAAATAGGCTCTTTATTTAATAGAGAAAGTTGAAAAAGCTTAAAACTTAAAACAGAGTAAGACTAGGGATGAATGGAAAATATTTGAAATATTGACAAGAAAACTACATCTCCTGCCGCAACGAAAACTGCAAGAGCCCTGACCTGTACACAAACTGCCACCCCAAGAGTATCTATTTTCTAACAAGACACAGCTCAGCAGGGAAAAGAAAACTAGACAACACCAACCATATCAAGTAGACGAGCTTGTGCAACGGAAGCAAGCAGCCCACAGGCTCAATTCTTAATTGGAGGCGTTTCTCCTTGCAGCATAAACACGATAGGCAGCCAGTCCAACAATAGCAACTGCAGCCCCAACTGTTTTCATTGAACAGAAAACTGTCAGGAAAAGAGACGGAATAAATGCCGAATAAAACAAAGTTGACAAACATGTTAAGGCAACTGCCACTATCTAACTTAAATTGATCATGCTAGCTAAATATAAATTATCCCATTGAAGAAACCATGTGAAGGCCACGAGATTAATGAGAAAACCAATGGGATAACATCTAAATATCTGATAATAAGTTCCATTATAGGGAAAATAATAAACAAAAAAGCAAAACCAAAAACAAAACAAACACTACAAGGACATTTCAAGTTTAGAACAACTTGGGCCCAAGAACCTAGTACATAAAATGGGTCAAAATAAACGTAAACGGTAAACATAATGGGGGTTATAGTATGTGTTTCAAATGGTTATGGCTCAAAAATGCAATATTAAAATTGAAAAATATATAATCTGGTATTTGGGTGTCAGTGTCACTATGGTATTCCTTGGTTTAACTCCCCAGCCACCACCCTGCGGAAGCAAGGACCATGAAGAGATTGCAGCAGCAGCATGCTACAAATAAGGCCATTACCCAATGTTGGTCCCAGCCATCTGGGGTCTTGGGAGGAATGGACTGGATGCAGACCTGACAGTACGTTTCTTTTGCAAAAAGTGGCCACTCCCAGATCATGTTAATAAACAACTTATGAATTACTTCAAAAAGAAAATCTTAATAAACCTTCAAGTTTTATCATTTAAGATTGATACCAAATGTTTTGCACATAACAAGCTCTCTATTCAGAAAATACCTAAAAAGTGATTAATCTTTTTTATTGTTTATTCTACTTTATATTCTTAGCTTGACAAGTGTTTAACATTTTTTCTGATTAATGTTTATAAGTGTTTAATCTTCAACAGAGTGAACTTTCACTCTTTTAAACATAGTTATCAAGGCGCCCATTGAGGCTCACCTTGCCTAATCGCCATGCAGTTTTGTACTTTCTATTATAGATTACTTTTTATTCTTTATTTTTTTGAGATTATAATTATTAAACTAAAATATTCATTTTATGTGTTTATATACTAATGTCTTTTTATTATTTTCTTATTTGTTAGGGTTTAATCAGCACAAACATTGCTAAATGCTGTACTTCTTTTTCTTTTCTTTTCTTCTTTTCCTATAACAAAAATAAGGGTTCAGCCCCAATATTTTTTGAATTTTCTTTTCCTTCTTTTTCTTCTCATGAATATGTTGATTTTCCATACTTTAACATGAACTTTATACTTTTCATATGAAAATTATGAATAATTATTAAGGAAATATGGTTATGGTACCTAGGGGACTACCCTAGGATCTATGCTTTTTACATAAAAAAATCCATGCCTAGGAGACTAAGCGATAAGATGCCCCCCATCATCATAAAAACTCAAATTATTTTGTGGGATGGGGGGTGCAGTAAGGAAGTTCTAGATGGAGCTTTAGTAAGAAATAACAAAGAATAAGCTCTCTTTTCTTCTGTTAATAACAAGGCTTCAAAGAGCCTAAAGCTTTCAATATTGGGTAGACTCAAGTTCATTGCACAAAAGCATTGCTGCAAAATCTCTCTCTCTCTCTCTCTCTCTCTATATATATATATATATATATATATATATAATGTTAAAAAAGTTACAAAATACTACAAATCCAAACAAATAATCTACCCTTCCAAAAAGCACCAAGATGATAAAGAGGGAAAAATTATGGCAAGGTGTATGAAACATTGCAGAAGCTCTTCAGAAAATTTGAAAAATGTGGAAATGAAACTATCTTTCTAAAACCCGAAAACAATCCAAATCATTTTGGATACGTTCTAAGATATCCAACTGATAATATCCCAATGACAAGATTATTATTTTTTTCTTAAACCATAAACCAACAAACCTGAGACAAACATGAGAGAGCGATTAACAAGCTGATGATAGTGCTTGCGGTTTCTGCCAGCTTCAGTCTCTGGAATGCTCAAATGTGGGTGCTCCGCCGCACTAATAATCCTGCGGAATATACTATTAAAATCTCCTAACTTCATGCTAACTGGGATGGGCGCTTCTATTCCCAAGTCTTGGCTAACCTATAATAACAGAATCACAATCAAAGACAATTATTAGAGATTCTAGGTAACTATATCTTCCAAAACTAATTGTCATAGCAATGCGGTTTCAGGCAATAACAATTTAATAAGCAAAGGTAAATATTATAGCCACAGAGACTTAATAGTCAGTTCAAAACGAAGAGAACCAAAAAAAAAATGGAAAAGCAAAGGTAAAACCAAAAGCAAATGACAAGGCATCAGACGCTGGGAAACAAAGGGGATAGAAAAATAATTAAATGAAAGAAAATCCAAAAATCAGTAATCTATCCTTATGACCACCCACAACACCTGCATGAATGTATGCCAACGAGCTGGTGTAACTATTATTTGTTCTATAATGCTAAGATCTTGAAAATCAGGGTTCTTAACAAACTTGATAACCTTTTGTCATGTGGATGATAAAAGAATAACTATGGAAAAACATGAATTTTTTTTTTTTTGCAAAGAACAATACATAGTCAAAATGTAAGCATGCTGAATAGGGGATCTCATTTTCTCATCATTACAGATCTGAATTCGGAAGAACAAAGACATCCATGACAAATTAAATACCCTTGTAGAATCTTGTATAGCCATTGGATATGGATGAAGGTCGTCTTTAGCTGCAACAATAAGGCAAGGCACTTCAAAGCCACTATCCTCTCCATGGCTAGCAACATCCACAAGTAATTCTGTAGCTCTCCTCCAAGAAGCTTCATCAGAACTAAAATTGCAGACAACATTGTAGGTTATTACTAACAAAATAAGAGGACAATGTGATTATAGGAAAAGAAACTGTTATCACCAAGGGAAATTAAAATAAAGGAAGCAAAATAAAGTTTGTCATCGAAACTAAGTCCAATTACACTATTGAGAAATATATCATTGGTGCAAATGTCTCAACTCTCAAGTGTCTTGTCAAGTCAGAAGAAGGATGCATGCACGCAAAAATGGGTGGCACACACACATACACGTACATATAATTAGCTTACTTTACCCACTCGATTTAGTAATTATTATTGAGGTGGCGTTTGATAAATCTGAAAATTTAAAAAGATATTATTCAGGTCTGAAAACTGAAAAGAAGAAATGATTTTCAGATTTTCAGAGGTTCTGAAAGGATAAGATCATTTGTGTTGGAGCAATTCTCCAACATCTGAAATTGTGAAGTTTACTATTTTACCCTTAGAAATCGACTGGCTGATAATATTATAAATAATAAAAATAATACTAAATAAAAATAGTATTCTATTAATAAACAAATATTACATTTTTTGAAATAAATATTTATTTATTATTTAACTAAATGATATTTATTTATTATTAACTAATAATAAATAAAAAATATTTAAATTATTACTAATAAATATATTATGAAATATTCTTATTACTATATAAGTATTAATACTAAATATTATTATTTATTTAAATAGAGAAATAATATTTATTAAATAATAATAAAAATATTGATTTATTATTAGTAGTAAACAATATTAAATAAATTATTATTATTATTATTATTATTACTACTACTACTACTACTACTACTACTACTACTACTAAGACACGAAACCAGGTCCCCTAATCAGACCTCTAACCGGACCTTAACCCAAATGCCACTGGCATCTGAAAAGCAAAATCTTCAGACTTCATACGTCTGAAAAGTGTAATCAAACACCGAGTCTCATCAATTTGCCCTTTAAGAAAACAGTACATTAAATTCCACATTATTTATTAGTAAAATAATTGATTCTTCATTTTTCTCAGCAATACAATTACACCTAACTTTTTCCTCCCAAAACAGATTATTCTCATAGTTTAACACTGCATATGGCATAAAACAGAACAGAATAGCGAAACAGGATTCATGCAGATGACTCCATATAGTTGGAACATGAGTCACATATTACAGTCAGCAGTAAAGAACAAATAAATCCAATAACCAGACCAGATAAGAGTCACCTATCATGGACAAATAATGCTATGTCACAAGCTGCCAACGACTCCTTTTTAGACAGCAAACCTTTTACTTCATCTTCTGGAATCTCCCGCAATACCAAGGTTTTTTTTACTCCCTTCAAAGGCAGGAACATATCCACCATGTTAGCCAAATGACTTCTGTAATATATATATATATATATATATATATAACAGGAAATGTTTCATTAGTGGAAAACACATGATTTTAGTAACATATAACAAGCCAACATAGAGAAAAAAAGGTGGAAACACTTAATTTGAATACAGAAATGAAAATGAAAAAAACAAAACCAACTTTCCATATCCTGCATAATTATGGACTATGGATTTAAAAAAAAAAAGAACTTATGACTGCAATGACAGCTTCAACCATAAATAGTTCTTTCCATGTTTTGAATGTTACATAAATAGTTCTTTCCATAAAAAAAGCATCAGTCCGGCTCTCCAAAACCAGTAAAACCAATCAAATATTCAAATCTTCAAAATGGTATGGCACTAAATATGTTGCCATTACTCAGCAAAAAATAAATTTCCAATATAAAAAAAGAAAGAAAAATAGAAAACTGAGCCAATGATTTTAAGAACCAAGGTTCCATTTATTTGATCCCTAGAACCAACACAGCAAAGGGGTGAAATTTCAGCATTGCAGGGGAAAAACAAATCATTTTTTTCTTTGAAATATGAAAAATACTGTTAAAGACTTAATATATCAGAGCCCAAACATCTTTTTCTTTTGGCAAGAAAATAGGAAATACTTTTTTTTTAAATGGTAAATGTTAAGTTTATCAGATTGTGAAAAAATAATGATAAAATGTACAATAATGTATTTAGCAATGGACTAATCAACTTTCAAGCCTTGAATGAGGGCTGTGAGTGGAGCAGGCAACGAAGGTGGAGAAGTAAACTTCGTGACATTCTCAAGTTGGAGAAAATCTCTGAAAGTGGAGGCTAAGGACTTTCTGCTTGAGGAGATGAGAGTCAAGGGGAGCCTCAGTTTGAAGGTAAGGGAGATGAAGTTGGCAACAGTTTTGATAGAAGGTCCAGATATGGTGGAATGGCTCAAGGACTTTATGGTCGAGGCCGCAGCAAAAGGAAAGAGACCAAGCTGGAAAGAAAATCTCACTTTGACAGCGAGAAGGTATGTACTGGAGTGCAAGAGAAATACAAGAGGATCCTTCATTGCCCTTTCTGAGGTTTTTGCCAAAGGGACGGAACAAATGGTGTGCTTTCCTGAAGGTAAAAAGGGTCAAGGATGGCAAAGGGTAGCAGCAGAGTTGAATGCTATTCTTTTTTTTGATCAATAACACTTTCATTAATTCATCAGTAGAAAATTTAGAAGTGGAAGACAAACACACTTATCTTCCAAGAGTCACAAAGAACTTCAAGAAAGGAAAGAAGAAAATACAAAGATACAAGGACACTAACATTACAACTTAGCCCAAAACAAGGAATCCCTTTCTGCCCCTTATTTTTCTAAACCGTCAGCTAGGGAATTAGCTGATCTCTTAATCCAACATGTCTTAATTTCCATCTCCCGCACCAGCCATTTGAATTTCCTCTTCTCATTGTTATACTTCCAAAGATCATTTTGTTCTTTGGTCAGCCACCCTATCACCACCTCTGAATCCCCTTCAATTATAAGTTTCTTGATGTTCAATTCCTTAGCTTTCCGGGCTCCTTCCATAACTGCACATATCTCAGCTCTAAGGGAGTCACCCACGCCAATTGGGCCTGAGAACATAGCAGAGATGACCTCATTTTCATCTCTAAAAACACCCCCGATCCCTGATTGTCCCGGGTTTCCCCTACTGCATCCATCAAAGTTTTATTTCAAGAAACCACTAGGTGAGGGGGGGGGGGTCCAAGCCACACTCATTACTGACTTGGTCTGCGTGCAACTTGCAATTTCACCCCACTTCCTCAACATGTCATCCACAGTGTAATCTGTGAATATTTCCAGAGATTTCAGCCACTGGAAGATAGGAAATCAGGAGGTTAAAGAAGTTGAAGCAGCAGACACCCCTCTTGATTTTCTGGGCCTTATACAGGACATCCCAGCCATGGCGCACAGAACAACCAACCCCACTGTCACTATTATCAGGAGGAAAGATTATTGGGAAAGCATGCTAGTTGTTGAAGCCAAGAGACCAGTCTCCGATTGGAAGGAAGTTGCTAATCTTGTGCAGTGTAAGTTAAAACTTAAAAACACTTTCATACTAACCCCCTTTGATAGCATTAAAGCAGTGCTCGACCCTCTTAACAATGTGGTAGAAAGTACAATTCCGAGTTTTCAAGTGGACTCCATCCTCAAAATCTAAAATTTTTTCAGTTGAAGATGGGATGGTAGTTAGGGTAATTGGGCTGTCTTTCCATCTTTGGACCTATGAGGTTGCAGCCTCCATTGCAGTCTTATGTGGAGCTTGTCTTGATGGGGAATTTTGGGGGGACCTTCGATAAGGAGCACTTCTCTTGAGTGGACTTAAACCAGAAGAGATCCCCAGGAAAGTGACTTTCTATGTGGATGAAATGTTTATCTCAGTGTGGTTGGTTTCCTCCATTGAAGTGGCATTGTGGAAGGAGGGGAGAAAGGAAGAAGATGAGAGGGTGGAAACACAGATTTACATGGAAATTTGGGAATAGAGAATCAGTGGTTGGACAGAGATTACACAAAAATGGATAAACAAACCTTATAGGCTATTCAAAAGTTAATGGAAATATGGCAAATGAAAGACGTGTGGCTGAAGAAACTAGACTGGCACCTACAAGGACCTATGCTCAAGTGACTATGGGTGGTGCCAAAAGAGGGGTTTTGAATGGTTTAAACAGCTCAATGGTAAAAGAAGGGAGCAGGAAGAATAAAACGGATGGGTTGGTATTGAAAAGGAGCGAACCGCGGGGTCAAACCAAAGGAGGGGCTAACTTAAGGATCACGTGCTGGCCCAAGATGAGACCTCTGGGTCTAATGCACTGCCAAGACCCATTGCTCCTGAGATTGGAGCTGGACCAAGATTTCTGGGTTGATTAATGGGCCGGGTGTAGAAGGCCCATCTGCACCGAAGGCACATGATATATTAAAGCCTCACGTGAGGAAGAGATAGTCTTTACCAGATGGTATCAGCCATCCATCATCGTCCTCAAAAATGCAAAGCCTCGATCGAGAGCCTTCTTAGAACGGCAGTTCTCTCCAGTGGATTCCAACCAAAAAACTCAAAGGACTCTCGGCAGATCGACGTAACCCATGCAGTATTAAGTGCAGTGAGTTTGAAAAGATTGAGCCGGATTTCTCAACGGCGGAAGAAGTAATATCTGACTCTGAAACTGAGAATACTGTTAGTCTGGGAAGTGTGGATTTGCAGCAGTCGAAGGATTTCTTTGAAGAGAATAGTCTAAGCACAGAGCTGTTGTTCTTAGAGGATGCTGTGTGTGATCCCTTAGCAGAAGGTTCAGGGGAACTTTTCTCAAGTTCATATGTCACCAAGAGATGCAGTGAAATTAGCAGAAGTTACAGAGGATTTGCAGGGAACACCCAACCCAACAACAAGTGATCCCTATCCAGAAGTGCAGACCTTTTGCACCAATGAATTAGAGGAACAGGAATCACTCCGACTTTTGAACACAGTCAGCGGATAGGGGAAAACACTCTAAGGTGAACTCGGATGCCATGTTCAACACAGTATCAATAGATCCTGGTTCACTTCCACAGCTCCCTCAGGTAAAAGGATTGGGCCTAGACCCAATTCCAATCTCTGGAACCTCAGTTCCTCTATCCTTTCAGTCCTCACCCTTTGGGCCAGGTATGTTTATCAATTCAATTTTGGGTACTAATGAGGGCTCTTTGCCTGGAACAGGTATTCCAGTGTCCCAACTTGAAGGAATGACCACTGGAGGAATCTCTAAGATAGTGGGAAGTGGTTGCGTAGGGGGAGGAGGAGTTTTACCATTGGAAAAGAGGCAGGAGGAATTAGAGAGAATCTGGGGTCAAATCTGCGATTTTCTTGAGGAGTATGAGAAGCAAGAGGAATTAATGGTTGAAAACTCTGAACCAATGTTTTAAAACGTGGAGGCGTCACGTGAGGTGTTCCACTACCTAGAGGCGTGAGGCGTAGTTTAGAATGCAAGAGGCGTAAGCCTCCCGAACACAAGGAGGTGTAAGCCTCCTTGAGAGGAGGGGGGTTAGGAGGAGGATGAAGAGGAAGGGGGGATCTCATTTTTTCTTTATTTTTAATAAAAATCTTTTATATTAAGAAGAATAAAGATGCATAACAATAGTTGAAAGGGGGGAGGGGGTTCTTGTCGAAGTAGAGGCGAGCGAGCGAAGGGGCAAACCACTTTCTTTTTTTTTTTGATGAATAATAGTAAGTTTATTGATTCAGAAGCAAATTAGAGTGAGTTCATACATCATCCCAGTGAAAGGCGCGAGCTGCAGCCCCTCCTTGAAACTTACAAGTAAACTAGGAAAGAAAAACAAGAATCACAACTGAGCCCAAAATAATTCTTCCCTATTTAACCCTTGCTTATCTAACACATCTGACAAGGTATTTGCTGATCTCCTCACCCACTGTACAATGACCAACATATTCCTTGTCAACCAACTAAATTTCTTCATTTCATTCTTGTATTGCCACATAGCCTCTTTAGAAATTTTCAACCAACCCACCACCACTTTGGAATCCCCCTCGATTATTAGTTGTTGTACCCCCAGCTGGTTTGCAAATTGGACCCCTTGTACAACAACTAAAAGTTTTGCCCTGATGGAATTCCCAATTCCCAAAGGACCTGAGTAGAGCAACAAAATCTCTCCCTTCTCATTTCTCAAAGCACCTCCCCATTCCGGATAATCCTAGATTACCCATGCTACTTCCATCAAAGTTCAACTTAATTGAGCATTCGGGTGGAGGAGACCAGCTTGTAATTGATTTGGCCTTTAAAGATGAGCACCTTGCTACTGCTAACCAATTTCTCCAAATGTCATTAAAGGAGAACTGACGAAAGATTTCCAAGGTCTTCAGCCAATGTATTGCCCTGTTTAACACAGTCTTTCAAATCTTGGCTGTTCCTTTCCTTATCTTGAAAAATTCCGAGATTCCTTTCTTCCCAAAGAGTCCAAGTCAAGGCAACACGAGCACATCTCCACATAATTCTCCCTATTTTTGTAGGCCAATAAAAGGTAGAGTGGTTGAAGAGCATGTGAACTTCTGCTGGTAGACTCCAACTACCCCCAAACAACGAAAGTAGCCAAGCCCAAAGGTCTGCAGAAAAGAGACAAGATACTAATAGATGGTAACAATCCTCACCGTGAGCTCTACAGAGGATACACCAATTAGGAGAAATACAGAGGAAAGGTCTTCTCTTTTGTAGGTTGTCTAAAGTGTTTACTTTTCCATGGAAAACTTCTCAACAAAAAGCCATAATTTTTGGGAGGACTGGCCTACACCAAATTTCTTTTGACCGAAAGGGTTGGTGAGTAGAAAGTTGAGAGATGGACTTGAAAAAAGAAGCACAAGTGAAAGTTCCATTGGGTCTAGGAGTCCAAACCCTCTTATCTGGCTTGGAGGGATCCAAACAAACCTGATTAAGACACTCAAGCAAAAAAGAAAGAGACTCAATTTCAGCATCCCTAAGTCCTCTACGAAAACCAAAATCCCAAGTAGGATCTAAGGGTGTTCCCAAGGGTGAGACAAATTTTGAGACCACCTCTTTTTTGTACAAAGAAATAGAAAAAAGTGAGGGGAACAAATCCTTTAACGGTGAGTCTCCTACCCAAATATCCTCCCAAAAAAGGATAGAGTTGCCAGAACAAACTTCATACCCGATAAAATTGAGGAATTGAGGAAGGGTGTTGTGAATAGCCTTCCAAGGTGTTGCTAGGTTAGCTTGCCTCAATACACCAGCATCCCATCCATTCTCTGACCTCCCATGAATGCTTCCCACCACCTCATGCCACAATCTCTCTTTCCAAAGGCCATCTCCACAACCATTTCCCTAACAAAGCTTGATTCTTTCTATTTACCCTCCCAATTCCCAAACCCCCCTCTTCTTTACTTCTACACACAATTTCCCAATTAACCGAGTGATCCTTTTTCTCTTGTCCCGGCTCCCATAAGAAGTCTCTCATCAACTTCTCCAACTTCCTAGCTTCCCTAACTGGTATCCTAAAGACAAACAAATAATAGGTAGGTAAGTTAGCCAAGGTAGCTCTTATTAGAGTAATTCTTCCTCCTAAAGAGATATAGTTCCTCTTCCAAGAGACTAATCTCTTCTCAAATTTTTCTAACACTGGGGTCCAAAATCTACTCTCCCTAGGATTTGCCCCTAAAGGAAGCCCTAAATATGACATAGGCCAAGCAGAGGTGGAACACTCAAGACATTCCGCAATAGCCTCGACCTCCCCTACCTCCAAATTTATACCTGCTACGCAACTCTTTTCCAGATTTATTCTCAAATTAGAGACACTTTCAAATCCTTTTATTAGCTCCTTTAGGTTTGCTACCTTTTCACTAAGACCTTCTTCACAAAAAATCATTAGGTCGTTTGCAAACTGAAGGTGGGTGACGGGGACTTGGTGTCTCCCTATTCTCCAACCCCTGATGGCATCTTCGCTGTCAGCCTTAGTAATGATCCTACTAATCACATCAGCTACTAAGGTAAAAAGGAATGGTGAAAGTGGATACCCTTGCCTGAAACCCCCTGCAAGCTGGAAAAAAATCCCTCACTGTACCATTTACCAGAATAGAGTAGTGACAAGTACTGATACACCCAAAGATCCAACTATGTCACTTGTCCCCAAAATCACCATTCCGCATAATCTCTAATAGAAACTCCGGTCCACCAAATCATAGGCCTTTTCAAGAACCAATTTACAAATGAATCCTTTCCTACTAGACCTATTCATTTCCTCCACACACTCATTCGCAATTAAGATCTGATCTGTTATTTGTCGCCCTTGAATGAAAGCCCCTGAGTTTCACTAATGATGGTAGGGAGGACTGTTTTGATTCTCAATGAGAGCACTTTAGCAAGAATTTTATAGATGCTTGTCACCAGACTAATAGGCCTATAATCTTTTGGGTGGTTGGCATCATTCTTCTTAGGCATCAAGGCCAAAAAGGTGGCATTAATTCCAGGGCTTATAGTGTGATTGTCTGCAAATTCCTTAAAGACTTCAACTAGATCCTCTTTCAACACCTCCCAACAGTCTTGATAAAAACCCATTGTAAAGCCATTTGGACCTAGAGCCTTGGATCTATCCATTAGAAAGACAACTTTCTTAATCTCTTCTTCCTCGAAATCCCTTTCCAGCCACCTTGCCACTCCTTCATCAATCCTTGGCCAATCCACCCTTTCCATAACTGTTCTCTCACTCAAAGGCCTTCTATAAATCGATTTGAAGTGGTCCACAAATTTTCTGGCTATGTCATCCCGGTTGGTAATCACCTCCTCTCCTATCTCTAGCTTGGTCACAAAATTCTTTCTTTGTCTCCCATTGACCAAATCATGGAAGAAAACACTTCTTCCAACTCCTTTTCAGTTACTATTTGGATAGGACAGTGATCGGAGGTGAGCCTGGGTAATGCCCTAGCAACCAAGTTTTCCAAACTATTCTCCCAGGCAAGGTTAAAAAGGAATCTATCCAACTTCGAGCACAAAGGGGTTTCCTGAAGGTTGGACCAAGTGTAACTGGCTTGCAGCAGAGGTATTTCCTTCAGTTCACAATCTTCAATAAAACCATTAAATTTCCTCATGCTTGTTGAGATTACCTTTTGGGGATTACTGGTTTCATTAGAGAATCTAATGACGTTAAAATCCCCGCCCAGGCACCAAGGACCATCCCATAGCCCCTTAATTGCATATAGTTCCTCCCACATCTCATTCCTCTCTCTATAGGAATTAGGGCCATAAACATTGGTTAAGACCCATACACACCCATTTTCTACATTCTTGCACTTAATGGAAACTGAGAATTTGCCTATCAATTCTTCCACTACTTCCACCACATCCTCCCTCCATAGTGTTACAATCCCCCCCGAGGCTCCCCAAGAAGGAGACGAGCTCCAACCTAAACCTCTAGACCTCCAAAAACTCCTCACTCATCTCCCATCTAATTCCATTAGTTTGGATTCTTGTAACAACACAAATCAGGTTTTTCCCTTCGGAGTAGGTCTTTGATCGCCCTTCTCTTCCTTGCACTCCCTAACCCTCTTACATTCCAGCTAATAATTTTCATCGATACAAAATAGCAAAGGACCCAATAAGAGGCCATATTCTCGTCATTTTAGGCCCTTCCTCCTATCCCCTCTACCACTGAATTCTAAATCCCCCTCAATGTCTGAGATTAGCCTTTCCACTTCAGATTTTTTTTTCTTATTTGTTCCTCTTTTCCCCCCTTCCCAATTTCTCCATCCTTTCCAGCCAATGTTTGAGAAAGAATTTTACCCTTCTCGCACTTATTTTTGCTACAACATCTTTCTACGAGTCCTTCCTTTTTATTTTGTTCCTCCATCATTGTACAGATCAACTCCCAAATTCTATCCGCCTCCCCCTTACTACTTCCAACACCCTCTCTCCTCCTTCCACTATCACCCGCTCTCTTGCATCAGAAACTCCTGGATGGGAAGCTGGGATATTTGTTACAGGCATAGCAAACAAGTCAGTACCTAAAACAGAATTGACACCCATACCTGCTAGAACAGGGGTAGGACTAGAATCACTGAAAATGACTTGCTGATAAGCGGCACATGGTTTTAAGGCCTTTCCCCTTTTTGGACAAGGTTGGGAAGTAGACATGGTGAAAGAATCACTTCCTGACGACCTACCCGCTTGGAAAACCTTTCTCTGTGTTTCCGACACTGGAATACCCGCATCCATCCTCACGGCCGATTCTTGCCCCTCTCCATCAACATCCTGTAATTCATTAGACTCAGGGTCAGCTCCCTCGACGAAGGGAGGAGTTTTCACAGTTTTAGAACCAATTTCTTCACCATTCCTAGTCTTCCCGCCACCTGCCTCTTCAGTCTCTTCCTCTAAGAACAACTCTGTATGCAAACTTTTTGTTTCAAGAAGATCATTGTTGCTTTTCAAAGACAAACTTCCCAGACTTAGCGTTTCGTCTCTATCAGAATCGTTGTTACTGTTTTGTTCACTCAACCAATCTTCAAGCCCTGTTCTGTTCTCATCACTAGGCTTCATGTATCTCGGGTTGTGCCTATTTGGTGAGAGACAGTTCGCCAGGTTGGATGGGACCCACTGTAGAGAGCCTCGAGACTACGAGTCTTGAGACTTTTTTGCCCCTGAACTGTTCGGTCAAGAGGAAGGGTTTGGGGTTGAAGAAGATAGATGCTTTATCTCATCTATCAACTCATCCCTCCTCCTAGTCACGTGCTTACTTAACAAGTCCCTCGACCCATCTGTCTTATAATGGGCCTTGGGCTCAAGACTATAGGAGCCCAACTTTAAGTCCTTTAATTGAAAAGCTTTCTCCGGCCCACCATAATAGGGATCCACTTGATTGGGCCCTTCTTTTCGTCCCATGTGACCACTTAAAGAGTCACGCCCCCCTGTTTTAATGGTCGAACCAGCAACCTTCCCTGTCTGAGATTGCTGGTTCAGCCTTCTCCCTTTCGACAGTAGAAGCTTTTTGTCTTTTTCCCAAGGATCTGCCATTTGTCATACCCTCTTCTTGCTTTCTCCAGGTTTGACCTTCCAACTGCTCCAAAGCTTTTTGGCTTCCCAGAATATGTTGGCCCTTTTTAGTGAAACATCCCTTCCCATTTGAATTACCCAATCTCACTAGTCCACGTAGTGCTTCTTCTTCCTCCTCCCCTCCTACCAACCGAGCCTCCTTCCACAGCCCTGCTTCAATGGAGGAAGCTAACCACACAGAGACAAAGCTCCCCTCTGTTCGTACCTCTACCTTTCGTAGAATTTCTTCTGGCTTCACACACTTAGTAGGATTGCTACTGAATAGAGATCGCCCCAGAAAGCACCTTTCAAGATTCCTCCACACAACACAGCTATAGACTCTGCTATTTCTTGTTTCCATAGATGGAATGGCAAGCCTATTACACGCACCACCACACCATCTTCAACAAAAAAATCCTTGGAGTTGGATGTTGGATTCCATTTGAAGACTGTGAATGATCCGAACTCAGCCTGAACATTGATAGCTAATATTTCCAAATCATTCTCTAGTGGATCTAGGATGGCTTTACAGTTATCGAAGGGGGTTACTATGAAGACACTCTTCAACTTCAACCTGGTTGCCAGTAAGTCAACCACCCTCCTCCAATCATTAAACCTTTTCCTTGGCTTGTATCACAAACTTACTATCCCACTCCTCTCTCTCTAGACCTCCCACCATTCTGCAATGGCCTTTTGTTTTTGCCATGACCACTGGCCCTTGTTGTACCCTGCTGTTACTGAGATAAGCCTTCTCCTCCCTTATGGAGGCTTTTTTCTCATTTGCCACTCTTTGAACTAAGAATTCTTTGAGCAACCAGTCTACTTCCCCCCAGCCTTGGTTCTGTTTTCCTGTAGGTAGACACACCAGTTGCCTCTGTCCCTTCCCAAAAAATCCAGTCAAGGCTATGAAGAACCCCTTTCTATTCCTCTTACATTCAACAACATATCTTCTCCCTTCTAGTGTACTAAAAACCTGCCAGTTTATCTGTTTACCTGCTCCAGCTATGAACTTTCTTAGCTACTCAATCACTTCTAATCCTTCCAGCAATATTGTACCCTTTTTCGCTTCCCTTACCTTCAGTCTTACCTTCCCCTTGATTCTCATCTCTTCGAACAGGGGATTTTTTGCTTCTATCTTCAAGGATCTCCTCCACTGACCTGCCTGCACGAACTCCATCCCCTCCACCTTGAGTAGACAGTTCAGCAACTCATTTTTGAAACTTCAACTCCCAACTTGTTTCAAACTAGCTTCCAAGTGACTAGTTTGCCTCCTAGGAATGTGCAGAAACTTCTTTGACAGTGGGCAAATTCTCAAAAACTTTTCTTCCTCTACCCCCCCTCTGTTCTCTCTTCCAGAAAGAAAACATGGTATCAGAGCATAACTCTGGGCAATACAAACCACTTTCTTTCCCCTTAACTTTTCTTTTCTTTCCTCTTCTCTTTTTTCTTCTCTTTCCTTTCCTTTCCTTTCCTTTCTTTTTTTTTCCTATCTTTTTATACAAGATGTGCATGAGGCACATGAGGGTGTACACCTCTAGCATGCCTCATGAAAAAAGCGCATGAGGCATATGCTTCTTGCACCTGAAGGAAGGGGAAAGAGACAGTATGGTTAAGGGTTGTGAAAAGGAAGAGGAGGACTTATCTTGCAAAAAGGAGAAAGAGGAGTAATTAGAGAGGATATGGGAATTAATATGTGCTCTCCTCGAGGAGTACAAGAAGAAAGAAATTTCTTTGGAGGAAAATGCAAAAAAGGTCGGAAAAATAAAAGTGCCTAGGGAGCATCAAGGAAAGCTTGGGGTAGAAAACAGCCAGAGGAAAAAGAAAAGAACTGAAGTGGAAAGATTGATCTCAGACATCTAAGAGAACATCGAGTTCAGTGGGAGAGGGGAGAGAAGGAAGATTTCCAAGTAATGGGTGGAAACTCTAGGTGAGCTCTCAAACAATTGCTCTTATGAAAATTATTAGCTGGAACATGAGGGATTTAGGCAGCGCAAGGAAGAGAAGGCTAATTAAGGACCTCTTTAGAAGAGAGGCCTGATATTGTGATGATACAAGAGACCAAATTTGCTGAAATTGATAGAAGGTGGGTGAGAAATGTTTGGAAGAGTAGAGGAGTAAGATGGGTTTCCACACCTTCTTGGGGGGCTTTAGGGGGTATAGTCACTTTTTGGAGAGAAGATTTTGTGGAGGCCGTGGAGTTAATAGGTTATTTTTCGGTGTCTT
Organism: Nelumbo lutea; assembly: GCF_056320005.1. Classification (NCBI taxonomy): domain Eukaryota; kingdom Viridiplantae; phylum Streptophyta; class Magnoliopsida; order Proteales; family Nelumbonaceae; genus Nelumbo; species Nelumbo lutea. The sequence goes on along the minus strand of NC_142687.1, from coordinate 92,580,461 downwards.
TGAAGTTTAGGATGGTGGAAGATGGTTTCACATGGGCATTAACCAATATGTACAGGCCAAACAGCTATAGAGAGAGAAATGAGTTTGGGGGGGGGGGATTTCAATGTATTTCGATTTACTGATGAATCAAACAACTCACATCAGTCCTTCACTACCCGCATGAGGAAGTTCAATGATCTCATTAATAGTTGTGAGTTAAAGGAAATTCCCCTTTTACAAGCTCAATTCAATTGGTCCAACTTCCAGGATGTTCCAATTTGCTCAAAATTGGATAGATTTCCCTTTAATGAGAGTTGGGAAAGTCACTAGCAAGGTTTGTTGGTCAAAGCTTTGCCCAAAGTCACCTTCAATCATTGCCCTATTGAGATAGGGCAGGAACCTTTAGGTCATGGACCGATACCTTTTAGATTTGAAAATATGTGGTCAACACATCCAGATTTTTTGAACAAGGTTGAGTGGTGGAGATGAGAGGGTGGGGGGAGATGGAAAGGGGTGAAATTCCACAAGAAGTTGAAAAGACTGAGAGCAAAATTAAAATAATGGAATAGGGATCAATTTGGGAAGGAAGTAAAAGCTAATATAGTGACCCAAATTGAGGAACTAGATTTAAAGGAATATCAAAATACCTTGAATGAACTAGTGTTTTAAAAGCGCAAGGTGAGGCACACGCCTTTTTAAGCTAGACGTAAAAAATAAAAAAAGCTAAAAAATTGAAATATTATTAAACATAATCTTAATAAAAATATAAACTTAAATTTTAAAATAAATGTTCTAAAAAACCTATTACCTAAAATTAAAATACATAAATATAGCATGTAAAGCATATTCAAATGAGAATTTACAAATAAAATCAAATATATAGAACACTTTTTTGATAATTGAATGAAATTTATTAATCAGCAAAGGAGAATAGTACAATGTCCCAAGGAGAGGCACGAGATGCAACCTCTCCAAGTTAGTTAAGTACAACTTTCCAATATATTATAACAACTTACAAAGTAGCACAAAAAAGGACCTCCCTAGAAACCCCCTATTTAGCCAGAGAATCAGTCATAGTATTAGCTGACCTACTTACCCATTTTACCTCAAATCTAATATTCCTAGTTAACCACTTTACTTTTTGATGAGGTCTTTGTAGCCCCGAATGGTAGCATCTGGGTTTAGAAGCCACCTTGTTACCACCTGAGAGTCCCCTTCAACTAGGAGATGCTCCACCCCAAGCTGGTTAGCGATCTGAATTCCTTGTACTGCAGCTTGTATTTCTGCCTTCGTAGAGACTTGCACTCCCACCGGTCCTGAAAATAAGGAGATGATGTTGCTGTCCTTATTCCTCAGGACACCCTCTATACCTGACGGCCCAGGGTTACCTCGGCTACTTCCACCAAAATTTAACTTGATGACACCTTCTGACGGCGAATCCCATTCTGATAAACGTTTATTCTTCTTTGTAGAAGTATTAGATATTACTAACCAATTCCTCCACAAGTCATCAAAAGAAAAATCATCAAATATCTCCAAGGTTTTCAGCCAATGTATTGCTCTTGTTAGGATGCAGTCCTTTTCAACCATATAAAACCCACAATCTCTCTCTCTCTTTTTTTTTTTTCTAAATTGCATTACTTCAAATAGCTAATGTGATGTAGAACATATTACTTCAAGTAGCTAATGAATGGACGACACACCCCTTGAGGCAAGCCCAACACCCCCTATTTGGGAATGTTGTTCATTCATTCATCCTAATAAAATATCTTCTTAAAAAGCAAGTACAACTATAAAATCATTATTTTCTGTGTGAGAACTAAGGATTTAAGACCTAATGTGAACTTGTTTGGGCTTGCCTCGAGGGGCGTGGCATGGGGGTTTGAGGGCTGAGCCCCCAGCCCAGCCGCTAGACACACAAAAGGCAAAAAAGCGTCAAATTTTCAAAAGGCGCACGCTTGGGCTAAGGCGCAAGACACACCAAGCGCACACCTAGGTGCACCAAGCGTGCGCCTTTTGAAAGGGCTGCGCCTAGGACCTGGGCGAGGCACCTACCCTAAAATGTGCCTCGCTTGTGTGCCTAGGCGCGCCATTTAAATCACTGAATGAACAGGAAAGGGGGTCAAGAAAAAGATTAAAGCATGAACTAGAAGAGGTCCTATCGCGGGAAGAAATCTCTTGGAGGCAAAAATCCAGGGTCAAATGGATCAACTAAGGTGAAGGGAACACTAAATTTTTCCATGAAATTTAGTGTTTTGTAGATCACTTTAAATCCATCCTAAGGAGGTCAATAGGCCACTAGGAAGTAGAGAGGAGTTGGAAGGGTTGGATTGGCTAGGACTTTCTAAAATGAAAAAGAGAAAGCTGGAAAGGAATTTTGAGGAGGAAATTAAGAATGTGGTGTTTTCAATGGATAGATCTAAGTCACCAGTGCCAGATGGCTTTACTATTCCTTTTTATCAAGATTGTTGGATTATTGTGAAAAAGGACTTTCTTGACGTTTTTAATGAATTCGAGGATAACTATGTCACTAGCCCTGAAGTTAACGCTACTTTTCTTGTTCTAATTCCAAAGAAGAAAGAGGCTACACACCCTAAAGACTTTAGACCAATTAGCCTGGTGACTAGCATCTACAAGATTTGGGCTAAAGTATTGTCTTTGAGGATTAAAAATGTCCTCCCCTCCCATATCAGTTCAAGCTCAAGGCGCCTTTGTGCAAGGCCAACAAATAATTGATCAAATTCTAATAGCAAATGAATGTGTAGAAGAGATGAGAAGATCAGGCAATCAAGACTTTGTCTGCAAGCTGGACTCGGAGAAGGCTTATGATTTAATGGACTAGAGTTTCTTGTTAGAGTGTAATTGGATTATTGGTTGCCTTACTTCTTGTCATTACTTAATTTTGGTAAATGGAGTAGTAAATGACTTCTTCCCGGCTTGCAGGGGCCTAAGACAAGGTGACCCACTCTGCCGTTTCTTGTTCACTCTAGTTGTTGATGTCCTGAGTCGACTTTTATCGGAGGCAGATAAGACTGGGTCAATAAAGGGGTGGAGAATGGGAAGAGATCAAGTCCCAGTCACCCATCTCTAGTTTGTGGATGATACAATAATCTTTTGTGAGGGGAGTGACCTGACAAGAGTGAAGCATCTGAAGAGTCTTTTAACCCTTCCCGGGAATGCCTCTAACCTGAAGATTAAATTTGAGAAGAGTTGTGTGGTGGGATTAAATTTGGAAGGTAGGGAGTTGGAAGCTATTGTGGAGTGCTTGGTGTTGAGTTGGGCCGATTTCTAGTTATTGGGTCCAGTTATTTAGCTCTTATATTTTTAAGTTGTTAAGTTAGGAAGTTGTTGGGCTTTAGGCCCAATAGCTTATGTTATTAAGTTGTGACTATTTAGCTACTTTAATAGCCATCCTACTAAGGGCATTCTTGTAATCTCTTATTCTTTTAAGTATAAAATATAATGAGGGGTTGATGGCCAAAACTAATTCAATTCTAGTTGACATCCTACTCTTTCTTTCTTCTCTTTTCTTCTCTATTGCTGAAACTCTTCATTTTCTTCTTCTTTCTCTTCACAAAGAATTCATCTAATTTCCAAATAGTGATTTCTACTTGGTATCCGAGCAGGTCGAAAGTTCCTTGAGCTGTTTTCTCATGCAGCCCTAGATCGGTCGACTGCATGGTGATTTAAGAGGCTGATCAAAGATCTCAGGTAAGCCCAGTTTTTGGATTTTTTGGTGGATCTGTTTTGCCCTGTAGCTGGTCTAGCGTTTCCCATCAAATTAGGGAAAACTGGAGAAAGGGGGAGAGTCCTATTTCTGTTGGACTCTTTAGTTTTGACCTAGTGGCGCCCTAATTTTTTTAGGGTTGCTGACTTGGAGGTCTCTGGAGAGAGCGGCTGCCTCTTCTCTCTCTTTTCCCGTCCCATAGAAAAGGGATCTTTTGTGGGCGGACCATCTAGGGCACCAGAAGGGTGTCATTGGTACCAAAAGTGATTTATTTGATATTCTTGCATATTACAGTAATCTTCTATCCCCTTCTTGAGAAGTATGGAGGGTAACGGAGTTATAAACAAGCCTGGGAGTGAAATGAGACCAGCGGGAGGAGATGCTAGACACCTTTTCAGGGCTGGGTCCATTACTACAATTAAGTTGGATGGTTCGAATTACTTAGAATGGTCATAATTTGCGAAAACGACCATTGGTGCTCATGGGAAGTTAGGATATATCACTGGTGAAGAAGTGAAAGACGAAACTAACATCTCCCGGTGGGTACAGGAGAACTATATGGCGATGACTTGGCTGTGTAATTCCATGCTGCCCCATATAAGTAAAAACTTTTTGTGGGCAAATACAACCAAGGAAATATGAGATGGGGTTGCAGAAACCTATTCACAGAGGGAGAATGCTGCTAGGACTTATCAGTTGAGAAATCAGATTATTGCTACAAGGCAGGGAGATAGACCTATTGCTGTTTACTTTTCAGTCCTTAAAACCCTGTGGCAGGAGATTGACCATTTGGAGACAGTTGTTTGGGAAACCACTAAGGATGCAGCTACCTACCAGAAGCTCCTAGAGGAGTATAGGATGTTTGAATTTCTTGCTGGCCTTAATCCCGAATATGATATTGCAAGACAACACATTCTTTCCAGGGACAGTGTTACTCTCTCCTAGACAAATGCCTTTGTGTCAGGGGAAGAGAGCAGGAGAAATGTGATGATGAAGAATTCTAGGTTTGATCAATCAGCCATGGTTAGCACTGTGAAACCTAAACAAGGTGGAGACCAGGGTGGCAATGAAATCAAGAAGGAAGACAAAAAGGATTTGATTTGTGACTACTGTAAGAAGCCTAAACACACAAGAAATACTTGTTGGAAGCTTCATCCCCATTTTGTGCCGAATAGACTCAAAAATAAGAAGGGAAATGCTCACATGACAGTCACTGGTGATATTCCGACCCCTCCTACTACAACTACTTTGGAGTCTGTTGCAACATACTTGTTGGAAGCTTCATCCCCATCTTGTGCCGAATAGACTCAAAAATAAGAAGGGAAATGCTCACATGGCAGTCACTGGTGATATTTCGACTCCTCCTACTACAGTTACTCTGGAGTCTGTTGCAGCTGCTGCAATAAGGGTTGAAGTTGAAAGGTATGGGCACTTTCTGAACCAGTGGGATACAACCAGTTCTAGTTCAGCAACAAGTGGACAACCAGGTATGGGTGGTTCTGGTGGAGCACACTCTACTTCCTTTGCTCACACAGGTAGTTCACATGCCACTGAAAATTATGTTTCTACTTCAGGTAAGGAGGGACCTCCTTGGATTATAGATTTTGGAGCCTCAGAGCACATGACCCACAGGTGATGGATCTCATGTTCCCATTGCTGGGAAGGGGTCTGTCAAGATTAGTGATTCCATTTCCCTTCCCTCTATCCTTCATGTTCCCAGATTGAATACTAATTTGTTATCTGTTAGTAGTTTGATTAAGAACCTGAACTGTTTAGTAATTTTTCCTCCTGGTCATTGTATCTTGCAGGATCTGGATTCAAAGAGGACGATTGAGAGTGGTTGTGAAGTGAATGGAATCTACCTCCTGGATGTGCTTCCTCCTCATCAGCCATCATGTCAGCAGGGGTAGTGAGTCAGGGTCTGTGAGTGAGATTATGCTTTGGCATAATCGTTTAGGTCATTTTCCTTTTTCTTCATTGAGCCTTTTGTTTCCAAAGCTATTTGAGTCTGTTAGTTTGTCAAGTCTGGAGTGTGGGGACCTTATCATGTTCCTTCTATGAGTGGTTATCGATATTTTCTCTTATTTGTGGATGGTTTCTCTCGATATTCTTGGATTTACTTGATGAGATCCCGAGATGAAGTACCATCCTTTGTAAGGCAATTTCATCAGATGGTGCTAACACAATTTGGAACATGAATAAAGGTGTTCATATCAAACAATGCCAGGGGAATATTTTAAAAAACACCTTGCTCCATATCTGTTAGAATATGGTGTTGTCCATCAGTGCAGTTGTTCCTACAGTCCACAGCAAAATGGTGTTGCAGAAAGGAAGAACAGACACATTGTTGAGATTGCAAGAAGCATGATGATCACATCTACAATTCTAGTTCGGTTTTGGGGTGATGCAATTCTCACAACAGTATTTTTGATTAACAAGGTGCCCTCCTGTATACTTGGATTCAGCACCCCATTCAGCCTCCTTTTTCCTAAGGAGGAGATGTTCCATATTCCTCTCAGAGTGTTTGGGTGTGTTTGCTTTGCACATATTCTTGGTCCTCACCGTTCGAACCTTGACCTAAAGGCAAAGAAGTGTGTCTTCCTTGGATATGTAGAAAATCAGAAAGGGTACTGCTGCTATGATCTAGTCTCTGAAAGTCGGTATGTTACTATGGATGTCACTTTTTTTGAGTCCACATACTTCTTCTCAAAGAATCCTTCTTAGGGGAGTGTTTTAAGGAAGTGAGTGAGCAGTCTATCCCTCTTCCGATTCCAATTCCTATGTCCACTCCTGTGCTTGATCCTCCTATGTCACCTACCTTACCACCTCCCTTGCATCTTGCTTCTCAGCGTTACTCACGACAGAGATTTCACAGGGTGGTTGATCCCACTGCAGCAGAACTCACATCACTTCCTGTCAGTTCCTTGGAGACTCCAGATTCAACTAATTCAGGTATTCCTCTTGATCCCTCTACTATTTTAGTTCCCATTGGTTCTACTAACCCCATTATAGAAAACCTGGACCTTCCTATTGCACTTAGAAAAGGGAAGAGAAACTATACTGCTCATTGTATTTCATAGTACCTATCATACAGTAGACTTTCTCCTTCCTACTGAGCTTTTCTTTCCTCTCTTGACTCCGTTTCTATACCCAAGGGTATCAGTGAAGCTATCTCCAAACCTAAGTGGAACACAACTATGTAGGAAGAGATGGAAGCTTTAGTTAAGAATTAGACATGGGAGATTGTGGACCTACCAGAGGGCAAGGAGACTGTTGGATGTAGATGGGTTTACGCAATCAAATATAAGGTAGATGGAAGTATAGAAAGGTATAAGGCCAAACTTGTTGCAAAAAGGTATACACAGACCTATGGCATTGATTACTTAGAGACCTTTGCACCAGTTGCAAAGATGAGCTCTGTTCAGATACTTCTTTCTCTTGCTGCCGCATACTCTTGGTCTTTGTTTCAACTTGATATGAAGAATGCTTTCCTAAATGGAGATTTGCAATAAGTGTATATGGATCTTCCTACTAGTTTCTACAGTGATGCTGAAAAGGGAAAGGTATGCAGACTTAAGAAGTCACTTTATGGCTTAAAGCAGTCTCCCAGAGCATGGTTTGACAGGTTCAAGAAAGCCTTGGTTGCTTTTGGCCACACTCAGAATCAATCTGACTATACCTTGTGTGTGAAGCGGAGGGGATCCTTGGTGTCAATCCTAATTGTTTATGTGGATGATAATGTTGTCACAGGGAATGACCTAAGTGAGATTGATTGTCTGAAGAATAATCTACACAGATAATTTGAAATTAAGGATCTTGGAGAACTCGGATATTTCTTAGGCATTGAAGTTGCAAGATCAAAACATAGAATTTCTATCTCTCAGAGGAAGTATGTATTGGATCTTCTACAAGAAACAAGGAAGCTTGGAACAAAGGCAATCAATACTCCTATTGATCAGAATCACAGAATTAATGCATCAAAAGGTGAGGCAGTAAAGGACATTGGGAGATATCAGAGACTTGTGGGGCGGCTGCTATACTTGTGTATGACAAGACCAGACGTTTCCTATGCTCCACGAGTCCAGCATTGGGAGGCTGTCGACAGGATTCTTGCTTATCTGAAGGGACACCCGGGCAAAGGCATATTGTTTGCTGATCATGGACAGTTGAAACTAGAGGCTTATACAGATGCAAATTGGGCAGGATGCCTTGATGACAGGAGATCTACTTTAGGAGTATGCCCTTGTTGAGAGTAACCTTGTTTCGTGGAAGAGTAAGAAATAGACAGTGGTAGCAAGATCAAGTGCTGAAGCTGAATACAGGGCCATGGCACATGAAGTTTCAGAACTTCTCTGGATCAGTTCCCTGTTAGGAGAGATTGGTGTACATGCAGAAGAACCTATGATGTTGTACTGTGATAACTAGGCAGCAATCAACATTACCCATAACCCAGTTCAGCATGACCGGACAAAGCATATTGAAGTGGATAGACATTTCATCAGAGAAAGGGTGACTTCTAGGGAAGTTTGTCTCCCATACATTGCTTCTGATCTGCAACTTGCTGATGTTCTCACAAAAGATGTTGCAAGGAATAAGCTGGAGCATGATCTACGCAAGTTGGGAATGTGTGACATCTACTCCCAACTTGAGGGGGGAGTGTTGAGTTGGGCCAATTTCTAGTTATTGGGCCTAGTTATTTAGCTCTTATATTTTTAAGTTGTTGGGCTTTAGGCCCATTAGCTTATGTTCTTAAGTTGTGACTGTTCAGCTACTTTAGTAGCCGCCCTACTAAGGGCATTCTTGTAATCTCTTATTCTTTTAAGTATAAAATATAATGAGGGGTTGGCGGCCAAAACTAATTCAATTCTGGTTGACATCCTACTCTTTCTTTCTTCTCTTTTCTTCTCTACTGCCGAAACTCATCTTCTTCTTTCTCTTCACAAAGAATTCATCTAGATTTCCAAATAGTAATTTCTACTCTTAGAATGTCCTATCTCAGAGTGGCCCTTAACCTATTTAGGTCTTCCCTAGGTGCTAACCCTAACTTTAATTAGGGCTATGCTTGCCAATCTGTTGATTTATTTCTTCATTGTCATTAGGATTCCTTCTAGGGAAGCTAAGAAGATAGAAAAACTGACGAGGGATTTCCTTTGGGAGTCAGGGGAGGAGAAAAAGGATCACCTGATCAGGTGGGAGGTAGTTAGCTTAAGTAAGGATTATAACAATGAAGCTCTAGATTTGTAATGTATGATGTTTGCTCTGGTAATTCTGTTCTTTTTTTGGGAAAATATTTGGGTGGGTAACCAACCTCTCAAAGATCGATTTTTTTTTATCAATAACAGAATTTTATAAAAAGAGATATAGAAATTACAACCAGGAGGGAGGGGTAAGAAGACTTAACCCTCTCAAAGACCTATTTCCCTCCCCTTATTTCATATCCCTCTTTAAAAAGGAGCTGGTTTCCAGGTTCTTATCCTCCCGATCCCTCCCGTTGTCCTTAAACTGGGATTTTGGCTTCCGTAGAGGGTTGAGGGAAGAGAAGTTTGCTTGCATCACTGAGATGCTACTTCTACTTGACTCTATTTGTTTAGACCCTCTTAATCCTGATAGAAGAATTTGGACCTTAACTTCGAGTGGCTCCTTCTCTAGTACCTCTTTCTTCAAATCCCTCAGCTCCTCCCTAAAATAGTGGTTTTCTATTGGGAAGTTTACCATGGAAAGATTAATACTTTGGACAACTTGCAAAAAAAGAAACCTTTTATGTGCTTGTCCCCAAACTATTACCATCTAATGATATCTTGCTCCTTTGTTGTAGCTATTTGGAATTTGGATTTTCTTGTTGTTTGGGTGCAGGTGGAACTTGCCATCCGATGTGACATCGCTCTTTGATCCATCTACCTTTGGTTGGCCCACGAAGAGGGGGAAATTAATGTGGAAATGTACTAGAGCAGCTCTGTTATGGACTATTTGGGAGGAAAGAAATGCCAAAATATTTCAAGGAAAGCAAAGGAGTATTATTAAAGTAAAAGAGTGTATCTTGACAAGGGCAACCTTTTGGCTGAAAACTACAGCACTTCTTGAGAATTAGTCCCATGATAATCTCAGGAGAAACTGGGCAGCAGTGGCTTCGACATCTTCTCAAAAGATTAGAATACAAGCTAGCTAGCTACCCCCTCCAGAGGGCGCTGTGAAATTGAACTTTGATGGATGGGAGTAATCAAGGGAACTCAGGACTGTCGGGTATAAGGATAGCAACATTCTTCCCTTAGACTCAGGACCAGTGGGAGTTGGAGACTCTACAAGGGCTGCGATACTAGCAGCAATACAAGGAATACAGCTTGCCAACCGACTTGGAGTGGAGAATTTGGTAATTGAAGGAGATTCCAAGGTGGTTGTGGGTTTGTTGGTGAACCCAAATACTGTTAATTGGGATTATAGGCATCTCCTAAGAAGAGTCAATTGGCTTACAAGAAACATGTCAGTTAATTTTCAGTGGGTTAGCAGATCAGCAATGCTTTGGCTGATTCTCTTGCTAAACAAGGGGTCTCAAGGGTTTCTTTGTACTGGGCAACTTTGTAAACTGATTTCTGTCTAGTGTGAGTTTTGTGCTTTCGTCTTTAAAGAAGAGGTCACATCTCGTGCCTCTTCTTAGGCTGTTTGTATGCTCACAATTTCACTATTAATATCAACTTCTTTCATTTATCAAAAAAAAAAAAATGTACAATACTGTATGTCTCCGGCAACCCATTATAAATAGAGAGGGCAGCCCCAGGTGCCCACCTTGATTACATTAATATATCCCTGATGGAAAGTTAACCTAAAACAAATGATCCCTTTGCACCCCTTGCCTAACTAATGCATCAGCTAGATTATTAGCTAATATCTGAAACCATGAGAAAGAAGTTCCTAAGAAAGAGCAATTTTCTTTCTAAATTCTAAGTACTTTCCTCCTAGATCTTATGACTAAATATAGAGGCCTTTTCGCCATTATATATGACAATTATCTTTTTGGTTGGCAAAAACAATTACAATATTTGATTGCATTAGGTTTCCAAATACCTGGCATACAGCTTGGTACCTACTAAATATGGTTGTATTTAAAAATTTAATTACATTTTGCCTCTTAAACATTCAAATATTACACAATTAAATAATGAAACAACAAAGCAAGAAGAGTTCTAGTTTTACTATATTAGGGTTCTATACATTCATGAATAATTTGCTAATTTGCTTAAACTACAAAGTAATTAACATTGACTTAACAAATATTGAACAAATATCAAGTCTCCCCCTATGCATTTTATGTGTAAAGCAAGTTGTGAAACTACTTTCCATCTAATAATCTCATGATCATTTGTATCTAGTACATATTATTTCTTCTCTCTCTTTTTTTTTTATGAATATTTCTTCTCGTTTTTTTTTTTAGTTTGATTGGAATCCTCCTAGGGATGCATATAAACTATAAAGGCAGATATGGTTTGGAGTTTGGACTGTCTGGGAGGAAAGAAACGCCATATCTTCAAGGATAAGGTCCAAGCCAGAGAAGCTGTGACAGAAAATATTACAGTGAAGATGGTAGATTAGGTTAAATCCATGAAGATTTTTCACCCTTTCCATATCTTCTTAATGCAGATATGGAAGCAAGGAAAAAATCCATGGGGAAAGAAATTAGTTTTCCGATTTCTACACCATTTGCAGAATTTTTGGATGATAGCATATAGTACTGTTTAAGTTTTCTTCAATTAATTTTCTACTTGTAGCCATCTCAAGGATAGTCTTTTAGTTTCTCAGAAGTTCACTGTTGTTTCGAAACTACTACTTTTGGTAACATTAGGACTAACTATTTATAGTAATTCCAGTAATTACTATTTGTATAGTAAAATTGTTATATGCTATTTTTAGCAATTTCCAGTGGCTTTACATTAAGTTAGTTTTAGTAGGATAAGTAATGAGTTATTTTGGGAGTTAAAAGAGTCCTAATTTGCTTGTCCGAATGGATTACTTACGGATTTGTCTTAGTTCCAAAGCAAATAGAAGTTAATTATGGACCGTTATATCTGATCAGCGCATGCATGTTACTTTCCATGTGTGCGTCCATGAGTGTAGGCATGTTCGTAAGAGAGTAAAGGCATATTGCATGCTTACCCCTGGCCGATCAACAATATTCACCACAAAACGCTCACTAGTGGTTGGAGAATAATTTTCAGAGAATGGCCTGCATTATGAAAACAATTTGAGATGTCATTGAGTCAAGTCATAATAATCATTTGAGAGAAGCTCTCTGATGAAGCGTAGGGCTGAGAAAAGGGAAGCAACAGTCATGTTTGCATACAAGTTTTTACAGATGGGCCAACTGTTTTTTTTTGAGAGAGGGAGAGGGAGACGATAATTGAGTTTCATTTAAAAGAGGACACAGTACGTGAGATGATGCACATAAGGAAGCAGATAGACAAAAAGGCCAATATGAGGTCTACACTAGCAGAGACCTATCACTATACAAGACATCCAAGAGAGGACCATATTTAGCTAGACCAGCTGCTACATAATTTATTTCCCTTGGAATCCGGTACAGATTTACATTCATTACACTCACACTATCTTGGAAACAGCCTCTCTGTGTATCTGTGGTGGTAAGGCTGCATATATCTGTCTCTCCCCAGACCCCACATTGACGGGCCCCTCGTGCACTGGGCTACCCTTTTTTACACTCAGAATATCTCCAGCCTCAGCCAGGTAGTGATTAGTCTCCAAATACCACCCTCCTCTTCTACTAACCACTTAATAGTATTTGCAGAGTTTCCTTAAATGATTAGATTCCAAATGCCCAGGTCTCTAGTGATACTGATACCAATAAGAGTTGCCAGGACATCTGACTTACTGGAGTCAGCATACCCAATTGGTCCATTGTAAGCCCAACAGATGTTACTGTTCCTCTAGTTATCATCCCTTCCTTTCTTGCACCTGGACCTCAAGGGATGGTAGGAAGTCTAGGGGAGGAGAACAAAAGATTAACCACACTATTGGGCTCACTAACAAAATACCTTTAGGCCTTGTTAACTTTTCAAAAGGTCACTTAACCGGGTAAGCACTTACCCAGGTAAATGTTTCCTGGGAAAGTTAGAATGGGCAAACTTGTCCCATTATGTTTCGTAAACTTTTCCCCAGGTGGGAAAGTTACTTGCCCACCTAGGAAACTGACTTTACCGTAGGGCCCAAAGCTTTCCAGAAAAAGAACACTGTAAAGTTGGTCAATGGGCGTCATTTTCCTAATCCAACTTTCCCCCTCCTATTTCCCGAAAAACGAACAGGGCCTCAAATAGATGCTATCGTTCCTCTCTTTAATCAGTCCTTCAATCTCTGCCATTCCCAGTCTTCTTGAAGCACTACCATCAGAATTAAAGTCCTCACCCCTTCCTTTCTTGCACCTGGGCCTTGAGGGATGGTTAGAGGCCTAGGGGAGGACAACAAAAATGTTAACCACATTCCAATTGGGATCACTGACAGAAATACCTATAAAGAACTCAGAACTAGTGACCCACAAGTTGCAAATTGCAATTGTGAGTAATGTGAGAGATTTAAGTCTTCCTAAGATCTGGTCTTGTTGTCAAATGTAATTGTTCATCTCTTCCTAAACACCCCACATCACCGCATGGATAACTATTTGCCAGTAGACCTTACTTCTCCGACTAAGACCTCTACCATTCCACTGTCAAAGGAAACCCAAAATACCCTCCAGAGCAACCCAACAGTATCCCATAATGTTGAGAAAATAGTGCCAAATACTTCTAGTTTCCTGGCAATTGAAGAGAAGATTATTAGCAGATTCCCCACCACAGATGCATAAAATGCAAGTACAAGGGAAGAGACATATTCAGTCAATATTCTTCCATTGGAAATCACATGTTTACTCTCTTCACGCAGGCCTCCCGAACAAAAAAGCAAACTCTGGGAGGAATGTGAAGGGACCGGATCTTCTTGCAAAGAAGGGAAGTGTTCTGCTCACCTGCAATCAAGGCCTTGATGAAAGAGTTCGAAGATGATATCATTTTATTTGTGGAGGCTACCTTGAAGAATACTTCTTTTTTTTTTTTCAGTAACAGGAACATTTCATTAATACAGAAAAAAAGGACATACAATGAAACATGACAGAGAGAGGAAAACTCTCTTAACTCTTTCTGAGATGACAGCTGATTACACTAATTACAACACAGCCTTTAAAGTTGATCCCTTCCCACCCCTTGCTTCATCAAAGCATCAGCAAAAGAATTAGCACTTCTTTTTACCCACTGCAACTTAAACTTTTATGATTTGTGTTACCCGCTTGAACTCCTTTTTTCATTAACATAGTTCCACCAACCCGTCTCCTCCTTTTGCAGCCAGCTCACTACTAACTTTGAATTCCCTTCAATGATCAGCCTCCTTATGTTCAGCTCCTTCGCCTGTTGAATTCCTTCCATCACAGCCATGATTTCAGACCTCAATGAACCACCCATACCTATCGGGCCCAAGTAGAAAGCAATAATTCTTCTCTCCTCATTCCAGTACTACATCAAAGTTCAGCTTGATAAACCCGCAAGTAGAAGGGGACCAGGTTGGTCTGATGACAACTTTAGAGAAAGAGGAGTCAGCCACTTCCTTCCATTATCTAAGCAAGTCATTGGTAGAAATTCCTTTAAAACTGCTCAAAGATTTTACCCATTGGACCACTCTGATGGTAATGGTTTTTTCAATGAGTGCTTCTCCACTCCTCTCCTTAAAAAACTCTTTGGTTTCTTTCCTCCTAGACTGGTCCAGCAAATAGCCTCTTGTGCACCTCCACAGAATTCTCCCCCTTCTCTTTTGCCAGTTGACAAAGGTAGAATCAAACAAGCTTTGTACACTCAACAAGAGGTTCCACCTGCACCCAAACAAAGACAGAAACCAGCCCCAAAAAATAGAAACAAAAGTAGGAGGTTAAAAAGTGGTAGAAAGTCTCATCATTAGCCTTACGAAGAATAGGCTTGTTCCAAACCTCCTTAACAAGAAAAGGCACCACAGAACTGTTAGGGGGTTGGATGAAGGTTGACAAGGAGGCACAGGAGAAAGAACTAGAGTATGCAAGATACAAAATCCAACTGTCTGAGCTAGAAGGCATTAAGAAAGAAAAAACAAGCTCATCCGTAAGGTCAGACAAATTAACGGAGATGGAAATTGTTCCTTCAGTGGGGAGTAAACCTGTTCATGAGCTGGCTCGGGCTTGGCTTTTGCGAAAACTTGAATGGGCCTGGCCCGAAGCCCAAGTCTGAAACAGTGTGTAAAGTTAGGCCCGAAGCCCAGCCAGGTCTGGTGGTGAATCACCCAACCACACATGTTCCCAAAATTTAACAAGTTTTCAGAGGACATGTTATATCTGATTATTGATGGATTTCTAGCAGGAAGCTCTCATTGCCCTAGCCCAAAGTCCAGCATCCCACCCGTCAACTGCAAGCCCATGGATGCTTATAATAATCACATTTGCCCACAATTTATCCTTTTCCGCCGGCAATCTCCATAACCACTTACCCAAAAGAGTCGTATTCCTTTTATGGATATTCCCTACACCTAAAACCACTAAATTTCTTACTTCTACTCACCACCTCCCAACGAACTCTATAATCCCTCTTCTTCTCCCTTGGTTCCCATAAAAATCCCTAATCAAAATTTCCAATCTTCTACTCACCCCTTCTAGAATTTTAAATACTAATAAATAGTAGACAAGCAGATTGGTCAACATTGACTTAATCAATGACCTATCCCCCAAAGACATATTTAAAGGAGTAGGGGGGATGCACAATTGTACATGAGAGGATGTACAAATAACACAAACAGAACAAAGCAACTAAGAACCACCCAACTTAAGGGGGCAATACAACTCTTATCAAGTTTGACCTTTAAATATGACATTTTATCAAAAAGTTTGACAATATGACATTTTTTATCTCAACTCTTATCAAGTTTGACCTTTAAATATGACATTTTTTATCCATCTAATTCATCCCTTCATAGAAAACAATAGTATCATTTGCAAATTGTAAATGTGTTATTGGGACACCCTCCCAACAAACTCTCCAGTCTCCACCTCCTCACCAAATTCCTAGAAATTAATCTTTGAAGAACATCCGCAATTAGATTAAAGAGGAAAGGGAAAGTGGGCTCCCTTGTCTATATCCTCTAAGGGCAAGAAAATGATCCACAAGAGTTCCATTCGCCAAGATAAAGTAGTGACAAGTCCTAATACACCCCATGATCTAATTGCACCATCAACCTTCAAAGCCAAAAGTTCTCATTACCTCCATTAAAAGTCCTAATCCACCATATCATAAGACTTTTTTTTAAGCAAAGGTAACTTCACCATATCATAAGACTTTTCCAAATCCAACTTGCAAACAAAACCCGGACTCTATAGTGTGGTGTTTTAAGAATGAAATTAAAAAATTCAACTGCCTCACTAGGAGCTTGACAGTGACAATACAATGGGTGGGGAGATCAACAAACTCTATGGCTGATGGTCTTGCAAAGCAAGGGGTAAATAGGGAAAGTTTGTATTAGGCTCAATTGTAGACTGAATCTGTTTTCTACTTGTCTTTCTTCCTGCTGTTAGGAGAGGACGCAGCTCGTGCCTCTCCTTGGCAAGTTTGTAACTGCATTAGTTTTCTATTAATGAAACTTGTCTTTTTATTTATCAAAAAAAAAATCACCAAAACAAAGAACATTACTTGATTGCTGACCAGAACTTGACTTCTCTTTCTTCCCTCCACTGCAGTGATTCCCTAGATCAGACCTTTCAACATGACTTCCACATTGATCTATCTCCTCAAGGTTCTTATGAACAATCCATTTCCACAGATTTTCACACAGAAACGCGTGCCCAGCTGTATGACTCTGCTTGAATTTTCTCTCTTTCAAAACCCCTAACTTGAACCAAGGTGTCTTCGAAGTGGGTAATGGGAATAGGATAACATTATAGACTGAACTTTCTCTCTTTCAAAACCCCTAACTTGAAGCAAGGTGTCTTCGAAGTGGGTAATGGGAATAGGATAACATTCTAGACTGACCTTTAATGTGATGATTCTGCTTTGGCTCTCTTTTCCCAGGATTTTATCCTTTCCCTGAACAAAGATGCAACCATCTCCTCTTGCTTTCCTGCTTTCCCTACTGAAAACAGTTAGAACCTGAACCTTAGAAGATCCCCAAGGGATGTGGAAGTCAATGAAGTTGCTGACCTCCATACCCTTAGGGAGGTCTACATTTCCCTTCTCCACAGGCCCCACATGATAAATATTCTATGGACTCAGTTTCCTATAGAGTTTGTGGTCATTGTCCAGATGTTTTACTTGACTATCAAGTTAAGAGATCTTTTTTTTAGATATCTTCTGAAGGGCTACACAAGGGGGGTAGCCCATCCCCCAACCCAGGTGCAGGTGGGATTCGATCCCAAGTCTCCGCTATGACCAGCAGGAGGCCTTACCAACCAGCTGGTTGGCACCTTGCTATCAAGTTGGGTTAGGATATCTTAAGAAACCTTTAGAAGAAAATATTTGGTTTCACTTTTGGTTTAGAAGTCAATATTATTTTAATAAGTAAATATTTCACCCTATGAATCTATAAGTAGAGTGAAAACCGTTATAAGACATAGTCGATGAATATATTAATAGACTTGTAGGGTGAAATGAAATACATTTTATGAGCAGATTTGATTCTTTTGTCCTACATCAATCCTGTAGTAGAGTGATACAGAAAATAAAAAACTGGACCTTAAAAGGTAAAATTAGAAAACTTAAGTCAACCAAAGAAACAATCCCGAGCCTTAGCTGGACCTAACTTAAACTATCAGTAGTTCACCAGGATGCTGGTTCAGAGGGTTCACCTTCCAAGAAATGAATTTAGCAATGCAGATTTTCCAGCATTTTTAGGCCCAAATACAAAGCATTGGTACACATTTCTTTCTGATTGCAGCTTTTTACGGTCCAATCGTCTTCGCCTGGTTATACAAAGTGCTGAAGCAGGATCACCAACATATCCAATATATATCAAATTAGATAGAGTTCGAGCTGGGTCAAGTAGTGTCATGAGGGCCCACTGCAGCCAACAAAAATCCTCAGCAAGTGTACTTGAAAAAGACAATGAACATGACTCATGGTTTAAAATCTAGAAAACAACAAACCAATTGGAGGACAATGAGATTAATATGAAACCAAAACAAAAAATACCAATATTCATTTGATTAGAAGTTAAATGGGAAGGCATAACAGTGCATAGCAACAAAGCACCTATGAGGCATGTCACTATGCTTTATATACTAGGTGTCTTATTGATTTAATAATTGAGACCTTAAGTGTTGACAATCAACAACCCATCAGAAATCAACATTCAAAATATGCAGCCACAACAAAAGTTCACCAGAAGTCCTCCATGGAATAGAAGAACTGGAGCAAACATATCATTCCCCTAACCACTACCAAAAGAAAACAAAAAAGAAATAACTGTTTGTAACTTACTCATAGCTACACTTAATAAAAAGGTAATGGTTGCAAAAGAATAACTTCAAGCTGTTAATTACTTTTCCCTTCATAAAATGACCACATGAAAACAAAACACCCATGTGAATTAGTTGCACAGTTCTCATCAATCCTACATGCAGGGAAAGAAAGCAAGCATCAATGGTGCCAAAATTTCTGAAACAATGCTTACCAACATCAATTTACAACAAACATAATAGAAAGAAGGTGGAAATTTTGATCTAAATTATAACCAGATGAAATAAAAAAAGAAAAGAAAAGAAATTGTATGGAGATACGCACCTGGGACAGAAATCCATCAAATGATAACCCATTTAGTGCGGTCTTCCCTGCAGCATCCTTATACGGAGCTCCATTCCAAGGACTGAATTTCAAAATTTGGAAAAAAAAAACAATATAATAAATAAGAAAACATATAAGAGGAAAACTCTAGTTTAATAGAATTTTGACAGAGTGGTATCAACCAATTACATGAAAATCATATAGCTACATAGATTAAATTGATGGTATACTAACAAAGATATATGCATCTCAAGCATGAGTACTATCATCATAATTTCACTATTGGGACGACAGTTGATACTGAAAACTCAAAATCAAGGCTTAAACCTATAGGTAGGAATACACACAATATCAAATAAAACACCCAGAAAGATCCTAGATTTTGAGGTGATCAGAGTGACAGAATGCTTCTACAAACCAAAATCAACCCAAGCAATTGATAAAATTCTTCCTATTCCATTTATCAAAACAAAATCTTCCTATTCCAAAAAAAAAAAAAAGGTGACAATGAAACAGTACAATATCCAAAATGAACTAATGCAGGAAAATAATTTTGAAGAAATTATTGGCAGACATAGAAACATAAAGGAACAATCGTAGATGCAACACAAAATGCATGTCTGCAATGCACCCACCTAGATGTCTAGATACATGTATGCATTTTTTTGTACAAGAAGAAGTTTAAACACTCTCGTCAAAATGTTAGAACTATCTATCTATATAATTTCACTGTCCTTTCTGATTTCTTAATGAAATGTGTTTTTCCTATTACAATAATAGATCATAGATGTCAAAGTATAACACCCATTCTAGAGTTTGACATCACAATAGAACCAGGACACCATCGTGGGACCAGACTGCCAGAGCATGGAGCAGAATAAACTCATCACATGAAAATTTTGAAAAGCTTCAATTTGTTATAACATTGCTTCAGATGTGTATGCATAAGGATAGGTAACTTTTCTTTTTTTGGCAGGAAAACATGTGGGAACTTTTTTTGCTTAAATTTATTTATTTATTTTTGTAATCAGTTGTTTTTATACATGAAAGATAATTTTATTAAAATCAAGAGAATCAACCATTACAAGCAGCCCTTGAAAAGGTGTGAGCTGTGAGCTCTTCCAAACAGGAAAATAAACAAACTGGAAATACAATCACAACTGAGCCCAGTACAGCTGATCCCTATTTTCCCCTTGCTTGGCTAAGTAATCAGCCATAGTATTAGCTGATCTTCCCACCCATTGTATTCTAAAATTCATGTTTCTTGTTTAACCACTTGAATTTCTTGATTTCATCCCTGTAGCACCAAGAGATAGACTACAGATCCTCCAATCATCCCACCACCGCCTAAGAATCACTTTGAATCATCAAATTCTCCACTCTTAGCTCATTTGCAATCTGGAATCGAAGGGGTTCTTAGAGATAAGGATGGTGTTGTTATGGAGGGGTTCTTTGCAAATTGGAATTTTGTAATCAGCTGTTTGTAACATAGAGAATACATAATAAATGTTATGTTGTTAATAAGAAAGACGGTGTAAATAACAGTAATTCAATGGTGACAAAATTAAAAACAGAAAATTTGTATGGCAGGTGGATGGTCATGGTACTATCATTAGCAATAACTACTTATGATATGCAAAGAAATTTGGGGGAAATCCTTTTCTCTTCACCTAGACCTTATTGCAGATCAAATACAATTCCTATAAGTTTTTTTTATAGGAAACGGTAATTTTCATTAGAGAATTGAAAGGATTACAGACTTACCACCAACAAAATGGAAGGAAAAAAACAAGAACTTACAAACAAGCCCAAAACAAAGCCTCCCTAGTAACTCCTTGCTTAGCTAAAGTGTCAGCCATTCCATTTGCTGACCTTCTTACCCATTTAAAGTGCACCCCAATCTCCCTTGCTAAGCTAATAATCTCTCTTACAGGCTGTCTAAGAGACCAAACTCCCAAGTTTCCAGATTGCATCCACCCTATTACCAGCTTTGGAGTCTCCTTCCACTTCTAATTGTTGCCATTCCCCATTGTTTCGCCAGTCTCAAACCTAGAAGTAAGGCCACTACTTCTGCCCTTAATGAATCTCCCACCCCAATTGGGCCCGAGTAAAGGGCCAAGCCTTTTCCTTCCTCATTTCTGAACACACCCCCAACTCCCGACTGACCTGGATTACCCAAGGAGCTTCCATCAAAGTTTAGTAGCTTCACCCTGAGCTGAGGCGGTGGTATCCAACTTTCTTGTACCACAGGGGAGGAAGGAGAGGATACAGCTATAGCACTCCAATTTCTAATTAGGTCAGCTAAGGAGAAGTCCTTGAAGAGATGATGTACTTTCAGCCAATGCATAACCTTGATGGTGACAACCTCAACAAGTGCTTCCTTGGATTTATCTTGCCCTAGGAAGATCCTATGGTTTCTTTCTTCCCAGATTGACCAAAGGATGGCTGCTCTTGTTATTCTCCACATTACCCTGCCTCTTTTCCTTGGTTGTCAGAAGAAGCTAGAGTCAAAAAGGTTCGGCACACCTAAGGGGGGATTCCATCTGCAACCAAACTAAGAAGAGAACCAATCCCACAAATAAGAAGTAAAAGGACAAGAAATCAAAAGATGAGTTGTCGTCGTCTCACCATTTCTTAAGCAAAGGTAATAGACATGTGGGGAAAGGCACCAGTTTGGCCTTTTTCTTTGAAGTACATCCATAGTATTGATCTTTTGAAGAGCCACTTCCTAGCAAAAAAGCCCTAACCTTTGGCGGCATAGGAGAATGCCAAACTTCTTTAGCAGGAAAGGAGACAGACGCAATAGAAGAAGACTCTTTCCAAATTCTACTGTCTGAGCAAGAAAGATCTAGGAAAACCGAACTCAACACAACACAATGAACAACTCATCTGCAGAAGCCAATTCTGAATCCCTCAACCCTCTTCCCAAACCCAAATAACAAGTCCCCTCAAACACATGAAGCGAGGAGATGGTTTTGAATTTATTTAGGGAAAGAAAATATATTACCGGGAATCAATCCTTAAGGGGGGTGTTCCCAAGCCAAAGGTCCTCCTAAAATAGAATTTTATTACCTGAGCACACATCAAATCTGATGAAAGGCTGAAAGGAAGGCAATACTCTAGTAATTGCTTTCTAAGGGGAGAAATGAGAAGCCCTAGGGTCGACGCCAACATCCCATCCATTGGCTTCCATCCCGTGAATACTTTCCGCCACCAAGTGCCACAAATTGTCTTGCTCCAAAGGAAATATCCACGATCATTTTCCTAATAAAGCTACATTTCTTAATCTGATATTGCCAATGCCTAGAACCCCCACTTCCTTTTTCCTAGAAACTACTTCTCACTTCACTAAATGGTCCTTTTTTGAGTCACCCGGTTCCCAATAAAATGTCTCTCACGAGATTTTCTAACTTATTGGCAACCTTGGCAGCAAGCTTAAAGATAGACAAAAATACACCGGAAGGTTGGCTAGAGCGAACTTGATTAAAGTGATTCTACCCCCCTAGTGAGATATAATTTCTCTTCCACCCTGCTAGCTTCTTAGTGAATCTTTCCAAAACTGGGTACCAAAAGCTTTTTGTTCTAGGATTTTCCCCCAGGGGCAGACCTAAATAAAATAGAGGCCAACCATTTACCTCGCACCCTAAAGCCCTAACCACCAAATGCACCTCATCTTCCGGTAAATTCACCCCCGCTACACAACTCTTGTTCCAATTGATTTTCATATTGGAGACTCTATCAAAATGCATCACCACCAATCTCAAATTACCCATCTCCTCAATTTCCCCTTCACAAAAGAGAATGATATCATCCGCAAATTGTAGGCGAATGCCAATCATCTGTTGCCTCCCAATTCTCCAACCTTTTAGTAGATTTCTTGAATCAACCCTAGATATCAAGACACTTAGGACATCCATACTAAGGTGAAGAGGAAAGGTGACAAAGGGTTTCCTTGTCTAAGGCCCCTCTTTGCAGGAAAGAAGTCCCTAGCTACACCATTCACTAAGATTGAGAAGTGACAAGAGGTAATACAACCCTTCATCCACTTACACCGTCTCTCCCCAAAGCCTCTATTAATCAACACTTCTAGCAAGAAATCCCAATCCACCAAATCATAAGCCTTTTCTAGGTCAAGTTTACAGATGAGACCCTTTTCTCCTTTTCTTTTTTTGTAATCCACACATCCATTGACTATTAAAATCTGATCGTTAATTTGTCTCCCTTTCACAAAGGCACCATGATGCGGTGAGATTAAGGAAGGGAGGACTTTCTTGAGTGTTAGTGCAAGAACTTTAGAAATGATCTTTATACAAACTCCCAATCAAACTAATAGGTCAAAAGTCCTCGGGCTGAACTGCAGGCACCTTCTTAGGGATCAAAGCTATGAATGTAGCATTTGCACCCACGTTTATTTTTCCTCTTTCAAAGAATTCCAAGAAAACCTCCACTAGATCATCACCTTAGATATCCCAACAGTCTTGATAACAAGCCATAGTGAATCCATCTGGGCACGGGGCTTTTGATCTTTCCATAGAGAAAACTACTTCCTTTATTTCTTGAACCTCAAACAGTCTTTCCAGGGGCTCCAACAATTCCCTTTCACCAACATGCCACTCAAAGTCAGTTAGAGTCTCTCTTACTCGACTGGGGCTGTCCTAAATGGATTTTAAATGCTCCACAAAAGCTTTTGCAATCTCTTCCTCTCTTGTCAGCAGTGCCTCATTCCATTCCAAACTTTCAACTATGTTCTTCCTCTTTCTTCCACTTGCCAAACTATGGAAAAATCTTGTATTACCATCTCCTTCCTTCAACCACTTACATCTTGATTTTTGTCTCCAACTTATCTCTTCTTTTCTAAGAATTTCCTCCAAATCTTGTTTCAACTTCCATCTCTCTTCCCTTTCTTCAAGCCCCAATCCTCTCTCTACCTCAGTAGCATCAAGTTCTTGAATCCTTTTAATAATAGCCTCCTTTTTGTCTTCAATTCTACCAAACTTTACTTTGTTCCAAGCTTCGATCTTGGCTTTTAGCTTTTGTAACTTCTTATAAAATCTATATCCCTTCCATCTAAAGACCACCTGATCCTCTTACCATCATTCTTTCACTTTCTTTTGAAAGTCTGGATGTAACAACCACATGTTTTCAAATCTGAAAAGGCAAGGTCCTCCTCCTAGTCTTTCTTGAGATAGTCTAACTGGACAATGATCCGACGTAGGTCTAGGTAGTGCCCCCATCACCAAACCACCCCATACTTCCTCCCAATTTGAAGAGAATAAAAATCTGTCTAGTTTACAACAAAGTGGTTCTTCCTAAAAATTAAACCAGGTAAAATCAGCTTTCACCAACAGCAGCTCCCTCAATTCAAAAGAATCCACAAAATAGTTGAACTTCCTCATACTTGAGGTGATCCTATGGTTGGGGTTATTTGTTTCAATGACAAAATTGGCCCATAAACATTTGTTAATGCCCATTCCGGTCCATCAACTCTTCTTCTGAATTTCACTATAATCGTATAGTTACCAATTAATTCTTCTGTAGAGTCCAAATCCTCGTTTTTCCAAATTGTCAAAATACCCCCTGAGGCCCCCCAAGACTGTGCAAAAGCCCAACTCAATCCTCTAGCAGACCAATACTTCTCACCCATCTCCTATCCACCTTTGATAGTTTTGATTCCTGAATCAACACAACATCTAGCTTTTCTTTTATGAGCATTTCCCTTATCACTCATCTCTTCCTGGAACTCCCCAATCCCCATACATTCCAACTAATAATCTTCATTGAGAAACAACTTATGAGCAACCCTAGACACCACCTTTTGCTAACCTGACTACCTTCCTTTTCTCCCAGAGCACCCCTTATCATAGTCCACTTCACATCTCAATCCCTCCACTTGATTCAATTTCTTCTTCCTCCTTTTAGGTGTCCCTCCTTCAAGCTTTTTCTTAGACTGATCTTGTTCTTCCGCTCTTTTCTTTTTTTGACTTCTGTTCCTATTTCTCCTCTTTGTTGTTTTTTCACCCGTTTTTACCCTTTCTCCCTCCCTCCCCCTTACCTGGGAACTAGAAACTAAAGTGTCACCCTCCTGTTCCTTTTCAAAATTCTCCCTTAATTCCACCTCTACCAAGAGTCTAAAGGTCTGCAAGATTAATCCCCAAATCCTTTCCCCTTCATCCACAATATCATTCAGAGCCTCTACATCCTCTAAAGCCTCTATTACTTCAATTGAATCACTAGGACAGGCAGTTTTTGGAAGAGTGTCACTAGGATTGGCAGCTTTTGGATGAGTGCCAGCTTCACTTGCGGGATGAAACAAAAAAAAAAAAAAAAAAACAACTGGGGAAGGGGGCAGATTAGTATAAAAAACTCAGGGAATACAAGAATCAAGACAAAATATACTAGAAACACCAAAACCTGAAACGTCACCAATTCTGCCTAGGTTCTGAGGGAGTTTGCTGGGAGAAGTCTCCTCAGGATCAACCTGTGTTGCACTAACAGAGGAACAGGGAGTGCCTGTTTCTTTGCCATTTGACTTAGAATCAGAGCTCACTCTAAATTTCAATGGCAGTGCCTTGGGCAACCCTGGAGCTGTGGGGATTGGTGGAGTTTTTAGAGGAAGGGATGAAGCATTAAGTGGGCTTTTAGTGGCCCAATCGGGGTTGCTGATTCTTCAAAAGCAGAAATCGTGGCTGTGCTCACAGGTCTTCAAGTTGCTAAAGAAAAGGGCTGGTCTGTTCTAACTATAAAAGGAGACTCTGCAAATACAATAGATAGTTAGGGGAAGAGGGAGGCCCTTGGAGACTAGCTAATTACCTGTCTAAGGCCAGAGACATTTTGGACACCATGGCCATAAATCTAATCTAGATTCCCAGGGAACTAAATACTACAGCTGATGGTTTGGCTAAATCGGGTACCTTTAAGGAAAATCTGTATAGTAAAAGAATTCTGCCTTTGTAATTTCTTTTGCTGTTTTTCTTGTAGTCTGTACATATTCTCATGCACCTTCTCTTTTCTTAATGCAACCAGTTATCTTTTCTCAAAAAATATTTCTATGATTTTAAAATTTACAGGTTGGGAAAATAGATCAGTGACAATTAATTTATTTATGAAAACAAGTCAAATATTACAAAAGTAAAGACACTTCCTCAGAGAAGCAATTCTATTGAGCACCTTAGCTAGAAACCCCCTATCCCAACTTCTTCACCACATAAATATATTCATATTGGGGCCCACCAATGTTTGCTGGAAAGAACAGCATGTTTAATCATGCAATTTTTTTTGAAGAAAATAGAAATATAGGTAGTCAGATAAAAGAATAAGCTTAATTATAACACAAAATACACATGAAAAGAGGGTTTTTTTCAGCATCACATTAAAAGAGGATTACAGGCAATCAGATCCTAATTAGAAGCAAAATTATGCAATGGAATCATCTAAAGTCTATGAAGATGGAGTTTAATATCACACCACCCACCATACTGCTTTTCTTATTTAAAAAAATGATTACATTTATGCTATACCTTAGCAAAAAAGAGGATGTTGCTCCAAAGGATTTACCCTCTGCTATTCAACCAGGCAGCTGGCCAATAAGGTCAATATTCCACAAAATTACCTATGGCGATCCAAACTTTTAATGAAATCCCACCACACTTTAATCACGAATGAGAAACAGAAGATGTAAGGAATTGATCTTTGCCATTCAGCCCATTCCCCACATACAGAACGTTTGTTCTGATGAGGAATTCTCAAGCTTTATCTATAACAAAATGATTTCATTAACTACTTAAAAGTACATGCATAAAAATCTAGGGAGAAAAATAAAGCCAGCATAATGGGCCAAGCCTAGTCTTCCATAAAACCATCCCCATGGCCCATGCTAAAAATCTAAAATGTCTCTAGGGCCTTGGATTCCATTATTTCCACAGCTGGGAATACATAAAAAACAAGGATTATATTAGTATTTCACAATCTACTGGTAGCTTTTTATGTGATTCAGATTTTCGAATGTTGTATCATATTCCAAATATTGTAGTTGAACCCATGTCAACAGTTCCAAATGCTAAGGTCTATCCAGTACAAGTAATCCCTATTTACCCCTTGCTTAGCTAAAGCATCCAACATCATATTAGCCAATCTCCTAACCCAATGTATCCTCAAATTAATATTTCTAGTAAGCCGTTTCAAGCCCCTTAATCTCCTAAAAAGGAAATATTGTCACAGCTGACAGTATCAGGTCAACATCCATTTGTGGTTTGCTCCACAGAGACGGATATTATGCATGCATAACAAGGACACACAAGCACAGCAACAAGGGAATTTGTAAAAAGCCGCCAGCAAATCAAACAGAAATACCACATTTGTACTCATAACAAGGAGACAACCCTCAGAAGTCAGAAGCCTCCCCCTCCCCCACCCACATTTGTACTCTTCTGATGTGAATGTGTCATAAGAGCTCCTGTGTTAGGCAGACCCTAACAACATGGCTGGATATGAAATTTACACTAAAAATTGAAGTATGCAACACAATAAAGCGCACTTGTACAGGTATCCAGGTATCATAATAGTATTCAACTATACATGTATGCAGAGCAAAACAACAAGATGATATCCTACACAGGAATTGGACACAACTTGCCTCAAGGTGTTCCATTAATAAATTAAAGGGAAAATTATCAACCCTAATAATGACAAATACTTGCAGCGAGTAGGAGACATTTAAGTGAGACATATTTAAACAGAAGCACAATTTATTGATTAAAAAATTAAATAGGATTAATTATCAAAAAAATTAAATAGGAGTTGGTTTCCCTGAGTTCCTTAAATCATGAGGCTACACCCCACTTTCTTCAAATCTACAACCAAGGCAAAAGTTTAAAAAACTAAAAAAAACATAAACACAGAAAAGCAGAGAGAGAGAGAGAGAGACAGAACCAATGTAGACAAAAGATACCACTGTTGCACACCAATTTAAGAAACACTGGGAAGAGGAAGATCTATGAGCATTGAGAAAGATATGTTGCTAATCCAAATAGTTTAAACTACCCAAGAAATATCAGAATCAGATATAATTAGATTATTAGAAGCAAATAATAATGTGTTATCATATCTTGCAATCCATAGAGTTACCAATAATTGTAACATATCTTGCATTGACATCTAGGAAACAGACTACAACATATGGCTCAAGAAACAAATTCACCTTTCTGGTGCAATTGAAAAGAGATCATCAAGCTCCACGGGTCGCAAGGCCCCATCCTAATATATACAAGGTCCAGAGTGTCAAAGCTTCAAAATCCTTGCGATTATGGAATATAAGACATGCTAGCTTTAAAAGTAAACCAATAATTGTTAAGGCCTCTTACAACACTATATGGCAAGCTGAATCTACCATCCCATAGTAAATGCAAGTTGTAGTCTAGGGAATCCACTGTATAATTCTATTTGGGTGTAGACAGCTTGACAATACACTTCTTCCTTAAACTTACAGCAGTGTTTTAAAAGCACAAGGTGCAAGAAAGCACAAATGGCTTTTTGCAGCCAATGCACAAGGCACAACGCATACACCATCAAATGGCTTCTTAATCAGTGGTAAAGGAACAAGGAGGAGAGCAATGCATACACCATCAATGTCAAACAAGGTGAAGATACCCTTCAGAAAATCCACAGCTTCATTTGTCAGCTCCACACTCTACAAGATTGAGATTAGGAAATAAATATTTCACACATTTTCTTTCTTACAGGTAACATAACTTTTTTCAGAATAAGATAACATAAAATTTAAGAGGGAAAAAAGGATATAAGGGAAGCCCATGCCCAGCTCCCAGAAAGAAGGAACAAAATAAGCTCTAGCATAGGCAGCTTTAGACCTCAATATATCACTTCCCTTGGTGTTCATAGGAGACTTGTACCCCTACCCTACACAATTGTCATTCACTAGTTTGCTAGCATGCTCAACGGTACATAGAGGGAAGATATACCAAATTCTTCAACTACAGTAAAAAGATTGTACGAGAGAATAGGTTTCAGATGCAAGTAGTCAATGTAGTAGCATATTTCTAATTAGAGGCCAGGAAGTTAAAACAGCGTATGGAATCTCATGAAGCAGAGAAGTCAAATGCAACACAGTTACACAGACGCCCCACCTTCCACCTTCCACCATGGAATCATCTACATCATATGTCATGGATATGATGAAAGCTAGGAATCAATTAGCAGGGTGGCTCTTTAATAGGCAAAAGATATTCCAGAGTAGCAGATTAAGACACCTTAATCTTCTGACCACTGATTAAGAAGTCATTCCCAATCAGGATATCTTTTCAAAGAGTGTGAATGGCTGAATATCAAAAATGTGCAACAATTTAATCCAAACATAGATGCAAACATAAAAGAGGTCTTGGATTTTGAAAACACATAAATGCATGGCTGTCACTTTTGAGCAGAAATAACAATGCAAAGATCTTTCCAGAATCTACAGTAATTGCACGTGATTCTTCTAAAAAAAAAATTGCTATTCAGAACAATTTCTTTCATTAATCTTTAAAAAAAAATATCCCGCAGTTTAGCATATTGTGCCTCAAAACCAGCATTGCATGTAAATAGATGAATTTTCTGTTCCAGATGCTCCATCAGATTCTAACACTCCATAGATTCTTGAGAGATAGCTCTACATAAAATTTCCTTTCTCTTCTTGCTTATTTGACATAAATGAACAATTCGTGTACAAAATGAATGTCATGTTTCCTATAATACATTATCAAGTAACAAAGATAAAATAGTAGACCTTTTTCCTGTAGGTGTATAATGTTAGAATTCTAAAACAATGGAATACTTTATATTTTTTATGATGTATCCATGAGTCCTTGTTTTCTCAGTTTTCTGGGTCAGACACCAGCTACATGTTGGATTCTGATACCTGTGTCAGCATCCATGCAACACTACTCAAAAGAGGCAGTGTTTGGTAATGTGGTGTTGTGTTCCCATTTTGACTTCTCGAAAGCACCACATAGCTAATTTGACTTTAACATTCAAAAAAAATGCATTTGATTGACCAGATTTAACTTGAAACAGGAACACCACATTTTGCATCAGATTTTGTGCATGAGGAACACTTCATCTTGTGTCTAGGGGACATTCATACTTAATTTGTCCTAATGTGGCACCTAATGGCACCTATGTATTTGAATTTATAGTAAAATATTCTGCAATATATTTCATCCCTAAATGTCCTTCTTTCTCTACTTCCAATGTGTTTGTAATGCCATAACCTAAGCTTAAATGTTCCACCCTGTAATCACACGGTGCCAAAGATCTGATCTTGCATTAGTTTAACCCCCAGTAGAATACAGATCCACATCAATATAGAATTAATCATGCAGTTTGGCATGTGCTCTAAGGGTACTTTAATAATATAAAAAAAAACATATATGATTAAAAATTATAACGTATATGCTAGGGGTGCAACTTGGGTGGGCCCAACCCGAGCCCGAACCGGCCCAACCCAGAATTTTACACAGGCTGGGCTTGGATTTTCGGTCCTCGGGCTGGGCTCAGGCCTAGCCCTTAGGTAGCCCGAACCCGGCCCAAGTCGGGTCCAATTATATACATTTATACATATATATGTGTATATATGTAAATGTTGCATACATATATATATATATATATATATATATATATATATATATATATTTGTATATATAACATTTGTATACATATTTAGATACATAAATAAATATATGTATATATATATATATATATATATATATTTGCATAAATACATTTATATATGTATAATTTTAGAGTGGATTCATTGACCAACCAGAGCCCGACCTGGGCCCGAGCCCAACCCGAGTGCATCAAATTACAGGGCAGGTTGGGCTCGGGTTGGGAAAATCAGGTTTGACCTCGGGCTCGGGCCTCAAGCCCAAATTTTAGGGCCAGGCCTGGGTTGACCATAAACCCGGCCCAACCCGCTTGACTTACACCCCTAGTATATGCAATGATATAGCAGTGAACAGAGTGGGATGGCAGAACAGGATTCATGTAGCATAGCAGTTCAGACAAGGCTTAGTTGAGTCAAACATTAGATAAATGAACTTATGCAAAGAGTATAGTTTTATTTGTTTTATACTCTAAAAAAGTCTATACATGTGAATGGTCCAATGACCTCCAGTGTTCGCCCATCACTTTTAGCATTGCTATGGAATAATTTTTTTTCTATACATGTGAATGGTCTGGTGACTCAGGTTAGCTTACAGAAGGGTAACTTCTGTGATGTTTAGCATTGCTATGGAATAAATTTTTTATATACATGTGAATGGTCTAGTGATTCAGGTTGGCTTCCAGAAGGATGACTTTTGTGATGTGTTGCTTCTCATGGATTTGTTCCCTTCTCCCTAGGGGTGGCCACGAGCCGAGCTCTTCACGAGCTACTTATAATTCTTATTTTTTAAATATTAAATAAAAATATTTTTTATATATAATTTTTATTTTATAACTTTTTTTCTCAAATCGAGCTCGAGCTTACGAGTTTTTTACTCAAGCCAAGCTCGAGCTCAAGGTTCGAGCTCAAACCAAGCTCGAGCCTTGTAATGCATTGGCGAGCCGAGCTCGAGCCTCGTACTATTTGGCTCAGCTCGGCTCGAATCCACCCTTAAGTTCTCCCTATTGGCCTATGGCTGATAGGGAGGCTCTTGACAAAGACCTTTCCAGTGTTAGTATTGTGGTGTGGAATCCTAGTACCCTACAATGAGAAAAAACCACAACTGTTGGGAAATCAAGCTCTTGTCAGTCCGACCTGGACAGTTGGACCGTTCACCCATTCAACCCGGTGACCGAGTCACGGGTTGCACACTAAATGTGTATGCAAACTTCAGGAGGCCATAACTTTGCACTCCAATGTCCAATTGGGGTTTTTTTATTTTGGGTAACTTTTCGAGTACTATGCGTCCCAAGGGGTCATAGGCACCTTGCCTCGTTATTTTCGCCAAAAAGAAAAAACTTTTTGGCCTCTAATTGCAATTTTTAATATTTTTTACAGATAAAAATTTATGGATTTATACATATATACGTATGAATTTACATATTGCTAATGTGGCACAGTCTGACCCATTCAACCCAGATGGTCGAACCGGTAACGCACAACCCAAAGGCAAAAATGGTTCGGCCTTCGGGTCAGTTTTTAAAACATTGATTATAAGGGTATGGTTCTCTAATAGCAAGCTACACACCAAGGACAAAGCATGTAAATCATAGTTAGATGAGTCAAAAAGAAGAATAATAAAACTAAATTTTGATATACTCTGTTTTTTGAATATAGCACTTTTTTTGTACCCATGCATACAGGATAGAAAATGTACAGAAAGGATATGGGCCCTAGCACTGTGTCTTGTTATGCAGGGTGCTGTATATGCTCTCATAGCTTCCTCAAGGTGTTGGAAGGACCTGTTGGTGGAAGGTGATTGTCAAGTAGAGATTGACTGGTTGACTACTAAAAGGGATGATCCTGGCCTCTTAGATTTCTGTTAAGAGAAACAAAATTTCTAGTAGCCAATCTGAACTGTTCATTCAGATGAACCCCTAGCACAGAAAATGACAGAACCTATCAGTTGATGCACTAGCAGAAGTGAAGTTCATAGGGAAAGGGAAGAAATGTTGGGCATCAAGAGGACCTGAACCTGATTTCAAACAGTGGGTGATTTTATGGGTTTCTATTTGCCAGCTTGCAGCTGTTATTTTATCTGTATTCAGCTTGTATTATCCACCATTCCAACAACTTGAAATGTTGGTATTAGTTTTTCTTTCCACAAAATTAATAAAATGTGAATCTTGTTAATAATCAAAAAATATACTATTAAACTACAAATTAAGTCATGACAAAAACAACTATGATACACCTGATTTTCTGAAATTAGGACCAAGTATTTCTGGATAAAGCTATTCAGTCAGGTTCTGACTTCCATCCCACCAAAAATCAGGGCATTGGTTGGGAGGTGATACATAAGAAAATCAACATTTGCATTATGCTTCAATGCAGGAACCCAATTGATCCCTCTCAACCCATATTTGTTGTCTTTGTGATTTCTACAGCAAGGCCACTCACCATTTATTAATCTCCTGTGCCTATACTTTAGGAATTTGGGAACATTTTTTGCATTATTTGGAGTTGGAAGGTTCCCAACCACAAGACATTCCAGTATTGTTTGACTTGGCTTGGTTATCTCCCCCACATTTGAGGGGAAAGATTACATGCATGTGTTCAAGAGAAGCAGTCTTTTGGACAATGTAAGAGGTAAGGATTGCTAGGATTTTCTCTAATAAGAAACAAGGAGTAAGAAGTTATGGACGCGTTTATCGGGAGGAAATATCACCGCCAGCAGCAGCAGTGATCCGGTGTTCTCATCCTATCCAATTCGACAGCAACAGTATTCTTATCAATTCGGCAGATTAGATTAGATCATCTTATCTTATTAGTTTAGTAGATTGGATTACCTTATCTTATTAGATTAGAGTTAAGAGAGACTTATCTTATCTTATCAGTCTTATCTTATCAAGATAGAGTAGAAGGGGGTCTTCCTAATCAGCAAGGAGTCTCCCTAAGAGCAGGACTTGTACCCTTGTAATCTCCTATTTAAGGAGCCGCTATTATTCAATAAAGGCATCGAATATTCAGTCAAGAAGAGAGTAAGGAGAGTTGGTGATCTCTTGAACAAATCACCATCAAGGCGCCAAGATAGGTACCTCAAGAAAAGGAAGGGACAAGGGAAAGCAAGAGGGTTTTCCCGTGGACCGACCCGTGACGAGATCCTATTCTCGGGCCCTTAACAACTTGGTATCAGAGCAAGGCGTCATGGGTGATCTGGAGCAATTTCCGTCCAGGGTCCACAAACTAGAGCACCGGCTCGTGGAGACCAGCTCGGAAGTACGTGAAATCAAGGACGAAGTCAGGGAGTTACGGCGTCCGATGGAGTTATTCCTTTCTAGCAAGGAGAGAAACACAGAAGGAGCGGCAGCCACTAGCGGTCGCCGACCGGACTTGTCAGAGTCGTCCGGTGAGCAGCAGATCATCACCCAGGGGGTCGCGGTCATCACCAAATACAGCAAGTTGGAATTTCCGTCGTACAATGGCACCGAAGATCCCTTGGGTTGGTTGTACCGATGCGAGCAGTTTTTTCGCAACCAACGGACGGACGACCGAGACAAGGTAAGCCTAGCCACTTTTCACCTGACGGAGGAAGCGCAACTCAGGTTCTATCAATTGGAGCAGGAAGAACTCGGGCTCAGTTGGACCCAGTTCAAATCCTACTGCCTTCTAAGGTTTGGGCCCCCACTAACAAACAACCCCTTGGGCGAGCTGATCAACCTTAAACAAACCGGAACGGTGGCAGAATATCAACGCCAGTTTCAGACCCTCCTCGCCAAGGCATCATCAGTGCAACCGGATCAGCAAGTAGACATGTTCACCGCAGGGTTAGCAAAACCCCTGAGGGTGGACGTGGAGATGCAGAATCCCCCCAACCTGGTTACGACCATGAACCTAGCCCGCGCGTTTGAACGCAAGATGCAACTCAGCCGCGGGACCTTCAGTATGGGACGGCCGCCGTCATCATGGGAACCCCCGAAATAATCTATAGCGACCCTTTCCTCTACAACCAGCCGCGAACAGAAGTCTTATATGAACAACATTCCCAGATCGACAACGAGTGTAGGGAACAACGTAGTGGCTTCCCCAATTAGGCGCTTGACCAGAGCCGAGATGGCCGAACGTCGGGCGAGGGGCCAATGTTTCAACTGTGACGATCTCTACTTGACAGGACATAGGTGCAAGAGGCTCTTCTGCCCTCTAGTGGATGAGCAAGAGGAGGACGAAGAAGAACCCTCAGTGCTCGAGCTAGAGATCTCTCTCCACGCAATCACCGGGATAAAAACCTCTCAGACCATGCAGTTGCAAGCACGGATAGAAGGAAGACCGGTGCGCATACTCGTTGACTCAGGAAGCATGCACAACTTCATAAGTGAGCAAGTTGCTCTTCAGTTAAAACTACCAATGGAATCCAGGCCATGACTATAGGTAGCCGTCGCAAACGGTGAAAGGGTTCACAGTCTGGGAATCTATAAGGACGTCTAGATACAGGTTGAATCTGAACTATTCTCTGCTGATTTATCCGTACTTTCCTTGGATGGATTCGATATTGTTCTTGGGGTTAAATGGTTGATCACCCTAGGCCCAATTCTATGGGATTTCAGCGCCCTAACAACGACATTCCACTTGAATGGAAAGCAAGTCTCTTGGCAGGGTAGCAAGGTAAAGGCGAAAAAACCACATGTTCATGCACTCCAGGAAGAAACGACGCATGCAGCAGCCATGGAAAGACTCCTCGCCGAATTTTCATGTGTTCCAAAAACCCAAGGGACTCCCTCCTCCCCGAGCATGCGATCATCGAGTCCCTCTAGTGACGGGTTCAGAACCAGTCGTCCGGCCTTATCGCTACCCTCATCTGCAGAAGGACGAAATAGAAAAGCAGTGTGCTGAAATGTTGAAACAGGGGATCATACGCAATAGCCGCTCCCCCTTCTCTTCGTCGGTCCTGTTGGTAGCAAAACGAGGTGGAACTTGGAGGTTTTGTGTTGACTACAGAGCTCAATAGTCGAACGGTCAAAGATAAGTTTTCGGGTACTTCCAGGTTCAAATGGCTCCCGGAGACGTTGAGAAAACTGCCTTTCGAACTCACCACGGCCACTTTGAATTTCTAGTCATGTCGTTCGGTCTCACAAACGCCCCATCCACATTCCAATCTTTGATGAATGAGTTATTTCAGTCCCATCTGCACAAATTTGTTTTAGTGTTCTTTGACGACATTTTAGTTTACAGTAAATCATGGGTAGAACATGTGCACCATTTGCGGACCGTTTTCGAGCTCCTGCGCCAACACAAACTCTTCCTTAAACGGTCCAAGTGCTCCTTTGGGGAGCAACAGGTTCTTTACTTGGGTCACGTCATCAATAGGCAAGGTGTGACGGTAGACAGTTCCAAAATTCAAGCTATTAAGGAATGGCCCAAGCCTCAATCCGCCAAGGCTCTACGCGGGTTCCTAGGTTTAACAGGTTACTACCGCAAATTTGTGCAAAATTACGGTCTGTTGGCGGCCCTGTTAACCAACCTACTAAAGAAAAATTCCTTCCATTGGGACGACGCAGCTGATACATCTTTTGCGAATTTAAGAGATGCCCTGTCCTCCACTCCAGTTTTGCAATTACCGAACTTCGCTCTCGAGTTTACAGTCGAGTGCAATGCATCCGGAATGGGTATCGGGGTCATATTACAGCAGCAAGGGCACCCGATTGCCTTCTTCAGCCGCAAACTGGCCGACCGACATTTAAAACTACCAGCCTATGAGAGCGAACTAATCGGGCAAGCTAGAGCTGTCCAACACTGGAGGTCGTACTTATGGAGGCGGTCATTCATCGTCAAAACCGATCACTACAGCCTCAAATACTTGTTGGAGCAACGACTCACCACTCCTCCTCAGCAGCATTGGGTGAGCAAACTGCTTGGTTTCGATTTTCGGGTGGATTACAAGGCGGGATCCTTGAATTGCGCAACTGATGCTTTGTCTAGACGCGATGAAGACACTATGCTTCTGTGCGGAATTTCCCAACCCCGGATCACTCTACTAGACGACATTAAGCAGGCAATACCGCAATCCCCAGAATGGTCGCTCCTTGTACAAAAAATTCAGTCTAAGGCCGCCGACTCCAATTGGTCCCTTCATGACGGGTTGGTACTGTATAAGGGTCGGGTACATCTCCCACTAGACTCTCCTTTGATTCCCTCCATCATCTCCAGTACTCATAACTCCACCCATGAGGGCATTCAGAAAACGCTACATCGCGTCTGGGATGATTTCCATTGGCAAGGTATGAAGGCTTCTATTCGGGACTTTGTTCGAAATTGCTCCACGTGTCAATAGCATAAATGGGAAAACCTGCACCCGGATGGCCTCCTTCAGCCCCTTTCGATCCCAACGCAAATCTGGGCTGACATCTCCATGGACTTCATCAAGGGATTACCCAAGGTAGGCGACAAGTCAGTTCTGTTCGTGGTGGTGGATCGCTTCTCTAAATATGCCCACTTCATTCCTCTCTCACACCCGTACAGCGCCACTTCAGTCGCCCATGCTTTCTTTACGCATGTTTTCCGCTTACATGGGTTACCGGAGTCCATTGTTAGCGACAGAGACCCGGTTTTCACCAATGCCTTCTGGAAGAAACTGTTTTGGCTACATGGCACCACCTTAGCTTTTTCCTCCGCGTATCATCCTCAGTCCGATGGTCAAACGGAGGTGGTGAACCGCACGATCGAGATGTATCTTCGTTTTTTGTGGGTGACCAACCGCAACTGTGAGTGGATTGACTTCCTTGGGCCAAGTACTATTACAAAACCGCCTATCATTCTTCCCTCGGCATGTCTCCTTTTCGCGTCGTCTATGGCCCCCTCCTCGCTTGTTATCCTACGAACCCGGTTCTACTCGTTTGGAGGAGATTGATCGTTCCTTACAAGAGTGTGATGCCCTTCTATCTGACGTGTATACCTTCGCTAAAAGCAGGCCCAACTCCGCATGAAGCATACCTATGACCAACACCATCGGGAATTGTCGTTCGAACCGGGACAGTTGGTTTGGTTGAAGCTTCAGCCCTACCGACAACGCTCCTTGAGTCATAAGGCTGCCCCTAAACTAGCCCCTAAATTCTATGGCCCCTTCAAGGTTTTGCGGCGAATTGGCGCAGTTGCATACCAGCTGGAATTGCCGGCGAGCAGTCGGATTCATGATGTTTTCACATCTCCTTGCTAAAACCATTTACGGGTGTTCCTCCAAACCAAGTCCCCTCCCTTCCACCCTTGAAAGAAGGCAAACTCATTCCCCAACCTAGGGCTCTCATTCGCTCCCATATCAATCGAGGTATTCTTGAAGTTCTAGTAGAATGGGATAGCCTCCCGTCAACCGAAGCCACCTGGATCCCCTTGACCGAGTTCCAAGCCACATATCCTGAGTTCGAGCTTGAGGACAAGCTCTTAGTCCAGGAGGGGAGTAATGTTATGGACGCGCTTATCAGGAGGAAATATCACCGCCAGCAGCAACAGTGATCCAGTGTTCTCATCCTATCCAATTCGACAGCAACAGTATTCTTATTAATTCGGCAAATTAGATCAGATCATCTTATCTTATTAGTTTAGTAGATTGGATTACCTTATCTTATTAGATTAGAATTAAGAGAGACTTATCTTATCTTATCAGTCTTATCTTATCAAGATAGAGTAGAAGGGGGTCTTCCTAATCAGCAAGGAGTCTCCCTAAGAGTAGGACTCGTACCCTTGTAATCTCCTATTTAAGGAGCTGTTGTTATTCAATAAAGGCATCGAATATTCAGTCAAGAAGAGATTAAGGAGGGTTGGTGATCTCTTGAACAAATCACCATCAAGGCGCCAAGATATGTACCTCAAGAAAAGGAAGGGACAAGGGAAAGCAAGAGGGTTTTCCCGTGGACCGACCCGTGACGAGATCCTATTCCCAGGCCCTTAACATAAGATCAACCAGCCTCATGATTATTGGAATAGCATACTAGTTACATAATATAAAGGAGTTCCATGCATTCTCCACTACATACTGAGGGGATGGTATGCAGTGGCTTCTCTATCAGCAGCAATAGACATACCTGTCCAGCACTAGGTGCCCCCTTCATCTGAATTCATCAAGTTGAATGTTGATGGATGTTTTTGGGGAATCAATGTCCTGGTCTTGGAAGAGTACTTGGGCCATGGTGTGAGGTATTGCATGGATAATCAAGTTCAGTTGTTCAAATGACTATCAGCACTGAGCTTCTATCTCTTCTCAAAAAGTTATTCCTTGCACATTCCCTTGTATGTGTGAGAGTAGAGGTTGAGAGTGATATGCAGATTGTTATGGGATAGATGAGGGATGGAAACGATGGTCCATTCCTCCTTGGGTCTATGAATCTATCAGCTTAATAGGGAGGCTAGATCATTAGTGGCCAAAGGAAAGATATGGTTCTGCACTTCTGCTGGATTAGAAGGGACTAATGATTTGGCTATTTTTTTTATTAGTGATTTGGCTGATTCGTTGGATCAGATGGCATTCGCTTTTTTCTTTTTTTTCTTGTTAAGGACTTGCAGTGGGTCATATCTTATCAAACTAGGTTCTACAGGTTTTATCTTTTTTAAATTTCTCTGCTTCCTGTAGCTATCATGTGCCTCTTAACTTTTTGTAAAAATAATACTCACATTTTTCCTATGAAAATAAATTAAAAAAAACAACCACCCCAATTCCACCATGAAGAGAAGTA
Source organism: Nelumbo lutea (assembly GCF_056320005.1). Classification (NCBI taxonomy): domain Eukaryota; kingdom Viridiplantae; phylum Streptophyta; class Magnoliopsida; order Proteales; family Nelumbonaceae; genus Nelumbo; species Nelumbo lutea. Next base: position 92,541,581 of record NC_142687.1, on the reverse strand, counting down.
TGAAAATAAACAGAACTGATGATCTAAAGACTTGACAGATATACTGATACACAAAAAGGGGCATAACTGGGGCTAAAATGGTTATATATGATGTTGGAGTACCTCCACAGAGGAGTCGCATCATGTTGGACACTTCATTTTTTACTGTCAATTCCTTGTCCACCACATGTGACATGTCCAGCCAAAAATGTGTGTCATTCTTATTTCACACCTATTTTCACATACTTCACATGTTCAATTTACTCTAGAAATCAGACATTTATTACAAATATGGAAAATTTATATTGAATGCTTTACATAAATGAATCTATAAGACCTGAAGACCCTAGAACCAAATACATGAGCAAGTTCAGCTTTCCCTTCAATCAGAGAACTAGAAAATCAGACCAAGTTATAACAAAGCATTCAATAAATTCAAAGAAATATGAAGCCATAAAGATATGGCATCAATTGAAGAATAGAAATACCTGATCAGGAGCCCGTTTCTGTGGAACTGGAAGTAGATCATCCCTGAGTTTGATATCATCATCATAACCGAATTTCCTCAGGACAGTCCATGTGGTCTCAAGTCGCCCTTTCTCTATGAAAAGTGCGTGGAGGAAAAGGAACCCTGTCAAGGTAAGACCACGGCTATTTACCCCTTCTGGCAACTTGTCTTGAACAACTCTCTTAACACCCATTATTTCAGAGGGCTGGAGAGGAGCATTAAAACACTTCACCTGTTTACAAGCATTACAAGTCCATTCAAAATGTTATACATTTAATATGAATATCATGCATCAATTTACCACTAGAACCACTTAACAAAGGTAAAAGATAGTGTAGATTTTAGATGATAAAAAGTTACCTGAAAATCATTCAATTCTGCATCACTAAGAGCACCATCCCTGTCATGATCACACAAAATAAATATGCGTTTCAAGGCTCTGACACACCGGGGCTTCAAGGTCTCTGTTTCTTGATCAAATAATGGAGCAGTGGGATGAAGCACTGCTTTCTGAGCATAATAAAAAACCTCAGAGACCTGCAAAGAAAGAAATTCAACTCGCATTGACCTAACAACAGAAAAGCCAAGACAGATTAAATCGTGAAGCCAACAGCTATTGGGATTCACCAAGCTACGATCCTGGAGTCCTAGATTGTCTTCTAAAACCTTCTAAAATTTTGCAACCTTAACCCATTATTGCTCTTACACTCCTTGAAGTGACAAGCCAAATAAAAAATATATTTCAGCAAGGAGAGGGGAAAATCATTGAAATTAAAGTAACTGGTACAGCAGAAATATTGCTCAATGATGCCAATAGGATCATGTCCAATAAACAAAATTGATTGAATGTATACCCAAGTAAGGTCAAAATTTAAAAATAATAATAATAAAAAGCACATACACACACAAGAAAGATTAAGCAGGAAGCACTGACATAAGGAGGGGAAACTTAAAATACCTGAATTTGATTAACCGCAGAACATTCTATACAAGTCTCAATTTCCCGAAACTGTTGCATGATGGGTGACATTACTTGCTCCAGGCTCACCTGTTGATTATCGTCCCGCAAATCTAGCTTGCAACCAACCACAATCACAGGCACCTTCACCTGAAATTTGAAAAGGTACTATATCAACACAAGTAATAAACATTAAAAGAATGTATGGCAAAAGCGACCAATAACCAGCTATTCAATCAGCAGTAGGAGAAACAAAAAGACGTATCATAAAATGTATAAAACCTCAAGACGACGAAGTTCTGGGAGCCAGAAGGTGCTCAATCGGTCGAGCGTTTCAGGCTGATCGCATGCATAAGTCAATACCACAGCATCAGCATGCTTCAATTCCTCGGCAAGAGTATTCCTGCTTTCGAATCTACCAGAATATGGAAAATTAACAAATAAACCACTAAGACATTTAAACAAATAACTCCAGTTGCCATGAATAAGACATTGTAAATGAACTCAACAATAATATGAAACCTTAATGAAGTATCGATGATTGTAAGTGGAACTCGATCAGGATAGAAATCTGCCGGCAACCGCGTTGGCGGCAATACTGGTGGAACATTGCTGGGAAACGCCTCAGCTGCAGCTGTCACAATCAAGCTCGACTTCCCAGTTCCAGAGTCTCCTGCAACGACGACACGAACGTTGCTTCGACCGCCCGAGCTTGCGTTCCCAGCAGACCCCGCCATTAAAATTTAAAGCAGATAAAATCTATGGAATGGAGAAGAACCCAGATGAGCTTAAAATATCAAAAGCAGAAGAAGAAGCCCTAACTATCGAACGAAGAAGGAGATTCAGCGAACGATATAAACCTCAAAAACCTCTAGACTTCAATGGATTTCTCGGCGGTTGAATGAACCGTCGACACCCTTAACTCGAGCGCTGAAACTGAAATAGCCAAATGCTTGGGAAGGAAGCTACAAAATAGACCGATAATTGAGAAATAAAATTCAAGAACTTGGGTATATATATTATTTTGTTTTTGTTTAAATTAATTCTATTTGTCTATTTCTATGACTGTTTCTTGCCAACTTCAGTTGACACTGAAATATTCAGATGCGAGACGTGAGAACCCTAGAGGCTCCGAGTTCGGCCTGGTAGTAGACAATAGAGTAATACGGGTTGAAGAAAGACCGGCAACAGTTTTGGGCCCATATGAATTGTTTTTGGTAGACTAGGCCCATATGACTTCGCATTCACGTTTGGCGTGCAGATCTGAGCTTATGAAATGGGCCCACAATAATTGGATTTTGGATCAAGGGCTCCTTTATTTGGGCCTGCGGATGAAGTGGCGTGAAAGGCTGTCAATGGGTGCCAGGCTATGGTCGACCCGACCCGACCCGATATGAAGCACGTGTGGTTCCAAGTTCCCACCAGAACCCACTAATTTTTAATAAGGTTTATGTGCTCTGACCCAGTGAAGATGGGCACTCAAAGACACAAACTCACAAATTAGGGTTTCAACTTGGGAGGGCCCAAGTAGAGCGCCTGGACGAACGCAGACCAATATTTCCATATGGATTGGGCTTGGATGCTTGGTTGCTTTGAGATCAAAATCTCTGCCAAGAGGGGTGCCAGAGTCCAACCCAATTTTGACCTGACTAGAGCCTACTCCAATTATGTTACATATATACGCAATACATACATGCAGAAAATATATTATATTCTTATTTCGTGGATTAAATTGTTATTTAAAAATAGAATTAAGACCATTTTTTAATCAATTGGACCTAATGGGCATCCCTGACCAACCAGATTCTGGCTCAGGCCCAAACCAGATGGCAGTGTATCAGGGCTGCCGTGCATAGATATCTCACTATTAACAGCCCTGATGGTATGGACTATTAACAGCCATAATAGTATGGACTTAATATTAGATTTATTGATTTCTGCTTCTGGTTATGTTGAAGGTGTTCATATCAGCATTTTCAAACTCAACCCTGAAGTCTCTTTTTTTTTTTTTTTTTTTTTTTGTGGGGGGGCGGGGTAGGGGGGAAGGGGGACCATCCATAACATAAGTGGAGACTGTGGGCATATGGAGGACCATGGCCCCCCTAGGTCCCCCAAGCTCCGCACCTGGTTGAACCATTTTTTATATCTAGATCAATGGGTTAGTGGTTCAATTATCCATGTCAATAGAGCCAATTCATGATGCCATCATTATAAATGAAATTAAAATAAACATAATATAAAATCGATGACCTATTAACTGGTGAATTGGGTAAATGAGTCAATGGTTCAACCGTCCAAAATTGATGGGTCATTAAATCAACTTTTGTAATATGGTGGGTTAAAGGTGGACTTGATCCAGATTGTGAACAAGCCACCAATTCTATCATCCAGATAAACACTGTGTTGAAAAGCACTGATTCTTATCTGAACTGAATCCTATTTGGTTTGAGCTTTGCCTACATGCCCATTAGCAGGCCTCTGACATGAATGTGCAAACAATTTTTGCTTTCACGAACACAATTGAATCAAACCATTTTATCCATACAACTCAAACCTATGAGATCTAACCACGGTAAAGGATAGGAAACAAAGTTCTGGTACTTAGATGATGCATAGTTGAAGTCTTAGAGTCTTAAAGCATGAGAGTCCTGAATTCCAGATTTTGCAATATACTCAAGTTCTAGTAGTGTATTCGCATGTTGAAAAACAAGTTGGGTTGCAACTTGCAAGCGGATTGAACCAAACTGGATATGGGCAGATCTAAATTTGATCGTTTGTATCCAAATTCGAATCAGACTTTATCCATTTACTTTATTTAAATTAGTGTATTTTATTTTTTTATTCTAATAATATGTTAATTTTTAAAGAAAACAAGTCGGATCGGATCAGATCCAAATATCTGACTTATCGATATGATTCAAATTCAAATCGAGTCATATCAGATCCAATCAGATCTGACATAATCAGTGTTGGGTCGGATCTGACCCGTTTGCATTTTGTTTTTTCTTCTTCTTCTTATTTTAAATGGGAAGAAGAATACAATTGAAATTTGTATCTTCTATCTTCTATCTTCTATCTTCTAACTCCACCTTATAACCCATAAAACAAACTCCAACTCAAATTAATGACTTTTGGATTTTCAAAATATGTAATAAAGAATACAATTGAAAGGTTGCATGTCCGGTTGGGCTTGATAATTATATAACACTTATCAGGTTGGTGTTGAGACATTAGAGGATTAAGTTAGGGTTGAGGCAAATCCATACCAAATTTAATCCGTTGTCATCCCTACACAATATTCTTTGGATGGATACAACAGGAAATTTGATATATGCATTGATACACTAGGGAACTTGAGTAAACCAAAAAAAATGTATTAATGACAGCAAATGTAACTTTTAGATTATTATAGATATGTTATTTGTACATCAAAAACATACTTTAATGGTTTATATAAAGTGTGAGATATCAAGAAAAAGTTGGTAATCACTGTTAAATTATGGAAAGACAAAAACGTGTGCATATATGCCTTAATTCACATAACTTGTTTTGATATTTATGCACATATAATTTTTAATAATCAGATTTAGCATTTATTGACAAACATCCACCAATAATAAAAAAAAAATGTTAAGAATTAGAATGCATACAGTTATGACAAGCAATTAGAGTATGACATAGTGTTTTATTGAAAAATGGAATATGGCATAGTGGTAGGGGTGAGCATTATTCGGTTAAAACTAAAATATCAAATTGAGAATTTCGGTATCATTTTTTGTTTGTTTTTTATTTTTGGTTAATTCAGTTTTTGAATATTTCAATTTTCGTTTTTAGAAATAGAAATTCAGTTAAGCGAATTTCGGTATCATTTTTTGTTTGTTTTTTATTTTTGGTTAATTCAGTTTTTGAATATTTCAATTTTCGTTTTTAGAAATAGAAATTCAGTTAAGCGAATAAACCAAACTTTAGTATATATTATTAAATTTTGGTTTCAACCAAAATAATCAAAAATCGAACCGACAACCAGTTTCATTTTACCTCAAACACGGTCCCTAGCAAAATCGGCCAATAACATGTTGACCCAGATGGTCAAACCACTCAACTCATTCAATGGTTTTTTGTCGTTTTTTATTTTAATTATTATTTTATTTTTTTGTCTAAACAGTCAATCCATTCGGACCGTACGGTCGAACAATCAACCCATAACATAATGGTTCCGAATAGTCGTTTTTTAAAACATTACTTTTTAGATTGCTGGCCAATTGGAACATCAAATCCACAATCAACAAGTTTCCATTGGTTGACGTTCGTTTCAATTGTTAAAACATTAATGAATTCGGATCACCCTTCACATATTCATGATTGTATTATGTAATAGCCCATTCTACACGCTTTGTTTGTAGCGAATTTGGATGCCTCCTAAACGGGACATTTTGCCATGCTGATGGGCGATGACTTCCCTCTTTAAAGCCCTATGCTGCATTTATTTTCGGTGTAAATATAGATCCGTGTAAAACTCCACTTTCGATATATATTTGTCAACATCTGTTTTGAAAGTAATTTTACATCGATGTAAAGACAATATTGGCAAAATCAATGTATTATTTGCACTGATAATCATTCCTTTTCCCTATAATGGTTCACTCATTTAAATGATTCGGTGTTGAAGTCTAATGATGTATTATTACATCGACAAAATATTTATACCGAAAACAAACACAACCCTAATAAATTGTTCGAAAAGTATTTGAAAATAAATGGGGATTTGAAAATTTGGACCGAGTGCCACGACAAATTGATCCCCATGGACAGTCGGTTTTGGGATGGGTCCTTCCAATCCGATTGAATGTTGGGACCTCTTATGCACGGGGACAAGTCCATTCCAATACTAGATGTCCACTCCACAAAAAACTTGGATAACTTTTGTTGTTGAGGCCAACAGCCTGTGTTCTTGTGAGCGTTTTTGGGTTGGAGATGTAGAGGTGTAAAACCGGCTGTGCAAAGTGTGTGATGTGCCATGCCACCCTCTTTGGAGATAATTTAGGGGGTTGGTCCAGCACGGTCCATGGCCCAAGCTCATGTGGGGCTCATGCCGTGCCACGGGCATAAGCCATGCCACAGGCCGAGACTTGGAGATGGGCCGAATTGGGCAAACTTTTTTTTTATTTTTTTATTTCTTTGCCAAGTAAAACTAAAATGTTTAACATTCTTTTAGAAACTATTTGAAAAAAATAAGAAATCTAACAAGTAAATGGAAAAAAAATACTTAACCAAATAAAAAGTCAAAGAGACAAAGACTCAAAGTGAATAACAAATTTGAAGAAAAATAAGAATTTTATTTCATTTAAATTTGAATTATACAAAGCATACAATGGTTGGGTGAATGAAATATGAAAATTGAAAAATTGACTAAATTAATAAAATATAAAAAGTACAATACAATTACAAATTGAAAATACAAAATTACATTATTAAAAAATATCAAATAAATTAAATGAAATTAAAACAAAATTTACAATAATTTGAAAAAAATGATATACAATTATTGAGTATACAAAAAATATTGACTTCATCATTTTCTCCTATTGTTCTTGACTTCGATCATCTGCTTCAAGTGAAACATAAGGTGTAGTGTCATGCCATCCTTTGTCTTGTAATCTATCTTCAGCATCTAGTCAATATTCAAAGCAGATGCACATCTTTAGATTTTCATCATTCATACAACTTTTTTTGTAGTGCAACACCCTAATACTTGCATTAAAACAATACTAAAATTGAGCTATAGACATCGAAGGGGTTAGTACATCACATGCAATGGCAACGAGAACTAAATAATTTTTTGCATGTTCACTCTAACATGCTAAAATATCAAATTATTTGCTCCGATGTGAACGAAGAATCACCTAAAGTAGAAAAAATTGCTTGTAAATAAAAATTAAGTTCAATAAATGACTTGTTATCGAGGCGGTGGATTTCTACCGCTTACTTATTAAATAATTTTTTTTCCACTACTAGACTAAAGTTCAAAAGTGGAAGATGCAACTGTATAAGTTGTAGAATTTTTATTATTCCCTGTTACTTCAGATATATATGAAATGTACATTTCAAATAATAAACTATTAGGCCCTATTCAATGCCTCTGATCAATATTCTCTTATATGGGGTTAAATTGGACATTTGACATTTTTTCAGAATTTAGAACAATATTCTCTACATTAAGAGTTCAGAAAAAGAAAAGTTCACCAATGCCAATATACCTCTTAATGTAATTATTGCAGTTTTAGAGGTTAGACGTCAGAGCAAATGAACAGACCCTTAATTTCTTCTTTTTATTTTTAATTTCAATATTCATATTTTCACAATATGTTTCAATTAAAATATCTAAACTATCTTTCATAATCCTATGATCTAATATTGTATCTAAGCATTAAAGAGTATAAATGCTCTCACAATATTTTTTAAATTTATTTTCTATTATTTCAACAATACTTTTAAATTGTGGATTCTTTCTATATTTTGTAAAACAATCACTAATCATCATTAATTGATAAGCTAAATTATAATTAGTTGGATAATAAATACCCGATAATTCATTAGTTGCATTATAAAAATATTTTGAAAAATATATTATACAAATTTTTATTTCCCAATCTTCCTCAAATATAATACCACTTGGCATATTTTGCATCATAAAAATCATTAAGAATTTGTTCGTGAGAAATACAACTTTCTAATATAGCATAGGAAGAATTCCATCTGTGTGTAACATTTAAAGCATCCTAAATACACAAATTTAAGAAATGACATAAACATTTAATATAAAATAATTACCATTTAAACATGGTTTTAATTAAGATCTTAAAATATTTATTGTTGAATCATTATTACTGGCATTATCAAAACTAATATAAAATAATTTATTGTCAATTTCATAAGCATGTAAAGTATTTAAAGTACTTGCAGCAATAGATGGGCCAATGTGTGGCCATTCAAGCCTATTAAAACTTATATTTAAAAGCCAATTTTATCAATAAAATGATAGATAACACAAATATAACTTATGTTAAATTTAGAAGTCCAGATTTAGAAATAATTGCAACTTTATATTTGATAAAATATAAATTAAATTTTGTTTATATGAATAAAAAAATTTTAAAGCATTTGATCTAATAGTATTCATATAAACATTTTTAAATTGTGGATTTACAAAATTATGTAACCATTTTTCAAGTTTAATATCTTCAACTAACAAAAATGGTTGTTCAGCATGTATAATGTATTTTGGTATTATTGTCTCATTTTTTTTTCTTGAGAATGTTTAAAAGTACCATAGCTAAAGCCTTTTATTTCTACATTTTTGGAAAATAGTTATTTTTCCCTTCCCCTTAACCTCCTATACTTTAAATATTTTCCAAATTGGGCTAATCAACTTAATGACAATTTTTTTATTTTCCCTAGTATTAGTACTGTGGGCGGATGTTCTGTGAATATCAATAGCATCCATATCGGTGCTAATACTATTATGTTGTGACTGAATATCGTTAGCATTGAACATGTTGGGGAATTGGTTTTGGAAGGAGCCAACCCCCCCTTTTTTTTTAATTCAAAAAACAATTAAAATTAATTTATTTACACTTACCCGGATTGCCGGTTCAGAATCCCAACTTGATTTCAACAATTGAAACATTTCAACTCTAAGAGTCAAAGCCTCCCAAATTGCTAATTTGAGATGCTTGAACTATTAAGCCAACATTTTTCTTGTTGAAACTTCAATAAAGTTGAGAATTGGAAAATTATAGAATGCATAAGATATTTAGAAGATTATGGTTCAGTGAAAGATGTCAACTCAGCCTTGATAGGAAATGGCTATGTATATTCAACGACTGCACTGACAGTTTGTGGAGAAGATTATGGTTCTAGTAGCTGGGAGCGTGGGGCAGAGGATGTAAGATCCCCCTATGGATGTTCAGTTTGGAAGGCTATCCAAAAATTTCGGCCTCAGTTCTTCAAAGGCATAAAATATGAAGTGGGAAGTGGTCATAGGGTACTTTTTTGGAAGGATTACTGGTGTGGGGATGGCCTCCTAATTACCCTATTCCCTACTCTGTTCGAGATAGCTGTAAATAAGGAAGCTTCAATGGCCGATTATATGGATAGGCAAAATGGTCAAATTACCTGGAACCCTCTGTTCAGGAGGAATTTGAATGGCTGGAAGGAGTCGTCTTTGGTCAACTTGCTGCATATTTTGTATGTTGCCAAGATTCCGGGAACAAGGGAGGACAAAACGAAATGGTTGTAAGAGAATTTCGGCTCCTCCTCAGTGAATGGCTGTAAGAGGTCTTTTTTCCGAGTAACAAGATCTGGATCATGCCTGTACCATCGAAGTTAGCTTTGTTTGATCTGTAGTGCTGGATAAGATTCTAACTAAGGGGAACTTAGCTAGAAGAGGCATAGAAGGGGCAGATCTGGAATGCACATAATGTAATGGAAGTGTAGAGAATACTATGTGGCTTCACTTACTGGGTTTGGACTAGACTTCTAGAAGCTTTTTGGAGTTAATTTATGCTTCCCGGCGGATGTGAAGGGCTTCCTAGAGGCTTGTTTGTCAGGGGAGGACTCAGCAAGGCTGGAAAAGTAGCTTGGGGTATCCTCCCCGTTGCTGTTTTCTCGGCAGTGTGGGGTGAAAGAAATAATAGGATTTTTCGTGGCTGACAAATCATCCACTTTTTAAAGAGTTCGGATCTGCTCCTTACAGCACGGCTCACACTCACCTCACAGTCTGTCTTGGCTGCACATCGGGATATTCATGGAGAGATATTCCCAATACAGCGTGGGATGTGACTGTGAACCAGAAATTGCAAAAACACACACAACAAAAGAAAAACATCAGAAATTGCAAAAAAAATACAAGTAAATTGGAAAAGACAAAAAACTCGGAAAAATATAAAATTTGGATGAAAACAGAAACTGCAAAATACATAAAATGATAGAATAATAAAAAATCTATATATTATAGCAAAAAAGTAAAAGAAAGTTAAAAAAACAAGAAAATGATAAAATTTCAAAAAATATTTTGTAAAAAACAGCAACTGCGAAAATTCATATTAGATTGTGCCAATGTAAAAAAATCATTTTTTTATGTAAAATGAATATTTTACATTGTTTCCACTTCGATAATTGATTTTTTTTATCATAATACCTTGAAACAATGACAATATCAAGCTGAAACACAATGTATTATTCCAAAAGTTGGGCTCCAAGATTTGAATCTTCAATCTAGAGATCTGAGTGAGGAAGAGAGCGTGGCGGTGTGTTTGCTAATTCAAATAGGAGATTTGAGAGGGGGTGGTGGTGGTGCGGTGTCCAACTTCAACATCTGAGACAAAGAGAGGGGTGGTGCCTGATGTGGCATCTACCTTCCATGGATCTGAGGAGTTGGTGTAGTAGCCATCTTTAAGATTTGAGAGAGAGCGAGGCTGCAATGTCCACCTTCCATAAATTTGAGAAATCGGTGCGACAATCAGCTTTAATTGAAAATCTGGGCGAATAGATCTGAGAAATTAATGCGACAATTGGCTTTAATCGAAGATCTAGGCGAAAGAAGTAGAAGGGTGGTAAGGGGGGGGGGGGGGGGGGGGAGAGAGAGAGAGAGAGAGGGTCAATGGGTAATCCTTGACCCAATCGACCTTAACCCTTTTTTCCTGACCCTTATGCGTCATTTGACCCATCTTGACCCACTATTCAAATGGGTGGGCCAAGTGGGTTGGGGTTAAAATTGCCAGACCAAAATGTAAATTAAAAGGTTTGAACCCTAGTCACTGTTTTAAAAATTAAGTAACTTACCGTCTATCCACCATTATTTAAGCATATTAAAAATTGTAAAATACATTATATAGTATTTATATGATCCATAGTATATATATGTATATGTCATGTCATCAAGGTTCGACTTTTGTCGAACTTATGACTCATGAACCTCTCCCTTCTTCGGTTCAATGCCCGGTCTGGTTCTCTTAACATTGATCTGACTTCATATCATTTCAAAATTCAAACCCAAGTTATTCATCCTAACCAAAAGCTTGTCCGTGGAGATTTCCCTTTGAGCTCTATGTAGACGTGTCCATGAAGGCACCATGACTAAGATCTTCGCTTTCTATATTTGTAGACTTGAATACTTAGTGTATTGTTTGAATCAATCAGATATTGTCCTTGCATACACTAATAGTCAATTGTTTTTGCATCAAATAACATTATAAATATTACATATCAAGTGTACATCACACATTAAAGAAAATTTTGGATTTTCTATTAAAAAAGTGAATTCGCCCGTAGCTTGTACGATTTTAGAAACTCGATATATGATGTTAGATTGGAGTGGTGTAAACTCCGTTATTGTCCCCACTTGATTACAGACGGGCAGCTCTGTTGGCATCCCTGCAATTGGTTTCTGCACGAAGCCCACATAATTTAAACTGCTCTCTCATTTCAATGGCGATTTCCTATAGCTGTAATGGTGGTGACCACTTGAGCCAAAACAATGATACAACATGCCGACGAAGAAATCGTCTGTCATAGCAGCAGCAACAACAATGGTAGGTTTCATGCGGGAGAGAGAAAAAGGAGAAAGTGATCGGTGAGAGAGGGGAGAGGAAGAAAACTGCTGAGAGAGAGAGAGGTCTTCAACCTTGAAGTTGATGCTGGAGGCAATGAAGTGGGGGGCCTCCACCCAGAGAGTGGCAGACTTGACGTTGTCGGTGGAGCTTTGATAACAAACGATGGACGCCCTTCCGGCCTAGCTATGAAAATCACCGTTTGATCGATCAAGTATGGTAGTCGAAAAAATACCTGTACTCTCCTTTCCGAACATGGATGATGATCCACTGGGAGTTCCCTTCCGGAACAAAATTGATAGCAGCTTGCACGGATTGAAAATTGCCGTTGCCATTGATATGAACCTTTATCATTCAATTGGTGCTTATCTTCACCATTAAGGGAGGAGAATCAATGACCTTGTGTGCAGAAAAACCATAAAGAAGGTCATTGATTCTCGTGGATGGGAACCTAAATTGCTTGAACAACAAGAGATGAAATGGGCAACATCTTGGCTAAATTAGAATAATAAAATAAAAATTTATAAGCAATAAGTTTCTTCAATTAAGCATTAAACAAAATAATAATAAACCAACTAACAATTATAATCACTTTACATTTCATGTTTAAAAATGCAAGGTTCTTAAATAATTCAAATGACCAATTTGGAGAAAAGGAAACATATGAAGAATCACCCATCTTATAAGTGTGGTCATTTAATAGTTTAGAAGAAAGAAAATAAATTAGTTAATTTGGTCTATGCAAAAAAATCAGTAAGAAGAAAATAAATCCATTAAAAATAAAATTATTATAATAAGAAAATTCACTTGATATATCCAATTGTTTTTTCATTTTTTTAGCTCATAATTGTTGAAGCACTTCTTCCATTTTTAACTAAAAAAAATGGATCAAAAATATGTTTTTTTTTTATTAAATCGCTAAATAATAGCCTCAACGAGTAAGCCTCACCCCTCAAAGCAGCCTTGTGCAACGGAAGCAAGCAGCCCACAGGCTCAATTCTTAATTGGAGGCGTTTCTCCTTGCAGCATAAACACGATAGGCAGCCAGTCCAACAATAGCAACTGCAGCCCCAACTGTTTTCAGGGAACAGAAAACTGTCAGGAAAAGAGACGGAATAAATGCCGAATAAAACAAAGTTGACAAACATGTTAAGGCAACTGCCACTATCTAACTTAAATTGATCATGCTAGCCAAATATAAATAATCCCATTGAAGAAACCATGTGAAGGCCACGAGATTAATGGGAAAACCAATGGGATAACATCTAAATATCTGATAATAAGTTCCATTATAGGGAAAGTAATAAACAAAAAGCAAAACCAAAAACAAAACAAACACTACAAGGACATTTCGAGTTTAAAACAACTTGGACCCAAGAACCTAGTACATAAAATGGGTCAAAATAAACGTAAACGGTAAACATAATGGGGGTTATAGTATGTGTTTCAAATGGTTATGGCTCAAAAGTGGAATATTAAAATTGAAAAATATATAATCTGGTATTTGGGTGTCAGTGTCACTATGGTATTCCTTGGTTTAACTCCCCAGCCACCACCCTGCGGAAGCAAGGACCTTGAAGAGATTGCAGCAGCAGCATGCTACAAATAAGGCCATTACCCAATGTTGGTCCCAGCCAACATGCTACAAATAATTTATATAATAATGTCTTTTTATTATTTTCTTTTTGTTAGGGTTTAATCAACACAAACATTGCTAAATGCTGTACTTCTTTTTCTTTTCTTTTCTTCTTTTCCTATAACAAAAATAAGGGTTCAGCCCCAATATTTTTTGAATTTTCTTTTCCTTCTTTTTCTTCTCATGAATATGTTGATTTTCCATACTTTAACATGATCTTTATACTTTTCATATGAAAATTATGAATAACTATTAAGGAAATATGGTTATGGTACCTAGGGAACTACCCTAGGATCTATGTTTTTTACATAAAAAAAAATCCATGCTTAGGAGACTAAGCGATAAAATGCCACCCGTCATCATAAAAACTCAAATTATTTTGTGGGATGGGGGGTCCAGTAAGGGAGTTCTAGATGGAGCTTTAGTAAGAAATAACAAAGAATAAGCTCTCTTTTCTTCTGTTTATAACAAGGCTTCGAAGAGCCTAAAGCTTCCGATATTGGGTACACTCAAGTTCATTGCACAAAAGCATTACTGCAAAATCTCTCTCTCTCTCTCTCTCTCTCTCTCTCTCTATATATATATATATATATATATATATATATATATATAATACTAAAAAAGTTACAAAATACTACAAATCCAAACAAATAATCTACCCTTCCAAAAAGCACCAAGATGATAAAGAGGGAAAAATTATGGCAAGGTGTATGAAGCATTGCAGAAGCTCTTCAGAAAATTAGAAAAATGTGGAAATGAAACTATCTTTCTAAAACCCGAAAACAATCCAAATTTTATTGGATACATTCTAAGGTATCCAACTGATAAGAACCCAATGACAAGATTTTTTTTTTTTCTTTAAACCATAAACCAACAAACCTGAGACAAACATGAGAGAGCGATTAACAAGCTGATGATAGTGCTTGCGGTTTCTGCCAGCTTCAGTCTCTGGAATACTCAAATGCGGGTGCTCTGCCACACTAATAATATCGTAGAATATACTATTAAAATCTAATAACTTCATGCTAACTGGGATGGGCGTTTCTATTCCCAAGTCTTGGCTAACCTATAATAACAGAACCACAATCAAAGATAATTATTAGAAATTCTAGGTAACTATATCTTCCAAAACTAATTGTCATAGCAATGCGGTTTCAGGCAATAACGATTTAATAAGCGAAGGTAAATATTATAGCTACAGAGACTTAATAGTCAGTTCAAAACGAAGAGAACCAAAAAAGATGCAAAAGCAAAGGTAAAACCAAAAGCAAATGACAAGGCATCAGAGGCTGGGAAACAAAGGGGATAGAAAACTAATTAAATGAAAAAATATCCAAAAATCAGTAATCTATCCATATGACCACCCGCAACACCTGCATGAATGTATGCCAACAAGCTGGTGTAACTATTATTTGTTCTATAATGCTAAGATCTTGAAAATCAGGGTTCTTAACAAACTTGATAACCTTTTATCATATGGATGATAAAAGAATAACCATGGGAAAACATGAATTTTTTTTTTTTTGCAAAGAACAATACATAGTCAAAATGTAAGCATGCTGAATAGGAGATCTCATTTTCTCATCATTCGGAAGAACAAAGACATCCATGACAAATTAAATACCCTTATAATATCTTCTATAGCGGTTGGATATGGATCAAGGTCGTCTTTAGCTACAACACTAAGGCAAGGCACTTCAAAGCCACTATCCTCTCCATGGCTAGCAACATCCACAAGTAATTCTTTAGCTCTCCTCCAAGAAGCTTCATCAGAACTAAAATTGCAGACAACATTGTAGGTTATTACTAACAAAATAAGAGGAAAATGTGATTATAGGAAAAGAAACCGTTATCACTAAGGGAAATTAAAATAAAGGAAGCAAAATAAAGTTTGTCATCGAAACTAAGTCCAATTACACTATTGAGAAATATATCATTGGTGCAAATGTCTCAACTCTCAAGTGTCTTGTCAAGTCAGAAGAAGGATGCATGCATGCAAAAATGGGTGGCACACACACATACACATACATATAATTAGCTTGCTTTACCCACTCAATTTAGTAATTATTATTGAGGTGGCGTTAGATAAATCTGTGAAGTTAAAAAGATATTGTTCAGGTCTGAAAACTGAAAAGTAGAAATGATTTTCAGATTTTCAGAGGTTCTCAAAAGATAAGATCATTTGAGTTGGAGCAATTCTCCAAAATCTGAAATTGTGAAGTTTACTATTTTACCCTTAGAAATCGACTGGTTGATAATATTATAAATATTAAAAAGAATACTAAATAAAAATAGTATTCTATTAACAAACAAATATTATATTTTTTGAAATAAATAATTATTTATTATTTGACTAAATAATATTTATTTATTATTAACTAATAATAAATAAAAAATATTTAAATTATTACTAATAAATATATTATGAAATATTCTTATTACTATATAAGTATTAATACTAAATATTATTATTTATTTAAATAGAGAAATAATATTTACTAAATATTAATAAAAATATTGATTTATTAAAAGTAGTAAACAATATTAAATAAATTATTATTATTATCATCACTAATAATAATAATAATAATTATTATTATTATTAGTAGTAGTATTATTATTATTACTATTCTACTACTACTACTACTACTACTACTACTACTATTATTGTTGTTGTTGTTGTTGTTGTTGTTAAATAGATGACAATAATGAGGGCTATAGAATCATTTTATCACATCTGAAATGTGTCTGATTTTGGTAAGACATGAAACCAGGTCCTCTAATTGGACCCGAACCCAAATGCCACGGGCATCTGAAAAGCAAAATTTTCAGACTTCATACGTCTGAAAAGTGTAGTAATCAAACACCGAGTCTCATCAATTTGCCCTTTAAGAAAACAGTACATTAAATTCCACATTATTTATTAGTAAAATAATTGATTCTTCATTTTTCTCAGCAATACAAATACACCTAACCTTTTCCTCCCAAAAAGGATTATTCTCATAATTTAATACTGCATTTGGCATAAAACAGAACAGAATAGTGAAACAGGATTCATGCAGATGACTCCATATGGTTGGAACATGGGTCACATATTACAGTCAGCAGTAAAGAACAAATAAATCCAATAACCAGACCAGATAAGAGTCACCTATCATGGACAAATAATGCTATGTCACAAGCTGCCAACGACCCCTTTTTAGACAGCAAACCTTTTACTTCATCTTCTGGAATCTCCCGCAATACCAAGGTTTTTTTACTCCCTTCAAAGGCAGGAACATATCCACCTATATATATATATATATATATATATAAACAGAAAATGTTTCATTAATGGAAAACACATGATTTTAGTAACATATAACAAGCCAAAAAAGAGAAAAAAAAAGGTGGAAACACTTAATTTGAATACAGAAATGAAAATGAAAAAAACAAAACCAACTTTCCATATCCTGCATAATCATGGACTATGGATTTAAAAAAAAAAAACTTATGAATGCAATGACAGCTTCAACCATAAATAGTTCTTTCCATGTTTTGAATGTAACATAAATAGTTCTTTCCATCAAAAAAGCATCAGTCCGGCTCTCCAAAACCAGTAAAACCAATAAAAAATTCAAATCTTCAAAATGGTATGGCACCAAACATGTTGCCATTACTCAGCAAAAAATAAATTTCCAATATAAAAAAAGAAAGAAAAAAAGAAAACTGAGCCAGTGATTTTAAGAACCAAAGTTCCATTTATTTGATCCCTATAACCAACACAGCAAAGGGGTGAAATTTCAGCATTGCAGGGGAAAAACAAATCATTTTTTTCTTTGAAATATGAAAAATACTGTTAAAGACTTAATATATCAGAGCCCAAATATCTTTTTCTTTTGGCAAGAAAATAGGAAATACTTTTTTTAAATGGTAAATGTTAAGTTTATCAGATTGTGAAAAAATAATGATAAAATGTACAATACTGTATTTAGCAATGGACTAATCAACTTTCAAGCCTTGAATGAGGGCTGTGAGTGGAGCAGTTAACAAAGGTGGAGAAGTAAACTTCGTGACATTCTCAAGTTGGAGAAAATCTCTGAAAGTGGAGGCTAAGGACTTTCTGCTTGAGGAGATGAGAGTCAAGGGGAGCCTCAGTTTGAAGGTAAGGGAAATGAAATTGGCAGCAGTTTTGATAGAAGGTTCAGAGATGGTGGAATGGCTCAAGGACTTTATGGTCGAGGCTGCAGTAAAGGAAAAGAGACCAAGCCAGAAAGAAAATCTCACTTTGACAGCAAGAAGGTATGTACTGGAGTGCAAGAGAAATACAAGAGGATCCTTCATTGCCCTTTCTGAGTTTTTTGCCAAAGGGACGAAACAAATGGTGTGCTTTACTGAAGGTAAAAAGAGTCAAGGATGGCAAAGGGTAGCAGCAGAGTTGAATGCTATTCTTAACCACTGGAAGATAGGAAATCAGGAGGTTAAAGAAGTCGAAGCAGCAGACACCCCTCTGATTTTCTGGGCCTTATACAGGACATCCCATCCATGGCGCACAGAACAACCAACCCCACTGTCACTATTATCAGGAGGAAAAATTATTGGGAAAGCATGTAGTTGTTGAAGCCAAGAGACCAGTCTCCGATTGGAAGGAAGTTGCTAATCTTGTGCAGTTTAGGTTAAAACTTAGAAACACTTTCATACTAACCCCCTTTAATAGCATTAAAGCAGTGCTCGACCCTCTTAACAATGTGGTAGAAAGTACAACTCCGAGTTTTCAAGTGGACTCCATCCTCAAACTCTAAAATTTTTACAGTTGAAGATGGGATGGTAGTTAGGGTAATTGGGCTGTCTTTCCATCTTTGGACCCATGAGGTTGCAGCCTCCTTTGCAGTCTTATGTGGAGCTCGTCTTGATGGGGAATTTTGGGGGGACTTTCGATAAGGAGCACTTCTCTTGAGTGGACTTAAACCAGAAGAGATCCCCAGTAAGGTGACTTTCTATGTGGATGAATTATTTATCTCAGTGTGGTTGGTTTCCTCCATTGAAGTGGCATTGTGGAAGGAGGGAAGAAAGGAAGAAGATGAGAGGGTGGAAACACAGATGTTACATGGAAATTTGGGATTAGAGAATCAGTGGTTGGACAGATATAACACAAAATGGATAAACAAGCCTTGGGCTATTCGAAAGTTTATGGAAATATGGCAAATGAAAGACGTGTGGCTGAAGAAACTAGACTGGCACCTACAAAGACCTATGCTCAAGGGACTATGGATGGTGCCAAAAGAGGGGTTTTGAATGGTTTAAACAGCTCAATGGTAAAAGAAGGGAGCAGGAACTAGATTTAAAGGAATATCAAAATACCTTGAATGGACTAGTGTTTTAAAAGCGCAAGGTGAAGCGCACGCCTTTTTAAGCAAGGCATAAAAAATAAAAAGAAGCTAAAAAATCAAAATATTATTAAACAAAATCTTAATAAAAATATAAACTTAAATTTTAAAATAAATGTTTTAAAAAACCTATTATCTAAAATTAAAATACATAAATATAACATGTAAAGCATATTCAAATGAGAATTTAAAAATAAAATCAAATATATAGAAGATTTTTTTGAAATTTATGAATCAGCAAAGGAGAATAGTACAATGTCCCAAGGAGAAGCACGAGATGCAACCTCTCCAGGTTAGTTAAGTACAACTTTCCAATATATCATAACAACTTACAAAGTAGCACAAAAAAGGACCTCCCTAGAAACCCCCTATTTAGCCAGAGAATCAGTCATAGTATTAGCTGACCTACTTACCCATTTTACCTCAAAACTAATATTCCTAGTTAACCACTTTACTTTTTGATGAGGTCTTTGTAGCCCCAAATGGTAGCATCCGGGTTTAGAAGCCACCTTGTTACCACCTGAGAGTCCCCTTCAACAAGGAGATGCTCCACCCCAAGCTGGTTAGCGATCTGAATTCCTTGTACTGCAGCTTGTATTTCTGCCTTCGTAGAGACTTGCACTCCCACCTGGGTCCCCTTCAATAAGGAGATGATGTTGCTGTCCTTATTCCTCAGGACACCCTCTATACCTGACGGCCCAGGGTTACCTTGGCTACTTCCATCAAAATTTAACTTGATGACACCTTCTGACGGCGAATCCCATTCTGATAAACATTTATTCTTCTTTGTAGAAGTATTAGCTATTACTAACCAATTCCTCCACAAGTCATCAAAAGAAAAATAATCAAATATCTCCAAGGTTTTCAGCCAATGTATTGCTCTTGTTAGGATGCAGTCCTTTTCAAGCATATAAAACCCACAATCTCTTTTTTTTTCTAAATTGCATTACTTCAAGTAGCTAATGTGATGTAAAACATATTACTTCAAGTAGCTAATGAATGGACGACACACCCCTCGAGGCAAGCCCAACACCCCCTATTTGGGAGTGTTGTTCATTCATTCATTCATCCTAATAAAATATCTTCTTAAAAAGCAAGTAAAACTATAAAATCATTATTTTTTGTGTGAGAACTAAGGATTTAAGACCTAATGTGGATTTGTTTGGGCTTGCCTCGAGGGGCGTGGCATGGGAGTCTGAGGGCTGAGCCCCCAGCCCAGCCACTAGACACACAAAAAGCAAAAAAGCATCAAATTTTCAAAAGGCACACGCTTGGGCTAAGGCGCAAGACACACCAAGCGCACACCTAGGTGCACCAAGCGTGCGCCTTTTGAAAGGGCTGCGCCTAGGACCTGGGCGAGGCACCTACCCTAAAATGTGCCTTGTTTGTGTGGCTAGGCGCGCCTCAGGCGTGCCTTTTAAATCACAGAATGAACAAGAAAGGGGGTCAAGAAAAAGATTAAAGCAGGAACTAGAAGAGGTCCTATTGCGGGAAGAAATCTCTTGGAGGCAAAAATCCAGGGTCAAATGGATCAACGAAGGTGATGGGAACACTAAATTTTTCCATGAAGTGGCTAACGGGAGGAGAAAAAACATGGTAAGCTAGAAGTGGATGGTGTGGAAGTTGAATCTCATGATTAGATAGCTAGATGTTTTGTAGATCACTTTAAATCCATCCTAAGGAGGCCAGTAGGCCACTAGGAAATAGAGAGGAGTTGGAAGGGTTGGATTGGCCAGGACTTTCTAAAATGAATAAGAGATAGTTGGAAAGGAATTTTGAGGAGGAAATTAAGAATGTGGTGTTTTCAATGGATAGATCTAAGTTACCAGTGCCAGATGGCTTTACTATGGTTTTTTATCAAGATTGTTGGATTATTGTGAAAAAGGAGTTGCTTGAGCTTTTTAACGAATTCGAGGATAACTGTGTCACTAGCCCTGGAGTTGACGCTACTTTTCTTGTTCTAATTCCAAAGAAGAAAGAGGCTACACACCCTAAAGACTTTAGACCAATTATCCTGGTGACTAGCATCTACAAGATTTTAGCTAAAGTATTGTCTTTGAGGAATAAAAAGGTCCTCCCTTCCCATATCAGTTAAAGTTCAAGGCGCCTTTGTGCAAGGCCAGCAAATAATTGATCAAATTCTAATAACAAATGAATGTGTAGAAGAGATGAGAAGATCAGGCAATCAAGACTTTGTCTGCAAGCTGGACTTGGAGAAGGCTTATGATTTAATGGACTGGAGTTTCTTGTTGGAGTGTAATTGGATTATTGGTTGCCTTACTTCTTGTCATTACTCAATTTTGGTAAATGGAGTAGTAAATGACTTCTTCCCGGCTTGCAGGAGCCTAAGACAAGGTGACCCGCTTTGCCCTTTCTTGTTCACACTAGTTGTTGATGTCTTGAGTCAACTTTTATCGGAGGCAGATAAGACTGGGTCAATAAAGGGGTGGAGAATGAGAAGAGATCAAGTCCCAGTCACCCATCTCCAGTTTGTGGATGATACAATAATCTTTTGTGAGGGGAGTGACCTGACAAGAGTGAGGCATCTGAAGAGTCTTTTAGCCCTTTTCGGGAATGCCTCTAACCTGAAGATTAATTTTGAGAAGAATTGTGTGGTGGGATTAAATTTGGAAGGTAGGGAGTTGGAACCTATTGTGGAGTGCTTAGTGTTGAGTTGGGCCGATTTCTAGTTATTGGGCCCAATTATTTAACTCTTATATGTTTAAGTTGTTAAGTTAGGAAGTTGTTGGGCTTTAGGCCCATTAGCTTATTTTTCTAAGTTGTGACTATTTAGCTACTTTAGAAGCCACCCTACTAAGGGCATTCTTGCAATCTCTTATTCTTTTAAGTATAAAATATAATGAGGTGTTGGTGGCCATAACTAAATCAATTCTGGTTGACATCATACTCTTTCTTTCTTATCTTTTCTTCTCTATTGCTGAAACTTTTCATCTTCTTCTTCTCTCTCTTCACAAAGAATTCATCTAGATTTGCAAACAATGATTTCTACTTGGTATCAGAGCAGGCCGAAGGTTCCTTGAGCTGTTTTCTCATGCAGCCCTAGATCGGCCGACTGCATGGTGATTTAAGAGGCTGATCAAAGATCTCAGGTAAACCAAGTGTTTGGATTTTTTGGTGGATATGTTTTGCCTTGTAGCTAATCTAGCGTTTCCCATGCAAATCAGGGAAAACTGGAGAAAGGGGGAGAGTCTTGTTTCTGTTGGACTCTTTAGTTTTGACCTAGGAAGTGGCGCCCTAATTTTTTAGGGTTCCTTGGAGTTTTCTATAGAGGGTGGTTCAAGTCCTGCCTGATTTGGAGGTCTTTAGAGAGAGTGGCTGCCTCTTCTCCTGTTTGTGGGCAGACCATCTAGGGCACCAGAAGGGTACCATTGGTACCAAAAGTGATTTATTTGATATTCTTGCACATTACAATAATCTTTTATCCCCTTTTTGAGATGTATGGAGGGTAACAGAGTTGAAAACAAGCCCGGGAGTGAAATGGGACCAGCGGGAGGAGATGCTAGAGACCTTTTCAGGGTTGGGACCATTACTCCAGGTGCCCATCTTGATAACATTAATATATCCCTGATGGAGTCTTAACCCAAAACAAATGATCCCTTTGCACCCCTTGCCTAACTAATGCATCAGCTAGATTATTAGCTAATATCTGAAACCATGAGAAAGAAGTTCCTAAGAAAGAGCAATGTTCTTTCTAAATTCTAAGTACTTTCCTCCTAGATCTTATGACTAAATATAGAGGCCTTTTTGCCATTATATATGACAATTATCTTTTTGGTTGGCAAAAACAATTACAATATTTGATTGCATTAGGTTTCCAAATACCTGGCATACAGCTTGGTACCTACTAAATATGGTTGTATTTAAAAATTTAATTACATTTTGCCTCTTAAACATTCAAATATTACACAATTAAATAATGAAACAACAAAGCAAGAAGAGTTCTAGTTTTACTATATTAGGCTTCTATACATTTATGAATAATTTGCAAATTTGCTTAAACTACAAAGTAATTAACAGTGACTCACCAAATATAGAACAAATATCGTCTCCCCCTATGCATTTTATATGTAAAGCAAGTTGTGAAAGTACTTTCCATCTAATAATCTCATGATCATTTGTATCTAGTATATATTATTTCTTCTCTCTCTTTTTATTTGATGAATATTTCTTCTCATTTTTTTTTGTTTGATTGGAATCCTCCTAGGGATGCATATAAACTATAAAGGCAGATATGGTTTGGAGTTTGGACTGTCTGGGAGGAAAGAAACGCCATATCTTCAAGGATAAGGTCCAAACCAGAGAATCTGTGACAGAAAATATTACAGTGAAGATGGTAGCCTAGGTTAAATCCATGAAGATTTTTCACCCTTTCATATCTTCATGATGCATATATGGAAGCAAGGAAAAAATCCATTGGGAAAGAAATTAGTTTTCCGATTTCTATACCATTTTCAGAATTTTTGGATGATAGTATATAGTCCTGTTTAAGTTTTCTTCAATTAATTCTCTACTTGTAGCCATCTCAAGGATAGTCATTTAGTTTCTCAGAAGTTCACCGTTGTTTCGAAACTACTACTTTTGGTAACATTAGGACTTACTATTTATAGTAATTCCGGTAATTACTATTTGTATAGTAAAATTGTTATATGCTATTTTTAGCAATTTCCAGTGGCTTTACATTAATATTGTTTTAGTAGGATAAGTAAAGAGTTATTTTGGGAGTTAAAAGAGTCCTAATTTGCTTGTCCGAATGGATTACTTACGGATTTGTCTTAGTTCCAAAGCAAATAGAAGTTAATTATGGACCGTTATATCTGATCAGCGCATGCATGTTACTTTCCATGTGTGTGTCCATGAGTGTAGGCATGTTCGTAAGATAGTAAAGGCATATTGCATGCTTACCCCTGGCTGATCAACAATATTCACCGCAAAACGCTCACTAGTGGTTGGAGAATAATTTTCAGAGAATGGCCTGCATTATGAAAACAATTTCAGATGTCATTGAGTCAAGTCATAGTAATCATTTGAGAGAAGTTCTATGATGAAGTGTGTAGGGCTGAGAAAAGGGAAGCAACAGTCATGTTTGCATACAAGTTTTTACAGATCTTATAGGCCTTTAAATGGCCCCCATGATGGGCCAACTTTTTTTTTTTTTTGAGAGGGAGTGGGAGAAGATGATTGAGTTTCATTTAAAAGAGAACACAGTATGTGAGATGATGTACATAAGGAAGCAGATAAACAAAAAGGCCATATGAGGTCTACACTAGCAGAGACCTATCACTATACAAGACATATAGAGGACCATATTTAGCTAGACCAGCTGCTACATAATTTATTTCCCCTGGAAACCGGTACAGATTTACATTCATTACACTCACAGTATCTTGGAAACAGCCTCTCTGTGTATCTGCGGTGGTAAGGCTGCATATCTGTCTCTCTGCAGACCCCACATTGGCAGGGGACTCATGCACTGGGCTACCCTTTTTTACACTCAGAATATCTCCAGCCTCATCCAGGTAGTGATTTAGTCTCCAAATACCACCCTCCTCTTCTACTAACCACTTAATAGTATTTATAGAGTTTCCTTAAATGATTAGACTCCAAATGCCCAGGTCTCTAGTGATACCGATACAAATAAGAGTGGCCAGGACCTCTGACTTAGTGGAGTCGGCATACCCAATTGGTCCATTGTAAGCCCAACAGATGTTACTGTTCCTCTAGTTATCATCCCTTCCTTTCTTGCACCTGGACCTCAAGGGATGGTAGGAAGCCTAGGGGAGGAGAACAAAAGATTAACCACACTATTGGGCTCACTAACAAAATACCTTTAGGCCTTGTTAACTTTTTGAAAGGTCACTTAACCGGGTAAGCACTTGCCCAGGTAAATGTTTCCTGGGAAAGTTAGAATGGGCAAACTTGTCCCATTATGTTTTGTAAACTTTTCCCCAGGTGGGAAAGCTACTTGCCCACCTAGGAAACTGACTCTACCGTAGGACCCAGAGCTTTCCAGAAAAAGAACACGGTAAAGTTGGTCAATGGGCGTCAATTTCCTATTCCAACTTACCCCCTCCTATTTCCTGAAAAACGAACAGGGACTCAAATAGATGCTATCGTTCCTCTCTTTAATCAGCCCTCCGATCCCTGTCATTCCCAGTCTTCTTGAAGCACTACCATCATAATTAAAGTCCTCACCCCTTCCTTTCTTGCACCTGGACCTTGAAGGATTGTTAGAGGCCTAGGTGAGGACAACAAAAATGTTAACAACATTCCTATTGGGATCACTGACAGAAATACCTTTATAGAACTCGGAACTAGTGACCCACAAGTTGCAAATTGCAATTGTGAGTAATGTGAGAGATCTTAGTCTTCCTACGATCTAGCCTTGCTGTCAAATATGTGATTATTCATCTCTTCCTAAACACCCCACATCACCGCATGGATAACTATTTGCCAGTAGGCCTCACTTCTCCGACTAAGACCTCTACCATTCCACTGTCAAAGGAAATCCAAAATACCCTCCAGAGCAACCGGGCAGTATCCCATAATGTTGAGAAAATAGTGCCAAATATTTCTAGTTTCCTGGCAATTGAAGAGAAGATTATTAGCAAATTCCCCACCACAGATGCATAAAATGCAAGTACGAGGGGAGAGACATATTCAGTCAATATTCTTCCATTGGAAATCACAAGTGTTTACTCTCTTCACACAGGCTTCCCGAACAAAAAAAAGCAAACTCTGGGAGGAATGTGAAGGGACCAGATCTTCTTGCAAGGAAAGGAAGTGTTCTGCTCACCTGCAATCAAGGCCTTGATGAAAGAGTTCGAAGATGATATCATTTTATCCTTTCCCTGAACAAAGATGCAACCATCTCCTCTTGCTTTCCGGCTTTCCCTACTGAAAACAGTTAGAACCTGAACCTTAGAAGATCCCCAAGGGATGTGGAAGTCAATGAAGTTGCCGACCTCCATACCCTTAGGGAGGTCTACATTTCCCTTCCCCCACAGGCCCCACGTAATAAATATTCTATGGACTCAGTTTCCTATAGAGTTTGTGGTCATTGTCCAGATGTTTTACTCGACTATCAAGTTAGGAGATCTTTTTTTTAGATATCTTTTGAAAGGCTACACAATGGGGGGTAGCCCATCCCCCAACCCAGGTGCAGGTGGGTTTCGATCCCAAGTCTCTGCTACGACCAGCAGGAGACCTTACCAACCAGCTGGTTGGCACCTTGCTATCAAGTTGGGTTTGGATATATTAGGAGACCTTTAGAAGAAAATATTCGGTTTTACTTTTGGTTTAGAAGTCAATATTATTTTAATAAGTAAATATTTCACCCTATGAATCTATAAGAAGAGTAAAAACCTTTATAAGACATAGTTGATGAATATATTAATAGACTTGTAGGGTGAAATGAAATACATTTTATGAGCAGATTTGATTCTTTTGTCCAACATCAACCCTTTAGTAGAGTGATACAGAAAATAAAAAACTGGACCTTAAAAGGTAAAATTAGAAAACTTAAGTCAACCAAAGAAACAATCCCGAGCCTTAGCTGGACCTAACTTAAACTATCATTAGTTCACCAGGATGCTGGTTTAGAAGGCTCACCTTCCAAGAAATGAATTTAGCAATGCAGATTTTCCAGCATTTTTAGGCCCAAATACAAAGCATTGGTACACATTTCTATCTGATTGCAGCTTTTTACGGTCCAATCGTCTTCGCCTGGTTATACGAAGTGCTGAAGCAGGATCACCAACATATCCAATATATATCAAATTAGATAGAGTTCGAGCTGGGTCAAGTAGCGTCATGAGGGCCCACTGCAGCCAACAAAAATCCACAGCAAGTGTTCTTGAAAAAGACAATGAACATTACTCATGGTTTAAAATCTAGAAAACAACAAACCAATTGGAGGTCAATGAGATTAATATGAAACCAAAATAAAAAATACCAATATTCATTAATTAGAAGTTAAATGAGAAGGCATAACAGTGCATAACAACAAAGCACCTATGAGGCATGTCACTATGCTTTATATACTAGGTGTCTTATTGATTTAATAATTGAGACCTTAAGTGTTGACAATCAACAACCCATCAGAAATCAACGGTCAAAATATGCAGCCGCAACAAAAGTTCACCAGAAGTCCTCCATGGAATAGAAGAACTGGAGCAAACATATCATTCCCCTAACCACTACCAAAAGAAAACAAAAAAGAAATAACTGTTTGTAACTTACTCATAGCTACACTTAATAAAAAGGTAATGGTTGCAAAAGAATAACTTCAAGCTGTAAATTACTTTTCCCTTCATAAAATGACCACATGAAAACAAAACACCCATGTGAATTAGTTGCACAGTTCTCATCAATCCTACATGCAGGGAAAGAAAGCAAGCATCAATGGTGCCAAAATTTCTGAAACAATGCTTACCAACATCAATTTACAACAAACATAATAGAAAGAAGGTGGAAATTTTGATCTAAATTGTTACCAGATGAAATAAAAAAAGAAAAGAAAAGAAATTGTATGGAGATACGCACCTGGGACAGAAATCCATCAAATGATAACCCATCTAGTGCGGTCATCCCTGCAGCATCCTTATATGGAGCTTCATTCCAAGGACTGAATTTCAAATTTTGAAAAAAAAAAACAATATAATAAATAAAAAAACATACAAGAGGAAAACTCTAGTTTAAAAGAGTTTTGACAGAGTGGTTTCAACCAATTACATGAAAATCATATAGCTACATAGATTAAATTGATGGTATACTAACAAAGATATATGCATCTCAAGCATGAGTACTATCAACATAATTTCACTATTGGGACAACAGTTGATATTGAAAACTCAGAATCTAGGCTTAAACCTATACGTAGGAATACACACAATATCAAATAAAACACCCAGAAAGATCCTAGATTTTGAGGTGATCAGAGTGACAGAATGCTTCTACAAACCAAAATCAACCCAAGCAATTGATAAAATTCTTCTTATTCTATTTGTCAAAACAAAATCTTCCTATTCCAAAAAAAAAGGTGACAATGAAACAGTACAATATCCAAAATGAACTAATGCAGGAAAATAATTCTGAAGAAATTATTGGCAGACACAGAAACATAAAGGAACAATCATAGATTCAACACAAAATGCATGTCTGCAATGCACCCACCTAGATGTCTTGATACATATATGCATTTTTTTGTACAAGAAGAGCTTTAAACACTCTCGTCAAAATGTTAGAACTATGTATCTATATAAATTCACTGTCCTTTCTGATTTCATAATGAAACGCTTTTTTCCTAATACAAAAATAGATCATAGATGTCAAAGTATAACACCCATTCTAGAGTTTGACATCACAATACAACCAGGTCACATTGTGGGACCAGACTGCCAGAGCATGGAGCAGAATAAACTCATCGCATGAAAATTTTAAAAAGCTTCAGTTTGTTATAACATTGCTGAAGGTGCGCATCCATAAGGATAGTTAATTTTTCTTTTTTTGGCAGGAAAACATGTGGGAACATTTTTTTGCTTAAATTTATTTATTTATTTTTGTAATCAGTTGTTTTTTATACATGAAAGATAGTTTTATTAAAATCAAGAGAATCAACCATTACAAGCAGCCCTTGAAAAGGTGTGAGCTGTGAGCTCTTTCAAACAGGAAATACAAATCACAACTGAGCCCAGTATAGCTGATCCCCATTTTCCCCTTGCTTGGCTAAGTAATCAGCCATAGTATTAGCTGATCTTCCCACTCATTGTAAACTAAAATTCATGTTTCTTGTTTAACCACTTGAATTTCTTGTTTTCATCCCTGTAGCACCAAGAGATAGACTGAGATCCTCCAATCATCCCACCACCGCCTAAGATTCACTTTGAATCATCAAATTCTCCACTCTTAGCTCATTTGCAATCTGGTATTGAAGGGGTGCTTAGAGATAAGGATGGTCTTGTTATGGAGGGGTTCTTTGCAAATTGGAATTTTGCAATCAGCTGCTTGTAACATAGAGAATACATAATAAATGTTACGTTGTTAATAAGAAAGACAGTGTAAGTAACAGTAATTCAATGGTGACAAAATTAAAAGAGGAAAATTTGTATGGCTGGTGGATGGTCATGGTACAATCATTAGCATAACTACTTATGATATGCAAAGAAATTTGGGGGAAATCCTTTTCTCTTCACCTGGACCTTCTTGCAGATCAAATACTATTGCTATAAGTTTTTTTATAGGAAACAGTAACTTTCATTAGAGAATTGAAAGGATTACAGACTTACCACCAACAAAATGGATGGAAAAAACAAAAACTTACAAACAAGCCCAAAACAAAGCCTCCCTAGTAACTCCTTGCTTAGCTAAAGTGTCAGCCATTCCATTTGCTGACCTTCTTACCAATTTAAAGTGCACCCCAATCTCCCTTACTAATCTAATAATCTCTCTTAGAGGCTGTCTAAGAGACCAAACTCCCAAGTTTCCAGATTGCATCCACCCTATTACCAGCTTGGAGTCTCCTTCCACTTCTAATTGTTGCCATTCCCCATTGTTTCGCCAGTCTCAAACCTTGAAGTAAGGCCACTACTTCTGCCCTTAATGAATCTCCCACCCCAATCGGGCCCGGGTAAAGGGCCAAGCCTTTTCCTTCCTCATTTCTGAACACACCCCCAACTTCCGACTGACCTGGATTACCCAAGGAGCTTCCATCAAAGTTTAATAGCTTCACCCTAAGCTGAGGCGGTGGTATCCAACTTTCTTGTACCACAGGGGAGGAAGAAGAGGATACAGCTATAGCACTCCAACTTCTTATTAAGTCAGCTAAGGAGAAGTCCTTGAAGAGATGATGTACTTTCAGCCAATGAATAACCTTGATGGTGACAACCTCAACAAGTGCTTCCTTGGATTTCTCTTGCCCTAGGAAGATCCTATTGTTTATTTCTTCCCAAATTGACCAAAGGATGGCTGCTCTTGTTATTCTCCACATTACCTTGCCTCTTTTCCTTGGTTGTCGGAAGAAGCTAGAGTCAAAAAGGTTGAAACACCCGAGGGGGGATTCCATCTGCAACCAAGCAAAGAAGAGAACCAATCCCACAAATAAGAAGTAAAACGACAAGAAATCAAAAGATGAGTCGTCGTCGTCTCACCATTTCTTAAGCAAAGGTAATAAATATGTGGGAAAAGGCACCAATCTGGCCTTTTTCTTTGAAGTACATCCATAGTATTGGTCTTTTGAAGAGCCACTTCCTAGCAAAAAAGCCCTAACCTTTGGTGGCACAAGAGAATGCCAAACTTCTTTAGCAGGAAAGGAGACAGATGCAATAGAAGAAGACTCTTTCCAAACTCTACTGTCTGAGCAAGAAAGATCTAGAAAAACTAAACTCAACACAGTGAACAACTCATCTGTAGAAGCCAATTCCGAATTCTTCAACCCTCTTCACAAAGCCAAATAACAAGTCCCCTCAAACACATGAAGTGAGGAGATGGTTTTGAATTTATTTAGGGAAAGAAAATATATTACCGGGAATCAATCCTTAAGGGGGGTGTTTCCAAGCCAAAGGTCCTACTAAAATAGAATTTTATTACCTGAGCACACATCAAATCTGATGAAAGGCTGAAAGGAAGGCAAGACTCCAAATAATTGCTTTCTAAGGGGAGAAATGAGAAGCCTTAGGGTCGACGCCAACATCCCATCCATTGGCTGCCATCCCGTGAATACTTTCCACCACCATGTGCCACAAACTGTCCTGCTCCAAAGGAAATATCCACAATCATTTTCCTAATAAAGCAACATTTCTTAATTTGATATTGCCATTGCCTAGACCCCCTGATTCCATTTTCCAATAAACTATTTCTCACTTCACTAAATGGTACTTTTTTGAGTCACCCGGTTTCCAATAAAAAGTCTCTCACGAGCTTTTCTAACTTATTGGCAACCTTGGCAGGAAGCTTGAAGGTAGACAAAAATACACCGGAAGGTTGGCCAGAGTGGACTTGATTAAAGTGATTCTACTCCCTAGTGAGATATAATTTCTCTTCCACCCTGCTAGCTTCTTAGTGAATCTTTCCAAAACTGGGTACCAAAAGCTTTTTGCTCTAGGATTTGCCCCCAGGGGCAGACCTAAATATACTAGAGGCCAACCATTTACCTCGCACCATAAAGCCCTAGCACCAAATGCACTTCATCTTCCCGTAAATTCACCCCCGCTACACAACTCTTGTTCCAATTGATTTTCATATTGGAGACTCTCTCAAAATGCATCACCACCAATCTCAAATTATGCATCTCCTCAATTTCCCCTTCACAAAAGAGAATGATATCATCCGCAAATTGTAGGTGAATGACAATCATTTGCTGCCTCCCAATTCTCCAACCTTTTAGTAGATTTCTTGAATCAACCCTAGAAATCAAGACACTTAGGACATCCATACTAAGGTGAAGAGGACAGGTGACAAAGGGTCTCCTTGTCTAAGGCCCCTCTTTGCAGGAAAGAAGTCCCTAGCTACTCCATTCACTAAGATTGAGAAGTGACATGAGGTAATACAACCCTTCATCCACTTGCACCATCTCTCCCCAAAGCCTCTATTCATCAACACTTCTAGCAAGAAATCCCAATCCACCAAATCATAAGCCTTTTCTAGGTCAATTTACAGATCAGACCCTTTTCTCCTTTTCTTTTTTTTTAATCCACACATCCATTGACTATTAAAATCTGATCGATAATTTGTCTCCCCTTCACAAAGGCCCCTTGATTCGGTGAGATTAAGGAAGGGAGGACTTTCTTGAGTCTTAGTGCAAGAACTTTAGAAATGATCTTTATACAAACTCCCAATCAGACTAATAGGTCAAAAGTCCCCAGGCTGACTACAGGCACCTTCTTAGGGATCAAAACTATGAATGTAGCATTTGCACCCACGTTTATTTTTCCTCTTTCAAGGAATTCCAAGAAAACCTCCACTAGATAATCACCTTAGATATCCCAAAAGTTGATAAAAAGCCATAGTGAATCCATCTGGGCACGGGGCTTTTGATCTTTCCATAGAGAAAACTACTTCCTTTATTTCTTGAACCTCAAACGGTCTTTCCAGGGGCTCCAACAATTCCCTTTCGCCAACATGCCACTCAAAGTCAGTTAGAGTCTCTCTTACTCTACTAGGGCTGTC
This sequence comes from Nelumbo lutea, assembly GCF_056320005.1. Taxonomy (NCBI): domain Eukaryota; kingdom Viridiplantae; phylum Streptophyta; class Magnoliopsida; order Proteales; family Nelumbonaceae; genus Nelumbo; species Nelumbo lutea. The sequence continues at coordinate 92,509,342 of NC_142687.1, read as the reverse complement.
ATAAATGAATTTAAAATGCTCCACAAAAGCTTTTGCAATCTCTTCCTCTCTTGTCAGCAGTGCCTCATTCCATTCCAAACTTTCTACTATGTTCTTCCTCCTTCCACTTGTCAAACTATGGAAAAATCTTGTATTACCATCTCCTTCCTTCAACCACTTGTATCTTGATTTTTGTCTCCAGCTTATCTCTTCTTTTCTAAGAATTTCCTCCAAATCTTGTTTCAACTTCCATCTCTCTTCCCTTTCTTCAAGCCCCAATCCTCTCTCTACCTTAATAGCATCAAGTTCTTGAATCCATTTAATAATAGTCTCCTTTTTGTCTTCAATTCTATCAAACTCTTCTTTGTTCCAAGCTTCGATGTTGGCTTTTAGCTTTTATAACTTCTTATAAAATCTATATCCCTTCCATCTAAACACCACCTGATCCTCTTACCATCATATTTTCACTTTCTTTTGAAAGTCTGGATGTAACAGCCACATGTTTTCAAATATGAAAAGGCAAGGTCCTCCTCCTAGTCTTTCTTGAGATAGTCTAACTGGACAATGATCTGACATAGGTCTAGGTAGTGCCCCCATCACCAAACCACCCCATACTTCCTCCCAATTTAAAGAGAATAAAAATCTGTCTAGTTTACAACAAAGTGGTTCTTCCTAAAAATTAGACCAAGTAAAATCAGCTTTCACCAACAACAGCTCCCTTAATTCAAAAGAATCCACAAAATAGTTGAACTTCCTCATACATGAGGTGATCCTATGGTTGGGGTTATTTGTTTCAATGACAAAATTAGCCCATAAACATTTCTTAAAGCCCATTCCAGTCCATCAACTCTTCTTTTGAATTTCACTATAATCGTATAGTTACCAACTAATTCTTTTGTAGAGTCCAAATCCTCAGTTTTCCAAATTGTCAAAATACCCCTTGAGGCCCCCCAAGACTGTGCAAAAGCCCAACTCAATCCTCTAGCTGACCAAATACTTCTCATCATCTCCTATCCACCTTTGATAGTTATGGAGTTAGACAGCTGTATGCCCTTAGCTCCAATCAGAATGATGTACATTATGAAATTATTGTAAATGAATAAAGTACATATTCGATTCATGTTCCTGTGGTGTGTTTCTGTGTAATACCCTTAAATTGGACACTTATGAGACTCGTGTTAGTTTAGAATGTTCACAATCTTTGGATAAGTCTGGGGAGATTTATCCTGCCAAAGCTAACACTGGTGTGCTGCCAAATGTTGGGGTGGCCTGTCTCTGCCGCCAGGGTGAGACCCAAGGCACATGCAGTGTAGGATTAATTGAATCTTTGAATCGGACCAGATTTCCAGTATTGCCCTGGACCTTGGAGATTGATGGGCAAAACTGAAAAGTTACACCTAACCCCTAAACTCGATTATGATACTGCACTAGGTGTCGGATTGGGCTGTCTTTGATATGCCAATCAGTGAGATCCTTAGCGGGGGTCAAAACCTGGGTATGTTGGGACAGTCCGAGAATTCATCTGAGTGGGTGATCATAGTGACAGGATCAGCCCCTTTGTCGGACAAAGGTAATGATCAGGGATGCACTCTCTCTGATGGAAACCAAGACTGTCGGCAGCCGATTTCAATCGTTGAAATTTTGTTTTGCAAAATATATTTATATGCTGATATACTGATATATGTTACGGTTTCTAAAACGTTTGCAAAAGGTTTTAATTCCCGAAATCCATGTGAGCAAAGAGTGAAGCATTGTTCCTTGCAACCAAGGGAGAGGTCCTCTCTTGTCGGGCAGTGTTTGATTATTATGGGCTGAGAGGTTAAGTGTAAGATCATTGAGGGTAAAACCTGATGGGCTAATTTTGCATCTGCCCACAGTCCCTGGGTGTTACAAGGTGGCTTGGCCCAGAGACCACTTAGGGTAAGTGTTGGGCCCATTGGGAGCCCATGTGATGGGCTTCAGGGGGTGCACTGTCCATAACAGTGTATTCGGCCAGGCCTTGTAGCAAAGGCTGGGTTGAACCCATGTGGCTGATGTGTAGATCAAAGTTTGGGTCCCACGCCATACAACGAAGCCCAACTGGGCAGCAGTTTGAAAGGCTAAGTGAGCACATGTCCTTAATGGGCCTAAAGCCCATTTCGAACTAGGCTGATTTGATCAGTTAAAAGAGGGGGCGAATTCTGAGATTAGGTTGGCTAACTTTTCCTAATGGGATTAGGAAAAAGGCTTATCTAATCTGCAGATAAGATAAGGGTTTACCCTTATCACATTGAGGGACTTCTGATCCAAATATGATTTGGATCAGCAACTCCTAATGGGATTAGGAGCTTATCCCTTTAAGTCTATAAAAGGAGGAGGGGGCGGCAACCTTAAGACACAACATCACAACCTGTCTTCAGAGCTAAAATCACAGAAGAGAGAATTCAGCACACCTGCGAAAATTCTCTCTTGTCGCATCCTTCTTGTCGCCGCCACACCTGCTAGTTCGATCTCCAGTTCAGTGGGAGAAATCAAGATTGGATCTTCATATCAATTTCTTGTGAAGGGACTGATAAGAAGCTGCGCTCACGTGTCGTCCTGCTAATTCTTGCGAAGGATTAGGTTCTTGGGAAGAACACTATTGATTATGTTCCATCCTGCACTGCGCCATCTTCAGTAGAGTAATATTTGGATCCTTCCTTGGGCGTGAACACCTTCGTTGGGAGATAATATTTCTCCATATCAGGTATAACCCTCTCCTACAGCTTTCCGTTCAGATTTGGTTCGGTTCTTGGTTCAAGATAGATCCTTGAAAAATATGATTTTTCTAAAATAGGGAATTTGATTCCCAGTAGAGATGGGATAAATTTTTGAAATTCGCCCAGCCTGTTCCGCAAGATTCGGGCGTCCATAGGATGGATCTCCCATCCCTTCATATGATTCCTGAATCAACACAACATCTAGCTTTTCTTTTATGAGCATTTCCCTTATCACTCTTCTCTTCCTGGAACTCCCCAATCCCCATACATTCCAACTAATAATCTTCAATGAGAAACAACTTATGAGCAACCCTAGACACCATCTTTTGCTAACCTGACTAGCTTCCCTTTCTCCCATAACACCCGTTATCATAGTCCACTTCACATCTCAATCCCTCCACTTGATTCAACTTCTTCCTCCTTTTAGGTGTCCCTCCTTCAAGCTTTTTCTTAGATTTATCTTGTTCTTCCGCTGTTTTCTTTTTTTGACTTCTGTTCCTACTTCTCCTCTTTGTTGTTTTTTCGCCCGTTTTTACCCTTTCTCCCTCCCTCCCCCTTACCTAGGAACTAGGAACTAAAGTGTCACCCTCCTGTTCCTTTTCAAAATTCTCCCCTAATTCCACCTCTACCAAGAGTCTAAAGGTCTGCAAGATTAATCCCCAAATCCTTTCCCCTTCATCCACAATATCATTCAGAGCCTCTACATCCTCTAAAGCCTCTGTTACTTCAATTGAATCACTAGGACAGGCAGCTTTTGGAAGTGTCACTAGGATAGGCAGCTTTTGGATGAGTGCCAGCTTCACTTGCAGGCTGAGACAAAAAAAAAAAAAAAAAAAACAACTGGGGAAGGGGGCAGATTAGTATCAAAAATTCGGGAATACAAGAATCAAGACAAAATAAACTAGAAACACCAAAACCTGAAATGTCACCAATTCTGCCTAGGTTCCGAGGGAGTTTGCTGGGAGAATTCTCCTCAGGATCAACCTGTGTTGCACTAACAGAGGAACAGGGAGTGCCTGTTTCTTTGCCATTTGAATTAGAATCAGAGCTCACTCTAAATTTCGAAGGCAGTGCCTTGGGCAACCCTGGAGCTGTGGGGATTGGTGGAGTTTTTAGAGGAAGGGATGAAGCATTAAGTGGGCTTTTAGAGGTCTAATCGGGGTTGCTGATTCTTCAAAAGCAGAAATCATGGCTGTACTCACAGGTCTTCAAATTGCTAAAGAAAAGGGCTGGTCTGTTCTAACTATAAAAGGAGACTCTGCAAATACAATAAGATGGTTAGGGGAGGAGGGAGGCCCTTGGAGACTAGCTAATTACCTGTCTAAGGCCAGAGACATTTTGGACACCATGGCCATAAATTTAATCTAGATTCCCAGGGAACTAAATGCTACAGCTGATGGTTTGGCTAAATCAGGTACCTTTAAGGAAAATCTGTATAGTAAAAGAATTCTGCCTTTGTAATTTCTTTTGCTGTTTTTCTTGTAGTCTGTACATATTCTCATGCACCTTCTCTTTTCTTAATGCAACCAGTTATCTTCTCTCAAAAAATATTTCTATGATTTTAAAAGTTACAGGTTGGGAAAATAGATCAGTGACAATTAATTTATTTATGAAAACAAGTCAAATATTACAAAAGTAAAGACACTTCCTCAGAGAAGCAATTCTATTGAGCACCTTAGCTAGAAACCCCCTATCCCAACTTCTTCACCACATAAATATATTCATATTGGGGCCCACCAATGTTTGCTGGAAAGAACAGCATGTTTAATCATGCAATTTTTTTTGAAGAAAATAGAAATATAGGTAGTCAGATAAAAGAATAAGCTTAATTATAACACAAAATACACATGAAAAGAGGGTTTTTTTCAGCATCACATTAAAAGAGGATTACAGGCAATTAGACCCTAATTAGAAGCAAAATTATGCAATGGAATCATCTAAAGTCTATGAAGATGGAATTTAATATCACACCACCCACCATACTGCTTTTCTTATTTAAAAATAATGATTACATTTATGCTATATCTTAGCAAAAAAGAGGATGTTCCAAAGGATTTACCCTCTGCTATTCAACCAGGCAGCTGACCAATAAGGTCAATATTCCACAAAATTACCTATGGCGATCCAAACTTTTAATGAAATCCCACCACACTTTGATCACGAATGAGAAACAGAAGACGTAAGGAATTGATCTTTGCCCATCAGCCCATTCCCCACATACATAACGTTTGTTCTGATGAGGAATTCTCAAGCTTTATCTATAACAAAATGATTTCATTAACCACTTAAAAGTACATGCATAAAAATCTGAGGAGAAAAATAAAGCCAGCATAATGGGCCTAGCCTAGTCTTCATAAAATCGTCCCCATGGCCCATGCTAAAAATCTAAAATGTCTCTAGGGTCTTGGATTCCATTATTTCCAGAGCTGGGAATACATAAAAAACAAGGATTATATTAGTATTTCACAATCTACTGGGTAGCTTTTTATGTGATTCAGATTTTCGAATGTTGTATCATATTCCAAATATTGTAGTTGAACCCATGTCAACAGTTCCAAATGCTAATGTCTATACAGTACAAGTAATCCCTATTTACCCCTTGCTTAGCTAAAGCATCCAACATCATATTAGCCAATCTCCTAACCCAATGCATCCTCAAATTAATATTTCTAGTAAGCCGTTTCAAGCCCCTTAATCTCCTAAAAAGAAAATATTGTCACAGCTGACAGTATCAGGTCAACATCCATTTGTGATTTGCTCCACAGAGACGGATATTATGCATGCATAACAAGGACACACAAGCACAGCAAGAAAGAAATTTGTAAAAAGCCGCCAGCAAATCAAACAGCAATACCACATTTGTACTCATAACAAGGAGACAACCCTCAGAAGTCAGAAGCCCCCCCCTCCTCCACCCACATCTGTACTCTTCTGATGTGGATGTGTCGTAAGAGCTCCTGTGTTAGGCAGACCCTAACAACATGGCTGGATATGGTAGAGGATATGAAATTTACACTAAAAGTTGAAGTATGCAGCACAATAAAGCGCACTTGTACAGGTATCCAGGTATCATAATAGTATTCAACTATACATGTATGCAGAGCAAGACAACAAGATGATATCCTGCACAGGAATTGGACACAAGTTGCCTCAAGGTATTCCATTTAATAAATTAAAGGGAAAATTGCCAACCCTAATAATGACAAATACTTGCAGCGAGTAGAAGGAGACATTTAAGTGAGACATATTTAAACAGAAGCACAATTTATTGATTAAAAAATTAAATAGGAGTCAGTTTCCCTGAGTTCCTTAAATCATGAGGCTAGACCCCACTTTCTTCAAATCTATAACCAAGGCAAAAGTTTAAAAAACTAAAAAAAACATAAACACAAAAGCAGAGAGAGAGAACCAATGTAGTTCACAAAAGATATCACTGTTGCACACCAATTTATGAAACACGGGGAAGAGGAAGATCTATGAGCATTGAGAATGATATGTTGCTAATCCAAATAGTTTAAACTACCCAAGAAATATCAGAATCAAATATAATTAGATTATTAGAAGCAAATAATAATGTGTTATCATATCTTGCAATCCATAGAGTTACCAATAATTGTAACATATCTTGCATTGGCATCAAGGAAACAGACTACAACATATGGCTCAAGAAACAAATTCACCTTTCTGGTGCAGTTGAAAAGAGATCATCAAGCTCCATGGGTTGCAAGGCCCCATCCTAATAAATACAAGGTCCAGAGTGTCAAAGCTTCAAAATCCTTGTGGTTATGGAATATAAGACTTGCTAGCTTTAAAAGTAAACCAATAATTGTTAAGGCCTCTTACAACACTATATGGCAAGCTGAATCTACCATCTCATAGTAAATGCAAGTCGTAGTCTAGGGAATCCACTGTAAAATTCTATTTGGGTGTAGACAGCTTGACAATACACTTCTTCCTTGCACTTACAGCAGTGTTTTAAAAGCAGAAGGTGCAAGAAAGCACAAATGGCTTTTTGCAGCCAATGCACAAGGCGCAACGCGAAGACCGCACCTCTTTGAAGCAAAGCGCAAATTCTTTAAAATTAAAAAAAAAAATGCAAAAAGAGACAACATGGTAAAGGAACAAGGAGGAGAGCAATGCATACACCATCAATGTCAAACAAGGTGAAGATACCCTTCAGAAAATCCACAGCTTCATTTGTCAGCTCCACACTCTACAAGATTGAGATTAGGAAATAAATATTTCACACATTTTCTTTCTTACAGGTAACATAACTTTTTTCAGAATAAGATAACATAAAATTTAAGAGGGAAAAAAGGATATAAGGGAAGCCCATGCCCAGCTCCCAGAAAGAAGGAACAAAATAAGCTCTAGCAGAGGCAGCTTTAGACCTCAATATATCACTTCCCTTGGTGTTCATAGGAGACTTGTACCCCTACCCTACACAACTGTCATTCACTAGTTTGCTAGCATGCTCAACAATACATAGAGGGAAGATAAACCAAATTATTCAACTACAGTAAAAAGATTGTAAGAGAGAATAGGTTTCAGATGCAAGTAGTCAATGTAGTAGCATATTTCTAATTAGAGGCCAGGAAGTGAAAACAGCATATGGAATCTCATGAAGCAGAGAAGTCAAATGCAACACAGTTACACAGACGCCCCACATTCCACCTTCCACCATGGAATCATCTACATCACATGTCATGGATATGATGAAAGCTAGGAATCAATTAGCAGGGTGGCTCTTTAATTGGAAAAAGATATTCCAGAGTAGCAGATTAAGACACCTTAATCTTCTGACCACTGATTAAGAAGTCTTTCCCAATCAGGATCTCTTTTCAAAGAGTGTGAATGGCTGAATATCGAAAATGTGCAGCAATTTAATCCAAACATAAACGAGGTCTTGGATTTTGAAAACACATAAATGCATGGCTGTCACTTTTGAGCAGAAATAACAATGCAAGATCTTTCTAGAATCTACAGCAATTGCAGGTGATTCTTCTCAAAAAAAAAAAACATTCTTTTTGAAAAAAGAATTGCTATTCAGAACAATTTCTTTCATTAGTCTTTAAAAAAAATATCTCGCAGTTTAGCATATTGTGCCTCAAAACCAGCATTGCATGTAAATAGAAGAATTTTTTGTTCCAGACGCTCCATCAGATTCTAACACTCCATAGATTCTTGAGAGATAGCTCTACATAAAATTTCCTTTCTCTTCTTGCTTATTTGACATAAATGAACAATTCATGTACAAAATGAATGTCGTGTTTCCTATAATACATTATCAAGTAACAAAGATAAAATAGTAGACCTTTTTCCTGTAGGTGTATAATGTTAAAATTCTAAAACAATGGAATACTTTATATTTTTTAGGATGTATCCATGAGTCCTTGTTTTCTCAGTTTTCTGGGTCAGACACCAGCTACATGTTGGATTCCGATACCGGTGTCAGCATCCATGCAACACTGCTCAAAAGAGGCAGTGTTTGGTAATGTGGTGTTGTGTTCCCATTTTGACTTCTCGCAAGCACCACATAGCTAATTTGACTTTAACATTCAAAAAAAATGTATTTGATTGACCAGATTTAACTTGAAACAGGAACACCACATTTTGCATCAGATTTTGTGCATGAGGAACACTTCATCTTGTGTCTAGGGGACATTCATACTTAATTTGTCCTAATGTGACACCTAATGGCACCTATATATTTGAATTTATAGTAAGAAAATACTCTGCAATATATTTCATCCCTAAATGTCTTTCTTTCTCTATTTCCAATGTGTTTGTAATGCAGATCTACATCAATATAGAATTAATCATGCAGTTTGGCATGTGCTCTAAGGGTACTTTAACAATATAAAAAAAAAACATATATGATTAAAAATTATATCGTATATGCTAGGGGTGCAACTTGGGCGGCTCCAACCCGAGCCCGAACCGGCCCAACCTAGAATTTTACACAAGTTGGGCTTGGATTTTCGGTCCTCGGGCTGGGCTCGGGCCCAAGAAGTTGGGCTTTTTATTTTTTGGGCCGGGCTTGGGCCTAGCCCTTAGGTAGCCCGAACCCGGCCCAAGCCCAGTCCAATTATATACATTTATACATATATATGTGTATATATGTAAACGTTGCATGCATACATACATACATACATATTTGTATATATAACATTTGTATACATATTTACATACATAAATAAATATATGTATTGTTGGAAGATTTCTGTAATTATGTATTATATTTGATTATGTGCTATTTTAGGTAATTGAGAGATTTGTGAAATGTACAAATATTTTTAGGAATCAGTTTTATTTTTCCTTTAATTAGGGAGATTTGTTACCTAGTTTGTATCCTAGAGAGAGCTATAAATTTTGATGTACAGAAGCATAAAATAATATCCCATTCTTCATATCTTTCTGTCTCTTCTTTATGGTATCAGAGCAGAAAAGACCTAGGGTTTGTTTCTGCGTTTCTGTCCCTAAAAAATGTCCGAAGTCACGTCCAGTTCTCAGCCTCCTCAGCCTTCTCAGCCTGAGCCCCAGATTATCCGGAATCTGCTTGAAAATCACCCTATTCAAATCACTACAATCCGACTAAATGGTGACAACTTTCTCCAGTGGTCACAATCTGTTCGCATGTATCTCGGAGGGAGAGGGAAAATTGGCTATATCACAGGAGATGCGAAGAAGCCTGATGTGAAGGATCCAGCCTATGTTGTTTGGGATGCTGAAAATTCCATGGTGATTACGTGGTTGGTTAACTCCATGACTGAAGAGATAGGGGCAAATTATCTCTGCTATTCTACAGCCAAGGAATTATGGGACAATGTCTCACAGATGTACTCTAGTTTAGGGAATCAATCCCAAGTGTACGAATTAACTCTACAACTCGGAGATATTCGCCAAGGTGAGAACTCTGTGACTAAGTATTTTAATTCTCTTAAGAGAATTTGGCAGGACCTGGACTTATTCAACGATTACGAGTGGAAGTCACCCGATGACTGCAATTATTACAAGAAGATGGTGAATGTTGGCCGAGTCTTCAAGTTTCTTGTAGGTTTAAACGTTGAATTCGATGAGGTTTGTGGCCGAATTATTGGAAGAAACCCTCTGCCCCCAATCGGTGAGGTATTTGCAGAAGTACGTAGAGAAGAAAGCCGAAGACAAGTGATGCTTGGAGAGAAGGCTGCAGGTACAACCGGACCTGTGGAAGGGTCACCCTGATTAATTCCGAGGCCCAAGTCAGTCGAAAGTCATCCCAAAATCAGCGGGTTGGAGACAAGAATAACCTGCGCTGTGATTACTGTGGGAAACCTCGCCATACCCGAGAGAATTGCTACAAACTGCACGGGAGACCATCCAATGGCAGGGCGAACAAACCCGGTGAACAGAATATACCTACAGCAAACGAGGCTGAATCATCTCCATTCAATAAAGAGCAAATAGATCATCTTCTTAAACTTCTAAAATCCTATTCGTTGGCACTCTCAATTCTAGGAAAATCAGGTCCTTGGATCATAGATTCAGGGGCCTCCGATCATATGACAAGCTTCTCTAATCTATTTAGTTCCTATTATCCTTGTTCTGGTATTGAAAAAGTGAGAATAGATGATGGTAGTCTTTCATCTATTGCAGGCAAAGGAAACATTAAAATTTCAGAAAAAAATACTCTGAAATTTGTTATACATGTTCCAAAACTTGCCTGCAATCTTCTTTTTGTCAGCAGATTGTCTAAAGATACTAACTGCTCCATTCTGTTTCTTCCTTCCACTTGTGTTTTTCAGGACCAGAACTCGGGGAAGTCGATTGGAACTGCTAGAGAGATAAATGGACTCTACTACTTTGATGAAACCGCTATTGGTAATAAAAAAGTTCATGGTTTAAGTAGTACGAGTTCAATCTCTGTCTGTGATCAAGTTATATTATGGCATAGAAGATTAGGGCATCCTAGTTTTCCATATCTCAAACATTTGTTTCCTAAATTGTTTAAAGGAATTGATTGGTCAAAACTTCATTGTAAGGCTTGTCATTTGACTAAAGATCATCGTGTTTTATTTCCAATAAAACCGTATTTTGGTTCAAAACCATTTTATTTGTTACATAGTGATGTTTGGGGCCCATCTAAGGTTAACACACTTTCTGGAAAAAAATGGTTTGTGACTTTTATTGATGACCATACAAGGGTATGTTGGGTTTACTTGTTGGAAAGGAAATCAGAGGTTGAACAAAGATTTAAAGATTTTTTCCTAATGATTGAAAATCAATTTCAAACCAAAATTGGTATTCTAAGATCAGATAATGGGACTGAATACTTTAACAAATACTTAGGAGCATTTCTGACCGAAAAAGGTATTATCCATCAATCAACTTGTCGTGACACACCACAACAGAATGGAATTGTTGAAAGAAAAAATAGGAACCTTCTTGAGGTAGCTAGAGCCATCATGTTTTCTATGAATGTACCTAAATATCTCTAGGGAAATGCTCTCCTAACTGCATGTTACCTGATAAATAGAATGCCATCTCAAGTTTTAAAATATGAAACTCCTTTACAGAATCTGAAAAAGTGTTTTCCCACATCTCAAATAACTACTGATCTTCCTTTAAAAGTGTTTGGTTGTGTCTGTTATGTGTATATACCAAATGTTTTTCGATCAAAACAGGATCCAAAAGCTGAAAAGTGTGTGTTTCTTGGTTATGCATCTAATAAAAAGGGGTACAAATGCTTTAATCCAGTTACAAAGAAATTTTTTGAGAGTATGGATGTACACTTTGCTGAGGACCAACCTTTCTTTCAAAAAAATTCTCTTCAAGGGGAGAACATAAGTAAGGAAGATAATTTTTGGGAAACTTTACCTATTCTAGAAGAATTTATACCTTTGATTAATTCTAATAAGCAAGTTTCGGAAACAATTGTTGAAAGAATGGAACCTAGTGATAGTACTCTTAATCTAAATTTGCCAGATACTACGTTATCAGAGACAGGGGGAGAAGTACTTCAAACAGATCACAATCCTCATCCTGAGCTTTAGTTTTGTACCAGGAAGAGGTTTCACAAATGTACTACTGTTCCAGTTGTTCCTACAGCAGAAGTCCAATCCAATTTACCGAGTGAAGGTCCTACAACTCAGAGTAATCCTTCTTCTACTCCTATTCCGTCTTTATCTAATGATTTGCCTAATCTGTCCTCTTCAGATCTTGACATTCCAATTGCATTAAGAAAAGGTACCCGAGCTTGCACAAAACATCCTATTGCAAAATACTTGTCATATGAGAAATTATCACATACTCATAAAGCATTTGTGTCTAGGATTTCTAATCCGTATGTGCCAAGAACTGTTCAGGAAGCATTAGATGATCCGAAGTAGAGGTTAGCTGTGATGGAAGAGATGAATGCTCTTAGGAAAAGTAATAGGTGGAGTATTACTGATCTACCCCATGACAAGAAGACAGTCGGGTGCAAATGGGTGTTCACAGTGATGTGCAAGGCTGACAGAAGTGTGGAGAGATACAAAGCAAGACTCGTAACAAAAGGATTTACCCAAACTCATGGTATAGACTACCAAGAGACTTTTGCTCTCGTTGCTAAAATTAACTCTATCAGAATACTTCTTTCTCTTGCAATTAATTTTAACTGGCCACTTCATCAGTTCGATGTCAAGAATGCCTTCTTGAATGGAGACCTAAAAGAAGAAGTATATATGGACTTACCACCAGGATTTGAAGAAAGTCTTGGAAGAAGCAAAGTTTGCAAGTTAAAAAAAAATCCCTATATGGGCTAAAGCAATCACCAAGAGCTTGGTTTGAACGATTTGGGGATGTAATAAGGCGGCACGGCTTCTCACAAAGTCAAGCTGATCATACTTTATTTTTCAAGCACTCCACCGAAGGTAAGATAGCTATTTTGATAATGTATGTAGACGATATTATCATGACTGGGAATGATTTATTTGAAATCAACAAGTTGAATAATCTTGAGGCTGAATTTGACATTAAAGACCTGGGAAAACTTAAATATTTTCTCGGAATGGAGTTTGCAAGGTCCAAGGAGGGAATCTTTATCAACCAACGCAAATACATTCTTGATTTGCTCAAGGAGACAGGGATGACAGGTTGTAAAGCCGCAAAAACTCCAATGGACCCAAATATGAAGTTAAAAGCAGCAACAGCAAATGAGGTGGTTGATCGAGAACGCTATCAAAGATTAGTTGGAAGACTAATCTATTTGTCGCACACAAGACCTGATATAGCCTTTGCAGTAAGTGTAGTAAGTCGGTTTATGCATTCACCTTGTTCAAAAATAGGGGCCATCTCCAAGTCGAAGCCTACACAGATGCAGATTGGGTAGGTGATATAAATGATAGAAGATCTACTTCAGGTTACTGCACTTTGGTAGGAGGGAATTTGGTCACCTGGAGGAGCAAAAAACAGAGTATTGTAGCAAGGAGTAGTGCAGAGGCAGAATTCTGCTCTGTTGCACATGGCTTTTGTGAAGTGTTATGGATCAAAAGGCTCCTAGAAGAGTTGAAGGTTCCTACACCAACACCTATTAAAGTCTATTGTGATAACAAGGCAGCTATTTCCATAGCTCATAATCCAGTTCTACACGACAGAACAAAGCATGTAGAAGTGGATAAACATTTCATCAAGGAGAAGATAGATAGTGGTGTGATATGCATGTCCTACATACCCACCACGAGCCAAGTAGCAGACATTCTCACCAAAGGGCTTCCTAGGGCGCAGTATGAGAACTTAGTTAGCAAGCTTGCCATGAGTAATATATTCATGCCAGCTTGAGGGGGAGTGTTGGAAGATTTCTGTAATTATGTATTATATTTGATTATGTGTTATTTTAGGTAGTTGAGAGATTTGTGAGCTGTACAAATATTTTTAGGAATCAGTTTTATTTTTCCTTTAATTAGGGAGATTTGTTACCTAGTTTGTATCCTAGAGAGATTATGTGCCATTCTTCATATATTTCTGTCTCTTCTTTATGTATATATATTTGCATAAATACATTTATATATGTATAATTTTAGAGTGGGTTCATTGACCAACCAGAGCCCGGCTTGGGCACGAGCCCAACCCGAGTGCATCAAATTACAGGGCAGGTTGGGCTTGGTTTGGGAAAATCAGGTTTGACCTCGGACTTGGGCCTTAAGCCGAAATTTTAGGGTCGGGCCTAGGTTGACCATAAACCCAGCCCAACCTGCTTGTCTTGCACCCCTAGTATATGCAATGATATAGCAATGAACAGAGTGGGATGGCAGAACAGGATTCATGTAGCATAGCAGTTCAGACAAGGCTTAGTTGAGTCAAACATTAGATAAATGAACTTATGCAAAGAGTATAGTTTTATTTGTTTTATACTCTAAAAAAGTTTTCTATACATGTCAATGGTCCAATGACCTCTAGTGTTCACCCATCACTTTTAGCACTGCTATGGAATAATTTTTTTCTATACATGTGAATGGTCTAGTGACTCAGGTTAGCTACAAAAGGGTAACTTCTGTGATGTTTAGCATTGCTATGGAATAATTTTTTTCTATACATGTGAATGGTCTGGTGACTCAAGTTGGCTTCCAGAAGGATGACTTTGTGAAGTGTTGCTCCTCATGGATTTGTTCCCTTCTCCCTAGGGGTGGCCACGAGCCGAGCTCTTCACAAGCTACTCGAGCTCGGCTTGTGAACCGAGCTCGAATATATATATATATAGAGAGAGAGAGAGAGAAAATAATATATAATAAAATTATTATAATTCTTATTTTTTAAATATTAAATAAAATTAATATATATTACATGTAGAACATAATTATACATTATTTATTGATAAAATACATGTTTAAACATACCAATATATATACATGTATATGCATATATACATATATGTATGGATTTACATATTGCTAATGTGGCACGGTCTCACCCATTCAATCCAGATGGTCGAACCGGTAACACACAACCCAAAGGCAAAAATGGTTCGGCCTTCAGGTCAGTTTTTAAAACATTGATTATAAGGGTATGGTTCTCTAATAGCAAGCTACACACCAAGGACACAGCATGTAAATCATAGTTAGATGAGTCAAAAAGAAGAATACTAAAACTAAATTTTGATTTACTCAGTTTTTTGAATATTGCACTTTTTTTGTACCCATGCATACAGGATAGAAAATGTACAGAAAGGATATGGGCCCTAGCACTGTGTCTTGTTATGCAGGGTGCTGTATATGCTCTCATAGCTTCCTCAAGGTTTTGGAAGGACCTGTTGGTGGAAGGTGATTGTCAAGTAGAGATTGACTGGTTGACTACTAAAAGGGATGATCCTGGCCTCTTAGATTTCTGTTAAGAGAAACAAAATTTCTAGTAGCCAATCTGAACTGTTCATTCAGATGAACCCATAGCACAGAAAATGATAGAATCTATCAGTTGATGCACTAGAAGAAGTAAAGTTCATAGGGAAAGGGAGGAAATGTTGGGCTTCAAGAGGACTTGGACCTGATTTCAAACAGTGGGTGATTTTATGGGTTTCTATTTGCCAGCTTGCAGCTGTTATTTTATCTGTATTCAGCTTGTATTATCTGCCATTCCAACAACTTGAAATGTTGGTATTAGTTTTTCTTTCCACAAAATTAATAAAATGTGAATCTTGTTACTAATCAAAAAATATACTATTAAACTACAAATTAAATCATGACAAAAACAACTATGATACACCTGATTTTCTGAAATTAGGACCAAGTATTTCTGGATAAAGCTATTCAGTCAGGTTCTGACTTCCATCCCACCAAAAATCAGGGCATTGGTTGGGAGGTGATACATAAGAAAATTAACATTTGCAGTATGCTTCAATGCAGGAACCCAATTGATCCCTCTCAACCCATATTTGTTGTCGTTGTGATTTCTACAGCAAGGCCACTCACCATTTATTAATCTCCTGTGCCTATACTTCAGGAATTTGGGAACATTTGTTGCATTATTTGGAGTTGGAAGGTTCCCAACCACAAGACATTTCAGTATTGTTTGACTTGGCTTGGTTATCTACCCCACATTTGAGGGGAAAGATTACATGCATGTGTTCAAGAGAAGCAGTCTTTTGGACAATGTAAGAGGTAAGGATTGCTAGGATTTTCTATAATAAGAAACAAGGAGTAAGATCAACCAGCCTCATGATTATTGGAATAGCATACTAGTTACATAATATAGAGGAGTTCCATGCATTCTCCACTACATACTAAGGGGATGGTATGCAGTGGCTTCTCTATCAGCAGCAATAGGCATACCTGTCCAGCACTGGGTAACCCCTTCATCTGAATTCATCAAGTTGAATTTTGATGGATGTTTTTGGGGAATCAATGTCCTGGTCTTGGAAGAGTACTTGGGCCATGGTGTGAGGTATTGCATGGATAATCAAGTTCAGTTGTTCGAATGACTATCAGCATGATCTTATATCTCTTCTCAAAAAGCTATTCCTTGCACATTCCCTTGGATGTGTGAGAGTAGAGGTTGAGAGTGATATGAAGATTGTTATGGGATAGATGAGGGATGGAAATGATGGTCCATTCCTCCTTGGGTCCATCAATCTATCAGCTTAATAGGGAGGCTAGATCATTAGTGGCCAAAGAAAGATATGGTTCTGCACTTCTGCTGGATTAAAAGGGACTAATGATTTGGCTATTTTTTTATTAGTGATTTGGCTGATTCGCTGGATCAGATGGCATTCGTTTTTTTTCTTTTTTTTCTTGTGAAGGACTTGCAGTGGGTCGTAACTTATCAAACTAGGTTCTACAGGTTTTATCTTTTTAAAATTTTTCTGCTTCCTGTAGCTATCACGTGCCTCATAACTTTTTGTAAAAATAATACTCACATTTTTCCTATGAAAATAAATTTAAAAAAAAAACAACCACCCCAGTTCCACCATGAAGAGGAGTATGAAAATAAACAGAAGTGATGATCTAAAGACTCGACAGACATACTGATACACAAAAAGGGGCATGACTGGGGCTAAAATGGTAATATATGACGTTGGAGTACCTCCACAGAGGAGTCCCACCATATTGGACACTTCATTTTTTACTGTCAATTCCTTGTCCACCACATGTGACATGTCCAGCCAAAAATGTGTATCATTCTTATTTCACACCTATTTTCACATACTTCACATGTTCAATTTACTCTAGAAATCAGACATTTATTACAAATATGGAAAATTTATATTGAATGCTTTACATAAATGAATCTATAAGACCTGAAGACCCTAGAACCAAATACTTGAGCAAGTTCAGCTTTCCCTTCAATCAGAGAACTAGAAAATCAGACCAAGTTATAACAAAGCATTCAATAAATTCAAAGAAATATGAAGCCATAAAGATATGGCATCAATTGAATAATAGAAATACCTGATCAGGAGCCCGTTTCTGTGGAACTGGAAGTAGATCATCCCTGAGTTTGATATCATTATCGTAACCGAATTTCCTCAGGACAGTCCATGTGGTCTCAAGTCGCCCTTTCTCTATGAAAAGTGTGTGGAGGAAAAGGAACCCTGTCAAGGTAGGACCACGGCTATTTACCCCTTCTGGCAACTTCTCTTGAACAACTCTCTTAACACCCATTATTTCAGAGGGCTGGAGAGGAGCATTAAAACATTTCACCTGTTTACAAGCATTACAAGTCCATTCAAAATGTTATACATTTAAGATGAATATAATGCATCAATTTACCACTAGAACCACTTAATAAAGGTAAAAGATAGTGTAGATTTTAGATGATAAAAACTTACCTGAAAATCATTCAATTCTGCATCACTAAGAGCACCATCCCTGTCGTGATCACACAAAATAAATATGTGTTTCAAGGCTCTGACACACCAGGGCTTTAAGGTCTGTGTTTCTTGATCAAATAATGGAGCAGTGGGATGAAGCACTGCTTTCTGAGCATAATAAAAAACCTCAGGAACCTGCAAAGGAAGAAATTTAACTCGCATTGACCTAACAACAGAAAAGCCAAGACAGATTAAATCGTGAAGCCAACAGTTGTTGGGATTCACCAAGCTACAATCCTGGAGTCCTAGATTGTCTTCTAAAACCTTCTAAAATTTTGCAACCTTAAACCATTATTGCTCTTACACTCCTTGAAGTGACAAGCCAAATAAAAAATATATTTCAGCAAGGAGAGGGGAAAATCATTGAAATTAAAGTAACTGGTACAGCAGAAATATTGCTCAATGATGCCAATAGGGTCATGTCCAATAAACAAAATTGGTTGAATGTATACCCAAAGGGCAAAATTAAAAAATAATAATAATAAAAAGCACACACACACACAAGAAAGAGTAAGCAGGAAGCACTGACATAAGGAGGGGAAACTTAAAACACCTGAATTTGATTAACCGCAGAACAGTCTATACAAGTCTCAATTTCCCGAAACTGTTGCATGATGGGTGACATTACTTGCTCCAGGCTCGCCTGTTGATTATCGTCCCGCAAATCTAGCTTGCAACCAACCACAACCACAGGCACCTTCACCTGAAATTTGAAAAGGTACTATATCAACACGACTAATAAACATTAAAAGAATGTATGGCAAAAGCGACCAACAACCAGCTATTCAATCAGCAGTAGGAGAAACAAAAAGACGTATCATAAAATGTATAAAACCTCAAGACGACGAAGTTCTGGGAGCCAGAAGGTGCTCAATCGATCGAGCGTTTCAGGCTGATCGCATGCATAAGTCAATACCACAGCATCAGCATGCTTCAATTCCTCGGCAAGAGTATTCCTGCTGTCGAATCTACCAGAATATGGAAAATTAACAATTAAACCACTAAGACATTTAAACAAATAACTCCAGTTGCCATGAATAAGACATTGTAAATGAACTTAACAATAATATGAAACCTTGATGAAGTATCGATGATTGTAAGTGGAACTCGATCAGGATAGAAATCTGCCGGCAACCGCGTTGGCGGCAATACTGGTGGAACATTGCTGGGAAACGCCTCAGCTGCAGTTGTCACAATCAAACTCGACTTCCCAGTTCCAGAGTCTCCTGCAACGACGACACGAACGTTGTTTCGACCGCCCGAGCTTGCGTTCCCAGCAGACCCCGCCATTAAAATTTAAAGCAGATAAAATCTATGGAATGGAGAAGAACCCAGATGAGCTTAAAATATCAAAAGCAGAAGAAGAAGCCCTAACTATCAAACGAAGAAGGAGATTCAGCAAACGATATAAACCTCAGAAACCTCTAGACTTCAATGGATTTCTCGGCGGTTGAATGAACCGTCGACACCCTTAACTCGAGCGCTGAAACTGAAATAGCCAAATGCTTGGGAAGGAAGCTACAAAATAGACTGAGAATTGAGAAATAAAATTCAAGAACTTGGGTATATATATTATTTTGTTTTTGTTTAAATTAATTCTATTTGTCTATTTCTATGACTGCTTCTTGCCAACTTCAGCTGACACTGAAATATTCAGATGCGAGACGCGAGAACCCTAGAGGCTCCGAGTTCGGCCTGGTAGTAGACAATAGAGTAATACGGGTTGGAGAGAAACCGGCAACAGTTTTGGGCCCATATGAATTGTTTTTGGTAGACTGGGCCCATATGACTTCGCATTCACGTTAGGCGTGCAGATCTGAGCTTATGAAATGGGCCCACAATAATTGGATTTTGGATCAAAGGTTCCTTTACTTGGGCCTGCGGATGAAATGGTGTAAAGGGCTGTCACCTGTCAATGGGTGTCAGGCTCTGGTCGATTCGATCCGACCCGACCCGATATAAAACACATGTGGTTCCAAGTTCCCACCAGAATCCAGACTGTGTAGGTAGGTCGTTAGAAACCAGAACCCACTAATTATTAATAAGGTTTATGTGCTCTGACCCAGTGAAGATGGGTATTCAAAGATACAAACTCACAAATTAGGGTTTCAACTTGTGAGGGCCCAAGTAGAGCGCCTGGACGAACGCAGCCCAATATTTTCATATGGATTGGGCTTGGATCCTTGGTTGCTTTGAGATCAAAATCTCTGTCAAGAGGGGTGCCAGAGTCCAACCCAATTTTGACCCGACTAGAGCCTAGTCCAATTATGTTACATATATACGCAATACATACATGCAGAAAATATATCATATTCTTATTTCATGGATTAAATTGTTATTTTTAAATAGAATTAAGACAATTTTTTAATCAATTGGACCTAATGGGCACCCCTGACCAACCAGATTCTGGCTCAGGCCCAAACCAGATGGCAGTGTATCAGGGCTGCCGTGCATAGATATTATTCATTATCGGCTTATAGTGCTATTAATAATTACTTATATTAATTATTATAACTAATTATTTAGAATATTATTTACCAATTACAATTTTATAATGAAACAAACAATTATTTATATTAAATAGTATTATAAATTATGAATAGTAATAATATAATATTCATAATACTAATATTATAATATAATAATATAATATTACTAACATTATAAATTAATGATTAATATTACAATATTCGTTATAATATGTTATAGTAATATTCTAATAGAAATTAATTAATTACAATATTAATTATCACCATACAGTTTCATTAATTAATAAATACTAATTAATTACTAATTATTAATAATATTTCATTAACTAATAATAGTAATTCATAATTAAGTAATAATTAATTATTATTACTTATTATTAATAATAGTTAATTAATTGTTAGCAATAAATATTAATTATTAATAATAAGTATTAATTAATCATAAAATAATTAATTATTAATTAGTGATTAATAATTAATGAATTAATCATTAATCTTAGGTAATATTTATTACAATAATTTTTAATATTGTTTTTTTATTGAATTATATAGATAAATAAAAAATCTCTTATATGGGGTTAAATTGGACATTTGACATTTTTTCATAATTCAGAACAATATTCTCTGAGAGAAAATAAAAGTTCACCAATGCCAATATATCTCTTAATGTAATTATTGCACTTTTAGAGGTCGGACATCAAAGCAAACGAACAGGCCCTTAATTTCTTATTTTTATTTTCAATTTCAATATTCATATTTTCACAATATGTTTCAAGTAAAATATCTAAACCATCTTTTCATAATCCTATGATCTAATATTGTATCTAAGCAATAAAGAGTATAAATGTTCTCCCAATATTTTTTAAATTTATTTTCCATTATTTCAACAATACTTTTAAATTGTAGATTCTTTCTATATTTTGCAAAACAATCAATAATCATCATTAATTGATGAGCTAAAATATAACTAGTTGGATAATAAATACCCGATAATTCATTAGTTGCATTATAAAAATGTTTTAAAAAATCTATTATACAATTTGTTATTTTCCAATCTTCCTCAAATATAATATCACTATGCATTTTTTACATTATAAAAATCATTAAGAATTTGTTCGTGAGAAATACAACTTTCTAATATAGCATAGGAAGAATTCAATATATGTTTAACATTTAAAGCATCTTAAAGACATAAATTTAAGATATGACATGCACATCTAATATTAAATAATTACCATTTAAATACGGTTTTAATTGAGATTTTAAAATATTTATTGTTGAATCATTATTACTGGCATTATCAAAACTAATATAAAATAATTTATTGTTAGCTTTATAAGCATGTAAAGTATTTAAAGTACTTGCAGCTGATGTAACCATTTCTCGTCACGTATCGGTTTTTTTGGCTAAGTACCTTATCGTTTGGTCTGCTCCCAAGTGGCCTGTGACTCAGAGGCTGAAGTGGAGCTCCCTGGTGGTGAACTACACTGTGGTGAGCTACCTTGATGAGTTGCTTAGTGGTGAGCTACCTGGTGGCGAACTACCTTGTGGTAAGCTACCTTGATGAGCTGCTTGGTGGTGAGTTACCTAGTGGCGAACTGCCTTGTAGTGAGCTACCTTGATGAGCTGCTTGGTGGTGAAACCCAACTGCTCCCTGCATGAGATGATCATCTCATCTTTGTAGACGGCGGGAGCTGAGGGACCCATCATCCTTGCAGAAGATGATCTGCTCATCCATGTAGACGGCAGGAGCTGAGGGACATGTGAGAACTGAATCAAAGAACCCGAGGGTGTTTACCCGGCGAGGTCACTCCGATGGCTAAGTCAACACTTAGTAGCTAGCTGAGAATGATATTAGAGAATGAGAGAGCTAGAGAGCAAGGGTTATCGTCCTCCTTTCGCCCCTGGGGGGTGAGGTCTTTATATACTGGAGTCCTTGTGGGTTAGGTGGAACAGTTTCTGGATTCCCGTTGTGATGGGACCTGCTTTCATGTTAGATGGGGATAAAGCCACCAACTGGTAAGGTTGCCCATTTCCGCCAAACTCGTGGAGTGGATGAGCTAATATAGCCGCTAGAAGTCACAATCCCGTAAAATGCGGGGTACGGTGGTGAGCTCCTCGGGGTTGTCAGGTTGGCGCCTGTGTCAGGCCGCTAGGTTGGTGCTTGGGCCAGGCCGCCAGCTCGTGCCAGGGCTAGGTCACGCCTAGGCTTGGCTGCCAGCTCGTGCCAGTGCCAGGTTGCCAGCTCGTGCTAGGGCTAGGCCACCAGGCCGCGCCTATGCCAGGTCGCGCCTGTGCCAGGCTACGCCTGGTGGGACACCATCAACTTAGCAAAGGCAAGTTGTTGCCAAAGTGGTCCCGGGTGTCACTTAGTTGTTATGAGGTGCCAGGTGTCATAATGTCATTGGAGGGCCAAATCCGCCCTCATCATTTTCCCCCCACTCCCAAGCTGAAAGTAACTCGGTGAAGGGAGTAGATTTCTCCTTTTGGCCCGTAATTCGACGAGCTCGTAAGTGTTGATTCAATTTTCTAGGCTTTTGGAACGACTTGTAGTCCACTCTCCTTGGCTTTGCCCATGCCAACGAGGCGACTGCGTCTTGTGCAGTATTGTAGCCTTTAGGCTTTGGGAGCGAATCGTAATCCACTCCTGTTGACTTTTCCCATCCCGAATAGGCGACTGGGTCTTAAGTAACATTGTAGCCCGTAGGCTTTGGGAGTGACTTGTAGTCCACTCCTATACTTTGCCCATGCCGAATAGGCGAATGGGTCTTAAACAGTATTGTAGCCCGTAGGCTTTGGGAGCGACTTGCAGTCCACTCTTCTTGATTTTGCCCATGATGAAGAGGCGATTGGGTCTTAAGTAGTATTGTAGCCCATAGGCTTTGGGAGCAACTTGTAGTCCACTCTTATTGATTTTGCCCATGCCGAAGAGGCGACTAGGTCTTAAGCTGTATTGTAACCTTTAGGCTTTGGGAACGACTCGTAGTCCACTCCTGTTGACTTTGCCCATGCCAGATCGCGACAGGTTGGCGCATGTGCCAGGCCGCGTCAGGCCGCGCCAGGTGGGCGCCTTAGAGCTACTTAGTCTGTTAGCTCCCTGCATAGTCTTTGAGTTCATAAAAAAAAGGGAACTGTAAAGCGAGAGCTTCAGTTTCTAAAAAGTGAGGACTTAGCTTTTTGTAGCGTTTCCACTGACGACGCCAATTGATGTAACCATTTCTGGTCACGTATTGATTTTTTTGGCTAAGTACCTTGTCGTTTGGTCTACTCCCAAGTGGCCTGTGACTCAGAGGCTGAAGTGGAGCTCATTGGTGGTGAACTGCCTTGTGGTGAGCTACCTTGATGAGCTGCTTGGTGGTGAAACCCAACTGCTCCCTGTAGGAGATGATCAGCTCATATTTGTAGACGGCGGGGGCTGAGGGACCCCTCCTCGCTGTAGGAGATGATCTACTCATCCATGTAGACGGCGGGAGCTGAGGGACCTGCGAGAACTGAATCAGAGAACCCAAGGGTGTTTACCCGGCGAGGTCACTCCGATGGCTAAGTTAGCACTTAATAGCAAGCTGAGAATGATATTAGAGAATGAGAGAGCTAGAGAACAGGGGTTACCATCCTCCTTTTTCCCTTGGGGGGGTGAGGTCTTTATATATTGGAGTCCTCGTGGGTTAGGTGGAGCAGTTCCTCGGTACCCGCTGTGATGGGACCTGCTTTTGTGTTAGGTGGGGATAAAGCCACCAACTGGTAAGGTTGCCCATTTCTGCCTGACTCGGGGAGTGGGTGAGCTAATATAGCCATTACAAGTCACAATCCCGTAAAATGCGGGGTACGGTGGTGAGCTCTTCGGGGTTGTCAGGTTGGTGTTTGTGTTAGGTTGGCACTTGTGTCAGGTCGCCAGGTCGGTGCCTAGGCCAGGCTACGCCTGGTGGGACACCATCAACTTAGCAAAGGCAAGTTGTTGCCGAAGTGGTCCTGGGTGTCACCTATTTGTTCTTAGGTGCCAGGTGCCATAATGTCATTGGAGGGCTAAATCCGCCCTCATCAACAACAATAGATGGGCCATTGTGTGGCCATTCAAGCTAGTAAAACTTATATTTAAAAGCCATTTTTTATCAATAAAATGACAGATAACACAACTATAACTTATGTTAAATTTAGAAGTCCATATTTAAAAATAATTGCAACTTTAGATTTGATAAAATATAAATTAAATTTTGTTTATATGGATAAAAAAATTTAAAGCATTTAACCTAATAGTATTCACATAAACTTTTTTAAATTGTTACGTAACCATTTTTCAAGTTTAATATCTTCAACTAACAAAGATGGTTGTTCAGCATGTATAATGTATTTTGGTATTATTGTCTTATATTTATTTTTTCTTGAGAATGTTTAAAAGTGTCATAGCTAAAGCTTTTTTTTTTTTTTCTACATTTTTGGCAAATAGTTATTTTTCCCTTCCCCTAAACCTCCTATACTTTAAATTTTTTTCCAAATTGGGCTAGGCTAATCAACTTAGTGACATGTGAAAGTTCTGTGAATATCAACAACATCCATATCGATGCTAATACTACCATGTTGTGACTGAATATCGTTGACATTGAACACATTGGGGAATTGGTTTTGGGAGGAGCCATCCTTTTTTTTTTAATTCAAAAAATAATAAAAATTAATTTAATTGCACTTATCCGGATTGCCGGTTCAAAATCCCAACTTGATTTCAACAATTGAAATATTTAAACTCTAAGAGTCCAAGCCTCCCAATTTGCTAACTTGAGATATTTGAACTGTTAAGCAAGCATTTTTTCTTGAAGAAACTCCAGTAAAGTTGATAATTGGAGAATTGTAGAATGCATAAGAGATTGAGAGATTGAGACTTGAGAGAGTACGAGAGCTAGAGAAGATATTAGGAGAATTGTTGAATTGGCGTGATCATAATGGTGGAGGATAAGGCTATTTATAGGAATTGAAAATAATTTAATTGCCTAAACTATTACAAAAACTAGTTATTTTTAGTTATATAGAGGATTATTTTGATCATTGTAAAGTTACTTATCACTTTACCCAAAATGCCCCCAAAGTAGCTATTATATAGTTGTTGGGTGGCATATGTGTCATTCTTTCTCCCTTAAAACAAAAATACATAAATACCCCCTATATAGTTGTTTATGGCTATTAATGGGTAATTCTTTATAAAACCCTTCAAAAAGTTAAAACTAGCCGTTCGGGATCAAGCATGGGCCAAGCTCCGTTGACTACGGGCCTGTGGGCCATGCCGCAAGTGGCATGTTGGACTTGGCACAACCCACGTGCTGTCATGCCATGTTGTGCTGAGCCAGGTTGTGTTGCTCCATGGGCGGCATGATCCGATTTACACCCTTAGACACGTTAACCCATTTATGCCCATGTCTATATTTTGGTCAAAAGGAAATAGGGGCAATTACTATTTTACCCCTTTCATCCGAAAAAACGCTCTATGCATATACCCTGAAATCATAGAATCAAGTCGGTACCATCGTTTTTTTTTTTTAAACCATGAACCAAAATCAAACTGAAATCAATTGGTTAACGGTTGATCGGTTTGATTTTCGATCCATTCGGTTCTTCAACTTTTTTTTGGATTTCTTTGTTTATAAAGTATTTTATAAATATATATTTCTTTATAATATATAGATAATATAAAATATTTAACTGCCGTTTTTTCATATTACTGATATCTTCCATTTTTCAAAAATAGCAAACCGAAATTACTGTTCGGTTAACCGGATTTTTTGAATCTGTTTCGTCGGTCGTTCGGTTTTTCGGTTTTTGAATGAACACTCCGCCCTCGTATGTCGTATCGAGAAGAAGAGATGGCGATAGACGATAGATGCACCCATCCAACGTGTCTAAGGTAACCGGATTACCGGAAGGTACTGGGTCAATCTCAGTCCATCACGCGTATTACGAGTGTAACTGTGGCATCAACTAAGAGAGTAAAATTGCTTCATTGACGCTTGCTTTTCGCCTATCAGTAAGGTCTCTGAGAAGAAAGAAGCAGAAGAGGGATTTGATTTCCCGCGATTTGCTGTAGGAGGGAAAAGATGATGTCCAGCGGCTATACCAGTCTCGACAAGGACAACGAGAAAATTTCTGGATCAGTACTTGTAATTCATCCTCCATTTTAGCCACGCAATTCTCTACTCGGTTCTTCTTTAGCCTTCCACGTGTTGTTCCTAAAAAATCTTCAGATCTCGCTTACCGATTTTCTTCTATTTGCAGGCGGCTTCAGATCCTGCTCATGTGACCGTCAAATTCGCAGGTTAGGGTTACGGTCTCGCAATCTTCTTTCTCTTTTCCTTGAATTTGTCTACGCGAAATTTTCTCCGTTATCTGTAATTATTTTTTATTATATATTTATAGTTATGATACGTGGATGCAGAGTCGAATCTTCAGACGTTTCCACCTTCCCAAGCACAGGGGAAGATCACCGGTGGATTTCAGCCGCCTCGCGATGCTGATGGTGCGCATTTCACTTCTTCGATGAATATAAAAGTCCTTACTTGTTTTTCTTTAGCTGAACTCTTTACTCTTTGGAGAGATTATGTGTAATTCTTGTTCATTGATCCTCATGAAGACCAGAATCCAAAATTACAAAAGAGATCCAATTCTTCATTTAATTATCTAAATAAACGTTTGATGATTCCTTGATTCATTTGCGGGTTCTCTAGTTGTATCCGGATGTGTAGATCTATAGGAATAGTTGGTTTGACCCTCTAGGATGACGCACGCACTTTGTTTCTCATTCAAATTCAATCAGCTGCGTTGTAATATGGGTGGTTTTGAGCTTCGGTCGTGCGTATTCGCAGCAATACCCCCCTCCCCCCCCCCCCCCCCCCCCCCCCCCCCCCCAAAAAAAAAAAAAAAAAAAAAAAAAAACTCGAAATAAGGAACTCCGAACTTGGATAATAAGATGCTTAGATGCTTTCTTGGTTACTCGCCGTTCAATTAACCTTAAAAATTTCAAAACTTTTATGTATACATGTAACTCCACAATCTAGTGGTTAGTCGTTGAACTCTGCACATTGCACAAGATCCTGGGTGGGCAGATCTACCTAAATTGGTTCGTCAAGGTGGTTGTCTAAATTGGTCATGAACGTGCTAAGATAAGGGCTTTGGATTGGTTATGCAAGAACCGTGGATCACTTTGATAAGTCTCTTTTATTTTTTGGTTTCTTGAACTGCTGTTATGTGTCAAACATGAGAATGCTGACTTGTAACTAATGCTTTGCAGTTGTACATATTTAGCATTGTCCTCTCATAGACAACTACCACAATTCCACTATTTTTTAGCACTCGGAACTATTCTGTACCTCATCCTAATTTGTGTTGGTGTCAGATAGTCCAACAGTTTCTTCAAAATAACTCATATTATATTATAAGGATATGAATTTGTTTCTAAATACTCTGGGCTGAAACTACTGCTTTCTCCCTCTATGTGCTTTGCTTCACCTTTACTTGTGTAGTTTAAACTTTATGGAAAATGCACCTGGTATAAGGGGTTATGTCTTGCAATTAAGAAATGCCAATGTTGCTGAGAGTGGTTATAAAGTTACATGTGTCTAGCTTAAACTTACATCTTCTTACAAGGAATTTTATGGATATCTTCATCTTCCTATCAATTTGGAAAACCTTCAGTATAGCAGATCAATGGCCATTTTTCAGATCTTGTTGGATCCTAAGTCACTCTTCAAAATCAAGAGAAGATCTGCCACAGCTAGTCCATTTTTAAATTGAGAAGATCTTTTCTTTTCTATTTTATTTTATTATAATGTAAGTTGGGCTTTTTAATCTTTATCTATCAAGAGGGCATTGTGTTTCTACAAATAGTTATATTCTTATTTCCCAAGCCAGTGAATTAATGCTGCTTTTGGTGGACAAATTGCATAAAAACTTGGGTTAGGTATTTTGTCTTCCTTTCCTTTTTTGTTTATTCTTTTTTTATCTATGTAATTTTCATTATCACCATGTCGTTGGTCATATCTAGGAATTGCAGCTGCTTGGTTGGTGATTGATAAGGGAGGCCAAGGGATAGGGCTTGTTGAAAGAGAATTGGGAAAAAAGCTTGAAGAAGAAAGAGGGTTCGGAATGGAAGAAAGGATTGAGTGGTTTGGGTAGTGATGACAATGACCTTGGCTTCTTTCTTCTCTTGATCTCTTCTTCAGAAAGGAAAAAAATTCCAAAAGAAAATTTCGAGGCCATTTTCGCTATGCTTCTTTTCCACATTAACTGTCTTGACAAGCAAAAATGTACAAATTGTGTGTTCATCTAACTTTATCTCCTGCTGTAGTTTCTATGCAACAGAATGCAATCATAAAATTTTGTGCAACCACCTACCCTATCAAATTATCACTTGCATTCAATCTTCTGAAAAGAATCAGAAGATCTTCTAGAATGATTTGACAAGTTAGATAATGGAATCACTGTTCTTCTGTGCATAGCTGGAAAGAGTATAGGATTAATAGGGATTGAATTATAAAGTGATGGTTTAGCATTATATTTAGCACTTTTGGGGGGATTTGAGTTGAGATCTATGGGGGTTGGCAGTTGGTTACAGAGGGTGATTATGGATTCTTATTGTGATATAGGCATGTTGGGGGAAAGAGTAGTGTGGTCAGTCATTAGCTAGTTAAAGACTAAATGGGGTTGTTGTAGATGAAACAATCCAGGTCCAGCTGGGATATGAAGAATTATTCTCAAGGCAGACAGATGCATATTTTTGGTTTTTAGTAGCCCCATTGACAATGCAGATTCTAAAGAAGCAGAAGTTAGGCCTCATATAATGGGGATCACATTATCAATCAAGCAAGCCTCATTGTTTGCCATTGAAATTGACTCTTCAATGCCACAGTGGCATCAAGAAGTGGGGCTCAAGCACACATACTTAAAGGAAGTCTGGAAACTGGAAAGCTTGGAAAGTTTGAGTGCTCAGGCTAGATGAATTCATAGGGAGATAACTCCAAAGCTGATGTGTGTGTGTGCTGGTAGCTTTCTGTTGTAGGGTAGTTGCTTGTTTCTAGTTCATGTAGTAGTGCACATTTTTCTCATGTACAATATACATATATATATTATATATATAATTAATAACTGGAATTCATTAGATTAAAAGAATTTAGTTACAGCACTCCAAAGATAAAAGTTACAGAACAGCCCTCTCATTAGCATATTTCCAAAGTCCACTACCTTCTTGTAATCAACATAAGACCAGCTTTGAGTCCCCTTCAATGACTAACTTTTGTATATTCAGTTCCTTAGACTTCCTTATACCCTCCAGTACTGCATAGACATCAGCTTTGAGAGAGTCTCCAAACCCAATAGAACCTGAATACAAAGCGAGTACCTTCCCATCCTCATCTCTGAAACCCCCTCCTACACCTGATGAACCTGGATTTCCCTCAGTACTTCCATCAAAGTTTAGCTTTATAAGTCCACTTCCTGGTGGCGACCACACAGGACGGCAGAATTTTCTCATGTACGATATTGGCCTGCTGCTTTTGAATATGTAAGAGAAAAGAGTCCTTCAAGCAAGCTCTAACAGCAGTGCAAATAAAACTGGACTTTAGTCAAGTAAATATTCCTCTTTTGATCAGTAGTGGATCAATTTATCTTTCTCTATTAGAATTTCCTACTTACATAAACTAATACAAAGCCAAGTGAATCCCAATAAGGCACTCTAATTCCATGACAAACATCTAAGGCTTTATAAGACTAAACCAGATTTATTTTCACCAGAATTGAGAATGCATTGCCTACCTTTAACTCCTTGTTAGTTCATGTCGTGGATATAATCCCCCTAGCTTAGTGATTAAAAAAGATATAATCCCCCATGACTTCTTTTGGTATGGGTCTCATTTGTTTTTGGGGTTTGCTTGTTTTTGTTTTTGTGTTGTGTGCTCTCCTTATATGTCCTAAGAAGTGATAATTTTAGGGTTTGCTTGTTTTTGTTTTGTGTTGTGGCAAGAAATAGACTACAAGGGCTCAAGGACTTGAAGAGGTTAAAGGGGAAGATAAAATGTTGGAACAAAGATCTTTTTGGAAAAGTGGAGGAGTCTCAGGAAAGAATTACCTCAAGGATAGAAGAATTGGATAAGAAGGAAACACTTGGGATTTTTAGTGGGGAGGAAAGGTGGAGTCTGAAGTGTGAGTTGGAAGAAGTTCCAAGGAAGGATGAAATTTCTTGGAGACAAAAATCTAGGTGTAAATGGCTCTTGGAAGGGAATGGTAATACAAAATTCTTTCATTCTTTAGCCAATGGTAGAAGGAAATAAAACCAAATTGGTAGATTAGAAGTGGATCGACAAATGTTAACTAGGGAGGAGATAAGGTGTTTGTAGACCATTTTAAGGGTATTTTTTGAGCTTAGGGGAGAGGAGTTTTGCCTTTCTAGATCTTGAGTGGGATAAAGTGCCTACAGCCTGGCAGAAGCCTTGGAGAATGCCTTTATCTTTGAAAAAATTAGAGAGGTTTTTTTGATGGAAAGGTCAAAAGCTCCAGGACCAGATGGTTTCTCCATGGCCTTTTATCAAGAGTTTTGGGACTTTATCAAGGGAGATTTGTTGGAAGTCTTCAATGAGTTCTATTTTGAAGGGGAAATCTCCCAATGGATGAACTCAACATTTATTGCCCTAATCCCTAAGAAGGAGGCAAAAATACCAAAGGATTTCTAACCAATAAGCCTAATGGGAAGTCTCTATAAAATTATAGTAGAAGTTTTAGTTGGGAGGGTGAAGAAGGTACTACCTTTGGCAAGCTCACAATATCAAGGAGCCTTTGCTGAAGGGAGACAGATTATTGATCAAATTTTGGTGGCAAATTAATGTGTATTAGAGAATAGGAAAATGAGAGGTTGGGGGCTAGTGTGTAAGTTGGATCTAGAGAAAGCCTATGATTTTGTTGATTGGCAGTTCCCCCTTAAAATACTAGAGAGAGTTGGTTTCGAAAAGAGATGGAGGATGTAGATAAAAGGTTGCTTAAGCTTAGTGCATTATTCAATCCTAATAAACGGGGTGGCAAGAGATTTATTTCTAGCAAAGAGAAGGTTGAGATAGGGGGATCCTTTATTTCCTTTCCTTTTCACCTTAATTGCAGAATTTCTTAATAGGATGATTTTGAAGGCTGGTCATATGAATTTGCTTAGAGGTTGGAGGGTCGAGAGGCTAGAGGTGGTAGACACACATTTGTAGTTTGTGGATGCCATCGTTTTCTTTTGTGAGGGAGGCAAGGCAACCAAGAAATCATAAGAAATCTAAGAGAGCTCATACATTCCTTCAAATATGTTTCTAAGTTGAAGGTGAATTGTGGAAAGAGTTGTATAGCAGGGATTAAAGTGGAAGAAGAAGAGCTAAGAGTGCTGACTAGGATTCTAGGGTGTGAGGTAAAACAATGGCCATTGGAATATCTAGGACTACCTCTACCCACGATCATATTTTTTTGGAAATCGGTGGTAGAAACTAGAAAGGTTCACTAAGAAGCTGGCTTTACAGAAAAGGAACTACTTATCTTTAGGTGGGAGAATAACTTTAATTAGAGCAAACCTAGTAAACCTATCAGTCTATTTCCTTTCAACCTTCAAGATTCCAACTACGACCATAGGATAACTAGAGAAATCTATGAGGGACTTTCTTTGGGAACCTGGGGACGGACAAAGGGACCTCTAGTAAAGTGGGAACAAATTACCAAAGCAAAAGAGAAGGGGGATACTAGAAATTGGGAATCTAATTCATAGAAAAAATTCTTTGCTAGGAAAGTCCAAATAGGAACTGAGTCTTTTCCTATAGGACCCAAACCTTTTAGATTCGAAAATATGTGGCTTACCCATCCAGATTTTGTGAAAAAAGTGAAGGAGTGGTGGGGTGAGGAGGAGAGGTGGGATTCCAAAGTGGTGGTGGGTTGGTTGAAAAATTCTGAAGAGGCTATGTGGCGATACAAGAATGAAATGAAGAAATTTAGTTGGTTGACAAGGAATATGTTGGTCACTGTACAGTGGGTGGGGAGATCAGCAAATACCTTGTCAGATGTGTTAGCTAAGCAAGGGGTAAATAGGGAAGAATTATTTTGGGCTCAGTTGTGATTCTTGTTTTTCTTTCCTAGTTTACTTGTAAGTTTCAAGGAGGGGCTGCAGCTCGCGCCTCTCACTGGGATGATGTATGAACTCACTCTAAGTTGCTTCTGAATCAATAAACTTATTATTATTCATAAAAAAAAAGTGGCTTTGGAGGTTTCCATTGGAGAGAGACCAACTGTAGGTCATTGAGAGCATTCATGGGCTGATGAATAATGGCAGGGATGCAACAGTTGCCCCTTCTTCAACTTCAACCTCCCTCGGAAAGCAATACGAGAGGTATATCCATCCTTTATTAGATATGATGTGGGTTGTGGTTCTAGGGTTCTATTTTGGGAAGACCTTTGGTTGGCGGATACTCCCTTCAGCTTTCTTTTCCCCGACCTCTATTCAATGTCTGACTATATAGGTTTCGACCCATTTCAAGGTTTGTTACCTTTTCTCCTTCTGGTTTGAGTTGGGAATTTGGTTTTAGAGGAGGGTTGAGGTTGAGGGATAATGAGTGTGAGGCCCTTATGCACTTGTTAGACAAGCTTAAGACATCTATCCTAGTTCAAACTGTGGAGGACACTAGAATTTGGTCCACCTCTTCTGATGGTTTTTACACTTGTGCCTCTTTCTACAATAGGCTTGTGCAATCTCTTGTAGGGGGGAGAACTTTCCAGTGAAAGAGATTTGGAGCAAGCCCATTCCACCCTAAGTCCAGGCACTGTTGGGAGGTTTTTCACTTTTTCTTGGGAAAGTGAACACTTGTGATATGCTTCAAAAGAGGAGGCCATATAAATGCCTCTCCCCTCATGTGTGCTTTCTTCATTTTGCAAATGGAGGATCCCTACCCTATTTATTGATCTCTTGTCCTATTGTTGTCTTTGTGTGTGAAATCTATTTGTTCTCTCTTTGGGTGTAGGTGGACTACTACTCAGGATGTAGTGAGTCTTTTCAACCCAGATTTTCTAAGGCAGCCAAAGAAGAGAGGAAGAATTATGTGGAAGACAGTGAGGGTGGCAGTGGTGTGGACTGTTTGGGAAGAAAGGAATGCAAGAAGAGTAGCACACTTGATCTCTTACTTACAGTAATTGATATACTAAGGGCTTGGAATGAAGTAGCTCACTCATCCAAAGTGATAGAAAGGAAGGTGATGGATTGGAAGCCCCTAGCAAGCAATAAAATCAAACTAAACTTTGATGGAAGCTCTATAGGGAACCTAGGATTGGCAGGTATTGGTGGTGTGTTCAGAGATTCCTCAAGCAAAGTGTTGGCTACTTGGCTATGTATTTGGGACCTTTGGGAGTAGGTGATTCACTAAGGCTATGTTTGGTTTGAAGAAAAAGATAGGGAAAGGAAGGGAAATGTAGGGAAACCTATACAAGATTTGTAAAGGTTTCCCTACATTTCCCTTCTTTTCCCTACTTTTTCCTTCAAACCAAACACAGACTAAAACCTATACAAGATTTGTAAAGGTTTCCCTACATTTCCCTTCTTTTCCCTACTTTTTCCTTCAAACCAAACACAGACTAAAGGTTGAGCTGCTGGCGCTACTACAAGGTTTAAAGCTTGCTAAGCAAGCAAATTTCAAAAACTTGGAGGTTGAAGGGGATTCAAAACTGGTTGTCTCTTGGACTAGCACTAGGTGTAATGTTCCTTGGATGTTTAGACATACCTTGAGGGAAATTGAAAGCTTGGCAAGGGAACTTAATGCCACCTTAACTTGGATTAGAAGGACTGCAAATGGGATAGCTGGCACTTTATCCAAGCAGGGGGTCCATAGGCAGCAACTGTTTTGGGCTTGTTTCCTGCTGTTTGTTGTAATTTGTAACTTATATAACATGTTTCTCACTTATTAATAAATTCGGTTCCTTCTTGCTGATAAAAAATTGGTTTTATATTTCCAAAGCTTATCTTGTTGCCTATTAAAGACAGCTAGAAATAACTCTTAAGAAGCATAAAAGTCAACTTAAACGTAGAAATCACAAAATCATTAAGTTAACTTGCTTTTTACAGTGTCCAAGCCAGAATGCTTGTTTTCAAAAACTTGTGAGTTTCTTTTTCTCCATACTGTCCAGGTGACGGCTGCTGGAAATATTCCCCAAAGTACCTTTCCTCTTCTGCTTGAACCTTGCATTCTGCAACCTTCAAACAGAGCCAACACTGAGGCTGGGAAACAGAACTGCACCCCTAAATGCTGCAAAGCTAGGTTTCAGAGTCTGAGAGAAACTGCAATGGGTGAACATGTGGTTTGAGGATTCTACACTTACACTGCAAAAGGAGCACAGATCATCATCCAACAACATTCTTCTCCATGCCAGCTGATCTATTGTTAAACACCTTCTAACTGATAAAGTCCAAACCAAGAAAGCCACCTTTGATGGAATGTGATGATTCGAAATTGTAGACCTCGGGTAAGGATCTGCTTGTTGAGCTCCCAGACCACTGTAAAACGATTTGACAGTAAAATGGCTTCCTCTCATCTCCACACCCTCTCATAAGCTTCTCTTGGTTGGGTTTGATGTTTTGCACCAGACCAATCAACTCCACCAACTGGTCTGTTTTCCAATAATTTAAGTTCCTTATGAAAGTTGGTCCTGACACCATCTCATTATTGATCTGATAAAAGCAGTTTCCTACTAGAGCATTTCGATTCAGAGATATTTCATAAATATTCGGGAAAAATACTTCTAGATGAAAGTCTCAACACCACCTGTTGGACGAAAACTTCACTTTTCTATCATTGCGAATTTTATATCTAATTCTGTTTGGGAAGTCAGGTAACATTTTTTGGATAGCCCCCCAGACAGCACACTCCCTAGGGGTGGGGTACCTCCATCCCAACCATCATTGCTGAGACCATATTTGCTGACAATAGTCCTCCAAAGGCTTAACCCTCCTTGTTGAATCCCCATAACCATTTTCCAAGCAAAGCTCTATTCGTAGTCCTTAAATTTCTGACTCCCAGACCACAAAATTTCCATGCCATACACACTTTTTGCCAGTTAACCAAGTGTAATTTTGATTTATCCTTCCAACCTGCCCAAAGAAAGTTTCTTGTTTTCTTTTCAATCCATTTTTGCACTGAACCAGGAACTTGAAACAGAGAAAGATAATAAACTGGGAGTGAAGAGAACACACTCTTTAGGAGTGTGAGTTTTCCCCCTTTTGAAGGTTTTTGACTTCCACATGGCTAGTTTCTTTTCCACTCTCTTCAGCACAACACCCCAAATCTTCTTCGAGTTACTTTGGCACTCTTGACAGTGTAGCTGACCAGAGCTAAGAGGAGGATGAGAGAAGAGAAGAGGAGAAGAAGGGAAGAGAAGAGAGGAAGGAAGAAAGAAGGGTTTTGCAACGTAACAGTGCTGGCGGCGCCAGCCTTTATTTTAATATATATAGGGCGGCAGAAATAACAAGGGAAAAGACCCTTGTGCCCCTGAGTACAATAACAGACATAACAGGAAAAAACGAAATAAATAAACACTTTAATTAGCCAAACAGGCCCTAACATCAGCAACTAAATTATTTTAACACTCCCCCTCAAGTTGGAGCATAGATGTCAATCATGCCCAACTTGTCACACAAATCTTTGTGCCGCACATGTTGGAGACCTTTGGTGAAGATATCTACAAGTTGTTCTTCTGAGCTGACATATGGTGTACACACTTCTCCACTTTCAAGTTTCTCTCTAATAAAATGCTTGTCCACTTCAATGTGTTTCGTCCTATCATGCAGAACTTGATTAGCAACAATATTGATGGCAGCCTTATTGTCGCAGTAGAGTGACATAGGATTGCTTACTGTGAAACCCAGTTCACCTAACAGATTTCTTATCCACATGATTTCCGCAACCCCATGAGCCATCGCTCTATACTCTGCTTCAGCACTGGATCTAGCCCCACACTTTGTTTTTTGCTTCTCCATGTGACAAGGTTTCCTCCTACAAAGGCACAATACCCACTGGTAGACTTTCGGTCATTGATTGCTCCTGCCCAATCTACATCAGTATATACCTCCACTTTTAAGTGACTGTGTTTCTGGAATAACAAACCAGCTCCAGGAAACTTCTTGAGATATCTCAAGATCCTCTCTGCAGCCTCAAAGTGAGTTGTCCTAGGGCTGTGCATGAATTGACTAAGGACACCCACTGCATAGGCAATATCTGGCCTGGTCATAGACAAATACAAAAGTCTCCCCACGAGTCTCTGGAACATCTTTACATCTTTCAAAAACTCTCCTTGACTGTCTCCCAGATGGTGATTAGGTTCAATAGGTGAATCAGATGGTTTTACCCCCAACTTGCCTGTATCTTGTTGTAGATCTAGTACATACTTCTGTTGGGAAATAAAGATGCCCTTGTGAGAGTGGGCAATTTCAATTCCAAGGAAGTATCGTAAGGGGCCTAGATCCTTCACCTCAAATTTAGTGGCTAAGAATTTTTTCAGTCTCCGGATTTCAGCCTCCCAATCTCCTGTGATCACTATGTCATCCACATACACAATAAGGGTTGCAATTTTACCTTCAACTCTTTTCACAAATAGAGTATGATCTGACTGGCATTGTTTGAACCCCATCTGTTGAACTGCTAAATGAAACTTACTGAACCAAGCCCGAGGTGATTGTTTCAAACCATATAGAGATTTTTTCAACCTGCACACCTTTTGTTCACTGCCTTTGGCACAGAACCCTGGGGGTTGGGTCATGTATACTTCCTCTTCCAAGTCACCATTCAAGAAAGCATTTTTGATGTCCAATTGGTGAAGATCCCAGTCAAGATTTGCTGCCAAGGAAAGAAGAATCCTGATAGAGTTCATCTTGGCTATTGGAGCAAACGTCTTTGCATAGTCCACTCCATATACCTGTGTGAAGCCTCTTGCTACCAGTCTAGCCTTGTACCTTTCAACAGTTCCATCAACATTGTGTTTCACTGTGAACACCCACTTGCACCCCACTGGTTCCTTCCCTTCAGGAAGATCTACCAACTCCCAAGTGCCATTTTTATGTAAAGCATCAATTTCTTTCTGCATTGCATCTGTCCATTCAGGTTTTGACAAAGCTTTTGCCACAGTCTTAGGAACGGGGACACTATCCATAGAAGAGAGAAATGCACGGTATGAAGGCGAAACATGCTCATAGGACACAAAATTAGAGATATGATGATTAGTGGTACATGACTTAACACCCTTCCTCTTAGCAATAGGAATATCTAGATCATTGGTGACAGGTGAATCAACATTTAAAGAAGCAGATATATCAATGGGAGCAAGTGTACCTGGTTGATGAGACGGATATGCCTCGGGTGAATCCGATTTTGTTGGTTGCATAGTGTCAGGCTCCACGGCTCTTGAACTCTGCTGGTTCTTATGGCGACGGTGAAAGACCCGGAATGGAGGAGGATCGGGTACAGGAGGTAGTTGAATTTGAGTCGTCGCCTGTTTCTTCTCACCCCTACTCTCCCCCTGAGGAGAAACCGTGAAAAAAGGTTGATTCTCAAAGAATGAGACATCAATGGAACATAGTACTTGCGAGCAGTGGGGTCATAGCAACGATACCCCTTTTGAGATAAAGGGTAACCAGGAAAGACACAAGGAATAGCCCGAGGATCAAACTTACCACGAGTAGGGGACAAGTTATAGACAAAACAACGACACCCAAAAACACGCATCGGAATTGTGGACAACGGGGTTGTAGGGAACAATAGCTGATGTGGGGCCTTATACTCTAGTAGCCGAGAGGGCATGCGATTGATGATATATGTCGCACACAAGACTGGATCCATCCAGAACTGTTTTGGTACATTCATATGAATCAACAATCCACGAGCGACTTCGAGAAGGTGACGGTTCTTCCGTTCAGCCACACCATTTTGTTGGGGTGTCCTGGCACAAGAGCTTCGCTGAAGTGACCCACTCGAAGCAAAAAACTTCGTGAGATCACTATGGAAATATTCCTTCCCATTGTCCGACTGGAAGATATGGATTTCCGTTTGGAACTGAGTGAACACCATGTGTTGAAAATCTTTCACAATTTGTGGCACTTCATCTCGAGATCACATAGGGTAAACCCAAGTGTATCTAGAATAATCATCAATCAAGGTAATGAAGTACTTATAGCCAGCCGCAGTAGGTAGAGTAACAGGGCCCCAAACAACAGAATAAACAATATGAAATGGAAATTCAGATCTTTTATTTCGTAAAGGTAAAGAACTTCTACAATGCTTACTCAATTGACAAGTTTGACACTACAACTGACCCACTGACAAGGACTCAAACAACTTTGGAAACATAACTTTTAACGACTCAAAAGAAAGATGACCTAAACGACTATGCCATAAATAGGCTTGACTCTCACTGGATGAACTTGTGGACTCTGTCGCCATTAGACCAACATTATTCTCCAACACGTAGAGGCCATCCACCATGCTTCCTCTACCAATCGTCTTCCTTGAGGTCAAATCCTGAAACACACATGAAGACGGAAAAAAAGTGACTGAGCAGTTCAAGGAGTGAGTCAGACTACTAATAGGTAGTAAATTAATAGGTAATTTTAGAACGTGTAGTACATTAGGAAGAGTAAGACCAAGTGGGAGAGGTATGGTGCCCCGGCCAGCTATGGTAGAAAAAGAACCATCAACCAGTCTTACCTTATCTCCCCCAGAGAGAAGGTTATATGTCTGAAACAAATTTGACTTACCGGTAATGTGATTTGAGGCTCCGGAGTCAATAATCCAAGGAGAGTCAGTAGTATGAGATGACACATGGAAGGTTGTGGCATTACCTGATGTAGACGCAAATGAGGTAGAGGGAGTAGGCCCAGAATCCATCTGGCAGAGAGTCCTACCATACAATTTCAAATGTTCACGGAAGGAGTTGATAATATCTTCTTTAGGGTCAGAACTGGGATGTCTCTCCTGAGTTACCGAAGGACTAGTCTCTGTCAATGCCATATTAGCTGAGTTATACCTTCTTTGATTCTGCTGGCTCGGTTTCCTGCCCTGATCAGGTGCTGACTTCTTACCCAAATCCTGTGCCCACTTAGGTTTTTCCATGGAGATCCCAACATGTATCTTTCGTGTGTCGTGTCTTCTGGTAGTGAGTACACCAAAGCTTGTTCTTATCATCTGATTTTTTCTGAGTGTCACCCTTTTTTAAATCACCTCCGACATTTGTATTTAAATTTCCCCGGACAGCTAGGGCAACTGACTCCCCTTCTACACCATTCATCACACTTCTTCTGCTTTCTTCTGACTGCACCAAGGCATACACCTCCTGAACTGATGGCAAGTCTTTACTACCCAAGATCTGCACCCTGATGGACTCATACGACGGATTCAGCCCTAGGAGAAAGGCAAACACTCGTTGCTGAGATACAAGTGACTTATAGGCCTTTGCATCTTCATCACACTTCCAATTCACATTCTGATAGTGATCAAGTTCTTTCCATATTGATGTCAAATCAGAATAGTACATCGAGACTCCTCTCCCCCTGCTTGCAAGTAGAGGATTCAGCTTGCAGTTGATATATCTTGGCATAGTGTCTCTGCTTTGAATAGGTGGACTTCGCTTGTTCCCGTATCTCACAAGCAGTTTCAGCCCACATAAAAGTTGTTATGGGCCCGCGCGTAGGATCTCGTCACGGGTCGTTCCCCTAGGAGAGACTCCTGTCTTCCCTTGCCCTTGCCTTTGAGTACAGACCCTATGGTGGCAATTGCGTGGGTGATTTGTCCAAGAGATCACTCGAACTCTCCTAATGGGTGATTTGTCCAAGAGATCACCCGAACTCTCCTCACTCTCTTTCTTGACTGCGAAAACTGAATGCCTTTATTTCAATTCGTAGCTCCTTAAATAGGAGATTACAGAAGGGAATTCCTAATTAAACTCAAACTCCAACTTGAACTCAAACTCCTAATTACCTACTCATAATGGTAACACACTCTTAAGATAAGATAAGAAAAGATAAGATAAGGATAAGGGATGAGGATAAGGGATAAGGTAAGCTGGCGGCGAGTTGGCTTGACGTGTCCAGATAAGGATGGGCCCACCCCTATGAGCTGTCGTGTGGGCCCCGCTTTGCTGCTGCCGCCGTGCGGTGCGTGCGCGCGGCTCATGGTGCCGCTGCCGTGTGGTGCCGGGCGTGTGCGCGGTGCGTGCTGCTGCCTCTGCAGCTGCAGTGTGGTGCGGTGCGCGCTGTCGGGCGGTGCGTGCTGCGCGCTGCCGGGCGGTGCGTGCTGCGCGCTGCCGGGCGGTGCGTGCTGCGCGATTCCGGGCGGTGCGTGCTGTGCGCTGCCAGGCGGTGCGTGCGGTGCGTTGCCGGGCTTCTGTGCAATGCTGCCGGGTGGTGCGTGCGGCTGGGGCGGCCCGCTGTGCGTGCTGCTGCCTATGACTGCGCCGCAGTGTGCTGCTGCCTATGACTGCGCCACAGTGTGCTGCCGGTTGGTGTGTCCATAACAAAAGTCTTCCTTGTGGCAGCATTGAAACCAAGAGCCAAGACATCACCATGCTGTTCTCTTGGTTCCACCTATCATGCTCAGCACTTCCATACTTCAGTTCCTTCACTCTCCCATTGATGTATCCTATTTTTCCACTAGCAGTAATGTAGAGTTTTATTCCCCTAGACCACTCAAGGTAATTCAGACCATTAAAGGGAATAACAACCATGGGAAAGCTCATGTCCATTCCCCCACTCACTCCATTGTGGCTCCCTGAAATCTCTGAAGTAGCAGAATTCTCAGTCGACATGGTCAAGCAGTTAATCAGCCCCAAACACCGGACTTAGGACCCCTCCTTACGCCACAAAACAATGCTCCACTCCGTTCACACCCACACACTTGGGTTTAACAACCAGGTTGAGCACAAACAGTACCAAATTCCGGACAGAACAGAGATAATACTCGGCAGATTTCAGACCTGTATAGCTTCAACAGTCCCAACCTACCAGAATTCCAGAATGTCTAAACAGCCGCTAATCAGCAGGAGAGATCCTTCTTACTTATAGTCAACTCAAACCATTGAGGAGACAGGTCATCCTTGACCTACAGTTGTCTTAACTCATGAACAGGATCACACGATCTAACAAAACAGGGGTTACACAGGTTCAACAGCATTCAGCCGCCCAGACTGATAGGGTTTTCACTTGGCACGTGACCAAGGAGGGTAAAGAAGAGAAAAACAGAGAGAACTCTACCAGTTTCAGCTACTTTTCCACTCCAGAATCAGATTTCTATTGCGCCCAGGTTCTGCTAGTCTGTTCGATCTATTCTCTGGGTTGATCGATCTGCTCTCTTTAATCAGAATTCCTGCTCTGATACCATCTTGACAGTGTAGCCGACCAGAACTAAGAGGAAGAGGAGAGAAGAGAAGAGGAGAAGAAGGGAAGAGAAGAGAGGAAGGAAGAAAGAAGGGTTTTGCAATGTAACAGTGCTGGCGACGCCAGCCTTTATTTTAATATATATAGGGCGGCAGAAATAACAAGGGAAAAGACCCTTGTGCCCCTGAGTACAATAACAGACATAACAGGAAAAACGAAATAAATAAACACTTTAATTAGCCAAACAGGCCCTAACATCAGCAACTAAATTATTTTAACATTATTTTAACAGGCACCAAGTGGCAACCCCAAATAAGAAGGGGGAAGCTTTCCAGCTTTGCATCCCATAACATCAGCCCAAAACTTAGCCCTGCTCTCCTGTCCAACTACCATTAACTCACTTTTGCAAAGATTAACTCTCAGTCCTGTTAAAGCCTCAAACCATCTCAGGATAAAATTCAAATGGGTTACATTCTCAAGAGTTGCATTGCAGAAAAAAGTAGAGGGTCATCTGCAAACTGGAGAAGTATCTTCTACATCAAGTAGTTGAAACAATTTTTGAATCTAACCAAATTCTTTTCACTGTTTGATATTGTAGAATTATTTTGCATGGTTGTGAGACAGTTAACTAATTCCAGTATTTTATCCTGATTGGTGCTAACATAATTTGACATCTGTAATATCTTTTCTGTTATATTGTTTTGACTGTATTTTGAATTGTTGTAGATACATTCTCAAAACCAGCTTCTGATTCTGATGAATCTCAACCAAGTGGTTGGTTTCGAGCATTGACAGTCACAGCTTATAAGCCATACTTTGATGTGGATACTTCGGATGTATTAGAGAGGATTAAGGATTCACTTTTTCCATTTAAAGCCAGTTTTTCTGAAAAGACTGCTAACAACCCAGACCTGTAAGTTGTCTCACTGTAATTTATCTGTAGATTTCATGGCATATTTATTAATTTAATTAATATGGTAAAACTGTATAAATCTTAGAAAGTATGAGCCTGGAGTACGTACAACTCCTTTGACGTAAAAATGAAGCACCAGGGGCAGCTTATGCCCTAGTGAAGGGCTCCCTTTTGCAACATAGACAAAAGATATCCTGTCTGGAAGAAAAAAAGTCTGCTAAACTGGATCACTGTTCCGGCTGTGACCAATAAATTGACTTAAGGGATTATTGGAGTTTAGCCAGTAGTTCAACAACCTCTTCTACTTATTTTATGGTTTAGCCTCCAGAGACCAATTGGTATGCCCTTCACCTAATCTTTAACTATAACAGAATCACAATGATACCCAAAGAAACTGCTAATATAATCCCTGGAGAAGTGATAGCATCTTGGGTCTCACTGAATCCCTGCCCAATATAGTAGAATGATGTTCACCTTACTGTTCCTGAAAGATTTGCCTGTTCCTGATGGATCAGTATTATCCATAATGCATTTGCGAAAAAAAACCAAAAACGGTATTGGGGCTTTATTTTTGAAGTAACCAATAAGTTGGGATTAGATGGTTATCTTTGATGGAAAATTGACGGACCAATCTCTCAACCTCTAAGAGCCTGACTTGTGATGCTGTCACCTACATATGAACCATCATTTTCATTTCCAAGTTTCTGCTTGTAACTTCAAGTAATTTTCCACTGTAAGGGGGTCCAATTTTATGGTTACCCTGATTCTGAAGTTGATTGATTTCATATACGACAAAAAAGGTAACAGAGTTGGACTGAGTTTAGTTTGGGGGCATTTTTTTCAGTCTTTGGGAGTTGGGTAGTTTGGGGTAATAAATAATACGTCAAAAGAACAAAAAATAGAATATTTAATCTGTTAAGTTTCTCTAGCTTTATGTTGATCTCTTTTCAATCTCTGCCACTCTTAATAAATTCCTACTGCTCAGAATTTTTAAAACTTGAAAATTTTTAGAAATGTTCTCTTTGTTTCTCATTTTCCTTTTGTTATGTGTCTTATGGTAGTGGTGTGCATTATAATCTTTACTATAAATATCGAACAGGTATGGACCATTTTGGATATGCACCACCTTAATTTTTGTAGCGGCATCTATTGCTACATTTGTCACGTATCTAGCACACAAGCTGCAGAAGAAAGAGTGGAACTATGATATCAACCTTGTGACGTGGTCTGCTGGTTTGTTTTACGGCTATGTCACCATTGTTCCTCTTATCCTGTATATCATCTTAAAATACTTCTCAGCACCATCTGGCCTTGTTCAGCTATTTTGTCTATATGGATACTCCCTCTTTGTCTTCATTCCTGCCTTGGTAAGTTCTACTGTGCCATTTTGCACCATCCATCATTGCTTTAATGAACATTATTTGTATAGAAATCACAATTGAACGGCAGACTTCTGTCAAAAACATCAGGAGAGTATTGTTGCTACCCTGCTCAATGATAAATTTAGCAGTAAGAGTATTGTCTGAAAATGCTACCCCTGCTGGATCCCCCCCACGCCGGTCTCTCTCTCTCTCTCTTTCTCTCTCTCCCTCTCTCTCTCGTGGGGGTATGTGTCAGAAAGTATTAAGTGCTTAAAAATAAGCACCCAAGAAGGTGCTTATTTGTAACAGGCTTATTTCCATGAATAAGCACTTATTTACCAAACGCCAATAAGTGCTTATTTGTGTGGTCCTGGCCTCAAATAAGTGGTCATTCCAATAAGCACACTCCCAAATGGGGCTTGGTGGGTTGTTGGGTGCCAAATGATACCTACCCAGTCATTAGCGAGTTCAGATCTGCGCCCCACAATGTCCCACAACACATCCCTGTCATGTATTGGGAACATCTCCTGATAATAGTATCAGAAATGATGATGTTATCATCAGGAGATGTTCTCAATACACGGCGAGAATGTGCTGTGGGACGTTGTGGGGGCGTAGATGTGAAGTCGTCATTAGCAAGTGGCAACTGCCTATAATTCTAGCAGGGTGGAGGTTTTTGTGTAATCTTTTCATAAGCCAATTTATCATTAAATTGTATCTAGTCCCGGGCTTTGACAAAAACTTGTTTCATTTTGGCTGCAGTGTCTGTCTGTGATACCTATTGAAGTGTTTAGGTGGG
Organism: Nelumbo lutea; assembly: GCF_056320005.1. NCBI lineage: Eukaryota > Viridiplantae > Streptophyta > Magnoliopsida > Proteales > Nelumbonaceae > Nelumbo > Nelumbo lutea. The sequence goes on along the minus strand of NC_142687.1, from coordinate 92,464,857 downwards.
CGATTGTGGGTGTCGCGGGGTTCATGTCGGCAACCTTTGTTGCCCTCAATCTCCGGAATCACATCAGGTCAGCAGGTGAAAGGTGGTTTTTAATTGTGGCTGGGATCTTTTTATTGCAGGTGGCTCTGTCTGTCGTACTTAAGTTCTATTTGTTCACTGTTACAGTATGAGCATACATAGAGAACTCAAATAGGATACTTATCATTGGAGCGAGATTTTTGAGCATTGGCTCGATGTTGTATTTTCCCATGTTAATGGAATATAGTCTTTAGAGGTGGAATTTATGACTTGTATTCTTTCATTTTTGGCCATATAAATTCAATGAACGAATCTCTAGCCCAAGAGCCCAAGACCTTTTTTTTTTTTTGAATTTTGTGTTCGTTCTATGAAGTACGAACTTAACAGTAACAATTTTCTCCCCCATCCGTTCCCATGGTTTATAACTTTTTTAATATGCAAAATAAGTATGGTTTTGGTTCTTAGTGTTTATTAAAAAATGCCACTACATCAGTGTTATTTAGGCGTTGGCGTTTATTGCATATGAAGCAAAATGAAATTACTGTTTGGTTTCACCCTTTATCAAACAAATGGTTGAAAGCTGAAGTGTTTTGATTTTTGTGCCTGGGGTATTTGGGGAATGTCAAGTTCTTGTTTTCCCCAATGCCTCGACGTTTCTTGAAACCAAATGTTGATATGGTACACTCTAATGGGTATTAATCTGAAGTGGATAGTAAAGCGTTTAAAGTAAAACCCAACCAAACAATAAAAACATGAAACATTTAAAGTAAAAAAGTATAAATAAATGTTTAAAGTAAAGTACAAATAAACTATCACCCATAAATATAAGTGAAACCAAACACCTTCTAAGTCGTATCTACTGCCAAAGCTTTGTTTTAATAACCTTTAAGCCTCTTTCATGAGTAAATAAGCGCAGTCTTGATGGGAAATTTTTAGGCTTGTCATGAATCAGATGATTAGATGATTATGAAAGAGTATAACAGTCACAGCAATGTACCAACTGGCTAGTTGCTTTTGCTGTGAGCGTGAGTGGGTTTATTCCCTCTCGGTGTATTTTCCATCTTTTTATTCAATAGAATTCTTTTTGCAGCCAAAAAAAGAAAAAAAAAAAGAAGCAAGATGTCAACTGGCTAGTTGGTAAGGTCTCAAGTTGCTTGTTACGTTGATTTGGGATCAAATCTTGATTGAACCATGGTTTAGGGCTATCCTATTAATCCCCATCCCCGCCGGGTACCCGAGTCGATGGGGTTGGGATGGGGACAGGGAAGGGCATCAATAGGGATCTCCAACTGGGGTTGGGGTTGGGATGGGGACAGGGAAGGGCATCAATAGGGATCTCCAACTGGGGTTGGGGTTGGGATGGGGAATGAAGTCTTCGCCTTGCCTTCATTTATATTAAGTAAAATCCTGCACATGTATATCTCTTCTAACTAGGTTTTGTCTTGTAAGGGTTTTATCCAGCAAGAACTTCTCCATCGAAGGCAACTCAGCAAACAATTGAAAGAATCCAATGACGAGAGAAGTATGGGAGAGGAGAGGAAGTACAAGATGGCAGGGAAACGGAGACTGGAGTTGATCATTGAAGCCAAATCTTTCCTGTTTGAGCAAGGAAGGACAAAGGGGAAGGCTCTCTTGAAAATCAGAGAAGGGAGTAGGGCGTCGATTCTCCTACCAGAGGAGGCCTGTGTGTGGTTGAAAGGTTTTGTAGATGGAACTGTAAATTCCTTACAGGAAGAAGGTTGGAGAAACTCGTTGACCTGTGAGAACAAGATGTTCAAATCTGTGCTAAAAAGGAATGGAAAAGGGTGGTTCATAATGGTTACCGAACTCTTTGGTAATAACAAAAGGCAAGTGTTGTGTATTCTAGAAGGCATGAAGCGGAGAGGGTGGGCTTCTTTCGCTTTTAATCTTCAGGCTTTTCTCTTGGAGGTCGAAGGGAGAGTAGAAGAAGCCCTTGGTTCGAAGGATTGTCTTCATTCTGTCCTGTGTAATCAGGTGCCCTGCTCTAAGCATTACCCTGAAGTTTTGGTGTCCAGTTCAACTGTCCTCCGACGAGTAGCTTTGGAAGAAGGGAGTGGGAGTTGGGAGAAGAGGGTGGTCCTAGTGCCAGAAAGGGTGATAGAAGATTGGACGAAAGTTTTAGAAGTAATTGCAGAGAGGTTGGGATTAGATGAAAATGTAATGTTGCTGCCTTTTGTTGAAAAGAAAGCTTTATTAGATATTGGAGATAAGAAACTGATCTTCAGTACTTTCCTTGTAGAAGGAAGTTTGATTTAGGTCCAGAGTTGGGCTCTAGATTGCAACGAAGTTGAACCTAGTGCCGACTGCTTTTTGATTAAACTTCTCGGTCTTCCCTTCAACCTTTTGAATGATCAAATACTAAGGAAAATTATTAGAGTGTTGGGTGGAGTTCTGTTGGAGGTTAACTTAAGAAACTTGAGAGCGGTGGAACTTAAGGTTGCTGGGATCAAACCGGAGAACTTGCCGCGGGCCTTCGAAGTTCTCTCAGAAGGTGCTTGGTACAAGGTCTGGTTAGCTTCAGAAGATGAAGCCTTGCTTTGGGAAAGACGACCAGAGGTTGAAGGAACTGATGAGCTTACAAGTTGGTGTACACGTGGCCTTCAGGGGCTAGCGGGAAAGCCTGGTGCGTGTGGGCGAACTACAGAGGAAGGGGAACAGTCGCAAGGGTGCCCCAAGTCTCGAAGCTTTCCTTTTAAGGCTTCTAATTCAAATTTTTTTGAAGAAGGGTTGTTTAAAGAGGGTGGCCTGTCCTATGCTGACGTGGATAAAATGGGAAAGAGTCATTTGTGCTCTAAGTCTTTCTCTGAACCGGCTTTAAGAAAGGTTGGGCCGGTCGGGTCAGTGGGTGAGCCTTCACTTGGTTTTAAAAGCCCACGTGACAACTTAAGTCATCACGTGGGGCGGGGCAGGCTTGGGGCGATGATAGATGGCAACATTCATCTATCATCGTCTAAGTCTCACCCTCTCGACTGTGGAGGGGTGAAGTTAGCGAGCAAGGTAGAAGGACGTCGGCCTCTGTGCTGGGTCCGACGGGCAGCTGGCGACGCGCAAAAACTCAACATTCTTGATCGCCCGAACCCACGCTATTCGAGAGGCAGACCAGAAGAGAAGGAAGATGCTGATCAAGGTTGGATAAGCTACGGTTCAGATTCTGAATATGATGAAAGTTCAGAAGCCTGTGGGAGTTTAGGCAGTGCGGCAGATGAAGCTCTTTCTAAAGATCAGAACAGGGATACTTTTAGCCTAGATTGTTTGTTCTTACGGGATTCGGTGGGGGAAGGAAAGGAGGAGGGGGAGGAGCGGGTGAATGATCTTAACCCAAATCTGGCTGAGCCTCCCTAGTTCTAGTGCTTTGCAAGAGGCCGAAAAGGAGGTAGCTCGGGTCTTCTCAGAGTTGAACAAGGGTACCTCACAGAGAGGTACATACTTGGGTACAGAAAGGGTTCATTGTGTTGATATAGCGACAGAGATTTTCTTCCCCCAACTCTGGGAGACAGAGTGCTCTAATTTCTCAAAAAAGAAAGTGACTACCACTCCTCCGCCTTTGCTCTCTCCTCACTTCTCTACCTCAGGTAAATCCCTCAACTCTGTCAATACAGTTTTGGATACTGATGAGCGCTCTGTGTCTCTTGTTCCAGATTCTCTTCCCAACCAAGAGTCGGAAGCCCTTGGTCTGAAAACCACAGTGAGTCTACAAGGGGGGGAAGTGGGTGAGGAAACTTGCAGAGAGACAATAATATGAGAAATCTTAGAAAGCCTCTTGGGTGAAGTGGAAATGAAGGATTTGTAGAGAGGGAGCCTAGAGGGGACAGAAAGGGCTGTAGTTGGAGGTAATGTGAGAAGGAACAAGAAGTTTCCTAGGAGTGAGGAGAGTACATCTTTAGAAAAAGAGGAAACTAATGGGAAAGAGTTAGTTGCGGAGTTTGTGAAAAAGTTGGGGTGCAAGCTGAAGAACCCGAATGATCTAAAATCCTACATGCAAAAAAAAAAAAAAGAGGACAACAAGATGAAGTTTAGAAGGCTGAGTGAAGTGGAGAGGTTAAAAAAAGATATTGAGGGGGACAAGAAGTTTGAAGTACAAGGGATTAGAAGAAAAGGGTCTAAATAGATCTTGGAGGAGTTAGGGTTAAGGCTAATAGTTTTCAATGAGAATCCTAAGCTGGAATGTGAGGGGATTGGGCAGCATTAGGAAGAGAGCAACAATTAAAGAGGTAATTAACAAGTTTAATCCGGATGTGGTAATGCTTCAGGAGTCCAAAATAATGGATTTTGATTGCAGATGGGTAAGGAGTGTGTGGAGTGCTAGAGGTATAAAGTGGGTGACTGCTCCTTCGTGGGATTCCTCGGGAGGGATTGTGACCCTGTGGAAAGAAGAGATACTCTTAGGTGTGGAGGAGCTAATTGGAGATCATTCTATCTCTCTAAAGTTTAGACAGGTGGATGATGGATATGAATGGGTACTAACAAATGTGTATGACCCCAATGACTATAGGTAGAGGGAGAAATTATGGGAAGAATTGAGTGACATTAGAGGCCTCTGGGATGGACCTTGGTGTGTGGGAGGGGATTTTAATGTAGTGAGATTTATGGAGGAAACCAACAACCCTAGATAGAGAGTGACAACAAGTATGAGGAAGTTCAACCGATTTGTGGACTCTTTTAATCTCAAAGAACTTCATTTCCTAAATAATAACTTCACTTGGTCCAACCTTCAATCACGACCAATTTGCTCTAAGTTGGACAAATTTTTGTTCTCAACAGATTGGGAGGAACACTGGGGCAATATTACTTCTAGGGCTCTCCCTAGACTTACTTCAGACCACTGGCCTATAGTGTTGGTCAAGGAGGAAATAAGAGGAGTAGGGCCTACCCCTTTCAAGTTTGAAAATATATGGTTGACTCATCTGGGTTTCACTGAGAAAATCAGAGAGTGGTGGGAGCAAGCTGATTCGGTAGTTGATTGGGAGGGAATGAGGTTCCACAAGAAACTCCAATACTTAAAATCTCAATTAAAGGAGTGAAATATGCTGGAGTTTGGAAGATTAGAAGAGAGAAAGTAAATTCTGATGGAGCAAATCGAGGATTTGGACCTGAAGGAAGAGAGAGGCCCCTTTGGAGAGGAAGAAAGGAAGTTGAGATGGGTTTTGAGGAGGCAGATGGAGGACATCCTGATTAAGGAGGAAATCAGTTGGAAGCAAAAATCTAGGTGTAAGTGGCTAAAGGAGGGAGACAGAAACACAATGTTTTTCCATTCAGTGGCAAATGGAAGGAGAAAGAAGAATTACATCTCTAATTTGGAAGTTGATGGAGTAGTTTTGTCCCACCTGGCTAAAATTGCAGAGGCTCTAGTAAACCACTTCAAATATATTTTTAGAAGGCTTATGAATGAGAGAGTGTGGTTGGGGGGTTTGGATAGGCCGACTCTAAGTGTAGAGAAGAGAGAGTTGTTAGAAAAAAGGTTCAATACGGAGGAGGTAAAGGAAGTAGTATTCTCTATGGATAGGACAAAAGCTCCGGGTCCAGATGGGTTCACAATGGTCTTTTACCAGGATTGTTGGGATATTTTGGAGAATGATCTTACATCGGTTTTTGAGGAGTTCCACAGGAGGGGTGTAATAAACCCGAGCTTAAACTCAACTTTCATTGCCTTAGTCCCAAAGAAGAAAGATGCTTCTCAACCAAAAGATTTTAGACCTATTAGTCTGGTGACTAGCTTGTACAAAATCATTGCAAATGTGTTGTCTCTTAGGATAAAGAAGGTGCTCCCCTCTATTATTGCACCCAACCAAAGTGCTTTTGTGGACGGAAAACAGATCACCGATCAGATTCTCATTGCAAATGAGAGCTTGGAGAGCTTTAGAAAGTCAAAGAAGAAGGGAGTGGTTTGAAAATTGGATTTGGAGAAGGCTTTTGACTTGGTTGATTGGTCTTTCTTGATGGAGGTGTTGAGGAGTTTTGGTTTTGGTGACAGGTGGTGTAAGTGGATTTGGGGCTGTGTTAGGACTTGCCATTATTCTATCCCGGTGAACGGGGCTGTGGTTGAATTCTTTCCGGTGTTGAGAGGTGTAAGACAAGGAGATCCTCTTTCCCCTTTTCTTTTCACCCTGATTGTTGATGTGCTTGGGTGATTGATCTATAGAGCAGACTCGAGGAATCTGATAAGGGGGTGGAGAGTAGGAAGGGAGGAGGTTCCCTTAACTCTTCTTCAGTTTGCAGATGATACTATCATTTTCTGTGAAGGGGAGAACATCATTTGGATCCAGAATCTAAAGTTGACAATACAACTTTTTGAGCAGATATCTAACCTCAAGGTAAACTTTGATAAGAGTTGTGTGGCGTGAGTGAATGTGAACGAAAGAGACCTAAGGGAATTTGCAGGTGAGCTAGGTTGTGCAATTACGGACTGGCCCCTGACTTATTTGGGCCTCCCTTTAGGAGATAATCCTAAGAGTGTTAGATTTTGGGCTCCGATAGTGGAGAGGTTTGAGAAGAGGGTAGCGGCCTGGAAGAGGAATTATATTTCTTTAGGTGGAAGAGTCTCTCTCTCATTAGGTCTATCCTAGCTAACCTTCCTATTTACTTTCTGTCAGTGTTTAAGATCCCCTCAAAGGTTTCAGATCTTTTGGAAAAATTAATAAGGAACTTTCTCTGGGAGCCTGGAGAGGAGAAGAAAGATCATAGGGTGAGTTGGGAGGTGGTCTCTAGGTGTAAAAAACTAGGAGGTCTTGGGATTGGTAATTTCAAGAAAAGGAACATGGCTCTATTGGGGAAGTGGTTGTGGAGGTTCTCTTTGGAAATGGATAAATTGTGGACTAAGATTGTGGCTAGCATTCATGGGATGGAAGACAATGGTTGGGATCTTGGAATCTTGGCAAGGGCTTCAGCTACTTCTCCTTGGAAATCCATCCACAATCCGCTTCCAGTTTTCTCCCCTTGGATCAGGTATTGTCTAAACTCTGGTAACCGAATAAATTTCTGGGAACAACTTTGGATCGGGGATTCTCCTCTGAAAGACCAATTTCCTTCCTTGTATGCTCTTTCAGACTTGAAAAATGAACCCATTTATTCTTTTTTGGTCCCTTCAGCCTCCACTTTGGGCTTTGGTTGGAACCTTGGCCTGCGTAGGGCAATTAGGGATACTGACTTGGATAGCTTGGTAGCTTTGCTAGCCTCCCTTGAGGGTGTCTTCCTAAACCCTGCTAAGGAAGACACCGGATTTTGGACCCTTTCTAGCTCTGGTACATTTTCTTGTGCTTCTTTCTTTGAAACCTTAACTCAGCCTCGTACCCCCCTGGGGCTGTCCTTTACAGTTAAGGAAATTTGGAGCAGACCTATTCCTCCTCAGGTGGGTTTTTTTTGTTGGGAAATTTTCTTGGAAAGAATTAACACTTTAGACTTACTTCAAAGAAAGATACCCAACTATTGTTTACTTCCTAATAGATGTGCTCTTTGTAAAGCTGATGGGGAATCTGGCTACCACCTCATGGTCTCTTGTAAGATTGCTAAAACTGTTTGGGAGTGGGTTTTCTCCCGTTTTGGGTGTTCTTGGTATCCTCCGGAGACTGTCCAAGGTTTGTTTTTTCTTCTTTTTTCAGTTGGCCTAAGAAGAGAGGGAAGTCTATGTGGAGGTGTATTAGGGCAGTGGTATGCTGGTCTTTGTGGGAAGAAAGAAACTCATGCATTTTTTTTGACAAGGAAAGAACATTGGAAGATTTGTTAGATCGAATCCTTTTAAGAGCTGTCCACTGGCTAAAATCTTTGGAGTTGTTTTCAGATTGTCCTATGGATGATTTGCTAAGAAATTAGAAAGAGATTGCTTCCACTGCTAGATGCAAGAGAACTCTTTGTCCGTTCTGGTCCCCTCCCCCCTCGGGCTTTATAAAGTTGAATTTTGATGGCAGCAATGTAAGGAATCCAGGGCCCTCTGGGATTGGAGGAGTCTTCAGGAATGAGGAAGGGACTATTACTGCTTTATTCTCTGGCCCTATTGGAGAAGGTGACTCTCTTAGGGCTGAGATCCTTGCAGCGCTTGAAGGAATTCGAAGAGCAAAAGAATTAAATATTAGTCGCTTGATTCTGGAAGGTGATTCGAAGGTGGTGGTTAATTGGTTGAAGACAGATGACAGTGGTTTGTGGAACTTTAACAATGAGAAAAAAAAAGTTCTTATGGCTGGGTAGGGACATTGAGATTCAATATAGCTGGGTGAAGAGGAGTGCCAACTCATTTACGGATGAATTGGCCAAGCAAGGAGTGAATAGGGAGGCTGTTTTTTGGGCTAGTTTTTAATGAAGATGATGTTATTGATAAAAAAATTATTTTTCAAAATATTGTTAATTAAAAAAAATTGAGGATTCAAACCCTCATTGGAGAACTTATCTTCATTGGGGATTGGGGATGGATGACAACTTTTGTCCCCAACAGGGATAGGATTTATTTTAAAATTGAGGCTGGAGATAGGGAATATGATCCTTGCTCCATTGCCATTCCTAAATTTATGAGTTTGGGGTTTTGACCATTCTGTTGTGTAGCTCCAAGAAAAACAAAGTTAACATATGCACATTTTCAAGGATGGGATGGGAGTGTGATAGATCAATGCTAATTATTGTTTTCGGAGATTGGGAAAATTTAGTTTGACTCTATATGTGTTTTGAATAGATCTTCCTTGTTGTAAAAATAGAAGGCTGAATGGAACTTATCAGCCAAGGCTTTCCAAACTGAAGTGCAATGTTGTTGCAGAATTGGCACCGAGAAACTAAGGAATGCAGAATGAGAAAGGGCGGAGTCATGCCACTTGGTTACTCTCTTTAAAACCATATTTTTCCCTTACGATGCAACTGGGTAAATGCAAATCAGTCTATAAGATGAAACAACCCATAGGCTTTTGGTAGGTGTGCACTCACTTACCAAATATCTATGAACCACCAATTGAAAATTCTCATATTTGATAGAGACAGTGGACAGATAAGAGAGGTGTGTATTTCTAATGTATGTAATTGGGTTGATCAACACTCTATTTATAGAGTGCTCTTAGATAGACATTCGAATGGATATAGTTGTGTCCTTTTAGAGAAATGTCTCTCTAGAACAATGCACCTGTTCAAAGAGACATAAAGAAGAAGAGACACAAATTCAAAAAGCCACCAAGAAGAAAAATGTTTAAAAATAAAAATTAAATTTCAAAAGTCAAACTGTTTAAAATGGTCAAAGATTAAAATGTTACGGTGTGGTGCATATGTACACATGCACACGCGTACACACATGGACATGGACACACACCCCGACCTGGCCTGGCCTGACTTGACACGTGCGTGTGTGAAAAATACCCTAACCCTCACATGCATGTAGTTCTATATAATGTTTTCCTCCTATGGGTCCCTACCCATAGAGAAATAAAGTTTAGAGATATACTCAAAACCAACTCTTTTCCCAAACAATATGAAACAAAAGGTCTTCTCATACATGCAAAAAGAGAGAAGAGAGAAAAAAAACACAAAAAAAAAGAAAAGGGAAATCAGATTCTTTAAATTTTAAATCTTCCTCCAACATTCCTTGACTAAATGAGACCTATTCCTAATAGCCATCCTTAAATGATTTCTAGCTTAATACAAGACAGTGAATTATTCACAGCATTTACATAGCATCGAAAAGAGATCTGCAAAGGAAAATCAGATCCAATGACTTACCCCCACTGATCACTCATGGATTGAAAGGAAATGTCTTGGAAGTCTCTTCTAATAGAGGCCCATTTAAAAAGGAGTCTCTCTGCTCAATAAATCACTACTTTAAGCTGTGAACCATTGCCTCTAAAAATCTGGTTATTCCTTTTTCCCCAAAGAACCCAATAGATTGCTAAAGGGCTAGCCAACTATAGCAGTTGACCTTTTTTGCCAAGACCAGCTTTAGGCCAGGCTATACTTTTCAAAAAAAAATCCAAAAAAAGTTGGTTCACACTGCAGATGATAGAGGATAGTGAAGCAGGAGATGGCTGATTGATTCCCACCCATCCTCACATAAAGAGATTCGATTCACCAATGTCATCGCTTTCACCATAAGGTTTGTAGTTTGTATCCTGTTTAGCATATCTATCTATACAAAAGAACACCACCTTTGGTGGAGCACTTGATTATCAAATCCATATCTAGGGGACTTCTGCTGAATCAATGGTCAATAGGAGAAGAGAAAAGGATTTCACCATCTTTTTGTCATGATCACCTAGGTTTGGAAACACATAATTGATATCAACATAGAACTCAACTCCTTTGTTTCCTAGTTGCGGATGCTGCTTGAAAAATGTTTGGGAAAGAAGCTGCTAATGGAGAGAATCCACATTAGACATCTTTCCAAAATTTGACATTTTCCCCATTTCCCACCTTGAAAGAAAACTGATGTAACCGGTTATGATCACGTATCAGTATTTTTGTGATGTACCAATATTTGGTCAAGTACCTCGTCAGCGACGTCTGCCCCCAAGTGGCCTGTGGCTTAGGGGCTGAAGTGGAGCTCCCTGGTGGTGAGCTGCTTGGTTGTCAAGGGGCTGCAGTTAATTTTCATGAGGTGCCATGTTGTCACGGGGGTAGTTTTACAGCAAAAGAAACCCGCGCGGCGTCCAGGCCAAGGCAGGCTAGGACAAGCCTTTGTATGCTAGGAGGCTAGGAGTTGCCCGACGGGATGGCTACCCAATGGTCAGTAGCGCTGGGTCATGACCTCAAATCGCATGGCCGGGGCACTGCTGGCTCTAGCCGGTCCATGGGAAGCGCCGCTTACGTGCTAAAGGGGGACAGCCATAATGCAAGGCGACTATGCGCCGAAGAGGTGGCTTAGCACCGATGTGAATGGGTCTCCTATATGCCGATGATGATGGGCACCTGTGTGCCAAGATGATTGGACGACCGCTTGGGTCGGAGCACACCCGTGCGCTATGAGCAACGGGATAGCTCGATCAGCTTGGGCAAGGGGCTGGCGAGGTGAAGGGTCATGCTTGAGCAAGGCCTGCATGCCAAGCCTCCCTTGAGCGTCGGCAGCGCAGTGCCGGTCCGTGCACTGTCCCCATGAGCATGTGTGCGCCCATGAGGAACCCTGGTAGCCATGCTAGCCATTAACTAGGGCTGCCTCGCAAGGGAAGTTGGTCTAGGAGTGCCAAGTTTAGTCACCCAAGGAGGTCGACCACCCCTCCTCAAAGAGTATGTTAAGCTTTTAGAGGTCTGTCTGAAGATGACATCAATTCTCCCAATAATCTTACAGGTGAAAATTGATGTCATCCTCAAAGAGTACGTTAGGCATCCAAGGCTAAGCCTGTGTCAGGCCGTGACAAGATGTCATAATGTCACTGGAGGGCCAAATCCGCCCTCATCATTTTCCCCCCACTCCCGAGCCGAAAGTGAATCGGCGAAGGGAGTAGATTTCTCCCTTTGGTCCGCAAGTGGATGAGCTAGTAAGCGCTGATCCGATCTCTTGGGCTCTGGGAGCTGCCTGCCAGTGGCGAGTTACCTGCAAATGGCGAGCTGCCAACAAGGTGAGGAGGTCTCCGCCAGTTCAGTACTGTGGCCCTTAGGCTCTGGGGGCAACTTAATAGTCCACTTTTGTTGATTTTGCCCATGCCGACGAGGCGGCCGGGTTTTGATCAGTAATTGTGGCCCGTAGGCTTTGGGAGTGACTTATAGTCCACTCCTGAACTTGCCCATGCCGAAGAGGCGACTGGGTCTTTTAGTAGTAATGTCGCCCGTAGGCTTTGGGAGCGACTTATAGTCCACTCCTGAACTTGCCCATGCCGAAGAGGCGACTGGGTCTTTCAGTAGTAATGTCGCCCGTAGGTTTTGGGAGAGACTTATAGTCCACTCTTGAATTTGCCTATGCCGAAGAGGCGACTGGGTCTTTCAGTAGTAATGTCGCCCGTAGGCTTTGGGAGCGACTTGTAGTCCACTCCTGAACTTTGTTGCTCCTTGGAGACCTGTTTTTGAGGTTGGTGCCTTCTCAGTTCGTAAGTTTGCACCTGGGCCAGGCCGCCAGACTGGCGCCTGTGCTAGGTCGTGCCAGGTTGGCGCAGGCCGCACTAGGCTGCCAGACCGCGCTAGGCCGCGCGTAGGCCGCCGGGTGGGGGCACCTTAGAGCTATGATTGCGCTGCATCGGCCTCGTAATGCCGGTCACCCACTCCTAAAAGAAGCTACTAGGAGCTCGACCTTCGGGGGCAGCACTACTAACTTTAGGTCACCGGCTTACACGGGAGCCTTGGAAGGCTCGACCAATAAGGGAACCTATGTAGTCTGTTGGCTGCCAACTCCCACGGAAGCCACGAAGAGTTCATCTTTGTAGGGGGAACCTTGCAAAGAGGATTGATGAGGTTTTATCTAAATTGAAAGTAAAGTTGGTAAAGCCGCTTGGTCTGTTAGCTCCCTGCATAGCCTTTGACTTCATAAGAAATAGGAACTACAAAGCGAGAGCTTCAATTTCTAAAAAGTGAGGACTTCACTTTCTAGGAGAAGAGGACTTAGCTTTTTGTAGGATGAGAACTTAGCTTTTGTAGGATGAGAACTTAGCTTTTTGTAGCGTATTCCCACAGACGATGCCAAATGATGTAACCGGTTATGGTCATGTATCAATATTTTTGTGATGTACCAATATTTGGCCAAGTACCTCGTCAGCAACATCTGCCCCCAAGTGGCCTGTGGCTTAGTGGTTGAAGTGGAGCTCCCTGGTGGTGAGCTACCTGGTTGTCAAGGGGCTGCACTTAATTGTCATGAGGTGCCAAGTTGTCACGGGGGTAGTTCTACAACAGAAGAAACCCGCGCGGCGTCCAGGTCAAGGTAGGCCAGGACAAGCCTTTGTATGCTAGGAGGCTAGGAGTTTCCCAACGGGATGGCTCCCCAATGGTCAGTAGCATTGGGTCATGACCTCAAATCGCATGGCCGGGGCACTGCTGGATCTAGTCGGTCCATGGGAGGCGCCGCTTATGTGCTAAAGGGGGACAACCGTAATGCAAGGCGACTATGCGCCGAAGAGGTGGCTTAGCACCGATGTGAATGGGTCTCCTATATGCCGATGATGATGGGCACCTGTGTGCCAAGATGATTGGACAGCCGCTTGGGGCGGAGGACACCCGTGCGCTATGAGCAATGGGATAGCTCGATCAGCTTGGGCAAGGGGCTGGCGAGGTGAAGGGTCATCTTTGAGCAAGGCCCGCATGCCAAGCCTCCCTTGAGCATCGGCAGCGCAATGCCGGTTTGTGCAGTGTCCCCATGAGCATGTGTGCACCCATGAGGAACCCTGGTAGCCATGCTAGCCATTAACTAGGGCCACCCCACAAGGGAAGTTGGTCTATGAGTGCCAAGGTTAGGCACCCAAGGAGGTCGACCACCCCTCCTCAAAGAGTACATTAAGCTTTTAGAGGTCTGCTTGAAGATGACATCAATTCTCCCAATAATCTCATAGGCGAAAATGACGATGGTGTCCCTTAACGTAAGCCTGCCAAGCGTAGGCAAGGCTAAATATGTGTCAGGCCGTGACAAGATGTCATAATGTCACTGGAGAGCCAAATCCGCCCTCATCAAAAACCATTAGGAAAAGAGAGACATGTTCTTTACAATGCCCTTTCCAATAGCTTGTGCTATAAGATTGGGAGATGGGATTTGTATTCCACCCCAATTCCTGCTCACCATAATTACCTTGAATTAGCTTCTTCCACAAGGCCTCTTTCTATTCACAAAATTGCCAAATCCATTTGACCAACAGGGCAACGTTCATAGCATTCAAAGGCCTTAGCTCAATCCCTCCTTTGTCTTTGGGAAAGCTGGTCTTGTCCCATGCCACCAAATGCAAGCTTTTTGGCTCCTCGAGATTCCCACTGGAAATCTTGTGGGTGTTTGGCACTGATGTGTTTCACAAGCCTTCAGTTTCATATGTGGGCTCCGATCCACAAGTGTTTTATTTCACTTTTTTATGTTTAGAGTGATTTAACTTAATATTATAATATATTTATAATGACAAGTATGCAACATCTCAAAAAAGTAGTCTGATTTTTCAAATTTCAACGTGCTATATCATCAGGGCGATTTTTTTTTTGAGAAACAGGATTGCCAAATAGATTTTTTTTTACCAATTCCATTTATTAACCGATGTGACGCGCATGACACATCAGTAGTAGACCTGTTCATGGGCCGGGTGGCCCGACGGGCCAGCCCGGCTCGGCTTGACCCCCGGATGGGCTTGAACAGGATTTTTGGCTCGCGGGCTTAACCTCAGGCCAAAAGCCTGGCCCACATAAAATTCAAGCCGGGTTCGGGCTTTGCCAAAATAGCCTGGCCTGAGCCTGGCCCGACCCGACCTATAGTTAAACCTAAGTAAAAACCCTATGTGATGTCTATTTGAATAATTTTTTTGATTTGAGAAAGTCATTGATTCACTTGTAGGCTCATTGTTCATTTAAATAGGGGAAAAACATCTAAATTAAAATAGAAAATGTCCATTTGAATAGGGAAAATTTTGAATTTCTTTTATTAGGTCGGGCTTCGGGCTCGGGCTCGGGCTTTGGGCTTTTTATCAGGGCTGGGCTTGGGCCCAAGTTATAGGAAAAGAGGAAAAAATAAATTTGTAAATTTGAAAGAGTACTATCAATTATGGATCAAAGTCAACTTGCCTCCCTCATACAACATTCCCTTCTTCCAACCAACGTTTTCGAACTAATGTTGACTCAGACGGTCGGACCATTCAGCTCGGGAATCATTCAGGCAATCGGTTTCATTTTACCCAAAACCCAGAATTTGGTAAAAAACCGTTGATTTGGGCGGTCGAATCATCGACCCATTCAATGGTTTTGACTGTTTTTTATTTTTTAATTATTTTAATTTTGCTGTCAGAACGGGCCGTCTGTTTGAACCAGATGATCGGACCGTTGATCGGGCGGTTGAACCATCGACCCATTCAATGATTTTGACCATTTTTTATTTTTTAATTATTTTAATTTTGCTATCAAAACGGGCCATCCATTTGAACCAAACAGTCAGACCGTTGACCCAGAAACCGGTGGCTAGAACGATTCCGTTTCCGGATCATTTTTTAAAACATTGCTTCCAACCAGCCAACTTCTTGATCCGTTCCCAAATTTCCTTATATCTGTAATTGGCTCCCAAAGGTAGTTCTAAGTATCTTGTTGGCAGTACACCTGTTCAGCACCCCAAAGTAGCAGCCAATTTTGAGACATTTGGAACTTCCCCAAATTGGCAACAACTCAGTTCAGATTGGAGACAACTTCCAAACAAATGAGCAAACATCTTAAGAAGAGCAAATTTTGATGTTTGCCTTAGAAATAGAAGGGAATTACCAGGTAAATTGGTCAAAAGTTGATCGATTTATTTGTGTTTGTTGTTTGGTATTAGTGGGTCCCATGGAAAAGAACAATTCTGAGTACGGCAGTTACTTGGGTAAGTATTACCCCTTGCCCACTTGGGTAAATAACTTTCCTACCCGTAGTGAAAATTGTTTACACATGAGGGGACAACATTACCCCTTCAATAATGAATTTTTTATGGATCAAACATCATTGTTTAACTTTATTTAGAAAATAAAAGAACATTGATAAATACATTTACTTGAGTAGGTGTTTCCCAGAATAAATTTGTCTAGATAAGTGCATTTACCCAAATAAATGTCCTCTAGAAAAATGAACAAGGCCTAGGACTCTCTTACTTAACCTAGAAGCCTTCCAGTCCATTTTTCCACCCACCTCTCCATGGCTTATCACCTTGCTGAAAACCTAGAAGCCTTCATTTGACAATGCCGTTTAACACCAAAGTTCATCTAACGAAACAAATACTCCACGAACTCTCATTGTGCATGGGAAGTCTGGATCTGCTCCTTACAAAGCGCTCCTCATATAGACCTCACAACGTGTCCTGGCCACATATCGGAAACATCACTTGTATTTGTATTTATCCTTCATAGGGAGATGTTCCTAATACATGGTGGGATGGCTGTGATGTTGGTGTGAGGAGCGCTCTATGAGGAATAGATCCCAATTCATATATGGTCGCAAGGTTCAAAATATCGATACGCTGATAGGGGGCGTATTGAGCATTTCGATACTTTTTTGTACTTTTTTTTTTCAAAACTGGTTCAGGGGAGCCGGTCTAGGACCCCTCCATCCCCTGAACTGGTCAGACCCCCGATACACCCACTGTAGGGGCATATTGGAAGGGTCTTAGAACGATACGTATCGGTTGATACGAGTCGATATGTAATGATACTTCGAACCTTGCATGACATGCCTTCTACAAATTCAGCTTACATAGTACGTCAGAGGTACCTTTCTAGATGGGGGAAGGGGGTACATTTTTCCTATTTACTTATTTATAAGTGATTGATTTATGCAGGTGTTACAAATTTTGGAAGATCTATGAGGATTGAGGACCATTAAATAAGGCCTTTTCTTTTAGGGATATTATCACCAAGGGGTAGCCTAGTTGGTGCATGAATTGTCCCAGTGGTGGTGTGGTTTCGAATCCCATTATTATCATTTCTGTAAGAAAAAGAAATTGTGTGATTACTTGAGGATGTTGATTTGATGTTGTATTCTTCACTTAAAGAGTAATGACCCCTATGGGGGGGGTGATTAATACCAAAAAAGTAAGGCCTTTTCTTTTAGGGATATTATCTTAAACTCCCCATAGATTTTTTTTTTGTATTTCTTTTAAACTCATCATGACTTTTGAAAACCTCCAAGAGCCCCTATCAATGAGTTTTATTGTCCATAACTCACCTTTCATTAAGGGGGCATTCTTTTTTCAGATTCTGAGAAGGGGGAAAGTTAGTCAATGAGATTTTGGTTCCCATTGACCAAGAATCCCATGTTCTTTTTTTTAGATTTATGTGGAGAATAGGGAAAGTTTATTCCATCTAGGAGATGGGTAAATAACTTTCCCACCTAGGGGAAAGTTACCAACACTTGAATGGGACAAAAATGTCCTTTTTTAATAATGGATTTTTATGGCTAAAATGGTCATTGCCTTATTTACATGAGAAATAAAAAAATATGGGTAAATGCACTTACTTAGATAAGTGTTTCCTAGGAAAAACTTACCCGGATAACTACATTTACTCGAGTAAGTAACTTACCAAAAAGCGAACGGGGCCTAAGAATTCCATCACAAACCTTGTATAGCTTTCCCTACCTTTCCCTTCCTTTCCCTACCTTTTCCTTCAAACCAAACATAGCCATATCATTATTGAAAGTTGTCCATGTAAGCATTTAAGTATTTTACATAGAGAAAATTATCCCTGAATGTTAGTCATCATTATTAAATATTTTGATGACAAAATTACCCCTGACTGCCCACATATGATAATTATACATATATAATCCTTTGTTTAATCAGGATTGGATGGGTTATATTTAGGGATGATTATGGGTCAAGTTGGCGTGGGCCAAGCCTAGGTCAGGCTTTGAACCTATGAGAATTGTTGTAGCCTAGGCTTAACCCGACCAAGGTTCCAAGCTTGAAACATAAACCTCATGCTTATGTTAAATGGCATATAAGAAGTATATAAATTTATTTTATACATTAACATAAAATATTATATAATATATATTGTGTCATTAAAATATTTATACATAAAATATAACATGAAACAACATACATACCTACTAAAATTTGCAGGCACAAGGTGGGTCTATGCTCGGGTCAGGGGTAATTTTGTCATACCTTATCACAGAAAACCTGGAGAAACATGGGTTTGATCCTAGACAGGTGAAATTTGGGCAAAATGAACCTCGTCCAATCATATTAGAATGGACTGATTGATCAACCCAAGTGCATCTAATTTTGGTATGTGCTAGGACCACCAGATTGAACAAATCGGGCTTGACTGTAGGCTCAGTCTGACCTATAAACCCGGCCTAACCCGCCCAGACTTGCACCCTTACATAGAAGGGCGCAAGTGACGATCTTAACAAGAGAGAATGATGGTTCAGCCCAGGGTCAGAATTTTTAGGCCCAAAGTATGGTTGGGGTTAGTGCCAGCTCGGAATTGATGCCAATTCATGCGGGCATTGATGTATACAATATGGGTTTTTGACATTTTAAATGTTTATAGCTCCGCAGTGAAAATGAGAAATCTGCAATGGACCTATCCGTACTTTTTCGTCAATTGGATCATCAGAAAATAGGGCTTTTAGGAAGTACCAAAAAAATCCTCACACGTACGGAAAAAAACATTAGAAATGTAACTTTCATTTTGGTCAACAAACGTTTTCTTATCAAACACCAAACTGGAGCGCTAAACGCTTTGATTGTTTGAAAAATAATTGCACACCTCTTTTATGTTAGTTTCTACCAATAATAACTGGATAATATTAAAACATCAACAATTCTTAATTTGACTATTACAACAACAAAAAAGAGAGAGAAAATGACACCATTTTCCTAATAACGAAGCATCTAAAGTTCGTGTTGGCACGTTGTTGCGCACTTACAGCTTTTACCATTTGATTTGATCTGTTTCAATTCTAGACCCCCTTCAAGAATGGGGGAAGAAATTAATCTAGCAACCATAAACGAGAGTCTCTTCCTGATTGCTTTTCATTTAAGCTTTTGACTTCTTCCCCTTCACTTCTGTCTGTGGGCTTGTTTGGAAAGGAAGGAAGATAGTGCCACCCATGTAGGGTTGCAAGGCTTTTGGAATCTCAACGCCATCTTCACTCTGATAGTTCTCAAGAATACAGCAGATGGTTCTCTCTGTTGCAGTGAGGGTAGAGTTCAACAGGTGAACATACTGTTTCACTTGTTCATTGCTCTGCAACCCAAACCAATGATAAGTTGTAAATATACAGATAACAGCAAAAGAGTCCTCCAGCAATTGAGTTGATGAGTAAAACTGTGCTTAAAGTTTGAGTTTCTTACATCCTGCAGCTTATATTCTAGGGTCTACTGTCAAACGCGCAAAAGCATGAATTGTAATTAGGAACCTACCTTTTTCTGCCCATATCTGATTTCTAATCTTCTGGACTGGTAATCTGTACAATTTGAGCAGGAGACTAGTTCTCTATATGTCTTGGATGCAGGAAACCATCCTTCCAAATCGTACTTCTTTGCAGCTGCATCATTTAAAGCACCAGAAACAATAGCCACAACCTGATAGGGGATATTCAACTGTAATAGAAAATACAGATCAGACAAATGTGGCAGATTCTACATTTTGCATTATTCACACAGAAAAGAGTAAAAAGATCAAAAGAGATGGCAACTCCTTCCCAGAAGTTTTCCTAGGAATACCTTATACCTCCTTGTAAAAGTCTTCTGAATTTTTTATCATTTCCTCATGCATGTCCCATGAATCATTGCCATTCGGGCTGGTAATGCAGAACTGCTCCACTTTTTCAAATTGATGGACTCGGAAAATACCTAGAGTATCTCGACCATGTGAACCAGCTTCTTTACGGAAACAAGTTGAATATCCTGCGTATCTGGCAAAATATCCAATTGTTGTCATGAACAATTGACAATCATCTAAGTGAAAAAAAAAAGAAAAAGAAATTTATAGTATAGCTTATTGGTTACTATAATCCCTCTATTTCCAATAAAACAGCAATCGCAATATTTTCTACCTTATGGGTAGTTCTGAAGGATGGATCCAATCATCAAGATGATAAGCACAGAGTGGTTGTTCAGATGTAGCAATCAGATACTTGTCATCTCCCTCACCAGTTACCTGCAAATAACAAAATCAACTGAGGGGAATATACTTCTTTTGGGTGGGTGTTTGTGTACATATATGTTCAGGGGTAGCTAAGGGAAGTAAGCTTGTTTCTTTAAAGAGTAAATGATCATAGAAGCACATAAGAAACCTCCAGATACTAACAAGTCTGGAGTGAATGTAGAAATGGGGTCCCTTTTCCTTGCTTTTGATGAGCAAGAAATGGGGCTCCTGGTGGATGTGGTTGATGAAATGATTTGGTAGAAAATTGCTTTGAAGAATTATTATTTTTTTTATCAGTACATTGATTAGAAGAAATTATCTGATTAGACTTTGAAAAAATGTATCGATTTTACATCTTTATTCACATTTGTATTTTACACAGAAAATTTAAAGGGTGCACCAATAAAAAACAAGCTTTATGATTGCTGTTTTCATGTTTTATAGATTTAACATAGCATGTATACAGCACCAAAGATGTATAGTGCATCTTCACTTGTGTATGGCATCTTGTATTCGTATTGGAGAAGCAGTAAGTTGTGGTCCCTCTTTATCATTGATTCCCACCCTTTATTATCTATGAAAAAAAAAATCTCACCCTTTATCCCTTTCCAAAGCTACCCAAAGGTTGCAAACTAAGTGATCCTTGAATACAATCTCAAGAAAAGACACCTACTTCACTAAGTATAAAATTGTTTCTGTAGACCAATCATTATCGCCATTACTACAGCATCACTTGGCTTCAAGTTTTTAAGAAGAAATTATCAAGAGTTTTAAATGATTCTCACTTTAGGATGGACAAACCTTCATTTAGGAAGGCCTAATGATTGCATGTTTTCCTATTATTATGAAATTCTACCATTATTCAATAAGGACTGGGGGCAGGTTCCAATTAGTATTATGGAATGAAGGGTGATTTCTGGCAAGGACTCATTAGAATTTGGGGCAACACACGGAGATGGGTAAACAAAGCCATCAATAAAAGAGAAGAGGAAGATTACAGAGAACAAGCATCAACAAACATGTTTTTCTTGTTCCAAACTTCGTTTTTTTTTCATCATTTATTTTTCCCTTGAACTGATTCTAGGCAATAGCCTATTTGGTTAGTGTTAAACATAGTTTGTGCACATGGTTAGTTCTACCAAGTGAAAATTAATGATTCTCTCTAGCACTCCTCTTTCTATTAGAAACAAGTATTTCTAATTGAACTGATAAAAGGCTGAACATGGCTAAAAGCCTTGGAATAGCATCCCTACAAACCATATACCAAATGTGTTTGTTTTGAAAATAGTTGGTTCATGCAAGTTATTAGCCTTCATAAACAAAAATAAAAGAACAAGGAAAAAATATCCTAGCCTAATCCAAGATATTAACAAGTCTTATAAAAGAACAAGGAAAAAATACCTTGTAAAGTTCTTCATCAAATTGAGCTAGTTGAGCACATTTTTCCATAATATCCTTTTTCATGAAGAATGGAGTCTGCAATGGTGTATACTTCCGGCTTGTCAAAAATGTCAAGGCAAAGTTTAGCAATGCCTGATTAAGGAGTAGACCAGCCCCTTTTAAATAGTAACCTCTTCCTCCCGCTACATTAGCACCTATATGTGTCACGAATATTTTCATAAGCAGACACATTGGAATCAAGCATAGATGAGTAAAAAATGTATCGATACATATATTTACTAAACTTATTTATGGTACCAGTTTCACAATGGCATTGAACAGAGTGGAATGGTGGAACAAGATTCATATAGCCAACCTCATATGGTTGGGACATGGCTTAGTTGAGATGAGTTTCACAATAGAATTCAATTATCTGTTTTTGGCCTACTGATATAGGATGGGAAGAAAACTGTCCTAGGATGAATGAAGTGGGTGAAAAAGGGAAATTAAAGATTTGAATTAACTTCAAACAAAGTTTTCATTCCATTAATTCTCATTTAAGTTCAAAATTCAATGACTCTACTTATAGACTAAATACAAGGGTTAGGGTCTCCCTTTGTACTCCAAACTCAACTGGGAAACTAACTGAAAACAACTTCTAATTGCTTCAAAACTAAGACAAAAATCCAAGGAGGCACTGAAACATGGACTAGAAGGGTCCAGTCCTAAGACCATGACTTCACAGCCAATACTTGCAGCCTACATGCAAGATAGCCTATGCACTAGACCCATTTCATCAGTTTTGGCCAGCTCAAGTTGGTCCCATGGAGATTTTTTTATCAGTGTTGAAGGCTTTTTTTTAATCCAAATAATATTTAAATAAATTATAACCCAAATAAGTGGGTTGGTTAGTCTGCTAGCCAAGTCATCAAAACTATAAAAAAGTGTTCCATATGGGAGTTCCCTCTCTTTAAGTGGGAGGGACAGGTGTCCTTCACCTAGGGGGAGGAGGTAGTTACATAACTACCCCGCTCCCTCTTTAAGCTCCTTAAGGGGAAGCTAGATCCCCCCCTTTGGAGAAAATTGTCTCAAGAGATTCTTAAGAAAAGCCAAGATAAAGAGAGAAGAAAAGACAAGTGCTCAAGGGAAGACAGGGAAGGAAAAGAACTCTCATTAATACAGGTAGGAAAAAGTCCTGGAATTAGGGTATATCCGAATCCGGTTCGACACTGTTAAGAGCCGATATGATCTGAATATCCAATCGGATCTCATAAGTATGGGTTCAAATTCGAATCCGATGAAGAAGTCAAATTTTCGGATCAGATCAGATCCTATGTAAATTTCTTAAAAAATTAATAAATTATTAAAATAAAAATAAAATATAATAATTTAAAAATAGAAAACAAAAAAATACAAGTATCTTTTCAACTATTTTCATCATATATATATACATGTTTTTATAAAAAAATAATTAATATAACAAATTTACAAAAGTGCAATATAAATAATATATTTATAAAAATAAAGAAATAACATATATATATATATATATATATATATTGGAAATTCGGACCGAATAGGGGTGATCCGAAATATGATCCGATTTCTGATCGAATCCTATTTTCTGATCCGATCCGATCTGAATAGGCGGGATCCAAATACGACAAAATAGGATCGGATCAGAATTTGATCCATTTGCACCCTATATGTCTTCTACTATGTATCCTTCTTTCTCTCTCTTTTATTTTTATTTTTGAGAAAAGAAATAGAGAGAAATAAACCATCTACAACCAAGTGCTTCTACTTGGTTGATTATGGTCCCTCTTCCAAGACAAGTTAGGGATTAAACCATCTAAAGTCTAATTCTCAAGGGTTGATTATGGTTCCCTTTAAATGAAAATGAAGAACTGAGGGATAAAAATCGTCTATAATCAAATATTCAGTTTGATCAATTACGATTCCCATCTTGTATGCAAAAATCCAAAGGATTAAGGCTGTCTACAATCAGAATTTCATTTGATTGACTACATCTCATTGTGAAGAGGAGTGAGAAGGAAATCTTCTTTGTATCAAAAAGAAAAGAATGAGAGAAATGTATTGTTCTAGAGTTTCTCAGTTGTATTTTTCTTTTTTTTTTTTTCTCTTCTCATTCTTGTACACTTGATGTAAAAGAAATGCAAATGAAAAGTTCTTTTTAAGTACTCTATTGTTCTTTTCTTTTGTTCTATATATTCATTTCTCTAAGTCAGAATAAAAAAGTGTTCTCTACTTTCTTGTGGAGATGTAATTAAGGGGAACAATCCGTATTATTCCCTGAATAGGCCTTATCCAAAATAATAAAAAAAACTCAATCACATGATTGAGTGAATTATGTTGCATGAGAATTTATTAAAAATTTTCACACCAACAATCAGCAACACAAAAAAATTGATTCATTAGATTAAAAAGAGCATATACAACAAGAAGCCCAAGAAAAAACTATCCCACTATTTACAAAACAGCCTAGAACATGGATTGTCTCTGAATTCCTTGTTTAGCTAAACCATCAGCCATACTGTTTGCAAATCTCCAAATCCACTTTATTTGGATCAACATGCCTTTAGATATCTGCTTGAAGCGCCTTAGTTCATTCCTTAGACCCCACCAATACCCAATGGGTCAGGATTGCCTATACAGCTGCCATCAAAGTTTAATTTCTTCCATCCAGAACATGGAAAAGACCAGACCTCATATACTAATTGTCTTCTAGATGAAGAGTCGGCAATTATTCCCCACGAACTGAAGAAATCTTCTACCTTAAAGTCAGCAAACAACTTTAAGGTTTTCACCCAATGCGCCACCCTTAAGGTTATAACCTTGATCTTGCTTCTTTCCTTGTCATCAAAGATTCTTAGGTTTCTTTCTTCCCAAATTGTCCATGGAGATTCTCTCAATCAAAGATTTTCTTTGATATCATATCAATCAAGAATTTGATAGAGATTGAGAAAATATTTCAGATTTCATTTTCTCTCCTTTGTAAGTGTTTTAAAAGTGGAAGGGGCATCTTGCGCCCATGGTGCAAGGCACAATTTAAAAAAAAATAAAAAATTCATAAAAAACGAAAAATAAAAATAAAATTAATATTAATTTAAAATACATACTTAAATTTTAAACTAAATGTGTTAAAAAGCATATTAACTCAAATTAAACTGCATGAACATAAAACATAAAGCATATGCAAAGTGATAATGTAAAAACAAAATCAAACATAACATATAAAACATATTCAAGCACTCAACAACTTAAGCATGTGAAATTTTCAAGCTCTTTATTTCTTTCCCAATTGCATTACTCTAGTTCTACGAGCTGCCTTTTTATTGAGCCCCTTGAAGCAAGCTCAAATATGTCAATGCTATGATCTTAAAACTCTTAATACCTACTTAAAAAGTTGGTTTTATGGTTTCGTTTTAGTTCCTTGTCTTTTAAAAAATGTTTTGTATTAGGAATAATGAAATGAACAATATTAGCAATAATCCGATGCCAATATTCATGCTCTTTTTATCTGAGAGTTGACCCATATAAAAAATTGGATGCCAATAAAATTTGCGAACTCTAAAGCAAATGTAGTACTGTAAGTCAATATAAAAGTAAACCACAGTGACGCCAAACTTTTTAATAGATTGTTCACAGCAGAACTTCTTTGTCATGTGAGAATAAGGAAATAAAAAAGAATCTATCCACAGGTGCTTCAAGATTTTATTTATATACCTTTCTTCATATCTGCAATTCCGAGAAGTTCAACTAATTCAACATGATTTTTCAGTTTTGGCTCCTCTCGTTTCTCCCCCCACGATCGAATAACAGCATTATTTGCCTAACAGGGAAGGAAAAGAAGGAAAGCCGACAATAAAATGTTAAACCAAGTCAATAACCTTGATCTGTGGCTAAAATTGAAAAGGAAATTGCTGATAAAAAAATGAAAAGTAAATTATAAAAACCACAAACCTCATCATCGCTGATGGGAACCGAATCGTGCACAAGGTTTCCAACAATTTCCAATCTGGAATACAAGGCCACTCTCGCCTCCTGAACTTCGATCTCTTTCTTTGCCGTCAACTGCTTATTCTCATCCGTATTCTTTATCATCTCAGTCGCATCTTCACCCGCCTTGCAAAGCAAAAACCGCAACCCACTTCTAAAATTCCAGCATGCCACAATTTAATCTCAAATAAGATGAGTATAAGCGAAGGAAAGTGGGCAACTCACAATTTTGAGGCGTGCGACTTCCTTGTTGATCTTGTTGAAGTCCTTGCGCAGATTATCGAGCTCGAATTGACCTGAACAACCAAAACCAACAGAAAGCCATTGCCTAAATTATTGGTTCGAAAACATGAAGTCACAAAGCACAGGAAATAAGACCATAATCGAAGACTTTGGAAGCTCACGCTGTCGCCATTCCTTGTCGAGGCGGATGATCTCATCGACGATCTCGAGATTCGCGAATCTCCGACGCTGAGATTCCCGTATCCGTTCAGGATTGTGGCCCTTGTCTTCTCGGAAGAGATTGATGTCCAGCATCTTCTCTTCCTGCTAATGGACGAGAGAGAGAGAGAGAGAATAGCAAGTCAACCTAAAACTCCAGAAGTCAGAACCTTGATAAATGGAAGGGATGGTGGGATACCCATTAATGCTAATGTTGCTTTATTAATATTTTATTTATAATACAAAAATAATAATAATTAAATTTTCGATGTGATTGTTTAGGATCGTAATTTTTCCTATTCTCTCATTAGTGGGATTCGGAGTAGGGATGGACACTTCCTGCCCCGTGTGGACTCCCATTTTCATGAGATTTCTGCTAATATATATATATATATATATATATATATATATATATATATATATATATATATATGTTTATATGTTAATATTTTAAAAAATATGGTTGAATATATTTGAATTGTTTTTAATAATATTATAAATTTTAATTATTTTATTTTTATTTTTGAAATAAAATAAAAAACAAAAATGTAATAGTTGATATTATAAAGAATCATGGGGAGTAAGGAACCTCGTATGGGGATAACTTTGTCCTTGTTAGTAGGGACCTGGTTGGAGATTTTCATGAGGATGGGGATGGCGAGAGGCTCCTTGTCCCCACCCCCACTCCATCGCCATTCTGAATCAAACTAATGAAACTGACTGACCCGATTTCTAGTATTTCTAGTCGGCTTTAGTTCAACAATTTACCAACCCGACTAGGTTGGATAAGTTTCACTTTGGCCATTTGTAAATTGACTAAAATTGAACAACCCGATTATAGATATATATTAGTATTTTATATTCTAAATATATTTTTAATACGAGAAAGTGGGAAAATTCCAATATTTCTTAGGCTAAAATAGTTTATATCATAAATTTAATTTTAATTTTTTTTATAATAATGCCATTGTAATTTTTTAAATTTAAATTTAATTTTTTAAGTTTAAATCTTTTGAACCAACTGATCAAACCAAAAATTGACCCAAACCGGTATAACCTCCCTCAACCTAACCAGGTCAATTTGGTTGGCTAATCAACCTACAACTAAACCGAATAATCCCGTGAATAATAGTTTAATCTCCGATAATTATTAAAATTTATAGTAAAAATATGCAATAAATTAAATTTAAAAAGACAAATAACAATAGTTTAAACTTCAATAATTATTGAAAATTTTCTATTAAATAACAAAACAAAAATATATTTATATATAATTATTGAAAATATATTTATCACAAAAAATAATAAATAATTACTAAAATACAATAAATATTAATTTTAGTATAGATAAATATTAAGCTTTTACAATTATTATTAATAAACAATAATTTTTTTGAAAGCTATTTTCCAGAATTATTAATTGGTATGAATGAAATAAGTTATTTACAATATTATTTATTTATTGAATTAATATCATTATTTAAATTTTAAAATATTAATTACTTGTTGAATTTAATAATTCATAAAATTATAGTACTATTAATACATAATTTTGTTATTTTAACTATTTAAAATCTAGTTATGTTAAATATTTTGTTATTCAAAATACTTAGTTATTTAACTAAATCTTTAAAATCATAATCTATTTATTATAATTGAAAGTTATTCAGTAACTATTTAAAATATATTATAAATTTATTTAAAATATTAATTTTAATATTTTGTTATTGAAATATTTAAATAATATTTTATTTTTTATATTAGATTTTTATTATTTGAATAACATTTAGATTGAATAATCTAACCAATCATAATTTATATTGTTTGTACATAATTTTGTGATGAATTTTGTAAAAATATATAATTATTAATAATATGAATATTTTTAAATCAATTATAATTGTTTTTTGTCTTTTTAATAAATATTTTAAAGTGATTATATAATTTTGTTAGAATATTTACATCATTCTTAAATTTTTTAATCCAAACTTTCTTTAGATAGATGTAGATAAAAAGTGGGGTAGTAGATAAATAAGAATTAGAGATAATTTAGGAGAGAAGTTATCTACTAAATTAGAGATAACTTATAATCTAGAAAATCATAATTTATATTGTTTGTACATAATTTCGTGATCAGTTTTGTAAAAATATATAATTATTAATAATATGAATATTATTAAATAGATTATAATTGTTTTTTGTCTTTTTAATAAATATTTTAAAGTTATTATATAATTTTATTAGAATATTTAAATAATTCTTAAAATTTTTAATTCAAACTTTCTTTTGATAGATGTAGATAAAGGGGGGGGGGGGGGAGATAAATAGGAATTAGAGATAATTTAGGAGAGAAACTCTCTAATAAATTAGAGATAACTGTTGATCTTATATTCTTCTTCTTCTTCTGTTTTTTTTTTTTTCCAAAAGAGAAAATGGAAATAATTTGTTTGACTGTCTTACCCTCAGTTGGTCTATTTTATCTACAAAACTGAACATACGTTAAAATTTTTCCTATTTGCACAACCCGAGATAACTTTGTTTTCCTAATTACACAGAAAAATACCTCTACCACTTATATAAAGTAGGGATGCAAATGGATCGGATAGGATTCAAATCAAGGTATAATGGTATATTTGAATCCGATCCAACACTATTCATGTTGAATTTGATCAGATCTGAAAGGACTTAATATGAATTCGAATCCTATCAGATCTTCAGATCTGATTTTATCCAACTTGTTTTCTTTAAAAATTAATAAACTATTAAAAAAATAAAATATACTAATTTAAATAAAGAAAAACAAACAGATGTATATTTTTTATTTTTTTATTTTTATAAAAAATAAATAATATAACAAATTTATAAAAATACAATATAAATAATATATTTATATTTATAAATATATAATACATCGGATCGAATCTTGTCGGATTGGATGGGGTGATCCGAATCCGATTTGATTGGAGCAATTTTATTGCAAAAGTGGGAGAGCAAGTTAGGATTGATCAAAGGGTTTATAGGCAAAGTTTTTTGCAATTCTGAATGCCATTTGATTTGCTGTGGAAATGAAGTTGAAGCAGGTGGTAGTTCAATCAAACCCCTTGATGTCTGTAAAAACTGTAGATGGAGACATTGTTTGTGCCACGTGGTCTTCTATGCATGATATTAAGGCTTAGTCTGGGTAAAGTGCCTTGTATTTGTACTGTACAGAAATATTTTTTCTTGTGAGTTGGTAGCTTTGTTTTGCTACGGTATGGCTCACAGGGTGATGCAAAAAGTTTTAAGGCTTCGGTTGTCGAATGGAGTGGAGGGATTTCCCTCCTAGTTGGCTAGCTTAATTTTATTTGTCTTCTAACGTCATGTTTCAAAAGTAGCTTATTTAGGGCTTTGTTTGCAGTGTAAATCTTATTTGCACTGGTGTAAATGCTTGGGAGTGCAAATAGACCGAGTATAAATTCTAGTTTACTATTGCTTCATGACTTTATACTATTTGTGTAAGGAGTAAAATAGGAAGTAAATGAAAGATCATGGGGTGGGGGGGGAGGGGGTACGAGGAGAGTTATTTATTTGGAATGGAGGTAAAAAGCAAGAGTACACGTCATTTTATATGAGAGTGAATTGATATAAGAGGGAGATGATGCAAATTTTGCATCAGTTATTAGGATGCAAAATTTGTACTGACAATGAGTATAATGGGACAAATGTACAAATTTTATATCAGATGAGAGTGCAAATCGTAATTACAAACAAATGGATACAAAGCTGAACCAGATGCAAATTTTGTATCCAGTCCAGATTTGTTCCACAAACAAACACAGCTTAAATTTTAAACTTCTTACAAAAGCTTCAAATATCTCTATTTTCCTCTAATCCTACATGGAACTACTACAAGTTTACAACACTACTAATATGTTTACTTGTAAATCCTACTTATACTTCTATTATTCTATAAAAAACAAAAGTGTGTGGGTTCTTGAATAGCATTGTGTATGCTAAATCCACTGCTTTAGAGATAGGGATTAGTTTTGACTTTTGACTGTTAAAAAACACTTTTTTTATTGTTTTAAAAAGAAAATCCAAAAGTTAAGAGTTATAGGTGTAACCAACAATTGCAACTAAATCTTGTAATAGTCAATAGTCGTTAGACAATAATGAAATCAGTTTAGTTAAACTAGTTCTTCAAGTGACTCTCCAGTATCCATAAAATAGGTGTAAGCAGGATCTGGGCTAAACGATAAATCCAGCCTAGGATCAGCTCTATTCGGGTGTAGGGTTGGGTTAGGGTTTTTAATCCTTAACCCGAGTCAGGTTAGGATTTTGGCTATTCGGGAGTAGGGTTGGGTTTGGGTTTTAATTTTAACCTGATTCGGGTTAGGAATTTGACTATTCAGGTGTAGGGTTGGGTTATGACTTAAATTTTGGATAACTCACCCCTTTGGGTCATTATACCCCTCATATATAGGATATTATTGTAATTTGGCAACTTCTAACTCCATAGCCTCAAAGTTCAGGATTTATTTTTATGTTTATTTTGGTTTTTCATCTTTCATTTCAATAAAAGAAAGTAACATGTTAGACTGAGTAAACTAAATTCTAATTTAAATTAATAGCTTTTAAGTTTTCAAAATATATTATAAAGAGAATATCTATGATGCAGAAAAGATATGATATAAAAAGAATTTTGACCAATCAAAATCTATCCATGAATTTTGATAAATGACACTTTATTTGTTACTATGTTTTATGATTTCAGTTTATTGATCAATTGTTTTATTTATATCATATTTTTTTCATATCATACTCGAACCCTATTATAAATAATACAATTGAAAGGCTATAGGTCGGGTTGGATTGGTATCGAGTTGAATCCTATAGAGTTGGGGCTCATCCAAAATTACATGAATAGGATTGAACTCTATGCAGGTTCGGGTGGGAACGAGGATTGGGTTAGGATCGAGGCAAACCCATACTGAACCCTACTGGTTGACATCCCTGACTGCTTTTATTCATGGCCCATACAACTTTGCCCCGTCAACCTTTTTATGAACCAATGTTTTCTAACCATCTCGGAATCGGAACCACTTTGATCATTGACTTCTGGGTCAGTGGTTCAACTGTCCAATCCGAGTAGACAGCCCATTACAATTAAAAAAAAAAACATTAAAACAAAAAAAAAAAAACAGCCAAAAACCGTTATTCAAGTAAAACAAGTTGATGGTTTGACTGCTCAAATCAGCAGTGCACTGACCAAATCACTATTTTTTTTTGGCAAAAAAGTGGTTTAGGAGTAAAATAGAACCGATTTCTAGGTTAAATGGTCTGACCATCCGGGTCAACAAAGATTTGAAAACCATGCTATGAACAATACATCAGAACCATTTTGGGTGCAATTCCCGATCCAACCATCGACCCATCCGGTTGGAGCCTGACCCCACTACCCGGTGCACATGCCATGGGAATTGGGTGGGGTTGGGTTAACAAGTGGTGGCAAGTGGCTGCCCATGACCATGGTGGAATTGATTGAACAGTGGGGCCCAGGAGGCATGAAAATCGGGAATAGTTCAGGCGGGTTGGTGTGGTGGTTGTAGAGCAGCAGCAGCAGCAATGGATGCGCATGGCGTAGGAGGGAAAGCCGGGGTCCGGTGAGCCAACAACGCACCCCCCCACCCCCCGGTCTCTTAAATGGCTGGTGCGAGTAGAAAGGTGGGGCCACCCCCTTATTCAGTTTTTTTCTCCCCCCTAATCCATGTGTCGTTCAAACGAATCAAAAACCATATATTTTATTTAAAATATTAGAAAAAATATATATAAATAACTGCAACAACCAGGGGAAGAGGGGTTTACCGAACCCAATCCAAAATTCCAACCCAATCCACGTCCCTCATCCCACTCCTCACGTCGTCGTGAGCATCCAAAATTACA
Source organism: Nelumbo lutea (assembly GCF_056320005.1). Lineage (NCBI taxonomy): Eukaryota > Viridiplantae > Streptophyta > Magnoliopsida > Proteales > Nelumbonaceae > Nelumbo > Nelumbo lutea. The sequence goes on along the minus strand of NC_142687.1, from coordinate 92,433,370 downwards.
TTATTGTCCCTTGATTTCTCTATTAAGCAAACTACAATATTGCCTCCTCACCCACCCTAACGCCATCATCTTTTGCAAGGTCGCTTATACCCTTTTTGATAATATAAAATAACGGATATGCCCTTTTCCGATGGTTTTGTAGTTCGACCGGTTAAATCAACCGGGTCTCAGCCCAAACCATCTATTTGATTATTTTTACTCTGTAATAAAGGTACCTTATATACAAAAGGGCACGTGATTGATTCAGAATAATCAATGGTCAAAATATCGATACATCCTAGTGGGACAAGGTCCAACATTTCAATTCGGGATCGGATCAAGTAGGCATGCTATTGTAAGCACGTTAAATGAATACTTTCAAAAATTTTAGAATGACCCTTGAAATACCCCAACCTACCCTTGAAAAAGATTAAAGACAAATTTTAACAGTTGTTAGAATATTTATAAAGTATTTACCGGATGTGCTTCCTATGTTTTACCTATTAGATCCGGTCCCAAATACTATTATCAATTTATCATATTGTATCATATCTATGGGGTTTTGATAGAGGAAATAATGGGGGTTGGGAATTTGGTCATTTTTAGGCAGGCCTAAGGCCGATTGTTTGACCAATTTTAAGAAAAAGATTAAAAAAAAAAGAATAATATTTTATTGTATTAAATCACCTGGTATGCCTGTTCATCTATATCAGATGTATCGATATTTTAAACCTTAGATTGGATGTAACATATCAAGTGTTTTGACCATATTCATTTTTTAACTTTTTTTCAAAAATTAATCAGAAAAATTAATCTTAAGCATGCCATTTATTTCTTTTTAGAATATCAGTGACCCATTAATAAGATACATATACATTGGAAAAGTTTGATCCTTGACAATAATATATGTTAAATGTAGCATTTGAATGAGATTAACAGACTTGGTCTAATCTGTGTAAGGGTCCTTCTGCCCTGCCTTGTATGCATCGAAAACTATATATGATCATTGATCATATATGCTTTGGTTCATATTATTTCTTGGTCCAACCGCCCGGTTCATTTGGGCGGGGCTCTATATAACCCCATGTCTGACCTATTTGGGGGAAGGGGGGTCCATTTGTGAAACCGAAGTATGAAACAGAAGGAAAGGGCAGTTTGGTCAGTTTGCTGACCTCATCCACACTCCCTACTCCACGCCCATGGGTGTTGGATCGTAAATACCGTGCGGACTCGGGGTCAATCTCCCATGATAGAATCCCATTCCTAATACACACACACTCTCCAGTCTCTCTATTTCCCCACGTTACTATAATTGGTTACGTTGCAGGTCAGAGGTTGGAGCTGAACAGACTCCATCGTATCTTAGAACGAGAGAAAAAGGGAAAAGAAGAAGAAGAAGAAGAGAAGAGAGAGAAAGAGAGAAAGAGAGAGAGAGAGAAATCCTCTTTACCTTCTCTCGCTTTCACCTCTCAGATGGCGTCTATGGCCGAAGATGGCGATGTGGACATTGAGGAGGCGATGCTGTGGCTTCCGGCTGACGTTCTTGACCAGCCCTGCGAATCAAAGGTCCTTCTTCCTATCCAGAAAACAAACAAGTTTGCTCTTGAATGATACTCCTCTTCTGTGTAAAATACTCTAGTCTCATCTCATCTGAATCTGAGATTCTAAGTTGTGTTGTTTGGGATTTCCATTTTCTATGATTGCAGGAAACTTTACGCCACCACCACCACCACTATCAAAATCATCAACATCATCTAAACACCTACGCCGGCACTGTTCCTCGGGTAGTATTTCTGTTTCCTTTCGCAGTTTCAATTCAGAGAGAGAGAGAGAAAGAGATGAGTAGAAAGCTCTCCATTGTTTCTGGATATGATTCCGTACCTTCTAGATAGAGCCAGTAGTAGAATCTAAACATGTAACGACTAAACAAGAGAGAGAGAGAGATTCGTCTCCAGGTTTTTTCTGCAACTTTTTTTCTCTCGAAATACGGCCATTTAGTTTTGAAGCTCCAGGGGCTACTTTGTCATTCCTGAAATTTCTTAAGTCCGAAAGGATTTTCTCATCATCACCATCCATTAATTGGTAAGTGGGCCATATCTAAAAGGTAGGTGGCCCGATGGTCTCTACCTGATCGAATGCAAATGAAGCAATTAGGTAGATAGTTTCCTTGAACCACAGTATCTAATTGAGCAGATTGCTTTCTTGAGTGAAAATATCATCTCCCTTCTCTACTAATTAGAAATTGAGGCCCCGGATAAGTTTGGTTTTATTCTTATGTGACATAAGTTATCAGATAGACAGATAGATAGATAGAGAGAGAAAAAGAGAGTTGGGAAGAAGAAAACATTATTTGGTAAATTGCAAATGAACGAAAGGCCTAAAAGTAAATTGAAGTTATGAGTCATACACCTAAAACCTAACAAGGATCTTTGTTGGGCTTACACTGGTTTGGGTTATATTACTCAAAATGGAAAAACCAGACATAAAAAAGGAGCTTATTCTAGTAGGTGTTCAAAGGGTTTCCAAATTTCCATCCCCTCTTGAACAATACAACTCCCCTTGGACCTCTTGTTTGCTTTCTCTTTTCTATTCTTCTTTCCCTTGTATTACCAAATTGATTACATCAAACCTCAAGAGACACTGATGGAGGTTTTTCTTACTTTCTTATGTGATGAAATGGTATCAGCACCAATTGTCAAAATGGCATCACAGACTACCAAAGTACCCACTGAACTGGGCATCTGGAGGACCGGGAATGCAAGCCATATTTCTAGACTCCAGCCAAAGATCATGCGGCACAGGAGTTTTCCTCCCTAGGCGGGCTGGTACCAACTTCCAACCAAGCAATAAACCAGGTAAAGAGAAAAGAGATCTGTTTTCCTTACTCTAAATATTTGTTAAAGAAAAGTTGTTCAATACTGGTCCGTTTGGTTTATAATCTGAATCAGAGATTCGGAATTGGATTCAGATTCGGAATCGGAATGATCTATTCCACTTACTTGTTTGGTTCATATGGAAATTGGAATCAGAATTGGTTAGAATGAATTATCATTCTCAGGGGAGAGAATGACCATTCCCTCAAATGAGAGAATGCCATTCCATCATAAATGAGAATGGGATTTTCATTTGTCCGACCAAATAATTAAATTTCATTCCAATTCCAAACCCTATTCCTGCAAACCAAACGGACCCATTTCTCCAATTAACATCGAAGAGGTGGTTAAAAGTTATGGTTATGATTTCTGAACTTCTAACCACCAAAGAAAGTCAGAAAAGTTGGGTTAACTTGTGATCATCGTGCAGCTTGTTCCCTTGTGCTTCTCCCTTCTCGTGTCGTTCAATCTCTCAACCTCAATGTTCATGCACTGGGTTGTTCCCAAACAACACCTCAACGAGGTTAGTCCTTCAATTAATTAATCTCTCTCCTCACTTCAGATGAGCTAGCTCACTAACAGTCTGGATTGTTTGTTTGCAGAAGTAAACGATAATTTAACCAATGGAAAGAGTCGGTATCCAGTCAGTAAAAGAAATGGCAACGACGTTACTGATGGCGTATCACCTCATCAGTGCTGTGTCTTCCCACAGTCTCGCAGCTCTTCGCCAGAGATATTTCTTCCAAAGGAATGGAGCTACTAGCTCAAATGGGGGGATTGATTAATGGCGTTGCACTTGCAGCGTACAGAGAACAAATAAGAAAGAAAAAGATGTCTCCTGTTCTGATAATGTAATTACTGATTCAGTAATAATAGCAAACGTTTCAGTTACACTTTAGGCTTGTCTGATATGCAATGATAGATAAGTTTTGCTAGCTCATTTCTAAAAACATGTCGATTAGAAGCAGTTCAGTGATTAACCTAGACGAGTTTAAATCTGCCTTACATAGAGGCCCCAAAAACGTCTCATAGCACATCTCAATAGTGTATTGGGAACATCTCCCAGTGACAAGTATGGGAGATGTTCTCAATGCACGTGGGGCGTTTTTGGGGCACATTCTGTAGGGGGCAGATGTGAACTCTAACTTATACATAGGGTGTGTATTGATCCATGAGATTTTGGTTTTAAAAAACGACCTGGTTTGACTGTTAAGTACGAACGGATGACCTAATAAAAAATTTTAAAAATAAAAAAATGGTTAAAACGATTGAATGGATCGACGAATTGATGATTTAACCGTTCGGATCAATGGGTCATTGACTTATTCAATGATTCTTGACTAAAAATCGGGTTTGAGATAAAATGAAACCAATTGCCTAAACAATCCAACCGTCCAGGTCAATGACGTTCAAAAACCATGTTCCAAACCATTCACATGATGGTTTCACAACATAACATCCGGCCCCTAAAAGAATATGTAATAGGTGTGGGGTGTTTCAGAACCAAGTAATTCATAGAATGTCCACAGTACATAAAATTTAAAAATCCAAATTTCAATTCAGTATCTTCCGTGTGTCAACAATTTCAGGTTCAAACATTTAGAGAAACAATGACATTCCATGTCAAGATGTCAACACCGGGGTTGTTACGCAAGTTTTTGAAACAGTAATGTGTTTGGTATTGACATTGCTACCCAATACATTTAAATCCAATGCTTTATATTCAAAGTGACACCACTCAACTGTCCTAGAATTTAGATCTTATCCTCACAATACTCGTCTTCACAATCCTTACATATGGGCATTGGGAACATTTCCATTTCCCTACTTGTATGCTTGTATTGATCAAAAGATATTTCTAATGCAAAGTTGTAAGGGCTGTGATAACAACCTGAGGATGGATTTTGTGAGTATCAAATCCAAATTGACTGTACTAATTCTCATCCAATGGTCAAATTTTAAAAATAAATGTTTTTCGGTGATTGGCTCATTTTTAATCAAAGTTCTAGAAACACACACAAAAAACCTTTATTTTGGAGGTGAGTCTATTGGCATTCCATGATGTATTATTAGACCTGTTCATGGGCTGGGTAGCCAAATGGCCCAGCCTGGCCCGACCCGCACCCCGGTCAGGCTTGGTCATGTAATTAGGCCTGCGGGCCTGACCTCGGGCCTAACACAGTAAGTCCGACTGTGTTTCTGGCCGAGCTCGGGATTTGTCAAAAAAGCCCGACACGAGCCCGGCCCGACACGACTCAGCATTATATATTTTATAAAATATATAATATGTATTTTATATTATATAAAATATATAAATAATATAATATTTATTAAAATATATATTTATAATTTAATATATACATTTTTTATTCTTTTCTTTATAATCTCTCTCTCTCTCTCTCTCTCTCTCTCTCTCTCTCTCTCTCTCTCTCTCTCTCTCTCTCTCTATTCAGCTGCTAATAGTATGGGCTAAATTTTGAACTCGGGCCCAGGCCCGGGCTTCAAGCTTTTTATGAGGGTCGAGCTCGGGCCCAAGTTATAGGCCCGATGGTTGGGCCGAGCTCGGGCTCGGGCCTTAGAAAACTTTGTTAATACAGAGTGAAAGCCCGACCCGGCCCGTCCCATGAATAGGTCTATGTATTATCCATCTTTGCACTGCAATGCAGGACACCAATTAAGAGCCATGCCATTAGAGGTGTAATCGGCCTGTGTCGGGCTAGCAGGTACAACCCACAGGTGGCCCGTGCTTTTGACAAGTCGTGCTTGCTACCTTTGGGATATTTCAAAGGTCCAGCCCAGCATGACCCATGGCACAAGCCTAGGCAGCCCAAGCCATGTTGTGCTATGTTACAGGTCAAGCATTGGGCTAAGATGGGCCCTAGACCTGGCTAAGCCATGAGATGTATATTTTGTTTAAAAAAATAGAATAAAAATAATGAAATTTTAAAATAAATTAACAAAATAGACAAAAAATGAAAAAGAAACTTAAAATTTTTTTATATGAATTTTGATGTATACAATTGTTTATATATGAAATAATAAAATGAACTTAAAAAATTACAATGCAATTGGAATAAAATAATATAATAAAATTGAAAATAAAAATTATATATATATGAGTCGTGTCATGCTGTTTGTTGGGCCATGCCGGCACGCAGGCCACAAGCAGTACAGCCTACTTGGTCGTGTGGTGACGGCCCTTGGGCCTGGAAACCCAAGCCCAGCATGGCCCAATCTACAGCTCTGCATGCCATTGGACAGTTTCTTCAAATAGGCAGTTGATGGAGGAAATATCAATTTAGCATTTTCCCAAACACGCCTTGTTTTATGTTTCTAATATAAACATCTTACAGCTATTTAACTCAAAACATTCTCATTCAAAATCAGACAAAAAAAATGAAATTTTGATGTTTAAACTCAAAATGCCTAGGTGTAGGGATGTCAATGGGCCGACTCTGACTCGGTGGATCCAATGGACCAAAACCGATTGGGCCAATTCTGGTTCCAAGATCTGGTAGCAATGGATCAGTTCTGGTTCTTAATATATTGTCCCGACTATTATTGGTTCAGAACCAGTTCTACCAAATCTCAAACCTACTCATACTTAATTTGGGCTATATATTATATATATAATATATTAATTTAATTAATATATATTGTCACAACTGTCTCGAGAATTGATCGATTTAGTTCTAGGTCTAAAATGGTAAATCCTATCAGGTCTGGTTCAATTTCAATTCCTTAATATTTCTTGTTGGGGTCGATCCTGGTTCGAGCCAGACCCAACCCATTAACAGCCCTTGGTTTTTCCAATTTTGAGACTTGCCTTGTGGAAAATGTTTGGCCAGAAATCTCTCAAGTTAATAAACCAGAAGTTTGGAGGGTTATCATTTATTGTTAGGGCTGTTAAGCATTCTGGAAATTTGATACTTGATTCCGGTTTTGGATGTTAAAACTTGCATCATATCCATTTCGATTACATAAAATATACTAATGTTTTGAATAAATGTGTTTTGTTGTTGCTTGGATTCTTGTCCAACCTTATCCATTGGATTTAGATTGAATTTGGATTAGATTTCTTTCTTTCTTTTTTGGTAATCGGATTCATTTCATTGAGGCTCCGTTTGGGAATAGTGAAAATGTAGGTTCAATATATGCACTCTGGTTCAATTTTGCTAATGTTTATATATATAGATAGATAGATAGAGAGAGAGAGAGAGAGAGAGAGAGAATAAAATTGAAGGTGCCATGTCAGCATATCTCTCTTTTGAGAAAAGCTATTAATCTATTTTTTCCATTTTTTTGTATTTTTTATTTTCTTTTATTTTAAGAATATAAAAAAAGTAATCATTGCCTATTTTGATTGGATCAATAACATTGTATACTATTAGAGAGAGATTTGGGTTTTCTAAGGCCTCTTATTTTAATGCATATTCTTATTACATTAGAGAGAGAGAATAGTAATAATATAAATAGGTTGAGGTTAAACAATAAAAAAATTGTTAATTTAAAAATCCACTAAACTTTCACTTAATATTGAAAGTTTGAAGCCTAATAACTATAATTAAGAATCCAACAATTAATTAAAATTACAGAAAATTCTGAAAGCCCTAAACATAATTAAAATACTGAAAATAATTAAAAAACATCGAAAGTTAATAGTATTTTATATTAATAAGGAAAATTAATAAGAAATAATTAAAAAGTACAATTAATATTATTTTATTAGTTATAAGGGTGTCTATCAATATTTCTGAAAATATGATAATTTCCAGAAAATTATTGTATTTTAAATAAATACAATAATTTAACAGCTAACAGTATTTTAATAAATTCAAATTTTATTAACAATATTAACAATTACATTAATAAATAATGTATTTATTAATTAATCAACAATATTTATTAAAAATAATGTATTTATTAATTAATAGTAAATTAATAATTACAATACTTTTAATAATTAATAGTATTTCAACAAATATAGTATTTAGTTAATTAGAGTATTTACTAATTAACCCTACTTAAAAAATTATAGCATTTATTAATATATATATATATATATATATAATTGGATGGTCCATGTCAGCATGTATCTCCTTTGAGAGAAGTAATTTATCTATTAGAGAGAGAGACCTTTGGGTTTTCCATTATTTTTAATAATTACAATATTATTAATTAATTAATTAAAATACTGAATTTATTAATTAACAATATTTTTAGTTAATATAGTACTTTTAATAATTACAATAATTTTAATAATTACAATATTTATTAAAAATAATGTATTTATTAATTACTAGTAAATTAATAATTATAATACTTTTAATAATTAACAGTATTTCAACAAATATAGTATTTAATAATTAATAGTATTTAGTTAATTAGAGTATTTACTAATTAACCCTACTTAAAAAATTATAGCATTTATTAATATATATATAATTGGATGGTCCATGTCAGCATGTATCTCCTTTGAGAGAAGTAATTTATCTATTAGAGAGAGAGACCTTTGGGTTTTCCAGTATTTTTAATAATTACAATATTATTAATTAATTAATTAAAATTATTTATTAAAATACTGAATTTATTAATTAACAATATTTTAGTTAATATAGTACTTTTAATAATTACAGTATTTTAATTAATTAAAACTATCTATTTTAAATAATGTATTCTTTATTAACATTAAATTATCTAAAACTTGCCATGAGTTTTCAACATTTCTCTTTAACTCACCACAACTTTTCAAAATGTCTAAAACTCACCATGTCATTAACTTGATGTTAAACAGACTAATGAGCATTAATATATTACCATTCTAACCTTCATAGAAAAATATATATACAAAATAAATTGATGGGTGTTAATATATTACCATTTTAATATTTAGACATGAAAAAAGGAAAAAATTCAAAAAAATATTTTCAAATATAAAATACATAAAAACATAGAAATTACAAAAAATAGAAAAATATATAGAAATTGTAAACAAAATAAAAAATTATTTTCAAATTATAGAAACTATAGAAATTGAAAAACAAAATCAGAAAATAAAATTTGTAGAAAAAACACCAAAATTTTATAGATTGTAGAAAATAGAAAAAATGTAAAAAAAAAATAGAAATTATAACAAAACACTAAAAATGCAAAAAAAAAAAAAACAAGAAAATTGAAAACTATAAAAGATCATTTTTCCACTAACTCACCATCCAAGGGTAATTTGGTCATGAAAATTATTATTTATGCTGACATGGACACCTCTGTTAAGAAGCATTAACGGTGCACTAACGCAAGGTGAGTTTTGGAAAATAAAAATTTACTAACAGGGTGAGTTTTAGACATTTTGAAAAGTTGTGATGAGTTTAAGAGAAATGTTGAAAACTCATGGTGAGTTTTAGACAATTTCCCTATTTTTAATAATTATAATATTAATAAATAATCGTATTTTATAGTATTTTCAATAATTATAGTATTGTTAATTACAGTATTATTAATTAAATATTAAAATATTATATTTATTCAAAAATATTAATATTTTTATCAATTCATTTTAAATTGTTAACTAATGTAATTTATAATTTAAATTGTATTAATATTTAAATTATATTTGAAAATGTAAGTACTATAATTAAATTTTAAATTGTAATTAAAAGTAATTATATTTAATTAATTTATTTAAATATAATTTAAGCTATAAATAACAGAAATTTACATTTAATGAACAGAAATTATCCAAAAAATAACCAAAAATAAAGTACCAATAAATTTGTCATAACTACCAAAAATTATCCAAGAAATTACCAAAAATTGATTAACATGATTTCTAATAAATATGATAAATTACCAAAAGCTAAAAAATAAAATCATTAAAATTAATTTTGAGAAAAGCTATTTATCTATTTTCTCAATTTGTTGCATTGTTCCTATTTTCTTTTGTTTTAAAAATATAAAAAAGTAATCATTACTTATATTGATTAGATTAATAAAGTTGCACACACTATTAGAGATAGACCTTTAGGTTTTGCAAGGCCTCTTATTTTAATGCATTTAAAAATGACATTTAAGAGAGAGAGTAGAGAGAGAGAGAGAGAGGGAGTAGCAACAATAATTATTGTATTTTAAAGTTTACAATATTAATAATAAGGGAAAATTCCTGATTAGTACCCTATACTTTGGCTTGAGTGACAATTTGGTCCCCAAACTTTAAAATGTGATAATCTAGTACTCGAACTTACAAAATGTGACAATCAAATACCTGTCGTTAACCAGTTCGTTATTCAGCTGCTAAGTGACATTTGAAAAGTCAAAAATGCCCTTTGAATGCCATCTAATTCTCGTTATCAACCATCTAAACGTTGACAAAAAATTGAAGAGTCCCAAATCCTAGCTTCTTCTATTCAAAAAAGTTGGTGAATGTTTAGAAAAATCTAGAATTTGGGATTGTTCATTTTATTGTCAATGCTTGGATGGTTGATAAAGAGAATTAGATGGCATTCTTATGGCACTTTTTACTTTTCAAATGTCGCTTAACGGCTGATTAGCGGATTGTTTAATGACAGGTATTGGATTGTCACATTTTGAAAGTTCGGGGACCAAATTGTCACTCGAGCCAAAGTACAGGGTACTGATTAGGAATTTTCCCTAATAATAATTACAATATTTTTAATAATTAACAATATTTTTACTAATTAACATTATTAACCGTATTTATTAAAAAATGGATTTATTAATTAATATAATGTAAGTTATAATTTATTAAATCTACTTTTAGTTAATACAGTATTTTTAATAATTACAATATTATTAATTAATTAAAAGTATTTATTAAAATACTGAATTTATTAATTAACAGTATGATTGGAATTTCTCATAAGCCAATACATTACACAGGTTTATATTTCATTTTGATCCCTTTCCTTTATCCATTTGAACATCACAATTTTCCTCGCATTGGGCCCTGCTAGTAAAAACAATAAAAACAGATTCTAAGACATGTTCTCAAAATGAGAGCAAAATTTGCATCCAAAAAATAGATGGAACCTTTTGCACACAAAGTTGTTCAATGTAAAATTAAACCAACTTTGCATTTGCATGGACCAGAATGCACTCTAAGTATTTGCATTTATACTCTATTTTCACTCTTCCCAATCGGAGACTGGATGCCCTTTAACAAATTAAATGAAAATAACCAAAACATTATATTTATACGATAATGAAATAAAAACTGATATCAGGATAAATTGCACCAATAGCCCCTATATTTTTGAAAAAGTTCACCCACCTCCCCTGTAACAAATTTTTCTAATCACTTATCCTTTGTTTTGGGAGTGCATCAATAAGTTTGCTCATGAGGTAGCTCAGCATGTTGGAACATGTCAGAAGTCATTGAACTAGGGCAGGTCTATATTTGATCCAAATTATGAATGGAGTGAATTTGTATGGGGAAGATGCATGTTTTACTCAGCTTCGATTTCACTGGTCCAGCTTTCCCATGATTCCATCTTTTCGCAGTATGAATTAAGAAACGGACTACCACCATGGCCCAAACAATTTCTGGGTGACCTTACCATGAGATTTAGAGCTCAACAATTGGAAAGTGAAGAACAAGACTGGAAATAGAATCTTTATTGCAGAATTGATGGTTCACCGTTGACTAGTCCAGTAATGTTTATGACTTGTGAGAATCAATCAATCAAGTTCCATTTCTTAAAATTCTTTTTCCCTTTCCTCTTTTTTTTTTTTTTTTTTTTTTTGTTGGGGAATCATAGTTGTACATGGCTATATCTGTTTATATGGGTGCCTGAATGCAACCAGCACTGTCATTTTATACAAAAGTGATGCAACAGGACAATATAATAGTAATACATACAAAGCCTATGATACAAATTTTAACAAGGGGATTAAAAAAGAAAATGTACTGGGTACCTAGACAGATCAAATTACAAGGCTGAGCACCCACTATCAACCTCCGGAATCCAAACTGCACCTTTAGGTACATTCCATTTTAGTAGAGGCTCTTTAGTTCCTCGAAAGCCCAAGCTGCTTAATGCGTTTCCTTCCAATCAGCTTTTGTAGTGAACCCCCCTTGTTGAAGGTGACCACACTGATTGAATTGCAAATTGGTCACAAAATTTCTTGAATATGTCCATATTAACTTCTTCACCAACTTCCTCATTTACTGACATGTATGTTAGGTAATCTTGGAAGATCAAGAGATATCCTATTCACCCATAAGTTTGCTAGTGTCAGAAAGTAGTTTTCCCCATTCCACACCACAAATTTCATGCCTGGTGAATTTAAGAAAGTAAACAGTGTCAACGTGAGAATGTTCTTACATATATCTGAAAACTACAAATTCTAAAACAAGATGGAAGCAGGCCATCTCTTCATTTATGGTGGCGCAAAACCAACCATATTTTGGTGGGTCCTCCCTTGTAAGTATTATAAGCCAAAATCACATTGGTAAGGACCCTAAATATTCAATTTAACCACTTCCAGACCAAGATAAAGTAGCCAATCCAATATCTACTCAGAATCATCTTTAGGGAAAAAACAATTGACTTGGAATATATTCATTTTATGTATATCTATGTGCGTCAGTCTGTGTGCATGTGTTGATGCCTGCACAACATACAAGCTGCAAACTTACTTGACTTTGATTTTCTTCAAGAAATATGATATATAGATCCACCTACCAGGCACCGCCACAAGAGATAATCCTGACAGCTGACAAACCGGTTCTTTCTTAGCAAGGAGATGGTTTTGCAGGACCACTTCATCAAGGTCATGAATGGACTTGATTGATTCTAGCAATGCCTTGGTAGTTTCGTCACATCCAAAACCAAGTCCACTGGTTAGAGACTTGAGAGCTTCTTCCAGACCTGAATTTGACCATACAGCAACACACTCCTCTAAAAGAGCAAAGATATCGGATGGGTCCGCAAGAATAGAAAGTATCCAAGGCTTGTAAAGATTTCCTGATGCTCTTAGAATTTCAACCACTCTGTAAATTTCTCCAAGGGCAAGAATATATCTCTGGCCTGAATTATTTGTTGAATTGTTAGGAATGACATCAATAGCTAAAGCTGTCAATAAATGAATTCATTCATTCAATGTACTAGACAATACCTCGTGGTTCAGATAGTATTTTCTTATGTAAATTCTTCTGCACTGACTGCTTCCAGATCAGGCCACCGTGTTTCAGCTCTTCAACACAAACCAAGATCATTTGAGATAATGAAGCGACATAACTGGATTTCTCTTCCACAGATCCCATGGCCAGAATATTTATAATCAAAATAGCATGTTCGGAGAGCTCAATTGCAGAGCTTAAATCCTTTTCTGCCTGTTCATGATCCCAAAGTTAGGGAAAGTGATAGAGAAATCAAATGGCTTCACAAAATTAAAGTTGAACAATGTGAGCAGAAAAAAATAATAGTTGTAATTATCTATCAAAAAAATAGTTGTTATAACTTCTGAGGTCAAAATTCCGATATATATTGGGCTGTATTGGCCGATAGGTATCATATCAGTGGCTTCCCGATACAGCCCTACAGGGGGTGTTTCGGGGTCTGACCTGGTTCAGGGGGTAGAAGGGCCTTAAACCGACCCCTATGAACCAGTTGGAGAAGAAAAACTAAAAAATTTTGTTTTTAAGAGCCCAGAACTTGTGGCCTTAAACCTTAATTATTTCAATGAACTTATGGAATCTTGTTTTTAAGAGCCCAGAACCATGAGCACCAAAGTAAAAAATTTTGTAATTCCAATGTATCTGTGGAATCCATTGACAGAGGACAGCCAATTTTTTATTTTGGTGGTGGTCCTAATTCACTTGCTCCTCAAAACAAAGGTCCATCCATCGGAATGTCCAGAAAAAAGAATTCAAATTGAAAAAAGAAGAATGCGTATTTCATATAAGGATTTTCCATAAAATGAATAGGGAATAGGGAAAATCAACCAATTTTTTATATAAAAAATTGACTAGGTGACACCTAGACAGTGAAAGAAAACTTAGAGAAGGCCTTTATGATCAGTAAGAAGCATGGGGTCAATCTATTGAAGAGGTTAAAGATGCTAAACAAGAGGGCATGAGATAACCAACATCATTGAGATCTGGAATTTTAATGGTTTATGTTTCTATTTCTTCTTTGGTGCATGGTCTCTGATTTCAAGGCATCAGTCTACTGTCCAGACCTATTGCAAATTTCTAATAATTACAGGTATTTTATCTACACCATTTTTGCAAAACTGAAAATCATTTTTTTCCACAGAACTCATTAGAGAATAGAATCATACAAGTGATATTCTTCTTAACAAGTGATATTCTCCTTCGAGTATTTGGAAGTCTGGTTCTTGCATAAATTCATCAACTGAAATATTTATTGCCGCATGCTCCTCTGTGAATGATTTCTCAGAAACCACATTTTCCATATGCAATTTCCTACAAGCCACCTGAAAAAGGAAGAGAATAATATAAACAAAATTTGCTGCTCATTCAATGCCAAGGGCTGTGCATTAGCACAATAGCACCACACATCAATGCTCAAGGTTGATCCAGCTTGAAGCAAGTGAGAAGATGAGTGCACTAGCAGTGTGATGAAAAATGGATGTATGGACAGTGTCTTTACTTGCTGGCTGCACTTTAATGAAACAGCTTGATCACTAGGGACAAAAATCAGCTCTGGCTCAAGACACTCAGGCAGTTGCATATTAGTGCATTCAATGCTTTTGAAAATATATGTGCTAGGGCACACAGTACTTTTCACATGTTGCTAGCATGCCTATAGTTTTCTTTCTTATTTCCTTTCTCTGTTGCCTGTTGCTTGCACTAAAAACCATTTTATAATTCACAGTATCTGAAAACTACTACTAACATAGACATGACAATATCAATTAAATATTCAATAATTCATCTTGAAAACCAGAAAGACTGTAATATCTCAAAGAAGAGGAATACATTAAAGAACTCTAACTGAAGGATTTAAAAGTTGAACAAACCAAATGATATACGACAATTAACCGATCCAACAAGTTCTCAACTTGGTTATACACTATTTGAATGTCCAAACCCATAAATGTACGAGAACTTACAAAAAAAGTATGCAATACCCCATACTGCTTACTAACTTTGCAAAAAGGTTTCCTATGCTTCTAGGAACTTTAAGATAGGATTAAGAGTGATGCGGGAGCTGAAGAGTCAAAATTGGAATTTTATGAAAATTTATGTATTTTTTTTATTTTTGGATAGTAGGGGTATTTTTGCCATTTTGCGATTTTCTTTGGGCCCAATGATAGGGTTTAACAGTTGACTCTTAGGATTATTATGAGTTTAGAGTCTTTGGGGCCCAATGTAAAACATCCATACATATTTAGAGTTTTCTTCAGCTTATGCTAACTATGGTGAGTGATTCTCTTGCCCTAGAGTGATTCTAGGCACCCTGTGAGTAATTCCAAGTATTTTTTCTCTTCTTTCTCTCCCTATCAAGGACTAGAACTGAGCTGGTCCTACATCAAAGAGTCATTTCATGAGACTAATAGTATGTAGGTCAAACTTGAGGAATTAAACAGGGAATAATAAGAACGACATATTTGGGAAGTTTTTATTTTTTTCTCAAGGTTCATTTCTTTCTCCTTCCATAAGAAAAGGGACAAGGTTCTATTTGTGCAGATATACCAAGGTTCAAAGTATTGATACACCCCAATGCAGCGCAAGGGGTGTACTGGTATTTTGAACCTTGCACCCATCCTTTTTTCAAAAATAGGTCAGGGGTAGGTCTTAGGCCTGTCTACGGTCTACCCCCTGAAATAGGTCAAAACCCAAAGACTTTTGATTTGGCATATTGGTGGGTCACCGATACGATAAGTATGCGCCAATACATGGTGAAATCTTGAACCTTGAGCAAAACTATGGATAACTTGAAAAGAAAGGAATGCAAGATTTTTTTTTAAATAAGATCCAATCCAAGAAAGCTCTTATTAAAATCATCTTCGTAAAAGTAGAGTAGAAATCACTATTTGGAAATTTAGATGAATTCCTTGTGAAGAGAAAGAAGAAGAAGATGAAGAGTTTCAGCAGTAGAGAAGAAAAGAGAAGAAAGAAAGAGTAGGATGTCAACCAAAATTGAATTAGGTCTGACCACCAACCCCTCATTATACTTTATACTTAACTTAAAAGAATAAGAGATTACAAGAATGCCCTTAGTAGGGCGGCTACTAAAGTAGCTGAACAGTCACAACTTAAAAACATAAGCTAATGGGCCTAAAGCCCAACAGCTTCCTAACTTAACAACTTAAAAAATAAGAGCTAAATAACTAGGCCCAATAACTAGAAATCGGCCCAACTCAACACTCCCCCTCAAGTTGGGAGTAAATGTCACACATTCCAACTTGTGTAGATCATGCTCTAGCTAGTTCCTTGCAACACCTTTTGTGAGAACATCAATAAGCTACAGATCAGAAACAATGTATGGGAGACAACTTCCCCAGAAGTCACCCTTTCTCTGATGAAATGTCTATCCACTTTAATGTGCTTTGTCTAGTCATGCTGAACTGAGTTATGGGCAATGTTGATTGCTGCCTGGTTATCACAGTACAACATCATAGGTTCTTCTGCCTATACACCAATCTCTCCTAACGGGGAACAGATCCAGAGAAGTTCTGAAACTCCATGTAACATGGCCATGTATTCAGCTTTAGCACTTGATCTTGCCACCACTGTCTATTTCTTACTCTTCCACAAACAAGGTTACCCCCAACAAGGGTGCATACTCCTGAAGTAGATCTCCTATCGTCAAGGCATCTTGCCCAATCTGCATCTTATAAGCCTCTAGTTTCAACTATCCATGATAAGCAAACAATATGCCTCTGCCCGGGTGTCCCTTCAGATAAGCAAGAATCCTATCAACAGCCTCCCAATGCTGGACTCATGGAGCATGCATATATTGACTTACCACACTTTCTGCATAGGAAATGCCTGGTCTTGTCATACACAAGTATAGCAACCGCCCCACAAGTCTCTGATATCTCCCAATGTCCTTTATTGGCTCACCTTTTGATGCATTAATTCTATGATTCTGATCAATAGGAATACTAATTGCCTTTGTTCCAAGCTTCCCTGTTTCTTGTAGAAAATCCAAGACATACTTCCTCCGAGAGATAAAAATTCCATGTTTTGATCTTGCAACTTCAATACCTAAGAAGTATTTAAGTTCTCCAAAATCCTTAATTACAAATTCTCTATGTAGATTCTTTTTTAGACAACCAATCTCACTTAGGTCATTCCCTGTGACAACAATATCATCCACATAAACAATTAGGACTGACACCAAGGATCCCCCCCGCTTCACAAACAAGGTATGGTCAGATTGAGTCTAAGTGTAGCGCCAAAAGCAACCAAGGCTTTCCTGAACCAGTCAAACCATGCTTTGGGAGACTGCTTTAAGCCATAAAATGACTTCTTAAGTCTGCATACCTTTCCCTTTTCAGCATTACTGCAGAAACCAGCAGGAAGATCCATATACACTTCTTCTTGCAGATCTCCATTTGGGAAAGCATTCTTCACATCAAGTTGAAACAGGGGCCAAGAGTATGTAGCAGCAAGAGAAAGAAGCATCCGAACAGAGGTCATCTTTGCAACTGGTGCAAAAGTCTCTAAGTAATCAATGCCATAGGTCTGTGTGTACCCTTTTGCAACAAGTCTGGCCTTATACCTTTCTATAATTCCATCTGCCTTATATTTGACTGTGTAAACCCATCTACATCCAACAGTCTCCCTGTCCTCTGGTAGGTCCACAATCTCCCATGTCTGATTCTTAATTAAAGCTTTTATCTCTTCCTGCATAGTTGTCTTCCATTCAGGTTTGGAGAAAGCTTCACTGACACCCTTGGGTATAGACACAGAGTCAAGAGAGGAAAGAAAAGCTCGGTAGGAAGAAGAAAGTCCATTATAGGATAGGTATTGTGAAATACAATGGGCAGTACACTTTCTCTTCCCTTTTCTAAGAGCAATAGAAAGGTCCAGGTTATCTGTAATGGGGTTAGTAGAATCAATGGGAACTGAAACAGTAGAGGGATCAAGAGAAATACTTGAATTCGTATCAACTGAATCAGGAGTCTCCAAGGAACCAGCAAGAAGTGATGTGAGTTCTACTGCAGTGGAATCAACCTCCCTGGGAAGTCTCTATCGTGAATAACGCTGAGAAGCAGGACGCAAGGGAGGTGGTTAGGTAGGTGACAGATCAGGCACAAGAGTGGACACAAGAACTGAAACTGGAAGAGGGATAGACTGCTCACTCACTTCCCCAAAACACTCCCCCTGAGAATGATTCTTTGGGTCTCAAAAATTTTCTTTAATTTCAAGTTCCACTTTCATCTTCTTCTTCTGGTGATACCATCGGCCTAGCCTGGCCTTGGGGGTTGTGCCATGCCAGGCATGGCCTGCCACAGTTTCTGGCAGGCTGTGCTGGCCCATGGGCAGCCCGGCCTGTTTTACACCTCTATGCTTGACCCAACCCTCCCAAATCATGGTTAAACAACTCAACGGAAATACAGCTTAGAAACCAACAAAACCAAAAACAAAAACCCAATCCTACAGATCCAAAGAAAGGCCTGGACTGGAATCTACCCCTATCCAGGCTCAATGTGCAGACCTTAAATTAGCAGGATTAAGATGTGAATGTGACCTTTCTTCCCTGGCCACCTCCACCCCAACCTCACGTATTGTGCATTCTCTTACTACAGGGTTTAACCACTGTGTCATTGGAGAGATCAGTCAGCTGCTTTGCTTTTCTGCACCCAGTGAGGCTGTCAAAACTATCTATCGACCAATCTGAGTCAACACCACTCTCAGCTGACAGACTCTCCAGCTTACATGAAATGTTCTTCTTTACAGCAGAACCGGCATCATTGTGGACCAACAAACTGGTTTTCAAAAACTAATGTGCATTAGATTCCCCGTAAACGAAGGAGGCACTCATCAACTTCCCAAAGTTCATTAACTTGCCTACCTGCTCCTCTGAGATGGGCTCAGTAGTTGTGCTGGAAGGTGCAATCTCTAACTAAACATGGGTCTCATGGGTTGAGCTTCCTAGTGATTCCTGAGGGGTGCTTGTTCTTACAGCCTCTGATCCTTCAGAGCTGCCCAGTGTCTCTTTCAGATGAACTCTTGCAAAAAAATCTTAATTATTATAAAATTTTAAGATCTTCAATTTTATTTGTAACTTGAATTGATTATTCGTATAGAATAAAATTTTAAGATGGTTTTTTTTTTACAATTTGTTCTTGTAATCATGCAATTTGTCATTTTTCCTTCAATCTTTCATTATTTTTTTATAATGTTATGATTTTTTTCTTAATAAAAACAGAAAAAACGAAAATGAAATATTACAGGCCAGCCCAGCAGGCCCACATGCCACGGGCTTGTGCTGGGAACCCGCCCTCCCCCAGCCTTCATGGACCATGCCGGCACAGCCCGCTACAGTGGGGGCGGCACGAAAAATTAGGCTGTGCCAGCCCAGTATGTCACAGTAGTTGGGTAGATCAGGCTTACTTTGCTTTGTGGCTTTTGAACTTTTTCATGTGGCTCCTGCTTGATGGGGAGCTTTCACCTTGTACATTCTTTCTTTCTTTCTTCAATACAATCATACCTTACCTCTTTCAAAAAAAAAAAAATGTTACAATACAAGAGAAGTGATCTCAAATCCCATCTGAGTTTCAGGTTTGAAAAAAGTTACTAACTTGTCTCTCAAAAGCTTTTAGATTAAACAAGAACCATTATTGGATAAGAAAAGCAAGGGTGTAGTGAGTGAGAAAAGAAAATAGTTTCTTGTCCTATAAACACAACATATTGATCATTTCATTGAAAATGGAACTTAAGCTGATAGCAGAATGGAAGTAATTCTTAATCAGATATATGGTATGTTTAGACATAGCCTTCTTGGAGTCCAAAAATGGGACTTGACTTGAAACTCAGTTGCAGATCATTACTTGGCCCTAACTCCTGCTTCAAGCAAGTTTTTGTAGTCTCCTGAACTACATGATGTTGTACCCTCAACATAAAGAACAAAGAAAAAAAAAAAGATAGAGATGATAAATGATTCTAAATGACTAAGAACAGCTACATACCTGGATTTCCTCATGGAGTGCTACTGCTTTTGCATCTTCACCAGAAAGAGCAGCAACCTTCTGAGCATTCTGACAGTTCCCATGTTTTACAAATTAGTACTGTCACCAATCGGAAAAAAAGATCTTAAAGATGAGTCTTCACCAACCTTCAGACCATCAAGATGGTGAAGTGCAATATAGTGTGATTGCTCCTTCAATCTAGTGTAAATATCCACAAAATTCTTCAGTTTTGATTCTTTAGTAAATTTTGTATTTGTATCTATGAGACAGGATACACAACTTTGATCTTCAGCTCTGGTTTCTGTATAGGCATCTTTAAATTCCCAGGAACTTTCATCTGAATTATCTTCTCCATTCACCAATTGTGAAGACATGTCGGTGACTTTCCCACTCATTAACTGTGAATCCATGCCTGTCTGGGCTGAATCAGATCCATTTACCATCGTTTTCTGAGTAGCATCAACAGTTGGAGCATGCTCAGCCTGACTGTATAAAGACATTATGAAATCATTGAAAGAAACATTTGGACTGGAACCATCATTCTTTGTGCTGTTTCTTACATAGACGGTCGGTTTGGATGAAGACAGATCCTGACCATAAAAGGAATCATCAGAATCCAATTTGTCATTGCTTAAAGTGACCAGGGGGCAAGATTCCTTGAGATTTCTCAGCCCTTCTATTTCCATGTAAGGTAACTCGTTTATTTTTTAGTTAAAAACAATTACAGACATACAAAAGCATGTTCTATAACAAAGTTTAGGATATAGCATAAAAATGTAGAAAATAAAGGAGTAAAAAGTTCAGGAAAAAATAATTGGACTACAAAAAAGATAAGAGCAATAACCTCCAATAGATTTAGATTATGCCATACCCAATGCCTGTCATAGAGGGGTTATAAAGTACAGATAGAGAGAGAGAGAACATTGCTTTACCATCATGATGCCTAGTGAAATCTTTTCCTATTTCAAACATCTTGGATACCACTTAGGTTTAGAGGTGAGTCAGAAGCGTGTTGAATATGGCCTAGAAAGCATGTGAAGAAGTCCTAGTAAAAATTCTCTTGAAGAAACGGTATTGGTCTTCCTTATTTCTTTCTGAATATCTTTTACTTCTTGTTAGTGGCCAAATATCAAGACTACAACAGCCTATAAACAGGATTGAAGATCTTCATCCTCCCATCAACATTTCCATCAAGCAGCCCTCAGCCCCTCACATATCCAACCTTCTAGCTAACCCTTGTAATTAAATTCCAAATCTCAAATCTTAACTTTCCCTCTCTTGTGTCTGAGTGTCTGGTAGCAGAATGTAAATCTTCCATTTAGTAGGGTTTCCGATACAGACCCAAAGAGAGTCTGTACAAACTCTTATATTGTATCAAAATCTTCATGTCCTAGAAACACAATTGAAGATCACATTCCAAGGGATACCTGGGTCAGAAAATTCCATTGAAGATGACCTTGCTAAGAATGAGATTTCAACATCAATTTCGTAGTATTGGCCTTCCATCATGTTTATTCTTGTTCTTTTATGGTTTCCTTTGGTTTTGATCTTCTTATGCTTTGTAAATGCTTGTGACCATTGGGCCTCCTTTTCTTTCAGTGAGTCTAGAATGCAAAGATTCATGGCAAATTTATCCTCCTTTGAAGGATCCTGTTTTGTGGTCTCAACCTGAATCTGGATAGGTAAAAGTTAATGTGGGCAGCAGCTTTGTACAAAAGGGTATGGGTGGTTTTGGTTTTGTGTTTGTAAATGATGAATGATGTTTTTTATTGGGGAAAAATGGACCCTGTTTTGCCAGTTCTGTTAAATACATTAAGCTCTTTGCAATTAGGGAATGTTGTTTCATGGCAAAAGAATTGGATATCTCAAAGTTGATAATTGAAAGGGACTCCAAATCCCCTATGAGTGGTAAATCTAGTAAATCTTTTGACACAGTTCCAGAATCTTGGCCTATTATCTTTGATATCTTTGCCTGATGTCAAGATAACTTTAAATTGCAGTCCAGTCACTACGTGGCTTCATCCCCCAGAACGGGTTTTGGATCTGCTATCTTCAGATTTGGTTGGTGATCTGAATAGGAGGAGCTTTCAGCCTCATAGTTGTAGTTGTTAATCTCTTTCCTTTTCTGTTTCTATTTGTTTTTCTGGGTTCTGTTTTTACTTTTAGTTTCTGTTGGGATGTTTGTTTGTTGTTGCCTTGTTTTTCCTTATGTAATAGATCATTTGCTTACCCAAAAAAAATCCTCATTTTGTAGTATATTCCAAAGTCTAATCCTTGGGGTCCATAAAGGAAATCCCATTGTCCTATATCAGTATCTTGCAGAAAGATATACATAACATGTTAGTCACATGCTAAAAAGCACTACTCCATGTTAGGAATAGATTTTTCAAAATAAGATGCTGAAGTTGATAGGCATGAAGCCCTATCACATTCATCTGCAATAGATGCTATAAGAGAATCAACTCTGTTCCTTTATGTCTCTATATGATGAACATATAAAAAAGTAAAGTTTTGTAAAATATACAGCACTTTGTATCATCTCTCAGCTTATTCTTTCTCCTATTTTAAATGGTTTCTTATGCAACTTCTGTGTTTGTATTCTTTTTTCTGATAGTAAAAATAAATTCATTAAATTAAAAGAAGGTAGAAGACAAGGTGATAAGAAATCACCCAAAAAGGGAAAATAAATAACAACACCATTAACAAACCTGCCAACTGCTCAACCAAAAGCAAAACCCTTACAATCACCCTTGATGACAAAATCTAGACCCACAACAAAGAACATGGGGGAAAAGAATTTGGTACGTAAGAACTTTGACAATTTGTTATTGTACCATGAAAACCTAGGTTATAACTTGGTAAAATTGCTTGGAATTTTAACTGTTTTGTGTTTTGCATGTAGTGCAATTAAAAATCTAAAATATCAGCTATTAAATTCCAAAATTCAGAAAGCAAAGGAAATAAAATTAAATTTATCCACCTGGATTTCACTGTCAAGTATGAGTTCTATTTCAGCGCCAGAACCAGCACTCCCTTGTTTCTCCTAAAAACCCAAAAGAAAAATATAAACAAGCATGCTTTTCAAAGTTTAGTTTTGGTTAATGATAACAAATTAAGAGATCAAAGATTCACTACCTTATGCTCAGAAGAGCAATTTATGGCTCCCATTTCTGAAAACGCATCTTTGAAATCCCCGAAATTATCATCAAAATCAGCATTCCCATTGAGAAAATGGGAATTCAATTCATTTTCAGTTGAAATCTGATCAGATTGAGTGTATGATCCCGAAATAGAACCATTCTTAGTAAAAGTACTATCTCCAAGCAGAAGTCCATTGTCAAAATCAGCTGGCTTGTGGGAAACCCCATCTACGGAGACGGAAAAATCACCTACTTCTTGTCTTGCACTGCTAAAATCAGACATATGTATAGCTCCCTCCAAATTTTGCAATCTTGTTCCGTCAGCCTTGAGATTTGAATGGAAAAGGAAGACCAAAAAAACAAGAATCAGCCTTGGTTACCAATAAAGAGCTTACAGAAAGCATCCTAGAAGCAGAATTAGTACATTTGACGTGACAATGATTAGTGAGCAAACTGCATGTAGGGCACCCTGAAAATGTGAAAGAGATTACAAATAGACCTTCTACCTTGTATTTTCCAGGTAATGCCCTCAATTTTTTATGCAATCGTAAGACATGTAATCACTTCTCCCAAAGAAGGGAATCGTTCATAACTAAAAACTGAAAAGAAAAAAACACCTGAATTTGAGAATTGATCTTTGCCGTTTCCAATTGAACCTCCACCATATCAGATGCCCCTTCTATCTAGTATCACAGAAGAAAAGAGAAAAAACAAGCAACTTTTACTGTAAGACAACTAAGGAAACAGCTGAATAAGTAACTTACACATCCATAAAATCCCAAAAAAGAATCACCTTCTCTGCGGAACTTCTATCTCCAACCTTTTTTACAGGTGAGGCTTCCTGGAATTCCCATTCCTCGTTGTCAAAGTCTCCGTTTTCATCAACCAAATTGGAACTCGAGCCATGTTCAGTCTTGCTCTGTTCAGCCTGACTATACAAGTTCTCAATAAGGTCAGTAAAAGCACCATTTGATCCTAAATTCTGTTCATTCTTCACAGGGGTCGCCGGTTTAGGAGAAAACATGTCCATAGTATCATTTAAGGGAGGATCAACCGAATCAGACTCTTCATCTTCATCTCCAAAAAGTGAAAGAGGCAAAGGTCCCCGAGGCTTCTCCCACCGCTCCTCTGCAACCGGAGGAGCCGAATGCTTCCCGTTTTCAACATGGTTTGGCTCCGGTTCAGGGACTTTTGTCGAATAATCCGAGAAAAAAACGATAGGATCAAAACTTTTCCCGCTCTCAGGATAAATAGCGGGGTATTGACCATGAACGAAGCCATTGAAGCCATTATAATTATATGGCTGAAACCCAAGAGAGTTTCCCAAGGAATTCTGCGTCTGAGAGAAAGTGTACATAAAACTGTTCGACATGGTTTGGCTCCGGTTCAGGGACTTGTCGTTTCCAACATGGTTTGGCTCCGATTGAGGGACTTCTGTCGAATAATCCGAGAAAAAACCGGTAGGATAAAAACTTCTTCCGCCCTCAGGGTGAATATCGGGGTATTGGCTGTGAACGAAGCCATTGAAGCCAGTATAATTACATGGTTGAAACCCTCCTAAGGATTTCTGCTTCTGAGAAGAAGTGTCCACAAACCTGTTCGGCATGGTTTGGCACCGATTCAGTGACTTGTCGTTTTCAACATGATTTGACTCCGATTCAGGGACCTTCGTCGAATAATCCGAGAAAAAACCGGTAGGATAAAAACTTCTCCCGCCCTCAGGGTGAACAGCGGGGTATTGACTGTGAGCAAAGCCATTGAAGCCATTATAATTATATGGTTGAAACCCAGGAGAGTTTCCCAAGGAATTCTGCTTCTGAGAGAACGTGGCCACAAAGTTTCCCCATTCGTCTTCATGTGCTGTTTTGCTTTGGTCCAAACTGATAGGTTGATTATACGAGGAGACAAACTTGAAGTCTCCGAAACCCTCGTCGTCGTCGTCTGGTTGATTTTCCGGCATCTTCCTCTGTCGTAAGATTGGACGTAATGAAATGAAGACAGGTTTGATTTGTCCTTGGTTTTATATTGATGGCGGGCGTGCGGTTTTTGCGCGTTACGTTCGTTTATGTGGCGAGTGCAAGTTACGCTCCTTTGTTCTTTCCCTCGGAAATTTATTGAGCCTTTTTTTCAAAAAGAAACCCCCCGTACCATGGGGTATGTGACAAAGACCCCTGTATTTTGTTTTGCGACAAAGAATCCTTGTAATATGGCCATGAGACAACCTCAATCTTGTATGTGACAAAGACATCTGAAATTTATTCGTTAGCTTTCGTTGACATCCGCCGTTGTAATATTTTTCAATCCCCATATTATCTTTATAATAACGATTCGGACAATTGAGAAAAAAACATTGTTCATCTTCCGGAGACCTTACGACGATCAGCAATGGTGGTAATCCCTTCTATCTCAGATTTTTTCACATTTCTCTGTATCTCCCCCTCTCTTTTCCCATCTCCGATCTCTCTTCTTCCCCTTCCTCTTTCTTCTTCCCGCTTTGATCTATTCTGCCTGTTCTGTCCAAACTATCTAGTCTTCAGACTCTCCTTGGTCTTCTCTCTCCATCGCCTGAGCTAAGCTGCTGGTTTTGCAATCCTGTCATGAGAAAAAAGAAGACAAGAAAAGGATTTGCAACTTAAACCTCTCAATTGTTAGAAATTCAGCATTTATGAACTCGTCAGATTCTTTCAGCCAGGTTAGCAATAGCACCCCTACCGTAATCCCCTCCATCACCGAGTTCCACCCGTAGTGAGTCAGGAACCTGCCCACGGCTCCATGGTTCAAGATTGGGACTTGTGGGGCCCATACCCTTATAATCAAACCTCTCCCAGCTCGAGGAATTTGCGATCATGCCACCCTTGACGACCTACCAATCGGGATCTGATTCCCTATAGAGACAGATTATAGAGGGAAAGCGGTTGTAAGGAAAGGAAGGGGAATGTGGGAGGCTGGGGAAGGAGATGGGAGATGAGAAGGGATGTAGAATTTCGAGTTTCGGACAGAGAACGTCGAGATTGGAGGCTAAAAATGCGTCGGAGGAATAGAAGGCAATCCGGGGTACACCCAGGCGATGAGCGAGGTATTGGGTCCAACCGAGGAAGAAATCAGAGAGGATGGCTACAGGTGGGGAAGGGTGAGTGTTGAACCACTTGGAGAGAAGAGGATGTAGAAAGGGTAGGTTGTTGGGCGTGACTAGTACGGTGATGATTATCTTGTCGGTGTAGAGAGAGAGAGGCATGAAAAACAGAAATAAATGGGGTATCCTGAGATCGGGAAAATGAACAATGTTTTAATGTTTTAGATGGTGTGGGGATTAAAAAATATTACAATGCGGATTTTAATAGAAAGCTAACGAAAGGGGGTTTTGTCGTAAGGTCATAGTACAAGGGGGACTGTCGCAAAAGAAAGTATAGGGAGTCTTTGTAATTTATCCAAAAAGGTAAATTACATGGACCCCTCCCGTACTATGGGGTATGTGACAAATACCCCTATATTTTGGCCGTTAGATAAAACCCCCTCTGTCAGCGTTCTGTGAGATATATTAAAAAAAAATCCATTTTCACTACTACCATATTTTATAATCTCTAAATTGCCCTTATCATAATTTTGTAGACAATTTTACCCACTTTCTTCTCCACCGTGCTGAAGCGTCTGGAGCTGCCACCCGTACGTATAGATCTTGGCTGCCATCCATGATGTATTCCTGGAAATTGATCAGATTGTCAACCCAAAACACACAACCGCTTCTAAGCGGATGCTCTCTCTCTCTCTCTCTCTCATTTACACTTCCATTCACTGTTAAGTATTTTTCTTCCATTAACAATGATTGGATCTTTGGGGCGTAATTCCACGATAGATGGGAAGATGCAATACTTGTTTGATCGTAATTTCAAGAACGCCGTCATCGACTCCACTACAAATTCTGCCACCTCCATCATTTTACATCGTCGATAAACCGTTCCAAAACAAGTAGATTGTTTTTTGGTTGACTCCACCCCCGCCAAATGAAAGTGGCGTTTGTCGAGGGTAGGGAGCACATCGGCCCTGAAACACAAATCAAAGTCCGACAACATTATATGACCATCATCCCTGATCAATATGTTTTCTAGTTTGAGGTCCTAGTACACCACCCTAAGCGCCTGTAGATATTCGAAAGCCACCAACACCTCCACTGCGGAAAAACGAACCGAGTCAACCTGGAAGTGATGTCTTGACTGCTTGCAGAGGATCGACTGGAGGTCACCACCGGGGCAATAGTGGATGAGTAGACAAGAGTAGTGTGACTCCTCTAGATGGGCGTAGAGCATTGGCAAGAAAGGGTGGTCAACCATGGAAAAGACTTTGGCTTCCATCTCTACGTGGGAAAGCTTCTTAGCTGTGAGAACGTCTTTGTCCACGACCTTGAGGGCAAAGTTGGCTCTATCGTAATCTTCAAGATGGTAGACAAAGATGAGTCCTAGATTTCCGTTGCCGATGTGGCGGACGAGCTTGAGTTGGTTGAGGTGCAAGGACCTATCAGAGGAGAGGTTGGTGGCGGCTTTGATTGCCACCTAGTGAGGGTCGGATTTCCAGTAGGGCCATCCTGCTCCAGTGGAGGAAGAAAGGCAGGACTCGTTGAAGCTAACGTTGAGACTGCTGCAAGCACTAGAAGAGGTGAAGGTGCAGTTCGTGGAGGTATTGGAAGTGCAACTGAAGTCGAGATCGATGTCTGAAGGGAAAAGGATGTCTTCATCCATGGCTATAAACAGAGATTAGTCGAGGATCTTGTAGAGGCCACTACTGGTTATATAGGATCGATAAATTGAGATCGAGACTCGAGACAAAAATGGAGTATTAGTTTACTGTTTAGTTGACCCATCTCATATCTCCGCCATTAAAATATTTCTTTTTCCAAAAAGAAGGTGATGTTGGGAACTATCAGCTCTGAACTTGCCATGGCTATGAGCCTCTAAACTAAAAGGAATTGAAAAGATGAAAAAGCGCAACACAAGTTTCACTATGCATGATCATATCCATACCAAAGGTTACTCGAAGATAGCTAAAGGCGCCACCTATGACCGGAATCTGAGTAGAGAATTTTGGTATAACACAAGGAAGAAATGAGTTTTTTAGGAGAAAAGGGCAATGAAAAGAAAATATAGAAAGTTTTGATGGGTATTTTAGTAATTTAATGTATTCCATTATCTCACTGACCAACTAGAGGGTCTTTGTCTAATGGCCAAAATATAGAGGAGTCTTTGCTGCAAAAAAAAAAAATGCAGGGGTCTTTGTTACAAACCCCATAGAACAAGGGGTCCTTGTAATTTACCCAAAAAAAATGAAGAGTAAATTACAGAGACCCTCTTCTTCTAATTGAACATTTTCACTTTGCCACAAAAGAATGCATTAAATTATAAAAACATCCACAAAACCTCTTTTTATTTTCTTTTTTTTTTTGCCCTTTTCTCTTAAACCCTAATTTACCCAAAATACCTCTATTTTCTTCAAATGAATCCAGCTAAAATAACAATAATCATTTTATGTTATAGAAAAACGACTTTCTTTAAATTCTTGTTTCATTTTATTGGCATGAATGTCTTCTTTCTAAAGTATATAAAAGCTATCCACTCCTTTCTCCAATAAATTAAAGAAAAACAAGTTAAACCTTAAATTTTTATCTATCATAAGAAAAAACCTTTACCATTTTCATTTAAATATTGAATCTAACCAAAAATCTACAAGGGTCTATTAGAGCAATTGAGAGGACTTTCAATGTTATACTTGAAAGCTAATAGAATCATAAATCATTTAAATAAATAAGAAAATATTAATTTAGGATTTTAAAATTTTTAAACAGCTGAATGAAAATCCTTTTTGAAGTTAACTGACAGAACTTTGTTGCAAAGTGAAAAGTTCAGATAAAAGTTTAGAGGGTACATTCGCCCCATAATAGGAGCGTTTGTTGCAAATCAAAGTTTAAAGGATAATTGTCACTAACCCGGGTTTTGTAATTTACCGTAGGGGGTTTAGCTAACCCGTGATTTCCATTAAGTTGAATGACAGAAAAACTAACTTACTAAAATACTCATTCAAGAAACTAATATAAAATGGAAAATGCATTGTTCTTATGGCTTATGTCCCTGCCTATGTTCCATTAAGTTGATTATTTAATTATTTTAACAACTAAAAGAGAAAACAATAACTCTTTAAGTTCAATAACTTCAGCTATTATCAAACAGCCTCAAAGTCTAAAATTAGAGGGAAAAAAAAGTGTTCTTTTAAGAACTTAGAGATGTCTTATGGCTTATGTCCCTGCCTATGTTCCTCTAAAAGCAAGGCCAAGGCTCAACCGAAAAAAAATGTTAAGACCAACTTTGGCATTTGTAAGTTCATCTCCAAGTGATTGATTATGATAATTTATCTAGAGTTCTAAACTGGTTCGAGTTCCTCTTCAGTAGAGAGGAAAAGTTTGTAGGAATGCATTGTTCTCACTTTCATAACCAAGCGGAGGCGTCCTGTTTTTGAGAAAGACAACTCTCTTATGCCCTGCGGGAAGAGAAATGGAGAATATAGAAAATTTTCTTTAAAATGTCACCAAACACCACCAACCCATTTAAGATAAATTGACAAATAAATGGGCTCATAACCAAATCCATGATCATGATTCATGAGGATGGCCAAGAATCTGGTGTAATCTGGTGTTGTCAAAGTTTGTGTTCTACAACGTGAATTGCTTTTGTTGCTGCTGGTTTCAAAAATAAATAAAAAATCATCTTATAAAACAAAAATATATAAAAAAAACATGTTACTGGTTGCGAGTATGTTTTTTGTTTTCAAAACTGGAACCAAAAACATCATGTTGAATCTGGTGTCAAAAGCATGTTTTCATCTGATTATTCAATATCATGTTCTAAAAATCATATAATTTCTATACTAAAATATTTGTTTTTGTTTTAGAAACCAATATTTTGTTGGTTCCAAAAACATGTGTTGTTTTTCGAAACAAAACCAACTTGTTTTTCCCTTACAGACACAAAACAGAATTTTGCATTCCAGTGGTAAAGAAATTAAACAAGATATTTAAGAAAACCCTGGAACTCAACTTTATTCAATCAAATGTTTATTGTTTCAAACTGCAATTCAAACGTAAGTCGCCCACTTGCAAGGGCATATAACAGCATACACTAAAGGAAAGATCCAAGGAATGATCACCCCCTCCCATTAGTCTATTTTGTGGATGCTTGTAACATCTCTTGCTTCTTTTGCTCTGGCTTAAGGAACGGATCCTGCAAATTCCAAGATGGATGGGCATTAACAAAAGTTTGATCTTTAACAAGTCGGAGAGAAGGACATTGACAAAAGTTCGACCATCAAAATTAACTTCAGGAGCTAAATCTTTAATAAGCACAACAGAAGAACTTTTTCTACACATAAAGCTTCACAAAACTTAATAATGAACTCATTGGGCAGCAATGCACCGAAAGGGATGGCAAAAGCTATTGGAGAAAATACGTTGAAGGCAAGACAAGTAGATCTTTTGGTCATTAACTGGGATATAAAGATACAGCTGCCACATCCATTCCTCCTAAACATCCTTTCCTTGTATGGGAAGTTATTGGAAGACTTGTGAGTTGTGACAGACTGCAGGATAAATGGACTGGGAAATCATATCCATCATGTGTCTTGGGAAATAGGACTGTCAATGGATTGGGCAGACCCAACAAGCCCAAATTGAACAGAATCAAATTAGGGTCTGGGTCTTACATTATGGGTCCCGATTACATGGTCAGACCGGTTGTAGCTGTTCTGAACCAATCAAGACACAAAATGACTATACACACACACACATATATATACACACACACACACACACACACACACACACGCATACATTGGTATTATACAAAGATATCCCTGGTCTGATACTTATTTTTCTCTTTTACCATAAAAATACCTATTTTTCTCATGATATTCTTGTAACATACTAACATCATCATGATATGATGACCTAATGTATCAACTATTCAATTTAACAAATAAGTGGGTTGGTTATCAAATTACAGGTTAAAAATACAGCTGTCATTTATAATTGGGTCTTATCAGGTGAGACCCGATAGACCTGATTTCAGACACTAAGAGTCTGGTTCAGAACTGGTTCTGCACATTTACTTATCAGGTCAGGTCCAGGAATATCCTGACCCAGATCAGACCCAATCCATTGACAACAATATTGGGACTTGGGATTGGTGACAAGAGTGCAAGTCAGGCTGGGTTAGGTAGGGGTGGGGTCAACGTCAACCCTAACCCAACCCAAGCAACCCCCAACCTGAAGTTTTCAAGTTAGCCCAACTTCTCACTTCCTTTTGCCAAATGCTCTTATCTTCTAGACTCAAGGATTGAGGCAAACTCTGTTTTAACATTATTTTATGTAAAAGAACATAGTTATCAAGGTTTTGAAAAATTTTGCCTTTAAACTTAAAATTATTGACATACATTACCTTTCTTCAAAAAATACACACGTACATATGCTATATACTTTTGTGGTGCAATAGTTGCACATATGCATATATACATAAGTGCTTATATACATAAAAAAAGATGTTTATATAACATCAAAAAATACAAATATGAAACTAAGCCGGGTTCAGGTTGGGTTGGTTGGCCAAATCCTAAACCCTAACCCAACCTGAAGTGGTTCATACTATTCAACCCTGACCCCAACCCAACTTTTTTTGAGTTGGCTTTTGGTTAACCTGGCCAAAGTTGAAGGCCAAAATGGGGAGCCCGCGACCTATATTATTCTATAACTAGGAATTTAGCACTCCTTGGGGCTGGTTGACCTTGAACAGGTAGCCCCAGAAACTCTTTGTGATGCATTGAGACAGAGCAAGGGCCATTGATTGGTTATGAGGGGCATCAGGCATGATCTACTGGAAAACAATAAGTAATGTCATTATGTGAGAATTGGGGAAAAAACAAAAGAAAAGAAGTTTGAAAGAAAAAATTGTTCAGCTCCAAAATAGAGTTCAGTATGTAGTTTCAGCTTTCCAAGAAGTTCCATTGGCTTCCATAAAAAAACAAAAAAAAAAAAGAGCTCTATTGACTTTTCATTGATCTTAGAAGACACCTACTGGAAGCTAATATTCCTTCCTAGGTGGGGTTGTATATATTATAGACCTTCATCTCTCCCCCGTCCAGGGAGAGTTCAAGAAGCACCTGACATGCCTCAACCTGACTGGAACTGGTGGCATTTTGTACGGTACTCGTGGAAACATTTATTAGATTGAGGATGTGGGTTCTACCAAAGCTGAAGTTGCTGGTCACACCTGCTCTAGGCCAAACACCATAACGTCATGAATCTGGATTAGGTTTAGGCACAATCAGCAAGGCAATGAGCATACTAAATAAGCACTCGGTAAATTTTCTAACACATATCTTATAAATACCCCCAGCCTAACCTTGAAATGACTCAAAGCAAATTTCTAATACAACTGTGAAACTCAGTGTGCTCACATGGGTGTACATACTAAATCCGGTCATCTAATTAGCCGTTGTGGGTGGTAGACTTGACTAATAAAATCCAATGGAGTCACGGTCTCACAGATGGGGGAGTCGCCCTTGGAGGTCGCTCACTATATCAATGCTATCAAAGACATCCTGGCAAATCTCAGCTTAAATCAGATGGATCCTTCTGAAACTAAACTCAGTGGCATATGGTCTTACTGCATCTAGCAAATTGTAATTTCCAAATATGTTGAATGTTATCTAAATTTAATATTTTTTCAGCTCCAGCCTTTTTATGAAAGAGGGTAATGGTATTGTTGTATTTATTATATACATATAATAAACACACAATCCAATGGAGTCAAAGTTGAGGGAGTGACCATTGGAGACTATCTTGCTATCTCAATAAGATAAAAGAGATCTTGACAAATACCTCGGCTCAAAATAGATGCATCCTGCAAAAACAAAATTCAATGGCATATGGTCTTACTGGACCAGAGATAGATTAGATTTATTTGACGCGATAGTTTCCTGCTCTGTAAGCACTGAACAAGGCTGTCATTCCTTTTCTTTTCTTGTATACGTTATGTAAAAAGGCCAGCACCCAATGTTGGTCCCTGAGGTCTTGGGAGGGATAGACTGGATACAGATCTAACCTCTGGAATAGTTTTGGGGTTATTCTTTCTCGTTGCTTCAGATATACTAAATTTATCCCTAGCATAGCAAGACCATGGCGGAACAAACCTGAAATCATGGTACTCGGTGCAAATACATTCTTTGATTTTGTCACTTCAAAGAGACAAACTGAACCACTCAGGTTCCGACTCTAAGAGTGGATGTCAATGATAGCAGCTTGTGTAACAGAATCGGAAACAGAACTAATTTTGATAACCAAAACATGGACTTTCCGACCTCTCGTGAGGTCTGATAGAGCTGTGCCGACGACAGGCGTATAGGCCTAAGTGTCAAAATCACGGCGAGTTTGGTGCATCTGATGGTAGAGAAGCCAGGCAGCTTAAGCGTTACCATTTGGAAAGTGGGTTGCAAGAAGAGCGTTAAATGACTACAAATCAAGTGGAACGCTTTAACAAACAGCGTTTTTTGCGTGTTCAAAGCCTCACTGTGGTTTCAGACCGGTATTTGTAACAAGGGTTTTTGAAGTCAGTTTTAGGAAAACCAACGAGACGATATACCGTGAATATGAAATTCAGAGGAGCGTAATAAAGAAATGAAAACAAAATGATTCCACCAAAAGACACACGCACATAACAGTTAAACAAAAGCCCTAAGAAAATTCATTGATCCCCTTGTCTCCCGGTGGTGAATAAAAATCCTACGTTAAATTCAGAAAGAATTATTCGAGAGATAATTATGGGAAGAAAAATCAGGTCGATGAATAAAACAAATCGGAGCTAATTATCCAAAATTTAGGGTTTCGGTGAAACTTACGTTATTGACAAAGAGGTAATTCGCAACGACAACGGTAGCTACGATAGAGCCCAAGATGGTTACTGGGCCGGTAAGAAGACTCCACTTTCTGTAAATCATCTTCTCTCTCCACTAATCCGCTTCTGCTTTTCCTTCTCTCACAGCACCGTGAAGCCTTGAAGCAAGAGTCTCCTCTGTCTAACCTTAGCTTTGGGCCTTCTGGCGCATAGAGCGTCTATAAACTATAGACTATAAAGAGGGCTGCTCGTGGATTTCTTCGCCCTGCAACGCAGTGGACCCCACGTCTGTTAGCGGCTTCTATAAGCGCGCACCGTTCGCGCCACGCGATCTTGAAACGTGTGTACGCTTAAAACGTGCGAGGTGATTTAAATGCCGTTAGTGAATTTCTCGTTCCCACTCCTCTCCTCTCTCTTGGCTCGCGAGATTCCTTTCACTCTCACTCTCTCGCCCCAGTGAATTGAATCCACCCTTTTCACTCTCACTTTCTCCCTCTCCAACCGACGGCGACCAACAACCATCTTTACGGGGATATATCAGGTTTCTTATCAGCTCGTCGTCAAGTTCCTTTTCTTTTCCTCCACCACATTGATATGGTGGATCCCATTTTTCTTTATATAGATATATAGTGACCAGTCTATCCCTTGGACACCTCATGGAAGTTGCAAATGCCGATTCATCTCGACTCTCCCAACAAACCAAGCAATCTACAGAAACCACTCAAAACGTTCAGACCACCTTGATACCATATGTCTCCCAAGGCTGCCTTTCGTGCTCAATACCATATGTCTCTCCCATGATCCATGTCTTCTTTTTTCAATTCGTCGTTGGACCAGCAAGCAAGGCTAGAGTTATTACTAATTACATGCGAAGATCACTGCGTAATCTACCACCTTGATCAAGAAGTGGAAATCATTCTGCCGACCTTGTCTCGGAGATTCGGGTCTTCTCTCCCTCTAAGAGACTCCATTCGATGAATCTGTCCTTTGCCTTGAGTAGCGTTTGGATTGGATTATTATCTAATAGGGAATGCTGTGACATAAACTCATCCTGTACCTGAAATAAACATTACATGATGGGTATTTTGGCTATTGTAATGTAAAAGAAGCTAAAATAAATTCAAGCGGCACGATCAAACGGCACGATCAAAGATGCAATGTTTGGGAAAGGAATAAAAAAAATGAATATCTGAAAATTTTCTCCGGTCACTGGTAATTAATAGCTGTTGTCGCTACGGTTGGAGAGGGAGAGAGAGAGTGAAAAGAGTGGATTCCGTTCGGTGTGGCGAGAGAGTGAGAACGAGAGGAATCTGGCGAGAGAGGATAAGGAATGAAGAGATACACCTCGCACGTTTCAAGGACGTATGATGCGTTTTCATGTTGCATGGATTAAGTCTGCCCTGATAGAAGCCGGCTTCTTAGCAAAGAACTCGAAAATTACTTAACGATAGATGCCGATAATTGCATTGGCTTCACGTTAAGCCATAAATTAAACCAGGAATATTACCTTACTGTATATTTGTACGATGTATAGGAGTAGGAATGGCAACGGGGCGAGGTCGGGTTTTGCCTGCCCCGTACCTGACCCCGAGTTTAAAATTTTCGCTCCTTACCCACCATAATCCCCGATAGGACTAAAAATACTAATTCATCTCCGACTTTCCCTTGCTTTGTCCCGATTATTCTTATATGTATATTTATTAATTTATATATTTTTTAATTTAGTTAGAACCATTTTATAATATAATATAGTTGGGACCCAATGGATAAATATTATCCTTGAACCCCGATTAATAGTAAATAAATCCAAACCAATCGGGGCAGGGCCCCACAGGGATGTGGCAAATTGCCATCTCTATATACAAGGTGCTATGTATGTGTGCAAATAAACATTGATTTTCACCAATAATAATGTATTGGCATTTGGCATGTGTTCCATAACATTTAAAATCAAATTTAACTTTTATCACCTACATTAAAATCAAGGCATGTATTCATTTATAATAGTATAGATATCATATATCATATTTGGATTCAATTTTTATCATTTGTATGTGATATATATATGTGCAATTAAGGTCATGTTCGTTTATTGGTAAATAAGTAAAAGTTGGTCAATGTGTATCTTTTGTTTCATTTACACCCTATTTGATACATATTTTTTGCATGGGCCATCAGTTATTTAAAAGCTTAGTCGCCCGTGTTTTTGTCTTTTTCCATTTAGTTGGGGGAAGATTTAGCCATTAAAAGACTCTACTTTGAAAAGATGCAAAAAGGCCATTTCGAGCTACTTTCAAGAAGCTTCAAATGGAGCTTTTCAACCTTTTTGTCTCGTCATTGCATGGAAAGACATGTATGTGTGCAATTAAGGCCATGTTCATTTACCGGCAAATAAGTTTGGAAAAGTTGGTCAATGGGTATCTTTTGTTCCAATTACGACACATTTGGCATATCTTTTTTCGCACGAGCCGTCAGTTGTTTAGAAGCCTGACAACCCACATTTTCGTATTTTCCCATTTGGTTGGGGGAAGATCTGGCCGCCAAAAGACTTTGCCCCGAAAAGATGCAAGAAACCCATTTCAGGAAGCTTCAAATGGAGCTTTTCAACTTTTTCGTGTTGTTATTGCGCGGAAAGACACGCCTCCAACCAAATGTTCTATGGGTTGTCAATATCTTTATGTAAAAGCCCACTACAGGGCCGTTTGGCATGTCTTTTTTGAAAAATTGTCTAGAAGCTCTAATAATGAAAAAAAGTAGTGAGATTTTTGCATTAAGATCTTGACAGCTAAAAGACTGTTTGATTATAATGTGTTTTTATGCGCAAATATGAGTTGAAAAAACTGAAAAGCTCCACTTGGACCTTCTAGAAAATCACCCAAAAATGGGCTTCACACATCTTTTCGACACAACATCTTTTGGCGGCTGGATATTTTTCCGACCAAACAAGAAAATGCAAAAAAAAACATGCCTATTGGGCTTTTAAAAAGTTGACAACCCACACCAAAACATGCATACAAAGATCTTTCAAAAAAGAGTTTATATTCCTAAACATTACACAACACACTATCATGCCCTTATCTATCCTCTTTGGCAAAGGTTGCGTCATACTAAATTTTATATGGGAAGAGAGAAATAAAACATTATTTGAAGGGGTCATTCCTCATCCAAGGGACATTGTCTCAAAGGCATACTCTCATACAACTTAATGAGATGCATGTATACTCACCCACTAAGGGGGTGTTATTTATTTTTTTTATTTTTTGGATTTTGAGAGGGGGGAAAGTTGGTCAATGGGATTTTGGTTTCTATTGACCAAGAATCCTATGTTCATTTTTTAGATTTATGTGGGGATCAAGGAAAGTTTATTTTCCCGGGTACCACTTACTCAGGTAAGTGATACCCATCTCTTAGGTGGGTAAATAACTTTCTCACCCAGGGAGAAAAATTGTTAACACTAGAATAAGACAAAAATGCCTCTTTTAATAATAGATTTTTATTACTGAAATGGTCATTACCTTATTTACATAGAAAATAAAAGAATATGAATAAATGAACTTACCCGGGTAAGTGTTTCATAGAAAAAAGTTACCCAAATAACCGAATAAATAACTTACCGAAAAAATCCAAAGGAACCCTCCCAAGCTTTAAACAAAATATTGAACTCTACTAACCTCCGACAACTTTACAGCCTTTTTCATTTAAACAATCCAGGATTTCACATTGTGCATACGTAGCCTTTTTACTTTTTTTTTTAGGAAAAAAGTTAGAAGTAAGGAAAGAGTTAAACGTTAGTAGCAACTGACACAAGTCAAATAAGAAAAGAAGAAACCTTAAAACAATAGTAAGAGGATAGGGTTTTATGCCATTATATATGGTGTCGGCTTTTGACATTTTTCTAACCGAAAACCAACCATATTGGTCTGGTTTAATTGGGTTGGTTGGTTTACACAAATTTGTAAACAGATCTAAGAGAGAATATGGGTTTTGATTCCACCAATGCCCTAGTTTAAATATTGAAAGGCCATTTTCAGTAACTAACACCCTTGCTAAGCCAGTTTTCAATCATTAATACCTTTGCTAAACCATATCTTTGGTTCAAATCTTGAAGCTTGAAACTATATCTGAACATGAATATCACTCCATACTTCGAACCTTGATACAAATTTGATCCGTAACCTTGATATAAATTAAATCAAATTATAATTATTGAAATATTATTTTAGTATTGTAAATGATGAATAATGACTTAATTTCGAAAATTAAAGTTATTTTATTCATAATCTGAAATATGTTTTTAAAACTGAACCGGTCAGGGGTTCAGTTACCCTGTTAAACGATCTGACAATTTGAACCGAACGCTCGGCTAGTTCTAACAGAAAAATAAAAAAAAAAATTTCAAAAAACCGTCCGAACGGTTAACCACTTGGTTCAGTGGTTCGCTGACCAAAATCAATGATTTTAGGGGGAAATCCAGTTTTTGGGGAAAACATAACCAATCAGGTGATCAATTCCTGATTTTTTCGGTTCGACTGTCTGGTCCAGTCCGATTTTGAAAACCATGATATGCAATAACAAAATTCCTTTCATCAAACTAAAAACTTCTACTACTACTACTACTAGTTAAGTGGCATGATAGTGGTAAGTGAAAAATAAAGGGAGAAGTACCCATCACCCATATCAAAATTTACTAGGCCCAAAGTATAGGGAAAATGCATATTGACTGTGAATTGATGCAGGCAATATGTGGTTTATAGGGGAGAGGGCTAGTTGTAGGGAGGGGGGAGGGCTGGAATTCAGAATTATGCATCGGGTGTTTCCGTACTTTTCCCAAAAATAAATGGACTCAAGTTTTTAATGACCATCTGAATGCCAAATAGGCATTTAGATCTAATTGAAAAGGCATTTATGATAATGTAACATTTTAGAGTACTTGTAGGATAAATGCCAATAGTTTGCAATTATAATAGAACTTCACTAGGGTTCAGCATATATGGTTCTTATTTATTTGTACCAACCATGGATGGACTGATTAAACATGTTTGGCAGGGTATGTTGTTCGTTGATGTCACATTATTAAATATTGATGAGACAAAAGAATGAGAAATTGCAAAATTAAATTTGTGAAATATGTATTTGAAAGTATTATATATATATATATATATATATATATAAAAGTGTGTGTGTGTATATATGTCGAAATTGGAATCACCTATTCCCCATTTAGTTCAAACAAAAATCAGAATCGGAATCCTTAGAATTTGCATGATTCTAAGAAGACTTGGCACCAAGTAAAGAGAAGTAGGGTTTGTGAGGGTTTTTAAGTCACTTGTCTTTTTCTTTTTGGATGTCTGGAATGAGATCCTCATTCTCAAAGAGAGACCATAATGGCCATTCCCTCAAATAGGGGAATGTTATTCCACAAGAATGGGAATTAGAATCTCACTCTGCCCAACCAAATGACTAGAATTGGAATGGGTCATTCTAATTCTAATTCTAAACCCCTACTGCAAACCAAATAAATCCATGATAAAAGGGTAAAATACAAATAACTATCTTATACTTCAAGGGTAGTGACACTTGGGTCCTTAAACTTTCATTTACCGCAAAAGAACTACCTTGTAATTTCATATTCCAACACTACGTTATTGTTACCATTTTTAACATTCCATTAGTTTTGAACTTTAACGAGACCATTTTTCCCTATAATTTACTACATCTTCAAAACCCAAGTTTTCAACCCTAACTAATTTGTCTCTCTTTAAGAGAGAAAAAAAAAAGAGATAAGGAAATTCAAAACTTGGGTTTTGGAGATACAATAAAAATAAAAGATAAAATGGTTTCATAAAAGTTATAGGCTGATGGATTGCTAACACAGGAGTATCCGAGTAAGGTGTTGAAATCTAAAGTATAGCAAATGAAAGTTTAGGGCCTAAGTGTCACTACCACTATCCTAAAAGTACATGGTGATATTTCTTGTTATACTATTTAGCATACTCCAAGTAACCACTATAGAGTTAACTTTTCTTGAGCTTTCAAGCAACTAGGATTTGGGTCCATGATATTCAAAATAAATGGCTAGGAAGTAGTAGGGTTTAGGGAAAAAATGGCTAGGAAGGTATGGGTCTATTGCGATATTATTTTTTAAATTAAATAATATATATGTAAACATATATATATATATATATTAATATTATTTAAATAACTTTTTGGATGGTTATGCGGCTGAATGTTTTATCTTCACATTGTACTCCATTTGCCTCTTCGCATGAAAGATGAGGTACTTTGGTTGCAGAAAATCTTAGAAGAGAGGGATGTGCAGCTATAGGCATCGAATTTGAAGCTTCAAATCAGAATTTACCTTGAGTTCAATTTGATATAAAATCTATCATGGTTGAGTCTCAAGGTAGATGAAAATGAATAATGTTTTCTTGTTAAATAGTGTATGCCTTTAACTCCAATCATATTGATGTATATAAGCATTTATTTGTAAATGAGTAAAATATATTATTATTTCATATTAATATTGCTATATTTTTGTGCATTAAACATTAAATTGAATACTTAAGAGACTCGTATTAGTTTATAATGTTTTCAGTCATTGAATAGATTTGGGGAATTTATCCTCACAAGATTGACACGGGTGTTCTACCAAGGAGTTGGAGCAATTTGTTTAAGCTAATAGGGTTAGACCCTAAGCAAAGTCAATAGATGTTTATTAGAAGCATTGGACCTGGACCAATTTCAGTTATGCTATCAACCTTAGAAATAGATGAACAAAACTATAAAATTACACATAACCCCGAATTTGATTAATGGTATTGAATAAACTAATAGTTTTTAGAAATTCTGGTGCTAAATTGAAACTACACTAAAGTAAATGGTACTAATATATCATTTTTCCTATCATGGGTCCTAAAATTCTTGGAATAAAAAAGTTTTCAGAGATTAGTCAATTTTCTGAAAATTGACCGGATACAGCAGTCTATGCCCTGTGGCGTACACGATCAATGCCTGCGTTGCCACAAAACAAAGTCGAACGAGATCACAGTTTCTTCTAAAAATCCGTAATTCACAGAAACTGTTGCTGTTTTTCCTAGTCGAAGTAATCTTGTTTTCCCGCTATTATATTGTTGGAAGAGTATTTTGGTCATTGAATATGAAGTGAGGTTATTTCCGTATTCTTATATTAGGTGATGATGTTTCACGTCCGATGACTAAAATACCCCTCGTTGAGTCGCTACTTTTTGCTGCCTCGCTGATTCACTACTTCTTGAACAAACTTCGAACTGGAAAGCTGGTTCAGAACATCGACAGAGTCGGAGGGAGTTTCGTGAGCGTTCGCACTCGAAGCAGCGATGAAATTCCAATTGGAGGATGTAACGGTCTACTTCCCGTACGATCACATCTATCCGGAGCAGTATGCGTACATGCTGGAACTAAAACGAGCCCTAGACGCCAGAGGTCACTGCCTCTTGGAGATGCCGACGGGCACCGGAAAAACCATCGCACTCCTCTCTCTCATTACCAGCTACGCCCTCTCCAAGCCCTCGAACCCACCAAAACTCCTTTACTGCACCCGCACTGTTCACGAGATGGAGAAAACCCTAGCCGAGCTCCGCCTCCTCCACGACTACCAACTAAGCCAACTTGGCCCCTCTGCTCGCACACTAGCCCTTGGTCTCTCCTCCCGCAAGAACCTCTGCATCAATCCGTCGGTCGTCTCGGGCAGTTCCCGCGACTCCGTCGATGCCGCTTGCCGCAAGCTCACCGCCAGCTGGGTCCGTGCTATGGCAATCGAGAACCCTAATATCCCCACTTGTTCTTTCTTCGAAAATTACGAGAAGGCGGGATCGGATGCAATGTTGCCTCCCGGGGTTTACACCTTGCAGGATTTGAGAGCGTTTGGGAAGGAGAAAGGGTGGTGCCCGTATTTCTTAGCGCGGCATATGGTGCAGCTAGCCAATGTGGTTGTCTATAGTTACCAGTACTTGCTCGATCCGAAGGTTGCTGGGATTATATCGAAGGAGATGCAGAGGGAATGCGTAGTGGTGTTTGACGAGGCGCATAATATTGATAATGTGTGTATTGAGGCACTTAGTGTGAGTATCAGGACGCAGACTCTTGAAGGAGCTACAAGGAATCTCAGCAAGATGTCTCAAGAGATTGAAAGGTAAGTTCTTGTTCTTATCTCAGTTTATTGCCTGTATATCTTCATGTCCATTGTATTCTGCTGTAGAAGTAAGATTGATCATCCTCATTGTTGTGTTTGCGAAGTTATATAGGAGGGAGGGAGGAAGGGCCTGGAGTCAACTTATTTATATTTGGCTTCAGATAACATATTTGAGCAATATCCAGTTGGTTTGTCTACCTACTATTAAAAAATGTGAACAAGAACCATTGATTTATCTCTGTTGCAGGAAACCTAAAAAATTAAAATTTGCAAGTTCTACGAACCCACTCACTTTTGCTTTTTTTTTTTTTAATTACGTCAGTTCTCAACCTTAACAGTGTAACCATTAATTTCATGTTTAGTCGGTGCTAAGCCTTTAACTAATGCTTAATCTGGCAAGAGCGTATAAACACTATCAAAGTGCCATGCTAACATTGCAACTAACACTTAATCACGTAGTGTCAGGTCCTCCTTCACAGCCCTGATTCTGAAGCTGCAAGGAGCAGGGAAGGCAAGACCTATTAGCTTGGAACTTAAAAGTGTCTATAAACTACTGTTCAAGGTACAATGTGATTGAAAACTAATGTAGAGGACAACAGTAAAAAAAAAAAACTAATGTAGAGGATACCTGGGCCCATAATCTCTTCATCATAAGGAGACTTTGTAGGTGGAAAGAAAATTCTTGACGGTTCATTGATTGTAGATGTGCATATTGAGTCACAAATAAGAGAATGGGAGACAAGGACTATTTGTAAACCTGACATGGAGAATGGGATTTGACAGGAAGTGGAGGAGGTGGATTTGAGCTGCATCTCAATACCAATCTTCTTGATGCTAATAGATGGGTTATCAAAAAAATTCTTTTGGTATCTCCAAGGGTTTGAGATGGGGGAACCCCTTAACCCGTATCCTCATTTCTATTTACCATTGTAACAAATGCACTAAACCACTTAGAGGAGAGGAGACTGGTTTGATAGAAGACTTCATGATTAATCCCAATGGTTCTGTGGCGTGTCTATAGTGATATAGCGAGAACAGTTAAACTTAAGAACAGTCAAACTCCTGGAGGGAAGTGATTACAAATAAGTATGCCAGAGCAAATTTCAGTTGGGAGCCATCTCAAACATTGAATGACAATGCTGTTGGAATGGTATAATGAAAGTATTACTAGACTTCAAGAGATACTCAGCATTCAGTGAGCTGCATCTGTTTCTGGCATGGCATATGCTGTGTAGAGTCCACTATATGTTCTATGTGCCCTGTGTAGAATAGCGGATGATCCAGCTGTGTCCTTTTCTGAGACTGCAATGGACCTGCATAAGGTTAGTGAGGAAGACAAGTGGATGCCAAAATTGATGCTTCTCTGTAGAACATTCTAGAAGGCCTTAAGGGGTATCACTGGAGAGTGGAGAGTCAGTCTCCTGGAAATGGATTTCAGAACCTAATTTACCTACCCAAAAG
Source organism: Nelumbo lutea (assembly GCF_056320005.1). Classification (NCBI taxonomy): domain Eukaryota; kingdom Viridiplantae; phylum Streptophyta; class Magnoliopsida; order Proteales; family Nelumbonaceae; genus Nelumbo; species Nelumbo lutea. Next base: position 92,389,698 of record NC_142687.1, on the reverse strand, counting down.
ATGCCTTGTTTTTTCATGTGGACAACAGTACTAGACAAGATTTTTAACAAATGATCATCTTATCTCATGGGGTCAGGAGTTGGAAAATAGATGGTCATAGCATGGGGTGATGAAGGCGTCAATAGCAAATCTATTTACTTGCTATTTCGGTATTTCCCTTATGAGATCTTGCCTCGTATTCAAGGATTAAAGTATTGATGCACCCAACACACTAACATGGGTATCGGTGTGTATTGATATGGCTGATATTCACCCTTTTTTATGTTTTATTTTTTATTTTTTAATTTATAATGATTAGGAGGTTGGGGAAGAGGTGTGAAACCTTTTAAATGTTTCAAAAAATCTGTGTATTGGTGTATCCAAGCGTATCTGGGTATACCTATACCGATATGATATGTCCCATATTCTATTGATATTTTAATCCTTGCTTGTTTCACTGCAATATTCTATGGGCAGTGGGTCATTCCCAAAGACTTAGTAGCCCTGATAGGAGCTTGGCCAGTTAGGGGTTTCAGCCCAAGGGGATGGTTGCCTTTGAAAGGAAAGGAACTGTTGGATTTACAAATGCAAGAGCAGTCATTTGAATGTTGCGAAGGGAAGATCAAGAGGCAGCTGGCCTCTTTGGGTATCAGTATTCTAGGAATTTCATGGTTATAAGTTTGAATTCTACTGAAATCAATGAGAGAAAATACTTTTTATTTTAACTTTTGAGATATAGAGATAAATACATGTTTATCTTGGACACAATTCTTTCTCATGAATCATGTAAAGCTATGTCCCTTGGTCCATTCTTTTGATATACTTTTAAAGGTGAACCTAGGCGCACAGGTGAGGCTCATTTTAAGGCATGGGCCTCACTTGAACCTAGGTGATTCCCGGCTCAAAAGGCGTGTGTTTTTTGCTTTTTTATATGTTCTTATGTGTTTTTAGTTTTTACACTTTTATAATAGTCTATTAACTTCTAGAATACTTTAATTGGTGCTTGTGCACCAGTAGTGGTTTATTAACTTATAAAAGAAATAAAAAAGACCTTTTTGAACATTTGAAATCCTAGTTATGGATAGATTTTAGATAACAGAACTTCCACTAAAGAAGCAATAATATTACAACTGATCTTTGATCCTTAATCCTAAAATAGGATGAACTGCAACTAAAATTACAAAACCAGCCCCCTTATATATGTGGGCCAAAGATTTTGCCTCCACTAAGGCTCTATTCTCCAAGCATTAGGAACACAAAACCTTTAACATCACACTAGCTACTTGCAGTAATGCAACTAGGAGATGGACAAACACATTTTGAAATTCACATGCTTAAATTATTGAGTGCTTGAAGCATTTTTGTACAATTCAAATCTCTTTTGCTTTCACTTTGAATTTTTTGTATGTCATACTTATGCATTTGATTTGAGCTAACAATTTTAAAGCATTTATTTTTTAATTCAGGTTTCCATATTTTTTTTGTATTAATGTTTTTTTATCTTCTTGATTTTTTAAATTTATGTATTGCTTTACCCAGGGTTGTGGCTCTGGACTACAAGGCCTTTGTGCTTTTCTTGCACCTCTCACTTTTAACACTGCATATGCCAATACATATTTTTTTGGGACAATAATGAAGTGTATTGTATTAGTAAAAAGGGATGACCCTCAAAAGTTGCTGATGTTTTTACATGCTTAATAGATTAGGCCATGGACATCAGGATATAAAGACAAACTTCTATACATTAATTAAAAGAAGAATAAAAAGGTATATTCTCCCAATTTTGCATGAATTTATCACGATGAAGCCCTTAATACATTTTAGTTATATTTTAATCATAATTTATACAAATTTCTGTGCGATCCCTACTTCTAATCAGAGAAGTATTGATTAGAGAGGTGGTGATGAAAATATATCATGAATTTTTAATGCATTCTTTTGAACCAGAAAAGTTTAATGCATTTCCTCTTTATATTCATTAATGCCTTTTTGATTTTTCCTTATTTCCTTTTGTAATTTCTCATATTTTAAACTTATCATAAATCTTTTATGTTTAGTCCAAATATCCTTCTTCTGATAACAAGGTTATGAAGCCCAAAATTGTACTGTTAGATCTCAAGAATGTTAATTGATTTTCATATTTCAGGTTTCAAGTTCATTTTTATAGGTTATGTATGATTATATGTTTTCATTTATTTAGGGTTTGTTTGGTTCACAGTCGGAATTGGAATCAGAATCAGAATGGTCCATTCCCATAGTCTGTTTGGTTCAGACAGGAATGGGAATGGGAGTTGAAGTCAGCAGGAATGGGATTTCATTCCCAAGGGAGGGGCAGGGAATGACCATTCCAGCAGGAATGGGAGTGGGATTCCGATTATATCCAACCAAACAGTTGGGATTGGAATAGTCCATTCCGATTCCGATTATATCCAACCAAACAGTTGGGATTGGAATAGTCCATTCCGATTCCGATTCCAGACCCCTATTCCCAAAACCAAACAGGGCCTTATTCATATTTCGTTTTTCTCATCCACTAAATTTTGATAATTTTTATTTGTGGAAATCTTTGACATGGTAGGAAGGTTGAAGGCCACTGATGCTGGCAGATTGCGTGCAGAATATAATCGACTTGTTGAGGGTTTGGCTCAAAGGGGAAACCTGCCTAGTATGCATAATCCTTATACATTTTTGGTTCATAATTGAACTATGCTTTCTTGGTTCTCAATATAATTTTTTTAACTTTCCGCAAATTTTCACGACCAAAAAGAAATTCCACAAATTTAATATTTCTGTCCTTGCAGTTACGGATAACTGGCTATCAAATCCTGTCCTGCCTAATGATATTTTAAAGGAGGCTGTGCCAGGGAATATTCGGCGAGCAGAGCATTTTCTATCTGTCTTACGGAGATTGGTACAATATTTTAAAGGACGCTTGCAAGCGGAGAATGTTGAGAAGGAAGGACTAGTTGCCTTTGTTGCTTCTATAAACTCCCAGGCTGGCATTGATCAGAAAATACTGAAATTTTGTTATGATCGTCTACATTCACTCATGTTGACATTGGAAATAACTGATACTGATGAGTTCTTACATATTCAAACAATTTGTGACTTTGCAACATTGGTTGGGACCTACACACGGGGGTTTTCAATAATAATTGAACCTTTTGATGAGAGGATGCCACATATACCTGATCCAGTATTGCAGGTAAATTTGCAACTTCTAGTAATAGGAAATTAGTTGTTACTAAATATTTTTCAGTGCCTAGTTTAACTTTCCATGATGCTTCTGCATAAATCTTTCCTTGGTCTGATTCTGAACATTTAAATAGTAGGCCTCTCCCATTGGATGTGTGTCACAAAGCTTATGCATGGAACTTTGGTGTCTTAATATTTTTTTCCTATTCTGCAGAAATTATCTCTGATTATTTTCGTTTTCTTATTTGGTGATCCAGCTCAGTTGTCATGATGCTTCTATTGCGATAAAGCCTGTATTTGAGAGATTCCAATCAGTTATAATAACATCTGGAACTTTAAGCCCAATAGATCTCTATCCCCGTCTTCTTAACTTCAATCCCGTAATTAGTCGAAGCTTTACAATGTCTTTGACAAGGGATTGCATATGTCCAATGGTCCTTACTCGTGGGAGGTAATGTTTTCCTTTGCATGGAGTTATGAACAATCTATGTGAATTTTTATCACAAAAGATCAATAACCTAAATTATTAATTTGTTTTATCTCTGTTTTTTTTCACAATGCTAATTTGCCATGTTTTTGCAGTGATCAGCTTCCAGTAAGTACAAAGTTTGATATGAGGAGTGATCCAGGTGTTGTGAGAAATTATGGGAGGCTTTTGCTTGAAATGGTGGCTGCTGTTCCAGATGGGATCGTTTGTTTCTTTGTCAGTTACTCATACATGGATGGAATTGTCAATAGTTGGAATGAAATGGGAATCTTACAGGTGGGAATATGCATTACTATATTTTCTTTTTGGTGTAGTATTGTATTTTCCTACCCTTCTTCTCCTTGAAAGCTACCTATTTAACTCTTTTAGGAGTTTCTTTGGAACCCTAACCTTTAAGTTTCAATGATGAGGAGATGAACTGATGATAATTCATCTATTCATGGACAGTTTGGGAGGAAAGAAATTCAAGAATATTTGAAGAAAGAGAAAGGAGTAAGGAAGCCTTGGTGGAAATCATAACCTTAAGAGTGGCACAATGGGCAAAAAGTTTGAAACTGTTTTCAGACTTTAAGGTTGAATACTTTTTTAGGGCCTGGGATGTTATTGCTGGATCATCTTCTAGAAGACAGAAACCTGCTGAGATGTGGTCACCCCCATTATGCGGCTGGAAGAAACTGAATTTTGATGTTTGGGTAACCTGGGCCGCTCAGGCATTGGGGGGGGGGGTAATTAGGGAAGAGGAAGGAAACATCATAGCCTTATACTCAGGGCCTGCCGAACAGGGTGATGTGGCAAGAGCAGAACTGTTGGCTGCAGTATACGGGGTCGAGAAGGTAAAGGAGTTGGGCATCAATAACCTAGTCATTGAGGGCGATTTGAGAACTGTTGTGAAATGGCTGAAGGAAGGAGTGGGGTGACATGGCACCTGAGGAATGGCTTCAGGGCGTTTTAAATGGTTAGCAAAGGACTTGACTATCAGAGTTAAGTGGGTGAGTAGAACTGCCAACAGCTTGGCAGATGGTCTAGCTAAGCAAGGGTTGCACAGGACTCAATTGTAATATCTGGGAGGCAGTTTTTTCATAGCTGTGCTTTTCTTCTTTTTTCACAACCTCTTGTTGTACTCATGCCTATTTTTTATTAATGAAATCATTTCTATGTTGCTGATCCAAAAAAAAAAAAAAGATGAATAGATGATAATTGGCAGACAGCCTGAAATCTGAAAGGTTGTATTATGGGAATCAACTTAGTATTATGGAAATGCAAGCATCTCCCTCCCTCTCCCTATCTTACTCATATACAGAATACACAAAGACCAATGCCCACTTTTCAGAGCCACACTTACATCTTTCTAAATCCTACATGTGCATAATGCATGAAACCTACTATGATGGTATTAACAATCACTAGTTATAGAATAACCTACTCTCTAAGCTATTCAGTAACATTGGACCCTATTTGCCATTGGAATCACTACATTATGAGATCCTATTGACATTTTAATGCCTTGGGTGGTTCCTACTATTCATATTACATGTTCTTTTTGATTTTTCAGTTGATCTTGTGGTGACCTTCTTTTCCTCTACTTATCGTATTACATGTTGATTGATTTTTCATATGATATTGATTTTTTTTTTTTAATTTTTTCATTTCTTTGTTCATAAGGTTCACTTATTGTCTTTCATCTTAATTTATTTTCATGATCTGCTAGTCTTGTTTTAACTGCTTAGTCAATTGACAATTTCCTTTCTTGATGGATAACAATTGACCATTTCTTGACTTGGTATTTTGCTGGGAAGATATGCTTTTTAGATAAAATGTAAATTGATGTCTCTCCTTTTTGTAGGATGTAATGCAGCATAAGCTTGTGTTTATTGAGACACAGGATGTGGTAGAAACAACATTGGCTCTGGATAACTATCGTAGAGCTTGCGATTGTGGAAGGGGTGCTGTCTTTTTTTCCGTTGCCAGGTTCATTCTTTCACCCTTCTTACCTGATACTTTTCTTCCCCTTAACTTTTTAAGTATTATATACAAAACCTTTCAAATGAATCCATGCATCTTTGACTTCTTGATCTTCTTTTTAGTTGTGGTAGACAAAATGTGTACTGAGAATATCAGGTATATCAATACTGAACCATTGATGAGTTTCTGTAGAAAAAAGAGGCAATTGCATGAGCTTATTAGAAATGTTAGCAAATTAACTTTAAGAAAATAATGGTGCTTGTTTGTCAGATTGCTTACATTTTCTGACTGTCCTTCCAAAATGTATCCTTATTTCTTGTTATATAAAATTAGAAAGAGCATTGCTTGGTAAAATGATGGAACATCAGGCTGACAAAAATGAGAACAAAGGGTTTGAGTCTGACAACAATCACTTGTTCAGAAAATTCCCAAGATTAGGTCTATATCCAGCCTACCCCTCCCAACATCCAAGTAGCTATTCCTAGCAAGGTCCAGGGGCTTATGAAGATCGATGCATTTTTAGCAGGGGAGCTCATTCCTTGGCTGCCACCTTGAATATCTTGTTCCAGTTGATGCCTAGGTTGATGAATTCTGTTTGCTGAGGACTTATCTGGAGCTGATTTATATTAGGGACTTCTGACTTGGCGGATCTTCAACTTTCGTTTCCTTGGCTTCCTTTAGGTTGTGTTTGGTTTGAAGGAAAAGGTAGGGAAAGGAAGGGAAAGATAAGGAAACTTTTATAAACCTTGTATAGGTTTTCCCCTTGTATAGGTTTCCCTGTCTTTCCCTTCCTTTCCCTACCTTTTCCTTCAAACCAAACATAGCCTTAGTGTATCCATTTGGTTGGTTTGGTGTTGCATCTTTAGGATCTCTGTTCACTGTGTGTGGATACTATACTTATTGGTTCTGTTTATTCTGGCTTTTGCCCTGTATTTACCTTATCCATCAATAAAATTCTCTGCTAATGATCCCCCAAGGGAAAAAAAGAAAAAAAGTTCTGTAAATTATGGCCTATATCTTTAATGTTTAATGATCAATCACTTGCCTCGTGCTATTTTAATGATTTAATATGTACTTCAGGTGATGAGGCTTGATGAAACAAGGCAAAAAAGGTCTTTTTGTCAGAAATTCAGATTAAAACTTGTTGAAAATTTAGTGTTAGTCCTTTATGGTGACATTTAGTATAAGAGCCTATTGGTGTTTTTGGCTTATTTCCAGCTATCAAGGCCTTATAGACTGTTTTGTTTAGATCAAGGAGCTTATTCAAGTTGGTGTCTTTTAAGCTTATTCATCTTGTAAGTTTAAATGCCTGTTTGTGAGGGTTGAAGCACAGTGGCTTCTGGCTTTCCGATGTGGGCCTCACACAGACAGCCTAAAAGATATGCTTGGTGAAAAATCTGGAGAGGCCAATTTGGCTGTCAGCCAGTCATTTGAAGGGCTGTCTGCTTCAGCGTAATAGCCTTATCTGGAGTGCTCCAAAGCAGCTGAACCAGCTTAGCTGAATTTTTAGCTCAGCCCTCCCAAATGGGTCCTAAGTTGTTTCAGATAGCTTTTGTTAAAGCCTCAAAACTCCTTATGTAGACAGATGTTTTGGAATTCATATGCTCTATTGACAATGTTTTAAGTCAGAACTTTTTTAAATTGTTGAAATGCTTACTCTACATTTGATGAATAAGGACTTGGATTTTTAAGAAAAGGTTGAATATAGTGCCATAGTTTTATTTAGCAACAAGGATTCTTTTCTTCTTGGTCTCCTGAAAGAAGCACATATCTTGAGTGAGGGTAAACCTCAGTAATTCATTGAGAGGCTTGAGCCTTGGTCTCTTTCTTAATGCCTAATATCAGGCTTTAAAATGTTGGTTATAATTATTTTTTATACGGTGGTTTTGGTTTTTGGGCAAATAATCTAGATGAGAGTAATTAATGTGGTCATGAGGGAATTATAGGTGAAAGGAATAAGAGAATGTTAGAGAACAAGTTCAGACATATCTGTGTTCCACATTGATGGAGAAACTAGTTCAGATGCTAAACTTAAAGTTAGCATGTGGTTCAAAACAAGTACCGACACAGTCAAGTTGTGGACAGTTTTAAGATTCTCAATTATAAATGTTTATTTTGACACCACTTATCAATTGATATTCAGGGGTCAATAATATAAATCTCTCCTACTTCCTATGGTATGAGTAAAAATATAGTCTACATGCTTTGCTAACCTCAGCTCACCTATTCATTGAAGATCTTTGATTGATGCATTTTTATTCTCTAAATAATCTCTCTTTTCATCTGGTTCTCACATATTTCCCCAGTCTCTTGTTTGGAAACTAAAGGCCCTTTCTTTTGTCCCACATGGAACTGCCCTGAACTTCTGATATGAAGAATAAGACACTACCTCCTGTTTTGCAGGGGAAAAGTAGCAGAAGGTATAGATTTTGATCGCCATTTTGGCAGATTAGTGATCATGTTTGGGGTTCCTTTTCAATACACACTCAGCAGGTCAGCATGTATTGCTTGTGGTCTTTCATTTTTGTCAACAATCTTAAATTATGGGAACTTTGGGTTCCATTAATTTTGATTATTTTGCTTTAGTCTCATACTTGATTCAGTTGCCTTAAGACATGGTTGAACTTGATTCAATTTTACAGAATCTTGCTTGCTCGGTTAGAATATTTACGGGAAACATTTCAGATAAAAGAAGGAGATTTTTTGACTTTTGATGCCTTGGTATTAATTTTACACTTTGCCTACGAAATTCAACTAAGTTATTTTTTTCTTCTTGTTTTTTTTATTTGGTTCATATGGGCCATAGAAATTTAGCCGTTAAATCACTTTCTGCTGGGTTGCAGAGGCAAGCTGCTCAATGCGTTGGCCGAGTAATTCGTTCAAAAGCAGATTATGGGATGATGATTTTTGCAGATAAGAGGTATATGATCTTTATCCATGTCTTCGCATTCTGCCAAAAAAATCCATATCTTCAATCACTGGCTATGGCTTTCCAAATCCCTCTTTAGTAGTCAGTGCTATGAAGAGAATGTAGGGAAACTAACATGATTAGTGGGATACATCATACATGATACTTCATATACTAGGAAATATATATGAAAGCAACGCTCTGCAATTGATGATGGTTTTGAGTGGGTGCTAACAAATATTTATGGTCCAAATGGGTACAAAGAAAGAAAAGAAATGTGGGAAGAATTGAGTGCTATTGCCTATTAGGGGCTTATGGGAGGGTCCATGGTGCATTGGAAGGGATTTCAATGTGGTTAGATTTATAGAGGGGCTAAGAAACAAAGTCAAAGGATAACAACAAGCATGAGAAAATTCAATCATTTTATAAATTCCTATGAGCTCAAGGATTTGCCTAACCTCCACCATAGATTCACTTGGTCAAATCTTCAAAGCAACCCTATTTGTTCCAGATTAGATAGATTTCTGTTCTCAGTGGACTGGGAGGATCATTGGGGTGGGTTATCTTCTAGAGCCCTACCTAGGGTAACGTCGGTTAACTGGCCGATAACTCTTTGTAAGGAGTTGAGAGGTGTGGGCCCTGTCCATTTTAGGTTCAAGAATATGTGGTCGACTCATCTAGGGTTTACACAAGGATTTTATAAATGTGGGAGGAATTGAGTGCTATTAGGGGCTTATGGGAGGGTCCATGGTGCATTGGAGGGGGTTTCAATGTGGTTAGATTTATAGAGGAGACTAACAAACAAAGTCAAAGGACAAAAAGTGAAGAATTGGTGGGAAGGAGTGAGCCCTAGAGTGAGATGGAAAGGGATGTTCTTTCATAGGAAGCTAAAGGCCCTGAAGGCTAGGATTACAGGTTGGAACTTAGAGCAGTTTGGGAGATTAGAAGAAAGAAAACAAGAGATTGTGATTGGAATTGAAGTGGTGGATGTCAGACTCTAGGGTCTATTGGAAGAGGGAGATAGGGAGTTAAGGGGGTTGCTCAAGAGACAATTGGAGGGCATTTTTCTAAGGCTGAGTTTGGAAGGAGTACAAATGCAAATATGTAGAGCACAAAACCTTATATTTTGTATTATTTTGTATGTATTTACGCTGTACATATTTGCATTTGTACTCTTTCCAAACTAGACTAAAGGAGGAGATTAGTTGGAGACAAAAATCGAGGGTTTAATGGCTTCAAGAGGGAGATAGGAATACAAAGTATTTTCATGCCATGGCTAGTTTAAGAAGAAGAACGAATTTTATCTCTAAGTTGGAGATAGATGGTGAGGTCATATCTCAACAAGAAGCAATTCTAAGGGCCTTTGTGGAACATTTTAAATCAATTTATAGAAGGCTTTTAGTTGAAAATCTGTGGGTTGATGGTTTGGATTGGCATAGCCTTTCGTGAGACCAAAAGTCTTGGTTGGAAAAACCTTTTAAGGAGGAGGAGATAAAGAAGGCGTTTTTTTTCTTTAGATAGAACCAAAGCATCGGGGCCAGATGGTTTCACGATGGCTTTCTATCAAGACTGTTGGGAAGTGCTAAAAGAGGACCTAATGGGGGCTTTCAATGAGTTCTTTGAAAGGGGAATAATAAATCCAGGTGCAAACTCCACTTTTATTGCCTTGGTGAATAGCTTGTATAAAATTCTAGCTAAGGTCTTGGCTCTAAGAATCCGGGAAGTCTTCCCCTCCCTAGTAACTTCCAATCAAGGGGCTTTTGTCCAAGATAGGCAAATCACTGATCAAATCTTAATTGCTAATGAATGTGTTGAGGAAATGAAGAGATCAAAGAAAAAAAGATTAATTTGCAAGTTGGACTTGAAAAAAGCCTATGACTTAGTTGATTGGACTTCCTTAGTCGAGGTTTTAAGGCAATGTGGGTTTGGTGAGAGATGGTGCAAATGGATTTGGGGGTGCTTAAGATCTTGTCACTACTCTATCATAGTCAATGGCACAGTAGCAGATTTCTTTCCAGCTAAACATGGGTTAAGACAAGGAGATCCTCTCTCCCCCTTTCTTTTCACACTTATAGCTGATGTTCTAAGCAGAATTATTCTAAGGGCTGATCTGTGAGGGTTGTTGAGAAGGTGAAGAGTAGGAAGAGAGGGTGTGCCTATTACCCATTTACAGTTTGCAGATGACACCATTTTTTTTTGTGAAAGAACTGAGTTGGAATGGGTAAGGCTTAGTTTGGAAAGAGTATAAATACAAATATGTATGGTGCAAATACATACAAAATAATACAAAATATAAGGTTTTGCACTCTACATATTTGCATTTGTACTCCTTCCAAACTAAGCCCAAGGAACATGAAGCTTTCAGTGCAGCTCTTTGAAAGGATGTCAAACCTTGGGGTCAATTTTGAGAAAAGTTGTGTAGTGGGGGTCAATATGGGGGAAGGGGAATTGGTAGAATATGCAGAGATTATAGGTTGTAGTGTTGGATTGTGGCCTTTGACCCATCTAGGTTTGCCCCTTGAAGCTAACCCAAAAGAAGTTGGTTTCTGGAATCCAGTCTCAGAAAAGTTCTCCAAAAAGTTAGCTGGCTGGAAGAAAGGGTATTTGTCATTAGGGAGCAGGATTACAATGATAAGCTCAAAACTAACCAACTTACCTATCTACTATTTGTCAGTTTCCAAGGCTCTAGTCAGTGTTTGCAAAAGCCTAGAGAAGATGATGAGGGATTTTTTGTAGGAGCCAGGGGAGGAAAAGAAAGATCATAGGATAAGTTGGGAGGTTGTGTGTAGGAGCAAAAAAGGAGGGTTGAGTTTAGGCAATATACAGAAAAGGAACTTAGTATTACTTTGGAAATGGTTATGGAGATTGCCTAGGGATAGGGACAAATTGTGGGCTAAGGTGATAGTGAGCGTTCATGGGCTCTTGGACAATGGATGGGATGCTGGTCTACTGCCTAGGGCAACCAGGAAGACACTTTGGAAAGACTATCAATGCAATTTTACCTACTTTCATCTCCTACATCAGGTACAATCTGTGTAATGGTAATGGTATAAAATTTTGAGAACATATATGGATAGGCACTTCCCCCTTAAAGGATTAATTTCCTCCACTGTATGCCCTCTCAAGCCTTAAAAATGAGCAAATTTCCAAATTCTGTGTTCAATCTTCTTCAAATAATAGGGTTAATTGAGATTTAGGCTTCCGAAGGGGTTTCAGAGATTCAGAGTTTCAGAGTGTAATTAACCTATTACAGCTGTTGGAGGGAGTCTTTCTTGAGTTAAGCCATCTGAACCTGATAGTCGAATCTGGACCTGTACGACCTCTCGCTCCTTTTCTTGTGCTTCTTTCCTCAAAACTTTGTTACAGCCCTCCCCTAGTACTCTGCCTTCTTTTCCTGTGAAAGAGGTATGTGCAGACCTGTCCCGCCAAGGATTGCAGCTTTTTGTTGGGAAGTTGTACATGGAAAGATTAACACACTTGATCTTCTTCAAAGAAAGCAGCCCAATTTGTGTTTATCCCCTCACTGTTGTGTCTTATGTAAGGCTGATGGTGAGAGTTTATATCACTTATTTGTCTCTTGTTCTTTTACTACTTCGGTTTGGGAATGGTGCTTGTCCTTGTTTGGGTGCAGGTGGATCCCTCCTGTGAGTGTACGAAGCACGTTCGATGCAACTGCTTTTTCATGGCCAAAAAAGAAAGGTAGAGCTATGAGGAGGTGTACAAGAGCTGCTACCTTGTGGACGATTTGGGAAGAGTGGAACTCAAGAACCTTCTTGGATAAAGCAAGAAGTAAAGAAGTTTTTGTAGCAATCAAATTTAAAGTGGTGTACTGGCTGACGCCCCTGAAAGATTTCTCTAGTGTTTCAGCAACTGATATATCGAGGAACTGGAGGGCAGTGGCAGATTCTTCTACTGTTAAGGCTGTCACAATTCATCATTGGAGCCCACTGGACAGGGGCTTTATTAAATTAAATTTCGATGGTAGTAGCATAGGGATTTCAGGTCTCTCCGGCATTGGAGGTGTATTTAGAGATAAAAGGGGCATAATTATTGCACTATATTCTGGGCCGGAAGGGGAAGGAGACTCATTGAGGGCAGAAGTCATGGCTGTAATGGAAGGCAAACAAAGGGCGAAAACTCTGCACATCAACAAACTAAGCATGGAGGGAGACTCAAAATCGGTGATCAACTGGCTACAGGATGATGGAATGAAAATCTGGATGTACAATAATGAAAGGAAGAAATTCAGATGGTTAACTAGAGACATGTGAGTAAGGGCATGGTGGGTCAAGGAGTGCAAATGCCATAGCTGATTCATTAGCTAAGCAAGGGGTGTAGAGAGATTCATTGTTTTGGGCACAATTGTAAGGGATTTGGGGTTTCGTGGGGAGATAAGAGTTTTTATCTCTCATGAACTTAAACTGTTTTAACAGTCTGTACTTACCACTTTCTTCTCAGATTAATAAATTGATGTTATTGATAAAAAACTATGTAATTGAATTAGGAAACTTGTTGTAGAGCATCAGAACAAAAACATTCTCATAATATGCTCATATTTTACCTCGTTGTTTACATTGCATGCTGGGTATGATTACTTTTCCGTTGTGCTGCTGATGTACATTTATGCAATGGAGCAAGGAACAACCACAGTACAACCAAACCAGACAATTATGCCCCTCATCAATGCAAGGCTAATAAATGTATGTGTTTATGTGCAAGTATTCAAGCTCTGGTTCCTGCACCTTACGTGAGAGATCACAATGTAGGAATCATATTCAGATGTCCTCACATGCTTGAAATGGATGTTTCTCATCCATTTGTCCCAGTGAGTTTTTTTAGTGCTAAATGGCTAAGCCCCTTGATGTGAAAAGGTTCATACATCCTGGGAAGACCATCTGTTTGTTTATTTGTTTTTCCCTTTTTTCTTTTGGTTTTTGCAATTGCAATATCTAACGAGGGAACTGATTTTCTTTATGCAGGTACAGTCGTCACGACAAGCGCTCTAAACTGCCTGGATGGATACTATCACATTTACGTGATGCACACCTTAACTTGAGTACTGACATGGCTCTGCATATAGCAAGGGAGGTCCGTTTCACTTAATGCCTTTTAACGTCTCTACTATGTCAATAAACATGAATTATTTATATTTGCATTTTGCTTATATTTTTGTTGCATTCCTTGGTTAAATCTCCATATGGCAGCAGGGTAACATCATGTTATGCATCACTTTCATCATTTATGAGATTTCAAGTTTCCCACGTGTTAACATCGGCGCCCCACAGCACATCCCAGCCGTGTATTGGGAACATCTCCCAATGACAAGTAGGGGAGGTGTTCCCCATGCATGCTGAGATGTGCATCTGGGGCGCTGATGTGATCTCATTTCCCATTAGGATATCCTGGGCAAGTCTGGATCTGCTCCTAAACGGAGCGCTCCTCACCACACGTTCCAGTCGCACATCGGGAATATTTCCCGTACTCGTGTTTTTTTTTATTCATGGGATGTGCTGTGAGGTGCGCTTTGTGAGGAACAAATCCCGATTCCCAAATACTGATTAAAAAAATCTGGCCAACTGTTTAAGTTCATTGGTTGGGACAAAACCAGTTCAGTTTTTGTATGGGTTTCTCATGTAGGGCTTCAATCCACGTCCTATATGCATGTGGCAACCATAGATTGTACTTGCGCAAGTAGTAACTGTGTGGTTTGGTGGATGTAGTTTCTTAAGAAGATGGCGCAACCGTATGATAAGGCTGGGAGCAGCAACAGAAAGACACTTCTATCAGAAGAAGACTTGGAAAGAATGGGAGCTGACATCGTGTCTGAGATGTTGTCATGAAGGAAGATTGTTCTGGCTCAGATTCCAAGTGTGCTTAGTGCGTCCAGTGATTTCAGCGTCTTCCCATCTATATAAAAACTTGGCACACGCCACAAAATTTTGATTATTGTTGTAAAGAGAGAGGGTCGAGGAACAATTTTATTTTATTTTGCGCAACATCCTAGTCATAATGTAATAAAATGAGTTTTGTTTCCATGCTTTTTAGTTTTTATTTCAAGTTCTATGTTATTTTATTTAGTGGAGTAATTCTGTTTTCACAAGTTTTCCCTTAAAAACACGTTCAACTATTCTATGCAGATGCAAGTATTAGCCACTCAACTAAGGCGTGTTCCCTCTCTCGGTGTATGTGACCCCTTGAACTCTTGATGCGTCGTCCTATTCTTTGTGAGGCGTCTTTTCGAGCAAAGCCATCATCGATTAAGAAATGCATGATCGAACCACCAGAGCACCGCAACTCAACTCAAGCTATTTGTCAACTGTGGTATTGTACATTGCCACCAAGTAAAGTAACTGAAGAACCATATTTAGGCTTCGTTTGGTTTGTGCGAAGATTTGGGTGGGATGGGATAAATAAGTATAAAACTTTCGCTTTTCATTGTTTGGCTATACGAGAGAAAATAGTTTTTTCCATGTTTATTTTGTGAGAAGAAAACAAGCCTGATTGAGAAAGAGGGGAAGGGGAAAAAAATAAGTATGATCGAGCAAGATAAATTTGAACTCTTCCCCCAAATCTTCGGATCATCCCAGTCTAACATGTTATCGACATCATTAAACAGCCAAAACGGAATGAAAATAAAGTTAATGGCTTCAATCTGCAAAAAAGAAAAAGGGATAGAATTGTTAGATCTAGGATGTTAGATATAGTTGACAAAAACGTTACAGTTAGATATAGTTGACAAAAATCCTGCTTAGTTGTACAGTTAGCTCATGACAAAGAATGTTTTGACTAAAGGTTAGTTTTACAAATGTAAAAATTTTAGTTGTTAGTTTTACATATCTGTAAAAATGTTAGTTTTACACATGGAAATATTAGATATAGGAATCCAATGACCAGATTTGTAAATTTTATAGATTTAACAAAGTCACGTCTTTCTTAGTTTTGCTTGCATTTAGAAATTCTGCACACATCAATGACATGAACACCAATTGACCAGAAATCGCCAGTGGGTAGACATGGGAAAAATGAAAACAAAAGGAAAATGGAGGTTGCTGAAGAAGAATGGAGTTTCACTCCGTCCAAACCTTCACCAAAGACATTGAAAATGACTGGGTCTCCAACCATTGAGATGGATGTGGTCTTACCTTTGAACGAAATGGCCAGAGAAATCATTGAAGATCTGACCGTTGGGACGGGTAGAGGTCAAAGAAGAGTCTCTCGATGCTTTTTATTTTGACAAGACCCAAAATTTTTTTCTCAGTAGAGTTTTTTCATTGGAGTTGTACTGTTTTGGTGCGATCTTGCCTACTTGATTTTAGGATCCTATGTCCTACATTTTCCCCATCCCATCCCCCTACTTCCCTCAAAACAAATAAAGGAAAAATATAATATTTTGGAATATTCCTTTTTTACCATCCCCATCCCACACACCAAACACAACATTAAAGCATAGAACCACAGATTGAGACCATGGTTCAAAACTCAAAAGTACCCCACCTTAGGCTGTAAAATGAATCAATGAAAGCACAAGAAGCACATGTTTTTGAATTGCATTAGTTGTTGCTTGTTGGGTTGGGGAATTTGAAAGATGCTTGAGATTCAATGTATGTAGCTAGGGGTGGATTTGATTTTTGAGCCGGGTTTAATAAATATTTGGCAATTCAAACTTGGTTCGATAGAAAAACATTAGCCTTGAGTTTTGGCTCAACCTTGATTCCACCTAGACATGAGCTTGAATTTGGTTTGACTCAAAAGCTTGTTTGTTTAAATGCCGCTTGGCTTGAGCTTGTTAGTGAGCCAATCTTCATAAAAAAAAAAAAGAAAAAATTATACATGTAAAAAATTAAAAATTATATAAAAAATTATTTCTTATATACATAAAATTATTTGTTATTATATATATAAATTAAAATATTATATATGATATACTGTCAATTAGGATCTTGAACCTTACAAGCTGAACTTCATTCAGATTGGGCTCAGCTCAATTACTGAAAGAACCTACATATAGGTTTGAGCTTGGCTTAAAGCTTGATTTAACTGAGTTGAATTGAGCTTTTCACGAGCTGAGTTTGAATAGCTTGTGGAAAGCTAGGTTTGTGTCCACCTCTATATTTGGCCAATAGTAGGGGTGAGTAAATGGGTATGTTTTACTTGAAAACAAGCTTACCTAATCTGTTATTGACTATAGTCTGATTCCAATTTCTTAGAACTGATCCCCACCTAGGTTGGTTACCAGAGGCTAGGGGTTTACCCTAGTCGAATCGACTCGAAGAACCAACCTTGGTTGACTTTGATGGAACCAGCATTGTTTTGTTTTACAAATAAACTGCTCCAGCAGGCAAGGTGGGACAAACCATCAGTACCTATCATCAACAACAGATTTTGCCCTTTGAGCTAAAGTATGGGCTTTCATAGTAGTTTGTCTATTTTTATGCACAAAATTAATTGAAGAGAAATTTTTAAGAAAATTCAAAATAATATCTATTTTTTCTTAGCTTTGGTTGACCTTGGTGGAAGTAGCCTTTTGAAGATGTGAAGATCTGGACCCAAACAAACATTGTTACAAGGCCATGGTCTCACTTGACCTTTCAATCAATTTAGTGATTTGGTCATTTTTCTTTAATTTAATCTTTGGATGTATATAATAAACAATATAAAAAGGTAATATTTATAAATTTAAATTATAATAATAACTTTTGAATTAGAATTAATATATTATCAAAATCTACAAATGAAATTATAGGATTTAATCAATTTAATCAAATAAAAGGAATATAAGCTCTGAATTATATTATTGTTATTGAAAATGAAGTATTCATTATATGGCCAAACTGATTTTGACTAAACTGAAATTGATAGTTTGATTTGCTGTGAACTTAGAAATGATCTGATCCGATTTGAAATAATTTCAATTATCAATCTCAGTTTCAGTTCAATTTTCTAAATTTTAGAAACCAAATCAAACGGTAAACTATATATAACAGTAATAAAATGATGTAGTCTGATTTAGTTTCCATACTCAGAGTTGATATGGTCTGAGATTTTATCCGATCGTAAGTTACCAACATAACCGAATCGACCATGAACAACCCTTATTCATGCCTCGTTTCTTCTCTTTCCACCTCCCTCCCTCCCTCCCTCTGCCCATAGATATGGTAGCTCAACTCCCGGCCTCTCTCTGGTTTGATGGGTTCGAAGCCATAGGCTATGTATCTGGCTCCAACCCACAAGACGAATTAGGAAGACGACAATGGCGTATGCGGCCCACGTTGTGAACAAACACAATACACACCTACACACATAATGCTGAAGATCCACCGACCGCCCCTCATGGGATTGCTCAGGCACCGGTGAGCTGCTGCAAAGGTCGAGCATGAAGGTTGGGAGACTCGCTAAGCTAATAAAGGTGATAGGAATCGAAGAAACGTACAAATAAACGGTTTTTAAGGTTGTCTACGAAGGATGGAACCCGATACACTGTTGGAGTAGACGACGAATTGGGTCTATTCGAGGGGCATCGAGGCTGAAAAGGAACAGGTCTGTGAGTTGCCACCTGGCAAGTTCGATTTATCGGTGAAGCTTGCTTGTGCCAAGCATGAGGAAATATTTGACATGGGATTATCAAGGGGGCAACTGCACTGATGCCGATAAAAGTGTAAACTAGAGTCCCAGGTAGAGAATAAACCAAAAATGATGAGATCGATTAGACTGGTCTTGGTCACAAAGGATGATGATCCCAGAAGGCCAGAAGAGATAGAGAAAGAGAGAAGATGGACTAAAAAATAAAAAGCAAAGAACAATAAGAATTTGGGAAATTTCCTGATCAGTACTGTATTTTGGTTCGAGTGATAATTTGGTTTTTAAATTTTAAAATGCGATAGTTTAATATCCAAACTTTTAAAATGTGATAATCTTGTACCCAAAATTTTGAAATATGACAATCTAATACATGCTGTTAACCAGTCTGATAAGCCATTAAGTAACATTTGAAAATTTAAAAATACCCTAAAAATATCATCTGATTCTCTATCAATCATCCAAACATTGACAATAAAATGAACATAGTCACCAAAATTTTTAAATAGAAGAAGTTAAGATTTGGAACTAATCAGTTTTTTTGTCATTGTTTGGATGGTTGATAAATAGAATTAAATAACATTGAAAGGACATTTTTGGTTTTTCAAATGTTACTAACAACAAATACTGAATTGTCACATTTTGAAAGTTCAGATATTGAATTGTCACATTTTAAAAATTTAAATACTGAATTATCACATTTTAAAATTTGAGAATCGAATTATCATGTAAACCAAAATAAAAGATACAATTTTCCTTAAAAATTTATTTATAACTTCGTTAAAAACACTTAGTCGGAAGTGCATTTACCAATATCCATTTATTTATATTCATTTATTTTTAGATGAAATTATACAATAACCGTTTTATCTATAAGAATATCACTATTAAATAAAATAATATTATTTTTGACTTTTTTAAATAAAATTAATTACTAATTTTATTGAATAAACAATATTATCCCATGCCATCATATATTAATAATTATTTATAACTTCGTTAAAAACACTTAGTCGGAAGTGCATTTACCAATATTCATTTATTTATATTCATTTATTTTTAGATGAAATTATACAATAACCGTTTTATCTATAAGAATATCATTATTAAACAAAATAATATTATTTTTGACTTTTTTAAATAAAATTAATTACTAATTTTATTGAATAAACAATATTATCCCATGCCATCATATACTAATAATTTTATGTGTGAATAAAAAATTAATTTAGTCAAATCTAAAAAGGATATTATAAATAAATAAAGCCCCATTTGGTATCAATTCTCAGAATTCTGATTCCTTTCAGAAAAGAATGGATTCTGAGAAATTCATTCTACGAATCATTAGCAAATGATCTTGCTTCTGCAACCACCCCTGCGACTTCTTCCTCCGCTAAATTAAGAGTTTCATCCAGCAATGTTTAGCTGAACGCTTTTGCTGTTCAGCGGTAGCGGTAGAACCGATGAAAAGATTCCACACCAGTGTTTAAATACATGGAGCTCGCATTTTAAGGTTTTTTTTTTTTCGTTATCGTTATCTGACTTAATGGCCGAGTATTTGTCGCAATGTAAGAATTCAGAGGTCTTGTCGCAAATTAAAGTTAAGCAGATAATTCAAGCTGGCCGACATGGAGTGCTAGCATATAAGAGAGGTCCATTACGTGGAGTGGAAATTTGTCCCAGAAATAAAACCCTCGCTGGAATGGAATTCCGAATTCTGAGTTAAGCGCTTTTAATTACTCGATCACCCTGAAAAAAATAAAAAAGGTTTGCATTTCTTACAACAGTATGAAATTCTTCTGTGGAATCCGTTATTTCCTACTTCTCCAGCTATACAGCCAAAACAGAAGAAACATGACATCCCAAAAGGCAACAACACTACATGAACAAATAAATAAAAGAGGATGGGGTGGTGCCTGGAGTGGAGGTGAGTGTGTGTACTGATCAGCTAAACAAAACAATAACAAGCACCAAGAACAAAGAAAGCAGGTGGGAACTTGGTCCGGCCTTAGAAGCCGAGTTGGTTGGGTTTCGAGGTACAGAATTCCCTCCGACTGCAGTTCCGGCAGCGGCTACAGGTGCGTTTGTGGTGAGAACAACTACAATCCAATCATCTTCAGCACTAATGCCAGCTTCAGTATACTTGCTGTCTTTGAGATAGCGTGAGTAATGGGAGCCGGTGAAGTTGGATAGTACCAGAGTTGGGACCAGGTTCGGAACGCAGGCGGGTATGATAGCTACCTCTTTGGTGTTGATGGTGTTAAGATGGCATTGATGCAGAATGGCTGGGTAGTTGGCTAGTTGTATCTCGGCTCCTGGAGCACAGTTGGCACCCGTAGTATTGCTACAGGGTTGTTTCTCAAATTGGTCTGCGACTTGTTCTGCAATGCAATCTGCATCTTTGTTCTCTGTTAATGGTGACAGATTTAAGGATGCCCTGTATTTGTTAATGTCTCGAAGAAGTGTCTCCTCCTCATCTGCAAGCAAATGGTGTGGATATTGAAATTTTCAGTAGAGTTAAAGAACATGCAGCAGGAATGAATATTTCTAATCTTTCTATACATACAGAATGTTGCTACTTGTTATCCTATAAAGAGATGGATGACACTACACCATGATGGTGAGACAGTGTTTCTGTTCCCCTGGTTCTCAAAACAAAAGCTTAATTTCTTTTTTCATGCAGCATATATAGAAAGCACACTGTAAATGATCATTGTAAGATTTCCCACCCAATGATTTGTTGTTAGGGGAAAAGAGAATCTCAAGTCTCAACTCCAAAGGGTAACCCATGAATCCATGAGTTTAATCTCCATGGTCTTGCAGTCTTTGATCCCAATGAATGTCTGGTGGATTTAAGCAAACCAATTAAGTTTTTCCTAAATAGGAAAGAAGGAAAAAGAAAAGGGGAAGAACAGAAAAGGAATATAGATAGTTGGTGTACCTTAAGCAAGCATAAATTACATTAATTAAGGGTTAAATTCATAGATGCAGCTGACACTTCCATTGAGCTTGTTGTTAGACACAATACAACATGTTGTACAACAACTTATACACCATGTACCTGGATAGTTGTATCATGACTAGACTACAGTGTTCCATTATACTACCTTTCATTCAACTACAGACACATACATACAAAAGAAAAAAAACAAACAAACAAACAAACAGAGCATATAATATAATAATTTAATAAAAAAACAACAAAAAAGATAAAATTATAGTAGGTTGGCAAATTCATACAATTTAAAATAGCAGAGACTATCAGAAGGGAGGATGCTGTGCATAAGCAAAGAGATTGACATTTGCCATAATACACCAGTATCATGGCTTATACAGGATTCAAATCCTAAGTGCAGATTGGTTTTAGAGTAAGAATAGTATTTAACTTTAAACACTGACTTATTGCAAGACTTTACACCATGTCTACACATGGCATTCAATTTGCTATTGGTCATTGTCTCAATAGTTCATACCTCTGGTTTATCGTGGCAATCAGATGGAGCAAGACACTTGATTAGATAACATTAGAGTTACCTCTCTTCTGTTTCCATTGGTTTATAGAACTAGCACAATGGAGATAATAAGTACTAGGATGATGCAAAGCCTTAGACCCTACAAAGACACCAAATATCAAATTTCTTCTTCTCTTCTCTTCCACCTTTCTCCTGATGACATTAGTTCTAGGGCTTAAGAAACTGGATCTAGGCTTGTTAAGGATATTTGTAAAATAGCATTATCTATCAATGACCATGCCTGTTGCAAGTAACAAGGATTCATCTATCCTGCATCTTTGCGGGGCTCTTTCCTGCCAGTCAAGAAAGAGGTCCTGGTGTACACAAATTCTTGGCCAACTCTCTAGCTCATGTAAATTACAGATAGCATATTCCTAAGAATCCCCCAAATCCATTCTACTCATAATCCGGCATAGTTTGCAACTATATAATTAAACAACAGGCGAACAGATTGAGAAGGGAATAGCAAAAACCCATTTGCTTAATTGATGAACAGATGGAGAAGGGAAGCCAAAAAAACCCATTTACTTAACAGATGAACAGATGGAGAAGGGAGGCAAAAAAACCCATTTGCTTAACAGATGAACGGACGGAGAAGAGAATCAAAAAACCCATTTGCTCAAAATTCAAAAAATGACGACCCAAATAAAAAATAAAAATAAAAAACATCTATATATTCTCAGTGAAAATAAAGGAAAGAGGCAAGCCTCCATAAAAGAAAATGATCTGCAAAACTGAGCAAGATATTGAGAGAGAGCAAGGAAGAAGAGAAGACAATGTTTACAGCTTACCATGGGATTTCACAGGATGAAAGAGCAAGAGCATCAGTTGAAGCAGTAGCAAAACCAGGAGATGACACCGAGGAGAAGCCATTAATTTGTTTCAAGATGATGAATCATGAATGATGATTCAGCAAGAGGAAAGGTGAGCTGAATATATTATTAATGGAACTCAAAGGAGCCAGCGTACCTTTATCGATATATTTTCCTTCGTTTTCTGTCTCTTGCCCCCCTTTATATGCTTACCTCGATCCTGATCCTGAAGCAGCTTCCACTTTCCAGTTCCAGGTGGCGCGACTTATTGTTGTTAGAGAGTTTAATTAGACTTGGTGTGGCAGTTGATTGGGAAGCAAAGTAAACAAACAACGCTAGGCACACTTTAATTTTGTGCCACCTATCCTCGCAACATGCACTTGTCTACGTTGTTCTCTGAACTTCCAAGTGTTAAGAACAGGTGGCACATAAAACTATGTATTCCTCCTAAACCTCCATGTATTTTAAAACCAGAGAAAGATGCTTACAAAAAAAAAAAACAAAGAAAGATGAAAGACCAATATAAGTTCCCTTATCTAGACATACAAGATTATTATATATTAGAGTTATTAAAGCAATTCAAAAATCAGAATTTTATCGTTTCACTTTATTTTACCATAGCATTGTTGGTAAAATGATAAATTTTGGGCTGATAAAGGAGAGAATATTCAAGGATTGAAGTAGATCTGGCAATTGGGTTTTGTGGGTCGGGTTTGGATTGGGTTAAGATATTTCGGATTGATTTTGGGTTGGGTCATCAAATGTTAGATTCTAATCCCAAATGTTTGGGTTAGGGTTGACACATGGGTTGATTTGGGTCATTTTAAAAAATAATTAAAATTAAAAAAATAAAGAAAAAATATATAAAAAATATTAAAATTAAAGGAATTAATCTTAAAATTTCAAATATAAAATAAAAAAATTGAATATTTAACAATTTAAAGAGTAAATAATAAAGAGTAAAGACTAAATAGAAAAAAAGGGAAAATTTTCGATCAGTATCCTGTATTTTGGCTCGAGTGACAATTTGGTCCGGACTTTAAAATGTGATAATTCAATACCCAAATTTTCAAAATGTGACAAACTAGTACCCGAGCTTTCAAAATGTGAGAATCTATTATATATCGTTAACCAATCCGTTAATCAACTGTTAAGTGACATTTGAAAAGTAAAAAATGCCCTAAAAATGCCATCTAATTCTCTCTATCAACCATCCAAACATTGTTAATAAAATGAACAGTCCCAAATTCTAGATTCTTCTAAATAGTCATCAACTTTTTTTGAATAAAAGAGACTAGGATTTGGGACTGTTCAGTTTTTTGAATAGAACATAAGAGTATACAATTGTTTTATATTTTTAATTTTTTAAATAATTAATAATTCTTTATATTTTATATACTACATTTAATAAATTTTTTAATACAAAAATAATAATAATTTATTTCAACTAGAATTATTCATCAAAGTGATGAAATCGATCAATTTACTAGTATTTTCATGTTGGTTTGAATTAAAATTGAATGACCGACCATATACTCAGTAATCATTTGTCAAAGTAGGCTACTAGCTTAATCCCAACAATAATTCATATACTCACTAATCAGCAGCTCGGAACCATATTGACATTTGGGGTCATTTATTGTGCTATCAAGTAAGTAAAATTAAAATCAAAACGCCAATACCCATATCTGGGTACTGTGGGTGTCAAGAGAATCAGATAGTTTTGTACCTTTAGGGCCATTTGGTCCGCGGGAATAGGGGTTTGGATTTGGAATCCCAATTCCCACCTGTCTGATTGAGTAGAAATGGAATTCCATTCTCATTTTTGGTCGAATGGCATTCCTCCATTTGAGTCCTCCCTTTGATAATAAAATCCCATTTCAATTAATTTTAATTCTCATTTTAATTTTTATCTGAATCAAACAAATAGTAGAAATAAATCATTCCAATTCCAATTTTCACTGCAAATCAAATGAAACATTAGTGTAATGAATTTGTATGCAGTTCTTTTTTCCCTATAAGTGAAGAATGATAAGATACTCTTATCTGGGTTTTTGAAAAGCTTTGCGCCACGCCACCAGACAACAACATGGAAATCGAGAAGCAACAGAGCTATATGTGATGATATACACTACATAGAAAAATAAATGAAAAAGACAACACTTTTAATTTCAGTAAGCATCCGCTTTCAGACTCATGAGTCTGAAACCCAAGTTCTCATGCTTTGTGACTTTGTCAGCTTCATAATTAACAAAGCAATGGCCTCTAAGTCTTTAGGTAACACAGTCTGAATTAAATAATTTTATAAAATAATAGAAAAAATATCCCTAAATAAAACCATTGTGCTTTAAACTTTGAAATCATCATGACTGTGTCATGTAAAGCATAAATACCCAAGTCTTTTGTTATAATTATACAACTGAGATCAAGGGGTATGATACTGAGATCAAGGGGTATGATACAGAGATACATTGCATGAAACTTGTATCCACACATGCACATGCAGCTGACATAAATTAAAAAAAAAAAACCATTACTTGTAATTATATCCTAGTGCCTATATATATATATATTTAAAAAATGTATTATTTATTTAGTAATATAATTCCTGATGCTGTTCCTCGAGAGTCTATTGATTCAAGATGGAAAAGTATACATGTTTTCAGTATTTGCTTTTATAGTGGTTTCATTTGTTTTTAGTTACTAGTAGTTAAGCATGTGTATTGCATGTAAATTTTTTTTTTCATATTAATTATTTGAATTTTAGATATATCATATTCAAGATAGAAATTGAAAATTAACAAAAGTAATAATATGATTAAAAATAAACTTAAATACTTGTAGTCAATGTGTTCATGCATTGCAATGGAAATTTTAAATTACAATAACAATTATTGTTGTTGTTGTTGTTATTATTATTATTATTATTATTATTAAATTTTGTATTTAATTTCTATCATAAATAAAAATAATTATTAAAATAACAATTATTTTTATTTAATATGATGAATATATAGCATTAGAAATGTTCCTAAATGTTTTTGACAAAATTCTACTTTTTCATTTTTTTGTGTTCTATCTTTTTTTAAATATTTATTTATTTTTAATTATGACATCATGGGGTTCTTTGATAAGTTGGATCATCAACTCACCATTTAAATAAGAAAATAGTTTTGCTTTCGGATCAGTTTTAAAGTATATACTTCATCTACATATATAAATAATTTTTACTTATCACATTTTATTTTTGTTTGACATAATTAATATATAAAAATCTATGATGTGGGAAAGACATGCTATTGAAAGAATTTTGACCAATCAAAACCCACCCATGAATTTTGATAAATAACATCTGATTGACTACCACATTTTTCATACCAGTTGGTTGGTAAAAAATTCAGATATCATATCTTTCCAATATCATAGTCGAACCCAATTGTTATATATTATTTTGATTACATGTAATTTTTATTACTTTTTAAAGATTTATTATTTAACTATCATATTATTGATTAATCCATTGGACCCAAACCACTATCCCATCACCCAAAAAGAGAAATAATATGATTTCCATCATTGATAAAATTATTTCTTATGTATAATATTTATTTTTATTCAATATAATGAATGTATAATATTATAGATGTACACAATATTTTATTTTTTTATAAATATATAACATTAGATATGTGCCCAAAATTTTCTCTACTTTTTCAATATCTGTGATTCTTTGTATTTTCTATTTTTA
This sequence comes from Nelumbo lutea, assembly GCF_056320005.1. NCBI lineage: Eukaryota > Viridiplantae > Streptophyta > Magnoliopsida > Proteales > Nelumbonaceae > Nelumbo > Nelumbo lutea. The sequence continues at coordinate 92,363,519 of NC_142687.1, read as the reverse complement.
AAAATTTTATTATTTGACTATAATATTATTTCATTTCTAGGTTGATTTTAAAATTGGCATTCCATTTTCATCATTAACAAAAATACTTTTTACATTTTCATACTTATTTTTGTTCAGTATAATGAACATATAATATTAGAAATGTGTCCATTTCTTTTTTATTTTTTTGTATTATATATTTTACTTATTTTAATTTTAATTATTTAATTATGATATTATTTATTAATCTATTTGACCCCAGATGGTAAATTGCTTACCCACCACTACTGGGAGGGAAGAAAATGGTTTTGCTTTCAAATTATTTTTAAAAATAGTTATTCTTATACTATTAAAATTACTATTATGGGTTTAATTATTAGAATTTAATGATGAGAAAAATATATCTTAAATATAAGATTTAATAAGAGAATATACCTTAGATATGAGATTTAATAAGAGGGAATAGGAAAATAGTTTTATTTCCAAATGATTTGAAATTTTACATTCCAGTTCATCATTAATAAAAATATTTTTTATTTATCATCAATGTTTTCAACTTGGTATTGACCTGGCCAATTGAATCGTTCGAATTGTCACTTGGCCTTGATTTCTGGTCTAGTTCTATTGAGGCTCGCCCTTTCAGTCAAAAACCATTGACTTAGTCAAAAACTATATAACCCGGGTAGTTCAACCATTGACCCCTTCGACTTGATCACCAGGTTGCGGGTTGCACACTTAATTATGTGCAAACTTTTGGAGGCCATAATTTTGCACTATGATGTCTGATTGGGGTGATCTTTTTTATTTATTATTTTTTTTTATTTTAGGTAACTTTCCAAGATCTATATGCCTCAAGGTTCTTAGGCGTCTTGCTTTGTTATTTTCACAAAAAAAAACATTTTTTGGCCCTAAATTACAAATTTTAATATTTTTATAAATAAAAGTGGTTTGACCCATTTGACCTTGACGGTGGAACCAGTGACCTGACCCAAAGGCAAAAACAAGTTGGCCTTCGGGTAAGTTTTTAAAACATTGTTTATCATACTTATTATTGTTACTATGTCAAATATATGATGTTAAAAATGTTCCCAATTTTTTTAATTTCTATATATTTTTTGTATTTTAAATATTTTTGAATTTTATTATTTAATTGTGGCAACATGGATTGGCCCATTTGACCCAAAATGATTTAATTTCTTATCACTACCTTGATGAAAATACTATTTTTTCCAGGTAGATTTTAAAAGTTTAAGTTTTACGTTATTGAAATTATTAATTTATTATGTACGGATTTAATTATAGAATTTAATGATAAGAAGAAACAAAAATGCCTTAAATATATGATTCAATGAAGGTGAATGCAAATTAATACCTTAAATGTTGGATTTAATGAAATAGAATTGAATGTATTGAATATCTTAAAATTACCTATTTTCAACTCATTTAATAGCAATATTAGATTACCCTATTTGCCCTCATTTTTTATCAATAAATTTAAATATAGAGGAATAAATGTTGTCTTAAAAAAGTCCATAAATATTATTGAAGCTATTGATACTTGTTAAAGTAGTATAGATTTGGATAAACACACTTATTTGGAGAAGTATTTCAGAGGTAAAACTTGTGGGTAATTGCATTCCTTGCATTCATGTATGCTGCAAATTTACCAAGTGAGCACATTTTTTACGCTCGAGAAGTCAGATCGTCTGTTGTGAGTTCCTTATTCAAGTTGCTCAAGAAATTGATATTCTCGGGTAAGTTCATGTATGTGGGGCCAACAATAGTACAAAACCATTATGGTTAAAGTTGGTCAACTTTCTCGTTCTCCAATTCACCCAAAAAATGACCGATGCCTCAGATTTTTACAATGGTGAATTTTGTATACTTTTCAAGTTTAGGAGGTATTTTGTATAGTAGCATTGCATTGCTGTTGCATTTTGGGTTAATAAATACAAATTTGTGTGAAAGATTTTTTTGAGTTGATCAATACAAATTGTTATCTTTACTTAAAACATTCAGATGGATTGAACTATGATGCAGGAAAGGCATAATATTAGAAAAACTTACAACCATCAACTAGCTTTTATAAAAGTAGAAACCAATCAAATGAGTTTCCACCTAATTCATGAGGGGTTGTGATTGGTCAAAGCATTTTTTGTATTATATCTTTCCCGCATCATAGGTTTCCCCTTTTCATATACATACATTTTTCTTTTTCTGGTTGAGATGACACTCCGTGTAGACTCTACCAAAAACCCCTTATGGCTATATTTGGTTTTGTTTCTGTGGGCATTTATTGAAAAAATACTGTCACATTAGCACTATATGGGCATTGGCTTGTTCATCATTTATCAAATAAATATTAAAAAATTAAAATACTTTAATTTATGCAGATGAATCACCTAGGAAAACGTCAAATTCTCCTTTCCCCTAACATTTATATGATAAATACTCCCTCAATAAATACCCACAGAACCAAACATATACATATATCATATATAAGAGGATGCAAAGAGCCGTATGTATCAATAATCATAGACTTGAATACATCCTTTTCATCTAATTCAATAGGCTCAACATAATCTCCCATCCATGAGCGAGGTTCCACAACAAATGAAAACTATGATGAGTAACAAACAGAAACAGATCAAATGACTAAAATCATGGTGCATCGGAATGAATAGACTGTGACTCCGTGAACAAACCTTGATGTGAGAATGGAGCAGAGCAGACAGTCTATGACTCTATGTATGAATTAGATCCCTCCCAACTGAATTTTGTAGAGCGAGACGTGGATCAAACTGCATATCAGACGTTTAATCTAATATGCTTACTCAAAAAATGAAGAGTCAAATATCAGATAGCATGGAACTAGCGATTTTTCGATATGATATCTTCTCCCCCAAGAAATGGATATTACTTACAGAAGGAAGATCTCGCCTTCGCAAATCTTAGCTGTAAGTTGAACGGTGAACTCCATTTACTAAGTTAATGGCGGATGAAAATCCAGAAGGAAGCTGATTGGTAGAGAAGGAAGCCATTAGCCATCGAATCGAAGGAAGAGAGCGAATAAGCAGAGACACAAAAGACAAAACTTCACTTGTTTCTTATTAAGCTTCCTTTCGGAAAGCAAACGGGAATAACTTCTTTTGCTGAGCTTCAAACTTCAAAGAGTCGGAAAGCAAATTGGGACCCATGAACCTGGCAATCGGGTTGATTGGGTCGTGTCATGCCACTGTAAACGGTGTAAAAATACACTGATAACGTTTTACATTGATCCTAAAAGTGATCATCGTTGCTTTTTGAAAAACGCAATGAGTGGAAGAGTGAAATTTTACATCAATAAACAACAATAGTTTTTACATTGTTTATCGATGTAAAGCTTTATGGTTGATGAGACTCCATCCAAATAAAGGCAAAATTGAACGGAGCTGAGTTTTACATCGGTCATAATTATACGTTTCTTTTAAATGCCTATAAAACCAAATCAATATAAAATTTACATCGGTTCTTGATTTACATTGCTTTCAAATGCAGCCTAAAATTCTAAACATAAAAGAAAAATAAACTTAAAAAATTCAAAATTCAAAATTCAAAAAATAAATAATAAAGAATAAAGATTAAATAGTAGAGACTAAAGAGTGTAAACTTTTAATAAGGGAAAAATCTATGATACCAGAAAAATATGGTATCGGAAGAGATCTGACCAATTAAAGCATTTTGTGAATTTGATGAATACCATTTTATTTGTCACCTATTTTTATGATGCCAATTGATTTGCAATAAGTTTATCTGATATGATGTATTTCCCGTAACATAGTATGTGTTTGGTTCTGTGGGCTTTTGTGGATAGGCTGTTTATTTGTACTTTTTCACTTTAAACGTTTCTTGTTTTTGTTGTTTGGTTGGGCTTCACTTTAAACGTTTTTTACTCTCCACCTCAGATATACCCATTAATAGACTTGTTCATGGGCCGGGTTGGACTGGGCTCATGCTGAGCTTTTACTCATCATTAATGGAAATACGCTAGGTCCGAGCCCGACCTGACTGACGAGCCTATAACTTGGGCCCGAGCCCGGCCTTGATAAAAAGCCCGAAGCCCAAGCTCGAGCCCGAGCCCAAAGCCCTACCTAATAAAAAAAATTACAATTTTCCCTATTCAAATTAGAATTAAGAATTCAGATGTTTTTTTTTTCCTATTTAAATGAACAATGGGCCTACAAGATGGTTTTTTTCCTTTTCTTTTACGTTTTAAAACACAGTTTTACATTCTTAAATAAAAAAATTTATTCAAATGGACATAATCACATAACCCATTTTAAGTCTAATTTTAGGTTGGATCGGGTCAGACTATTTTGACAAAACCCGAGCTCGGCTCAAATTTATTGCAAGTCGGGCTTTTTGGCCCGAATTTAAGCTCACGGACCTATAAAACATGTTCAAGCCCGTCTACGGGCTGGGACGTCTCAGGGCACCCGACCCATGAACAGGTCTACCCATTAAAATGTGCCACATCAATATTTAGTTTCAAGAAACGTTAAGGTGTTAGGGGAAATAAGAATTTAACATTTCTCCAAATGTCCCATGCACAAAAATAAAAGCGTTTTAAATTTTTACCATTTATTTAATAAACGGTTAAATCAAACATTGTTTCATTTTGCTTTATATACAATAAATACAACACCTATAAAGCACTTATCCAACATTTTTTCAATAAATGCCAACCAAACCAAACACTGCCATAATCGTTAATCGAATCCTTTAACAATAAATAAATGATCCCAATTAAACCTAATAATATGACCCCAATTAAACCTGACAATGGGATCAGCGGTTGACCCATGGTTCACGATTCAACCCAAAACAATCCGTTTCTTAGGGTTTGGTCGGGTCACTCTCGAATCCAGGTGGACACGAGATACTAACCCTTATTTTCGGGTCGGATCGGATTTATGGGTTGGGTCAGGTCACATTAGATGATATCAACCGTTAAAAAATATTCCATCTCCAGCATAAAAAAAAGAAAGTATATGGTTCGGATTCGGATGGTCGTGATCATCCCATTTCAGCGCAATTTGGTAGGACCCAGAGCACAATGGTTGGTACTGATTGGTTGTAGTTGACGTCTTCAGTCAGGGGGGAGTACGACCTTCTCCGGCTAAGTTGCGCGGGTGGGGTGACGGGGGCTTATCAAGCGCACAATGGCAAAATTAGGCGAATTTGGAAGGTCGGTCCGTCGGTGTGTTGTGAGTGAGGAGGTGAGATAGATCGTCAACCGTCTGAATCGGATTTTTCCTTGTCTGCAGTTACTCCTGCTTCTCTCTTCTTCTGCCACAACTCTAGTGACATGGTTCAGATTTTCCAGAGTCTTTACTTCTTCTTTCTCTTTAATCACCAAAAAGTAATTATTAAATATAATAAAATTCTTTTCTTTGACTCTCTCTCTCTCTCTCTCTCTCTGTACCTTTCTAGGGCTTGCCTTTTCCTCTTTTCCTTGTCTCTGCTCTATATAGGGTTCTCCTTGTTCAGGTTTCTCTCGTCTCTTGCGCTGTTTTTCTGCTTCGGTTGTATTTCTTTCGAGATTCAGTTGAGCTCTTTTTTTGATGGAGGAGGGTTTCGGTTCTGCGGTGGAGAAACCGGTCGTGGCAACAACCGCATCTTCTGCAGCTGATCAAGACGCGTATGAGGATGCTTGCAGTATCTGCCTCGAACCGTTCTCATGTGAAGATCCAGCTACTGTATGATCTTCGAAGACTCCATTTTCTCTCTCTCTCTCTCTCTCTCTCTCTCTCTCTCCCCTTTTGTTGTTGTTTTCAGCTGATTTTTCTTCAGTTCTTGTTGTCTTATTTAATTAAATCTGATGAAGTTGTTTTTTCTTCTCTCACGGAAGGGAAGACTCATGTTCTGTTATGGCTTGAAGTAATCTTCTTTTTCTTCGCCGTTCTTGGGGTATTTTTTTTTGTTTATGTAATGGAGTCTGACATAATTACGGTGAATGAATAGTGATTCTATGATCTCTGATTTTGGTCTTTGTAATTGTTTGGTTTGTCGGTAAGGGTGAACAGCGTTATCTATTCATTCAAGGAATGCAAGCATTATTTACTCGTGATATTGTTCATTTTTTTAAGCCAAAGAAAACAACCTCCGTTAAACTTGAATTACAGGATTACAAGGAGGATGATTGCTTCCGTCAAAGGATACTACTCTGTTATATTTACATCCATTATGTTGCTAGTTCATGGGCAGCAGAGTTTCATATCTACATATATGATTTATACATATATTTTCAAAAGAGACCAACAGGCTCCTATTTATATTATTTATACATATATACTATTCTGTTATATTTACTTGTGATTTTGTTCATTGGAGTCATTTTTCTTCCTTTTTGTTGTTTGATGATTGATGATTATGTTGGAGCACTTTCAGTGATGATTCCATTATTTCTGGTAGAATGTTTATATGCTGTATTTTCATCTGTGAACTAATAAAAGAGATATTCTAGTAGTTTCAAAATGATACCAATCTATTGATATGCTCAAATCTGCAAGAATCTCCCCCTCCCCTCTTCTCTTTCTCCATGTGTTAGTGACAGCTTAAGAAGTTAGTTCCCTTTTCTGATAAACCTGCTATCTATCTTTACCAGGTTACCAATTGCAAACATGAGTATCATCTTCAGTGTATTCTTGAATGGTAGGCTGTGTACTATCATGCCAGCTTTACTTTATTTGTTTCTAGTTGAAAATTTGAGAGCTCACATTAATTAATATCTTTTACCAGGTCACAAAGAAGCAAAGAATGCCCAATTTGCTGGCAGTTACTTGCCTTGAAGGACCCTGGCAGGTGAAGATGTTTTTCCAATGATAGTTTTTTTTTTTTTAATCTTAAAACTGTTTCAAGTGGCATCCATTTGAACTCATTTGAACTCATGTTATCTGAATTCTCGAATTGATACATCATTCTAGTATTATTTTCTCTCTCTCCCTCAGTCCCCTTTTCATACTTGTCAATTTTAATCTACAGCCAAGAGCTTCTTGCAGCAGTGGAGATGGAAGGAAATGCAAGATCAAGGAACAGATCTTCCAATATGCCAACATATCCTCGCATTCCTTCAGAGGACCTTCAATTTGATGATGTAAAAAATTTGACTTAGATTTGAAGCTGAATTTCTTCAAATTGATATTCTATTTATCTTTTTGCATATTGAAAATTGAAAATTTCAGGTAGCACCCCACCCAGATGATCTGGATATTGATGAGCGTATTATGCAGCATCTAGCGGCTGCTGCTATGGGAAGGCCCTATCATTTTAATAGGAGAGAGAGACGTAGATCTTCTCGGTTGGATCCTTCCCAAATCCTTGTTCTTGCTTCTCCTCCGAATGGATCTGATGTACATCAGGCTTACACAACTGCATCCTTGGGGAGCCAAAGTTCAGGTTCTGGGTCTTTGGAACCTGATTCTCCAACAGTTGTCATGCCTTCTGTCATCAATGGTCAATCACAACCAATGGTGCTTTCCTCTTTTGTAAATACACCCTCTAACAGTGTGGACAACAGATATTATCCTTCCATACCTCGGTATGTTCAGAGAACTTTTACCTTTAAGCAAAGGTACATTATTATTTATTGTATATCAACAGTTATAAATCCACAGTTAACAGATCGTCATGGTCATCATCATCATCATCATCATCATCCAAACCTTATTCCAATTATATGGGGTCAGCTACATGAATCCTGTTTTGCCATTCTGTTCTGTTTCATGCCATATCCATTGTTAAAATATTAGCACTTGAATCATTTCTTACTACTCATGTCCTTTTTGGTCTACTCCTACCCATTTTAGCCCCCTCAACTTGCAACAGATCACTTCTTATGGGTGCAAATCCACAATTAACAGATGAAGATAGCAATATATAGAAACTCTGAATTTGAAGGTTTGTACTAACACTGCTTGTTAGTTTTCACTGGAAAAATTTAAAGGGCATTTTTTAATTATCTATAAAAACTTGTCAAAAAAAAAAAAAAACTCTAAAAGACTTGAATTCTAATTGAAGGACCTGAATCTCTTGCTTTCTTTCTGTCTCACCTAGCCATTCTGATGGTTGATTCTGAAACAGTAAAACTAAAAGAGTAAATGCTTGCTAGAATATAAATCCTTCAAATATTGAACGAATTTTAAGGATCCAGTCAACTATAGAAAAGATTTTGCTTAGAGAATCTTGGGTAGATTTTATTAGAATCAAATCTTTTTCCTATCACATGGGGTCTAATGAGTTTGGCAAAGAGGTGAATACTGAGATGGATGACTGGGAAAACCATAAAGGGTAAGATCAGAAATGAACTTTGAAACCTAGGAGCAGCTCCAATATGTGGTAAAATGAAGGAAAGTAGACTAAGATGGGTTGGGCATATGCAAGGAAGAACATCTACAACACCTGTAGGGAGTGATCTGCTACAAGTTGAAGGGGCTATAAGAGCAGACCACAAAGGACCAATGCTTCAAAATAGGGAAGTGTGGTGTGAGGCATTCCACTACCTTGAGCTGGAGGCACGAGGCATAGTTTAGAATGCAAGAGGCATAAGCCTCCTCAAGAGGAGGAGGTGGATACAAAAGAAGTAGTTGAGGAAGGAAGAGGAGTTCTTGTTTTTCTTGTTTTTTGTTTTTTATTTTTTTATTTTTATGATAGATGTCTTATATTAAGAAGAATGAGGATGCATAAAGCTAGCTGAAAGGGGGGTCCTGCCAAAGCAGAGGTGAGAGAGTGAAGTGAGTGAGTTGGAGTAGAACAAGACCCCTAGCTTAAAAAGACTAATGGGGTTACGCCTCATGCATAATGCACTTGAGGTGTATGTGTAATGCATCTGAGGCATATACCTCAGAGGTGTCAGCACCTCCAGCATGAGCCTCAAGGCGTTTTGAGGGCACCTCCAAGCATATACCTCCTATGCCTTTTAAAGCATTGAAAAGGACATATGTTGAAGTAGAAAGAAATAATTTAAGGGCCAATGGTTTAACAATGTTTATTGAACTGAATATAATAGAATGGCAGAATAGGATTCATGTAGCTGATTCCATGTAGTTGGGACAATGTTTAGATGATGATAATTAGGTCTACATGAGTTGGCAACTAACTTCTGAGACTTGTTAGAATGGACTCAATATTGTGGGCCTTGGGCCAACCAGCCAACTCAACAACTTTTGGGCTTGGGCTTGTTAGGGAGTATTTTCAAGCCCTTGGAATTGAGCTAGGTTCAAATGAATTTGTGGAAATCTGATCACCAAGCCCTTTAAGACAGTCACTTGAAGGCCCAGGCAGATTTAGGAGTGGGTTTGACTTTCCTCTCAGCCTTTGGCTCAAGTTACATTTGTTTCAGGTTTTAAAAGCTGCATTTAAGGTTAATATAGGTCCTATGCGATTTTATAGTACATAATGATTTTCGTCCTCGCTATATGGATGGGTTGTTTTTCTTGTTGTTTTGACATCTTCTTGCACCTAGATGACTTATGATTATGCAGCCTATAAGCAAAGAAAATACGAGTAATGACAAAAAAAATTCATCTCATTTTGCGCCCCACCTTACAGTACAAACAGGTGGATTCATAATGGATGCGTTTTTAGGATTTGGTTGTTGTTAAAACATGCATTCTATTGTTCTATCCCATGGGGATTTAATGAATAACATCTTTATTATCCTGATTGTCCTCTAGGGCTATTGCTACCCAGACACCTGCTAGTCCACAGAGGTCACGGCCATCAGAGTTACTCTCTTTCTCAGAGTCTCTTAAATCTAAATTTTCTGCTGCATCTGCCAGGTAATTGATAGATTCTCCTATGGGCTACGGATGTAATGGTTGTTTTAATTTCTTCACCATTGACACCTACGACATTTCAACAGATATAAAGAATCAATATCAAGAAGTACAAGAGGTTTTAAGGAGAAACTATTGGCAAGGAATAACTCAGTTAAGGAGTTGAGCAGAGAAGTTCAGCGTGAAGTTACTGCAAGCATTGCAGGTGTTGCTCGCATGATGGAGCGCTTAGATCCAACCTCAAAGCGAAGTGTAGGATCTAGGCCAGTTTCCAATGGTATGGAGGGGACCTCAGGCTTCTCTTATGATCAGAACAGGATGCAAGATGACTTGGTTATTCAGCCTCATTTTAGTAATGATGGGGAAACTGCACATGGTATAAACTCAAATGCGTCATTCAATTTCTCCAGCTCTCCTGGCCCTAGGCATTTTGAAGTTCCTCCTCACACACAGGTCTGTAAGTTTTCCCTTTTAGACTTGTTCTTGGAAATTTGTCATTACTGGGTCTCATATTGTATGTCATGATTTCCTTGAGCATTTCAGAATATTTTTATCATTTTTGACTTATGATCACTGTGCCCTCCTCCCCCAATCTCTTTTCTTGCTTTCACTGTTGATAAGAAATCATATATTAGGAACATTCTATTAGCATTAGTAACTTTAAACTTTGCTGCCACAAATTTTTGATACTGTACCTGGACCAGAGCAGATGTCACCTTTGGTGATGGGACAGCTTTGGCTGGTGCCTTGCTTGAATGCCATGGCTTATATTAAAAAGACACCTGCCTAGGAGATTATGTGCCTTGCTTGAACACCCGTTGGTTCTTGCTTTATAACCAAACTTATACACAGTATCAGCATGTTAGAATGCTCATACTTACCTCTATGTCCTGGATCTCAATAAGTGGAGAGACTTGTATTAGTCTGTCAATGCCCAGATTCATGTTTGGGCAATCTTAGGATTTAACATGGCCTCTGCGGCTCTAACCAATTTAGTGCAAGTTCTCAAACTACATTAATTTTCTACGGGAGATTCACGACCATTGTCATCATGATACCCCTGCCAAGTTAACTGAACTTTTCTAAATGTGGACCCATTTATTGTTTGGCATTACATGCCCATCTTACCTATCCCATGTTACTGCGATAGAACAATCAGACTTTAGTCTTAGGCTATGTTTGGGAGTGCTTAAGTTAAAAATAAGTGCTTATTCGAATAAACACTTGTTTGCATTTGGCACTCAACTTTTTCAAGGGCTTATATTTTAGAATAAGCACTTATTTTACATTGGGCGTTTGGTAGTATTTTTCTCTAAGAAGCACTTAATAAGCATTTGTGACTATTTTGTCCTTCATTTTCTTTCAAATTTTCAAAATATACCCTTTGAAAGCACTTTTATTAAATTACTTTTATAAAAACACTTTTGTGAAAGTACTTTTATGAAAGCACTTTTATGAAAGCACTTCTATAAAAGTACTTTTACAAAAGTATTTTTATGAAATCACTTTTATAAATGTACTTTTACATTTATAAAAGTACTTTTTTGAAAGCTCTTTTATAAAGTGCTACAAAAGCAAACGTGCTTTTGTATAAGTACTTTCATAAAAGTGATTTTATAAAAGTGCTTTCATAAAAGTACTTTTGTAAAGTACTTCTATAAAAGTGTTTTTGTAAAAGTGCTTTGATAAAAGCACTTTTATTAAATTACTTTTATGAAAGCACTTTTGTGAAAGTACTTTTATAAAAGCACTTTTATAAAAGTACTTTTACAAAAGTATTTTTATGAAAGCACTTTTATAAATGTACTTTTACATTTATAAAAGTACTTTTTTGAAAGCTCTTTTATAAAGTACTACAAAAGCAAAAGTGCTTTTGTATAAGTACTTTCATAAAAGTGATTTTATAAAAGTGCTTTCATAAAAGTACTTTTGTAAAAGTGCTTTGATAAAAATACTTTTATAAAAGTGGTTTCATAAAAGCATTATTAAATTCAACTAGGGATAATATTATAAGTGGTATTTAAAAATTCAACTAGGGATAGTTTTGGAAGAAAAAAATTGAATAAGTGCTTATCGTATAAACACTTAAAAAAAGCTGAAAATTTGGGCTTAAAAATTAAGTATTTATTTTAAAAATAAGCACTTATGTTGGGATTATTTCCCAAATACCAATAAGCACTTAATGGTCCAAATAAGTAATTGTTTTGAATAAACACTTATTTTTAAGCACTTCCAACCTAATTATTGCTGTTTTGTACAATATCAGCCGGTGGTAGGCTGAATTATAGTCTTATCAGGTCACTAGAATTTAGTGAGAAGTATACTGCATCCCATTGAGAATTCTGAAATTATAGTCCCCCATAGCTACCTGTTTTTGTGTACGTTTCTAAGAACGTTGGTAAAATTCCTCGTTTGCCTTTATACTGAAATTGTCATGGTTTCACCATTTACTGCTTTTTTTTTTCCCTATATTTAGATATTTTGTTTTGCTTTTTTCTGCTTGGCATGATGCTTCATACTTGTATAGTTGCATTATAACCAAAGGCAACGGAAGAATAGAGAAATTTCCCCTGCCCCCGAACGGGGTGGGCTTCCCTTCTGGGGAAATTATTTTTGCCCACAATCGGGATGGGTGGGGATACGATTTGCATATAATTTTCTAAATTTAATTGTAAATTAATAAAATACCTCTAGATTTATATACATTTCTAAAATGCCTTTGATTTTTTTTTTAAATTCCTAAAACCTTAAGATCCCATGGTTCAATTTAAAATTTCCTCATTTTCATAATCGTATCTTTAAATAAGCTCTGAAATTTGACATTTTTATATGGCTGCATTGGGGTGGAGAAAATTTGGGGTTTCTCTGTCCCAATTCCCAACGGAAGAGGGTGCTCTGCCCCCACCTGCCAGTGGAGATGGGACAGAGGATTTTAACTACAGGGCCGGGATGGGGAGGGGGTACCCCGCCCCAAACCTGCCCCGCTGCCATTCTAGAGCCCCTCCAAAGACATGAACAAGTATGTTAAAACTTATAAGTTAGAACTAGTAGGGGTCTATCCGGTCCGAAATGTTGAAAAGGATTCGGGTTAGATGAATACAATATTGAATTTGAATATAGCAATAAAGAATAAAGGGATAAATACTTAAACCTTCATTTTTTTCGCAAAGTGCTAGTTGCGGGATTTGATTGTATGTCAATATTGGAATAAACCAGCTAATACACCAATGTGCCAGCCCCCACCAAACAGAGATAAATAGCACGAGTGAACAACTACTTCTACACCGAACACCCAAACAAGTTTGTTCCATACACAGATTAACCTCCTGCTGCAACCCGGGGAAATGTAAGAAGAGAGTGGAGGTAGGGGTGAACAAACGGTTTATTCGGTTTAAAACCGAACCGAATAAACTGAATTTTTAGAAGCCGAACTGTGAACTGTGACAACCAAACCGAAACCGGAATTAGGTTAAGCCGAATAAATCGAACTGAATTTATTTTTTGGTTAATTCGGTTTTTTTGATTAAAACCGAAAATTACAAAAATTGACGGAAAATTGCAAAATGAGAGAAGAAAAAGAAAAAAAAAAACAATAATAAATATTACATAACTCAGAGTAAGAGACTTCGACAACCAACTTGTTGCTTGCCGTTGCCGTCATCGGAGTATGAGACTATGAGGTTCTTGCTTCGGAGTTGGGAATGGGAAGATAGTCAGAAGCCAGATCAAACACAGACAGAGCACAACACAGACTTGGAGAGGAAGACTCTTAGCATAACAAAGAACTGGGAAAATGGGAAGACAATCGACTCGTTACTCGTCGTAGCTGTCGTTGGAGTATGAGGTTTGATGAAGGAAGATTTGGCCCGACCTCACAGTTACGCAACACGTGGCAAAGGCAACAGTTCGGCACAAAAGCACGCCTAAGGTGCGAGCACCAAGGGGAGAAACCAGCGGACCGAACTCCCCTACCAGCGGTTCGAACTCCCTACTAGGAGCCCGAACTCTCCCTTCGGCCCTAAGCTAGACAATAACCCGAATTGGCCTATGTAACAGTTCGGGACACACCTCGCCGAACTGGCCTGCCTTATAGCAGTTCGGGATACACCTCGCCGAACTGGCCTGCCCTATAGCAATAAAGGACATACCTCCGAACTCAAGACTTCGCCTCACTCACCACTCCACCACATCGCCCCCAAGACGCCAAAACCAAACAAACCGTACTATGCCTGACACCGAGGAAGTCCGTACCCAAGGGCGGTGCACCTGACTGACTTGGGATTTGACGCTTGACGGCCGCCCTCCAAACGGTCACTTGCCACCGCCTCCTGACATCGCCATCTCCAGTTACAGAGACGGTTCTGACAAAGAGCAGTGGCGGTTCTGTCCCAGTAGAAAGGACAACACCCGAACTGACAAAAGCAATGGTAATCATACCCGAGCTGACAAGGGCTTCGGAGTGAGTGCACGAAGTGGTTATAAAAGACCCCCCCACCCCCAGCAACAAGGCATGTGAACTTTGCGCCATTTGGTCTTTACTTTGCCTTTGAGAGAATACTAACTTGAGCTTCGGAGTTATCTCACCAGGTTTTCCCCGAAGTTCCCTCATCTTCTCCGTTTCAGGCTCCCCATCGCTCTAGTCAGAGGCGAAATCGTTGACAGCTAAGACCGGCCGGATTGCGCTCCATCATATGGCGCCGTCTGTGGGAATGCTTCTAAAAGCCTCCCTCTAAATCTCTTTAAACCCCTTGATACCTGAATCACAAGTTAAGAACATGAAAGTTTCTTGGGACACTATCAAACTAAATACCCTTTTCCAATAACCAGTGATCTCTCAAATTTTATCAATTATCTCTGATACAAGCCAACAAGCAGAAAAAGTGATTTAGAAGAAGAACAGGTCGGGTACATATTCGGTTAAGTCTGCCTATCAATACATCTCCGCACTATAACTGGAAGCTCAAAATCCCATATAGATTCCAGGTTTTCTTATGGAAACTTGTTTGGGATGGTGTGCCCACCAAATGAAAGTGATCATCATGGCTGGAAGGAGAAGACTGAATATGTTGCTTCTGCAAAGTCAGAGAGGAGACAACCTTCCACCTCTTCTTCCAATGTGTCTTCACAAGAGCAGTCTGGTGTGAAGCTCAAATCGGGCTGAACCTAGACACAATATCAGAGAATCAGCCCCATACCATTATCACTGAATGGTTCACAAGAATAAAATCATCAATACGTGAACAACAAGCACTATTGTATCTTAGCAGATTTAGTATCATATGTTATTTCATCTGGAAAGCAAGGAACGATAATGTTTTCAAAAATAGGCGACCAGATCCACGTCAGGTCATCCAGATGGCATCCCAATATCCCATAACACACATCATTGAGCATAGGCTAAGTCCCCACACCCTCTCACCATCACAGGTCATCCCAACCTTACATGTTGATGGTTCATTTGATCCTACTAAAGGTCATGCAGGACAAGAGTTCGTCATCCAACACGCGCAACGTCAACTCTACATTGCAGAAGGGAAGCCTTGCTGGGCCATCAACAGGTATGATGCCAAAACAAGAGCTCTCTTAGAAGGATTGCAAGCAGCACAGTTTCGTGGCATTACTGGTCTTTTGGTCTTTTCTGATAGTACAGCCTTAATAGAGTTCGCAACTGCAGATAAGCCGAACCAATGGTCTCACCATTTCCATCGAAGCTATCTGCAAAGACTGATCTCCTCTTTTGAATATATTAAGTTTGTACATATAAGTAGGAACAACAACCAAGTGTAACTAACTCTCTAGTCTCTACATGTATCACTCAATTAATTAATACAAAGCTGCTTTTTTTTTTGCAAAAAATAAAAAACACAATAAATCAAACCCCAAATCTTAGGTCCTGTTTGTTTTATTTTTTTTTTGAGATATTTGAGAGGGGGAAAATTGGTCAATAGGATTTTGGTTTCTATTGACCAAGATATACATGTTCTTTTGTCAGATTTATGATTCATGAAAAATTTATAGTCTCTAAGTATCACTTACTTAATGGATAAATAACTTTTTTAAATGAAGAAAAGTTGTCAATACTTGAATGGAAGAAAATTATCCCTTTCAATAATGGGTTTTTATGGCTACGACACTCATTGTCATATTTACTTAAAAAATAAAAGAAAACATATAGAAGGTTTGTAAAGATATCCCTACATTTCTCTTCCTTTCCCTTCCTTTTCCATCAAACTAAACATAGCGTTTATACTTAAAACAGAGAGGGATTCGAAGATTAATGGTTGCGGTTGTGTGCATCACATTATTTACTATTGTAAATTTTCTTTTCATTTTGTTTTATTTTTGCAATTCTTCAATACATTCATGACTAAAGATAGTGGATAGGAGCGGAATCCTTTGGTGGTATCCTCTTTTGCTTCACTTATGATTTAAACAGGTCAGCCGAACTCTGACCTCTTAGCTAATGGTTTTAAGTTCGCCTAATATTTGATTTTTTCTTTCTTTTCTTCATTTTTTTTTTTGTTTTTGGCTTTATGGGCGACACTTATCTTCATTGCAGTATAGATTCAACGATTCAACTGCCGTATCGTGAGAAAGAGAGAGGTAAAAATTTGTACAAATCAACTCAAATAAGGGTAATTTAGGGTTTTCCAAAAGATTAGGGGTGTTCATTAATGGGCCTAAAAAAGCGTTGTACTTTCCAGGCCACTGGGCATATCATGGTCACTTTGAAATATGTGGCGGTTTGGAATTCACCACGTCACACAAAACATTCTGTGTTGTGGTTATCTCGAATGTATTTCAAAGTTTTTTTTTTTTTTTTTTTATATTTATTTGGAGTATATCTGTATATATTTTGTATTGTGGTTATTTGATGTGCTCCAAAAACTTTGAGATTGATTTGGAGTACACACTTTATTATTAAAATATTTTAAATTATTGTTTGATGAATGTTTAAGGTGTGGTGGGTTATGTTATGTAATATAAGATTTTTATGTGATTTAAAATGTTGGGATATATTCAGTTTCTGAACCCACCATCTTAATTCAGTTTAGAACATGCCACGACATAAAAGAATGTCTTTCTCCGTGGAATCAAACGAAATGAGTCACAGTCATAAAGGTTATATAATATCTCATAATTAGTGAAAATTTTTACAACTTGACACAAGTTTTATACTTATATAAAAGTTTACATTAAACCATTTTTGTCTCTTTGTCCGGGTCAAGCAAGTTATATATATGTATTATATCAATAAAATAATATAAAATTATATTCTATATGTAATAAATGTGTGCATATATAAATATTATTTCATGTGTAATTTATATTTTTATTTATACAAAATGTTAAAAAAATGAGGTTTGAAGCCAAAAAGGATTTTTTTTTTTTTTTTGCAAAAGAATGGAAGAGAAAGGTATTAAGATGCATATATAGATCTCATAAAGTTACTAAATTGATATTAAAATGATCCCAATTAAATTAATTGTTCGTAGAAAATGCTATGACAGAAAAATAGCTAAATAGTGTTATTGAATCTTTGAATGAGTATTTTATCAAAGCAAAGATGAACCATTTTCAGTTTGATTTCCAGCAATAGGGTCTGGAATTGGATTATTTCAATTTCTATTAGCGAAATCAGAATCCTAGACTCAATTTGGAAGCAGTTCTACAAATGCAAATATGTAGAGTGCAAAACTATGTATTTTACATTAATATTTATATTTTATATATTTGTATTTATATTCCTTCCAAACGGAGCCTTACGAATGGCATTCCCCATTTGGGGAAATTCTAATTCCAGCTTATTTCAATTACCGTTGATATAAAAATATACCATTTTGATTATGATGGATTTTGATTCCGATATTCCGATTATAAAACAAACGGACCCTAATTTTTTAAAAACTAATTAACTAATTAATATACGAAAAAATCGGGAACTAATTCATAGGCAAAGCTACAACAGTCGACAATGGCTAAATCTTACTAAAATACACAAAAACAACTTGAAACTAATCTGGGGTTACTGTGACCAGATTAAACGGTGCTGTCCAAGAGGCTCCCTTGATTCGATCGGCCATTGATTTTTAAGCCACCTCTGGTGCAGGGTCTCTGGTCTTGAGGCCTACAACATTCCGTTTTCTCGTTCAATGACGCATCCATCGCATGCGACTCAAATGACACGTAGGTCCATGCGCCATGCATTCGACATGTGGATCGAGATGTGTCATGCACACTGTTAATTATATAAGAAATCAAACTGTCAGCCCTGCCTGAGAACTGTAATCTAATCTTTTGTTTCTGTGACTTTTCTTCTTCATCCATCCAGAGTGTCTTTAGCCAGTTTGGTTGGTCGGAAATCGAAAAACCGATTTTCCGGCGTTGGGTATATCATTTCCGGTATCTCAACGAGCCACCAAAGCCTTCGGTAAAATGGCGTCCGGCGGCCAGCAATTCCCACCCCAGAGGCAAGAGATACAGCCAGGGAAAGAGCACATCATGAACCCTACCCCCCATGCCGCAAGCTGTGAATACAAGCCCGCCAACAAGCTCCATGTATTAATATTCTCTCTCTCTCTCTCTAGATCTCTAGATCTCTAGATCTCTTACTGATAATGTGGAATTTGACAGGGGAAGGTGGCGCTGGTGACGGGTGGAGACTCGGGCATAGGGAGGGCGGTCTGCTACTGCTTCGCGAGGGAGGGTGCGACGGTGGCCTTCACCTACGTGAAGGGGCAAGAGGACAAGGACGCTCAGGACACCCTACAGATGATAACAAAGGCCAAGACCGGAGAGGCGAAGGACCCCATCGCCATAGCCGCAGACCTCGGCTTCGACGAGAACTGCAAGCGAGTCGTAGACAGGGTGGTGAACGCCTTCGGGAGGATCGACATACTGGTCAACAATGCCGCCGAGCAGTACGAGGCGGGATCCGTCGAGGAGATCGATGAGCAGCGCCTCGAGAGGGTGTTTAGGACCAACCTCTTCTCTTACTTCTTTATGACCAGGTAATTAATTAAAGGTTAGAAAAAATATCCATTAACACTAACTACTACAGAACCTGAAACTCGCTCCATTAATTATTGCCTGCGTATCCGGCCGGCCATGTTCCGGTCTGGACCTTGAAATGACGATCAATGGATGATGGTAGGCATTGCCTGAAACACATGAAGGAAGGAAGCAGCATCATCAACACCACGTCGGTGAATGCGTACAAAGGTCACGCTAAGCTGCTGGACTACACAGCGACCAAGGGAGCAATCGTGGCTTTCACCAGGGGTCTGGCGTTGCAGCTGGTGCAGAAGGGGATCCGTGTGAATGGGGTTGCACCGGGCCCAGTTTGGACTCCGCTGATACCGGCGTCGTTCACGGAGGAGGAGTGCTCCAAGTTTGGGTCGGAGGTGCCCATGGGTAGGGCTGGTCAGCCTCATGAAATTGCACCGGCTTATGTGTTCCTCGCCTCTCCGACCTGTTCTTCTTACATCACCGGCCAGGTTCTCCACCCCAATGGTGAGTTCTTATAACTGTTAACTAATTAATTTGTTGGGGGTCTGAATTGATTTGTTGCAGAGATCGATCCAGATCACCCCTGATGCTTTCTGTTTAATTGTTTTGTAGGTGGAACGGTGGTGAATGGTTGATCGATGCATGGTAGCCAGCAGTTTGTATATGGACATGGTCTGGTTTTAGAGATGAATGCTCTCAAGCAAGTTGGTATAATATAATAAAGCTAAGAGAGCATGTATGTTGTGTAGTGATCAATGGAGGGTCGATCCCTGTGAATAAAATAATATCGTTTCATACTCTCTCAAATTGAGTTGATTAGCCTTAAAAAAAATTGAGTTGATTAAGCTAGAATTTGTTATTTTCTGCGTTTGAATCCGGTGATTAATTGAAGCAGTTTTCATGTCATACGTACGTAGAAATCCTCTTGATGTAAGGGAACAGATGTAAGATGTTGAAAGTTTTAAGTAGAACCAACATAAATTTGTTTTAGTCTCCAAGAGGTGAGACTACTTGAGAAAATAGAAAGTGTTCAGCGTGTAAGAATATAGGCTCGAATTGGGGTTTCAAACAAATAGTAAACATATATGATTGGATACCCCTGTTCTGAAGTTGTTGTTTTTCGTGAGATGTAAGACCATTAATATATAGTGTGATCAAGAGATGGAGATAGAAAGAGACCTAGACTCCAGGTTCTCATTGTGTGTTCATAGAATTTGATTGTCTAATAGAATCAAACAGGTTTATAGAATTCGGTTCTAATTCCTGAGGGTGGGGAAATGCAGAAATTTGGCCTCTGATAAATCAGAAAGAATAGATAAAAGGTTGTTCTTGAGATACACTTACTATCTGCAGATTAGTAAGACTGCATTGCGTTTGGTTGTGATGCAAATGCAAAAATGTATTATGTTTGTTACATGGGTGTTTTGAGACGGTAGGAGAGAATTTGATTATCAGAAGAGCTTGCTGAGTTGGTTTTACTTTACTAAATTCGACCATGGTTTCAGAAATCAGGTGTTATATTTCACAGTAGGAAAGAGTAGGTTCAAACTTACCTTGTGAGTTGTGACAAAGGATGTCACTCTGTCCAAATGTAGGAGAGAATGAAATCTCCATGTTTAGAGTTACCTTATGACGCCTCTGTAAACTGATGTCTTCTGTCCAAATGTATCTTCAGAGAATGAAATCTCAAATCTCCATGTTTAGACTTACCTTATGACTCCTCTAAACTCCTGACCTCTGTCCAAATGTATAAATCTCCAGACTTATCTCCAGACTTACCTTATGACTCCTCTGTAAACTCCTGTCCTCTGTCCAAATGTATCCTCATGGTAAGAGAATAAAATCTCAAATCTCCACGTTTAGACTTACCTTATGATTCGTCGGTAAATTGATTTTCTCTATTCAAATGTAACTAAATCTCATTTATTCAAGTGGAACCTGATGGAGTCAACGATTTCGCCTCTAAATGGAGCGACGGGGAGCCTGAAAATGGAGAAAATGAGGGAACAACCCGGTGAGGTATTCTCTCAAAGGCAAAGTAAAGACCAGATGGCGCAAAGTTCACATACCTTGTTGTTGGGGGTAGGGGGTCTTTTATAACCACTTCGCGCATTCACTCCGAAGCCCCGCGCATTCACTCCGAAGCCCCTGTTAGGTCGGATAAGATTACCCTTGCTTCTATCAGTTCGGGTGTCGTCCTTTTTGTTGGGGTAGAACCGCCACTGCTCTTTGTCGGAGCCGTCTCTATAACTGGAGATGGTGGTGTCAGGAGGTAGTGGCAGGTGGCCGTTTGGAGCATGGCCGTCAAGCGTCAGATCCCAAGTCAGTTAGGTGCACCGCCCTTCGGTACGGTCTGTTTGGTTTTGGCGTCCTGAGGGCGAAGCGGTGGTGGTGAGCGAGGCGAAGTCTTGAGTTCGGAGGTATGTCCTGTATTGCTGTAGGGCAGGCAGTTCGATGAGGTGTGTCCCGGACTGCTATAAGGCAGGCCAGTTCGGCGAGGTGCATCCCGAAATGCTATAAGGCAGGCCAGTTTGGCGAGGTGTGCCCCAAACTGCTATAAGGCATGCCAGTTCGGCAAGGTGTGCCTCAAACTGCTTCATGCAGGCCAGTTCGGGTTACTGTCTGGCTTGGGGCCAAAGGGAGAGTTCGGGCTCCTAGTAGGGAGTTCGGTCCGCTGGTTTCTCCCCTTGGCGCTTGCGCCTTAGGCATGCTTTTGTGCCGAGCTGTTGCCTTTGCCACGTGTTGCGTAACTGTGAGGTCGGGCCAAATCTTCCTTCATCAATTGCCCCCCACTCCTCGCGCCAAGGGTCTTGCCCTGACGCGGGGAGTTTGCGAGGTGGTAGGTGGATTTGTCCCATTCTTCGAATCTTGATAGTGCGAGGTGCTTTGCCAGTGTTCTTCGGTTTTTTGGAGCGTCCGTAAAGGCAGGAGACGTGCTTACTGCTTATAAATGTTGACGGACGTGGCAGCGTGCGTTTATTTTAAATTTCAAAAAATCACATCGCTGGGATGTGACAGCGGGTCTTTTAATTTTGAAAAAAGCGCGCCACTGCCGTTTTTGAGGAGACATGCGCTGGAAGTTTTGTCAGTTGTAGAGAGGTGTGCGGCATGTTGTCAATTTCTGAAAGACGTGCGCTGATGCATTGTCGGTTTCAAAAAGATGTGCGTTGATGTTTCGCTCTTTTCGGAAAGACGTGCGCCAATCACGTCTCGATCTCAGGGGACGTGCGGTCGACACGAATGCGGGTCGTCGGATTTGGCTTTGATTTGCACTGTTGGTTCTTGGTTACTATAGCTATAAATAGTAGGTGACCCCAGTTGATTTGTCTCTTCTGTAGTTTGCTTCTTGAGCTCGCGTCCAATTTTTTAGCTCGCGTCCAGGCCTTTCAGTTCGCGTCTAGGCTTGTTACTTCGCCTTCAAGGTTTTTGGCTTGTTCCAGTCTCTGCAGTCTTCAAAACTTTCTTCCGGTGAGTACCTTCATGAATCCACCTCTTCTCCTCGATGTCTAGCTTTGATAGCTCAGACGAATCTTCAAGTAGGACTGATGTAGGTTCTACGAACCGAGTCGTATCCCCCGACTGCTTTAGTGATTCTGAGGTGGAACTTGAGGATGACATCGAACCCATAGGCCGAGCCGCTTTGGGCAGTTTGGCGTCTACCTCTCGTCGAGGTTGGATGTTAGACAGGTTTGGTCCTTCGACCATGACGCCCGAGGGGCTCCAATCTCTACTTATTTCTTACAATCTGCCTGGGGGGTACACCTATTTCATTCCTTCGGGTAGCTTTCTTTGGGAACACGGTCCTGATGAGATCATAATTTTTCGAGAGTAGCTCGCTGCGGGGCTGCGTCTGCCTTTCCACCCCCTTCTCATCGAGGTCATAAACCACTTCGATGTTACCATTGGCCAGCTTCATTCGAACTCTATTCGGAACCCGGTGGAGACAATCTCCCTTTTTTGCGAACATAACTTCCCTTTAGACTTGGAGATATTCTCCTCTTCTTAATGCTCAAGAAACAAGCGGGTTCTCTTCCTGGGGGAAGACGGGCGTATTACCTGTCTCCTCGCCTGGGCTTTAAGCTTCTGCATGAACTTCCTAACAAGGTCCCGGCCTAGAAGCGAGACTACTTCGGGGTGCGAAGTGAACAAGGGTGGCCTTTTCAGACCGGGTGGGGTGATGCCGCTCTTGATTCTAGTGTCACTCTCGATAAAGAGACGGTGAAGGGTCTCCAAAATTGGGCACGACAAGGTTTAAAGTGCCATCAGTACTTAACGGAGGCCAAGCTTATTGTGGCTGGCCTGAGTTCGGGTAAGTTTCTAGCTCATAGGTTTCTTGTTTGCTTTGTTCCTTCATTTTTTCTGATGCCGAACTCTTTTCTGCAAGTGTGATGGACGCAGAGAGGACGCGTGGGGGGAGCCTGTTCCAAGGCATGAAGAGGAGGAAGCGGGTCGCCAAGCGAACTTGTACCGAGCTGCCCCAGGATGAGGAGCCTCAAGTTCCAGGCCACACGTCGGAGGATCTGACCAAGGAGCCCGAGGTGGCTCCTCCGATGCATGAAGCGGCCGAGGCGCCTTACGTTGAGACCACTCACACGGGTGCTCCCGCCTACTCCAGTGCTCCTGCTCACTCTGGGTCTGCTCATACGCAGGCTAGGCCCTCGGGTTTGGGAGCTCAAGGGGAGTTCAGGAGCATGTTGTCGCTGAACTACGCTCTTTAGAAGAGTAGGGAGGCTACTTTTCCTGAGGAGATCACGGCGTGGACCGTTCTTCCCTTGAATCAGGTCGCCTGCCGTGCCGTAACTCATTCCATGGTGGTAAGTCAGATTTCGTCTGCATTCTTCATTTTCTATCCTTTTTGCTGTTGTCACTCATTTGTTTCTTTTGGTAGGTGAACTCTTCTATTCACGCCTTAGCGGCTCAGGTGGAGAGGAGCTCGCGACAGGCGCGAGCTGCTGAGGCGGCCGCTCATGCTGCCGAAGAGGCTTTTCGTGCCGCAGAGGCGAATACCCGAGCTGCTGAGGTGGCCGCTTATGCTTCCGAAGAGGCTGCTCGCGTTGCTATGGTCAGGCAGGCGATGTCTCAGCGGGATGCCGAGGCCATGGGGGTAGTCGTGAAGCACATGGCGGACTTGAGGTTCGACCTGCAGCATCAGGTCGAATATCTTTAGGAGGACATTAGGGAGAAAATGCAGATATTTTCCCAAGGTATTGAAGATGCCAAGAAGAAGGTCATTGAAGACTACATTGCCTCACCGCGTTTTGACGACCTGATGGTGGATTCTTACAGAAGGGGATTCAAACTGAGCTGGTGGATGATCCAGAACACGTATCCCGACCTCGACGTTAGCGCCATATCCACTTCGCGTATAACTCAGGAGATGGCCAATGCTGCCGATGGCGAGCCGGATTCTGAGGGCGAGGCAGGGCCTTCGGGTGTCGTTGAAGTGCCTTCTGATGGGGAAGAAGTAGCTCCGGGCTTGTATTTTTTTTGTACTATTCCTTTTCTTACAATGAAAAAGACAATCTTTTTGGTTAAGTGTTCTTTTTACCGAACTGATAACTTGCCGAACTGATAATATGCCAATCTGTTTCTTGCCTGGGTTATTGTACTCGCGCGACCTATTTCGGTGTTTAATACTTGGTCTCTGCTCCACTTTATTCTTGACTGATATTTTGCCAAGCTGATAACATGCCTGACTTTTCTTTGCTTGCTTATGCTGAGGTTCCTCTTGTTGGTTCTGCATCTTGGCCCTAAGGCTCTTTGTAGCGACTTCGTCCACTTCGCTTGGCGGTTTATAGGTAGTATCGCCTTAAGTTAACAATGTTCCACGCTCGGGGTACTTGTTTGCCTTCTAAGGTTTCGAGCTCGTATGCCCCCCCCCGAGCGCTTTCTTTACTTTATAGGGCCCTTCCCAATTTGGTCCAAGTTTGCCCACACCAGGTTCGGGCACCATAATCTTACGAAGGACCAGGTCACCGACTTGGAAGCTTCGCTGCTTTACTCTGGCGTTGTAGTACCGAGCTACCTGCTGCTGGTAGGCCGTTGTCCGGATGTGTGCGAGGTCCCTTACCTCGTCCAGTAGGTCAAGGTTGGTACGTAACTCATTTCCATTCGTCTGATCGTCATATGTTTCTAGTCGCAATGTTGGTACTTCGATTTCCGCCGGAATTACTGTTTTAGTGCCGTAGGTGAAGTTGAAGGGGGTTTCTCCCGTGGCTGTTTTTTCTGTAGTTCGGTGAGCCCATAAAACACTTGGTAGCTCTTCCGCCCGCAACCCCTTAGCTCAATCTAGACGTGCTTTCAGTCCGCGCAGGATGGCTCTATTCATTACTTCTGTCTGTCCGTTTGCCTGCGGGTGCGCGACCGATGTGAAGTTCTACCGAATCCCCATATTCTGGCACCACTCTTGGAACTTGATATCCTCGAACTGCTTGCCGTTGTTGGAGATCAGTACTTGAGGTAACCCGAAGCGACATACTATGTTCTTCCAAAAGAAGTTCTTTCTGTTTCGGGCCGTAACTGTTGCCAGAGGTTTGGCTTCTATCCACTTTGTGAAGTAATCTACTACCACCACTAGGAATTTTCTCCCACCTGTTGCTGGGGGGAATGGCCCCAGGAGGTCGATGCCCCATTGTGCAAAGGGCCACGGGCTGGCGAGGTATTTGAAGTCGGAAGTAGGCTGACGGTGGATATTGGCGTGCTTCTGACACTTGTCACATTTTCTGACGAGCTCGACGGCTTCTGCCTTCATCGTTGGCCAGTAGTATCATTATCGAAGTGCTTTTTGGGCAAGTGCTCTGCCCCCCAGGTGTCCGCCGCACAGACCTTCATGAATGTCGTGGAGTACGAGCTCAGCTTCGGCAGGTCGCAGGCAACGCAAGTAGGGGAGCGTGTAGGACCGTCGGTACAACCGTTCGTCAATTATGACGTATTTGGCTGCCTGGCGCTGCACCCTCTTGGCCGCATTGCGGTCTGCAGAGAGGGTTCCATATAGCAAGAAGCTCGCGAGTGGGTCGATCCATCTCAGATCTGCTTCGAGGACGGGAGCGACCTCCTCTGCCCCACTGAGAATACTAGGCCGAGGAAAGTCCTCTATGTACACGGTCCTCATGTTGTTGTGACTTGTGCAGGCTAACCAGGACAGAGCGTCGGCCTCAGTGTTCTCTTACCTCGGGATTTTCCTGATGAAGTGTGACTGGAAGTTGAGCAGAGTCTCTTTTACTTTCGCCAAGTATGCGATCATGGAGAGCTCGCGTGTTTCATACTCGCCCGTAACCTGGTTGACCACGAGCTGGGAATTGCTGTAGATGACTACGTGCTTTGCTCTTACCTTTTGCGCTAGGTTCAGCCCGGTTATCAGTGCTTCGTATTCTGCCTCGTTGTTAGATGCCGCGAACTCAAAGCATAGTGCGTATTCCAATTTTGTGCCACCCGGGCCGCATAAGACTATTCCAGCCCCGCTGCCTTGCTGGTTCGAGGAACCATCTACGTGAAGGATCCATGGCTCCTCATCCCAGTTCGCGCTTGGCCTGACCAGGAGAGATGCCACACTGGCTGCTACTTCATGGGGTTCAGACTCTATTGGCTTGGGAGCTCCGGGTTCGCCCGAACTAGGGACCTCGGGCTCAACCTGTTGAGGGGCTTCGAGGCTGAAAGTGCACTCGACGATAAAATCTGCTAAGGCTTGAGCCTTAATTGCGGTTCGTGGCTTGTTCTTGAGATCGTACTTGCTAAGTTCGATGGCCCACTTCGTCAGCCGACCGAAGACCTCGGGCTTCAGCAAGATTTGTCTTAGGGGTTTGTCGGTTAAGACGACGACGGTGTGAGCTTGGAAGTACGGGCGGAGTTTTCGAGCTGAAATCACCAGTGCGTACGCTATTTTTTCTATCTGCGGGTATCTCGTCTCTACTCCCTGCAAAATTTTACTAACGTAATAGACGGGCCGCTGGACCCGATCTACTTCCTTTATTAGTACCGAACTGACCACCTCTTCGTTCGCCGAGAGGTATAGTTCTAAGACCTCGCCCTCCTCGGGTTTGGCTAAGGTTGGCACAGTGGCGAGGTAGGTTTTAGCTCGTCGAACGCGAGCTGGCAATCTTGTGTCCATTCGAACCCTTTGCCTTTGATTGCCTTAAAGAAAGGCTGGCAGCGGTCTACCGATTTGGACATGAAGCGGCTCAGAGCGGCTATGCGGCCGTTTAGCCTTTGAACTTATTTTACTTTCCTGGGAGGTCTCATATCAAGGATGGCCTTTATTTTGTTTGGGTTGGCCTCAATGCCATGCCGGTTGACAATGTACCCTAGAAATTTACCCGAGGTGACACTGAAGACACACTTGTTTGGGTTTAGTCTCATTCTATATTGACGCAGAATTTGGAAGACAGAATCCAAGTCTTTTATTAATTCCTGCGAGAATTGTGTTTTGACGACCATGTCGTCTACATAACATTCTATTTTCGTGCCTATTAAGGGCTGAAAAAGCTTATTTACAAGTCTTTGGAAGGTCGCCCCAGCATTCTTTAGCCCGAAGGGCATGACCTTGTAACAGTATAGGCCAAACTCAGTTATGAAGCTGGTTTTTTCCTCGTCGGACTGGTCCATCTTGATCTGGTTGTAGACTGAATAGGCGTCTAGGAAGCTTAGTAGTTCATGTCCCGATGTCGCGTCCACTAGGCGGTCAATTCGGGGCAGGGGGAAGTAGTCTTTTGGGCAAGCTCGGTTCAGGTCGGTGTAGTCGATGCACATGCGCCACTTGCCGTTAGCTTTTTTCACCAGCATTGGGTTGGTTAATGAAGCCTGCTGTGAGGAGCTTTTCGACTTCTTCGTCGACCGCCCTCCAGTGCTCCGGGGCTAAGTTGCGTTTCTTTAGTCTAATGGGTCTAACTACAGGGTCAGTGTTAAGTTTGTGAGTTATAAGGCCAGGGTCAATACCAGGCATATCCGCCGCGGACCATGCAAAAATATCTAAATTTTGAAGTAAGAAACTCACTAGTTCAGCTCGCAGAGGCTCCTTGATGGAAGCACTGATCTGTAGTGTTTGCGCCGGATCTGTAGCCGAGGTCGGGACTACGACCGTTTCCTCAGTGGGCGAAGCTCATTCCTCGCCTTGCTCCGTAGGCCGCTCCAGTTCGTGGTTGTCGGCTGCCTTGGTTTTTCCCTTTAGGGCGACAACATAGCATTTGCGGGACGATAGATGAGTCCCTCTATCTCGTCACGGAGATTATTACATTGCTCGGTACTATGACCGTGATCTTTATGAAAACTACAGTATAGATTTTTGTTCCTTTCGTTTGGGTTGCTCTTTAGGCGAGGTGGCCACTTTATGTAGGGGGCGTCCTTGATCGTCATCAAGATCTCGGTCCGCCTTGTGTTCAACGGCGTGTAATCCGTCCAAACTGCTAAGGGAGCTCGGGACAGCTGGCTTGGCTTCGCCTCTCGGGTCTGGCTTCTTTTGTCGCCTGGGTTGAAGGGCTTGCCTTCTCTTTTTCTTTTTTCAACCCCGCCTTCGGTTCTTTGGTTGATTTCTTCCTCTATTCTCATGAATTTGTCTGCAAGCTTGAGGAAGTCGGCCACGGTCGCTGGCTGGCTGGCTACCATGTGCCATTTGAATTCTTTGTGCGTTATCCCTCTTTTGGCCGTTGCGAGCTATACCGCGGGGTCTAACCGTGGGATCTGCAAGCATGCTTCATTGAACCGTTTGGTGTAGCTCCGGATGGGTTCTCCTTCTCTTTGGATTACCTCGAAGATACTTTTCTCAGTTCTGGGGCACCGCTTGCTGGTAACAAAGTGTGCGGTGAAGATCTGCACGAACTGGGCCTAGATTTTTATTGACCCGTAAGCTAGGTTCCGGTACCAGGTGTGGACCACCCCCTGAAGGTGGTGGTGAAGGCCACACACATGCATGACTCGCTGGCCCTAGCGAGGTGCATTTGTGACTGGAATGCGTCAACGTGGTCGTTGGGGTCAAAGGACCCATCATACTTGTCCAGAGATGGAAGTTTGAAGTCTCTAGGCAAGGGGATTGCCAGAAGTTCCAATGAAAGGGGGGAAGGAACTGAGAGAATTGGGACAATTTTTACCTCGTCTGAGCTCGTCTCTTCCTTGCCTCTGAGCTCGGGTAGGACATGGGTAGCAGTTCGGCGACTTCGCCAGTGCCTTCTTTGAGTGGGCCTGGTGCTGGCGCTGCTGGCCTCCGTGTTGCCGAGCTCGATCGGCCCGGAATGCTGGCCTGCTGCTAGGGCGCTGAACCGGTTCTCCGTGAGTGGGAACTCGGGCTTGGAGCGCCGAGGTGACTTTGTGGGCGAGGTTCCTGACCCACCTGCGAGCTGCGAGGCGGGAATGATTTTTCTTTGCTTTCGGCCTGGGGATGAGGCCTGGCTATTAGGGGTTTTCTGGGGTTGGGAAGCTTCTCCTCGGTGAGGTTGTCCACCTTGAGGGGAGGCCTTAACCGGCTTCGAAACAGGGTGCCGGAGGGGGGGAGAAGTGATTGGTTTAGGTGTAGCTGAGGGAACTGCTGCTGGTAATGGTGTTGAGAGAGGTGGTGTAGTACCTGGTATTGCTGGAGTTGGTGTTGGTAGAATTGTTGCATTTGGGCTTGCATTGCCCACATGCATTGCATTAGATCGTCCAGCTGGTTCTGGCGGGTTGCTAGTGGGACAACATTTGGTTCAGCGAAGTTCGTTTCAATAGGGAGTGGAAGAGGGGTGTTCAACGAAGGAGGGTTCAGGGGTGCCACCGCTTGTGGCACATTCAAACTGGAGATCCCATCCACTGAAAGAGGGATGGTGAACTACCCAATGCACACCACGGGAACATGGAGTTGCTCTCCGATGGTGGCCATTTCTATTCCACATCCGGCACTGTTGGAGGAGGCCATGGGTGTTGGAGTTTTTGAAAGAAGGGTAGGTAAGGGAGATTTAGAGGGAGGCTTTTAGAAGCGTTCCCACAAACGGCGCCAATTGATGGAGCGCAATCCGGTCGGTCTTAGCTGTCAACGATTTCGCCTATGACTGGAGCGATAGGGAGCTTGAAAATGGAGAAGATGAGGGAACTCCGAGGGGAACCCGGTGAGATAGCTCCGAAGCTCAAGTTAGTATTCTCTCAAAGGCAAAGTAAAGACCAGATGGCGCAAAGTTCACATACCTTGTTGTTGGGGGTAGGGGGCCTTTTATTACCACTTCGCGCACTCACTCTGAAGCCCTTGTCAGGTCGGGTATGATTACCCTTGCTTCTGTCAGTTCGGGTGTCATCCCTTTTGCTGGGACAGAATTGCCACTGCTCTTTGTCGAAGCCGTCTCTGTAACTGGAGATGGCGGTGTCAGGAGGCGGTGGCAGGTGGCCGTTTGGAGCGCGACTGTCAAGCGTCAGATCCCAAGTCAGTCAGGTGCACCGCCCTTGGGTACAGTCTGTTTGGTTTTGGCATCCTGAGGGCGATGCGGTGGTGGTGAGCGAGGCAAAGTCTTGAGTTCGGAGGTATGTCCTGTATTGCTGTAGGGCAGGCAGTTCGGCAAGGTGTGTCCCGGACTGCCATAAGGCAGGCCAGTTCGGCGAGGTGTGTCCCAAACTGCTATAAGGCAGGCTAGTTCGGCGAGGTGCGTCCCGAACTGCTATAAGGCAGGCCAGTTTGGCGAGGTGTGTCCCGAACTGCTATAAGGCAGGCCAGTTCGGCGAGGTGTGTCCCGAACTACTTCATGCAGGCCATTTAGGGTTACTGTTTGGCTTGGGGTCGAAGGGAGAGTTTGGGCTCCTAGTAGGGAGTTCAGACCGCTAGTTTCTCCCCTTGGCGCTCGTGCCTTAGACGTGCTTTTGTGCCGAGCTGTTGCCTTTTCCACGTGTTGCGTAACTGTGAGGTCGGGCCAAATCTTCCTTCATTAGAACCCTTCATCTCTAAACCAGAATGAGCCGAAAAAAGAGTGTTGGAACCCTACTGTTGCAGTCATGGCTGTTCTAATAGATGCGGGATATCACTTGTTGGAATTAGGGGAATAGCAATTGGTGCCTGAAAAATGATCTATAGGCAAGACATTGCTCGGTTTAATCAGTATTTCTCCATATTTTCATCCATTTATAATACATATTTTCATCTCAAACAAACGGTTGCAAAGTTGAACCGGGATGCATTTTTACCCTGGTTCAGCGTTTATATTGCAAACAAGCACAACCTAAGGCTTAGTTACAAATATGTAAAACCTAAGGCTTAGTTACAAATATGTATAGTGCAAATGCATACAAAATAGGGTCTGCAGGTCAAATGCGAATTGTGAGGTGGAGTACAGTCCAAAAATCTTTATATAATAATATAAAATACAAGATTTTGCACTCTATATATTTGTATATGCAAATATATTCGGTTTAAGAATGCAAAGTAGGTATAGAGTTTAAGATAGTGTAACTCAGTTTTGTACTCTTCTTGTTTGTTTAAAATCAGTGTAAAGTTTAGGAGTAAACATTAAACGCTCTTCAAAATACAAATATGTAAAAAAAAAACATTTTTGAACTCTTAATCATTGCATTTTTGTATAGCAAATAAATGCTTACAAATCCAAACCAGAATACATATAGATACCCTGGTTCGATATTTGTATCACAAACAAATGCAACCTAAGGGGTAAACAGACTTTTTGAATAGAAAATCTTAGGGCCCCATTTGATGTGTCTTTCGTGTAGTCTTTTGACTGTTTACAAGCTGGTAAGATTGAAAATCAGTTTATTTTCATTTGGCACGTAAAAGATTTAGCCGCCAAAAGATGGAATGCTGAAAAAACGCGAGAAGCCTATTTTAGGCTGATTTTAGAAAGCTCCAAATAAAGCTTTTCGCGTCTTTCATGTTTTAATCTCATGCGGAAAGACTTAAAACGACACATGAAAAGATGTGCGCCTGCCAAATGGTCTTCGGGCTGTCTAGATCTTATGTCAAAAGCTCAATACGTCCTTTGACTATCAGAGCTACAAGAATATATTCTTAAAAAAACTTACCAAATAGGCCCTTAACGAGAAAAATTACGGGTAAGGGACTGATGGTCCAGAAGCTGAAAAACAACCGACTTTTTCCTATGCAGATCTCACATAAGTTGCGACAGAGCCTCACCTAAATCAAAATTAATGTTCTCTCCATCCATGGAAGACGTAGAAGCTTATGGTATACAAGATGGGGGTGGTCATTCTAAGCCTGTTCCAGCCCAGCTTACAGTTTTCCGGGCCTGGGCCCAAGTTTTGTAAACAAGCCCAACCAGGGCTAAGGGTACGCATTATATGAATTATATATTGTATATCAATATCATAGATAATATGATGTGATGTTTTAATTGAAGAAACTAAAGGAATTAAATGTAAAATTGGATTTATGGTGAAGATGTTTTAAAATAAGTAGGAGTGAACAGAATATGTGAAATGTATATTTAATAGTAGTAATAATAGGAGTGAAAACTAGGGGGAAATACTTCAATGTGACATCTTTTGTCCACGACAAGAAAGAGATTGAGGATGATGTTGCACGTAGAGTTAATTAGAATAGGATTGGTCAAAATGGAGGGGTACATCCTGAGTCCTATGTGAGGGGAGAATACAATTTGGATTGAAGGGAAAATTTTATATAACTGTTACAAGGACAGCAATGTTGTATAGAACTTTGATTGTTGGGTAGTCAAGAAAATACATTTTAGCAAACATGTGAAAAATGTGAATGTTGAGATGAATGAATGGAAAAATTAGAAAGATTTTTTGTAAGAAATGAACTTATTTTAAGCAATGCTTTCAATCTGTTGTTGATTTGGTCAGTTGAACTGTTCAAATTGTCACCTAGTCAGGATTTCAGGTTCGGTTCAGTCAAGACCCATCAGATGGCAAAAAACTGTTGACTTGGTCGAGAACTATTTGACCGGGCTAGTTTGACTGTTGACCTATTTAACTCAGTGATCGGGTCATGGGTTTCATATTGAATCAATGTTTTTGAATCGTTGTTAACCCGGACGGTCAGACTGTTCGACCTGGAAATTGTCCAAGCGATCGGTTCCGTTTCACCCCTAACCCATTCCTGGGCCAAAAACCGTTGACCAGGGCAGTTGAACTGTTGACTCGTTTGACCTGGACAATGGTTCGCAATCTAAAGTTGCAGGAGAAAAACACACGAACTTAAATCTGAGTTTGTGTCTCAGATCTGAGGAAGAAGAAGAAGAAGATCACAAATGTTACAGAGAATCTCAGATATGAGATCTGAGAACCTAGATCTGTGTCTATTGTCGCCGCCTCGCCGTCGCCGGTGAGCATTGAACCATCCTCATCCTCTTCCTTCTTCTTCCCTCCTTCCCTGCTCCTTCTTCTCTCATTCATTTTCTCTCTTCTTTTTTTTTTTTCCTTTTTTTCTTCTTTTCTTTCTTTCTTTCTTTCTTTTTTTTTTCTTTCTCAACCGATAACATCTCTTCTCTAGTTCTCATTGATCAAATCTCATATAAAATATTTTCCCTAATATGCAAACCATCCAAACTGTTTGACCCAGACAGTTAAACCGCTGACCCGGAAATCGATAGCTGGAATAGTTCCGTTTCTAGGTCGGTTTTTAAAACTTTGTATTGAATACATGCAAACTTTTGGAAGCCATAACTTTGCACTCCAATGTCAGATAGGGGTGACTTTTTTTGGGTAACTTTTCAAGATCTATGCGTCCCAAGGGTCCATAGGCGCCTTGTCCTGCTATTTTCACAAAAAAAAAAACCCTTTTTTGACCTCAAATTACAAATTTTAATATTTTTCTAAAAACAAATATTAAAAGCTGAATTAAAAAAAACATAAAATAATATATAACATAAATAAAACATATTTATACACTATTTATTGCTAAAATATATATTTACACACATATATACATACACATACACACAGATATATATATATATATATATACACACACACACTTAATACATATATATGTTGACATGGTATGGTCTGAACTGTTTGACCCGGTCGATCAAACCAACGACCCACGGCCTGGAGGCACAAACTGTTCAGCCTCTGGATTGGTTTTTAAAACGTTGATTTCCAACAATTGCCTAAAACCTTCTTTAACGTTCTACCATAAATTATTTACATGTGACATCATGACTTATATTTTTCAAAAACCCCTAATTTACCTTTTTATGGTTCAAAATGCCCTACTTTTATCATTTTTTAGGTTTGGACCCAAGTACATGATAATAATAATATAATATTCAATTTGAGTGCTCAATTCTTTTAATAGTCGACTGTTGGACAATAGGGACGATGAATGTTACTTTTTATTGATTTCTTTTAATCGATTTGAATGTGAAAGAAAAGGAAGGAAAACAAAAGGAAAAGATTGTACTTGGAATTTTATCTAAAAAAAATTGAATTTTTTTGCTCTTTCCCTCAGTCCGTGTTCTGTGCACCCATGGATGCACTGCACGAATGAACCCACCAATGAGAGACGACCATATCATTTGGGTGAAAATAGGCTAACGTTAACGGGCCTTTGGCCGTTAAATGGAGTGTGTGGTTGAACCGGACACAAAACGACAAAAAGCTTATTAAAACTCCTCCCAGTTCGAACCCTCCCATTTTCTCTTTTTTCCTCCACTGAACCCCTACCCCACACACCGGTCATTTTCTTTTATTAAAACTCCTCGCAGTTGGCTCTGTACGATCGGGGCAAGGTAACCCCTATGGTAGCGGATCTCGTTCCCTCATCTGGCACTCTGGGGCTGGGCCTCCCAGCCTCAAATGGGCTGGGTTGGGTCACCCCACATCACTTGCCCCCACTCCTGAGGCCAAAGAGGAACATTCGGCTTCGGCTGATGGGAGTAATAATGGTGAGTGCCAGAGGGCCCAACAGCCGAGGTGTACCCTGTGGTGGCGTCCTCTTTCATGTCTCTGTCTGGTTTGTCCTTATGAGTTGGGCCGAGGTTGCGAGTGGTTTGCGGCATTGTTGCTTCAGACAGGTGACTCAGGAGGCGCGCTCAGTGCAGATGTTTTGGTGCTGTCAAAACATGGGGGGCTGAAGGCTATTTAGGCCGAAGACCAATGAAGCCCAATGACCTGTGCACGGGATGACTTTTCAGTTTGACCGGTGCGCGCATCCGTGTGGCCAGGTCACGTAAGTCGGTGGTCCACCGTGGGCGGACACATCGGTTCACTCGGAGCATCATTTCGCCTTCCGAGGGTGAGCGTCGTTTCGCCTTCAGAGGGTGTGCGTTTAGGGATGCAGCGCAGCTGGATCGCAAGTGCGGAGGCATTTCGTGTCCATTGGATCAGGGACAATTTGAGTCATCGCTAGCGCATCGTTTTTCCTTCTGAGGTTGAGCGTCACGTGGTGTGCCATGATTGGGTAGTGGAGGCGGTGGCTTCTTAGCCGTTGGATCTTAAAAAAATTGGGCCGTTCGTTCCTCTTTAAACAGGGCCTTTAGGGTTAGCATTCTCGTCATTTTCCTCTAAGTGCCTTTGCCTTCGAGTGAACTCAGTTTCCAGATTCTCCAACCTTCAACACTCTACTCTCACTTTTTCTTCATCCACATTTCTTAGGTAACTTTAAACAATGTCTTTCTCAGATTCTGGACCTTAGTCCTATGAACTTCCGCATGAGTCGAAAGGGAGCTCTTCCCGTACCCCTTCTCCCCTTTCCCCCTTGAGTCCTTTTACCCTTTCCCCCCCTCTGGCTGGAGGTCATGGTGCTTCAGGAAAGGGTAGCCCCTGAGGGTGTCGAAAGTAGCCATTGAGGCGAGGACCCTCCCTGTGAGAGTGCCTCTTCTGCGACACCGAGGGAGGCCGAAGGGGCTTGCCCAGCCGAGGAGGACGGAACCCTAGACCATGTTCTCGGGACGAGGGCTGCCTAGGTAGTAGCTGAGATTGGTGTCCTTTGCCTGGGTTTCGAGAACTCTCTAGATAGGGAACATGTCAAAGCTCTGGCAAGGCAGTGCTTCATTCCCTCGTCCTATGGTATGACGGTGCCTAAAGTAGGCAAGCGGTCATGGACTCCTAAGGAGGGGGAGATCTGCGTCTACTAACATTTCCTCTAGTTTGGTCTCCGATTTCCCCTTCATCCGCTGATTCCCGAACTATTGAGGGCATATGGGATTACTCTCAGCCAGCTGGTACCCTACGCCGTTAGTACCATAGTGGCCATGCTAGCGGTGGCTTGGTTCCAAGGGGTGGAGCTGACGCTAAGGCTCTTCTGAGCGTTGTTTGTGCCAATGAAGCATTCCTTCGAGGATGGCATGTACTACCTCCAACCTCGTAAGACCAAGCTGATAGACAACCCTTCCTCCGTGCATAATTGGAAGGGAAAATTCTTCTTTCTATCATGCTTTGAGAGTTGGTCCTTCAAGTCGGGGTGGGGAGAAGTTAGCCAAGCTGCGGAGAAGAGTGTCCCCGTGCTCACGAGTGAGGAGAATGATGACCTCGCACAGTTGCTCGACTTGGGGATAGTCCAAGCCTAGCCCTTGGTGGAGGAGGAGGTCCCACTAGTTTTTGCGGGGCTTACCCCTGCTCCCCTCGGTAGGAGAGATCCTACAATCTTTTAACATGCCCTTTGTCCTATTGGTGACCTCAACTAGGCCATTGGTTTGGGGATAGCTTACCGAGTGTACTATTGCTTGATGCCAAGGGAGGCACACCACCCTCGGAACTTAGTGTCATCAAATTGTTTCCTGTTGTCGGTGACCAGCATATAGGGTAGGCCGAAGCGGCAGATGATGTTTTTTCAAAAGAAGTTTTGGATGGCTCGCGCCGTAATGGTGGCCAAAGGCTCAGGTTCTTCCCACTTGGCGAAGTAGTCTACTGCGACAACAAAGTACTTCCTGCCCCCCGTGGTCAGAGGGAAGGGTCCAAGGAGGTCCATGCTCCATTTGGGCTAGGGCATAAGTTGGCGTGTCTTTGACATGGTTCAAATCTTTGCACCAATCTAATTGCGTCCTTGTGGATGGTAGGTCAGAAGTAGCCCTACCTTAGAGCTTTTTGGGCTAGGGCTCTCCCACCGAGGTGGTTACCGTAGATGCCTTCATGAATTTCTTGTAACACATAATTGCCCTCCTCCAGACGGAGGCATCGGAGGTAAGGCAAGGTGAAGGATCTTCGGTACAACTTTCCTTCTAGTAGGGTATAATGGGTTGCTTGTTGTATGAGTTGTTTTGCCTCATTTCTGTCTTCGGGCAGCCGTCCTGTTGACAGGAAGTTGACGATGGGTTCCATCCATGAAGGTTCGACCTCTATGGGGAGCACTTGGATTTCTTCGATGGAGGGCCGAAGTAGCTTCTTGACGTGCATGGTCCGACCGAGGGATTCACTCGAGGTACCCACCAACTTGGAGAGAGCATCAACTCGTGCATTCTTGGCTCGTGGGACCCGTTGTAGGGAGAAGCGTTGAAAGTGGTAGGCTAGATCATGGACTTTGGAGAGGTACTTGGGCATGCTTTGTTCTCTGGCCTCGAACTTGTCGTTCACTTGATTTACCACCAGCTGAGAGTCGCTGAAGACTTTGACATGTGAGGAGTTGAGGTCCCTAGCAAACTGGAGACCAGTGAGGAGGGCCTCGTACTCAACCTCATTGTTCGACGCTTGGAAGTCAAACCTTAGCGCATACTCCAGGGCAATATCATTAGTGTGAGGAGGATAAGGCCTGCTCCACTTCTTTTAGCATTGGAGGAACCATCGACAAAGAGCTTCCACCGAGGTTGAGCCTCATCGTCTACATGATCCCCCTCAACATTTTCTGGGGGT
Organism: Nelumbo lutea; assembly: GCF_056320005.1. Classification (NCBI taxonomy): domain Eukaryota; kingdom Viridiplantae; phylum Streptophyta; class Magnoliopsida; order Proteales; family Nelumbonaceae; genus Nelumbo; species Nelumbo lutea. The sequence continues at coordinate 92,325,993 of NC_142687.1, read as the reverse complement.
TGGCGAAGGGCTCGACTGAAAGTGCACTCCACTATAAAGTCTGCCAAAGCTTGTGCTTTGATCGCGGGCCTCAACTAGGTGGATGTAAAATTCTAACAGCTTGATGGCCCACTTCATCAGGTGTCCCAAGGTCTCAGGTTTGGCAAGGACAACCTTGAGAGGCTGGTTCGTCAGGACCACTACAGTGTGGGCCTGGAAATATGGCCGGAGTTTCCACGCCGAAATCACGAGGGCAAAACCTAACTTTTCTATCTCAGGGTACCTGGTCTCGGCGTCGCAGAGGACCTTGCTGGCATAATAAATTGGCTTCTGCACGCAGTCTTCCTTGATGAGGACTGAATTGATTGCCTCATCCTCGGCCAAGAGGTATCGGTACAAGGTTTCCCCCTCGGCCAACCGGGCGAGAAGGGGAGGCAAAGTAAGGTACGCTTTGAGGTTTTCAAAGGCACTTTGGCACTCCTCCATCCACTGGAACTCTTTCAGCTTCTTGATGGCACGAAAGAAGGGTAGGCAGCGGTCGGCTGACTTTGACATGAAGCGATTGAGGGCTGCTATTCAGCCAGTTAGTTTTGGGGTCTCCTTCACTATCTGCGGGGGTGTCATATCTAGTATAGCATGTATCTTCTCAGAATTAGCCTTAGTGCATCTCTGAGTGACGACGAAACCTAGGAATTTGCCTGATGTAACACCGAAGGCAAACTTACTGGAGTTAAGCTTCATGTCATACTTCCAAAAGGTGTCAAAGGTCTTGAATAGGTCTGAGACGTGGGTCTCAGACCTCAGGTTCTTTACTACCATGTCATCCTCATAGGCTTCAACGTTCCTTCCCATCTACTCTTTGAACAATTTGTTGACAAGGCGCTAGTAGGTGGCCCCAACATCCTTGAGGCCGAAGGGTATCACATGGTAGCAATATATGTCGTGCTCGGTGGTAAATGAGGTTTTTTCATCATCTAGGTGCATCGTTATCTGATTGTATCCGGAGAAGGCATCCATGAAGCTTAGTAGCTCGTACCTTGCAGTGGCGTCAACAAGGTGGTCTATCCTCGACAAAGGAAAACTGTCATTGGGGCAAGCTCAGTTAAGGTCTATGAAATCATTATAGATTCACCATTTCCCGTTGGCTTTCTTTACCATAACCATGTTTGACAACCAGTTAAGATAGTGTACCTCTCGGATGAAGCCGACGTCGAGTAGCTTTTCAACTTCCTCCTCTATGGCCTTTCAACGTTCTGGTGCAAATTTCCTCTTCTTTTGCCGAACTGGCCTAGAGCTTGGGTCCACGCTTGGCCTGTATGTAATGATCGAAGGGTCATTTCCAGGATATGTTAGTGGCGGACCAAGCAAAGACGTCGACATTGAGTCTAAGGAAACTTACCGGTTCGGATAGGCTCTACGGGGGAAGGTTGGATTCGACGCGGACTGTTTTGTCGGGTTCATCCTTGTCTAAGGGGATTGAGACGAGGTCCTCGGCCGGTTGGGTTCGGCTTGCTGGCTCCTCCCTGAGGTTGAGACCCTCTAGTGGCAGATCTTCTTTATTCTTGCCCTTCAGTGTTGCCACATAGCATTGACGGGCGGCATGTTGGTCCCCATGAATGACCCCGACACCATGCTCGGTGGAGAACTTCAAGGCGAGGTGGTAGGAAGAAATGGCTGCCCAGAGTGAGTGAAGGGTTGGCCTCTCCATTATAGCATTATAGGGTGAGCCAATCTTCATGACTAGGAACTCTGTCATCCTTGTCACCTGCTGGGGCTTTGTCCCTATTGTGACCGGTAGGGAAATCTTGCCCTTCGGTTTGACGATGCTGTCGGAGAAGCCGACTAGTGGGGAATCTACTGGTTGGAGGCGCTCCGGAGCTATCTTCATCTTTTCAAAAGCCTCATAGAAAAGGATATCGGCTGAGGAGCCACTGTCTACAAGGATCCTTTTGACTATGAAGTTCGCAATGATGGTTGAAACCACCAATGCGTCATCATGGGGGACTGTTACCCCCTTCAGGCCCTCGTCCGTAAAGGAGAGGGGTTCTTCCTTCTACTTCTTGGGGGCCAACCCCTGGATGTTTAACTACCTGGCGTAGGCTTTGCGAGCCAAAGCGGAGGCTCCACTCGAGGCCGTGCCTCCCACTATGATGTCGATGATGCCTGCTGCTTGTTGGTGTTGCTACTGTTGTTGCTAAGAGGAAGAGGTGCCAGCCTCTCCTCCGACGTACTGCTTGAGGTGGCCTCGACGAATGAGAGACTATCTCATTTTTGAGATCGTAGCAGTTCTCAGTGTCGTGGCCCATACTTCGATGAAACTTGTAGTACTTTTTAGGATTCCCTTGATGGGGGTTTTTCTTCAACTTTTTGGTCCACTTCATAAATTTCTCCTACCCAATTTGCATCAAGATCTGCATGCGGGTGGAGTTGAGTGGCATGTATTGATTATAAGCCAAGGCTGGGCCCGGAGGCTTTCTGTTGTTGTTGTGGCTCTGGTCCCCATTTTTTCTCTTCTTCTCGGGGGCTCTCGTGCCCCTCTCATGGGCATCCGTGGCCGAGGCCTCTTCAATTGCAATATACTTTTGGGCCCTTTTTAGGAACTCCAGCTTTGTCTTCGGTTGGATTTGGGCCACAAAGCATTTGAGGGCAAAGCCGGGGAGGAGCCCGCTGATAGCGGCGTGCATGGAGATCAGGGGATCAAGGTTGCGGACCTCAAGTTCTTCTTTCTTGAAGTGGTCAATGTACGACCACAAGCTTTCCCCTCACTTCTGCTTGACAATCATTAGCGAGACCACACTCTTCTGGGGGTGCTAGCTGCTGATGAAGCGCACGAGGAACATGTCATCCAAAACTCGTCAGAGGCCCCGGGTGAGAACCCGAGGCAGAGTCTCTGACGGTCAAGTTAGTATAGGGTACAAAGGAAGAGTATCAGGGTAGGATCCTGGTAGGTAGTTCGAGAATAAAGTCCCAACAGTAGTTATTGCTATAGCCCTTATGGCGATAGTTGTTGGTCTAGAGTTTGTAACCCCCTTACCCGAAGGGAGGTACCCTTATTTATACTCGAGCCGCCTAGAGGTAGGTGGAGATAAACGCCTGAGATGGGAGCCGTACGAGGGCCTGCAACGACTTAGGCAGGGTCATGCAAACGCATTGTGGTTGACTCTGTACGATGGAGGCAGGTTAACCCCTGCTGGAGCGGATCTCATTCACTGACCTGACGCTCGTGGGTTGGGCCTCCCAGCCTCAAATGGGCTGGGTTGGGTAACCCCACATCATATACATACATTATATAATCTTGTAGCTTAGAAGCCCAACCTGGGCCTGGGTTAAGATTACCCCTAATGCAAGAAAGAGATGCACCAGCCAGAGAACTGAATCTCAATTATGTTATGACTGGGGATGTTGTATCGTTAATCCTATTAAGAAGCCAAGTTCTCGCTGCCCTTGACAGGGTCGGGCCCATTATCCTGGAACTTGGAAGTGCATAGCATCCTTGGCAATTGAAAATTCTAGAATTGAACACTAGAAAATGGATATACAAAACCATCAAGCTCTAATATAAGTGCCTTTTGGAAAAGAACAAGGAACTCGGACATGCTTTTCTTGATGAGATATATATGCTGCATGCTTTGAAGCTGCATCAGGATTGAAAATCAACATTCTCATAAGTGAATTGATTCAAATTGGAGAGGTGACTCAAGTACTTGTTCTTGCTGAAACCTTGGGCTGTAGAGTTGGGTTGCTTCCCTCTAAGGCCCTGTTTGTTTTCTGGTAAGTTATTTTCTTGGGTAAATGCACTTATCTGAGTAAGTGCTTCCCAGAAAAGACTTACCTGCCAAACTGCATTTACCCATGTTCTTTTATTTTCCATATAAATAGGACAATGACTATTTTAACCATAAAAATTCATTATTAAAAGGATATTTTTGTCCCATTCAAGTGTTGACAATTTTCCCTCAAGTGAGAAAGTTATTTACCCACTTAGGAGATGGGTATCACCTACCTGGATAAGTGATACCTAGAAAAATAAACTTTTCTACTCCCCACATAACTCTGAAAAAAAGAACATGATATTCTCGGTCAATGGGAATTAAAATCCCATCAACCAACTTTCCCTCTTAAAATCCAGAAAAAAAACACCCCCTAAATTCCTTGGTCTTCCTTTGGGTTCCAACTACAAATCCAATGGAGCTATGGAATTAGTGATTGAAAAGGTCCAGAGGAAGCTGATAGGGTGGAAAAGAAATTATTTATCTAGAGGTGGAAAGCTCACTCTTATTGAAAGTGCTCTTTTAAACCTTTCAATTTATTATCTTCCTTTGTTCATAACTCCAGTTATCACTATTTTGGAGAAATTGTCAAAGTACTTTCTGTTGGATGTTCTACGTGATGTAAAGAAATTTCTTTTGGTTGTTTAGAATCAGGCTTGCATTCCCAAAAAAGGGGACGTATTGGCATTTGGCATCTAAAGCTTATGAATAAAGATTTGTTAGGTTGCTTTGGAGTATAGCCTCAGAAAGGAGATGCTGTGGAGGAAGCTGATCCAAGCTAAATATGGACGTACTGGCACACGCTTACAACTCATCAAACCTACAGATCAAGCATTTAAAAAGGGGTAATGAAGATCTAGAGGATTCCTCATAATTCATAAAGTTCAATCTCGGAAAAGGGGACAGGGTTCTGTTCTGGAACGATACTGGTGTGGTACTAGTCCCTTGCAAGAGCTGTTGTCATTGCCGGTGTCAATTAACAAGGTTCAACCTCATATGGATTCAGAAGATCAACTAGTATGCTCTGCAGAAAAATTAGGCTAGACCCCAGTTTGCTCATTCGACAGCAGCTGTCGGAGCCTTCTGGAATTATGGTGGCATTGAGGTGGATATGAAGGTTCAAAGCCCCCCAAACTAGATAGAATTCTCAGTAGAAACCATCTGATCTAATGGAATGGAGGTCCCCAGATCATGTACCTTGTGCAACCTTGAAGAAGAACCAGTTCATCATCATTTAGTTCATTGCAAGATTTCCAACAGTATATGGATATAGTTTCCTCAATTATTCGGAGTAATGGGTGTTTTCAAAGGACCGGGAATCCCTTACTGCATCTTAGCCTACTAGTGGTTTCAGCAAAAAGGTTCTGTTATGGAAGTTCGCTCCTTTTGTGGTGTTTGGAGATATGGCAAGGAAAAGCAGCAGGATATTCAAAGGGAAAGCCAGCGAAATTGGCCATATGAAGAGGTTATTAGTTTTTTGCAAGGTTCAAAATATGGATACAGGCCAATACGCTTGGCCCACTTTTATTTATTTTTAGTTTTTTTTTTTTTTCAAACTGGTTCAGAAGGGTCGGTTTAATGCCCATCTACCCCCTGAACCAGGTCAAATCTCAAAACACCCACTGTATGGGCATATCAGGAGGCCAAGGAGCTCTCAAATCTCAATCTTTCTCATTTCTGTAATCGATCGTATTAAATTATTGTGGATAATGATTTTGTAATTTATGCTAGCTAGACGTACAGATCATCTGATTTTGGGTGGGGCTTTCCCCCTCCCTTTATACATCAATAAAATACTATTCACCTTTTTTAAAAAATTACAAATAGTAAAAACAAAAATAGATATAGAAAGCACAAACAATGTTTCATTATTTGATGTTCATCATAAATCTTACTTTGATCTAGTACCAGTCCTCAGAAAAAGTCAGGACGACTGTTGAAACAGACTTCAACACCATTTCCACCAATTCCAGCAATCAGGCATTGGAATCCGCATGATTCTAGCTCAGCAATGACTTTATCCACAACATTTCCTGCTAGCACTGATACATATGGTCAAGGATCTCATGACTGAATGCAGAATTTGAAAAGAACCTCAGCATTATATGGAGGGAATACACCATCTTTTGAGTTCTAATCTTAATTGGGAAATACTTTTAGACTGCTTTGTCCTAATAGCTGGTTGGTTCTACCAACATCTCAATGTCTTTTGTCTTTCTGATATTTAGTTTCTTACATGGAGGAGCTGGGTTAACTTAATTTACATTTTATCTTCCATTCCATCAGGTTTGCATGCATCTCCACTATTATTAAAAGAATCGAGTGCCTAATGCAGAAATGATTCTTAAATCTAAATTCTTTTTTTTTTTCAGGTTTCCCTTAAAAAACACTTGATTTAGGGAATGACACAGACAGTTGGGAACAAACTTCCCACTTGTGTCAACTACATGCATGTGTGGATTCTAGATTATTATTTCTTATAGGAATTTTGTTAATCAACTTTCTGGAGCACTTTAGATTTACACTGAGAAGGGGCCATTGCTTTGTATTATGGTAAAATCTTTGGATGACATGCATGGTTACATGGGTTCAAGTCCAAGAGCAGTCACTTCATATAGAAAAAATACCAGAGGTTGGGTACATATCCAGTCCACGAATAGTATTGTGATTCCACATATTCTATTTAATTGTCTGCATATTTTAGAACTGATATCAGTAATTGCTTCGATGACCAAAATTAGGATATATTTGTGGTGTATCTTATTTAGCAGTAGATGTGCTAAAACAATGATACATTTGATCATGGACAAGCTGATAGAAAACTGATAACCAAAAGTGAAATACCAAGAACTACATAAAAAGTTGATAGAAACTGCTGCACCAATTATGTAGCAGAGGAGTTAGTACAGGACAGAATTCTTACATGTGGCAGCTAGGGATGGTAAAAGACATCTCTGCATGTATTCGACAATTCACCCTAAACAAATATAGTACATTTTAACTTAATATCATGCTTGCCACAGACCAGAAAGAGAAACATCTTTTCTGGCCACATTTTTAAGAAACATAAAAGCAAAACTCAAAGGTCATTATTCACATGGGAACAATGAAATACAAATAATGGCTGATCATCTCAATGGAAGTGCACAGGTTGCCTGTGCAAAAGGTCCACCTGGATGGTCCACATCATCACTCCACATTGCAGTGAAATGGTGGTTACTTAAATAGGAAAGAGAGTATTACCAAAAAAAAAAAAGGAAAGAGAGACAGCCTGACACCATGGAGAAAAAATATCTATTTTGAAAATATGTAGGTGTTCCAATGCAAATAATATATTTCCCTTCAATTTCATGTTTTCACATTTGTTTACAAATTAGCATTGGTCTTTCTTCAAAAAATAATTTTCTTGAAATGTGTATTAGTAGTCTATATATATTTTATGTTTTTCTGTATATATTATAGATAAAACGATTAGCATACATTTGTGGATGGTAGATCAACTATAGACCAGATGCATAAAATTAAACAAGCTCTAATCATGTGCCTTTAAGTGAAATATTTAGGACGTACTCTAATCTATGTCTGAGCTTCTCTGTGCTGCTTGTATTTCCCACCATGCAGTCATGTTCTCCTGTTTCCAGTGTCATATCTGGTTAGCTTTTTGGCAACTAGCAAAGACCAAACTTTCATTTAACTTACAATTTCAATAGGTTCAACCATGTCTATCACCCCACTAATATTATCCTGTTCACCTCTTGATCAACTCTTCAGTCTTCTCAATATTAATTAGACTCAGGTCCTCAAGATCTCACCTACAATCTACTCATAAGGTTTCACATATGCAGTTCAATTAACATCTACTTAATGCTGATCAACATCATATTTTTGTGGCAAGTCCATTTCTTACTATCTATTTTTGCTCTCAAGAGAAAAATGATGCTCCATTCTTTTCCTTTTTATATAAATAAAGGATGTAAGATTTGTTAACTATTAAAAAAGAGAAAAAGCATAAGGACAGCCAAAACACAAGAGAGAGTACTGCATTTAAAGAAGGCAATTCATACTTGGACACCACACACACACACACACACACACACAATCTACAAACTTAAGAAAAACTCCACAAAGCAAACTGTCATTCATGCTCCATTCATTTTTGAATGATTAAAATTAAATAACCTCATTTTGTTGTTGTAACTGTATTTCATAGAGTAGAATGACAATCAACATAAAAGGAGAGTATGCTTTTCCAATAAACAGACCAAAATTACATGCAAATACATCAGAATAGGATGCAACCACATGTTATCATAGCAGACATTTAAGTCATCCTAGAATTTTGAATATATTGGATGTGGAAACACCTAGTTGAATGGCTATGGCCATAATTATAAAGATAACCATATTGATAGAAAGCAAATACTGGAAGAAGATCTGTATGAACTATGAAATATAGTAAGTTTGGAGAATCTAAAAATAATAGATTAGGCTCTATTATGACATTTATTATAAAAGATGGAAGTGAAAATTATAGAAAGAACCAAGTAGCCATAATAAATATAGAAAGATGCATAAGAAATTGGATACGTGATGGTAACAATGTCAGAACGCAACCTCCACCCCCAGCCCCTGTCAGCTTGGAAGTTAACTTGTACTTCAAAGTTGTTTGAAGCACAGCCTCTATGGATGTGTGGCTGACCCCTATGCATTGGAGCATTCCCTGATTCATTTCCATCAACTCTTCTAGCTTTGCTTCCTTCTCAGTCACAGCCACTTCACTGGGGGCAGGTAACTGGATAATTGAAGTTAATTCCTTGCTGATAGAATCAATAGCATTAAACACATAAGTCATGGCATCCGGGTGCCTGAGGGTCCTCTCTGACACACCAGCAACAAGTGCCTTGGTGTTCCTCCCAACCCTTGTGTTAGTAATGAGCATTCTCAAAGGCACATTGGGTTTGATGTGAGTCAAATTGCCCGACTTGAACATGATCATGTTGCCTGTTATTTATACTCCAATTACAGAAAAAAATCAAGACAGTAATCCTCTAAGAAATACTACAGTTTTCATAAAATGAAATCGGCAAGAAAAATCAACTTTTTCTTTGAAACAATTATGTCAGAGTGGACTTTCTTTATTGAATATTTGATTTGTAATGGGGAATTAAGCACGCATGTATATTTATCTCTTGGGAGAGGAGAGGGCAAGAAAGTTCTTAATTCAAACCGTTCCTAAGAAAATAAATTCACGTAATAAAACTGCTTAAGATCACATACCAAATGTGCTTACTGTGTTGTCAACTCCAGATGGCTTGCCATGAATTATCTTTTCACCTTCAAAAGCCCATCTGTTTATCAATTCAAGATCATTCTCACCAAATGATAACCATGCTGGGTGGTTGAGATCCACATTCCAACTGACAGCATCTGACAGTGCAAGAAAAGCACCAGAAAGTGCGACGCAGAAAGCAGCAGATGAACCCAAACCCGCACCGAGAGGAAGATCAGAAGTGACAACGACTGTTGCAGGCTTACAACTTACAAATAAAAGGAACCAACCAACCAAACAAGACTCAATAAGAGAAAATTGCAAGCAAGGAGACTATCAGACAAGTCCTACTTTTAATCCATACCCCTGGATTGAGGCATATAGCCAAAGGAAAGCTGAAACTCCAGCAGCTAGTCCTCCATTTGCCTCTGGAATATTCTGTTCCTCGACAAGAGCAGCAATTGATTTCATGAATTCTGGTGAGCACGTTGTTGGTGATGAGGCAGAAGGAGTACTCAACTCAGGAAGTGCTTCTCTGACTCTTCCAGTTGGCCAAGAAAATTCTAATCCAACATCCTTGAGCTGAAGTTTTAGTAATCTGTCACCACTCTCTGCAGAAAATATATAATACTTTCATAAAATATAGCAAACAGAGACCCCAAAGTAAATCAACAGATAAAAAATTGATCAACGTATCATCATTTTCCACAATACAAATTGGTACAAACAGATTCGCAAGGGATTTAGAGGAATGGCAGGAGATAAAAGAAAAAAGCTTTAAATAAGATGGGCACATTAGTTACCGTCATCTAAGGGATTTAGGGGAGAGGGAAGAAGGGGGAAAAAAGAAAAAAGAAACAAAACGGCTCGTAATAAGCTGGACTCTGGAGTGAAAATTGCTTTTTGATAATCTTTATTTTAAAAGCGATCGGCAAAATAACCAGTAGCTGTAATACTTGCACGAAAAAAATAAAATAAAAGAAAGAACAAGAACAGAACATTGTTGATGATAAAAGCCAAGAAGAAAATCGATGTTCTTGCACAGAGGAAAAGGACCAAAGTTCAGAATGAACATGAATTATGTAATTCTTGATGAAACCCCATAACCATCAATCCGATTTATAGTTTTGTTTCCATTGAACCATTCATTAAAACCAGAAAGGAACAACCAAACTAAATGTGCAATGAACTGATATCTGAATGCTATAGTTTTCTACTTAAGTAAATAGATACAAAGAGCGAGCACAAGCATGTGAACAGATTTTAAGGTGAAAACTAATACCAGAATCACCAGCAATCCGAAGAGAAACTTGAGTGTAAAGATTGATAGAAGCGGCCACGGCAGTTGATCCATGGACAACGGCGTGTTCGCCGGAAAGTATAATTTTTCCGGGAGCTCGAGCCCTGACCTCCATTATTTTCTCTTCTCTTTGTCCCGTTCTCTCTCAGAGTATATTATAAAATATAAATTCTGCAAAGTATCGGACTTTTTAACAGTCTAGACAAAAATTTCCATAGTGTCGAACCTTCAACATTCAAAGAGATCGGCGTCAATGCACATTGATGAGTGAGGTTTTCTGTTCTTTATTAACGTCGAAAAGAAAATTGGTGGGTGGGGATCTGGACATCTGATGGTGGCATCGATCAATCCATACCCACTTATATCTTTCTCCGCCACACCACATTCGACATTATAATAGCTACAGATGCAAACAGATCGGATCGGATTCAAAATCTAAAATTACAATAATTTTTTAATTATTATTTTTATTATATATATATATATATAAATTTACAAAAATATAATATAAATATACACATATTGGATAGGGGTGATGCGAATTCCATCTGATTTATAATTGAATCCTGTTATCTGCTCCGATCCAATCCAAAAAAAAGAAAAATTTGAATCCAACAAAATACGATTAGATTGGGTCCATTTGCACTCCTGTGGTCCTAATGGTAGGGACCAAAGCCTAAAATAAATTGGAAAAAATAATGCAAAGTAATAATAGATAAAATAAAACACCAATTTGTAATTATTAGATATGCTAAATAAGAGGATGAAATGTATGAAATATTAATTTATCTAATAATAGAAAATTAATTTTATTAAAAAATAATTGAAAAGTAATTACTTTTTATCTTCAAATATTATTATTAACAAAAAATAATGAAAATGGTTTGGTGTTAAAATCTAATCCCACTACATTCAAATCTAATCCAATTCGATCACCAAAGCTTTGGTTCTGAATCTGTTATGTTGAGTTGAGATCTGATTAAGATTTAATTAAAATCCACTTTATTATGTTTAAAATAAAAAAAAAAGTTTTAAAATATTAGATTTATTAGTTATAAATTATATATATAATTTTTAATCAAGTTCAGATTTTGATGGAATTTACTGGTTTGATCCAATTTTGATCATGTATAATAAAATTTAGGGTAAATTGCTGAAACCCCTCTTGAGGTTTGGTAATTTCAATCACCTCCCCTGAATTTTTAGACAGTTGCAATTAAACCCCTTATATAAGAATTCTCAATTAAGTGTCATGAAAATGTCCAAAACACCCATGCAATAACTTTTGACCAAAATGTTTAATTTTCCAAATTATTTCTTTGTATCAATTGTTACTTCAAGCCCTTCAAATCTATTTTCTGAAATTGATTTATTTTTCAAAATTTTCCTTTATATCAATTGTTTAAAGGTAAAGTTGCATTAAATTCTCTTTTCTTGTTGTTCGCACTGTTTGTGTTGTATTTTATGTCTCAACAGTAACTGCATGGGTATTTTGGACATTTTTCATACATCTTATTAAAGGGTTCTTATAGAAGGGCTCTATTTGCATGCAACTGAATAAAAAAGTTCAAGGAAGATGATTGCAATTACCAAACTTTAGGGAAGGTTTCAGCAACAATTAGAAACTTCAAGAGAATTTTCAACAATTTACTATAAGGGGGTGTTCTTTTTTCAGATTTTGAGAGGGGTGAAAGTTGGTCAATGGGATTTTGGTTTCCATTGACCAAGAATCCCATGTTCTTTTTTAAATTTATGTGATGACCAGGGAAAGCTTATTTTCCGAGGTATCACTTACCCTAGGTGGGTAAATTGCTTTCCCACATAGGAGAAAGTTGCCAATGGAACAAAAATGCACTTTTTAATAATGAATTTTTATGACTAAAATGGTCATTGCCTTATTTACATGAGAAATAAAAGAATATGAATAAATACACTTACGTGAATAAGTATTTTCCAAGAAAAACTTAATCAAATAACTGCATTTATTTAGGATAAATAACTTACCAAAAAATGAACGGGACCAAAATTTTATCTATATATAATATCTATATGTTACATCAACATGGATTTGGGAATTTCATTTATTTTCTCATCAGCAGCTCACAAGTCACAAGTCACAATTACATTGTACACTACAAGGAGAATATATCACTAGTTAGCAAGCAGATCGCCATGGTTGACCGTCGATTCTAGCTCTAAATAGAATTCTTCTACGGTAGAACAGATACGGGGTCAGAATTCATTTATAATTTGGTGTATTGCTCTTTTTACTTCCACAATACTTGGTTTCTTTCCATTTACATTCTCCTTCACCTTCACCTGAAAGAAAAAAAAAAAAAAATAGAGGAAAAATTAGAAGCTGTTTAAAGAGGATGGGGCTGTTTGGCAAGTCATTTTGGGAAAATCTTTTGACAGTTTTGATAGTCAAAAGACATATTGAGCTTTTGCATAAGGTTTGAACAACCCAAAATTAGTTTGGTAGATATACATATTTCCGTACATCTTCCCGTGTCTTTCTGCACGAGAGTAAAATGCGAAAGATACGAAAAACTTTATTTGGAACTTTCCAAAATCAACCTAAAATGGGTTTTTCGTGCTTTTTCAGCTTTTGACGGATAGATATTTCGTAAATCAAACAGGAATAGATTGAAAATCAGTCTATCCGACTTATAAACAGCCAAAAGATCACTCGGAAAAACATGACAAACGAGGTCAATGACTATGGTACGATGGCTGTTTATGTTTGAAACTCGCCCATCAGCACCTTCTAGCCATTTTAAGTTTAGAAACCAATTTTATATTTAATTGAGACTTCTGTTTGAGAACTTCAAGCTTACTTTAGTGCAGTTCGATTTTTGCAGATGGCTTAACCGAAATGTCAGTCTGGTTCCATTTTCCGAACCAAACCAAACTGAATCGATGCAGAACACCCTTAACTCGGCCCAACTTAATTGTTCCCCCACGCAACTTGCACGGTTGCACCCCTAATTTCAGACACCGTACTGTAATGAAATCATTGTATTAAATAAGCATAATGGTTAAATAAGCATAATGAGTGAGCAGATAATAGCTGTCTGACATATATTTTAATTAATGTATTAAACAAAAATTATCTATTATTTTTATCAAAATAATTAAAAATAAAAACAATAAAAAAGAAAACCTAAACCTGTTGAAAATTGGAAATTATTAATATTTTCCTTTTTCATTGCTTTTTATTTTTAATTATTTTAATAAAAATAATAAAATAATGAATAATTTTGTACGTTTGCATGAAAAGCACATAAGACTATTAGGTGCTCATTGATGGTGCTTACCTAACGTGCCTACTATTAAATATTAGCAACCTAAACTGAAAAGTTTGAGTGTGAAATGGACCCAAACGTACCTTAGCTCGTAGCTCTGCATTGAAGATGCCGTTGGTTGATGAAGAATGAACGGCGGTGATCTCGAATCGGAGCTCCCGCAGCATCTGCATTATGTCGATTAGTAGTCCGTCCCTGTAAGGACACTGCATTTCCAGCAATGCATCACTCTCGATAATCGACACCTCAACCGTGTTCCCCACCATCCTACTCGGTCTTCGTCCCCCCGGTCCTTCTACTATTCTCAACTTCCTCTTATCCGATCCTGCGAATCCTCGGCTCCGTTCCGGCAGCGTAACCCCACTGTTTCCGTGCACGTTCCATTGCTCCTTGGAGCTGCTTGTCTTCTGGGTGTCCTCATTTCTGGGTCGTTGATCATTCTCCATCTGCCGGTTACGTGACTCGAGGTCCTGGATTTTTTTCCGAAGCTGTTTGACGTATTCGATTGTGTCCCCGAGTATGGACGCCTTGTCCATCTTGGTCACAAACGGGACCAATGATCTCAGTATGATGAACCGTTCGTTGAGCTTCTCGCGTCGCCGGCGTTCCGCTAGGACATGGTTCGCGCTGAGCTCATCTTGGGGTGTGCCCTTGCGGAACCGTGCGGCGGAGTCTCCGTCTCGGGATTTTGGTGAGTTCTCGTCGCGGTACTTGTTGTGCAGGAAGGGAACGGTGAAGAGAATGTATTTGAGGAGCCACTGCGACGTGCCTTCCAGCCGCAGGTGGAGGAGGTGATCGTTCCGGCAGTTCCACTTGGAAAACGCCGAGTGTGCAGAGTATCCGACGGGACCGACCGACGAGGATTCCAACCACCGGCTGGAATTCCGCTGGATGATAGTGGAGACTGTTTGAGAGTAGCGGCTGTCTTCTTGTGCCGATTCGACCATTTGAGGAGCTGCTTCGCCAATAAAGAAACGAAAACAAGTCCAAACGTGAGAGTCGCGCGTTTTCTGATTTTCACTCCGACTATAGAGGTGAGCACCTATTCTTTCTTTACTTTTAAAATTTATATTATTTTTATTAATTAAATTGAATAATTTAATATATAAATTATCATTTAAATTTTATAAATATTATATTTTACATTATTTATATAAATATTAAAACGAAAATAAATAATCAAATCACTTAACTAATAATTTCAAACGAGATCATGACTTTTGTAATTTTTAATTAAAAATGTTTTGAGACTTATCGGGTTGGTTTAGATAAAATAAACCCCTACACCTTAAAACAGACCTGGCTGGTTTCTGTTGTTCCAAGAATTTTGGAACCACACCCTACCCTCTAACAGATCAAATAAGGTTAATCCATGGGCAATTCTATTTGTTTCCGGGTAGAAATTTATTTACCCCTAACAAGCACGAGAATATGGACCAATCCACCATAATCGCTGGATCTGATGGATTGAGTGGTTTTACATGCCCTATGACCCAATTCGCTTGTGCATTCGGATTGGATTATGTGCAGGATCCTAAAAGGAAATGAATAATATAGGATCCGTATCCAACCCGAATTGGAGGTTTGCATATGTAATACATTCTATGCACCTTGGGATGCATAGATTGCCAAAGTTATCCAAAATTGAAAAAAAAAAAAAGCCTTTTTAATTGGATATCCAAACACAAAGTTATGCCCCCTGGAAGTTTGTATATACATTTATTTTGCAGCTTGTGAATCCTATCACTGGATTGAATGGGTTAATGGTCCAACTGCTTGTGTTTAATGTTTTTTGACTATGTTAAAGGTTTTTAATCAAAGGTTGGATTTTAAGAGAATCAAACCTAAAATCATGACGAGATGATAGTTTGAACAGTTCAATTGACTGGATCAACAATGGATTGAAAACACTTATAATATGCTTAAATGTTAAATAAATATCTATATTTTGTGTGTGTGTATGATAACATATACTATTAAGAATTCAGTTTATGGTAAGTCTGGTTTGGTTTTTGAAATTCAAAAACTTGACCAAAACCATAAAATTTGCTAAACTAGATCAGACTTTTTTTAAAATAATCCCATACCAAACTGCGAATTTCAATTTGGTTTGGTCCGCTTTAACAATCTGGACCATGTTCAGGGCCGGGTCTACTCGGACCCAGTCCTGACCCGACTCGAAAGGACGTATCAAATCAGGATATTCTCATCGTCGGCAGATACAAGATATCGAATGAAAAGATAGCCGTACAGGTGTACAACGTCCATGTGGCAGTGGCCAGTGTGACGGAGCTCTAAGAAGACGACAAAGATGATGCCAAACGACGCAGATCAAAAGGTCGTCAGAAAGAGTTCCAGAAGTTTGATATTCGTATTTCATGGGGCCCACTAAAAGTCCCGGAAACTCAGAAAGTGAAATGTACCAAACCCCAACCCCTACGTGCGAGCGAGAGAGAGAACGTGTGACGCGAGGCGCAATAAATCCGTGACGGGATCTGCTCCTTACAAATGTGCGCCTCACATGTACATCCACTGTGGATTGAGATGTGCGTGTGAAGCGCCAGGCGTGAGAAACAAATCCGGTTTCCAAAAATCCAACTACTAGTCTACTACGTATCAACGTACCCAAAGGTGGTGGCTGAAGACCGTTGCCCAGCTGATCCTGCTTTGACTGCGGCCACCTACGGGCCGATTCCGCCCGGTACGAGTCCCCTCGGCGTTGATGATCCTCTTGCCCGCCGGACTGGCTCGCCCCCAGAATGTGTACGTCCGACTCCAAGTTGTTCGACCCGTCGTCCGGCGATCCCATCCGGATGTCTTCCGACATCTCCAGCTGCATCAGCTCGCTTAGCTCGGCTGCCGCTTGAGCTGGCGTTCCACCTTGGTTGATCGGTGGGCATATGCGCCGCGGGTGTTGCGCGGCGTTGGGGTGACTGCCACGCCCGGTTTGGGCCTCAGAGTCGGACTCGACTTCATCCTCCTCCTCCTCCTCATCTTCTTCTTCTTCCTCATCGTTTTCATTGACGTTGGCGGGTGGGTCTGCGATCGTGTACACGGCGGGAAGGGGTGGGGACGAGTCGAACTGGTGACGATCTACGGAAGTTGCTGGGTTCGAGGTCGAGTGCTCGGAGAGGGCTGGCTTTGGGGGGTTGTGGTGTTCGACGAAGAAGCTTTTGACCTGTTGTATCAGTCTGAGGTCCTCCTGAACCTGCATTAACAGTCGTAAACGAAACGATAGTGAATCTGGGGGACCAAAATGAAGGAGTAAGAGCTTATTATATTAGCTTACTCTTTCAGTAGTGCCGAATTCGACAACGCCATCCATGAGAGGAATGCATATAACTGTCTGCAACATTAATTAATGCCACCATTTCATTCAAAATGAACAAGAAATCAAGCACCAGTCCTGCTATCCATTCTCTCGAAGTTTGAAATGATAAATAGAAATAGAAATAGAAATTAATTACCTGAATGCGAGCGCTCTGGTGCAAGACCAATGAAGTTGAAGAAAACGAAAAAGAAATGAAGATAATTAGTTCACTGGGGGGTTGGAATTGAAATTACAAGAGAAATGAAAATTTTCTGATTCAGAGAGTAATTTTCTCAAACACGATTCTCAAGTGAAATATTAATGCAACTCATTGATGTGACTTGAAGTTACATCTTCTTGGCTTTGGTCAATGTAGAATCGTTTTTCTAAAAATGGTGGGAGTCGTTGATGATTTGGTATCTTCTTGGTTGGTTCTCTAGAAGGTTTAGAAAAGCTTCTTTATCACCATCATCACCATGTCATCTGCAATTGACAATGTAAAAGTGTAGAAGAAACAAAAGAATGAAATCCATGATGGTACCTTGGCAAGAATAGACCTTGAAAACACTTTACTATCGACCTCATTCGCACCACTGAGCCATACATGATGCCGTCTCGCAAATGCCTTTCCCGGTAACCTACATAACCATAATAACCCATTAAATATTCTCAGATCAGAGAGGAGAGAGAGAGATGATGATGTATACACCACCATATATATATATATATATATATATTGGCTGAACTTATTCCTTCATAGATACTTGCTTGGATCTTGAATACAAACAAGATCAGCAATCAGACCTTCATTTAGTCCTCACATACTCACAGTGATAGCCATATGATCAGTTCATTCAAAGGGAATAAGAAATCAGATATGGCACACTAGTTCAGATTTGTCATGGTATTTGATCCAGAAATATGACTTTTTGAAGAAATTGAATTGGTTGACTATCAACAGGTGTAATTGCACAGTATCCACCAAGCATTCCCTCTGCAAAACTCGGACCCATTTCACCTGTATACACGTGTCTGAGAGAGAGAGAGAGAGAGAGAGAGAGAGAGAGAGAACTGGCTGCTATCCTGTGAAGGCAATAAAATTCAAACACATCCAAGAATTCTTCTCCATGTGCAGGGATATTAAACTGAAATTCTAAAGACAGAAACCAATGAATAAGAAAACTATAATTAAATATCAGAGAGAGAGAGAGAGAGAGAGAGAGAGAGAGAGAGAGAGAAAGAGGTAAGGTTGATGATAACTTACTCCACACCAGGCGCGAAAGAGAAGGAAACACACATAAGATAGAACCACTCAGTCTCTGTCAAGTCTTCCGGTGACAATGCAGCAGAAGGCCGGCGAGCCGGCTGGTTAGTCTCACTGCCTGACAATGACTCGTAGAGCTCTCTAAGCTGTTGACTCCTTTGAAGCGATGCCTCCTCAGCGCTCACCTCCATTGGTTGCACTGTTTTCCTGGTCTTTATCTGCCCATTGTAGTACCCATCTCCCCATACTAAGATCCTGATCAGCAACAGCTACAGTAGAATTAGTGTATTACATCATCATGACACTCAACAGAAATGATAATTTGGTAAAACTTGGATGAGCGTGTGATTGAGTGCTATTTTCTCTGTACCCTTGTGGGCAGATACGCCAGAAGAGGCTGTAAGTCCATTGGACTGATTGCACTGCAGATTTCAGCATCTGTTGCAGGCGATTACTCACTGGTGCAGCCATTATCTCTGTGCTGTCTGTACCCTTAATTAGATCCCCTCCTCCTCAATTGTCTGCCTGAGCCTGATGAAGTAAACTAACAGAGAAGATCAACTAGCCAAGATAAGACCCTTGTCACAAAGAAAAAGAGGATCTAATGAGACCCATCATGAGCAAAAAGGAAATAGGAATTGCTGAGTGAGTTTCAGGGAGGCGATCGATCAAAAGCTGGAGAACTTTGATAAAAAGGAGTAATCCAAGGTCCACATGTATAATTGCATGGTTGTTATGTTGGGAATCGGGAAGATCGGGCAGAGAGAGAGAGAGAGGAGAGAGAAGTAGTTAGGAGAAAGGGTTCTGTGGGTTTTGACTGGCAGTTCTACCGGATGGTTCTTACCTATATTCTTCTGTCACGTGTACTAATGGCTGTTTGATGCATGTCTATTTGGAATAAAAAGGAAGGAAAAAAGAAAACAAAGTAGAGGTGTAGACACTTGTTAGGTGATGGTATAGTGGGTATGACTGTAAGTTGGATGCTTAGATATGGATGGTCATCAATCACTGATCAATCAGGGAGAAGGAAATATATTCATAAAATAAAGTTGAAAAATGCTAAGCTCTTGATTTGCAGACCACCCTCTCCACCTCTAACCTCCCTCCCAATTGGTATCCTCACCATTATATTATATTAATTCCTTCTTCATTTCATTCCTGAATTTGAATCATACTCTCTAGATCTTTTTCTCTCTCTCTCTCTCACTTTTTAATGCGTATGATTGGACAGTGAAGTGTGAAAAATAAAATAAAATAAAAACCATCTCACTTGCTTAGTGTAAGCTCTCGTAGATATAGTGCTGACCTATCTAATTCTTGTTGTCGATTTTAAAAATAAATCAAAACTGTTTTATTTGAAAACAGATGGTTTTTTTATTAAGAAACACAAGAAACATGTTCTTGTTTTGTATGTGTGCAAGTTTTTTGTTTTCAAAAATTGAAATTAAAAACATGTTCTCAAATTTGGTTTCAAAAATATGTTTTCATCCTATTATTCAACATCACGTTTCATAGATCATGTAACTTCTATAATAGAAAATTTGTTTTTGCATGTTTTAAAAATCAATATATTGTTGGTTCCCAAAACATGTATTAATATATTGTTTTTCTTTGTTTGAAAACAAAAATAGAATTCAAGAACATGTTTTTGTTTTTTGTTGATGTAGCGATTTGAAAAATAAATGAAAACAAAAACATTCATATTATAGAACACCCCCCTAAGAGTAATCAAACCGGAGCATGCAACCATCTGATTTCTAAGCCCCTCTCCTAATGAGCTCATGAGTCACTTTGCTTCCTTCTCTTCCCCAGAACCACACATTTCTAGGATATAATTAAACACAGATTATTATTCAAAAAGGGCCAAGAATCGGTGCTAGTAACAAGAGACTTGAACTTCACAGTCAGAATCAGAATTGAAATTGGAATCAGGATTGGAATCTATTGGAATCGGAATTGAAATGTTCTATTCCCATAGTCTGTTTGGTGTAGACAAAAATTGAAATTGGAATTAAAATCAATTGGAATGAGATTTTATTCACAAGGGAGGGGAGGGAATGGTCAATCCCTCAAATGGGGAAATGATATTCCATCAGGAATGGGAATAAAATTTCAACTCTGTTCAACCAAACAGTTGGAATTGGAATGACCCATTCCGATTCTACTTCCAGACCTCTATTCCCACAAACCAAACGGACCCTAAGAATAGAAAAATTACACAATGCCCATTTCTACCACCTATGTACATACCTGGATTCAAACATTCCCATCCACATTGACTTTTATATAACCCTCCTTAGAAGCCTTCCACAAAAAAAAAAAAAAAAAAAAAAAAAAAAAAAAAAAAAAAAACAAAAAAAATTCCACTCACCATCCTGTTAGCCGTTAGCCAACAGAATAGTAAGACTAGGATTAGGCAAGGAATGATTAAATGGAAATTCATTTCTGGCTTTCCATACAAATCACATCAAAACAGCAAAATAGTTAGTCTCATGTTTGGATCAGACACACATCCGATGGGTATTTGGTATGGTGCCCATCTAGTTCTATCGTGCAGTATATTCCATATTCAATCAGATACATCCTATGTGTCCTACCTGACCCCTTAGTAGAAATAAATGTAGGGCTTGGATGGTCTCCAAGGAGATTCAAACAATGCCCAAATCCAATGGTTGAAATTCACTTGGTTATACTGATTTCTTAGATCTTGAGGGGTAGGGGTGTTCATGAAAAACCGAAAAACTGAACTGAACCATAAAATGTGGTTAATTGAATTGATCAGTTCGATTTTTGTTTGGTATTTTTGAAAATTTGAAGAATCGGTTCGATTTTCGGTTAACCTATAAAAAACCGATGGTTAACCAAATCGATCGGTATATATATTTATATGCATATTTTATATATATTTTTAATATATGTCACATATTTTCTATGTTATATAAATATATATTCA
Source organism: Nelumbo lutea (assembly GCF_056320005.1). NCBI lineage: Eukaryota > Viridiplantae > Streptophyta > Magnoliopsida > Proteales > Nelumbonaceae > Nelumbo > Nelumbo lutea. Next base: position 92,304,843 of record NC_142687.1, on the reverse strand, counting down.
TTATATATACATATATTATATTTATAATAATCTATTTATAAATATATTATATATTTTTAGAACATTTATAATATATTATATATCATTTATTATTTATAATATATATTATAAATATAAAAAAACGAAGAACCAAAGAACTTAATCGGTCAAAAACCAAAACCGACGGACCAGTTAACTGGTGGTACCAATTCGATTTCGGTTTGGAGAAATAAAAAACCAGTGGTATCGGTTCAGTTTGCAAAAATTGCCCATGGTTCAATTAACTGAACCGTGGATACCCCTATTGAGGAGGTGTTATACAAGATGGATGAAAATTGATGGTGGGTATGGACTGATTCAACCCATACCATTTTAGGTGCAGTGAAACAATTCACACTTAGAGGGGTTTTGAGGGTGTATTAAAATAATCTATACCATACTTTTTAATTTCATGCATCTTACATACAACTTATATTAACTGATATCATAAAAATTACAACCAATCAAGTGTTTTTATCAAAATTCATGGGATTTTTAATTGGTCAATGTTCTTTTATTATCATACCTTTTCGGCATCACAAATTTTTGTAAAAAGACGATGAGAATAAAAGATTCCAATCGAACAATCCCGATTCCTTGTGGACTTGTGATTGATCGAGTAGATAGAATTGGTCCAACTGCATTTAACATGTCTCCTGCTGAGAGGATGGGACTATAATTTAATTGTTTTGGAGGTCTTGAATGGTTTACTTGAGTCGAAAGGAACATAGAAAATAAAGTAATAGAAGATAGAATAAATAATCAGTTGAAATTAATGCCATAAAGAGGTTACAAAACTTAATTTTCATTTTACTTTAATTGACCTTTCTTTCATTAAATTACTCCCTGCCACATAGTATAGTTTGGACCAGTCCACACCCACCAATTTTTCATCCACATTACAAAACACTCCCTAAATGAAGTCTTGATGCCTCGAGGTAATGATCTGGTCTCATATTATCTAATCACATAGTCAGATCTACAAAGACGTAACTTTAGTTAACATTTATCATTCCATTACTTCTCATTTATGAGGTTTGGTATTTAACCTACAAGGGTAACTTACTCTCAGCCATTTAGCTCTTTTGAAGGTTTTTATTTTATCAACCAATTCTGAACTATTCCCATGGCTTTCTTGCGTTGCTGTCAAGTTTGTCAGATTTACTCTTATCCCTTTCTCATTACTCCACTAAGTTTGCTTTAGTTGTCAACCAATTGGCTCTCTTTCGTATGGCTGAAGTTGATGAAATAAATTACTGATTGTTTTGTCTTTAAATGGATTAAATAATTAAATATTCAAGAGTGTGGCAATCAACCCAACTTCAGCTAAAGCCATTAAGTCGTTTAGTTCAGTCAATCACTTCTGGGCCTTCATTCACTTGAGGGAGGTTGTTCTTGTGATATTCTCATTAGCAATATCATTCACAATGACTTCATATTTCTTCATTCTAACTTGTACATATTTTCTTCAAAAAGCAAACCAGATATCAAGGCAAATCAAACGGTTTCCCAGATAATTTATTCAATATGATTTTCTTGTAACTTCTGTCATCATCTTGCCAAAAAAAAAAAAAAAAAAAAAACAAAAATAGTAATTTTAGAAGGTTGAATTCTGTATTCATCATAAATATAAATATGTTTTGCACGAGTTCGGCTTCAGTCAGGGCAAGGCTCGTTCAAGCAGCTTTTACTGCCTTCTATTGAAAATATCTGCTTGTATGCTTTATTTTCATGAGATATTCCCAATGCCAGGCTGCAAAAGGCAATTAGAATGGTGTAGGCACAGGTTTGCCCTGATAGAAGCCGATCTTGTTTTGTGCACATTGGAAACATATCCCGTATCAGCTTTTGAATCCACATTAGCTCCCCACAGAGTGCATCCCACATGTGCCCTACATCACATCTCAGTGTGCATTGAGAATATCTCCCATGATTTTCAAAAGAGAGATGTTTCCAATACAAGGTCGGGATGTGATGTGGGGCATGCTCCATGGGGAGCCTATGCGAATTCAATTGGAGGGGAGGGGGTCCCCGAGGTTAATCATTAACATCCTTCTTTTTTTTTTTTTATGGGGCTATATAGAGATCACATCAGCGGCCCATAGGCACATCTCAACATGCATTAAGAACATCTTCCCAACACATGGTTGGAATGTGCTGCAGGGCATTGTGGGGGCCTCCTGTGGGGCGCTAATGTGAACTTGGGCCTTGGAGCTATGGGTATTTTTTGGACAGAGAACACCTAATAAAGTTCTCACTTCTCACCATCAATAGACTTCTCCAAACTCTTCTTTTTTGCCATGGAAAATCTTAGTGAGCATATATTATTTTTATGGTAATTTTGCCTTGGATTTAGTGCATTGATGCAATAGTAGAGTTCATACAAATACTTTTAACCTTGGTTGATTTCAACTGTGAAAAAAATACAATGTTGCTGCCCATAACATAATTTTAGCCAAATGAGCTCCTTGGAATAACATTGACAAAATTTTGTTCCTTTCTGCAGAACAGAGCTGGAGCTCCAAAAAGAAAGGACAAAGAAGACAGGAAAATGCCCATCACCATTATTTTAGGGGAATCAGTTACATCCAATAGCCTGTTTGTTATTCCATTATCTAACCCAGTAGGGATGAAAAGCTTCACCAACCACTCCAACTTTTGACCACTTATTATATGAAGTTTTCTGCTTGATTAGATCAGTCTGGAAGGTCAAGAACAAAAAAAATGCACGAGGGAATAACATAAAGTCCAAGCAGAGTTCCCGAGGCTCAGGAGACCAACATCAGACTGGATTTGTTTTTGCCAAGCACATTCCATATAGGCCCATCCGAGGGTTGGTGAAGAACTGAAGAGGAAAGTGTGCCTCTTCTACCATTCAAACCAATCACTCTCAAATTTGGAAACTACAGACAACAATGTTGAAAATGTGGCTTCACCAGAAGAGAACCGTACAAGTGATTATTGTCTCCTAGAAACCACTGATGTGGTCCCCACCTCTTTCTATTGTACTCGTATACAACTACTATGTGCTCCCCACCTCTTTCTCTTGTACTCATATACAACTACTAGTTATTTACGTGTCAGTCCATAATTAGTTGTTAGTCTTTTATTAAGACTTTTTTTATCAATAGTCTTTTATTAAGACTTTAATTGTTGTCTTTTATTAGGATTTTAATTTTGCCATGTAAGCAGTCTTATCCTTACTTCAGAATTAATATAAATAGAAAAAGGGGACGGCAGATTAACCTCTTTTCTAAAATCCTTCCTTCGAAATCTTCTTTTCTTCTTTTCTCTTCCTCTCTTTCTCTCCTCTCATCCTCTTAATTTCCCATTGATTATACACCACAGAGCTTAGGCTGTCAGTAGTCTCATACGACTACATGGTATTAGAGCCAACCTAGGAAATCTTATGATAGTCTGACATGGCTGGTTGCATAAGAATTTCCTAGGGTTGGAAATTTTCCAACAAAAAAGGATCATCGGTTGAGTCTTGGAGATTGTTGGTGAAACATCAGAGGATGACCAGCAATCAGAAAATCAGAAGGAAGAACCCTCAAGATTAGGGTTCAGACTTATCTTTGAAGGTTGCAGCCAGAGTTTTGCTGAAGTTCAAGATTCTAGTTTCTTGACTGTCGCCAATTCTAGGGCTGCAGTTAGTTTCAGCCTTGCACTCTAAGTTATACTTCGAAGGTTATCTTTTTTGGGTGGATTGCTGACCTAGAAGGATAAAGTAGGTTCGGCTGATAGCAAATTCTGCGTGTAATTACCCAGTCTCAGTGATACAAAAGGCATTTGCTAATCTTTTCTTGACAAAGAATAGAGTTTAAGAACCAAGGGGAAAACTATTTAGGGGTTGGTGGTGCTAGTAGCATACCTAAGAACAGTTTTCAGATTACCACTGTAAAATTTGATGGGTCAAACTACCTAGAGTGGGCCCAATAAGCCATGATGGCTATTGGGGGTAGAGGAAAACTAAGTTATTTACTGGGAGATGTCAATCAACCAACCAAGGAGGACTAAACATATACCTAATGGGTTCAGGAGAATTATTTGGTTATGACATGGCTGTGTAACTCCATAAAACCACGTATTAGCCAAAATTATTTATGGGCAAAAGCAGCTAAAAAAATTTGGGATATCATGAAAGAAACCTACTACCAAATGGGTTCAGGATGTTGGAAGCTACACCCTCATCTAGTTCCTGCAAAACTCAGGAACAAAAAGGGGAGTGCTGATACAATTGTTACTAATGATTGTGCAATCTCATCAGGCACAAGAGAAGCACCAACCTCATCAGGTTGGTAATTCAACATCATCATCTCAGCCAGTCACAACATTAGCTCCTCCCACCTAAGCATTTGCTCATTTAGGTACACGGGCCGCAGCTTATCATGCTTCAGCTCCAGGTAACATTGAACATTGTTGGGTAATAGACTCAGGTGCATCTAATCATATGACTAGTTTGCCTTCACTATTTATTACCTATCACTTATCTTCTGGTAAAGACAATGTGTCTATTGTTGATGGGATCACTTGTTCCCATTTCTAGCAAGGGAGACATCAAGTTGTCTAGTGCCATTTCCCTGTCTTCTATTCTGCATGTTCCTAAACTTTGCACCAATTTACTTTCAATTAGCAGCATTACTAAAAACCAGAATTGCTCAGTAACATTTTTTCCTGATCGATGTGTTTTTCAGGACTTGGAGACAAGGAAGGTAATTGGGACTGGCCATGAGACAAATGGAATCTATCTGCTTAGAGGAAGTCCACAGTGGGACGATAGTGAAGTTAGAGGATCTTTTGTTTCTCAGTCTATTAGTCAAGTCATGCTTTGGCATAACTGATTGGGTCATTTATCCTTTAGGTTTTTGAAAAGCTTGTTTCTTAGTTTATTTGAATCTATCCAGATGTCCAATTTAAAGTGTAAAAGTTGTGAGCTTGCAAGGAGCATTGTAGAACAATATATTCATTAAGTAATAAGAGTAGTGTTCCTTTTGCATGTCCAATTTAAAGTGTAAAAGTTGTGAGCTTGCAAGGAGCATTGTAGAACAATATATTCATTAAGTAATAAGAGTAGTGTTCCTTTTGCCATTGTGTTCCGATGTTTGGAGACCATATCACATCACTGCTATGGAGGGTACAGATACCTCTTACTGTTTGTTGATGACTATACCCGGTTTTCTTGGGTCTACTTGATGCGTTTTCGAGATGAGGTCTCTACCCTAACCCAGACCTTTCATCAGATGATTTTAACCCAGTTTGGGATAAAAATCAAAATTTTCAGATCCGATAATGCGAGAGAATATTTTAAAACATCACTAGCCTCTTATTTTCTTGACCATGGGATTATCCATCAGACTATCTGCCCCCATACCCCTCAGTAGAATGGGGTGGCTGAGAGAAAGACTAGGCACATATTGGAAGTAGCTAGAAGTATCATATTCAACTCTAATGTGTCCATACATTTCTGGGGAGATGCCATTTTCACAGCTGTATATCACATCAACCGAATTCTTTCATGGGTTCTTGACATGGAACCCCCATTTACTCTTTTATATCCTGATAAAGAGTTGTTTTCTATCCCTCTTAAAACCTTTGGTTGTATCTACTTCGTGCAAACTCTTGGCCCCCACTGTTCCAAATTTGACCCTAAAGCCTCAAGATGTATTTTCCTTAGTTATGTACAAACTCAAAAGGGATACTACTGCTACGAACTTGCTTCAAGAAAGTGATTTGTATCCATGGATGTTACCCAAAGGGAAGAAACCAATTGGATATAGATGGGTGTTTACTTTGAAACATAATGCTGATGGTTCCATTGAAAGATATAAGGCCCGGTTAGTTGCAAAGGGTTTTATTCAGACTTATAGTATAGATTACTTAGATACTTTTGCACCAGTAGCAAAAATGACCACTATCAAAGTGTTATTATCTCTTGCAGCCAGTTATTCTTGGCCATTGTTCCAAATGGATGTTAACAATGTCTTCCTCAATGGAGACTTACAAGAAGAAGTGTACATGCAGTTACCTCTTAGTTTTTATAGTACAGAGACAGGTAAGAATGCTTGTCAGTTGAATAAAGCTTTATATGGACTAAAACAGCCACCCAGAGCTTGGTTTGATAGATTCAGACAAGCCCTTGAAAAGTTTGATTATGTGCAGGCTCAATTAGATCACACTTTGTTTATTAAGAAAGTTGTATTTCCTTGACTCTACTTGTTGTATATGTAGATGATATTGTAGTAACAGGGAGTGATAACAACAAAATTGAGTCTCTTAAGAAACTTCTCCATCAAGAATTTGAGGTAAAGGACCTGGAAGAGCTACGATATTTCTTGGGTATTGAAATAGCTCGATCCAAGCATGGAATATTTGTTTCTCAAAATATATCATTGATTTGTTAGAAGAAACAGGAAAAATTGGGTGTTAAGCTAGTTGATACACCTATTGAACATAATCACAAAATTAGTGCAGAAGGTGGAGGGACTTTTAAAGATAAAACTATGTTCAAAACTACCCACCTACTTGTTGTAAGAGGATATTGGCATATTTAAAGAGGTCCCCAGGCAGAGGTGTATCATTTAAGGATAATAATCACATGAAGATAAAAGTTTACACAGATGCAGATTGGGCCGGTTGTGTTAATGATAGAAGGTCTACATCTGGATATTGCACCTTTGTATGAGGTAACCTTATTTCTTGGAGGAGTAAGAAACAAAATGTTGTTTCTCGTTCTAGTGCTGAAACTAAATATCGGTCCACGGCAAATGGTGTGGCTGAAATACTTTGGTTGAAATCACTGTTTGATGAATTGAGTATTACCTATGAGAAACCTCTAACGTTGTACTGTGATAATCAGGCTGCTATTAATATAGCTCATAACCCGGTACAACATGACAGAACCAAGCACATTGAAGTCGATCGACATTTTATTAGGGAAAGAGTTGCATCTCAAGAAGTCTATCTTTCATATATCAGCTCCAACATGCAGTTTATTGATCTTCTCACCAAGGCAGTTTCAAAGAAGGTTAGAAGCAAATCTATGCAAGTTGGGAATGACAAACATCTATTCCCAACTTGAGGGGGAGTGTAGAAACCACTGATGTGGTCCCCACCTCTTTCTATTGTATTCGTATACAACTATTATGTGATCCCCACCTCTTTCTCTTGTACTCGTATACAACTAGTTATTTAAGTGTCAGTCCACAATTAGTTGTTAGTCTTTTATTAGGACTTTAATTGTTGTCTTTTATTAGGATTTTAATTTTGTCATGTAAGTAGTCTTATCGTTACTTCAGAATTAATATAAATAGAAAGAGGAGGGCAGCAAATTAAGCATCATCTTCTTTTCTGAAATCCTTCATTCGAAATGTTCTTCTCTTCTTTTCTCTTCCTCCTCTCATTCTCTCCTCTCATCCTCTTAATTTCCCATTGATTATACACGACAGCTTGGGCTGTCAATAGTCTCATACGACTACAGTTTGAATTTTCCCAACAGAATAGGATTATTGATAAAAAAGCAGATTCCACAAGACAAGCTAGGTTGTAGTTTTTTTTTCCCAGAATATTTGTTCTCACTTCATTAACAAGTGCTGAAATTTGCAGTTCAATAACATATATGTCTCTTATTTTGGTGGAATGTGATAATTTTGGTCTGAAAACAAGACTACACATGGATCACATGTAACTTTATATCTGATCCAAAATTACCTCTGCACCCGAAACCTGGAATTCAGATGGAACTTTTTCTACATTCAGAACCTTGACCTTCCCATCTACCACATAGGCAGACCATCTGAACAATATCAACACAGGTAAGACTATCAAAACCAAAGAAAGAGGATGATCAGGCTTCAAGAAAAAATCTAAATATTTACCTACTCATCTATGACAGTGCAGAAACATGTATTTGGACATTGAGGCTCTGTTTGTTTGCAGTGCAAATCTAAATTGAATATAAATTTTGCACCCAGTTCAGTTTTGCATCCATTTATTTGTAACTATGATTTGCACTCCTCTCTGATAAAAAAAGTTGTACTTTTTACTTATTTGCATTCATTGGCACTGCAAATTCTTTGCATCTCAAAAACTGATAAAAAATTTGCACCAAATTAGACAACATAAGGTGGGGACAACATAATTTTACTCTTCTCACAGACAAATTAGACAAAGTCAAATCTGAAACAAAAGCTAACCAGAATTTATACTGTGCCTATTTGCACTTCCGTGCATTTATACCAATGTAAATGAAATTTGCACTGCAAACAAACTGAGCCTGAGGGACAGAAATAGCAGAAATCAAGGGAAAATGTGTAAAGATAATCAAGGCAAACCTTTGTGAACGAGGTCCAAGCAAAGCAGCAGAGAGATCTAACCCCAACTCCAAACTTTTGTGGAAGTTCCCATCAAAGTCACCATAAAATTCAATCTAGAAATGCACAACAAGTAATATTTATATAAGCTGCTATATTTGGACTAGACCCAGTGACAGAAGATAAATAAATAATTAAACTGGAGTTGCAATGTGGTAAGGATGCTGAGCAAGACAAAAGCCCATTTAAGTCAGTCAGGCCCGTCAAGAAGGTGTACACCAGAGGTCCAAGTAAGCAAGTTGAATACCTGTTGGTTGTAGGCAGTTGTAACAAAATTAACCAAATGTTAAGGCTGTATAAAAAGAGGAGAAACAGGAATAAGAAATCAAAGTTTTCCCTTCAAAATTGCTCTCTCTCTCTGAAGGTAGAGTCTCCCTCGAAGTTAGACTCCTGCGGTGAGAAAGAACTCACCAATTCTGGTATCAGAGCTCACAAGAAAGATCAAGATGACTAACTCCCAATCTGCCTCCATAGAAGACCAAGTTGATCTGATTGAAGTGGATCTGCATAAGTTCACCAGCGAATTCAGGGACATCAAGGAATCCCTTGCAATCTTGATTGCATGAAGTGAAAAATCCAACACTACAACGAATTTTAAAGAAGTAGAGGCAGAGGACTCCAGCCAAGGTAGCGCAAGAAGAAACGGCGGAAGCTACTCTTGAGTCTCGAGTCAGCAGGATAGACTTTCCCATCTTCAGTGGCCTTGTCTTGGATTATCGAACAGAGAAATATTTTGAACTACAAGAAACCGCCAGACACTAGCCATGGCTTCAATCTAATTGGAAGGAGAAGCGAACAACTGGTTTTAGTGGTACAAAAGATCACATCCTCAACTGACGTGAAACGACTTCATAGAGGCTCTCGGCATCAGATTCGAACCATCCTACTTTGAAGATTTCAATGAAGCATTGGCCAAGATTCATCAAGTAGGGACAATATGAGAATATCAGGTGGAATTTGAACGGCTGGCGACAAGGGTACAGGGTTGGCCAAAGCAAGCCCTCATCAACTACTTTGTTAGAGGTCTCCAAGATGATCTTCGAATGGAAGTCAAGGCCATGCAGCCAAATACGGTAGCCACAGCAGTCGATTTAGCTAGACTCCATGAAGAACAAATCAACGGACTGAAGAAGAATTGACCATTGGGACCCATCCTGAAGACACCATCGTATCTGAAAGGGCATTCCATGCCACAACAAGCCCATGTTATTCCATCAAAAAGACTATCCTAGGTGAAGATGCAAGATCGACGAGAGAAAGGCCTCTATTTTAATTGCAAGGAAAAATTCTCCCCTGGCCATCAACTCATCGCTGCAAGAAACAAGAAGCATTCTTGCCACAAACTGACTATAACGAATGGGAAGAACTTGTTGAGAACATAGGCAAATCAAAACAAGAAAATCAAACCCAGTGAACCAGCTATCTCTCTGCAAGCCCTTACAAGTATGCATTCGACCAGAACAATGAGGGTGGTGGGTCAGATTCGAGGCCAACGTGTCTCGGTGCTCATCGATAGTGGAAGAACTCTAAATTTTGTAACACTGGTGCTCACCAAACAATTGGAGTTACCCGTGCAACCACTGCTCCATTCTCTGTACATAGCAAATGGGGGAGGTATACGGTGCGAGGGGGTTTGTTCCAAGGTGGCATTGCTCATTCAAGGATGTGGATTTAAGGTGGACCTTCATTCGTTGGACTTCTATGGATTGAACATCGTATTGAAAATCCATTGGTTAAGCGAATTGGGCCCAGTGACACATGATTTGGCCAAGCTCACCATGGATTTCATCCAAAATGGGAAGCCATGCCACATCAAAGGGATAGGGCCAAACACAATCCAATTGAGTTGTCTACAAACCTTACTTAAGGACTGTCAATCAACAGCAAGTACCACTCTTATGAGTCTAGGCCTTAGCTACTTAGTTCCGACTCTCTCAAATGGGGGGACTTCAAAAGCCTCAGAAGCCCAAGGGACTGAACTTCAATCGTTGTTGCAAGACTACTCAAACATCTTTCAAGAACTGACAGCGCTGTCGACATCTAGAGAACAAGATCATTGGATTTCGATACAACCGGGAGCATCACCAGCAAACGTATGGCCTTATAAGTATCCGCACTGGTCATAAGACAAAAATCGAGATGGTGAAGGAACTACGAGACAAAGGTATGATCCAACTCAGTACCAGTCCCTATTTGGCCCCCGTACTTTTAATTAAAAAGAAAGATGGAACTTGGCGTTTCTATATAGATTACCGTGCATTAAATAAAATCATTTTGAACACATGATGAGCTCGGGTTGGCCACTCATTTTTCCAAGCTGAAGTTAAGAGCAGGGTATCACTAGATTAGAGTGCACCCCCATGATGTCTATAAGACAGCATTTTGAACACATGAGGGCCATTATGAAATATGAATTTTTGGTGATGCCATTTGGCCTCACTAATGCACCCTCTACGTTCCAATCACTAATGGATGAAATTGTCCAGCCATTCTTACAGCAATTTATATTGGTGTTTGACAACACTCGCAAAGATTGGACTTCTCACATGCAGCATTTACATACTAGCTGTATGCCAAAATGCCCAAATGTGATTTTGGAAAGAAACAAAGTCCTTATCTTGGGCATATCGTCTCAGCTGGTATAGTAAAAGTAGACCCAAAAAAGGTTCGATACATTCTGGAATGGCCCCAACCCACTTAAGTTAAGAATCTCCAGAGTTTCTTGGCCTTGCAGGATATTATCGCCGCTTTATGCAGAATTATGGGACTCTGGCAGTCTGGCTGCTCCCTAACACATTAACTAAAGAAGAACGGTTTTGAGTGGTCTAAAGTAGCTGAGTCCGCCTTTACTACATTGAAGCAGGTTCTCACTATACCTCCGGTGTTAACATTACTGGACTTTTCTAAAGAATTTGTGGTGGAATCAGATGTGTCACGAGGATAGGAGCTGTTTTACTACAGGAAGGAAAACCAGTAGCTTACTTCCGCAAAGCCATCCCAAAACAAGCCCAAGGAAAATCAACATACGAGAAAGAATTGATGGTTGTGGCCCTTGTAGTCCAGAAGTGGAGGGTAATTACTGGGCCGCCATTTTACTATCCACATAGATCACAAATGTTTAAAACATTTGATGAAACAACCGGACCTATCAGATGTTCAAACAAACTTCTAGGTTTTGATTTCACAATTGAATACAAACCAAGTCCTACCAACGTGATTGCTGATGCACTCTCATGACAGCATGAATTGGGCCAATTATCAGTGTCTCAACCCATTTACCCCTTGGCGGGTCAGCTGAAAGAAGAAGCCTTTCAAGATGAACACCTTACCAAAATACAGAATGAGCTGGTGCAAGGCAAGGGCCATCTACCTGGATATTCAGTTTTCAATGGCATCCTAATGTTCAAGGGGAGAATGGTTATTCCAGTGTAGTCAGCTCACATCCCAGCCCTCCTGGAATTGTTCCATGCCTCTCCAGAAGATGGTCATTCAGGAGTCTTGTGCACTCAAAAAGGATGGCTTCACATTTCCACTGGGTAGGCATGAAAAAGCACATACATACTTTTGTATCCCACTGCTCCACGTGCCAAAGACACAAGTATGATACCCAAACACCAGCTGGATTACTTCAGCCTATCCCACTTCCTGATCAAGTCTGGGAGGAAATCACGATGGATTTCATCATAGGCCTTCCGGCTTCATCAAGCAAGACAGTCATTGTAGTCTTTGTGGACAGACTCTCTAAATAAGCCCACTTTGCACCATTGGCCCACCCATATACAGTGGCACAAGTGGCCAAGCTTTTATTCAGGAAGTCTCACAGCTTCATGGGACACCAAGAGATATCATTTCAAGTCATGATGCAGCCTTCATGAGCAAATTCTGGTCTGAATATTTCAAGGCCCAAGGAACCAAGCTACATTGCTCAACCAGCTACCATCCACAAACAGATGGCCAATCCGAGGTGGTTAATCGTACACTAGAAACTTATCTACGAGGTTTTACAAGTGATTACCGCCAGGCATGGCTCAAATGGTTACCATGGGCCGAGTATTGGTACAACACCTCGTACCACAATTCACTACAAGCAGCCCTATTCAAAGCTCTCTATGGATGAAACTGCCATCCTTAATACCCTATGAAAAAGGCTCAACTGCAGTGGCGGAAGTGGATGAGTATCTAACCCAGAGAGATGCTGTCATTGGGGACCTTAAAACCAATCTTTTACAGGCCCAACAACAATGAAAAAACACTATGACAAGAAGCAACGGAATGTCTCTTATGAACCAGGAGACTAGGTCTATCTAAAACTTCGGCCATATAGACAGAGTATCCTGGCAAAAAGAATCTCCCAGAAGCTGGCTCTGTGATTCTATGGATCATTTCAAATCCTTGAAAAGGTGGGTAAGGTTGCCTATAAGCTAGACCTGCCAACATCATCCAAGTTACACTCCATCATCCATGTTTCTCTGCTGAAGAAACACCTAGGGCCAAAGGCTCCTGTTTCACCAACACGACCAGAATTCTCAGAAGAGGGAACCTTGATGCCAGAACCAGCTGAAATCGTGGACTTCAGAATCACCAAGAAGGGTAAGGCCACAATTCAACAAGCCCTGGTTGTTTGGAAGCATCTCCCAACTGAAGATGCCACATGGGAGGACTACCACACTATCTTGCGCCAGTTCAGTCATCTCAACCTTGGGGACAAGGTTGCTCTCATGGGGGATGGAATTGGTAAGGATGCTGAGCAAGACAAAAGCCCATTTAAGTCAGTCAGGACCATCAAGAAGGTGTACAGATCACCTCTGTCTTCACTGTTCAGTTTCCTCCTTGGTGTGGGAACATTTCCTGAAATATATGGACATCAACTGGGTTATGCCAAGGTCGGTCAAGGAGTTGCTGTGCTGTTGGAACGTTAAAGGCCTAAGCTAGAAAGGAAAATTAGTGTGGAAGACCATTCCTGCAGCTGTCTTGTGGTCCATTTGGACTGAAAGGAACAATAATTTTTTTTGTAATAGAGCTAAAAGTCCTGAAGAGTTAGTGCAGAGAGCTGTGGGCAAGCTGTTCTCTTGGGTGTCTGTCACTGAGAGGTTTAGACACCTAAACTTGTCTCTCTTGTTTCGGTGTCACTCTTGGTGGACTGTAACATGTCTTGTTGTCAGGCTGTCATTTTGACCTGGGTATTGTTGTATTTTCTCCTTTCTGTTTGAATCAATTTACCTTACCTTTTCAAGGTGTACACCAGAGGTCCACATAAGCAAGTTCAATACCTGTTGGTTGTAGGCAGTTGTAACAAAATTAACCAAATGTAAAAGCTGTATATAAAAAGGAGAAACAGGAATAAGAAATCAGAGTTTTCCCTTCAAAATTGCTGCCCCTCTCTGAAGGTAGAATCTCCCTCAAAGTTAAGACTCCTAGGGTGAGCAGGAACTTTTTTTTTTATTGGAAGGGTGAGCAGGAACTCACCATAATGATATTGCCATCATCATCATCCAAGCCTTATCCCAACCATATGGGGTCAGCTACATGAATCATACTTCACCATTCCATTTTGTTTAATGTCATACACATTATTAAATTCTTAGTGCTTAAATCATTTCTTATTACTTCAACCCATGTCCTTTTTTGTCTACCCCTACCCCTTCTAGCCCCTTCAACTTGCAACAGATCACTTCTTACAGGTACTTCCAAAGGTCTTCTATGGACATAACCAAACCATCTTAGTCTACTTTCTCTCATTTTCGAATGACCTTATACTTTCTAATTTGTCCACTCATCCATCTCAGCATGCACATTTCTGCCGCACTCATTTCTTGGACATATTGTTTCTTTGCTGCCCAAGACTCTATTCCATATAACATATCTGGCCTTACAACTGTTTTATAGAATTTTCCTTTTGTTAAATCTGTTAATATCTATGTAATATGTGTCACAGGGACACTATAGTCTTTTGTATTCTTATTATTAAGTCATGTGACCCTAATATAAATAGAAGAGCTGGTCCCACCAACATGACTTTTGACTCTCTAACCTTCATTTCTCCCTTCCTCTCTTCTCCTCTCTCTTCTTTCTTCCTTCTTTCTCCTTTTCTCTTTATTTCTTACTTTCATCAAGACAACGCCTTTTTCATCTAAAAATTGCCATCATTATGCAGATAATAATTGAAGAAGTCAGAGGAGATATTGAGAGAAATTCCCACAACACAAATCACTAAACAGAAACCTCATTTATCAACTCAACGTCTCAACCCTAAAGATACCAACTACAAAGACTTTCTTTTTACTAAAACTCCTAAAACAATTCAAGAACCCATTAGGCTATTACTAATCCTACCACAAAGACTTTGTTTCCCATTCTTCCTCCTTACTTTTCTTATTATTTTTCAAATAGAATTTTAGAAAATTGACAATTGAAACAAAAATTGAATTAGAATTTATTCCTTACTTTTGTGGCTTGTGTAAAATCTCAGGCTAACAAGCATGAGAAGATGGATTTGAGTCTGAGAGCATCCACTTTGTGCAAAAAACTGCTGAAGGATAGGTCTATATCCAGTCCAGCCCTCCCAGGACACTAGATACCCAGGACCAAGATTGGGTAGTGGTCCTTAATTTGTTGCTTTACTTCAGTTAATCATAAGTTTGTATTATTACTAACTAGTAGAAAGAATATGCAGCTGCACATTGATGGATCCAAAGTTGTGGAAACTGGAAACATGTCTTCATTGAAAACAACAGTGTTGTATTTTCATAAAGAAATGGTGACAACATGAAGCCACTTGCCAAGGCAAGTTTTGGCACATAGAGTAAAAATGGTTGTGTTTAAGCACAAAAAAAGGGAAAAAAAAAGACATGCAGCTATGATATACTATTAGTTAATTACATATTTATTAATGTTTCTTATTGGTGGATGACATATGCTTTTATCAATAACTGTGAATTTTATTAAAATAGAACATGTAAATGGTGCATACAAGGTTATAATGCAGTACATGAGAGATAAACCCTCTTATCTCTTGCCAAAGAATCTTTCTTTTTCTTACAACTGAACCCAAAAGATTTGATCTCTCCCCACCCCTTCTTTAGCTAAGGTATCTGGCAATGCATTATCACTTCTTTTGACCCATTGTAGCCTCAATTTCATGTCTTTTTTCCAGCCATCTGAATTTCTCTCTCATTGCTGTAACTCCACATCTTTGCCTCCTCATTTTGTTACTAGTAGTCCACTACCAATTTAGAGTCTCCTTAGATGGCTATCTTTTTTATATTCAAATTCCTTGCCCTTTGTACTTCCTTCGGTGTAGCCATAACTTCAGCCCTTAGAAAATCATCCACTCCAGGTGGGCTTGAGCATAAAGCAATTATTTGGCTCTCAATATCCCTAAGCATTGTTCCTATTCCTGACATTCCCAGATTCCCCAAGCTGCTTCCTTCAAAATTGGGCTTAATGAATCCTCTTTCCAGTGGAGACCAATAAGGATTGCTGACAATCTTTTTTGAGGATAATCAGCCACTTCCTTCCACTTTTTAAGGATGTCATCTATTGAAACGTTTGAGAAGGTTTCCAAATATTTTAGCCAACACACTACTCTAACCATAATGATTTCAACTATGGCTTCTTTGCTCCTTTCCTCTTCCACAAAAATTCTTGAGTTCCTTTCTTCTCAAATTGTCCAACTTATTGCCACCGTTGCGCATCCCTATTTGATTCTTCCCCCTTTTCTTTGGCCAAGCAAATGTTGTTGGAGAAAACAAGCTTGGCACATTAGCCAAAGGATTCCACCTACACCCAAACAAAGAGAAGAACTACTCCCAAATGTTGATTACATGGTTTCATTTATCAGCTTGGCATAATGTTTTACTCTTTTTATTTATTATTTATTTAAAAGAATCCATGCTAATGAGGTGTAGGCATCATTCTTTAGGAGATTGAAACACTATAACTCATGCCTTAACTATTTAAATCACTACTTCAGACTAATTAAACACATCCTTACAACAAAAATGGAACCAAAAGTAACCTCAAAGGCATAATTCCACTAATCTGGGAATTTGCCAATGTTCTTCATTGGATATTGTACTAGTAGTTCTCCTTTCGGGAATGATCCAAATCCCTGTTATAGTTTACCTATGCTCAAATTTAGAATATGAGATCACATTGGCATCATTGTTATGTTTGTTGTTTCCAAGATTTTCCCAAGGATTCCACAACGGATCATATTCTTCTAGGTTGAACCTGGCATGTCAGGGTGAAGGTTGGATCACAGTTAGGAATGAGAAATATGAACCCAACTTAACTTCAGGTTAGGTTAGGGTTGAGGCCTTGAGCAACTGGACCCAACCTGAACCTAAGAATAAGCTATATTAGCATCGAGGAAAAGGAATTCCTTCGTTTTCACAGATAGGAAAAGGAAGGCTTGGAATGGACAAGGGTGTTTTGGGCCTCATGGTAGATTCAAATGGAAAAAAATATTAAAAGGAAGGCAATGTTTTAAAAGCAAGAAACACGATTAAAATGCAAAGGGTTCCTAGAGACTAGAGTACCAAAAGCAAGGCACATGGTGAGGTATGCATTTGAATGAAAATGAGATGCCACTTTTGGAAAATAATAAAAGAATTTTAATATACAAGAATATGCAAATGTACATTCTAAAAGAAATAAAATATTTCAAAAAATAAAAACTAGAAGCTCAATTCGTTAGTGTATCGTGTTATTAACACAAAGTTTGTAACCTCGTACATAGTCATATATAGGCTAAACTGTTTAAACCCTCAACATCATAGATTCGCCTACAAAATAGTAAATTAACTATTCAATATCACATTGAATGTTAACTAATAGAAATATGGTAAGGAGACAGGTACAATGCACCTGGGTTCAGGTGAGGTACCGTCTATGAGCCAAGGCGTGGCCGATGCACACCTTTAAAAGATTGCAGCACATTTGGATAAATGTGAGTAACAAAGCTCCACATAGGAAATGGAAAGGGCTCAAAATCAAGATTGATGAGGTGAGTTGGATGCATAAATCTCAACGAAGTGGATGAGAGAAGGTGTAAAGGGGAAAAAATATTCTCTTTTTCTCCTCGCAGAAGGTCTAGCAGAAGAAAGAAAGCCAAAAAAAAAATCATTACCAAGATGAGAATGAGGGGAAATTGAGGAGAATCTTGATGGGGAGGGAGGGAGGGTGGGAGAGAGAGTTGTTTCCACTCACGGGTGATAAGTTATGTAAAAACAAAAACATTGGACAGTTTAGAAAATAAACAGTTCAAAATTGAGACAGTGACATGATGAATTTATGAACAAAGAGGGTGAGGAGATACCAAGAGACATAAAGAGTGAAAGGATAATAGAATGACTTACAGAATCGTTGGCTTGAAGCTTCTCTGCCCATCCATTCAGAACATAAGGGTCATTGACAGCAACACAAATTACAGAGTCAATCCCCTTTGCTTTGAACTTATCGATGTTGTTCTTGTAACTGGGAACATGCTGTGCAGAACAAACTCCGGTGAAAGCGCCCTGAAAAAAAAAAAGAAAAGATAAAGAAAAAAAAAAACACCAACAGGAGTCGCAAGGCATAAGGATAAGCAACAAGTGCGAGAAACCATAGTAAAATTCATAAAGAAAAAGAAGGAGAATGAACTTACAGGAAGCCCAAAGATGACGACTTTCTTGTCCTAAACATAAGATCACAAACCCAACAAACGAATAAAAAAAATAGAAATTGAGAAATGAACAAAGAAAATGGGTTTCGTATTAGTCAATTCTCGCCCATTTTGCTTTGAGAAAGAGAGAAAAGAATGCAGAGGCGACCTTGAAGATATCTTTAAGAGGTGTTGTAGAGAACTTAGAGGAGACACCCTCGTCCCAGGATCGAGCCTTCTGAAGCGAAACACCAGGAGCTGCAGAGACGATATCAGTACCGACTGAAACCGACGCGAATGCCCTGGAAACAGCAATTCGAAGACCGCCCACAATCGATTTCATTGAGGAGCCGTTGGATCGCTTTAACATTGCAGACGCCATCGCTACTCTGACGACCGTGTTCTGAACTTCTTACCCCCCACCCCACTCACTCCCACCGTCTCCCCACTCTCGAATTATTTCTCCTACTAGTAGGGAGCAGTGAGTGTTGACATAAGATAAATACTTAATGGTTAAACAGAGAGAAAATGGGAGGCAAGAAGACAATTTCTTCCGAGGCTGAAACCGTTAGATTGGAGATTATCAAAACTCTGAGTGGGACCCACTTCCCTTCCCCTCATTTTGGAGTTTGGATTTGTGCCAGTTAAGATAATGGGCCTGGGCCTTTTTTAAATAGCCAAGATGGGCCTGGGCCTTGTGGCGACTGATTTGACCCCGATCACAGAAACTCCACATCCGGTCGTGGTCAGCAGTGGCTGATGATAGGGGATCTCCTCCCCACAAAAACTCTGCAAGCACCCTCAAAGCACCGGCATCCACCCGTACAGTGAGAAGCGAAAACTCTGTACAGACTCTCGCAAGCGTAAAAATCCAGTCGTGCATTGGATTCATTCAGAGTTTTTGCTTGCAGGAAATCAGGACTTCAGTTTTGGGTGTTAGAATGCATCAAGAATAGCAAAAGGTGACTTCAGTTTTGGGAAAGTTATTTTTTAAAACTTAGTCATTTTTCACTGTTATGCTGATGTAATGGCACCTAGTTGTCATAAACAGTTGCAATTTTTACTTTTCTCGATGTTGCAAGCAAATAAAATACAAAAGTTAAATGAAAAAACGCGTACAGTTCCAAACACATGCATAATTTAAATGAGTTTTTATCATTAATAACATCATTTTCTTAGATAAATCTATGATGTCCGAAAGATGATACTGGAAGAATTTTGACCAATCAAAAACCCCGTGCGAGTTGTTTTGAATTTAACAAGGCCATCAATTAGCACTATTGTTCCTACAAGCGGTGCTTTAAGACTTAAAACGGACATAAAACCTGAATGGTTTTACAAAGAAGCAGAAAACCTAATGGATGAATGAAAACCTAATGGTTTGGCACTTGTACATGTAAGTTTGAAGTCTTAGGTTTGAATCATCCCACTTACATTTTAAGGATCATGTGGGTTGGATCGTTAAAATCCGACCAGTTTTCAATGGTTCTGCCGGGTTTTAACTGGTTCTTCCGATTTTTTTAAAATATAAAAACTGAGATTTAAAAAACCGGAATGCCTTTCGGATCCCAGGTTGAATGATCCAACCATTTGGTCTGGTCTTAGTATTGGAACGTTGCTCGACAGTGTGGGAATTCCCACACGCTTTATGGCAGATTTGGGACAGCTCGACATATTGGAGATGCTGATCGATGGAAATAAGAGTATAAGACCATCGTTTGGGTGTATCCCCAGCTTGGCTGGCTAATCTAGTTTCTTTCACCACCCACAAAAATGGTTTGGCACATTTTTATGGGTAGGAAGAATCAATAAAACACGCCCACTTCATCAACAGATGCTTATCTATGCAGATAATAATCATAAGATCTCTGAGTAGGCACAATTTGATAAGTACAGAAAAAAAAATAAAAAAAGTAAAAGCCTAGGAACAGAAAAACTCAGCCTTAATACCCAACTCAGAGACCCTACAAAGACATTGAGATGACAAAGTTACAGAACTTAAGCAATTTCTGGAAGATGCATATTTAACATAAGGGGGATGGAGAGAAACATCGATAATGAAGAAACGATTTGGTGCCTCAGCATCTGGAACTGGTTTATGGTACAAACACTGCCTTCTATACCTTACATGGCCTTAGCAAGAGAAACAAAAGCCATCTACATGGACACCATCAATCATTCAAAGGAACAAGTATCAACATCCATCATCACCTTAAGCCCCTGAAATCACAGAATTGTTAGGATAATTATGAGGGATGCACGTAAAAAAGAAATTTTAGCATTCAAGCCCTGAATAAAAAAGGGTTTAGCTTTCAAGCACTGGCTTAAAAAACTAAGAAAAAAGGAAATTTAAAGATGAATGGAGAGAAGTCATCAAGAAAGAAATTCATTTGTTACATTTCAGCTACCTTATGAGGTCAGATGGTGCAAGGAAAGGAATAAGTTGAAAACTAATGTAGAAGGCTAGACTATTAAGAGTCCATTTGATTCGCAGTTGGAATCAGAATTGAAATCCCTCAGAACCGGAATCGGAATGGTCCATTCCCCCATTGGTTTGGTTCAGATGGGAATCGGAATCGGAATCAAATAGAATGGATTCTCATTCCCAAAGGAGGGGGAGAGAATAGCCATTCTCTCAAATAGGGGGGAATGCCATTCCACCAGGAATGGGAATGGAATTCTGATTCCACCTAACCAAATGGTTGGAATTGGAACCAGACCCCTATTCCCGCAAACCAAACAGACCACAAATAAGAAAATACCAACTTAACCTAAATAAAATACATGTTATGCTATTACAAAGATTGCCGCCCTAGCATACAAAAGAAAATTCTTTCAGCTTAACCAGTGAACATAGTTGTCAAGGCATGAAGTTGAGGCTGGTCACAGTGGAGTGCTCTGTAACCTAGGCGATTAGGAGAGTGCCACCTAAATTGTGAATGTTATTAAAAGAAAAAATGGGTAATATTAGTTTGCTTCCCTAGATATGTGGCAATTAGAAAAACAATAAAAGTGGTCCAACATCAAAGAATCAAACACTAAAAGTAGACTAAAACAACTTAATGGAAGAGAAAAGAAAGGACAGTCCCTTGAATTCTCATGTATTTTGTGCTTTTCATTTTACAAGGAATAGAGACTACCATAGTTTTCAAGGCGCCAAGGCGAGGCTAGGCAACAGGGGGGTGCCTTGTCGCCTAGGCGATGGATTTTTTAGGCAAAAACCACATATCCTAGGGTAGTTCTCTAGGTTCCATAACCAACTTTCCTTAATAACTATCCATAATTTTCATAAGAAAATTATAAACTTCATGTTTAAGTCTAGAAAATCAACATATTTATGAGAAGAAAAAGAAGAAAGAAAAGAAAATTCAAAAATTATAGGGGCTGAACCCCTATTTTTGTTATAGGAAAAGAAGAAAAGAAAATGTGGAAGAAGAACATGTGGAAGAAGAAATGTGTTGATTAGACAAAATTTTAAGTTCTTCCCCTACTTATTGGTTCAGATTCTGAAGTCTTTGAGGGTTCAATACAGCAGTTAGCAATGTTTGTGTTGATTAAACCCTAACAAATAAGAAAATAATAAAAAGAAATTAGTTTATAAACATGAAAAATGAATATTTTCTTTAATAATGTCTTTTATAATTATAATCTCAAAAAAAAATAGCAATATAAAAGTATTTTATAAGACAGTATACAGAACTGCTTGTCGCCTAGGCGGGCACCCATGCGTCGCCTTGACAACTGCGGAGACTAAACTAACCATTTTGAAGAAAATAAATCCTCCAATACTTTTATTGCTCCACACCGTCGTCTAGGGTCACTCCATAATACTTTTTGTTTTTAAACAAAGCCATAATTTCCCTCCTTTCCACCCTGGTAAGTACCTCAAAATATATCTAGATATTAGGACTTGGTTTATGATATACAAATTATAAGGGAACCTATATATGGACATCAAAAGACAGTGGAAGACAACATTTGTGGAGCATATTTATGATTGTTTTTAAAATTAACCTGCAAAATAAGCCACTTGTTTTGTTCATTTCATATTTATGATTGTTTTTAAAATTAATTTCATTTGTGTGATGAAATTCATTCATCACACACACACACAAATTCTGATGAAACACACCCAAGGAAGAACCAATAGAGAGAGAGAGAGGAAAGGGAAATCCAACTTTCATACTTGTGAACCTAAGAACTAAATACTTGCTCTTGATGAAGCAACCAAGAAGATTTTAAAGAATGGTCGATAATTGTGGTCATCTAATCAGTTGGCTTAGAACCATCAAGGTATGCTTCATAAACTGAAGGATTCCAATATGCTATTCATGCAGTTTATGCAGGTATTTTTTTGAAAAAGATGGTAACTTTATCAATGAAACAGTGGGTACATAAGAAGATGTACACAGAAATTACAACTCAAATGTAAGTAGGAAGAAAGCTATCACTAAACAAGAAATCCCTGTGAGCACCAGCTTTTGCTAGGCCATCCGCATCAGAGTTTAGCTCCCTAGGGATCCAACCCAGCTGTGCATTTAAGTTAGATAGGATATCTCTAGCTTCATCCAGGAAATGAGCTAAAGCCCATGGACCACTGCCAGGGTCAGCTAGCCACTTGATGGTATTTGCTGAATCTCTTTTTATGATAATGTTCTGATAGCTCAGATCTCTTGCAATCCTGATTCCGGTTAGTGCTGACATGATTTCAGCCTTTGTTGAAGAGGCAATCCCTATCAGTCCACTGAAGGACCAATTAATTGTACCATCTCTTCTAAAAATTCCACCAATTCCTGCTGCACCTGGGTTTCCAAACGCACTTCCATCAAATTACATGGTTATCTCCCCTTCTGCCACAGAAGAGTGGGGGAGGGGGTGATTAAGGACTGGTGTTTAGAAAACAAAAAAAATCTGCAGCATTTCTTTGAAGATCAGAAAAGGAAACTCCAAAAAAACTGAGTTGGAAGTCCAAAGGAAAATTCTATAAGATATAATAGACAAGAGCTCCTCAAAGTTTCTTTTTCTTTTGTTGAAAATTCAGTTATTTCTCTCTTCCCAGATGCTCCAAAGGATAGCATGCGCTACAGAAATCCATAAAGTCCTTCCTCTTCTGCTTAATCCTCTTGTTGTCCATTGTCTGAGACAGTCTATCACATTTTCGGGGAAAGTCCAACTAAAATTGAAAAGATTGAGAAAGAAAATCCAGAATTTTCTAGTTTCCTCACAGTGGATCAGAATATGATTGGCCCCAGCTTTTAAGAAAAAACAGCACACATGTGGGGATATATAGGACCTTCCTTGGTTCTTTTTCTGGAGGAGATCCAAAGTGTTGATCTTCTTCAAACTAACTTTCCACACAAAAAAAAAAAAACAAACTCTGGAGAGAATGTCAAATGTGTGTACACCAAATTGTCTTGAAAAGGAAATGTTCGGTTGTTTGTTCTTCCTTGATTAGAGCCCTGAAGCAGGACTAGTTGAAAACTTACCTGTTGGGTGTAGGGTCCAGACTTGAGTGTCAGGGGTATTTTGGGAGAGGTACACCTCTCTGAGAGTGTGTAGGAATCTAGATATTTCCTCAAGTTCATTTTCTCTCAAAGGTCTTCTAAAGTCTAGGTTCTAGTTGAACTGAGAGTGATATATGAATAAGACAAGGGAGATGGGAGCTTCTTTGTTTCGAGTAAGGCTGTAGAGGCGAGGAAAGGATACAGCCAAGGTAGAGTCACCCCACCAAACATTAGTCCAGAATTTTATTTTATCCCCATTTCCCACTTTGCACCTAATATAGGGAATGAAAATTTGGTAGGTTGAGAGTATACCTTTCCAAGGGTTTATGTCCTTGATCCGGTTCAAGTGCAAACTGCAGTCCCAACCGTTGGCGTGCTTCCCATACTTGCTGCTGATGGTCTCAGTCCATAGGGCATTCGGTTCCTGAGAAAATCTCCACAACCATTTACTTAGAAGAGCTGTATTTTTTTCTCTCAAATGACCTATTCCCAAGCCTCCATCCTCAGATTTGCACACCTGGGACCAATTCACGAGATGAGATCCCTTTTCCCTACTTCCTTCCCACTGAAAATTTCTTTGAAGCCTTTCAAGCTGATTGTCAATTTTGTTTGGCACTCAAAAGGTCGAGAGATAGTATGTGGGCAGGTTTGCCAAAGAAGCCTTAATGAGGGTGAGTCTCCCGCCTTTGGACAAGTAGTCTCTTTTCCACGTGGCCAATTTTTTTCACATTTTTCTATTACTGGGTCCCAAAAACTTTGAATCTTCAAATTCCCTCCAAGAGGCATTCCAAGATAGGAAAATGGAAGGCTTTCAACTTTTACAACCTAAAATTTCCTTAAATGTGTTTAGGAACTGAACATTTACTATGTTCAGCCCTGCAATACTGCTCTTAGAGAAGTTAACATGAAGCCCCGAAATCCATTCAAAAACAGATTATGACCCTTTCAAATTGACAACATTGTCTTCTTCAGCCTCTAAAATTAGCATAATGTCATCTGCAAATTGAAGGTGTGTCATCTGAATTGAATCTCTACCAACTTCGTAACCCCTCACCAACCCTATCAGATTTGCCTTCTTCACTAGTTGACCGAATATTTCCATTACGAGAGTGAAGAGTAAGGGGGAAAGGGGGCAACCTTGTTTTAATCCCCTACTAGCCTTAAAGTAACCTTTAGGTTGCCCATTGATCAGGATTGAGAACCACGTGGATTTAACACATCCCTCCACCCACTGAATCCATCTTCTTCCAAACCCCATTAGCCTCATGACTTCTAATAAGCACTCCCAATCCACTTTGTCATACGCTTTTTCCAAATCTAGCTTCACAATCACCCCTGGCTTGCCATTCATTTTCCTCTCTTCCACACATTTGTTTGCTATCAGAATGCTATCAACAATTTGCCGCCCTTTAACAAAAGCAAATTGATTAGGCGAAATGAAGTTGGAATTGTTCCCCTTATTTACTATGGTCGAGTGGTAAAAGTCTTTGAACACCTTTAGCAGATCTTGTTTGATAGTATTCTAGCAAGTCTGATAGAAAAAAAAAAGTGGAAATCCATCTAGCCATGGTGCCCTATCACCGTCCATATTGAAGACTGCTTCCATCACTTTTTGTTCTTGGAATTCCCTTTATAACCAGATTTTACTCACCTCTGAAATCTTTGAGCCTTCCCAAGAACTCAGAAAAGTGTCTACTTTCAGTCTTCGAATAGAGATCTTTGAAAAAGCTTACAAAGGCTTCAGAGATTTCTTCAGGGTCCTCCGTCTCTCTTTGTTCAATTTTTATTTTTGAGATGGGGTTCCTTTTCCTTCTCCCAAAACCATATATTTGAAAGAATCTAGAATTTTTATCTCCCTCTTTCAGCCATTTGATCCTTGATCTTTGTCTCCACTTCTTTTTTTGATAGATTTGTCTCCAATACACTTCTTCACGCCTTACCACCTTTTCTCATTCTTGTCTTAAGCTGATTCTCCTTCTTCTTCCACTCTCCTCTAACTGGCCGGTTTGCTCCTTTTGGACTTGGTAGAACTAGTCAACTACCCTCATGGTCTGTTTGGACTTGGTAGAAACTAAGGCCAATTGTGGGGTTGAAGGCCAATTGTCTGAACCTTAATAAGACAATGGTCATGTCATAAGCCCCTAATTTCTATAAAAAATAAAATGCAATAGGGGAAACCAGTATACAGAATGCATATGGGCAGTAAGCCCCAACAAAACAAAAGAATCAATGTAAGGTGATCAAATTCAAATTATGTATATTCTACTTAACCCCAACAGACTGGGTTGATGATGGTGAGAGCTGAATCAGAACTTCTTATGATTCATACATAATTCTAATACATAATCTATGGATTTCGGCTACAGTGATGATTAGATAAGAACACTCTCATGTATTACATCCTTACCATGTCTATTGCTCATTGGATTCAAAGAAGGAGAAGTTCATAATTTTTTATGTTGTTGAAGCTTCTAGATAGCGAACGATAGAAGCAACAGGGATAACATGAAAACTAACTCATTAAATCAACACTATTTTGGTTATGCGTACATTAAAATTCAAGCATATAAATATGCATCATAGTTGGGATTTAGTTGGATCAGTTTTCCAAAGGCCATGAAAATACCAACCCCACCTGACCTTTAGGTCCAATTTAGAGTTTAACCAAACCAGAATGCACCCTGATCTGGCTCTTACCTTGAATGTCCTCTTTAAAGTACTAGTCAGATATCTAGGACATATAACTGAATGTGTAATGATCAAGCCATGAAAAAACTATGTATGTACCTATTTTTCCTTTTTTGACCAGCAAGAGTAAAGAAAGTTTCATTAATTGAAAAAAGAAATCCCTCCACTCCAGGCAGATAAAGTGCAAGGTACAAAGAGAACGACACTTGGCTATTTCAACCCCAATAAACAACAAAAGAAACAATAAGGATTTTACAACTAATCTCCTGGCCCAGGATTCCCATACAAGATTATCCCTTGTAACCCCATATCTTGTTAATGAATCTGCTATATGTATAAAGTACTAATTTTCTTTCTTCTCTTCTCTTCTGAGCCAATTCCCACAAGAATACAAACAGTATGGATGCTAAAGGCATAATCTAGCTATGCATTTTAAATACTGTCGTTGTTTCCAGACCAAGGCCAATATGATGTGTAAAAGGCAAGCCCAACTCAACTTACATTTTGAATTGTGTCAGTTGGGTTTGGCTTAAGCCAGGCCCAAGTTGCTTCTCCATGATCATTATGCCAAGCCTTTAAAGTCTGAAATTCTTCGAGATCACAAATACAGCTCTGTGGATTGAGATGACTCTAAAAGGCTAACATAATAAATTTGTCATAATGATTCCCTACAACCAATTCACTTTAAGGCATGGAATGATGTGGGAAATTGTAATATATTTCCAAGAGGAAAACAAATTAATAAGATTACAGGCTGTTCTTTATGCACCTAAAATCAACAAGGAAAAACAAAGCTCATAGTACAGTAGAAAGAAAAACATTAACACTAATCCACAATAATTAATCCATCAAAATACTAATTGTGCGCAAATGTGCACCAAATGTAGGAAACTGGAAGCAATAAATTCAGCTCGAATAAGATTGCAAGTAGAAGCACATACACACTTCGAAAATATATCGATGGTGAAAGATCTATATGATCAACTTGCAATATCATGAACTTTTGTCTTGAACAAATGTCACGTGAATCTTTAATTAATATTTTACAACATATTAGACCTTACATGTTTAGTAATCCACCATTTAACAATGTCAAATGTACATAGAACTAGAGAACAAAATTATCATACTTAACACTACAAGAATTAATGGTCAGCAAAACTAGAGAAAGGGAAGGCATACTCTCCAAGGGAGACATTCTTCAGCAGACTACTTACTAGTCTTTTGGGCATGCCACCTTGCTATACTTCCATACCAATTCCATTGGAAAAACAGAGCTCCAATACGTAGAGCACCAGCAGAAACCACCTCAATAAATGCCATCAGGGGTGATCTCTGTGGTGATAAACCAGCAGTTGCAATAGACAGCAAGAATCCATCAAGGTTGCAAGGGACAATGAATCTCCCTGATTTTATGCCATCTAGAGCCTTTTTAGCAACTTCATCAGCCTTCATTGCACCAGACGAGGCTGCAATTATACTGGTTAGAAGTGGTCTTGTCTTGGTTTCTGCAATAAGTGAGCATATTTAGTAAAATCTTCACTGAATGTCACCACGATAATACATTGAAACAGCAAGAAAAAATCCTTGAGAGCTGTAGTAGCAAAGTAAAGTTTGTTAGGAATGGTAAAAGACAAGGGAAATCCCTGTGATTGATCCTCCTTGGGAGAAAATCTGAATCCGTGTTAAGGATAAATTTCATGGATTGGAACTTTTAAAGTAGGGGATTGATAGAAAATAATTAGGTTTTAATTTAATCATTGTTAGTCGACAGTGTCTGTGAGGTAAAGGCTATTGGTCTGGAGAATGGATTAGCTGAACTAGATATTTTACAGGTAGGGATGATAATTTCAGCCTGGCCTGCATATATTTAGATATATGTATTTTATACTTAAAAGTATATATTTATATATGTTATTACATGTTATATGTAACTAGATATTTTACAGGTAGGGGTGATAATCTCAGCCTGTCCTGCGTATATTTAAATATATGTATTTTATCTCAGTCTGTCCTGCGTATATTTAAATATATGTATTTTATACATAAAAGTATATATTTATATATGTTATTTTATGTTATATGTAATATTCTATTTTGTGTAATGTATAAAATAAATGTATATGCTATTCAATATAAAATATTATATATTTGTAATATTTTATATATAAAAGACATAGGTCCAGAACCCGGGCCAGGACCTAGGCTATAGTCCTTATTATAGGTGCAAAGCCTAACCCGGCCCATGATCGCCCCTATTTACAGGCTGTGGGACAATCATTTTGCTCCAAACCAGCCATAAATGCAAGTGAAAAATTGAGTTATTGTGGGCCTTATGCACTTTATGGCTGGCGAGGAGCAAAATAATTGGTCTCAAGCCTGTAAGACAACTATCAAGTTCAGCTAATCTACTCTCATTGGCTTGGTGTTTTAGGCTGTATAAATTTAATTGCTTGACTGTGGATTAGTAGAAGGCTTTGGGACGAGATAGGGGGCTTCTTAGGGTGAAATATAGGAGTTTCTATGGCCAGTCAATTTTGCATAAAAGGGTGTAAAGGTAATTAGATCTAGGATAGGAATATTAGGGTTGGTTACAATATGTCCAAATTGGAGACAGATATAAATGGCCACCCAAGCTAGAGGGCAGTTGCAGGGTTATGACAGAAAAAATTTTGGAAATCGAATTAAATAAGCAGAAAATATTATTCAACAATATAACAAGGATATAGTCATATAGAGAAGAAGTCAAATATATGATCCCTCTGCATAAAAGAAATAAGGTAGGTTGTGTAGGGATGAACCCAACATGACCCAAATATTAAATGCCACATACAGAAGGCCAGTTTTCAGAGCTTAGAGTATCTAAGGTATGACCCTGAAATGAAGGTCTTATTTCTTGAGTTTATTAGTTTTACTGGTTTTCGAATTAAGAGTTGATTCTTCATCTACTAGAAAAGTGTTGTAACTTCCAAACAATGTGCATCAAAATGGTTTTACCCAAAGATGAACTCTTGCATTCAAGATGTGCATGCAACCCAAAAAAATCTTTAAAAAGTATCTTATTAGAAGGATTTTTGGTTTCTTGAAGAACATTAGGACACCAGGTTCAAAGCAAGATTTCAGACCTTCCAAAAAGCCTGGAGTTTCAGTATCTGGAGGAAATATAAGTGATACATGAATGTTGTCTGCAATGACTTCTTGCTGCAATGCCTCTCCCAGCCCACGAAGACCAAATTTGCTAGCTGAATAAGCTGTGTAACCATAGATGCCCACCTACAATGAAACATATTGCAGAATAAAGACTTAGTTACATGGTGGAGAAAAAGTTAATAAGAAGCCCCAAGAACTAAAGCATTAAGTCCAACAAGCCATTGGAGTCCTGAAATGTGATCAATGATCAATCAAATAATACACATTTGCACACATATGGATAACTTTCCCCTGCTGCAATGGTGTCTTGAGAATCATAGTAATAGCTGGTGCAGATTATAAGGGCAAAAGTAATCAAATCTACTTATTAAGATGGACAGTTGAGATTAAAGTTAATAGTTTTCAACATGCACTAGCTAAAGAACATGTTTCTCATGGATCATATTCAGGAAGCTATCAAATCCATAACAAAATCAAGTTCACCCAGCTTGCACAAAAGGAAAAAGAATATTCGAAATGTAGCTCTCAACAAAGAAAAATGTTAATAACTTGAGAACTCCCAATGAAGTTCACTTGATAGATGTAAGACGGAAGTTAACACAAAGAAACGGATTGCTCAAAGAAGGAAAAAGATAAGGAAAACAAGTATCTCTGGCAGCAAACACTGCCAACAGCCCAACAAGAAAAGGGCGCACCAGCTAAGGATTCTTGACTTCAAAATACCACAAAAACAAAGGATATTCTAGGCAACGGAGCATCATTCTCCACTAACTAAATATTGCAATATACATTTGATATTAATGCAACCATAAAATGTTTATAAGCGCTAAGGTACATATTTAATCTGCCATTGAAAATACATGTCAACACACGATCATCTGAACCAAACAAACAATGAAAATTTCAGACGCTGTGCGCAGCTACATCCCTAAATTCATCAGAGAGGGAACAAGAAAAGCACATAAGCACATCATACCTGACCGGCTTGAGATGACATGATAGCAATCGAGGCAGGTCGACGATCCCCTCTGTTCTTCATATTAGGAAGAGCAGACTTAATGAGATGAAAAGTTCCCATCAAGTTCACATCGATCATGAATTTAACAGTCTCCAAGCTCTGCAATTCCAGCTCTTGGGGAATAAAGACCCCTTGATTGCATATAAGTATATCAATGGGGTCCGCTTCATCGATCGCTCGTTGGACGGCATCGGAGTCTCGGACATCAACGCTAAAGACTGCGACATCGATACCGGTGGAAAGGCGGATGGAGTTCCGAGCCTCTTCGAGCTTGTCTGCCTTGCGAGCAAGGATGGAGACTCGGGCACCCTCTGATGCGGCTTGGTGGGCTAGGGCGAGGCCAATACCACTTGATCCACCGGTGATGAAGACATGGCGGCCCTTGATCGGAATCTTGACGGGACGAGGGCGGACGAGTATGGTTAGAGTGAGAAGGAGAGCAAGAGGAGGCAGGAGGATGAGAACCAGAAAGAGAAGGCTTGTGTCCGCCATTCAGGGAGCTCGAGAGCTGGAAAGTGACAGTGGAGTGGAAAGCCTTTCACAAACAAAATGGAAGATATCCGTCGGTCCGTCCCTCTGTTCTGTACTCTGTTAGCCTCGAGTTGAACCGTTGAACTCTAGTCTTTCTATGAGCTGAGTGCTGAGCAAATACAAATCGCCCAGCGTGGCCGGCAATTCACATCTGCGCCCCACAATGCCCCATGGGGCACAGCACATCCCCAGTGTATTGGGAACATCTCCCAGTGATATACTTGTTAACGGGAGATGCACTCAATACAAGGTGGGAATGTGCTGCGCAGATGTGAACTCTGTGGCCAAATGGTCACCAAACCGGTTTAGTTCAGGATCTCCTATTCACAAAAATCCTACCTCATGACACTACAGATGCAGTCGTACATTAGGAACATCTCTCCAACGAGTTCACATTTCCCTATAATAGGATAGGAGATATTCTCAATGTACAGTGTAACGAGGCATGGATAGGTGTGGTAAGAGATCCAAACTCTATAGAATACTCAGGAGTTTGAATTTCCTACCCACAAACACACAACTGGTTTCCACAGCCACAATACACTACGGTGAATTAGGGGTGCTCACGGTTTAGTTAACTGAATCATAAGGTATTTTTTCAAATTGATCCAATCTGATCGGTTTTTTAAATACCCAAATCGAAATTGAATCGATTCAATCAGGTGGACCAGTTAACTGTAGTTCAGTTTTTTGGTTTTTTATGCACTTAAAAAAAAAATCTAAAACTGTCGGTGGATCAGTGGTTGTTGTCGATGCCGGCCATTTGTTGTTCTCCTGTTGATGTCGGCCATCAGTTCAAATCCTGCATCGAGCCATGATGCTTCTAACAAAGTTATTTTTAGAGGTGGTTATAGGCTGTCGCGGTGAGAGCTTGAGAGGTGGCGCCTGACTAAGCCGTAGAGAGGGGAGATGAGAGAGAGAGAGAGAGAGAAGAGAGATGCAGACTATAGAGATGATGGCGGAGCCACGACCGGCATTGCCGCTTGGTGTTGGTAGTTGCCACATGACAGAGAATACAGGCGAGAAGTTGAGAACTACTGGCAACCAGCATTGCCGCTTGGTGCTGGTGGTTGGTGCGGGCCACGCAGCAGAGATGAGAAGCAAGAAGCCGACAAGAGAACTGAGAACTGAGAACTGAGAGAGGATTACTAGTTTAGGTAGGAGAGATCGAGAGAGTAAGAATTAGAGAAGTGAGAACTAAGAGAAAAAGAGAAAGGTTGAAAGTTTTGGCTTTCGAAGAGACATACTGGCAATCACCAATCCAAGACTTTCAGCCTATTTCTTGGAACTTTTGAGTTTGATTTTCAATAAATATATATATATATCAGCTAGTTCGGTTAACCGATTTTTAATTCGATTTTAGTCGATTTTTTCGATCGATTTAGTTTTTCAATTTTTTCTCACCCTACAATAAATTCACATCTGCTGAACTGCACCCCACAAAGGGGCGCCCCAGAATATATCCCAACCTTGTATTGGGAACATCTCTCGATGTTGTCTTATCTTTTCCATACTATCATCGAGAGATGTTGAATACAAGATGGGGCTGTGCTGTGGGGCACTGTGGGGCGCAGATGTGAACTCCACTACGGTCGTGTATATTATTAATGCATGCGTATAGTTTGTGGTGGGTATGAATGTGAAAAGAGTTTGCAGGTAAGCAATCGGCTCTGTTTGAAATGGTGGTTTCTGTGTTTGAGGCGAGCTATGTTAATTGAGTCATTCTGGTTAAACATATGTGTTCGAAATAAATGCCTATTTGGGAGAGCTTTTGGGATGCGGTTGAGTTCCAACTTTCTGAGCCGAGTCTCATATGGAAACATCAAAAGTTGTGTTTGGTGAAAGCCCAAAAAGTCAATATGAGCTTTTTGAACGCCAAAACCATGATTGTATTATGGGCTTCTTTGGAAAAACTGGTGCTCAACTTAGAGTGGCTCAATTATTGCAACTCACCCAAATCCAAAAGCTGTCCCAAATGGGACGTAAGTAGATTGTTCGTGGGTTGGACATGGGTCTGGCTTCTGCCAAAAAAAATTTAATGGACCTAAGCCTGAAATAATGTAAAGTCAAGCCCAAAGCCCAACCCATTAATAAGTCTAGACCTAAGGTAATTAGAGTAGCTTCATGTTACAGTCACAATTTTCAATTCTGGTGGTCACAATGCCCATATTGCCTTCCAAATTTTCACCTAACATAGCTTTAGAGGTTTCCATGTGAGGCCAAATTTTCACTTTAACTGTTCGAACAGCCTTCATAGCCTTGCATCCGGAACATTTCTGTGCTTTGATGGCTGTTCAAATGGGCTTTGCACTGACTGAATCCAGTTTTTATGCTAGAAGCCATTCCCAAAGCCCTCCCAAACAGGCATTGGAAGGGATGCCCTGTTGATGTGACTGTGAGGCAATTAGGGATGCCACTCAAACCGGGTTTGGTTGGTGACCCAAGGTGCCTCATCCTTCACTTGACCTAACCCAACCATAGAAAATGTAATTTGTAACCAATTGTCCCTAGGTTAGGTCTGGTTCAAGAGAGGATGCATCAATTTCGAATTGATTATTGATCGGTTTTACAAATGTATATCCAAAACCTAACCAATTATTAATCAGGACTGATGGTGTGCGATCTAGTGCTTCTTGTTGTTGGACAGCTCAGACGCAGGGTTGGTGAAGTCACCTAATCAAGCTGTAAATTGAGAGAAATCAAAGTGTCCAAATTATTTTACTCGTGGTGGTCACTTTGATGCTTAAGTTAGTAATGAGTATTTAGAGAGCTAGAAAGTGAGAGAGCTAGTGTGATTGAAGGTTAAATCGCTCATACATTTTTCTAAGGAATCGAATGCCTTTATATAGGTAAAGCTTGCCATGGGCTTTACGTAGTGCATTCGAGATCACTGTCCCTTCTGGTTCAGAGGTGATTTCACCCCCAAAGGCGGACTCCGCATAAAGCAA
The DNA here is from genome assembly GCF_056320005.1 of Nelumbo lutea. Lineage (NCBI taxonomy): Eukaryota > Viridiplantae > Streptophyta > Magnoliopsida > Proteales > Nelumbonaceae > Nelumbo > Nelumbo lutea. Next base: position 92,270,971 of record NC_142687.1, on the reverse strand, counting down.
TAATGCTTATCTGATTGCCTCTGAAGCAAGCGGGAGGCAAGTCACTTGTGAGTCCAGAGGAGTCAAAGACAATAGCCCACTTGTGAAGTAGGTCGCCTGCCATGTCGTGCAAGCCGCTAACTCCGCCACCTCAGCAGGTCGGCGGAGGCAAGTCACCTCTTACGTCGATCTGACACTTTTCGGGGTGCAAGTCGACCTACTGAGGTGGAGTCAAGGTTGTCGAAATGGGTGCAACGTGTCCAAAGTGCTCCAAAATCACCCCTCATCAAGGGAGCATGTGGTGTTGTTTGACGATTCTATGGTGCCATGTGTCGCGATGTCATTGGAGGGCCAAATCACCTCTCATCAAAGACAATTGGGTATGGTCTAATTAGACTCGATAATGTAACATTGACAAAAATGGTAGTAAATACCATGGTTTTGAAAAACAGATCAGACCGGACTCGATAATGTAACATTGACAAAAATGGTAGTAAATACCATGGTTTTGAAAAACAGATCAGACCGGATGGTTGGATTGATTGACCAAGAACAATTATGAGTTTGAGTCTGATTTTAGACCTCAAAACCATTCAACCCAGGGTTGGACCGGGTGATCGGACCATTTGACTTGAGAATCAGTGACCAAAATGGTTCTATTTCTTGTCCGATTTTCCAAAACCATGATAAATACTAAATAGTAAACTATGTATACGCTGATAATTGTAACCAAAATCATCTTATATACTATCGATGAAATTTACTCTTAAAAGTATAATAAAAGTACAATAAAATCAGGAGACCTTTTCATATTATTGGATAGATAATTGATTCGGAATAGCAACAACCAGTCCAGTCCCAATTATTAATTGGGAAACAAACACAGAACCACAACTTACATAGTCGGTTTGATCGGTTCGGTTCTATTGGATAAATCAGACCATTGACAGCTCTATCAATTTATGACAAAAATTCAAGTTTCATTTTTTTATAATATGGTTTTCTTGGGTCTCATTAAAATTAAAATCACATAAAAGTAATAATATTTAAAGATATCAATATATTTTTACATATATCTATATTTATACTACTTAATTACTTATAAATCTGTACCATTTATAAAAGTATAAATGGCCTTATTTTCAAGATTTTTTATATAAAAATTTCCCTCTCTTATTTAACTATTCTAGGAGATGGGCTTCCGTCAAGGCAAACCCATGCTCACATCATACCAACAGCTTCTTGCATTGGAAATATCTTCTCATGAAATAAAGCACATAAATATAAAGATATTCTCAATACAATACTTCCAACGGACGTTGCCCTGACCGAAGCTGAACTCCTATTCTAAGGGCAAATTAGTATTTTGATAAAGAGACCTTAATTGAGATGGTTCAATAAACATCACTCATTGTCGTTAAAATCAAGTAAAAATACTACCTCAACAGGTTCAAAGTATCATTACGTATCGGCTCGTATCAATCGATACACATTGTTCCGGAACCCTTCAGATACGCCCCTACAGTGGATGTATCGGGGGTCTGATCGGTTCAGAGGATGGAGGGGTCCTAAAGCGACTCTCCTGAACCAGTTTTTAAAAAATAAAAAAAAAAAAAGTAAAAAAATAAATATTAAAACGCCCAATACGCCGGCTCCCACTATACAGATTTATGGGCTTTTCATTGATCCAAATTAATAGTCTTAAAAGGAAAGGTTAGAGACAGGAACCGACACTTGCGTGTGACAAATAAAATTTGTATAGTATATGTCTCCGTTTATGGTTATTGTGTATTGAAGAGAGTTGTCCAAAACGAGGGGCATATATACATATGTACATATAAATCTTATTTTTTAAATGAACAATATAATTTCACATCAACAGCCTCAAATAATCGCACAATTCTTTTCTTATAAAAATGATAATAGTCTATTTCAAAATCGTATCACCCTGAGACAATTTATTCGATGCACTAACAGGATACTTACACATAAAATATAAATTAGAATACTACTTATATAGCACAAAAGCCTCATTAGTTATTAGATGAACTATTTTTATATACAAGTCCCTTGTACCTCTTAATTATTTCAAATACGAATTAATTCCATACACTATTCACATGTAAATCCCAATATTGATTTATGTCAATAATTATGGGGTCGGGTTAATCCAGATATAACTTCACATTAATTGTAAGACCCATGTGAACCAGCCATGAGTGCTAAGTCTCAACTTTCACGCAAGGATTAAGGTGTCAATACGATACTCTTGATATGAGGTGTATTGAATTCGTATTCATGATCATGAATACATGATACAATGTAATTGGATATGTATTTTACGAGTTGTGTGTATCGGTATGATACGCTTCCGTATCGGTGGATACAGTTGATACACATTGATGTAGCGATGTATCGGTATATAGTTTGACAAAATTATATATTGAATACTTTTGGATTGTTTTTCATCTTTAATACAAGTTAAAAAATAGTATTATGAAAGCTAAAATAAATAATTTAAGATTTAATTTCCCAAAAAAATTAATAAGGTAAATTACAAAGACCCCCCTATACTATGGGGTCTGTGACAAAGACATCCCAATACTTTGTTTTGTGACAAAGACCCCCATGCGTTATGATCGTGAGACAAATACCTCCTTTCACTGTCCAAAAAGATGAGAAATCTGTCGTTGTAATATTTTTTAATCCTCATACTACCCTTGTAATAACTATTCAGACAATTTTAACCCTCTTTGTCACAAAACAAAATACAGGGGGGTCTTTGTCACACACCCCATATACGGGGGCCGGGTCTTTGTAATTTATCCAAATTTTGTTCTCAGAAATTACTGAAATATTAACAAACAAAAACTAAGTAGTGAACAATAATCGGGAAATCAAATTTAAAAAGTTGATAACCAAAAAGTAAAACCGGATAGCATGCGATAACCCAAACCGAATACCCAATGCAAGCCAACCCGAAAACCCATATTGGGTCTCCTTCTTGGGTGGCTTAAATGGGTTTGTTTTCTCCCCAAAATCAATATTTTTCCAGCGTCTCAGGTGGCTCAAATGGAGCAAATCCGATTGACCATAACATTAGTTACTGTGCTATTCAAAATGCCGAACCTACATTCCATTATACATGCTAATTAAACTCCAGTTCTCAGCACTCTATTTAGCCACAAAACTGGATCTATCAACCTTGATAACCTGAATTTATATATCAAATTAGATTCATTTCTATTGTAGTGATTATTCGGAGGTCATATAATCACTGTGTGTGTCCATCAAGTTTATGTTTCTCAAGCCTTCGGATTTCCAAATTAACTTCCCTCTACTCTCCTCTCTACTAACCCATTAAAATTATTCCAGCTGTCACTAAGTCCTATATAGTATAATCATTAACTAATGCCTTAATTAATCCCTTTCTTAGATATTGTTTTAAAGAAATACCTATTTTTTGTAATAATTAAATATTTTTAAAAATAAAAATATAATAATTTTGGGTGGTTTGTAATTAGGGATGTTCACAATTCGGAGGGCTTTTTTGGTGAATCAAATCGGTAGTATTGATTTATAGAAAACCGAATCGAAATCAAATCAAAACCAGTCGGTTAATTGCTTGAACGGTTCAATTTTTTGATTTTTTAGTTTTTTTGATTTTATAATATTCATTATAAAATATGTATAAATGTATAATAAAAATTATAAATGGGTTAGTAGAGAGGGGAATACAGAGAAGTTAGCAGGAAATCCGGACTCGTTTCGCCTCAACCGCTTTTGCAGGATGCCGTTGCTGAAAAACTCAGCTAGGGATTCCATCCAACCAGGTTGCCAGCCATCATCCAATAGTACGTATCCCGAATATCCCAACGATAACCCGACTTGAGAACCCACCTTAGGTCTCCTTGGCCCGATCTATGTTCAGTTGTTCGCTCGACAGAGCAACGACAGTAACGTATCAGGCCCTCTCAAGTGGCTCAGATCAGATGGGTTGGTTTTTTCCCCAAAATATCTAATGTTATATATTTATCATATTAAATATAGATAAATATGATAGATAAGAAGTATTTTTATTAACAAATAAAAATAAAATACAAAATTTAAATCCGCTAGCACACCATGTTTTGGTTAATTATCTTTTTAATGGGTTTTGATAATTTCTAGCAAAACAGATAATAATATTGAAATTATTAATGTTATTTAAAATTGTCACGTATGGGCACATACACATTTATTAATACTATAAAGATACATAAGAAATTGGGTTGCCCAGGGCCTTGACCCTAACCCAACCCATCCAAAATCGGATTGGGCTAGACCCAACTACTAAAAACCACAGCTCAGTAAAGCCCAATATCATACAAATTTATTTTGGATGAAAATTTGACATTTTGGGGGCGTGCTTTTTTCGGATTTTGAGAGGGGGGAAAGTTGGGTAATGGGATTTTGGTTCCCATTCACTAAGAATTACATGTTCTTTTTTCATATTTATATGGGGATTAGGGAAAGTTTATTTTCCTGGGTATCACTTACCTGGAAATAACTTTCCAAGGTGGGTAAATAACTTTCCCACCTAGGGGAAAAGTTGCCAACACTTGAATGGGACAAAAATGCCTATTTTAATTATGAATTTTTATGGCTAAAATAGTCATTGCCTTATTTACATGAGAAGTAAAAGAACATGGGTAAATGCACTTACCCAGGTAACTGTATTTACTCGGATAAATAACTTACCGAAAAGCGAACAGGGCCATTGTGTATTTCAGCCATTTATTTTGCCACAATTGGGAATGCCATTAAAATAAATATTTAATTATATAATAAGTATTACAATATATTCATAAAATAAGTGAGTTTAAAACCCAGCAATGGACGATATTACTTTGGGAACCCAACAATTGGGTGGGAGAAGCCAAAGTTCAAACTATAAGACAACTCCTTATTGATGGGCTGTTATATTGGTCACATTATCTTTCCAGGTGGCTAAAACTAGGAAGAGCATACACATTAACAAACTGTGTGTGCATGTGGCAGGCCAAAAACCAAACACAAATCTCAACTTCGCCCTCTTCCTATTGAACAAGTTTCTCTTTGAAATTTGCTAGCAGTTTGCCATGAGACAGGAATCAAAATTCTACCCATAAAAGCTTCATAATTGAGCCTAAAGGATCATTGCTAAGAACCTGTTGAGGGGAACTTCTGAACATTAGAACTTATTAATTACAATCTAACAAGTTCTCCTCAACTCTCTATTTCTTGCTGATTAATCAAACAGAATCTAAGAAATTTATTTTCTGATAAATCAAACAGGGCCTAAAGGATCATTGCTCCCAGCCTCTAATCACTGACTGCAATCTTACAGCAAATACACACCAATCATTAAGGGTTTGGATTCAAGTTTTGCAACGGGCTGTATCGGTTAATAAATATCATATGGGCGATCCCTTGATATGTTTCTACAGTAGGTGTTTGGGGTTTGACATGATTCAGGGGATAAGCGGGTCTTAAACCGACCCCTGAACCGATTTAAATAAATAAATAAATAAATAAAAGTATTTAATAATGCAGGCCGATACGCGCCAACCGACATATGCACTTGCATAGATATTTAAAAACCTTGGCCCGAAAATACAGGGGTATGTTGAAGTTACATCTGATAGGGTGTTGCTTCAGCGTTAGGTGCATCACCATTTGCCATTCAAGTGACCATTATTGGGTGTTGGTGCAACTTTAATAGCATTACAACAATTTGGGCACCCACTAATTTCATTGCTTGATGGCAGAGCAACCCTCCAGATGAAAAGGACAGCACCAAGCACTGGAGAAAAACTTGAGTCTTTTCACTGGATTGGGAGCACCCACTTGTCGAGATTAGGGTTTAAACATGTTGGCACCACACAAGGGGTGTGGGTGTGGTAAGTGGTGATTGCTCATTTCCTCTTGCTTGCTTGCTTGCCATACCCCATAAGCATGAATTCGGCTTTAGTCATTGTAATACTCTTCGAACAACCTTTACAACCTTGTATTAGAAATATCTATGTACTTATATATTTTATTTGATAGGAATATGTTTTCAATGCAAGGTTGCAAGAAACACGATGCACCTAGAGGCCGCATTTAGTGGAAGCAAACTGTTTGATTGATGTGTGACATTTTCCTTCTTGAACTATCTGAGAAGCTGCATCTGTTTTTTTCTTTTTCTCTGTTTAATTAAACTTAGCCAATGTAGTAATTAAACAAGTGCTGTGAGAGCTTGTACCATCCTTAAAATCTGTGGAAAAAGAATTAAGATGGAGTAGTGGAATCCCCACTCTCCACTTATTATTTGTCTTCTTCTCTTTACAGCACCGCCAATCTCCATTTTGTCGTAGTCTCAGATAATCCGTCAATCAAGAGATAAGTAGATGATAAGCCTAACCAGTCACCCCGTAATGTTTCTTCTTTGATTTTTTGATTTTGGTAGCAGATTAAAAGGAGGGGAGGGTCTAGATAGATATGATGATAGCTTACTGCAGCTGTTTGGGTTGTAAGGTTGATGTAGGCGTTTGGCCAACATTAGCTTGTGGAGAAGCTTTTCATGGACAAGAACTCTCCCTCCACTAAGTGGGCAGTGATGTGATTGTAGATTGGGGTACGAACCCCTCACACTTTACCATCTCTCCCACTTCGCTTGATTTTTGGAAATTTTTAAACCCTTCTGATAACAGATGGAAGAAAATGGACGCCTGATTTGAAGCAACTGATATCATATAAGTGCTTAAATTTTGGAAACAGTGCTTATTTTAGGTCGAGACTACACCAATACCCATTTATTTGCATTTGGGAAATAATTTCAAAAAGTGCTTTTTTAGGAAATAAGCTTAATTTTTTAACTTTTTTTTAAGTGGTTGTTGTGTTTGCGGCCCATCTTGGCCCTTCATGTAATTTTCAAAATATCTATATCACCCCAATTTAAAAGAAGTGCTTTTTCATCAAACACTTATAAGCACTTATTAGAATAAGTATTTATTTATCCAATAATAATCACTTCCAAATGGAAATTAATGGGTTATTCCTAATTCTTTTGACCAGACCTGGAGAGTGGAGCCTCTCTCATTGCTCTGATGGTTCTACTCTAGTATAGAGCTGTCAATGGGTCGGGCACATAGACCAACCCAAATGGCCCAACTATAAAAGGTCTGGGTTTGCATTTTGTGTCCCAATGATAATTGGGTTGGATTACTCTCGGTTGTCCTAAACCAATTATTACAAATAAACCCTCAATCTAATATCTATTTTTTCTCTTTCACTGTATCGGCAGAGGCATATTAGTAATTTAAATCATGTATGTTTATATTTTTTTAATAATTTTTTTTAAAATCTGATTTTTGGGACTATATTTTTAAGTATATTTTTCTATTAAAAAAAAGGAGTTCTCCAAACACCTGTACATAGATGTATTAGGACCCCAACGATATGATACGATACTCTCAAATATGAGATATATCGTATCAAAATTTTGATCTACCCTGACCCGGACGAGACCTGATCCATTTATAGCATTAATTTAGTAGGCCCAAATGTTCTTTCTTTTCTTACCCCCTCTATTAAAATGTTTTTACAAATGTGTCCTTGGTTGGCTCAGTAGATCTTCATTTTCTATTTTTCTATAACAAGCTTTCTGAGTTTGAAGCTCTTCTGAGATGAACCAAATTCTCTGGCCCTTCTAAAATTTCTCAGTGCATGTTTTATAATTAAATACCATGGTTTTCAAAATCGTATGGGAAAAACCAGGATGGCCGGTTCCGTTTTACCTTAGAATTGTTATTTCGTCAAAAATAATTGATTTGGTCAGCAAACTACTGACCCGGGTGGCCAAACCGTTTGAACCGTCCAATGGTTTTGATTATTTTTTACTTTTTTATTTTTTGTCAGAATGGGCCATCCGTTTGGTTTGAATGGTCAAACCATTTGACCCGAGAACTGAACCCTTGACCAATTCATTGTCCGATTCGATTTTAAAAACCTTATTAAATACAACGAGCTAATGACACCATTTGACCATTTCCATTTCCCCTGCACAGTTCATTCTAATTTGGTTATATTTTCAATATAGTGATAAAAACTATATAGTTTGATTTAAATGATAAAATTGGTGGACATGCAAGAGAAAATTTCATCAAAACCTCTGTGATTTGCAGTTCCAACATTGGTAAAGGTGATTTGCTCAGTTTCATCAAAACCTCTGTGAATTTGGCATGGATCTTGAATGAAGATATCTAGATTCTCAAATTTAATTATTTGAATGATAATATTTCTTTGTAAATGTCTCGCAAACATTACTATTTCTTGATGTTGTGGTATCATTTGCAGAGGTCTTGCAAGATGTTTACTCTTGGTGCTCAATTGACTTGTTTTTTTGGTGCAATAGCTTTATCTGTTTTTACTGTTTAGTCTCATATTACTTTTTTAGTTTTTAATCTATATCTATATCTATATTACCTATAAAAGAACAAATGCCCATTTTTTATGGAATTTTCATTAGACATTTTCTATCATTTATCTAAACAACATACAATGGGCATAAAGAGGGCATATATGTCATTTATTCTCATTAAAAAAACTGTCCACTTATAACAGTTAATAAACTGTTCAAAATCTGCCCATGAATTATAAATAGTTTTGTCTTGGAGATACTGTCACATGCAAATGCATGTACATGTTTACTAATAAGGTTTAAAGTATCGATACATCCTCATATGCTGAAAGGGGTGAATTAATACTTTGAAACATGTATTTGTTTGTTTTTTTTCCAAAAATAGATGAGGGACAGTCTTAGGCCTGCCTATCCCCTGAAAATAAATAGCCGAAAATTCAAAAAAAAAAAAAAGAGCTTTATTTAGAGTATCGACCTCCTGCCGATACAACATGATAGACCCCCTGTTGAAATTTTGAACCTTGATTTCTATTTATCTATTCTTATCGTTGGTCTCGATTATACCCTGAGCACTAATATAATGAAGTTTAACATTTTCCTTTGAAGAAAGGCAGCTACCTACAAGATCTTTCTTGGGAAGCTTATTATGGGAATGTGTATGTATGAATGCATCAATGGAGATCTTTCTCAATAAAGGATAGTCAATAAATTGAATCTGAACGCCTCCCCGTTGTGCAATTCTTCCAACACATACTTTCCTTTGTCTCTGTTTTGTTTTATTTTACTAGCAGGGACTCGTATGATGCATGAGATTTATTAAGGAAAAGTGAAACAGTGAAAATTGAAAATTGTATTAATAATTTTAGTAATTTAGATAAATTATATTAATAATTTTTAACAAAAATAATAAATTACTACTAATTACTTAATAAATAATTACTTTTTTATATTATCCATTAGTATTCTCTTTTATTTATTTTACTTCATTAATAATTAGATGCTATAATTAAATTAATCCATAGATTAACTTTTTTAGTAATAATTAAATTAACCTAAGCCCAATCTCAAGGTTTAAGACTTTAGGTTACGCTTTGGTTGATCCTCAACCTGACCCAACCCCTTAAGTTGTACCCCTAAGAGCAATGTGAAATTTGTAATTAGACTGAATTAAATCTAAGCACAATCCATGCATACATTATTTTTGGGTTTTTAACTATTTTTAAATAAAAACTATTAATATTGAACTTGAAGGAGCTATAGGGCCATGGGGGCTGAACTACCCCCTTTGTGTAGCATAATGAACCAAAAAACATAAAAGATCTCAAGCTAGGTTTTGATAGTGTATTAACAATTTTATAGGGTGTGTAGCCCAACCTTGCCCACACCCTAAGCATAATAATATTTGTTTGGGCTTGGGATAGGGACATGCTCACCCATGTTAATTATAAAACTATGGCAACCGGGTGAGGACCATACTCCCCGTCTTCAATCCCGACTTTGAAACAAGTTCCCATCCTTGACCCCGATCCCTGCTAGGGATAAATATGACCCTATCCCCGATTCCTAATGAAGACAAGTTCTTTGTTGGGAAATTGAATCCCCAGAATTCTTAAGTTAAAATTATTTTCATAAAATATATTTACTTAAAATAAAGGAAATTTTTAAAATATAAAAGTACTTTAAATATATTCTAATATGAAAAATAAAAAATAATATTATATATATAATCGGGGTTAGGGCGAGGAGAGGAATTCACTCCCCCATCTTCGTCCCTATCCTCAGTTGGATATCATTATCAATTGTTGTCCCTACCAAGGCAATCTCCATCCCCAACCGGTGTTGAGTACCCAATAGGACAGGGAACAATGCCATTCCTACTCATATTCAAACCTTATTAATTGGTTAATTGTCAGAAAACTATAATTTGAAACCTAATAACTAAAATTAATAAAAGCCCAACATGAAGTCTTAAACCTTGAGCTCGGGCTTAGATTAATTTAATTATAACTAAAAAAGCTAATCTATAGATTAATTTAATTATGGATATAGCTTAACTTTATATATTTGTTTATATTTAAGTAACATTTAAAAAAATAAACATATAATCATTAATAAAGTAAAATAAATAAAATAGAAAATTAAAACACTTAATCATTAGAAATCATTTATTTTTTATAATAATTATTAATATAATTAATTGAAATTACCAAAATACCAAATCATAGCATTAATAAAATAAAGATTAATTATTTTAAACAACATAGCAATCCTTCCTTATAATAGTTATCGATTTCCATTATTGTTGAAAAATTTTGTGCATCTCAAGGGTCCTTTCTATTAAAACATAAACTAACAAATTTCTTAATCATTGTTTAAATTTCTTATTTTTATTAGTGTTTATTAAGTTTGATTTTTAAGTGAAATTGAAACTTTTTATTCAGAGTTTTAAGGAAACCAAATAGATAAATGGTAGTGAGAAAGGATAGCCATGCTACACTACATGTCTTATTATATACAGGGCATATTCAGATCCGATCCAACAAAGAGATCCAATCAGATTTAACATATGGTGATTCGAATTTGAATCCATTAAGGAAAGTCGGATATCCGAATCAGATTCAATCTTTAATAGGTTGAGGTTAAACAATAAACATAAAACAACAAATTTCTTAATTAGTATTTATTAAGTTTGATTTTAAGTGAATTTGAAACATTTTTAATTAACATTTGATTAATAATTATTATAATATTTTAAAAACAGGATTGGAATTGGAATTGGATTTTGATTGTTGTTTAGTTCATTTGGAGTTGTTATTTTATTATTACTTCAATACTTTACTATTTTATTATGTTTTATTTTGTTATATTAATTATATAAGAATTATTACTTAATTATTATATTTAAAAATTCATATATTTTTCTTGTTATTAATTTATTAATACTTTTGTCATAAGTCTCTTTAAACTTTTGAATAGTAATTCCATTCTCTAGGGGAGCCTAAAATACCCAAACCTCTCTCTCTCTCTATAGACTCTAATGACATATTGCATTATTGCTCTATTGAATGAGAATTCCATTCCCTAGGGGTTTTAATAAATCATCCAATGTCTCTCTATCTCTCATTAACACACTCTGAGGGTCCATTTGGTTTACATCCAGAATCGGAATAGGAATGGTCTATTCCCATAATTTGTTTGGTTCAGGAATGAGAATGTGAATTGGAATAAGCATGAATGAGATTTCATTCCCAAAGGAGGGGCACGGAATGGCCATTCCCTCATATGGGGGAATGCCATTCCAATAGGAATGGGAATGGGATTCCGATTCCACTTAACCAAATAGTTAGAATTGGAATAACCCATTCGGATTCCAATTCCAGACCCCTATTGCCGCAAACCAAATGGGGTTTTAATTCTCTTTCTCTCTCTCTCTCTCTCTAATAAGATAATATTTCTCTTTCTCTCTCTCATTAATACACTCTTAATTCTCTCTCTAATAATATAATATTTCTTTCTCTCTCTTTCTTTAATAATATAATATATTGATAATAGTGTAAAGCTTTATTGATGACAATGATTATTTTTTTTTTAAAACAAAAGAAAATAGAAGAAAATGCAAAAAATGGAGAAAACAGATAAATAACTTCTCTCAAAGGAGAGACATGATGACATGGACCGTCCAATTATATATATATATATATATATAGGAAAATGTATGATGCTGGAAATACATATATCAAAAAGGTTTTGACCAATCACAACCCTCCTGAATTTTGTTGAAAATTCGCTAATTGGTTATTACTTTTAGGGTAAATTGCTAAAATCTCCCCTGAAGTTTTTGACCATTGCTAAAATCTCTCCTAAAATTGACAATTGCAATCATCTACCCTGAACTTTTGTGGCATAGTTCCAAGTAGACCCCCTTCTCTTAAAATCCTCTAAAAAGAGGCATGAAAATGTCCAAAGTACCCATTACACTTACTTTTCACCAAAATGTTATTTTTAAAATTTTCTCTTCGTATGAATAGTCAGCCCAAACAATTCCAATCTCTTTTCTATAATTGATTTATTTTCCAAATTTGACCTTCATATCAATAGCTCAAAGGTAAAGATGCAACTGTAAATTCTCTCTTCTTTTTTTTTTTATTGTTATTGTTTTTGTATAGAAACCAACCTTAATAGTAATTGCATAAGTGTTTTGGACATTTTAATCCCTCTTATTAGCAGATTCTAACAAAAGGGATCGGATCTACTTGCAACTGTGTTAAAAATTAATGAAAAGTAATTGCTATTACCAAAATTCAGAAAGGCTTTAGCAATTTACCCTTACTTTATCACAGATTGGCTTCAGTCAGAGCAAGCACATGCTTACACCGTTCCAACAGCCTCTTGTAACCTTGCAGTGGAATATCTACCCATGAAATAAAGCACATAAGTAGAGGGAGATATTCCTAATGCAGGGCTTTAAAAGTTGTTCGAACAGGCTTTACTCTGACCAAAGCCGGATTCACTTTATTATACCGGTTGATTGGATATAAGCTTTTTCCGTACAATGTCAGGTCAAGAGAGCCCTCTCACGGTTGAAGCTATCCAAATTGAACAGGCAAATTGACTGTCTTGATTCAGACAGCCTGGGCTGTCAACAATCAACAGTCGACTAGATTTCTCTCCACATGATACGTTAGTCCACCCAACATTAACAATGCTACATAGATGGGGCCCTACGTGTGAATGGGCTACTGACGTTATTTGGGGATAACAGAATTAAAGGTGGGAAAAAAGCTTTTGGAAGTGATGGGGGAAAACAAATTGATTTGAAATAGTTATCTGGGCGGTTGTATATGGGTAAGGGAAAGAGACTGAGAGAGACTTTAGGAATAAAGAAAAGGGAAGTTGATCAAGATTAAGATTGTGTTTGCAGTAGAGAGATTCTGTACTTAAAGAAAGCCTAGTGCTTAGTTAGATATTGTTGGGAGAGATTTTACAAAGATTTGAGCTTGTTGGACTTGAGTTAATTAGTTCTTTTGTTTGAACATCAAATTAGGACTTAGGAGTGGATTGAGTAATTTTAAGAAGGGTTCGAGTCGTTCGATTATGATGTGGAAAGATATGATACTGGAAAAACTCACAATCAACCGATCAGTAATATAAAAATAGTAACCAATCAGGTGAATGGATTTTCATTAAAATTTATAGGGATTGTGATTGATCAAAGCCTTTCCTGCATCATGGATTTTGATAGTATGGTAAAGCAAATTATTGGCCAGGTAATCTTATAGGTGGGGAACTAATCAATTGTGGGTCCTAATGTCTAAAAAACCGGACATCTGGACATCTGGCAAGTTTCAACTCTTGAGCCAATAAATTGAAAATGATGGGATGACTCATCACAAATAACGTTGTAGTTTGTTGATAATGATATCATGGCCATCATTTGAGCTTTATCCCAACTATATGGGATGGTTAACAAAATCCATGTTTTACAATTCAGGATCCATGATCATGAGAGTTTGGTAAAAGTTTTAATGCTCGCTGCCAATTTGATACAATCCTCTTCCTCCATGTGGACTTCATTCTATTTTCATGAAAAAAAATTGGATTAATGTCATAGAAGGCCATCTATATTTTAGGTCATTTTTCAAGTGGCTTAGGATAGGTTATAAAGAGAATCTATGTGGTAAAATAAAAAAGTAATCAATTTCATTTGTCTACTTCATGTTTTTAAGGCATACTGCAAATCATGTTAAAGGCTTTAACAACTTTGAAGATGCGTACTACACTTTTCACAAGCTACGCATTGAGAACATCTCCCCTTGAATTTAGGCCCTGTTTGTTTTTCGGTAAGTTATTTACCCAGGTAAATGTAGTTATCTGGGTAAGTTTTTCCTGGGAAACATTTACCCAATTAAGTACATTTACCCATGTTCTTTTATTTCTCATGTAAACAAGTCAATGACCATTTTAACCATAAAAATCTATTATTAAAAGGGGTATTTCTGTTTCATTCAAGTGTTGGCAACTTCCCCCTAGGTGGGAAAGTTATTTACCCACCTAGGAGATGGGTATCACTTACCCGTGTAAGTGATACCTAGAAAAATAAACTTTACATGATCCCCACATAAATCTGAAAAAAGAGCATGGGATTCTTGGTCAATGGGAACCAAAATCCCATTAACCAACTTCCCCCCTCTCAAAATCTGAAAAAAGAACACCCCCTTAATGTACATGTAAATGAGATATTCACAATGTGCGATTGAATGCTATGTGAACAAAGTTTTTGCTTATAGGAGATCGAGGCTTGCTACTATTATTATTATAACTAGTTTCCATTCTATTGTTTGTTTTAATTTTTTTCTCATCTTAATTGGCATGCACTTGTAAACTATTGGGGAAGGTGAATCTATACATCATTCTACCAAAAGCCTTACTTTTCCCTTGGATTACGGCAAAGTGGGGAAGTCCTAAGATGAGGTTGGAAGGAAATGACTAAAAGTGCCCATAATTCAATAATGGATATGGCATTAAATAGAATGAATGGCAGAACAGGATATTAATGTATAATTGGGACAAAACTTGGACGATGATGATGGTCCTTGATTCATGGAGATGCCCTAGAAATGCACCCAAATTAAGACTAGGGTCACACTAGATCTGCTAATTACCTACCTACTAGGTTCTTTGCTAGATCCCCAGTAAAGATAGGACACCTCATGGTTTTTGCTCGGATGATCCAATCATTTGGCCTGGAAACTGTCCATGCAATCGGTTCCATTTCACCCTTAACCCAATCCTTGGCCAAAAAACCGTTGACTTGGTTAAACAACTCATTGATTTGGATAGTTAAACCGCCGATTTAGACAACAGTTTTGATTTTTTTTTATTTTAATTGTTTAACTTTTTATTTTTTTTAAGTTAGAATGGACCATCCATTCAAACCAAATGGCCAAACTGCTAAACCAGAAACTAGTGGCCAAAGCGATTCCGATTCTGGGTTGATTTTTAAAACATTGGCCCACCTGTTTGTAATTTGTATATGCAAAATAGGTGAAATGATAATGGGCAAGTATTTCCTTTCTCCTCTCATGGAAGATGTTTCAAACAACTTCATATTTGTCATCTTCGTCCCCCATTCCCACCCCCGAAACATCCCAATTCCCCAATAGCAGGAACAAACTCAATTTGAGGATTGAAAGATTAATACTTTGCCATTGTGTAAAACTTTGGTTTGACCTATGGAGGAATGGTCGTTCTTATCTTGTTTTCCATCTTTCGCTTCTTTAAGTGAGACTACATATAATTAGTTTATTAACATAGTCATGGTAAAAAGCAGGATGCAGATCCATTAATTTCTTTATTAATGAATCTTCTAATAGTTTATGATGAGGGCAAATTTGGCCCTCTGATGACATTGTGACACATGGCATCTCGGAACAACTAGGTGACATCTAGAATCATTTAGGCAACAACTTGCCATAGCCAAGATGATGGTGTCCCAGCTGGCGATCTGGCACAGGCGCCGACCTGGCGACCTGGCACAGGCACCGAACTGGCAACCTGGCACAGGTGCCGACCTGGCAGCCTGGCACAGGCGCCAACCTGGCGACCTGGCACAGGCGCCGAACTGGCGACATGCGAGACGTGCTCACCGACAAATTTGACACGCATATCCCAACACTCCCACGATCCTTGGAAGTTGGCCCACGCATCGAATGTTCTGGAGGATAATCAACGTGCATGGCAGTTGCCTCCGGGAATCTCGAACCACTTAGGCGACCTCTCGAAAATCTCGGATACGGTGCGTGAAGCCCACGCCAGACAATGCCTATATAAAGGTACCAACCCCAATGGCATGGGGGGAGGGGCACGTAAGCATATTCTAGCTCTCATACTTTATGATTTTTAGCTCGTAGTCTACTATGAGAGTACTGACTTAAGCATCAGAGCGACCTCGCCAGGTTAGCCACCTCGGGTCCTCTAGCATTGATTACTTGTAGGTCTCTAAAGAATTACGAAGATCAATAATCAATCTAGCTCGGCCTGGTTAGCTTGCCACTTAATCTGCCCCTAGCTTGGCACCTTATAGGCAGCTCGACACTCTGGTCAACTCGGCCCTCTGGTCAGCTCAACACCTAATAGGAAGCTCTGCACCTAATAGGCAGCTCGGCCCTTAGGTCAGATTGTCACCTAATATGCAGCTTGGCCCAGTCAATTCGACACCTAACCTGGCAAGCTCAGCCTGGTCAACTCGACATCCAAGTCCTCACCCAGCAAAAGTTCTCCACTTCGGCCTCTGGGTCATCAACCACTTGGAAGCAGACCAAATGATGAGGTACTTAGCCAAAAAAAAAAAATTGATTCATCAATTGGTGTCATCTGTGGGAAACACTACAAAAATCTAAGTTCTCATCCTCTAAAAGGCTAAGTCCTCTTCTTCCAGAAAGCTAAGTTCTCACCTTTTAGAAAATAAAGCTCTCACTTTCTAGTTTCCAATTTTTATGAACTCAAAGACTATGCTGGAAGTTGATGGCCAATAGACTAAGCAGCTCTGCCGAGTTTATTTCAACTCGGATAAAGCCTCATCAGTCCTCTTCACGATGTACCCTCTACAAGATGAGCTCTTCATGGTTTCCGCAAGAGTTTGCGGCCAACGGACTGCACGGACGCCCCTGTCAGTCGAGCCTTCCAAGGCTCCCATGGGAGCTGGTGACCTAAAGTCAGTAGTGCTGCCCCCGTAGGTCAAGCTCTCAGTAGCTTCTTGTAGGAGTGGGTGACCGACGCCACTAATGAGGCTGATGCAACGCAGCCATAGCTCTAAAGTGCCGAACTGATAAAAGACCTCGGCACCACATAAGACCCAATCACCTCTTCGGCATGGGCAAAGTCAAGGAAAGTGGACTACGAGTCGCTCCTAGAGCCTAAGGGCTAAAGTGCTGAACTGATAAAAGACTTCAGCACCACATAAGACCTAGTCGCCTCTTCGGCATGGGCAAAATCAAGGGTAAGGAGAGTGGACTGCAAGTCGCTCCCAAATCCCAAGGGATAAAGTACCGAGCTGACAAAAGACTCCGGTGCCACATAAGACCCAGTCGCCTCTTTGGCATGGGCAAAACCAAGGGTAAGGAGAGTGGACTACGAGTCGCTCCCAGACCCCAAGGCTGCAAACACTTGGACTCTTCCGACTTGAGAAGCAAATTGGATTGACGCTTACGAGCTCATCGAATTAGTCATTCTAGGCCAAAAGGAGCAATCTACTCCCTTCACCGAGTTACTTTCAGCTCGGGAGTGGGGTCAAATGATGAGGGCGGATTTGGACCCCCAATGACATTGTGACACATGGCATCTCGGAACAACTAGGTGACATTCGGAACCACTTAGGCAACAACTTGCCTTAGCCAAGATGATGGTGTCCCAGCTGGCGACCTGGCACAGGCGCCAAACAGGCAGCCTGGCACAAGCGCCGAACTGGCAACCTGGCACAGGCGCCGACCTGGTGACCTGTGAGACGTGATCGTCGAAAAATTCGACACACATATCCCAACACTCCCACGATCATTGGAAGTTGGCCCACGTATTGAACGTTCCGGAGGATGGTCAACATGCATGGCGGTTGCCTCCGGGAATCTTGGACCACTTAGGCGACCTCTCAGAAATCTCAGATACGGTGCGTGAAGCCCACGCCAGACAATGCCTATATAAAGGCACCAACCCCAATGGCATGGGGGGCAAGTAAGCATATTCTAGCTCCCATAGTTTATGATTTTTAGCTCGTAGTCTACTATGAGAGTACTGACTTAAGCATCGGAGCGACCTCGTCGGGTTAGCCACCCCGGGTCCTCTGACATTGATTCCTTGCAAGTCTCTAAAGAATTACAAAGCTCAACAATCAATCCAGCTCTGCTTGGTCAGCTCACCACCTAATCTGCCCCCAGCTCGACACTCTAGTAAGCTCGGCACCTAATAGGCAGCTCAACACTCTAGTCAGCTCAACACCTAATAGGCAGCTCAACACTCTGGTCAGCTCAGCACCTAATAGGCGGCTCGGCACCTAATAGGAAGCTCGGCACCTAATAGGCAGCTCGGCCCTCAGGTCAGCTTATCACCTAATATGTAGCTTGGTCCAGTCAGTTCGACACCTAACCTACCCAACTCAACCCAGTCAGTTCGGCACCTAACCTGCACAGCTTGGCTCAGTCAGCTCGGCACCTAATCTGCCCCTAGCTCAGCCTGGTCAACTTGGCATCTAGGACCTCATCTAGCAAAAGTTCTCCACTTCAGCCTCTGGGTCATCGGCCACTTGGAAGCAGACCAAATGACGAGGTACTTAGACAAAAAAAAAATTGATTCATCAGTTTACATTCAGAACAAGAAGGAGAAGAGAAAGGAGATAATGGAATAAAGTGGGAAGAGGAAGTGGAAGGGAAAATATATATTAAAACAGGGAGGGTGTTTTTTTCTTTTCCAATTTCTTAAATGAAAATACGTCCATTTTCACATGTTTTGCACACAGATTCAACTATGATTCCAGAAAGACATGATACCGGAAATTTTGTAACCCACATAATAGCGGTAACCAATCTAGTGGTTATTTAACAAATTCATGTGGGTTTTGATTGGTGACATTGGTCAAAGTCCTTCCGGTATCATGAATTTTCCTTTGCAGATCTACTGATCTAGAGAAGTTTGCATTTCCATGATTTTTCCCAAACAAGAGTAATTGCACCACATAGTAAATAGGGGTGAGAAAATGAGTAGGCTCTACTTGAAACCGAATGGAACTGGCCTTGAACAAGCCTTACCTAATCTGTTATTAGGTAGGGTTTGGTTCCAAATTTTTAAAACTAACCCCCACCCTGTCAGTTCCAGGGTCTAAGGGTTTACTCTACCTAAACCGACTTTGATGGAACTAGCCTTGGTTGACCTTGGTGGAATTGGCCTTGGAACCAAACTTGTCTAAAATCACAAGATATTTTAAGGATGTAAAGATTTGAACCTAAGCACTCATGGTTACAAAGATCATGGTCGAGCACCCCCTAAGTTACTTAAGTGATTTGATCATTTTTCTTCAATTAAATACTTACATATAATATAAAAGACAATATTTACAAAATTTAAATTATAATAATAAAGTTTTCAACTATATCATCATCATCATCATTATCATTATTGTTGTTGTTTAAATAACAAGTTCCATTTTATTGGGTGGTAGGGGTTAAAAAAACAAGTTTCACAAATAGACCCTGGAACTGCCAAGGCCAGAACTAGGAGATCAAATCAGCCCCCACAAGACTACACCCCACAACATCCCACAGCACATTCGTGCTGTGTATTGGGAACATCTCCCAATGATAGTACCAGAAATGACGATTTCATCATACACCCCACAACGTTGTGAGGCGCAGTCTTGTGGGGGCTGATTTGAACTCCAGAACTAGCCCCAGAACCAATCTCGAAAAGGTAATTTTCGATTCCAAAAACCTTTGGAACCGAGCAAGCTGACCCGTGCTCACTCCTATAACAAAACCATATTCTTTGATTTTTTATGGATGTATAATGGATGATATGGTAATTTGATGGATGTGTGGTGATTTGATGGATGTATGATGAATGGATGATAGATAAGAAAGAACATGAATTAAAACATACCAGAACATGTCTAGGAAAACAAGGCGATATTTTTAAGAGCAGGATGATTTATTTAGGTAAATAGACAGGAGTTGGTGGCTCAAAACATAAGCGCACTTTGTTGTCTAAGTGGTGGTGCCATTTCTCTGCAACATCTTCTTGGTTGTAGCATGTACAAATAAACAAACGAATGATTAAACCTCTTATCCTACTCCACTATACATCCGTCCATGTCTGTGTTTTCTCCTCCCACTTTTGCTTAGCCTTATCACAAGTAGGATTCCGTAAATGGAATTGGAAGGTTAGAAGGTCGGTGGATAAATTACGCACATGCATGTATTGTATATTGTACACATGTCGATTATATACATACATATATAAGGGCAGTTTAATTATATGAGACTCCCATCAATGCCAGATTTGAAGAGGGATAGATGTATACAGTCTTACCCCTACCTATATATATATATATATATATATATATATATATATATATATTGATAGATAGATAGATAGATAGAAAGAGAGAGAGAAAGAGGCTGATTCCAAAATTTGAATCCTGGTCACTCAAGTAACCATGGAACAAACCAACCTTTCCACCAAGACCTACCCTCACATACATCAATCATAAATATATAACATATAATTCATATACCAGTACATACATGCATATGCATGTGTCTGAGAGAATCCTCAAGAGACTAAATGAACTTGGGGTATATCTTGGCTGGCTTTATAGTATAGTTTAAGTGACCGCTGATGCTAGATCTTCTTCTTTAGGCTATGTTTGGTTTGAAAAAAAACGTAGGAAAAGATATCAAAACCTATATAAGATTTGTAAAGATTTCCTTACATTTCCTTTCCTTTCTCTAATTTTTCCTTCAAACCAAACATGGCCTTAGGATACATCATTAGCAGATTCAATCCTCACAAACTTGTGCTCATACTGTTCTCACAGCCCTTTTTAGTCATGCATTGAGAATATCTCTATGCTAGTTTTTTTTAATTCATAGGGAAATATTCCCAATACACGGCTAAAAGTCTGTCATTTTGTGGCAAAGCCCAAGTGTTCAGAAAAGCATGTGTAGGGCACGTGTCTTCCACCTTAGTCACCATTCTCAGTAACACATCTCCTTTTTGTACTTCCCACCATGCATGTCTTCATTTTCAGCGAAAACTATGTCTAGGGAGGCAAAATGCTCATGCCCACTTCATGGGCTTGCTGTGTGTGTATATATACACTTAATTTAATTCCCATCCACTTCAACTTCTCTAACAATCAAGTGCAAGAAAGAAGAATGTCAGCCATGAACTCAGCTGTAATATCAATTCCAAATGAAGAGGGAGCTTCTCCTGCAAAGAAAATCAACAGGGTCCAATCCTTTTTCTCTTCTCCTCTTCCATATATTTCAGCAACTAAAAGCATTTATGACTACAAAAGATTGATTCACAGTATCAAGGTTGGAGCTGCTCTGGTTTTGGTTTCTCTCTTCTTTGCACTCAATCCACTTTACAAGCAAGTGGGAGAAAATGCCATGTGGGCTGTCATAACTGTAGTGGTCATTTTTGAGTTCTATGCAGGTGAGCTGAGGTTGTTGAATCTTCTGTAATTTTTGCTTATAGTGCATTTGATTGGTCAGTACAGAGTTGCAGACTAGTTGTTTTGGTAATGTGTGTCAGGTGCTATGCTCAGCAAAGGCTTGAATAGGGGAATTGGGACTATTTTAGGTGGTGGCTTCGGCAGTTTAGCAGCAATTTTAGCTCATGAAGTTGGAGGATCTGGCAAAGCTCTCACTGTTGGCGTTTCAGTATTTATTCTTGGTCTGTTGATCCATCAACATAACAAAGTCGACAATTAATCCAAGAAAAATCATTCTTGGGTACATTTGAACTAAAATGCTTAGTATTTTTTGAATGTTGTCTGTGACAAAATAATTGATATTTCAGGTGCTGCTGCAACATACACTCGACTAATTCCCAGCATCAAGCAGAGATATGACTATGGGGTCATGATCTTCATCCTAACTTTCAATCTGGTTGCAGTATCTGGTATGCGTGCAGAGGAGGTCATTGAGATAGCCCGTGAACGCCTTTCGACAATCGCCATGGGTTTCGCCATCTGTGTGTTTACAAGCTTATTCATATTTCCTATGTGGGCTGGTGATGAACTTCATTGCTTGACAGCCTCCAAATTTAATAGTCTGGCCTCTTCCATTGAAGGTGATCAGTTCCAACAAATTAATTACACTTGGCTCTATAAAATGAACCAAATATGAAGTTTCTGTTTCTGCTCCTGAGTTTCATTCTGACCACCTCTTACAAACAAAGGCTTCATCCATTATATCATTCCTTTTATTGTAGGATGCTTGGAGGAATACTTCAAAGAGGTGGATGAAAAGAAGGAAAATCAGAGCACAGGCAATTCCAATGGCTCCAAATCAGTGCTATACTCAAAGTCCAAGGACGAGTCACTGGTAACTGGATTCCCTCTGTTAGTGACTCAATTTTGAGATTTTTCAGACAAAGATGAAAGAGCACTGGTATTCATCAACTGCATGGTAGTGGGCCCTGAAGACCCCACCATGCAATGAACTAATAATAAGATTTTTTATCGATCCAGCACCATTATTTCTTTGCATTCTGCTTCAATTCTTGTGCACTGGCTAATTTTGGAGGGTTTCTGTCTCCCAGAACTAAATACTTTAGGCAAACTTGGACTGCTTTTGCTCTCATTTAGTTTCTCCTTTTTTTGTAAAATCTCCTCCACCCAATAAATAATGAAAGTTAAAGGAATAAGAAATAACCATTTTGTCTAATCTTTCAGGCAAATTTTGCAAGATGGGAACCATGGCATGGAAGATTTGGGTTCTCTTATCCTTGGAACAAGTACCTACAAATTGGAGATTCTCTTAGAGAGTTGGCTGCTTCCATCATCTCCCTAAAAGGCTGTCTTCAATCTCTCAGACAGGCATGAAAGTGAATCCCTTGGCTTCATCTGAACTAATAACCAAATTCTACTAGCACTAAGAGAGAGAGAGAGAGAGAGAGGTACAGAAACCAAGCATTCTGTGGTTCCCACAAAGGAGATTCTCAAACCAATATCAACTCAAGTGGATGATCATAAACAATGAACGTTCCACAGTTTCCATTGGGTAGCTTGAACACCCAAATCTAGAATATTGACCCGAGAAACTTCCTCAATATGTAATGGCCCTGTGGGCAGTGGGTCCCCTCAGATGTGCCTCAGGCTGCATATAAACCATGAAAATTGGGCTGTATAAGCTTGGAATTTGTTTTTTTTTTTTTTTTTAAAATTAAGCAATCAAAGGAACAACTTTGATAATTGTCAAATACACTTTGTACAGAGTAATAATCCCATGTCTTAACTTCACTCCTGTGTTTATGGTTTTCAGCCACAGTCGGTGCCCGCCAGACTGACTGCTAAGGAGACATGCCAAACAGTGGCTTTGTTGCTGGGCTGCACGCTGAAGGAGCTCGGATATAGCATCGAGAAAATGAAGAAGGGTCGCCCCAGAGTGTTAATAATGGCAGAATTGCAGTCTATGAGAGTGGAGCTGAGTATTGCTATGTCTCCCTCCAAGCTAGGAATGCTGGAGAACCGTGACGCATTTGCAATGGCAAGCTTTGTGTTTTTGCTCATGGAGATGGTGGACAAAGCACAAAAGGTGGCAGAACAGGTGGAAGAACTGGCCGTTCTTGCTGGTTTCCCTTCTCAATAGAGTGATATTATGAACCCTTGGTTTACAAATATCCACAATTGCCAGTTTTCCCTTGGGAATGATGAAAAAAATTAAAATAAGATTATTCATAGAAGAGATTATGGACATATTCTTGAGGAGATGGATTCCTATGGCAGTACAATCAAAATATATAGAGTGAGAAGTCTCCAGAGATCCCCATTATTGTTTGGTAAAATGGTAAAATCTCATACTGACAAGCATGAAAGTGTGGGTTTGAATCTGAGAGTTGCCACCTTTTGAAAAGACAAATGTTAAAGTCTAGGTCCATATTGAGTCCACCCCTCCCAAGAACTCAGATGGCTGGGAAAGCATTGGGTAATGACCCTTTACAGTGCAAAGCTACTACTTGGTGCAATGGTAAAATCTTTGGCAAGCATGAAAAAGTGGGTTTGATAATGAGCCCCTGTATGGGGGTATTAATTTGGATAAATAAGTGTTTAAGTGCTTATCCTAATAAATGCTTTCGAGTGTTTGGTGAAAAAGCACTTCTTTCAAATGGGGGTAGTATATAGGGTAGTATAGGTAATTTGAAAATTGTGGTGAGCCAAGATGGGCCAGAAACACAATACACTTTTTCATAGGGCTGTTCATAAGAAGACCCAAACCGACCAACCCGGTCCGATCCAACCCGAGTCGGCTGGGTTTTCTTTAGCGTTGGTCAGTTTTGGGTTACTAAAAAGCATAAACCGATGGGTCGGTTTGGTTTCGGTTCACACATGAAAACCGAAACTGAACCAACCCAAACCGACTTAGTTCCTAGTTAGTACTTAGTAGTTAGTACCTAACTCAGTTACTTATAGTTACTTTCTAGTTACTTATAGTTACTTATAGTTTCTACTTTCTAGTCTTCTCTTTAGGAATGCCATTAATGGCAAGCATTGCAAGTAATAGCTTCTTGCATTTTTTTTGGAAGGTTTAAAGAAATGATCCTATTCTCTAAGGTCCTTTATACCAAATAGGTAATTACAATTAGGTGTGTTTTTTACTTAGATTAGAAGCCTTCTTAAAAATTCCAAATTTCAGTCTTCTTTTTCTAACACAATTTGACTTTCTCTTTTCTTGGTAACTTCTAACTTGGTCCGCCCTTACTCCCTTAGCCCCTCAATTCAAGCACTCAAACCGACTCAAACTAACCAGGTTGGTTTTGCCTAACACAGGGTCGGTTTCGATTTCATTTTCAGGCAACCTGACCAGGTCGGGTTGGTTGGAAAAATAGCAGTAAACCGACCCAACCCAACCCGTGAACAGTCCTACTTTTTCAAAAAGCACTTGAAAAGAAAGCAAAATCTTGAACTTATTCAAAACTAGCATATTTCCTGAAAAAAAAATACTTATTCGGGTTTATTTCCCTACAGCATATAAGTGTTTGTCGGTGTGATCCCAGCCTAAAATGAGCGGTTTTTTATTTTTTTCGAAAACTGCTTAAAAATAAAAATAAGCACTCCCAAAGGTAAGGACCGTATCCCGCCTACCCTTCCCAAAACCCTAGATAGATGGACAACATTGGGCAATGGCCTTTTATTTGCTTCTAAGAGTAATTTAGTCTTTTATGATATAATGT
The DNA here is from genome assembly GCF_056320005.1 of Nelumbo lutea. Taxonomy (NCBI): domain Eukaryota; kingdom Viridiplantae; phylum Streptophyta; class Magnoliopsida; order Proteales; family Nelumbonaceae; genus Nelumbo; species Nelumbo lutea. Next base: position 92,245,626 of record NC_142687.1, on the reverse strand, counting down.
GTCCAGTGGCACTCATACAAAACACAATCAACTGCATATGTAGTTTCACTTTCATTCAGAATAAAAATCATTTTTTCTAGGCATTTCTCTTTCTCCTTTGATCATGTGCCCCCATAATAAATAAAAAACAGAAAGAAAGAAAATAACCTTAATATGATGATGGCGTTATATATTTTCTATATGGTTTAGTTTTTGTTTTGAGCATATAATGGCTAAAACCTACCAAAGCAATATTTACCATTTTCTCTACATATGGAACCAACAAAGACTTCCACTAACTGGAACTGTGAATTTCAGCAAAGTTCATTAACTTAGCTCCCCATTTCAAGAATGTTCTCAAGGTTAAACTAAAAGGCTAACTACCCAGAGGAATTGCTTATGCTAAAATACCTACCTGGTGAATGATTGTGATTGTCAAAGCATAGAATTAAAGCGGGTCCTGGCCCCTAAATGCATATAGAAATTATCCTGTGGAAAAGACTGGTTGACTGCATCATGGTCGAATTCCTGTAAAGCATTATCGCTTTTACATTTATAGGACACAAACAATGAAAAGTATCTTCTCCTCTCTCTGATTTATTTCTTACAGAAGGAATTAGAATTAACCATGAGTGGTACCAAAAGACCAACTTCAATAATTCATGCTTTCAGCAATTTTGATCTGTTCTTTCAGAGGAACATAGAGGCTTTCAACAAGGTTAAGTAGAAATCCATCTGAACCATGCTTTGCTATAAGTGAAACTGCAACAGGAAGGTTATCGTACATTCCCAATGGTATTGTCACCTGATTGGAAACAGTATTAATATATCTTTAGATTAAAAAAAAAGGAGTAAGGTGATACATGGCAATTTGTCTTGATAAGCTGATAGTGCAACTTACCTGGCAAAACCCAGAAACTCCAGCAATAGAGAGCAAGCTAAAAGCTCTGACACGAAAAGTTTCAAGCTTAGTTGGCTCTGTTTGCAGTTTAGGTGGAGGACCAGGAACTGTTGGAATTGCAAGGATACCAAAATCCTGCAAAAAATTATTAAAAAATTAAATTTGAAAAGGGAGCACTGAAAGAAGTGACCTGAAGAGGATTATCTTATTAGAACTTGGTTATAAGAGTGAAAACCATAGATTTCAAATAGCACGAGTGAATTAAAATAAAACTGGACATTTCAGATAACTTGCAGGGGTAAACATTCTCGTTTCCACCTTGGTGCAGAGTTTCTACGAGTAAGAATACCTGAATTCATTGAAAACACGTTGAGGATCTAAAATAATAATATTAAATCTTTTGTGCAATGAAAAGAGAAGTATTAATCACTACTTGATAATTTCATTTCATTTGTGTCTTTATTTTCACTTTGTACCTTAGTGATATTATTTCAACCATATAGCAATCCAACCACTTAGATTTTTCAGGTTCAAAATTTGGGAAATGAAAGCTGAATGCTCCGTCAATGGTTCCATAACTAGTTATTTAAAGAAAGAGAGCATGAGCAAAATGTGACGTGTGTGTGTGTTTATAAACACAGATATGGATAGATGTATGTGTATTTCAGTTTGAAAGCATATTTAAAACAAGAATGGATTAGAAAAGATGCTGAGAAATCCAAAAAAGTTAGACCATGGAATTATTGTTAACTAAAAAAAAATTGTTCATTGAACCATTTCTGTGCATGTATGTGCGTGAGAGAGAGAAAGAAAAAGAAACCTCAAGCAGAGATGTAAGAGCAGCATGGAGTTCATTCCTCACAGTATGACAGATGTTGATTTTTTCATCTGTTGTTCTAATGGCTTCCCAGATCCTTTCTGATATCCCTGGACCTAAATCAGGTTTAATTGCAAGAACCCAATCTCCATGATTGTTCTTGAACTCGTACCTATACTTCAAGGACAAATCACATTTTGAGGAAATCAATTTTTAGGGAAATCAAAATATTGTAACACAAGAAAATTGAACTATGAAATCTGCATTTCAAATGCAGTAATTCAAGGCCTAGAAAGCCAGGCAGTTCTATTCAGGATCCAGACCTCTGAAGCAACCGCATAGAACTTGAAAGGGCTACTAGAGATGGTATGTTATACTCTTTCTGTTCATTGCTTTTGTCCATAAAGTGCTTTAAACTTGGAACTCTATCGTTAACATAATCGCCAAGGTTTATATGTTTTACAACTTCCCCTGGAAAAACCACTAAGCACATAACTAGATTATACAAAAATTGATACTTATACTAACAGAACTTCTCCAATAGCATCAAATTGAAGGATATATGCCACATTATCAAGACATTACCTCCAAACAATTTTTCCAGAGACTTAAAAAGAACCTGAGTCACTCGATCACTTGGAATACTCAGAAGTTGGAAACAGTCATCTGGAATAATGATGCGATTAGGATGCACAGGATCCATATCAGGTAATTGCAATAGCAAGTGTCCAATTCGATTCAAGATGATAGGATCCCTAGCAAACCATCCTGAATGATGAATTTTTGTTAACAAAGAGAGTTGGAAAATCAAAAATAATTCAGGGAAATATAAGTCATTTCTGCATAACTTAATACTAACTTATGATATTAGACTTGCAGGAAGAAAATATAGCAACAATTGAACTGCTAGAAAAAAATTGTCATTCAGTTAGGCATAAGTACAAAAGACCCTTCCCTCCAAATCTCTTTTGATACACTTGCATCAATGAGAATGAAGGTACATCCTTGACTGGCAAAGCATCAAAATTATCAAAGACAAGAAAAATAAATGGTTAGGTTTTCAACCATCATGCCAGAATATCCCAAGGTCTCCTGGCATTTCTTACATATTGCAGAAGACATGCTATTCATGTGGATAAAATTGGGTTTGTGAATTCTACAGCTTAGACAAACTTAAGTTAAAATATAAAAATAAGACTGTATTCCATGATGTAACAGAACAGGAATAACCACAACTGAATCAAATACAGCAATCCTATTTATTCACACAGATTAAAGAGTTGGTGTGAGACCTCATGACCCAAAAGCTGAGTTTGTAATGACAACCATGTAGAAGTATTGCTTAAACCAAACTTAACCATCAATCAAGGTTAAGGTTGGAAGATTTTGTCATCAAGCAGCTAGAGTTAAAGATTCATATTTGTTGCTCACCAACAGTGTCAAAACTCTGTGCCATGGGAGTAACACCAGTAGTAGAAACAATTCCATGTGAAGGTCGGAAACCATAAATTCCACAGAATGCTGCAGGCACCCTTATACTTCCTCCAGTGTCAGTTCCTGCAACAAATGTCAAAAGTCAGCCTTCATGTGTATAAGAAAATGTCAAGAAATCAAGATTACAAGCTTACTGGAAGGAGAAAGAATAGAAAAAGAAATATCACCTAAAGAGAAATCTACAAGATCAGCAGATACTGCTACAACAGATCCACTAGAAGATCCTCCAGGTACCCTATCTGGAGCGCATGGATTAGTAGGGGTTCCATAATGCTTGTTTTCTCCATTTATACTGCAATGAAATAATTAAGGTCAACATAGAGGGCTAATGTGTGACGTGGAAGTCAAAAACTGTGTAAATGAAGAATTGAAGCATATGGTGTTGGCATTACTGGGGGCTGTAAGTCATATGTAATAAGCCAGACACCTGTACAAGGGTGTCATATCATGTCGGATACTTCAATTTGTAGTGTAAATTTTTGTTTCCGATGCCATATGCTGTACTATCCTTTCCGATTCCAGGTAACATAGAATAAGGTCACTTTATTTTGTTATTCCTTGGCACTTGAAAACAATGTCATCACCTAAAATGGGTTAATTGTTGGAATGCTAGTTGATGATGCGCGATCCGGCCGGTCTTAGCTGTCAACGACCTTGCTTCTGAACTGAATAGCAGGGAACCTGAAACGGAGGAGATGAGGAAGCTCCGGGGGGAACCCGGTGTAACGGCTCCGAAGCTTAAGTTAGAATCCTTCAAAGGCAAGATAAAACCATATAGCACAAAGTTTGCATACCTTGTTTGTTGGGGGCAGGGGGCTCTTATACTCACTTCACGCACTCGCTCCGAGGCCCTTGTCAGGTCGGGTATGATTACCCTTGCGTTTGTCAATTCGGTCGTCGTCCTTTCTGCTGGGACAGAACCGTCACTGCCTAATCGTCTCTCTAACTGGAGATGACAGTGTCAGTGGCGGTGGGCCGTTTAGAGTGCGGCCGCCAAGCGTCAGATCCCAAGTCAGTCAGGTGCGGCACCCTTGGGTACGGACTTCCTCAGTGTCAGGCATGGTACAACTTGTTTGGTTTTGGTGCCCAAAAGGTGATGCGGAGTGGTGAGCGAGGCGAAGTCTTGAGTTCGGAGGTATTTATAGGGCAGGTCAGATCGGCAAGGTGTATCCTGAACTGTTACAAGGCAGGCCAGTTCGGCGAGGTATATCCCGAACTGTTACAAGGTTGGCCAGTTCGGCGAGGTATATCCCGAACTGTTACAAGGTTGGCCAGTTAGGTGAAGTATATCCTGAACTGAAGGTAGGCCAGTTCGGATTACTTTCTGGTTTTGGGCCAAGGGTGAGTTCGGGCCCCCAGTAGGGAGTTCGGTCCGCTGGTGTCTCCCCTTGGTGTTCACGCCTTAGGCTTGCTTTTTTGCCGAGTTGTTGTTTTTGCCACGTGTCGCATAACTGTGAGGTCGGGCCAAATCTTCCTTCATCAATTGCCCCCCACTCCTCGCACCAAGGGTCTTGCCCTGGTGCGGGGAGTTTCGCGAGGTGGTAGGTGGATTTGTCCCGTCCTTCGAATCTTGACTACGTGAGTTGCTTTTGCCAGGGTTCTTCGGTTTCCGAGAAGGCGGGAAACGTGCCTACTACTCATAAATGTTGATGGTTGTGACAGCGCACGTTTTAAATTTCAAAAATTCGCGCCGCTGGGACGTGATAGCGGGTCATTCAAACTTGAAAAAAACGTGCCACTGCTGTACGTGCGCTGGCGGCTGTCAGGGAGACGTGCGGCGCAGTCAGTTTCAGAAAGACGTGTGTCGGCGCGACGTCGGTTTCAAGAAGACGTGCGCTGACGTTTCGCTCTTTTCGGAAAGACGTGCGCCAATCACGTCTCGACCTCATGGGACGTGCGGTCAGCGCAAATGTGGGCCGTCGGATCATCCTTGATCTGCACGGTCGGTTCTTGGTTACTGTAGCTATAAATAGTGGGGGACCCCAGTCGATTTGTCACTTCTGCGGTTTGCCTACTGAGCTCGCGTCCAACTTTTCAGCTTGCGTCCAAGTTTTTTTAGCTCGCGTCTAGGCTGGTTACATAGCCTCCAAGGTTTTTTGGCTTGTTCCCATCTCCGGAGCCTTCAAAACTTTCTTCCAGTGAGTACCTTCCTGAATCCACCTCTTTTTCTCAATGTCTAGCTTTGATAGCCCAGGCGACTCTTCAAGTAGGACTGAAGTAGGTTCTACAAACCAAGCGGTATCCCTCGACTGCCTCAGTGATCCTGAGGTGAAACTCGAGGACTATGAACCAGTAGGCCGAGCCGCTTCGGGCAATTTGGCGTCTACCTCTCGCCGAGGTCGGATGCTAGACAGGTTTGGTCCCTCGACCATGACGCCTGAGGGGCTTCAATCTATAATTATGTCTTACAATCTTCCTAGGGGGTATACATATTTTATTCCTTCGGGTAGCTTTCCTTGGGAACATGGTCCTGATGAGATCATGATTTTTCGAGAGCAACTCGCTGCGGGGTTGCGACTTCCTTTCCACCCCCTTCTTGTCGAAGTCATAAACCACTTTAGTGTCACCATTGGCCAACTTCATCCGAACTCTATTCAGAACCTGGTGGGGACAGTTTCCCTTTTTTGCGAGCAAAATTTCCCTTTAGACTTAGAGATATTCTCCTCCATCTTGGTGCTCAAGAGACAGGCGGGTTCTCTTCCTGGGGGAAGACGGGCGTATTACCTTTCTCCTCGCCCGGGCTTTAAGCTTCTGTACGATCTTCCTAATAAGGTCCCGGCGTGGAAGCGGGACTACTTCGGTGTGCGAAGTGCACAAGGATGGCCCTTTCAGACCGGGTGGGGTGAGGCCGCTCCTGATTCAGGTGTTACTCTCGACAAAGAGACGGTGAAGGGCCTCCGGCAATGAGCACGGCAAGGTTTAAAGTGCCATCACTACTTAACGGAGGCCAAGCTTATTGCGGCCGGCCTGAGTTCGAGTAGGTTTCTAGTTATGCGGTTTCTTGCTTGCTTTGTTCATTTTTTCTGATGTCGAACTCGTTTCTGCAAGTGTGATGGACGCGGAGAGAACTCGTGGGGGGCGTCTGCTCCAAGGTATGAAGAGGAGGAAGCGGGTCGCCAAGCGAACTCGTACCGAGCTGCCCTCGGATGAGGAGCCTCAAGTTCCAGACCACACGCCGGAGGATCTGCCCAGGGAGCCCGAGGTGACTCCACCGATGCATGAAGCTGCCGGGGCGCCTTACGCTGAGACCACCTATACGAGCGCTCCTGCATACTCAAGTGCTCCTGCTCACTCTGGGTCCGCTCATACGCGGGCTGGGCCCTCGGGTTCGGGAGCTCAAGGGGAGTTCAGGAGTGTGTTGACGCTGAACTACGCTCTTCAGAAGAGTAGGGAGGCTACTTTCCCTGAGGAGATCGCGGCGTGGACCGATCTTCCTTTGAATCAGGTCGCCTGCCGCGCCGTAACACATGCTATGGTGGTAAGTCAGATTCCGTCTGCCTTCTTCATTTTCTGTCGCTTTCGTTGTTATTGCTCACTTGTTTCTTTTGGTAGGTGAATTCTTCAATTCATGCCTTAGCAGCCCAAGTGGAGAGGAGCTCGTGACAGGCGCGAGCTGCTGAGGCTGCCGCCCATGTTGCTGAAGAGGCTTTCCGTGCTGCAGAGGCGAATACCCGAGCTGCTGAGGCGGCCGCTTATGCTGCCGAAGAGGCTGCTCGCGTCGCAATGGCCAGGCAGGAAAGGTCTCAGCGTGATGCCAAGGCCATGGGGGTAGTTGTCAAGCACATGGCGGACTTGAAGTTGGATTTGCAGCATTAAGTCGAATATCTTCAGGAGGACATCAGGGAGAAAACACAGATTTTTTCCCAAGGCATTGAAGACGCCAAGAAGAAGGCCGTTGAAGACTACATTGCCTCTCCGCGTTTTGACGATCTGATGGTGGATTCTTACAGAAGGGGGTTCAAACTGAGCAGGTGGATGATCCAGAACACGAACCCCGACCTCGATGTTAGTGCCATATCCACTTCGCGTATAACTCAGGAGATGGCCAATGCTGCCGATGGCGAGCCGGACTCTGAAGGAGAGGCAGGGCCTTCGTGTGTTGTTGAAGTGCCTTCTGATGGCGAAGAAGTAGCTCGGAGTATGTAAAGATATATTTTTTTGCCCGTGTTCCTTTTCCCCGAACTGATTCTTTGTCGAACTGAATATGCCACTTTCTTGTCCGGGTTATTATACTTCCGCGACCTGTTTTGCCGCGAAGGCTTTTGCAGCAAACTGATTTTTTGCCGAGCTGATAATATGCCCGACTTTTCTTTGCTTGTCTACGCCGAGGTTCCTCTTGGCTCTGCATCGTGGCCCATAGGACCTGATTTCGTCCACTTCGCTTGGCAGTTTATAGGTAGTATTGCCTTAAGTTCACGATGTTCCACGCTCGAGGTACTTGTTTGCCTTCCAAGGTTTTGAGTTCGTATGCCCCCCCGAGCGCTCTCTTTACTTTATAGGGCCCTTCCCAGTTTGGTCCAAGTTTGCCCACGCCGGGTTCAGGCACCATAATCTTACGAAGGACCAGGTCGCCGACTCGAAAGCTTCGTTGCTTTACTCTAGCATTGTAGTAGCGAGCTACCTGCTGCTGGTATGCCGCTGTCCGGATGTGCGCGAGGTCCCTTACCTCGTCCAATAGGTCAAGGTTGGTACGTAACTCATCTCCGTTTGTCCGATCGTCGTATGTTTCTAGTCGCAATGTTGGTACTTCAATTTCTGTCGGGATCACTGCTTTAGTGTCGTAGGTGAGGTTGAAGGGGGTTTCTCCCGTGGCGGTTTTTTCTATAGTTCGGTGAGCCCATAAGACACTTGGTAGCTCTTTGGCCCACAATCCCTTAGCTCGATTCAGACGTGCTTTCAGTCCGCGCAGGATGGCTCTGTTCATTACTTCCGTCTGACCATTTGCCTGCGGGTGCGCGACTGATGTGAAGTTTTGCCGAATCCCCATGTTCTAGCACCACTCTTGGAACTTGATATCCTCGAACTGCTTGTCGTTGTCGGAAATTAGTACCCGAGGTAACCCGAAGCGACATACTATGTTCTTCCAAAAGAAGTTTTGTATGTTTCGGGCCGTAACAGTTGCCAGAGGTTCGGCTTCTATCCACTTCGTAAAGTAATCTACTGCAACAACTAGGAATTTTCTTCCACCTGTTGCTGGTGGGAATGGCCCCAGGAGGTCGATGCCTCATTGTGCAAAGGGCCACGGGCTGGCGAGGTATTTGAGGTCGGAGGCAGGTTGATAGTGGATATTGGCGTGCTTCTGACACTTGTCGCATTTTCTGACGAGCTCGACAGCTTCTGCCTTCATCGTTGGCCAGTAGTATCCTTGTCGAAGTGCTTTTTGGGCGAGTGCTCTGCCCCCCAAGTGTCCGCCGCACAGGCCTTCATGAGTGTCGCGGAGTACGAACTCGGCTTCGGCAGGTCGCAGGCAACGCAAGTAGGGGAGCGTGTAGGACCGTCGGTATAACCGTTCGTCTATTATGACATATTTGGTTGCCTGGCGCTTCACCCTCTTGGCCGCATTGCGTTTTGTAGGGAGGGTTCCGTCTATCTAGAAGCTCGCGAGTGGGTCAATCCAGCTCGGCTCTGCTTCCAGGACGGGAGCGACCTCCTCTGCCCCCCTGAGAATACTAGGCCGAGGTGAGTCCTCTATGTACATGGTTCTCATGTTGTTGTGAGTTGTGCTGGCTAACCGGGACAGAGCGTCGGCCTCAGTGTTCTCTGACCTCGGGATTTGCCTGATGAAGTGTGACTGGAAGTTGAGCAGGGCCTCTTTTACTTTCGCCAAATATGCGATCATGGAGAGCTCGCGTGCTTCATACTCGCCCGTAACTTGGTTGACCACGAGCTGGGAATCGCTGCAGATGACCAAGTGCTTTGCCTTTACCTTTCGCGCTAGGTCCAGCCCAGCTATCAGTGCTTCGTACTCTGCCTCGTTGTTGGATGCCGCAAACTCAAAGCGTAGTGCGTATTCTAATTTTGTGCCGCCCGGGCCGCATAAGACTATTCCAGCCCCGCTGCCTTGCTGGTTCGAGGAACCATCCACGTGAAGTATCCAGGGCTCCTCATCCCAGTTTGCGTTTCGCCTGACCAGGAGAGATGCCACACTGGCTGCTACTTCACGGGGTTCAGACTCTATTGGCTCGGGAGCTCCGGGTTCGCCCGAACTGGGGACCTCGGGCTCGACCTGTAGGGCTTCGTGGCTGAAAGTGCACTCGACGATAAAATCTGCCAAAGCTTGGGCCTTAATAGCAGTTCTTGGCTTGTACTGGAGGTCGTACTCGCTGAGTTCGATGGCCCATTTCGTCAGTCGACCGGAAACCTCGAGTTTGAGTAAAACTTGTCTCAGAGGTTTGTCAGTCAGGACGATGACGGTGTGAGCCTGGAAGTATGGGCGGAGTTTCCGAGCTGTTGTCACCAGTGCGTATGCTAGCTTTTCTATCTACGGGTACCTTGTCTCTGCTCCCTGCAAAATTTTACTAACATAATAGATGGGTCGCTGGACCCAGTCTGTTTCTTTTATTAGTACCGAACTGACCACCTCGTGGCTTGCCGAGAGGTACAGTTCTAAGACCTCACCCACCTCGAGCCTGGCTAAGGTCGGCACACTAGCGAGGTAACCTTTTAGCTCGTCAAACGCGAACTGGCAGTCCTGGGTCCACTCGAACCCTTTGCCTTTGATTGCTTTGAAGAAAGGTAGGCAGCGGTCTGCTGATTTGGACATGAAGCGGTTTAGAGCGGCTATGCGGCCGTTTAGCCTTTGAACTTCTTTTACTTTCCGAGGTGGTTTCATACCTAGAATGGCTTTTATCTTGTCCGGGTTGGCCTCAATACCGCGCCGATTGACAATGTACCCTAGGAATTTGCCCGAGGTGACGCCGAAGACACATTTGTTGGGGTTCAATTTCATGCTAAACTGACGCAGGATTTGGAAGACAGAATCTAAGTCTTGTATTAATTCTTGTGAAAACTGTGTCTTGACGACCATGTCGTCTACATAGCACTCTATCTTCGTGCCAATCAGGGGCCGAAACAGCCTATTTACAAGTCTTTGGAAGGTCGCCCCGGCATTTTTTAATCCGAAGGGCATGACCTTGTAGCAATATAGGCCGAATTCGGTTATGAAGCTGGTTTTTTCCTCATCGGTTTGGTCCATCCGGATTTGGTTGTAGCCCGAGTAGGCGTCCAGGAAGCTTAGCAACTCATGTCCCGAGGTCTCGCCCACTAGGCGGTCAATTCTGGGGAGGGGGAAGCAATCTTTCGGGCAAGCTCGGTTCGGGTCGGTGTAGTCGACGCACATGCGCCACTTGCCATTCGCCTTTTTTACCAGCACCGGGTTGGCCACCCAGCTCGGGTAATGGACTTCCCTTATGAAGTTTGCTGCGATGAGCTTCTCGACCTCCTCGTCGACCGCCCTCCAGCGTTCTGGGGCTAAGTTGCGTTTCTTCTGTCTAACGGGTCTGACTACAGGGTCAGTATTAAGTTTGTGAGTTATCAGGCCGAGGCTAATGCCAGGCATGTCAGTCGCGGACCAGGCAAAAATATCTAAATTTTGAAGTAAAAAACCTCACCAGTTCGGTTCGTAGGGGTTCCTCGACGGAAGCTCCGATCTGAAGTGTGCGAGCTGGGTCCGTAGCCGAAGTCGGGATTGCGACCGTTTCCTCTGTGGGCAAAGCTCGTTCCTCACCTTGCTCCGCAGGCCGCTCTAGTTCGAGGTCATCGGTCACCTTGGTTTTTCCCTTCAGGGCGGCAACATAACACTTGCAGGACTCGAGCTGGTCGCCCCGCGCTACCCCCACACCGAAGTCTTTAGGGAACTTCATGGCCAAATAGTAGGTGGAGACCACCGCCCGTAGGATATGCATGATCGGCCGCCCTATTATGGCATTGTATGGGGAGGGGGTTGCGACCACCAGGAAATCATGGTTGAGTCTGACCGCACAAGGCCATGTGCCGACTTCCACAGGTACTGTTATTTTTCTGAGGGGCCTGACTTCCTCTCCGATGAAACCCACCAGGGGAGTGTTCGCAGGCTTCAGCTCGCTCCTCTGTAACTGTAGCTGGTCAAATGTTGATTTAAAGAGAATGTCCGCTGAGCTGCCCGAATCTACGAGTACGCGTCTGACCTCGAAGTCGCCGATCCTTAGTTTAATGACAAGCACATCATCATGGGGGTAGCGGACCCCTCGCGCGTCGTCCTCCGTGAAGAAGATTGGTTCTTCGGTCTTTGGTCTCTTTGGGGGGTTCCGTTCCTTGAGGGCCGCTTCGCGAACTGAAGTCTGGGCCGTTGCCGAGGTACACCCTGCTACCACCGAACCTCCCACAATTACATAGATGGTTCCCCGAACTGGCCTCTCTTCCGGAGGCTGTCGCTGCAACGGTTCGGCAGGTCTGCTGCTAGACTCGGGGGCATCCTTTTCGTGCTCCCCTTGCCGACCTGCCTTACTGTTATTATTGTTGTGCTGTACAAAGTTTCTCAAGTATCCGCGACGGATGAGCCCCTTTATCTCGTCCCGGAGATTATTACACTGCTCGGTACTATGACCATGGTCTCTATGGAAACTACAATACAAATTCTTATTTCTCTCGTTCGGATTTCCTTTTAGGCGAGGTGGCCACTTCACGTATGGGGCGTCCTTGATCGTCATTAAGATCTCGGTTCGCCTTGTGTTTAATGGCGTGTAATCCGCTCGAACTGCTAGGGGAGCTCGGAACGACTGGTTCGGCTTCGGCTCCCGGGCCGGGTTTTTCCTGTCGACTGGGTTGGAGGGCTCGCCTTCCTTCTTTCTTTTCTCGTTCCCGCCTTCGGTTCGTTGGTTGATTTCTTCCTCTGTCCTCATGAACTTGTCCGCGAGCTTGAGGAATTCGGCCACGGTTGCGGGCTGGTTAGCTACCATGTGTCATTTGAATTCTTTGTGCGTTACCCCTCTTTTGGCCACCGCGAGCTGCACCGCGGGGTCCAACCGCGGTATCTGCAAGCATGCTTCATTGAATCGCTTGATGTAGCCCCGGATGGATTCTCCTTCCCTTTGGATTACTCCAAAGATGCTTTCCTCTGTTCTGGGGCACCGTTTGCTGGTGACAAAGTGTGCGGTGAAGACCTACACGAACTGGGCCCAACACTTTATCGACCCGGGGGTCAGGTTCCTGTACCAAGTGCGGGCTACCCCCCTGAGGGTGGTGGTGAAGGCCACGCACATGCACGATTTGCTGGCTCTGGCGAGGTGCATTTGGGACTGGAAAGCGTCAACGTGGTCGTTGGGGTCGAAGGACCCGTCGTATTTGTCCAGAAGTGGGAGCTTGAAATTTCTGGGTAAGGGGACCGCCTAGAGTTCTGATGCGAGGGGGGAAGGAACCGAGAGAATCGGGGCAGTTCCTACCTCTTCCGAGCTCGTCTCTTCTTTGCCTCTAAGCTCTGACAAGACACGAGTGGCGGTTCGGCGACTTCGCCGGTGCCTTCGTTGTTGAGTGGGCCTTGTATTGGCGCTGTTGGCCTCCGTGTTGCCGAGCTCGATGGGCCCGAAATGCTGGTAGTCTGTCGCCAGGGCGCCGAATCGGTTTTCCGTGAGCAGAACTCGGGCTTGGAGCGCCGAGGTGCCGATCTCGCGGGCGAGGTTCCCGACCCGCCTGCGAGCTACGAGGCAGGGATGATTTTTTTCTCTCTTCGGCCTGGGGGCGAGGCCTGGCTGTTAGGGGGGTTCTGGGGCCGGGAGGCCTTTCCTTGGTGGGGGCGTCCATCCTGCGGGGAGGCCTTGACCGGCCTCGGAGCAAGGTGGCGAGGTGGAAGTAGTGGTTGGTTCGGTGGCAGTTGGGGGAACTGCTGTTGATAGTGATACTGGGAGATGTTGTGCAACACTTGGTGCTGGTGAAGCTGGTGCTGCTGGAACTATTGCATTTGGGCTTGCATTGCCCGCATGCACTGCATCAGGTCATCCAACCGGTTTTGGCTGGCTGCCAGGGGGACGGCAGTCGGTTCAGTAAAGGTTGTCTCAATAGGGGGAGGAAAGGGGATGCTTGTGGCAGGAAGGTTTACGGGCGCCACTGCTTGTGGCGCATTCAAGCTGGGGATCCCATCCACCGAAAGGGGGATGGTGAACTGTCCAATGCACACCACGGGGACTTGAAGTTGTTCCCCAGTGGTGTTTGTCTCCGTGCCACGTCTGGCGTTGCTGGAGGAGGCCATGAGTGTTGGGTTTTTTGAAGAAAAGGGGGTATGGAAGTTTGGAGGGAGGCTTTTTGAAGCGTTCCCACAGATGGCGCCAATTGATGATGCGCGATCCGGCCGGTCTTAGCTGTCAACGACCTTGCTTCTGAACTGAATGGCAGGGAACCTGAAACGGAGGAGATGAGGAAGCTCCGGGGGGAACCCGGTGTAACGGCTCCGAAGCTTAAGTTAGAATCCTTCAAAGGCAAGATAAAACCAGATAGCGCAAAGTTTGCATACCTTGTTTGTTGGGGGCAGGGGGCTCTTATACTCACTTCGTGCACTCGCTCCGAGGCCCTTGTCAGGTCGGGTATGATTACCCTTGCGTTTGTCAATTCGGCCGTCGTCCTTTCTGCTGGGACAGAACCGTCACTGCCTAACCGTCTCTCTAACTGGAGATGGCGGTGTCAGTGGCGGTGGCAGGTGGCCATTTAGAGTGCGGCCAACAAGTGTCAGATCCCAAGTCAGTCAGGTGCGGCGCCCTCGGGTACGGACTTCCTCAGTGTCAGGCATGGTACGACTTGTTTGGTTTTGGTGCCCAGAAGGTGATGTGGAGTGGTGAGCGAGGCGAAGTCTTGAGTTCGGAGGTATCTATAGGGCAGGTCAGTTCGGCGAGGTGTATCCCGAACTGTTACAAGGCAGGCCAGTTCGGCGAGGTATATCCCGAACTGTTACAAGGTTGGCCAGTTCGGCGAGGTATATCCCAAACTGTTACAAGGCAGGCCAGTTCGGCGAGGTATATCCCGAACTGTTACAAGGTTGGCCAGTTCGGCGAGGTATATCCCGAACTGTTACAAGGTTGGCCAGTTCGGATTACTTTCTGGTTTGGGGCCAAGGGTGAGTTCGGGCCGCTGGTGTCTCCCCTTGGTGTTCATGCCTTAGGCTTGCTTTTTTGCCGAGCTGTTGTTTTTGCCACGTGTCACATAACTGTGAGGTTGGGCCAAATCTTCCTTCATCACTAGTGAATTGAAATCTTAAAGGGATGACATTTCATATTACATTACCATCTCCACAATGAACCAATTTAAGATAATGGATTAATGCTTTTCCAGTTTTAGCAAAAACTTAATAAAATGATTGCCTCCCAAGCAACCTTCAATTTTTATGCTTTTTGAAATATTAATAAAAAGTTAATGAAATAATTTCAATCAATGTTACTTCAAAAATCCCCATTAGCAAATTGTTTGCTCAGGTAGATAATTAATGATCCAGTGGAAAATGCAAATTCAGGTAATCAAAAACATTGGAGTCAAAACTCGAATTGGCAAAGACAAAACACAAGTCAAGTAGGTGAAGTCTAAACTCTAAACCAATAGCTTCAGAACATATACAAAATTCATCTCAAGATTGAGTATCGAACATAAATGAATGAGCAGATGAACATAAATGAAAAACTATGTAGCCTTAAATAATAATTCCTGTGAATGCGGGTTCTATACAAAATCTGATATAGAATCCATAGCCATGTCAATACAATATAAGTAGACACTTTGGGAGAATCCGAGTATCAGGGTGCCTTATCCATGATAAAGACACAACCAGTTTTGAGATGACAAATCATTTTATTTTCAGCTCTAACCTGTAGGCCATTTCATCCATGACAGTTTTGGTGGAAAACACAAATTCAGGTAATCAAAAACATTGGAGTCAAAACTCGAATTGGCAAAGACAAAACACAAGTCAAGTAGGTGAAGTCTAAACTCTAAACCAATAGCTTCAGAACATATACAAAATTCATCTCAAGATTGAGTATCAAACATAAATGAATGAGCAGATCAACATAAATGAAAAACTATGTAGCCTTAATAATAATTCCTGTGAATATGGGTTCTATACAAAATCTGATATAGAATCCATAGCCATATCAATACAATATAAGTAGACACTTTGGGAGAATCCGAGTATCAGGGTGCCTTATCCATGATAAAGACACAACCAGTTTTGAGATGATAAATCATTTTATTTTCAGCTCTAACCTGTAGGCCATTTCATCCATGACAGTTTTGCCAACACATGTGGCGCCTGCATTTAAGACGGCCAAAACCGCCGGAGCTGTTGATACGGCAGCCCCATGAGTCCTTGCCCAATCCGGATTACCAAACCCAGTGACATATCCTTCAACATCAAATCTGCTACCAAAAACTTCAGAATTCAGAACCAACTTACCAAATTACAATCAAAGAAAAGCTATAAACATGTAAACTTGAAATGACTAAGGCCCATTACCGTAAATAGAGAATGTGTGAAATTGAAGCGAGAAAACAGTCATTAAGGCAAAGTATGATATCGAAAAGAAAACAGCTTACAAGTTGCCAATTGAACCACAGAGACTTACATGTCTTTAACAGCAAAAGTAAGACCTTTTAAAGGGAGTTGTTGAGGAGGAGAAGTTGACGGAGGATGTAAGATGAATCTCTCCATGAAAGCACCGAAATCAGAGAGCGTCGCCATGTTTCTACTTGCTATTGGTACTACGAAGCACCACTCAGACAGAGGCCAACTGAAATAAAATCTAGTTTTTTCTAATTTTTGTGTGAATTACTTACTATATAGAAGGATTCTGGTAAAAGGACGAACTTTTGTCTTTTCTATTTCAAGATAAGAACGGGATCCATTAAGAAAGGATTGGTAAGGCTCATGTCTTATTGGGTGTAGTAAAATGTTCTCTCCCTGAATGTGGACATAGATTGCTGGTTATATGGAATCCGGATCTCCTGCTAATAAAATGCATTCCAATACTCCACCAACATGTTGTGGTGCACATCTCATACATGGCGGGTCCCAGTCTCATGGTAAAATGAATTTGCATCCGCCCCACAATGCCCCACATTACATACTTATCGTGTATTAGGAACATCTCCCAATGATGTTGATGATGACATCATCGATTCTAGTATTATCATCGGCAAATGCTCTCAATACACGACGGATGTAATGTGGGGCAAAGATGTAAAATCTGGTAAAATGTGCAGTCTCGGATTACATTGATATGCTGTTTGGTCATATTTTGTTGGCAGGAGATCTAACTCGGGTCTAAGTGTATGCCCTGTTTGACTTTACTCAGTAGGTGAGTTTCTTTGGTCAAAAGTTAATCGAGCAAGCAACCTATTCACCCTTCAGTAGGGTATCCATCATCTGATAATTAATACTTTTCAAAAAAATTTGATTGCTGTAAGACCCATTATAACAGGGTAAGAACATGAAAATCGAAATCAATTATCTGTGAGAGACTAGCAAATAAGAATGTACCCCAAGCTTTGAAATGTTTCAACTTTTGGAGAGAGAAAATCAAAAGTAATCACTTTTTCATTGCATCAAAAAGCTTGATCTCCGTTAAAACTTTGAAACTTGATCTGTATGCAGAACCCAGCTATCCTGGAAGCCGCAGAAAGTTACCATTGCCAATAAACCAAACCAAGGTAGATTGGGCTAGGCTTGTATTTACCTTCGGCCCTGCCTAACCCAACTATATACACATTCGAACAGCATGTTCACTTGTTCAGGGCCACGGCCACAGCACTTGGGTTGGGCTGGGCGAAGTTGAATACGAAGTGATGTTTGGAAGATGATGGAGCACAATCCGGCCGGTCTTAGCTGTCAACGAATTCGTCTCTGAGCTAGAGCGTCGGGGAGCCTGAAACGGGAAAGAAGAGAGCTCCAGGGGGAACCCGGTGTGATAACTCCGAAGCTCAAGTCAGTAATCTCTCAAAGGCAGAGTGTAGACCAAATAGCGCAAAGTTCACATACCTTGTTTGTTGGGGGCAGGGGGTTCTTATAATCACTTCGCGCACTCGCTCCGAGGCCCTTGTCAGGTCGGGTATGATTACTCTTGCGTCTGTCAATTCGGCCGTCGTCCTTTCTGCTAGGACAAAACCGCCACTGCCTAACCATCTCTCTAACTGGAGATGGCGGTGTCAGGTAGCAGTGGCAGGTGGTCGTTTTAGAGTGCGACCGTCAAGTGTCAGATCCCAAGTCAGTCAGGTGCGGCGCCCTCGGGTATAGACTTCCTCAGTGTCAAGCACGGTATCACTTGTTTGGTTTTGGTGCCCAGAAGGTGATGCGGAGTGGTGAACGAGGCGAAGTCTTGAGTTCGGAGGTATGTATAGGGCGGGCCAGTTCGGCGAGGTGTATCCCAAACTGCTACAAGGTCGGCCAGTTCGGAGAGGTATGTCCCGAACTGATAAGGTAGGCCAGCTCGGCGAGGTGTATCCCGAACTATTACAAGGTTGGCCAGTTCGACGAGGTGTATCCCGATCTGTTACAAGGTTGGCTAGTTCGGCGAGGTGTATTCCGAACTGTTACAAGATCGGCCAGTTTGGCGAAGTGTATCCCGAACTGTTACAAGGTAGGCCAACTCGGATTACTTTTTGGTTTGGGGCCAAAAGTGAATTCGGGCCCCCAGTAGGGAGTTCGGTCCGCTGGTGTCCCCTTGGTGTTCGCGCTTTAGGCTTGCTTTTGTGCCAAGCTGTTGTATTTGCCACGTGTCGCATAACTGTGAGGTCGGGTCAAATCTTCCTTCATTAGAAGACATTAGGATAGCCTTGAACAACCTCAACCAACCCAAAACGGCCAAACCTAATACGTAGCTTAGCTTTATATGTATAATGTGAAATGAAATGGTAGGGTGTTGTTTATGAATATCATTTACAAAGTACACTGCAACGCAGAATTCTGAAATTACAGCTGTCTATAGTCTACTAATACCCCCTATAAACCGCATCTTGCCCATGGAGTTAGCATCAATCCATGGTCAGGATTCATCCCACCTGTACGGTAGGACTAAGAATTCTGAGGTGGGCTGAACAGTAGTCATTCTCCCTATCATTTAATTGGATGTCTATGCATATTTGCATGCACATGTGCATGTACGTGAGTGTGCCTGTCTGCATATAGTTATACCATGGCCCATAGAGTGACCATCCATGTGGAAACACAAGT
Organism: Nelumbo lutea; assembly: GCF_056320005.1. Classification (NCBI taxonomy): domain Eukaryota; kingdom Viridiplantae; phylum Streptophyta; class Magnoliopsida; order Proteales; family Nelumbonaceae; genus Nelumbo; species Nelumbo lutea. The sequence goes on along the minus strand of NC_142687.1, from coordinate 92,227,254 downwards.
TTATACTTTAGTCGTCTAAGGCCATAGCCACCTCACTGCCCATTGGCTATCCAAGTGGAAACAATCTCTTGACTGCACTGTTGCAGCAGTATATATGTACAATAAAGCCCTCTCAGCAAACGGATGACCATGACCCATGACCATGAGGCAGGCTCATTAACCGGTGAAGGGTCTAGATCAGGCTCCACTTGCAGTCATATCGTATGTGAGATCTTCAATATCCTTTACTTGTGTAAGGCATTCCTCTCATTTTGCATCATATCATTTAATTTTAAATTACTTAAACCATTTTAAGCTTGCTTTTCTACAATTCCACCAGACTCCCCAAGTCCCAGCATACCATGTCCTTAGCAAAGGGTGGACTGGATTAGGGCCAAGGTTGAGTTCAGCAACTCAGAGGTTCAAGTTCATCCCAGCAATGTTCTTCATACTCGAATCAAATGGGTACCCACAAAGTGGTCCTACTATTCCATCCCTTCTAAACTTCTCCTCCACAGCCAAACACCTCAATACAGTGCAAATGAAAACAAAGATTCTGCATTAGAGCAAATAAGGGCCTTCAACAGGAAACAAAATCTCTGTTGCTCATTAGTTCATGCAAGTGACAAATTGCTACTGTGCTTCTAAATTTTGATGTATTCATTTTTCAGTCACCATTATCTGAATCCTCGTCAAAAAGATGAAAATAGAGAACCTGTTGTGTTTGTTCATGTACTTCTGCACCTTTACTAGTTGCATCAGGAGCATTCAAACCCAAACATTCCAAGTATACTTTGTCGTATGCTTCAATATTTAATCCCGAGGCAAGAAAAAGTTCAATCTCATTTACAAACCGTTCTGTTCTTCCTGTAAAAAAAGGCCTGGCAGCATCAGAAACCGCAGTTTTAAACTCTTGTTGGTTTTGTTCAGGTGTACTTTTAGATCTTTCTTTTTCTTTTCTGCAACAAAGATAAATACAAATCCTTCAGCATGCTCATGAATTCAAAGGATCACTTTACTACCTTAGCTGTGGACCTTCTTATTTTAATTCTTTTTCATCCAAGTCCCATATTCTTTTAATGGTCCAAAGGAATGCCATTGCTTGGATGGTCATGATAATCTGAGTAGGACCCAGATCATATTTGTGTTCAATCATTTTCGGGTGAAATTGTGTAACTCACCGTCTCATAAAAGATTCAACCAAACCATGTATGTGATGCACAATAATATCCACGTCCTCCTCCTATAAAGAACTTGATGTAGTCAGCTAATTATAACCGATTTAATTGCTAAGCAACTTAAAAGGGATAACCAGAAGTACAAGAATTACGACCAACTGTTAGTTCATATTCCATAAATACAGAGCCATACTGGTGGCTTATATACAATGGATAAAATCTATCTTTTCATCATTGTTGAAGATTAATTAGTTTTATGATGTTTTTTTGAGTAAGTGTTTTATGTTAGTTGTTAGATAGAAGGTGGGGACCACAGTAGTTATGTGAGTCTAAATTTTATTATGTTTTTTGAGTGTTATATATGCTGTTTTATGTTTTGCCGCCCTATAAGGGCATAGTTGTCCTTGTACTATTATATTATTTTAGTACAAATAATAAGTGAAGGAGGCGGCCAGATTATTGCTCTCTTTTCTTTCAACTTCTCTTCTTCTCCTTCTCTCTTCAAGAAACTACTTTCTTTCATATTTTTTAATTCAGCAGATTTCTACTTGGTATTAGAGCATCGGCTAGGGTTTCTTGAAGCATTCTCATGCAGTCCTAGATCAGTCGACTGCATGAAGTAGTAAATGGCTGATCGATCTGCTATAGATTGCCCAGTTCTTGGAGTTTTTGGTGGGATCTAAACATCAGGAAGGTGATCTATTGTTCGGCATCAAAATCAGGAAGAACTGGAGTACGGGGAAGTCCTAGAAAAGTTGGACTCTTTGTTTTTTATCTGATCTTGGGCGCCCAGGTATTGTTAGTTTTCTTTTGATTTTCTGAAGAGGACGGTTTGGTTTCTGAAATTTTCTAGGCCTCCCGGAGTGATCGATTCATTTTTCTCTCTATTGGGAGGCGTGGGGAGGAGAGAGATTTCCCTCCAGCTAGGGTTTTCTTCTTCCAGAAGGGTTGGTTTCTGTGTGTGTGGTATTAAATTATTTTTTGAAGGTCTCCAATCTATTTTTTTCTTATTGTTGAACTGTTTGAAGTAAAATGGAGAGTTGGAATACCGAGATGAAATCTATCGGTACTATGGGACTGGGTGTTGGAGGTAGTAGTGATATTTTTGGGTATGGGATCATTACTACAGTAAAACTTGATGGTACAAATTATTTGGAGTGAACACAATCAGCTAAGATAGCTATTGGTGCCCATGGAAAATTAGGGTATCTCACTGGGGAGGAGAAGAAACCTGATATAGACTCTTCCTGATGGGTGCAAGATAATTACATGGTAATGTCTTGGCTGTGTAATTCTATGTTACCTCATATTGCAAAAAAAATCCTATGGGCCAATACTACTAAGGAGATTTGGGATGGAGTGACTGAAACTTACTCTTATAAGCAAAATGAAGCCAGAGCCTATTAGTTAAGAAATCAAGTGATAAGTATGAAACAGGGAGAAAAACCTCTTGCTATGTATTTCTCCATGCTGAAAATCCTATGGCAAGAAATAGATCACTTAGAAATTGTGGTATGGGAAAGTGTAAATGATGCAACAACTTATCACAAACTGGTAGAGAGGAATAGGATTTTTGAGTTCTTGGCAGGGTTGAACCTTGAATTTGACATTGCTAGGTAGCATGTTCTTTCTAGGGAGGGTGTGACACTCTCTTAGGCCTATGCTTTTGTCTCTAGAGAGGAAAGTATGAGGAATATAATGCTGAGACAGCCTGGGATTGACCGGTTAGGTATGGTTGGTACAACAAAACCTAAGCCGAATGGAAACAAGGGGAGTAGTGAGACTAGAAGGGAAGATAAGAAGGACTTGGTGTGATTATTGCAAGAAGCCTAAGCATACCAGGGACACTTGTTGGAAGCTTTATCTAAATATTATGCCTGCTCGGATAAGAAACAAGAAGGGAAATGCAAATGTAGCCACTACAAGAGACTCTTCAGCCCCTCTCTCCCAAACTGATTGGGAATCCATTGCAGTAGCAGCAATGAGAACAGAATTGGAGAGGTTTGGACAACTTATGAGTAAGAAAGATTCACCCAACTTTAACCTTCCAGATGGACAGTAAAATGCAGGAGCCAACTACACCACTTCCTTTGCACATACAAGTAGTTCATATGCAACTGCGAATCTTGCATCCATTTCAGGTAAGGAGGGACCTCCCTGGATTATAGACTCAGGAGCATCTGAGCATATGACTAATGCCCCTACCATTTTCAGTTCCTATCAGTTATGCTCTGGTAGAGACAAAGTCTCTACAGCAGATGGTTCGCATATGCCCATTGCTGGGAAGGGGACAATTAGAGTGACCAATGATATAACTTTGTCCTCTGTTTTACATGTCCCTAGACTTCATACCAACCTACTGTCTGTTAGTTCTTTGACAAAAAATTTGAATTGTTCTATGACCTTTCTTCCTGGTAATTGTGTTTTACAGGATCTAGTGTCAAAGAAGATGATTGGGAGTGGTCGTGAGGTGAATGGAGTCTACCTTTTGGATGAGATTTCGAGACATCAAGGCCATCATGTTAGCAGCAGCAGTAATAGTGGGTCAGAGTCAGTAAACCAGATTATGCTTTGGCACAACCGCTTGGGACATCTTTCGTTTAATTCTTTGAAATGTCTTTTCCCAAAGTTGTTTGAGTCTGTTCAATTATCTACTTTAGAGTGTGAGAGTTGTCAATTAGGAAAGCATTGTAGACAGTTTTTTAAACCAAGTAATAAAAGAAGTATTTCTGCTTTTAATATTGTTCACACTGATGTATGGGGGCCATATCAAATCCCTTCCATGGGAGGATTCCGCTACTTTCTCTTGTTTGTGGATGATACACGATATTCTTGGATATATTTGATGAGATCACGTGATGAGATTCCTAAGTTGGTATAACAATTCCACCAGATGGTTCTCACACAATTTGAAGTGAAAACTAAGGTTTTTATATCAGATAATGGCAGAGAGTACTTTGAGAATGACCTAACCATATATCTCTTAGAACATGGTGTAGTTCATCAAAGCAGTTGTGCATATACACCGCAATAGAATGGAGTTGCTGAGAGGAAAAACAGACACATTGTGGAGGTGGCAAGGAGTCTTATGGTGTGTGCTTCAGTTCCTGTGCAGTTCTGGGGAGATGCAGTTCTTATAGCCGTACATGTGATTAATCGTGTTCCTTCACAGACTTTGGGGTTTAAGGTGCCATTTAGCCTCCTTTTTCCAGATGGAGAGATATTTCATATACCTCTTAGGGTTTTTGGTTGTGTTTCTTTTGTTCACATTCTTGGCCCTCATCGCAAGAAATTGGATCCTAACGCCAAGAAATGTGTTTTTCTTGGGTATGCTCAAAACCAAAAGGGGTATTGCTGTTATGACTCAGTGTCGATGAACAGATTTGTCACTATGGATGTTACCTTTTTTGAATTCACATTCTTCTTCTCAAGTGGTTCTCCTCAGGGGGAGAGTTCTGGGGAGGAGAACTCACAATATATTCATCTTCCTGTTTCTGTGGTGCCTCCATCAATTCAGCCACCACCTGCACCATCAGTTCAGCCAGCACCTACACCTCCAGTTTCATTACCTGAGTCACTATGGGTAGCCTCACAGCAATATCAGCGCCGGAAAATGATGGTTGACTCCACACATCCTCAACCCACACCACTCTCTGTCAGTCCTTCTGAAACTCTAGATTCAACAGATACAATTCCAGGTATTCCTCTTGAGCCTGTTATGTTTTCTGATGATAATGTTTATGCCCCTAACACCATTGTTGCAGCTGATCCTATTGACCTTGATCTTCCCATTGCACTTCGTAAGGGGAAGAGAAAGTATACAACCCACTACATATCACACCATCTTTCCTACAGTGCCTTATCACCCTCTTACCGTGCTTTTCTTTCTTTCCTGGATTCTGTGTCTATACCCAGGAATGTTACTGAGGCTCTCTCCAAACCTGAGTGGAAAACAGCCATGCAAGATGAAATGGATGATTTGGTCAAAACCAAACTTGGGAAATAGTTGATCTCCCCCCAAACAAGGAGACAGTCGGATGTCGATGGGTATTCACAGTGAAGTATAAGGTCGATGGCAAGATAGAGAGGTACAAAGCAAGGTTGGTAGCAAAAGGGTATACTCAGACCTATGATGTTAATTATCTGGAAACATTTGCACCAGTAGCTAAGATGAGTTCAGTTCGTATTCTTTTATCTCTAGCAGCCACCTATTCATGGCCCTTGTTCTAGCTTGATGTCAAAAATGCATTCCTCAATGGTAACTTACAGAAGGAGGTATATATGGAGATTCCAGCAGGCTTTTATGAAAATGTTGGTAAAGGAAATGTGTGCAAACTCAGAAAATTTTTGTATGGACTGAAATAGTCACCTAGGGCTTGGTTTGACAGGTTCAGAGGGGCACTCATCTGTTTTGGATACACACAGACACAGTCTGATCACACCCTCTTTGTGAAGAGGAGAGATGCTTTGGTGTCAATTCTGATTGTGTATGTGGATGATATAGTGGTGACAAGAAATGATCTGGAGGAGATTGATGATTTCAAAAAATCATTGCAATATGAATTTGAGATCAAAGATCTTGGTGAGCTCAAATACTTCTTAGGGATTGAAGTTGCAAGATCCAAGCATGGGATCTTCATTTCACAGAGAAAGTATGTACTTGACCTACTGCGAGAGACTGGGAAGCTGGGGACCAAACCAGTAGACACTCCTATTGATCCAAGTCACAGAATTAATGGTGAGAATGGTGAACTGGTAAAGGATGTGGGGAGATATCAAAGAATGGTGGGCCAACTGTTGTATTTGTATATGACACGACCAGATATTTCTTATGTTGTCAGTGTTGTGAGTCAATACATGCATGCACCTCGGATTCAGCACTGGGAAGCTATTGAGAGAATACTTGCATATCTGAAAAAACACCCTGGCAGAGGCATTCTTTTCTCAAATCATGAGAATTTGAAGCTAGAATCCTATACAAATGCAGACTGGGCAGGATGCTTAGATGACAGGAGATCTACATCAGGAGTGTGTACCTTTGTAGCTAGAAACTTGATCTCCTGGAAGAGTAAGAAGCAAGCGGTTGTGGCAAGGTCAAGTGCAGAGACTGAGTATAGAACCATGGCTCATGATGTCTCAGAACTTCTTTGGGTTAGATCTCTTTTGAGTGAGATTGGGGTGAAAGCAGAGGAATCTATGATGTTATACTGTGACAATCAAGCTATAATCAATATTGCCCACAATCTAATTCAACATGATAAGACAAAACACATTGAAGTTTATAGACACTTTATAAGAGAAAGGGTAACAACCGGAGAAGTTTGTTTGCCTTATGTCTTTTCAGAGTTGCAGCTGGTTGATGTTCTCACTAAAGGGGTGGCAAGGAACAAGCTTGAACATGATCTACACAAGTTGGGAATGTGTGACATTTACTCCCAACTTGAGGGGGAGTATTGAATATTAATTAGTTTTATGATGTTTTTCTGAGTAGATATTTTATGTTAGTTGTTAGATAAGAGGTGGGGACCACAGTAGTTATGTGAGTCCAAATTTTATTATGTCTTTTGAGTGTTATATATGTTGTTTTATGCTTTTCCACCCTATAAGGGCATAGTTGTCTTTGTACTGTTCTATTATTTTAGTATAAATAATAAGTGAAGTGGGCGGCCAGATTATTGCTCTCTTTTCTTTCAGCTTCTCTTCTTCTCCTTCTCTCTTCCTTCTCTCTTCAAGAAACTACTTTCTTTCATGTTTTTTAATTCAGTAGATTTCTACGATCATCATTGGAAATTTGCCAAGCTAAAAAGAGTATCAGTTTGAGTACATGCTGATGATTATCATATACAGCATTTTCTCATCTATACTATTCTTCTTTCTTTTTCCAGCCACCAAAGGTATATGCAGAACAAATGCAAGGTAATAAGTCAAGAGGTCAGTTAGTTAAAATTCTGAACTGAACCATGAGATCTTGGGTTCTGGGTGAGAGAGTGAACGGCTTGAAGAAGAACTTTATAGCTTGGGGAGCTGCTCAAACAAATCAAGAGTATTTGCAAGAGAATATTATCCTGATCAGACATATACCTGAGTCAAAACTTGAAATTCTCTTCTCAACCAACTTTGAAGCCACTTATTTGGCTGAAGATATCTTTGACGCTTCCAATATTGTAAAACATCAAATTTTTTACATATGGCACCTGTTGCACACAAAAATTTAAAAAAAGAAATTCCAAATAATGGGTTTACTACAATAAATAATTTATCACAAATATTGGAGAAATGGAAAAGACCATAGAATCAAAATAAATGCTCTTAATCTTGGATACCTGATTCACTGTAGTAGCATCTCAATCTATATTTGTGAGCTTCTGACAAGGAAAATCTGCAAAAAAAAGGCCCATTAGAATAAAACCTCTAGCACTTGCAAGAAAGAATAACCAGATATAAATACTTATTAGTACCTATTCCCAAGGTCATGGTTAATATAATGGCGTTGAAAAGAGTCTCCATCACATCCATATATTATAGAAGAGTTATCACTCTGGACGTTAAGAAAACTTTAGCAATGGAGCAAGATAACTTGACTGTAAAACTATCAGATTAAACATAAATAGATAGAAACAAAAGTAGTGGAAATAAACTAGAAGTAATAATGAAATAATTGGCAAGCCAACTTCTTGTGTTTGATGAATCAGCTTCAACAAACAAATGTAACAAGAAATTAGCTTCCATGAACAAATGCATCCTTAAGAGAAGATGAGGATTTAGAATGCCAATCCAAATAAGGTATACTAGGTAAAATCATGCCTGAATCTGAAGATTTGGCTTCAGTTCATGAATGAAGGATTTATTTAGTATGGCCCATCCCTGAATCTGGTAACATTTCATATTTTTTGATCTCGACACAAGGAGTAGAGTAACAAGCCATCCTAAGGCATAAAATTGCTTTAAGAATGGAAGGAGACTCAAAAGTGGTGGCAAGCCGACTTAAAAATTATAGCCTAGTCACATGGCAATACAGAAACATCATCAGGGAGATAAAAAGAAAGGGATATGGTTATCAATATTAATTTGATACATGGATCAGCCAGTGGGCTAGCTGATGCTATTGGGAAAACAGGGTGTCCATGGAGGACATTTGTTCTGGGGGCTGGTGGAGAATATTAATGTAAAAGAATTTTTATAGTACCAGAAAAAGAAGGATGAGGTGGGCAACCAGCCTAAGATGGGGATGCCTGGTATCTTTGTATGTATCTCAATTGTTCTATTATTTCAATAAAATTCTAGTTGCCAAGAATAAATAAATAAATAAATAGATTGCTTTGAGCTAAAGAAAACAACCCTATCCTATATTCCTATAGAGAGAACTACAGCTATTCATTAATATATGATCTAACCAACATTAGATAGGTGATTATTAAAAAAACAAAGCCTTCAACAAAGACTGGATATCATATGAGACTCTGATAACTTGGGGGTAAAAGCTCAGTAAGACAATGCTCTCAGCAATTTTATTACCATTTAAAAAGAAAATGGAACATTTTCAACGGCAAAATAAGCAATTATGACTATTAACAAACCTTGCAGATAGGACATTTCAAAGTAGATTGTGAGTGAGAATGCTGAGTAGCAACAAAAGTGGCCCATTGAGAAATGCAGTTGTAGCAAAATCTGTCTGCAAATTTTAAAAGGTCGAACGTATCAGACTGGTGAACTTGAAAAGATATTTTCAGAATTCATATCTTATAAACGAATGTTGTCTTCAATCTTATATTCCCGGAACCACTCCACTGGTTAACCAGTAAGTGAACTAAAACAGACACACTCCCTGTAATGGGGAAAAACTGAACAGAAATTATAGAATAAATAATCAAAGTATTATAGAGTTTAGATCAATTGATCTAATTTTCTTAGAGTTTAGAACAACCCCACTCGTGCAATTGAACAAAAATCGCAGAATTAATAGATCAGTGAAAGAAAGAACGAATTATACGGAGAGAGAGACATACGGAAACAGCGATCCAAGTAGGCCTCCTGCTTTACAAGTCCGAGGCAGATGGAACAAGGGTTGATTGGGTCGGCAGAGGAAGAGGACTCGCTCTGGTTCATGTCTGGTCGGTGCTCCCTCTTCAATCTTCATGCACATCGATGATCGAACGCTCCAGCGCCCAAGTTCCGTCTCATCTCATGAGTTATGACTCATGACTTCTGGATGGAGTTAGTCCCGGTTTTCCAATTTCAGGCCGGGTTTATACGTTATATATGTAATATGTTGAATATTTTCTAATACGATCATAAATGTTAATTATTTTATTTTATTTTTAAATAAAATAAAAAATAAAAACAAAATGGTTAACATTATAAATAATAAGGGGGAATGAGGATCCCGTGGGGATAGGGATGGGGATAACCTTGTCCCCGTTAGTAAGAACAGGGATGGAGATTTTTGTGGGAACAGGGATGGGGAGAGGCTCTCGTCCCTGCCCTGCCCCGTTGCCATTCCTAACCATTACCTTGGTCCAGCTCAACAAACTATTGATACCAAAATGGAGCCAGTGGACCCCACCCCAATACGTGAAGCATTGAATGATGGGCCCACTACCCGATATCCATCATGCAAGGGGATATTTGGAATTATGGCTGTTTTTCAAAAAAGGGATACCACATCGGATCCACATTTTGAAACGTTCATATATCTCATTATTTGGTTCAACCGATTATTAAAAAAATTGGGTGTGTCTCAAAAATGGAGACCTCATCTATGCATGAAACACCAGTATCGATGAATTGTTTCTCCAATGATTGACTGATGTATATATCCTATACGGTGCTTACCCATCAGCACATACATGAAAAATGAAAAATGGTGATGAAAATACCCTTACCATAAGCGTGTTTTGTGAAATCACGGTCTTAGAAATATGGGTGTTTTTTTTTTTTTAAATAAGCGCCTACGCTTAAAAATAAAGGAAAAAGAAAAAGAAAAGCTAACGGTCTGTTTTTCCTTCTCCTCCTGTGCTTGTTCGGAGGTCTCTGTATTGTGTGGTATATGTATTTGCCTCACAAACAACGAAGACGATGCAGATCCATGGTGTTCTCTTCCATTTAAAAAACGCACCAACAGCATTATCGTTTATACAGCCGACCAGAGCATCCCCTTCGATTTGCAAATCCGTCGATCTCTCGGGTCGTTATCCGTCGATTGTCGCTGCGAGAAGGAACCGGAGGCGAACCGCATCCAGGTGGCAAAGATCGAGCAGAGTTGCACTCCAATGCGTTTCGCTCATCGCATCGAATCTGAAAATGATACCGAAACCGCTCGACTTTATCATCAGAGAAGGGTTTGGCGGGGGAAATGGGGGAGGGCTCGGGTTTCTCAAGGGTCTCGGAGGTGGAGGGTTTGATGGGTGGGGGAGAAGGCGGAGCCGGTGGTACAGTAGATTTGGGCTTTTGGGGTTGCTGGGTGCTTGTGCTTTGGTTCTTCTGTTGGTTCTGGCAAAGGAACTAGATACTTGTTTCGGTTTGGGGGTTGTGAATTTTGTTCTACTGGGATTTTTGATTAGGGACTGGAAGGCTGAGATTAAGGGTTGGGTTTTGGGGTTTTGTTCCTGTGCTCTAATGGTGCTTTGCGGGTTGAGGAGAGAGGAGTTACAGAAATGTGTTAAGAATTTCAGGGTTCACTATCCAATCATGGGGATGATCAAGTCGAAGAGGAGAAGAAGAGCTGTGTGAGTAGCGAGGTGGAAGCTTTTTTTTTTTTTTAACATCTTTGTTCTACAATGTACAATGAGAGAGTATGCCTCCTTTCTCTGTTTGGTGATGATGGTAAATCAAAATTAAATGTTTTCATGGAAGAACAGAATCATTTACTGGTTAGTTTCTATTCTCTAATTAATTTGCAGAGAACAGAATCCTTCCTAACACAACCTTTTGTTTGATTAATGGAGTTAACAAATACCCGCCATTAATTGTGTTGATTATGTACCTGTACTTGAGGTAGTTGCAAAATTAGTGTTGGACTGATACCGTGCATTGAAAAGGAAGAAGTTCAAAATTTCCTGATTTAAGCCATAAAATGCTAACAGTACAAGTTCAAATTGGGATCCAAAGAATCCATTTGAATTAGATTAGCAATTTAGCATAGAAACCAATCCGATTGGAGTGAAGAATGAAGAAGAATTACATCTCAACTCCTTAATCAAAGGCCCAAGTATCAATGCTGAGTAAACAAAGGCCTGGAGATGCCTCTGCTCCCTGAATCCTGATTGAGAAAAAAAAAAGTGTAAAGACCTTGAGATTCCTTAATGAGAACTTGTAACAAACTGATAAGAAGTTCCACTTACATCCCAACCCTTACTATACAAATTACAAGGAACAAGTAATTTTCTCTAGAGGAACTATAAGCTTGTGACCGAATCACAGTCACACATAGATATCCCTTACCGTGTATATATCTTTATGATACTATCAACCACATTTCACCACCAACCCTGCTTAGTGCTTACTGGAATGCCCATAAAATTGGGTTTACATATAGTATAATCCAAGGTCCAAAATAGATGTTCAACCGATGGCGAGTCTTAAACCTTGTGTGCTTTTCAGAAACTGCATATTCATCCAACTCTCCTAGAAGCTCCAATTAACTCCAGTTAATTTTAGGGATCTTCAGACCTTCCCATGAATTAGACTCACGTCTAACAGGCAGGATTTCTTCATGAATCAAACCTGTGCCTTAGAAGGTTCTCTTGAACTGTGCATGTGAGTAGCCTCACGCCGTAGCAAAAGTGCATATAGGAGCTCATTCCACATATCAGGGACTCCAGGCAAGCACCAATGGCTGCAGTCTTGCCTGTGGAGAGGGGCAGGGCTGTTCTTCGGCCCTAGATAGTACAACGATGAATGACCATCTTTCCTCTGAGATGTCATATGGGTTACATTCAACACTTCCAACTTCACCTGTGACTTCTTTGCGTGTCTTAATAATACATCAGAAACTATGCTTAACTGTGACCACGACCCAGATGGCATTGATGATGAACCCAGCTCAGGCAGCGTCTCCAAGTGACAGCTCCCTCCAGTCCTCCAATCTCCACCCCTGCAAAACCCAGTTATTTTTGTCTGCTAAAGAAATGTACTTGGTTATTTGTATCATTCTGAAACATGGAAATGGAAAAATTATCTTTGAGGTAGCAATAGTATTCATCCATCTCACATGGTGAAACTAACATATTTAGTTGTATCTATTGCCGCTTGTGCAGTGTGAAAACCACAACTTGTGTACTGCTAGCTCATGATATGTATAATCAAACATTAAAAAACGTCTATATATAACCTCTCCAGTTGAGTTAGCATGCCCAGAAGAGTAAACATTATTAGATCCATGTCAATGGATCAATTATGTAACACAGTCAAATTACATGAATCCCAAAAGCCATGCAGATTCCAGCAGCATAGGTCATTTCCATTTTCATAACACGAAATGGAATTCCATGGAGATAAAGATATTCATTTCTCTAGATGAGCTTTAACATAGCAAATGGAGGATATAACCACAAAGAATGCAACCCACAGTCGGTTTTGGTTAAAGCATGAATTCTTAACGTATGTGGAAGTCATTTTTTTATTAAAATAATATTTAATAAGTGGGTTAACTAGTCTGCTAGCCAAATCATTAAAACTATAAAAAAGTATCCCGTATGGGAGTTCTCTCTTTAAGTGGGAGTTCCCTCTCTTTAAGTGGGAGGGACAGGTGTCCTTCACCTAGGAGGAGATAGTTACATAACTACCCCTCTCAGAGAATACTTCCTATATAGGTCTTCTGCTATGTATCCTTCTTTCTCTCTCATTTATTTTCAGTTTTGAGAAAGGAAATAGAGGGAAATAAACCATCTACGACCAGGTACCTTTACTTGGTTGACTATGGTCCCTCTTCCAAGACAAAACTCGGAATTAAACCATCTACAGTCTAATTCTCAAAGACTGATTATGGTTCCTTTCAAATGAGAATGAAGAACAAGGGAATAAAATCATCTACAATCAAATATGCAATTTGATTGACTACGATTCCCTTCTTGTCTGCAAAAATCCAAAGGATTAACGCTGTCTACAATCAGAGTTTCATTTGATTGACTAATTGTGAAGAAAGGAGTGAGAAGGAAATTTTCTTTGTATTTAAAAGAAGAGAGAAATGTATTGCTGTATAGTTTCTCAATTGTATTTTCTTTTTCTTTCTTCTCATTCTTGTACACTTGATGTAAAAGAAAAGCAAATGAAAAGTTCTTTTTAAGTACCCTATTGTTCTTTTCTTTTGTTCTATGCGTTCATTTCTCCAAGTCAGAATCAAAAGGTGTTCTCTACTTTCTTGTGGAGATGTAATTAAGGGGAACAATCCGTATGATTCCCTGAATGGGCCTTATCCAAAATAATAAAAACTCAATCACTTGATTGAGTGAACTATGTTGCATGAGAATTTATAAAATTTTCACACCAACAACGTAAAACAAAAGAATCTGGAAGAATATTAGGATACTGCAGAACTTCAAATTTTCCATATCTTAAACAATTTACAAAAATCTGCTTCTTCCATTTCCGTAACACTGTAATGGAATTCCATAAACATAAAGACAGCCATTGCACTATATGAGCTTTAGCAGAGCAAATAGAAGATACAATTACAAAGAATGCAATTGAATTTAATTAAAGCATGAGTTCTTAACATAAAATAAAGGAATCTGGAAGAATGTTAGGATGCTACAGAAATTAAAAATATTCCATCTCTTAAACAATCTACAAAATCTGCATCTTCCATTTTTGTAACATTGAAATGGAATTCCATGGACATAAAGATATCCATTGCACTAGGTGAGCTTGAGCAGAGAAAATGGAAGATATAACTACAAAGAATTCAAGCCACAACTGGCTTTAATTAAAGCACAAATTCTTAACGTAAAACAAAGGAATCTGGAAGAATGTTGGGACACTACAGAACTTCAAAATTTCCATCTCTTAAAACAATCTACAAAATCTGCATCTTGTTCAAAATGGGTTTGCTGAGTCCAAGATCCAAACCTGGAATTTATAATTCTCTCAAAAATTGACAATGGGATTCCATTGTAAAGCATGTTAATAAAGTTCTCACTTAAGATTTCTTTGATTTGTAAGTTCTCACATAAGATCATTGAGCATAATTGACCAAAATGCAACTTAGGTCAGGCTAATACTAGCCCAACCGAGGGCTGGCTCATTGGTGTGTTAGCTGGTTTGTTCCAGCGTTGACATGGAATCGAATCCTGAACCAGCACTTTGGGGGGAAAGGGGGAAAAGCAGAAGTTATTAATGGTGCATGGCACCGAATACCAAAAAAAGAAGTACTAGCCCAACCACCAAAAAAATAGGGTTGGGTTGAAGAGTGGGTTGTTCAGCTTAGGGTTGAAAATTACCAACCCAATATAGTCAGTTTGGGTTATGGTTGATGCCTTGAGCAATATATTATGAACAATATATGCATCAACACCTGTATACAAATATGTTTATGTCAAAGGAAGAGAGGGGACAATGATAAAGAGTTTTTTTGTAAAATATTACTTTAATATGATGTCTCTACAGTACACATAATATGCATGCTTGTGTATGTATGGTAGCATGTAGTTCTGCATGTGTTTATAAATTTGGTAGGTAAGGTTCCAATCCAATTTCATGATCTGTTTGGGTTAGGGTTGAAGTTTTAATGCATTGGGCTGGACCAGGATTGACCTAAACTTGAGCCAACCCATCCCAAGTTGTATCCCTCAAAAGCAACCCTTTAATAATGTTTCTCACACAATAATCATACATCATCTTTGCAAGATACAATGAAATTATATTTTACAAGAAACAGAGTATCCCACAAGTACAACAAGTGAAAATTTAAGCATTTTCCTTTTTTCTTTTTACAGAGGCACAGTGATTCTCTGCAGTATAAGTAGAAACCAGAAACTAGAAACAATAAAATTACATGTAAAAGAAAAAAGAAATACAACTTCGGTAACAACCAAAGTTAAATGATACAAAAAAGATTGGCAGAAAAACAAGTGATGGGGCATACCTGAAATGTACAGGGGCAAAGGTGCGAAAGAAGACCTGGGTCTTGCTTATGTTCACTTCCCCATCTATCCAGTTAATCAGCGTCTCAATTGATTTCTGATATGCACTTTCTACACTCATATTCATTTTGATCTCCTGCCCTTCTTGAAAATAGCAACCTCTGGACAGAGATAAGAATCCAGAGGTCAAGTCTCTTCCAACTGATATGCAAGCCTAGAAATAGTTATGATATCATTTTGTCTTCCATGAGAAAACACAGTATTTTTTCAAATTACTTGCAAACAACAAAGCTACAGTTTTGCAAGTTATTAGATATGGTACATCCAATATCCAGTATCCACTATAAAGCATTAAGTATGGATATTCCCACTAAGAAGCCAGTTTCTAAATTCAACAGATCAATAACTTGAACAATAAAAATACACACAAGAATCATCAAAAACACAGAAAATAGATGATAAGCAATGTGAAAACATCTCAGGAGCAGAACCAAGGGAGCCTGAGCAGGACACAATATTATATCATATATGAAATTTACATCAAAAGTTGAAGCATCCAACATGACACAGCACCCTTGAAGGCTTGAACAGGTATCATAGGTTTTGATAAAACCCTTGTCTGGGGAGTGATACAACATGACCTCTCTGTCCTCATAGAGTGATCCCCAAAATGATGAATCCTGGCTCTGCCTCTGAAGCACATGACATGAAAAGAACACACAAACTTGGTGGAATCCATAATTAAATATTATCAGTTGTGGGGTTTCATCATTATGGCCTGGTAACCGTGCCATAAAATCTTTTCATGTTTTTATTGTTATTTGGATCCTAAGTAAAGCACACAAGTTGAACAGTTAACTGGGGAGAGGAAAAAGAAAAGATGATCATAAAACTTAAACAAATTTAATAATCCGATTGGACAGTGAAGGATGTGACTGAACTAAAATTAGCGTGTAGTCATAACATGTTTAGGCCAATATCCAAAAACAAATGTCCACAAACTCCACACAAATTTTAAAAAATTCAGTCTTAAATGTGCAACTTTTGAACAATCTTCCAGAGAAACAATATGAAAAATAACAGTCCAATAACAGATAGGGCATTTTAAACAACTCTAATCTTACCTGTGCCAGATTCCCTGGAATTCCATGAAGGAAATTTCCAAGAATATGCTTTTACTAGGCAAACAAACCTTCTTAGGCCCTACAAATGACTAAAAATCATTGAAAACCCCTTAAAAAGAGAGAAAGACAGATAATTGTTGGACTTCATTATCAACTTGAGGGTTGATATGATCCAATCTATCTATACAAAATAAAATGGTGTTTATTTGGGGCATCAAGTACGGACCATCTACTGTGTTATTGTTAGGATATCTACCACCAGCTTGTATGATAATTCTTGTCTTGACTTTTATCAAAATTCTACTCCAACTTCCATGTTACCTTTTCCAAACATGACAAGTAATTAAAAATAAATAAACAAATGAAAACAACAATACAATTATAACAATAATTACAAAACTGCCTCAATCATCTTCTCATGGAAACCCTAATCTTACAAAATTTTCACAATAGACCTTCTCAACTCAATTGAATAATTGAACTTTGGAGTGGTAAAAAAAACAACCCAAGGACTTAGGAGCAACCCCATAGATGAAACTTGAAAATAACTGCATTAGTGAGAAGGAATGCCTTTTTCTTCTAATAAGGAAAAAATTCATCAAAGAAAAAAAATGAATTATTACAGGTAAAACGCTTTGAAAGAGCATGAGGAAGACCAAATAGAACATGACCTGAAGTGGTAAGAAATGATCTAAGGACTTTCAACTTGACAAAAAACATTGTTCTTGAGAGAGCACTATGCCAAAACATGGTTCATGTAGCAGACCCCAAAAGTTGGGATCATAGATAAATTGAGTTGAGATGAGTATCATTCCACAGGTCAGTTAATCTCTCTTGTTTGTATGTTATATTTAATATATGCAAAATATACAAATAAATGATTGAACAAATAAATAAAAAAATACTAGACAAACAGAAAGAAGAATAAGAATAATTTCTTTCCAGATGAGGAAAAAAGCAATTCTAATAGATTTAAGTACCCTCTTATGGTCTTCTCATAGTTCCACCAATGACCGGTGTTGAAAATTAGAACATCTGCATCCCTCCATTGTACAGAACTCCAATCCATTTGATCCAATTTCAGAGTCATTTTCACCTTTTCTGATGCCCCAGCTGGTGCTCGGCTCTGCAGCACTAAAAATGGAGCTCTGTAATACTCCACAGTGCAGTTAAAGTCCCTAAACCTGAACACCAAGAACCCATTGTGTTTGGTGATTGGGCTTCCATTTACTTCATAGATTGAATCCTTGTCCAGAACTGCTGATGAGAGCATGCAGAGAAGAGATTCCCATTGGTTTCTTCCAATCGAGTCACCAACAAATACTAGTCTTCGATTCCACAGCTTCTCCAACATTTTCTTTGCATCAAATCTTATACAAGAACAACAAAGAAGAAAAAACATCCAAATTAATTTTTTACTTCTCTTTCCTTTTCTAGTTTCTTTGTCTATCAGCAAGTATGAGATCGACAAATGAAGATAACATAAAGAGTGAAGGCAAATGAAGATATTTATAACACAGAAAGAACCATTACCCAACCAAGGAGACCTTAGGAGAAAAATCAGGCAACGTGTATTATCCATAGAATTAAGATAGAGGAACACAAAGAAGGAGAAGGGAAAAAAATCATCAACTTCGCTGTTGAAAATATTCAGTCCAAATTCAACAAAAGTTCATAGAGATGCATATAAATAGAAAAAGCACTCATGACTACACCATAGAGTCTTAGACCCAGAAAGAAACTACAAATGATAACTAACAAGAAAATTTAAAATATCAAAATTACTAATGGAAAGATTCAGTGTAAGTTGTAGAATTGAGACCATTTTTCTCATCAGTTCCCATAAAAAAGCACAATCCGGGGAAGAATAGTATTGGTAGAAATTAGAAAATAGAATTCGTAAGAATAAATAGTACGACAAAGTGGTCAAAACTTGAAGTAGAAGATTATAAATTTAACGAATACGTTGAGTCAAACAGTCATACACCAACCAACCACTCCAATGTGGCAAAATGTTCAAACCAAAACAGCAACGTCTGATCCCCAAACCCGTTACGATTTTGTAGGAAATTCTATAAAATGATGGGGGAAATTAAAAAGAATTTACCCATTAAAAATTCGTAGAACAAGAAAAAGAAAAAGGGCAAGCGAGATAGAAGAAAAGAAGAAGGGTAAAACCTGGGCAAATTGCAATCTTTAGGTTGCCACCGCCACTTGGTGTAGAAATTATCAGGCCTTCCATTCTCAGAACACCGGAACCCTTCATCCAAAAATCTGCAATCTTTAGACTGGTACAAGGGGTACTGTTCATCCCAGACCCACTCCCCTTTAAACAAATCACACCCTTCACCATCCTCTCCTAGGAACCCTGCCCTTTCATCCCGAGCAGTAACATCAAAACCCAACCACATCAACTTCTCCGACTGTACACGAACGCGAAGCCCTCTAGTGACAACCGTGTAGTCCAAGTAGAAGAAGCAGCACAGAAAGCACACAGCTGTAACAAAGAAAAACCCAAGAGTCCCAAATGATGGCTCATGCGGTTTCAGTCGCTTGACCCTCTTCAGAATCTCCCAGTAAGGCATGGTTTCTGGGTCTTGAGCAAGTGGAATTTTAATCATTTAGAAAGGAATGGCCGATGAAATGGGGCTATTCTTGAAGAAACTCGAAATGGGTTTTGAACGGGACGACTGTCTTCCCTTGCGCCGTCAATGTTTCAGACTATTTGCAGAAACCGAGACGGAGACGATGGCATAAAACAGAAGACTGAAAAGTACCAGTCCGCAAGCGACACAGTATTCATATGGGGAAGAGTTTCTTGCCTTGTTAGTGTAAGTTAATTATTTTGACAGATGTGCAGATCGATGAAAATGGGTGTGAAAGAAGCAAGAGAGCATTCATGGCGACGAGAGTTTCCTACTTTATTTCCTTCGTTGTTTGCAGAACAGAGAGGAAGCGGTGAGTTTCACTTGTGGTATGTAAATAATGAATTTTTCATTCAGGGTATATTTGTGGGACAGTGTGATTAAAATGCCTTCTCAAAAAGAATGATTAAATTTAAACGTGGATTTCTTACAAAGCTAGAATTCAAATTCAACGATGCCAAGATAAGTTCTGTTTGTCTTTGTTCAGACTTTTTAGAGAGAGAGAGAGAGAGAGAGAGAGTCCATTGACGAGGACTTTTCGCTTCCGGTTTCGTGCCACCGTGGGCGGTGGTCGGATCCGGTGGACCTTGTGGAGTCTCGTGGGGATTAGTGGGGAAAGGGAGTGGCGGATCCCGACAAATATACGGAGATTAAATAAAGATGATAAGATCGGTTTGCGAATTAAGAATGCTCACTGGTTCAGGTTACTGAGAGAGACTTCTTTGCCTTCTTCACTGTTGATTTGGCATATCTCGTGAGATCACTACGTCAACGATTTGGATCTTAAACCATGTCCCCACGAAGATTCACCAGCTATGCCGCCATGCCGGTAATCATCATTTTCCTAAAATACCCTTGTGTCATATTTTAAATTACTGTCAGTCAAATGTGCTGAACTGTTGAGAAAGCCGTTAACTCGGGTAATAACGTACTGGATTGACACGTGGCATGAATAGAGGAGTCTATCATTCAATTTTTTACAGTGGCCTGGCACTGGACCCACGTGGCCCACGTCCCGTGGAGGAAGGTGCATCAGAGTTGGGGAAGTGGAGTGGGATCCGTGGGGACGACTGATTTGAGTAATGCTTTGGGAAATATGGCCCACGAGGGCCCATACCGTATACGTTAGGCCCATGTAAATTGGTCTCCTCGGATTCCCGTAGAGGATTGGAAGTGACATGGGTGGTGGTTATGAGTGTCAGTGTACGACAACTGGCCCGCTTTTTGAGCAAATCCTCTTTCTCCTTCCAAGTACATAATCTCAAGCAGTCGAGCTTCCTTTTTGAGCATACAGAGTGAGTGAACTTCAGAAATATCGGATCGGATCTGATCTTCGAATTTGATTCGAAGCCGATTCGTTTAAGTCAATATTTTAAAGCTGTCATTGATCGGCCCCGGAACTAGACCAGGCAATTGGGTTGGGTGGGTCGAGCTTGGGTTGGGTCAAGATCCTTTGTGTTGATTTTGGGTCGGGTTGTCAAATGTTAGACCCTAATCTTAAATGTTCAGATTAAAGTTGACCCATGGGCCAATTCGGGTCATCCCAAAATATAACTGAAATTTAAAAAAATAAAGAAAAACTATATAAAAATGTCAAAATTAAAAGAATTAACCTTAAAATTCCACATATAAAATTAAAATTAAAAACTTGAATTAACAATTTAAGGAGTAAACGATAAAGAGTAAAGGCTAAATAGATAAAATTAAAGAGTGGAAATTTCTAACAATGCACAAATAGTCCCAATTAGACTTGACAATCGGGTCATCGGGTTGACCCATAAGGCAACCCAATTCAATTTTTTCTGGGTCAAGTCATTCTCACATTCAGGTAGCTAAAATATGATACCCTAACCCTGTTTTTTCGGGTCGGGTTTGTGGGTTGGGTCAACCTTTTTGCCAGGTATACTTGGAACCGACCCTAATACCGCTTTCATTTTGACATATAACTGCTATTTTGAAAAAAAGAGAATGACTGTTCAGCCCACCTCAAAATTCTTAGTCCACCGTACATGTGAGATAAAGCATGACCGTGGATTGGTGCCAAATCCACGGGCAAGATGAAGTTTATAAGGGACTACTAGTAGACTATGGTAGAGGTGTAAATCAGGTCATAGCGGGCTGCTCTCAGCCCATCTGGTGAACTAGTCATTGGGCCTAATGGCTAGTTACAGCTTTTTGAGGTTTTTTTTTACAAAAGTACCCCCAATAGCTATAAACAGGTCATAGGGGGGTATTTATGTATTTTGGTTTCAGGAGGGGGGAGAAAGAATGACATGAATTCCCCCCCCCCCCAACAGCTATATTATAGTTCGTTTGGGGGGTATTTTGGATAAAGTGATAAATAACTTTATAATGATCAAAATACCCCTCCCAACAACTAAAAAAAATGTTAGTTTTAGGGTATTTTGGGCAATTAAATCATTTTCAATTCATATAAATAGTCCTATCCTCCACCATTCTCATCACACCAATTCAACAGTTTTCTTAATCCCTTCTCTAGCTTTCATACTCTCTCTCAAAGTCTCAATCTCTCACAAATTCTCTAATTCAACAATTCTCTTAATCTCTTCTCTAATTCTCATGCTCTCTCAAATCGCAATCTATCAATTTCTCAATTCAACACTACACATGATATTTCGCCCAAAGTAGATGATCAAAATCAAGAACAATAGGAGAAAATGATGAAGTCAATATTTTTGTATACTCAATAATTATATAGCATTTAAAAAAATAAAAAAAATAAAAAAATATATATAGCATTTTTCAAATTATTGTAAAATTTGTTTTAATTTCATTTAATTTATTTGATATTTTTAATAAATGTAATTTTTATTTTCAATCTGTTACTATATTATATTTTTTATATTTTATTAATTTATTCCATTTTTCAATTTTCATATTTCATTCATCAAACCATTGTATGCTTCATTGCTTTGTATCATTCAAATTTAGATGAAATAAAATTCCTATTTTTCTTCCAATTTGTTATTCACTTTGATACTTTGTTTCTTTGACTTCTTACCTGATTAAGTATTTTTCATTTCTTTGTTAGATTTCTTATTTTTTCAAATAGTTCTCAAATGAAAGTCAAATATTTTAGTTTTACTTAGCAAAGAAATAAAAGAATCAAAAATGTCAAAAAAACAAAAAAAAAAGTCTGGCCAAGTTCAGTCCACGCCTAAGGCTCAACCTATGCCCTAGCCTGGCACGACCCAGGCCCACGACACGACTTGCAACCCACCCGGCCCAGACCCACAGGATGGCACAGGCCAGTATGGGCTTGGGCCATGGGCCATGTTGGGCTGACTCCCCAAATTATCCCTGAGGAGGGCGACACGGCTTAAGACAGCATGACACCATTTTACACCTCTAGACTAAGGGGGCCGGGGAGCCTATAATTTCAGAATTCTGTAGTGAGTTGCAGTATAATCCAAAAAGAAAAATGCTGATCCAGACTTTCAATCTGTCAATCCATTCAATGCTAACATCAATTGCAATAAATAAGAGTTCGACTATGATACCAAAAAAAAAAAAAAAAAAAACTTACATCCAATTAATCGGTATTATAAAAGAGATGATCAATCATTAAAAAAATTTGAAAAACTGACATTTTTAACCAAAAACCTACTCAGTATAATTCATAATGTGTGTATTATATATATATATATATATATAAATATTCAGTCTTAAGTTAATATACCAATCTAACGGTTTGGATTTAATAGATTTTACCATAACCATTTTGGCCCACCAACTGAAACGGTGAAATGCTGACCCAAGAACCAAAAGGAAAAACAATTCCATTTTCAGGTTGTTTTTTAAAACATTAGTTTAAGTTGTGATTTAAAATACATTTGAAATTTGGGTGGATTTATAAATTGGGTTGAATTTAGATATCGCTTTTATTTGGATTAATTAGAATCTGAATCAGTCCAATTGAGAAAATCTATGATGCAGGAAAGACATATGAGAAGAGTTTTTACTAATTAAAATCCATCCGTAAATTTTGATAAATAACACCTGTTTGGCTACCATGTTTAGAAGTTTTACAATATCAAATGGGATTTGAGATTTAAATGAAACCATTTTTCTATTTATAAAGACATTGTTTTATTTATATCTTATTTAAAAATTAATGTGAATTTTTATGTATAATTATGGAATTGGGTTTTGCTTCAAATATCAGGCTATTGTTTCCTTGCATGATCGCATCACACTTTACCTATGGCGATTGAAACAAGGCATCATCCACATTCTAGAAATGCTTACTCAACACCACGTTCATGTGGATCTCCTCTATACTCTTTGTGTATTCTTTGTGAGTAGGTAACTTAAAGCTATGAATGCCTATTTATCCATTGTAATATTGTTCAAGTAATGTGTTTTGGCCAATGTTTTAAAAATCAATCTGGAACTGGAACTATTTTGGTCATCAGTTTTTGGGTCAATGGTTCGATCATTCAATCCAAACAGATGATCCATTGCAATTTAAAAAATAATAATAATTGAAGTAAAAAATGGCCAAATATCGTTGTTTAGGTTGAATGGGTTGACGGTTCAATCACGTAGATCAATAGGTCACTGACCAAATCAACAGCTTTTTTGGCAAGATTCTGGTTCGTGGATGAAATGGAACTAATTGACTGGACAGTTTTCATGCTGAATGGTTTGACTGTTTGGGTCAATGATGGTTCAAAAACCATGTTTTTGGCTTCATATTGTGTTTGTGTCATAACTAGTTTATTCCTTGATCATGGTCTTGAGGGATTGCTCAATATTTGGTAAGGGACTCCTATTAATAGTGTCCTTGACAACCACACTTACTGTCATAGTTTTCAAACCATTATTGACTTGGACAGTTGGATTATTCAGTTTGGAAGTTGATTCCATTTTTACCCCAAACTGCTTTTTGGGCAAAAAAAATTGACTTTGTAAGCAATTCACTGATGTGAGCAACCAAACCATCAATTACCTGGGTAAGTGCATTTATCTATGTTATTTTATTTCCCAGGTAAATAAGGTAATCACTATTTTAGCCGTAAAAATCTATTATTAAAAGGGGCATTTTGTCCCATTCAAGTGTTAGCAACTTTCCCCCTAGGTGGGAAAGTTATTTACCCACCTAGGAGATGGGTATCACTTACCTATATCCAAGAAAATAAACTTTCTCTGGTCTCCACATAATTCTGAAAAATGAACATGGGATTCTTGGTCAATGGTCGCCAGAATCCTATTGACCAACTTTCCCCCCTCTCAAAATCCCCCCCCCCCAAAAAAAAAAGAATGCCCCCTTAATTTTTTAAATGGTCACAAGCTGATCTACTTGGACCGGATGGTTGAACTGCTGACATGGAAACAGGGGCCAAAATGATTTCAGTTTCAGGTTAGTTTTTAAAACATTGCTTATTATTTTGTTTTCGATTCTTTTTTCATGTGCTAAATTTGGGTTGAATATACTATTTGCTTTAGAAAATCTTTCTAATTAGCACAGTTTTTGAATTGTTGTTGACCCAGATGGTCATATCATTCAGCCTGAAAATCGCCCATGCATCTGGTTCCATTTCACATTTAACCCAGTCTTTTGCAAAAAAAAAAACATTAATTTAGTCAACAACCCATAGACCCAGGTGATTGAACCATTAACCCATTTGACATGGACAACGGTTTTTGGCCCTTTTGTTTTAATTATGTTTTTTTATTTTTTTAAAGTTGCAACGGGCCATCCATTCAGATCGAATGATTGACTCATAGACCTGGAAACCGGTGGCCAAAGCAGTTCCGGTTCTGGATCAGTTTTTAAAACATTGCTAATTAGTATGACGAGTCTTGTATTTGTTTACTTTGAAGTAGAGAGCTTCTATTCCAAACACATGGTTGCCTCTTCTTTGAAAAAAAAAATTATTTGATATGTGATTTTTGAAATGGTATAGGACTCATATAAATAATGATCAATTTTCTAAATAAATTCATGGGTTTCTAATAGATAAGGGCAACTTTTTGCCATGAATATCAATAGTTATTTTATAAAATAACTAAAATAAGGTAACTTTTTTTGAAATATATTAAGGAAAGGCAATGACTTTGTTCATCATCTTCCTCTTCCTCTGCCTCTGTGATTGTTTTTAATAGGTAATTGCAAGCGGCGATCTGAGACGAGGGATGGAGCTTTGGCGATCTAAGAATCATCTTCCTCTTCTGCAATGGTTTGTCATCTTCCCCTTCCTCCCCCTCAAATTTTATTTACCTGGGACGGAGTTTTGGTGATCTGAGCATCTGCAATGGTTTTATCCTCTTCTAAGAATCGGGCTCGCTAGACCTATAGAGGCAGGTGGTCGTGACCGTTCTCCTTGGTGTTCCAGGCAACAACGTCACGACCGCCTGTGTAGTTGTTGTTCCGGTCTTGAGACCAGTCTTAGGATCGGTCATGACCGCCTGTGCAATCTTCGCGTTCTATCACAACCGCCTGAGACCGGAATAGCAACCACAAAAGAGAACAGTGTTGTTGTATCTTTCGGGTAGCAACGACAACAATGTCACGACCACCTGTGCCCTGCTCCGCCTCTTGCATGAACAGTGTATTCGGATGAATACACATGCAGAGGAAGATGATGAATAGTGTCATTGCCCTTCCTTGATATTTTTCAAAAAAAGTTATCTTATTTTTATTATTTTATAAAAATATTATCTTTTATTGATATTTAGGGCAAAAGTTGCCCTTATCTACTAGAAACCCTAAATTTATTAATCCAATGAAAATATTCTTTTTAAATATTTTTCCACCTTGATATTGTTTTATTATTTTCCCAAATGTATTTATGCCCACACCGCCACCCCAGTGGACTGGGAATCTCCCCTCCCTTGACTTGGACTGTACAATCACATTAGGAATTTTGGGGTAAACTAAACTCAAATTACCCCCAAAACTAATATTTTTAACCAAAAACCTACTCAATAATTCATAACATAAAGTTTCACTTAGATCTCTCTCTTTCTCTCTCTCTCTCTCTCTCTCTCTCTCTCTCTCTCTCTCTCTTAATATACCAATCTAATAGTTAGGATTTAATTGATGTGACTCTCTTTCTTAGGGGGTGATCAATGAATAAAGTTCAAATCCATGTTTCACATATTTTTCAAATCTATATCTATACTACTATTAAAAATGTGAATGAGGTCCAGATTCTAGATTTTTTTTTTATTAAAATATCCATACTCTTTGAACTTGGTCTCCATATATTTATGAGGGCAAAAAACATAATCTGAACCACTAATTTTATTAAATTCATTATATTCCTCATCATTAAGTCCTATATTTAAAGTATTAAGTTCCATCTCCATTTATTTAGTCTTAAATAAATGAACTTTGTGAAATTTCTTAACTAAAACACCCTTATTTATGAATTTAATCCATCATTAACTATATAGGTAAAAAATGTAATTTAAAGTGTCATTACTTTCCACTCCATTAAATTTCCTCTCATTAAGGTATTAGCTCTCATTCGCTGTTATTAGATACTTTATTTGAAGTATTTTTGTTACCTATGTGTTCAAAACCAACATGAAAAATAATTAAATAAACCACCCTTTTGTCCGAATGACGAGTAAATAGTTTAACCATCAGTATCAAATGAGTCAACCAATGTTCTCATAACTAAATAATAAAAATGCAAAAACAAATACAAATATAAATATTAAAAAATTATAAAATAAATCATGAAAAAATTTAGGCACATCTCTAGGCCTAGGTTCAAAAGTTTGGGTTTTTTTATTTTTCGAGTTGGTCCCAAGCCTATTCCTTAGGTAGTTAAAGTCAAGCCTTATTCTTAGGCTGGGATCAAGCTAGTGAGGAAAGGGATGTGATTGATCAGAGGAGAAGAGAAATTATTCCTATTAGATGGTCAAGTTCTGGATTAGAGGTCATTAAAGTCAACTTTGATGCCTCCTGTATTAATGGTAGTTGTTCAATAGCTTGTATAGCTACAGACATATGGGCCGAATATTGGACATCAAGGCTTATAAATTAGGCATTTCTACTGTCAATGTGGCAGAAGTCTGGGCTGCGTGGGAAGCCCACAATGTTGCTCTTAATTTTCCTAACAAATCCATTATCATTGAGGGTGATTCTAAGTTGGTGATTGACTGTTTGAAGAGTGCTACCAACCCCCTGTGGAGAGTGAAGCCGATTATTGAAGGTTGTAGGGTGTTGTTTGAAAGGCTTGAAGGAAAGGTGGATTATTGTTGTGTCTTTAGAGAGGGAAATATGGTTGTAGATTGGCTTGCTAATCATGCACATTCTAATGAAGTCTACAATAGTCCCATTCCTAGGGATTTAATTGTTATCTGTTGTTTTGATTTTTGGGGACGTGCTACCTTCCGTTCTGTGTAACCCCTTCTAGTTCTATTAAAAGAAAAAGTCAAGCCTTATTATATACATACAACCATAAATGCATATAACACTTATTTTCATACTTGCATGTATGTACAATTATACACATGCATTTTATGTCAAATTTTGTCATGGGGCTAATTAATAGATCCAAGTCCAAGACCAACCCAAGTGCATCAAATTTCAACGCAAGTTGGAGGTTGGGCCCAAGTTGTATAGATTAGGCTTGACTTTGGTTTAAAACCTAAGGTCTAATGCATAGGATTGGGCTTGGGTCAAGATTAAATTCAGCCTAGCCTACTTGATTTACACCATAATGGTCCAATTATTTTGGTGAGTGAGTTAACCAATGATGTCATAATTAATTAATACAAATTTAAAAAATATATAGAAATAAAAAATACATAAATACATAAATTTTATAGAAAATTTTGAGATATCCAAGAATTATATTTAGAATTAATTATGTAAATGGAATAAAAATTTTAAAGTTGCCCAAAAATGAGAATTTTTTAAGTCAAATAAGACAGCACATAGTGTCATAATTATTTAATAAAAACTCAAGAAAAGATAGAAATAAAAATATAAAAAACACAAAAAATTGTCTATAAAATTTAGCACATCTTTAATATCATATAGTTATCATATTAAACAAAAACAAGTATGATAAATAAGAATTTTTTTATTAATGATGAATATGAAGTATAAAATCTAGATACACTAGCACACCATGTTTTTATTACTTATCCTTCTTAAATAGTTCTAAAAAGGATATTGAAATTATTAATGTTATCTAAAATTATGTTGCACATGCATATTTATTCATATCAAATCAAAATTGGTTTTCCCAAATTTTTATAAGATTGGATTCATTTCTCTCTCTCTCTCTCTCTCTTAAAATTTTTCAAGGTAGGATTCATATGTGGATTGGGTTTGGAGTCGATAAGTTATGTATCTGATAAACTAAGTTCGGATTTAGTCCAATTTTTGTGGTCGGATTTGATTTCGAAGGAAATATACACTTGTAAGGCTAAGTTTGGAAGTGATAAGTGCTAATGAGCATTTAGTGAAATTTAAATAGGGTTAGTATAGGTATTTTCGAAATGACATAAGGGGCCAAGATAGGCATGAAAGAAAATGAGCACTTAAAATTAAGTCCACATCAAGAATAAACACTTAGGTGGTGTTTGATAAATCTGAAGTATGATGTCTAAAAAGTCAAAAAGCTATTATTCGGGTCATAAATTTGAAAAGAAGTTGAAATGATTTTTTGCTTTTTAAAGTCTTAAAAAGATAAGCTCATTTGAGTTGGAGCAATTCTCCAATATCTGAAATTTTGAAGTTTATTATTTTACCCTTAGAAATAGACTATTTGATAGTATTATAAATAATAAAAAATTAAATAAAATAGTATCCTATTAATAAACAAATCTTGTAATTTGTTGAAATAAATAATTATTTATTATTTAATTGATAATACTATTTACTTAATATTATTAACTAATAATAGATAAAAATATTTTAATTATCATCAATAAATATATTATTAAATATTATTATTTAAATAAATAATATTTATTATTACATAATATTTTTATATTATAAAATAATAATTATTATTATTAAATAGATAACAATAATAAGAGCACTAACGCGATTTTATCATGTCTGAAATGCATATAATTTTCAAACATCATCTTATTTGGGATTATCTCTCAAACACAAATAAACACTCATTGAAGTGGTCCCGGCCCAAAATAAATGCTTATTCAAATAAGTGATTATTTTTTAATCACTCCGAAACTCAATGTTTTAGGGGATCTATACATCTACCTAAACTTGCTACTGGATTTGGATTTCTTATATTGTCCCCTCCTCAGAAATCTGAAGTTACAGCCCCCTCCTAGTCTACTAGTAGCCCCTCCTATAAACCGCATCCTGCCCATGGATTGGGCATCGATTTACAGTTAGGTTTCACCCCACCTTTGTAGGGGTGGACTGAAATATAATCCCCCCCCCCTGTCCCGAAAATAAAAAAACAAAATAAAAAGATAAATAAACTGCACTCCACCTCAAAATCTGAAATTACAACCCCCTTCTAATCTACTAATAACCCCCTATAAATCACATCATGCCCGTAGATTTGACATCAATCCACCGTTAAGATTTATAAGATGGACTGAACTAGAACTCCCCCTCCAAAAAAAAAAAAAGTCCAAAACCCTAAGCCTAAGGTGTCAAGGAATTGGCATTTTTCCAATTAGCTCACCTCCTGTCGTCCACCACAAATGAAAAAAGAGCTAGGGCTGTTCACGGATCGGGTTGGGTCGGTTTACTGTAGTTTTTCCAACCGACCTGACCTGGTCAGGTTACCTGACATAGAAACCGAAACCGATCCAGTGTTAAGCAAAACCGACCTGGACGGTTTGAGTCGGGTTGGGTCGATTTCGGTTTTAAGTTCATCCCTGTGATAAAATCCTGCTAATTTTAAAAACAGTCATAAATTGAACATCATTTCAGCCATCTCCTATGATAAAATATAAATGAAAAGTTAATAAAAAAATTGTTCATTAATCACTATTCACTAATCCAAAGTTTCTTGCAACCATTCAAAAACTAGGTGGCCTAATGGGCTTTGGAACTTCATGTTTGAACTAGGAACTAAGTCGGTTCGGTTCGGATCAGTTTTGGTTTTCTGAAAACCGAATCCGACCTGAATCATCGGTTTAAGAATTTGCACAACCCGAAACCAACCCATGATAATAAAAACCCGGCCGACTCGGATTGGATCGGTCCAGGTTGGTTGATTTGGTCGGATTGGGCCTTCTTATGAACAACCCTAAAAGGAGCAACGAAATGACCTATTCTCTGCCTATTCAAACAAACAATTAGTCCAACCATAATCAAACACATTAATCTTTATGTCAATATCAAATTATAACATTGGGATGGGTAATGGATGATTGGATGGTATGACATGAAACCTCCTTATCGACTTATCCTGACCCGTGGTTGATTAACATAATGACAAACGAGTTGACAGAAACCATTTATTCGTTATCGTTGGATTTTTGTTTGGTTCCTGTTTGTTTCGAAAGAAAAGGTAGGAAAAGGAAGAGAAAGATAAAAAAAATTGTATAAATTTTTTACCACTGTTTTTATAACCCGACTAGATCGGATGATCGGATCGGAAAAATTGGGAACCGTTGGGTTCCGTTTTTTTCCAAAACTGCTTTTTCCCTCAAACCGTTGATTTTCAGTAAGCCACTGAACCGGCTGGTTAATTGTTTGAACTATTCGAACCATTCGAACGGTTTTAACTGTTTTCTAATTATTTATTTATTTTTTATTTCTTTTAATTTTTTTGTTAGAACGGGCCAGTCATTCGGATCGAGCGATCAGACCATTCAAACCAATAATCAGACCTCTGTCTGGTCCAATCACCAGTTCGTTTTCAAAAACCATGGTTTTTATAGTTAAAATTCCTTTTTTTTTATTTCTTTTAATAGTATTGTTATGATACTGGAAG
The DNA here is from genome assembly GCF_056320005.1 of Nelumbo lutea. NCBI lineage: Eukaryota > Viridiplantae > Streptophyta > Magnoliopsida > Proteales > Nelumbonaceae > Nelumbo > Nelumbo lutea. The sequence continues at coordinate 92,196,338 of NC_142687.1, read as the reverse complement.
TGTTTTGACTAATAAACCCTTACCCCTGTAAATTTTGATAAATAACCACCTGACCTGATGTTGTTAGAAATCTATATCATCAGCAAAAGTAATACATTTTTTTGTTGATGCCACAATTATTTTTGTTTTGAAAATATCTCACAGATACATCCCATCGTGCATTGAGAACATCTATCTTATATGTTATTATTTATGGGAGATATTCTCAATGCAGGGTGGGATGTATCCGTGAGGTCGTTGTGAGGCACCCTATGTACGGAATAGATCCCAATGTCATTGTGAGTACCCCCTCAATTAATAATCCATTGATCTGCATGGTTGAAGTTGAACCACTAACATGCCTCACCATTCAATGGGTTAATGGTTTTGTTTTTTATTTTTTTCTTATGTTGATGGATTCATTAACCCAGATTGAATCCAATGTTTTAAAAACTGACTTAGATCCGGAATTGATTTGGCCACCAATTCCTGGGTCGTTTCAATCATTTTACCAAAACGGCTAAAAAGCGTTGTCCAAATTGAACGGATTGACAGTTTTACTATACAGGCCAACAGGTTAACAGTTTTTGGTAAGATTCCTGTTAATGGGTGAAATGAAACCAGTTGATTGGATGGCTTTCGGGTCAAGCGGTTTAACTATCCGAAAACCATGGTTGAATCGACAACAAATAGTTTGTGAGGGATTGTTCCCCGATGCGAATTGTTTTTATTGTTTTGAGTGTCAAAAATAAATTAAAATCATCTGGTTTAAAAATAAAATAGTTCTTAAGACAATAACATATAATGCATGTTCTTGAATCTTGGTTGTACATCTGTGTTTTGTTTCCAAAATTGAAATAAAAAAGGTGTTCTTGAATTTCTTATTTAAATAATATGTTTTCGTCTATTTATTTAATACCATGTTCCATAATTAAAAACAAAAAAAAAAATCTTTACTGCAATTTTTTCTTTTGTTTTAAAAACCTCTGTTTTCAAAACCAGATCAGACCATACGGTTGGACTGGAAAAATCGAGAACTGGTCACCTCCGTTTTCCTCCAAAACTGTTGATTTTGGTCAGCAAACCGCTGAACCGGCCGGTTAACCGTTCGAACAGTTTTAACCGTTTTCCAATTTTTAATTTTTTTTTGTCAGAGCTTGAACAGTCAGCCCGTTTGAACCGATAATCGGACCCCTGACCGGTTCGATCACCGGTTCATTTTTAAAAACCATCATTTTTATGGCTTCAAAAGCATGAATTGTATTTTGAAACAAAACCAACTTGTTTATGTCTTTCAAAATAAAAGGCACAATTCAATACTTGATGGTGTTGTTTGGTCAAAGCCTTTTTAGTAGGGGTGGCCACGAATTGAACTCTTCACGAGCTACTCGATCTCGACTCGACTCGACTCAGTTTAAATTTTGCTTCGAGTCAAGCTTGAGCCCAATTTATAGGCTCAATTAATAAACAAGCTGAGCTTGAGCTGAATGAGCTCGAGCCTAATAGAGCTCGACACATGAAGCTTGCGAGCCGAGCTCATATATATATATATATATATTATAGAAAAATAATATATAATAAAAATATTATAATTCTTAATTTTAAATATCAAATAAAGAATATTTTTTATATACAATTTTTTATTTATATAAAACATTTTTCTCAAATCGAGTTCGAGTCGAGTCAAGCTCAAGCTTACGAGTTTTTTACTCGAGCCGAGCTCAAACTCAAGGTTCTAGCTTGAGCCTTGGTACTACCTTGGCAAGCCGAGCTCGAGCCTTGTACTATTCGACTCAGCTCAGCCCGAATCCACCCCTACTTTTTAGTATCATGGCATCATAGATTTTTCCTTTGCTTTTTTTTACTGATGCAGCAATTTCAAAAAGAGAAAATCTATTATACGGGAAACACATGGTATAGAAGGAGTTTTAACCAATCAAAATCCACCTATGATTTTTGATAAATAACACCTGATTGGCTACCATGTTTATAAATACAGCTGATTGGTCATACATTTTTCCTGTATCATATCTTTTAAATATCATAACTGATTACTTTCAAAAATAAATTAAAACAAAAGCATTCTTGTTGTAAGCACCCCTTAAAGAATTTGAGACCCACATATGATAAATCTGTTATTAAAGAAGAAAGTATATGATAAATCACATCATTGTTCCGGTTTTATTATTTAATACACATAATTTGGTAGATATATTCACATATGATGTGAATTGTGAATGTTGTGGGTCATTTACTAGAACACCCCTTATAGTTTCATGAATTTACTAATATCTAATCCTATAGTTTTCGTTTTAATTTACAGAAACATCCCCTATAGTTTGCAATCAATTTATTACTTAATCGACCTTCAATTAGATGAAAGTGTAAAATGATAGTTTTAACCCTAGAATCCATTCAAATAAATTTAAAATCAAAATACCAATTTTGCCCCTAATAAGACACGAAAAACCACTATTTTGCTCTATTTGGTCAATTTGTTTTCTATACAAAAAAAATATTATGGGCACTTTTGGAATAAACAACTATGAATCCATGCCCTTGAACATTTTCAACTCAGTTTATGAGTATTTTTAGAATAAACAATTATGGGTTCATGCCCTTAAACATTTTCCACATAGTTTAGGTGATGATGTTACCATTTTCAGATGACAAAACAAATATGTCACAAACTACAAGGAGTGTTTTAATAAAATAAAAACTACATGATGAATTTAATTAAATCCGTGAAACTATAAAGAGTATTCTAATAAATGACCTTTCAATAAATACCAATTATATTGCCTTAGCCCACAAGCCATTGGACACAACATCCCCAGAAGTAGCCAAAAAAGAAAAGCCCCCCTTAATATTAATAAAGCGAACAACCCTCACAACTCAACTTTGGAGGTCATGGTGCCCAACACATTGTGAATTAATCAATTCAGCTTGAAAATTCATTGGACCACTCCTAGGTTCTACTTACCCCACATGGATGAACAAGGATAAATGATATTAATGATGAACATAAAGAAGGATGAGTGGTTATTAATGGTTCTAAATTGCAGAGTAAATCGTGGACGATTCGGTAGTTGAAAAATTTAATCACTTGTCATTTTTTTCTATGTGGGGTGCAGCATCAAACCTAAGGTTAGTGGACCTCAAATGCATTATGCCCCCACCCCTTGATCCCTATGTGTAATAGACTCGTTCACAGACTGGGCCAGATTGGGTTCGGGCTAGGGGTGATCATGGGTTGGGCTGGTTTTGCACTTATGATAAGGATAATAGCTTAAGCCCAGGCCCAGCCTGACCCAGGATTCCAAACCTAAAACATAAGCCCTAGCTAGGGGTGGATTCGAGTCGAGCCGAGTTGAATAGTATGAGGCTCGAGTTCGGCTCGCTTAGGAAGTATAAGGCTTGAGCTCGAGCTCGAGCTCGATTTGAGATAAAACCTTGAGCTCGAGCTTAATATGAGAAAAAATATTTTATAAAAATTAAAAATTATATATAAAAAATATTTTTATTTGATATTTAAAAAATAAGAATTATAATATTTTTATTATATATATATTATTTTCTATAATTATGTTATATATATATATATATATATATATATATATATATATATTTGAGCCGGCTCATGAGCCTTACGAGCCAAGCTTTATTAGGCTCGAGCTTGGCTCGTTTATTAATCAAGCCTATAATCTGGGCTCGAGCTCAATTGAAACCAAGACGAGCCGAGCTCAAGTAACTCGTGAAGAGCTTGGTTCGTGGCCACCCCTAGCCCTAGCCCAGGTCTATATGGGCCTAGGTTGGGCCGGGTCTAATTCCTGGCCAATGTCACTCATGTATAAAACATTACATATCTATATATTAAATAACATAACAAGCATATAAACTTATTTTATACATTGTATAATATAAAATATTATATATAGTATAAATTATACATGTCATGTTATAATATATATATATAAAAGTATATACTATAATGTAAAACAACATATATACATATGTATACATTATACAGAAGATGTGTAAGTTTAAATATATGTGGGTCGGGCTTGAAGTATTATGCCCAAGCCCAGCCCTAAAATTTGCAGGCCTGATGTGGGCCTGGGCCCAGGTCGAGCTTGAACACAAAACCCAGGCCCAAGCCCAAAATTTCCGGACCTGGACGGGCCAGGCTGAAATGATCACCCGTAATTCGGGCAGGGCTTTGCCTCTTTATTAACAAAAAAAAATATATATATCTAGGCCTGAACACGCTCTTTATGTAAAGCCTAAAGCCCATACCCGATCCAAGGTTATATCTGAACATAAAAAGTCCTGCCTATGGTATTTTAATTTAATAAACTAATTCGTAAACTCTTGTGCATGCATTATTGTTAGACTTGCACCAAACAAAGTATATATATATTTGAGCCGGCTCATGAGCCTTACGAGCCAAGCTCTATTAGGCTCGAGCTTGGCTCGCTTATTAATCAAGCCTATAATCTGGGCTCGAGCTCTATTGAAACCGAGCCGAGCCGAGCTCAAGTAACTCGTGAAGAGCTTGGTTCGTGGCCACCCCTAGCCCTAGCCCAGGTCTATATGGGCCTAGGTTGGGCCGGGTCTAATTCCTGGCCAATGTCACTCATGTATAAAACATTACATATCTATATATTAAATAACATAACAAGCATATAAACTTATTTTATACATTGTATAATATAAAATATTATATATAGTATAAATTATACATGTCATGTTATAATATTTATATATAAAGTATATACTATAATGTAAAACAACATGTATACATATGTATACATTATACAGAAGATGTGTAAGTTTAAATATATGTGGGTCGGGCTTGAAGTATTATGCCCCCAAGCCCAGCCCTAAAATTTGCAGGCCTAATGTGGGCCTGGGCCCAGGTCAAGCTTGAACACAAAACCCAGGCCCAAGCCCAAAATTTCCGGACCTGGACGGGCCTGGCTGAAATGATCACCCCTAATTCGGGCAGGGCTTTACCTCTTTATTAACAAAAAAAAAATATATCTAGGCCTGAACACGCTCTTTATGTAAAGCCTAAAGCCCATACCCGATCCAAGGTTATATCTTAACATAAAAAGTTCTGCCTATGGTATTTTAATTTAATAAACTAATTCGTAAACTCTTGTGCATGCATTATTGTTAGACTTGCACCAAACAAAGCACTATTTTGGTCACAAGACCATGGGTCAGGTCAATTGGTCTTACTATTTGGTTTTTGACTCATCAAATTAAAGCATCGTTTTGAATCATCTTTGACCTGGATGGTCAGACTGTTTGGCCCAGAAACATCCAGGTAATTGGTTCCATTTTACCTTTGAACCGTTTGTAAAAAAATGTTGACTTGGTCAATGATCTATTCAACCTAGATAGTGACTTTTGGTCATTTTTATTTCACTTATAAATATTTTTAATTTCAATCGGTCATCTGTTTGGACTAGATGGTCGAACCACTAACCCAGAAACAGGTAGCCAAAGTGGTTCTGGTTCCAAGTTGACTTTTAAACAATGAATAAAAGTGTGAAGAATAAAACATTAAATTAAGGGAAATTGTCTAAAACTCACAATGAGTTTTCAACATTTCTCTTAAATTCACCACAACTTTTCAAAATGTCTAAAACTCACCATATCAGTAAGTTTTTATTTTCCAAAACTCACATTCCGTTAGTGCACTGTAAATGTTTCTTAGCAGAGGTGTCCACGTCAGCGTAAATAACAATTTTTATAACCAAATCACCCTTGAATGGCGAGTTAGAGGAAAAATGGTCTTTTTCATTTTTTTTTACATTTTTAGTGTTTTGTTATAATTTCTAATTTGTTTTATAATTTCTGTTTTTTATATTTTTATATTTTTTACATTCTCTATTTTCTACCATCTATAAAATTTCCTGTATTTTTTGTTATTTATTGCAATTTTGTGTTTTTCTATAATTTTTGGTGTTTTTTCTACAATTTTTATTTTTGATTTTGTTTTTCAATATTTATAGTTTATGTAATTTGAAAATAATTTTTTTATATTGTGTACAATTTCTATAATTTTTTACATTTTTTTAATTTCTGTGTTTTATGTATTTTATATTTGAAAATATTTTTTGAACTTTTTCCTTTTCTACATGTCTAAATATTAAAATATATGTATATATTTTATATTTTTCTATGAAGATCAAAATGGTAATATATTAACAGTTGTTAGTCTCTTTAATGTCAAGTTAGTGACATGGTGAGTTTTAGACATTTTGAAAAGTTGTGGTGAGTTTAAGAGGAATGCTGAAAACTCATGTTGAGTTTTTGACAATTTCCTTAAATTAAAAATAAAGTTCTAACATATAATTTAAACAATAAACCTTTTTTACATCTAATTAAGCTTAGAATAATAAATATTAAACGGTATAAAACATACTAATGCCAAAAAGAAAGAATCTTTTTGGCCATTCCAAAACTTTATTTATTTATTTTTTCTTTTGTAAAACCAGAGGCCAATTGTAGACAATCCGTTTTAAGGACCAGCTTAGAGGCCTGACAAAGGCCTTTTCACCGACAAAGGCCTCCCACAACTCCAACTACTTTCTACTTTTGCTTGAAAAGATAATAAAGTTGAAGAGTTTTCACATTTTAGTGCTAGAAAAGAACCATTTCCCTTCCTAGTGCTTAACTGCTAATGATAGCACCAAAAAGAAGAGTTGCAATTTCCCAAACAAAACCTCCATCTATGTTTAACTTAAATAGCCTTGTTCCGGAGGGTATCTAATCTTAAAATCAGTGTTTTCAACTCCTAGTTGATCTGGTTAGTTGAACTATTTGGACTATCACCTAGTTAAGATTCTAGGTCCAATTTGTATGAAACCCGTTATATGGTAAAAAACCGTTCAACTTTAGTGACTCAACTGTTAACTCATTTGACATGATCATTGTATATGCAAACTTTAAGAGGCCATAACTTTGCCTTCATATTTTCAATTGGGGTTACCTTTTTTGGGATAACTTTTTCCAAGGAGCCTACAACACCTTATCCCACCAATTTTGCAAAATACCTTTTTTGGCTTTAAATTACAAATTTTAATATTTTTATAAATAAAATTTAAATTTTGAATTAAAAAATATTAATTAAACATAAAATAATATTTATATGTACATATATATATATATATATATATATATATATATATATATATATATATATATATATATATATATATAAATATTTTGGCTTACCCCAATTCAGATTTTCAATTGGGGTTACCTTTTTTTGGATAACTTTTTCCAAGGAGCCTACAACACCTTATCCCACCAATTTTGCAAAATACCTTTTTTGGCTTTAAATTACAATTTTTAATATTTTTATAAATAAAAATAAAAAATTGAATTAAAAAATATTAATTAAACATAAAATATTATTTATATATACATATGTTACATCTAAAAACTAATTATACATTTTTATTGATAAAATACATATTTACACACATATAACCCAAGACCCAAAGGCAAAAACGGTTCAGCCTTCGCATCAGTTTCTAAAACATTGTTAAAAACATCAAAGCTTTGTGCAGAATCATTTCCCATCCTGAGTCAATCTACCCCAGAGCATCAAAACTGACCTAGAGTCGAGGTCATGATGATTATTATTAATATAATCAACAACATTAAAGAACCGATTTTTAGAAGATGAATTACAAACAACATTATTGATGTAACCGTTTCTGGTCACGTACCATTTTTTTCTTTTTTTTTTGTGGCCTATGACTCAGAGTATGATGGAGATCCCCGGTGGCGAACTACTTGGTGGTGAGCTATTTGGTGACGAGCTCCCTAGTGGTGAGCTACTTGGTGATGAGCTCCCTGGTGGTGAGCTACCTGGTGACGAGCTCCCTGGTGGTGAGCTACCTGGTGACGAGCTCCCTGGTGATGCGCTACCTGGTGACGAGCTCCCTAGTAGTGAGCCACCTTGATGAGTCGCTGTGTGCTGCCTTGGTGGCGAGCTGCCTGGTGTAGTGCAACCCGACTACCCTCTGCATGAGATGATTTGCTCCTCTTTGCGGACGGCAGGAGCTGAAGGTCCCATCCTCCCTGCGAGAGATGATCTGCTCATCTTTGTGGACTGCGGGAACTGAGGGACCTATGAGAATTGAATCAGAGGACCCGGGGGTGTTTACCCGGCGAGGCCACTCCGATGGCTAAGTTAGCACTCTGATAGTAGAGAGCTTGAAGATGATATTAGAGAAATGAGAGAGCTAGAGAGCAGGGGTTACCTCCATTTTCCATCCCCTTTCCCCTCTAGGGGGTCGAAACTCTCATATAGTGGTGTTCTGACAGGTCTGGCGTAACCACCTCTGATTCTCTGTCATAGCCGTTACTTGCCAGGGTTTAGCTGGTGGGCGCAGGTAACCGTTGCAGGGTACGGCCCTATCAGACATGGGGCACTATCAGAGTTGGTAGGCACGACGTCGCCTGACCAGAGATGTGGGTGCAGTCTTCAGATTTGGCAGGTACAGTTGTCAGGTAGGAAATCTTCCTGCGTACGCCAAGCAGCTCTGCAACAAGATACCTTGCGCCGAGCTACTTTTCACTGAGTTGCTTTTCACTGAGTTGTCGGTAATGTGCCAAGGTGCTTCTACCCGAGGTAGGGCTTCGTGGCCTAATAGGAGGCGAGCTGCCTGTAAGTGGCTAGCTGCCTGTAAGTGGCGAGTTGCCTATGCCTAGCTACCCCTAAGTGGCGGGCTGCCTATGCCAAGCTACCTATAAGTGGCGAGCTACCTGTGAGTGGCGAGCTACTTGTAGGTGGCAAGCTACCTATAAGTGTCGAGCTGCCCCTAAATGGTGAGCTACCTATGCCGAATTGCCTGTAAGTGCCAAGATGCCCCTAAGTGGCAAGCTACCTATGCCGAACTACCTGTAAGTGCCGAGCTGCCCCTAAGTGGCGAGCTACCTATGCCAAGCTACCTGTAAGTGGCGAGCTGCCTGTATCTAGCTCGAGCTGTCTTGTTGTCAAGAGGTTGCACTTAGTTGGTATGAGGTGCCAGGTGTCATAATTTTATTGGAGGGCCAAATCCGCCCTCATCATTTGCCCCCCACTCTCGAGCTGAGAGTAACTCGGCAAAGGGAGTAGATTTCTCCTTTTTGGCCCGTAAGTCGACGAGCTAGTAAGTGCTGATCCAATTTCTTAGGCTCTGGGGGCTGCCTGTAAGGTGATGAGCTGCCTGTAAGTGGCGAGCTGCTTGTAAGGTGAGGAGGTCTCTGCCAGTCTAGTACTGTAGCCCTTAAGCTCTGGGGACAACTTATAGTCCACTTTTGCTGATTTTGTCCATGCTGAAGAAGCGATTGTGTCTTAAGCAGTAATGTAACCCATAGGCTTTGGGAGCGACTTGTATTTCATTCTTCTTGACTTTGCCCATGCCGAAGAGGTGACTGGGTCTTAAGCAGTTGTGTTACCCATGCCATAGAGGCGACTGGGATTTTCAGTAGTAATGTTGCCCGTAGGCTTTGGGAGCAACTCGTAGTCCACTCTTCTTGACTTTTCCCATGTCGAAGAGGCGACTGGGACTTATGTGGTGTCGGGCTGGCCAGGTGCCAAGTTGCTTGTGAGGTGCTGAGCTGACCAGGTGCCGAGCTACCTGTGAGGTGTTGGGCTGATCGGGTGCCGAGCTACCTGTGAGGTGCCAAATTGACCAGGTGCCGAGCTACCTGTGAGGTGCCGAGCTGACCAAGTGTCGAGCTACCTGTGAGGTTCCGGGCTGACCAGGTGCTGAGCTACCTGTGAGGTGCCGGGCTGATCAGGTGCTGAGCTATCTGTGAGGTGTCTTAGAGTTATGATTGCGCTGCATCAACCTCGTAATGCCGGTCACCCACTCCTACTAGGAGCTCGACCTTCGGAGGCCGCATTACAAACTTTAGGTCACTAGCTCACGTGGGAGCCTTAGAAGGCTCGACCAGCAAGGGCGCCCATGCAGTTTGTTGGCCGCCAACTCCTGTATAAGTCACGAAGAGCTCATCTTAGTAGAGGGGACCTCACGAAGAGGACTGATGAGGTTTTATCTTAATTGAAAGTAAAGTTGGTAGAGCTACTTAGCCCATTAGTTCCCTGCATAGTCTTTGAGTTCATACAAAATGGAAACTATAGAGCGAGAGCTTTAGTTTCTAAAAAGTGAGGACTTAGCTTTTTGGGAGGAGAGGACTTAGCTTTTTGTAGGATAAGAACTTAGCCTTTGTAGGATGAGAACTTAGCTTTTGTAGGATGAGAACATAGCTTTTTTTCGCATGCTCCCACAGATGGCACCAATTGATATAACCGTTTCCGACGGGGCCACTCCGATAGCTAAGTTAGCACTCTGATAGTAGAGAGCTTGAAGATGATATTAGAGAAATGAGAGAGGTAGAGAGCAGGGGTTACCTCCATTTTCCATCCCCTTTCCCCTCTGGGGGGTTTGGAGCTCTTATATAGCGGTTTTTGACAGATTTGGCGTAACCACCTCTGATTCTCTATCGTAGCCGTTACTTGCCAAGGCTGAGCTGGTGGGCGCAGGTAACCGTTGTAGGGTATGACCCTATCAGACATGAGGTGTTATCAAAGTTGGTAGGCATGCCGCCGCCTGGCCAAAGACGTGGGTGTAGTCTCTAGATCTGGCAGGTACGGTTGTCAGGTAGGAAATCTTCTTGCGATACGCCAAGCTGCTCTGCAATGAGCTACCTTGCGCCGAGCTACTTTTCATCGAGCTGCTTTTCACTGAATTGTCGGTAATGTGCCGAGGTGCTTCTACCCGAGGCAGGGCTTCATGGCCTAATAGGAGGTGAGCTGCCTGTAAGTGGCAAGCTACCTGTGGTGAGCTGCCTATGTCGAGCTGCTTGTAAATGCCGAGCTGCCCCTAAGTGGCGGGCTACCTATGCCGAGCTACCTATAAGTGGCGAGCTGCCTATAAGTGTCGAGCTACCCCTAAATGGCGAGCTACCTTTGCCGAACTGCCTGTAAGTGCTAAGCTGCCCCTAAGTGGCGAGTTACCTATGCCGAACTGCCTGTAAGTGCCGAGCTGCCCTAAGTGGCGAGCTACCTGTGGCGGGTTGCCTATGCCGAGCTACTTGTAAGTGGCAAGCTGCCTGTGAGTTGTGAGCTGCCTGTAGCTAGCTCAAGTTGTCTAGTTGTCAAGAAGCTGCACTTAGTTGGCATGAGGTGCCAGGTGTCATAATTTTATTGGAGGGTCAAATCCGCCCTCATCAATTATCAAATCTATTATCTCAACCCACACCCAAACCCAAAGCATGTAATATAAAGCCACCCTCAAAACCACAACATTTAGGCTTTGTTTGATTCATGGGAATAGGGTTTGGAATCGGAATCAAAATGGGCTATTTCTTATTTCAATTCCAACTGTTTGGTTGGCTGGAACCGATATCACATTCCCATTTCTAATAGAATGGCATTCCCTAATTTGAGGGAATGGCCATTCCCTCCCCCTTCATTGGGAATGAAATCTCATTTCTTTGATTCCAATTCCCATTCCTATTTGAACCAAACAGACTATGGGAATAAATCATTTCGATTTCGACTGTGAACCAAACAGACCCTTATAACCACTAATATTCTAAACTTGGCCTTGGAATTAAGGGTGCTCATGATTCGGTTAACTGATCTGTGAATTTAATTTTGAAACAGAACTGGGGTTACCAATTTTTGGAAAACCGGTAACTGAAAGCGAGTCGAAGCCGATTGATTAACCGGTTCATCGGTTTGGTTAACCATTGGTTCGATTCATCGGTTTTTTTAATTTTTATATTTTGCAATATACATTATAAAAATATATAATAAAAAACTAGAAATATAAATATATATATATATATATATATATATATATATATATATATAAAATATCATATTTTAAGAAAATAAATAATAAATTATATATTATAAATATATATTTATATATAATGCATCTTTTATTAATTTATAATATATAAAAAAAATATATAATATACATAAATATATATAAAATATATAAAAGGGTAAATTAGAAAGACCCCTGTACTATGGGGTTTTTGTCCCCTGTACTATGGGGTTTATGACAAAGACCCCGCTGTACTATGACCCTGAGACAATAACCCCCTTTCGTTAGCTTTTTGTTAAAATCCACCGTTGTAATATTTTTTAATCCCCGTATTAACAATTAGGAGAAAAACACTATTCATCTTCCCGATCTCACGATACACGAACAACGGCGACGATGAGGGGAGAGAAAGGGAGGTCGGGGATTACTACCGCTACTGTTCTCTACCTCTGCAAATGGGGTTCCACCAGGATTACCTCCTGTTCTTTCGTTTATTAACTTGCACTTTCCAGGGCGGCGATCTGATGATTAGGGATGTGAAAAAGGCAGAAGATCCAAACATCAATTCACCGGAAGATCCAATGGCAGAAGATCCAAACATCAATTCCTACTTAGTTTCCCAGATTTCCCTCTCTTTCTTTATTTGTTCCTGTCTTTGAACAAGACAACAATACATTCCTCTCTGTTCTGTGTTTTTTTTTTTTTGGACTTCTTATCTGGTCTCAGGGTTTATGAGTATCTTTAATTTCATTTTTGCAGGGCGGTGATCCGATGATTAGGGATGGGAAAACTAGGTAGGAATTAATGTTTGGATCTTCAGCCTTCATCTTCTGTCTTTTGTTTTTTACCCCCCTGAATTTGGATCTTCCGGTGTGTTTTCTGCGTGGAAATGGATCGGTTCGGGCACTGATAAAAGTTCTGGATTACTTGCCATCGTCATTTTAGAAGAACAGCAGCGACCGATAAGAAAGCACGTATTTGCAGAGGTAGGAAACAGAAGCAGCGGATCAGAGACAAGGGGTAATCCTAGTGGAACCCCATTTGCAAAGGTAGAGAACAGCAGAGTGGCAGTAATCCCCGATCTCCCTTTCTCTTTTCTTATCGCCGCTGCTGTTTGTGTGTATCGTGAGCTCAAGGAAGATGAATAGTATTTTTTTTTAAATATTGTAACGTCGGATTTCAACGAAAAACCAATGGAAGGGGGATTTTGTCACACGGTCATAGTACAGGGAGTCTTTATCACATACCCATACATGTATACGGATCAGATCATTTAACCACCGATTCTTTATATTGATTAACCAAAACTAAACCGATATCTTCAGTTTTTTAAAAATATTAAATCCACATTTAACTGGATTTTCAGTTAGATTTCGATCGATTTTTAGGTTTTTGTTGCTCACACATACTTGAAACAATAGCAACCAAAAATTCCAACTCACATTTCCTACAAACATAACAAAGTTGCAGAACCAGCTGTTGCTCCAGCAGTTGTGTACTTTTCTCTTGTGGGCCAAGGCGGGTCACGGGTTGGTTTCCATCTATTCTCTTCTTTGATTTCAGTTATGCAGGTAGTAGGCACCATGCCACAGCCAACCATGAAGCCGCTTTGATGCCGTGATGGGTGGGTGGTTGGAGATAGTCTCCGTGGTTGAATGCGAAACACATGCTGCAGCGCAAACAAGATGTTTGTCTTTTGTTATGACTGTTGGAATACCAAGTAGTCACTAGTGTGTAGTGACCACTAACCACATATCATTACTGTGGTGGGCGTGGCGATAGAGTTCAACATCAAGCCGGAACTCATACAGCAATATGCCGTGGTTTGGGAGGATATGTTTGTTTTCGCCCTTCGCTGGCCCGCACAATTTTCTTGTCTCTTGGAAGTTGACATTTTAACAAACAGCTTTCATTCTGTTATTAATCATATTATCATAGCCCCAGTGCGGAATTGTCTTGCAAAAGAGACACGGAAAGATACATCCCCACTTGCAAATTTTCAATGGGGAGGTGAAAATTTGAGTTCGTTAATTCTTTCTTTTACTTCCCATTAAAATATAAATTATGGTGCAGATGTACTCCTTCAAAACTATAATAAATTTGAGAGTTTGAGGAGGAAGACCAAGTGGTTCTTTGAGCTGATTGAATTTGATAATTAGTTTTTTTTTTATTTGTAATGGAAATTGATGGACCTACATTTACATGGCCAACGCAACAGTCATGACGGAACACGGCCGCACAATCCTCTCTCTTCTGGAAAAATGCAGAAGCATGAGAGAGCTGAAACAATTACATGGGCTGATGATCACCACCTCACTCGACAGAAACATTGTCCCCTTGAGCAGGCTTATCGATTTCTGCGTGAACGCTGAATCTGGCGACCTCGGCTACGCGGCATTAGTTTTCATCCAAGTCGACCGGCCCAGCGTATACATATGGAATTCCATGATCAGAGGCAACTGTAACTATAACAACCCAGATGGGGCTTTGTCCATGTATAAGAAGATGCAACATCGGGGCTATTCGCCGGACCATTTCACCTTCCCCTTTGTGCTTAAAGCTTGTGCGATGGTTAATGATCATAATTATGGGACGTGTGTTCACAGTCGGATTGTGAAAACTGGGTTCGAGTCGGATATGTATGCTTCTGTTAGCTTAACACACATGTACGTATGTTGTGCCGATATGGAGGCCGGAGAAAGGCTGTTTGAGAAAACTCCCAAGTGGAATGTAGTGGCTTGGACTACTCTGATTGCTGGATACGTCAACAATAACCGCCCAAGCAAGGCTATAAGAGTATTCAAAGAAATGGACCTTCAGAAAATCGAGCCGAACGAGATCACCTTGGTAAACGTTTTAGTTGCCTGTGCACAGAATAGAGACATAGAAAGTGGAAGATGGGTCCATGAACGTGTTCGCCAAAGTGGGTTTGATCCATTCCGATCAAATGCAAATGCAAATTCAAATGTCGTTCTTGCCACAGCCCTCATGGACATGTACGCGAAATGTGGTAGCTTAAAGGTGGCAAGGGATCTGTTCGATAAGATGCCTCAAAGAAACGTTGTTGCTTGGAATTCCATGATAGGTGCCTATAATCAATACGGCCGGGCAACCCATGCCCTGAATCTCTTCCTGCAAATGCAAATGGCCGGGTTTGAGCCGGACGAAGCGACCTTTTTAAGTGTGCTGGGGGCCTGTGCCCATCTGGGAGCTCTGGGTCTGGGTCAAGGACTCCACGCTCATGTGGAGAAGACCAATATTGGCAAAGATGTTGCTATAGGAACTTGTCTCATGGACATGTACGCTAAAGCAGGAGACACACGGAGTGCAGTCCATGTATTTAGGAGTTTGCCAGAGAAAGATGTGAAGGCATGGACAAGTATGATCATAGGCTTAGCGATGCATGGTCATGGCGAGGAGGCACTAAGTCTGTTCAAAGAAATGCAAGGGAGTGATGATGTTACCCCTGATCACATCACATACATTGGAGTTCTGTGCGCATGTAGCCATGCAGGGTTGGTTGATAAGGGCTACAAACACTTCAACTCAATGAGGAATGTATATGGCATAGAGCCAACGATAGAGCACTACGGCTGCATGGTTGATCTTTTGAGTCGAGCTGGCCGCCTGAAGGAGGCGGAGCAGCTGGTTGAGACGATGCCCATGGAGCCGAACCTAGCCATTTGGAGTGCTCTTCTGAATGGTTGTGAGATCCATGGCAATGTCGAGTTGGCTGATCGAGTGGGAAGGCATGTAACCCAGTTGGAGGGTCAGGGTGGCGGAGTTTATGTGCTGCTTTCCAATATATATGCTCAGGCAGGAAGATGGCAGAGAGTGAACATGACTAGACAGTTGATGAGGCTTAAAGGGATTGAGAAAACTATAGGATGTAGTTCCATACTTCCATTGAGTTCATCATGAATTCCCTCCAAAGGGGTTGTTTGGGTGTTTATTTTTCATTTTTTCTTTTTAGATCCTAAAGTTTGGTTATCGTATCGGGAGCACTCTGATACGCCCCAACAGAGGGCGTGTCAGGGTTTTGACTGATTGAGAGGTGGAGGAACCTTAAACTGGCCCCCTTGAAAGTTTTAAAAAGTAATACTTATACTGCCTAATACGCCAAACAAGTCCTTGATATTAAGCTTTTACTAATGGACTAATGTGATGATTTGAACAACTATTTTTTTGAAACTGAACGGGTATTACTGGTTTTTAAAAATCCTTGAACCTAAATTGATTTAAAGCTTAGCAGAGAGTTGCATCAATTATCGCAACCCGAAAGAAGCCGACTGGACCAGGCAAAGAAAACCCTATAAAAAAGACTCATCAACGGAAGAGAAAGTAAGAGAACATCAAAGTCTCTACTCGAGGACTGCGGCTTCCGAAGCGTCTGCACTAGACGAAGAAGATTTGGAAGCTCCGGTGGCATCGTTGTCACCGTCGCTTCCTGGGCTTTGTCCAGAAAAGGCTTGAAAGCGAGCTCCATGGTTAGATATCCGAAAGCCAAGGCTCCGAACACCACCATTGCCGATTTCATCGAATTCACCTTAGTTGATTGCTTCATTTTCCTTCCCCTCCCCTCCACTCAGTGAGTCAGTTCTTCTCTCTTATTCGGCTTTCCTCTACTAATTTGGTCCAACCATCTTAAATAACCCTAACCTTCTCCTCAATTTGAATGGTTGTGAATTTGTGATAGCTCAATTGGATCATCAATGATTTCATATTTGGGTCATTAGAGATTAGTCCTACCTTGTTCATCTGACTATCACATTTTGGTTAGGGGTGTTCACGGTTTGGTTAACCGAGGCATGTGACCCTTTTTTTTAAATCAAATTAGTGGTATCCGTTTTTTTTATTTTTTTTTAAATCGAAACCGAACTAATACTATTCATTAATCAATCTGCCAGTTTCAGTTTTTGACGGATTCAATTTTTTGGCTTTTTATATTTATAATATATATAATATAATATTATAAATAATAAATGATATATAATATATTATAAATATTTTAAAAATATATAATATATTTATAAATAAATCATTATGAATATAATATAAATATATATTATATATAATACATAAAAAATCTGTGATATATATTAAAAATTTATATATATCAATCATTAACTATTGGTTTTTTATAGGTTAACTAAAAATCGAATAGGCCTTTCGATTTTTTAAAAATTCTGAATCAAAACCGAACCGATTGATTCAATTAATTACATTTTGCGGTTCGATTTTCTCGGTTCGAGTTTTTGATTTTTTATGGACATCTCCCTGGCAAGTTTCGATCTTTTATATTGAGAGAAAAACGCATTGGTTTGGTATCGTGTCGAGAAACATTGGCCCCGCAGCGCGTACTCCGCCGCCATCCTCAGCCATTTGATCTTACACAGTCCTTCAATAACACTGCCAGTGCTATTTAGCTGAAGCAAGGTATCTTCTTTGTTCGTGATTTTCGTTTTTCTTTTTCTTTGGATGAATTTCGTTTTTTCGCTCTACTGGGGTTTCTTGACGATCAATGTCTCCGATAAATTTGCAGTTAATTTCAAATGAGACCTTGTAGACAATTAGACATTGATTAAATTGCCGCAAATTCGTGTGTCGTATCGAAGACCAGAAGGTTCAGAGCCAGCTTTAGTGAGGTAAACTTGTATTCCGCTAAGGATTAAAAATGGGTTTCATAATAGCTAATGATGAAAATCTTATAATGGAACACTTAACAACTTTTACTGCACTTTATTTATCTTCTTATGCTGTAACAAAATTGACTTAATTTTTTGTTCTAACCATTCAGTAAGTTGAGTTATTGGTTCGCTCGGTTCATGCCAGAGTTAGACCATCTATTATAAATCTGACATGAATTAGATTTTGTTCTTCGAGCATTTGGATAGTTCTGTAGTTTTCATATAAATGATTGTCATTTCCAATCATTTGCTGTATACCATCTTTTAGCTAATTCTCCTTAGAAACTTGTTCTGGGAAGATATACCCCTCATGGCATTTAATTCCTATACCCATTGTTTATATTATGTAAATATTGAAGTTTGTATGTATTGGATCTTGAACCATGGATTACTGAAATATAGCACAAAAACAACTTGTATACAACTTCAGTACAGAATTTACATTGAAAATTGGAGTAGAAAACATTGTTATAATTTCAGTTTTAAATGTCCAGGTCACATAGATTTTGAACACTAATAAAGGTTGGTATTTATCAAAAAAAAAAAAAAAAACAATAATAGAGGTTGGTAAATTTTGTAGGCTGACTGAACGGTTTGTGTAATCCATATTGCTTGCTTATCACCCAGGCTGTTTCCCTTTCGTCTGAAATCAACTAGACAAATCTTGTTTGGCCAAGTAACATTCAGCATTGAAGCATACACCTTTAAAGGGTATTTACCTTTACACATGCTAATTAAACATGTCATGGCTTCCTACTTAACTGTCTTGGATAGCCCAAACAATTGTATGGTGGCCTCCTCTGCTATTTTTAGGAGACAAGTGTTTCTGAAAAGACAATAAGATGAATTCTGACAGCACTGTCTAAGAAATTAAGAGAAAAATAATAAGGGTTAAGAAGAATTGATCTTGCTGGAATTAGCTCTGGCATCCATATATAAGAATTTTACTAAGAAATAGAATATGAGGCATTGAGACTCCAGTGTGTGTTTGGTATCAGCATGGTTTTTAAAAACGAATCGGTGACCGAACCGGTCAGGGGTCTGGTTATCAGTTTGAACAGTCCAACCGTTCGACCTGAATGGCCGGCCCGTTCTGACAAAAAAATAAAAAAATTAAAAAATTGGAAAACGGTCAAAACTGTTCTAACCATTCGAATGGTTAACCGGCCGGTTCAGCAGTTTGCTGACCACAATCAATGGTTTTAGGGGAAAAAAGCGGTTTTGGAGGAAAACGGAACCGGTCAGGTGACCGGTTCCCAGTTTTTTCGGTCCGACCGTCCGGTCCTATCTGGTTTTGAAAACAGTGGGTATCAGTATTGGACCTCCAAAGTGATTGGCATCAAAACTAAACCAGAAAGAACTAAAATGCAAAATTTTAAAAGTTTATGTTCTTATACTTGTGGATCTTACATAAACTTCTTTCCCTGCATGAAATTCTCCTAAACATTCCTGACATTTTTTTTAATCAGAAATGGTAACTTTCATTAGAAAATATCTAAATAATATATTGTCACCACCCAGATAAGGGTGTTGACCCCTAGAAGAATGGTTTCAAATTACAGAACAGCCCAAAACAAGTTATATTCATTAAGTTATATTTTGCTACATTGGACAGTTCAACGTTTTCCCACTGCTGCCAAAATCTGGGAAAAGATCTCGAACACCTATGGACAACGAAATAACAATATGAGGCTCTATAGGTTGCATCAAGACCTGGCAGCCCTGAGACAGGGGGATATGTCAGTAGCTACATATTTTGCTACATTGGAAGGACTATGAGAAGAGCTTGACTACCATCAAATTATTGATTGGGTCTGCATAAAGGACAAGGAAAAATATGACAAGCTGGTTGAACAAGGAAGAATATTCACATTTCTTGCTGGATTTGACCCCATATATGAAGGTATAAGGTCTCAAATTTTGGGAAGAAATGAGCTTCCTGATCTCCAGCATGTCTACTATCTTATTAAAGACGAAGAGATGATAATAAAGGAAATGCAAATGGAAACACCTATTCAGCCCATGGAACAATCAGCTCTTTTCTCATCTAATGCAAAATATGGGAAGCATATTGACAAGAGAAGCTTGAGGTGTAATCACTGTGGAGGGTAGAAGCCTCAGAAGTCACATGATGCCTCTAGGAATGTGACCACATCCAATGTTGCAGAAGGGATACCTAGAAACTCTACTAGTAGTGTGGCACCTCCTTTGGGACAAACTTCTCCTAATGTTCGGGGATGCCTTCTTGATTTCACAGCCAAAGAGGTGGAAATTTTAAATAAAGCTATGGCTTGCTTAAAGAGTAATTCCTTTGCTAAGTGAGGTATAGCCTTTGTATTAAGTGTTACTCTCCTAGCACTTGAGTTATTGACTTGGGAACCTTTGATCATATGATTGGTTTATCATCCCTATTTTCTACATATCAATTCTCATCTAAACATGATAAGGTTAGGGTTGCTTATGCGTCTTTTTATACCATCTTTGGGAAGAGAGATATCCAACTCAGCAATAATTTCACTTTTAATATGCCCTTCATGTTCTTAGTTGTACTTTAAATTTGTTATCTATTTCTCAGATTACAAAGTGTTTGACTTTTAGTGTAACCTTCTTCCCTACTCATTGTGCCTTCCAGGACAGGTTGATGAGGCAAACAATTGGGAGTGGTTGTGAAATTGGAGTCCTGCACTACCTTAATGAAGATATCAGTTCATCTTTACAAACATTTTGTGGTGATTGTAGTGACAATAAGGATTAAGGAGTTGGTTGCTAGAATTTATCTTTAACATACTAGACTTGGTTATGTATCATCTGCTTTGCTAATAGTTTTGTTTCCTAAATTGTTTGTTGGAATTCATTTTGGGAGTTTTAGTTGTGAAGTTTGTCAATTATCCAAATTGTAAGTACTTATCTAGATTCTATAAATAGTTTTACTGGTCATTTTGATTTGGCTCATTCTAATGTGTAGGTCCTTTCACCTATTGTTTCTATGAATGGGTATCATTATTTTATTAGTTTTATTGACCATTATTCTAAATGCACATGGTATTATCTTATGAAAGGTCATGATGAAGTATCAAGAATGACCATGATTTTTCCTTTCATGATTGAAACACAATTTGTGAAGAAGCTAAAAGTACTTTGTTCAATTAATTAAGTAGAATATTTTGCTTTTTTATTAAACACATCTCTAGATGATGAAGGCACTTTACATCAATCTTTGTGTGCTTCAACTCCACAACAAAATGGAGTTGCAAAGAGGAAAAATAAACATCATCTAGAAACTGCTTGAGCTCTATTATTTCAGCATGTACTTCCTAATAAGTATTATTGGTCTCAAGTTATTCTCATGGCATCATCATATGATAGGATATCATCTAGGGCGTTAGCTATGAAAACTCCTTTTCTGTTCTTTATCCTGATCAAGATACTTTTTTTGTTACCTCTCAGAGTCTTTTGTTGCTTGTGCTTTATTTATTATAATCATCACAGACTCTCAAAATTGGATCCTAAAGCCATTCATGGTGTCTTTCTTGGCTACTCTCCTATTCAAAAGAGACACAAATGCTACGATCCTCAGACTGGTAGGAAGTTTGACACTAGAGATGTCACCTTATTTGAGTCTCAATCTTACTTTGATCTTTCTTAGAGTTCTTTTCAGGGGAGATTAGTTGACTAGAAGAGAAACTCTTCATTCCTATTTTCATAACTCCAAACTTTCCATCTTCTCCCTCTGACCTTTGTTCTAGTGATCCTCCTATTGTTATTATTCTTGCCATAGATGATAATGAGCTACAAGTCTATCAAAGAAGGAAGAAAGACACTTCAACGCATGATCAGGACTGATTGGACACCTCTCAGCATGCTTTAGATCTTCATCCTGATACTAGTAGTCATAGATCCCTTCCTTATTCAGATTTAGATATTCCTATTGCTAATTGTAAGCTAAGTTGAATACCTAAAAATGTGCTGATCAAAAAAACAAAAAAAAAAAAAATACTGATGTAAAAAATGCATTTCTGAATGGGGATTTATAGGAATAAGTGTTTATTAGGCTATGATATGAAAGGAAAAGTGTACTAGTTGAAGGGAGCTTTGTGTGGCCTGAACCAGCCACCTAAGGCATGGTTTGAAAGACTTTGTAAAGCAACAAAGAAGTTAGTATACAGTCAAAGTAGTTATGATCACATCATTGTTCCTAAAGAAGAATGGTGATAAAATCACCATTCTCATTAATGTATGGGGATGATATGGTGGTAATAGGAGATGATGCAAGAGAGATTAAAAAACTGAAGAATTTCCTAGCTTCCAACTTTGAGATCAAGGACCTTGGCACTTTAAGGTAATCCTTTGGTATGTAAGTAGAGAGAGTAGTTAAGAGCATTTATATTTGTTAGAGGAAGTATGCACTTGATCTATTGCAAGAATCTGGAATGTTGGGGTGTTGACCTACTGAGACACCTATTGAACAGAACCCTTGTATGGAGCATATCAACTTCTTCGCCACCGTACTTTTGTTATCTACTATGTAGATATACAGTACTTCATATGGCCTAACATGTGAATGGTAAACAAGGTTGTTATGCAATTCTGATCCCAACTATCTAGGGTCTTGGGAATGGTGGACTGGATATGGACCTAACCCCTGGGATTTTTACTTTTTAGCACATTGCCATTCTCAGAGTAAAACCCATGTTTTTATGCTTGTCAGCCCAAGGTTTTACCATTCCACCAAACAATAGAGTGATATCATTTTTTTTTTGTCATAAATATATAATATCCATATTGTTGAGTGTTGACATGGATGTAGATAGACAAGCAACAAAAGTTGGTTTGTGATAGATTCACTTCAAAAGAAATCTGAAACTCTGAGCTGATTCGAGGGAGCTCACCCTCCTAACAAAGTAGGAGTAGGAAGAAGGAAGGAAGGAAGGAAGGAAGGAAGGAAGGAAGGAAGGAGAATAGTAGGTTTTTACTTCTCATGCCAACTAGATCGGATTACAATTATTTATACTCTCCTCTCTCTCACTCCTGCACATGGTTACAACTGCGACAGGTAACTAGCTGGAGGGACTTGGCCTTCTCACGTAGATGAACCTCAGTGGAGTCACATGGGTGATCAGGACCCAACTTCATTGCTTCATCTAAGCTGTAAACACACAAAATGAGGTAAAAGTTGAAGCAAAAATGAATAGAATTTACACTCAAATCATTTGAACTCCCATACTTTTGTGCCAGTGCAAATTTTCGCCGCAAATAAACCAGGCCTTGGGAGAAAGGATAAGAAAGTATTCAGATGTTAAGAGTCATATATGATGATGGGGAATTGTCAGTCTAGTTGATCTCCTAGGTGAGATTGGAAGAATTGGCTAGTGGATATTGGATCCGTTGCACTGCATTGCCTCAACTAGCTACATATTCATTGTTAATTTTCTCAGTTAACCTCCATTCTCTAGAATATGATCACCTTATGTAGTTCATATGGTGAGCATATTTGGAATTCTCTAGAATATAATCAACATTTAGCTGCATCTGTAATTCTAACCTTTGAATCTTTATGTAGTCCATATAGTGAGCATATTTGGATCCCCTTGGCGTTGTAGTGGTTAGGGTGATATTCTTTCTGGAACAAGTTTTGTTTCTATAGCTGACATACATTCCCTTGCCAATTCATCCTTTGGTGGTTATCCTGCTTAAGTGTTTATAGTTTAGTTTACCAAGAGTTTTCTTTCTTTTGCTAAGACTGAAAATCTTCGAAAACTTATTTGTGGTGTCCTAGAATCCTCAGTGTCCAAATTTTGAGGCATCGTACAGATATAAATGATTACATGCATATATTCGTTATAGTGTTTTTAAAACTGGACTGGACCGGACGATCGGATCAGAAAAACTGAGAACTGGTCACTTGACCGGTTCCATTTTACCCCAAAACTGTTTTTTGGCCAAAAACTGTTGATTTGGTCAGTGAACTGCTGACTTGGGTGGTCGAATCATCAAATTGTTGACATAGACAATGGTTTTTGGTCATTTTTTTAATTTTTTATTTTTTTGTTAAAGCGGGCTGTCCATTTGGACCGTCCGACCCAACAACCAAATCTCAGAATAATTCCGTCTGGTCCGATTTTAAAAACCTTGAATTCGTATATTTATGCATTGCATCTACCTACTCACCCACCTACATAGTGAGAATGGGAATAAAGGGTTATTTTGTTCTTATCCTTGTAAGTTCAGTAAGAAAAAGAAAAAGGCATTACCCAATGGTCCCACCTCTCTGCAGTCATGCGAGGGGTGGAATGGATATGGACCAAATCTTGCATTTTTTTTGTCACAAAATGGATGCTCTCAGATTGGGTCTAAGTTCAGTAATGATGCTAAGTCATCTTCTTCTATGCATTTTAGTTACCAAGTAGAAATTCTCCCCTCAAAAAATTGTTGCACTTATGACCACACTTTGGATGTTGAGAGCTCCTATTCGCTTCATATGGTAAAACCGTATGGTATCTTGTTGTCAAGTTCTCTTTGGGAGTTCCAGAGTTGCAGTATTTTCATCTTGGGCATGGCAATAGGTCCTGCCTATTAGGAGACAATTCTCATGGCTGGGCTGTAGTTTACCTCCTCTATCACCTCTTTACCTTGGTAAAATAACTGCTCAGTCTTATTTAGACCTGTTCATGGGCCAGGCCAAGTTGGGTTTGAGCCGTTCTTTCTCTTTGTATTTATAGAATATACTCAGGTCTGAGCCCAAGCCTGAGACCAATCAGAAAATTAGAAAAATATTTTTTTTCTTTTTTTATTCAATAAAAACTGTTTTGTTTATATTAAAAGACCTCAAAACCTAAAAAATAATAAAATATCTCACTATTACTTGAAAACGATAAGAATGATAAAGAAAAAATATTATATATATTATTATATAAAATATATTTTTATTATATTAATACATTATCAAGTTGGGCTCAAGCTCTGAAAAAAGGTTCCAATGTTTTAGGCCTGAACCCGAGCCCGTGGGCCTGATATCTTGTCCAAGCCCGACTTAGATCAGGTTGGGCCCGACCGGCCCATTGGGCTACTGCCCATGAACAGGTCTCATATTATAGTATATGCTTTGGTTTTGATTTCATTTTAATGATTGCTTGTTTGTTCTGACAAAGGCCACCAAATCCAATGGTAACGAGAGTATTACTACATCATCACTGCTAATGGAGGTTGCAATGCAAGGTCCAAAATTTCATCACATATATCATTGCTAATGAAGGTTGCAATGCAAGGTTCAAAGTTTCATCACATATCAACGATACAGTAAATAATGGAGCTTTGGGAGTTTGGCATATTTCAGGGGGTAGACAGGCCTAAAACCTACCCCTAACCTATTTTTGTAAAAAAAATAAAAAAATAGGTGGGTGCATGGTTCAAAGTACCTATACACCCCTTATGCTATATTGGAGTGTATCAATACTAGGGGTGGATTCGAGTCGAGCCGAGCTGAATACTTGGCTATTCGAGCTTGACTCCCAAGAATAGTATCAGGCTCGAGCTCGATTAGAGTTAAGAGACTTGAGCTCGAGCTCGGCTCAGTTCATAGCTTGCACGTTCGAGCTTGGCTCATTTTGAGCTCGACTATAAGCCAATTTTTTTTAAATAAAATTTATATATATAATTATTATTTTTTATTTTTATACAAAAAATTAAGAATTATAAAAACTATTTATTATATATATTTATATGTATGTATATATAATAAAAATTATTTATTTAATACTAGGCTTGCGAGCCTCACGAGCCGAGCGTCATTGGCTTGAACTCGATTCGATTAGTAAATGAGCCTATATATCGGGCTAGAAGCTCAGTTTAAACCAAGCCAAGCCAAGCCAAGCTAGAATAGCTCGTGAAAGGCTTGACTCATAGCCACCCCTAATCAATATTTTGAACCTTTGGCATTAGCTGCCTTTGAGAATAAGAAAAGGGAAACACTTAACAACCGACATAATTGAGCGCTTAAACAAAGACTTGCATGGCTAAACTTGGATGAAAAATACTTAAAGAACATAAAAACATTTGGATTAAGTAGTAACAAGCAAGTATCTATAGAAGGACCCTTTCTTTCAAGCTGTTTTCAAAAGAAATATGTTCCTTAATTGGAAAGG
Organism: Nelumbo lutea; assembly: GCF_056320005.1. NCBI lineage: Eukaryota > Viridiplantae > Streptophyta > Magnoliopsida > Proteales > Nelumbonaceae > Nelumbo > Nelumbo lutea. The sequence continues at coordinate 92,170,682 of NC_142687.1, read as the reverse complement.
AATTCTTGAAAATAGGGACTTGTTAAAAGGGAAAAGATTTCTGGGTGGATAAATGAACAAGCAAGTGGCTTCTATATAAAATTATAAATATCTAGAAGAAAGAGACCTACACAGAATATACTTAGATAGTAAAGTTCAAGATTTTTTCAAACCAGGGGAGAAGTATTAGGACTTTGACAAACTATTGTTCTTAAATCTAGAGATTTTGGATAGTATTCGAAGTGTCAAAGTCCTAATTAAAGATCAAGAAGATAACTTGTGGTGGGAATTGCAAGGGAGATTTCAGTATCAAATCTGGCACTTAGATGCAAACTAACAATGGGAATAGTCAAGAACCTATCACTAAACTTAAGACCTTCAAAAGCCTAAACATCAAAGCCAAAGTCAAATTATTTATGTGGCTTATTTGTGGGGAAAAACATCCAACCAGAAAGAGACTGAAGGATTTGGGTCATAATATTAATCCAATTTTGTCCTTGTGAAGAAGAAGAAGAAGAAGAAGAAGAAGAATCTTTAATCCACCTTTTGGCTTGGTGTTTGATTGTAAAACAAATTTGGCACATTATAGATTCTTATTTGGGCATTACAAATAATGAAAATATTGAGGAATGGCTTCTAAGAATTAGGGTTGGTCCTAGAAACAAGGAAGATGGGATGAAGGTGACATACATTTTTGTGGGATAATTGGTAAAACAGAAGTCTTTGCATCTTTGAAAATAAAAAAGCAAACTTAACTAAGGTTGTTGAAAACACTACCTTGGAGCTTCAAATGTATAATGAAAGCCTAATTGTAGAGGGGGAACCAATGGCCCCCAAAAAGCAAGTCCTAGTTCGTTGGATTCCCCTCAACTACAATAAATCAAAATTAATTTTGATGCTTCAGTTTCTCAAGAAGAGGTTGTTGCAATTGCTTGGGTTGCTAGGGATTGCCATGATAGAATTCCAAATCTTTCATTTTAAGTTCATAGGTAAGAACTCCATCAATACAGTAGAAGCATGGGTGGTTAGGGAAACATTTCGTGGTACGATGGGTCTGCAATGCGAGGAGGTGATAATTGAGGGTGATTCTCTTATCACTATTTAGTATATCAATAATGATGCTACTCTATCTTGGTTTTTGAGGTGCACCATATTAGACATCAAGGAGATGGTCCAATGTGAGAAGAGAAACTTTATTTTCAAACACACGAGACATTCTTACAAATCTTGGGTTTGAGGATCATCTAACTTTGACTCTTGATTATTCCGCATTGATAATTGAGAAAATTAATTTCAACTATTTGCTAGGTGGTGCCTTTGTTAGGCTTTGTTGATGCTTTCAATGTTTTACCAACAAAAAAAGACATAATTGAGCACTTAGTGTCAAGCTGGTGACTCCTATGTCCTATAACGTTTTCATCATAAAAATGAAATGAAAGAAGCTCTCTTCTCATCTTATTTTTTATTCCAAATTAGGAGTCTATCTATCCTTGCCTGGAGCAATTGGATAGGAAAAAACTGCCCAAAAAGGAATGAAAGGATGAGAACGCATGGAAACCCGTATAACTTTCTTATTTGTTTCTTTTTTTTAGTTTCCTAGTCTTAGTAGAGTTCTTATTTGTTTGTTTTCTTTTAGATTAGTTAGGAAAGGTGTAGGAGTTGTCTCCTTTCCTATTTGTTTCCTTTTTTTTTTGTTAGGAATTGGTTTCCTAGTTTGAGTAAGTTTGTAATTCAGGGCCTATAAAAGGGACCTTAAGCCTTTGTTTACAGTCAATGAATTTCAAATACAATTTCTTCAGAGAGTTTACTCTTACTTTCTGGTGCATTTTCAGAGTTTCGATCTAGTGGATTCTAGATCATTTCTTATCAATGTGTAATTTGCATGATATCAAGCTCAACCACGGTTTTCGTCCTATGTCAATTGGTATTAGAGTAGGTTATCCTGCCTATTTCATTAGAGCTCTTTAGTATCTTGATGGCTAGTTGCAGAGAAGACACTCACTCTAATGAACGTGGAGTATAAGCTATATGGGATGCATTGGAGGCTCATGAATGTCGAACAAATGAAAAGTTGGATCGCACAACTGAATTGCTAGAGGAGATACATACTACACTTGTAGGTCTTGGCCTCGGCAACAGAGAACACAAAGATGGAGGTAATGCTCGTGAGAGAAATCAACCTACAGGGAGACATGCTCCTGTTTGTAGGCAACAACAAGCCCGAGAGGATGATTCTGATGAAGGAGAGTTCGAAGAGTCGTATAGAGCAACCAGGCCATGAAGAGATGAGGAATATAAGATCAAAGCCGAGATTCCTACTTTCAAAGGGAGTCTAGACATTGAAGGTTTCCTTGATTGGTTGTATGAGGTAGAGAAATTCTTTGACGTCATGGCCATTGCAAATGATCGAAAAGTTCCTCTTGTTGCTTACAGATTAAGAGGAGGGGCAGGAGCTTGGTGGCAGCGCCATCAAGAGAATAGAGCGTTGCAAGGGAAGCATCCCGTATGAAAGTGGCACGTGATGAAGTAGCTGTTGAGAGGAAGATTTCTGCCTGCAGATTATGAATAGATTTTGTTCTAACAATTTCATAATTGTGTATAGGGAAAACGAATGGTGGCAGAATACATAGAGGAGTTTCTGAGGATGCAGACCCGTTGCAATCTCAAAGAGACGAAAGATCAACAAACTGTTATATACATCAACGGCATGAGGTACGCCATACAAGATAAATTGGGGATGCTGACTATATGGTCTGTTGATGAAGCCCACAATTTGGCACTCCGAGCGAAGAGGTTGTTAGCACATCAATCAACAAGCATAATATAGAATTATAAGCGCACGCAAGCAGAGTCGTAGAAGTCTTCTACCTCCAAGGATAAGCAGCCCCATGTTACTAATAAGACCTAGCCATCTGGAGCAAAACCTAGAAAGACTCAAGCAGGGGATGGCTTGAAACCCTACACTAGAGCTTCTACTAGCAGAACCAACAACAACCCTTATGCCAAGCTAGTGCCTAATGGTCCTTGCTAAAAGTGCAGTGAGTACGACCACTGATCCGGTGATTTCCCTCTACGGAAGGGTGATATTCACCTGGTAAATGAGCAGGTTGGGGAGGAAGACAACCATGATCATGACATAGACCCATACAAAGGTGAATTCAATGACATGGTTGATGGAGAGGATGGTCAACCAATTACTTGTGTGGTGCAGCGAATCCTTTGCACACCAAAGAATGAGGAGATTTCACAATGGCAGAAGATCTACTAGTCCAAGTGCTCAGTCAACCAAAAGGTCTGTGACCTGATTATAGACAACTGCAACTGCGAGAATTATGTGTCCAAGGCGTTGATTGCTCACTTGCATCTAACAAAAAAACCACATCCGGCCCCTTATCAGATCGGGTGGATCAAGAAGGGCCTTGCCATTAAGGTGACAGAAATTTGTAAGGTTCCTCTCTCATTGGATAAATTTTATAAAGACTTTTGTCACATGTAACATAGTAGATATGGATGCATGTCATGTGTTGTTGGGGCGTCTATGACAATATGATGCTAATTCTACACATAGGGGTAGATAGAATTTGTATGTATTTAGATGGGAGAACAAGAGAATTGCTCTTGTACCAAAGGGAGGCTCACCCAAATATTCTAAAGTGGAGGGTTAGTCTTTCCTTTCAATATTTTCGTCAGAACATAAATTTGTTGTATATACTAAGGAGGCCAAGGAGATGTTTTCTTTGGTGATCAAGGGAGAGGTAGAGTCCAATCGTGAAGTTCCAGAGTAGGTGCAGCCCCTATTGGATGAGTTCAAGGCCCTAACTATGGAACTAGACCATCTACCCCCTATGATTGACATCCAACATCAGATTGATTTGATTCCTGGTACCACCCTAACAAATCTGCCACATTATCGAATGAGCCCGAAGGAGAGCGAGATCTAAAGGGAGAAAGTGGAAGAGCTACTACAAAAGGGGCATATTTGAGAGAGCATCAGCCTGCGTGTAGTACCTGCATTATTGACACCAAAGAATGATGGAAGTTTGATGATGTGTATTGACAGTTGTGCCATCAACAAGATCACCATTTGATACAGATTTCCCACCCCTTGGTTGGACGATATGCTGGACCAATTGGGAGGATCCAAGATGTTCTCCAAAATTAACCTAAAGAGCGAATATCATCATATCCATATCAAGCCTGGTGATGAATGGAAAATGATTGGTGATGCCCTTTAGATTGTCTAATGCTCCTAGCACGTTCACGCGACTGATGAATCAGGTACTCTGACCCTTTATCGGCAATTTAGTTGTGGTCTATTTTGATGATATTTTGATTCATAGCAAATTTGAGGGAGAGCATATACAACATCTATGGGAAGTATTGACGGTACTATAAGAGAACAAGCTCTATGTCAATCTAAAAAAGTGCCACCTCGTGACTGAAAGATTGGCCATCTCTAAAAACTGTGACGGAGGTACGTAGTTTTCATGGTTTAGCTACCTTTTATAGGAGATTCATCTAAAATTTCAGTAGAATTGTGGCCCCCATCACCAACTGTTTGAAGAAAGGGAAGTTCTAATGGACAAAAGAGGCTGAAAGAAGCTTTGTTGAAATCAAGGAGAGGTTATCTTCTACACTGGTACTATCTTTACCAGACTTTGACAAAGTCTTCAAGCTAGAGTGTGATGCCAATGGTGTTGGAATCGGTGGTGTTTTATCTTAGGAAGGTAAACCAATAGCCTACTTTAGTGAGAAATTAAACGATGCAAGACAAAAGTAGTCAACATATGAATAGGAACTGTACACAATTATTTGAGCTCTTAAGAATTAGGAGCATTATCTAATTCAACGGGAGTTCGTGATCTATTCAGACCACCAATCATTGAAGTATTTTAGAAGTCAATGACACCTCAACAAGATCCATACCAGGTGGGCAACTTTTTTAGAATAGTTTCATTATGTTATCAAGCATGAAACTGGTGCTTCGAACCAGGTAGTTGATGCGTTGAGCAAACACTCCACTCTGTTCATCCCTATAAGTAATGGAGTTGTTGGGTTCGAATGCTTGAAGGAGTTTTATGAAACCGATGAATACTTTGGCAGAACATGGGAGAAACATACCACCAACCAGTCCATGGGTTATTTTCTTGTACAGAATGGTTTTTTGTTCGAGTGAAACAAATTGTGTCTCCTTAGAACATCCTTACGGGACAAGGTGATTCGTGAATTACATGCTAGAGGTTTGGGTGTCCATCTTGGCAGAGACAAAACAATTAGTAGCATGGAAGAAAGGTATTATTGGCTTCAACTAAAGAAGGATGTTAGAAATTATGTGAGACGGTGCCATGTTTGTTAAGTCACAAATGGTCAATCTCAAAACACAAGTCGTTACATGCCTCTGTTAGTGCCATCATAACCTTGGGAGGATTTATCTATAGACTTTATGTTATGACTCCTTAGAACTTAGAGAGGAGTAGACTCTGTGTTTGTGGTAGTCAATCAGTTTTCAAAGATGGTACATTTCATTCCTTGCCACAAGACTACTGATGCAGCGCATGTGGCAAAATTGTTCTTCCAAAAGATTGTGCGCTTGCATGGAGTGCCTAAGCCTATCACCTAAGATCGAGACAATAAGTTTCTAGCTCACTTCTAGTTGACATTATGGAAGTGGTTCAACATTGAATTTAATTTCAGTAGCACAACACATCCTCAGATGAATGGACAGACTGAGGTAGTAAACAGAACTCTAGGTAATTTGATTAGGAGCATTTGTGGTGACAAACCTAAATAGTGGGACAACGTTTTGGCTCAAGCAGAATTTGCATTTAACAGCTTTGTTCATAGTTCAACAGGAAGATTTCCATTCTTCATCATCTACATGAAGGAGCCCAAGCATGTTCTAGATTTCGTAAGGCTGCCTAATGTTTCTAGCATGAGTGTTGCAGCTAGTTCCATGGCTAAACATCACCAAGCTACTATAGCAGAGAAGAAACAAAAGCTAGAAGAGTCCAATGCCATGTACAAGGCAGCGGTTGACAAGCGACGGAGAACAAAGGTATTTGATGTAGAAGACTAGGTAATGGTGTTCCTATGTAAAGAGCGGTTTCCTATTGGTACTTGCAACAAATTAAAGCTGAAGAAATATGGTCTCTACCGGATCTTAAGGAAAATCAACGGCAATGCTTATGCTGTTGATCTTTTTGAAGACATGAATATCTCTAGAACCTTTAATGTTGTTGATTTGTACGAGTACTTTCCATCTAATGGTCTAGTTTATCAAGAGATTAACTTAGAGTCGAGTTTCTTTCAAGTGGAGGGGAATGATGTAGAGAAGCTTGAAAATAAATACATGTAGTAATTGGATAGAAAGAAATTGCCCAAAAATGAATGAAATGATGAAAACGTACAATCCTACGAAAACACTCAACTTTCTTACTTGTTTCTTTTTTTGAATTTCCTAATCTTAGTAGAGTTTTTATTTGTTATAATTAGGAAAGGTGTAGGAATTGTCTCATTTCCTATTTGTTTCTTTTTTCTATTAGAAATTGGTTTCTTAGTTTGAGTAAGTTTTTAATTTAGTGCCTACAAAAGAAACCCTAAGCCTTTGTTTACGGGTAGTGAATTTTGAATACAATTTCATAGTTTTCTCTTACTTTCTGCTGTATTTTCAAAGTTTCAATCTAGTGGAGTTTAGATCATTTATTATCAACATGTACCTTGCACGTTATCAAGCTCAATCATGATTTCTATCCTACATCATGAGCACACAAGATCGTTGAAGCTTGTGAATGCATGCGTCGACATTGGTGGCGGAGGATGAATGAGGGTTGTATGTTCATGGTCTCTTATTCTATGTTGGGCATATCATATCTATACCTCAAAACAAAAGTACTTATCTTTTATTGCTTTTTTACCAGCCATAAAAGTGGGTTTTGCAGGTAAAGTTATAAAGTCAGCTGATGTGAGTTGGCAGCGCTATACATGCTTGAACACATATGGTAAAATAGGATCACTTATCCATTCAAATTCAAATTTGGCATCATAACATTAACACGGCTGCCCATTTTATTAATGTGTGCTATTAACTTAACTCGTAATTAATGTGATGTTACTAACTCATAATTAATAGATTTGGTCTCCTGTTGAAACATAAAAGACAATCTGCACTACACCGTATTCCCTGCTTGTCACGATTGTATGAGCTTTTTTTTTTATAAGATTATATGGGCTTTAAATTTTAACTTTTAAACGTTCTCTCTTTTTATAGCCCGTTTGGGAGGGCTTCAATGTTCACTAAGCCACTTTGGAAAAACTATCACTAGAAAGTTGATTTTACAGTTCATGTAAGCCTATTTTTAGTTTTCCAGATTTTTGGCAAACATGGCTTCATTACATTCCGAGTTTCTCAGCTTATGTAATTCAATGCTACATGAAAGCCCTCTCAAATAGGAACTTAGGCTATGTCTATTAAGCTGCATTTGGAAACGATGCAAATAGAGTGTAAATCCCAAACTTATATTGCACTCTGGTTCACTTTTGCATGTGTTCGACAACATTACATGCATGCTTTGACAAATGACAGACCAATGCATATTTACATTGATAATAAGATGTAAAAGTACATCAATAAAAAAGTAAATTTGTATTCAAGACTTCAAGTTTGCTTTTGATAAAAAAAGAATATGTTTTATCGGAATTCGTGTTTGCATCCATTACAGCTAAAAGTCTGTTTGGTAAAAGATAAATTTGTCAGTGCAAAACTAACCCAACTTTACAATTTATATGAACCGTTTTACACTCTACATATTTCTATTAACACTTATTTGCATCATTTCCAAACACAGCCTTAAAAAAAATTAAAAACTAATCGATTATTAAAATTTAGACTAACCAGAAATATATTGGTTTCCAAGTAATGTTTCTTATGGGAATAGTTTTTAATTCACATTTTATATGGACTAAGAAAGTATATGTTTCTTATGGGAATAAGCCTTCATCTGATGCTCAAATTTAGTGTTAGTGATGTTTTTTTTTTTTATTAGTTTCCCTGACATAATCCATATCTTAATTTTTCCACCATTCATGCATATCCAAGGTTCAAACTATCACAAATATCACGATTTCAGATTCACCAAAAGGCCATATATTAGGGATTTAGGAGAAATTCCAGAGATGGCCATGTTCGAAGCATAAACAATTTCCAGTTATTACCCCCTTAAACTGTGACATAATGAACATATCACGTGTTGAAAATTTGAATCATGTGCATATTCAAAGCATTTCCTGATGCTAGTGTTAAAATTGCATTAACGATATTCTTTGCGTTTCCCTTTGAACCTTTATAAACCTTTGTTATAAATTTTATGTCTATTTCGGAGCAAATGACAGTGTTTAAATTTTCTTTTTTGAATCTTTGTAAACCTTTGTTAATATGCCATCAATGTTTTTAGCAACTGACACAGTCATGGGTGGTGGGAGATAGCCAGGTTTGCACGCAAGCTGGCATTCAACCATGTCCATGGCAAAATTTGCTATCAACGGTTGAGACACCTTGAGGCAATAATGTACTGCAATAGATATACATACATATTTCCCTGTGAACGATGCAAAACAAGTTTAAAAAGGCTGCAGATTTTTCTCCTCGGTCTTTTTACAAGAAAGAGATGAGGATACCCTAATTCCTTTTTCTTTTCCTTTCTAAGATAATAATGATGAGATTGGCATCATCAAGATACAGGTGTGTAGGTGCAGAAAACATGGTGATGGTATACCAATTCAATCCCCAAAAATAGACACAAAGACAACATAATTACAGGAATCAAGCATATATGACTCTATTTCTTATGATCTGGACACGTTCTTAAATATTAAAGTATCATTTCTCGAGGCCTTTTGTCAAAATTTAATTAAACCTGTAAGGTGCTATAAAATTTTGAACAGTATGATTTATTTCATACTATGATACAGTACGATACTGTGGAGGTGCCCATGCTGTATTCATTATCACATTGAGACATACTAATGTCTGACAGAGGCACAGAGGTAATGCCAAGACTGTAGAGGAATCTAGATATCATAGTTTCAACCTGTCATCCAAATTAGGGGACACATTGGGCATACAATAATTCAGACTATCTATCATCATCAATAGAGCCCTTTCCAAACTATCAAGGGTTGCTCGTATGAATATGAATAATTTTTCTTCCATTCCAAAGATTGTCTGTAGCAAGAGGCAATCTCTCTCTACACAAACAAAATCATTCCAAACTGGCATGGCCTATAATGTTAATATGCTGCATACTAGGACCCTCAGAATTTCCCCTTTTATTCTTTCAATGATTTATCAAGAACATTGGTATTATTACATTAATCCACTGGTTACCTGGAGGAAAGTCGACTCAACATGATCAAGTTTATAAAGGGCTAAACAATAATAAGCGTGTATATGTTTGTTTATGAACGATTATTTTATTTATTTTGAACCCAAGTCCTTTGGTTGGATTGCATCAAGGGCATCAAATGTAATTAATTTTCATATTTTAGTCAACTATTTCAGCTCAACCATTAAGTGCATTCTGGGTCTTAATTCTTATTTCTGGATCATGATTCATGAATTTATGGATCAAGATTCAAAAGCACTCCCTATATGGAATCAATTGGTCCACTACATAAAACTGGTGGTGGTTGAACAGATCTGAGTACTAAGATGGAGACAAGTGAAACATCTCAAGTAACTTCCCACCATTCTGTGACTTACTGCAACTAATTCTATTTCCCCAAGATGCATCAAGAGAGAGAGAGAGAGAGAGTTTACAAATCAAATTGTGCTTCAAGAAACATAAAAGGAAAAGATACATGCCAAATTATCTCCGTGATCTCTCTTTCATTACTATACCTTCGAGAATCCCATCAGCCCCAAAATTACCAGAGAATTCTCGAGGTTCTACTGGACCAGGGAGCTGGAAGGCTACAGAAAAGTGTCCTGATGGACAAAGGTACTGTGTTTGCATCTCAAACACCTGAGAGTTCTTATATACCAGCTTTTCACCTGTTGTTGTGGCTCCCTTTATCAATACCCGCCCATCAGTCTCCACTTCGCAACTGAATTCCTCTGCAACCACAATGAGTTTAATTAACAAGCAGCTATGATGTCAAACAAAGAGTAGATACGCTTGCTAATAACCCATACCAGGACTCTTTAGAAAAAAAAAATTCCTTTCTTTTTCAAAAATTTCTCACATGTTATGAGATGAGATAAGTAGAATGGTTTGTGAAAAAGATGGCAAGTTTCCATTCAATAGATTGATAAAATGTCATTTTTTATTCTCAAAGGGGAATCATTTTTTAAATATAACACATGAATCTGGTAATAAATCAGGTTGAGCTCATATATCCAATCCATTCAATAGATTGATAAAATGTCATTTTTATTCTCAAATGGGCATTTTTTTAAGAGAGCACATGAATCTGGTAATATATCAGGTTGAGCTCATAAATCCAACTTACTTTCATCCTTTCTTACACCTGGAAGGGATATACGGAACAAATATGCATCTTCACAAATGCCAATGTCCACGAGTCCTATAAGTGGACCAGCCTGCCTTTCAGCTACACTGCCAGTCAAAGCTATCCCGTTCTTGGTGGTAGCTACAATATTATTCCACTCTTCAGATGTTGGGTGAGAAGGAAGAATAAGCATAGATGACCCCATTCTCTCTGCAGGCTCAGCTTTTAATTCAGTTGGCATCATTGGCACGCTCATTGGGACACTCTTGCATGGCATAGGTGTACTACTGAATGGTACACTGTTGAAAGGTATTGCGTCATGAATGGGTGGCATAACCTCCTCAGGATCTACATAATCTGAATACTGTCTTTTATGAGAATTCCTAGAAGATCTTCTGAGGGGCAACTTGCCATTAGATTTCTGTGGTTCTGAATTGGAATTTGTAACTCCACTGACACCATCACCTGTGTGTGACATTGCAGCATTTCTATCCAGCAGCAAATCCTCAAGCCTAGTTAGTCTCTTAAATCTTTCTACATCCTCTGGTTTAATGTAAGATATTTCTGGATTATTAATGAATACAATGTTCTCAATTACATGGCATTGATCACTTAACTGTGACTGGGGATGCAAATGATGAGGAAAGAGATCAGGAAACTGGCGGTAATCAGAAATAGCATCCTGTGCTGGGTTGAAGAGATTCCCTTGGAAGAATAGATGCAAAATGGGTGGCTTCACAATGACAGATTGGCCAGCCTCCCTAAGCACATAGTAGTATATCTTCTCTGCTTCCAACAGTTTCATTTGTGACCCAGCTAGCTGATCAGAAGTATAAGGTGGAAGCCCCTCGGCCATTCTCTGCAGAACTGATTTTTTTGGCTTCTCTCCCTTAAGATCAGGTCCAAAGTATGTACCCATGATGAAGAGTAAAAGAAAACGCTGGTCATCATTTGGAATTATCCAGTTGGGTAGGGTGCTGAAGTCTGACGATGTAGGAGCAAGAGATTCTGCAGCCTCAGCCAAGGTTTCCATGTCTGCTGCAGGATAAGGAAAATTTTAATAGACGAACAAAACTAAGTTTCTTGTAGCTGTATCTCTGTCATGGTAGAACAGTCCATAAATAGGCACTCATCTTCTAAAAAAACATCATTATACAGCATTAGCATGGGGATTCTCTTGAAGATAGAAGGTAAGTAGCATGATTAGCATAAGTTCTTGGTTATGATCACCACAGGTGCTGAAGGAACACATCAGCCTGGAGAAGTTGAATCACATCCCCACAAGGGATAGATAGATACACAGCCAACCTCTATAAACTATAAACATAATTCTACTGCAGCTTCGCTCGCTGTGTTAATTGAACAAGAACTCATGCTAATGGCTCTATATTGAGCAAATGGCTAACAAGGAGGCATCAAGAACCATTTCATCACAACCAATCACAAAACTCTTCACAAGGCATGGAATATTTATAAGAAATTTTAAAACCTAGTTCTTATCTTTCCAGAACTTCATCTAAAACTTGTTTCTTTAGTTTCTTCTTTCAAAATTTAGCCTTGCTTTGATCTGAATCATACAAATCATGAATATGTGTATAAATCACACAATTTCTACAGACAAATATGACGATTTCACCTTACCTACTTCTGTATTCTTTGGCGGCACACGATAGCTGGATTTGTAGCGCCGTGTTTCATCTAGGAAGCAGACGACAGAGCGAAGGCACGCGCGCTCACGCACAAATGAGAGAGAGAGGGAGGGCCGGTGATGGCGGCCGGCGGTGATCGACGGAGGGGAGGGGGAGGTAGCGAGAGAGAGGGGAGAGAGAAGGGGGAACGGCGAAGGGAAGGATTGAAAGAGGAAGACCAGGAAATAAAAAGAAAATAAATGAAAAGGTCATTTTCTAAGATGACCCCATATTTTTATGTAATTACAAAGACCGATCCTACAGTTTGGATATTACTAATACACCCCTAAAATGAAATAACTGAAATGACCATTCGAAATAATAGAAAACGAAAAATAAAAATAAAATAGACGACAATAGAAAATTAATAAATCAAAATGAAAAAAATAAGATAAGAGAAATAAAAATAAAATAAAATAAACAATAAAAATGATTTTTTGTTGTTGTCTATTTTACTTTTATTTTTATTTCTGTTATTTTTCTTTTTTTTTTTTTGTTGTTTGTTTTTATCTATTGTTTTTTTTTTCAGAATAAGATAAACTGGGGAGTGTTTTGTATGTAAAAAGGTGATATGAGGCTTTTTTTACAGGCATTTTCAGAATAAAAAACCATTCTCAAACGAATATACAAACCGTTCTCAATGTAAGGGGGTGTCTTAGTAAATGACCTTATTGGGAAAACCTTTACAAATCTTGTATAGGTTTTCCTATGTTTCCTTCCTTTCCCCACATTTTCCTTCAAACCAAACATAGCCTAAATGAAACAAATGCATTTACCAAAAAAAAAAAAAAACAAAAGAAACAAATGCCTTGGTTACTTTAGCACATGAGTGTTAGTTTAACGATGGCAATTTCTATCCCACCTAGACCTGTTCATGGGCCGGGCTTATACTCTTCATTAACAGAATTTTTCAAGCCCAAGCCCGACCCTCATAAAAAGCCCGAAGCCTGGGCCGAGCTTGAAGCCTGACCTAACAAAATGATTATCCCTTGTTAGGCCGGGCTCGTGGTGATAGCAACGTTCAATGTATTTTCAACTCAGGGTGATAGATATATAGGCAGAATGCCTAGAATCAGTTCTGTAGATGTAATGGAGATGTGGGCTAGTCAGTAGAAGGCAAAAAGCTCTACATAGAATTTAATGATTTTTGGAAATAAACTACAAATTTACCATCGGTGAGAGAGAGAGAGAGAGAGAGAGAGAGAGAGAGAGAGAGAGAATACTGGAATACTGGATACCTACGAACCAGTGGCAACTCTTCCAAGCTTGGAGGATGAGGAGCCATGACACAAAGCAAGGTGTCTATCCAATTAGCTGCTCTTGACTGATACAGATCGAAATTATTGTTGAATCTTACCTTTTGCATGGGATCTCGTATATAGAACTCTTTCTTCACCTCAATATCCTACTCGTGAAATCTGTGTATCCCTTCAATCATTTCATGCAGAACACTGAGAGGGATCCCATGATTCACTACCTAAAAGAAGCCCCACGTCTCCGAAGCATGTTGCACTTTTTTGACAATCTCCGCATGAAGTAAATGTTAGATAGTGTATGCCCTTAGTTCCAATCAGATTGATATACATTTAACATTTATTGTAAATGAATAAAAGTACATAATTGTTTCATATTATATCTGGTATGTTTCTGTGTAATTACCCTTAAACTGGACACTTATGAGACTTGTGTTAATTTAGAATGTTCTCAATCATTGGGTAGACCTGGGGAGGTTTATCCTACCAAGGTTGACACTAATGTGCTACTAAGTCGGTTGGAGTAGCTTGTCTCAACTACCAGGGTTAGACCCGAAGCACATGTAGTGTGTGTTTTGCTTGAAACCTTGAACCCAAACCAATTTCTAGTTGTGCCTTGGACCTTGGAGATTGATGGGCAAAATTGGAAAGTTACACCTAACCCCTAGACTTGATTATGGTACTGCACTAGGTGTTGGATTGGGCTGTCTTTAATATGCCAATCAGTGAGATCCTTAGCGGGGGTCAAAACCTGGGTATGTTGGGGCAGTATGAGAATTCACCTGAATGGGTGATCATAGTGACAGAATCAGCCCCTTTGTCAGACAAAGTGAATGATCGGGGACAACACTCTCTCTGATGGAAACCAAAACTGTTGGTAATAGATTGCAACCATGTTTGAGATTTGTTTTGTAAAATATATTTATATGAATATAAATATATATTATATTTTATGAAATGGTTTGCAAAATGTTTTAATTCCCGAGATCCATCCGAGCAGAGAGTGCAACACTGTACCTTACAACCAAGGGAAATGTCATTTCTTGTCGAACTTTGTTTGATCATTATGGGCTAAGAGGTTAAGTGTAAGATCATTTAGGGTATTTATACCTGATGGGCTAATCTCACTTAAAAACCATAGTCCTTGGGCCTTTATAAGGTGGTTGGACTCAGGGACCATTTAGTGTAAATGTTGGGCCCATTAAGAGCCCATACTGATGGACTCAAGGGTTCACTGTGTACAACAGTGAATTCGGCCAAGCCTTGTAACAGAGTCTAGGCTGAACCCATATGGCTTTTGTGAGATCAATGTTAGGGTTCCACGCCATACAAAGAGAGCCAAGTTAGCCAACAATTAAAAGGGGAGGTGAGCCCACTTACTTAATGGGCCTAGGGCCCAAAATTAATATGATTAATCAGGGTGTCACATGACAGATTAAGTAGTCATGTGACATGGGGTGAATATGGGTATGGATCTAAGCTTGGATCAATAGATAAGAAAGGGGATAAGCCTTATCACTTAAGGAGTCTATATCCGAATAAAGATTTGGATTAGGAGAAGTTGATCCTTAAGGCTTATAAATAGAGGGGGCGGATTGCTTCAGTTTCATCTTTTTTTGCTCTCACTTCTCTCCCTCTGTTCTTGCCACCCTATCCTATTCGATCTCCAGTTTCTTAGACTGATCAAGATTGGATCTTCATTCTGATTTTTTGCAAAAAAAAATCAGATTTAATTCATGCTCACCATCCCTTGCTTGATCCTTGCTGAAGGATTGCAGTTCTTGCTGAATGACTGCATTGTTGAACCTGCTTCATCTTAAGCTACGTCATCTTCAGTGGAAGTAGGTTTTGGTACCCTCTTTGGGCGTGAACACCTACGTTGGGAGCTACACGTGTGGATTCTGTATCAGGTATTGCTCTCCCATTCTTTTGGTTTCAAATTTGGTCCGGTTTGTTTCATGAATGATCATTGAAAAATGCAGTTTTTCTAAAACTAGGAATATAATTCCCGGAAGGGAAAAAATAAATTTTTGAAATTTTGCCCAACCCCCCTGCATGGTTCGGCCATCCATATGATGGATCTCCCTTCCCTTCAGTAAAGGGTTTTCACGTAAGCCTTTCATATCTATGACCGGAACCCCAACGTCAATGTAGGTCCGATCGGAAACTACGTTCTCCTTCAGATCATCCGGTGGACTTAGAAAAAACACGGGCGATCTTGGCCACTCCAGTGTCAACCAGTCCTTTGATGCCAGATTTCGTATCATCAAACACTCTCAATTCTTTTGTTTGAGAGAGAGGGAGGGAGGGAGGGAGGGAGAGAGAGAGAGAGAGAGAGAGAGAGAGAGAGAGAGCCTGGTCAGTGGTCATTACCAGAGAGAAGGTTGGTGGCGCCAGTGCCTGAGTTTGTCGGTGCCTGAGACTATGAGAGTGAGAATGAGAAGACAAAAATATGAAAAAAGGGAAACTGGGAAAGGTTAGTCGAGTTAAGGAATAGGGATTTAGGGTTTAGAAACAAGTCGGGTTGGGCTGGGCTTTTTTGACAAATCCCAAGCCCAGCCCAAAAAAATAATCGAGCTAGATTTTAGGCTCGAGGTCAAGCCCGTGGGCTAAAAATCATGTTCAAGCCCGATTGGGGACTAGGCCGGGCTATCCAGCCCATGAACAGGTCTAATCCTACCTGATAGGTACCTCGTACCTATCCATTGTAGTGGTTTCTTTTTTTACTTAAAAAGTGATTTTGGGCAAGGATGCGTTTTGGGATTGACAATTTAGTATAGGTAGGGTACGATACTAGGTTAAAGCTGCCCCTCCATGACTTGCATATGAATTCATGCGTTGAATTTTTTACCATAAAAGTGTTGAATTTAATATTATTTTGAACTTTCTATGAAGGATAATTGATGGTTTATGTGTTTTCTACAAATCCACATTTGTGCCCCATAGAGGGTGCCCCACAGCATATCCCAACCGTGTATTGGGGACATCTTCCACTCATAGCTTTGGGAGATGTTCCTAATGCAGGCTGAGATGTGCATTAGGGAGTTTGAGGGGCACAAATTTGATATCGTTTTTTATATATTTTAATCAAATATATGGAAATTTTGATGTTTTTTATGTTATCTTACTTGTTTATTGCTTATTTGTAAGAGGAAATTAGATTTGCATTTGGGAGATGTTCCCAATGCAGGCTGAGATGTGCATTAGGGAGTTTGAGGGGCACAAATTTGATATCGTTTTTTATATATTTTAATCAAATATATGGAAATTTTGATGTTTTTTATGTTATCTTACTTGTTTATTGCTTATTTGTAAGAGGAAATTAGATGTAGGTTTTAGACCCAACTTCACCTATTCCACTCTCAAATTTAGGGAGAGTGGTGCTAGGAGGGCTTTGCATTTTCATGTGGGGGAAGACTCTAGATTCTAAAAATCCAACCTGCTATGACTTTTGGAGAGGGTATAGGTTGGGAAGTCTAAGGAGGTGGTTAGGGCTAAAATTTACAAAACCTTCCCTGAACCCACCCTTTGCCACCCCTAAATGTAACATGTGGTGATGTGGAGAGATGTGATTGGTTATACAGTCTCAACAACAATGTTTTTAATGCAGCTAATTGGACTTGCATCAATATATACTTTATATTGGCAATGGCATTGTGTTGTTGTTTTCACTCCACATAAATGTCACAAAAGTGATTTAATTTTAGGGTAAACTGTTGAAGTCTCCCCTAAAGTTTGGTAATTTCAATCACTTCCCCTGAACTTCATGACATAGTTGCAAGTAGACACTCTTTGTTAAAATCTTTTCTTTTTTTTAAATTGATTTATCTTCATATCATTCGTTGTCAAAGGTAAGGCTGCAACTTTTAAATTCTCTTTTATTTTTTGTTCTTTATAAAGTTTGTATTATTTTTCTATAAAAACCAGCCTCAATAGTAATCACATGGGTATTTTGGACAATTTTCTACCTCTTCTTAAAAGATTCTAACAAAGGGGGGCTACTTTCAATTGTATCATAAAGTTCAAGGGAGGTGATAGCAATTACCAAACTTCAGGGGAGGTTTCAATAACGATCAAAAACTTCAAGGGAGGTTCCAACAATTTACCCTTAATTTTGATATATAAAATACATATTTATTTGGACAGATTCCACTTGAAATGGCAATATCACATTTTGTATTGGGTTATGTATCAAGAATTTCTTCCTACTTATTTTAGCCCTATGTGGTGTCTAATGGCACATATGCTTCTAAACTTCAGTTGCCCTACATGGTGTCTAATGGCACATTTGATTTTGAAACTAACATGCATTGACTCAGAACACGAAGATCCCATTTTTTTCCTTGGGTCTGCTGGTTTATAGTCGGAATCAAAATTGAACTCCCTCAGAATCAGAATCAGAATGATTTATTCCCAAAGTTTATTTGGTTCAAATTTGAATCAGAATGAGAATTGGAATTAGTTAGAATGGGATTTCATTCCCAAGGGAGAGAGAGGAAATGACCATTCCACCAATAATGGGAATGGGATTGGGATTCTGATTCTGCCCAACCAAACAATTAGAATTAGAATGGCCCATTCCGGTTCCAATTCCAATCCCCTATCCCTACAAACCAAATGGACCCTTGTTTTTAATGCTTTGAATGCTGATGCCAAGGTCCCAAATGACTATGAAATGTGGAACTTCTTATATAAACCCATCTATTTTTATTATTAGTGGCCCATCCAACACCAAGGTTCAAAATATTGGTATTTCAAAGCATTTAGAAGTTTTTCCTTTTCTGGGCTACAAGGTGGGGATGACTCAGGAAACCCCTTTATGGGGAACTCTTTGGATCTATAATCAGAAAGGTTTTGTGGCCCCCATATGGGACCTCCTTAGCGGAGCCAAACTAAATTGACCACAAAGGATGTCCTCAATGAGGATGGGTCTTGGGATCAGGGGGCCCTGAGTCAGCTTTTTGGGGAAGAATGAATTAACAATCATACCCATGTTTTTAGATCTGCTCTAAGGAGACCAACTCTATTGGACCTTGCACCCAAAAGGTAAATTTACTTAAGCTCTGTTTGGAAAGAGTACAAATATAAATTTGTAGAGTGCAAAACCTTAAATTTTGTATTATTTTGTATGTATTTGTACTGTATATATTTGCATTTATACTTTTCTCAAACTGAACCTTAGGTTCAGTCGTTCAATATTTAACCTTGAGTAGGATCCAAAGCCTAAGTCAACAGCACCTATCCCTGCTCCGAAGATATAAACTGTTTCTCTGGAGAATGCTTCAAGGTTATATTATTTCTTTGCAGATCATGAATAATTTGGGTCTTGTTTGCTCCTCTGTTTGTGCTTTCTGTAATGTTAGGGATGAATCCATTTCACACTTGTTCTTCTCCTGTCCTTTTGCTCGAGCTCTTTGGTTTTCTTTCCCTTTTGGAGATATTTCAAGAAGAGTGCGTTCCTCGGTTATGGACTCAGTAAGCTTTCTTAAACAATCTGAAAGATAAACAGGACCAAAAGAAATTTCTAATGTGGCACTTATATCCTATCATATTTGGTGGTTAAGAAATGATGAGATTTTTAGAAATAAAACCTGGATGACCAATGGGGCAGTGGAGCAAATTTAGAGAGCCATGAGTGATTTGTTGTCTGTAATGCCTACTCCAAATGGTGATAAGAAGTATTCCAAAGCTCTATCCCCCCTCCCCCCAAACCTGTCTGGAAAGGTTTAAAAGAGGATGCTGATTTTATCTTATTCAATATTTTAAAAGGCTTGAGGCGTATGACTTGAGGTGAGGCGCTTAGATTTTGCCTGCCTCACAACCTTGGTTTGAGGCATAAGCCTCAAGCCTCGAGGTATGAGGTGTAAAAAGGTAAGGCTCAAACATCAACATTATTTAGTGGTTCCATGCATTTTTTTCAAAATACATAGAAAAAGCACTTTAATAATTATGGGCCAAATAAAAAGAGAATATAAAAAACCAATAGGACAAGTCAAGTTCTATTAGTTTATTTAAGGAAATTCACATAAACCCTAAAATTTCATCAATAACATCAAATCCAATGCTTAAATAACCATAAATTGTTTACCAAAAAACCATAAATTGGGTACGAGCACATAAGAAACGCATTTTAATAGTTTATTTAAATTATTGAAATACACAACACCACCTTACTTTGTATCCTTCTAAACGTGAATAAACGAGTGATAAAATGAAATGTAATGGTCATTTAACCTTGTTAAAGTGCTTAATAATAAATATACCTTGTGAAGCATAAAAAAATCACCTTTAACCTTATTAAAGTCCTAAATGATAAATACACCATGTAAAGCGTGACGAAATAATGAAGATTCAATAGACCATGGGACATGGGGGTGTAAAACTTTTGATACAACTTATAACATGCATAAAAATTTTGAAATGATAAATACACCCGTATTCAATGTTATCACTCATGGGAAGATATTCCCAGCTCACGCTGCGATGCCTAGTTATCATTAGGGTCCACCGAAGAGCCTCTTGAACAAGCTGTCTTGTGCTAGTTTTCAAGACATCCCACGAGTAACCAAGGCTGTGTTTGGAAACATGTAAATATGTAAAGTATAAAATAGTTCATATAAATTGTAAAATTGAATTAGTTTTGCACCGACAAATTTACCTTCTTACCAAATAAACTTTTAACCGTAATGAATTTAAACATTAATTTCAATAAAACACACACACACACACACACATATCTATATATATATATATATATATATATATTATCAAAAGCCCACTTGAATGCAAATTTACTTTTTTTTTATTGATGTATTACATCTTATTATCAATGTAAATATGCATTGGTCTGCCATTTGTCAAAGCATAAATGTAATGTTGCCAAACACGGGCAAAAATAAACCAGAGTGCAAATTTACCATGAACTGGATTTACACTCCATTTGCACTATTTCCAAACGCAGCCTAACACACAGTTCAAAGCGTCTTGTGCTAGTTAGTTATCAAGACGCCCTTCGAATGCCTCAGAAAGATTTAAGTAAAGGTCCTGAGGTTGTTCTTTGTGGTTAGATTATCATTGAAAACCACATCAGAGCCTCAATACCGCCAGTCCTAACTCCTATGTGACAAGATAAGGCCCCAGCTATGACATTAGCTTGTGTAAGTTCTTCTAAGCTAAGCAACAATAGTCATGCCTAACTAATCGAAAGTGCCGGCAACATCGCATTACAACATGCAAATGTAAATTTAAGTATAGCATTTGTAGAAACCCTGTTTGCTTCTATTCAAGCCATATGATTTTGGACAGTTGATCCAAGTTTGTGAAGAATGGTTTCATATTTCCTACTTTTCACCATATACAAGTGCTCAAGTCTTCTTCTGCCCCCATGTTTAAAAATTAACCAAATAAAGTAGACGATAACGAAAATAACAGTAAAGAAGGATATGATGGCACATATGATTTGCAAACAACTGAAACACCATAAGGCAACATTAACTACTACCTAAGCAAAAAATAATATAGGTTAAGCAACCACTCACCTTTTTTGTTTTGAAATTATGGTAAGAGATGTAAGCATTTCTTTCAGTTATAATTTCTATTTGTACTGAATCAACTGGTTTAAGCTCTCGAATTAAAAACAAAAAAAAAAAAACTGGAAATGATGGGAAAGGCCAAAAATAAAAGACCCAAGGGAACAACTCCCATCAATAGAAACTAAGTACTCCCTAGGAGTATTGATGTATTAATGCTCCATACAGAAGAGAAATCCTCTGCAGAAACTATCTTGACTATTGTAGAGAACATTGATGTGGGCCCCACAGCTGTGGTACCACTCTGTCCGTAGGGTAGAATGTATCTAGTCACAGCTGTGGTTATTTTGTTGTTTTGTTATTTCTAGTTTCAGTTTTATATTGGTTGTTATCTAGTCACAGTTATGATGTAAACACCAAGGGCAGATATGTCCTTTCATGTAACTAGCATAACCTATATAATATTAACTTAAAGTGGCGGCGGTAGAATGATTGACATTCTGTTCTTCTCCTCAAAATCTGTGTTCTATTGCTCTTCCATCACTCTTTCTTCTACATCTTCTTCACTTTCTCTTCTCATCGAACCTAAAATCTCTTAGTGATCAAGACTGAATAGCAGTCTTGAAAACCTACATGGTATCAGAGCCAAGTTAAGGTTTTTCATGCGAGTCTAATACCAGCCGACCACATGAGAATCTCCTAGGACTGAAAGCTGAAAAGGAGGAGTTCGCAGACTGATTCTTGGAGATCGCCAGAGGTACTAGCAGCTGTTGGAAACTTGCTAGGGTTGCAGAGTGTTGGTGGTCAGGAAGGATCAGAGAAGACTAGGGTTCAGGTAACCCTAGAAGGCAACGAACTATTTTTTCCTTGTAAGTTGTTACTTTTTAATAGAAGTTCTTTCAGAGAAGATAGGTTGGACCTATCTGGAGGGGAAGGCCGAACCATTCTAGCTCTTTCTCTCTTCGATTTCCTAGGGTTTTATATCAAACCTTGGACCGAACTGTGTTCCTTTCTACTCTAGGGTTTGAAAGTGATTTGCGGCAAGCTCTAGTGGTTGACTGAACTCTGTGATCTACCTAGAGCTACTCTTAAGTTTATTGGTAGATCCGATCAGATTCTAGGGTTTCTTATTAACCCTACTGCAAGCTCATCTATATAGTTTGGACTGTGCGACTGAATTGCTTCCTTTCAGGACTGATTAAAACCCTAACTTTCCCTAGCATATCAGTTTTGTTTTAAAGCTGTTCTCAGAGTTCTAAGGGGGTTAGAGATCTACGGACAGCTACTGCTGTGTTGGCTAGTTGGTTTCAGATTAGAATTACTTCGGTTTTGTGCACATACACTGAGAATACAGATCAGGCCTATACTGTTTTGATTGTGATTGGTGATTCAAGTACTGTTTTGAGACTTGACAGAAATGGAGTCTAAAATTCAGGCAGAAGGCAGTCTTGGGAACATCAGTTATGGTGGTATTTCTGAGATGGGTGGTCAGATTACGACCGTAAAGTTTGATGGATCAAACTATTTGGAATGGGCCCAATCATCCATGATGGCTATTGGTGGAAGAGGTAAATTAGGGTACCTCCTGGGAGATATGAAAGAACCTTCCAAGGGAGACCCGACATATACCAAGTGGATGCAAGAAAACTACTTGGTTATGACATGGCTGTGTAATTCTATGCAGCCTCATATTAGCCAGAATTATTTGTGGGCAAAAACAGCTAAGGAGATATGGGATGTTATGAAAGAAACTTACTCCCAACCCCTTAATGTTGCCAAAGCATATGAATTGAAATGTGAAGTGAACACCCTTAAACAAGGAGAGAAACCGGTATCGGTCTACTTCTCTACCTTGAAGTCCCTGTGGCATGAGATTGATCACTTAGAGACTCTTGAGTGGGAGAGTCCCAAAGATGCTCAGACCCATAGAAAGCACATCGAGACAAACAGTGTGTTTGAGTTCCTGGCGGGACTGAACTCAGAATATGATATTGTGAGGCAGCAGATTTTGACTAGAGACAATGTGACTCTCTCTCAGGCTTACTCATTTGTACATATTGAAGAAACCAGAAGGAAGATTATGATGCAACCCATATCAGCCTTTGTAGTGGCTACACCCAAATCAGGGGGTGATTCAGAGAAGGACAGGAGGAAGGAAGACAAGAAGGATGTAGTATGTGAACATTGTAAGAAACCCAAACATACAAAAGAGACATGTTGGAAATTGCATCCCCACTTGGTTCCTGCGAAGTTAAGAAACAAGAAGGGCACTGCTCATGTAGCCATGAACATTGATTCAGCATCCTCATCTGGCACAAAAGGAACATCTTTGGAGACCTTAGTTGCAGTTTGGGCTGCCCTAATACAGCTAGAAAAGGAGGTTGGAAATTCAGCTCAGCCACCGCAGCCTCCATCAGCCCCTGTCACATCTGCCTTCGCCCATTCAGGTACTCGAGCTTCAGCCTATCATGCCTCAGCTCCAGGTACTACTGAACCTTGTTGGGTAATAGACTCAGGTGCATCTGATCACATGACTAGCTTGCCTTCATTGTTTACTACTTACCATTTGTCTTCTGGTAGGGATAAGGTATCAATTGTTGATGGCTCCTTGGTTCCTATTTCTGGGAAGGGTGACATCAAGCTTTCAAATACTATCTCCCTATCATCTGTTTTGCATGTTCCTAAGCTTGATACTAACCTTCTTTCAGTCAGTAGTATTACCAAGCATATGAACTGCTCAGTAACCTTCTTCCCTGACCGATGTGTTTTTCAGGACTTGGAGACGCAAAAGGTGATTGGGACTGGCCGTGAGACGAATGGGATCTATCTGCTCGGGGAGCGGTTTCGTCAGGGAGAGTCAGTAGAGAAGTTGTCTTTTGTTTCTAAGAGTGTGAGTCCGGTTATGCTTTGGCATAACCGATTAGGTCATTTGTCTTTTCGATCTTTACAAAGTTTGTTTCCTACTTTATTTGAGTCTATTGAGTTGTCTCAGCTACAGTGTGAAAGTTGTGAGTTTGCTAAGCATTGTAGAAAGCCTTATTTATTGAGTAATAAAATGAGTGATAATTCTTTTGATATTGTGCATACTGACGTTTGGGGGCCTTATCATATCCCTTCCATGGGTGGGTACAGATATTTTTTGTTATTTGTTGATGACCATATCCGCTTTTCTTGGGTTTATCTCATGCGTTCACGAGATGAGGTACCTTCCCTGACCCAAAATTTTCACCAAATGATCCTAACCCAGTTTGATGCCAAGATCAAAGTTCTCTGATCTGATAAAGCAAAGGAATACTTTGCTAAATTATTGACATCTTATTTTCTTCATCATGGGGTTATCCACTAGAGCTCTTGCCCTCATACACCTCAGCAGAATGGAGTTGCCGAGAGGAAGAATAGGCACATTTTGGAAGTGGCTAGAAGCCTAATGTTTACTTCTAATGTCCCTATTCGCTTCTGGGGGGATGCTATCCTCACGGCGGTATACCTTATTAATCGGGTCCCTTCCAGGGTCCTTGATATGCGATCTCCTTTTTCGCTTCTACACCCACATGAGGACTTGTTTTCTATTCCCCTTAAGACATTCGGTTGCACTTGCTTTGTTCAGCTTCTCGGACCCCATCCCTCCAAGTTCAAACCCAAAGCCTCCAAATGCATCTTCCTTGGTTATGCACAAACTCAAAAGGGTTATTGTTGTTATGATCCTGTCTCCGGGAGGAAGTTTGTCTCCATGGATGTCACTTTCTTTGAGGGGACACCCTATTATCCTCGGGTTGCCCCTCAAGGGGAGAGTAGTGAGAGTGGGGGTTTGAGTTCTTGTCTTCAGGGGGAGAGCAGTGAGAGTGGGGCAGTTCCTTTACCTATTCCATTGGGTGATGAGAACTGCAATGATGAGGGTGGTCAGAGGGATCAGGAGTTGAGGGAAAGCTACAATGGTGAGGGTGGTCAGAGGGATCAGGAGTTGAGGGTTTATCACAGGCGATGCAAGCAGGTTGATCCTAATCATCAGCAGTCCAGACCAGCTCCAATCTCATCTGCAGCTCCAGGTCCAGATACTTCAGTCCCAGAGCCCACAGAGACTTCCCCTACAGATGATCTTGACCTTCCAATTGCAATCCGTAAAGGGAAACGACATTGTACCACATCCACAGCCCACTGTATTTCCCATTTTTTATCCTATGATCGCCTATCTCCTACCTACAGGTCCTACCTTAGCTCCATTTCCAATGTCCCTATTCCAAGAACAATGCAAGAAGCCCTATCCATCCCTGAATGAAAAGATGCAATGCAAGTTGAGATGGATGCTCTGTTGAAGAACAACACCTGGGAGGTAGTTGATTTGCCAAAAGGAAAGAAACCAGTTGGGTGCAGATGGGTATTTACGGTGAAGCATAATGCAGATAGATCTATTGAGAGGTATAAAGCTCGGTTAGTTGCAAGAGGGTTTACACAGACTTATGGCATAGATTACTTGGAGACATTTGCACCGGTAGCCAAGATGACTACTATTCGAGTTCTCTTGTCTCTTGTAGCAAGTCACACTTGGCCTTTATACCAAATGGACGTGAAAAATGCCTTTCTGAATGGAGATCTGCAGGAAGAAGTTTACATGCGTTTGCCTCCTGGCTTCTATGATGCAGAAGTAGGTAAGAAGGTCTGCCGGCTCAACAAGGCTTTGTATGGTTTGAAACAGTCACCTAGGGCTTGGTTCGATAGATTCAGAATAGCACTTGTGAAATTTGGATATGTACAGGCCCAATCAGATCATACCCTATTCATCAAGAGGGTGGAGTCCTCTTTGACACTGTTGGCAGTATATATTGATGATATTATGGTCACAGGGAATGATAGCCATGAGATTGAGTCTCTTAAACAGCTTCTTCACCAAGAATTTGAGGTGAAGGACCTTGGTGTACTCCGGTATTTTTTGGGTATTGAGGTTGCTAGATCCAAACAGGGGATCTTTATATCTCAGAGGAAATATGTCCTAGACCTGTTGGCAGAAACTGGAAAGTTAAGTGTCAAGCCTGCAGATACACCAATTGAACAGAATCACAGGATTAGTGCCGAGAGTGGGGAGATTGAGTCTCTTAAACAGCTTCTTCACCAAGAATTTGAGGTGAAGGACATTGGTGTACTCCGGTATTTTTTGGGTATTGAGGTTGCTAGATCCAAACAGGGGATCTTTATATCTCAGAGGAAATATGTCCTAGACCTATTGGCAGAAACTGGAAAGTTAAGTGTCAAGCCTGCAGATACACCAATTGAACAGAATCACAGGATTAGTGCCGAGAGTGGGGAGCTTCTTGAAGACAAAGTTATGTTCCAGCAACTGGTAGGAAAGCTCCTATATCTCTGCCTCACTCGGCCAGATATTACTTATGCTGTTAGTGTTGTCAGCCAGTACATGCATTCTCCTAGAACCACACATCTTCTTGCGGCAGAAAGAATCTTAGCCTACTTGAAGAGATGCCCAGGTAGGGGTATACTTTTCAAGAAAAACAATCACATGAAGGTGGAGGTTTATACTGATGCAGATTGGGCTGGGAGTGTTGATGACAGAAGGTCTACCTCGGGATATTGTGCCCTTGTGGGAGGAAACCTTGTCTCTTGGAGAAGTAAGAAACAAAGTGTGGTCTCCCGGTCAAGTGCTGAAGCAGAATACAGGTCCATGGCCAATGGAGTGACTGAAATCCTATGGCTAAGATCTCTACTTGAGGAGTTGGGTATTGAGTATGAGAAACCCCTGATGTTGTACTGTGATAATCAAGCCGCCATTAATATAGCACATAATCCAGTACAATATGACAGAACCAAACACATTGAAGTTGACCGCCATTTTGTGCGAGAGAAGGTCTCATCTCAAAAAGTATGCCTCCCTTACATCACATCCAATATGCAACTAGCCGACATTCTTACTAAAGCCGTATCAAGAAAGAAGCTAGAGGCGGATCTATCCAAGTTGGGAATGATGGACATATACTCCCAACTTGAGGGGGAGTGTAGAGAACATTGATGTGGGCCCCACAGCTGTGGTACCACTCTGTCTGTAGGGTAGAATGTATCTAGTCACAGCTGTGGTTATTTTGTTGTTTTGTTATTTCTAGTTTCAGTTTTATATTGGTTGTTATCTAGTCACAGTTATGATGTAAACACCAAGGGCAGATATGTCCTTTCATGTAACTAGCATAACCTATATATATTAACTTAAAGTGGCAGCGGTAGAATGATTGACATTCTGTTCTCCTCAAAATCTGTGTTCTATTGCTCTTCCATCACTCTTTCTTCTACATCTTCTTCACTTTCTCTTCTCATCGAACCTAAAATCTCTTAGTGATCAAGACTGAATAGCAGTCTTGAAAACCTACAACTATAACTCCAGTACCGGATGCCACTCCTTTCATTGTACTGACATTTGGAAGAAGTTTCAATACCCTAGAATTCTGTGAACAGCATCAAATTATAAAATAAGAACAAAATGGAGAATGAAAAATACTATCTTAACACACAAACTTTGAAAAAGATATGGAGATTGTTTTATGCTGATATATATAGTTAATGAAAAAGAGCTCTAGCACATGATCAAGAGAGTTTCTTATCATGGTATATGCTCTAGCCATTTGATAGAAATAAAAAAGGGCGCCATTTCATACAAGTTGTTTTTTGACGGTGAACTTACAAATCCTTTGAATTTAACACTGACCACACAAAAGGGGAAAGTGGGTGACTGTGCAGTTCATAACAAGGTCACCTTCGAATAAAGAAAAAGTGGATACATCTGAACAGATTAGAGCAACCCAATCACCTAATATGCACAATTACAATTTCAGAAATAGAGAAATAATCTATATGCCCAGAAGGCTGAACATTCTCTGAAAAGAGACCACAGAATCTTCTGGTTATAGTCTTAAAGCCATGAGAGTCAATAACATCTTTGACTGGATAACATATGAAAAAACCACATAGATGATATTCTTGGTAGTTGGCTTGGTAAATTATTGGTAGAAATCATAATGCAAGAAGAAATACCAGCCCAAAGGAAAAGGACAAGATGGTGAAGTCCCTATTTCATAAATTGATAAAAAAAAAAAAAAAGTTCCTATTTCCTAACAACAAACACAGTATGTTAAATACCAAATTTAACAACTGTTTAGAGATGATATGATGAGTTTTCAGTTTTCACTTACATTCTTCTCCAAACCGTCTTCTGCAGTCACTATCCAAGCTCAAGAATCTGAAGGTGCTTGTTGTGTCTGCTGCTGTTGTGGTGGTGGTTGAGGCCACATCTGCTGAGCCATGTAAGGATGAGGCTGTTGCCCATATAGAGCCTGGTCAACCACTGGCTTACCCATGATCATCCCTGGAGTTCCAACTTGTGGCGAATGTTGAGGCATATAATAGTAAGGAAGAGGGTCAGATGGACCTCCAACAGGCATGGTTCCTCCCCTGGGCATTGAGGCAAGTACCTCATCTTTCAAATCCTCTCTGGGCACAATGTCTACTAGAAAGTCAAAGATATCAGTCCTTGTGATTGCTGCAGCAATGTCATTCTTCTGGAGTGTCCTCCGCTTGTTCTCCTCTGTGTGATTCCATGAACGCAGTGTTAACTCCAAGATGAACATCTCACAAGCCCTGGCAAATATAACAGGAGCCTCGGCTGATATCATCCTTACATCCTCATCAGCCTTCATTATCTTCTTGATTCTTGCCAATGGAAGGCTATGGTTCTTGAAGTCAGCGGTCTGCTCAATTTCTTGGTACTGATTTGACCAGAAAGCCTGGAGTTGTTGATGCAGTTGCTGTTGCTGCTGCTGGTGGACATGCTGATAAGTAAGTTGGTGTTGTGCAAGCTGAGCTGGAGAGGCAGTAAAACCTGCTGGTTGGCCAGGAGACTGAATGGATCCAGCTGATGTGACAACTGATCCAGGGGGGTTGGCTCCAATCATCTGGTTAGCTTGATATGGATTTGCACCATATGGCACTTGAGCAGCATTACTGACCATCCCCATGACTGGGGGCTGTCCGTGGGTTTGCTGATCCATTCTAGTTTGTGCAAGATAATCTCTGTCTTCTGAGATCTGATATCACATCAAGAAAGAACAAACAAATAAATAAATCATAAACAGGTCATGGCTGGCCACCTCCTGATAGAAAATACACACTTGATGAGGTTAAATTAAAAATACATGTACGAAACCAATAGACGAGTGATTGAGAAGGATGGCCCTTGGATTCCAAGGCATCACGTTCAAGAGGGTAGATCATTGGCAGCATGAGTTAGCATCTTGCTCAACTGGTTGAGAAGATCGGAAAATACCTTGGCTAATGTCCTAGCTAGATCAATAAAAAAAGGCCTTGCTAGATCAGGTATTGACAGAGATCAACTCCATTAGATCCTGATATTCCATAGCAATTGTTTGGGCATTCTGGTTTGCATGTATCTGGCAGGGCCCTTCTTGAGTGTTGGGCTCTTGTTTCTTTACTTGCCCTTTGTACCTAACTCTTTTTATTGTTTTAATGGAGTTTTTTCATTATCATGTTCCTTAACAAGAAGGCCATATATGTAAAAGTTATATTGTTATCAACCAAAGAAAAAGCATATAATGAGTAATGGAATTACCAAACCATATAACACAGATCAAACCTATAGCAGCATCAAGTTCCATCTATCTTTTTAGGTTCCATGGTCTTGTATTACGTAGCTATGGGATTAGCTTAAGGGGCTTGCAGTCATGCAACCTATAGCAACTGCTTTGTGCCTTTGTAGCTCCATTTAGGCCTTTGTGAAGGGTGGACTCTATTTTATATATTTTAAATATAAAATAGATGCAGGAACAGAAATTACTTCCTTAGGAGCTAAGCAGGTTTGCCTAAAGCTAGTGTAATAATAAAATTCTATGATTGGAATTGATCGGTTGATCCAGACAGAAAAATATGAGAAATCTTAAAATCTCAGTGGAAATTGGTAAAAACGAGTTGCTATACACAGACAATTCTAGAATGGGGAAGTTAGACAGGACCTTTCTAAAACTGGTAGCGCACCCAATGTTATTACTTCAGAGAATTGCAACTACAAGATTCAAAATCTGAAGCTCCATTACAATTTTAAACCTTTAAAGGAGCAGCACCAAGATCGACCTCTTTATAATGAAAATATCCTAGAGCAACAAGAAATACCTTGACAGCCATTTAAGGGAAGAAACCAACACATCCAAAGAAATTAAAAAAAAAATGCTAGCAAAAATACTGGTTCTGTTTAAGTATATTAAATGAACCAATAGTCCATCTCAGGCTTGATAATCAGGATTGGCCCTTGAGCTCCAAACTGAGCTTTATTGCCTATGGTAAACCAAGCAAAGAAATACCATGAGTTAGACCAGCTTGTTGATAGCCCTAATCACCATTCACCAACTCATATAAGCATGTCATTCAGTGACCATCCTTTTCAAAACCCTACAAAGCCTTTTTACCATAAATCATGCAGAATTATGAAGAAGATACTCAAAAAAATGCCACAAAGGAGAATTTAATGCATTTGAAGTATCGTTTTTCACATCACTACAGATAATGAATCAGTGATCTCATTGATAAAAAGATGAAATAAAGAAACAGAACCAAGATTTTTTTTTTATCAATAGGAGACAATAACCAACTTTCATTAAGACTAAGGATTGAAGAAAAGTACAAATAAGTAAACAGAAAGAGAGATAAACTCTCTTATCTCTCCCCACAGATTAAAGACTATTACAACTGTGCCCAAAATAACAAGTTTCTACCCGTCCCTTGTTTAGCTAGAGCATCTACCATGGAGTTTGCACTCCTCTTGACTCAATCTATCTTTACTTCCATATACTTTGTAATCCATCTGAATTTCTTCTTTTCATTGCTAAATTTCCATAAGCTCGCCTCTTTACAAAAGCAAAAATATGGATTCTCTTTGAGTATTCTTTTTCTAAAAAATCTCTAGTGTCCAAATAAAACATTGCAAGGAAGAATTCTTTTCAAATATTTCTTTTGCATGTTTTCAAAATTTCATCACTTAAAACATTTAAAGGATGATCAAGTGCCCTCTTTTTTATCATCAAGAACAAGCAAAAAATTATATTGAAATAAAGAAGGATAGAATTCCTGCTTCCCGAGAAACAGAAAAGTAGGGACTAGTACAATGTAGCAAGGCTGGCCACACTGCCACAAAGCATTATAATACTGTTTGCAAATTAGCCCTTAGCTTTGGACCAAATAATGGCCATTACCTAACGGTGGTCCTGCAAATCTGGGATTTTGAGAGGACCAGTTGGGTAGAGTGAATATGGATGCAAGCTTTGGAATATTTATTAATTAATTTATTTATTTTTGTGTGGATTGGCTGCTCTCAGACTCCAATGCACATTCTCAGGTTCCAATTTAATTCAGATCTTGAGACCCCCTTCCTAATCAAATCATCAGCAAGGCTATTTGCCAACCTCGGGTTCCAACTGAATGACCTGTCCAAAGATGAAGACAAATCTTTAGCTTCTCTAGTAATAAATCTAAGGGTTCAAAGACCATGAAAACAGTGATAACGGCCACCTAACCACCAATTTGCATTCAGCTTCTACAAATAAACCACTTATAAATCTTGCAAAAATTCTAGTAGTTTGGCCTTAATTGAATTACCTCTCTATACTGGAACACAAAATCTTAATAAAATATTACCCAAGTGGTATCTAAACAAAGTACCCCCCCCCCCATCCTTCCAACATCCATGGATGAAACACTTGAAAACTTAATAACCATTTTATGATAAATATCTACATGTTAAAGGATCAACGATCATCCTTATTACATCCAGACATTACTTCATTGACAGGTTGCTACAGTTTTTATTTCTCAGAAAACGGTTCATTTTATTCTTCTATAACATTCTGAATTTTGTATTACTATTGTATGCTGTAATAAATAAAGTTACAAAAAGGTTACCTTCTTTATATACATAAAAAATGGCTAAAGCATTTATATAATGCGAAATTACCTGACCTTGGAATCTTATGTATAGTAACCAACCCCAATATTTACTTTGAATAGCCGAGCATGTTAACATGTTTCCATGGGAAGGACCATAACCACATTACCCATAATGGTAAAAATGCGTTTTTAACCATAAACAAGCAAAAAAAAATAGTAATCTTCGACTGCAGTAAGAGCAGTTGAGTACGTAATACATCAACCAACATTAACAAGACCGATTGGCCATCCCATGTAAGCCACCTAATGTGACTTCTTGCCATTTCTCTACTATTCATTGACCTTGTTAAAGTGTCCCTCAATTCTTTCATGACATCCAAACCACATCCAATAGCTACAGTATCACTGATGTGGGAGCAACTAGTTATCATTAAATAAAACCAGGATGGAGCGAAATAGAACATAAGAAGCTATAAAAAAAATAGCATTTAACAAAAAAAGAAAATAAACAAGAATCTAGGACCCTCTGACTACAAAACAACATCATCCAATCTTGAATCATAATAAAAGATAACGTAAAAACAAAGCAACGATTTCTAGAACCAAATATATAAAGCTCAGAAATCCCAAACATCATTCTAGAAAATCCATATCACCAATAATACCAAATAAATCAAACTGAAGAAATATAAAGAAGAAGAAACAGATCTATAAACGAATTGTCAAGGAAACAATAAAATCCGGCTGTGCTCAAAATAGCAGAAGTTCACCTTTCCACACAGACACAGTTCGAATATGGAGCTCTCTTTCTCTGATTTGGGCCCTTCCTACCAGACTGAAACCCCTGAAAATTGCGAATTCACTGGTCAAAATCATCCGAAAAAGAAAACTAGGTTTAGAAAGGTCGAAAACGAAGAAAAAGATTTGCCTTTTCCACGAAACTAGGAAGAAAGCGAGAGTATACCACGTCGCACCTTTTCACAGAGAGAGAGAGAGAGAGAGGGAGAGAAGGAGAGGGAGAGAGAGGATCTTTTTTAGGGTTTGGAATCAATAGAAGAAGTGAAGTGATAGAGAGAAATGGAATAGAAAACTGTCTCCTGCTTCTATTGTTCTTTGGTTCGTCGAGACGAGAGACAATCCCTCTCTCCAATTTTCTGACAACTTTGCCCCTGAATTCGAGTGCCGCCATGCCGTTCTATTTCTACAATTCTACGGTTTCTACCCCCGTTTCCGACAGGCCGGACCCAGGATCCGAACCACTGACTCCTTCTAACGGAATTCGCATCTGCGCTCCACACAGGGCGCCCTACGAACGCCCCACAGCATTTCCCAACCGTGTATTAGGAACATTTTCCATTGAAAACTTCGAGAGATGCTTTCAATGCACGCTGAGATATGTATGTAAGGGGCGTTTGTGGGGTGCAGATGCAATTTCCTTCTAACGGGACCTGGTTTTAAAATTTGGTTGTTTGCTTTGCTGTTCCCAGCCCGGTCCACCTTTACGTGGGTCGTTTGCTAGAAAGAGATTTTAGACCACACCAAAATTTTCCACGTG
The DNA here is from genome assembly GCF_056320005.1 of Nelumbo lutea. Taxonomy (NCBI): domain Eukaryota; kingdom Viridiplantae; phylum Streptophyta; class Magnoliopsida; order Proteales; family Nelumbonaceae; genus Nelumbo; species Nelumbo lutea. Next base: position 92,137,228 of record NC_142687.1, on the reverse strand, counting down.
GCAATTTCTAGTATCATTATCATGTCATGGTTTATTATAATATAAATGACGGGCCCTACGAACGCCCACAGCATTTCCCAACGGTGTATTAGGAACATTTTCCATTGAAAAATTCGAGATGTTCTCAATGCACGCTGAGATATATATGTAAGAGGCGTTTGTGGGGTGCATATGCAATTTCCTTTTAACCGGACCTGGTTTTAAATTTTGGTTGTTTGCTTTGCTGTTCCCAGCCCGGTCCACCTTTACGTGGGTCGTTTGCTAGAAAGAGATTTTAGACCACACCAAAATTTTCCACGTTGCAATTTCTAGTATCATTATCATGTCATGGTTTATTATAATATAAACGACGGGCCCACAGGCCATGTGGAAAAATAAGGACAGATTTATAGATTTGTTTTTGTTTGGTGTGTTAAAAAAGAAATTCCAGGTCAAAGATTCCAGATTCTACTCTTGCACATGACTATACGGTGAGGCCTGAACTCAATCAACAACGATGAACGATGAGTACGAATGAGTGCGAAGAAATCCTCTACAGTTGTACTGGGCCAGTTATGATACACCACCTCAGTTCCGTACATGTGCATGGTGCATCACATGAGGGGATGACCTTGTGGTATATATGCTTGACTCATTACACATGGAGAATTCCTTCCATTTTTCTTAAAAAAAAAATCCTTGCATTTGAACACAAATGCTAGATCAAATTTGGATATAGCGGGATTCATCCAATAAACATGTGAACTAGAAGGTGTAAAAGGCTGCAACTTCGGTCGGGTTGGCCTCAAGGTTGGGTTAGGTTGATGTTCAGGTTAAGATTAGGGTTGATTTCCTAGCCAATTCGATCCAATCTGAACCTAATTCTATAATATATGTCATATATAAATATATGTTATATGATATATAACATATACATACGGTGATTTGTTTAGATGCATGATATTTGTATAAACCCCACCATTTAGTATCATGTATTTTTTTTAAGATAACCACTTCACTTAATTCTAATAAGAAAGACTAAAACCTTAATAACATTATTTTATCTTTTTTTTTTTTTATTCTTCATCTACTCTATGTTGTTTGTCACCTAAGAAAGATCTATCGTAAGTCATAACTCATAATAAACTATAGTCATTTATGACATTTGTTTTTCTGAATTTTGTACCAAAATAACAAAAAAAAACCGTCAACAAACAAATACTAATGAAACATAGGATTAATATATATAGTGAGAGTTGAGTTAACATCTAAAATCGAGAAATTCTATGGAATTTAGTTAGGGTTTAGGGTTAGGATTGGTCGGGTTGAAGGTCAGGCTGGGTTAGGGTTAGGGTTGGGTTAGGGTTGGCCTCAATCCGACCTAACCCGGCCCGACTTGTAGCCCTAGTAAAACAGGTTGTGCCGGCCTACCGGACCGCCCCGTGCAAACCGTGTCGCCCTCTACAAGGATAATTTGGGGATTAGCCCATGGCCCAAGATCGTGTGGGATGGTGTCGTGTCGTGGGCCTAGGCCAAGTGGGCTGCAAGTTGTGTCGAGTTGTGCCACAGGTTGGGTCTTGGGTGTGGGTCGAACTGGCCATACTGTTTTTTTTTTTTTTTACTTTGGAAACTATTTGAAAAAATAAAAAATCTAACAAAGAAATGAAAAAATACTTAACCAAATAAGAAGACAAAGAGACAAAGACTCAAAGTGAATAACAAATTGGAAGAAAAATAGGAATTTTATTTAATTTAAGTTTGAATGATACAAAAGCATACAATGGTTGGATGAAAGAAATATGAAAGTTAGAAAATAGAATTGATGGAGGGTGATTTAGCCCGACCTCATAGCACGGGTACACGTGTGCGTAACCTTGCTCAAGCGGTGACTCGGCGCGATAGCACAGCAGGTGCAGTCGCAACTCAAAGGGAAGGTCCCATCAAGTTCATCTCGAAAACTCGGTGGAATAGACTACTCGTTGGGACCCGCTTGGCTTGCACCACCACCCCAGGGGCTAAGGCACCCCGAGCTACCTCCGAGCTCGGGGTCCCTAACATTTCCTGATATCCGAGCTCCTCCCAGTGGATCTCGAGCCACTTCCCGATAGGAACACACCGATCCGCCTATAGACACCCCGAGGTGAAGGCACCTCGGGCCAGACAGCTCAGCTTAACTTGCTCCAGGCAACTCACCGCTTACGAGATAGCCCGGCATAGGGTATCTCGCGGAATGGTAGTTCGGAATATCGCAGAAAGACCTCCTGTCTGACCACCGTAGCCGACAAATATGGAGGCAGCAACCATATCCCCCGTCAGGCAACGTCATGCCTACCATCTTCAGAAGGTGCTTTACACCTAACAGGCACGTACCCTGCAACGACAGTCCCGGGTGTGCCACCTCAACCCTACCAATAATGGCTGCGGCAGGCTAACAGTGGCGGTTATACCTGCCCTATCAGAGGACAGTGGGGCAGATGTAATGGATTTTTGCTACAAGGAACTTAATATCAAGGAGTACAGGTATGATCAGGATCATCTTCTACACTCGTGCTATCTGCACTCTTAGCCTTCGTCTTCTCCTTGCTTCTCCCACAGAGTACTAACTTAAGCATTGGAGTGTTCCCGCCGGGTGAACCCCCCGAGGCTTCTTCTTCTTCTCCACCTCAAGTATCTTCCCGGAGCCACATGAGTGCCAGCTTGGCATCGTCTGTGGGAATCGCTTCGAAAATCCTTTCTCTAAACTTTCACAGCTCTTTCTCCCTTGAAAACTCAACACTCATGGCTTCCTCTAGCAACATCGGATGAAGCATGGAGATGGATAACTCCGGGGAATAGTCCCAGCTTCCTACTGTCTACATCGGACAGTTCACTGCCCCCTCTCGGCAGATGGGATCCCTAGCCTGAATGCGCCTCTTACAGGGGCACCAATCGTTGCTCCACTCCCTACTACAGTTGGAACAACCTTCACCGAACCCTCAGTTGTGCCCCCAACTGCCAACCTGAACCAACTGGAGAACTTAGTGCAGTGCATGCGGGCCATGCAAGCTCAAATGCAACAGTTTCAGATCTATCAGCAGCATGTGCTACACCAGGTCTCCCAGTACCAGTATCAGCAGCAATTCCCTCAACTGCCTTAACCCCAGCTCCAACAGCTGCAGCTCCCTCCTCGGCACCCAGCCTCGCAGCGAGCTAGGTCTCGCCGTCAGGAGGAGCACCTTTCTTGCCAAGGAGAGGCCCCCTAGAACCCTCTAAGGAGCCAGGCCTCCTCTCGCGGCAGACAAGAAAGACCGGCCACCCCGACCTCACCACGGGCAGCCAGGTTGGAAGGACCTCAGCTCGCCAAGTCCACATTGCCTCAACCCTCCAAGCTCGATACTCCGTTCTTAGAGAATCGGTTCGAGATTCTGGCCGCAGGCTCTAAGCAGGATCCTTCTGTCTGCAGTCATCACCAACGGCCTGAGCTACTTCCTGCGCACACCATCCCAGACAACACAGAAGTGAGCAGTACAAATGCTGAGCCCGCCAAGAAGTAGAGATGCCGCCACCGAGCTCGCTGGTCTGCCACCCACGAGCTGTCCGATCTCGGAGGCAAAGAAGGAGTAAGCTCGAGCGAAGTCAAGGCTCCCATCCTTTCAGTTCAATCCCCATATCTCCCGAACTCCTGGCAGTCCCAATGCCTAAAGACTTCAAGCTCCCCCCTCTTGACAAGTACGATGGGTCATTCGACCAAAATGATCACGCAGATGCACCTGACAAGAGCCAGCGAGTCGTGCATATGTGTGGCCTTCTCCACCACTTTTAGAGGAGCAGCCCGTACATGGTATCGAAACCTGACACCTGGATCGATAAGAAGTTGGGCGTAGTTCGCGCAAGCCTTCACGTCCCACTTCGTCACCAGCAAGCGGTGTCCGCGAACTGAAGAAAGTATCCTCAGCATAGTGTAGAGAGAGGGAGAGTCCATCCGAAGTTATATCAAGCGGTTCAATGATGCGTGCATGCAGATACCGCGTCTGGACCCCGCCGTGTGCATCGCAATAGCCAAGAAAGGCGTGGCGCATAAAGAGTTCAAATGACACATGGTTGTCAACCAACCAGCGACCATAACCGAATTTCTTAAGCTCGCGGACAGGTTCATAGCCACTAAAGAGGAGATCAACCAGAAGGGCGAGGGCGTGCCCGAAAAGAGGAAGAGGGAAGGAAAGCCTTCCAATCAAGGGGATAGCCAAAAGAAAAAGGATGCAGCTCAGGGGGCAAAGCCAGGTCAGTCGTTCTGAGCTCCAGTAGCGGACCGAACTGACTACAACCCATTGAACGTGAAGCGGGCCGAAATCCTGATGGCGATTAAGGATGCCCCGTATGTGAATTGGCCACCCTGCTTGAGGGGGAATCCCAATGAAAGAAATAAGAATCTGTACTGCAGCTTTCACAGAGATCACGGTCATAGCACCGAAAATTGCAAAAACCTCTGCGATGAGATAGAGGAGCTCATCCATCGCGGATATATAAGAAATTTTGTTCATAATAGTAATAATAGTAATAATAATAGTAAAACAGGTCGGCAAGGGGAGCACGATAAGGATGCTCCCGAGTCCAGCGGTAGGTCGGCCGAACAGTCATAAAGGCAGCCTCCGGAAGAGAGGCCGGTTCGAGGCACCATCCACGTGATAGTGGAAGGTTCGATCATCGCGGGTTGTACTTTAGCAGTAGCTTGGACGTCAGTTCGCGAGGCCGCCCGAGAATAACAGAATCCTCCAAAGCGGCCAAGGACGGAGGAGCCAACTTTCTTCATGGAGGATGATGCGCGAGGGGTTCACTACCCCCACGATGACGCACTAGTGATAAAGTTGAGGATCAATGACTTCGAGGTCAGGCATGTACTCGTTGACTTGGGCAACTCGGTAGATATCCTCTTCAAAGCTGCGTTCGACCAGCTTCAGTTGTAGAAAAATGACTTGAAGCCTGCGAACACTCCTTTGGTGGGTTTCAGCGGAAAGGATGTCCGGCCCCTTGGGAAAATAACGGTACCTATGAAATTCGGCACATGGCCTTGCGTAGTTAGATTCAAACACGACTTCCTGGTGGTCGCGACCCCCTCCCCATACAATGCCATAATAGGCCGGCTGATCACCCATGTCCTATGGGTGGTGGTTTCCACCTATCATGTGCGTCGACTACACTGACCTAAACTGGGCTTACCCAAAAGACTGCTTCCCGCTCCCCAGAATTGACTTCTTAGTGGACGCGACCTCAAGGCACAAGTTGCTAAGTTTCTTGGATGCCTATTCGGGCTATAACCAAATCAAGATGGACCCGACGGACGAGGAAAAGACTGCCTTCATCACGAAGTTCGGTCTATACTGTTACAAGGTTATGCCCTTCGGGTTGAAAAACGCAGGGCAAACTTTCAAAGACTTGTAAATAATTTGTTTGTGCCACTAATTAGCAGAAAAGTAGAATGCTATGTAGACGACATGGTCGTTAGAACTCAATTTTCACATGAATTAATACAAGACTTGCATTCTATTTTTGAAATTTTGCGTAAGTTTAATATGGGACTGAACCCAAACAAGTGTGTATTCGGTGTGACCTTGAGCAAGTTCCTAGGGTACATCATTAACCGGTGTGGCATTGAGGCCAACCCGGACAAAATTTAGGCCATATTAGATATGAGACCACCCTGGAAGTTGAAGGAGGTTCAGAGGTTGAATGGCCGCATAGCCGCCCTGAGTCGCTTCATGTCCAAATCGGCGAACCGTTGTCTGTTGTTCTTTAAGGCAATCAAAAGCAAAGGGTTCAAATGAACCCAAGGCTGTCAGCTCACGTTTGACGAGCTCAAGAAATACCTCGCTAGTGTGTCGATCTTAACCTGGCCCGAGGAGGGCGATGTTTTAGAACTGTACCTCTCGGCAAGCGACAAAGTGGTCAGTTCGGTACTAATAAAAGAAGTAGATCGGGTTCAACGACCCATTTATTATGTTAGTAAAGTATTGCAAGGAGCAGAGACGAGATACCTAGAGATAGAAAAGCTAGCATACGCACTGGTAATTGCAGCTCGGAAGCTCTGCCCGTACTTCCAGGCTCACATTGTTATTGTTCTCACTGACAAGCCTCTGAGGCAAGTCTTACTTAAGCCCGAGGTCTCTAGTCGGTTGACGAAGTGGGCCGTTGAGCTCAACGAGTACGATCTTCAGTACTAGCCACGAACTGCCATTAAGGCCCAAGCCTTAGCAGATTTCATAGCCGAGTGCACATTCAGCTCCGAAGTCCCCAGGCCGGTTGAGCACGAGGCTCCCAGCTCGGGTGAGCCCGAAGCTCCCAGGCCGGTTGAGTCTGAGCCCCGTGAGGTAGCAGCCAGTGTGGCATCTCTCCTAGTCTGACCAAGGGCAATGGAGCCGGAATAGTTCTGCACGGCCCAAGTGGCACGAAATCAGAATACGCGCTACGCTTTGAGTTTGCATCTAACAATGAAGCAGAGTACGAGGCATTGACAACTGGACTAGCTCTAGCCAGAGAAGTAAAAGCAAAGCACATCGTTATCTGCAACGACTCCCAGCTCGTGGTCAACCAGGTCACCGACGAGTACGAAGCTCGTGAGCAAACCATGATCGCCTACTTAGCCAAAGTCAGAGAGACTCTGCTCAACTTCCAGTCACACTTTATCAAGCAAATCCCAAGGTCAGAGAACGCTGAGGTCGACGCCCTATCCAGATTAGCTAGCGCCAACGACATCACCATGAAAACTGTGTACATAGAGGACTTGCCTCGGCCTAGTATTCTTGGGGGGGCAGAGGAGGTCGCTCCCGTCGTTCAAGCAGAGCCGAGCTGGATTGACCCGCTCGCGAGCTTCTTGCTACACGGGACCTTCCCTATAGATCGCAATGCAACCAGAAGGGTGCAGTGCCAGGCAGCTAAATACGTCATGATAGATGAACGACTATACCTGAGATCTTACACGCTCCCCTACCTGCATTGGTTGCGACTTATCGAAGCCAAGCTCGTACTCCACGACACTCATGAGGGATTGTGCGGCAGACACTTGGGGGTAGGGCCCTTGCACAGAAGACACTTCGATAGGGGTATTATTGGCCAACAATGAAAGCAGACGCCATCGAGCTCGTTAGGAAATGTGACAAATGCCAGAGGCATGCCAATATTCACCACCAACCCGCTGCCAACCTCAAGTATCTCACCAGCCCGTGGCCCTTTGCACAATGGGGCATTGATCTATCGGGCCATTCCCGCCAGCAACGGGTGGGAGGAAGTTCTTAGTAGTAGCAGTGGACTACTTCACCAAGTGGGTAGAAGCTGAACCCCTTGTAACGATCACAACCCAGAATTTCCAAAAATTCTTTTGGAAGAACATCGTGTGCCACTTCGGGTTACCTCGGGTATTGATTTCTGACAACGGCAAGCAGTTCAAGGACATCAAATTCCAAGACTAATGCCAAGACATGGGAATTCAATAGAATTTTACTTCAGTCGCACACCCTCAAGCAAACGGCCAGGCAGAAGTCATGAACAGAGCCATTGGACCACGGAGAAGACCGCCATGGGAGAAACACCCTTCAATCTCACCTACAGCTCCGAAGCAGTGATTCCCGCAGAGATTGAAGTACCTACGTTGTGACTAGAAGCATACAGTGATCAGACAAATGAAGATTAGCTACGTACCAACCTTGATCTACTCGACGAAGTGAGGGACCTCGCATACATCAGGGCTGCAGCCTACCAGCAGAGAGTAGCTTAGTACTATAACGCCAGGGTCAAGAAGTGGAACCTCCGCGTTGGCGACCTGGTTCTTCATAAGGTTATGGTACCAGAGCTCGACGTTGGCAAGCTCGGGTCCAATTGGGAAGGACCTTACCGAGTGAAACGAGTGCTCAGGGAATGAATGTACGAGCTCAAGACCCTCGAAGGGAAATAAGTACCTCGGGCATGGAATATTGTCAATTTAAGACAATACTATCTGTAAGAACTGAGTAGGCCATGAGTCACTCCCAAAGCCTAAGGGCCAGAATATCGGGCTAACATGACCTCGGCACAACAGAACCCGGTTGCCTCTATGGCAGGGGCAGACTTCGAGACTGGGCCACGAGCCACTCCTCCAGCCTAAGGGCTAAAATGTCGAGCTAATGAAAAGACCTCGACAGCATATAAGACCTAGTTGCCTCATCGGCATAGGCTAAGTGCTTGCAATGCCTAAGGCACAGGCATTTTGGTCGGGAACCTTGTGACGGATAGCTCACCCTGGCATGCAACAAGTTAAACCTGTAAGTGACAACCGGTGCCAGCTTGACCCGGGTGCAGATAGGTCGGGCATGTACCCTACTATGTCACTCACCTCAGTGTGCACAAGGCTACCCGTACTAACAGTTCAGGGCCACGATAGTTGAGGAACCCACACTTCGGGTAAAAGAAAATTGCACAAGTGTTTGGCAAAGTGAAATTTTCACTATGAAGATTTCAATACAAAGCTTTTGTTACAAGAGAAAGAGAAAGAGGAGACTAAGCCTATAAATACAAGGACCAAGCTATTTCAGAGGCTCGTCATCTTTGCCAAGGACTCCCTCGGGGGTAGTAACGGGACCGGCAGCCTTTGCTTCGTTCTCGGTGCCTTCGTCTTTAGAGTCCGGATCATCTGCCGACTGATGCACTATGTCATCAGTGATCCGGGAAGTAGTGATGGCGCTGGTATCCAGATCGGGGTAGAGGTGCCTGATCAGCCACCGGCTGAGCTTGAAGCCCTTGCGGTAAGCCTCAGTCATCACATTGTCAAACTTCGATGACTGAACATAATCAATGACGACCTGCACTTTGGTCTCCTCGAGGGCATCCTAAAAAATCACCGTCTTCTCCTTGATGTCAGATCGGAGGTACTCCACCTCTTGCTCTAACTTTCCTTTGGCCTTTTTAAGGTCCTGCAACTCAAGCTTCAGGGCGTCCCAGTCTGCCCTAAGTTTATCCCGATCCGCCCTGAGGTTGTCCTAGTCTGCTTTGAGATTGTCTATCTCCAGCCTCAGTGCTTCCTGACCGACCTTGAAACCGTTCACTTCGGCCCTCAGTCTATCCTTGTCTCGGGCCAGCTCATTCTTCTCCACCAACAACACCTCAATAAAGCTCTTCTGAGCTAAGGCGTTGTTCTGAAGGTGGTGGATCTGACCCCGAGCTGCCCTTGCTCTTTTGGAGACTACACCGGGGGTTTAGAATGCTTTCACCCCCTGGCTCTCCGAGCTAGACGTCGTCATCTCTGCCGCATGGGCGGACTCCTCGGAAGCCTTGGCAGCAGCATCAGCAGGACAGGCCCTGGCAGTTGTCTCCGCAGGGCGTACCCCAGAGGTAGCTCCCATATCACCCCCAGTGATGGTCTCGGTAGGCTCCGTCGTGGGATTTGCCGCCACCTCGGGGCCCTGAGGCACCATGTCCTCCTCCAAGTTGATGATGGGGTGAGGACGGGGGAGCTCGGGCTCCGGAGCTGGGGCTTGTGAAGGTTGAGCCTCGGCGGAGGCCTGTGGAGATTCAACGTGAGCCTTCTTGTCCACTCGCTTCTTCCTCTTCATTTGACGGAAGAGTCTTTGACCGTCAATCTTCTCTGCCTCCATGGGACTTGCAGTGAAGCTCGGCGTTAGTAACCCCGAAGTAAATTCATGAACAGAAAAGCCGAAGTGAAGAAAAACCTACCCGGGCTCAAACCGGCTGGATGAGCTTCTCCTCATATGTGAAGTCTTTGTAATTCAACCCGAGCTGAGCCAGTGACTAGAGTGCCTTCTTGGTCTTCCCGTCTAGGATGACACCGGGGTCTTGAACGGCCATCCTCTAGTCAGTAGGGAAGGGCCACCCCGTGCTGCTCTGAATTACAAAGTAGTCATGCTTCTAGGCCGGGACTTTGCTCGGGAGCTTATGCATAAGTTTGAAACCCGGGTGGGGAGACGTGTAATAAGACCGTCTGTGGCCGGGGAGAGTGCTTGAAGCACTCTTCTTTATGGCCAAGATTGTACTAAGAATGTCTAGGTCGATGGAGAGAGAATGGTCAAAGCAAAGAAAAATGGACCCAACCACATTCCTTATGGAGTTTGGGTGAATTTGGTCCAAAGTGATGTTAAAGTGCACCAGTACCTCAACAATCAGGGGGTGGAGAGGAAGTCGAAGTTCGGCTATCAATTGCTCCCTGAAGACCCCGATCTCGTAAGGACTGTGCTCCCATGGGAAGTTGTCGGTAGGAAGGCCGTATGAATATTGCCTAGGGAGGTTGAACTTCTGTATGAGGTCCTGGAGCCTCTCCGGGGTCATGATGGAAGGGCCGAACTGATCTGGCACCCGACCTCAGTGGGAGGTGGATGCCAGACGACCCGAAGCCACACGCACATCGGATGGCTGGGCGGCAGAGGAGCCACCCTGAGCCGAGGTACCCACCTCGGGCTCGTTGATGAGACTATCTACATCTACGCCAGATGACATTATGAGACAGAAGGGAAAGAATTCTTGGAAAAGAAAGAGGAGCTCGAGGACTCACCACAGGAAACGCAAATTGAATAGAGGAACGAACCGAGCTAGAAGATCTGAGCCAGGAACCTCAGATGCGAGCTCAACTTTGACGTTGGAGACTTTGTGGTGAAGAAATGGCCAAGGGTCCCCCACTATTTATAGCCGCTGTGCTCGAGCATCAACGGTCACGATCAAGACGATCCAATGGCTCTTAGAAAAATCGGCTAGGGTTCCTCAAGGCGAAATCAGTTTAGCACATTTTTTCACGTCCGCGAAGTCCAAATCGCGTGACATCCGCGTGTAAGTTGAACGCGATCCAAGATCCTTTTAACCGAGCTGGGAACTAGACCGGCCCAGCTGGATGGAACGCATGACGAAGCGGCATAAGTGCCGAAGCCAAATCCACCCGGCGCGACATGAACTCCCCGCACTGGGTCAACACCGCCAACACAGGGAGTGGGGGGCAATTGATGGAGGGTGATTTGGCCCGACCTCATAGCACGGGTACACGTGTGCGTAACCTTGCTCAAGCGGTGACTCTGTGTGACAGCACAGCAAGCGTAGTCGCAACTTGGAGAGAAGGTCCCACCGAGTTCATCTTGGTAGCTCAGCGGAATAGACTACTCGCCGGGACCTGCCTGGCTTGCACCACCACCCCGGGGGCTAAGGCACCTCGAGCTACCTCCGAGCTCAGGGCCCCCTGACCTTTCCTGATACCCGAGCTCCTCCCAGTGGATCTCAGACCACTTCTTTACAGGAACACATTGATCCGCCTATAGACACCCTGAGGTGAAGGCACCTTGGGCTAGATAGCTCGGCTTAGCTTGCCCCAGGCAGCTCGCCGCTTACGAGATAGCCTGGCACAGGGTATCCCACAGAAGGGTAGTTCGGAATATCGCAGGAAGACCTCCTGCCCGACAAATCTGGAGGTAGCAGCCATATCCCTCGCCAGGCAGCGTCGTGTCTGCCATCTTTATAAGGTTCTTTACACCTGACAGGGTACCCTACAACGACGGCTCCGCGCGTGCCACCTCAGCCCTGCTAGTAATGGCTGCGATAGGCTGACAGTGGCGGTTATACCCGCCCTATCAGAGGCTAGTGGGCTGGATGTAACGGAAATTCTGCTACAAGGCGCTTAATATCAAGGAGGACAGGTATGATCAGGATCATCTTCTACACTCGCGCTATCTGCACTCTTAGCCTTCGTCTTCTCCTTGCTTCTCCCACAGAGTACTAACTTAAGCATCGGAGTGTTCCCGCCGGGTAAACCCCCAAAGCTTCTTCTTCTTCTCCACCTCAGGTATCTTCTCGGAGCCACGTGAGTGCCAGCTAGGAGTGACCGGGTCGCGCTACATCAAGAATAAACTAATAAAAACATAAAAAATACAATATAGTTACAAAATGAAAATAAAAAATTATGTTATTAAAAATATCAAATAAATTAAATAAAATTGATGATGTGTGATCTGGATGTTCTTAGTTGTAGAGTAGCTCGAATGTCTGTTGCCAAGTAGATTGCTCGAATTGCAAAGCCAGAGAACCTGGGGTGGCTAACCCGGCAAGGTCACTCCGATGCTTAAGTCAGTAACTGTAATATGTGAGCTAAGAGCTTAAGAAATGAGAGAGCTAGAATGCACTTAATCGCGTGTACCTGGGTCTTGGGGGTTGATGCCCTTATATAGTTGAGCTATCGTAGGTCTCACGAAATGGCTACAGGATCCTCGACCCGCATAGTTGGGATCCGTTCCGCTTTAGAGGGAGAGTAACGTATCAGTCAATGAAGTTTATCATTACCTTCCGATCCGGGCGGGGAGAGGATAAGGCCTGCTGTTACGCGAGGTGATCCCAGGAGGTTCGGAGTCCGTGGAGGAGCTTCTAGAGTTGATTACGTGGCACTTCAATACTCGGGTGTCGAAGTGGCTTTGTAACCGAGGTGCCTGAGCACTCGAGCTCCCAAACTGTTGACAAGGCTCTCCACGCTGAGTTGTCATCCTGCTGGCAGGTCGTGTCCATGTGTCCTTCACTTACTAGGTCGGGCCAAATCACCCCTCATCAAAAATTAAAACAAAATTTACAATAATTTGAAAAATATTCTATACAACTATTGAGTATACAAAAAACATTGACTTCATTATTTTCTCATATTGTTCTTGACTTTGATCATTGTAGGAATTGAAAATGGTGGAGGATAAGGTTACTTATAGGAATTGTTGAATTGGTGTGATGAGAATGGTGGAGGATAGGATTATTTATAGGAATTGAAAATAATTCAATTACCCAAAATACCCTAAAAACTAGTCATTTTTTAGTTGTTGGAAAGGATATATTGGTCATTGTAAAATTATTTATCACTTTACCCAAAATGCCCTCCAAACTAGTTGTTATATAGCTGTTGAGGCATTTGTGTCATTCTTTCTTCCCAAAATCATAATACATAAATACCCCCTTATATAGCTATTTTATAGCTATTGGGGGGTATTTTTGTAAAAAAAAAAACCAAAAAGCTTAAACTAGCCATTGGGGACATCTGATTGGCCCGCTATGGACCCAGGGAGCGCGCCACGTGCCGTATTGGGCCTAGCATGGCCCGCATGCCGTCATACCAAACCGACCATGGCCTAGCCCGATTTACACCTCTATCTGAACCGATTACAACATTGGTATACACATATGAGATTTTCCATATATGCTTTATCTCTCTCTAATAAAATTTTATTATAGATATTCATTTATTTGATAAACGATATGAATGTAAAACAATTCAATTAATTGGTCAAAATATATTAATTTGAATGTTCATTCAACTTCGAATTCAGTTTGGTTGGTATTTTTTAAAGATGCACCAAATATTGAACATAACTGAAACTAGTCTAGGTCTGCTTATTTTTTAATTAAGTACTTATTTTGTTTTTTTTGTCGTACTTATTTTTCAATTATTGTGTGGTTCCACCACTTATTTTAAGTAATTATATGAATAAATGCTTAAAATAAATGATTCCAAACGGGGGCTGAATCATCATCTTCCTACATGGATTTGAATTCAGATATGACCTATCAATTAGGAGCTGTCCACCACATGAACTATGATGTTATTCTTCTAGCAACCCACCTCTATTTTAATTTTTGATTAAAAATATTTTAATTGTGTACTTAACTTCAAAACTTGCGCATTTTTGAATGTAACAAACAACAGATTTGTGGATAGTGCAAAAGGATAAGTTGATACAGTATTAAAACTATTGTGAACAACAAGTTATATGAACACTCGAATACCTGAATAACAAGTAAGGCCGGTGTAGCTATTGGTAAGGGTGTTAATGGACCGGTTTTGGATTGAACCCCATCAAGTCCAAAATCAATTTGGATGAATTGGATGGACCAATAAGACATATTAGATTGGACTAATTCAATCCAAAATATTTATTAGATTGGATTGGGCCTGGTTTGTCCATTGATATAAGGTAAAAGTATGGGTGTCAATAGACCAAATTTGGGTTGAAACCAATCTAAATCAAAACAAACTTGAACAAATTAGATGGTCCCGACATTGAATTGGACCAGACCAAAATGGTCCAAAATATTCATTGAATTGGATTGGACCTAGCCCAGTTATAATGGACTCACATTGTACTGGATTGGATTAGACCAAATCAATCTTCTTGTTACTCAACTTGGCATTTATCATATTGCTCATATGGAGGGAAATGCTCATAGCATTAACTTCTCGCCATTATTGAACCATGGTTTTCGAACAGCTATTGACCTGGATGGTTGGACTGTTTGATCCAGGAATCGTTCAGGCAATTAGTTCCATTTTACCCCAAACTCGATCCCTGACAAAAAATTATTAAATCGGTCAACGACCCATTGACCCGGGCAATCGAATTGTTGGCCCGTTCAATGATTTTTTGTCATTTTCTATTTTTTAATTTATTTTGTCAAAATGGGCCATTCGTTTGGACCAGATGGTCAAATCGTCGACCTAGAGACCGGTGGCCAGAATGGTTTTGGTTTCGAGTCGTTTAATCATCCCCTTAGCCCCTCATTGTAGCAACAATATTTTTTTTCTTGATGTATCCATTCTTTTAAGCTTCGTGATTTGGGATTTTAAAAGCATAAACCTTTAAGCTTATGCAAATATAGCCTAAGTTGGCTCTGAACCCAATACCAGGGATCAAAATATCAACCTGATACCCTCAAGTGGGTATTGATGCATATCAACAAGGTTTTAAAAACTGACCCGGAAACGAAATCGTTCTAGCCACCGGTTTCCAGGTCAGTGGTTCGACTGCCCGGGTTGAACAGTTCAAACGGTTTGCAATTTTACATTAGGGCAAATATTTATATGTTTATACGAGAAAGAAAGAAAGAAGAAAAGAAAGATTGGATGCTCACCAGCGATGATAATGGCAACAACGATATAAGGAAAAGAAAAGAAAAGAAAAGAAAGGAAGGATGGAAGGAGAAAGGAAAAAAAAAGAAAAGAAGAGAAAGGAAAGGAAGGACGAAAGGAGGGAAGAAAAAGGAAGAGGAGGAGGATTGGATGCTCACCAGCGACGATAATGGCAACAACGATGGCGAAGTGGCGGTAACAGACATAGATCTGAGACTTGAGTTCTCAGATCTCAAAGTTGAGATCAATTTTCTCACTCTACAACATTTGTATTATAGTCTTCTTCTTCTCCTCCTCAGTGTGTGTGTGTGTGTGTGTCCTGGATCTTAGATTTGAGTTCATGTCTCAGACTAGATTTCAGATCTAAGGTCCGTGTTTCTCTCCTCTTGCAACCTTTTTAAACTATGAACCACTATATTGGTCAAATGAATTGACGGTTCAACAACCCGAGTTAGGTGTTTTTTGATGAAGTCAATGGTTTTTGACCCAATAATGGATTAGGGGTGAAATAGAACCAGTTGCTTGGATGATTTCCAGGCCGAACAGTCCGACCGTCTAGGTCAACTAGTTGCTTATTCTAATAATTTTTAATTTTTTATAATTTATCATAATTTGTTCATATTTTTCAATATTATTTTGAATTTAATAAATTATATTTTGTGAAATAGTACAATTGAACTCAAAATTACCTAATAGTATATTCTAGGGGTAAAATAGTAAAATTAAGAAATTTCAGATGCTGAAGGTTTGATCCAAAACAAACAACCTTCTTTATTCAGAGCCTCTAAAAAGTCAAAAAGCATCTATGCCTCTTTTCAGATTCCCGATGCAATTAATATCTTTTTAACTTTTCAGATTTCAAATTTCAGATTTATCAAATGCCACCTAAGTAATTTGTCCTTCTTTTAATTAACTTAGACAACAACCCCTTTCTTTTAGACAACAATTATAACTACGTGGGAGGTAAGAAATCTTTTCACTTCCTTCCTATGTGGTTAGGGCATAAAGAATGCAAAGCCATTGTTGATAGGTGTTGGCAAGAATGAGTTTGGTAACATTCATAAAAATAAATAAATAATTAATTAATTAAAAAAAAATCGAGGATTTGGAGGAAGCCATTGCATTGAAACAAAGTGACCCTCTTTAGGTTCTAATAAGGATGAGATTAGCAGGTTAATGAGTAAGCATAATCAATGGCTTAAGTGAGAGGAATGATTGTGAGCTTTGGCTTAATGAAGGAGATAGAAATATGTGATTCTTCCATCAGAAAGTTAGATATAGAAGAGGATGATGTAGCATTGAATGGCTAAAGAAGGGCAAAAGAACTTGGATTTATAAGAAGGAAGGGAATTGAAAATTGCTTTAAGAACAAAATCCTTTGAGTGGGACGAAGAACTTTCAACCCCAACTCTCTGGACGAACTTATAACTCCTACTTTCATAGGAGATGATCAGGCTAATCTACTTGTTAATCCCTTGATAATTGAAGTAAAGAGTGCCTTCTTTCAAATGAAACCCCATGAAGCACCATGACTAGATGGCTTTATAGCCTTTTTTTACCAAAAATATTGGGAAGTCTTAAGGGAGGATCTTGCTTGGATGGTTCAACACTTCTTCACTGGACAGAAAATTCTCAAAGAATAAAATAACACCAATTTAGTCTTCATTCCCAAGAAAATAAGAGCAGAGCTTGCTAATCACTACAAACCAATTATTAACTTGTGCAATGTACTATATAGGTCAATTGCAGAAACCCTAGCTAATAGAACAAAGCCATTAATTTTAGCCAAGAAATCAAGCATCCTATATTGAAGGAATACATCGGATAATATAAATTTTAGCCAAGAATCATTCATAAATTCAAAAAAAAAAAAAAAAACAAAGAGGGAAAAGAAAGATGGGTTGCTTTAAAATTGAACATGACAAAAGCTTTTGATAGAATGTGGTTGAATTTTTTTAATAGAAGTTATGAGGAAAATGGGTTTTGCGAATCAATGCTGTAATCTTACCTATCAATGCCTCTGTACTACATCCTTCTCAATAAAACTAAATGGTAGCCCATGTGGTTCCTTCTTTACTAAATGAGGTTTCAGGCAAGGGGACCCACTTTTCTCTTATTCATTTTATAATTAGCATGCAGGTTTTATTTGTGTTGCTTACAAAAGAAGAGGTTTAAGGGAACTTGGAAGGAGTTAAAATCATAAGAAAAGCACACCTGGTTAAGGGTGTTAATGGACGGGTTTTGGATTGGACCCCATCCAGTCCAAAATCAATTTGGACGGATGGATGGACCAATAAGATATATTGGATTGAATCAATTCGGTCCAAAATATTTATTAGATTGGATTGGACCTGGTCCGTCATTACAAATTTATATTGGATTGGGTTGGATTAAGCCAATATCTAGTCCATTGACATAATAAGAGTTCCTCCTATAAAGAATTTGTTTATAGAGTTGAGTTGAGGTTAGAATTAGTTTATAGAGTTGAAAGCAGTTGCCCAAAGTATTCTTGTTTGTTGCGTGTTGACTAATGTTGTTCAAACTTGATCAACTTTATAGAAAATTTTGGTGTAAGGAGTGTAAAAACCAAAGTTTTGGTCTCGACATTACATGGAAGAAAAGTTGCAAAAGGAAGGATAGGGGAGGACTGGGTCTTCAACTGTCACAAGCAAGGCTTTATTTGCAAACATGGAAATTCCTTAACACTGTGTTACTGTGTCTGTTTTGAAGGAAAAAGTAGGGAAAGGAAAGAAAAAGCATAATGAAACTAAAGGAAGAGCTAAAGAGTAATCTCAGTTGTAAAATTGGTACGAGAGAAGGTTAATGTGATAAATGACCCTTTGGTACCTTGGACAAGCAATCATAGACCCTCCTTCAATCTTGAATTAAACCAACAAGACTTACCCTCTAACCTCAAAGTGAGGATCTGCTATTACAATAGAAACACAATCACACCTCTCTTTCAAATGCATGTTCTCAAAAGCTGTGTGGCTACATTCCCAAGTTGGTGTCCACCCTAAAGCTTTTCTTCAACACAATTTCATATATATATATATATATATTTTTCTGAATGGTGGTATGAAGGTAGAAATAAAGCACATGAAAAAGATCTAGCGGGTAGCAAACCTAAAGGAGATAATAAAAGGATTTGAAAGTGTCTCTAATTTGAGAATAAGTCTAGAAAAGAGCTGCATAGTGGGTATAAATTTGGAGGTAGGGGAGGTCGAGGCTATTGCGGAGTGTCTTGAGTGTTCCACCTCTGCTTGGCCTATGTCATATTTAGGGCTTCCTTTAGGGGCAAATCCTAGGGAGAGTAGATTTTGGACCCCAGTGATAGAAAAGTTTGAGAAGAGATTAGCCTCATGGAAGAGGAACTATATCTCTTTAGGAGGGAGAATTACCCTAATAAGAGCTACCTTGGCTAATTTACCTACCTATTATTTGTCTTTCTTTAGGATACCAGTTAGGGAAGCCAGAAAATTGGAGAAGTTGATGAGAGACTTCTTATGGGAGCTGGGACAAGAAAAAATGATCACTTAGTTAATTGGGAAATTGTGTGCAGAAGTAAAGAAGAGGGGGGCTTGGGAATTGGGAGGGTAATTAGAAAGAATCAAGCTCTGTTAGGGAAATGGTTGTGGAGATGGCCTTTGGAAAGAGAGAGATTGTGAAATGAGGTGGTGGGAAGGATTCATGGGAGGTCAGAGAACGGATGGGATGCTGGTGTATCGAGGCAAGTTAACCTAGCAGTACCGTAGAAGGCTATTCACAACACCCTTCCTCAATTCCTCAATTTTATCAGGTATGAAGTTTGTTTTGGCAACTCTGTTCTTTTTTGGGAGGATATTTGGGTAGGAGACTCACCGTTAATGGACCTGTTCCCTTCATTTTTTTTCTATTTCTTTGTACAAAAAAGAGGTGGTCTCAAAATTTGTTTCACCTTTGGGAACACCCTTAGATCCTACTTGGGATTTTGGGTTTTGTAGAGGACTTAAGGATGCTGAAATTGAGTCTCTTTCTATTTTGCTTGGTTGTCTTAATCATGTTTGTTTGGATCCCTCCAAGTTAGATAAGAGAGTTTGGACTCCTAGACCCATTGGAACCTTCTCTTGTGCTTCTTTCTTCAAGTCCATCTCTCAACTTTCTTCTCACCAACCCTTTTCGTTTAAAGAAATTTGGTGCAGGGCAGTCCCCCCAAAAGTTATGGCTTTTTGTTGTGAAGTATTCCATGGGAAAGTAAACATTTTAGACAACTTACAAAAGAGAAGATCTTTTCTCTGTATTTCTCCTAATTGGTGTATCCTCTGTAGAGCTCACGGTGAGGATTGTTACCATCTACTAGTATCTTGTCCCTTTTCTATAGACCTTTGGGCTTGGCTACTTTTGTTATTTGGGGGTAGTTGGAGTCTACCAGCAGAAGTTCACATGCTCTTCAACCATTCTACCTTTTATTGGCCTACAAAAATAGGGAGAATTATGTGGAGATGTGCTCGTGCTGCTTTGACTTGGACTCTTTGGGAAGAAAGGAATCTCAGAATTTTTCAAGACAAGGAAAGAAACAACCAAGATTTGAAAGACTGTTTGTTAAACAGGGCAATACATTGGCTAAAGACCTTGGAAATCTTCCATCAATTCTCCTTTAATGACCTTTGGAGAAATTGGTCAGCAGTAGCAAGGTGCTCATCTTTAAAGGACAAATCAATTACAAGTTGGTCTCCTCCACCCGAAGGCTCAATAAAGTTGAACTTTGATGGAAGCAGCATGAGTAATCTAGGATTATCCATAGTGGGGGTGCTTTGAGAAATGAGAAGGGAGAGATTTTGTTGCTCTACTCAGGTCCCTTGGAAATTGGGAACTCCATCAGGGCATAACTCTTAGCTGTTGTACAAGGGGTGCAATTTGCAAACCACCTGGGGGTACAACACCTAATAATCGATGGGGAGTCCAAAGTGGTGGTGGGTTGGTTAAAAAATTCTGAAGAGGCTATGTGACGATACAAGAATGAAATGAAGAAATTTAGTTGGTTGACAAGGAATATGTTGGTCACTGTATAGTGGGTGGGGAGATCAGCAAATACCTTGTCAGATGTGTTAGCTAAGCAAGGGGTAAATAGGAAAGAATTATTTTGGGCTCAGTTGTGATTATTGTTTTTCTTTCCTAGTTTACTTGTAAGACTCAAGGAGGGGCTGCAGCTCGTGCTTCTCATTGGGATGATGTATGAACGCACTCTAAAGTTGCTTTTGAATCAATAAACTTAATACTATTCATAAAAAAAAAAAGATCTAACTAGCAAGAATTCAGGCCAATTTGTGAAGCATATGGGATGTGCACAATGAAGTTTTATTCAAAGGGAAAACTCCACCATCATGAGGTCTACATCAAGAGGCAGACCAATATTACCCTTTCCCCTTTAGATGCCAATCTATTTGACTATCATGAGAGAATAGAACCCTCCAATATCATAAACGGGCAATGGTTTCACAACCACTCTTATACCTTTGTGATAGTTGATGGTTCATGGGACACTATGCGTGCACACACACACACACACACACAAACAACAGTAGCAAGTCATTGTTTATCCTCTCACCATTTTGATACCCTTATTGCAAGGCAACATTGCATGACAAACGCATCCAGTGAAGCTAGACTAGGCAATTGGGTTGGGTCAAGACCCTTCAGGTTGGGTTGTCAAATGATAGATCCTAATCCTAAATGTTCAGGTTAGGATTGATCCATGGGTCAATTCGGTTCATTCCACAAAATAATTGCAATTTAAAAAAATAAAGAAAAATTACATGAAAAATGCCAAAATAAAAAAAAAGTCTTAAAATTCTAAATATAAAATAAAAAAACTTGAACATTTAACATATTAAAGAGTAAACAATAAAAAGTAAAGACTGAATAGAAAAAATTAAAGAGTGGAAACTTCTAACAATGCATAAATAGTCCCAATTAGACTTAACAATCGGGTCAGCAGGTTGATCCATGACCCAACCCAACCCAATTTTTTCGGCTTAGGTCGAGTTGGGTCATTCTCACATTCAAGTAGCTAAATATGAGACCCTAACTCTATTTTTTTCGGGTTGGGTTGAGTTGGGTTCAATGGTTGGGTCAACTTTTTGCCAAGTCTAAGTGAAGCTAAACTTCGGGTGATCGTCAGAGGTTTACGTCTTCTAGCCTCAGGGAGAATACTAATGGCTATCACTTTTTTATGCAGAAGAAGCTTTGAAGGCATTAGAGGAAGCAAAAGAAACATTAGCTAGAAGGATCAACATCTCATAGATTACAATAAGTAAATGGTAAGTTTTTTTTTTTTTTTTTTTTTTTTTTTTTTTTTGTAAATTTGTCAAAAACTCACCATGAGTTTTCAACATTTCTCTTAAATTCACAACTTTTCCAAACGTCTAAAACTCACCATGTCATTAAGTTTTTATTTTCAAAAACTCACCTTCCGTTAATGCACCGTTAATGTTTCTTAACAGAGGTGTCCACGTCAGTATAAATAACAACTTTTATGACCAAATCACCCTTGAATGGAAAGTTAGAGGAAATGGGTCTTTTTCATATTTTTTTTTTACATTTTTAGTGTTTTGTTATAATTTCTAATGTTTTTATAATTTCTGTTTTTTTACATTTTTCTATTTTCTACAATATATAAAATTTCCTGTATTTTTTTACTAATTTGCAATTTCTGCATTTTTCTATACTTTTAGGTGTTTCTTCTACAATTTTTATTTTCTGATTTTGTTTTTCAATTTCTATAGTTTTGTGTGAAATTTCTATAATTTTTTATGTTTTTGAAATTTCTATGTTTTTATGTATTTTATATTTGAGAATATTTTTTGAAAATTTCCCTTTTTCATGTCTAAATATTAAAATATATGTATATAATTTATATTTTTCTATGAAGGTTAAAATGGTAATATATTAACAGTCGTTAGTCTCTTTAACATCAAGTTAGTGATATGGGGGTTAGACATTTTAAAAAGTTATTGTGAATTGAAGAGAAATGCTGAAAACTCATGGTGAATTTTTGACAATTTTCCTTTTTTTTGATAAAACTATGCTTACGTATGTTAATATGGTTGATGTTACAGTTGCTCATGTAATGGTAAAAAAAAAAAAAAACTAGGATATGTAAATCTTTTGTTTATTTTATTAAACCCCCACTTTTATTACTAGATTAGCTTCATCATATATTAGGAGGTCCACTGTGCGTCCATGATGTTTTTAGTGGTTCATCTTTCTTTGCAGGAAAAGAAAAGCCCAATTTTAGGTTTTATGCTTTGGGGCCTAAAAGCATATTTACTCAAAATTGTTATGGCTGTGGTTGCAGTGCAATTTTATTTGCATTAGTACAAAGGTATGGGAGTGTAAATGGAAAAAAAAATTCAAATTTTATTTTTGGTTACACTTTATTTTGCTTTATGTTTTAATTTACTCCATTTGTATTGCAATCAAACAAAAATAAGCTAAAATTTGAAATAAAAATAGGTCAGAAATTACACTCAAATCATTTGCACTGCCATAGTTTTGCATCAGTGCAAATTTATTTGCATTGCAACCAAACACAGCCTATGTTTTTAAAATTGATTCTTATTAGGGGTGCAATTTTTCTGAGTTAAGGTTGGGATTTTGTCAAAATTTCAATAGACCCAACCCGAAACAATGTAAACTGTTAACTCGGGCCAACCCGACTTGCACCCCTAATTCTTATCAAATGTTTTAAGCATTTTTTTTTATTTCAATTTTACACAACCCAAAGCTAAAAAACAAAATCTTATCCTAGACTCAACCCTAAGACCTAGACCTTAGGCTCAAGCCTAACCCAACTCAAAGTTAACGCTTGAATTTTACCAGCCTAAGCCCAATCCAAGGCCCAACTCAGTTGCTTTTAGATGGATTGATCAGGTTAGAGAAGTTTCCTGTTGATATTTTGCACTTACGACTTTTGTTTAAGTTTTACAGTCAACCTTAAAAAAAAAAATGTGTAGAAATAGCATGGTTATTTGTACATGCTTTATGCATACACTGAAGTGTGGATAATAATGTCAGTAACTCCACATTCATACATAACCCAAGCTAAGGTCAAGCACGAAACTTGAAGTCCAGGCCCAGCCTTAAACATCAATCCCAGTCCATACAGAAGCACAGGTTAGATTGAATTGGGCTTGGGTTGGCTGGACCCAATTTGCAAACCTTGTCTTCAAGGCAGGATTTGAGTATTTTGCAACAACTCTAACAATCCAGGTTCACAGTACTACCGGTATAAGATAGCTAGGGGTGAGCATTTGGTTTTTCAGTTTAAACCGAATCTGTTTGCTACTCTCGATCTTTCCTATGCATTTCTGCAAGTGCATCTGAAATTTACACTACAAAATTTAAGCAAAGCACTTAAAAACTGAAGAATCCGGTGGCTAAAAATTTCCATAGTCCAGATTCAATGACTAACAAAAATACCAGGAAGAACTGAAGATTAAAAGGGAAAAATAGAAAAAAAAAAAAACTTGTACTTAGAAATTCCAATGACTAAGAAAAAAACAGAGAGGGAACTAAAAAGAACCAAAAAGCTAAAGATTAAAGAAGACTGGTCGGACTCTATCACTTGCTGCTGGAAAAGTTAGTTTGTTAGATGCTGGACCTTGGAGTAGTGGAACTGGAACTCGTAGTTTGCTGCAATTTTGCTTGCTCACCGTTGCAAGGAATTCAGGGCTTTAGTCTTTAGAGGTTAGAGGAAGATGAAGGTTGATGGTCAAAGTCTAATAGGTTTTGGCCTAAGGCTAGTAACCATTGGGCTTTTCACTTTATCTGTATATTTACCAAGTTACCCCTAAAAGTTCTGTTTTTGGGTTTAGACCAAAGGTGGGCTTTGGATTATATCTGCATGTTTACTCCTACCCACAGCACAATTTGGTTATTCGGTTTCAACCGAATTATGCTCACCCCTACCCACAGTATTAAATATTTATAAATAAAAAATAATTCAAAAATAAAATTGACCTGAAACCCATTGTCTGGGTTGACCTAAAAATTTAATCAAACAATTCAATCACCATCGGATCAATGACGATTTTAAAACCATGGTATAAATCATGTGAATAATTGCATTTTAAGTATACATAGATAAATGTTGATCTAAAAGAGCCACATTTAGGGTTAAAAATTTTAACTACCAGGAGCCCAAGATTCAAAATGAAGCTGAATCCCTTGAAAATGTCAAATCATATGACTAACACCTTGACTTCTCAAGATGCATCCATACTCATCTCTTGGCCTAAACCCAACTAAGAGCAGAGAATTCTTTCAATTCTTGGTTTAGGTTTAAGAAACAGGCTGTGCATTCAAATCAGATGATCTAACTGTCGATCTGAAAACCAGTGCCTAAAATGATTTCGATTCTGAATCAGTTTTTAAAACATTGATTATTACTTTTACTCAATTCCTTTTTTGTTTCGCAACTCTTTGAACCCCTTCAACTCGTAATAAATCACTTATTATAATGTAAATAAGCCACACCTTAACAAGGTTTTTATGTATAATAGGCTGAAGTTATTACTATCCAGGTTACTAGTTGATCCAGGGAGAATTTGTGAGTCGATCAATTATTCCAAGTTATACAATTCATTTTGTGGACCTAATTATTGTTTTTTTTTTCTAAAAGAATCCAAATAAGTCTATTCATTTTTGTGGAATGATTTTTGACTTTTCCACCACAATTCTATCATTTTATGGTGGTAAATGAATTATGTCATGATGTATCCAACACTCCACTAACCTTTTCCTTTCTTGTTTGGTGATGGGCCACCTCTTCCTCCAACCAAGAAAAATATGTCTACTAACCATTCCCATTGAGTACATAAGCTTTGTTTCACACTTTCACATTACGGAAAGCTCCAATCATGTCCACATCCTATGAACTAAGGATTTGGATGTTGAAATTTGAAGAAAAAGAAACAAAAGGTGAGTTAGAGTTAGACCCTTTTCTCATCCGGATGCATTGAATTATTAGTTCATTCACCAAATCCTTCAAATTATTGAGCCTTTAAGAAACTCCACAAGTTAAAAAGCAGCACCAATTAATGCACCAACTATATCATCCCTCCTTTCATATTGAAGTGTTACTACTCCCTATCATGTCTCTTGTTGGCCACTCTAATCAATCTAGGGAGTGTTTGGTAGTGGGGTCTCTATAAAGTGTTGTGTGTGTATTTGAATCTATTGGACATACTTTCTTTGGTGGTTAAAATCACATAGTTTGAACCACACCACACTCCATAAGGTTCTCTGCACTGTGGTGTGGATGCAATGTCAGCAAAATTTTAAGCAAAACATTTCTGGCAAGTGCTCAATTTTATTTCATTGTTCAGTGAGAAATATTGTTGAGAGTTTTCTTTACTTTTCTTGCCACCATGAATGGAGGAAATGGTGCTTCTCAAATGACTATTGAGAAGCTTGTTGGCACAAATTACAAATATTGGCGTTTGTGTATGGAGGCTTA
Source organism: Nelumbo lutea (assembly GCF_056320005.1). Lineage (NCBI taxonomy): Eukaryota > Viridiplantae > Streptophyta > Magnoliopsida > Proteales > Nelumbonaceae > Nelumbo > Nelumbo lutea. The sequence goes on along the minus strand of NC_142687.1, from coordinate 92,111,876 downwards.
CCTTCAAGGACAAGATCTGTGGGATCTTGTTTCCGGCGATGATACACTTCCAGAAGATACTCCATAGCTTGCCGATGCTAGACGAAAATGGAAGATAAAGTGTGGGAAGGCTCTGTTTGCGCTCAGAACATCGATCAGTAAGGAGTACATTGATCATGTTCGTGAGCTTGATTCTCCGAAGGAAATTTGGAATACTCTTGAAAGATTATTCACCCAAAAAAATGCAATACCTTGAAAATAAGCTTGCTTATTTAAATCAAGGTAATATGTCCATTTCTGATTATTTCATCAAGGTCAAAAATGTGTGTGCAAAAATTTTAGAATTGGACAGTGAAGAACCTATAAGTGATGCAAGGTTACGGTGCTACCTGAATCGCGGTCTGAGAAAAGAATTTATGCCTTTTATCTCATCTATTCAAGGGTGGACGAATCAACCATCAATTGTTGAGTTGGAAAATTTATTATTGAATCAGGAAGCCTTGGTGACACAAGTGTGTAGTAAGTCTCCCTCTGATGTTGAAGATGCACTTCTTATCGAAGACAAGTCGAAGTCAAAGCATGCTTACAGGCCCTCATCAAGCGGTGGTAAGCAGCAAAAGGCAGAAGGGGAGCAATCAAGAAATTCCAAGCTAACATGTTTTCGGTGCGGAAAGGTGGAGCACATAAAGTCAAATTTCCGTGCAAAGATAATGTGTAAAAGGTGCGGAAAACCTGGACATATTAAGCCAAACTGTCGCGTTAAGCTTACAACATCAGACGTTAATGTAGCACATGAAGCAAAAGATGTCGATGAGCTGAAATGGGACAATTGTCTGTTTATTGAGGTGATAAATCAGCCTAATAACATTGCTTCTATTATGCATCAAAATGAAAGAAATATAGATGCTACTAGTTGCATTGATTATGAGAAGGACTGGATTATTGATTCGGGCTGCTCACACCATGCCACTGGAGATGCTACATTACTCTCCGATGTTCGTCCTCACTTGAGAAAGCGAGTGATTGTGACTGCTGACAATTCATTACATCCTGTGATAAAAGAAGGAAAGTTCAGAACTGAAAATTCGAACAGTGAAGGTCTTACTCTTGAAGATGTGTACCAAGTACTGGGTTTAAAGAAAAATCTTGCTTCAGTCTCTCAAATCACTAACTCAGGAAGGTATGTGCTGTTTGGTCCAGACAATGTTTAGATTCTTAGTAACCTAAAAGGTGTTGATGCTGATGTTTTATTTACTGGAACAAAGAGAAATTCTTTGTATGTTTTGTCTGCAAGTGAGGCTTATGTGGAAAAAACAAGTCAAAACACTAGTGTCTCACTTTGGCATGCTCGTCTTGGGCACATTGGCTACGAGCTAATGCAACAAATATCAACAAACAAGTTGCTTGGAGGTGTCCCTTTCTTTAAAACAGTACATTCAGATGTTGTATGTGCTGGTTGCCAATATGGAAAGTCGCATCGTCTTCCATTCCAGAAGTCAATGAATCGTTCATCCGCTATGTTTCAGCTTGTGCACTTTGATCTTATGGGACCAACCAGAACACCAAGTTATAGTGGCTACCGTTATATGATGATTATTGTGGATGATTACTCTCGGTACAGTTGGATGTACTTCCTAGAGAACAAGAGTGAAGCTCTTACCAAATTTCTGCAGTTCAAGATGATGGTGGAAAGGGAGTTCGAGTAAGCCATAAAGTGTTTACGTACAGATAATGGAGGAGAATTTTTGTCTCAAGAATTTTCAAAATTATGTGAAGAGCATGGCATCCAACGACAAATCACGTGTCCAAATACCCCACAGCAGAATGGGGTTGCTAAGCGAAAATTAGCCCATCTTACATCAGTCACATTGTCTTGGTTGCATGATAAGAATCTTCCTCGAGAGCTATGGGCAGCAGCTACGCAATGTGCTTGTCATGTAATTAATCGATTGCCTCCATGGTCAGGTACATCAAAATCACCTTTTGAGATGATATACAATAAGAAGCCTGATGTAAGTTATTTTAGAGTTTTTGGTTCTCTCTACTATGTCCATGTACCTAAACATAGCCGAACTAAGCTTGACCCAAAAGCAAGAAAGTGTTTGTTTGTTGGCTATGATGCTTACAGGAAGGGATGAAGATGTATGGATCTAGACTCTAAGAAGATTGTTGTTTCCCGTGATGTTGTCTTTGGTGAAGTCTCTACTGTATATCTAGCTTTTTATCATGGAGGAAATTCTGAACTTGTGCCACTTACAGATTCTAGTCTTGAGTCAATTTCTACTGAATTCGATTGTGGTGAAAGGGGGAGTTTGGAGCTCATATCTCATAATAGTCTGTCACCATGTGAAGTTACACTAAGAAGGACGTCAAGGCAAAGAAAACTTCCCACTCATTTGCATGATTACGAAGTCCAGTTCAATCATTGCACTGTTGTTTCGTGTTTTATGGTGGAAGACACATTTGAAAATGAACCCACATCCTATCACGAAGCTCATGGGAAGCCTGAATGGGAAGGTGCAATGAGAGATGAAATTGCAGCCTTGATGAAAAATTCTACCTGGGATCTAGTTCCTAAACCCAATGATGCCGATGTTCTTACTTGTAAATGGGTTTACAAGTTAAAGAAGGCAGCAGATGGCACAATTGCAAGACACAAAGCACGCTTGGTTGCTCATGGTTTTTCTTAGCAATATGGTTTGGACTACGAAGATACATTCAGTCTTGTTGCAAAAATGGTTACGGTACGTATTGTCATCTCATTGGCTGCTAGTCGAGGTTGGACTCTTCTACAATTCGATGTGAAAAACGCTTTTCTTTATGGTGATCTAGATCGTGATATTTATATGGAGCAACCACAGGGGTTTGTGTCGGAGAAGTTTTCTAATTATGTATGCAAACTCAAGAAAGCCCTCTATAGTCTCAAACAAGCACCTAGAGCTTGGTACGGGAAGATAGCCGGGTATCTCTTGTTTTGTGGTTTTCATCCTTCAAATTCTGACCCTAGTCTCTTTGTGAAAATAAAAGCATCATTGTCCACCATGATTCTTTTGTATGTGGATGATATGATAGTTACAAGAGATGATACATCAGAAATTATGCACCTTCAAGAAGAGTTGTCTATTCGTTTTGAAATAAAAAGCCTGGGTGAAGCTCACTGTTTTCTGGGTTTGGAATTGGAAAGATCAAACAGTTACTTTCTTTCACAAAAGAGATATGCTGCAAGGATTTTGAAGCGGTTCGGTATGGAAAATGCAAATTCTACAACTACTCCTATGGATCCAAGTTGCAAATTACAGAAGGATGAAGGAGAGCCTTTGAACGAAGTAACCGAGTACCGCAGGATGGTGGGAAGTTTATTATATCTGACGATAACTTGGCCAAATATTACATACCCAGTGGGCGTGGTGTCTCAGTTTATGGAGCGACCATGCACTGGTCATATGGCTGCTCCAAAACAGATATTAAGGTATGTAAAGGGAACTTTGGATTATGAGTTATTGTATCGACGTCAAAAGGTATATTCTCTACAAGGCTTTGTCGATGCCGATTGGGTTGGAGATATCAATGATAGACATTCCACTTCAAGTTATCGTTTTAATACTGGTTCAGCAGTTATATCTTGGTGCAGTAAGAAGCAAAGCACGATGGCATTGTCAAGTGCAGAAGCTGAATATGTCGCAGCCACATTGGCTACTCAGGAGTGTATTTGACTTGTAAGACTTCTTTATGATGTATGTGCAGCCACAAACTCTCCTATTTCTATTTTCTGTGATAACGAAAGTGCCACCAGACTTGGTGAAAATCTTGTGTTTCACGCCCGTACAAAACATATTGCCACTCACTATCATTTTGTTCGGGAAAAGGTGTTAAATCAAGAAATTGAGTTGCGTGCCATACGTACAACTGAGCAGGTTGCAGATGGTTTTACCAAGGCTCTCTCTAGTGCTAAGTTTGAAGAATTCCAAACAAGACTTGGTCTTATTGATCGAGGGAATGCACTAAGGGGGAGTGTAATGAGTTAGTGCATCCCCTGTTATTTGGAGTCAGGAGTTTGAGTCAGTCAAATTTGTTAGTTTATAGATTTTCATTTGAATTTTTCCTTAGCCATGTTTTGTCGTTGTTTGTTTTGGTCAGAGTCAATTAAGTGAAAATAGGAGTCCACTAAGTCTTAGTTGATTGAGAAATATTAGGAAGTAGTTAGATTTATTTTTCTTATAAATTAGAGTCCTGTAAACTCAAGTACGGCAGAGTGACTTGAGTTTTTACTTCCAGAATATATTTCCTGTTCTCATTGAGTAATAAATATAAATTTTCTGTTCAGTTCTTTTGTTATAGAGTGTTGATTAATATGGCTGGTTTTGTTTTTGAAAACAAAAATAATCACATTAGCAAATACAATACAATTTTATTGATGTGGCAATTAGCCATGAGTCTGGATCTGCTGACCACAATGCATTATTGGCCACATTCATCCAGCTGCATGTTGAGAATATTGGCGATATAAGATACAACTGATGCTCCAGATGTGCAAATGGGTGAACGTGGCCAGCAATGCGTTGTAATTAAAACCCAAACTAGTTAACCATATTGTCCAACACCTTCTAAAAGGGGTATGCATTATTTCAGAACCAAGCAATCCACAGAATATTCCACAGTACAGAACACCTCCCTAGAGGTCCAAAAGGTCCATCTCCGGGCGGAGCATTTCTAGTGTATTCTTAAACCCAGAAACATCAGTAATAAGAACAAAGCTAAACAGTAAGACTAGTTAGGCTTACCAGTTACTAATTAAAGAGTTTATTATGAGTAGAGAGAGCATAACAACTAGGAAAGATAAGTCAAGGATTAGCTCCAAGATAACAACACTCATACATACATCCATCCATTCCTTACAAATTAATGTGGTTGCCACTTGTTGCATTCATGACTTTTCTTCAGCTACTCTTCCAACTTCCTCACCAACTCTCACTTGGGTATTTACATTAAAACCACTACACGCTTGTATTAACAAGCTTATGCAAACCACCCCTCCCCCTTCAAAGCCCTGTGCATTGGTTGAAAAATGACAAATTTCTACTTCATTGCTGCAATAACTGTTGAACCTTCCACCTGCAACATTACCCAAAGGATTCTTGACATTAGTAGAAGAAAATGAGAACAATTTTGGTGCATTGTATCTAATATTCATTAATCTAGTAAAATTAACTAAGGTTATGTTTGATTTAAAGGAAAAAGTAGGGAAAAGAAGGGAAAGATATGAAACCTATACAAGATTTGTTAAGGTTTTCCTACATTCGCTTTCCTTTTTCTACCTTTTCCTTCAAGTCAAACACAGCCTAAAAGATTGCGTTTTGTTTTTTATATTTCTCACCATGAATTTGGCACCCCAAATCTCTTCCTCCGCAGCTGGGATGGCAGTGATCTTGTTCTTCGGGTTCTCAAAGCTTCTGATCTCTCCCAGTGCGGTAGAGTAGAAGCATCCTGTAATTCGTTCATGGCAAAAACAATCAGAATTAGAGAAACAAGAAATCCAATCAAAAAAAGAAAAGAAAAAGCAAGGCTCCGATAATAGATTCCTCTAGATGAAGCACTGGTGCCCTTGACATGTTTTTGAAAGCAAAAACTCTGCAAGCACGGAATCTAATTGCACATTGAGAATATCTCCTGTACACGTATTTTAAATTCATGAGAAGATGTTCTCAATGTATGATTGAATGTTCATGCCTGCAAATTATTCAATACCTGTCATATAAAATAGAAGAGATGTTCCAAATGTGCGGATGGATGAATATAACCAGCAATGTATTGTATGTAGTCAGTAGATCCGAACTCTTTCCAAATAGGCCAATGTAACATAAAGATTAAAGAGTAGGGATGAAGATGATTACCCTGAGGGAATGATGCAAGAGACTTGCCACATGCACCTTTGAGTAAATTGGCGTCATCTGCAAAGGCAACGTATCCATCTGCAGTGATTCCCCAATATAGAGGCACCTTACCAAATTGATCCTGTTACATTATATCATTGTGTTTAGCCAAATTGTTCGTAGAGATGGTAAATGATGATGATGATGACTAGATGATGACTACTCACCGAAGCAACAAATAATGTGGATGTCGACTTGTCAAACAGGACGAATGCAAAGTTTCCGATGAGATGGCCCACCACATGACTTGGTGGATATGGGGCCCGGTCTCGTAGGGCCTTGTAGGCCTCCATCACTAGTACTACCTCATTTGCAGACTTTGCAAGCCCATACTGTTGCCTCAGGCTCCCCAAATTATTCAGCACTCCCTCAAACATGCAAAATATCTCATCCTTTACAGCAAATGATCTGCACTCATTCATCAAAAAGAGAAAAAATAAATAAAATGATATTTTTGCAACTGTATCAAATATCATTTTGATATTTGAGGTTTACTCAATAAATATTTTTGCAACTGTACAAAAGTACTTTTGGGCCGTTTAGTAAATTTTTTTAAAAAGATATTCTAAAAGTTTTAATAATTAAAAGATGCATTGAGCTTTTGTATGAAAATCTGAGTAATTCATGTCCTTCTAAATCTTTCTATACGAGTATGAGAAAAATACTAAAAACTCCATTTGGAGTTTTTCAAAATTAACCCAAAATGGGTTTCTTACTTTCATTTTTACAGTTACACCTATTACAAACCAAACAGAAAAAGACCGTGGCATAATTTATAAAGACGACACAGAAAGACGTGTTAAAGGAGGCAATGGAAGATCGGGTATTTTTAAGGGACATATCTCAAAAAAAAATTCTTTAATATTTATGTTTTGTTTATTTATTAGTATGATAAATTGGTTAATCAGATAATTAATCATTCTTGCATTCTTATGCGGCTGTATTAAGTTTAATAAACAAATTTTAAAGAGTATCACTTATTCAAAACACTAATCCCCTCTTGCCTCTCTCTCTTTAAGCAGATAAGTGAAAATGCACACGCATACCAGCATCGAAGCTATTTACATAATTTCTGCCCATAATACTTGTCCCGTTGTTTGGATAAACTCACTTAACCAGTTAAGTGAAAACAAACAGGGCATTAGTGTGCCTGCCTGATCCGGAACAAGAGTCGGATCCACTGCCCATTTGTGGTCGGATCTGGGCCGGATCTACTTGGACACGAATCAGGACCGAATTGAAGCCATATAATTCAACAAGTAGTTCACTAGACTAGACAAAATGACAAAATGTGGCCTTACAAACAAGAGAAGAGTGTTCTGTCAGGGTTGTCGGTTGCCGGCTGGCACTCATCAAGTGGGGCCAGCCATATGCCAATGATGTAAAGTGGGTCCCATATTCTACTAGGCATCTAGCCGTCAATTATAGATAACACACATGGATGGATGAAGGCCTGTAGGACTCGCGCGAGTGTGATCGCCGATCCTCTCACTCTCGTTTATGGCTCATGCTGCACGTCCCTGAAACTAGGACATCTCTAGCGTCAAAACGGAATATTGTTTGTAAGATCATTACCGCCTAGATTGTTTCCTACTGTCCAAAAGACTTGGAAGGTTTTAAGCGATTATGATTAACTGATCGGCATATCGGGGTTAAAAAACACCGATATTCTACTGTCCTACGCATCAACACGATCGACTGATCCAGAGCATCTGACCACTGTACGTTCTTCGACCAACTTTCCTGAAATTGATCAGACGTTGAAATCATTCAATCGTGCTGATTTTTGGCGTACTGACTACTGATCATCGGGGTTAAAAAACAAATTAAATTTTCACCAGATTCTTAGACCGCCCGCCGGAATTTGAGGTCCGACGATGTGGAACGGCCGTTTCGAGAGGCGTTAGTCTCTGGATTTTTACCTGGGCTGTAACGCCGACTCGTTTTGGTGTGTGTACGCCAAATGAACATGGTCCCCGATCTGTAGCGACACGGCGGAGGTGTTACTCTCGAGGAACCGATTCACTAACGCCGTCGAGGATATCTTCGGCGATGGCGTCCGGCATCCGGCAGCCACCAGTTCTTCAGGTGGCGTCACGATAGCGCTGCTGAACACACCCAACATGGTTTTTTCCTCCTCTCAACCAACTCTCTCTCTCTCTCTCTAGAAATGCAAAGAGCTGAGACACGGGAATGAGATTGGACAAGAAAAGAGGAGCTTCCATTTATAGCAACTTAGCAAGGTCACGAGGGTATTAATGTCCATTTGCACCGACAAAGGACGAGGGCATGTGGAGTGCGGCCCACAAACAGGAGATGATTCTCGAGTGTAAAACGAAAAGGACAGGGGTGGCCCCACATCCGCTCGACCTACGGAGCTACCGGGGCCTCCGGCCTTGTGTGTCAAGCTGTAGCCTCGATACTTTTAGGGATTTTTTTAGAATTCTTTATACATCTTTCTTGTATTACCGAAAAAGAAAGACGGAGAGAATTTTTACATAGATATTTAGGAATCCTACCGTGGATCGCGAACAGGAAAGATGAACATAGTCCATCATCAATGAAGGGTGACACGAAAGCCACCTCCGTTAGATTCAACGTCAAGTTGCATCAAAGTGAGTTGTCTGCAAGTCAACTTGATGAAATGGTGCTGAGTGACACACGCGTGCTACACACGAGGATTTAGGCAGACAATGATTATTGGCGAGGCATCTGGAATCTGGAGCACATGGTCTCATGAGTCAACCCGATCTTTTGACCAAAACGACCTGACGGGACGGCCATGGGATATGGAGATAAGCCAATAAGGAACCGTCAGATTGGAATACGAGAGGATTCAGGAGTTGGACGGTGATCTTATCCAGTCCATGAGATCAAGGGTCCAGCTTTGTCGATTGTTGGAAGTTGCAACTCCCATGGGTTGTTACTTATTAGTATATGGGGGTATTTTCGTCTTTTAAAACAATCATTTCTGACCTATAGTATTAGGGGTGTGCCGCTTTATTAAATAGGGTAAATGCCCATTCTGTCACATCCGAACCATCATAGAATTTTATAGTCATTCCATCTGATTGGAGAGGTGTGGGACCCGTTGAATTAGGGTGTTCTCGGATTCCTACACGTGGAAAAATGTTTAGTATATTATTGGCCCTGGACCCACATGCCAGCGGCTAAGATGTCCCACGTGGCAGTGCTGGAAATCCCAAACGAATCGAATGTTCAAACAGTCACCCATCTAGGAGGTCTCTCCGCCACCCAAAGGATCCACTTAAATTCCAAAAAAACTAATCAAATCAGGTAGTGGGTGCAATGCGGATCTACCCGATCTGCTAGGAGCAGTGGGACCAACTATTATGGGGCTAGGTCTGATTGTCTGATCACTTCCCCTTGCATCCAGATATGCATCTGCTACCAACAGCACGCTCCCAACAATCCGCTCGGTCGCACATTTGAAACATCTCTGTTAAGTGGCTTGGTTATGGGTCGGATAATCCGATGGGCTGGCCCTGACCGATCCGTTTTATGTCAAACTTAAACAAATTTTAAACCCTTGGCTAGAGTTCAGGCTCCAAAATTGGGCCCAATTATTTATCAGGTCGGGCTTAGACTTTTCCAAATAAGTTTGGCTTGAGTTCAAGTCGACTTTATAATATATACATAATAAAAAATATAGTATTATGTAATAATAATATTAATAGCAAAAATGTATTATATAATATTTAATATATAAATAATATATTACAAAATATCTATCCAGATTGGGTTTCAAGCTTTATATGGGGTCAAGGTTAGGCTCAGATCTAATCATTTCTTCTTTATAAAGAGGTAAAGCCCGGGCCGGCCCAAACCCGGCCTGTGAACAGATGTTCAACTATAATGGCTTGTTGAGACAATATTGGGTCTGAATTTCCTTACGTCCGTGCATGCGCATACAGAATACAATATATTATTTTTCCTCCCTAACCTGCGCATTTGCGCTCCATTTTGCTGTAGTACAATAGAGATGCACACAAGTCCAAAAGCAGCTATATTATATTATTTTATATATATTATAGCAAGAAAGAAGAAATTACAGACGGGTCCAAGTGGGTAGCCTTACAAAATCGCAAAACTGTGGGTGGAACCAAGTTTTGCGTGTAATCTTTCTGACGGTACGTGGTAACCTGAACCTACTACAGTCTACAGTACCAGTATGCCTGGAGAGACGAACTACAAATTAAAATATCGGGTATTCGTGTCGGAGGGGAACATGGTGCCTTACCCCCGGTACGTTACATACTTATTTTATGCTTATTAGTTAATACCTTAACAATTATTTATACCAAACATTATCAAATAATTTTATTTGTTTTTACTAAGTGGAGCCCCTGAAAAAATACAGAGAAGTAAGGAAACATCCGATGCAGAATTTTGAATTCCAGCCCCCTTATAAATCACATCCTGTCCGTGAAACCTGTCCGTGAATTTGATATCAATTCACGGTCAGGATGCATTCTCCCTGTACTTCGGAGCTATAAAATTCTGATCTGCACTGATTAATCATTCTCCTTAAAAAATAATACTTCAATAAATAGTTAATTAAGCCCACGAGCCACTCAAATAATTTGCAAGTATTCGGCAAATCGGAATAAATCGAATACACCCCTAGGCCCCACCCCGATCGACTCCCGTCCCCAACGTCCATCATGACCGCGATTAGGATCGGGGATCAACTGTCCCATATGTAACCCCATCATTGATATAGACAACTACTTGTACACGTGTGGGCAATAATATGGACCCATTTTGCCACATGGAAGAATGACGTGGCAAAATGGGTGCGTATACTGATGTAGAAGAGTATGGTATCCAACAAAACTACTAGCAAATTGTCTAGTGGAGGGACCAGGAAGGTGAGTGGAAACAAGAATCCAAAGACAGAAGAGGATGACGTGTGTACTGATGTATGCATCAGTGGAGTGGATAAGCATCGTAGGAATCTGTTCTATTTATATATAGATAGAAACCGTGACGCCCCCGGTATTTGACCACGGCCCAAGGTTTGGGAGATTGTGCGCGGAGTCTTTCTTCAATCTTGAATTCTATTCGTCTAATCTTTCACCATCGCACCATCCATCATCAATCAATCATGCTAAAACTGGGGCCCGCCCATGCCTATTGATGTGAGTACCGGCAGCTCCAGATCAAAACTCTAGACTACTGTCCTAGTTGGCCTTTGGCCATAGCCGCCCGATCACGATCAGGTGCTGCAGCGTCTTAGGGTCGATGACATAGTGATGGATTTGATAGTATCTTAATTCGATTCTTTTATTTCTGATATATACAGTAAAATAGGACCCCGAGAATCTGACTGACGTCGTTGATGAGGCAAACCCAGATATGTATATTGTAGAAACACATAAATAGGTAAGAAATGCATCGGGGTCGATGGGTCACAACAACTGCTCCTAATCTACTACGGTTCTACTAGCAGATATTAGATTAAGTAAATATTTGTGTCGTTTTTTAATACAAGCTTGTTCCGTTTAAGGAAGGAACATTAGGGGTGGATTCAAACCGCATTGAATATTAGATTATTCGAACTTGAAACCGGCTCGATTCAAAATTTGCAGGTTTGAATTTGTCTCAGCTTGAGCTCAACAATGAACCAGGCTTCATGTAAATTATTAAAAGTTATATATATAATGTAAATTTCATAAACTACCCTTATGGTTTAACTAATTAATTAAGTGTATTTTTAGTGTTTGAAAATTGATTAACGCTATTCTTACTGCTTCTGACAATTGATTAACTTTAACTAATTGATTAAATGTACTTTTAATGTTTGAAAATTGATTAATGCTATTCTTATTCCTTCTGACAATTGACTAACTCTATCCCTGTCTACACCTATTGTCGATTTCAGCACTTACATCCCTGTCATTTTTGCACCTAAAAACCGCTTTCATAACATCGGATTCTGCCTGCCGGAGAATCTATAGTTTGTTGCCACTGTGAGACTCCTGTTCTCCTTTTTCAAGTATTCTTAAAGTCACCCCAGATCACCAAACTGTATTGTGATTTGATTAAAATCTTATTTTTTTTGGTGATTTCTTCAACGTTTCTGATGACAAAATCATCATTACTGCTCCATTCTCGGAACGAAGGGCTATTTGGCCCGGAGTATCGCCTGGAGGGGTGACATTGCCGTTGTTTTTCATTCGAAGGAAGTAGGGGATGAATGAGAGATAATGACTGCGGCCACTGCTGTTTTGCTTGAATACTGCTCGGCAAGGCAACGAGCCCTTCGTTCTCTCTCCCTCTCAGCACAGCCGTCGCAGGCGTTGAGTCACGTGGTCTTCATTAGACCAAGTCTATTTTTTGTCGAGTTTATCGTTCTCTGTCCTAGTATTTAGGAAATGGTTATTAGTTTGTTTATTCTACATTTGTTTTACTTGGTCTACGTAGACGTAAATAGTCCAGTTGTAATCCCTAGCTATTTGCTAAGTTGTTAGATGTACTGCCTATATAAGGCACTTTTCTGTTCAATAAAATTATCAAGCATCAAGCATTCCAATTTTATCAATGGTATCAGAGCTTGGTCAATAAAATAGTGAGTTTTTTTAGGAGCCATTTTCGAAAGTAAAACCCCACCTGACAAAAGTGAGGAAGAGAAAAAAAAAGAAAGGAAAGAGTGTAAATGAGATAGGAGTGCGTACATCAGTAGCTTTATTTCTATTTCACCTGTTGCTTTGTGTAGTATCAGATGGCTTCCGATAGTTTTGTGCAGCTTGCCATTCCACATTTTGATGGTCACTATGACCATTGGAGCATGTTGATGGAAAATTTCTTGAGGTCGAAAGAGTATTGGAATGTAGTAGAGTAGTGTAGCAGCACCTGAAGATGGCCGAGCACTCACAGATGCCCAAAAAACAGAGCTAGAAGGACTGAAGCTTAAAGATTTGAAGGCAAAGAACTACCTCTTTCAAGCAAATGATCGTTCAATCTTGGAGACTATTCTCAACAAAGAAACGTCCAAGCAGATTTGGGATTCTATGAAGAAAAAATTTCAAGGATCAATGAAGGCAAAAAGGCACCAGCTTCAAGCACTTTGCTCAGAGTTCGAAATGCTTCGAATGAAGTCATGAGAGTCCATGCCTGATTTTTTCTCAAGAACAATGGCGATTATCAACAAGATGGGTGTCCATGGTGAAAAGATTGAGGACGTAACTGTTGTAGAGAAAATACTAAGCTCAATGACACCAAAATTCAATTGTGTGGTTTGTTCAATTGAAGAATCAAAAGATCTTGATAATTTTTCAATTGATGAATTGATCTTTGTTGGTACATGAGTAGAAAGTTAATCAACAAGAAAAGGAGGAGCAAGCATTGAAGGCCTCAACCGAAAATCATTCTACACCAAGTAGAGCTGATAGAGGACGTGGTAGAGGCAAAGGCAAAGGAAACCATGATCGTGGAAATCAACAACAGTACCAGCATCGGGATAATCAACCTCAAGGAAAGAGTAGAGGAAGAGGAGGCCATCATTCAACTACTTATAAACCAAAATCCGTAGATAAGTCTAATGTTGAGTGCTATAAATGTCATAAATATGGGCATTATCAGCCAGAATGTCGAACTAATTTGTCCTATGGACATGGTGACTAACTTTGTAGAAAATGAAGAAGAAGTATCATTGTTGATGGTTTGTTATGCAAAGGAAGAGACCAATAAGAATTTGTGGTACCTAGACACAGGCTGCAACAATCATATGTATGGAGACAAGTCTGCATTCTCTACCTTAGATGAATCCTTTCAAGATAATGTGAAGTTTGGAGGCAACTCTAAAGTCTCGGTCGTGGGCAAAGGACAGGTAACTATTCGAACCAAAGGAGGTGCTACTCAAACAATTTCCAATGTTCTTTTTGTTCCAGATTTGAAAACCAACCTGCTAAGTATCGGTCAATTGCAAGAAAAGGGATACGATGTGTCTATTAAAGGTGGAGTTTGTCAAAATAGAGATGAAAAGTTGGGCTTAATTGCTCAAGTCAACATGACCGCGAATCGAATGTTCCCACTGTATCTCCACAATACTGCTCATTCATGCTTATTTGCAAGATTGATAGATGTGGCATGGCTATGGCATTTTCGTTATGGGCATCTAAACTTTGGTGGAATCAAGACATTGCAACAGAAAAATATGGTAACTAGGCTTCCACATATTGAATGCCCTCAACAAGTTTGTGAAGAATGTGTTGTTAGCAAACAACACCGAAATCTATTTCCGCAAGGAAAATCATGGAGAGCAAAAAAAGCTTTGGAGCTAATCCATTATGACCTTTGTGGACCAATAAATCCATAGTCTAATGGAGGTAAAAAATACCTAATCACCTTTATTGATGATTTTAGTCAAAAAACATGGGTGTATTTTTTATAGGAAATTTGAAGCTTTGGCAGCCTTTAAACATTTTAAAGTGGTTGTTGAGAAAGAAGTTGGCAACCCAATAAAAATACTTTGCACTGATCGTGGTGGGGAATTCAACTCACATTAATTTGAATTTTTTTGTGAGATCCATGGAATCAAGAAGCAACTTACAGCAGTATACACGCCTCAACAAAATGGAGTTTGCGAGAGGAAAAATTGCACTATTTTGAATATGGTGCGAAGTCTTTTGCTGAGGAGCGGCATTCTAAAGAATTTTTGGCCCGAAACAGTTAATTGGAGCATTCGTATTTTGAACAGAAACCCCACACTTGCTGTTTAAAATATGACACCGAAGGAAGCATGGAGTGGACGAAAACCAACAATTGATTATTTCAGAATTTTTTGGTGTATTAGGTATGCTCATATTCCAGATGAAAATAGGATAAAGCTAGATGACAAGGGAGAAAAATGCATCTTTCTTTGTGTTAGTGATTAGTCAAAGGCTTACAAGTTGTATAATCCTAACACTAAGAAGATCATTATCAGACGAGATGTTGTTTTTGATGAAACAAAGTTTTGGCTATGGAGTGATAACTCAACACAACAAATTCCAACAGATTTTGATGGTGAAGATGATGAGAAAAGGCGGCAGTCTATTGCAAATGTGCAACAGCCAACAACCAATCAAAATGTTCCACTTCATAGTCCACCTACAACAACAGCTGAAGTAGATGAAGGTCAAAGGCCTCAGCGTGTACGAAGAAGACCTGCATGGATGACTGATTATGAAGTAGCTAGAATTGATCAACCCGATGACCCACTTACACACTTTGCTCTATTTTCAGATTGTGATCCTGTAATTTTTGAAGAAACTATCAAAGAGAAAAGTGACAAAAGGCAATGGATGATGGAGTTGCATCCATAGAAAGAAACAACACTTGGGAGTTATCAACTCTTCCAGAAGGTCAAAAAACAATCGGTGTCAAGTGGGTTTATCAGACGAAGTTGAAGGAGAATGGTGAAATTGATAAGTACAAGGCAAATTGGTGGTCAAGGGCTACAAACAAGAGTTTGGTGTGGATTACAAAGAAGTTTTTGCTCTTGTTGCCAGACATGATACAATCAGATTAGTGATTGCATTGGTTGCTCAAAACTTATGGCCAATCTACCAATTAGATGTGAAGTCGGCATTCTTACATGAAGATTTGCAAGAGCAGGTATTTATTGATCAACCCCTTGGCTATGTAAAAGTTGGTAGTGAACATAAAGTTTATAGATTAAAAAAATGCTATATATGGACTAAAACAAGCACCTAGAGTTTGGTATAGTCGTATAGATGCTTATTTCCATAAAGAAGGCTTCCAAAAATGTCCATATGAGCATACTCTTTACACAAAAAAGGAAGACAAGGAAAAATTGCTTATTGCATGTTTATATGTAGATGATTTGATTTATATAGGAAATGATAAAGCCATGTTTGAAAATTTTAAGAAGTCCATGATGCTGGAATTTGCTATGACTGATCTTGGACTGATGCATTATTTCCTTGGCTTAGAAATAGTGCAATCTGTTGATGGAATATTTATTTCTCAAAAGAAGCGAGACATTCTAAACAGGTTTCAAATGGGCAATTGCAATCCTGTTACCACACCATCAGAAGTTGGGTTGAAGTTTATGAAAAATCCTAAAGGAAAGAAGATTGATGGAACTTTCTACAAGCAAATTGTAGGAAGTTTGATGTATTTGACAACAACAAAGCCAGATATCATGCATGCTGTGAGTCTTATTAGTAGATACATGGAAAATCCAAAAGAACTACATCTCTTAGCTGCCAAGAGGATCTTTCGATATTTAAAGGGTACAATTGATTTTGGGTTGTTCTACAAAAGGGGAGAAAAGTCAGATTTGATCGGGTTCACTGATAGTGATTATACTGGAGATTTAGATGATCGGAAGAGCACTTCTGGTTATGTTTTTTAACTGGGATCAGGGGCTATTTCATGGTCATCAAAGAAGCTACCAATTGTTACTTTATCAACTACCGAAGCTGAATTTGTAGCTGCCACTACATGTGCCTGTCAAGCCATCTGGTTAAAGAAAATACTTGAAGAGCTCAACTTCAAGCAACAAGGACCTGCAATGATCTATTGTGATAGCACATCTGCTATCAAACTCTCTAAAAATCATGTTCTTCATGGTAGAAGCAAACATATAGATGTGAAGTATCACTACTTAAGGGAGCTCACAAAGGAAGGGGTCATTGTTCTTATTTACTGCAAAAGTGAAACTCAAGTTGCTGATATTCTAACCAAATCCCTCAAGACGGTTACGTTTGTGAAGCTAAGGAAATTACTTGGTGTTTCCACTTTGGAGAATCCTGCTTAAAGTTATAAGTTGCATCATTAAACTGATAGCTTACAACTTTCAGTTTATGGGAGGGATTGTTGAGTCACGTGGTCTTCATTAGACCAAGTCTATTTGTTATCAAGTTTATCGTTTTCTCTTTCCTAGTATTTAGGAAGTGGTGATTAGTTTGTTTATTCTACATTTGTTTTAATTGGTCTACGTAGACGTTAATAGTCCAGTTGTAATCCCTAGCTATTTCCTAATTTGTTAGATGTATTGCTTATATAAGGCACTTTTCTGTTCAATAAAACTATCAAGCATCGAGCATTCCAATTTTATCAGTAGGTGATGACAGCCACCGATGAAGGGCTCCCTCTCTCTCTTTCTCTCTTCATCCCTTCGTTCTCTCTCCCCCCATTCACCCTCGTCCCTATTTCATCACCGCCGCTGCAACTTGCACGCACTCGGATACAGACAACGAGTGTAATCAGAGCTCTTTGGGCATTCCACCGAACAAGGAGGGAGGAGGGAAACTAAACCGATCCCATATGCTCGAAGATGATATTTTCACTCTGGACGACAATGAGTGGCGAGCTCACAAGAAGATAGCACACATCGTTTTGGCTTCCAAGGAGTTCCGGAGTTTCACAGCCAGCGTGAGTAGGAAGCTGGTGGGTGATGGACTCCTGAGCCTGATGCTTCAAGCTACTAAGCATGGCAACGTCCTGGATTTGGAAGATGTGTTCATGAGGTTTGCATTCGACAGTGTCTATACGGTTGTCCTCGGTAGAAACCCGAACTTGCTCTCTTTGAGCTCTGCTGCTAATGAGATTGCTAAAGCCATCAACAAGGGGACAAAAGGTTTGTTCCATAGGCACATCATGCCCAGGAAGTTGTGGAAGTTGTTGGGTTGGTTGGGGATCGGGAGTGAGGGGAGACTGGCCAGAGCTCGAAAGATCATAAATTGTCACTTGTTAGAGCACATTTCATTGAAAAGAGAAGAGCTACGCAAAGGGGTGGAAGTGATTTGATAGCTATGTACATGAGTTCTTAAGCTCAAAATGGAGAAAGCAAGGCTTACAGTGACGTGTTCCTCAGAGACACTGCACTGGGCTTCCTATTTGCTGGGCGGGACTCGACGGGAACGCCTCTCACAGTTTCCACAACCCCTTGCGTGAAGGAAAAGATCCTGGATGAATTGATGCAGTTAAAGAAGAAGGAAGCGAAAGGTGTTGTCAAAGATCAAAAGCAGCCATGGGTGTTTGATTCAGAGATATGAAGGATTTGGTGTATTTCCATGCAGCCATGTGTGAATCCTTGAGGCTGAATCCACCATTTTCTCTCACTAGAAGAGTTGTTATCAAAGAAGATGTGCTTCCTGATGCGAAGGGGGAGGGGGAGGGGGAGGTCTTAGAAGAGAGAGAGTGGGGGCTTAGGGTACAAGGGCAATATTGGGTTTTAAAAAAATTGTATAGGTCACGTGGGGTCATATGTGCATAGATTGTGACGGAGCATTAATGGATGTTAACGACAGGGGTAGAACTAGTCAATTGTCGGAAACAGTAAAGGTATTGTTAGTCAATTTTCAATTAACTAAACCATAAGGATAGTTTAAGAAATTTACCCTAAAAAAGTAAAAAATATTTTATACAAGTTTGATTAAAGTAGCAAATTTCATGAGCAGAACTTCATACTACTTCAACTCGGCTCCAAATTTGCTTTAGACTGAACAAGATTAAACTTTTAGCGAGCCAAGCTCGAATAACTTACGAATAGCTTGAATTATGTCTACCTCTAAAGCTAACATTCAAATTGGAAGAGGAATGGGTAAGAAATGATCGGTCCAACTGGAAATTATGGATCCTGATGCGACCCCAGGATTGACCAAATCCAACCCAAGGGGGTCCAGTCAAGAACTTGCTGATATATTATTCTGACTGGTTATGAACCTTGGGATGTATCGATCAATCCAATTTGAAATAGGTTGATTTGGATGCGCCACCCACCGCCACCTTCAAGCGTATACATTCATCTGAAAATCAGAATTAATAGTGGAATCTTTGAATCAAAGCTAAGGTCTCGATCAGCATAAGTCATTTTCATTCCTCCCAATCACAAGACAATAAATAAATTATAAGTTTATAACACTTAACAATTCGGGGTAACGACTGGGGCACCTTACATCCTTTTCTTTTTCATTTTGAAAAAAGAGGCATATCATATCCCTATTCCCTAGTGAAAAAACAACTAAATATGGCACTGTTATATTTTTGCATAGCTGAAAACATTAGATATGTTCATCTTTGAAGTTTGGACCGTGTAGAGAGATATTTAGATTTATGTTATCCGCGCCTAGGGGTGGATTCGAGCCGAGCCGAGCTGAATATTACAAGGCTCGAGCTCAGCTCGAATCAAAAACTCAAACTCAAGCTCGGTTTGGCTTGAGCTTGATTTTGAGAAAAAATGTTTTATAAAAATAGAAAACTATACATATAAATATTTTTATTTGATATTTAAAAATGAAGAATTAATATATATATATATATATATTTATTTATTTATTTATATTTATTTATTTACTTATTCGAGTCGGCTCGCGAGCCTCATGAGTCAAGCTCTATTAGGCTTGAGCACGAATTGTTTTTTAATCAAGCCTATGAATTGGGTTTGAAGTTCAGTTGAAACCGAGCCGAGTTGAGCTTTTAACGAGCCAAGCTCAAGTAACTCATGAAGAGCTCAACTCGTTGCCACCCCTATCCACACCAACCCCAACACATTGCAACTGTGTATTGCAAACCAAGGTTCAAAATATTGATACACCACAATATGTACAAAGGAGTGTATTGATATTTTGAAAATCATCGAAAAATATTAGAAAAAGGAATATTAGTAAACAAAAGATGATACGATACACCTAACATGGGGCATATTGCATCGAAATTTTGAACTTTATTGGGAACATTTCCCCATAAATAACAATATACAAGTTAGGGGTGCAAGTCAGGTAGGTTGGGCCAAGTTTATAGTCAACCCAGGCCCGACCCAAAATTTGGGCTTAAGGCCCAAGCCCGAAGTCAAGCCCAATTTTCCCAACCCACCTCAGGTTGGTCAATGAACCCACTTTAAAATTATACATATATAAATATATTTATGCAAATATATATGCATATATTTATGTGTGTATGCAAAATATCTATACAAGTGTTATATATATAAATATGTATATATATGTAAATATGTATGCAACATTTACATATATACACATATATATGTATAAATATATATAATTGGGCAAGGCTCAAATCGGGTTCGAGCTACCTAAGGGCTCAGGCCTAGCCCGAAAAAAAAAAAAAAAAAAAAAAAAAACCCAACTTCTTGGGCCCAACCCGAGGACCGAAAATCCAAACCCATCCTATGCAAAATTCCAAGTTGGGCCAGTTCTGGCTCCAGTTGGGCCTGCCCAAGTTGTAACCCTAATACAACTAGGAGAGATGTTTCCAATGTGTGTTGCTACTTACTATGGAGAGCAAACTTGAGATCTAGATTTACCCATTTAACCAGAAAATAAAAGGAAGATGTGGGCAAATCTACGTTCTGGAGCAAACCAGAGTTTTATGAAAGTTCTTTTTATAACCAAGGTTTTTAAAATCGAAACGGTTAGGGGTTTAGTCCCCTAGTCGAATGGTCCAACTATTCAAACCAAACGAGTGGCCTATTCTGAAAAAATTAAAAAAAATAAAAAACGGCCAAAATTGTTGGATGGTTCAAGCGGTTTGGATGGTTCAATCATTCGAGTCGACGGTTTGCTAACCAAATCAACTGTTTTTGGCAAAATAACGGTCTTAGGGTAAAATGGAACCGGTTCTTGATTTTTCCAGTCCGATCCGATCTGATTTTGAAAACCATGTTTGTAACACTTTTACAAAAGCACTTTTATGAAAGTATTTTTATAAAGTACTTTTATGAAACCACTTTTTTAGTACTTTTATAAAAGTACTTCTATCAAAGTACTTTTACAAAAGCACTATTATAAATGTACTTTTATATCATTCACTTTGGCTTGAATATTCTGAAAATTTGAAAGAAAATGAAAGACAAAAGAGTCACAATTGCTTATTGGAGAAAAAGATCACTAAACGTCCACACTAGAAAAAGTTGGGTGCCAAATGCAAATAAGTGCTTATTTGAATAAGCACTTATTTTTAAAATAAGCACTCCGAAACATGGCCTAAATAGGTGATAAGGGCAACAGCCAAATGAAAATTTGTCATTGTACAAGTAAAGAATGAAAAAAGAAAAAGTGAGACGTTTTCCTCCTCTTTCCTCCATTTGCTTCTTTTGTTTTTTTACCGCTTTTACCTCTTTGGCTCTTGCTTCTCCTATCTTTCTTCTTTCTAATTTCTACAATCAGAAACTGTAAAATACTACCATCTCAATACACTAAAAAGAGAGGGTAAGCTTTTTGAGGAGAATGAAATGTCTTTTAATAGTTCAAGTGTTCAACCAAGGTGCAATAACTTCAATATTGACTGCAAGTTAAATCCAGGTCTCAACCAATCACACTAAAATATAGTCGCTTTTCACAAATTGTACTTTCATGCTTAATAAGGAATACTTATCATCCTGTTCAACCAATCATATCTTTTACTGCATGATACAGAAGATGCACCATAGATTTTGTTGTGTTTTAAATAAAAAGGCAAATTTGGTTCCAATAATTTTTTTCTCCAGCTCACCATTTTTACAATTAGTTTGTAAACAGTAAACACACCCCTGAATTTGTCAATTTACCAAACTTGGTCATTTTTTCATCCAAATACAATCAACCAAGGGTAGAAATCAATAAACCATCTACCATCTAGGGCGATTATTAGTAATACTAATAGGGTAAGGATCCATTAATGATGAATCAAATTTTAGATGGGATTTTAGTTTTCTTGTTTTTTTCATGCAGCCAAAAGAAAGAAAGAAAATTAGATGTTAACATATCGTTGGGCCCTACTCTTCTCTAGAAGATGTATCCCCAAATTGCTTGTGGTCTAGAAAAACCCTGCCACCGACAAGATGTCACTGTCTAATCCCATGAATTGTGCTCCGAGTTGGGGTTTGGAAGTACCTGGATTTGATTTAAGGGGATGGCAAACATAAAAAAGGTCCATCACCATCAATGGGCCCAACCCTCCATGTATCAACATACATGGATTCACGACCCACCCAGTTCAATTATTTGGCATCGTCTTCATCTAAACATGGGCTCAAGACAAAATTCAGTGATGCTCACATGATGATGGCCCCAAAACCTGTAACTTGGCAAGCCTCTGCTCGTATATCAATTATCAGTTTCAATTTTTTGGGAAACTTTCTGGGTTATCATGACAACACTGCCATGGTTGTGTTGTTCCTTACCCATGTTAAATTTCTAGTTTCCTTCCTACTAAACTCAGCTGAATGAATGAATTCATTTAGGTTTGATTTAATACAGAACAAATATTTTGGTTAAAATAATGGCAAAGGAATAACAAATATACATATGTCGCAAATTATTTACCTGTGGTGACGGTGGGTATGTGTGGGTCAGAAATCCCCCTCCAGAGGTTGGTCCCTCTCCCTTACTCTGAAAACTTGGCAATCACTAAGCTAACCATTATAAAGAGACTGTAGAGGCCGATTAAGCAGAACCCCCAGAATCTTGGCACCCGGAATCTAAACCAAGTAACTACCAACAGAGACCCCATCAGGCTGGACAACAAGAACACAAAGGCAACCACAATACTGATGTGAAACCGGAGCTCATATGCCAGTGGATACACATCTGCTGTTTGCATCACTAATGCTGTACCCAACCCAACTAGCATGTTGAACATAGGCCCAGCGAAGCATCCTGCCATTGCCATTGCAGGCTGTCCTGCCTTGGCAACAGCAACGTCTGCAACAAGGTCTCCCACTGAGTTGCCCCAAGCAAGTACTGTCAGCCCAAGAAGCGCAGGAGGTAACTCAAGAATAGCCCCCACTGCTGCTAGACAGTCCAGAAGTTCTCCTGCAACAGTGGATATCCAAAACACGCTCATCATGAATGCCACAAGTACTACGGGCATCTGCTCAGTTTCTGGAGGTTCCTTTTCTATTACATAGTGCAATACTGCAAGAGAGGAGCTTGCAACGAGTACAATCAACCATAGAGGAAAGTGGGTCTGTGGAAGGAGAAATACAATTTTGTAGTCCAACGGGATGATTGAGCTGCATGTGTATAGAAGGGCTAAGGGGCACAATGCTATGTTGGCCGAGAGGTAAAATCTGCTCCACTCAGAAGGTGCTGTCTGTGGAATTGTGAGGTTGAGAAGAATTGAAACTGGAACTTCCCATACTCTTGATATCTGCACAGGCAACATGAGCAGAAATTAGGTCATCTTTAACATGTCAGAAATATTCTGATTATTAACATACAGTCACATTTAATAAAATTTCCAGATATAAAATGCTCATAGTACCGCATAGAACAACGAGACTAAATTCTGGTGACAATCATGTAACACCAGTGTCATTCCTAACTTTTTCTTAACTTTCTTATCCATGAGATGATAGAAGAATTACAACAAATGTCAGAACTCCATAAAAACAAAATACTTGGTTAAAAGATATTGTATATAAAATACTTGATTAAAACATAAAAACAATCAACAAAATCAAACTTCATGGGATCTCTCCACTGGTGGAAGTCAACAGAAACACCAATAATCAGTGATCAGTCACCAAGGGCCTCAATAATCTTGAGATATTTTTACTCCCAATTAAAGAATAATTTCTTTGAAATGGATCCTTAATTGAATTTGCAAAACCTAGTGTTTTTTTTTAAGGTAAAATCAAGTGGTATTGTTATGTGCTTATATCTTCTAGAGGTACATATTCCCCCTCCTTTTGCAAATTGCCCCTTATAATATATGTGTAATGATCAGTCACCTGTTAAACTTCAAGTAAACAACTAAAGATGTGACATGGTTGGTAGTTTGGTATTGATGGGGGATATTTTGCATCCCCACCGTAAACCCTGTTACCCCATCATTCTATGCTAGTGAAAGAAGGGAATATTCTAGAAGAGGTTTGCTAACTACTGACAAGTGGATATACATGGAACAACAAGGTTTAGTTCTCAGGGTTGATCTACACAAGATTTATTATCATATTGCAACTTTCTAGATGATTCTCAAAAAAGAATATTTTAGTTTTGTACAAAGAAAATGGAACCATTCTCTTTTGACTTGTTTCTTAGTACACATCTTAATGGTACTAGTAAACCCTTTCACCTTTTTTAGGTGCCTTGGAATCTTTGCCTCTTTGTTGTAGAAACTGATTTCAAAAGAAAGAGTGAGGAAACTGAAACAACTTGAGTTTCCAAGTTTGCGAAAGTGGGTTGGATATTTTAGGTTATTAACATGATATTCTTTTTAAAACACAGTAAGGATAGGGGGTTCCTCATTCAAAAAGAAACCTGGTATCCTCAGACCCAATTTATCACACTTTAAGGATGTCTTATAAATCCATGTCAGTTTTTTAGAAGGTATTTGAGATTTATGCCTTGATGTTTTCTTTCAGACAAGGCTCAAGGAAAATATCTACAGATCATGCCTAAACGTAAAAGGAAATGCCTCACACCTGGAGATGCCTGACCTCAAGGGCATCACAACCATATCGTAAATGGAATAGGATTGCTATAACAATGCTTAGTTAAAAGACCAAATTTTTACTTTGGGCAAATTTCTTAAACCACCCTTATAGAGCTAATTGACTAACTCACCCTTACTGTTTACATATTGTCTTAAAGTACCCCTACTGTTTCTGACAATAGTCTAAAACCTCCCCTACCGCTAACTTTCCGTCATACTCCGTTCAGATGTAACTGATATGTTTTTTAAAATTCCTAAAATAACCTTTTATAACATCAGGTCTCTGCAAATCCCAGTGGGAGAAAAATCACCAGCCAAGAGACTATGAATACATCGACATCATTTTCACCAGAAGGCCCAGAACCCGTTACATTGTGGAAGGGGACTGGAGGAGAAATGGTTGGATATTCATTTTTTTTCCTGAGATTCAGGTACTGTAATTCATCAATTCTTTTATGCTATAATTTCACTTCAATTCGTTTTGGATTCCTTCGTTTCGAAACTGAATCTAACTGCTGAATAGTTTCTTTGTTTTATTGGTTTATATTGAACAGTTGAGAAGGGATCAAGATTAGGGCTATTTGGGCATTTGTGTTTGGATTGGATTTGATTTTATTCATATTCCAGTTTATTCAATTCATACTGGCAGAGAGTCGGCATGGAGGCAATTTTGTTTGGAGAAGCTATGTGGCCCAGCCTTCTCATCTGCGGAGGAAAGTGAAGAATCATGCACCCAAGGAATTGAATGTGCCACAGCTTGTACAGTAAATTCAAGACAAGCTCACCAAGGGGCCTGTCGAATGCATGATCTGTTACGATATGGTCAGTTGTCGATCTGTACAGCGATTGCCGTCTACTTTAAGAAATTCCCCAGAGTAAAAGCACCCTGATTGCCAATCTGTACAGCTCCCTCCATTCCAAACCCCAAAAGCCTCATGGGTTTTGTTGTTACAGAAACCTCTCACAGAGAGATTCTTCTCTCTTTATCTCTCTAAATGTGTCTGCTTCCGTTTTTTTAGCAGATCAGTTTATTCTTTTACGTTAAGTCATTGTTAACATAGTTTGAGAATTAAGTTATTTTCAGGCTTGGAAAAATGGAGGGACTGATGAAGTGTAATGGTGGGAAAGAGAAAATCATTGGGATCTGACTACAAAGTAGAACTGAGATGACAATGATGAGAATAACCTAAAGGAGAAATGGGCAGTGGTCCAATGGTTGTGGTGTGATTGGTCTACATCTTCTCAGTAATACTGGTGAAAAAGTAGGGAAATTAATTGTTTCTGGGTATGTTTTCGTTACTAGTGAGAAAGTTGGGAAATTAATTGTTTTTGGGTTTGTTTTCGTTAATTCATTATTAAGTGGTGATTTTGGCTTGTGGCTTATGGGTTTTGTTTCCGTTAATTCCTTTGTTTGTTATAGTTTCCTGAGTCTCCCGTGTTAACCGGTTATCATCTATTTTACAAATGCAGCTTGAGAAGGTTGCTACTGAGGTTTGAACGAGAGCGGCAACGGCAGGCTTGGAGTGGAGGGTGGCCTCTTGCTCCTTGTTGATGGGCTTTCCCTGAGAAATGCCACATAATGACAAAAGGGAAAAGAGATTACAGTTCTTCAAAATTTTCATCAGTTAAGTTTTATTTTGAAATTTTGATGAATAGTGGAGGGCAAATTCAACATTTCATTTTTTTTCATTAGCACTTAATGACAATGTCAATTGTTAGAAACAGTAGGGGTACTTTAAGACAATATGTAAACAGTAAGGATAGAGTTAGTTAATTAGCTAAACCATAAGGGTAGTTTAAGAAATTGCCCTTTTACTTTTTCATATTTGTTAACTAGTTTAAATTAATGGTAACACTGATCGTGTTTAACAGTCTCAACCCCTTTCAAGGTTTTGTTTTACATCAAGAGCGTCTCTAATAGGGTTTGAAAGGTTAAAGACTGCAATATTCCAATACTTTTTAACTTTTTTGAAATTGAAATTCATGATTCTTTGGTGTAGATAAACAATATAGCAAATACTAACCAGGGCACTTTCTGTCTTAATTGCTTTTGTGACAATTTAGTTATTTCTATCTTCCCTACATAAAAAAGCATAGCCAATACGTCTTAAATATCTTATTCCGTTTTATCAACAATGTAAAAGGTATTGCATCAAAGTGCAAGTGTAAAAAAGATACACAATGCAAAGCCCCAAGACTAAACACAGAAATGTTAATTTGAGGACGCCCAACATCCAGATTTGAGTCCCGTGATCCCCTCCAAAAATATATACAAAAATTTGCATCCTCAAGATGGCAATGGAATATCAAAGTACAATTACACTCTATGAGACCTCTCATAAAGCTATTCGCTACCATCTGGCTGATATAAGAATCCAATGGAATGAAAGGTTCACTCTGAATACCCAATACCAGATATCAGTCCCATCAACAAAAATGTACCCAAAAAATATCCTCAAGATGGCAAAGGAATATCGAGTTGAGATCCTGCTCCATGAGTCCTCTCATAAGGCTACTGGACAATAAGTTGGCTAGTTTAAGAATCCAATGGAATGAGAAAATCAATTGGTATCTTGCCTTTCTAATATGGTAGAACAATGGAAGAGCCTCTAAGGGCCACTAATAATATTCCCGTCCCCCATCCATCCTACGTTGATTTGATCTCCCCTAACATTCATCATAGTTTAACTTGGAGTTTACACTAGGAGAGGCACAAACAGTCATTGTCTACAATAAAATAGAAGATCCAATAATAGCAATATATTCTTTGATAATCAAGCCTCTCATGACACCTTTGAAAATCTCCAATATCTAGAACCACTGAATCACTATTAACTAGTACATTGCTCATCCATGACTTAACAGGGCCATTCCTTATTTTGAAAAGTTTGTCCATAACTTCTTTCCTAAGTGCAGCAAAATATTGGATTCAGAAGGCATCTCCACATTATCTTACCCCTGGAACCAAGTGCCCATGGGATGGAATGCCATTTCCTAAGGATATCTTGAATATCCTGGTGGATAAAGAACCAATAACCAGAAAAACAATATAAATGTTTTCATATTGAGACACATAACAAATAAAAAGGTGATTTGCTGTCTAATGTAGGACAGGAAGGAGAAAGTTCTATTGCAGGGAACATGGTGGTGAAGGAAGGAGAGTTGAGAATTTGAATTATAAAAGAAATATAAAACAGAACTAATATGTTTTTTTTTTTTTATTTCATTAAATTCAACTCAAAAATGTTTGTTTACAATGACTCTGCTTATAAACCCAAGATAATATTTTTTTTTGTCTTTGGATGGTCTGATGGACAAGCATATCCAGAAATATACTCGTTTTCTAGTTTCTGTTTGGAGAGCCCATCTTGTTATTATTTTGGTCCTTCACTGTATAACTTTTTTGGGGTTTCCAGTTATATATAACCCCTTTAAATAACTTTCTCAAAAAGAAAAGGATAAACCTAACATAATAGTTCACATCTGTCTTTATAGAATATAGACACCATATTCAACTAGGAAACTAATGGCCTGAATTTCCATCATATCCTGTCCTGTGTTCTCATCCAAGAGATTTATAGAACAAATTGCCTTCATTCAAGCTATGAAAACATGAATTGGTCAATGAAATCTCTGGCCTTCCCAATTGAATGAGCTATTCAATAAGGAACCCAAGGATTGTAACTGTCTCACCAACGGCCTGAACTTCCATGGTAATTCTGTCCTGTTTTCTCATCCAACAGATTATAGAACAAACTTCTTTCATTCTAGCTGTAAAAACATGAATTGGTCAATGAAATCTCTGGGCCTTTCAATGGTGCCATCAGCATGATATTTGATAGTACCCACTTACAGCCTACTGGATCCTTCCCTTCAGGCAAATCAACCACTTCCCAAGTGTCATTCTTATGCAGGGCATCAATTTCTGTTTTCATAGCATACCTCCATTCTAGAATAGTAAGAGCTTCTGGCACAGACTTGGGAATTGGGTTAGAAGCAACAGAAGAAAGGTAGGCAAAATATGAAGGAGAGAGCAAACTATAAGAAAGGTGTTTGGAAATGCAATGTGCAGTACACTTCCTTTTTCCTTTCCTAATAGCAATAGGAATATCAAGGTCTGGGAAGGAAGCAACAGAAGAGCTTCTAACACAGACTTGGGAATTGGGTTAAGAAGCAATAGAAGAAAGGTAGGCAAAATATGAAGGAGAGAGCAAACTATAAGAAAGGTGTTTGGAAATGCAATGTGCAATACACTTCCTTTTTCCTTTCCTAATAGCAATAGGGATATCAAGGTCTGGGAAGGATGGCTCCAAAAGGGTTGTATCAGTACATATTGTCTCTACTGTGATTGGAAGCGCAGGAGGCTCATGTGTTGTAGGGGAAACAATCTGCTCATTTCTGGTTCTCTATTGTTGATACAACCTGGGATTAAAAAGAGGACAAGGAGGTAAAGGAGGAGGAATAAGAACACTTGAATGAGAGTGAAATGACTGATCCTCCCTTGACTCATTTGAAGGAGGAAGAGTCTCAGCAAAAGACTCAACTGGGAGATGAAGGGGAAGAGCAAACAGCTGTGACAAATTCTCCCCCTTTGGACAATGCCTCTCCTGAGAAGAATCATAAAAGGAAGAGAGCTCATTAAAGGTGACATCCATTGAGACATACCGAGTGCTAGTCTTCGGACCAAAACAACAGTAACCCTTTTGTGTGGGGGAATAACCCAGGAAGATACACTTGTGGGCTTTTGGTTCAAATTTATGTCTCTGGACACTTGGAATATGTACATAACACGAAGAGGAATAGGAAAAAGATCCTTGTCCGGATGAAGAAGACTGAAGGGAGACTTAAACCCCAAAACCTTGGATGGCATACGGTTGACAAGGTAGGTTGCAGTGAGAACAACATCACCCCAAAATTTTGTAGGGACATGTGAGGCAAATAGAATACTTCTTGCAACTTCAACAATATGCCTATTTTTTCTTTCAGCAACTTCATTCTATTTTGGGGTCCTAACACAGGAGCTTTGGTGAATAACCCCCAAATCAGTGAGATAGCAAGTCAAGTTTTTCCCAAAATATTCTTTTGCATTGTCGGATTTGAAAATTTTAATTCTAGTATCAAACTGGGTTAGGACAAATTCATGGAATTGCCTTGCAAGTCTGGGAACTTCATCACGGGACTTCATCAAAAATATCCAAGTGAACCGAGAAAAGTTATCAATGAATAAGATAAAATATTTGTAACCACCCATTGAAGGTAAATGGTAAGGCCCCCACACATCAGAGTGCACAATATGAAAATGAGAAGATCTTTTATTACTCAGAGGATAACTGTTTCTACAATGTTTTGACAATTCACACGACTCACAATGAAGACTGGACAGACTAATTCCCTTAAGCAATTCTGGGAATAAATGACTTAATGCAGAAAAAGAAAGATGACCCAAATGAAAATGGCATAACATGACTCGATTGATGGGCTCTGTAGATGTAGACCTAAAGCAACTTTTCCAGGTTGTTCATGGCTTTGTCCAAGAGTGTCCAGCAGATATATTCCATTTGCCTTATGGCCACTCCCAATCACTTTCTGAGACTCCAGATCCTGAAAAACACAGTAAGAAGGAAAGAAGGTTACACAACAGTTCAATGACTTAGTTAAGCTACTTATAGATAACAAGTTTGTATTTAGCTTGGGTACATGAAGAGCATAAGGAAGTACTAAGGAATATGTAGCCTTGATGGTTCCCTTGCTGGAGATAGGGGCAAGAGAGCCATCGGCTATGGTGATTTTGTCACGGCCAGGAAGTAAATCATAAGAAACAAAGAAAGTGAAAAGGCTGGTCATATGATCAGAAGCACCGGAATCAATAATCTAAGGGATCCTACGATTATCTGAAATTGTTGCATGATTGGTAGAAGCCCGTATACCTGAATGAGCAAATGCAAAAGAGGTTGAATTTCCTGGAGGGTTGGAAGAAGAAGCCATACCCTCTAGGTGACTGATCATCCTCCCAAACTTTTCATATTCTACCTTCATAGCTGCTAAATGCTCACTAGTCGTCATCTCTTCAGTTTGGTATCTGTCACTATCTGGATCAGCAGCAATATTGGCACTCCCTACCTTCATACTATCAGACTTCTTTTGAAACCAAAGAGGAAGAAGCTCAGGATGCAATTTCCAACACTTGTCTTTAGTGTGTTTTGGCTTTTTACGGTACTCACAAATAATCTCTTTCTTCCCTAAGCTACTTGAAGTCCCTGCAACTCCCTTGGGTTTCACTCCCATATTAGCAAAGTGATCATTTAGACCAGCCCCTTGGACCTGGACAAGTCTTCTAATTTCTTCACTACTTACCAAGGCATAAGCTTGGGACAATGAAACACTATCCTTGGATAAAATATTTTGCTTTGTAACGTCATACTCTGGATTCAATCCTGTCAAGAACTCAAATACCCTGTTTCTCTCAACAAGTTTCCTATAGGTTTCAACATCATTAGTGGTGTCCCAGGCTACAGCTTCTATCAAATCTATTTCTTGCCATAAAAACTTCAGTGTTGAGAAATATACAGCTAATGTTTTCTCCCCCTGTCTCAAATTCTTCACATCACTTCCCAGCTTGTAAACCCTGGCCACATTTAATTTCTGGGAATAGGTTTCAGCAACACTATTCCAAATTTCCTTCGCAGAATCCATCCACAAATAGTGTTGATTAATCTGTGGTTTCATTAACTTCACAAGCCATCCAATAACAATAGAATTTTCTTGCATCCGTTTTTCATATGATGGATAATCTTCCGAAGGAGCCTTCTTGCTCCCGGAGACAAAATCCCATTTGCCTCTACTGCAGATATGAATTTTTACTGATTGTGACCAAGCCAGATAACTAGTTCCAACCAGCTTGACTGTGGTCACAACCAGTAGAGAGTCTATAGAGGCTCCCGGAACCTGTCTAAATTCAGCGGCATGTTTGTTTTCAACTTCTGAAGGGTTCATCTTCTTAAATACTTCAAAAATAACTTCTAACAACTTCGAATAACAACAAATGAAGACAGGACAAAAAACTGTGTTGTGAGCCAACCTCTATGCAGTTGCACCAGCTACTTGCGTCACACCGGGAGAAACAGAGAAATCTCAGCCGCTCCTTGTAGACTTCACAAAACACCAATCCACTTGATTCGATCTTCAAGATGAAGGATGAGAAAGGCATTCGGTCACTAACAACTAGACTGAAATAGGTTTCTTTAACTATTCATACGATTAAGTTCTCCATACACACTGTGTTTGGGAAGCAAGAGGTGAAAAGAGGGGAAAAACGAGCTTGCTCTGATACCAAGAAGAAAAATAGCCTTTTGAAAAGAAATGACTGTTTAAAAAGTTGCAAAAAATCAAAAGAAAATAGCAGAAATCAAGTTTCAAGAAGAGAAAAGAAGAAGAAGAAGGTGGCGGCAACTAGGGTTCAAAGAGAGAGATTTTCTAACATAATCTTCTCTCTTACACCCCTAATTCCATTTCATTAAGTTACACTTCGATAATTTACAGAGAGGCCCCTAGTTGGACAAGAAATTAAAAAACATAGCACAAGAAAGAATAAAGCCCAGATTAAGGCCCATTATAGCAAAGAACATAAAAAACAAAGAAAGATAAACAGCCTATGGGTCATTCGGCCCATCTTCTCTACAATTTGGAATTTGTTTTCTTTCCTTTTTGGTTGCAGATGGTCTTCTCCTGATGGTTCAGAAGGATTGTTTAGCCCTTTTGTCTTTAGCTATACTAAAAGGAGGGGTAGGATCTTGGGGGGATGTACAAGTGCAGCAGTGCTTTGGACAGTTTGGGAAGAAAGAAATTTAAGAATATTTGAAGAAAGGGAAAGGAGCAAGGAAGCCTTGGTAGAAATCATAACTTTAAGAGTGGCACACTGGGCAAAAAGTTTGAAACTTTTTTCAGACTTCAAGGTTGGAGACTTCTGTAGGGCTTGGACTGCTATTGCTGCCTCATCATCTAGAAGACAAAAATCTATTGAGAAGTGATCACCTCCATTATGTGGCTGGAAGAAATTGAACTTTGATGGGAGTTGTTTGGGTAATCCAGGCCCCTTAGGCATAGGGGGGTCATCAGGGATAAGGAAGGAAACATCATAGCCTTATATTCTGGACCTTCTGAACATGGTGATATGGCAATTGCAGAACTATTAGCTGCAGTATATGGGGTTGAGAAGGCAAAAGAGTTGGGCATTCATAGACTAATCATTGAGGGTGACTTGAGAACTGTTGTGAAGTGGCTGAAGGAGGGGGAGGGGGTGACATGGCACCTGAGGAATGAATTCAGGCAATTCAAATGGCTATCAAAGCACATGACAATCAGAGTTAAGTGGATGAGAAGAACTGCCAACAGTTTGGCAGATGGTCTAGCTAATCAAGAAGTACAAAAGTACAAAGAGTTCAATTGTTGTGGGCACAATTGTAACATTTGGGTTTGGTCAGCTTTTCTACAGCTGTGTTTTTTCTTTTTTTTTTCAGAACCTCTTGTTGTATGCATACCTGATTTTTATTAATGAAACCAATTCTGTGTTGCTGATAGAAAAAAAAATCCTTAAAAGAAAATAAGATTTACACCAAAATAGTTGCAAATAAGATTTCTTTATGTAAGAAATATTTAGTTGGTCGTTATTTTCAGGTTGGATGTACTGGGTCCGTCTTCTTCCCTGGCACAAAATCTCTTTGTACAAGGTTTTCTCTTGTAATTGAATTTCTTATAAGTGAATAACTTTACCTTTTTTTATAGTAGTCGATCAAGACTACAATAATTCTTGAATCAAAAAGAAAAAAAGATTTTGATGGAGAAAAGAAGAAGAAAGGAGGAAAAGGAGAAGAGAAGTACACAAGGGTTTTAGAAAGGAGAGAGAGGGGTTGAATTAATGAATCTGCCGCCCCACTCTTAATATTTATAAGTTTACTAACTGTAGAAAAAGGCAGAATTGCCCTTAATGCTTACATGGCAAATAAACTAATATAATAAGCTGAAATAACAAGCTGTTTGAAATAACTACCAACTACCAGTGACATAACTAACAAAGAGTACATGTTGTGCTGTCATACGAACACAGTGGGAACCACAGCCATGGGGCCCACATCAGTGCTCTAAACTCCCCCTCAAGTTGGGAATAGATGTCTATCATTCCCAACTTGCATAGGTCTGCCTCTAACTTCTTCCTTGGAACAGCCTTAGTGAGAAGATCTAAGAGATGCATGCTGGAGGTGACATACGGAAGACACACTTCTTGAGATGAAACCCTTTCTCTAACAAAATGTCGATCAACTTTGATGTGCTTAGTTCTGTCATGTTGTACCGGATTGTGAGCTATATTAATAGCAGCCTGATTATCGCAATACAGCATCAAGGGCTTCTCATAATCAATTCCCAACTCTTCAAGTAATGACCTCAGCCATAGGATTTCAGCCACTCCATTAGACATCGATCTATATTTAGCTTCAGCACTAGAGCGAGAAACAACACTTTGTTTCTTACTCCTCCAAGAGACAAGGTTACCTCCTACAAAGGCACAATATCCAGAGGTAGACCTCCTGTCATCAGCACTCCCAGCCCAATCAGCATCTGTATAGACCTCTATCTTCATGTGATCATTATTCTTGAATAATATACCTCTACCTAGACATCCCTTCAAGTATGCTAATATTCTCTCAACTGCAAAGAGGTGGGTAGTTCTAGGAGAATGCATGTACTGACTGATAACACTGACTGCATAACTGATGTTTGGTCGGGTGAGACAGAGATATAGGAGTTTTCCAACCAACCGTTGGAACATAGCTTTGTCTTCAAGAGGCTCTCCACCCACTGCACTGATCTTGTGATTCTGTTTAATAGGTGTATCTGCAGGCTTGACACCCAACTTTCCAGTTTCTGCTAACAGATCTAGAACATACTTCATTTGGGAAATAAAGATCTCATGTTTAGATCTAGCAACCTCAATACCCAAGAAATATCGTAGTGCACCCAGATCTTTCACCTTAAACTCTTGATGAAGAAGTTGTTTGAGGGACTCAATTTCACTATTATCATTCCCTGTCACCACGATATCATCCACGTATACAGCAAGTAAGGTTAAAGAAGAGTCCACTCTCTTAATGAACAATGTATGGTCTGACTGGGCCTGTACATAGTCGAATTTTCCAAGGCTTTATTCAGTCGGCAAACCTTCTTACCTGTCTTTGCATCATAGAACCCAGGGGGTAATTGCATGTAGACTTCCTCCTGTAAGTCTCCATTTAGAAAGGCATTTTTAACATCCATCTGGAACAAAGGCCAAGAATAACTCGCTGCAAGGGCTAACAGAACTCGAATATGATCATCTTTGCCACTGGGGCAAAAGTCTCCAAGTAGTCTATACCACAAGTCTGAGTAAATCCTTTTGCAACTAATCGGGCTTTATACCTTTCAATGGAACCATCAGCATTATGTTTCACGGTAAATACCCATCTACATCCAACCGGCTTCTTTCCTTTGGGCTGGTCAACTAGCTCCCAAGTATTGATCCTCATAAGGGCATCCATTTCAACCTTCATTGCATCTTTCCACTCAGGAACTGACAAGGCTTCCTACACTGTTCTGGGGATAGGAATATTAGCAATAGAAGTAAGAGGGAGACAGGTGATCATAGGACAAAAACTGGGAAATGCAGTGAGTTATGGATGTGGTGCAACGTCGTTTCCCTTTACGGACTACAATAGGGAGGTCAAGGTCATCCGAAGGAAGTGATGAAGTAGCAACGGTGGAAGGTATCTCAGTGGAACCTGGATCTGATAAGGGGATTGTAGTACCTGGATCTGGATTCGCAGAAGGAACTGGGGTTGGCCTGGACTGTTGATGACCAAAATCAACCTGCCTCCGCCGCCTGTGATAAACTTTTAACTCCTAACACCTCTGACAACCCTCCCCATTACAGCCCTCATCATTGAATGGAATAGGTAAAGGAACTTCAGATGAAGTAAACCCCACTCTCACTACTCTCCCCCTGAGGAAAAAACCCCCCATTCTTACTACTCTCCCCCTGAGGAGAAACCCTAGGGTAATAGGGTACATCCTCAAAGAAAGTAACATCCATCGAAACAAATCTCCTCCCAGTGTAGGTTCATAGTAGCAATAACCCTTTTGAGTTTGTGCATAACCGAGAAAAATGCATTTGGAGGCCTTAGGGTCAAATTTGTAATGATGAGGTCCAAGAATCTGAACAAAGCAGGTACAACCAAAGGTTTTAAGGGGAACAGTAAATAATTCTTCATAAATGGAGGCTTCATGTCAAGAACCCGTGAAGGAACCCGATTATAAGATACACTGCTGTGAGAATAGCATCACCCCAGAAACGGATAGGCACATTGGAGGTAAACATAATGCTTCTAACCACCTCCAAAATGTGTCTATTCTTCCTCTCGGCAACCCCATTCTGTTGTGGTGTATAAGGACAAGTGCTCTGGTGAATAATCCCATGATCAAGTAGATAAGAGGCCAGTGGCTTGGTAAAGTATTTTTTCGCATTATCAGATCTGAGGATTTTGATTTTGACCCCGAACTGGGTTAAAATCATCTGATGGAAGGTCTGGGTTAGATCAGAAACCTCATCTCGGGAACACATGAGGTAAACCCAAGAAAAATGGGTATAGTCATCAACAAACAACAAGAAATATCAGTACCCCCCCATAGAAGGGATGTGATACGGACCCCAAACATCGGTGTGCACAACATCAAAAGAATTACTACTTCTTTTATTACCCAAGGAATAAGATGTTCGACAATGCTTTGCAAGCTCACAACTCTCACATCTCAAATTTGACATCTGAACAGACTCAAACAAATTAGGAAACAGACTCTTCAAAGACCGAAATGATAAATGACCTAACCGATTTTGCCAAAGCATAACCGGACTAACAGACTGAAAAACAAAAGACTTCTTATCTTCATGATCTTTCCAATGAGAACTCTCTCCAAGCAAATAGATCCCATTCGTCTCACGGCCAGTCCCAATCACCTTCCTCACCTCCAAGTCCTGAAAAGCACATTGGTCAAGGAAGAGGGTTACTGAACAGTTCTGATGTTTTGTAATACTACTGACTGAAAGCAAATTAGTATCAAGCTTAGGGACATGCAAGACTGAGGACAAAGAAATGGTATTAGACAACTTGATGTCTCCCTTGCCAGAAATGGGAACAAGGGAACCATCAGCAATGGACACTTTATCTCTACCAGAAGATAAATGATAGGTAGTGAACAGTGATGGCAAGCTAGTCATATGGTCAGATGCACCTGAGTCTATTACCCAACAATGTTCAGTGTTACTTGGAGCTGAAGCATGGTAAGCTGAGCCCCGAGTACCTGAATGAGCAAAGGTTGATGTGGCAGGAGCTGATGATGACTGAGATGACTGAGCTGAATTACCAACCTCCTTTTCCAACTGTATTAGGGCAACTTGAACAAAAGCTAAGGTGTCTAGAGGCGTGCCCTTTGTGCCCGATGAGGATGCAGAATCGGTGTTAACTGTTATATGAGCATTACCCCTTTTGTTCCTCAGTTTTGCTGGGACTAGATAAGGGTGCAACTTCCAACATGTGTCTTTAGTATGCTTGGGTTTCTTGCAATGTTCACACACTAGATCTCGCTTATCTTCCTTCTTCATATCCCTTTTTGTATCACCCCCAGACTTAGGTTTAACTGCTGCCAGGGCTGGTAGGAAGGGTTGATGTTGCATCATAACATTTCTCCTAGTCTCTTCACTATGCACCAAGGAGTAGGCTTGGGATAAGGTCACACTGTCCCTTGTTAGTATCTGTTGTCTCACAATATCATAATCAGAATTCAGACCAGCTAGGAATTCAAACACCCTATTAGTCTCAACTTGATTTCTATGAGTTTGTGCATCTTTCTGACTTTCCCACTCAAGTGTTTCCAGATGGTCAATTTCATGCCACAGAGATTTCAAGGTAGAAAAGTAAACGAAGACTGGTTTCTCTCATTGCTTGAGGTTATTAACCTCACACTTCAATTCATAGGCTCTAGCAACATTAAGGGGTTGGGAGTAGGTTTCTTTCATGACATCCCAGATCTCCTTGTCTGTTTTTGCCCACAAATAGTTTCGGCTGATATGTGGCTGCATAGAGTTGCACAGCCATGTCATAACCAAGTAGCTCTCCTGAACCCACTTGGTATACATTTGGTCCTACTTGGATGGTTCTTTCACATCTCCCAATAGGTAGCTAAGTTTTCATCTTCCCCCAATAGCCATCATGGCTGATTGGGCCCATTCTAAGTAGTTGAATCCATCAAACCTCACAGTTGTAATCTGAAATGCAGTCTCAGACATATTACCAGAATTGTTAATCCCAAAAACACCTTCCCCCATTCTTGAACTCCATTCTTGGTTAAGAATCAGTAATCAAAAACTGTTAGAGCTACTGTAATAAGAAAAACAGCACTTAAACAACTGATCATAATCAGCCTAGGTCTTCCACAAACAAAGGAAACAGAATTCTGTGTGAACTTAGTTCGGATCTGATCTGAAACCAATTGACAGTTCTGAATTTGAGGGTGAACCTAGTTCAGATCTGATCTGAAACCAATCGACAGTTCTGAATGTAAGATGTTCCAATTCTTGATGAAGGTTCTCGCCCCCAAAACAGGCTTTGGAGCCGAAACAAGCCTAGAACTCACTTAAAAAACAGTCTGAAATGCTGAAACTGATTTAGGGTTTGATCATAGGGTTAAGGAAAAAAACCCTAAAAAAATCAGAGAATTCTGACAGTCGCTCCTCCTAGATAAGTCTAACAAACCCTTGACTGATGACGATCTCAAGGAAAGATAAAAACTTACCCAGAAACTTCTGATCGCCACCTTCAATCTTGGCCTAAACCCTAATATCGATCCTTTGAACCTTCTCTGATTCTTCTTGATTACCAAAACACTCTCCAAGCCTCTACAAACCTTCGGATAGCTGCTAAACCTTTCTGGTAACCTTCAAGAATCAGCCAACGAACAGTTCTTTCTAAGCTTCCAGCCCTAGGCAGTTCTCATGTGGTCGGCTGGACTAGACACACATGAGAAACCCTAGATTGGCTCTGATACCAAGTAGCCGATCAAGACTACAATAAGTCTTGAATCAAAAAGAAAAAAATATTTTGATGGAGAAAAGAAGAAGAAAGAAGGAGGAAAAGGAGAAGAGAAGTACATAAGGGTTTTAGAAAGGATAGAGAGGGGCTGA
The DNA here is from genome assembly GCF_056320005.1 of Nelumbo lutea. NCBI lineage: Eukaryota > Viridiplantae > Streptophyta > Magnoliopsida > Proteales > Nelumbonaceae > Nelumbo > Nelumbo lutea. The sequence goes on along the minus strand of NC_142687.1, from coordinate 92,073,293 downwards.
ATTAATGAATCTGCCGCCCCGCTCTTAATATTTATAAGTTTACTAACTGTAGAAAAAGGCAGAATTGCCCTTAATGCTTACATGGCAAAGAGTACATGCTATGCTGTCATAATAAGCTGAAATAACAAGCTGTCTGAAATAACTACCAACTACCAGTGACATAACTAACAAAGAGTACATGCTATGCTGTCATACGAACACAGTGGGGACCACAGCCGTGGGGCCCATATTACTGTACTCTACATTTATAAGCATAAAGAGAGAAGTATGTCAGACAACCGTGCGATCATCTCAACCATCAAGATGACTGAGAATGATCCTCTACCGCTCTGGAGACCCAAACCATGAGCTCCCAGCTATTAATCATGCTCTGATCACACATATCATGTTTGATTACATGTCAACAGCAACCAACAGAAGAATATGTGAAGAGGGGGTGCCTTGCCATGTCAATAAACAGGGTAGGTTAGTACCTTTTTGTGTCAGAGGAGGTATAAGAAATTTTCCCTTCCTTTTTTATTTAGGGCCATGGCCCTCTGCAAAAGGCTATTGCTTGATGTAATGGTAAAATCTCAGGCTGACAAATGTGAGAATTGGGGGTTAGGTCTGACAGAAGCCACTTTGCGCAAAAAATGCCAAAGGTTAGAGCTGTATCCATTTCAGCCCTCCCAAGACCCCAGAAAGCAAGGACCCAACATACAGTAATGGCCCTTTTTAGGGCCATGGCCTTATACCAGGATTTCTAGAGGTTGATACCAAATATCCATCCAGACATGAATATCTGGAACTCAATGCCACATACCAAGGTAAGCTCAAGCTTTAAAGAAACTCGTCCAATAGAGAGTAAGAACTATTTAAGGGAAAGGATATCAGAAAAAGCATCTATCTTATTTTATCCATTAAAATACCACATGCAATTATAGGCAAGAAGAAACTTCCTGGAACGTGAGATTATTAAGAAACAGCATGGAAATTTGACTGAAGTTCACAATAATTCATTGAAAATAGAGTTGTCTGTGGAGGAACCATCTCAAACAATGATGGAAAGCTTCTAAGGTTTGGATAGAATAGTGTTTTAAAAGTGAAAGGCAAGGCACACACCTTTTTGAAGCAAGGCACAAAATTCTTAAGAATTTTCAAAAAATGAAAAATTTTAAAAATAATATTTATTAAAAAATACATACTTAATTTTAAACCAAATGCTTTAAAAAGCCTATTAGCACAAATTAAAATGCATAAATATAACACATAAAGCATATAAAAGTGGAAATGTAAAAATAAAATTAAACATATAAAACATATTCAAGAACTCAACAATTTAAGCATGTGAAACTTTGAAGCTCTTTATTTCTTTCCCAATTACATTACTCTAATTCTATGAGTTGCTTTTTACTGAGCCTCCAGTCCAACCACCATGCTTAAAAAAGTACAAAAAGCATCAAATTTAACAAAGGCACATGCCTAGGATGAAGCACAAGGCACACTAGGCACGGAACTTTCTAAAGTGGCTGTGCTTGAGCCTGGGAAAGGTGCAAGCCTTGAAAAAAGCCTCACCTGTGCACCTAGGCACGCCTTTTCAATCACTGACCTGGATAGCCCAAGATACATGATGTGGAAACTAAAGCCCTTTCAGTTAGTGTGCCTCTATGTTATAAAAAGCATAGTTGTGTAGGACAAGGAAAAGGTAGCTAGAACATAGATGGATGGGTGGATAAACTGTCTCCTCCTTGGATACTTTTATATACCTTCCAAAGATTGATGCTTGTCTTGTCAATCAAAGATTGAGCTGAATATCAATCTTCTTTCCCCTTTTCCTAAGCATGCAATTGATAAACTATTGGAATAAAATAAAGCAAAACTTTAATGATTTACATAAAAATTATAGGCTATCTCTAGTTGCATTACCTCCTGCTAAGGAATGTCATTGACAGGAAATATGGAAAACGGGACCTGCTTTTAAAAAATCCTGCTGTTTAACAATGATATTTGGATAATATAACAGTAATATTTGCCTAATATAGACATGTATTACGAGGCCAGTTATGTCATTAATAGAACCCAGGAATCAACATCTGGATAAGGATAGATAAAAAGCTTTTTATTTTGTGCTGACTTGTTAATTACAAAGTAGTTGTAAGATTCAAATAGGAGGAGTTTAGTAATTAAGTGGTTAAGACTGCAACTTGGGCAGGCCTCAGTTGAGAATTTGTTAAGTTTTAAATGTGGAAAAAGGCCAATTTTGAGAAGAGAAAAAGAAAGGAAAGGCAAATTGTATCAAAAGCTTTGACACCTCTTATGTTCATCATGTTCTGGATGCCTTGTTTGGTCTTCTCCATCTCCTCTCTTAGTTCCCTACCATAGGTTCCAGAATCAAGAACATCCCCACAGTTGGAGTCTATGTAGTTGGTTGTAAATTTGATATTTTCTGCCAACCTTTTAATTCTATGGCTGGAAGAAGAGGACATGGGAGGGAACCCCGAATGCTAACCAAGAAGTTCAAGACAGAGAAATAGAGAACCTACAGAAGCAACATTTTAATTACTATTACATTTATAGCAACTTCAGGCCATAATATAAGTCCTATGAAGACACTGATTATCTTTTTTATGAAGATATAGGAGGGAACCCCCAATTTCCTCAAATGTTTGAAGACACTGATTATCTTTTTCTATGGCAATTTATCATAAGATAAATCCCATGAAGAAAAGCACAGCAACTTTAGGCTTGTACAAGTCGTTGGCACAGCACAGGACTTATGAAGGCACAAATACCTAATTTTGTACAACAGAAGCTAGAAGATGTAAGCGTCTAGGCACTAGCTAGTCAACTAAAAGAAATGTATATTTTAAATTTAAGATATTGAAGCAATCTCATATACAATTAATCATCATTATCAACTGAGCCTTGTCCCAACCATATGGGGTTGGCTTTTTTTTATCAGAAACAGTAACTTTCATTAGGAAAATTAAGAGAATACACTGTTTGGCTATGTGAATCTTATTTTGCACTTCTGTTCTGTTTAGTGCTATATACATTGTTAAATTATTACCACTTAAATTATTTCTTACTATAATTCGTGTCCTTTTTGGTTGCCCCTAGCCCTTCTAGCCCCTTCAACTAGCAACATGACACTTCTCATGTAATAAAAGGCGATATAGAACAGTTTTTGTTTGCAAACATAAAAAGGAAGGCTGGATAGGGAGAAATGGATAGTTCAGTCATTGTTTTTTAAAGGAAAGCGTGCAACCTTGACTATTTGATGTGGTCCCCTGGTTTGTTGCAATTCCTTACTAGCATATCACTGATCGGAAGAACACTCAAGGGAACTTCCCTTCTACTGTTTTTACCTTTTTTGAATAAGGTATAACTTCTCTTCTACTGTTCTTTTGTTTTATGCCTGATTTCTATTTCATATACCACCACAAATGCTTAAATCCACCGGTATGTACATTACAAAATATACATACCATATATGATATCATTATAAATAACAATAAATAAACAAATAAAACTTTAAAATAAGTTTGAGGTTCACTAGGTCAACTAGTCATTAGTTTACCTAGTCAAACCATTCTGTCTATGTTTAGCGATGTAATTGGTCTGGCCCTCATAAGTCATAACATAACCGGCTTCCTAACTAAACAGAAATTCTCAAAACATTAATATTCAACCTTAGTTTAAAATTTAGAAGGACAAAGTCAACTAAATAAACTCCCAACCTAACATTCCTTATATGCTAAAGACTTAAACAAGTAGTTGAGTACATCATAAACAATTGATTTAGCACAGAAACATACAAAAATGCAAATCTGGAACCCTAAAGGAACTTATTGCCCCAGGATCACATGAAAACTGAGCCAAGGCTAACAACATAACAGAAGACACATTTCTACTTTTCTAATGATAGATCTCAATAACATAATCAGAGAAGCCGATCTAATAGTAAATATGATTTAGAAACTTATAAACATCAGAAGCAGAAAGTGCAAATTATGATCCCAAACATACCTTTCCAAGAGCTCCTAGAAGTCCCAAACTCGGCTTTTCTCTCTCCACATTCAACAACACTTCTCCATACTCGCAATCTGACCTTATCAAACCCTTCTGAACCTCCCCAACTAAGCTCATCTCAGCTTCATCCCCCTTCCTCCCTCTTTCGATCCCCACATCCATCCAAAACACGAACCCCACGAAAAAAATATAAAACCCAACAAACCCAATTGCCTGCCAAAGAAATATCTCCGCACTCAAATACACAGAGAACAACCAAAGTGCCGCAATCAAATAGAAGAAAACATCCCTCACAAAGGGAGCTGGGTCGACGGAGAAGGGAGCAGCATAAATTGCAACAAAACCAACAACAAAGGCCGAGACGAAAGTACCCGCCGAGAGAATTGCACCGAAACCCGTCCGTGGGTGGCCACCGCGAACGGCAGCAACTGATGCGAACACATCAGGCGCACCATTGCCAAGAGCAAGAAGGGTCACTGCGCCCATGCTAGGAGAGAGATTTAGAAGGGTGGCTAGCTTTGTAACGACGATGGAGAATCGATCCTGCGCCGTCTTGACAAGGATATAGAACTGAAGGAGAAGAATGAGAGCGAGACAGGGGATTGAAAGAAACCGATTCTCTCCGAAAACGCAAAAGTGGAGAGAAGAATAGTTGAAGAGGCCATTGGAGTCTCCACCACAGTGTGAGATGGAGAAAGAACAGCGTCGATGAGGTGGGATTTGGAGGATGGAAGAGCAGGAAGGAGATGATTGGTTGAGGAGGGACCTGTGGGGGATTATTGAGGTTGGGTGGGGTTGGTTATTGAAGGGGTGAGGGAAAAATAGGAAGAAAAGAAGAATGGAGAGAAGGGTAACGGAAGCTGCAAAGTTTTGGATCGAGGATGAGGGGAAGGCCATGCCATTACAAACAACACGGTTGTTTACTCTGTAATGCTTGAGGCTTTCTGGGTTCTCACCAACCACCACCAGTGTGTCTGAGCAGTGCGACCACCAATGGTAATGAACTTCCGCGTAGTATTATTCTCTGTGTTTTGTCCTTTTTGGAAATTTGAAGAGCTTTTTGGGTCTTTTCTTTTTAATAATAAATAAATAAATAGAGCAGAGTGAGCAGAGACCGATCGATGGAAGCCGAAGCCCGACAACCAACACAAAGAACAAGGAACTGAAGTGAGGAACAACCAATTCCGGATTACTGCTCGCTCTCGCCCCGCTGTGTATTGAAGTATTGAACGCTACGTACACGCCAGTGTTACGTGTACATGCCCCAGCCCCCTGATGCACAGCGGTGCGCGGATCACCTGCCAACAAAATTCATTACGACAACCTACTAACATAATCTCACACCGCACATCTCAGGCACCCAACAACGTCCCACAGCATGTGTATTGAGAAGTGAGACATCTCCCGATGATAATACATGAATTGATAAATCATCATTGGGAGATGTTCGCAATACACGGTTGGGATATATTGTGGGACGTTGTGGGCATCTCCTTGTGGGGGCTGATGTGAATTCCAAAAAATCCCAATTCACAAGTGGCATATTCGGACTAGGACAAATTCCCCCCTCTAACTCGTTGGGTTACAAATAAAGAGTTTGTGATCTTCTCTCAAAATAAAAATAAAAAATAAGGGCCAATGACAAGTTCGGCTTCAATCAATGTAACCTGTGCTCACACCTTTACAATCTTGCATTGCAAATATCTCCTTATGAAATAAAGCACATAAATACGGAGATATTCCTAATGCAAGTTTGTAAAGTCTGTTTGGACAGGCTTTGCACTTATCAAAGCCAAACTCCAATGACAAAAATCCCCTAAACTTTCATTTGGCCTCCCTGAACTTTTACTTCACAACAAATACCCTTGCCTGTTAATTCACTAATTTAGAAAAACAAGAATCTTTAAATTATTGTTTCATTTCACTAACATGAATGTAGCTCTTCATCTTAAAATATAAAATTTATTCACTAATTTCTCCAATAAATCAAGAAAAACCAAATGAAACCATAAATCTATATCTATCAAAAAGAAACCTCTATCATTTCATTTTAATATTGAATCTAGCCATTGTTAGGATCTATTGGAGCAATGAAGAGTACTTCAACATTATATTTAAAAAACTAATTGAATCATAAATCACTCAAATAAATAAAGAAAAGGTAGTTTGGAGATTTAAAAAATTAAACAACTGAATGAAATTCTTTTTCAAAGTTAATTGAAAGAACTTTAACGGAGAGGGCATTTGTTGCAAAGTGAAAATTTAGGAGGGTTTGTCACATTATCACTGACCCCCATAGTAAGGGGGACTTTGTAATTTACCCAAAAACTCTTCCAACATGTTTTTTTTTTTCTTTTTTCTTTTTTTTATCAGTATACTCTTCCAACAAGTTCCAACATTATCAATGCCCATACATCTAAAACACATTCCATCAATTAATGTGTAGGGGTATTTGTTACAGAGGGCATTGTAGCATGGGTGGGGGGACAATACACTTAAAAACCAATAAAAATTTGTAAGGGAGAGCAAACCATAAAGAAAACAAAAAAAAAAACAAAAACAAAAACAAAAACAAAAACAAAAAAGGGTAAATTATAAAGACATCCTTATACTATGGGGTTTATGTCAAAGACCTCCTAAACTTTCATTTTGCGACAAATACCCCCTTATTTTCTTTTCCTTTCTCTTTTCTCTTAAACCCTAATTAACTAAAAATACCTCAATTTTTCTCCAAGCGAAACCATCTAAAATTACAAGAATCACTTTGTTAGTATAGACTTTTTTTAATTATTGATTTATTTCATTGACATGAACATCTCTCTTCATCTTAAAATATAAAAATTATTCACTCATTTTCTCCAATAAATCAAGAAAAACCAAATCAACCCATAAATCTATATCCATTGAAAAGAAACCTCTACCATTTCACAATGTTGTATTTAGAAAACTAATCTAATCATAAACCATTCAAATAAATAAGAAAGGGGTACTTTGGGGCTTAAACATTTTAAACATCTGAATGAGAAACTTTTTTGAAGTTAATTGACGGGGAACTCTAACGAAAGAGATATTTGTTGCAAAGCAAAAGTTCTGGGAGTATTTATCATTGACCCCATAGTATAAGTGGTCTTAGTAATTTATCCCAAAAACTCTTCCAACACGTTACAACATGATCCATGCCCTTGCTGGGAGAAGATCCAAAGTCCTAATATTTGTAACCCTACAAATTGAGGGGAAATTCATTCCATTTCAAGTCCAAACCTGCTAGTTGTTGCTTGCATTGTCATATATCTCAAACTATCACATGTATACAAAACACTAGGATTGGTTAGAAGTATCTCCTCTTTAAGAGCCTTGTTGACAATGTTTCTTGGTGTTTGAGTGCCCATTTGGGAGGGCTTTCCAGATGTGGCTTATGGAATTCCAAGCTGGGCCCGACATGGCAATGCTAGAAATCGTGTTTGGTAAAAATCCAGAAAGGTCAAATGCCTAAACCACTACTTAAATATGAAGCTATTTCGAATAGCTTCTCCACAACACTGGTGCTCAGCAACCGTAGTTTCAATAACATACCTCAAACGTAGAAACCCCCTCACTTGAGATCAGATTTGGTCCTCACATGACTGTCTTTTATACCGCCCTCAGCCTTTTTTGCAGTCATGCATTGAGAACTCCAATATTTGCAATGCACGGCTGCGAGTAGGGGTGAGCATAGGTCGGCTCGATTGGGTTCCATAGCAGAATCTAGAACCTACCCTGTAGGGGTTAATTTCAGGTTTTTTGGAACAAGAACCTACCTTGTAAAAATCAGTTCCAGGGGCGGTTCTAGGGTTGATTCCAAGGTCTATCCATGAAACTTGTTATTTGTTTACTCTCCCTCTTAAAAAAGTGAAACATGTCTTTTAAAAATTTGATTTTTAACAATGATAATATATACCTTATAACAAATTGGATAGGGTCGGTTCCATTGAGTTCTGAGTAGAACCTACCAACGAAAACTATGGACTTTGTACAAATTTCCCCAACGAAAACTATAGACAGCCTAAAAGCGTTGCGTATCGTAGATCGGGCCAGCCAAGGCCACTAAGACCTATCATTGTATCTCTGCTAGCTCTCCACCAAATTCATTAGCGGGTAGTAGATTCGGAGTGCTCTTTAATATCTCTGAAGGTCTCCTTAGTCCTTACTAAGAGATACCTCTGTGAGAAGATGGAGCTAGTTGTTCCCTTCTTGTTGCCATGGGAAGCAAAAATACCAAGAAATTAGCAAAAAGAAAATCTGGCTGGACTGTTCCAACTAAAATAAAATACGAGACTTCCGAAAACTCTATGGCCTGACCTGAAACTCTACTATACCATTCAAGCCTCTCCTTGACATTCTCATGGCTTATATTGAACTATTTCAGGATCCAGAAATCAGAACTACAATACAACTACAACCCCTACTTGAAATGTCTAATCAATGAGGTGACATTCTGCCTTAAATTGAACTATTTCATTGGCTTGGTATATATAATCATATATTCTGTGTACCGACTACCGAGAATCTGAGAAAATTTGTGGATTATTGATCTAGAGATACTAGACTAGCGGGCTCCGGATTGTAGGGTGAATTTGGTAGAGTCCATGACCTTGATGTTGCACTATGGAGCCGCTGACGGCTGATCTGACCAAGGAACCGTGGCCATATCTCTGAAGAGCAAATTGATTTGCACATTGCACTGGAACAGAAATCCTTAAAACTTGATGGCAAAGAACAGAAATCTACCAATAAAAGATTTTTGCATGGTAGAGTGCACTGGAACAGAAAGACAGTTCAGTAACTTCTGTTCTATAGGATGGCAGAGAACAAATCCTTAAAACTTGATGCACCTGTACTTGACAACAAATATTCCCAACTGTTTTCCATGTTCTGAGATGTGGTGGAACATTATCTTTGAAGAGTTTCTCATTTCACATTTTGACAGCAATAAGAATGCACCTCTTAATTATCAGATCAAAAAGAACATCATTTTTGCTAATGATAATGCTAGAAATAAAAATTAAAGATGATAAATGATATCATGATGTTTCGCAGGGAAAGTTCAATCTAATCCAGTCAATCAACCGAAACAACATTAGCTCAATAATTAAAGGATACAGAGTTTTCTTTTCCATCTTAGAATTACTGCACAAAAATTGTAGAAAAAACAGAGAAACTTCAATTTTTAATTCTTTTTCCATTCCCAAAACCTAAAATTCCCTGTTTACTCCCTTGCCATTCTGCCTAACTTCTTCCATATCTATCATGGAGAAAAAGATCAAAGGTACATCTCAGAAGACAGGCGCCCCATTATTTGTACTCATCTGGCAGGCGGTATCCAGTCATAACTATTTTGTCAGCAAACATCTTACCAGTCTTGGGCATGACATGCCAATGCAACGTCAAGTTAAATTCTTTGCCCCGAAGATTGCTTCCCTTTTACAAGGAAAAAGAGAATGGAAAAATAAATAGTCATAAAACTTTTAAAGAAGGGATTAGGCACATGATTCTTATGTCCAAACATAATATTCAGCTCCACGATTTAGGTGTAAAGAAGTACCCACCTGATCTGAAAAACGATACTTGTTTGTTGTGTGGATCCAGATTTTTGCATGCTCTTTTGATGGTATGATACCATCCCAAAGTGAAACCTGTTTTTAGTGAAGTCAAAATCAGGTGAAACAGAAGACATATTTCCTCAGAAACAAAAACCTGAATATGAAGGACAACCATTTATAATGTTTACACGCCTTATAATCTTCAAACATTTAAGGGACCAAATTCTAGTTAAGATAACACCCCCAGACCCATCAACTACTTCAGCTAGCCGCCTACATCAAAGAAGAAACAAGGAAAGAAAACATGAGAATGCACTAGCGCAGCAAACACTACTCTAGCCAAGCAGATACTATGCGCGAATTAATCTTCCGCCTCATCAAACTCATCTGGACCTCCTTCCTCATCCCAAATTTCTTCCCTAACGCTTCAGGAACCTTTCTCATGCTTTCAAGCTTCCACTTTTTCTCCAAAGCTTCGGAAGCTCTTCTAGCAAAGTCTTCTCCTAAGAAGAAAAAGCTCAGAGACTTGCCAATTTCCACCTCTCTGTCAACTAGAGTCTTCAAGTCCACTCCTCTTTTCTCTATTGCCTCATCCCCCGCTAACACTTCAACAGGAGCCTCTTTCAAATTAGATTCAGTCCAAGTTGTTTTTCCTGAACAATCAGGCTCTTTCGACTCCATTCTTTGGGAATCCACCAGAGGGGAGATCTTTCTAGCCCCTTCAGAAGAGAGAGATCACTCCAAACATGGGTTCTCAAGACTCAGGGAACTAAGTTTAACCCCTTTTCTTTTGTAAATCCTTTTATACTTATTAGTTGGCCTAGTTCCCACCAAACCATCTTTCAACCTTGAGAAAACCTTCGTAACATGAACCACATTGAGCTTGTTTTAAACTCTGGTCTTCTTTGGGATCTCCGAAACCTCACCACTTCCAGCCAAACTCTTCCCTTGCCCCTGCGGCCCAAATCCAATCCTAGCCTTCCAACAACCACTTCGGAAACCACATAATTGGCTTTGTTCCTAATCACCTTATCTTGGAGATACAAATCAACCCCCTTCTCGCCCTCAAAATCTGATAAGCCACTTCCTACCTCAATATTAGCTCCTTCCTCCCCTACCTCAGTTTTGTTATTCGACCCTTCTTCCGCCTTCTCCACCCCACACTCACTTCTTGCCCTCAAAATCTGATAAGCCACTTCCTACCTCAATATTGGCTCCTTCCTCCCCTACCTCAGTTTTGTTGTTCGACCCTTCTTCCACCTTCTCCACCCCACACTCACTCGCTTCCTTCATTACTGACTCCCTCTCCGAGACTTCCTCCTAGAGACAAGAAACAAAACCCCCATTCTCCTGACTCAGCTCCAAGCAAGAAGATGAAGAATGCGGATCTTGCTTACCTTTAGCATCATCAAGAGACAGGAAAACCTCGCCCTGCGAATCTTTAAGTGCCTCACCCGAACTCGAAAAAACTTCGCCAGTCCCTGAGCCACACCCAATAAATCAGGCATTAGAAGCATCATCCTCCGACGAAATGGTTACCAAGACCTTCTGATGGATATTGAAAGCCACGCCAAGCCTTGCTCTAGTTCTTCTCTGAATTCTCCCCTTTCGAATTCCTAACATACCTTTACCCAAGACATGGGACCCACCCTCTTAAAGTTACTCACAATTCTCCTAAACTTGTGGAACCCACTCTTAACCTGACCGAATTCAGACATGAGGATAGTTGATGCAGTTGACATCATAATGTTACTTGATAGTTGATGCAGTACAAAAACAAAGGAAAGAATCTATAGAGAAAGAATTTGGTTATATCTCTATTTCTTATCACGTGACAATTTCATAATTTCTGGGTGTTTCTATTTTTGGTCGATTTGAATCTTTTGATAGTTATTTTCTAGTCTGATGGTGTTTTAGGAATAGGGTTAGAAATTGTACAGTAAAGGGTCAGATTAGTTTAATAAGTATTTTTTTCTGAGAAAGATAATTGATTTCATTAAAAGAAAGGGAGAGTTGTACATGAGAACATATACAAGGCCCCATCAACAGGGAAAAAAAGGGCCCTTTAATTACTTGGTAATGTATTTGCAGTTTTGCACTACACAAACAGTCCCTTCCCAACCCAGATTTTCCTAGGTTATCTGCCAATTGATTTAACTCTCTGGTAATCCATCTGAAACTACACTGCTAGCAGGAAGAAATCTCATGAATTTCAAACCAAGGGTGAGAGAGCTTCCAAGGACCAAGGGTATGTCCAAATGCCCAATTTATGACATTCCTTGAGTCCCCTTCTACTGCAATGGATCTAAACTGCTGCAAGTCTGCAACTTGGCAACCCTGAGGCCTTCAACGCAATGTTTTAAAAGCGCAAGGCGCAAAAAAGACACAGGGGTCAATTTACACCTAAGGCGCGAGGACGCGCACATGTTTCTGAAGCAAGGCGCAAAGAAACAAAAAAAGAATGCTAAAAAATAAAAAATAAAAATGTCAAAAACAAATGCTAAAAAATTCAAAAAAAAAATATTAAACATAATATTAATAAAAAATATAAACTTAAATTTTAAAATAATGTTTTAAAAAACCTATTATCTAAACTTAAAATACATAAACATAAGATGTAAATCATATTCGAATGAGAATTTAAAAATAAAATCAAACATATAAAACATTTTTAAGCATGTAAAACCTCTATTCTCTTTTTTCATTCAATTGCATTACTCCAAGTAGCTAATGTAATGTAAAACATATTACATTCCTGATTCTACGAGCCGCCTTTGTGCCACACCCCCTCAAGGCAAGCCCAAACAAGTCCACATTAGGTCTTAAATTCTTAGTTTTCACACAAAAAATAATGATTTTATAGTTTTAATTGCTTTTTAAGAAGGCATTTTCTTAGGATGAATGAATGAACAACATTACCAAATTAGGGGTTCTCAAAGCTTCGATGAGCGAGCGAACCAGAGCGGAGTAGAACCCCCAATTTGGTAATGTTGTTCATTCATTCATCCTAATAAAATGTCTTCTTAAAAAGCAATCAAAGCTATAAAATTATTATTTTTTGTGTGAAAACTAAGGGCCTGTTTGGCAAGTCTTTTTGAGAAGATCTTCTCGTGGCTCTGACGGTCAATAGACACATTGAGCTTTTGACATAAGATCTGGGGAGCCTAAAGACCGTTTGGCAGACGTGCGTCTTTCCGCGCGTCATTTCGGATCTTTCCGCACGAGATTAAAATGTGAAAGACACGAGAAGCTTCATTTGGAGCTTCCCAAAATCAGCCCAAAATGGGCTTTGCACGTCTTTTCGGTCTTCTCGGCTTGCAAACTGGAATAGACCGATTTTCGATCTTCCCGGCTTGTAAACAGCTGAAAGACCGCGCCAAACGGCGCCTAAGAATTTAAGACCTAACGTGGACTTGTTTGGGCTTGCCTCGAGGGGCGTGGCACGGGGGTCTGGAGGCGGAGCCCCCAACCCAGTCGCTACGTTCAAAAAAAGCTAAAAAACATCAAATTTTCAAAAGGCGCACACCTGGGCTGAGGCGAAAGGCACATCAGGCGCACACCTAGGCACACCGGGTGTGCGCCTTTTGAAAGGGCTGCGCCTAGGACCTAGGCGAGGCGCATACCCTGAAATGCGCCTCGCTTATGCACCTAGGCGCGCCTTCTAAATCACTGCTTCAACAAGGACTCAAATCTCTGATTCTGCTGCAGCATTATTTGCCTCAGAGGGGCCACTAAATACTTAAATCAAGTCTCCATTAGATCTGCACAAAAGACCTCCAATTCCAGCTTCAGATGAACTCTCAATGGTCTTCCTGAAACTTCCATCAAAGTTTAGGATATACTCACTCTCCTATCTTGGGGTGATTGTAATAGGAGGTTGAGAATGAAATGGGGAAGTCAACATTAATTCTGACCAATTTCTTTCCAAGACACCCAGGTTGAAATCAGCGAAGACTTTACTATTCGCCATCCAGATATTAAGATTAGCTTGGGCACAAAATCGTAGTCTCCAAGGAAGAATATTTCTCTTCAAAAATTCTCCTGTTTCTTTCTTCCCAAATATTCCACATGACAGCATGAATAGCAGCTTTCCAAAAGCATCTTCCTCCCTTGCCAATTTTGATCTTCAGCCCTTGCCAACAGTAAATGAACTCCCCCTACAGAATTTGGGGGAGTCCAACTAAGCTCCCCCCCCCCTGCAGAAGTAAGTATTGCCACAAATTTCTAGCCACTTTACAATTAATAAGGAGATGGCCTATTGATTCACCCTCACTAAAGCACATGATGCAAACATTAGGGGAGATGTACAACCTGGCTTGAAGCTTTTTTTAGATTAGTTTAAAAAATTATTAGAGAGTAAATTTTCAAAAAGTTGAAGATGCAAACACGTAATTTTTCTTCCAACCTAGTTATTTTCTAGCTTGTCAGTGCCTTAAGGAATGTGGTAAGTCGCTTAAAAGTGTCAAATTAGTTTAAAGAGTCTTGTTAAAGAGTCTCAGACTGGCAAGCGTGAGAAAATGGGTTCAAAGATGAGACTGAGAGCAGCCACTTTGAATAAAAAATGCCAAAGGATAGGACCATATCCAGTCTACCCCTCCCGAAACCACACATAGCTGGGAGCCTGGGATTTAACATTTGGTAAAGGCCTTTTAGTCGTGTTACAGAGTCTGTAAAATTTTGAAAAGTTGAAGATGCAATCATGTTTTTTTTTTATCAGCAACACATAAATGATTCAATAGATTAAAAGGACATGTACAACAAGAAGTTGTGGGTAGACAAAAAGTCCACAGAAAGCCCACTAATTACAACACAATCCAAGCATAACCCAACAAACAAATCCACTAGTTACAACAGTCCCCCCAAAAAAAGCCCAAAGGAATCCCACTAAGGCACTAACTATAACATAACCCAGAACATAGATTGTCTTTGAACTCCTTGCTTAGCTAGACCATTAATGAAAGGGTGTCAGTCTTTGACTGGATTTTGGTCTTCCTACTTTTAGTCAATCATTGAATTTCCTATTTAAGTTGTTTTAGTCCTTACTTAAGTTTCTATATGAGTTACCTATGCGTTTGCCTTAGTTTTGAAGCAGTTGGAGTTGTTTTCAGTTTTTTGTCTAAGGGTATGCTCGTTTCCTATTAACTCTTATCTCTTAAGAGGAATCTTATAACTTTAAGAGGAAAAAGGGTGTTCGTTTACTCTTATCTCTTATCTCTTAAAGTAGAATCTTACAATTTTTTGTTTTCTAATGATACCCCCAAAAGGCAAACAAAAATTCTCATGTATGGGGTTAAAATGGACATTTGACAATGTTCAGAATTCAGAATTCAGAACAACATTCTCTGCATTCGGAGTTCAGAGGAAAGAAAAGTTCACCAATACCAATATACCTCTTAATGTAATTATTGCACTTTCAGAGCAAACGAACAGGCCCTAAATTGGAGTCTGAAAACAGAAACCCAAGCCCCTATGATACAAACACGCGCACGCACACACACACACATAATATGTATGTAGTATGTACATAAATTTGCATTGGGGAAAAAACTAGCCCTATACAAAACAAAAAAAATTAAGAACCATAAATTTCAACCAGAATAAGAGTTAAACTTCTAGTTTTGAAGCAGTTGGAGTTGTTTTCAGTTTTTTGTCTAAGAGTTACCTATGCGTTTGCCTTAGTTTTGAAGCAGTTGGAGTTGTTTTCAGTTTTTTGTCTAAGGGTATGCTCGTTTCCTATTAACTCTTATCTCTTAAGAGGAATCTTATAACTTTAAGAGGAAAAAGGGTGTTCGTTTACTCTTATCTCTTATCTCTTAAAGTAGAATCTTACAATTTTTTGTTTTCTAATGATACCCCCAAAAGGCAAACAAAAATTCTCATGTATGGGGTTAAAATGGACATTTGACAATGTTCAGAATTCAGAATTCAGAACAACATTCTCTGCATTCGGAGTTCAGAGGAAAGAAAAGTTCACCAATACCAATATACCTCTTAATGTAATTATTGCACTTTCAGAGCAAACGAACAGGCCCTAAATTGGAGTCTGAAAACAGAAACCCAAGCCCCTATGATACAAACACGCGCACGCACACACACACACATAATATGTATGTAGTATGTACATAAATTTGCATTGGGGAAAAAACTAGCCCTATACAAAACAAAAAAAATTAAGAACCATAAATTTCAACCAGAATAAGAGTTAAACTTCTAGTTTGTGCTGATCCATAGGAACAGAGGTTTCTGCAGTAGGATATACCAATGTTTACCTGATTCAGAGAATTCAGTGGGGTTTCATACTCAGCTGCTATAAATACAAAAACCTGCAGTATTTGATAAAAATAATATATCAAATTTCTTAACTAAATCTTAAACTCAGCCATGCAAAACACAGTACAGTATCTCTGAAAGTAGAACAGAATATATAAAATGTTCTATAAAGCACATGTTACATGAAATAAATTATCCCTTGAAAGATCTAAAGCCTTGTGGTCAAACAAAGAAACTACCAGTAAGAGGTCAATGACAAGTAGAAAGTAGAAACTTTACAAAGAACCCCAAAAGATCAAGCATCACTCTTCAGAATGTTGAGTATAAAAGCAATAATATGTATATAACTCAAATATGTGAATTTGCAACAAAGCAATTATCATGGTTAAGATAAAAGGGGTAGAAAAAAATTGGTGGTGAATCTTCCACATTTGACTTTTTTGTATATCATTGAAGGGTTTCATATAAGGTTGCTGGACATTCTATATTCCTTTAGAGGATCCACTTTTTCAGTTCATCTAAAGAAGTTGGAGAAGGAATACCAAATTAAGCTCATCCATAGTTAGTGAGTGATTCTCATTTATGAGAAAATTCTTCTGAAGCGGAAACAAAGAAAATTAAGCCCTTAATATGTATCCTTTTTATCAGCAACTGAACAATAGCATACAAGTTGTATTTATGCCAAGCAACCCTACAATGTTTGGTCAGTCTCCACCACTCCTTTTTCTTTCTATAAGTAAAAACAGTTCATTAATAATTCATAAATTTAGTAGTCATTAAATCATTTCCCAATTCAGATTACATCATATTACAATTGCCCAAAATAGAATAGGCCTGTCAACTCCTTGTTTTGCCAATATGTCCGCCATCTCATTGGCAGTTCTCCTTACCCAGCTGAAAGTAGCGTTGGACCTCTTTGCAATGGTATCAATTTCTCTAAATGTTTGTCAGTATTTCCAAGGGGCTAAATTGATTTTCTTTGTCCAAGCAATGACTAATTGTGAGTCTCCTTCAATTTCCTATTTCCTAAGTTCAAGTTGTACAGCAAGCCTCATTCTGTGTAGCAGAGACCTTTTTTTTTTGATAAATTGCAGAGCCCATATTTCAGCATGAACTGAACCTCTAAAGCCAACTGGACTTGAATACAAGGCCACTACCTCTCCTTGGTTGTTTCTGAAAACACCCCCTATGCCTGCTCTTCCTGGATTGCCCAACGAACTGCCATCAAAGTTCAATTTCATCTTATTCCCAGATGGAGGTCTCCATTCCATCCATACTTTTTCTACAAGTCTATCTGAATGCAATACTACAGTCCAAGCCCTTAATATGTCTTTGGTTAAGAACTCACGGAAGATTCTTTGATTGCAATACTACTGTCCTAACTGTTATGACTTCAATCAGTTCCTTCTTAGACTTGCTCCTCTCACTGAAGATTCTTTGATTTCTTTATTCCCAAATGTTCCACACCATCACTGCTCTTACTATCCTCCACATAATCCTTCCTCTCTTTCTCTGTTGCCTCAAGAAGCTGGGGTTGAACAACTCTACCACATCCTGTGGGGGAACCCATCTGCAACCAAAGAGAATGCAAATGTATTCCCAAATACAAGATATAAAGGAACAGAAGAATAATAAATGAGGAAGAGTCTCACCACTTTCCTTGCAAAGGAAACATATGAAAGGAGATAGGCACTTATTTGGCCTTCTTTTCTGTAGCAAGTCATAGGTATTGATCTTTCTGAGAAACATTTCCCAACATAGAGCTTGTACTTTAGGAGGGATGGGTTTGCACCAGACTTCTATTACCAGGAAGTTCACTACCCTAGGCTCAGATAAAACAAGAATGTTAAAAAAATGAAGCACAAGTGAAAATGCCATCAGCCAAGGGAGCCCAAACTCTACTATCTGAGATATTTTGGTCCACAAAGTAATTTTCTAGTTTTGTGAGTAGGAGAATAAGAGACTCGTATTCACTATCCCTTAGGCCTCTTCTAAAACCAAAATCCCAATTCAACCCATTTTTTGAAGGAAGTCCAAATTTAGAAACAGGTTCAGCCTTGTAATTGGATAAGGAGTGAAGTGTCGGAAATTGCAAGAGGGGCTGGTCCCAATCCATAGGTCCTCCCAAAACAAGATTCTCTCCCCACAGCCCACATCAAACTGGGTGAAATTGAGAAATGCTGGTAGTACCTCTATTGTTGCTTTCCATGGGGAGTTTGATCATACCGTTTCTTCTACACATTTGTCTTCACTCTATAATGGAGAATAATTAGGATTCATTAAAAAAAATCAATAATCCACTCATAGGAGAACCATTTCCCACATCAGGCACTAATATATTTTTAGCGTCTAATTAGATTGGGCAATCATTCAAATTAAGAACAGAAGCTCATTGCTTTTTGTTTCTCTATAATTAAAGCCATAGGGCTCTATCCATTTATTCACTTGACCCAACTTTGTTTGAATTTTGTGTATGAACTGCAAGTGCCAGCTTTGCATCCCAGCCATTTTCTGCAACACCGTGAATGCTTTCAATGACCCTATACCATAACCTATCTCCTATAGGGTATCTCCAAAGCCACTTTCCTAGGAGGGTTGTATTTCTTTTGATTATGTTTCCAATCCCAAGACCTCCCAACTCTTTTTGTTTGTACACTTGCTCCCATTTTATCAAGTGGTCTTTTTTCCCTACACTTGGTCCCCACAGGAAATCCTCATGAACTTTTCTAGTTGCCTTGCTATCTTAGGTGGTATTCTAAAGGCGGACAAGTAATATGCAGGTAGATTGGCTAAAGTGAATTTGATCAAAGTGACTCTTCCTCCTAGGGATATGTAACTTCTTTTCCACAAAGCTAACTCCTTTGCAAATATTTCTACCAACGATTCCCAAAAGCTTTTTGCTTTCGAATTACTCTCCAAGGGCATATCAAGATACACTAGAGGCCAATTTCTAACCTCACAACCTACCACTCATGCCACTAATTGAATTTCTTGTTCTTCCATGTTAATTCTTGCCACACAACTCTTGCCCCAATTCACTTTCAACATTGAGGTCCTTTGGAACCCATCTACTAAAGCTTTCAAATTTCTTACACTAGATTCATCACAATCCTCGCAAAAAATGATTATGTCATCTACAAATTGTAGATGCATAACAACAATTTCATTCCTTCTTATTCTCTAACCTCTTATCTGATTTTCTAGATCAGCCTTGATAATCAGTTTACTAAGAACTTCAACAACAAATGTGAACAGGAAAGGGGAAATGGGATCTTCCTATCTTAAACCTCTTTTTGCTAGAAAGAAATCCCTAGCTACTCCATTTATCAAAATTGAGAAATGTACTGAGCTAATGCACCCTTTGATCCTATTACTCATAAAAAAAATGCACCCTTTGATCCATTTTCACCATCTTCCTCTCAAGCCAAACTTTTCCAAAAAGTCAAGAAGAAAAGACTAATCCACCATATTATAGGATTTTCCCAAATCTAACTTGCTAATTAGACCTCTCTCCTCCAATTTCCCTTTTTTCAGCCACAAACTCATTTGCCACTAGGATTTGGTCTATAATTTGTCTCCCTTTCAAAAAAGGCTCCTTTATTTTGAGATATCATTGAGGGAAAAAACAATTTCCAACCCCCTTGTCAAGACTTCAGCAATAATCTTATGCAGGCTTCCTATGAGACTAATGGGTCTGTAGTCTTTTGGAGTTTTAGCCTCTTTCTTTTTCGGCACTAGAGCCAAGAAGGTAGCATTTGCTCCTGATGAGATTTTCCCTTTCCAATGGAATTCAAAAAACCAACTCCATCATATCATCTTTTATTATCTCCTAACAATCTTGATAGAAGGCTATTGAAAAACCATCAGGTCTCAAAGCTTTAGATCTTTCCATTGAGAAAACTGCTTCATGAATCTCTTTCATGGTGAAATTCCTTTCTATGAAAGTTGTTTGTGTCTCAGGCACTCTGTCCTAATCCAAATCCCCCAAATCAAGGTGTCTATTTTAAATGGTGATAAAGATTGATTTAAAATGATCCACAAAAATCTTAACCATTTCCTCCTCCCTATCTATCACCCGGCCTTCAACCTCAATGCTAGAGATCAGATTTTTCCTTTTTCTTCCGTTTGTCAAAGAGTGAAAAGATTTTGTATTGCCATCTCCTTTCAACAGCCATTTACATCTCAATTTTGCCTCCAAGAGATTTCTTCCTTTCTTAAGATCCCTTCTAATTCCACCTTTACGCTCCATCTTTCCATTCTTTCATCCACACTAAACTCCCTTCTGGTTTCTTTCTAATCTAGCTCCTCTATCCTTTTAGCTGTTCTCTCTTGATTATTATAGTCTCCCAAATTCTTCTTTATTTCCATTCCTTGATCCTTTCTTTCAATCTCTTTAATTTCATAACAAATTCCACCCCTTTTTTCTCACATTGATTCCGTCCTCCTCCCATCAAGCCTTTATTTGTTCAATGAATTTTGGAAATTCCAACCACATATTTTCAATCTGAAAGGTGTGGCCCCTAGGGGAATTTCCTGATTAAGGCATAAGGGACAATGGTTATAGGTTACCCTAGGTAGAGCTTTTAGAATTAAATTTCCCAAAAACTCATCCCAATCTACTGAAAAAAAAGAATCTGACTAATTTGGAGAATATTTGGTCTTCCTGAAAGTTTTCAATTATAGGTTTCCTTCTCCCTAATAAAGCTCGCCTTGCCAACAAAACAGAAAATATAAGAAAAGAAAACCTCAAAAAGAAAAAGACAGACCAGTCAGGTGATTTAACTTAAACATGGCTGTCTACATTAAAAGAACTCAATTGCAAGTGTCAAAATCTGACACAAACAGGACACAGGAGGTGCTGTAATCACAGATGCCAAAAGATGGGACTCAATTACTTTCCAGATAATATCTCAATTTTCTTAATTTATTTATTATATATCATGTATAAACACATAGGCCATTACATGGTGCAATGGTAAAATCTCAGGCTGACAAGTGTATGATTGCAGATTCAAGTCTGAAAACAGTCACCTTGTACAAAAATGTCAAAGATTGCATCTGCATCCAGTCCACTCTCCCAAGCCTTGGATAGCTAAGACCAATATTGGTTAATGGCCCCATTGTCTTTTCTTTATTACCTTTTAAAGGGTTGGTCTGATGAATTTGAGCAACTACTTGATGTAAAAAACAAAAAAAAAAAAAATTGCCAAGGGTTAGATCTGTATCCAGGCTACCCCTCCCAACCCCATAAAACCAAGACCATCATTGGGAATCCTTTTATGTATAAATACATGTATTGTTCCATACAATACAAACAAAACAAAACAATCCAATAATTGATTGACAAGGGGGCAAGTTGAATGTGAAAACATAGATCAATACAAGCAAGAGCAACACAAAGCAATTAAGGCACTGTGTCATTAGCTATATTAATCGCTAAAGAACCCAAAAATCCTTGTCGAGCAATAAATATCAATAAGGATCTTAATGGCTGTTCTAGCAAGTCCCGCAGAAATCTTAAAGGGAAGGGCATTAAAGTGCAAAATTATGATATATAAACAAAGACACCAAGTGAAACAGGTCCCTTCTGCCCAATCAGTATACTCTGATTTTTGAATAGCTAGTCCCCTTACAGGAAATTCCACTCAGCCATAATTATCAAAAACTGAGGTTTCTTTTTCATCCATATCTCCATTTCCTTCCAATCCAATCATAGCAAGGCAAAAAACATGGAAATGCATAAAGTACCTCAGATAATTATTTTCAGTATTTTTTTCACTTATTTATGTAGACTAGACCTTTAAATATTTGTAAAATAGCATGCCAAGAAATGCATCACTTAAAAAAGAGATATTCTTTATAAAATCATAACTCTAACTAACAGATCATACAGAAAATAAAATAAAAGAAGTCTACTTCAATAGTGTGAAATAGATTAATAAACATCACAAACATAGGCAAAATAATCCCTTTTGTTTTGATTTGTAACCTGCTTTGTGTTCCATGTAAACATTGATTGCAAGTTGGCAGACATGTTCAATGTCAAGCTGACCTGCATAAGACAAATTAAAGAATGTAATATTGAATTGAATCCAAACACACACACACACACACACAAAAGAATTGATCAGTGAGAAAGGCAATCCATTGGTGTAACAGTTTACAATCCATCATATCTAAAAGAAAGGCTCCTCAGCTTTTCTTTTCTTTTCTTTTCTTTTCTTTTTCTTTGGGGACAGGGGATGGGAGCAGCTCTGCCCCCCAGTGCAATACATTCCTCCCTATGCCACCCCTGGTAAGATTTAAGATGAACTTTTCTTTGAAGAAAAAAAAAAAAAAACAAGAGAGGGCAGACTGGTTACACCTGTTAATTTTCTGTCACCATTACCAAGGAAAATAGGAATAGTTTTTAATCTTATTTGAGTTTTTAAGCAGACTTTGAATTGCTTGGCACCCACCAGTCCAGTGTTTATACGTTTGGATCCTTTTATTGTACCGAACAAGATGAATAAATAAAATACTCGTCTTTTTCTACTACAATGATATTTAATATGCTTCTCCCGTAGTGAGATATCATTAGTTCTTATTTAATATTGCCAAAACACTAGATCTTGATCAAGGTTGAGGTGAGACTTCTCAGTTGTCTCTTAATTCTTATATTCTCTCTCGAAACAGTCTTCTATATCTTAATTTCCTTCTTTCGGTTTACTTGTGTCACATACCAAGCCCTTAAATATGTCAGTCAAACATCAATTAGCAGGACTTAATTCAAAAAATAATGAAAAAAACATATAATCATCTAGAACTCTCATGAACCAAATTATCGAATTAATAATGACGTCATGGTGATTCCTTTGTTTCACCCCTAAGTATGAGTTCCCAGTAAAAAAACGATATATAGATATCATCTTTAATAAACAATACGATAAAATGAAACCAATCAAAGAAGAAAAAGAGGAGGAGGTGGTGGAGGAGGAAAAATTACCTCGTCGTTTCCGTTTGGATGCTTCTGAAACCAATTTATGTTAAGTACCTACAGAGATAAACAAAATTGGACATGATCATGGCAATAAATTGTCTAGGGTTTTGAACCCAAAACAGATCGAGGAAGAGAGAAGCAGCAAGAAAGAGAAAATGGGTAGATAGGGATCTGATATAAGACAGAGAAAGAGAGTCTTGCCTGAACTTCAGCAGTGGGAGAGGGGACATTGAGATTGTCGGAGAAAGAGGCCATTGCGCACATTACCGCCAGTATCGTAACGGCGAAAGTTAGTAAAGCGTTGGCACGGTACACGAACGAATGCATTCTCTCTGCCTCTTGCTCTCCCTCTCACAGCTTCTCTCTGTTTCTCGCCTCTGCAGTCTTCTCCCTTCTTGCTCGGTCGCTTGATGCGACTTCGGTCGAAACTGAGGACTTGTCAGGTCCACTGAGGAAAGATTCCATACATTTTACTCCTTTCTGTTTTTTGGGTAAATTACAGAGAGCTACCCTATTGTTTTGGCGTTTTTCCTCTTAGCCCTCGGAACTTTATTTTGCGATAAAACCCCCTGAATTTTTATATTTCATTACTTTGCCCCACCATTAACATTGATTCATAAAATATTCAATTAAATTTTATGAATAAAAACCCTAAAATTACCCTTGTGGCCTGATGTTATTTATTTCTCTCAACTTTCTCCCGGCGAATTTCATAGCAAGAACCACTTAAAAATTATTTGCGCTTGCTTTTGTATGGTTATTTATAGTTTCATTATTTTGATATTTGTGGCAAGTTCATCCATAAAAATCTTGAATGGGTAATTTAGGTGGTGTTTGGTTATGTTGGAGTCACATCATTGATTAGTTTAGTGTTTGATTGGCAAATCAATAATAAAATTATTATTAAACTTGGGCTAAAAAGAGAAATCAATAAATTTTATGATTCCTTTTTTTCATGTTGATTTTGATTAATTTTTGAATGATATGTTATTTGACATGGATATGGGCAAGATTCAAAATATTGATATGCCTGATACGTCGGTATGGACGTATCAGGTGAATTGCTACAACTTTTGGTACTTTTTTATTTTTGTAATTGATTCAGGGGAGCTGGTTTAGGCCTCCTTCACACCCTGAACCAATTAGACCCCTGATACATCCATTGTAGAGGCATATCAGAGGGGTTCCAGAACGATACGTATCGGCCGATACATATCGATACTTTGAACATTGATTCCTTTTTTTCATGTTGTTTAGTTTAGTGATGGAGTCACATCATTGATTAGTTTTGTGTTTGGTTGGCAAATCAATAGTAAAATTATTATTACAATTTGGCTAAAAAGAGAAATCAATAAATTTCATGATTCCTTTTTTTCATGTTGATTTTGATTAATTTTTGAATGATATGTTATTTGACATGGATATGGGCAAGGTTCAAAATATTGATATGCCCGATACGTCGGTATGGACGTACCAGGTGAATCGATGTAGCTTTTGTTACTTTTTTTTTCGCAATTGATTCAGGGGAGCTAGTTTACGCCTCCTTCACACCTTGAACCAGATAGACCCCTGATACATCCATTGTAGAGGCATATCAGAGGGGTCCCAGAACGATACGTATCAACCGATACATATCGATACTTTGAACCTTGATTCCTTTTTTTCATGTTGTTTAGTTTAGTGTTGGAGTCACATCATTGATTAGTTTAGTGTTTGGTTAGCAAATCAATAATAAAATTATTATTACAATTGGGCTAAAAAGAGAAATCAATAAATTTCATAATTCCTTTTTTTCATGTTGATTTTGATTAATTTTTGAATGATATGTTATTTGACATGGATATGGGCAAGATTCAAAATATTGATATGCCCGATACGTCGGTATGGACGTATCAAGTGAACCGGTAAAGCTTTTGGTACTTTTTTTTTAGCAATTGATTCGGGGGAGCTGGTTTAGGCCTCCTTCACACCCTGAACCAGTTAGACCCCTGATACATCCATTGTAAAGGCGTATCAGAGGGGTCCCAGAATGATAAGTATCGGTTGATACATATCAATACTTTGAACCCTGATACCTTTTTTTTTCATGTTGATTAGTTTAGTGTTGGAGACACATCATTGATTGGTTTAGTGTTTGGTTGGCAAATCAATAATAAAATTATTATTAAAATTGGGCTAAAAAGAGAAATCAATAAATTTCATGATTCCTTTTTTTCATGTTGATTTTGATTAATTTTTGAATGATATGTTATTTGACATGGATATGGGCAAGGTTCAAAATATTGATATGCCCGATACGTCGGTATGGATGTACCAGGTGAATCGGTGTAGCTTTTGTTACTTTTTTTCGCAATTGATTCAGGGGAGCTAGTTTAGGCCTCCTTCACACCTTGAACTAGATAGACCCCCGATACATCCATTATAGAGGCGTATTAGAGGGGTCCCAGAACGATACGTATCAACCGATACATATCGATACTTTGAACCTTGATTCCTTTTTTTCATGCTATTTAGTTTAGTGTTGGAGTCACATCATTGATTAGTTTAGTGTTTGGTTGGCAAATCAATGATAAAATTATTATTACAATTGGGCTAAAAAGAGAAATCAATAAATTTTATAATTCCTTTTTTTCATGTTGATTTTGATTAATTTTTGAATGATATGTTATTTCACATGGATACGGGCAAGGTTCAAAATATTGATTGCCCGATACGTCGGTATGGACGTATCAAGTGAATCGATAAAGCTTTTGGTACTTTTTTTTTCGCAATTGATTCAGAGGAGCTGGTTTAGGTCGATACATATCGATACTTTGAACCTTGATTCCTTTTTTTCATGTTGATTAGTTTAGTGTTGGAGTCACATCATTGATTAGTTTAGTGTTTGGTTGGCAAATCAATAATAAAATTATTATTAAAATTTGACTAAAAAGAGAAATCAATAAATTTCATGATTCATTTTTTTCATGTTGATTTTGATTAATTTTTGAATGATATGTTATTTGACATGGATACGGGCAAGGTTCAAAATACTGATATGCCCAATATGTCGGTATGGACGTATCAGGTGAATCAATAAAGCTTTAGGTACTTTTTTTTTGCAATTGATTCAGGGGAGCTGGTTTAGGCCTCCTTCACACCCGGAACCAGTTAGACCCGTGATATATTGTAGAGGCATATCGGAGAGGTCCCAGAATGATACGTATCGGCCAATACATATTGATACTTTGAACCTTGATATGGGATATAATTTAGATAAATACAAAGTTGATTTTAATTCTTTTTTGACATAATTCTTATAAACACAAAAAAAATCAATGCTAATAACCACTACTAAACAAATTTATAATTGTTTTTGTGAGGAATCAGGACATGACAATAATGGTACATGATAAGGGTTGAACTAATTGCCAATAGGATTTTAACACGTTACAACATTCAAATACATGCTACACCTCGGATGCCACCAGCTACAATTCGTTCCTAAGTCATTGAAGACCAGCTTAGTGGGAGTACATCCTATTGATTGAACTTGGATTAGTAAAAACACATCTTGTCGAGTTGAGCTCACATAAGAAGAAGAAGCACACAAAACTGAGATTGATCCACGTGTGGCAAAGTGGCAAGCAACAACCACATGGCTATACGGTCATCCAATTTACCAACTATGGAGGGAGTGGGGCCCAGGTTCTCTCCACGTGCAGTGGCAGAGCCAAGAGGGGACCCAGGGGTAGGGGTGAGCATTATTCGGTTAAAACCCAAAAATCGAACTGAAATTTTCAGTTTTGGAAATCGAAATCAGTATATAATATGTAATATATAATATATAATATGCTATACATTTATATACTAATATATTATATATAATGTATTATAATGAAATTTAGTTTCATAATATATATTATAAGTTATAATATATAATATTTTATGTATATTAATTAAATTTGGTCTTAACCAGAATAATCAACAATCGAACCGAAATCTGCCACGACCTTCGCCACCACCCTAAAGACCTTGTTCAATGCGAATACCTTCCTAGGCTTATAAATATCAAATAGCATAAATCCAAATAAGAGCCGCACCGACAAGCACTGAGCCTGAGCTCCCCAGATCGGGGTCATTGTCATCATCTTGGGTGGGATGACCCTTAAAGGGGAAACTAGGCGCGAAATACCTGTTCCAAAGAGCTGAAGTGACAGTACTAAGATGTACCAATGATCGGCGTCGAGCACTAACAGCGACCGGGCTACACAAACTTAATAAATAAAGAATTTTCTTCAAGTATAGACGATCCCGCACATAGTCCAACCAAACTCTGCGCTTGCCAGCAGTCAAGGCCTGACAACCATCACATAAAAGACCTGACCAACCACAGACAGTGGAGACCAGAACAAGCCCCACGACAGGACACCGTGGGAACGACGTCCCCGCCACATAATGGCAAGAGGACGACTACAAAGCCAAAGACCTCAGCCAACGTAAGACCGCGGCCACGAAACCGAAGACCTTGGCCATCCAGCATAATGCTGAGGCCACTAAGCTAAAGACCTCGACCAGCAAAATACAAAGCGCCACCAACCCTGAAGTATGCTAACTTGAAAAAAAAAAAGCAAATAATGCACAAGAGATATGCCTGACAAAAATGGATTTTCATTAACGAAGTAAGTACATTAATAATGAGCCTGGCATATCGAGCTGAGTACACCAAAAAAAGGGAGAATATAAAAGCGTCATTCTGCATTGGCCATGCTATCAACAAGGTTCGCTTCCTCGACAGCGACCGCGGCATCGTTCTAGGCAGGCGACGTTGCTAGAGTCTTCTCGGTGTTGAAGGGTCCATACCCAGCCACAGCTATAGCTATCTCTGGATACTTGCACATAACCCTTCTCTAGCACTGAGCAAAACCAGTTTGCCACACGAGGAGGAAGATGAAGACATCTTACCAAAGAACTACACCGTGGAATACTTGAAACACCAGCTGAGGACTAACACTCGCCGAGCTCCTATGGTCACTCACTCAAAATGGCAATGTAAAATGGCTCGCCACCTCCCCTTTTATAGGGGCGACCAACAGTCCAAATCAACGACGTCGATTCGGCGCCACACTTCGCACACACATGACCTCGGGAAGATGAAATGACGTGTCTGTCGACTCGTAACAGAAACGGCATGAGCACTAAACCAGCCAGTCTGCCCAACAAACCGGTTTTACCTCAGGCCAGTCAGCTCAAAAAAACTAAAGTTCCTCAGTAGAGGACTGTAGAACTCTTCCACGCTTAGTTGCGGCCAAGCACTATACTCATTGACTTCAGAAATGAGGGAGTAGTGTTCGGGTGATGGTTGAGCTGGCCAAGGATGCCACGTGGCTATCTCCATGGCTGTCACCCCCCCTCTCAGGCCACATCAACGCCACACGTAACGGAAGAGCACAACTACGAAGGAGTGTTGTGCACAGACAAGGAAATGGACTCTACCAGGGAAGAGGAAACCTCTCGAAAACCTCGACGGACACTCTCATATCAACAACCCCGAAAGCCCTATCCATCTGGGAAACGGACACCCAACTAGAAGTAGGTATTCCCCGCTCGAGGTAAGGGACTTTTGGAACGACATTCTTTGAATACCTCTTTGCACTATCTTTTTGGCTTGGACCAGCACTATCTCAACTTGCTTGTCCCGACCACATCCTTCTCTACTCCTACTGATTTGAGTGCCAGAGTACTTAACCCGGGAACAACTCCTTGAACCTCTGAACTGTCTCCTAATTGTAGATCTCGGTGCATGACTTCGTCCTCAGATAGATCTGAGCTAGTCAATGGGGTGAAGTGGACCATATTCAGATCAAACTTGATGAAGCAAGTGAGCGTTGACGTGGCATGCTTGGCATTCGTTGATGGTGGGGAGACAGCTGATCAAGCGGTGGTGATTGGGACGTTCCAGATGTTGAACAATTTGTTGGAGTTTGAGCTTGTTACCTCAACCCTAGTGTTTAGTTCTTCCCTGTTCTTCGTGAAGTCCACATGTGCTAACTTCAATTTCACTTATGGAAATTGATTAATATTATCATCATCAGTCAAGGTCAAGCCATATGCCTCCCCGTTTTCTCTCAGTAATTTCTTAGGCTGTGTTTGGTTAAGTTATTAAGTCATGACTCAATAAATTAACATTCCAATTCTGAGACTATCATGTATTGTTTTGACATTATTAATCACACCACTACATATGCCATATACATTATTTAAATGAATTGAACCGAAATAAACCGTGAAGGATCAGACCGAGTCTAATATTGCTTGGATCCGTGTTCAATTTAGTGGTTATTTTCACTTTTTTTTAGTGGGTATACACATATATGAAGAAGAAAATTTTTATTTCAGAGTGGATAGACACATGTATGAGGAAGAAGGCTTCTATTTGAGAGTGGGGTAAGAAAAGAACCGAGTCTACTGCCGGTTCAGTGTCCGGTTTAGTTTCCAGGTAAGAAAGGAAATATGTTGGTTTAACACGTGTGAGTAGTGGCTGCTACATTTATATTGTTAGCTGGATGACAGAATTTTCTATTATCTTTACTTGAAAAAGAATGGAATATCATAACTAATACAGTAGTAGCATCCAAAAGTTAGTAAATGGTCTTTGTTTTCTGTTCTTTAAAGAAGATTCTCTAATTTACCTCTCAAGAAACTAACACCCATAACTCCTATGGAAACCCTTAGAGCTTATTGGCCTTTGTAGACTATTCAAGCATTTCCCATTGGTTCCTCTTTTCTCCTCTATCCTTTTGACACACCTGTGACCACTCCTGTTCTAACCCAAAATTTCCCATTATCTAGGTTTGATCATGAATGAACTTACTGAAACAGAACAATTCTCAGGGCAGTGAGCATCTCTTAAGTGCTCCGGCAAGCGGGCTATATGGAGATGATGAATGAGAGAAGAACAAATGAGGTTTGGAGCACGCCATCTACTCCGGTGGAGCATTCACCTGCAACTGTGATTGCAGGAGGATCAAGGCCATCAACATGCATTCCAACTTCAAACTCTACTGCACATGGTTTAGATTCTGTCAAAGATGATGATCAGTCTCTAACTGAAGACCCAAAGAGATTGAGGGGCCTACAATTCATCATTCTTTCTAAAGAATTGGCAATCTCTACAACAACAAAAGAGGTAATTCCCATTAGCAGTACTGTTTATGAAGGAGTTAAACGTAGAAGAGATATAGATTTAAATGCAGAACCATCTGAAGATATGCTGCTTGATACAAATTCTAGTTCACCATTATCTAGTCCTTCAAGAAGCCACCTAGCAGAAGAATTTTCTGAAAACCTTACCACCATATCTCAACTAAGTCCTTATGCTTCACTATCAGTGGGGAACCAGGTAGAGTCTTCTCCTGCTTTCTCTGTTTCTACTCATCAGCCTGATGTGTATCAACAAGCATTTCACAGGATTTCAGTTGCTGCTCCTTGGACCCCTTACAATGACCTCTATGAATGTACTAGATGTCACAAAATATTCCGCAGCGGCCGCGCTTTAGGGGGTCATATGAGTTCACATGCCAAAGCAAGGAAGAGGGAATCAATGTTGATAGACAGTCCATAATTGTTAATACTTGGTATGGTTTTACAGAAAGATCAGATTCTCCCATCAATGCATCCACCATAACAAATAACTGAGGAGAAGCTAAAAGTAAAGACATTTCTCATAGAGATGGGGAAAAGGAGATGCAAAAAGGAAGAAGAAAGAAGAGGAAAAAGTTCTCCAGAAGTGGTGGACGAAATTAAAATTTGTTCGTTTCCTTCTGTTGTGATATTCTTTCTTTTTTTCCCTTTCTTGAATAGCTCCTACTAAGCTTAATATCCGGAGTCCAAGCTTTTGTATTAATTGCATACAACTATAGTCACAAGGTTGTATGGAAGATATACTTTACATTTTATACCTGTCTTTTTTGTTTCTTGAGTGTTAGTGGTTGGTAAAATGTTTATCAGTGATTTTTATTTGAAATTGTCAAATTGCTATTATTTATATGGTTTTGTTATCCAGCCTTCCATAAAATAATAAAACAACCCTCCAAATGGAAATTTCTTTTCTTGGGAAGATCTTAAATTATTTGAGACTTCAAGGAACAAGGGTTTGCCTTCTACCTAACAAATTGTTGATCCAAAATAATAATAATAATAATAATATATACCATGATCTTGAGCCATTATCCCAGCTTGGCTGTGCTTGACTGGTTTGTGTCCTGCGGACTATGGATTCCAAGATACCCTCTTCCCTTTTCTGACGATTTTATTATAATTTCTGAAAATTCAATGAATGAGACTACAAGGAGAGGATATGCAGATTAATGAATTGGCAACAGATCTAGGGCTTCTCCTTTGTGGTTGTTTTGTGTCATGTGGACTATGCCTGGCACGAGCCCAGGCGAGCCTATGCCAGACTGTGGGCCAGGCCATGGGTGGCACAATTTTCTCTTTTAGAAAATTAAAAAAAAAAAAAATTAACAAGATGGATGAGAATGTGAAAAAAAATCTTAAAATTTTATTCTATGAATTTTAATGTATACAATTGTTTACATATGAAATAATAAAATCAAATTGAAAAAAAATACAATAAAATTTAAATAAATAGTATATATACATGGGCTGTGCTGGACTGAGCCACAGGCAGTGCCAACAGCCAGCATGACCCACTTTATAAATCTATTTGCATTTGTGCTCTTTAATTTCAAGTTTTCAAATTATTTATTGCCAAAGAGGTTGACTTTGGAAGCTACAAAAAAAAAAAAAAAAGCTTCCAAAAATAAAATATCTTATTGGGTTCTGATTCACTTCTGAAATTGAAAGCAAATACCCAAAAAAATGAGAAAACTTTTTCTCCAAACAGCCTGGACTGTTTTAAAGTTTTAAATGCATGACACGTTAGCATGGATGTGAAGTAAAAGAGTAATTGCAATCAATATTCTTTTAATGAAAAGGACAAACAAGGAACTGAATATGGGATCATGTTCATGTGCAGAAAGCCTCCAAAGAGCCTAGGTTTTTCCAAGAAAAGATGATTTTTCACTGGCTTTAGAATTTAGATTGTGAAAATAGTGAGAACACATTAAATACGTGGGTATAGAAAGTGGTGGGGGGGGGGGGGGTTAGCCCATCCCCCAGAACGGGATCTGTTGTCACATTTGGGCGCCTCACATGCACATCCACCGTGCATTGGGAACATCTCCCATGAAAAATAACTTATAAGTACGGGAAATGTTCCCAATGCATGGTAGGATGTGCATGTGAGGTGCCCTATATAAGGAGCAGATCCGGTCTCCCATCCCCCAACCGAGGTGCTGACGGGATTCAAATGACCCCACTGAAGTTCAAAAAAGGGGTATGAAGTTCATGTACTATTATAAGGTTTTCAACTATCTTTGACCTCGGTAAAAAAATTAAAGGGATAAGTTAACTACAATGCACCTAGAAATCTTAGCTCCACACTAAGGGCTGACTGAACTATAAAAACCCCAAAATTAAATAAAAATGTAAAAGTGTGGAATCAATTTAGACATTTTATTTGGGCTTTATGTTAATTGACTTTTAGACCACATATGTGAAGAGCCTGCTTGGGAGGACTTCTACGATGATTAAGCTGCTTTCAATAAGCTACCTACAAGCTATAGTAGCTTCAAGGGAAAGTCGATTTTTGGGGCCATGTAAACCTAATTTTAGCTTTTCTTATTTTTCCCAAATAAGGTTTCACAATTTTGATGGTTTCTTGGCTCATCTAGAAACCACTACATGAAAGCCCTCCCAATTAGGCACAAAACGTCTTCTTCCCTTCTTCCTTACTACCAAATAATGTTTTTCCCAACTTTGATTTTTCCCAAATAAGGTTTTACAACTTTTTTCATAAAGTGCTTTCATAAAAGGTAAAGTGCTTTCATAAAAGTACTTTTGTAAAAGTGTTTTTGTAAAAATACTTTCGTAAAAATGCTTTCAAAGGGTATATTTTAAAAATTTGAAAGAAAATGAAGGGAAAAATAGTTACAAATGCTTATTTAAGTGTTTATTAGAGAAAAATACTACCAAATGCCCAATATAAAATAAGTGCTTATTTTAAAAAATAAACACTTGAAAAAGTTGGGTACCAAATGTAAATAAGTTTTATTTAAATAAGCACTTATTTTTAACTTAAGCACTCCCAAACATCACCTAAAACCTCCTGCATTACAAAATTTCTGTGTGTGGGACCTAGGCCATGTTTGGGAGTGCTTAAGTTAAAGATAAGTGCTTATTCAAATAAGCACTTATTTTATATTGGGCACTCAAAGTCCTTCATTTTCTTCAAGTTTTCAAAATATATCCTTTGAAACCACTTTTATGAAAGCATTTTTACAAAAGGACTTATAAAAGCATTTTTACAAAATAAGTGTTTTTATAAAATTACTTTTGTAAAAGTGCTTTCATAAAAGTTCTTTTGTAAAATTCAACTGGAGATAATTTTATAAGTGGTATTTTAAAATTCAACTAGTGATAATTTTGGAAGAAAATTTTGAATAAGTATTTATTGTATAAGCACTTAAAAAAAACTAGAAATTTGGGCTTAAAAAATAAGCCCTTAATTTTAAAATAAGTACTTATTTCAGGCTTATTTCCCAAATACCAATAAATGTTCAATGGCCCAAATAAACACTGTAAACATGGCCCTAGACATGCAAAAGTGCTCTAATCTCTTATTTTACATTCACGCAACAACTTTTATACTTTTTAAAAAGTATAAAAGGAACAAGTCCTCTTTGTGTTTCACCATTAAGTTGGTTATTGTTGCGGTGGTTTCTGATTTTTCTTAATTTGCGTAATGTGTAATTTGAAGTCTCTATTTGACTCCTTTTTTGGGGTAAATTTTTTAAACTAGTTTAGCTAATCGACAAACTCTATCCTTATTGTACATACATTGTTTTAAAATATCCCTAAATGACAAGGGAAAAAACAAAATGTCATCGTCCTTAAATGATCAGGGAAAAAACAAAATGTCAAATGTGCCCTTTATTTTGATTCAAATTTTCAAATTTCATCAATCTCTTCAAGCTTTTTTTTCCCTTTTATATGATGCCCTTTTTTGGTGCACTGCAACTCAGGTGGTGGATTCTTTTATATGATACCCTTTTTTGGTGCACTGCAACCCAGGTGGTGGATGGTGTTCACCGGATCCTTGTTGGAGTCGCAGCAAACAGACGATGTGTCTCAGCAACAAAAGTGGCGGCCATTTCTTTGGCGAACACCAGATCCCTGCCGGAGTCATAGCAAACAAATGATGGGTCTCAGCAACAAATGCGGCAGCCATTTCTCTGGCGAATTTGGTGCTTCCGTAGCAAACCAGGAAATCCTTAAAGCTTGCATGTTCGTCTAGGGTCCGATCGACATGTGCATTTGATGCACCAATTAGGTCATACTCGTTGGCCTTGGCTACCGTCACCGGTTTGCTCTGTTTTCCAGCAAACTCGCCAGCAACCAGTTTCATGCCCCCACCGTATAACAGCTGGTATGGTAATTGTCGGCAGGTGGATTAACAACTAGTATTTTGCTTTCTACATCGGTATGGTTGTTGTCGGCAGCTGGATTAATAGGGGTTCCATTAAAAAATCCCCAAAAGCATGTCAGGATTTCTCACGTTGGCCATCCACACCGTTCTCCTCTCAGGCCAGATCCCACCTGATGAGCTTGGTGACTGTACCGAGCTATAAAACATCTACTTGTACGAGAACAATCTAAGTGACTTTGTTCCATCTCAGTTGGAAAATCTACGCAATCTCAGCAATCTACTTCTATGGCAGAACAATTTAATCGGCATTTCCGAAGCTTGGGAACTGCAAGCAATTATTGGTTATCGGCATTTTACTGAATTAGATCACAGGGAGCATTCTCAAACATTTGGAAACTTGAGTTCATTGCAGGAGTTGCAATTGAGTTTCAACCAAATATCTAGCAGTCTGCAGACGAAGACAGAGGAAGAAGTAACGATATGATAGTGTCCGCTAAACTGCGCATCCGATAGTGTGGCGGCTGGGACAGACAATGGTATTCCCACCGCTGTGTTTCAGTGACCAAAATCATGTACGAATGGTAATCGCATCCGAAATGGTCGTAGTGTTCCATCGACCGACAATGGTTTTTGCTGGGTAGACTTCTTAGTCCCTTACCTCTGTTATCCGGTCATGAAGAAACAGTGTTATAGAGTTGTTGAACAGATTGTTGTTGAGACCCATCGTCTATATATTCTTAGCGAAGATAAACGTTTCTGACGATGAAGACGGGCATCGGGTGTGAAGAAAAGGGCATTATTGTTATTTTCTCAAAATATAACAATCATCTCGTGTGACATGTGAGCGGATTACGACGGAGTCAATCGTAAAAAACAGTTGAGTATTTTAAGATAATATACAAACAATAAAGGTAGAGTTAACCAATTAACTAAACAGTAAACAGTAGTATAGTTTAAAAATTTTGTTTTTATTTACAATTTTTCTTTTTGCATAAAAATATAGAAAAGTATGTTAGGCTTAATGCAGATTTCTGAATTCCACTACAAACCTATAAACATTCAAAATGTCAAATACCCTGGCTCTATGCATCAATGCCCACTCTGAATTAGCATCAATTCAGAACTGGTACCTACCCCAACTGTATTTTAGGCCTAAAAATTTTAACCCTGGGATAAACCGTCAATCTCCCTATAAAAATGTGATATGTTATATCTTGGGGATGCATCTGAGAATGACTTATTTTGGATATTACTATATATCTTTACTTATTTATTCATAATAAATTAGGAAAATTTTGAAA
The DNA here is from genome assembly GCF_056320005.1 of Nelumbo lutea. Taxonomy (NCBI): domain Eukaryota; kingdom Viridiplantae; phylum Streptophyta; class Magnoliopsida; order Proteales; family Nelumbonaceae; genus Nelumbo; species Nelumbo lutea. Next base: position 92,037,623 of record NC_142687.1, on the reverse strand, counting down.
AACAAAAATGGAACATAAGCTAGAGTTGTCATTTAATAGTTCCTCATAGACAAGACAAAATAGAGCACATTTTGGTTTGAAAATAGGGTAAATTCATATCATGCGTTTGGTTTTCTTTTTCTTCTCTGTATCCATAAGTTATTCAGTTATAGTTTTTTTTTTTTTTTTTTTTCATTAATGTTGATGTTCGACTATCTTGTCATTCATGTTTCTCTTTATTCATTTCATTTGATGCTTGCGAAGTGTGAATATTGACACTTGTATAGTGGTTTACATCGTTTTGTTTACAATTGTTGCTTGTCAATTAAATGATCTTCAAATTTTAGAATTTGATATGACTTTCACCCCTACTTTATGTGTATGGAATATTGTTTTTGTTTACTCTTTGATTAATTTTGTAGTGTAAATATGTATGTGCTTTGCATGTGACAACTTTCAATGTTGATTATGGTGATAATAAATAATATCTTTCTAAAATTTTTTACATTTATATGCGTATAAAAATTATTTTTATTTTTCATACTTATTTTTGTTTATATGATGAATATACAATATATTAGAGATGAAACAAATGTTTTCTACAAAATTTTTGTGCTTTTTAGACTTTTTTATGTTTTCATATTGTTTTAATTTTTATTATTTAATTATGACACCAAGGTTGACACATTTGACCCAAAAGGAAAACGGTTCCACTTTAGGTCCGTTTTAAATTTGTATTTTATTTCCATCATCAAAATAATAGTTCTTCTTTGTCACACTTACTTTTCTTTGATATGGTTAATATAAAATATTAGAGATATGTCCAAATGTTTTCCACATAATTTATATATTTTTATGCTTTTAGCTTTTTAATTTTGATTATTTAATTATGACATCCCAGGTTGATACATTTGACCTAAAAGGTTGAAGTATTGATTTGCCACCATAGGAAAATAGTTTCACTTTTCGATTTGTTATAAATTTTGTATTTAATTTCCATCATCAACAAAAAAAAAAGGTCATTTACTAAACCACCTCTATAGTTTTACAAACTTACTTAGACATACCTTATAGTTTGTATTTTATTACAACACCTCTTATAGATTGCAACCTATTTACTTAATCAACCTTTCATTAAGAAATATTTGTTTTGCCATCTGAAAATAATAACGATCACTTAGTGGAAAATGTTCAAGGGCATGGACCCATGGTTGTTTATTCCAAAAATACCCCAAAACTTAGTGGAAAATGTTCAAGGGCATGGACCCATGGTTGTTTATTCCAAAAATACCCCAAAACTTAGTGGAAAATGTTCATGGGTGTTGATCCATGGTTGTTTATTCCAAAAGTAACCCTAGCACTTTTTTTGTATAGAAAATAAAATTGACCAAATAGAGAAAAATAGAGTGGTTGTCCATGTTTTAATAGGGGCAAAATGGCATTTTTTTTGTTTTTAGTTTATTTTCATTAAATTTATTTGAATGGATGTTAGGGTTAAAAGTGTCATTTTCCACTTTAATATAATGGAAGGACAATTAAGTAAACAAATTGCAAAGTATAGGGGATGTTTTAGTAAAACACAAACCTTAGGGTATGTTTTAGTAAATTCATGAAACTATAGGAGGTGTTTTAGTAAATGACCCTAAAAACAATTCTTGTTTATCATGTTTAGCTTTTGATATGGTTAATATAAAAATATCAGAGAGGTGTCAAAATTTTTCTAAAAAAAAATTCTATGTTTTTTTTTCAATTTTTTTTTTGTATTACATATATGACCCTAAAGGTTGAACTTTTGACCGCCACCAAGAAAAGAATTTCATTTTTGAGTTGTTTTAAATTTTAATTTATATTTCATTTCCAACATTACTAAAAACAAAGTATTATTTATCACAATTATTTTTCTTTAATATGATTAATATAAAATATTAGATATGTGCCCAAATGTTTTTTTTTTTGGCAAAATTTTGATATATATTGTTACATAATGTTTTTGTGTTTCTTTTATTTTTTAATTTTCAATTAATTATGATATCAAGAGTTTACTCATTTGACCCAAAATGTTTAATTGTTACCCATCACTAGGAAGATAATTTTATTTTTGGATTGGTTTTAAAGTTATATTTCATTCCAGCATCAATAGGAATAATTATTATCTATCACACTTATTTTACTTTAATACGATTTATATAAAACATTAGAGGTGTACTACATTTTTTTTATATATTCTTTTATTTTTTATAAATTTTTGTATTTATTTTTATTTAAAGTTTTTATTTATATATGGATGAATTGCTCACTTGCCACCAAGATGTAAGAATGATTCCAATTTCTTGATCGATTTAAAAAAAAAATATGTATTTTATATTGTTAAAAGTATTGAATATAGAAATAATTGATAGAATTTATTAGTAAAAATAAATAGCTTAAATATAGGATTCAATTAGAGAATGGGAGTTAATGCCCCAAATATAAGAGTTAATGAGAGGGAAATGAATGAGGTGAAATGTAGTAGTTCAAATTACATTTTGTGCCCTCACAGTTAAAGAGTGAATAAATTAAAAAATAGGGGTATTCTAGTTAAGGATAGGGCTAAATGAATCATAATGGGAGATTGAGAGTTAATAACTTAAATATGTGATTTAATGAGGCAGAATTGAATGAGGAGTAAAGTAGTTGCTCAAATTACATTTTCTACCCTTACAATTATAGAGAGATTAAATTCAAAACTTGTGGTATTTTAATTTAGTCAAATAAAAGTTGAAATCTAAAGATGAATTATCTATGAATAAGGTATAACATGTATGTGTGTGTGTGTGTCTTTATGTATGTATGAAATTTTCTTATTAAAAAGGAAAAATCATGTAATCTCATAGGTTGGTTAGGCCCATGTTGGCCTCCTCCATATACTTTCATGATGTACTGTTATGCAAGAATCAAAGTATCGGAATCGAGTATCATATCGGACAACTTAGAAATGGGCACAATTTGCAATGCGTGGATATAAATGAAAGATATGAAATCTACAACTGAATTATCTATGAATAAGGTATAACACATGATAAATGCATAATTTAATAGGTTATATGAAGAGAAACATTACAACCAACAATACCGGAACTCTAGAACATTTACACATCATACAATATTATCACTCTATTTTAATTTTTATTATAGTTTTTTTATTTTATTAAATTTTTGGGAAATTTTATTTGTTTGTTTTTATATAAATAATAACTATTTTTAAATAACAAATATATTTTCATTTTTAACATATAACTGTTTTATTTTACATATAATTATAAACTGAAACACACACATACACACATATAAGGTAGAAAAAATAAAAAATATTTTATAATTTTCAGTTTTTATTAAAATTTTTGGGGAAATTTAATTTTAATCTTAAATTATCCACTTCATTTTCTATAATTACATTTTTCTATTTTCTATTAATTTTGTTGGAAATTTTTATTTGTTTAGTGTATTTTATATAATAAATCTATTTTTTAAATAATAAATATTTTTCATTTTTAACATATAATTATGTGTAAAATAAAACACAAAAATCATTTAAGGTAGATAAAATATATTATTTTTTATTTTTATTAAAACTTTAGGGGAAATTAAAATTTAAATAATTTATTTTAGTTTTTCTAATTATAATTTTCAATTTTTATTAACGTTGAAAAACAATCCAAAAGTGGTCAATATATAATTTTGTCAAACGCATATTGGATCATATCCATCAATACGACCTAGGAAAGGCAACGTGGCATCCCCTGCCACGGGGGGGGGGGGGGGCATCCATTCCCCATTGGGGATGGGGAATTCCCAAATTTTCCCCACTCCAAGGTAATTACTTAAAAATTATCTATTTTATGGACAATTTATACATAGGATATATGAATTTGGGGGTAATTTAGAATTGAATTATAATACTTTAGGGGTAATTCAAAAATAAAATTATGGGATCTTAGGATTTTAAAAATTTAGGAAAAACTTAGAGATATTTTAAATATCAATATTAAACCTAGAGATATTTTACTAATTTACCTTTGGGTTCGGAACGGGTTCGAGGAATTATATACAAAACCCATTCCCGCCCCGTACCTGATTAAGGGAAAAATTATTTTCCCCATCCCCACCCCGTCCTTATTTAGAATTGGGAAAAACCTACCCCAATTTTACGGGGGAAATTGCCATCCCTAATATGACCCAATGCTATTGTTCTAATACGCATTACTCATTAAATATGTTTTCAATTGTCACGTATCCCATATCCATAGTCATGGACAGAAATATGACACCTCATTTTGGGTTATCTATTATCATATCGATAATTTTAAACCTTGTCAAAGCAATATGAGTAGCATAACAACCCACATTACACAATGGCAAGGAGACATGATGAACATGATATTTTTTGATAAGCAAACGAATATGAACTTTTTTCTGTTTTGGTAAATAGATGAACGCAAACTTTTAGTCATAGAGTAATTGTACCATCACACCTTGTCCATTCCCTTCCGTATTTCTTAATGGGTTTTTCTTCGGGTTCGTTTGTCTAATCTTTCTATTTTCTCTTCTCTAATTTGTGGGCACGCCAAGTCAATCCTGTCCTTGTCACCAAAAGAGATCTATGCTCCATGGGCTCCCGTGAACTTTGTCTCATCCATCACAATATCACCTACACCTCATCCTCCTCCAATACGGCATCTCGGATTAGCTGAACGCTTGAGCCCCATTGTTAAAGGTGTGGGTTCCATATATTTTATAGATTGTATTTGACATTCCTTATTTTAAAGACTTATATCCTTTTTGCATTTAAAAATTCAGGGATTTAACATTCCATATAAGGAATGTTAAATGCATCATAGCATAGAAACTTATCATTGGTTCTACAGCCTGCTAAACAGTCAAACTGTTCAGTTAAACCTTGCTCTATCTCGCTTTGGATTGGTTGGAGACAAAATCTTGCACACTAAGTGAACACGAAAGTGTTTTATAATCTAAAGTGTGGGTCTCATACGGGGCCTATGTGTATGAAACACTAAAGCTGCATTTAGAAATGGTGTAAATGCACATTTACATGCTACAAATCAATGCATCTCTGGTTCAGGTGAATGCAAAGTGGGATTAGGTTTTTTTTTTTCACTATATTTTACACACTTTTTGTTTGGCAACTAACATGCAAAACATGGGTGCTTCTCCTTCACATCGTTTTCAAATGCATACAAATCAGGGCTAGGTAGTCCAACCTATAAGTGTTCATGTATTACCTTCTTTTTTTTTTTTTTTTCTTTTTGATAATGGTTGATAAAATCAAAAGGTGGTAAAAAAGAAGTAATCCAATTTGATGCATAGGATTTTCTCTCCAATCCATTTAGGTGATGTTTGGAATCAATATTGTTTTTTGAGATTTGTTTTTTCATAAAACAGTGTTGTATAAGCATATTGTTTTCTCAAGCTTTTTATTTGGTATCATTATTGTTGCTGCTATATAAGCGTTTTTTTAATGTCATGTTAGATAGAAAAAAGAAGAAAACATCAAAAGAACATTTTTAGGAAGAAACGATATTATACTAAATAATTGTGAAAGGTACAGCCATGGCTACAGGCTGTGCTGTGGGCCCGATGGAATTAGTTTGAGAGTGATTTTCTGCTCTTAAAAAACATAAAAAAAAAAAAAGACTATTGAGCAATTGAGAGCCATCATTAAGTGCATATGGCCCGGGGTCAAAAGCCTAAAGCTAATGCCAAATGCAATAGGCTAAAGCTAAGGTGTGGGGTATCCGGTGCTTTTATCTTCCTCTTTTTTCAAACCAAAAGAGTTGGATTTGGATACATCATAGTTCATAGATGAGCCAAAACCAAAACAGCCCAATTTTAACAAAGCTGAATAACATCAAAGACTCCCACCATCCATATCCTTTCTCTTCAATGGACTGGATTTGGTCCCAACGTTTCCATCTCCTCTCTTTTTCTCTTCTTACCTTTCTCATTGCTCTATCGGACGCCCAGAAGCAGAAACCCTTCCGACCACATTCTTTCATCCTTCCCATCACCAAAGATGCACCAACTCTCCAATACGTGACCCAAATTAGGCAAAGGACTCCATTTGTGACAGTTGATCTTGTTGTAGACCTCGGAGGCCAATTCCTATGGGTGGACTGTGAATCTGCCTACTTCTCATCCTCCTACCATCCAGTCCCCTGCAACTCCTCTCAGTGCTCAGCCACCGGAGCCAATGGCTGTGGGCAATGCCTCTTACCCGCAAGCCCTGGCTGCAGCAACAACACCTGTGTTCTCTTCCCAGGTAACACAGTCACTAAGACGACCACCAGTGGAGAGCTCACTGAAGACGTGATTGCCGTCCGCTCAACAGATGGGTCCTCGCCTGCCGTCCGAATTGTCTCCGTCCCTCGCTTCCTCTTCACATGTTCCGCCAGATTCCTCTTGGAACGCCTCGCTGGTGGCGTCAAAGGTATGGCGGGGTTAGGCCGGGGCCCAATTGGGATGCCATCTCAGTTGGCAGCTGCATTCAGCTTCCCCCGGAAATTTGCTGTTTGTTTACCATCGTCGGCGAACGTCACCGGCGTAATATTCTTCGGTGACGTGCCTCATAACTTGCTTCCAGAAGTCGTAGTCTCCCGGATTCTGAGCTACACCCCACTCATCACCAACCCTGTAAGCGCAGCGTCAACTTTCACAAAAGGGGATCCTTCGGTTGAGTACTTCATTGGCGTCAAATCGATTGAAATCAACAAGAAGCCTGTCCTGTTGAACTCAGACTTGCTATCCATCGACGGAGAAGGCGTGGGTGGGACAAAAATCAGCACTGTTGTGCCCTACACCACTCTGGAGACCTCCATTTACAACTCTGTAACTGATGCTTTCATGGAGGAGGCCATCTCCATGGGCATTACGAGAGTGGGAGCTGTGGCACCATTCGGGGCATGTTTTAGTTCAGAGAGCATCAGAGGAAGTCGGATGGGAGCAGAAGTTCCCAGCATTGATCTGGTGTTGCAGGGGCAGAGTGTATGGAGGATCTTCGGGAAGAATGCAATGGTGGATGTGAGGGAAGGCGTGCTGTGTTTGGGGTTCTTGGATGGAGGTAGGAACCCCAGAACTTCGATCGTTTTAGGGGGTCACCAGTTGGAGGACATTCTTCTACAGTTTGATCTTAAGGCTCCGAAGCTAGGATTCAGCCCATTGCTCCATTATAGACAGACGAGCTGTGCTAACTTCAACTTCACAACCACTGCCTCTTAGCTCCCCAGAACTTGTCGTATTAATTGATCTCAGTCCGTGCTTTTCCTGCTAATGAATCTAGATCTCGTTTTAATTATGCTTACTGTTGTTTCTTCCCTCGTTTTTGTTTACATCTCTGTCCAATTAATGTTCTCTGAATTACTATAAGAATTCAGATTAAAGAGAGTGTTGATTCACATCTTCAGTTTTATATGGATAAGGCGTTGTGGCACTAATTCATCTCTCTATCTCATCATCTGTGGAAACTCTCTCTGTCTCAGAGAGAGAAAATCTTCAACTGAAACAACGAAATCTGTTTCTCTGTAGAGTTTTCCCCACACGAAATTTTCTCTGATATCTGCAAATTCTTCTGCTCTCACATTAAATAAAAACTCTAGAAAAGTATATGGGTTCGAACCGGTCAGGGTCCGGTTACCGGTTCGAACGGTCCGACCGTTCGACTCGAACGCCGGTCCGTTCTGATAAAAAAATTTTAAAAATTTGGAAAATGGTCAAAACCATTTGAACGGTTAATCAGTCGGTTCAGCGGTTTGTTGATCAAAATCAACGGTTTTAGAGAAAAAACGGTTTTGAAGAAAAACGGAACCAGTCAGATGACTGATTCCCGCGGTCCGACCATCCGATCCGATCCGATTTTGAAAACAGTGAGCAAAACCCATGTCAGATTTCAAATGAATTTCTCAGATTTTTCGGTATAATACTGTTATTTGGGAATCTGCCTCTGAGTTATCGAACCCATCCATCTCCTTTAATGGAAAAAGTAAAATTTCAGTCACATGTGAATATGTGACAGATATCCGATTACACGTCAGTAAATTAAAATTTACGTGTTTAATCCAAAAAAACTATGAATAGCCTCTGCGAATCGGACGGAGGTTGAAGTCGGAACACGTCGTCTGTCTGGTCAAGAGCGAAGAACTGAACCCCAGTCTCGAAGCACCCACATCCAACTGTACAAGATTGTTCTCCAACTGAAACCCTCCCACCACGATCGACGTCCTTGCGTTCGGCCCTCCGTTCAGGAACCCCAGACACATCACATCTTCCGATACCTGAACCATCGAATTCGCACCGGAGATCCTCCAGTACACCATCTCGCTCTGCAACACCAGATCGATGGTAGGCACGGACGGACCAGTTCGCGTGATATCCACGCTTTCCGAGGTAAAGCAGACGCCGAAAGGTCCCACGGATGCCACTCTCGTCATGTTGAAAGCGGCAATGGCAGCTCTTTCGAAAGCTTTGGTAAAGATTGCATAGATAGAGCTCTCCATTGTGCTGTACGGAACAACTGTGCTGAGCTTGGTTCCTCCGGTGCCTTCTCTGTCGTCGATCGAGAGCAAGGATGCATTCAACGATAGCTTCTTGCCGTTGATTTTGATGGACTCCACTCCGATGAAGTAATCGTCAGGCAGTAGCGGGTTGACGATCACAGGGGTGTACTGTAGTGTCTCCGACAGGTCGATGCCTGAAACCACCGTATAAGGCCCATTGCCGAATAAAACAACTCCGTCCGATGCGGTTGACGATGGCAAACAGATGGCGAACTTCCGGTCGAAATTAAACGCTGCTGCAAGCTGCGACGGTAACCCAATTCGGTTGCGACCGAAGCCCGCCATTCCCCTGACACCGCTCGCTAGATGAGCCAAGAGGGGAGTTGGGGCACACGAGAAGAGGAAGTGATGGGCGGTAGCAATTGGGCCAGGCTCTGATCCGTACGCAGAGGGAAGGGCTATCATGTCTACTGCAAGCTCGCCGCTGGTGACAGTGCCGGTGACGGTGTTCTCTGGGGACAAACCACAGGTGTGATTGTTACAGCCGGGGCGAGGAGTAGAGAAACAGAGGCCGCAGCGTTGGGCATTGGCGGCAGCGCAGTGGATGGAGCGGCAGCGGACAGATCGATAGGAGGAGGAGGAGTAGCTGGAGTCGCAGTCAACCCACAAGAATTGACCGGCAAGATCGAGGACAAGGGGGAAGGGGGTAAGCGGAGTGCCTTGATAGATGCGAGTCACATATTGGTGGGTTGCACCATCCTTCGTAATGGGAAGGAACAGAGTGGCTGGTGTGGAAGCCTCAGACAGAGACAAAAAGAAGAGGAAGAGTAAGAGGAGACGCAGAATTGCCATTGATGAAGATTGAAGAATGAGAGAGAGGAGAGAGGGGAGATGGCCAGATGGGTGGGTGGGTTGTTTTACAGAGCTGAGTTGTGGTGCGGTGAGGCGACGCGGATTGTCTAAAAACTATTTTGTCGCTTTCCAATCCAACACAAGAAAAAGTGGATAGTGGATAAGACCTCCAAGAAGGAAGCCACGCTTATCCAATCAAACGCCCTTATCTTTTTCCTTTTTCCTAGAGACAGGTGGAGCACATGGTTTTTTTGTGCAACCGACATGAGGCGAAAGGAATTGTGATTTACTCCTCATATGGAGCACCTCACACCGATCTCACAACCCTATCCCACCGTGTATTACGAACATCTTATTATAAATAACAACACAAATTACGGCGATGTGAGGTTGATGTGAGCAGCAGATCCGGACTCGGCGAAAAGAATAAACCTCGTAGATACCTTATTCGAAAAGCCCATTGAACGAGGGAGAAGTGGGACTTATCATCTATCTTTTTTTGTTCGGTGAATAACCAATCATCTATCCATTCTTCTACTTTTACTTCTATAAGATATTTTAATAAATTATCCGTGATGGGCAACCGAAATTAATTTTGTTGTATAAAAATAATATAATAAAATGATAAATAGAAAATAAAAAAATAGAATGGTATTATTGAAAAAGTAACAAATAATTTGGGTTAAAAAATATTGACTTCATTTTACCCTTATCTCCATTTACTTGACCCTGGTCTACATCATTTGCATTTAGTAAAAATGTGAATCTTGCAATATATCTTCAGCAATCTTTCAAGTATCATCATTCATGTAGTTTCTATTGTCATCCAACACCCTAGTACCTACACTTAAACGGGACTCTCATGGAACTTTAGACACTGGAGGGGTTAAAAGATCACGTGACATGGTGGCAAGAATTGGATAATTTTTCCATGTTCATTTTATCAGGCAAAAATATCAAAATTATTTATTTCCTTTAAGTCAAAATAATCATTTAAATTAGAAAAGTTAGCTTGTAAATAATTTTTTTGCCTTTTATTTATTAAAGACCAAAAGTTTTCTTTTCCACTACTAGAATTAGATGTTTCAAAAGTGAAAGTTGCATTTGTACAAGTTTTCCTATGCCTTAAAAATTGAGACTCATATAAACTGTATATTTCAAATAATAAATTATTAATTTCTTGTTTTTTTTTTTATTTCCAATTTTAGAATTCATATTTTCACAATATGATAGTAAAATATCAAAACCATATTTCCTAATCTTAGGATTTAATATTGTTGCTAAGCAATACAGAGGAGAAAATTTTCCTAATATTTTTTAAATTTACATTCCATTATTTCAATAATACTTTTAAATATTGAAATGTTTCTATATTTTGCAAAACATTCACTAATCATAAAATGATTAACTAAAATACAACTAGTTGGGTAATAGAAGCTTTCTTCCTTTTCAGGAAGAATGACTAAACAACTAAATAAAACTTATATCATTCTCATTCCCAAAAATAATAGTCCTTAAAAAGCGGAGCACTTTAGACCAATTAGTTTATGTAATGTTATATACAAGTTAATTGCCAAAATCATGGAAAATCTTATTAAATAATATACTAATAAAATGATCACTAAATATGAATAAGCTCTTGCCCCAAGAAGACAAATTATGGACAATATTCTAATTGCCCATGAAATATTCCATACTACAAGGAAGAAAAAATGTCAAACAGGATTGGTAGCCTAAACATCAACATGGAAAAAGCCTATTACTGATTAGATGGTCTTATATAAGGAACACTTTTGAAAAATTCTAGTTAAATTAGAAATAGGTAGATTTAGTTATGGAATGTATCTCTACAATATATTATCAAGTATTAGTGAAAGGGTTATTAGGGGAACAATTTGATGAGGGCAGGTTTGGCCCTCTAGTGACACCGTGACACGTGGCTCCACAAAATTATCAGATGACAACTCAGCACCACGAAAGTAGACTTTGGAAGTACGACAAGCACCTCGCCCCTATTGTGGATTCCTCGACCTCACCTTGGTAGGACAACCAGTAGATAGATCGAACTACACCAGGTCGGCATAAGAGGTGATATTGTTAGATAGTTATGCCCTTAGCTCCAATCAAATTGATGTATTTTTTGACAGATATTGTAAAGGGATAAAGTACATAATTGATTCATGTCATTGTGGTGTGTTTCCGTGTAATACTCTTAAACTGGACACTTATGAGATTCGTGTTACTTTAGAATCTTCACAGTTGTTGGATAGATCTGAGGAGATTTATCCTGACAAGGCTGACACTAATGTGCCGCCAAGTTGGTTGAGGTGGCTTGTCTCAACTGCCAGGGTGAGACCTGAGATACATGTAGTGTGAGTTTTCTTGAAACCTAAACCGGACCAAAATTCCAGTATTGCCCTGGACCTTGGAGATAGATTGTCAAAACTAAATGTTACACATGACCCCTAGACTCAATTATGGTACTACACTAGGTGTTAGATCGGACTATCTTTGATATGCCAATCATTGAGATCCTTAGAGGGGGTCAAAACCTAGGTATGTTGAACAGTCCGAGAATTAATCTGAGTGGGTGATCATAGTGACATGATCAGCCCCTTTGTTGGACAAAGTGAATGATCGGGGATGCCTTCTCTCTGATGGAAACCTAAATTGTCGGCAGTTGATTTTAACCGTTAAAATTTGTTTTTGTAAAATATATTTATATAGAGATATACATATATATATATATATATATATATAAAAAGAGAGAGAGAGAGAGAGAGAGAGAGAGAGAGATACGTGCATACATATATATATATTTATATAGAGATATACATATATATATATATATTATGGTTTTAAAATATTTTGTTAATTCTCGTGATCCATGTGAGTAGAGAGTGCAACACTGTTCCTTGTAGCTGAGGGAGATGTCTTCTCTTGTTGAGTAGTGTTTGATCATTATGGGTTGAGAGGTTAAGTGTATGACCATTGAGGGTAATACCTAATGGGTTAATCTTGCATCTGCTCACAGTCCTTAGGTTTTCATAAGGTGGTTGGACCCAATGACCATTTAGTGTAAATGTTGGGCCAATTAAGAGTCCATAGTGATGGACTCGAGGTTTCACTATCTCCTACAGTGAATTCGGCCAGGCCTTGTAACAAAGGTTGGGCTGAACCCATGTGGCTAATGTGTAGATCAATGTTTGGGTCCCACGCCATACAAAGAGAGCCAACTGGGCATCTGGTTAAGAGGTTAAGTGAGCACATAAACTTAATGAGCCTAAAGCCCAATTTTGAACTGGGTTAATTAGATTAATTAAATAGGGGTGGATCTGAGATTGGATCAGCAAATAAGGATAAGAGGATAAGTCTTATCCACTTGAAGAGTTCAGATCCAAATAAAGATTTGGATAAGGAAACTCCTAATTTGATTAGGATTAAGTTGATATTGATCTGTAGATAAGATAAGGGATTATCCTTATCACTTAAAGAGTCCACATCCAAATAAAGATTTGGATCAGGAAACTCTTAATCAGGTTAGGAGGTTGTCTCTTTAAGGCTATAAATAAGAGAGTAGGGCAGACATGAAAAAGACACAAGATACAATACAACAAACTACAGAGTTCTTCCCTATTCTTGCTGCCCCTACCCAGTTCAATCTCCACTGGTGGGAATGATCAAGAATTGTTCTTGATATTGCTTCTTGGTAGAAGAAACAATCTGAAGTCGTGCTCACCGGCCCTCTACTCCATTCTTGCTGAAGAATTCGGTTCTTGCTGAAGAGTTGTCCTGCTGATCCTGCTTTACCACACACTGTGTCATCTTCAATGGAAGCGGGTTTTGGTTATCTCCTTGGGTGTGAACACCTTCATTGGGAGTTACTACTACTTCGTATCAGGTATATCCCTCTCCTCCCTTTTGGTTTCAGATCTGGTCCGGTTTGGTTCAAGATTGATTCTAGAAAATGCAGTTTTCTAAAATAGGGAATGCGATTCCCAGATGGAAGAGAGAGAAATTTTTGAAATTTTGCCCTACCTTCCTGCAGAGTTCAGCCATCCATGTGACGGATCTCTCATCCATTCATATATGCCTCTGCAGACCTAGTAATCACTCAGTTAGTGGCCTACGCATGAGTTGTTGTTTTCGACTTCCTCAGGATCACAACGCCACGTTAGAAGAGCTGGTTATCACCCCGCCCTCTTCGAGCGCAACTGGATAGCCACTACCCACTTACGTGGAGTCCATCTCCAGGCATGAAACCACCTCCGAACTAGACTGGTTAGAGATCTTGGACGTGCTTCGTGAAGCTCATGGCTGATGGCCTATATAAAGACACCCCCTTTCATAGAAGAGGTAGGAGCGATTTAGCTCTCACAACACTCTATCTCTCTAGCTTTCTTGCTATCAAGTACCAGTTGGCTGACTTAAGCATTGGAGTGCCCACCTTGAATAAAACAACCCAATACACTGATCTCTTCTTTCACAGCTCAGCTAGGCGACTACTTAGTTCAACGTCTGAGCTGTTTGCCAGTAGGGGCACTAAATCGCGCACCATCACAATTCAACCCAACTAGGAGTATCAAATAGGGGGATCCATTATCTCCTTATATTTTTGTCCTCTGTAGTGAAGCCCTCACTAGGCAAGTTGTGAAAGCCTTAGGAAGAAGGAAAGATGAACTTAGAGTTCAGATCTCAAAAAAGAGTTCACATATGTGCCCCACAATGCCCCACAACACATCTCGACCTTGTATTGGGAACATCTCCCAATGATAAGTACGGGAGATGATAAGACATCATCGGGAAATGCTCTCAATATAAGGTCGGGATGTGTTGTGGGGCATTGTGGGGCACAGATGTGTATTCCTCAAAAAGGCCCAAACATTCCTATTCTTCAATTTGCATACGATTATTTAATCTTTTCAAAAGCATCAATTGAAGCAACTTGGAAAATTAAGGAATTTTTAACAAAATTTTCTAAGGCATCAAGTCAATTGCCAAACTAGAGAATATTAGAAGTCTACTTCTCAAAAAAATCTCCCTGGGAGATTGAGGAAAATTATAGCAAAAATTATCAAAATCCCAAAAAAAGAGATAGGAGGTAAATATTTAGGTGCCGCTATCATCAAAAGGAGAATGACTAAAACAACATTCTAGGAGTGTCTAGATAGAGTTAAAAAGGTACTAAAAGGGTGGAAAAGTAAAAGTTTGTCGAGAGAAGGGAGGCTTAATCACTTGAGTTCCTAAAGGCATTGATATGAAAGACTCCCTAATATCTAATGAGAATTTTTCAATTCCCAAAAGTAATCACCAAGAAATGGATAACTCCAACACAATTTTTTTTTTTTTTTGGGGGGGGGGGGGGATCAAAAGACAACAAGAAACTTCTTTGTTTGGAAAAATGGAGTGTGGTAACTAGAGCAAAAAGAAATGGTGGGCTAGGGATGAGAAATTTAACTCATTCAAACAATGCCAACTTAATGAAATTAGGTTGGAGGATTATTCGAGAAGAGAACTCCTTATGGGTGGAGGTAATTAAATCTAGATACCTAAAAAATAAGAAATTTCTTCAAGCAAAAGTAAGAAGAAATTCATCATGGGCATGGAGAAGCATATGTAACCAAGTTAAAAACTTAGAGAAGGGAGTATGTGGAAAATAGGAAATGGGAGGAAATATAAGGTGTGGATAAATAAATGGATAGAGGATATTCCGTTAAGAGAAACAATAAACAATTAGAGGGGAACAGATAGGATAGAAGATTTAAAAGTAAGTGAAATCATATCCTTAGACTCATAGACTTGGAGCCAAGACAAACTTAACCATCTATTTGATGAGGACACTGCTCAGAAAATAAATTCAATATTGCTCCGAGTAGATGATAAAGAAGATGAAATGGTTTGGGGGAATAGCTCGAGTGAGGAATTAAAAGCGTGATTGACTTATGAAATACTCAATCAAGCGGAAAGCCTAACAACCCCATAAGATTAGTGGCTAAGATCCTGAATAATTTAATTTTCCCTCTAAAGATGATTATCTTTCTATGGCTGGCCATGAGAGATAAACTTCCAACTTTGTGGGGAGACTGATGATGCATTACATCTATACTACTTTAAAAAGCACGAATAGCCTTAGTAATATTTTTGGAATTTTTGAAGGATAAAATTTATCCTTCTATATTTAAATTTATCGATAAAAAATGAGGGTAAAAGGGTAATTAATTATTAATATTAAATGAGTTGAAAAGATACAATTATAAGATATTCAATGCATTCAATTTCTTCTCATTAATCCAACGCTTAAGGTATTAATTTGCATTCACCTTCATTCAATCATATATTTAAGGCAATTTTATTTCTTATCGTCATTAAATTCTATTAATTAAATCCATACATAATAAATTAATAATTCCAATAACATAAAAACATACTTTTAAAATTTACCTGAATAAAAATAGTGTTTTCATCTAGGTTGTGGTAAGAAATTAAACCATTTTGGGTCAATCCATGTTGTCACAATTAAATAATAAAATGAAAAAAATATAGAAATTAAAAAAAAAATTGGAAACATTTTTAACATCATATATTCGACATATTAAACAATAATAAGTATGATGAATAAGAAATGATTTTATTAATGATGGGAATGGAATGTAAAATTTAAAACCAATTAGAAATAAAACTGTTTTCCTATTCTCTCTCATTAAATCTCATATTAAGGTATATTCTCTTATTAAATCCGTAAAATTAATTTTAATAATATAAAAATAAATATTTTGAAAATAAAACTATTTTCTTCCCTCCCAATGGTGGGTAAGCAATTCAACCATTTTGAGTCAAATGAGTTAATAAATAATGTCATAATTAAATAATAATAAAAATTAAAATATATAAAATATATAATACAAAAAATAAAAAGAATTGGACATATCTCTAATATTAAATAATCATTATACTAAATAAAAATATGTATGGAATGTAAGAAGTAATTTTATTAATGATGAAAATGGAATGCCAAAGTTAAAATCAACCTATAAATGAAATGATGTCATAGTCAAATAATAAAAATTTTAAAAATAAAAATATAAATAATAATAAAAATAAAAATAGAAAAAATTTGGGCGCATATTCATAAAAATACATATTGGGTACATCTCTAATATTATACATTCATTATCAATGATGGAAATGTAATATAAAATTTAGTGTCAACCTAGAAATCAAATTATTTTCATTTTTGGGTTGTGGGTTAGTGGTTTGGGTTAAATGGATTAACTGATGATATGATAGTTAAATAATAAATATTTAAAAAAATAAATAGTATAAGTAATCAAAAGAATATATAAAAGTTGTATATTAATTATGTCAAACAAAAATTAAGTATGATAAGTAAAAATTATTTATATAATGTAGATGATATATAATTAAAAAGAAAATTCAAAAGTAAACCTATTTTCTTATTTAGATGGTGGGTCAATGATCCAAAATAATAATAATAATAATAATAATAATAATAATAATAATAATAATAATAATAATTGTTATTGTAATTTAAAATTTCCACATGCAATGCACGTGCACATTTACTATAAGGATTTGAGTTCGTTTTTAATCTTATTCTTACTTTTGTTAGTTTTCAATTTTTATCTTAATTATGATATATCTAAAATTCAAGTAATTAATATAAAAAAAATTCTTAGGTGTAATGCATGTGCTTAATTACTAGTATTTTTATAAGGTGCGAAATTGCAAGACAAGTATGGAGAACCTTCGGAAACAACTTGGTAAGCTTAGAGCAGAACTACCAAAGTTTAGTAGATTAATTGGTGGAATAAAATTCAGGCACCAAGAAAATTTAAACTAGATGATAGAATATGGAAGAAAATGGGATATATAATGTGGTTCGTATGGAAAAGTAGGAATGAGAAAATCTTCAATAATAAACCCTTCAACCCACCCAAGATCCTAAATCTAGCTCTTCATCGATCCAAGGAATATATATAAGCGTTAAGGAATGAAGGTTCAACAATGTGGGCGTGTGAGACAAGGAGAGACCAATGCAGAAGGAGGGCAGGAAAAACTAGATATCCAATCTCCTATGTTCACATCCACATGGAAGGCAACCAAATAGCATTGGCTTGCAAACAAAGGTCACGAGGGAGAATTTCATGGTGTTCTAGCAGAACACCTTGAACTCAGACTTCTTTTGTTAGCTTATGTATTAGGTGTTCCTTTTTTGAGGCATGTGTGAGTGTGTCTTACTTGTATGTCAAGAAAGAAATTCATTAATTGTATCATAAAAAAGTTGTAAAAAATCTTTTATACAAACTACCATTTCCCGATCATCTTCAGTTAAAAAATCATGTGAAATTTTCATTATAAAAAATTAGTAAGAATATCTTTGCATGAAATACAACTTTCTAACATAGACTAGGTAGAATACCACCTATGTTGAACATCTAATACAATTTTTTATATTTTAAACCTTATTTTTAACACAAATATTTAAATTCTTGTTTTCTTTTTACATAACTTCTAATATATATAATATAATTTCTAATTTTAGAAATATGATGAGAAATAATATTTAAAGCATCTTGAACACATAAATGTAAGATGTGACATGCACATATAATATTAAATAACTTACCATTCAAACATGGTTTAATTAAGATTTTAAAATATTTATTGCTTAACCATTATTACTAACATTATCAGAACTAATAAAAAAGTTTATTTTCAATTATATAAGTATGTAAATTATTTAAAATACTTACAACAAGTGCTGGGTCAATATGTGGCCATTCAAGCCTGGTAAAACTTATAATTCTTTTTTGTAAAAGTCAATTTTGATCAACAAAATGTCTAGTAACACAAATGTAACGTATATTATATTTAGATGTCCAAATATCAAAAGTAATTGCAACTTTAGAATTAAGTGTTGATAACGTAGGAATTAAATTTTATTTATATGAATGAAAATTTTTTATAGCATCTGATCTAATAGTATTTCTATAAACTTTTTTAAATTGGGGATTTACAGAATGTTGTAAAAATCTTTTAAACTTAGTGTCTTTGGCTAATAAAAACGATTGTTCAGAATGTACAATATATTTTGCTAATTCTTATCTCATTTTTTATTGAGAATATCTAAAATTATCAGAAAAACACACACTCAATTTGTGTTTATGATAGTTGTTTATCTTATTCTTCTTCATTTTTCTCATGAGTGGCCACATGCCAACCTAAATGGCTAGTACCATAATTGCTAGTATAACTAAAGTCACTTCTACATTTGCGGCAAACAATTATTTTTCTTTACCCTCAACCTCTTTTGTGCTAAATAATTTCTAAACTGGGCTAGTCAACCTATTGCCCTTCTTTTTCTTTTCCCTACTAGTAGTGCTAGAGGTGGAAACTCCAGCAACATCAATAGCATCCATATCGATGTTGACACTATCATACTATAACTAAACATCGTCAAAGTCGAATGTATTGGGAGATTGGTTTTGAGAGGAACCAACCATTCTTTTTAAACTATAGTATCAGAACTCTAAAAAAATAAAAATTAATTTAATTGCAACTTACCCGGTCTGTCAGTTTAGAATCTTGACTTTCTCAAGCCTCTCAAATTGCTAATTTGAGATACTTGAGCAAACATTCTTCTTTTTGAAACTTGAATAAAGTTGAGAATTGAAGAGTAGAGGAGTATGAGAGTGTGTACAAGAGTATGAGAATTGGTGTGATGAGAATGGTGGAGGATAAGGGTATTTATAGGAATTGAAATTAATTTAATTACCCAAAATACACTAAAAATTAGCCTTAAAGGGGTATTTTGGTTATTATAAAGTTAATTATCACTTTACGCAAATCCTCCCAAACTAGTTATTGTATAGCTGCTGGAGGCATTTATTGTTATTATTCCTTCCCCCGCAAAACCAAAATACATAAATACCCTCTAACTAGTTGTTTATTTGTTGGGGGTATTTATGTAAAAAAACTCTCAAAAATAAAAAACTAGCCATTGGGAACCCCCTCAACAGCTATATTCTACGGACAGACTGTGCCACGGGTCCATGCCAACATGGCCCACACTGTCGTGTGATGTTGGGCCAGACCGTGGGCCTGATATCTCAAGCCTGACATGAACCATACCTTCGTGTCGTGCTTGGTATGGCCCGCATGCTACAGTGACAGGCCATGCCTGGCTGGCCCATGTTGTGGGCATGACTTATTTTATAACTCTACGTCTCCCAACAAGATTAGAGCTCCTCGACGAGTATGATACTTCGTTTATGTGTAAAAACACTTCCAAAAAGTAGTGTGCAATACAATCCTCTTTTTTGTCCTTTTGCTTTCTCACTTTTCTCATTAATCAAGCTTTTATGTTCGGTCCAGTGATTTATTGCCTGCGACTTAAGCATTAGAGAGTTTCAGGGGCATATCTCGAATTTTTCTCCTTTTTTATAGGTCCTTAAAAACAATTCGATTTAAATAAGTATTAAAATTTCTAATTATTAGATTAAAACATATAAAAAATGTATAAAGTATCAGTTATCCTTCACATAAAACTCAAAATATTATTAATTCGATATATAATGTATAGATTCACATGCCTTCCAATAATATACAGTTCCGAGAGTATTGGGTTTAGCCTAAGACCTACCCGTTCCCTTGCTAAATCAATAGAAAATCTACTAAGATGCATCAATTTTTAATGAATTGAAACTTAGAAGATAGAAATTGGAACTATCAGAGTGGACTAGGCCTGGACTACATGAGACCTCAATCTAGCTGGGGATCAACCTCGAATATTTAAGCCCAAGCCCAGTCCAAAATCCAAGAAAAAACTAAGCCCATTATTTTTTGAAATCCAACCCATGTAAAAGTAAAACATTGAATGAGGGAGGTAGGATCAGACTCGGGTTCACCGTCTCTAAAGCACTGATCACACCACATGTGAGAAAGCTTTTATTTCATCAATGATAGAACTCACTCTTGCATGTATATAAGCCTAAAATCTAGGAGTTTCAATCGTCTAAGTACTACTCTTCGTAGTAGAACTGGGCCAATCACAATATGCCACATCAGCCGGATATGTGGTGGTGTATTGTGATGGTAATTAGCCCAGTATAGTCTGTACAGGATCTGGTGTGCATAACCAATTCCAATTTCTTTTGTAATCCATGTAGCAGTAAGTTTAATAGGCCTATTGCGTCCACTGAGTACCAGAGCACCATCTAGAGGCTGTGATAGAACTGTCTCTGTTCTGATTTTCGACTAAACGCTTGAATTCTTGAATTCAAGCCTAACCCGAGGACGGAAAATTAAAATTCAATTTATGTAAAATTTTGGACTGGAATTAGTTCAGGATAGAATTGGGCCCACCCAAATTGTACCCTACTATATTATTTTCTGGTGTTATTGTTTGGAGCAGTTTATGTTATATGGGCATTTTTCTGTTTGGTAAGGAGATTTTTTATGCCGTTTTTCTTGTATTGATTAGGCGCCACTGTATGGGATGATGCATGGTTAACTAACCCCATCAGCCACATGGCCACACCTACTTAGTATGTGTTTGGAACCGTGGTTGTGTATTCACTAAACGTTTGTATTTGATTTGCTTGTAAAATCAAGAAAAATAATAATAAATCCGTTTATTGACAATTAGGTGCCTCTAGGCGTCATTGGGCACCTAATGATAAACATGCACATAAATCAAAACATACTTTTGTAAGCTTTTATGCACAAAGATTCACATAATGGAATAAATGCTAAAATGACACCCATGTGACAGCGTTTATTCAATAAATGCCCACAATTTCAAATACAAGCTTTAATTTTGATCTAATGGCCGAAATGTGTGAGATGGGTATTTTATATTATTTTGAATTCAAATTCAAATCCAACGGTTCAAATCAGTTGTTGAGCACTCAAATTCAAAACAAATGGCTCAAATTCATTGTGGGTCTACCTTTTTTTTTTCCTCAAATTCAAAATAAACGCCCATATCAGCATTGAACTGAAACAAATGTATTGGAGAGGCACCGGTATGTTGAGTGAATTATACGATAGAGAACGAGGATGAGACACACAAAATAGACCGATCAAATCCAATTTCGTAATGAAAAGGAAACAAATATTTGAATACGCTCAAAAATGGCCATCAAATGACAGGTTGGTGCACCACGAAGCACCGGATAGCATTACTTTCATTACACGTCAAATGACAGGTTGGATACACGTTGGCTCTAGGTTACCGAGCCATTAAGGGCAACACTAGGCTGATAAACAGGGTGTTTGGTTCCGTGGGCGCTTATTCAATAAACGCTACCACATAGGCACCACTTTAGCAGTTCCCCTCTCTTGTTCTTCCGTACGCATCGAGAATGGAAAAAATGGACTTTGGTTTTTGTGCATGCCTGCCGTATGTAGAAGTTATTTTTTACAGATTTCACAAATGGTTAAGTGTTGTTTAACTGTTACGCTGATGTGGTCCCTAGTGGCACTTAGTTGTCATAAACAGTTGTAATTATTACATTTTCTTGGTTTTACAAGCAATTAACATACAAATGTTGAATGAAAAAACGTAAACAGAATCAAACACATACAAAGTAAATCGGCCCAATCTTGATTTTTGAGATGTGGCCAATGTTTAGTATTCTTTCAAAAAACGGCTGAACCAAACAAGTGTTTTTCACTAAAAAATGGCCATGCCAATCTGGCACTGACGTGGCACCAATTTTTGTTTTTAAACGGCATTGGAATCAAATATCCCTTACATGAGATCTTTACACATGGGGTTGAACACTTGTGTTTGCTCCAAAACCGGATTCCATTTGACCAAGTGGATAATGATTATTTAAGGGATCTAATAGGCACATTTTGGGGATGTTTGGCATCCATGCTGATTTTTCTGAAAATCACTGTCATGTTGGAGACACATCACTAGCACGTTAGAGGAATCGATACTGAAATTTGTTTGGTTGGCCGGTTTTGGTGATTTTCAAGAAATCGGCCAAAAATCGATTCTTGAAATTGGCCCTTTTTCAGGGATCACCATTTTTTGTGATTTCTTGATTTCCAGCTGTTTCTGATTTTTTTTTTATGATGACATGGCATTGAATAATAATCCCAATGAAAAACTAATCGGCCCTTGAGAATCAGTATCAAAAAATTGGCTTATATGGCAGAAATGAATCCAAATAAAAAATTGTCAATTTTTGAAAAATCATTGATTACCGATTTTTGAAAAACCGGTAAAGAAGAATCAGCATCGATGCCAAACATCAACTTGGTGAGTACTGGATCTGAACACATCTCTTTGTTTTCTTCACCTTTTTCAGTATTCGATGATGAAAGACAAACAGGACTTGTGTGGCAAACCCCATATAGTTGGGAGTTAGGACAAGGCTTATATGATGATGATGATGATGATGATGATAAAAGGGGAATTAGTGCCAAGAAAAATCCAATGCCTTTTGTCCTCATTGTTCAAAGAACTAGTGTTTTCAATTTATCATTGACCTGGCCGATTAAACTGTTCAAACCATAACCTAGACATGATTCCATGTCCAGTTCTCCTAAGACATGGGCTTTGGTAAAAAACATTGACATGGTCAAAAACCATTTGACAAGGGCAGTTTGACTGTTGACCTATTTGACCTGATGACCGGGTTATGGGTTGCACATAAATGTGTTTGCAAACTTGTGGAGGCCATAACTTTGTGCTCGAATGTTAGAGTGCAATTTTTAACATTTTTATATATAAAAATAAAAAATTAAATTAAAAATATAAATTGAATATATAATAATGCATATATTACATGTAAAATATAATGACACTTTATTTATTTTGTTGATGTAGCAAGGTCTGACCCATTTGAATCTGTTGCCGCCGTCGTTGTCTCCATCATCATCACCATCGCTAGTGAACATTAGATGTCTCTCCTCCTCCTCCCCTCCTTTTTCTCATTTCTTTCTTTCCTTCTTTTATTTCTTTCTCAGTCGAGTGCCACTACCAACAACTACATATGTAAAAGAGCAATGGATATTTGCCTTAAACAGTCTGAACCGTTTAACAGGATGGTCAAACCGCTGACCATAACAATTCCGTTTTCGGTTTTTAACCCGAATAAGTATTTGTTCTCTAACATTAGAAAGCTAGATTGTTTATTAGTAAATTCTCTAAGGCTACGTTTGGTTTGAAGGGAAAAGGTAAGTAAAGGAAGAAAAATATAGGAAAACATATACAAGATTTGTAAAGATTTTCTTACATTTTCCTTCTTTTCCCTACTTTTTCATTCAAACCAAACACAGCCTCAATGCCACACTGTTCTAATGAATGACAAAGACTATGCTTTTAAGGTTGTCAATGGACCGGTTTTGGATTGGATCCCATTCAGTCCAAAATCAATTTAGACAGATTGGATGAACCAACAAGACATATTAGATTGAACTAATTTGGTCCAAAATATTTATTAGATTGGATTGGACCTGGTCCGTCTATAATAAATTTATATTAGACTGGGTTAGATTAAGCCAATATCTGGTCCATTGATATAAGATAAGAATATATGAGTCAATGGACCAAGTTTGGGTTGAAATCAATCTAAATCAAAATGAATTTGAACAGATTGAATGGTCTAGATATTGAATTGAGCTGGTCCAAATTAGTCCAAAACATTCATTGGATTGGATTGGACCTGGTCCATTTAAAATGGACTCACATTGGACTTGATCAGATTGGATCAAATCCGGTCCAATTGACACCCCTACATGCTTTGTACTACAACCCCAGTTTGCCCATTCGTACAAGCATGTTAGGATTTCTTAAATACCACTTTTCCTCAACTCTCTTTCTTTTTCTTATTTTTCATCAAACCAAACATAGCGTAAGGTGTTTATTTGCTTTCTCTGCTCCCACAAGACATTTTGGATTTTGTTCACAATTATCCAATTCTTTCTTTGGTGGTTGTTTGCTGTTTTTTTTTTTTATTTTTTATTATTTTTATATTAAGGATATTTCTGCTTGGCTTTCTTACAAAGTGGTAACAAAGTTTATCCAAAACTACATCTAGGTTTTCTTTTAATTTATCTAGAATACATAATCCTCCCCTATATTTCTTTGGGAAATTGTCTAAAACTCATCCTGAGTTTTCAGCATTCCTCTTAAACTCACAATTTTTTAAAATGTCTAAAACTCACTGTGTCACTAACTTGACGTTAAACAAACTAATGGGTGTTAATATATTATCATTTTAACCTTCATAGGAAAATATAAAATATATACATATATTTTAATAATTAGACATGAAAAACAGGAAAAAGTTCAAAAAATATTTTCAAATATAAAATACATAAAAACACTAAAATTTCAAAAAATATAAAAAAGTATAGAAATTGCAAACAAAATAAAAATTATTTTCAAATTATAGAAACTATAGAAATTGAAAAACAAAATCAGAAAATAAAAATTGTAGAAAAAACACAAAAATTTATAGAAAAACACAGAAATTGCAAATAAATAACAAAACATAGAGGAAAATTTATAGATTATAGAAAAGTGTAAAAAAAAACAGAAATTATAAAAAAACATTGAAAGATATAACAAAACACTAAAAATGCAAAAAATAACATGAAAATTGAAAACTGAAAAAGACCCTTTTCCTCTAACTCGCCATTTAAGGGTAATTTGGTCATGAAAATTGTTATTTATGCTGATGTGGACACCTGTTAAGAAGCATTAATGGTGCATTAATGGAAGGTAAGTTTTGGAAAATAAAAACTTACTGACATGGTGAGTTTTAGACATTTTGAAAAGTTGTGGTGAGTTTAAGAGATGCTGAAAACTCATTGTGAGTTTTAGACAATTTCCCTATTTCTTTTCATGGCACATGTTGATCGAGATCACATCTGCGCCCCACAAATGCCCCACATGCACATCTCAGCGTGCATTGGGAATATCTCCCAAAGTTGCCAGTGGGAAATGTTCCCGATACACGGTTGGGATATACTATAGGGCGTTTCTGGGGCTCACTCTGTGGGGCACAGATGTGAACTCATGTTGATCAAATGCTATTTATGGAAATCTGCAAGTGTAAATAATGAGATATAAAGATGGGGAGGTGCTCATCAAAGAAAAACCATATTAACCCTAATAGTGTAAATACATGGTATCCAAAAATCAAAGTTAGAATTCAGATAATTCGAATATTATAATTGATCAAAATTGGGAAACGAAATGCTTTGGTATTACTTTGATATTAACAAAGTCTAAATAATATATAAGATCATGTGAATTCTACTTTGTTAGTAATTTATAGATTATGCTTTATGACTAGGCTTATGAATTTGTTAAAAATGGAACATTGAACCTTTTATCCTTCATAGACCAAAGACATATAAATCGGTTCATGTGCTGGGTTTGGGCTCAGATTTTGCCAAAATTTGAATGGCTCTGGCCCAAATCCTGACCCAATATCTGGCCCTTTAATTGGTCCCAAGATATGTATTGGAAATAAGTGAAAGTGTTTTTATATCAACGTAGGGGGTGTTCTATAATATGAATGTTTTTGTTTTCATTTATTTTTTAAATTGTTACATCAGCCAAAAAAATAAAAAATATGTTCTTGAACTCTGTTTTTGTTTTCAAAGGGAAAAATAAGTTGATTTTGTTTCAAAAAACAATACATGTTTTTGAAACCAACAAAATATTATTTATAAGATAAAAACAGATGGTTTGATTTGTTTTCTTATGTTTTTGTTTTAAGAAGCAATCTGTTTTCAAACAAGATGGTTTGATTTGTTTTTGGAGCCGACAACAAGAAAAATAATTCACATTGTAGAAGCTCCTATGAATAGTTTTCCTATTTGGCTCAATTTGGAAGGAGTACAAATACAAATATGTACAGTGCAAATATATACAAAATAATACAAAATATAAGGTTTTGTATTCTGCATATTTGTATTTGTACTCCTTCCAAACCGAGCCTCAGGCTGTATTTGGTGGCAGTGCAATTTAATTTGCACTAGTACAAATGCATGGGAGTGCAAATGAAAAAAATGCAAATTTTCATTTAATTATTTTTTGAATTTTATTTTATTCTGCTTCATGTCTTAATTTTCTTTATTCACACTGCAATTAAATGAAATAAGCTAAAATTTAAAACAAAAATAGGTCAGAATTTACACTTGAATCATTTGCATTGCCATAATTTTGCATTAGTGCAAAGTTAGTTGCATTGTAACCAAAAACAGCCTCAGTAACAAATTGTGAACAAAAATTAAGTGAGCTCCTTTGGGAATCTAAATCTATTCAGTGAGCTCCTTTGTTGTGTTCAGATCTGCTTATAAAGCCCAGTAGCTGATATAAAGCCCATCTTAATCTGATATAAAGTTACAACCATTTTTAGCATTCCAGGTCTGCAATTGGGCCGGATTCCCAAACCGGCATCCAAAGCCCGACCCACCATTGCTTGGGTTTGGACCTGATTTTTTTGACCCATTTATGAAGCAGTATATGTAGCTTGCTAGGCAAATGAACCATAGTAAGCCAGATGTTCTCAATTTATTGATTCTCATATTTGAAGAAAAAGTGGTTTTAGCATTGTTTAATTTAAATCACATGTTAATTGTTATTAACAATTTTTTTATAGAAACCGAGAGGGGATGCATAAGACAAGGGTAGCACAAATTGTTATTAACATTTAGGCAATGTTTGGGAGTGCTTAAGTTAAAAATAAGTGCTTAAAAACTAGTACTTATTCGAATAAGCATTTATTTGCATTTGGCACCTAACTTTTTCATGTATTTATTTTTTAAAATAAGCACTTATTTTATATTAGGCGTTTGGCAGTCTTTTTCTTTAATAAGCTCTTAAGTAAACATTTATGACTATTTTGTTCTTCATTTCTTTCAAATTTTCAAAATATACCCTTTAAAAGCACTTTTATTAAATTACTTTTATAAAAACACTTCTATGAAAGTACTTTTATGAAAGAACTTTTACGAAAGCACTTTTATGAAAATACTTTTATAAGGTTCTTATATTAAAGTATTTTTATAAAAGTACTTTTGTAAAAGTACTTTATTAAAAGTTCTTCCATAAAAGTTTTTATAAAAGTGTTTTCATAAAAGTACTTTTATAAAATTCAAATAGGGATAATTTATAAGTGGTATTTTAAAATTCAACTAGGGATAATTTTGGAAGAAAAAAAATACTTAAAAATGCTAGAAATTTGGGCTTAAAAAATAAGCCCTTATTTTGGACTTATTCCCCAAATACCAATAAGTGCTTAATGGCCCAAATAAGCACTTATTTTGAATAAAAACTTATTTTCTAGCACTCCCAAACATAGCCTTAGAAACTTAAACATGAGGGATCAAGATACCCAACTCTTTTCTCATTTCTCATGGCTACAGTACCTACATTGAAAACCAAAGTTTCAGCATCAGGCTAAGCCCAACCCAAGTTATCTTGTAGAAAACCCAAGCTCAAAGTTTCAATCTTAGGGATGAGAATGAGTTCACCCTCAAATTGCACCCCTAATTATGTTGCGTTTAGTTCCATTGCCATTTTTCCATGAAACATTTAGGGTTGATAAATATAAATGGGTGAGAAATATGGGTTGTCGGGTCGCATCAACTGAAAATGTATCAATGTTTAGAGTTGAAACATCAAATTTGACATTTCAGATAATAATAGCAATTTGTATTGATCAATCCAAAATGTTTCTGAATATGTGACATGACAATTTATATTTCATACCAATTTCTATTGACGTGAAATTCCAAAGGTTTCATAAAGAAACAACCATGATACCAAACACAACCTGTCTATGACATAATCACATAACCCAAAATCTTCTGAAATGTTTATAACATACACCAAATCTATAGGTTATTTTGCTCATCAGAAATCTATACTACTTTAAAAAGTATGAATAGCCTCAAGAATATTTATGAAATTTTCTAAGGACAAAACTTACCCCTCTATATTTAAATTTATTGATAAAAAATGAGGGCTAATAGGGTAGTTGGTTTTTGATATTAAATGAGTTGAAAAGAGGTTATTTTAAGATTTTAATGCATTCAATTCTCTCTCATTAAATCCAATATTTAAGGTATTAATTTGCATTCACCTTCATTGAATCATATATTTAAGGTTTTTATTTATTTTTTCTCATCGTTAAATTCTATAATTAAATTCATACATAATAAATTAATAATTTCAATAACATAAAAACTTATACTTTTAATATCTACCTGGAAAAAAATAGTGTTTTCATCCAAGTGGTGGTAAAACTTATACTTTTAAACCATTTAGATCAAATGGGCCAATCCACGTTGCCACAATTAAATAATAAAATTCAAAAAATATATAAAATGCAAAAATATATAAATTAAAAAATGGGAATGTTTTTAACATCATATATTTGACATATTAAACAATAAATAAGTATGATAATCAATGTTTTAAAAACTAACCTAGAGGTCGACCCGCTTTTGCCTTCAGATTA
The DNA here is from genome assembly GCF_056320005.1 of Nelumbo lutea. NCBI lineage: Eukaryota > Viridiplantae > Streptophyta > Magnoliopsida > Proteales > Nelumbonaceae > Nelumbo > Nelumbo lutea. The sequence continues at coordinate 92,008,729 of NC_142687.1, read as the reverse complement.
TAGGTCACCGATTCGGCTATCAAGGTCAAACGAATCAAATTGCTCTACGCCAACACTATATATGTTTGTGTGTGTGTGTGTGTGCAAAAGTACATATTTTATTAAAAAATAGTATAGTTATGTTTTACATATATTATATAATATATGCATTATGTAACATTTATTTATGTTTTTTTAATTCAGATTTAAAAAATGTACAAATAGCCTCACAAATATTTATGGAATTTTCTAAGGACAAAACTTACCCCTCTATATTTAAATTTATTGATAAAAAGTGAGGGCAAATAGGGTAGTTGGTTATTGATATTAAATGAGTTGAAAAGAGGTTATTTAAAGATTTTTAATGCATTCAATTCTCTCTCATTAAATCCAACATTTAAGGTATTAATTTGCATTCACCTTCATTGAATCATATATTTAAGATTTTTTTTTTCTCATCATTAAATTCTATAATTAAATCTGTACATAATAAACTAATAATTTCAATAACATAAAAACTTATACTTTTAATATCTACATGGAAAAAAAAAGTGTTTTCATCTAGGTGGTGGTAAAACTTATGCTTTTAACCCATTTGGGTCAAATTGGCCAATCTATATTGCCACAATTAAATAATAAAATTCAAAAATATATAAATAAAAAAAATGGGAATATTTTTAACATCATATATTTGACATATTAAACAATAATAAGTATGATAAACAATGTTTTAAAAACCAACCTGGAGGTCGACCCGCTTTTGCCTTCGGATCATAGGTCACCGGCTCGACTATCAATATATGTATTATGTAACATTCATTTATGTTTTTTAATTCAGATTTTAATTTTTTATTTACAAAAAAAAAATAGCAAGGCAAGGCATCTAAGGCCCTTGGGATGTATAGATCTTGAAAAGTTACTCAAAATGAAAAAAAAAAAAAGATAACTCCAATCAGACATTAGAGTGCAAGTTTATGTCTTCCAAAGCACATAATTAAGTGCACAACTTGCAACTTGGTTACTAGGTAGAACAGGGCAATGGTTGAACCACCCGGGTTAGACAATTTTCAACTGAAAGGGGGAATTTCAACTGAACCAAAGGTAGGATCAAGGCCAAGTGACAGTTCAAACGGTTCAATTGGCCAGATTAACAACAGGTTGAAAACATTGATGATAAATAAGAAATGTTTTTTTATATATGATGGAAATGGAATGTAAAATTTAAAACCAATTGGAAGCAAAACTATTTTCCTATTATCTCTCATTAAATCGCATATATAAGGTATATTCTCTTATTAAATCCTATATTTAAGATATATTTTTCTCATTATTAAATTCTACTAATTAACTCCACAACATTAATTTTAATAATATAAAAATAAATATTTTGAAAACAAAACCATTTTCTTCCCTCTCGGTGATAGGTAAGCAATTTAACCATTTGGGGTCAAATGTGTTAATAAATAATGTCATAATTAAATAATAAAATATAAAATATATAAAATATATAATACAAAAAAGAATTGGTCACATATATTGTATATTCATTATAAATGATGAAAATGGATTGCCAAAATTAAAATCAACCTAGAAATGAAATGATGTCATGGTCAAATAATAAAATTTTTGAAAAAAGAAAATATAAAGAATCACAAAAATAAATTTTGTACATAAGTTATAATGTTATATATTTATAAAAATACAATATTGGGTACATCTATAATATTATACATTTATTGTATTGAACGAAAATAAATATTATACATACGATGTAATTTTATAAATAATGGAAATGTAATACAAAGTTTAATGTCATCCTAGAAATTAAACTTTTCTTTGGGTCGTTGGTTAGTGGTTTAGGTCAAATAGATTAATTAATGATATGATAGTTAAATAATAAATATTTAAAAAGTAATAAAAGAATACAAGTAATCAAAAGAATATATAAAAATTATACATTAATTATATCGAATAAAAATTAAGCGTGATAAGTAAAAATTATTTATATAATGTAGATGAAATATATAATTTAAAACTAATCCAAAAGCAAAGCTATTTTCTTATCTAATTGATGGGTCAATGATCAAACTTTTCAAAAAAAATCACGATATCATAATTGAATAATAAATATTTTAAAAAAAGATTGAATACAAAAATAAAAATGTACAGAGTTTTGTCAAAGACATTTTAGAGAATTTCTAATGTTATATAGTCATCATATTAAATAAAAATTATTTTTATTTAAGACAGAAGTGGAACACAAAATTTAATAATAATAATAATAATAATAATAATAATAATAATAATAATAATAATAATAATAATAATAATATTGTTGTTGTTGTTGTTGTTGTTGTTGTTGTTGTTATTATTATTATTATTATTATTATTATTATTATTGTAATTTAAAAATTCTGCACGTGCACATTTAGTGCAAGTATTTAAGTTTGTCTATAGTCATATTGTTACTTTTATTAATTTTTAATTTATATTTTAACTGTGATATATCTAAAATTCAATTAATTAATATGAAAAAAATTCATACGTGCATGCTTAATTACTAGTTAAAAAAACTATAGGTTTAAATTAGTTTATTTTATTAGAAATATTTCACACTAAAAACTTTGGGTTTTGATTTCGGCCATCTTGTCCATCTCCAAGTATCTCCCCCACCATTTAGGGTTGTCAATTGGACCAGATTTTGTCCAGTCCAATCCTGTCTAATACGAGTCCTTTATAGATGGGATGGACTAGGTCCAATCCAAACCAATGAATACATTGGACCATTTGGGACCATTCCAATTCAATGTCCTGACCATTCAATCTATTCAAATTGGTTTTAATTTAGATTAATTCCAACCTGAATTGGTCCATTGATATCTGTATTTTGTATCTTCTATCAATTGATTGGATATTGGTTCAATCCGACCCAATCCAATATAAATCCATTACAGATGAACCTGATCCTATAAATACTTTGAAGCATTAAGTTTGGATTGATTCAACTAAATTTGTTGACTGTTGTTTTATTGATCCGTCCAATCTATCCAAATTGATTTTGATTTAAATGATTCCAACCCAAAACCGGTCCATTGACACCCTTCCCACCAACAAACAAAACTGAAATTGAATAAATTTTGATGAAATTAAAAGCCATGTATGGGACAGAGTCCTTTTAGCTAGGTCCCCAGTTTAGACATTACAGTGTCTAGTCTAGTCGAGCCTCAATGAATCTTTCCATTCTCTAATCGCTGAGTAACCAACTTGAATCTGGATTCATTTACTCCACACTAAGCCCAAGTGGAGTTATGGGTAGAATGGGCCTCAGTGTGGACATCATCTGGCTCATATCTTTTAGTGTTGGTATCTGGTCCACCCAAAGTGGTCCCGCCCATTTATTTATCTCGTTCAGAGGAGGAAAATAAAAGGTCAGAGAAGGGAACATTGAAACTCTCCCCCCTCCCCCGCGGAAGGGAGATGGAATGGAACGAAGTTCTCTCACTCCGGGCTTTGTTCATTATACAGTTCAGACCGTCAAATTAAACCAAACCAAATTGAAATTTATAGTTTGGTTTGGTTCGGATATAAAAACGATTTTATTCGGTTTACTAAACTTTAGAAATTAAACCAAACCTAAACTATAAAAATACATTCTATTATATTAATGAATGTTCAAAATATTGATACTCTGGTAGAGGCGTATTGATAGTTTTTTTAGTTTTTTTTTTCTTTCCAAATTTGGTTCAGAGGGGCCGATTTAAGGTCCACCCTCAAACCGGTCAAAACTCTGATACATTCTCTATAAGGGTGTATCGGGAAACTTTTGATACGATACGTATCAACTGATGCGTTTCGATACTTTGAACATTCATATTAATATATAATATTTAATAAATAAAGTTTGAATACTATATTTGATGATTAACGAATTGACCTTAGGGTCTTGAGAATATATTCGTTTTATCCAAATTTAATGCTGTCAACTGGTCGGATCTGGGTAGAATCGGAACTAAACCGACAAGAAATATCAAGGAACTGGAACTGAATAAGATCCTATAAGGCCTGTAATTTTAAACCCAGAATCGAACCAATCGGTCTCAGGACACTCAGGTCTGACATATTGGATAGAAGCGATTGGTTTAAACTGGAAAAAAAACCGATAATAATCAAAACAGTAGATCAAGAACCTGAATCGATCAATCGATACCAAATCCTAGAACTAGAACCAGTCTAATTAGTTTGAATCGATCAGAATTAGACTTAACTCATTGACAGCCCTGCATAGACTGTCTTTTGGCTGTTTACAAGCTGGTTAGACCGATTTTGGTCTGTTCCCGTTTGGTTCACCGAAGATCTAGCCGTCAAAATATGAAGTGCCAAAAAGATACGAAAAGTCCACTTTGGACTGATTTCGGGAAGTTTCAAATGAATCTTTCTGCGTCTTTCGTGTTTTATTTTTGTGTGGAAAGACATGAAAATACGCATAAAAAGACATGCATTTTCCAAACATACTTCAACCTTCTCAGATCTTCACGCAAAAGCTCAGTACGTCTTTTACATATAAGAACTACCCAAAGATCTTCCAAAAAAGATGCACCAAACAGACCCTATATTGTTTGAGCTTTTTAATTGATTTAAACATAATTGAATGGCAAAAACCATAATAATGTTTGGTTCAATTTAATTTGAGTTCTAAACCAAAATGTTTGATTTGGTCTGATCCATTCTCAGACCGTATTTTATTGGTTTGGTCTAATATCTCCAAAGTCCAAACCATAGCGAAACGGCTAAGGAGCGTGTGTGAATGAAACTATGAAAGCTGTAACCGTCCAGAGAAAGAAAGAAGGTTGACCAGCGAAGGTGAGTTGGCGCTTGTAGTTGCCGCTCTTAATTGGGCAAGCTGGGGGCGTGACGTGAGACGGTCGTCATAAAAGTCAATAGTCCGGCTGGTGGGCCACGTCCCCACATCATACAATATGCCACGTGTAAGGTGGTGAGAGGGCGAAGTAGGTCAGTTGGCCGCGGCGGGAAGGAGAGTAATAATGAGGCGTGTGTGCTTTGTCTGGGGGTGTGGATCCCACGCCCTTCGGACCTTTATCCCATACACCACTCCGTACACAAAAGATTCCGCTACAGATGGGAGGGAGGCTTCAGGCTTCCCTAAACCTAAATTCAGAATTTCCGCCGTTAATCGACCTTCCGTCATCGTTAACTTTTACCATTTTGTTTTATTTTTAACGTAACAGTTTTATTTATTTTATTAATGTTAATATATTACCAGCCTTCCTTTTAATTGTTCGGCTTCGCCCGGCTGTGCTCGGCTCGGTTTAAGCCTCTGCAGAAAAGACAAAAGCTCGAATTCCCTGTAGACAAAGCATACATTAACGTTCGGTATTCTCAAATTTCAACGCGTCGGAGCGTTCTCCTCCCCGGTTTTTTTCCTTTTTTACTTTTGCTTTTTATTTATTAATCTACCTTATATATATAGAGTCATAAAGTTTCTCCGAGGAAATCCTAGACGCCTATGCAAAATGACTAAATTGCCCTTATTCAAGTGGAGTGTCATGCGCTGAATGCTGATTGTGAATTTGTGATCAAGCTGGTTCAAATAATTTATAATTGGTAAGTGGTATACACGTTTCTAGATTTCAGATCCTCATTAAATGGTCTAGATTTTATCAACATGAATGAGGTGGGCCCACAAACAGCGAAAATATCAAGTTCCCCTTGTAGGTCGTTGGGGGGGGGGGAGGGGTGTCATAACTCATAAGGCCCAAGTGCCCAATCCTCTCTTCTCTCTCATGTGAAGGACATGTGCCTCTGTACTAGGTTTTGGGCTACAGACTTAAACGGCTAGGGCAAGGGCTAGAGCTAGACCTACAAAATAGGTCACATCAGTCCTAACTTGAAAACAAACATTTTGGCACAAAATGTGAGGACATTTTAGTCATTACATGGGGCAAAAAAAAAGTACTCGGTTCCCGTCCCCCCAAACAAAGAAGCGCATTGTCTCTTTGATCAATAAATGGTACTCTTTGTATCCTTTTCGTGGTGTCTGTCTGTAAAATCATCTCATCAATTCAAATGGTTATCTTTTCTTCTTCTTTTTTTTCTTTGAGAAACGGGGGAATGTGGAATGTGAATGCGTTACTGTAACTCTGGAGTCAGGACTCGGGCAGCAGCAGCAGAGAAGAGAGTCGACTGAAGACGAAAGTTTGTTGTGTTCAAACAAAAGTGGAAAAGACGCTTAAAAGCAATAAATGTTCATAATGGTGGAGGCTCTACGCTAGGGTTTTTTACTCCTTATCTGTGTTCACAGTTTTCGGACCCTTGATTTGTTTGAACACACAACGATGTAGTGGGTGGTGACTGGTGAGTGAGCCCCAATCAATTTTGGGCAACTGATTCGAGAAGTAATTTTATAGAGCAAAAAGAAAAATAAAATGAAAATATTACTGAGGGCCCAGCCAGATTCGAACCGGCGACCTCTTGACCTGCAGTCAAATGCTCTACTACTGAGCTATGGACCCTTTGTTGACAAAAGCTTTCCTTGTTTGTCGTTTTTTATTTTTCAATCCCAAACTTTATATTGGGCTCAGATCTGATCTGTTTCTACATCTTTACTCATGATATATTACAGCTGTACATTAGGAATATTTCTCTTGTCATTCATTGGGAGATGCTATAAATATATAGTGGTGGTATTATGTGCATAAGGATGTAGGAACAATTTGTGAATAGCAGATTCGGAGTAGGTATTTGTTGATATACCATAAAAAAGATTAAAAAAAACATAAAAGTTTTATCTTTCAAAAAAAAAAAAAAAGAAAAAATCTATGATGTCAGAAAGATATAATACTTGAAGGGTTTTGACTGATCAAAACCTACCCGTGTATTTTGATGAATTCCACCTAATTGGTTAATACATCTATGATATTGGATGATTGATCACAAATTTTTCAGGTATGATGTTTTTGTGGTATCATAATCAAAGTCCAAAAGGGAAAATATATATAACGGAAGATGATGATTATATTATAAAATATTACAATAATATTGATTTAATAATTTCATAAACTAAAAATTAAAACTAGGAAATTGTAATACTAGGGATATCATCACGAATTCAACACCGACTTATTCCAGAAGACTTTCCATATGAACGAAAAATAAAATAAATAGATGGATACTCACTTTTGTAAAATAGCGAATATCTCTCATTGTATAATATCATTTTGCTTTTATTATTCTCTTCTTTACATAAAAGCATGACATGATAAATAGATGGATGATGAAAATTAACATAATACACTTCTTAGGCTCTGTTTGGGAGGGTTAAAACTTCGAATGAACTATTTTCACTGAGCCACTCTAAACAAATTACTAAAAAATGCTTTCCGAATTTTTGTCGCACTTACTTTTGATAGTAAGATAGAAATAGGGCTGCAACTTGTCAGGTTGAGCATTTGGTAAAAGTTGAATGGGCTCAGCCCGAGGGTCCAAACCCGATGCTGTGTAAATTTCATCAAATTAGGTATCCGACATGCATCCCTAGACAAGAAACTGTGGTGAAATACCCATTTAACAATGGGTTTCCTTTTTAAACGCAACCTTAATCTGTGTTTGAAATCAGTATAAATCAAGAACGATGTAAAAGTTCATACATGTTTGATTTTGTTGACATTTGGTAGAGTGTGTAATCATGACCGACGTAAAACTCCACTTTAATTCAGTTTTGCGTGTGTTTGATTGGTGTGGAGTTTTACGTTGTGAATCGATGTAAAACCTCATTAAACATAAAGTTATACATCAATTTTTATCGATGTAAAACCTCATCAAACGTAAAGTTATACATCGATTTTTGTCGATGTTAAACTTTACACCGATCACATCACACTTTTCAAAAGTTCAACGGTCACTTCTTCACGGTTCAGTGTAAAATGATGACGTTTTACACCAATTCCAAAACCATGGCAGTGCAAATGATTTGAGTGTAAATATTGACCTATTTTTGTTTCAAAGTTTAACTTATTTTGTTTGATTGTAGTACAAATGAAATAAGATTCCGTTTGGCGTGTCTTTTCGCATGGTTTATTGGTTATTTACAAGCTTGTGACAGGCTGTGATTCAGTCTTTTCCCATTTGGTTTGTTGCAGATCTAGCCACCAAAAGTCGACACGTTAAAAAGATGAGAAAAGCCAAATTGGGCGATTTTTGGAGAGCTCCAAATAGAGCTTGTGTTTCTTTTTTTCTATTCATCTTTGTGTGGAAAGATGCGCCTTAACCAAATGGGCTTCAGGCTGCTCAAATCTCAGTGCAAAAACTCAATGTGTCTTTTGATTGTCAGATCTATTAGAAGATCTTCCGATAAAGACTTACCAAACGACCCCTAAATTAAGATATGAAGTAGAATAAAGTAAAATCCAAATAAAAAATAAACAAGAATTTGCATTTTTTACATTTGCACTCCAATGCATTTGAACTAGTGCAAATAAATTTGCATTACAACCAAACACGGCCTTAATCTCTTACAATATGTATAATGTATAGTAAGGGTATCAATGGACTGGTTTTGGATTGGACCCCATCCAAACCAAAATCAATTTGAACAACCAACAAGAAATATTAAATTGGAGCAGTCCAAACTTAATGGTCCAAAATATTTATTAAATTGGATTGGACCTGGTTCATCCATGATAAATTTATATTCGATTAGATTGAATTGAATCAATATCTGATCTATTGATAGAAGATGAAAAAATATGTGTTAATGGACCAAAGTGTGAATTGGAATCAATTTGAATAGATTGAATGATCCAAATATTGAATTTAATCGGTCCAAAATATTCGTTACATTGAATTGAACCTAATCCATTTATAATGGAATCACATTTTGCTGATCGGATTGGACGAAATTCAGTTCAATTGACACCCTAAGTCATTGTATAGTATGTAATAGCGAAAAAACAAAAACAAAAAAAAAATGTTAATTGTCATTGATGCAAGGTGTATGATGGTCAGGGTCATCGAAGTCGAAGAGCACAAAATGCAAGGGGGGGAGGGAACGCGGCTTTTATCATGTATGGAAAAGAAGATTTGGTGTGGAATTTTAATTAATTTTATGTTATCTATATTTTTGCTTTGTGCGCCCGACCCAACATGGATCCATGTGATCTCTAAAGTCTAAATTATACTTACTCGGTCCTTGTGCTTTCGAAGTAAGAATTTCCTTTTCTTCTCTTTCTCTCTCTAGTTTCAAGAAGAGGAATAATTCACTCAGTTTGACTTCTTAGCATTACTTTATAAAAATATTAAACAAATATCGTTTCATTATTATGTGCAGCTTTGAATCATTTTTTTCTTTTTTATTTTTTCGGGCTTTAGAATACTATAAGAAACTATGGCTTTTTTATGTCGATGATAGAGGCATGAAGTGAGGTGACTTTGTATGTAATACATATAAATACTTAAAAAATCTCTTTTTTTTAACAGAAGAAAAGTTCTTAAAATAAGAAATGTCAAATACAGTGTTAATCCTTAAAAACCATCACTGAATCAAGACATGAAAAAGCCCTCGTTTTTTGGTTTTTATGATACATATATACATATATACATATATACATATAATCATAGATTAAGAAGGTGTTCGAGAATATGGTTGATCTTATTCTTGAAAACAAAAACAATTTCTACATGAGCAAAAGCAATACATTTTTGCTAAAGTGACAATTGATTTTGTTTTCAAGAAGAAAACCAACCATGTTGATGTTGATGGACTTTGAATATGAATGATAAACAACTCACATTTTCTAAATCCAGTTATGGTAAAATAGATATCAAAATTAACTTAAATAAACTGAATTCCAATTCAAACTAATCAGATTAAACCCAACCCATTTGTAACCCTATCTTAGAATACAATTCAATCCTGATTTGATGGTGGATTGCCAATTGTGAAATTAAAACTTCAATCAAAGACTTGGAGGGTGCAAGCTGAGTTTCAGGAATTTGGGGTCCCAGCTGTCTCCCTGAGGGTTTTAGGGGATATCCGAAAGAGCTTCATACACATAGGTCCCACGTGGTTCACAAGGTCTAAAGTTAATTCTGAATTTGCAGGAGAAGGAAATCCAATCAGACCCAACTCAAATTCTAAGCAAAGTATAACTGAAGTAAAAGGCAATCATGTGAAGTGAAAGTAATCCCCAAAAGTCCTGAACAAGAGCCAAGAGCCAAAAAGCCAAAACAGCTACAGTCAAAAGCCAATAGCTAGAGACAAGGTGACACCCACCTGCGTATTTAACATTTCATCTCAACATACATCTCCAATCTCAATCTCCATCTCCATCTCCATCTCCATCTCCTGCGTGGTGAATTAAATGCAGAGCTGCAGTAAAAACGTCCAAAGAGTTGCAGAGTTCTTCATTCATCTCTTCACCAAAAAGCTTTAATTATGCTGGAATCCAAAAATTCATGAAAGAGGGGGCTTAATTTGTTGTAAAATAAAGTTCGGGGGGTAAAGTATTAGTACCGCTTAAGTACCGGGTAGTTACCTGTAATTTATCTTAAATTTTATTCTCATATTTATCTCATCATCATTCTTAGCTCACACCTCGTATTATATACTGCACATGGATCAGCTATCAAGAATCGAGATGTGAAATATATTATTAACTCTTGGTCAAGATTGATTAGACGATATGTGGTGGTCACTGGAGCCACCACTTATTTATCTCTTGATCTCCTCTCAGTACACCCCACTACCACTATTATACCGAAAAAGAAGGAAGTTGTCTTCAATTCTCAGTAGATTTTGACCACTATATTCATTCATGTCGGGCCCTTCCCATCCAACCTAAAATCTGTCCCCATGGACCCACGAATTTGGATAAATGAATATGATATACCATCTCGGGGTTTGATTCACGAAGCAATATTATTCTTAATTAATCATCACTATTACATATTAATGATTAATCAGGGAAATAATACAACTTTTCCTCTTTCTTCTTTTACAAGATTTTTAAAACTGAATCGAACAACAAACCAATCAGGTCCGATTTTCAGATCGAATGGTTTGACCGTTTGAATCGAGCAGGCAGCCCGTTTTGATAAAAAATAAAAAATGATTAAACTGTTAAACGGTTCAAACAATTTAACCACTCAAATCAATGGTTTATTGACTAAATCAACAATTTTTAGGGAAATAATGGTTTTGGGGTAAAAGAAGGGAATGAGGGGTGATCATTCACAAGCCTTGCCTTACCAATCAACCAGTATCATAAAATGGTCTCATCAAAACTTACGGGGTTTTTATTGCTCAAAGCTCTTCTCGTCTCATAAGATAAACCTTTTTGGCATAATAGATTTATCCCCTAATACATATTATATATAATATAACATATTATACATTATACATTATTTAATATTTTTATACACATGTCATAGGCCCGGAACCCGGGTCAGCCAGCCCCGGGCCACAGCTATAGTTTGCTAAACCTGGCCCGGCCCATGATCACTCCTACATATAAAGCCAGTGAAATGATAAAGGGGTGTTCTCCAATGTAAAATGTTTTTCTTCTGTGACTTGTGAGTTCCAAAATCAAAAGAAAATCAGCAAAACAAAATTGTTCTTTGAGCAAAAAATGCAGAAAAGCCATTATTTTGACGGTTATACATTTATTCTTTGTTTTCAAAACTGAAACCTGATTTGAAAACATGCTTTCCTCTGGATGTCTAATATCATGGTCCACAATCATTCGACTTATACACTACAATTTTTGTTTTTGTTTGAAAATGGTTTCAAAACATGTATTTTTTTTTAAACAAAAGCAACTTAATTATTTTTTATTTTTCAAAACAAAACTTGTTTTTGTTTTTTGCTGATGTGTCAATTTCAAAAAAAATAAACATTGAGGTAATAAGCTATAAAAAAATAATCAAATGGCGAGTTGGGAACATGCTTCTCTTTTGAAATTGCAACTTGGTTAATTTATTTATGAAAAATAGTAGATCTCAAAATGAAAAAGCATTTTTCCCTTGAAATCATTTTCCACGTGTTCGTCTGCCTTGTAAAATGATTGTAAACTAAATGCTTTTCTCTGAACATAATTTCCTTTTTTCCCCTGTCTTCTTCCCCTTTTTTTCATGGATGACTTGAGCTCAAGTTCTCTTTTCTATCATTTTCTGTTCTTTCAATTGGTGTGTTAGGATTTAGGAAGCTGTGTGAAGCACAGTTCCTAAGGCCAAGCCCAAGACTTGAACTACTGATTCAACCAACAACTAATCTAGCTACTGAATTAATCCCATCAAATTGCTAAGAATGGATAGTTTGTTCTTCTGGGTAATTAATTAAGATTAACAAGTGTGGAATAGAAGAAAGTGAGAAACAGTTCCAATTGATAATGATGATTCCATGCTTCCTCAAATAACCGTACTCTGTTTAAAGTTTAAACCAAGATCTTCCTTTAATTTATTCTCCTTTGTTCAAAGTAGAATAATTAATAAAAAGAAAGAAAAAAAAAAACTGGGGTGTCCCTAGAATCCAACCAGCAATCAAGCAATCCACCGACACGTGAAACAAGGTTGCTACTTGATTCGAGAGATGGACAAAGAATGAAAGAAAGCAAGCAAGCAAGCAAAAAAAGGAAAAGGGGATCAGTGAGAACAGCTTACAAACAGCTTTTGTTCGCTTCTTTGGGGCTCCCCCCCAGTAATATGTCTCGTAGACAACTTCAAAGCACCTCAAAAGTTCAGGACGATCTTTATCGTATTGTACAATTCAATCTGTAATCCTTGTTATTTTATTGTTTTCTCCTTTCCCTCTTTCCCACTGGGTCAATCCACCCATCTGTCTTACTGCGACTGAAACGTGCTCCTTTCGTCCTTTTTTTATCTTCTACTTTAACGCCTCCTCTCTGCAACAACGTAAAAAACAGAACTACTGGGTAGGGTGGTTTTGAATGCTTGATAAAAGAAAATTACAGATTTACAGTCTCTCTCTCTCTTAGCAGAACAGATCAGAACAGACCTCACTGAAAATGCCTGTTAACACTGCCCTCATTCCTTTTTCCTCTCTTTTTTAAACTGAAGAAGCTGGCCGTCCTAGTTTTAAGTTTTAACTCCATTTTTTCTGCCACCCACCACCGGTGACGGTGGTGGTGGTGGTGGAAAGTTCCGGGTATTTGTATTGGTTTAAGCTAAGCATGATTGCATGAGCCATGCACAAGTGGACTGAGAGAGTGAACAGGTGGCAATCAAAGGGGTCCACTTGGCAAAACAGATGGGGTCGTGGATATGAAGAGACAAAATTTTCTATTTTGCATAGTATTCTGATTGAACAGCGACTGACATGATGGCAGTTTTTAGACACTGAGAATCGAAATTCACGAAGTCAAATGTAACCCCTCTTGTGTTACTTAACACTTGACACCTCTCAGGCTCTCACATGGTTCCCTTGTTGCTTCATCAACCCAAAAAGACAAAAGACACGAAGACCTTTCACGTTACAAAGCAGCGCAGATGGTGAAAGGAAAGCCCAATTCCTCGTTCTGAGGGTAGGTTTGGCGTTCACCCCAGAATAATACGTACTACATGCTAGCCCCTCGACGAGTAGGGCTTGGCACTTCCGCCATTTTCTCATCCCCAAGGCACATGCACGGAGAAGATACGCGGCTAAAATTTTGGATTCGAACTGTTTGACGAATGGCCACAACGAATGTCACAACTGAAAAACTCGAACCCCAGTAACAGTATGCAAAATACAAATTGTTTCACGGACGAACAGGCTGTTATGTCACACATGATCCTTCCTCTTTCCTCTCCCTGGTCAATTATCGATGACCACAGCATGAATGTAACAGACGTCCACCAAACTAGTGTCAAGTCACTCAAAAGTCTCTTCTCTTCTGCCTCCAGTCAAATCCAGCTAACAGATTCAAAGCAGAAGATCCAGATTTTCTTTTTGGCTTGCCCTTTTAAAGTGGGTCCCCCTTAATCCATGCAACCTAACAACCCCACGTATGTTATTGTGCTTAATTATGGGCTGTTTGGCAAGTATTTCTAAGTGTGGATCTTTCACCAGGACTGTTTGGTAAGGGTTGTGGTCCACCAGATTGTAAAAAAAAAAAAAAAAAAAAAAAAACAGTTGGGGAGGCTATTTTAGCATGGAGAGATCAAGAGTTTCATTTTAAGCAATGTTCTTAAAACTGGACCGTTCTTGGGTGAAACGGTCCAACCATCCAGTCATTAAAATAATGGCCAAAACCGTTGTTTGGATACGGGTTAACAGTTTTCTATCCAAATCTATTATTTTAAGCCAAAAACGGTTTTGAGGTGAAATGAAACCGGTCCGGTCAGATGACCATTCCCGGTTTTTCCAATTTGGTCCAGTTTTAAAAACATTAGTTTTAAGCTTCCAAATTTTTGGCTTTCACGATCTTTTTCTGCACGCTCATCCTCAACCCTTTCGGTCTATGCAGTACCAAACTATAAATGACAAGAGGCAGGTTATGGGTGGGAAAAATACTCCCCACTCGTTACGACGACTTTGAAATAAATCTCCAATCCTCAATCCCGGATGGAGATGGATTCCCGTCAGGGACTTGAATCCTCAAAATTTTTAAATTAAAAAAAAAAAGATTTATTTAAAATTTTTAAATATAAAACCCCTTAATTATATTTTGATATATAATTTAAATAATATAAATAGTATTATATACATATATATTTAATATATAAATATATGTTTAATACATATAATCGGGGTTAGGGCAAACAAGGAATTCACTCTTCATCCCCATCCCGTCCGCACTTATTCCCACCAAGGCAATTTCCATCCCTAACCCTTTGGTAGAGGGGTCGAGTATCCAATGGGGGTGGGAAAATTACCATGCCTATACCTTATACCAAATGGGAAAAGACCAATGTTTTCAACTCGCATTGACCCGATTGGTCGAATCATCACCCGGACAAAATTTCGAGTTTGTTCAATCAAGACCTATTAGATGGTAAAAAATCATTGACTTGGTCAAGAACCATTCGACCCGGTCGGTTTGATCCGATGACTGGATCACGGGTTGCACACTCAATGCATACAAAACTTTTGGAGGCCATAACTTTGCACTCCGATGTTCGATTCGGATGGTTTTTTTTTTATTTTTTTTATTTTGAGAAACTTTTCGAGATCTATGCATCCCAAGGGCCAAAGGTGCCTTGCCACTTTTTGACCTCAAATTGTAAATTTTAATATTTTTTATAAATAAAAAATTTAAAACTAAATTAAAAACATATATTAAATATAAAATAGTGCATATAACATATCTAAAACATATTTATACATTACTAATATGTATAATATATATACATAAATACATACATATATATATAGCCTGGTCTGAACTGTTCGACCCCACCGGTCGAACCGATGACCTAAGACCCATAGGCAAAAACGGTTTGGCTTATGGGTTGGTTTTTAAAACAAGGGAAAATACCTTTTTTTTTTGTATTTAAGACATGCCAAACGCCCCCTTAACTTTATCCCATATCAACAACTCAAAACGATGCATCGATATAAAATGGCTGTCGCTTTGCACTATAGGTTGCCAAGTATCGAATCCTTGCCTAGTTTTTCATTTATTATTATAAATCATTTGTTATTTATTTGACCATGATAGTGTACGTAGTACCATTCACCAGTACTATGTAGGAGAGAAATCTAGTGGACACAATGGCAGAATCCCAAGGCCCACATTAAAGAAAAAGGAAAACTTCACCGATGCAACGGGGCCCACTCGTATTGGGGCCTTGGGGGCCTCCTTTGGTTTATAATCTCTGAAGATTTGACTTTGTTTTCTTAGAAGGTGGACTGGTGGGCCCAGCCATTCATTTCCCGCAGATCAAGGGCAATTTGGTCAATTTAAATGGTGGGAACCTCGAGTCGGGAGCCGGTCGATGTGCACGATTACAACGCTGCGTAGGATAGTAGGGGTAGGGGGTTTTTAGCTTTCGCGCGCTCCCATGGATGGTGGGCGATTTCTTTTTAATTCTCTTTCTCCTATCTCCTTCCCATATTTCGATGGTGTGGGTGTGTGCACTACGCCTCCTTCTGTTTTGCTTTTTATTATTATTATTTTTAATTAAATTCTTTCTTTTTTCTAAAATTATTAACGGCGTTTGTTCCCCTCCGTTAGAGGAGATGCTGCCTTGCGCATTTTGCTATTGAGCAGTGGGCCCCGGTCACATGGAGCATCTACTGAGAAGATGAGAAGACCAAACAAGGAAACCAGTGGGGCCTACGTTTTCATTTCCTCTCGGCCTCCGCACACATTTGGATCTTTGTGGGGATGCTTTAATTTACTGAAAGCCCCTCATCTCCTATGGATTTACATCCACGACCCCGGAGGCGAAAAGGCGGAAAGTTGTTTTAGAATTTAGACAAGTCCGGTCGGGTCCGGTCGGGTCGGATGCCCATCGATCACAGTTAGGTGGGGTCCAGAGGGCGCCATATAAGGGATTAGGGGGGGGGGGGGGGGGGTGGGTTCCCATATTCCCATCCCAGACCGGCAGGCCCCATTTTGGTTGCAAAGGCCAGGGTGCTCAAGTAAAGGAAAATATGCCGGAGAAGAGTAACATCTGTCATCATTGAACGAGTAAAGAGGTGGGGCCAATTGGTATTTTGGGTTCAATCTCGGTCAAATTAAGAGGCCAATGAAAAGAAAGAAAAGAAACTCTGTCATCAGCTTCATGATTCAATGCTCTACCACTTTTCTTTCTCTCTCTCTCATGTTTGTTGCATGCTTAAAGCTCAATTCTGGAGACCACTTTAGCTCAAATTCCCAGGATTTCCTCCCCAAAATCGGCTTACAATTATATGCCAAAACAGTAATTAACTCATTATCACAGTCAATAACACACAAAGCAATATTAGATAATAAATACCCTTTCACTGACCTCACGGTATCAAAGTTTATTTGACCAAGGGGCCGGGGTTGAATCTCTTACCCCATTATAATTAATTAAGGCTCTATTTTGTTTATCTTATTTAATGGAGGTAAGTTGGTGTAAAAGTAAATTGATTAGGATCCCTAGTCACTATATTAAGTTTTATGATAATTGAATATATTAGAGAACAGCGCAAATTTTATTTAAAAAACACTCATCTATTCTCTTCTTTTGTGTGATGGAGTGTGTTTGAGAATAAATACCCATTTAGGAACATCACCTAACAATCGCATTATGTGAATTAAAGACTAACCAAATATTACCGTTGAGTGTTAACACCACCCTCTCTAGTCTCTTCTCTAGGCAATGGCGCTGCACATGTGGCCAGACACATACAAACTCTACTCCCTTTATCCTCATCTCAAAGTACACTTACTCGGGAGCTACCAACATTAAATGATACCCAAAGGCCTCAGAAAAAAAGCCAGCATCAAAGCAATTCATACCCTCAAGTCTGAACACAACCATCTTTCCTTTTAAATCCCTAAAATCAAATATGTAAGCAACCAAATATGAGATGGATCATCATGGATGTACTACTACTACTACCCCTACAGTACCTCTTTACTAGTTACTACTCACTACTACCTCGTGGGCTGTTCTCTCATCTCGGACCTTGGACCTGGATACTCTCATTCTCTTTTTGTGTTGAGTTAAATGGGGGAGAGAGAGAGAATCAGATACCAAACTTCATCAAGGTCTAATAAGCCCTCCTCTCTCTATTTCCAGCATGGTCACTGCCGGCTCCACTCTCGCATCATTGGACGCGTGGCTCTGGCTCAGCAGCATCACTTCGCTTGCCCCACGCTGCACGAAACTAATCTGAGCTTAACTGGGCACGTGACTGGCAAACAATGTTGATGTTGGGACTTGGGAGTATGGGGGTCCCACTCCCACACCCCCTAGCCGTCCGATTGAATAGAGATAGATGGCTTTGATTGCCCACATCATGGTCTGTGTGTTTGTGGCTTTGTGCGTCTGAGTGTGAGAAACAGAAACCCTAAAAATATCCATCTCATCGGTTAAGGGGTCGTTTGCTTTGCTTTGCTTTGTTTTGATTTAGGACATATTCTAGCGTTACCAACTTGGATTCTAGTGAAGAGTGTTTAGGTTTAGCAATTACCAAACAAGGAAAAAGAACAAACCTCTACACTATTTATTTATTTATTTGCCACATGCTACAAGCCTAGCAGCCTACTACTGGCCACAGCCTACGGTTACAGCTACAGGGACTCTGAATAATACAGCTGATATGGTCAAATAAAATATGAGGCCCATCCATTAATTTAACAATCTGTGGATGTGGGCCATCACCCATATCACCAAACGCCACAATTTAGGTGGGTGGGCCCGACGCTAGAGGTCCAAACATATAAACTAACAAACTTCACGGAATGATGGAATGATGGAACTCATACTCATCGTCTCAGCCCCACCCCCATCACACACTTCACTATATATCTAATCCATCTACCAATCAACCCCACATAGCATATAGTCTGAGTCTCTCATGGAGGATGCAGGACATGCGCTTTCACATTTATCATTTACTTCCATCTGCACCAAACAAACATTGACAGAATAGCTAAAAGCCTAAATTTGCAGAGAGAGAGAGAGAGAGAGAGAGAGAGAGAAGAAAGAAATAGAAAAAATTGAATGAAGAGATTAGAGAAGTTCAGTTGCAAAGGATAGGCTTTCTGCCCATCGTCATTCTTCTTATTTTTTTTCCCAACTTATAAACACTTATAAACACATCACATAAGAAACAAGTCTACAACCACCATCAGTCCTCCCTGCATCTTCCGTCTTATAGAGTCATAAGAAGCTTTTCCTCCCCCAAATCACAAGTCTCCTGAGATGAAATCTCTGCAAGTCTGAAATCTGAATACTCCTATATCTATGTATCTATATATAGAGAGAGAGAGACCTATATACTATCATAACCGAAAACCTAACTTCAACCTAAGAAGGAAGAAGATATTAATAATGTAAAGAAAATTAGAACTGAAATTGACCCATTTCTTTATGTGTATTAAGCATCAGACCTTCTCTAGTCTTTTACTATATGGTTGAAGATGAAGAAGAAGAAGAAGCAAGCACCACCACCACAGTAGGCTCTCAACAAACAAAAACAAAACAGAACTAAACACCCCGGCGGCCCGGCCGGGGTGCAATTCACATGACATTGCAACTGCTGGTGTTCTCGTCGCTGAAGAAGTGAGTGTAGGGGTCAGCGGCCGGCGGTGGAGGATAGTAAGTAACTGCCGGTGGGGGCCTGGCGTACATCATGGGATGGAATCTTTCGTTCCCATTTGCACGTTGCTGATTCATCATCATTGCTGCCAAGTACTGCTGTTGTTGGTATGGGTTCCCGGGGAGCATCTGGGGTCCCGCCCCTTGGAAGTATCCGCCACCACCGGCATTCATTGCTGCCGCCGGTAGGCCTTGAACTGCCGGAATGTTACCCATCTGGTGGCCCATGGGCATATGTCCCATTTGACCCATATTCCCACCACCAACGCGAGTAACATCAATGTCATGGAAGCCATGATGCATGTTGTTCATTACTTGGACGCCCTCGTTCTTCCCTCCGCCCTTCTTGGCTCCGGCAGGGTTGTTATTACTATTCCCACCACCACCACCGCCACCATTGCCATTATTGCCGGCCTTGTTGTTTCCGAAACCGCCATGGTTACCATGTTTAGCATCTTGTGGAGGCGCACAACCATTTTTAGCTCCACTCTTAGCAGCTCCACCGCCTTGATGATTTTGATTTCCTCCATTGTTGGGATTGTTGTTTCCACCAACGCCTCCCTTCTTCCCCCCGTTTCCATTCTTCCCGTCATTGTTTCCTCCGGCACCCTTTCCTTGTTGTTGTACATTAACGTCCCCACCACCACCTTTCTTGCCGTTGCCGCAACCACCATTAACACCTCCGCCTCCTCCCTTCTTATCATTCATGGCTTGGGGATTCATCAGGTGTGGTGGACAAGCCATCATTCCATTTCCTGTCATCATCCCATTGACCCCATGTGGCCCAAGGCCATTAACCATCACGGGTTTCTTGTTCGGAGGATGATTTAAATCATCAAAATCATCATCGAACTCGTCATCATCAAAATCATCGTCGTCGAAATCATCAAACTCATCATCATCACTAAAGTCGTCATCCTCAGGTAGGTTGAACTTCACAGATTTCTGGTCCTTCAAGGGCATCTTTAGGTCTTTGAATTGGGGAGGCAACTTCATATCATTCAACCCTTTCATCTGGAGCTGGTTCTGTAACTGTGGTGGTTGCTGGCCACCCTTTTGCTGCTCCTTTCCGCCCTTCTGGTTCTTGTTATCTTTCCCACCTTTACCATTCTCAATCTGCATGTGTTTGAACTGAATGTTGAGATGGTTCTGGTTATTGCTGGGAGCCTTTGGAGCCCCCCAGAGCTCTGCATGCTTCCCTGATTTCGCAAGCTTCTTTATCAGCGTTGCTGGGTCAACATTACCCGAAACTGTTACCTTCCCCTGCTCAGAGTCTATAGTGGTAGTGTATACCCCTGACCAGGAAAAAGGAAAACGAACAGAAAATCAACAAAAATGGCTTAAAATACCAACAAATTCCAGCTAACCCACTTGAGAAATTATAATGCTGGGAAAATAAAATGTTTCTACACAAAAACCAGTATTTTTTTTTTGTAAAAGAAAAAAGTTTCCGGAAATGAAAATATACCATCAATTTTCTGCAACAGTTTCTTCACCTTCCGCTTACATCCATCACAGTGAATGTTCACTTTGAGAACACAAGTCTGCAAGGACAAGTAACCCAGGCACAGAGAAACAGAGAGAACAAAAAGAATATCAGGGATAAATTTCAATTTGCAAATGGAAGAAGATAAATCGCAAAGAGATGAAAGAAAGCAGAAACAACACAAGGAAAAGGACACCTGGATCTTGAGCTTAAGACAAGCAAAGCCTAGTAAAAAGAAAAAAGAAAGAAGAGGAAATGGCGTACCTGGATCTTCAAGAACTCTTCTTTACTCATCCCTTGCATTCAAGAGAAACTAGAAAATTATACACAATGGGAAACGAAACAAAGCTGATGGATCTCAGTAACCAAATAGCTGAAAAATAGGAGATAAATTATACAAAACCCAGATAGTTTTTTTCCCCAGCTATCCTCTTCTAGGGGTTTTTCCAACCAAACACAGGGAACAAGAGAAAACAAATTGTTTCTGAGCACAGGAGAAGAAAGACAACAATGTTCAATCTTAAATGGAGAGAGAGAGAGAGAGAGAGAGTTCAGAGGAGGTCGGTGAACATTAATCAGCTTCTCATTCCTGCCTTCCTCTATTTCAGGGCTGTGTTTGGCTCTGAGAGAGAAGAAAGAGAGAGCTCTAGCCTCCCCTCTCTTTTGCCTTTATTTATTGATTGTTTAATTTTTAACTTTTCTTCGTTTCCTTTACCTGGTTTTTCACTTCAATCGGCTCAGGTCGACGACATCGACTAGGCTTGAGCGTGAACTCTCGGCTTGGCTTAGCTAGCTCAAGCTCAATGTGAGAACGAGAAATTGAGAATACAGAGATTAAATTAATATTTTGCATTAAAAATAATTGCAGGAGGTGAGGTGAACGGTGAATGATCATGTCAGCCAGTTTTCCTCCAAATTGCACTGTACAATTAATAACAAAGGATTAATGTTGTCTGCATATTATCGAATTTACGTTCTCACCCTATTTTTGGGCCAAGACTCTGCCTTTCTATCAGGGGCGGAGCCAAAGTACAGGGGGGAATGCATCCTGACCTTGAATTGATGTTAAATTCACAGGCAGGATGTGATTTATAGGGGGGACAAAGCTAGTTGTAGAGGGGTTGAAATTCAGAATTCTGCATTGTGACCTAAAATGGAATAGAGAAGGAAATTTTAGTAAAAAAAGAATGGGGGAGGGAAATAAGAAAACGGGATTCAGTCCGGTGCAAAGTCTGTTTAAATGGTCATTATAGCATTGGAAATATTTTTTCATCAAATAACGCACAGTATGGAGATGTTCCTGATTTAAGATTATATTTCCCTTTCAAGGGCCATTGGAATGGAGAGTTTGGGAGGAGGGAATTTTACATGGAAAACTCTATTCCAAGTAGAGAATTCTGGACATAGGGGGGAGGCATGGCTCCCTTGGGCCCCCTAGCTCCGCCCTTGTTCAGAATAACATCTTGCTTCACACTAGGACGTAATGGGTTAGTTAAACGGTAAACCCGGTTTGAGTTAGATCAGGTATATTTAGGATTTAAGGTTGGGTTAGGGTTTTGATTTTTTGTCCCAAGTCTAATTTGGGTTTTGACTGATCTGCACCCGGTTAAGTCATGATATTACTATATATAGGATATTCTTGTTATTTTTTGACTTCTAATTCTATAGTCTTAAAGGTTAGCTTTTCATATTGATTTTAGTTTTTCTTCTTTATCTAATGAAAAAAAATAATACCTTCAAAAACTTATAAAACAAATTCCAACTTAAATTAATGGTTTTTAGGTTTTCAAAAATGTTTTATAGGACATACAATTGAAAAGTTGTGAATTGGGTTAATGTCGAGTTGAACCCTAAAGGATTGAGTTAGGTCAAGTTGGGTCGGGTTAGGGTTGTGGTAAACCCATACTAAACATGACCTTTTGACTAAGGGTGATCAAGGCAAACAAAAAAAAAAAAAAAGGGAAAACCAAACCAAAAAATTCAAATACTCAAACAATCGGTTTAGTGTTATTCAAAAACTGGTGGCATCGGTTCAGTTTTGGTTAACCTAAAAGAAAAACCGATGGTTAATTAAATCGATTGGTATACATATATATCTATGTGTGTGTGTTATATTATCTATATATATTATATAAACTTATATGCATATAAATATAAATATATATCATTTTTATAATAAATTATATATTTATAATATAATAAATATATTAATAATATATTAATATATATATATATATAATATATTTATAATATAATAAATATATTAATAATATATTAATATATATATATATATATTGTAAATAAAAATTTGAGAACCCAAAGAACTGAATCGATCAAAAACTGAACCAATCAACCAGTTAGTTAACTGATTGATTTAGATCCAGTTTTGGTTCACAAATTTTCAAAAATTGATGGTACCGGTTCACTTTCAAAAAAGAGTTATAATTCGATTAACCGAATTGTGATCACCATTACAAAGTGTTTGACATCCCTACTTACACCATCAGATTGGAATTTTTGTATATCTCATTTCATACCAATTCAATGGTTAAATGTGCCCCTTCATGTGGGACCTTTGTACGTTTGTAGTGGTGATAGATAGGCTGTGCTTGGTATAGATGATTCGAGTTGAGAAGGGAACACCACTGGTTAATTATGGGGTGTTCCTACTTGACTTTCTTGTTTAGCACTGTGTATAACACAAGAATTTTGTTTCTTTAATGAGGAGGTTTGGTTTGAAACCAACTGATGGTGGCTCATTTGTTAAGTTTTTTGGCTGATTGTAGTAGAGACTTGGGGCCGCCAGATCCCATTGTCACTAAGGCTGTATTTGGTGGCAGTGCAATTTTATTTGTACTGGTATAAATATATGAGAGTGCAAATGAAAAAAATGTAAATTCTCATTTAATTTTGTTTTGGGTTTTACTTTATTCTATTTCATATCTTAATTTATTTTATCTGTATTACAATCAAATAAGATAAACTAAATTTTGAAACAAAAATATGTCAAAATTTACACTCAAATAATTTGTGTGGTTATAATTTTGCATCAGTACAAATTTATTTACATTGCAACCAAATGCTGCCTAAGTCTCACTTGGGAACAAATACAAATACAAATATATAGAATGCAAATCCTTATATTTTATATTAATTTAAATATATTTGTATTTATACTCCTTCCAAACTGAGACTAAGGATAGGTTTTATGGATACCTCCAATTATGTATGTTTTTATTTTTTATATTTTTCACCGCATAATCATTAGAGGTGCAGGGGCAGAGCCAATATATTGGTGAGGTCCTCCCAAACTTTTTGTTAAAACCATAGAAAATTCCTGGCCGCACCACTTATCAATGGGCTCGGACCCACATCTCAAAAATTTTAAATTTTATAAAAATTTCTATAGTGTATCTGGGTACAGTAATAAAATGTATTGTATTGAAATTTAATCTTTGGCCCCATGAAAACACAACATAAAGGATATTTGATAACTGCTGAAATGGCTGAATTTAATGGTTATTTTTTTTTGCTGAAGCCCTTTATAAGCCACTTATTGCTTTGTCTTTTAGCGGTTTAAAAGATTAAATAATAAAATATTCAAAGTTGTAGCAGCCAACCCAACCTCTGCTTCAGCCATTAAGGAGCTAGTAACTTTCTAAATAACCTGTTCACTAAAAGACATAACAACAAGTCATTCAGTTCAGTCTCTTCTGCTGCTATCAAATGGCCACCAAGACTGAAATAGGGCAAGAATTCACTAGATTTATTTCATCTGTTTTGCTGTATTGATTGTTTTTCCCATCTGATCAGACGCTGTTTTTTTTTTTCTTTTCTTTTTTTGTTTTTTTTTTTTGGTATAGAATTGAAGTTTAATACTAATTTGCTTCTATTATTGAAGTAACTAGATTTTGGTGAAAGCTGATATTGTTTGCATCGCAAATTTGCAAGGGGTTTATCCAGGTAATTAGAATTATAACCAATATTATAGCAAAGAATGTTGGAATTACATCCATCAACATTGTTGAAATACCAGATTACCAGCCCCTCAAGAGTGTAATGAAATTGAGATTGTGGAGGATTCACAGATGATTATCAATTGCATATTCGAAATATCTCCTTTACATGCATTTGACATCATAAGAAAATATCTCCTATGCATTCAAAGTGTGTAAAGTTTTTCCTAAGTCTGTGTTTTCTTGCAATGCAAATAAATTTCCACTGATACAAAACTATGGCAGATTTGAGTGAAAATTTTGACCTATTTTTGTTCAAGATTTCAGCTTATTTTGTTTGATTGAAGTACAAATAAAGTAAATTAAGATATGAAACAGAATTAAATAAAATCCAAAACACAATTAAATGAGAATTTACATTTTTTTTCATTTGCACTCCTATGCATTTGTATTAATGCAAATAAAATTTCACTGCAATCAAACACAGCTTTACAGAAAATCCCATTGCATCACCATAGGGATCACCAGTGTTGATCATTAGGAACGGGATCTGCTCCTCACACAAGGACACTTCACATGCACATCCACCCTGCATTGAGAACATCTCCTGTGAATAATAAGTTATAAGTATGGGAGATGTTCCCAATGCATAGTACAATGTGCATGTGAGGCGCGAGTAAGGCGCCCTATTTGAGGAGCAGATCTGGTCTCTAATCATTCAGGACATACAAGTATTATTTCATAGCAAGGAGCCGACGATTAGTCTATGTCTTTCATGTACATCTACAGAGACGAAGCAAAAAAGTTTGGCTTGATCCTTATCAACATTGGGCATCACAGATAGGGTTTTGAGGAAAACCCTCGTTTAAACTGGTACCAGGCTCACAAGTAAAACCAATAACAAACCAACAATTTATCCACAATTTTCTACAGTCCCATAAAATTTAAAAAATAATTCAAAGTGACATTAGAATAAAATATACATAGTTTGTTCATCATTTACAGAAGATCCATTCATTTTCCCTCAAGCTCAAGCCCTAGTAACAGTTCACCAAGCCCTAAGCTAAGGCAGATTATCCTCTAAACATGGACACAAGAGATTGAAAATTGGTTATAAGAGACTTCACGCATGGAATTAATAGCTAGACATGTGATATAAGGCTATGTCTGGTTTGAATGCAAATAAGAGAGAAATAGGAAGTTGAGGGAAGGTTCCCTAACAAATTTATAAAATTACTTTTTTTTTTCTCAATAGAATTTCTTTTATTTTCTCTCACGAATGTGGGTAGTGTTTTAAAAACCAACCCAGAGGCCGAATCGTTTTTTCCTTCAGGTCATGGGTCATTGGTTCAATCATCCAAGTCGACCGTGCCACATCAGCCATATGGAAATTCAAACATATGTAGATATGTACAAACATGTATTTTATCAATAAATAATGTACAATTATGTTTTACATGTAATATATGTATTCTTTTATATTTAATTTATGTTTTTTTAATTTTGTTTTAAAATTTTTATTTGTAAAAAATATTAAAAAATGCAATTTGAGGCAAAAAAAGGGGTTATTTGGCAAAATAACTAGGCAAGGAACCTGCAGCCCCTTGGAACAGATAGATACCGAAAGTTACCAAAAAAAAAAATTCACCTTAGTCAAACATCAAAGTGCAAAGTTATGGTCTCCCAAAGTTTGCATACACAATTAGTATGCAACCTGTGACCCAGTCACAGGGTCGACCATATCAATTGTCCAACCATCCAGGTTAGACAGTTTTTGACCAAGCAAACAGTTTTTGACCAAACAAACAATTTTTTACCTTTCTCCGGGTTGTACTCAAACTGGATCCAAAATCTTGACCGGGTGACGATTTGAGTGATTGTCAACGACGGGTTAAAAACAATGATGTGGGGTATTCATCTCAATTATGTATATATAATTGATAGAAGCTTTATGTAATAATAACAAGTGAGAAGGCATGTGCAATAATGATTGATAAAATGCCTTCCTTGTGTAGATTTTTCACGTACCCTCCCTTAAGTGCATGCTTTATATAATAATAATAATAATAATAATAATAATAATAATAATAATAATAATAATAATAATAGATAGATAGATAGATAGATAGATAGATAGATCAATGTTTTAAAAACCAATTCAGAACCGGAATCCCTTTAGTCACCAATTTCTACCTTTGTTTGGGTAGAACGGGTTGACAGTTCGATCACCCAAGTCAGTGGGTCACTAACCAAGTCAATAATTTTTGACAAAAAAACAGTTCAAGAGTGAAATGGAACCAATTGCGTAGCCAAATTTTGGACCATGAGATGGATATAAATAGATGGGCAAGTTGTATATTTATACCTTCAATTTACAATTTAAGGCACTGCTTGGGAGGTGTGGATACAAATTTTGTCATTTTCATGAGCCATGCATATTTATATTTGCACTGAACATATTTGCTTGTGCATGTGATGCCTATATTTTATATGAGCATACACGATAAAAGATGAGGGAATAATAAATACATCAATTAAAGGAAACTGAATTGGTTGTGGAAAGACTTAAATAGTCCTATATTTGATTTTTTTTTTATTTTAAAAAATATAAAGTAATATGAAGAAACACATGATTATTACTAAATTTTGGCTACTTTTATTTTATTTTATGTAGTTTCTACTACATTTGTTTATCCTAAAAAAAGCCAACCTCCATTGTTCAAAATCTTGCTCTCCCTCCTCAAGATTGCAAAGAATTTTTACTCAGAGAAATTTCTGTAATTAAAAAAATAAATAAAAATCAGAATCAAATTAATTTGACTCGGGGAAGGCCTTAGCGACAAAAACTGTCTGATTTGGCCAAAATGTACCCTTAAATTATATATTAAAAAAAATTATGGGATTTTCAATAAATGCACAGTTGCATTTTGTCTTAGTTCTCTGTAATTCCAAAGAAATTCAATGACAAGGAGAATCTAATGAGCCCTAAGAAAGATAAACTTTGAGTCAAATTGCAGTACTATTCCCAAGTTTGGACCCTTCTTTTGTAACCAAAATTATTGTTGTCGCTCTTAAAAGACTAACCCGTGAAGAAAATGTTGTCCTTTTTTACTTCCTCATTTATTTTCTAATTTTTTTCCTCTTCTCGTTTGGAGTGGTCACTTTGCCTGTGAAAAAGAGACATGAATGGTGACAAAGCACCCCAAAACCCGAAAAATTTTGCCTTACAAAGCTTTATAGGCAAATGGGTAGGCCACATAATGAGCTTTTCTGCTCATAAGGATTGAGTCTTCATATCAATTAGCCTGTTTCATCATTTTGTACACACAACATACCATGGTTTAGATGATAATACATGGAGTTGTATTGAAGTACTGGATGTGAAGCTCTCTACCCTCAGATCAGATATGGCTGGAGACGGGAGACTGGAGCTGATGATATTTTATATACTTGCTTCACATGGTGGTCCTTGAGGACTTTGGAATGTCTTGTCCAACTGGGTATTGCCATTTATGTTCCATAGTCGGCAGAGCTGAACCAGGCGTCCAACTTAAAATGGGTCCATCCGAGTCAACCTACTCCACCCGAGTTACAAACTTAAATCCATAATTGTCAGTGAAAGTAGATTAGGATAGTGTCCAGACTTGCAATGTTGTAGAAGCACATTTTGTTTGGTTCCAAATTGCACCAGGGCAAATATGCATTCTTTTATGCTGATAGGGATGTAAGTTGGGCTAGGTTAGGTTAAGGATTAAACTTTGCAACATATATATGGGAGTGTATCGGTTGATATGTATTGTATCGATGACTCTCCGATATGTCCCTATAGCAATTGTTTTAGGTTTTACCTGTTTTATGGGATAGACATTGACCCCCTTTAACCACCTTCAACCAGTATGGAAAAAAAATAAAAATAAAAGAGAAGGTACAAGCGGCCAAAGATGGAGGCCGATACACCCCTGTATCGATATTTAGAACCTTTAGGTTGGGTTTGAGTTCAATTGTAACCCAATCCAAGGTATTAAACCCCCAACATGAGGTTTTTGAGTTGGGTTTATGCTGGTTCGAGTTAGGTTGGCCCAAATTCTCTATTTCCTTTGGCCAAGTGTTCTTATTTCCTAGATTCAAGGGTTGGGGTTAATTAAGTTTAACTCAATTTTGATATATAAAAGGAGTTGGTTATCATGTTTTAGAAAAAAAATTACCTTTGAACATAAATTTGTTGACATGCATGCATGCATACATTAATGTATGCATAGTTACACATATATGGATACATGTATATATATGAAATTAAATCGGGTTCAGGCTTTTCAACCTTAACCCGAACTTTAAACCAATTCAACTCAGCCTGGCCTTTTCAGACCGGCAGAGGCAGAACCAGGAAATTGTTATAAGGGGGGTCAAAACATAAATGAAGTATGGATAGCCCATAGGGGGGGCCAACCATTGAGATAGAGTGGGAAGAGGAGAAAATTTACATGGGGCTTCTGAACCATAGGGGGGGGGGGGGGGCATGGCTCCCCTGAATCCCCCCTGGCTCTGCCCCTGCAGGTTGGGTATGAGTTGGGTTCGGGTTAATCTGGCCCAAGTTGAAACCCTACTGGCTTAGTTTGGTTCAAAAGTACAGAATATTATAGATTATAGAACGCACTAAGGCTATGTTCGGTTTTAAAGAAAAACTAGGGAAATCTGAACAAACTTTGTATAGGTTTTCCTTCATTTCATTGCCTTTTCTTTCAAACCAAACACAGCCTAAAATCTCTTGTTCCAAGACACCACCTCAATAAACATTACCAAAAATGTGGTGAATTTCCAAAACCTACCATTTCAAGCATGAATGGAACCACAATATAGAACACCCCTAGGTTATAAGGTCCCATTTGCTTGGTTTTTTTTTTTTTTAGAGGGGGAGTTGGTCAAGGGGAAAATTGATCAACTTTCCTATATTCTTTTACTGGTGAAGTGTGAGTTTCATGGGAAACAAAAGTTTTTGGCAATTTACTTAGAAAAATTTTACCCACCTGAGAAGTGGGTAAATCACCCATGGAGGGGGAGATTGGTCAAAGTATCTAGGACTAAAATGTCATTGCCATAACAAAAAAAAAAAAAATAGAAATCATTTAGAAAATTTACTTACTTACCCATATGGCAGAAGAACATGAATAAATGTATTTACATGCGTGATATTTTTCAAATAATTACCTGAATAAATGCATTTATCCAAATAAACAACTTACACCAAACAAAGAGGGCCTAAATTTAAACATGTTTGACCTATTACAGTTGGACTAAAACCTAACGCTCACCTAACGGCCTGGCTAGAAAATTTTAAAAACAGAGTACTGACTAGTCTCAGCTGCTCCAGACCAAATTTTCTACTTTCATTCCGCTAATGGCCTGATCCGGCTATTATGAATTAATGGCTATGATATTATGCACCTTTTTTTGCTGTACTTTGTAGGAAATATATAGCAATTGATTTTTGCTGTATTTTGCAGTAAATAATCCAAGGAAGTGAGCTTTGGGCGCCCAATTCTTGATAAATGGGGCGCATGCCAAAGCTACATAATCTCTATTTAGAGAGAAAGAGACCCATTCCAAACCTAGCCTGTTCTCTTTGTGCTCATATCAATTGTGAACTCAGCTCCTACTTTGGAAAACCCTTCTAAAATGTCATACAAAAGTGTGAAAAGAAAAAAAAAATGAATGTCCAATTCTCTAAAATATTTCTAATATGTGATTTTAGGGTTGTCTTGTTTTCACATCGCAGTGGGATTAGATTGCAATGTGATAGTGAGTTCTTCCTTTTTTTTTTTTTATTTGAAAGAATGTGAGTGTTATCTCTTTATAAGGAGATATATTTCTTATATAACAAGGAGACTGGATGATTTGTATATAAAAGGTTTATTTTTTTTGTTATTGTAATCTCTTTTGAAAGAGAAAGATGGGTCTTTTATGGAGAAAGAAAAAGAGAATTTGAGAAAAAAGAAATATATTCTTGGTAAAAGAATAATTTTCTCTCACTAAGGATACTTCAAATTTAAGATAGAACAGGAAGAACAAGTCTACAAGGGTTTAAAATTGGTTTAGGTTGTAGATCACGAGTAATCATGTTCTAGTTTTGGCGATTTCTCATAGTGAAGAATGGATCTATTTTTCTATTTTTCTATTTTTTTTTTAAAGTGAGGGAGACTTACATGCTACACACCATGTGGCAAGAATCTTCCTTACACATCACAAAAGCAAATGTAGGCTAAGCTACTACGCTTAAAATCTGATGAAGCTACACAACAAGAGTGACCCTTATTTGCTAACCAGTCAGCCGCATGATTGGCTTTTCTTAAGCTGCTTTTGAAAACGATGCCAATTAGTATGAATGCAAATTTGTAGAGTGTAAAATGGTTCATATAAATAGTAAAGTTGGGTTAGTTTTGCATTGACAAATTTATCTTCTTACCAAACAGGTTTTTAACTGTAATGGATGCAAATATGAATTCCAATAAAGTATATGTTTTTTTTTATCAAAAGCCCACTTGAATACAAATTTACTTCTTTTTTATTGATGTACTTTAACATCTTATTATCAATGTAAATATGCATTGGTCTGTCATTTGTCAATTCATAAATGTAATATTGCCAAACACAGACAAAAGTGAATCAGAGTGCAAATTTACCTTGGGATTTACACTCCATTTACAAAGTTTCCAAATGCAACCTTAGGCTCAGTTTGGAAGGAGTACAAATACAAATATGTATAGTGCAAAACCTTATATTTTGTATTATTTTGTATGTATTTGCAATGTTTATATTTGCATTTGACTATTTGTGCTCTTTCCAAACTAAGCCATAGGATTAGACCTGTTCATGGGCCGGCCTGGCTTGGCCTGACCCCCGGATGGGCTTGCGCATAGTTTTTAGCCCACAAGCTTGACCTCGGGCTTAAAAGCCCAAGCCCGACTGTTTTACAGGTCGGGCTCGGGATTTGCCACAAAAGCCTGGCCCGACCCGACCAAGTGTAACCTATTCTAATTTCTAAACCCTAGCCGAATAAGTACCCTTTCTTATTCCCTCTCTTTAGCCTTCATCTTCTTCTCTCCTCACTTTCACTCTCAAGAATCAGCACAAACCCAGACAAGCAGCCACCATTGTCAATCTCAGAGGCAACACACGAGCTCAGTATCGGCCATCTTAGGCACCGGTTGTCTCTCTCTCCAACTGTAGTCTTCTCTCTCTCTCTCTCTCTCTCTCTCTCTCTCTCTCTCTCTCTCTCTTGTCTCTCTTGCAGTTCTCATTCACTGAGTCACTACCGCATATTCTCATTTTCTCAGGAACCGGTGCCACCAGTGAACTGCGGCGGTGAGTTCACTCTCTCTCTCTCTCTCTCTCTCTCTCTCTTTCTCTCTGTGTGTGTGTGTGCTCCATCTTCTCAATGTTCTCATTCTCACCGGTGAACACCAGCGCTACCAGTGAACTTCGGCGAACTCATTCTCACCGGCGAACTCAGGATGCAATTTTCAACAAAAGTGAAAAAAATCATTGTTAGGTTAGGCTTTAGGATTTTTAAGAGGGTCGGGCTCGGACCCAAGTTGTAAACCCATTGGTCGGGCCGGACTTAGGCTCAGGCCTGAAAAAAATTTATTAATGAGGAGTGAAAGCCCGACCCGGCCTGACCCACGAACAAGTTCTCATACTCTATTTTGTTTCATCATATAAGGTAAGGCATATGATGATGTATAATGTCTCACAATTAATTGAGAGTGATCTATTCAATTTTCAAAATTGGTTGCATTCTACATTATACACAACTTTAGGGGTGGAGGAGGCATTCTTCAACATGATTTTTTTTTGTTTTCATTTGTTTTTGGAATAGTTATGTTAGCAAAAAGCAAAAACATGTTATTGAGTTCCGTTTTTGTTTTCAAAAGGAAAAACAAGTTGACTTTGTTTTAAAAAATAATACATGTTTTAGCAACTATCGAAATAATGGTTTTTAAAACAAAAAAAAAAACAAATTTTTTAGTATAGAAATTATACGATGTAGGGAATATGATATGAAATAACAAGTATGTTTTTGAAACCAGAAACTCAAGAACATATTTTTGGTTTCACTCTTGAAAACAAAATATACATGCACAATAAAGACCATTTTTTTTTGAGAATTATCTATTTTCAAATCAGATGGTTTTGATTTGTTTTTGAAACCGACAAAAAAAGAACATGTAAAATGACCCATTAAAAAGTTAAAATCAATAAATCAATGTACATCACTTTATTTTCCTGATTTTATAGAGTCCCAACCTGTAAGGCTTAGTGGAAGTAGATTTTTATTCTTTTTATTTTGATTGACCCTATACCCTAAACATCAAATCATTTTTTTTTTAATTTCAAAAATAGTCTCACAATTCTAAGTATGGACTTTTTTAATTTAAATTTTTAGTCTATCTTTTCCTATTTTTTTTTCATTTCAAAAGCAACACCACATCCGGCCAATGTTCAAAACATCGTCACGTATCGGCTCATATACATATTGTATTGGAGTTTTTCCGATATTCCCCTATAAGGGGTGTTTCAGGTTGAAAAGTGGTTCAGGGGGTAGACCGGCCCCTCTAAACCAAATTAAAAAAAAAAAAAAACAATAAAAAAAAGAGTACCAATACAGGCCAATACACCCTATTGGCATATCGCCCTATATGATATTTTGAACCTTGCATCCAGCCCCAAGATTTTACTCGCAAGAAATAAATCCAATAATTTCTTTCTTATTCCTAATTTTCTTTTTATCTTGATAAACATAAGCATTTTTTTTTGGTAGTGCGGATAATACATAGATGAACCACTCAACCAAAACGAAGCTAATTGGTGTCGTATTTTGCATGAAAGAAGGGTTGTACTCATTCAATTATGTTGATTGCTGGGTGTACCACATGTTAAACTGATGACATCAACTGGCTAGCATATGAAAATAATGATCAAAACAACTCTAAAACAAACCCAAAACTCATATTTTTCTTCTGCACTTCCATGCTTTCCGATCTGATATGATATGTGTCACATGCATTTGCTGCTTGAATCAAGCAATTGAGGGGTCCGGGTTTAATTCAATCTAGTCAAATTAAAGGTATAAGGAGATTATATTAGAAGTAAGAAATATATGCTGTTCATTAGGAGTATCAATGGGTCGGGTTTGGATTCGATCTCGTCCGAATCGAAATCAATTTGAATGAATTGGATGGGCCAATAAGACATTGAATTGAACCTGGTCCTTTTCTAATGGATTTTTATTGAATTGAATCAATATCCAGTCCATTGACATAAGATAAGAGTACAAGTGTGAATGGATCAGGTTTGGTTTGGACCCAATCTAAGTTAAAACCATTTTGAACAGTTTGGATGGTCCAAACTTTGAATTGGACCAGTCTAGAATGTTCCAAAGTATTCAGCAGATTGGACTGGACCTGGTCCATTTATAATGATTTATATTGAACCAGATCAGATTGGTCCAATATCTGGTCCATTAACAACCCTACTGTCCACACATACATGTCTAAGTATCTAATTTTAATTATTTTTTAAAGAATATATATAACCTAATTAATGATATAAGTGCTTGTTTATATAATTTGCACTGAATATATTTGTATTTTGCAATCTTCCCAAACGGAGCCTAAATAGGAAGGCATTCAGGTTTGATGCCTACCAAGATGACATTAAACAGAGATGGACTCGGTCATTCAATTTATATGTTTTCTTCTGATAGGGTGTAACTAAGATATCGAAAAGACATGATATCCAGAAAACTTTTAACCAATCAGGAGGTATCACCAAATCTTAAAATGGGTTTTGATTGGTCAAAATTCTTCCGGTACCATACCTTTTTTTTTTTAAGGTGCAGAGGCTCGATGTCTAATGAAGAAGAAGAAGAAGATTTACCTCTTTTGATCTCATAGGAGGAATTTTAATAGTAACTCGGTTCCCTATAGAGGATTTTCTGCCCAAATGAATCTCCATGATTGGATTGGGCGCCCATTACGGTGGGCCCAGATAATCTGAATACAGGACGTAGGACAAATAATGGCCCCAGACCCGCATCTCTGGGGGTCATGTCGTAGGCAGCCCAGGCCCAAGTATTTTGCTAACAGAACAAAATACAACTCATCTCTCAGCGGTACAAACGCACATTCAAGTTCATTTATTCTGCTGTTGCTTCTTTGCATCTTCAACCTTCAGCTGGGTTGTAAATTGTAATTTTTGTATTGGGGACAGACGATATCTTAATGAACCTGTGTCGGCAGTCAGGTAACAGAATAACAACACTCCAGGCAGACGAAGAAGCTAGCTCAGAATAAAAGCTACCATCATTGAGGTGGTAAGCAAATTCATCAGAGTGGGGCCATGTGTTTAGCCACGTCATCATCTCATCTTCTGGTGTCTTATCTCTTAACTGTTTGTAGTGTATATATTCAGTTGGCCCATTTCAAAAAAATAAATAAATATCAGAGGGAGAGAGAGAGAGCGAGCAATAATTGGAAGAGTATGGAGGGTGACATGTAGAATGAATGAGTATGAGATAAGATGAGATGAAGGAGAGCAACAGCAACCAACCCAGTGAACTCCTTTAGAAGATTGTTTCTCAGAAATTTCTTTTAGTCTGGGAAATCCGTGTTCTGCTGCAGAGAGGCTATTGCTGGTTGTCCGCGTGATTCTTCCAGTGAATAGTCTATGTCTGTGTATTGTCAGCCACTCTGGCTTGGATCGGACAGATCGGTCCAGCCATTTGGATCCTCACCCAGTCACAACTCACAATATCTGTCTTTTAAAATTAAAATAACCCATTTTTTCCATATTGTTGACGACTTCTTCTTCTTCTTCGCTCATACAGATGAATGCTCGATCATACTAATCTAGGGCTCGCTTGGGAGACCCAGGATCCGATAGCACATCTGCTGCAACTGTGGTTGCACATTGTTACAGTCATGGTTTTGAAAACTGGACTGGCCGGACGGTTGGACTGGAAAAACCAAGAACCGGTCATCCTAAAATTGCTTTTGGCCAAAAACTGTTGATTTGGGCAGTCTTCAGAATTGCATAAATCTCGTGGATGGGACCGTTTCGGCCTTGTCCACGGGATTTGGTCACATTCGGCTGGGTGTGGACGGGACCAGTCTTGTCCACACCCCAATATAGCATGGACAGGTTCTGTCCACATCCCAATTTCTCATCCACGGTAAAATCTCGTGGTTGGGGACCATTCACACTTGATTTTGATCTCCTACTTCATACTTTCCCTCAAAGGCTACCCTATTGTTTGTTTTACTATTGTTTTTATAAAAAAATAATATTTATTGGTTAATATTAATTCATTAATGCATTTTTCAATATATTTATTATTTAAAATGCAAAAATTAGATATTTATGATCAAGGTTTTTGAACCGCCATTGACCCAGACGGTCGGACCGTTCAGCCTGGGAACCGTCTAAGCAAGTGGTTCCGTTTTACCCCAAACCTGGTTTTTGGCCAAAAACTATTGACAAAGTCAACAACCCGTTGACCCAAGTGGTCAAACTGTTGACCCGTTTCAACAGTTTTGTTGGACCGTCGACCCGAAAACCAATGGCCAAAATGGTTCTATTTCTGAGTCATTTTTTAAAATGTTGGTGTACATTCATAAATGTATATGAGATACATTGAATCAAAAAGTGTGGTGTGGATTGGTCCAGTCCACACCACCTACAGAATGCCACTGTGGGTTTTGTTCACAGTTAAGAATAGTTGTGGACTGTGATATAGTGTGAATTGGTCCCTGCCATAGGGTGTGGCGTGGACCAGCCCACACCTACTAATTTCTCATCCATACTATAGAACACCCGCTTGGTCAGTGACCCGCTGATTTGGGCAATTGAACCATCAAATAATTGACCCGAATAATGGTTTTTGGCCATTTATTTATTTATTTATTTTAAATTAAAACGGGCCATCCATTCAAACTGGACAGTCGGACCTTTCAACCTGAGG
This sequence comes from Nelumbo lutea, assembly GCF_056320005.1. Taxonomy (NCBI): domain Eukaryota; kingdom Viridiplantae; phylum Streptophyta; class Magnoliopsida; order Proteales; family Nelumbonaceae; genus Nelumbo; species Nelumbo lutea. The sequence continues at coordinate 91,972,041 of NC_142687.1, read as the reverse complement.
ATCAGCCCCTAGAACGGTTCCCTGTCCATTTTAAAAACCTTGATCATAGCAATTGCTACCCCCAATGAACTACAAACAAGCCAATAATGGAAAAGAGAGTACTAGGACCACAGTCACAGCAGATTGGTCTCTAGGATCTGCTAATTACTTATGAATGAGATATAAGGGCTGTTTAGTTCCATTGTTGCTTATTAAATAAACATTTTTGTATGGCACCTTTATTGGAAAAACGAAAAAACGTGGTTGAAAAATGTTTTTTTAGATTTTTATGACAGTTAGTTATACACCAATAGACACCACATAAGATGAATAGTGAAAAAAGCCAAAGTGTTGGGATAACGTCAAAATGACATTTCTCCCAACAGATAGCTTTCACACAATTTGAGAAAAACGCTTATTTGATAAACAGTTTAATTAAACAATGTTTCAAACTTCATTGGAGGAAATGTCTATGTGGTACTGAGCTAGTATCCATTTTTTAGATAAATGGAAATGAAACCAAACACTATCCTAATATAAAATGCACTTTCAAGCATGTAAATACAGACCATATAATGTATTTATGTGGCAATAAATCCTGTACTTGTATGGTTTAAGGTGAATTCCTATTGGGGATTTAACAATAAATCATGCTATAGGTAGACAGCAGATCCAAAATGCATTTTGAAGGGCTTTTAGCTTCATGCATGGTTGCTTTGGTTTAGTTGTTTTAAAGAAGCTAATGAAAGATAGGGTTGAGAAAAAAAAAAAAAAAAAAAAAACAAACGACCAAAACCAAATCAAAAAATCGATTAACCGAACCAGTTAGTTCGGTTTTGATTCGGTGTTTTAAAAAAACCGAAGGTACCAGTTTGGTTTCGGTTAACCAATATAGAAAATCGATGGTTAACCGAACTGACCGATATACATATATTTCTATATATTTTATATATATTTATGTATATTATATATATTTTATATTTTTATATATTATAAATTAATAAATATGCATTATATATAACTATATATTTATAAATTTTTATTATATATATAATATATTATAAAAATTAAAAAACAGACGAACCAAATTGACAGTTAATCGAACCGGCCAACTGGTTAACCAATTGACTTTGGTTCGATTTCAGTTACTGGTTTTTCAAAAATCGATAATACTGGTTCAGTTACATAAAAAGACCCACAGTTCGGCTAACCAAACCGTGAGCACCCCTAAGGAAAGAGACTTGTTTGGATAACCACTCAGATGCATCTTTCAAACTTCAAGGTATAGAGCCGCCTTTGACCAGGCTTAGCATCTATAATAAGGGCCATATATACCAAAAGATGACAGAGCATGAAAGCCACTCCTAAACAGACACTTGTTTTAAGATTATTTTGACACAAAATAGGATATTCCTTGTTTTCCAAAACAAAAACAACTGCCACATCAGCAAAACCAATTAGTATGATTTTACTGATATGGCAGTAGTTTTTTGTTTTAGAATTAGAAACAAAATCACGTATAAGTTGATTTTAAGGCTCATGAAAAGCATTTTTTTATTCACTTTTCTGAATTTTTACCAAACAAGGCTTACCGGTTTTATGGGTTTCTTGGTTCTTGCAATGCCAGAAGCCGCTGCATGAAAACCCTCCCAAACAGGCACTTAATAGCCAATGTTGGCAGCAGATCCAGAAAGTAAATTGACAAGAGAGAGAGAGAGAGATTGGTGGAAAGTTGAAACAGAATGACAGAGACCACAAACCTGGCTAGCTTCCTCGTTGGAAGAGAAAATGAAGCAAACAGTACAAAATGTACACAAGGTGATGTATAATACAGGCCGACAATTTAATGGACCCAAGGATGTGCCGGACTTCCAAGGCAGAGAGGGGTCACCAATGACAATGAGCACTGTGTTTGTAACCTTTCGGGCATTTCAATGGTGCCCAGACTGCCTGCCTGTCTTTGAGTGTCTGCCCTAAAGGAAAAGGAAACACCCTAATAAGCTTTATAGAAGGTAGACAAAGGCAGACATTCAGCATCTCTCTCTCTCTGCTAATCTTTACATCCAACTCCAAGCAGAAGCAGAAGGTTTATTCCATGGAATTCACTGATCTTCTTTCTGAATTCTGAGAGGAAGAAGAGTTGTATACCTCCAAGCTCCCTTTTGCTTTTTACACCAACAAAAAACACTGGGGCAACTCTTTCTATGTAAAAAGAAAAGAAAAGAAATGAAAAGAAACACTATATTTTCTTGTTTGGTACCCTCTAAGGCTTTAACGAGAAAAGGGAAAGCACGTGGGGTACAGGTTGCTAATGAACTAAATTCTAAACAGTATCATATCTTCCTTCATCATTGTGAGAAGGTAAAGCAAGAGTTCTAGTTCCGAAGTTTAAAAAAATGAAACAGAAAAAGAAAGCAGCAGTATATACTAAAATAGGGCTTTAAAGGACAAGCCAGCACATGCTGGATGGTAATAATATATAATGGAGGGCTCAGTTTGAAGTTGAATGTTGAATTCAATCGAATCCCTAGCAAATAGCTAAGCAAAAAAGTTGATTTCAGTTCTGGGCTCTCCGTCATCATCATCATGCGCGCTATGCACTAAGGTTTGTTGCAGCCTGCAGGCAGGCAATCAGCTAATGAAGCCTGTTTACAATTCTCATGTGCTCCTTAGTCCATATAACCTACAAGTACCCTTTTTTTCTCAAAGAAAAAATTAAGTTATAGAGCTTGAGATTTGGGTGATCTGATGGGAGTCCATATCTGTTGACCATAACACATTGTTAGTCATGTTCATCCAGCCACATATCAATGATATAAAGTATGCAACTGATGTTCTAGATATGCAACTGGACGAACGTGGACAGCAATGTGTTGTGGTCAGCAGATCTGAACTCATATAATCACCCTTCTGATGCACGTGTACTGAGCTGTGACTGCATCCATTTTGCCCTGCCCAAATGCCCATTGTGGCCCATGAATGGGGTCCAAAAAAAAATTCAGTTCAGGACCTAGGGTATTTTAAGGAAACTGGGATTTCCAAATTTCGTCATAAAAAAGGCACAACAATTCAATTCAATGTCCAAAAATAAATACTGTTAAAACAATTCTTCTCTTTTTTGCAAATTCAAATATTCAATTTCAATTATTGAGAAATTCCAAATTTTGTGTCAAAATATGCTTTCGTCATACACCAAATATTCTCAAATTTTGGATGAAAAAACGTATCTATGCAAAATATTTAGCTTAAACCATGTGGGATGTGGCCCTATCCCTATGAGTTTTGAGTTTATTGAAATGGGTCAAACTCAAAAATATAGGTTAGGTACATAGGTTGGGACCTACTATGTTTGGTTGATATAAGCACTAGAATTGGTGTTTTTTGAGTTGCACGCCAGACGTCAGGTGAAGTTTTGGTTTTAAATTGAATGGCGATGGGGCCATGGGCCATGGGGGGGCCTTTTCCTTTTTCTGATGCCTGCAGACTGCAGTTGTGCATTGCAATTGGGACGCCCCAGAAATTAGAATCCTTCGAAATCAGAAGCATTTATCACTTCTTACTCCAGTCATCCATCATTCATCAGTGCCTGCCTTCTATATATGTCTCTTTTCACTTTTCAGTGACTTGAGTTGAGGAAAGGAGGACCGGTATGTATGTGATGTAACCCTCTCTGACACCAAACACCAGTTCAGCTGTGCCCAGAAAACCCCTTGTGGAATGGAAAGGAAGCAGTGAGTGAGTACTGAGGAGGCACTGCCAGTCTGCCACTGGGTGCTCGCTTTGCTGCTAATGGAGGTGGAGGACCATTGATGAGTGATGACTCACCCCAGCAATAGCCGCATGACTCGCTTCTTCTTCTCTCTCGCATCCCTTTAACTCTGATTCAATTGCACAACCCTGACAAAAATCGTGTACAACACCAATGGATGCAACTCTCTATTGCTATCTTTAATAAAAACATTACCATCATCAAACAGATTATCCTGAACATGTTCAACGACTCATTATTCCAAAAGGTGCCTCTATTCTACTGAGACCAGAAGGATTCACCATGCTTCCAAGCTTCCCCCTGGGTGTTTCCATTAAAACAAAAGGTTTTAAACTCTATAGTGTCTAGCCATTTCATAAATGTCAGATCCTTTCATCCATCAGGTCTGGTTTCTTGGACCCACACAAACTTCGCCATGATTCCAAACTTGCCCTCCGGGGATATCTTCACACCACACAAGTCCCACATATATATCAAATTTAAAGATTCTAACTTACCTCCTTTAGCTCCAGATGTAACTTTTTTGGCCAAGGGTTCTTTCCCTAATTCCCTTTTCTAATCAGAAAGGGTTAGTTCCAAAGTTAAAAATTTCATTTGGCCCAAACAGGACTGAAGTAGACTGGTTAGGGTGTAGAAGAAAGTGAAATAAATAAAAGGGACGGAATCCAACATTTTCTGGAAAATGGGCAAAAATGAAAATGCATATGATAAAATTTGTAGTAAATTCCCCCACTTTTGGAATATAATATATACAACTAAAGTTACAGTCCATGAAAATTGGAAAGTGGGATATAGTAATCATTCTTTCTGTAGGCAAGGTGCCCCCACCTCCCATGATAAAGAAGCAAGAAAGAAATTGAAATATGGTGACTGATCTGGTAATATAGAGGAAGACAAATTAAAAATAAAAAAATACATATGTGAATAGCAAAGAAATGCCATCAAAACAAAGAATTTTAATGAGAAGGATTTATCATTGATCACCTTTATTAACTTTTATCTCTAAGAGTTCTTCAATAGGCTGGCGGCATATTGGACACTTGTTAGATTGAAGCCTCAGTTCTTTTGCACAATCACTGCACATACACTGAAAATGCAAACGCCATCGTCCAACATGAGAACAGAAGCATGCTAAATAGTAAAGGAGAAAGAATAAAGTGGAAGTGGTGATAGAGAGGACAGTTATGAGCTGTGCAAGTGGCTGCCATATGCTCCATCTCATAAATATCTCTCACACTCCAAAGTTGGCAATTTTCCAAATCTTCAGAAAATGATAAAATCAAACCTAAAATAGCGTTCTAGCATCATGATGTCTGACAATTTCTTTAAAAGAAATTATGACACGGCAATAAAGCAAGCTGGCTTTTCCTTTAATGATTGGGGGATGGGGGTCATGCCAGCAATCGTCATGGAATGCACCTCCAACGGTGAAAGAACATCTCCAAATATAAGTTTAAAACTTAAAACTATCAACTCCTTCATCATTTTAAAACAAGAAGTAAAGGAGAACGAAAAAACAGGAGCAGATAATGGGACCATTTAAATTATCGAACCAGCCATTGGGTCATGATCATATAAAAACGCTCTATTAATATTAAGTAAACATGAAAAGCTTCCGGTGCTTATCATTCAAAAGCTCCAAGATCCAGACCAAAAAAAGGGGAAAAACAAAGTTATCTTTTTAACCAAAGAATGTTTGGTTAAGTGGGGTTCTCATCAAATCACCACCCAACCAATCTATCAACCTTTCTCCAAAAATTAACCCAATTAGGTCAATTTTATTCCAAGAAAATTTCCTAGTTACCATGAGAGTGGATCCCTCCCCAAATGTGACAAAACACAAATATGCAGGTCCTATAATAACAAAATAACATAAGATTCCTCTAAATAAGAAGGATGGGCTCTCACCATATGTCGACAAGGTAAAACTGCTGTATCTTTTGGCTCTGCCATGCAAATAACACACTCTTTCCCTGGATCATTGCCATCAAACCCAGCTTCTTCTGAGTTTCCAACTCCATAAAGCTCACGCAACTCATAGCGAACCCCATCAACCCACAATATCTGCCTAATCACTCTCACTTTGAAATGGCCCCCATTCTTCTCTAGGACAGCTTCAGTAATCTGTGCATTAGGAGATGTAGTCAATGGCAAAGGCTGTCCATCTGTAGCCTGATGTGGCAAGCATGCCTCCACAGAGATAACAAGTGGGAAAACATCTTCTTTAGGTGACGGTTTTGCAAGATCATCCAACTCAAAGAAGCCTAGATCAATGCCAGTTCCTGGAGGCTGGTGGAACTTCTGTCGCAGTCCTTTCTGAAACGGGACTCTTATATGCATATTGGCTTCAGGATATAATGGACTGAAACTGCAGTTTGCCCCTTCTTTGGCAAAGTAAAAAATGGTGATACTGCCATCAAAAAAAGAATAAAAAAGTTATGATATATGACAATGTCCATTTGCATCAAGTTTGAAAAACTAATTATTAAAAAAAGTAGGCACTATAACAACTCAAATTAAAAGGCAACAACTGGATTTGAATTCACAGATGACAGTCCTAGCATTTATTGTGTCTCTCAATGTACCTTGCTGAACACCAAACTCAATGAAATTTCAAACAAATAAAATGTGTCTCTCACTGACCAGAAAACACATCATACTCTTACAACCATTGTTTCTTCAGGTGCTCATAAAAAATGAAAATACTTAAAGCAGAACATAAGTTAATACTTCAAAATCTTGAGGATTTATCTAAATCAATCAACACTCTTTGACTGCATTTGTCATAGGTGTATAGTTTGGTATTTCAAAACCCAATGAAAAGTTTCACCCAGATTCTGGCCATTCACTATAAACTCATGCAGTTCCCCATTCTGAAATTAAACATACAAACTAATTGTTGTTAATTTCAATTTTACCGAGTGAAAACCAAAAGCCTCTCTCAACCCCTCTTAAAGATGAGCGCCAATTGTGTGCATCTCTTTAACTTGGAATATCCTTACCTAAATGATGTCTCAACAATAATTCCCTGCCCCTGTTAGGGTCTCCACTTGTTAGTAACCAATCACAAGTGGAGCAAATAGGAACTTGTTATACAACAAGCCATGCTTTGAACTGGAACATTATTAAGAAAAAAATAAAAGAAAGTTGAGAATCAAGATCCAAACCCAACAGGCATGCTTTGAACTGGAAGAAAAAAAAGTGATCAAAGCAAGGTATAATACCATTCAAAAGAATAATACCATTCAAACCCAACAGCATTAAAAAAGAACAATACCATCCTTTGGCAGTAATATGAAGATTACCATAAAGGTATTTCACCAAATTTATACTTAAAAGTTCAGAAAAATAATTCTTCTTCTATGATTGCTAATAAAGCACATACTGCATACTGATAAAATGCCTCCACTGTACCACTGGGGCCACCTGAGTTCCATCCTTGCAAATGCCCCAGAAGAGGAGGGAAGGCAGTGTTTTAAAAAGAGCAAGGGGCAATTTGCACCCATGGCACAAGGCGCAAGGCGAGGAACATGCCTTTTTGAAGCAAGGTGCAAAAATACAAAATTGCCAAAAAATGTCAGAAAATTAAAAAAAATGCCAGCAAAATATTAATAAAAAATAAAAATAAGTATTTTAATTTAAAAATAAAATCAAACATATTAAATTTTGATTAATAAAAATTAAACCCAAAAATGTTTTAAACCTATTATCTAAAATTAAAATACATAAACATAACAAGCAAAGCACATTCAAATGAAAATTTAAAAATAAAATCAAACATATAAAACATTTTCAAGCATGTAAAACCCACAATCTCTTTTTTTCCTCGATTGCATTACTTCAAATAGCTAATGTGATGTAAAACATATCAAATTCCTGATTCTACGAGCCGCCTTTGTACCAAGCCCCTCAAGGCAAGCCCAAAGAAATCCATGTTAGGGTCTTAAATTCTTAATCCTTACACAAAAAAAAAATGATTTTATAATGTTAATTGTCTTTTAAGAAGATATTTTACTAGGATGAATGAATGAACAACAGTAGCAAATAGGGGAGCCCCCAACCAAGCCCCTCGCCTGAGCGCCTAAGCACACCTTTTAAACAACTGAGGGAAGGGAAGGAGGAGAGAGAAAGGAGAAAACATGTCCTAATGAATGAACAACAGTAGCAAATAGGGGAGCCCCCAACCAAGCCCCTCACCTGAGCGCCTAGGCGCGCCTTTTAAATCACTGAGAGAAGGGAAGGAGGAGAGGGAAAGAAGGGGAAAAAACATGTAAAATACATACAAGAGAAAGATAACTCCATTTGATCCTCAGTCATCACAGATATCAGACATGCAAAAAATAGCAGTTTCATTTACTGCAGACATCTAAATCAAATGTAAAACCACTTCAGCACCCATAAAGACAAAAATGCACAACACTAGAAAATAAATTACCTAAAACCTCCAGGCTCATCCTCTAGACACAACTTCTATTCCCCAATCCCCCAAGTCTCCCTCTATTTCTCCTCAAAATAGTCTCAGATAACCTGATCCTACCCATGCATTTGACAGCCCCAATTTCAGAACTTCTTGCCCCTTTCATTCCAGATACACCTCATTCTGTTATTTTTCCTGTTCTTCCTATCTTTAAGTTTAGTTGATATCATCCCCTATTCCCCCACCCCAAAGTAAAGGAAGGAAAAGAAAAAAAAAAAACTAAATTCATAGCAAACCTCTCCTGGTTCTCTCCAAGAATCTTGGTACAAGCCTCATCAACAGCACCATGTACCCATTCCCCCACCCCAAAGAAAAGGAGAGAAGAAAAAAAAAAAAAAGCAAGTTCCATAGCAAACCTCTCCCGGTTCTCTCCAAGAATCTTGGTACAAGCCTCCTTAACAGCGCCATGTATCCATTCCCCCACCCCAAAGAAAAGGAGAGAAAAGAAAAAAAACAAGTTCCATAGCAAACCTCTCCCGGTTCTCTCCTAGAATCTTGGTACAAGCCTCCTTAACAGTGCCATGTACCCATTCCCCCACCAAAGAAAAAGAGAGAAAAGAAAAAAACAAATTCCATAGCAAATCTCTCTTGGTTCTCTCCAAGAATCATGGTACAAGCCTCCTTAACAGCGCCATGTACCACAAGTAGAATACATAAGAAGCCACCCCTAAAATGTCCAACTTGAATATTTTGGATTCTAGAATAACACAATATCTACTCAGTAGTCTCTCCATAATGCATGCTTATCTCAACAGCAACGAGCCCCAAACAACAAGAAGTTCAAGAAAATGATCTAACAAGAAACTGACCATGCAACATCCTCAATTTCTCTCCTTTAAGGCTTTAACCTCCTTATAATTATGATAATTGGCTATTTCTTTCATTCTTCACCAAAGTAAATTCAACAATGCATCATCATCATCATCCAAGCCTTATCCCAATTATATGGAATCAGCTACATGAATCCTGTTTCGCCAATCTGTTCTATTTAATGTCATGTCCACTGTTAAATCATTGGCGCTGAGATCATTTCTTACTACTATCCATGTCCTTTTTTGATCTACCCCTTGCCTCTTCTAGTCCCTTTAACTTGTAACAAATCACTTCTTATGAATGTTATTCATGACCTTCCATGCACATGACGAAACCATCTTAGTCTACTTTCTCTCATTTTATCACCTATTGGAGCTATTCCTAAGTTCCTACAAATAACTTTATTTTTTACCCAATCATCTCAGAATATGCATTTCTGCCACACTCATTTTCTGGACACATTGTTTCTTGATTGCTCAACACTCTACTCGAAACAACATAATTGGCCTTACAACTATTTTATAGAATTTTCCTTTTAATCCAAGTGGTATTCGCCTATCACACAAGACTACAGATGCACCCCCTTCATTTTTCCCATCCTGATATATTTCTATGAGAGACAGCCTTGTCAATCCTACGTGTACCATGATTTGAAGTCCCATTATTATTAAATTTACATGCCATATATTTTGTTCTCGTCCTACTTACTTTAAAACCTCTTGTTTCTAAGCCATTTGTCCATAAGATTAACTTTGCATTTAATCCTTCATTAGTGTAATCAATTAGAGCGATGTCATCACCAAACAACATGCACCGTGGGACCTCCTCCTAAATATGTTTAGTCAATTCATCCATGATCAGTGCAAATAAATAAGGGCTAATTGCTAAACCTTGGTGAAGGCCCATTATAACTATAAAATCTGATGTTTCACACATAGGTGTTCTAACATTGGTTGTTGCATCATCATAGATACCTTTAATTAGGTCTATTAACCTATTATGAACCCCTTTCTTTTCCAAGACCCATCATATTATCTCTCTAGGAACTCTATTATATGCTTTATCTAGATTAATGAACACCATACTGAGATCTCTCTTTTTCTCTGTAAACTTTTCTATCAATCTTCTCAAAAGAAATATAGCTTTCATGGTTGATTTCCCTACGATAAACCCAAATTGGTTCTCTAATATACTTGCTTCATGTCGTACTCTTTGCTCAATTATTCTCTCCCACAGTTTCATGGTGTGGTCCATAAGCTTAATCCCTCAATAATCATTACAAATTGTATATTGCCTATGTTCTTAAATATAGGCACCATACTATTCTTTCTCTAATCATTAGGCATCTCCTTTTCTTTCATTATCTTATTGAAAAACTTAGTAAGCCACAATAAGCCTACCTCTCCCATACATTTCCATACTTTTATTGGAATTCCATCAGGTCCTAATGCTTTTCCCTTCATCTCATTCAGCACCTCTTTCATTTTAGTAGTTCTAATTTTATGAAGGCATATGTTATTTTTATCATTATTTGTATTTCTAGTCTCTCTTCCATTAGTGTCCTCTAATGTTCATTTAATAACTTTTAAAAATAGTTTTCCCAACCTTGTTTCATTTCCTCATCTTTTGCCAATACTCTTTGATCTTCCTCTTTAATGCACCCAACATGGTTTAAATCCTTGCCTTTCCTTATCTCATCTTTGCTAGTTTATAGATTCCTTTAGTGCTCAATTTATGATAAGGCTTATCATATGCCCTAAGTTTAACTTCACTTACTTCTTTTTTTAACTTCTTTTTTTATGGTTTTATATTTTTCCCACCTTTCCACATTTCTAGTCTTTTACCGTTCTTTGGAATATACTCGTTTTTATCTAATTATATTTTGAACCTTTTCATTCCACTACCATGTTTCTTTAGCACTTTTCCATTTCCCTTTAGATTCTCCCAAGACATCCTTTGCTACTTTCTTTATGCAGATGGTCATTTCAAGTCATATATCATTAGTCTTTTCATCTAAATTCCATTTTCCCTCTATCATCAACCTGTTCTAAATTAAACTAGCTTTTCTTTGTTTAGGTTTTACCACCCAATTCTTGGACACCTATTCAACAATTCTCTTGATTTATTACCTCAAGCTTGTAAGCAATCCATTTTACTGATCTTCCCACCAAGCTTTCTTTTTTCTAGCCTTTTGAAATATCTACAGGCATAAACAACTAAAACGCCAATGAGCATAACCCCCATCCCCAGAAATAGAAGACCAAATTTTCATTTTACCTCTACTTTGCAATGACCAACTCCATATAGCTGGGACAAGGCTTAGATGATGATGATGAGTTGGACGATGCAATTACTCTTTCTTATCATGGACACCATGTTCTCTACTCCTTAACCCTTCATCCTACCTTCCCATTTGAATTTTGTCTGAGCAGTGTAGTTAATAACTAGGTGACACCTAGGGGTTTTGGCCTGGCAAGACAACTCAAGGACAACTTACACAATTTTCAGAAACAATGACGAGATTTTTGAATAACCTCCCTAGTTCAAAGGAAAATACACATATGTAGAAGGATTAAGAGGCCTACTTTTTTACTCTAAACAAATTCCTATAATCTGAAAACAGGTTATATACTTGTATCAATATACAAAATGGAGCACAATTAGTTATTTGCCCCTACAAAGATATTTTATCTATACCACATGCCTAGTTGGTCGCCTAGGAAAAACTTTAAGGCAGCTCAAGACAGCTCAAGACCATTGTTTCTGAAATTTCTTTATTTATGTATTCAGAAGAGGCCTCATATCATTGGGCATGTTCCAGTTTGTGGATGACACCCTCTTCCTCCTCAAGGCAGCTCAAGACCTGCTGGTGTCAATCTTATTGGCATCATACAGTGGTTGAGGTGGTATGAGGGATGAGAATCAATCTACAGAAAAGTGCCATCATCCAAATAAGACATAGAAGGGATTGAGAATGTTGCAGCAGTCTTCAGTTGTGAGGTGAGTAGGCTACTCATAAAATATTTAGGATTGCCATTAGGACCAAAATGCACTTCAAACATCATTTGGACTTTGGAAATCTGTGTGGAGCATATTGAGAAGTGATCATCATTGTGAAAAGAAAAATACTTATCAAAGGAAGGCTGATAAAAAAACAAGTTATCAAAGAACTTATTGAACCTCCACTCTGACTATTTGTCTCTTTTCCCTATCTTGACAAAGGCGAAAACAAATTAGAGAAAATTCAAAGAAACTTTATCCGGAGGGAATGGAGAGATTCATAAATTTTACCTTGTAGAATAGAAGAAAATTCGTACCTCAGAGGAAGCTGGTCTTTGGGAAGTCAAAAGATTAAGGTCATTAATGCTAGTCTTCTTGGGAAACAGCATTGGTGGTACAATGCATCATCTTCTAGACCTTGTCACAACCATATCCAGTAGGATGCATGAACCATTGCATTCTATTCAGTGCCATATAGTTGAACTTAGGTGAAGCAAAATGTGGTTCATTAAATCTCAGTTGGGACCTATGTGAAGCAGTTTCTTCTTTTGGCCATTTTTGTGGAAAGGTATAGATAAAAACTACAACAATTTAATCAAAGTGGGAAAATATAAGGTCAGGGATGGTTCAACAAATACTTTCTTGGGTTGATGTTTGGCATGATAGAAAACCCCCAAGGAACTTCTTGACAGTGTTGGTCGGCCAGAAATAAGAGGAAGAGAAGAGAAGAAGAAGAGAAGAAGAAGAGAAGAGAAGAGAGGAGAGAACAAAAAAGGTTTTGCAATGTAACAGTACTGGCAGCGCCAATCTTTATTTTACTATATATAGGGCGGCAGAAATAACAAGGGAAAAGACCCTTGTGCCCCTAAGTACAATAACCGAAATAACAGAAATAAAAAACGAAATAAAAAAACACTTTAATTAGCCAAACAGGCCCTAACATCTACAACTAAGTTATTTTAACATTATTCTAACACTCCCCCTCAAGTTGGAGCATAGATGTCAATCATGCCCAACTTGTCACACAAATCTTTGTGCCGCACATGATGGAGACCTTTAGTGAAGATATCTGCAAGTTGTTCTTCTGAGCTGACATATGGTGTACACACCTCCACTTTCAAGTTTCTCTCTGATAAAATGCTTGTCCACTTCAATGTGTTTCGTCCTGTCATGCAGAACTGGATTAGCAGCAATATTGATGGCAGCTTTATTGTCACAGTAGAGTGACATAGGATTGCTTACTGCGAAACCCAGTTCACCTAACAGATTTCTTATCCACATGATTTCCGCAACCCCATGAGCTATCGCTCTATACTTTGCTTCAGCACTGGATCTAGCCACCACACTTTGTTTTTTGCTTCTCTATGTGACAAGGTTTCCTCTTACAAAGGCACAATACCCACTGGTAGACTTTCGGTCATTGACTGCTCCTGCCCAATCTGCATCAGTATATACTTCCACTTTTAAGCGACTGTGTTTCTGGAACAACAAACTAGCTCTAGGAAACTTCTTGAGGTATCTCAAGATCCTTTCTGCAGCCTCAAAGTGAGTTGTCCTAGGGTTGTGCATGAATTGACTAAGGACACCCACTGCATAGGCAATATCAGACCTGGTCATAGACAAATACAAAAGTCTCCCACGAGTCTCTAGAACATCTTTACATCTTTCAAAAACTCTCCCTGACTGTTCCTAGATGGTGATTAGGTTCAATAGGTGAATCAAATGGTTTTACCCCCAACTTGCCTGTATCTTCTAGTAGATCTAGTACATACTTCCGTTGGGAAATAAAGATGCCCTTGTGAGAGCGGGCAACTTCAATTCCAATAAAGTATCATAAGGGGTCTAGATCCTTCACCTCAAATTTAGTGGCTAAGAATTTCTTTAGTCTTTGGATTTCAGCCTCCCAATCTCCTGTGATCACTATGTCATCCACATACACAATAAGAGCTGCAATTTTACCTTCACCTTTTTTCACAAACAGGGTATGATCTGACTGGCATTATTTGAATCCCATCTGCTGGACTGCTAAATGGAACTTACTAAACCAAGCCCGAGGTGATTGTTTCAACCCATATAGGGATTTTTTTAACCTGTACACCTTTTGTTCACTGCCTTTGGCACAGAACCCTAGGGGTTGGGTCATGTACACTTCCTCTTCCAAGTCACCATTCAAGAAGGCATTCTTGATGTCCAATTGGTGAAGATCCCAGTCAAGATTTGTTGCCAAGGAAAGGAGAATCCGGATAGAGTTCATCTTGGCTACTGGAGCAAAAGTCTCTGCATAGTCCACTCCATATACCTACCTGTGTGAAGCCTCTTGCTACCAGTCTACTTTCAACAGTTCCATCAGTTGTATTTTACTGTGAACACCCACTTGCACCCCACTGGTTCCTTCCCTTCAGGAAGATCTACCAACTCCCAAGTACCATTTTTTTTATAAGGCATCAATTTCTTCCCGCATTGCATCTGTCCATTCAGGTTTTGACAAAGCTTCTGCCACGGTCTTAGGAACGGGGACACTATCCACAGAAGAGAGAAAGGCACGGTACGAAGGTGAAACATGCTCATAGGACACAAAATTAGAGATAGGATGATTAGTAGTACAAGATCTAACACCCTTTCTCTTAGCAATAGGAATATTAAGATCATTGGTGACAGGGGAATCAACATTTAAAGGAGCAATGGGAGCAAGTGTACCTGGCTGATGAGACGGATCTGCCTCGGGTGAATCCGATGATGTTGGTTGCATAGTGTCCGACTCCACGACTCTTGAACTCTGCTGGCTCTTATGGCGACGATGAAAAACCCGGAACGGAGGAGGATCGGGTAAAGGAGGTAGTTGAATTTGAGTCATCGCCTATTTCTCCTCAACTCTACTCTCCCCTTGAGGAGAAACCGAGAAAAGCGGTTGACTCTCAAAGAATGAGACATCAATGGAAACATAGTACTTGCGGGCAACAGGATCATAGCAACGATACCCCTTTTGAGATGAAGGGTAACCAAGAAAAACACAAGGAATAGCCCAAGGGTCAAGTTTACCACAAGTAGGTGACAGGTTGTGGACAAAACAACGACACCCAAAAACACGCATCGGAATGGTGGATAGCGGGGCTGTAGGGAACAAGAGCTGATGTGGGGCATTATACTCTAGTAGTCGAGAGGGCATGCGATTGATGATATATGTCGCATACAATACTGCATCCATCCAGAACAGTTTTGGCACATTCATATGAATCAGCAAGCCACGAGCAACTTCGAGAAGGTGACGGTTTTTCCGTTCAGCCACACCATTTTGTTGGGGTGTCTTGGCACAAGAGCTTCGCTGAAGTGACCCACTCGAAGCAAAGAACTTTGTGAGATCACTATGGAAATATTCATTTGCATTGTCCGACTAGAAGATATGGATTTCCGTTTGGAACTAAGTGAACACCATACGTTGAAAATCTTTCACAATTTGTGGCACTTCAT
The DNA here is from genome assembly GCF_056320005.1 of Nelumbo lutea. Lineage (NCBI taxonomy): Eukaryota > Viridiplantae > Streptophyta > Magnoliopsida > Proteales > Nelumbonaceae > Nelumbo > Nelumbo lutea. The sequence continues at coordinate 91,956,535 of NC_142687.1, read as the reverse complement.
CTCGAGATCGCATAGGGTAAACCCAAGTGTATCGAGAATAATCATCAATCAAAGTAACTTATAGCCAACCGCAGTAGGTAGAGTAACAGGGCCCCAAACATCGTAAAGGTAAAGAACTTTTACAATGCTTACTCAAATGACAAGTTAGACATTGTAACTGACTCACTGACAAGGACTCAAACAACTTTGGGAACATAACTTTTAACGACTCAAAAGAAACGTGACCTAAACGACTATGCCATAAATAGGCCCGACTCTCACTTGACGAACTCGTGGACTCAGTCGCCACTAGACTAGCATTATTCTCCAACACATAGAGACCATCCACCATGCTTCCTCTACCAATCGTCTTTCCCGAGGTCAAATCCTGAAACACACATGAAGATGGAAAAAAAAAGTGATTGAGCAGTTCAAAGAGTGAGTAAGACTACTAATGGACAGCAAATTAATAGGTAATTTTGGAATGTGCAGTACATTAGGAAGAGTAAGGCCAAGTGGGAGAGGTATGGTGCCTCGGCCAACTATGGTAGAAAAAGAACCATTAGCCAGTCTTACCTTATCTCTCCTAGAGAGAAGATTATATGTCTTAAACAAATTTGACTTACCGGTCATGTGATTTTAGGCTCCGGAGTCAATAGTCCAAAGAGAATCAATAGTATGAGATGACACATGGAAGGTTATGGCATTACTTGATGTAGACGTAAATGAGGTAGAAGGAGTAGGCCCAGAATCCATCTGGCGGAGAGTCCTACCATACAATTCCAAATGTTCACGGAAGGAGTTGATAATATCTTCCTTAGGGTCAGAACTGGGATGTCTCTCCTGAGTTACTGAAGAACTAGTCTCTGTCGATGCCATATTAGCTGAGTTATACCTTTTTTTTATTCTGTTGGCCTAGTTTCTTGCCTTGATCAGGTGTTGATTTCTTACCCAAATCCTATGCCCATTTAGGTTTTCCATGGAGATCCCAGCACGTATCTTTCGTGTGTCGAGTCTTCTGGCAGTGAGTGCACCAAAGCTTGCTTTTATCATCTGATTTTTTCTGAGTGTCACCCCTTTTAAAGCCACCTCCGACATTTGTATATGAATTTCTCCGGATAGCTAGAGCAACTAACTCCCCTTCTACACCATTCATCACACTTCTTCTGCTTTCTTCTGACTGCACCAAGGCATACACATTCTGGACTGATGGCAAGTCTTTACTACCCAAGATATGTACCCTGATGGACTCATATGACGGATTCAGCCCTAGGAGGAAGGCTAACACTCGTTGCTGTGATACAAGTGACTTATAGGCCTTTGCATCTTCATCACACTTCCAATTCACATTCTGATAGTGATCAAGTTCTTTCCAAATTGATGTCAAATCAGAATAGTACATCGAGAGACTCCTCTCCCCCTGCTTGCAAGTAGAAGATTCAGCTTGTAGTTGATATATCTTGGCATAGTGCATCTGCTCTAAATAGGTGGACTTCGTTTGTTCCCATATCTCACAAGCAGTTTCAGCCCACATAAAAGTCTTCCTTACTTGTGGCAGCATTGAAACCGAGAGCCAAGACATCACCATATTGTTCTCTTGGTTCCAGCTATCATGCTCAGCACTTCCATACTTCGGTTCCTTTACTCTCCCATTGATGTATCCTATTCTCCCCCTAGCAGTGATGTAGAGTTTTATTCCCCTAGACCACTCAAGGTAATTCAGACCATCAAAGGGAATAACAGCCATAGAAAAGCTCATATCCACTCCCCCACTCACTCCATTGTGACTCCCTGAGATCTCTGAAGTAGCAGAATTCTCAGTCGACATGGTCAAGCAGTTAATCAGTCCCAAACACCAGACTTAGGACCCCTCCTTACTCAACAAAACAATGCTCCACTCAGTTCACACCCACACACTTGGGTTTAACAACCAAGTTAAGCACAAACTGTACCAAATTCCGGACAAAACAGAGGTAATATTCGGCAGATTTCAGACCTGTATAGTTTTAACAGTCCCCACCTACCAGAATTCCAGAATGTCTAACAGCCACTAATCAGCAGGGGAGATCCTTCTTACTTATAGTCAACTCAAACCATTGAGAAGACAAGTCATCCTTGACCTACAGTTGTCTTAACACATGAACAGGACCACACGATCCAAGAAAATTGGGGTTACACAGGTTCGACAGCATTCAGCCACCCCAAACTCATAGGGTTTTTACTCGGCACATGACCAAGGAGGGTAAATAAGAGAAAAACAGGGAGAACTGTACTAGTTGTAGCTATTTTGTAGTCCAAAATCAGATTTCTGTTCCGCCCAGGTTCTGCTAGCCTGTTCAATCTGTTCTCTGGGTTGATCGATCTGCTCTTGACAGTAGGGTTGATCGATCTGCTCTCTTTAATCAGTACTCCCGCTCCGATACCATCTTGACAGTGTTGGCCAGCCAGAAATAAGAGGAAGAGAAGAGAAGAGAAGAGAGGAGAGAAGAAAGAAGGTTTTGCAATGTAACAGTACTGGCAGCGCCAGTCTTTATTTTACTATATATAGGGCGGCAGAAATAACAAGGAAAAAGACCCTTGTACCCCTGAGTACAATCACCGACATAACAGAAATAAAAAACGAAATAAAAAAACACTTTAATTAGCCAAACAGGCCCTAACATCTGCAACTAAGTTATTTTAACATTATTCTAACAGAACTTTTCCTATTCTATATGCTATGGCAGTATGGCTGAAGACAAGGAGACCGCTGCTCTATAGGATTGGGATATAGAGGAGGCCACTGCTCTATCACAAATGCTTTAAGATCACCAGCTAGTCATTAGAATTATTGATTCCCTCCTTTTTTTCTGGAAAAAGGTAAGGTATATTTGTATTGAAGTCTGAAAAGTAGACAAGGTCCTCTTTATAAAGAGATTCTGTACAAACTAACAACCCATCTAAGGAATAAAAAAAATCAACAGCCAAAAAAGAAGAGGACAGACATTCTCTTTTAAAAAACCTAAGAATTGGCATCCAGTTTCAGAGTTCTTCAACAGTATGATTGAACACAACCTCCTCCGGATTACTTTTCTGATTTAAAAAAAAAAAAAACTCTGAGTTTCTGTCTAGCCAAATGGCCCACAGAATTGCGAGTGGCACAGCCCACCAAAGGCACTTGCCTTTTTTGCTCATACCAGTAATGTGCCATCCAAGTTAAAACTACTGATTCTCAGGTCTGACTTTGGGAGCAGACAACTTTCATGCTGGAATCCTTCAAAAACAGCTAACATTGTCAAGTAGCCTTTCCCTTCTGGAAAAATAAGTATGGGATTCTCCAATTCAATTGAAGATTGATTTTATGACATGGAGAGTGGTGTAATGCCCAATAGAAGACAAACTAGTAAGAAGAGTGTAGTCCAGCAAGAAGAAAGAAGAAAAAAAGTAGAAAAAAGAAGAGAGGAGAGGAGAAGGAGAAAAGGAAGGAAAAGAGTTATATTCCAGAAAGTTACATGACTGGTGGCACCTAAGTTAGTATTTATACTTGGGGCAACATAATACAATAAAAAGATAAAGAAAATGACAAAAATACCCCTACAGCAATACATAACACATTTCAACACTCCCCCTCAAGTTGGAGCATATATGTCAATCATGCCCAACTTGTCACATAACTCATTATGCTGCAAGTAGTGTAGACCTTCTGTAAGTACATCTACGAACTGATGTAAGGAGTACACACTTCACCCTTATCAAGTTTTTCTCTTATAAAGTGCTTGTCAACTTCAATATGCTTGGTCTTGTCATGAAGAACTAGATTGGCAGCAATATTAATGGCTGCCTTGTTGTCACAGTAAACGGACATTGAACTATCAATAGAGAAGCCCAATTCACTAATCAAATTTTTTACCCAAAGCATTTCTGCAACTCCATTAGTCATAGCTCTATATTCAGCCCCAGCACTAGATCTGGCCACTACACTTTGTTTTTTGCTTCTCCAAGTGACTAAATTTCCACCAACAAAGGTGCAATACCCACTAGTTGACTTCCTGTCATCAACTGCACTAGCCCAACCTGTATCTGTGTAAACTTCCACCTTCATATGGCCATGTTTTTTGAACAAAATATCAGTCCCTGGATACTTTTTTAGATATCTTAGGACTATCTCTGCTACTTCCAAATGGGAAGTTTTTGGAGCATGCATAAACTAACTACGAACTCCAACTGGTCGAGTCATTGACAAGTAGAGGAGTCTTCCTAATAACCTTTGAAATTTCTTTACATCTGTCACAGGTTCTCCAACACAATCACCAAGTCTGTGATTTTCATCAATAGGGGAATCTGCAAGCTTTGCTCCCAACTTCCCTGTATCTTGTACGAGATCTAAGATATATTTCCTTTGAGAAATGAAAATTCCCTTTTGAGAACGGGCAACCTCAATTCCAAGGAAATAGTGTCACTATCCTAGGTCCTTAACTTCAAATTGTACAACAAGGGATTTTTAACCTTTTGAACCTTAGAGTCTAATTCCCTATAATTATTATGCCATCTACATACATGATTAGGACCACAATCTTCTCTTGGTCCCTCTTTACAAATAGAGTATGGTTAGACTAACATTGCTTGAACTCAATTTGCTGAAGAGCCAAGTGAAATATGCTAAACCAAGCCCTAAGGGTCCATATAGGGATTTCTTTAGTTTGCAAACTTTTCCTTCACACCCTTGTGCTATAAACCCGGGAGGCTAAATCATATACACTTCTTCCAGATCCCCATTCAGGAAGGCATTTTTAATGTCCAGTTGATGAAACTCCTAGTCAAAGTTAACAGTCAAGGATAATATGATCCGAATAGAGTTCATTTTAGCAAAAGGGGCAAAGGTTTTTGTATAGTTAACTCCATATATGTGTGTGTACCCTTTTGCAACCAACCTGGCCTTATACCTCTCAATTGTTCCATCAGCCTTGCATTTCACTATGAATACCCACTTACGCCCCACTAGCTCTTTCCCTTCAGGAAGATCCACCAACTCCCAAGTATTGTTTTTGTGTAGAACACACATTTTCTCTTTCATTGCATTTGTCCATTCAGGGATAGACAAGGCTTCCACAACACTTTTGGGAATGGAGACACAATCAATGGCAATCAAAAAAGCATGGAATGAAGGTGATATGTTTTCACAAGACAAGAAATGGGCAAAATGATGTTTAGTAGTACATGATCTAACACCCTTTCTATAAGCAATGGGAACATTAAGGTCATTAGTAGGATTATCAATAGTAATATCAAGGGGAACAAGGGTACTTGGATCCGCCTCCAAGGAGTCAGATGATGTTGGATGCACAATTTCTCGCTACTCCACAAACTTTGAACTCAGTTGTCCCTTACGGCACCTCAAAAAAACATGAAATGGAGTGGAGTCAGGAATGAAAGGCAGTGGAACTTAAGGAACTTGCCCCTCTTGCACCCTATTCTCCCCCCCGAGGAGAGGCTGGAAAGAAAGGGTCAAACTCAAAGGACACATCCATTTATGCAAAGTACTCAAAGGACCCTATCACTTATTAATTTCTTGCCCTTTTGTTTCTGCTATTTGGGAATGGATCCCCCCCCCCGTCAAACATCCGAAGTCTTTTTAGCTCCTTGTTCTTTAGATGGCCTAAAAGAAGGGGAAAGATTATGTGGAGATGTGTGAGGGCTACTACATGCTGGACTTTATGGGAGAAAAGGAATTCCAGAATTTTCTCCGAAAAGGAAAGAAATAAAGAATGTATTATTGAAGCCATAACAGTTAGGGTGGTGCATTGACTAAAATCTGTGCAACTATTTGATGATGTCTACAGTTAGCATGGAAGTGGCCAATTCTGCTAGGGCTCGACCTACTACTTCTCCTGTGTGATCACCACCTGGAAATGGTTTTATAAAGCTAAATTTTGATGGGAGTAGTGAAGGTAACCCAGGCCCTTCAGGTGTAGGAGGTGTCTTTAGAGATGATGAGGGGAAAGTAATGGCAATGTATTTAGGCTCCATTGGGATTGGGGATTCTCTGAGAGCTGAGAGCCTGAGATCTATGTTGTATTGGAAGGTATTCGAAAGAATAAGGAACTAAATGTACAAAAATTAATTATTGAAGGGGACTCAAAGTTGGTGTTGAGCTGGCTGAAGAGGGGAAGTGATCTTTGGAAGTTTGCTAATGAAAAAAAGGAAATTAAATGGCTGACTAAGGGGATGGACATTCAATTTCAGTGGGTGAAAAGAACAGCAAATGCTAGTTTGGAAAACCTGGTGATTGAGTATAATGGCGGCAAGTGAGTTAAGCTAGTTAAGACCTTGAACGTTGAAGATGGGGTTTTGGGGTGGTGTTGCTAGTGGAGGCAGGCCTGCTTCCAGGAGGTGGGATTCAGAGAACTAGTACTGAAGGAAGGATTCCGAAGGTAGGGTAAGGATTAATGTACCTTTCAATAAAGTTTTGACAGTGGGGGCTTGGCCAGAGTTAGGGCAAGCAGATTTGAAGCGGGTGGGTGGCAGGAAGGTGATTTTTACAGAGGTGGACAGGGTGGAGGCCGAAGACAGTTCCTATACAACTGCTTGGTGGGTCACTTTCTTGAGGGGGCAGATGTGAGGTGAGTGGACGTCTGGGCTAATAGAGTTTGGAGAGAAGTGGGGGGTGTGAGAGTGAAAAAACTCACAGATGGCTTGTTCCTCTTCATTTTCTTGTCCAGACCTGAGGCTGAGTGGGTGATCCAGAATGGTCCCTGGCGGTTGGGGGGATCCAATGTGTTACTTGATTGATGGGGGGTGAGTGCAGGATGCTTCTATACGGAGGTGGAGGACCAGCAGGAACCACCAATGGAGCAAAACTGGATTAGGATTTATGCCCTCCCTCTACTACTTTGGTGTCCAAATATGATAAGAGCTATGGGGGATGCCTATGGAGGGTTCATTCAAATGGACAATTCTCTCAATGAGTTAGCGACCTGTGAATGGGTTCAGGTGAATATTAGAGATGGTAGCAACATCCTTGAAAAAGTGGACATTGTGGTTGGCGGGGTGATCTTCACTAATTTGTGTTTGGCTGGAGACCCTTCCAGTGGCACGTAGGTGGAAGCCATGTTCTAAGGGTGAGGAGATCATCCATCAGAGGCCAAAACAGCTGCCAAAATTTTCTAAAACAGTCCTTTGTGAGGAGGAGGAAAGTTTCTCTTGCAGAGGCGGTCAAGAGAAGGGGTCGACGACCTCCCCACCTTCTCAATCTCGGCAGGGGGTGGAATCTCAGGTCGTGGGTGGTGGAACAGGGTTGGGAGGTGAGGGAGGAAGGTTAGACAAGGGCCGTCCGATTGTTGCATTGTTGAACGGTTAGGATGAGTGGGTAAGGGGAAGAGGGAAGGGAGGGAGTTTCAATTTTTGAATTTTAAAAGTGAGGGGAATGTATTAAACGTCGGCTCCCTAAAAAATATGATTAAGGAATGTATTAAGCTTTCTCAATATCCAACTTACAAACCAAACCCGGCCTACCATCCCTCTTTCTAGAGTCAATTAGCTCATTTTCGATCAAGACACTGTCCAACATTTGCCTCCCAGGAACAAAGGCACCTTGATTCTCAAAAATAACAGAAGGTAAGGCCTTTTTCAACCTCTCTGCCAGAACTTTTGCAAAAATTTTATAGACGACACTTTATGTTTTATTGATTCCCCAGCTGAGTAGTTTGATTCTATGTTGGGCATTTTTTGCTGGTTTGAGGTTGTGACTGGGCTCAAAGTTAACCTTGGTAAGAGTGATTTTTCCCATTGGCTCTTTTGAGTGGGAGAATGGTTGTGTTGTTTGGTGTCCTGTCTTTAGAAGGAACCTCCAAGACTGGGAGCTGGAGCAGCTGCTAGAGCTATTACAGTTATTGCAGAATCAGCAGGTTTCTATTGATGTGGATGACAAATGGAAGTGGAGATGGGGTTTGTTAGTGTCGACTGTATAGGGGTAGTTCAGTCCTATTTATGTTTAAGCTGATGTGTAATGTTTATGTCAAGTGATACGTCCCATACTTAAGTAGGGACATAATAGTCTTTTGTTTTAACTCAATAGAAACATATTAATATAACCTGGCCGACTAGAGAGAGTGATTTTTCTCTCTTGTTTGAACCAGTTTTCTCCTTCCCCTTTCTTTTCTTCTCTTCTTCTCTCTTCTATCTCCTCTAATCTTCCTCTAATTCTAACAGAATTCTAGTGCAGGTCTGAACTTTATCATGGTATCAGAGCCAATGTGACAAAATCAGATCTGTCCAGAATTCTGTCCTATCGCCATTCAGCTTAGGGTTTTACAGCTTTCTTCATCATCCGTTGGAGATAGGGAAAAGGGCTGAAAAGGAGTTGATGCAGCACAATCTGGGCACTCCTAACTGGCTGAGACTTGGCTCCTAGCTGTGACGGACGACACCTGAGAGGAAGAGGAAGGTGAAGGTTTCCTGGGGAGCTCTCCCGGTGGGAACACTCCGATGGCTAAGTTAAAACTCTGAGGAAACTCAAAGAAGACGCTGAGAGTTAAGAGTGCTGAAAGTGCTAGCTTCAATACCTTTGCTTCGTGAGGGTCGGGGTCCTTTTATACCGGAGCTCGGTCACATCAGGCGTAACTGCCACTACCCTAGCCGTTACTGCCAGGGCTGGGGTGGCAGGTGCAGGCTGCTGCTACAGGCTGCTACTGCAAAGTACGGACTCGTCAAGCGTGCCATGCTTTTCAGAGACGACAGGCAGAACGCCGCCTGGCAAGGGATGCGAGCACTGCCACCGGATCCGGTAGGTACGGATGTCAGGCAGATCTCCCTGCAGTCTGCTGAGCTACTATACACCGAACCACCTAGGGCAGGTTTGCCTTGCACCGAGGTGTCGAGGTACACCGAGGTGCCCGCAGTGGAGGCGAGAGCCTTAAGCAAGTACGAACAAGAATCTCGACGATGCTGTCCCCTTAGGACACTTAGCCAAAGCTGGGATGCTCCCTTCTTAGGAAGGGAGAGCTCGGAGTCCCTTAGGAGGAGCTCAGGTCTCAAGGGGGACTCGGGTTCCTTTGCACGGGGGAGCTCGAGGTGCTCCACCCTCAGGTTCGGGAAGCTGGGCCTTGCTTCTTAGCGAGCTGTCACACTCGCCAAGTCGTTTGGCCGGGCCTCGGCGAACTCGCTACGCCAAGTTGTGGCCAGGCTGTCGCGCTGAGTTGTCACTTATGCCAAGTCATATACACGTGTCCCCGTATTACGAGGTCGGGCCAAATCACCCTACATCAAAAGTGAACACCCTTTTCCTTTGCAGATTTTCATGCCTCCTGCCAGTGGTTTAATGGGTGTTTGTGGTGGTTTGTAAGAAGCCCTCTAATCGATGGTAAGAAGGGGCTGGTTCAGGTGGTGTAGTGGACAATTGAGTGTTAGGTTGATTTTTGGTGATCAAATAGGTGGGACATATGTGTGTTTCAGTGTGAATCAAGTGGTTGGTGAGTTGCTAGTGCTATGGTGTGTATTGAGGTAGTTGTATGGTGGTTTGGTGGTGCTGAAAGTGAAGAAATCAGCGATTGGTATTGCTGAAATTTGTGAATGTAGGTGGTTTCACTAGTGTGCAGTGTGGTGAAAAGTGATTAGAAGTTTGATATACGAAAAAAAAAGGGGAATTCAGAGTGGGAGACAGTAGTGAACACAAATCTAGTGTTATGGTTCCACCAACACTTGAATGTTTAGATGACTTCTATCAAGTTGAATGGGGAGAATTATGTGCCTTGGGCAAAATCTATAGAAGTTTTTCTTAGAGCTAAGAAGAAAGTAAAACATGTAAGAGAAGAAAAACCTCCCACCAACTCTCTGGAGTATAGTGATTATGAACAAGAAGATGCATAGAGTATGACTTGGTTATAGAATAGTATGGAACCCGAGATCAGTGTTAATTTTATGTTCCTAGATACAACCAAGGAGATTTGGGACCATGCCAAGAAATTGTACTCGGGACAAGACGATGCTACTAAAGTGTATCAGCTTTATCAACAGTACTTTAATCTACAATAGGGTAATTAGAGTCGTGAGGAGTACTATGTTAGCATGAGGAACCTTCGTAATGAGTTGAATGTGTACCATCCCCTCACTTCTAATGTTAAGATTCAGCAACAACAGAGAGAACAACTAAATGTGACCAGATTTGAGTAGGGCTGAAATCTGATTATGAACCAGTGAGAACACATATACTAGGAGGGTCAGCTTGTGGCAAAGGGTTGAAATCTGAAATATAAATATGTACCATCCCGTCTTCGGAGGATTTCTATTGGACCCACTGAGAATTCTAATATCTCTGACACTGTTTTAAAAGGCGTGGGAGGCGTGCGCAGAGGCGCTCCCAAAACGCCCTGAGGCATATGCCGGAGGCGCTAACACCTCTGAGGCGTATGCCTCAAGTGCAAGAGGCGTACGCCTCTTGCGCTTTTTTCATGAGGGGTGCTAGAGGCGTATGCCTCATGTGCACATCTTATATAAAAAGACAAAAAAAAAGAAAAAAAAAAGGAAAGGAAAAGAAAGGGAAGGGAAAGAAAAAGAAAGAGAAGAAAAAAAAAAGAGAATTATTAAGTATTGGCTGCAATCAAATAGTTTGGGAATGTGGTCCCTTAGACAACAGGTAAGGGAATTATTGAGCCTCAAAAGGGAGCTGGATGCAAAAGTGTATTGGTCTAGGAGGTCAACAAATGCTTTAGCTAACAACCTAGCAAAACAAGGGGTGGATCGGGAGTTTTTGTTTTGTGCAGTGTTGTAATATTTTTGTTATTCAAGGGTCACCTTTTACTTTGGAAGGTGACAGTTGTTTCCTATGGTTTTATCCAATGAAAGTTATCGTTTTCTATCAAAAAAAAAAGAAAGAAAAAAAAAAAGCGGAAAGGAAAGGGAAGTGAAGAAAAGATAAGGGGAAAGAAAGTTGTTTTCCCCCCTTTCAACTAATTTTATGCATCTTTATTCCTCTTAATATAAAAGATTTTTATTAAAAATAAAAAAAAAAATGAGATCCCCCCTTACTCTTCATCCTCCTCCTAACCCCCCTCATCTTAAGGAGGCTTACGCCTCTTGCGTTCTGAACTACGCCTCACGCCTCTAGGTAGTGGAACGCCTCGCGTCTCGCCTCCGCATTTTAAAACGTTCCTCTGATAGGTCTGCCTTTGCAATGACGAGAGGGGGAGGTTGTGATGTTAGAGGTGGAGCTCGGGGAGTTCAGCCTAGTCGTAGTGGTAGCAGTGGATCCATGTATGGTCATAGTGGTGGTGGTGGACCTATGTATAGTTGTGGTGGCGGACGTGTTATAGGTCGAGATTTAGGGGGAGCTCATGGAAAAGGACGTAGTAATGGTCTGAGGAGGTGTACACATTGTGGTATGGAAGGGCACACCATTAACTTTTGTTATGATTTGCATGGCCCACCTTCAACTTGGGCAAATCATGCAATGGCTAGTGATGGCAGTTCAAGACAGGATATCCAACAAGCTGATCAAATGCCCTCTAGATCTATAGATGTCTCCAGGAAGGAGATGATGAGTGCCCCACGTGATGAGTATGTGTGGTTTATCCAAGCCACCTCTCAACAGAATACAGCTACTCTCGCACATTCAGGTATGACTTGTCTAGCATCCAAACCCAACTCCTAGATTATCAACTCTAGAGCTTCCGATCATATGATTGGGACTCTAGGTGTGTTTTCCTCCCTTTCATAGTGCTCTACATCACATTCCGTTACCCATGCTAATGGTTCCACACCATCCATTTGTGGTGTTGGTAATGTTGACATAGACCCTTTATCCCTGTCCTCAATTTTGTATGTTCCCAAATTCCCTTTTAATCTTATGTTTGTTAGTAAGCTAGCCAAGTCTCTTAATTACTCTATCACATTTTATCCCTCTTCTTGTGCTTTTCAGGATGTCAAGACAGGGATGAAGATTGGTGGAGGACATGAAGCAAGTGAACTGTATTATCTTGATGGTGGTGGTGGTGGTTCGTCAACAACTCTTCAGACATCTCTCTCTCCTCTTCAGTGGCATTGTAGACTTAGTCATCCATCGCTTAAAGCACTGAAGTCACTTATTTCGTCATTGAGTCGTCTTTCTATTTTGGATTGTGAATAGTGTCAGTTAGGGAAACATCATTGTATTCCATTTAGTCCTAGGGTTGAGAGTCATATGTCAAGTCCTTTTTCTTTAGTTCATTCAAGTATTTGGGGTCCAAATAAAATAGTGTCATACAATGGTTACAAATACTTTGTTATTTTTGTTGATGATTATTCAAAGATGACGTAGCTTTTACCTAATGAAAGAAATGAGTGAATTGTTTTCCATTTTCCAAAAATTTTATACTGATATTCGCAACCAATTTGTTGTACACATTAAGATTCTTCATTCTGATAATGGCCGAGAATACTTTTATACATCGTTTAAGGAGTAATTCGAATAACATGGCATTATCCATCAAACTCCATGTACCTACACCCCATAACAAAATAGGGTAACTGAGAGAAAGAACCGCCATCTTTTGGAAACTACTCAGTCCCTTATGCACCATATGAATGTACCCAAACATTTTTGGAGTGATGCCACGCCCACGCCCATCCTTGAAGGTCATTCTTCTTTCACTACTTTGTTTCCTACCTTGTCCATGTTTCCTCTTACTCCTAGGGTTTTCGGGTGTGTATGTTTTGTTCATAATCTTGGACCTAGAATGGACAAATTAGATGCACGATCCACTAAGTGTATCTTCCTTGGATATTCCCGAACCCAAAAAGGGTATAAGTGCTATAACCCTAGTTCTCGACATTCCTTTGTGTGTCCTAATGTTACTTTCTTTGTCTACTTCGTTCTTCTCTGGGTCAAGTGATGTCCCTTCTTCTTCTTCCTCACCTCCTCCTCCTCTTCTAGTTCCCGCTAAGGACCCCATTTCACTTGTTCCAGTTGTGACTAAGTCTTTGCCTCCGGTGCAGTTTCCTATTGAACAGCCACCCATCCGTCAAGTGTATACGCATCAACAACATGTACCAGCTCCTCCTCCAACTTCATCACCGTCGACAAATCCAACAGTTGTTCCCACACCAACCACACTTCATCCCATTTCTAATTATGTATATGTCACTCACCTTTTTGCTTCCCATCGTCAATTTGTTTCTCTATTGTCTTCTATTTCTGATCCTACGGATGTCCAGGAAGCCCTTGCCTCTCCAGGGTAGCACCATGCAATGGAAGAACTCTATGCTTTAGCTCATAATCATACACGGGATCTCACCATGCTCCCTCCTAGTAAGCATGTTGTAGGTTGTAAGTGGGTATACACTGTGCAAGTATTTACCTGATGGTAACGTAGAGTGGTTGAAAGCTAGATTGGTTGCCAAAGGTTGTTCCCAAACATATGGTATTGACTACACGAAGACCTTCTCTCATGTTGCTAAAATTGGTTCAATTCGTGTTATAATATCTTTAGTTGTTATGTATGATTGGCCTCTATTTCAGCTTGACATCGAGAATGCCTTTTTACATGGTGATCTCCTTGAAGAGGTTTATATGGAGTAACTGTCAGGGCTTGTTGCTCAGGGGGAGGATGGTAAGGTGTGCTGACTAAAGAAGGTTGTTTATGGACTTAAACAGTCTCCCTGTACGTGGTTTGGTAGATTCAATGAAGTGATAAAGAAGTTTGGTATGAAATAGTGTCAGGTTGATCATTCAATATTCAACCATGATTCGCATGCTGGGAAGATCTTACTAGTGGTATATGTAGATGATATTGTCATTACCTGTAGTGATAGATTGGGGATTGATAGGTTGAAGACCTTTCTGCATGAGCACTTTCAAACAAAGGACCTTGGTAAATTAAAATATTTCTTGGGGATAGAAGTAGCATGGTCTAAGGATGGCATTAATTTGTGCCAGAGGAAGTATGTTCTTGATTTGTTGGAAGAAACATGATTGTTAGGTGTCAAACCGATTGAAACATCTATAGAACCAAATACCAAGTTGAACAGTGATATGGGTGAGGAGTTTGAAGATCCTAGAAGGTACAGACAGTTGGTGGGTAAGCTAAACTACCTAACCATTACTCGGCTAGATATTTCATTTGCAGTTAGTGTGGTGAGTCAGTTTATGCAAAAACCTTGGGTTCCACATTGGGACGCAGTTCTAAGGATTATAAGGTATTTAAAGGGAACTCCTAGTTGTGGCTTGATATACAAGAGTGGAGGAAATCTTGAAATAAAGGGATACACTGATGTTGATTGGGCTGGTTTTGTCTCTGACAAAAGGTCCACTATAGGTTATTGTACTTTCCTTGGGGGTAATTTGGTGACATATAAAAGTAAGAAACAGACAGTTGTGGCAGGAAGCAGTGCAGAAGCTAAATACATAGCCATGGCATATACCACTTGTGAACTAATGTGGTTGAAAAATCTTCTACAGGAGATGGGATATTCCATTGACACTCCAATGAAGCTTTATTGTGACAACCAAACTGCAGTCCACATCTCTTCTAATCCAGTGTTTCATGAGAGAGCAAAGCACATAGAAGTTGACTGTCACTTTGTGAGAGAGAAGGTGTTTAGTGAAGTGATAGATACTGCATATGTTAACACAAGAAGCCAATGGGCAGACTTGTTCACCAAAGGGTTGAGTCGGGGAAGAGTGGACTACATATGTAACAAACTGGGACTATATGATATATACTCACCAGTTTAAGGGGGAGTGTTAGTGTCGACTGTATAGGGGTAGTCTAGTCCTTCTATTTATGTTTAAGCTTATGTGTAATGTTTATGTCAAGTGATGTGTCTCATACTTAAGTAGGGACATAATAGTCTTTTGCTTTAATTCAATAGAAACATATAAATATAACTTGGCCGATTAGAGAGAGTGATTTTCTCTCTTGTTCGAACCAGTTTTCTCCTCCTCTCTTTTCTTCTTTTCTTCTCTTCTTCTCTTCTTATCTCTTCTATCTCCTCTAATCTTCCTCTAACTCTAACAGAATTCTAGTGCAGGTCTGAACTTTATCAGGGTTTTCTCAGTTAAATCTATGGCAGAAAAGCTAAGCCAAGGTGCTATTGTGGGTTTTCCTAGCAAACAGATTTGGGTCTCTACTAGTCCTTCTAAGGCAAGCTTTCTAGTTTGGGTTCTGGATCTAGACAAATGCCTGTCTAGAGCTAATCTGAGTAGACGAGGAATTCAGATTCCTGATCTGAATTGTGGTCTATGTGCTTTGGTTCCTGAAACTGGTGGTCACCTATGCATTCATTGTCCTCTGTTTGCTAAGTTGTGGGAGCATTTCATCAATTCTGCCGGCATCAGTTGGGTTATGCCTCGAGCTATAAAGGAGGTGCTGTGTAGTTGGAAGGTTCCTAGGCTGAGCAAGAAAGGGAAGCTTGTCTGGAAAACAATCCCTGGAGTTGTCCTGGTCACTGTCTGGACTGAAAGGAACAGTCGTGTTTTCTGCAACAAGGCTAGAGCTCTTGAAGATCTGCTTAAAATTGCTGTCAATAGACTTGGTTCCTGGTTATCTGTAATTTCAGAATTTAAAAATCAGAATGCCTTTCAGCTCCTTGAATCCCACTCCATTTGAACTTTGTAACGTGGTTGTTCTCCTAGTGTTTTTCCACCAGGTTGCTGTTGTACTGTAGCTTCTCTTATCAATAAAATTTTTACTTTACCTTCAAAAAAAAAAGAACAGCAAATGCCTTTGCAGACGCTTTGGCAAAGCAGGGTATGGGAAGATTGTATTGGGCTGTATTGTGAGCTTGTTGTTGCTTTCTTGGTGTGAAGCCTTTTTAACTCTCGCTCTGATTGTTGTACTGTTGTTTATATATTAATCTAATGAAATTCTGTTATTGATAAAAAAAAATCACATTAGCTATTTGAATTTTGAAGTAATGCAATTGGAAAAAGAATAAAGAGATCGAGAGTTATATGCTTGAATATGTTTTATAAGTTATGCTTATGTATTTTAATTTGAGATAATAGGTTTTATTAAAACATTTATTTTAAAATTTAGGTTTATATTTTTAATTAATATTATGTAAAATATTTTGAACTTTTTGAAATTTTGGGCATATATATTTTTTATTTTTCAATTTCAGACGCAAAATGCCCCTTGCACTTTTTTTGCACCTTGTGCTTTTAAAGCTTGGGAGTGGTATGTGCGACAGCGGGGCTGACAAAACTTAAACCATGATGTCAAATAGAATTAAAAGTTTGTATACAAACATGGCAGCCCCCCAAGCCTAGCTCAAACCTCCCTACCCTTTCTCTTAATAAAGAGCCAGCTTATGTGTTTTAATTTGAGATAATAGGTGTTATTAAAACATTTATTTTAAATTTTAAGTTTATATTTTTAATTAATATTATGTAAAATATTTTGAATTTTTTGATTTTTTTTATGGATAAAATTTTTTGAATTTTTGGGCATATATATTTTTAATTTTTTCAATTTCAGGCGCAAAATGCCCCTTGCACTTTTTTTGCGCCTTGTGCTTTTAAAGCTTGGGAGTAGTATGTGCAACAGCCGGGGCTGACAAAACTTAAACCATGATGTCAAATAGAATTAAAAGTTTGTATATAAGCATGGCAGCCCCCCAGCCTAGCTCAAACCTCCCTACCCTTTCTCTTAATAAAGAGCCAGCCAGGCTATTGGTTGAGATTTAAGAGTCCACCTCAATGAGCAGTTCAAACTATATGTCAATGGCTTTGCTTCTTTTATACAATATCTAATGTGTTAGAGGTTACAAGGGTATATTTATAATGTTGATAAATTTTTGGGACTTGTATGTACTTATTGGAGGAAGAGGGGCCTATGTGAAGTTCTGATATAATTGGGTCTTTTGCTTATTTAATCCAATTGGTTGTGTGGGATTAGGGTTGTGTGAGAGTGGATACTTTGTTGTAAATGAAAGGTCAGTCATGTATCTCTTGTTCTCATAGTGGATGATTACCCTCTCTTCTTGTGGATGTAGGCTACCGAGCCAAACCACATTAAATCTTGGTGTTTTCTCTTTTTTTTTTTTATGAATTGGTGTTTTCTCTATTTCTTCTTCTTATTTTCTTTTTGATTTATTATTCTCTTTCCTACTGGTTGGCATCGTATCAGAGCAGGTTTAGTGTGGGAATTAGTTTGGTGAAGCAAGGAAGACTAGCAATCGAGTTACTATTCACGCAAGGTCTGTGGTGCTTGAATCTGTAAAGCAATCTGTTAGGGACTTTTACCATTCAATGAGAATATTTGTGAGTTTTTTTCATCATTTTCGTGGAATTTTACTAGACCCCAAAAGGGGTGATATTGCTTCTCGTTGCTTATTTCGGAAACCAGAAAAAAAGTAACATCAGATTTGGATTTTCTTTCAGTTCTCTCTCACACCTAGTGGAATATAGACTTGAGGTTTTAGAGTTCAGGACGTTTTTATATGAGAAAGAAGATCAAATGGGTCATTTCAGCAAGGAAATCTGATCTGGTTGGTATATTAGGGCATCTTCCAATCCTTTTTTTTAACACTATTAAAGCTTTTTTGGGATTTTCTCTTTTGTTGGCTCTGTGGAATGACTCCCTCTATGGAAGGGTTTATATTTTCCCTCCTCATCTTGTGGGTTATGCTCCCTAGCATCTGAACTAGTTCATATCTTCAAGCAAATTCTGGTTTCTATGTTGCATATCAGCTATTTGATATTTTGATTTATCGTCTAAAAGGTTGGTTGTTGGTCATTTAGCCAACTTTGGTGTTTTCTTTCGAAGTTTTAACTTTTCAAAGTATTATACAAGCTCTGCAACTTCTCTGGTCTATGGTCTACTTATGACTATCAATATCAGCATGTCATACTAGATCTCAAGGTGACTATTAGGTGTTCAAGAAAATGTCTTGATGGTGCAAAATTTCTACAATGATTCTCCATTGTTATGATCGAGTCCAATCTAATCTTGTTTGTGGTTTGGTTTGATATTTAGACTATTTTGGTTTGATAGATTCCATAAAATATCAATCCTGTTGCCAAATCTCTTAACCGGCCAGCTGATCAAAAAGTCCCTTAGCTTTTTTTTGTTAGCCGTATGGGATACACAACACAATAGGGGCAGCCTTCCCCCAAAGCCCCCTTATCCCTTGTGAAGGCAAAATTTGATCCCAGGTCTCCGCTACAACACCAGATAAGGACTTTAGCAGGAAGCTAGTTGGCCCTCAACTGGCCAAAGCTCAATGAGGGAAAAAAAATCCTTATTCCTAAGGAATTTACTCAATGCCTACTAAAGAGCTTAACAAAATGAATTCATAACTCGCCAGCATAACTACAATAAAGATGGAGATGGGTAACCAATTCCTCAACATTCAGAAGACCTATATCCCTGGGATAAAGGATTCCTGAAGAAGCTTCTGTTAAACATTCAATTTAATCCGGTCATCATCCATTAGCTGGCTGCTTCATTATTTTCCCCCTGTGATGCTTAAGTTCATTACTTTTTTCTGTTTGTTCAGGTTCATTACTTAGAAATAGCAGAATTAGTAACCATGCCTACACTACAAGCATCATAAGATAATTGTCTTACCAATTGTTCAATACCACTCTTTCCCAGGGCCCCAACAAAATGGTTAAAAGCAACGATTCTTTGCTATTTTACATCATTCTAAGCCTTATCTTAACAATATGGGGCTGGCTAGTTACATGTATCTCCAAAATGAAAAACTTACCAGTATTCTAGAAGCTTCAATTCTCAGAATATAAATAAAGTGATACCAAACTACTTTCTCAAATAATGAAAATGGAAGAATGATTTAATCATCTGTAAGGCCACTTTAGACATGATGGATCCAGACACATGCAATATAACAGGTGATTGGTTAAATGGTTGATTTGTTGATCAATCCTTCTCAATTTCCTTTCATAAGCAAAAGAGAATATTTTGTACTGATAATTTCGATTTAATTGCGTTTGTCAGGTTTTTTACAGTCAAATTGTATACGGTTTCTCGGAAGAGAGTGTGTGCAAAACCCTAATTACGAGAAGAATTGCTTAATTCTGAACCAAATTTTCATGTAACTTACAATCCAGAAGGAATTTCCTCTTACAATCAAAACCAAAACCAAACATTAAATAAAGCAACTACGTAATGGATGCCCATAATCCCTATAAGAAGAAAGGGGAAAAGCCAATTAAGATACAAATAACTCCTCGACTGAGACATCCAAAAGGAGGCATACCTTCCATCAATCAAAGAATCGAAAGTAAAAGAAACCAAATGGCAATCTGGGTTGGTCTCATCGACCTCAAGCTTTATCGTATCTTTATGCACATTCACATCGTTCTTAATCTTCTTGGCGTTCTGATGGTCAACATAAGGAGGCGGAGGCTGGAGAGGAACTCCTGGGGGCCGAATTCCATGCCACCCATTGACACGATTACCGTAATACGGAGAGAAATTAGACGATCCACTGTATCCGCTGGAATTATATCCCGCATACTGATAGTATGAAACATGATGAGGAGGGGGTAGGGGTGGTGGCAGTGTATGATAAGGATTCTGAGGTGGGTACGAGGGTGCAGGATATGGCGCGTTCGCTGCAAAAACATAGTTAGGTGGTTGTGAAGGAGGAGGAGGAGGAGAAGAAGAAGAAGAAGAAGAAGAAGAAGAAGAAGAAGAAGAAGAAGAAAGCGTACATGGATTTGAAGAAAAAGGATTATTAGTATCTGAGGCAGAGGCGGCAGCAGCAGCAGCAGCAGCAGCAGAAGTGGTAGCAGCAGAAGACGAAGAAGAAGAAGAAACGAGCTGTGAAGGATATTGGGTATTGTTCGTTCTTCTACTGCTCCATGACAGTCCCATGGTTTGGGGTTTGTAGGGTGTATACTGTATAGAGAGAAGAGGGAGAAGAAGAAGAAGAAGAAATGGGAGAGGACTGAGGAGAGAGTCTCGACGACTCTTGAGAGTTGAAGGAAATCGCAATCTTCGTGCAGTTGAAGAAGGTTGGCTGTCGAGACCAAATCGACTCCGGATCTCCTGCCCACGAAAACGTGGACAAAGTTCTCGTGAATATGAGATCCGGGTTCGACCAAATCACCCCCCACAACATCCCACGGTCGTGATCATCGTGGAGGTTGATTTGAATTCTTGGCTGTCACGTCTACAGTTATACTCGTAACAGTTGACCGACCAATCACAATACACCACATAATCGTGTGGTAGATACCACATCAGGCTGACGTAACATATCGTAATTGGCCCTGTATCCTCCAGTTCCGGTAGAAGATCCGAACACCAAAGAGTCAGACAAACCCAAATGTGGGCCGCATTTTCTTTTTTCTGGAGCCCACACCTAAAGGATAGAATTGTTCTCGGAACGTACGATTGGGATCGTGGTCCACTATCTGACGATCATATATACTTATTTTCTGGAGCCCACACCTTAGCAGATAGTTCGTTATTGGGGTCGGGCAGTCGGTGGACGATGAGTTGAAATCAGCCCCCAGAAGATTGAACCCCACAACGTCTCACGTCTCACAGCACATTTTCGTCGTATATTGAGAATATTTTTTAATGATATCAGAAATTATTATGAGATGTGGAACGTTGTGGGAGGCAATCTTGTGGAAGGCTGGAGGGTGGCTAAAGTTAATGGGCCCATATGCTGATATGCCCACTGCTGTAGTGCCCTGTCCCCACTCAAAATTTAGGGTGGCTCTTTACCGGTGAAAATGTTTTCGGTATCATGTCATCATAGTTTTTTTTAAATAAATAAATAATAGGGGTCGTAGAAGTGTTTTTTGAAATTTGACATTTCATGTGATAAAACGACATGTATTTAAACGTTGTCATGTTAAAGTGTATCTTGTGAAATATAAAATTTATGAAAAATAATTAAAAGATTATTTGTTACTGTGACTATTTATTTAATAAAAGTTTTATAAAACGTTTAGGCTGTATTTGGTTTGAAGGAAAAAGTAAAGATAGAAAAATCTTTACAAATTTTGTGTAAGTTTTCCTACCTTTTCCTTTTTTTTTCTTTTTCTTCTTTCAAACCAAACATAGTCTTAGGGAATTTGTCTAAAACTCACCATGAGTTTTCAGCATTTCTCTTAAATTCATCACACTTTTCAAAATGTTTAAAACTCACCATGTCACTAACTTGACGTTAAACAGACTAGTGGGTGTTAATATATTACCATTTTAACTTTCATAAAAAATATAAAATATATACAAAATAAATTAATAGGTGTTAATATATTACCATTTTAATATTTAGACATGAAAAAAGGAAAAAGTTCAAAAAATATATATTTTCAAATATAAAATACATAAAAATATGAAAATTACAAAAAATTATAGAAATTGCAAACAAAATTATTTTCAATTTATAAAAATTGAAAAATAAAATCAGAAAATACAAATTGTAGAGAAAACACCAAAAATTATAGAAAAGCACATAACTTGCAAAAAAATAACAAAAAATATAGGAAAATTTATATATTGTAGAAAATAGAAAATGTAAAAAAATCAAAAATTATAAAAAACACTAGAAATGCAAAAAAAAAAAACAAGAAAACTGAAAACAAAAAAAAAATTCCTTTAACTCATAATTCAAGGGTAATTTGGTCATGAAAATTATTATTTATGTTGGCATGGACACCTCTGTTAAGAAGCATTAATGGTGCACTAACGAAATGTGAGTTTTAGAAAATAAAAACTTACTGACATGGTGAATTTTAGACATTTTGAAAAGTTGTGGTAAATTTAAGAGAAATGTTGAAAACTCATGGTGAGTTTGACACTATTAGGCATCACATAAGTTAAACAATAATAAAATGCTTTGGTGTTCAGAAAACATTGCAATACCTCATGTTTGATTATGTGTTTTATTGAAAAATGTTTTCTTAAATTATATTTTGGAAATCCGAAAAAAAATATGTGATTGGAGAAATGCCCTTTTTGGTGTTTTTTTTTTTCATTTTTATTGTTAGCAATAATATGCCAACATGACATTAAAAAAAAAACTTATGTGGCAGCAACAACAATGGTACCAAATAGAAAAAGAAAAATAAAACATTTGTTAAGAAAACAGCATGCCAGTATGGCAATACAAAGAATGAAGCTTCCCCCAATGGATGACTCATTCAAATTAAGACAAATGTTTATTTAATAAGCAATTTACTAAATAACATTTTAGAATAAAAAATTATGTGAGAAACTGACAATGAGCTGGCACCCTTATTCTAATACCATGACAATGGAACCAAACACCATCTAGATCATGTGATGATATTTAACCTAATTGAATAGGGATTTTTACATATTCTTCTCCCTTAAAAAATTTTATTGATTTGTGCATTTGGTACAATGACAATTGACAAATAGAAATTCTATCAAAATTCAAGGGGATAGTGAATCAATGTTTTAAAAATAGACCCAAAGCCATTATGGCCATTGGTTTCTGGGTCAATGGTTCGATCGTCTGGTTCAAATGAACGACACGTTATGACAAAAAAATTAAAAAATAATCAAATAAAAATGGCTAAAAACCATTAAACAGATCAAACGGTGGACGATTCAGCCATATGGATCAACAAGTTATTGACAAATTCAATAGTTTTTAACCGATAATTGAATTTAGAATAAAACAGAACCAGTTGTATGAATGATTACTAGGCCGAACAATCTGACCATCTAAATCAACGGTGGTTCTAAAACATTGTAATGAATCATAGATGAATGTTTTAGTAAATAAAACAAAAATTGGAGCAAATCATTAATCTTGATTTAACATGCAACACTTAATTAGATAATTTAGACTTTTATTAAAATGCAATATCTAGTACTAACATGACTCTTCCACAATAAATGGTTCCTTACCCTTCTTCCGGTCATGATGATAATGTCAACATAATTCTTATCACGTCAGATTGGAATTCGATTGACGCCTATACCCCCACGGTCTATCTTACCAAGTCATATCTTTGGAATATTGTAAGCCTGAGAAGAAGATGAAGTAAATATAGTTGAATGAAAAGTTTATGATTCGTACCTTGTACGGCAAACTTTTCTAATTTTCTTAGCGTTCACATTTCTGAATGAGTTTTTTTTCTATTTTCGTTAATGATATTTTTTATACGTAATGCTTAATTAATTTCACTCACTTTTCACATTTTAGAAGAATGAGATTAATTAATCACTTAACCACGGTTCAAAGTTTCAATATGGATCGGTATTTAAATTACATCTTTTATTTTTTGGTAAAATATAAAATCTCCCCTGAAGTTTCTGACAATCATAAAACTTTTCTTTAATTTTACTTTAACAAAAATCTCCCCTAATTTTTTAAAGAATTCAACAAAAGCTTCTCTTCCGTCATTAACCCAGACGGAAAATTGACAAAGTTACAAAATTGCCCCTGATATGTGAGGGTCATTAAAATATTTCAAAATACAGGAATTGCCCCTGTTTGTCCTATAGGATCCTCTCTGTTTAAGTATCTGTATACCAATGTTTTTAAAACCAGACCAGACCAGATGGTTGAACTGAAAAACCGAGAACCGGTCATTTGACCAGTTCCGTTTTACCCTAGAACTGTCTTTTGGCCAAAAACTATTAATTTGATCAGCGAATTGTTGACCCGGGTGGTCGATTTGTTCGAATTGTCAACTTGGATAACGATTTTTGGCTGATCTTTACTTTTTTGTTAAAACAGTCAATCCATTCGGTTCAAAGAGTCAAACCATTTGACCCAAGAACCAGACCCCTGAATGGTTCAATGTCCAGTTCAGTTTTAAAAACCTTACTGTATATGACACCACTTTCTCTTGGCGTTTGAAGGCTTTTAGTAAAAGGGGCAAGTTGCTGTGAAACTTAACCCCTTTGGAGATCTGATAGTGCATTTCGAAAGCAAGGAATGGTTGCCTATTTGAAGACCTTGCTTTACCTGCTAAAAAACTCTGTGCAAAATGTGAAAGAACTTTGTTCAGTTGGGCTTCTGTTAGTTATCTATTTCAGGGCGACGGCGACCAGATGAAAGAGGATGCAATTGCGAAGCACAAGAGTGGAAATACAGGTGTGGTCTTCAGGCTCCAATCCAGAGAGGAAGTTGTGACTAGGAAACTCTGATATATGTGTGGAGGCAGCACTTGTTATGGAAATCTCGCAGCTACACATTAATCGTGCGAGTATGGATTTCCTATCCACGAGAACTCTGCCCATGTTTTGTCGTAGTCACACATGGAGAATATCTCATCCTCTACATAGTATTATGCAGGGGGAGATGTTCCCAATTCACGGGGGGTAGTGTATTATGGGTAGGTATAGGCAGAGTTCTTGTGGGTAGGAGATCTGGAGCCTAATCGTGCTTGCTATAGGAGAAATTAGGCAAACGTGAAGAGGGAAAACAAACTTATATTTTGAGTTCCATTATTGGACAAGCAAGGGTAATTCTAGTATTTTTAAATATTTTAATGATGCTCTAAGATTAATTAGGGTAATTTCATAATTTTATTGATTTTTCATGTGGGTCAGTGGTAGAAGGGAGGTTTTTGTCAAGTGAAACTATAGGAAAGATTTTCATGATTGTTAGGAACTTCAGGGGAGGTTTTTGTATTTTACCCTTTATTCTTTTTTTTAGTTTTGTTTTTCAAATTCAGTTTTAAATATAATTTTATATATGCTATTTATTTTGCATTCATTAAATTAGGAAAATTAAGGGAGTATTCGACAACATGGTTGGTTTTGTTTTTAAAACCAAAACAATTGCTAATTACCCCTAAGATTGAATTACCAAAAAACCTTAAGATTTTTGTATTTTTATTCACGAAAACAAAGTACCATTTATGAAGTGCTTATGGGTGTTTTGGATTTGAATATTGACATTTTCCTTCCACCCACAGAACGAATACTTTGTTTTCATGAATAAGAACATTTAACAATAGCCAACTTACCCCTGCACACATCTTGGGATATCATTTTCTAATATGCTCATCATCCACACAAACAAAAAAGAAAAGAGGTTTGGGAACTTCTGAAATCAATGCTAACACCAATCAAAAGACCTTGGATTGTAAGCTTATCCAATAGTGCGAGAAATGTGATGTAAGCTTATCCAATATAACCCACACTCCGGTAGTTGTCTCCAGTTTCAAGCCCATCAGCTTATGAAATGTAAGATATAAAATTATTGCAAAATGGCTAGTTACAAGAATGCAACCAATAGTGCAATAAATAATATCCCCTTTTCAGCCAGGTTTTCTTAAAGATAGGCAGATCACAGATAACATCCTATTAGTGAAAGAAATCCTACAGCAGATGAAAACACAAAAAAGAGGGAAAGGGTACATAGTTTTGAAACTGGACATGTCTAAAACTTCTGACCGTATGGGGTGGAGTTTTCTTTATGAGGTATTGAAAAACATGAACTTTCCAGCCAAGTGGTGCAATTTAATACTACAATGTATCACTATTGCAGCTTTCTCAGTGAAGATTGGAGGAGAAGTGCATGGATACTTCCAACTTAAAAAAGGGTTAAGACAAGGGGATCCTCTCTCCCCACATATCTTCATAATTGGGATGGAGGTATTCTCCCAGTTACTCTTGCAAGCCTCAGCCAACCATTTGCTCCAGGGTATAAAGCTCACAAGAAAGTGAAGTAGGAGTTTATTACCCATTTGCTCCAAGCTGGAGTAACTGGTTGTTAAGCTCTCTGATTTGCAAGCCTTAACAAACCATTTTCTCCAGGCACAAATCCTATATTCGCTTTAGTGCCAATGTTCCCCAGCATCATAGGAAGTTTATTACCCAACTAGTAAAAGTGAAGCAGCCTTGTGGGGGCACAAGATACTTGGGAGTTGGGAATCATAATTGGCTTGAAGGAAAAAGTGTGGAATCCCAAAAAGAACTGAAAGATAAAATAATTAGCAGGCTCAAGGTATGGAGTTCTAGTCTCCTCTCTCACAAGCTGACGGCAAATAGCTCAGTTCATCCTGGTGTATCAACTAAGGTTTTTAAAACCAAACTAGACAACAAACCAGTCAGCTGGGGTTTGGTTCTTGGTTCGAATGATCCAACCATTTGAACCGAATGGGTGGTCTGTTCTAACAAAAATAAAAAACAATCAAAACTGTTGGACAGTTCGAATGGTTTGACCACCCAGGTTAATGATTTGCTAACCAAATCAACAGTTTTTGGCAAAATAACGGTTCTAGGGTAAAACGGAATCGATCACCTGACCGGTTCCCAATTTTTCCAGTCCAAATGTTCAGTCCGGTCTAGTTTTAAAAACCATGGTATCAAATGTCAAAAGTTTTACCAAAAAGTACACTCCTCTTCATGGACAAAAATGTGAGGGACTTGTGGTGGCAATCCTTCAAAAAAAGTTCGAGGCACACCATCTCATGGGAAAGATTTTGCTTGCGTAAAGCGTGTAGAGGCTTAGGTCTCCGTAATAATGAGCTTATGAACAAAAGTTCTTTTTAGTAAGCAAATCTGGAGGTTACTGGCCTTCCCCAGCAGTCTATGAAGCACACAAATGAAGTTAAAATACTTCCCAAGGACTAGCATGTTTGCTGCTAAGAAAGCTGGGAATGGGAACATATCTCCTTGGTGGAGACAAGTCAAAAAAACTTTTACGTGAAATGGAACCAAGTATCTTATGGCTATTAAAAGAGGGTACCAACATCTCAGTCTTTAGAAACCCATGGATTCCAACGCTAAGTGGAGGAATTCCAGCTCCAAGCAACAAGCCAACAATCGGGTTCAGTCAGCTGATATCAAAGTCAGTGAACTATTGGGACCAAATGGCTCATGGGCTATGGTCCTATGGACAAGTTGCAACAATTCCTGGACCCAAGTGTAATACCTCATGTTCTTGAGCTCACTCTAAATAGGGAATTAAGGGAGTGTTCTTTTTTTGGATTTGGAGAGGGGGAAGTTGGTCAATGGGATTTTAGTTTCCATTGACCAAGAATCCCATGTTTTTTTTTTTCAGCTTATTGTGAGAACCCGGGAAAGTTTATTTTTTTGGGTATCATTTATTCAAGAAAGTAATACCCATCATCTAGGTGGGTAAATAACCTTCTCACATAAGGGGAAAGTTGCCAACACTTGAATGGAACAAAAATACCCATTTTAATAATGGATTTCTATGGTTAAAATGGTCATTGCCTTATTTACTTGAAAAATAAAATAACATTGGTAAATGCACTTACATGCGTAAGTGTTTCCCAAGAAAAACTTACCTAGGTAATTGCATTTACCTAGATAAATAACTTACTGACGGACGGGCCTAAATGCTGATATCCCAATCTTGAAAGAAACAACTTTGGATAAACACAGTCAGTTCAGCCTATCATCTTTTCTCTAATAGGTTACCCGCAACTTTAGAGCCATTCTTTAACTGGAAGTTATTATGGACCCCTACAGGTTTCATTTGTTTTTATCTGGAAATTAATGTGGGATGGGCTTCTCACGAAAAATAGTGTAGGAAGTGGCTACCACACACAGAACTGTCATGCATTTTTTGCAATAATGAAGAAGAGATTATGCATCATCTGTTCTTCACATGCTCCTTTTCAAGAGCAATATGGTTCGAGGGCAAATAGGACTCAACCCAGGGAAAATCAACCTCCAACCTCTTCATCAGATTCTTATCAACTGGGTTCAGCGACTAAAGTTACAGCCAAGGATAAAAATTTTGTCACGTATCATCCGAAATGTATCATATCAGAGCCTTCCCAATATGCCCCTACAAGGGGTGTCTTGGCTCGGTGAGTGGTTCAGAGGATAGACCAACTTTAAACCAACTTCTCTGAACCAATTTCGAAAAAAAAACACAAAAAATAGAACTGATACAGACAATATGTCCTACCAACATATCACCCAGTATCAATATTTTGAACCTTGGTTACATCTTCTCATACAGGAAGCACTTAACACATTTGGGAAAGGAATTATGTTATTTTATTTCATATTTCATATTTCATATGGGAAGCTAGAAGCCTGGAGTTTCATGAACAAAAGGATATTACTCCCATGGATGTCATTGCTAAATGGAGAGCCTACTCACCTAGCGATGCACCTCAGTAATGGAATGTTCCTGTAGTGCTGGAAACAATGAGAAGTGCATCAAATGATTTTATTTCATTGCAAATTGACGGATCTTATGACCCTTCTACAGGAAACTCAGGATGCACATTCATCCTCCAACGAACGCAAGGCAGCCAAACCATTTGTGAAGGAAAACCCAGTAGAGTCATCAATTCATATGATGCAGAACTAAGGGCTTTAATGCCTGGTCTCCAAGAAGCTTCAACACAAAACATGGGCAAAATCATTGTATATAGTGGCTGTCAGAAGTTAATATCGTTCATGCAAAATCAAGTTAAGGCTATGTGGATAGAGCGCTTGCACCAAATGAAGATCCATGAACTGTTACGGAATTTTCATCAAATATTTTTTTTTCTTTGTGAATAGAAACTTCAATCTGGATGTTCATGTTTTTGCTTATATTGTAAGGTTCAAAAAATCGTTACATACGGCCAATATATATCATATCGGGAGCAACCTGATATGCCCCTACAGAGGGTTTATCGGGGTTTGACCGGTTCAGGGGGTGAAGGAACCTTAAATCGGCCCCCCTAAACCGAATTTGAAAAAAAAAAGTACATGTAAAGTTTACTGAATGTGTTGAAGCTCTTTTCTTGGAAAAGAAACCTATATTTGCATAGTACATAATTACATATTTATATTTGTACTCTTTCCAAACTGAACCTTACATGCTACTATATATACAACCCAACTAGCTAATCTATTAACATGACTCATGTAGTAGGAAGGAAGGTGAGTGAATATTTGGCAATAAGAGATCTAAGCCACCACAGTGGGTTAAGACCATCCTACAACAGAAGGTTAGTAATCTGTTGAGCATTACCTTCAATGAGAACATCGATAAACTTCATATTACAAGCCAGTCGAATACCTTCAAGGAAGGCAAATTCAAATTTGATTAAAAAGCTTGATATTCGAATTCGATCTAATATTCGATGGATATTAAAAGTCAATGTCTGAATTCGATTAAATATTTGAATATTCAAATCAATAAGAATTTGATTGATGAACTATTTTAGGTAATTAACAAATACATAAAATTAATATTTTATTTAAATAAAGTATATAAATATATAAATTATTTAAACATTTTATATATTATATATAACAATTAAATAATCGCTCGAATTCAAATATTTATTGAATATCAAGTTATATATAAATTCGATTCAATTACTTGAACGATACAAATAAGATATCCGAATTTGACCGATTATGATATTTGAATTATCTGAATTTAACTATGCTGAATCTCAAATTCAAAATCAAAATTTCAAATACCATCACCCCTAGGCACGAGCAATAAAAAACAAAATCATTATGGTCTTGGGCTACAATTTCCACCAAAGAACTAGTAGACTTTGACAATATCTACATTAACTTTAAGACTTTCCATGGGAGATTTGCACCACCAAATAGGGTACAAATTGGGTTGGGAATTTGTTATTTTTTCAATGGACCCAAACTCTAATTTGAACCCAATGTATTTGAAATTCTTTAAATCGGGCAACCCAATTTGCAGTCCTAATTTCAACATTTTATTTTAGAAAAGAATAATCTACGTTGCCAAAAAGACATGGTACCGGAAGGACTTTGACCAATCCAAACTTTCATGAATTTGATAAAAACCACCTGATTAATTATCACTTTTATGATACCAGTTGATAGTGTCATAATTGAACCTATGGAGAAAATGAAAGGCACCAGTTTTCTTTTTTTTTTTCTTTTTTTCTTTTTTTTGCGGGGGGGGGGGTAAAAATTGGAGAAATGAGGGGAAAAGTAAGCTAAGATTGTTTGGTCCCATGCTAATAAAACCATCTGTGACACAAGTGAAAGGATGTGATATGTTATAAGTAGAAAGTTCGAAAAGAGATAGAGGCGGACCAAAGAGGAAATGGGGTTGAAATAGTGAGAAATGATTTAAGGGCTCACGACAATATGGCAATGAACAGAGGAATAGTATTCATTTGACCAGCCCCATATGTACGAACGAAAGAGTGTAACCCTTAAATTTGGAATCTGTGATTCAATGTTTAAAATGAAGATCGCTAACAATACAAGTATGAAAACCACATTTAGAAGTCAAATATATGTAAACAGAAATATTCTACGGGACTACATCCATTATGCTTTAGTTGGTAACCTACTAGCAACAGGAAATTCTCCCTAAAAGGCTATTACTCAAACCCATGTTCTCACATTGGTCAGGCTGAGATTTTATCATTTCACCAAGTAACGACCTCTATGGAATCTTCTTCCAATCTCTGTAAGTAGAACTTTCCACCAAGGTTCAAAGTATCAACACGTATAGGCCGATACGTATCGTTCCGGCACCCCACCAATACGCCCCTATAGTGGGTGTATTGGTCGTCTGGCTGGTTCAGGGTGTGGCGAAGACCTAAACCGACTCCCTTGAACCAGTTGGCGAAAAAAAAAAACCACCAAAAGGAGTATCGATTCACCGTATCGATATTTTGAACCTTGCTTTCCACAACAGTAACTTTGCCTTGTATGAGTACGCTCTAGGATAACTACAAGCAAGATGATATCTTCTCCCACACTATGCTAAAAGAGAACCTTCCATAACAGTAACAGCTTTGCCTCGTATCAGTACCCTCTGGGTTTGTTCATCTAAATGCAAGTCTAGTGCTCCACCCCTTGGAGATGCCTGGTTCAAATAAATAATGCAACTCAGAGAAAGCCACAAACTACACACAAGATTATAATTGTGTGTGTGTGTGTGAGAGAGAGAGAGAGAGAGACCTGGTATGCAAGTAGGTCACATTTTCCCAACTTTTGGCTCCAGTAAATTGCCAAGGCACAGTGTGCACTTCCACAAACAGGATCCTGAAAAAACACATGGCATTCCAAATGAATAAAAGAGAGATTCATCAAGAGTATTGCGTATTTAAGATTGCACCTAGAAAGAGAATTTTTTAATCTTGGCATATTTCATGCTTCAATATGGGTTGTACCATTTTTCCCCGAGCACAAAAGAAACTTATATTGGACTAAATGAGAAACCAAGTAATAACCTTTGCCATTTGCCAATTAACTGAGAGTAGAAAAACTATGATCACAACACAACTGGAACTATGTTACCATCCCACTACCTCTATGAATCACAATCTATTTGACCCTTAATGGGATAGGTCTCAACAGACCACCCTCTTGTGCCTTTGTTTAGAAGCTGTTCTTGGTAATTTTACTGGTCTTGGTTGTGTTGATGATACAATATGTGAGAACAGGTGAGTTGAGGTCTCTAAGCATACCAAAATGTGGATCAGGCTCTGCTACCCAATTCTACCTTCCAAGCCTCAATATGATTACCACGGTACCACACTTAACAAGAACCAGGGGCCATTGCTTGGTGTAAAGGTAAAATCTTGGGTGGGCAAACATGAGAATGCAGATTGAGTCTGAGGGCGACCACTACATAAAAAAATGCCAAAAGATTAGGATGGAATTTAGTCTACTCTCCCAAGACTCCAGATAGACCAACATTGGGTAATGACCTTTTTATTCAGCAAGAACCAGTATTGATAACTATACCCTGCTTATTGATAAAAATAAATAAATAAATTTATACCCTGCTTATTGATAAAAATAAATAAAAAAAATTTATACCCTGCTTAAGAAGAAAGACACTTGTGTCTAGGATAATTACCTCATGTAGGAAAAGATTATTTAATGTACAGCAATAGGGATTTGTTTTTATCAATTATCTAATGTTCTACGCAATCTCAGTTCCAGCTTCTAATGCAAGTGTTTACTTTCACTGTCACAATAGCCTAAAGATATGCAGGCTAAATATAAGTTAGAGCCTTAAATTTTCTTACCATTTCTTCACAACACATCCCATTTTGGCCAGTTGTTCATCAAGAAGAGTCAACTTCATTCCTAAATCAATCCTTATCTCTCCTAACCTCCAGAGAAAGAATCAATAGAGGATACGATATTTAAACACTATAGGGAAATTAAAACTCATCCATATAAAGAGAGAAAGGAGGAAGATTGTATGCATGGATGATATAATAATGTATAAATAACAGAGTGCGAGCTAATGTCAAGCCGATATTTTGTCAACCACTTAGGATGAACAATGTTGACAGCAATTAGACATAAGATTCAACTTTATATTTTGGAATCCAAGAAGGAAAGAAAGAAGTAGAAAACAAGCATGCAACTTGGAGGAAGATTATATGCCACATACAACATACATGGATGATATACTAATGTATAAATAACAGAGTGTGAGATAATGTCAAATTGAGATGTTATCAACCACTTAGGATAGACAATGTCCACAGCAATTAGACATAGGACTCAACTTTCTATTTTGTCAACCACTTAGGATGAACAATGTTGACAGCAATTAGACATAAGATTCAACTTTATATTTTGGAATCCAAGAAGGAAAGAAAGAAGTAGAAAACAAGCATGCAACTTGGAGGAAGATTATATGCCACATACAACATACATGGATGATATACTAATGTATAAATAACAGAGCGTGAGATAAAGTCAAATTGAGATGTTATCAACCACTTAGGATAGACAATGTCCACAGCAATTAGACATAGGACTCAACTTTCTATTTTGGAAACCAATAAGGAAAGAAAATATAAGTAGAATACAAGCATGCAACTTGACATATTGATATGGCAATAGTAATTTTGGTTCTATACTTCTATCAAGCTAATATTTTCTGAGTCAACCATGGATATGTCCTCTTAGGACACAATATGGCCTGTTCTCCCAGGGAAAAAGTGTCACATCTAACTTCAATTCTTGAGGATTGTTAGGAGTCAATGAGCTGTACAGCCAAACCATTGTAGCCCCCATGAATTGATAATAGAGACCCCCATCCAACGTTTTCTTGCAAAAGTGAAAAAATTAACTGTGAAATCTGATGTATGCTATGAATCCTATTGAAAGGTTCTAATCTAGCACTTTGACCCTTCCAATGATAACCTGCTTTCTCTCCAAAAAGAACTCCATTGCAACCCTTTCCAATTTTCTCTGAACTCTTTATAGTTTATATTTCAGTTCTAAATAGAGTGGAAATGATTGAACAGGATTTGACTCAAGGTGATAAAAAAGAAATATGGCAATAGGTTACATCTGAACAATATATAAACCATAGAAACACTGCAAGGGAAACACATGGACAACCAACAACAGGATGGAATTTACGTTAAAAACCTGAGGTGTCAGACAAGAAGGCTGCATCCATCAGTGTCCAGGTAATATAGAACAGACTATGTAGAAATATCTTCAGGACCAGAACCCCAATAGTCTTTTATGATGCAATAAAAGTAATCTAACAAGTCAAAGCATAAAATACCAACCTAAAGTAGTACAATTAAAGTCAAAATAAGTTGGCACTAGGGGCTTTCATAAACTAAAAAGATTAGAACTTAGAAGAAAGGAAAAATGCAATCAATTTGACTGAGGACATGACTCTTGAGGGAGTGCAATTGTGCAACAGGATTTATGTAGTTGAGCCCAAATAAACAGGGTAAGGCTTTGTTGAATTGAGAACAAAAATGGGGCATTCTAAAAAGTCAACATTAGTAAGTTTGATCAAATATCAGTTGTGGCTAAACCAGTGATATTTTCTGACATTTTCTTCATGCACAACCAATGATAGGAACTTTGGAAAAAAAGAATCACCTGTACAAATAAAATAACACGATTTTATCCTCAATGGCAACACTTTACCTCATTTATACCCAATTTTGGACAAAAGAAGCGAGTGAAGAAATCAAAGCCAGATCCATGTGGAGCTAGTCCTGTTACAATGACCCCTCTTCCAGCACATTTTTGTATCTCATCAAACTGTGGTTGTAAATCTGCAACAGTCTTTCCTGACGGAAGCTCAACCTATCAAAACCAAAAAGATTGCCTTTCTGAGTATAGAGGGCATAAATGCTAAGGACATATTTTCCTGACTATATGAGCACTCATGCAGGGTATAAATCTGACATTTATTCAATAGGTTACACCTTGCAGACCTAAAAAGTCAGAACAGATGATATTGATCAAGCAACAAATCTGTTTTCTTGCATTCATTTGGTAAGAAAAATGGAGCAAGACACTAATAAAGTTGTGAAGTTTCGTCAATTTCAGGGGTGAATTAGGTAGCAGATGTCAGCCCAAATAAAGAGGTGCTTGGCCTGTTTTTGTATATAATCCATTCTTTTATACTATCTAAAGTTCATAGTTACTAACAAAAAAACAAGTTTGGTCAATTTTGACATGGAATGCCTCCTAGCTGGGATCCATGCGATTCAGAGCTTCTAACCCCCTGTACTGCACCACTTAATGCATGTTGCAAAGCAAGGCAGTACTCCAACCCTCATGCAAGTATACATGCTATATCTGTACAATGAACTATTAAGGGATATATCGGATGGAAAGTGTACAATGAGGTCACCAGCGGTAGCTGTCTTCATTATGTTGATCATGGAAGCACCTTTCAGAGTTTGAGAAATTGATGGGATCTCTTTGGAATCACATTCAATGATTGGAACTGCAGGGAAATCCAATTCAATAGAGAAATGCTCTTGTTCTTCACCATTTGAGAATTCCAATCCAACTTTATAAACCTTTTTGGCAGTCAGAATTCCAGACAGTGTGAGGAACTCAACTAAATTGGTTTTTACCAAACCGGATGTAAAGATAACATATGCAGCTGCTAAAGTTGCATGACCACAGAGGTTGACCTATAAACAGAAATCAATCATGAGATTCAGCATTTCTATGGATATGAAAAATACAAATGAACAGATAAAGAATGTACATCAGAGGACCTGGCTAGAAGAGGAAGTTAAAGGTGCCTGTAGATAAGCCAATTAACCTTAAACTGTGGGACACTTCCATGAAGAGGAAGGATCAATACAAACAACAGACAGATTAGCACCAAATAACAGATGATCCTAATCAATAGATTTATTCCACTTTCTAGCAGTGGAAAGAAAGTGAGGATCTAAAGGCAACATGTTGACAGTTGTTTATTATGTATTCAGGTTTAGTACCATAAGGGTACTGTTGTAATTTCTCCTCTGTTTATATTGTTCGACTGTACTAGTATAAATAATAAAATCATTTTTTTTGAAAGCCCTCCAGAACCTTGGGGGTGAAAGAATGATTTTATTATTTATACTAGTACAGTCGAACAATATAAACAGAGGAGAGAAGTTACAACAGTACCCTTATGGTACTAAACCTGAATACATAAACAACTGTCAACACAACATAAATAATATATCTGGTAGGGGTGCAGCTTGGGCAGGCCGGGACAGACTTAGGGCCAATCTGGGTTGAAGTCTGAGCTAAATCCTATTGCAACTCAGACGAGGCTCAGGCCTGGGTGGTTTTGGGCGAGTTACAAGGTCTTCTTATTCATGTTTTGCATTTTTAACTTTACTTTGGGCCATAAAGTCAAATTTAGAAATAGAATAGACGAATCTTCCATGTAAATACCATTAGATAATACATATATATGATCCAGTTTATGCCAATCCATCTTTAGCCAGGAAATTGTTGGCAGCCACTTCCACGCAGCAGGTGTTCAGTCAAGACAAGGGAATGGCTTCATAGATGAAGTCCACTAAGTGTTGCATCAAGATGTAGTCTTTCCCGAGATCATAGTACCTTGGTTCTCATGGCAGTCTGGTCTGGTTGGTACAATATGGTTCAATTTGGACACACACACACATACCCAATCCACCCCCTAATTCTAAAATTTCAAACAAAAGTAACATCATTACATATACATGGGGTTACTCATCATAAATATATAAATAAATACATATTCATGGGGTTCATATAGGGGTTACTGCTCAGGCTGACAAGCATGAGAATGCAGGTTCAGAGTGTGTGAGAAGCTGACTACTGGGTTGGGTTAGTCCAAGCTTGGGTTGCTCGAAGTCTGAACCCAATCCCAATACATGTTGGTCTGCAGCCCAAGTTTCCACGCCAGGCCTAGACTAGAACCAGAAAATCCAAGCTCAACCCGTGCAAAAAAGCTCAGGTTGAGCCCGGCCGAGTTGCAGTCATATACTCGTATATGTAATATCCGGTAGAGAAGTTCAGTCATTTGTTCCCAATTTTTGCACACAACAGCTAATTTACATGGTCAATAACGTTGTGAACTACCTAAATTTTCTGAAACAACTCAAACAAGAAAAGATCTAAAACACCCAAAAGCGAAAATTTCTTGAAGCTAAATTAATGCAAACGAAAATAATACATATACAGAAGTTAAAGATGAAAGTGAGAGGAGAACGTGAAGCGAACTAACCTCTGCAACAGGAGTGAACCATCTGAGACGGAATCTCGAGTTCAACTCATTACCTTCCGACCTGGTATCAGTAATCCGAGTCAAGAAACATGTCTGCGAGATGTTAAATTCCCTTGCAACAGCTTGCATCCACTCCTCGTCTCTCTCTTCTTCCAACAGACAAACCGCGGCGGGGTTTCCTTTGAACGCTGAGTCGGTAAACGCGTCAACCTAGTTGAAAACTCCATGGATTTAGAAATGAAGTCAAACCATGCACTACACACACAGAGAGAGAGAGAGAGAGAGAGAGAGATTACCATACAGTATCTTACTGGCTTTTTCACCATTTCTGAAGACGGGCTGAAGAGATGCACTGCGATTGTTTCTTTGTCTCACTCTCTCTTTTTGGTCGGGGATAGACGGAACTCCTAGCTTCCCAAGAAATTCCTCAAATATACACCGAGTTGCTTGTAGAAGATGATGGGGGCTCAGTCAGAGCTCAGAAGTTCAAGCTGCAAGACCTACCAAATCCCATCTAAGCGCCTAATGAACCTTTCCAGCGTAGGACCTGGCCGGGTTTAGTGTTTTTTACTGGAATTTCAGAGCTTACTAGTCAAACTAGTACTAGTCAAAAAATGGGAGCTGCTCCTGCTTGAACCTTTCAAGCGTAGAGCCTGGCCGGGTGCCCCAACGAACAGAAACCTTTTCAATGATCTAATGAGATTTATGTGGGTGGTAAATAAGAAAAAATAGATGATACACAAAGGGCATTAATGTCCTTTACGTATCAATTTACGACAGATACTGAATTAACATGTTTTAAAAGTTTGGATGATGAATTATCGTATTTTAAAATTTAGGGACCATAATAACCCTATGAAAATTTTCCTATATTTATCATTCGAAGATCTCAAAAAGAGTGCTCCACTACTAAATACTACATTGCTTCTGTGGCAGATGATGCTTTGGATGACGGATAGCCTTTGATGACAGAAATTGCTACCTACTATGAACTGCTCTACCCATTTTATATTCTTTAATAGGATAAAATAAATAATTTAATTTCCCTTATTTTGGTCTAAGGTTTAATAGTCTATGCATCATAATTGATGCAATGATAATTAATATATGAAATGATTTAATCTGGTCAAAGATAAATGGAAATGATCTGACGTCCTGTGTACATTAAAAATAAATAAAATTAGCTTATACTTATCTGCTAACAAAAAAGTAGCTTTCTGATGGCCAAGTTGATAATATAATAAATTCATAATTACGAGGAGGGGAGTTGGGGGAGAATAAGAAGTTGTACAGGAAGGGGAGTTCATATCTTGGATATAAGATTTGAGAGACGCTGAAGTAGGGGTCATCATTTCAGCTTGTCCTGCACAAACCCAGCCTGGAAATTCCAGGTTTGAGCTTGGGTTTTGTGTTTAGGCCTGGTTTGGACCCAAGCCCATATTAGGCCTGCAAAATTTAGGGCTGGGCTTGAGTTTAATACTTCAAGTATGGTCTGGCCTACATATATTTAAACTTATACATTTTGCATATAATGTATACATATGCATCCATGTTATTTTACATTTCGTACGGGGGAATCAGTAATGTTATATTTACATTATAGAATCAATACTGTTAAATTTATATTTATTAATATTTTAAATAATTATTAAAATTTTAAAAAAGAAAACTTTTCAATAATTATTAGAATATAAATAGTTTTCTTTTGTTATGATACGTAGAAGGTTAATGATTAAGTGAAACCAATAGAATGTAGGCAAAAGTGGTTGTGGATAACCACTTTTGCATTTTCTGCACTTTTTTAGGAATGGATTGAAAATGGTAGTAGTGGGTTGTGGGTTTTAGCAACAATTTCTCAGAAAATTGCCACGTGTTTAGCTTTCTAAAAAATGAGAATGTCACTTGTCTGAATGGTGGTAGTGGATTATAGACTTTAACAACAACTTCTCAAAAAAATCCATGTGCCTAAATTTAAAAAAGCCACGCATTTGAATGGTGGGGACTATATCCCGAAAGCCTTCCTTTAATATATATATATATATATATATATATATATATATATATATAGAGAGAGAGAGAGAGAGAGAGAGAAAGAGAGAGATTTAGTATTTATAAAAATGTTTAACAAATGAAAACAAACATGTATCACTATAAGAAAAATGGCGGCTTAGACCCGACATTCTTTAAGACTTCTGTTATAGAGACAGCTGAGCTGGCATTCTTATTAAAACCGCCACCCAAAAAACTAAAATAAACAAAATAAAAATATGAACTAACATGACACTTTTACATTTGAGCCGGTCTAAGTAATCGGCCTATTACATTTGAGAAAAAGAGAGAAAGAGAGCAAAAATCCAAAAACTCTTGCACTCCCGCCTTCTACTTCCCATGTCCAACATGTTTTTCTAGCAAAACCTTTTTTGATAAAGAAATCGATTAAGAAGAGCTTTTGACGAAGGAAAAGGTAAGACCTCTCTTCTTCATCTTCCTCTTCTTCTTCTTCTTAACTATTGATTCATTTGTGTTTTCTTCCATTTCTAGGGCATTAGGTGAAGGGAGATAAGAATAGTTAAGGTAAAGCCAACTTCATCCACATCTATTCTCTTTAGGATTTTTTTGCCTTTTTAGGGATATTTGATTTTGCATAGTAAACTTATTCCAGGGCATTTTCTTTAGCATAGACTTTGGCAGGAATTGAAGATTAATTAGAAGGTCGTCTTAATATTGTTTGTGATTGTTCTTCCTAAATGGCCCTGTTGTTTCAGCATTGCAAGCTTAGCAATATCACAGAAGTCATGCTCCCTTGAATCAATTCGAGCCCCATATAAAGCTTCACCATTTTATCCTTTTAGGTTTGAACTAGTAATTAAGCACGTGTTGCACGTGAGAAAATTTTCTTCATAATAATTACTTAAATTTTAGATATATCATAGTTAAGATAGAAATTGAAAATTAAAAAAGATAACATTATGATTAAAAATAATTTTAAATATTTATTATTCAATTATGACATCATGCATTTTTTGAAAAGTTGGATCATTGACCCATCATCTAGATAAGAAATAGCATTGCTTTTGAATTAGTTTTAAATTAGGGAAAATTATAGTTGGAGTCAGTTGTACATTTAAATTTTGGTTACAAGTTGGTCCATAAAACAACAAAAATTCTAAAAAAATGGCTCTACATTTCAAGTTATAAAAACCCTTGCCATGTCATCAGAGGGTTATGCATGTGGCTATTGCCAACATGGGACCCTTAATCCATATTAGACACAATAAAAATGTTATACCAAAATTGTCCTTTAATGTTGAGTGATCGGAAAATAAAAAAGGGTTTTTAGTTTCTCTCTCTCTCTCTCAATCTCCCTCACAATCTTTCACTCACATTCATCTTTATCTACTCAATGACTATGTAATTTGAAAATAAATAAAAATGGTTTTTGGTTTTTGTTTTTACGTTCTCTATATCAATTTCTCTCATTCTCTCTCTCTCTACTCATCGTTCTCCCTCAATCTCTCTCATTCTCTTTTTAGTTTCTCTCTCTCTCTCTCAATCTCCCTCACAATCTTTCACTCACATTCATCTTTATCTACTCAATGACTATGTAATTTGAAAATAAATAAAAATGGTTTTTGGTTTTTGTTTTTACGTTCTCTATATCAATTTCTCTCATTCTCTCTCTCTCTACTCATCGTTCTCCCTCAATCTCTCTCATTCTCTTTCTTGGTCAATCTCTCATTCTCCCTTAATTTCTATCGTTCTCCCTCAGTCTCTCTCCCTCTCCCTCTCTCATTTTTTATTTTCTTATTTTCTTACACACTTATATGGTATTAATTAGATCATATAGAAGAACATGAGACCAACTTGGCATGGTTAAAAAATTATTACACCAATTTGATAAAATTCACAAGAAACTCTTGACTATGAAATTTACACCAATTGGAGAACGATAGAGATTGAGGGAGAAGGAGATTTTGACCGAGAGGAAGAGTGAGGGAGAAGAATGAGAAAGATGGAGGACAATAGAGAGAGAGAGAGGTTTTGATTTGGCTATAGACAAAGCAGAGAGAATGGGAGAAACGGAAGGAACGGGAGATCGAGAGATGATTGTGAGAATGAAAGATAAGGGAGGGAGTGAGAGAGAAACTGAAAACCTATGTTTGATGTAGATTTTCTGTTGTGTCCAACATGGAATAAGAGTCCCATGTTGGCAACAACCACATTAGCCTCTGATGACATGGAGGGGGTTTTTATAATTTGAAATGTAGAGCCGGTTTTTAGAGTTTGGTTGGTTTTTGGACCAACACTTAATTTTAAATGTACAACCGACTTTGACTATAATTTTCCCTTTAAATTATATATTTTATTTACATTATATAAAATATTTTTTTACTTATTACACTTAATTTTCGTTTGTCTATGGTATCATTAGTTTTACTCAAACCACTAACCCACCATCTAAAAATAAAAATTGTTTGATTTTTAGGTTGACATTAAATTTTGTATTACATTTCCATCTCTGATAAAATCATTTATTATGTACAAAACTTATTTTTGTTCAATACAATGAATATACAATATTAAAGATGTACCCAATATTTTATTTTTTATAAAAATATAACATTAGATATGTATCCAAAGTTTTCTCTTATCTTTTTATTTTTATTTTTTGTGATTCTTTTTTATTTTCTATTATACAAAAATTTATTATTTGACTATGTCATCATTTAATTTATAAGTAGATTTTGAAATTGGCTTTCTATTTTTGTCATTAATAAAAATACTTCTTACATTTCATAGTTATTTATTTTGATTTTTTATTATTTAATTATGGCATTATTTATTAATCCATTTGACTTCAAATGGTCAAATTGCTTGCCCACCACCGGGAGGGAAGAAAATGGTTTGGTTTTCAAATTACTTTTCAAAATATTTATTTGTATACTATTAAAATTAATATTGTGGATTTAATTACAATAAATTAATGATGAAAAAAATATATATTTTAAATATAGGATTTAATGAGAGAATAAGAAAGTATTTTTATTTCCAATTGATTTTAAATTTTACATTCCATTTTCATCATTAATAAAAACATTTCTTATTTAACATACTTATTATTGCTTAATTTGTATGTTAAAAATGTTCCCAATTTTTTAATTTCTATTTTTTCATTTTATCTATTTTTTTAATTTTATTATTTAATTATGACAGCATGGGTTAACCCATTTGACCCAAAATGATTTAATTTCTTACCAGCACTTAGATGAAAACACTTTTTTTGCTAGGTAGATTTTAAAGGTATAAGCTTTTATGTTATTGGAACTATTAATTTATTAAGTATGGATTTAATTAATAGAACTTAATGATGAGAAGAAATAAAAATGACTTAAATATATATTCAATGAACATGAATGCAAGTTAATAACTTAAAAATTGGATTTAATGAGAGAGGATTGAATGTATTGAATATCTTTAAATTACCTCTTTTGAATTCATTTAATATCAAGAACCGATTACCCTATTTGCCCTCATTTTTATCATTAAATTTAAATAGAGGGGTAAATGTTGTCCTTAGAAAATTCCAGAAATATTCTTGAGGCCATTCGTACTTTTTAAGGTAGTATAGATATTATATATTATATATATAAATATTATAATATGACATGTATAATTGAATTATATGTAATATTTTATATTATATAATATATAAATAAAAGTTTATATGCATGTTCTGTCATTTAATATAAAATATTATAGATATGTAATGTTTTATATATGAAAGACATTGGCTTGGAATTAGGCCCAACTCGGCCTGAGCCCGTGTAGACCTGGGCTAGGGCTTATGTTACAAGCCCGAAACCCCAGGCCGGGCTGGGCCTGGGCCTAAGTTATAGCCCTTATCATAAGTGCAAAGCCTGACTCGGCCCATGATCACCCCTAGGCTGAAGCGAGAACAGTCTATGATAATAGTTGTACATAATTGCCTCATGTAGACCTACTTCAACTTGTTCATGGGGTCCGGTAACTTGATGGCCAGCCCGACCTAACAAGATTTTAGGCTAGTGGGCTTGGGACCAAAATATTAGGTTTGCCTTATTTCACATTAGGTTTAGGCTTTTTCAAAAAAAAAAAAGAAAAAAGAAAAGAAAAGAAAAATCCAACCTAAGTCCAAGTTGATTTTTTATTATTGAGTAAAAATTAAAAAAAAATCTTCTTACCCTTTTTTCTTGATCAAGCTTCAGGCTTTATATGTGGTTCAAGCTTGGGCTCAAGCTTGAGCCTGAATATGATCTATTAATATAGAGGCAAAGCCCATATCAAACTCGGATCAGCATTGCCTACGAACAAGTCTACAAGTCTAATCTTAGGAACTCTCAAGAGGGGTGTATAATAGTAGTGTATCTCTAGATCTCTTCGAGAGGTCCCTTATGTATGGTTTTCTTGGAGACACTTTTCCTTCTAGGAAGTATGGTTTTCTTGGAGACACTTTTCCCTCCCTTCTAGAAAGTTTCTTTTTAGACTTAGGGATGCAAACGGATCGGTTCGGATTCGAATAAGCGTATATTCAAATCCTATCCAACACTATTCATGTCAGATCCGATTAGATTTGATAGGACTTGACTAAATTCGAATCCTATCAAATCTTTGGATCTGATTTGATCCGACTTTTTTTTTCTTTAAAAATTAATAATTTATTAAAAGAAAAAAAATAAAATATACTAATTTAAATAAAGGAAAAACAAAAAAATAAGTATTTTTTAACTATTTTCATCATACATATACATGTTGAAATTATCTAAAACTCACCATGATTTTGGACATTTCTCTTAAACTCACCACAACTTTTCAAAATGTCTAAAATTCACCATGTCAGTAAGTTTTTATTTTCCAAAACTTACATTCCGTTAGTGCATTTTTAATGCTTCTTAACAGAGGTGTCCATGTCAGCATAAATAACAAATTTCATGACCAAATTACCCTTGAATGGTGACTAAGGAAAAATGGTCTTTTCAGTTTTTAATTTTCTTGATTTTTTTACATTTTTAGTGTTTTGTTATAATTTCCAATGTTTTGTTATAATTTCAGTTTTTTTACATTTTCTATTTTTCTACAATCTATAAAATTTCCCGTATTTTTTGTTATTTATTTGCAATTTTTATGTTTTTCTATAATTTTTTATGTTTTTGCAATTTCTATAATTTTTTTATATTTTTTGTAATTTATATGTTTTATGTATTTTATATTTGCAAATATATTTTTTTAAAATTTTTCATTTTTTCATGTCTAATTATTAAAATGATAATATATTAGCACCCACTAATTTATTTTGTATATATTTTATGAAGGTTAAAATGCCAATATATTTACACCCGTTAGTCTGTTTAATGTCAAGTTAGTGACATCGTAAGTTTTAGACATTTTGAAAAGTTATGGTGAATTTAAGAAACATGTTGAAAACTCATGGTGAGTTTTAGACAATTTCACTTTTTATAAAAAAATAAATAATATAACAAATTTATAAAAATATAATATAAATAATACATTTATAAATAAATAAATAGCATATATATATATATATATATATATATATATTGTATATTTGTATTTATAAATATATAACATATTGGATTGAGTCTTCTCGGATTTGATCGGATCATGATCCGATCCATTTGCACCCCTACTTTAGACTCACTTCTAGAAAATTAGCCTAATGTTCGCCATCTAGACTGATTGGGGTGTCACCATGTGTCTTTGATGCATGTGAATATATCTTGATAATCTATAGTCTGGCTGAATGCCAATATGAAAGTTTGTGATTTGTATATTTGGTGTAGTGTTCTGTCAAGAAGCTAAGTATTATACATTGCAATGTG
Source organism: Nelumbo lutea (assembly GCF_056320005.1). Lineage (NCBI taxonomy): Eukaryota > Viridiplantae > Streptophyta > Magnoliopsida > Proteales > Nelumbonaceae > Nelumbo > Nelumbo lutea. The sequence continues at coordinate 91,912,325 of NC_142687.1, read as the reverse complement.
ATACATGTTGCTTGTATCACACTCCATATCTTGAGATGTGATTGCTTGAATTCATTATGCTATGTTATTGCCTCCACCACACACCTTTTGCCATGTATGATTACTAATCACATAATCTTATAATTATAATTCAAATAGAGTTGAGTTGTATGCTTTTACACCCTTTAATTTTATACATGTGCATAGTAGTACTCTTACATTGGTACAAAATAAAGGTAAAAAATTAACCCTATATCTTTTATATGCCTGACATTGGAAAATTCCACCTCATTAAATTCAATTTTTTCCCAATCTTAACAAGGTGCAATTCATTCAGCAATGCTCAAATAATCCAATAGAATAAGAAACACAACAATAAAGGCCAAATAGGCAACCATGTAAAATATAGGCCAGCTTTTTGGGAAGCTATTTATCTAGGTAAATGAAATTACCCAGGTAAGTGTTTCCCAAATAAATAAAACAATAACCGTTTTAGTCATAAAAATCCATTATTAAAAGGGGCAGTTTTGTTCCATCCAAATCTTGGCAATTTCTCCCAAGTGAGAAAGTTACTTATCAAGTGAGATGGAGTAAGTGATATACAGGGAAAATCAATTTTCCATGGACCATGTACAAATATGAAAAAAGAACATAGGTATCATCATCAATAGGAATCAAAACCCCATTGACCAACTTTTCCCTTTTTAAACCAATAAATTAAATTGTAAAAATGAGCACACACCAGGAAAAGATAACTCAATAGATCCAGTTTCCATTATTTGATTGGTTTCTAACCTTATAAGAGCAAGTAAGAGTATAAGTTGAGACTTTTGTTCTATTGTGTCTTCCACTTAGAATTCAAGATTAGTGTTATGAAGATAAAAATGTGGCTATTTCCCCTTTAATGGTGAATACAATGAGTTACAAATTGAGATTTTAATAGCCATTGCTTTTAACTAGTATTCTCTTAGATTGATAACATATTCTTTTTACCCCATGAATATTAGTTGTAAGGATGATCTATATTCTTTTAAAGAAGGTTAGATGATGCTTATTTATCTTTCTGTCATCATTATTGTTATACACATAATAAAGAATGAGTTAATGCTTATTTATCTTTCTATCATCATTATTATTATTACACATAATAATGGTTTATCTTTCTATCATCACAATAAAAAATGAGTTAATGCTTATTTACCAATAAAAAGTAAAATGACATAAATAATTACTAATATCACAACCTAATACACTTTTTTCTATACTATTCTCATGGGCTCACCTTTTTTTTTATCAAAATTGCATTTGATTTTGTTATTAGTGTGCATGCATGGGAATACGGATAGGTTGAGTTAGGAGGTGGGCAATGATTAAAGTATCAATATCAGGTATCATATTGGACAACTCATATATAGATACTGATAATGATACATTTTGGAAACACATGATATAGATAAAAAAAGATGGATATGCTAGGAAAATACACACAAATTTCATAAATACATTAATAACACTAAGTTTAAGATCAAATTGATCATAAAATAGTATATAAATACATAGAAACTGTAAATATTAAGGATATATATGAAGAAATATATTACAATTAATGTACCGGTATGGATAATTTTATTTATAGTGCATCAATCAAGAGTCCAAAACACTAAACATATGTACCTATTATATTTTAATTATTATATCAATTATTTTTATTTTACTATTTTAATTTTTTAACATTAAGAAAAAGTCAACTAAATATTAAGATTTCAAGTGTAAATTAAAATATCAATTAATAATTTATAAAAATATAATTTTAACTTAAAGTATATCAAATTTGTTAAAATTTCTAAGATACATATCATATACAAATTCATAGTTTTTAATTACTAAAATATTTATTCCATTATTAATATTTTTATTTCTATAAATTTTATGAAATAAATATATATTAGTGGATTTGACAGATTCAATTTAATATTCTATTCTTCAATACTTTGTATGTAATATTTTTTTTTGTAAATAATAAATATGTTGTTATTACTTATTAGTGTAAATTAAAATATTAGCTAATAACTTGTATAAGTATATAAACTTTTTAAGATTTATATCTTGTGAAAATTTATAAATTTTAAGTATTAAAATAATTATTCTATTATTAATATTCTATTTGTATAAATTTCTTGATATTAAAATAATCTTTTTTCATATAAATGTGGATTTTGTACATTATGTATTCTATTAGTTTATAAAATACTACTTTTAAATATTATTATTTTTTAGTTAGAGTTGTTAAATATAAATATGTGTTTTTTATTTAAATTGCATGTGAATACAAAAAGTTAATAAAATTCATTTTATTTCACTTTATATCACGAAATGAAACATGCCTTAGTGGTTTATGATTGATGGGATATGCTAGTATTCGTAACATATCTCATATTGTTAGTAACCGATACCGATACAATATGCCCCGTATCGGATTTATCGTATCAATATTTAAATCCTTAGAGATGGGTTAATTGTGAACTTCAAATGTACCCAAATTTTCAAAATGTGCCAATCTAGTACCTACCATTAAGGGTGGCAATTTTCCCCGACCTCGCCAAGGTACCCCCATCCTCAACCCCGTCGGGTCGGGGAGGCCAGGTACCCGTCGAGGATGGGGCTACCCCTGAATCCCCAATTGGGGACTGGGACGGGAAATGCAATCCCCGCCCTGACCCGTCCTCGGTTATATAATATAATTATATATATTATATATTATAATAATCATTATTCATTTTTTTAAAAGATTAAAACTTAAAAAAAGTAAAACACTTAAACAATAAAACACTCGATGACTCAATAGTAAAACCCTTAGACTTCGAGTCTTCGACAGAACCCTAGCTTCATCTTTCTTCGTCAGTTCGTCTTCGTCGCCGATTCGTCGACCGCCGATTGTCGTCACTGACTATCGCCACTAGTCCATCACCATTGGACATCGGAAAGAGGACAAAGATACTTGTGTCTCAATAGAGGATAGAGAAGAGATACTCGAAAAAGAGTTTTAGTTCTTTAATCTTCCTTCAACCTTCATCATCGTTGCCGACCGCCGTTGCTGTTGCCTCACCTTCGGATTCTCTCTCATCACCGACCTCAGCTCTCACAACAGTCCTCTCTCTCTCTCTCTCTCTCTCTCTCTCTCTCTTGCAGACTCTCATTCTCAATCTCTTAGAGACTCGGACTCTCGGTCTCTAGTTCATCGAGGATTCAGGTCTCCGATAGGGATGAATTCCCCACCGGGGTCGGGGATGGAGGGGGGATTCCTTTCCTCGCTGGGGATTAGGGATGAGGATGGGGTGTGATTTGGGGGTTGGGGTAAGGGATGGGGAATGTAATCCTTGCCCTAAACCCATCTTGTTGCCATTCCTACCTAGCATTAACCAACCATTAAACAGCATTTGATCCAAAGTGGCACTAGGCCCAAAGTACAGTATTGATCCAAGGGCAACGTGATGCAAAATTTGCAACTGACTTGTCCTCACTTCATATTAGAAAGAATTGATCCAGAGGCAAGGTGATGCAAAATTTGCAACTATTGTTATGGCTCAGTTTTGAAAGGAGTACAAATGTAAATACTTACAATGCAAATATATGCAAAATAATATAAAATATAAGGTTTTATACTCTACATATTTGTATTTGTACTCAAGGTAACCGAACTGACCAAATCGATTATGTCAATTATGGTTATGTGGTTTTATTTCAATTAGCAATTTTCATTAAGTTTATATCTAAAAAGGGTAAATATCATAATTTCATATAAATTGTATAAGATAATTTTGGTTTAAGACATTTTGTCAACCTATAAGCAATTTCCTATTTTACAATCATTTTTATCAATGTTATATTATCAAAAAATAAAGTTTTAAATTGTTATCAACATAATTAATTATAGATGTCAAATATCATCAAGTCTAATCAGGTTAACTTGGGGAATGTTTGGAAGCATGGCCGTTTTCTCTGAAAAAGCGGTGTTACACTGGATTTACGTAGGTGTTTCAACAAACACCTACATACATGATTGTTTGGTTCAAGTATTTTTTGAAAAAACGCTGAAAAACGGGCATGCCTTGTAAATTCGGACCCATCCGTTGCATACACCATTACACCATCCTGATTATCGAGATTAATAATTGGGGTTCGCGGTCCAAATTAAAACCAACCTATTTTACATTAGCCAACTTTGAAGCCAAAATGCAAAGGTTGCATCTAATTTATTCTCATTTAGAATGCAAAAATGACTGAAAGAAATTAAAATTATTTTCATTTTTACAAAATTCAACTGAAATAGAAATTCGTTTTCATTCTGCAGTTAACACTCTTTACAAAATCCTCGTGAATATCCTATTTATTCGCCATTTCTCGAATTCTCTAGGGGTATATTAGTCATTCGATATTTCAATAAATCTCTAACTCAGTCCGTCTGTTTAAATTCCCCTCCACGGCTCCACCTCTTTCTTGTGCATGTATGTTGTGTACTACGACAGCGACGAACTAAAAGTCACAAGCGCGCGCAATTTGTTCCAGTGTTCTCTTTATCGTCCTCTAAAATCTCTGGTTTTCATCTGTAAGAGAACCTGAACCTCTCCATCTCTCTCTCTCCCCCTCTCTCTCTCTCTCTCATATTTTGCTTTCCTTCTTCATTTCTGTAAATTATAATGGAGATTTGATGGCGAATCTCTCCATGTCATCGTTGTCCAAAGCAAACCAATCTTCTATTCTGTATCTACATTAATGGCCACTCTGATTTTATGTATCTTTCTGTAGCTGGGCGCTGGCAGAGAGAGAGAGAGAGAGAGAGAGAGAGAGAGAGAGGAAAAAACCCTTCAACCTACGGTGGAACTCTTCGTTGTCCATAGCTGTCTCTGCTTTAGTAATCTGGGACACTTTACGAGTCTAATTCTTCTTGCATGGACTTGAACCGTTTGAACTAGTTATTAGGGTTTGATCAAATGTCTTTCCAGAAGTAGTAAACAATTCTGGTTCTATACGAGCTAAACAAGTTTAGTGGTTCTGATGAGTTTCTCTTTGTTTGTCATTTGATTTCTCTTCTTCGAGCATTTCAAGTTCTTATGCGATTATGTTTCCATGCATCTGCTTCGTTTTCTTCTTGTCACAGACTACAGGTAATCTGAGATAGGTTGCCTACTTATGCCCATGGAACAAATGTCATCTACTTCCGGTGGATTGGGTGCCAAAGTAGTGAATCCTTATCCGTTCAAGAATATCTCGAACCAACATGTGGTAGCTCAGAGGAATGAAAACTTGCCTATCGCACAACCTCTTCCTCACTGGATTTACCGGCAACAACCATCTCATAATCAGACTAATTTTTCCCCTGAAAGTTCAACAGCATTCTGTGATATTCCTGTTAGAGATGTAGCAGCTGGTGCTCTTTCACCTGTTGGCAGCATACAAGTTGATTCTTCCTTTGATGCTTTGAAAGCCAGACAACTACCGCACATAGTCAACGGCAATGATCCTGAAGCCTCGAGTTCTGCAACAGTTCAACATAGAAAGATGGAAGGAGAAAATTATAATGTTCCAATGGTACACGGAATTCTTTTCTCTGTTTCAGTATTAGAGTTTTCCGGATAATTGTTCTATCAATCTAATTAAGAAATACTTGATTAAAGTGAAGGTTCTATTATGGTATCTTACCACAGGCAGTTCATTTGAGGCCACTCGGTGAAGGAGAAGTGGAGAACAAATTAATGGATGTAGAAAACCAGATTCTCTCCCAAGTATGGTTGTTTGCTTCATACCCTTGTCTTTTGTGTTGCATGCATCCTCTTTCAAGTGGATGTATTGTCTAGCTTCTTGTTTGACAACTATATTTTGGTTGTATAACATACTCATTCTTTCCACAGAATCATGCTTCAAGTAAAAAAGAGTCAAATGAAGATACATGCAATGTTTTTCAACCATACCCAGAAGTAACCATTGCAGTCCCAGGTTCACCTTCCAAATTGTGTGGCAGTGTATCAAGAAAGAGGGCCTCTTCTCGTAGTAATGTAACTGACCGTGTAAGCAAAGCTCCTTGCGTTCTCTGGTCTGCTGTCCACAATCATAAATGCCATTGGCAAAGTGTCTTCATTTCAAATAAAACTAGCATATTTATGTATAAATGCCATTAAATATTAGACTCTAACTAATTTCACAATTGACTTGAAAGTAAATTTTGCATATACATAACTAGCATCCTTTAAATTTCTTAACTGCCAACATTCTATTTTCAGCTCCGCAGAGAAAGGATTGGTCAAGGGTTCAAAGCATTGCGAGAATTGCTTCCGCATTTCAAAGAGGTGCATAGATGCATTGAAAGAGGGGGGTTTTCCTAAATCTGCTACTGTCCATATCATTATCTCTATCCCGATGTTTCCAGTTTAATATTACCCATCTAGTTGCATCATGAACTGCTGCCTTTTGGCAATAAAATAATAATTAAAAAATGAATAGCATGTTCAAAAGAATGAGATGGGTTAGGTCAGGGCTTCTTTTTGGTCAGTAACAACATTTTCTTTTGGTGCACCACTAAGAAATTTTAAGCAACTAAAATAGTACATTCTTGAAAATCACAATCTTGGACAGAGATCATGTGGGTTTACTCTAAAGCTATAGGGGAATCAATATGTATGTGCTGGGACCTTAGCAATGCTTTGGGAGCAGCAATTGATGTTGTCTTTGCGTTCGCGGCATGTTAAGGTGGAGGGAGACTTGCAGAATGCTATAGGGTGGATGAGAGATGGTGTTGAAAGGCTCTGGTTGATGTAGCACGATCTGGTCACTCCTAGCTGGAAGGGGCCTTGCTCCTAGCTGACAACGGACAATACCTGAGAAGGAGAAGATGAAGGATTCCCGGGGAGCTCGCCTGGCGGGAACACTCCGATGCTTAAGTTAGACCTTTGAGAGAGAAGCTTAGAGAGCAATGATGAGCTAAAAGTGGGGACGCGCACTACTCGATTACCAAAAATTCAAAATTCCCTTTTTCTTGGGGGTTGGAGCCCTTATATTTTAATGTGCTGCAAATCGGGTGTAACCGCCTCTGGCTCTCTACTACAGCCGTTATTCGTCAGACTGATTTGATTGGCGTAGGTATCCGTCGCAGGGTACGGTCTTGTCACTTGAGAGACATTATGCAGAGTTGGCGTGTACGCCGCCTGACGTGAGACGTGGGCACAGTCCTCTGGACTGGCAGGTGCTGCGTTGCCGGACAAGAGACGTGGAGCAGACTGAAAAGCACGGTCTTGTCGGATAAGATGTTACCCGAAGACTCTAGGTTACTCAATAGTGAGCTCCTTTGTAGCAAGCTCCCTTGTAACGAACTCCTTCATAGCGAGCTCCAATAGCGAGCTGCCTTGCAGCAAGCCGTTCTGTAGCGGGCTGTTTTGCCGGGGTTTCAGCGGGCTCATTACGCCGAGTTGTGGCCAAGCTGTCATGATGAGCTATCACTTACGTCAAGTCATATCCAAGTGTCCCTTAGTTAGGAGGTCGGGTCAAATCACCCTCCATCACTGGTATTTACTTAATCACATTAGAGAGGCCACATCTTTAGCAGCCAGAGTGAAATATCATTGATCTGGGTGCTTAGATCAGCCAACTTCCTAGATGATCCATTAGTGAGGAGTTGAGAGATTGGAGTTATACTGGGCCCTTACTCCTAGAGTAGTTTGTATAGGTTCCCGTGTTTTGTTTATTGCTTAATTCTGTTTTTGATGGTATCTTCTGTGCTGTTCAAGGAGGTTATATACTTATTTTATCTTTTCTGTTTTATCTATTGAACAAAACCAATAATAAATAACTAATCACTTTATGTGGTCAAGATCTGCAAAATTATCATGTATAAAATAGGGCATAACCTGTTTGTTATAACCATCTGAAGATTATCCTAATTGTGAACACCAAGTTGCAATAAAGACAAGATCATTGATATTAGACAGAAAAATTAGAAAGCAGAAACTACACTATTGTTTGAAGATGTAATTGGAAAAAAGTTTTTCCTAATCTGTTAAAATTTGACTTATTGACATATATATTTTGAAGTGGAGGACTAGGTTGATGGTAAATGATCTTTTCTTACTATAACTGAGAACCAACAATGAAAATATATCAGGCCACTGTATGAAATTCCTCATTCCAAAAGTTATGAAACTTGATTCTAGTTGTCACAAATCACAATTAAAATGGAATTGGAAATAATAAGTCTGAAATTTTGGTAATTTGGATTAAGATGGATTTTTATATTTGTATGTCCATGTATTGAACAAAGGAAATTATGATCAAGATAGCCAAGAATATGTTCAAAGTGCAAACCTAAAGGCCCCTGCCTTCATGAAGCAAACTGACAATATATGGACAATCCAAATGCAATTTGAATATCCATCCAATATTTGATGGAGCTGATCTTCTATATAACACCATTGTTACACAGTCTTGCGGATCCTTTTTTACACCGGAATAAAAAGAAATCCCATTCCGAGCTAGTCTTCACTAAATACCAGAAAAAACTGCATTACAGCTACAGGTGCATATTTCTTTTTCCTTTTTTAGGTATTTGAACTTTGAGGGCTAAGCCTAATTCCTTTCAGAGAGAACTTGATGCTTTTTGCCCTATTTGTCCAGCCACCTCTTTTCTCTGGGAGTTCTTTTTCTTCCTTTTTTTAGATGTCTTGGAGTTGTCCAACTTTGATGTAACATCTTTTGTGGTGGGCTCAAGAGGAGCTATTTTGTGGTCTCTATTTCTTTTTGTTCTTTTTTTTCCAGCTGTGTGGAAGGAGCATAATAGTAGAACTTTTGAAGTAAATAGGCCTTTAGTGTGTCTTTGTGGTGACTCTTATCTTTTCTTGATGATTGGGCTCTTGTTCTCAATGAATTAAAGGTGGTGGTGGGGGGGTATGGACCGTATGGTGTAATGTTTCTTCCTTGGGCCTTTTTGTGTATCATTACTCTCTCTCTCTATTTATATATTATATCACTTGTTAATAAAATTTTCAATTACCTCTATGCTATGCAAGTAAATATACATAGAAATCTGTATGTGCATCTGTCTATAACTTTGTTAATTCTTTTGATTGATACATAAACTTCATTATATATTCTTTTGAATTATGTTGTGTTGTATATTCATCTAAATGATCAGTCTCATTTTGGTTTTGTAGGGTAATAAAGCTTCTCTACTGGATAATGTTATTGACTATGTCAAGTATTTGCAGTTTCAGATTAAGGTTGGTCTTTGTTCTCCTAATTAGCACATGTATGTCGCTGAAGTGTTTTTATGATAAATGAATACTCAGGAACATTGTTCTGAAACTCAGAAACAGATGGTTGAACCTTCTCTACCATTGCCCAATCCCTAAACTGGTCCAGGTAAACCCATGAACCAGGGAGCTTGAAAACCAAGAATATGATTGACCATTATAACTAGCCATCAAAATCAGCTGGCCGAACTAGTTTTCAGGCACAACCTACTATGTTTGACTTTTTCTGGTGCTTTATAATGTTTTTTCTTCTTTTATTTCTTAATATATAAGATATAGACACACTTTTTCTGTTGCTTTCTTTTCATATTGTTTTCTTTTCTTATTTTCCATATTTTTTGTTGCTTTCTTTGTAATTTTTCTTTTCAAATAGTTTTATTTAGGATCAGATAGGTCAGTGGTTCAGCCACTGGCCAAACAGCTAATGTGAAGGTCCAGTTACTTTGTGGGTTCACTGATTCTTTGGGTTTCAGAACACTGCCTGGAGCTGGTAAATTGGTAATGCTTTTTTTTTTCATTTTATTTTCTTATTTATTAGAAGTATAGGTTGATTGCGATGTTGGTTCTTTAATATCTTTTGTTTTGTTTGTGGTTATTAATTAGACGGGTTTATTTCTTGTTGCTGTTTTGGATAGGTAACTGTTCTCTCTTCTCCACATCCACAGCCTATTTCTTTTCTCAGATCTGACTGCTCCAGCCTTTCTTCCTTCTTATATGCTTAAAATTGAAACTGACACACCTTTCCTTTCTTTGTTTTCTTCAAGAGCTAACAAGGGGAATGCCATCAAAAGATAGGGGTAACAAAAGAAGTACCAAAAGAAATGGGGATTATTAAAACATGGGAAATTGCTGACATCACTTTTATTCTTCTCCTATGAAGAAATCACCAAACCACAAAAGATTCCATGTGCTTGAGTATTTCAGTCATCTTGAAATGCAAACATCTGTTCTTTCTGAGCAGTACCATTTCACATAGTCTCGTGAAGGTTAAGCACTAGGCGTTCTGCAAATTCTTAAGAAAGTGAATTAACCACTTAACCAAGTGAGCGGAAAAGTTGTTCCATTTTGATAATGCTTAATGCAGTTTTGGAAATCCTATGCCATGAAACTTATCTAAACACATTTGATTTCCCACAATAATATAAATTAAAACAATATTCAGAATATTCTTTTCTTTCTGAGAAGGAACAAGGATGGTTATGGTCAACTTAGTACCCTTGACTCTAACTTTCAGGTTGCAAGATATCATTCTATGCAAATGATAAGACCATCTTAGTTTACTTTCCATCATTTTATCATCTATTTGAAAATTTTGATTGTGATCTAGTCCATCCCTAACATTACAGAAACAGAAACAAGTATCAACTTTCCCTGCAACTAAAAGAAACAAATTATGAAAATATTTATCTTTTCCCAATACAAATTTTGTACATTCTGTAATGCTTTGCTTGCATTTGTTTGTTAATGGTAGTGTAGTACTGCAATGAATTCTATATGAGCTTAATTTTACAGGTCTTAAGTCAAAGCAAACTGGGTGGTGAGGCAATTAATGCTCCTCTTGTTCATCTCGAGGTAAAATTCATTTGACCTTTCATTCTTTCTGGGAATAGTAGTCTTCGCTTTGAAGCTGTAAACATACCTGGAAGTTTTCATAATGTTGGTGCATTTTGAGTAATTTTTCTTGTTTATTGGAAATCTGGAGGCATTATATGGAAGGGATGATGATTCTAATTATGCCTTGCCTGGCCTTTTATTCTCTATACTTTGTGCTCATAATGATCAAGTGTGGGCTTAAATCTATTTATCAGAGGATTCTGATTCCAGAACATTGTTTCCAGTTAGGGCTTTAGATCTTACATGATTGTTCTTTTGTATGTAGAAGATTCTTTTTATTGCTGATGAGTACAAAGATAGAGAGAGTCTTCTTAATTGGTTGATCTTACTAAAACTAAATCTAGAACACAGATGATATGATGTGATCTCGCTCATCTCTTTGGCATTTTTTTACCATGATTTTCACTGTTGCATTGCATATTCCTGACAGTTTTAAGTAATCATTCATCCAGCTTTTACCACTGCTTCCTCCACATTTAACTTTTTAAGTAATGAAGATGTCAAACTTAGTATAGTGCAAAGTATTAAAAAGAAAAAAAGAAAAAAAGAAAAAAACCTTAGCATAGTTTAAGTAAATCATGGGTGGTGACTGTCTTTATTATCTGAATTAGGCAACTGAACATTTTTTTTTGTGATACATTGCAGGGTTACGGCCATTACCTGCTTAATCAACAGATGCTGAAGGAACCCCTTGAAGAGATAATGGGACGGTTGATGGAGGTGGACATGGGAAAAGTGACCCAGCTGTTGCAAAGCAAAGGCCTGGCTGTGATTGAAGATAGTTTGGCAGAAAAGCTCTTCCAAGCTGGGTAAGAAGGGAAGTTGGTAGACCTGTCTCTATTTTCAGCATCATGCTATTTTATGTTTCTCTGAGAGAATATATTTCCTTGGTCATTCCAAAATTAAAACTGGGCACATCTGTTTGTTTAAACAAGCCAACTCCAAACCCTATGATAAGGATAATGGAAACTTGGGCGATGGGCAGTTGATGCCATTTTGGGTTTTAGCCATTGGAAAGATGAACATTTTTGGTCTTAAAAAAATGTAGGCTTGTTAATAAATCATGTAACAGAACAGGTTACATTGCACCTTTTTTTTTCATGGTCACGGTAGGATGTTAAATTGCTAACACCACGCCTCGTTTTTTTATAACTTTTTAAAGTTTTTTTAAATGTTGGATGACGTGGCTTTACCAAGTCTACAACCGAGTAGGAGCCAAACATTGTCCAAAATATTTGGTTGTTTGGTGCTTCTTGTACGCATCCAATTTTTAATCCAATTGGTTCCCCCCCCCCCCCCCCCCCCCCCCAAAAAAAAAAAAAATCCAATTGAGTTTGCGGCTTGCGTGCTATAGTGGAGATTGTCAATGCTAGACAACAAAGGAACAAAAAAAATTAACATAGCCCACCTTAGAAACTTACTGGTTTTAAGAGGTTAGTGAAAGGGTGGTATTTAGATGCAAGAATTAATCGGCAGGAGTTATTGTTGGCAAATGTATATCGGTTTTTTTGCTTGTGAAGTGTGAGGAGCGTTTTTTTTTTCCCTGATAGGAGTAAAGCTTTAGGGGTCGTTCTTTTTTAATTTTTTCACTTCGGAACTTTATTTTCTGAAGTGTCTCTGTGTCTCAGTGTGGAACCCAGGATGTGGCCTCTGACATCACACCTCGATATGTATTCAGAATTCGGACTTTCAGAGAACTCTTTTTGTCTAATGACAGAGATGGAAGATTATACTCCATTAATCACATAAGAGTGACGGGAAACAGCCTCCGTATGCCTAGGGGCAAGGTTCAAAATTTTGTTACGTGCCGGCTGGCCTGACGCACTGATATGTAGAGGTATAAATCAGGCTGTGGACTGGGTCATGCTTCCCTCCCCTGAGATACTTTGGGGGCTTGGCCTAACTCAGCCTACGGCTCAAGCCTGTGTAGGCCTATGCCAGGTGGGCTATGGGCTGTGTAGTGGGTCTGGCTTACGTCAAGTTAGGCTACAAGCCAGGCCTTGGGCCCGTGTCAAATTGGGCCAATTTTTTTATTTATTTTTATTTTTTTACATTTTGATTTTTTTTGCTAAAATGCTTCACTTTCTTAATTCAATAATTTCTTTGAGCTTTGGGAATAAATTGGAAAAATAAAAAAATCTAACAAAGAAATTAAAAAAATATTTAAATACTTAATAAAATACAAAATGGATAACAAATTAAAAAAAATTAGGAGTTTTATTTCTTGAATTAGAACAATACAATGGTCAATGGACAACTGATGAATGAAATATAGAAAATGGAATAAAATATAAAAAATATAATATAATTATAAATTAATAATAAAAAATTACATTGTTGAAAAATAACAACTAATATAAATAAAATTGAAAAAAAATTACAATAATTGAAATAATGAAATATTGAGTATACAAAAGAATAAAAAATATTGACTTCATCATTTTTCTTTGAATTCCACCTCCATGCATTTTCATCTAATCATCTCCTTGATTGTCATCATCTGCTTTAGGTGAAACATCAGGTGTAATGCCATGCCCTCCTTTATCTTATAATTTATTCTCAACATCCAATTAATCTTTAAGTCAGATGCACATCTCCAAAATTTCATCATTCATACAGTTTATCTTGTCGTCCAACACCCTAGTGCCTACACTAAAACAATACTTTGATGGAATTGTAAACACCGAAAGGGTTAGTAGATTGCGTGCTATGGTGACAATGACTGGATAGTTTTTTTCATGTCCTCTCCACTATGCTAAAATATCAAAATTATCCCATCTCTTGTTGTCGTAGGAATCATTTAGAGTAAAAATGCTTGCTTGTTAATAAAAATTAAGTTTAGTAAATGAACTTGGTGATGAACTAGTAGTAGATTTCTGCATCTTATGTACTGGATACTGAATTTTGTCTAATCCAATATTGGAAGCTGTTTCAGAAGTAAAACTTGCACCTATACAAGATTTTTTATGCCCACCCACTTGAGATTCATATAAATTGTACATTTCGAATAATAAATCATAACTTCTTCAATTTTATTTCTAATTTCAATATTCATACTTTCACAATATGATTCCAGTAAAATTTCTAAACCTATCTTTCCTAATCCTAGGATCTAATGTTATAGCTAAGCAATAAAGGGGAGAAATTTTCTCCCAATATTTTTTTAAACTTATTTTCTATTATTTCAATAATACTTTGAAATAGTGGATTTTTCGATATTTTGGAAAACATTCACTAAATAATTGGTTAACTAAAATAATAAATTATAACTTCAATTTTATTTCCAAGTTCAATATTCATATTTTCACAATATGATTCAAGTAAAATTTTTAAACCATCTTTCATAATCCTATGATCTAATATTATAGCTAAGCAATAAAGGGGAGAAATTATCTCCCAATGTTTTTTTTTTAATTTATTTCCCATTATTTCAATAATATTTTGAAATAGTAGAATTTTCCTATATTTTGGAAAACATTCACCAATTATAAATAACTGATTAACTAAAAGACAACTACTTGAGTAATAAAACACATGAAAATTAATTAGTTGCATCATAAAAAATTTGTACTAAATCTTTTATGCAAATCGCCATTTACCTATCTTCCTCAAGTATAGAATCATGTAGCATTTTTGCATTATAAAAATCACTAAGAATTTGTTTTTAAGCAATACAACTTTCAAACATAAAATATGTTGAACATCTAATGCACAATGTTTATATTTTAAACCATAATTTTGATATAAATATTTAAATTCTTATTTTCTAGCTCTAGAACTTTTAATATATATTATACAATTTCTAATTTTAGAAATATAATGAGAAGTAATATTTAAAACATTTTAGATACATAAATTTAAAATGTGACATGCACATCTAATATGAAATAATTTACCATCTAAAAATGGTTTTACATGAGATTTTAAAATATTTATTGTTGAATCATTATTACTAGTAAAACTTGCAACAATAATTAGGCCAGTATGTGGCCATTCAAGCTTAGTGAAACTTAAAATTCTTTTAAAGCCATTTTTCATCAATAAAATGACTATTAACACAAATATAACTTATGTTAAACCTAGATGTTCAAATATCAAAAGTAATTGCAATTTTAGAATTAAAAATTGATAACATAGAAATTAATTTTTGTTTATATGAATAAAAAATTTTTAAATCATCTGTTCTAATAGTATTTCTAGAAACCTTTTTAAATTATGAATTTAGAGATTTATGTAAAAATTGTTCAAGTTTAGTATCTTTAGCTAAAAAAAATGGATGTCTACCCAAGTGAACAATACCGCTACTACTACTATAACTAAAGCCACTCTTACATTTTTAACAAACTACTCTCTTTCTCTTCCACTCAATCTCTTCTATTTTAAATATCGTCTAAACCAGGTTAATCACCTAGTGTTCTTTTTCTTTCCCCTACATCTAATAGCAATACTAGGGGTGGAAATGTTAGCAATATCAACAACATCCATATCGATGCTAACACTATCATATTGCAATTGAACATTAACATAGTTGACATTGACTACGTTGGGGAATTCAGTTACGAGAGCGAGAGGAGCCAACCATTTTTTTTAATTATAAAAAATAAAAATTAATTTAATTACACTTACTCGGATTGTTGAATTGGAATTTCAACTTGATTTCAACGGTTGAAACCTCCAAGTCTCCCAAATTACTAACTTGAGATACCCAAGCAAGCATTCTTCTTGTTGAAACTTGCATTAAGTTGAAAATTGGATAGTAGAGAGAGTATGAGAGTATATGTGAGAGTATGATGTATGAGAAGAGATTGAGAATTGACGTGATGAGAATGATGAAGGATAAAGTTATTTATAGGAATTGAAAATAATTTAATTCTCCAAAATACCCTAAATACTAGCTATTTTTAGTTATTAGGAGGGGTATTTTGGTCATTATAAAACCATTTATCACTTTACCTAAATACCCCTTAAACTAACTGTTATATAATTGTTAAAAGGGGGCATTATTGTCATTTTATCTCCCCCAAAGCCAAAATACATAAATACGCCATACATAATTGTTTATAGCCGTTGGGGGGCGGGGGGTCTCCAATAGCTAGTTCTTCAGACGGGCCGAGTGCAGTCTGTTGCAGACCTATGAGCCAAGCCGTGTTGGCCCAACTTGCCAACCTGAAACCTTAAGCCTAACACGACCCATCAACCCATACAATCATGCTAGGCTAGGCTGGCTCAAAATTGTGTCGGGCCACGAGCGGCACAATCCAATTTACACCTCTACCGATACACAAAATGTAAGGAATTTCGAGGTATAACCTGTTTCAAGGGATAACTAGGCATTTAATTGATCACCTGAACATATTTTGAAAAAAAAAAAAACTAAAAAAAATGTGTAGATACAAAATTTGATACACCAAATTTGGCGTATGGGACATATCGAAACTTTGAACCTTGTTCTAGTGTACACTAGGGTTGTTCACGGGTCGGGTTTGGTCGGTTTACTGTGATTTTTCCAACCGACCTAACCTAATCGGGTTACCTAACATAGAAACCGAAATTGACCCAATGTTGAGCAAAACCGACTTGGTCGGTTTGAGTCGGGTTGGGTCGGCTTCGGTTCTAAATTCATTCCTGTGATAAAATCTTGCTAATTTAAAAAAACAGTCATAAATTGAACATCATTTCAGCCATCTCCTATGATAAAATTTAAATGAAAAGTTAATCACAAAAGTTGTAATCACTATTCACTAATCCAAAGTTTCTTGCAATCATTCAAAAACTAGGTGGCCTAATGGGCTTTGGAACTTCATGTTTGAACTAGGAACTAAGTCAGTTCGGTTCGTGTCGGTTTCGGTTTTCTTGTGTGAAAATCGAAATCGACCCGAATCATCGATTTGGGAATTTACACAACCCAAAACCGACTCGTGCTGATGAAAACCCAACTAACTCGGGTTGAGTCGGTTCGGGTTGGTTGATTTGATCGGGTTGAGCCTTCTTATGAACAGCCATAATTGTCCTATGTGTCGTGTTGCTTGGAATACGGTCTGAATGGTCTGTAAAATGATTAATAATGAGAGCACCATTGTTACTTGTAAAATGGCTAGTTTCTTTATAGAGAAATTACAAATGTGAAAGATGGAACCATGGAATTACATTGTTTAAGAATGCATAGTAAAAACTGCTGCAAAGGAATGTTGAGGACAAAAAACAAGCATGTTTTTTTTTTTTTTCCTTTTTTTTCCAATTATGACTCACATGTAAACAAATTCAGATGGGATATAAGGAACTAAGGGAAGAATGTACAAAGCGTAGGGGCTTCACTTGTTATGATTGTCTGCAGGGGTGTCTATCTTGATTATGAGAGGTTGGTGAAGATCCAATTGTGGAGCAGCCACACTAGGCAGCTGTGGCGAGCTTAAGACACCCTCTATCTCCACGTTTTCAGCAAGTGCTTTGTCCAAAGATGCCTTGGCAACTTTTGTTACAGCCACCATCATACCCACTGCATAAAAAAAACAAGAAAAATAAAATCAGAGAATACTTGATAATACAACCCAGATAGAAGGACCAACATTGGGAAATGGTTCTAGAGCCACAAACGTGCAATATAATAGGTCAATTTGGTCTGAATTTTTAAACGCATGCAAAAGTTCAAGGATCATCTTGTTCAGTTTCTCTTTTTCTACGGCTGAGTTAACTAAGGTTTCAGAAAATGACAAGCATACCTTGAGTTTTTAAGGTGGACTTAATTATACCTTGTGAGTTGATCCCACTGGACTAAAACATACTCTCCATTGAGGAAACATTAACATGTGACGTTAAGTGATCTCTTTAGTATTCCCAAAACCCAATTATGCCCTTTGAAATGCTTCTAAATTCAACCTGGGCATCTCTCTGTCTGCCTGGTCCGGTTGGGATTCTTCATACAAGATAACATACCAACACCTGATGCCAACTGTTAGAATGTTAGAATGAAGTCTCTTTGTACGAGTGTTCGGCTGATAAGAGTTCTTATTAGCCCATACTTAAGTTTAAGTTATCATGTAACTGGGCCTGTGTTAATGGGCCTAAGCCTGTTTAATGTTTCAAGTTAACTGGGTGTCCCATCACTAATCAGGGGCATTCCAGTAATTACTTGTATCATTGTACTACATTCAAATATGAATAATATAGCATGGTCGACTGGCTAGTACAGTTCGACATTCACAACATATCAGTGGTGTTCTCCTCTCCTCTACTTCGAGTACAACTCTCAAGCTCACATGGTATCAGAGCACTAGCTTTTCTTTGGTTTCAGCAGGCGCACTAGCTTCTACTCTCTCTTCTCTTGCTGTTCTTTCCATCTTCTTCCTTCTTCTTTTCTGGGTTGCTGAAAAAACTAGGGTTGTAAGAGAACAAAGCAGATCCAAACCTAGGGTTTCCCTTGGTTGTAGGGCTCAAGGGAGGTAAGGCCCAGAAGCGGATGTCCTACTAGGTTCTTTTTTCAGCAAATAGTAGCTATTTGGCTACTCAGAGAGGTCTGTATAGGACAGACCTAGTTGAAGACTGATTTCAGTAGTCCTAGCCCTAGCCGAAAGGGGGAGAGCTTCTCCACAACTGCAGCTTCGAAGCCCCAGCAAAACCAGCATAGCACAGTGGTAAACAGCTCCAAGTTCAGGTTGGTTATCAGTCTGGAACCTCTCTCCACTGCTGTACCCGAATTGCTTCAGCTCAAGTGAAGATTACCTAGGGAGCTGCCTGCTCCAGATTGTCCAACACTGTACCCGAACTACTCTAAGACTGAAGTCAGCATGTCCTCACTATCCGGAGAAGTTTCCTCAAGAGATAACAGACCTGCCGCAAGGTTCTCTAACCTAGAAAACCCTAATCTGCACAGTTTATAGATTACAAACGTGTTGCTGGATGAATATAACTTCAGAGAGTGGTCTGTCTCAGCAAGACTGTTCATTACTTCTCGTGATCTCACCGGCTATCTGGATGGAGACAAGAAAGAACCTGAAGTTGGTAGTCCTGAGCATGTCGTGTGGCGCAAGGAGAATGCCACAGTCATGTCTTGGTTGCTGGCCTCCATGACTCCTCGGGTGGCTAGAACTGTTCATCATTTCCCCACAGCTGTGAAGATTTGGGAGAAAGTATCCAAGACCTACGGCCAGAAAAAGAACAATGCTAGAATCTACAGATTGAACCAAGATATTGCAGCTCTAAGGCAAGGAGACGTGTCCGTGGCAACATATTTAGCAACCTTGGAAGGCCTTTGGGAAGAGCTTGATCATCACTTGATATTGGATTGGGAAAATGCCAGGGACAAGGAGAGCCATGATAAGCAAATTGAAGAGAGCAGAGCCTTCAGGTTTCTGGCTGGCCTAGACGCAGTATATGAGGGTATAAGGTCACAAATTCTAGGGAGAGATGAATTACCGGAGCATCACCATGTCTATTACCTGGTGAGGAATGAAGAAGTCAGGAGAAGGGAGATGCAAGTTGACTACCAGACACAATCAACTGAACTATTTGGAGAACATTCAGCCTTAGTCTCCACTAAGGGAAATAGATATCCAGACAAGAAGTCCCTCAAGTGTACCCATTGTGGTGGTGAGAAACACACAAAGGAGAAATGTTGGGTCTTGTGTCCTCATCTGAAGCCAGCTGCTTTGAGAAAGGACAAAAGGCAACATAAGGGTCACACAGCAAGTGGGAATCTTGCCACCAACAACAGTAGTGACAACTCACAGAGTACTCCGACAGTGTCCTCTTCCTCCACAGGGCAGGCCGCTGACTCCTCTAGACCAAGTACTTTGGGCTTCACAGCTAGTGAAGTAGAGGTTCTCAACCGGGCATTAGCCCGTCTGAAGAACAATTCTTTAGCTTCCACCTCTCTTGCCAAATCAGGTACAGTCTCTGCATTTAGTGCAACTAGTTCCATTACCTCTTGGGTGATTGATTCTGGAGCCACTGACCATATGACACATATGTCCTTATTCTCTTCATATCATTTGTTGTCTAGCCAAGATAAGATGAGAGTGGCTGATGGGTCTCTCTCCACCATCTCTGGAAAGGGGGTGGTTGACCTAAGCAAGGATCTCTCTCTTAAATTAGTCCTACATGTTCCTAGTCTTACCTCAAATTTTTTGTCTGTTTCAAAGCTTACAAAAAAATTTGAACTGCAGTATAACTTTTTTTCCTTCTCATTGTGTCTTCCAGGATAGATTGACGAGGAGAACGATTAGGAGTGGTCATGAGTATGAGGGCCTCTACTATTTTGATGCAGACATCGGCTCGGCCCTACAAGCTTCTGCTACTACTAGTCCGGAAAGTGTGGAGTCAATAACTAGGCTGCACCTGTGGCATGCTAGGCTAGGTCATGTGTCTTTCTCTTCTTCAGCAATGTTGTTTCCCGAATTGTTTAAGGGAATTCCAAGTCAAAGTTTAATTTGTGATGTGTGTCAAATGTCAAAACAATGTAGAACAGTGTATCCAATTTCTAGTAATGAAATTTGAGCTCCTTTTGATTTGGTTCATTATGATGTTTGGGGACCTTCACCCATTGTTTCCATTGATGGCTTCCATTATCAGTTTTATTGACCATTATTCTCGGTGCACTTGGATTTATCTATTAAAAGGACGTGATGAAGTACCACGGATAACTATGGTTTTTTGCAAGATGATTGAAACACAATTTGATAAGAAGATTAAGCAATTCAGGTCAGACAATGCAACTGAATACTTTGAAAGATCCCTGAACTCATTCATGGAAGATGCAGGCACGTTACACCAATCATCCTGTGCTAACACCCCTAAGCAAAATGGGGTTGCTGACAAGAACAAGCACCTATTGGAGATAACTTGAGCCCTACTATTCCAACACAAAGTGCCCAAGCAATATTGGTCTCAAGCTATACTCACTGCATCATACCTGATAGATCGGATGCCATCTAAGGTATTGGGTATGAAGGTTCCTTTCTCTGTTTTGCATCCCACTCTTCCAGAATTTCCTCTTCCCCCACAGGTTTTTGGCTGTACATGCTTCATACATGTGAAGGATCCAAAGAAAACCAAGCTGAATTCCAAGGCTACGAAGGGAATATTTTTGGGGTACTCTCCTACACAAAAGGGGTACAAGTGTTATGATCTTGTCTCCAAGAAAAAGTATGTCACCAGAGATGTAGTCTTTTTTGAGTCTCAACCCTATTTCCAGTCTTAGAATCCTCTTCAGAGGGAGACTAGTGGGTTGGAAGAGGATTCTCATTCTCCCTTCTTTTTTGTTCCTCTTTCATCACCTTCCATTACTCCTAGCTGTGACATTCTGGGTTAATCTAGTGAGGCTCCCACTGTGCCAGTTACTTCTCCTGATACAACAGATGCTCCTGAGGGTTCCGGTAGTCAAGAGAAAGAGATACATACAACAGAAGGAAGAAGGGTCCTCAACCTCATGATTGCAACAAGTTGAACTCAGATCAATCTGTCTCTGCAATCCAAGGTAATTCTGACTCACTCACTTCGGATTTGGATCTTCCTATTGCTCTCCGTAAGCCTATTCGTTCTTGTACCACCCGGCATCCCATAGCTGATTTTGTTTCTTACTCACACTTATCTCCTGCTTATCACTCCTTTGTATCTGCTCTTTCCTCTGTATGTGTCCCTTCCAGGCACTCAGAGGCGGCATCTGATCCAAGGTGGAAAGAAGCCATGAATAAAGAGATGAAAGCCCTAATGAAAGCAAGAATGTGGGAATTGGTAGACCTGCCAGAGGGGAAAGGCACTGTTGGGTGCAAGTGGGTATTCACAGTAAAGCACAGGGAAGATGGGTCAATTGAGAGGTACAAGGCCAGACTTGTGGCAAAAGGATTTACACAAAAGGAGGGAATTGACTACAAAGAAACCTTTGCCCCAGTAGCAAAGCTCAACACAATCCGGGTTCTACTGTCACTAGCAGCAAATTTCTCTTGGGATCTCCACTAGCTGGATGTGAAAAATGCCTTCCTAAATGGTGATCTTCATGAAGAGGTATTCATGGAACCCCCACCAGGCTATGATGTTGGAAAGAAGGTGTGTAAACTAAGGAAAGCATTATATGGTTTGAAGTAGTCTCATTGGGCATGGTTTGAGAGACTTTGTATGGCCATGAAGAAAGTGGGATACACTCAGAACAGTGCAGATCATACATTGTTTACAAGGAGACGGGATGACAAACTTACGACACTCATTGTTTATGTGGATGATATGGTGATTACCGAAAATGATGTGGAAGAGATGAAGAGGCTAAAGGAGTTGCTAGATCAAGAGAAGGAATCTATATATGTCAGCGGAAATATGTGCTAGATCTCCTAGAGGAAACAGGCATGATGGGGTGCAGGCCAGCAGACACTCCAATAGAACCGAACCATGGACTACAAGAATCAATGGGTGAGGAATACTGTGATAAAGAGAGGTACCAAAAATTGGTACGAAAGCTGATATACTTATCCCTTACTCGGCCAAACATTGCCTATGCAGTGCATGTTGTCAGTCAATTTATGCACTCACCAAAGATCCCTCATATGAGAGCAGTGGAAAGAATTCTTAGGTACTTGAAGACTTGCCTAGGGAAATGAATTCTATTCAGGAAAAACAGCAAACTTGAAATTGAAGCCTACACTGATGCAGATTGGGTTGGGTCTGTTGGAGACAGAAAATCAACCTCAGGTTACTGTACATTCTTGGGAGGAAACCTGGTCACATGGCGTAGTAAGAAGCAGAATGTTGTGGCTAGATCAAGTGCAGAAGCAGAATACCGAGCTATGGCACACGGGGTTGCTGAACTCTTATGGCTCAGAACTCTTCTTAATGAGCTTGGTATTAAGGCTGAGGGTCCTCTCAGGCTGTATTGTAATAATAAAGCTGCTATCAACATTACCAACAATCCTGTACAACATGACAGGACAAAACATATTGAAATTGATCGACACTTTGTCAGAGAGAGAATTGTCTTGGGAGAGCTCTGTGTGCCTTATACTCCATCAGAGATACAAATTGCAAATGTATCGACTAAAAGGCTGGCAGCAACAAAGTTCAGGGACATACTTGGCAAGCTAAACATGATTGATATCCATGCTTAGCTTGAGGGGGAGTGTTAGAATGTTAGAATGAAGTCTCTTTGTATGAGTGTTTGGCTGATAAGAGTTCTTATTAGCCCATACTTAAGTTTAAGTTATCCTGTAACTGGGCCTGTGTTAATGGGCCTAGGCCTGTTTAATGTTTTAAGTTAACTGGGTGTCCCATCACTAATCAGGGGCATTCTAGTAATTACTTGTATCATTGTACTACATTCAAATATAAATAATAGTATGGTCGACTGGCTAGTACAGTTCGACATTCACAGCATATCAGTGGTGTTCTTCTCCTCTCCTCTACTTTGAGTACAACTCTCAAGCTCACACCAACATTGCGAGTGCAATTGCATATTTACTTTGCTCTGTCAAATCACATGAACTTCATTTAAAGCTGCAGAATATAAACCAAATACTAACAATAGTGTTTCTACCACTGGGTTCTAACCCTAGAACAATAAATCCTATACGGATCCATGACCATGCCAACAATATCAAGGTAGGTAATTAGAATTATGAGAGTAGAAGCAGGAAACATCAATAGAGGATGCTAAGGCTGCATTCAACATTTCTTATTTTAACGACGTATCTCCTTTTTGAAGTTAAAAGCTCTGCTCATAGGGGGCATTTTAACTGCAAAAAGGAGGTAAGTCCTTAAAATAAGGAATGCCAAATGCAGCCTAAGAGAAGTACCTAAAAGAAGCAATAGAAGAGGAGCACGGAAACCTGAATTCTTTTGACTGTTTCCCCGCTGATAGAAAGGGTTGTTCACTGTACTCTTGCTGCCAATCGGCACGGGTTGTTATTCCAAAGAACCCTTGCTTTCTTTTGTTTTGGTCTTCATTTGCAATTAATTTCTCTAAAATATGTGAAAAAAATTGAATTTCCACACTAAAGGTAGACTTGGTTGACGGTGGGTTTCATCTGATGACTTTTTTTTATCAATAACCAGAATATTTCATTAACTAATGAAGATACAAGAAAACATCCCAGAGAGAGAGAGAGAAACTCTCTTGGCTCTCTCCAAGATGACGCAAAGGTACAGAAATTACAGAACAGCCCAAAAGTGTTGATCCCTTCCCATCCCTTGCTTTGCCAAAACATCAGCAAAGGCATTTGCACTCCTTTTAACCCACTGCAACTTGATCTCTATATCCTGAGTTAAAAGCTTAAACTTCCTCCTCTCATTGACAAGTTTCCACCATACAATCTCATCTTTTTGCAGCCAGCTAACTACCACCTTTGAATCCCCTTCTATGATCAACTTATATTCAGCTCCTTGGCTTTTTGGATCCCTTCCATCACAGCCAGTATTTCTGCCCTCAAGGAGTCTCCCACACCTATTGGTCCCAAGTAAAGGGCAATAACTCCTTCATCCTTGTTCCAAAAAACACCTCCAATACCTCAAGGACTCAGATTCCCTTCACTACTACCATTGAAATTCAGTTTAAAAAACCCACTAGGAGTTGGGACACAAACAGGCCTTATAACAGCTCTTGGAAGAGAAGAATCAGCTACCTCCTTCCACTTTCTAAGCAAGTCATTTGTGGGAATGTCATCAAAGCTTCTCAAGGATTTAACCCAATGGATTACTCTGACAGTGATGGCTTCTATGATTGCTTCTCTGCTCCTTGTCTGAAAAAAATTCTTTGATTCCTTTCTTCCCATATTGTCCAGCATATTGCCGCTCTTGTACACCACCAAAGGGTTTCCCATCCTCTTTCTCTAGTTAACGAAGGAAGAATCAAACAATCCTTGAACATTTGGTGGGGGATTCCACCTGCACCCAAACAAAAAGAAAAACCATTCCCAAATATGAAGAGCAAAAGGGCAGGAAATTATTAAGTGGTAGCTAATCTCATCGATAGCCTTGCAAAGGATGAACCAATTTGGGGAGAGGCACTAGTTTTGTCTCTTTCTTTGAAGAAGATCACAAGTAGCAATTCTACCCAAGAAAACTTCCCAACAGAAACCACTTACCCTAGGAGGAATAGGCTTGTTCTTGACCTCCTTCACCAAAAAGGCCACCATTGAATTATCAGAAGGTTGGGTCAAAGCCGAAAAGAATGAAGCACAAGAAAAGGAACCAAAAGAATCAATAGACCAAATCCTACAATCCAACTCTAAAGGGTTCAAGAATACTCCATCCAAATAGTGAAGTAAAACTAAAACACTACTCAATTCAGCCTCCCTGAGATTCCTTCTAAATCCCAGATTCCAGGTATAGCCTGAAATTGAGCTAAAAGGTAACAAAAAGGAAGACAAAAGCTCATCCTTAAAGATAGAAAGTCTAAAAAGAGAGGGAAATTGTTCCTTCAACAGGAGGTCACCCAATCACACATGTTCCCAGAATTTGACAAGATTACCCAAGCACAGGTTGTATCTGACAAACAAAAGGAAAACTGGAAGAATTTCATAGATTGATTTCTATGGTGAAGCTCTTGTTGCCCTGTTCCACAATCCAGCATCCCATCCATTAGCTACAAGCCCATGAAGGCTAATAATCACCTTTGCCCACAATTTGTCCTTTTCAGCTAGCAGTTTCCATAACCATTTCCCTAAAAGAGCCATGTTTCTCTTCTGGATATTTCCAATACCAAGACCACCAAATTTCTTTCTCTTACTCACCACCTCCCAATTCTACTCACCTTCTGGAATTTTAAAAAAGGATAGGTAGTACACAAGCAAGTTAGCCAAAGTAAACCTAATCAATGTAATCCTCCCCCCCCCCCAAAAAAAAAAAAAAAGACAAATAGTGTTTCTTCCAAGATGCTAGACTTTTAGTAAACCTTTCCATCACTGAGTTCCAAAAATTAGCACATCTTGGATTATCACCCAAAGGAAGCCCCAAATAGATCAAAGGCTATTGTGCCACCCCACAACCTAAGATTTCAGCAATATCAACTGTCTCCCTCTGATCCATGCTAATCCCTGCAATGCAACTTCTATCAAGATTCACCTTTAAGTTTGACAATCTCTCAAATAATTGAATCACCAGTTTCAAATTCTGTGTCCACCTTCTATCTCCCCCTTCACAGAACAAGATAATATCATTAGCAAACTGTAAATAGGTGATTGGCACTCTCTCTACCCACTCTCCATCCCTTCACCAAATTTCTGGAATCCTCCCTAGAGACCAGTCTTCCAATAACTTCAGCAATCAAGGTGAAAAGGAAAGGAGAGAGAGAGAGAGAGAGAGAGAGAGAGGGTCCCCTTGACTAATTCCCCTAAGAGCCCGGAAATGATCAACAACTTTCCCATTCACCAAAACAGAATAGTGACAAGTTTTGATACACCCCTTAATCCATTTACACCATTTGTCTCCAAACCCAAAACTCCTTGAGACCTCTAAAAGACAATCCCAATCCATCAAATCATAGGCCTTCTCAAGATCAAATTTACAAATGAAGCCTTTTTTTCCATCTTTTTCATTTCAACACTTTCATTAGCAGTAAGAATCTGACCAATGATTTGTCTGTCTTTCACAAAGCCCCTTGATTTGGGGAAACAATGGAAGGGAGAATATGCCTTTTTCTACGAGATAACACCTTTGCAATAATTTTGTAGAGGCTATTCACCAAGCTGATGGGTCTGAAATCTTTAGGGTGAACAGCATCATCCTTCTCTGGAATTAGGGCAATGAACATGGAGTTTAAACCAGGATTAATCACACCTCTCTTGAAAAATTTGTTGAAAACTCCTTGGATATTATTTTTTAGGATCTCCCAAAAATCCTGATAAAATGCCATTGTGATATCTTCCAAATCGAAACTCACTAGAGTTTCATCTGATGACTTTTGAAGGAAAAATTCCTTTGACTCCAAATATAGATGATCCAAAGCAGATGACTATTTAAACCCAAAAAGAAAGTTTTGATTTCTCTTTGATTTTTGTTTTATGGTTCTCCATTGTGACCTGAGTGACCAGGGTTCAAATCTTGGAATCAGCCTCTTTGTATGTGCAGGGGTAAAGCTGCATACATTTATCCCTCCCCAGGCCCCTCATAGGTGGGAACCTCATGCATTGCGCTGCTCTTTTCTTGTTTTATAGTTCTCTTTTGAAAATTTGAAAAATAATGAAGGGTAAACAAGTCTTTAATGGCTATAGGGTATGTTTAAGTCCACCTTAAAAACTCAGGGTATGTAAGTCTTTTACCCTTCAAAACAGTGTTATTTGAGGAATGTATGCATTTTTAAAATCTCTTACTTTCCATCGCGTCCTAGATTAATTACATGTGCTACCCCAACTATAAGCATAGGGATCTTAGGTCCCAAACAAACCTCAGCCCAAAGAAGAGGCTAAGTTGCTCCGGCTTTGTTGAAGATTCCTTCAGCTCAGAATATTAAAAAATGCAAGTCCATTGCAATCACAAAAGATTGACAATCCTAAAGTTCCAATCAAGCCAAAACTTGTCTGATTCCATAGTGAAGAAACTAAAGTTGCTCCTATTAAATATCCGAAATATCATTACCCAATAAGTCCATGAAAACAACTCTTTAGTTTCAGTCTCTTGCTCATTGCTTCATTACTTCCACAGTATAATAACCTTCATACAGTTATAACAAAGAACATTTTTCTGTTCTTATTTCTTGTTTTCATGTCAGTTCTTTTTTGATCCCAAGCTATTGAATATCAACAGCAGTGTACAGATTTCATGTTTTTAAACAACTCATCACACAAATTCCATCACTGACTCTTGGAAACACAGATATAAGAGGAACACTATAGCAAGTAGCAACAAAATTAAGAAACAAAATGATCAGTCAATTTCCAAGCTGACGAGTTTCCTAGGCAAGGGGTAAATAGAAGCAACTTGTTTTGGGGGATCATCCCCAATGAGGATTGAATGTAGTAACTTATTATAATAAAATTTCTAATTACCTATAAAAAAGAACTTATTATACAAGCAGTAAAGAGCGATACTAAAACAAAAATGAGGCAAAAATTCTGAGAAAAATGTGTTTTATCAATTTTGAGTTACCAGAAAACACAAGACCCGATGCAATAACAACCTGCACCAACAGTAATGGAGAAGAAAATATCAGAATAAAATATGATCAAGTAACCAGAAGTGCCTACTCTAACTCAGGAATTAAAAAAAAAAATCCATTTGGTAGTGATGAAATGCCATGATTCTGTTGAAATAGGCTTACCGAAAAACTGATTTCAGATTTACTTCAAGGGAGTAATTGGGCACATCCATTTTTTAAGCCCCTAATTATGTTAGAATAAATATTAAACAACAAAGGTACTATGCATTATTTTTCATCATTACAATCAGGGTCATCTTGTCTTTTCATTAGGGATGCCAAGCCTGACCTTAAGTCCCCAACCTGGCCCAAATAAGATAAGATGATACTGATCCTGACCCAAACTGTCCCACATATAGTACACCTATATTCAACCAAGGCTTTCTCTAGAAATGTTTCAATGCTGCAAATGTCAACAGACCAGGTTCAGTATGGGTTTACGCCAACCCCAACCCATTCAAAAGCCTGGTTAGGGTTGATCCCTAGCTTGATTCGGTTGGACTAATGTGGGTTTACCACTTAACCCAACCCACTGGCATCCGTACTTCTCACCAAGGACATTTCAAGCCTATCAAAAATAGGATGTGCCCAAACCAGTCATCATATTTAATCCTGAAGTATATGATGGACTCCACATTGAAGGGGCTAGAAGAGTGATTCAAGCACTAATAATTTAACAGTGAATATGACTTTAAATAGAACGGATTGGTGAAACAGGATTTATGTAGCCAACCCCATATAGTTGGGATAAGGCATGGCGATGATGGATATCACCATATTGAATTTTCTTAGTATAGACATGATCAAACTAATTCTATAAAGACCTCAGAGTTAAGATTAATAAATAAAAATAAATAGTTAATCATGTCTAACTAGGCCTAAAAGAAAACAGGTAAAATGGTTCTTACCCAACGAATTGCTGACACCTCACCCCATCCATGTGTGACATCAGAAAGATCCTTGAGAGTTGTTCCTACATATACTAGTGCAAGAGTAATTGGCTGAAATGAAGAAAACCATATACACAAATGAGCTTTTCATGTGGACCAGACCATTTGAGAGATAAAGGATTGGCAAGGACAAATGGCAGAGAAAGTTAAGAAGCCAAGTCTGGTTGCTTAGTTTCAGAATAGTTTTCCAGATATTTAACAAACTCAATAAATCATTTAAAACTAATCACTACAGTAGTAATAATATAAGGGTTAAGAGAATACCATCATTCCCAACCAGGAGGCTAACATGTATTCCCCTATAGCAACAGGAGTGACAGAAAGGAGGTAATTTAGCATGTTAAATGGAAGTAGGGGCACAAGCCGAAGCAGCAAAACAATCTGTTGAATGACAAAAGAAAATTTAGAAATCTTACTTATAGAATTTCATATATTTGTGTACCATTTGAAAAGGAAAAGAGGGCAGCAACTTATATATTTGTGTACCTATTAAGAAAATAGGTAATAGTTAAAGATACTAGTCATGGGTGATTCATGATTGGTGATCTAAGACAGCCTAAAGAGCCAATTTCTGGACTCTAGGATTGAGATCATGAGCAATATCCAGTGCAGCTGAGCTTTTTTGGCTGCTTTTATGCGATTGTTTTAAATTTGCAACTTTAAAGTTTGCTAATGGATGAAGTGGCTGAACTGAATGATTTATTGCTTTGTCTTTTAGTGGATAAAATAATTAATAGTCAAGTTAGTAATCAACTCAATTTCATCCAGCTAGTAATGATCAACAACCCTCTTCCTTAATAAAATATTTACTAAAAGACGAAGAAATAAGTCATTCAGTTCAGCCATTTCAGCTGTTACCAAGCAACCCCTTCCTCTTATTCTGAAGAAACTCCACGTAAGTTTTCTCATTATTAATCAGAATCCACCTTAATCATTTACTGCATACTTCAGAATAGGGATTCAAATTTTCCTTGGATAAGTTTTTCGTTTTCCTTTTGGGTGAATGAACAGGTTTTGAATATGCAAAATACACACTCAAATTTGTCTAACAAAATCAGGTCAGAAATACAATTTTGAGAAAGGAATTGTAAAATTTATTTTATGGCCGCCCTTTTGGGTATTGAAAGAGTAGCCTACTCCCTAGTAGCTCTTCAAAGGTACCAAGTTGTTACCTTCCCCATGTTAGACATAACCATTCAAATGCTGGAGAAAGCTAGCTATAGGTCCAAAAGAAATATGAAATCAGCAGAATAATCACATTTAGGAACAAGCAAATATGTAATATTCAGACCTTAAAACCGGATCTATTAATTGCAATAGCAACTGCTTGAAACTGTGGATAATCCTTGAGCTTAGAAGTAACATATGACCTCCCAATCTGCAGATGAGTAACAAAATATGCAGGTCAAAACCTTTCAATTAAATGAACTACAGCCAAAAGAAAATATGAATGAATTAGTGATTGTCCTTTCTCTAATGTCATTTTCTTTTCTTCTCTTCTCTTTTCTTTCCTTCCTTTTTTTTTTTTGTTTGGAGAGTGTAATTACAATGAAAAACATATTATGCTACAAACAAGTTTTAAACTATCGAAACAGTCCAATATGCCCTATCTGGCGCATCGGGCTTTTCAATAATGTACTTATTTTTTTCGTTTTTTTCAAACATGTTCAGGGGGTTCGTATAACACCTGGCTACCCCCTGAAACTAGTCATCCCCCAAATCTATTCACGTAGAGGAGACAAAAATATTGGTAGAAATCTCTGCATGTATATATGAACATGGTTTTTAAGGGACATACCGATATTAGTATATCTTTAGGTCCAAATCTATCAATAAGTTTCAGAAACTCACAGTTCTACCAAGAAGAAATGCAGCTGTTGCACCTATGGTAGCACCAATTGAATCAGCAACAAAGCCAATGGGCAGTCCAAAG
Organism: Nelumbo lutea; assembly: GCF_056320005.1. NCBI lineage: Eukaryota > Viridiplantae > Streptophyta > Magnoliopsida > Proteales > Nelumbonaceae > Nelumbo > Nelumbo lutea. The sequence continues at coordinate 91,881,443 of NC_142687.1, read as the reverse complement.
AGATAACCACCTCCAAGCTGGTATTTTGAGAAAATGCATCATTAAGTTGCACTTACAAATAAAGATGAAAAAACAAAATCAGACTCATCCATTCATGAGAAGGCATCAGCACAAAAGGACAACATGCAACAGAATGACAAGGAAATTTAGACTGAAGCTGAAGATTAGACTTGGACATATAGTGTATCAAATAATGGGATCATAATTGGTAGATGATGAACACATTATTTATTTTCTTTATTTTATTTTGTCTTAGTTTTCTTGGAAAGCAGCGGCTAATAGACTTGCGCATTAAGATTAAAGAAGATGACATACAAGACAGACATCAGGATAGAAAAAAAAGACGCCCATCACAAAGCTGTATGGAAAGTTGGTTGTACAAGTTTTTTTATGGCAATGAGGACAAGATGGTAGCTTTACATTCCAGTCCCAGTTAACCTCTGATCTAGCTAGACCATAAGCCACCATGTTCAACTCCCTATATTCCAGTATTCCACCCCTAGACATTAGGACTAGGACAAGAACTGAAGGGCAGCCAAAGTTCAATAAGAATATCTGGGAATCTTCACAGGCCCATTCCAACATTTTCCACCTCTTAACAAGGATTAAAATATCAATACGGTCCATATCGGACCGTTACAATAACTTTTTAAGAACTTTAAAACTTTAAAAGTGGGAGTTGGACCCTCTAATACCTATAAAAGTTAATAAAAAAACACACAAAAGAAGATAGGTATTAGTCATATCGATACGCACCAGGCGTATCGATACTTTAACCCTTGCCTCTTAAGGACTCCCCTAAGCTCCAAAGGAAAAGGCATCAACTCCACATTTGTGGAATCTGCCTCACCAATGCAACAGCTGAAACCCTAACCATATTAACAATCCTGTTTGAAACAAATTCTTCAATTGTTGGCATTCCTAAGTTGCATAGGCATGGGGAGCTATACTTGAAACTCAATCTCAATTCCCCATTGAATTCCTCAGAGTGATTAACAATAACACCGGTGAATGGATGCAAGAATTATGAGCAGGTTTATACACATGACAAGCCCAACGCCCCTAAACTCCTCTGAACCGGGACCCAAGAGGCCACCAAAAATAAGACTCTATCCTGGAAGAGAGGAAGAGGGGTAAATTTACCATTTTTTTTTTTATGAATAGGGGTAAATTTATTCTTGAACTTCCATTTTCCTCCTTTCACATTCTACAGGACTCCACAGAATGCCCCTGAGAAAATAAAACAATAGATAAGAAATAAAAACGCCTAAGATACACCTCCACAATAAAAAAGAGAATCCAAAGTCCATGTGGTCTCTGTTATTGAAGGATATCAAAGATTGACACGGGAAGAATGATCTCAATCAAAGTCATGCATATGAAAGAAATGGTACTGCATGTCTTCAGCAAAAGAGTAGTTAGACATATGCATGATGACAACAGATAATGATTATACCATCTTTTCTGTAACATATCAAAATATTCATCCTTTCCATGAGCCATAGAGAATAAGTCCTTACAAGTTGTGAATGGAATTGGGGAGTTGCATGAAGCTAAGGGGTCAGGAAAAAAATAAAAATGGTTAGGAAAAATAAAAATATAAACTTGTTTGGATCTCCAAACCCTGCAACTAGATTTTGTGCAAGACAAGAATAAATTAGAAATTAACTCAAAAGAGGCAGCTTACCTGTTAGCAGCCTCTCTAAAGCTTCTAATGAAGTCAAAATTCCAAGAAATGTTGTTAGGGACAAAGAAAATGCCAAAATGGTTTATGAAATAGAAGCATTCTTGGCACCTCTTGGAGCTTTTTCCCTCTCTCATCTAGTGTCCATAATCGAGATGCTCTAGTCACTACTCACTAGCTATTTTGAGTTATCCAACTCCGAGGTAAAGAGGAACCTAAGACTAAAGAGCTTAAAATGACTGAGAAATCGAGATTTTTTTTATGGTAAAATAAAATTTTTCATTAAAAGAGAAAAGGAGAATTCTAGAGGAGTGATAAACCCGGGGCTAAATTCCACATTCATTGCCTTGGTTCCCAAGAAAAGGAATGCAAATCATCCGAGGGACTATAGGCCAATCAGCCTAGTTAATAGCCTATATAAGATCATCGTGTTGTCCATTAGAATTAGAAAAGTGCTCCCAGCAACTACAACAGACAACCAAGGAGCTTTTGTGAAAGGGAGGCAGATAACAGATCAAATACTTATAGCAAATGAGAGTTTGGAGGAGTTCAAGAGATCCAAGAAAAAAGGGGTGGTATGCAAATTGGATTTGGAAAAGGCTTATGACGTGGTGGATTGGTCTTTCCTGTTGGAGGTGATGGTCAATTTTGGGTTTGGAGACAGGTGGTGTAAGTGGGTGATGGGATGTATCAGAAAATGCCACTATTCCATTTTGATAAATGAGACAATGGTAGATTTCTTTCCAGCTTTGAGAGGAATAAGACAAGGAGATCATCTTTCCCCATTCTTATTCACGATGGTTGCAGAGGTTTTGGGGAGATTAATTTCTAGAGCAGACTCCAGGGACTTAATAAAAGGATGGAGAGTTGAAAGGGAGAGTGTGTCACTCACACATTTGCAATTTGCAGATGACACAATACTCTTTTGTGAAGGAGGGGACCTTAATAGGATAAGAAACCTGAAGCTCACTATACAACTCTTTGAGAAAATGTCAAACCTTAAGGTGAATTTTGAGAAGAGATGTCTAGTGGGGGTAAATATGGGGGAGGGGGAGAAATCGGAGTGTGCAGACATCCTTGAGTGCGCAGTTTCTAATTGGCCATTAAATTACCTCAGTTTGCCATTGGGAGACAACCCTTAGAAAGATGAGTTTTGGATTCCGGTTGTGGAGAGGTTTGAAAAGAGACTTGCAACTTGGAAGAATAACTATTTTCCTCTTGGTGGGAGAATCGCTTTGTATAGATCTACATTAGCTAACCTTCTTGTCTACTTTTTATTGGTCTTTAAGATTCTAGCTAAGGTAGCTAGCAGGTTAGAAAAACAAATGAAAGATTTTCTTTGGGAGTTGGAGGAGGAGAAGGACCATAGTGTTAGGTGGGAGATGGTTTGCATGAGCAAGAGGGAGGGAGGTTTGGGTATTGGGAATATAAAGAGTAGGAATTTGGCACTACTAGGGAAATGGCTGTGGAGGTTTTCTTTGGAGAAGGATAAGTTGTAGGTGAAAATAATGGGCAGCATTCATGGGGTAGCAGACAATGGATGGGATTCTGGGATTTCGGCAAAGACTACAAGAGCAGCACCTTGGAAAGCTATTCAAGCTATTTTGCCTTTGTTCTCTCCATGGATCAGGTATGACTTGCACTCGGGTAATCTCATCAATTTTTGGGAACATATCTGGATTGGGGATTCTCCTTTAAAAGACCAACTCCCGAGTCTTTTCACTCTTTCCACTCTTAAAAATGATTCAGTTTCCTCCTTCCTTGTTCCTTCTAACTCAACTTCTGGGTTCAGCCAGAACTACAGTAGAGTTTGGTCTCTCACCTCCTCTGGTTCTTTCACATGTGCTTCTTTTTTTAAAGCTCTAACACAACCTCCTTCTTTGGGTCTGTCATTCCCTGTTAAAGAGGTGTGGTATCTTCCTATACCCCCTAAGGTTGGGAGTTTCTGTTGGGAAGCCCTTCTGGAAAGAGTTAATACATGTGATCTACTTCAAAGAAAAAGACCCAACAGTTGTTTGTGTCCTTACTGGTGTGCTCTTTGTAAAGTAAAGCTGATGGTGAGTCTGAATACCATTTACTGATTTCCTGTCAGTTTACTAAAGGCATTTGGGAGTGGTGTACTTCTTTGTTTGGGTGTAGGTGGACCCCCCCCCCCCCCTTGAATGTACAGAGTTTATTCAATTACATGCCGAGTGGACCAACAAAAAGGGCCAAGGTTATGTGGAGATGTACGAGGGCTGCAGTACGTTGGACTGTTTGAGAGGAAAGGAACTCATAGATATTCTCAGAAAAGGGGAGAACCTTGGAAGCAATTTTGGAGGTAATCCATATTAGGGTGATACATTGGCTGAAAACTTTGGCATTGTTTGCAGATTTCTCAGTAGATGAGATGGTAAATAACTGGAAGGAAATTGCAGAATTAGCTTCAGCTAAGAAGGCATCACTTTCTTGCTGGAGTCCTCCACCTAACGGTTTTATTAAACTGAATTTTGATGGCAGCAGTATGGGTAATCCAGGTCCATTTGGAATAGGGGGAGCAATAAGAGATGAACATGGAAATCTGTTTTCTTGCTGGAGTCCTCCACCTAACGGCTTTATTAAACTGAATTTTGATGGCAGCAGTATAGGTAATCCAGGTCCATCTGGAATAGGGGGAGCAATAAGAGATGAACATGGGAATCTGTTAGCTATGTTTTCAGGACCAATTGGGGAAGGAGATTTAAGTGGCTGACTAAGGATGTTGAAATTCAGTACAAATGGGTTAAGAGAAGTGTAAACTCACTGGCAGATGGTTTAGCTAGGCAAGGGGTAAATAGGAACTCTTTGTTTGGGCTTTATTGTAATTGTATTTGCTGCTCATAGTCTGTTCTGGGGAGCTAAGACCGTTTAGCTCCCTTGCTTTGTAATTCTTCTCAATATTAATTAATATATTTCACACTTATTGATAAAAAAAAAAGAGAAAAGGAGAAAACAATAGAAAGGTGAGAAGACCACCCGAGAGAAAGAAACTAAAAAACACCAGAAACAGCTACCAGCTCACGACCTAACCTTACAGCAGAAACTGAACAAAATTGTCCTCCTTCAGCCCATGCCTTCCTCCTTCCCTTGAAGAGGACTTCTTCAGCCTCTCCTCCTTTTTCCTTTTCTTGAATTCTTCAAAAGCTTTTCTGGCGAAAGCCTCACCAGCACAGAAAAATATATCCAAAGCCTTGCCAACCTCCACGTCCCTATCAACAATTTTCCTTAAATCCCCCGCCACTAATCTTCCTTTCCTCCACTTTTATAATCAGCTTGTCATCTTTCCCCAAGACTTCAGATTCACCCTTTCCTTTTCCTCTAAATCCCAACTCCTCTCCAACTCCCCTTCAGAAGGAAGCCTCAATGCCATTTTGGTCATCAAGGCTAACCTTAGCAACACCTTATGGGTTGTGGCTCTTAGATTTACACCTTTCTTTTGAACGCTCTCTTATATTTATTACTAGGGCCAGCCCCAACTAGCCCCTCTTTTAAATGCAAGAAGACTTAAGTTATGTACAGCACTAAGGACTTGCCTATTCCTCTAGGTTTCTTGACCACCAATGAAAACCTCCTTCACTTGCTCTAATACTACTTGGGTAGAAATTAAACTGTAATCCCTATCACTCACTCTCCTTTGTGGTTACACATGAACCTTTCCTTTCCTCCCCCTACAAGGCTTTTGAGTTACCATTTGCTGTGGGAATCTTGCTACAAACACCTTCCATGTACTCAAAGCATTTCGGATTCAACTTCTCTTGTTCTCCTTTTTCATATCTCGTTCTAACCCAAACCCAATCCTCAATTAATTCCTCCTTAGCATCACTACTACAATCAAATGAAACCTTGAGACCTTTTGAATTTTTTAGCTTTCTTAAATTACCCCTCCCTCTACTCTCTCCCACTGAAACCTCCTCTTCCTTCCTCGAAAAGCTGAAACCCTTATTTACGTCAATGCCAATATCATCGTTGGTGGTCTCTCTCTCTTCCATTTCTCCCTCCCAGAAAAGAGTAGATGATACTTTTTTGGCCATCTCTCTTTCCTTGAAACCTGCTCTGTTTATGCCAACTACCTGCTAGGGTTCCACCGACGAATTTTTCGTTTCTTATTTTCAAGCTTGGATCAATGTTTTCCATCTCCAAAAGGGGAAGAAGCATTTCAAGCATGCATGAAACTAGAGAAAGATAGTGAAAGTGGGAGCCAAGGTTTTCATATTCGAAAATATAGAACAAAATGTCTAGAGATGGTGCAGATTTGAGAAGGTAAGATGGCTACAATTCCTACCGCAGAGGAAACTTTGCTATGGTTCAAGTACAAGATGTTTAAAGTACGGGAATGGAAGAAAAGCTTGAAAAGCAACGGTGAATCTTATGTAGCAGAAACAAGATATAACACAAAGGGCTGGTATATTGCTTTGATAATGTGGTTTGGGAAAGATAGAAACAATTGATCTATCTCCCAATCAGAAAACAAAGGCAAGGATGGAACATAATATTGAAAACTTTACAGGAGTTTCAACAAAGCAAACAGAACACTCAAATGGTTGCTGTTAGAATTAACGAGGCAAAGCAAGTTACGGAGAAGAATTTAACTCCTACACAAACTAAGGAGGAAGACAATGATGTGCAAATGTCATGTTGCATGCGATCACCCAAATTCAAATTGTTTGCGGGAAAAAACCGGTGGTAGAAGCATAAAATAAAGAACTGAGAGGAGCTACATGAAGCCCTGAAAATGAAGCAAAATACAGAGGGCAACTTTACGATTACCCCTTTTTGTGATTGCAAGGCAATCCTAGATCTCTCAATCCCTCTAAGAGATTTCTTCACAACCCAAATCCAAACAAAAGAAGGCCACGTTAATGCATAGTTGTCAAGGCGACGCCTGGGTGATAAGGCATTCTTGGAGGGTCACCTCGCTTAAACACCTACATATTTATATGTAAGACACCACATAACATTTTATATTTTTATTTTATGTTATTAATTTGACTAAATTATTCATATTGTGGGGTTATAGTATTAATATTGTTATTCTTATACTGGTTTCCTTTTGTTATTTTCTTATTTGTTTGGGTTCAATCGAGACACAAGTCAGTGACATAGTCTTGAACCCTTTAGGACTTTAAAACCTGAATTGATAAGTAAAAAATAACTTGAAGATTTTATCCAATTGACACACAAGAACAATCAATAGAACTTCTTCTTCTTCTTCCTAAAGACCAAAACAAGGGCCCAACCCTTATGTTTTGTATGTTTCTTGCCTTTCTTATTTTTCTACTCATAAATATGTTCAAGTTCAGACCTGCACTAGAATTCAGTAAGAAATAACAATAGCAAAAAACTAAAAGAAGAATAGAGAGAGGAAGAAGAAGAAGAAGGAGAAGAAGAAGAGAAGAGAAGAAAAGGAAAAACTGGTTCAAATTAGAGAGAGAGTTCTATTCTCCCAAGTCAGCCAGATTGTATTTTTTATACTTTTCTAATGAAAAACAAAAGATCTGTTGTGCCCCTACTAAGTATGGGACACATTACTTAACTTAAACATGACACCTCACACCAAACATAAGCAAATTGACAAAACTACCCCCCTACAGTCGACACTAACACTTCCCCGACTCAACCCTTTGGTGAATAAGTCTGCCCATTGATTTCCTATGTTAACATATGCAGTGGCCATCACTCCACTTAGCACCTTCTCCCTCACAAAGTGACAGACAACTTCTGTATGTTTTGTTCTCTCATGAAAAACCGGATTAGAAGAAATGTGGACTGCAGCTTGGTTGTCACAATAAAGCTTCATTGGAGTGTCAATTGAGTACCCCATCTCTTGTAGAAGATTTCTCAACCACACTAGCTCACAAGTTGTATGTGCCATGGCTCTACTTCTGCACTGCTTCTTGCCATCACTATCTGTTTCTTACTCTTCCATATCACCAAATTACCCCAAAGAAAGGTACAATAACCTCTAGCGGGCCTTCTGTCAAATATAAAGCCAGCCCAATCAGCACCGGTGTATCCTTCTAATTCAAAATTTCCTCCACTTTTATATAACAAGCCACAACCAGGAGCTCCCTTCAAATACTTTACAATCCTTAGAGTTGCATCCCAATGTGGAACCCGAGGATTTTGCATAAACTGACTCACCACACTAACTGCAAATGAAATATCTAGCGGAGTAATGGTTAGGTAGTTTAGTTTACCCACCAACCGCCTTTACCTTCTAGAATCTTCGAACTCCTCACCCACATCACTACTCAACTTGATATTTGGTTCCATAGGTGTTTCATCCAATTCGGCACCTAGCAATCTTGTTTCCTCCAACAAATCAAGAACATACTTCCTCTGACACATATTAATATTGTGCTTAGACCTTGCTACTTCTATCCTCAAGAAATATTTTAATTTACCAAGGTCCTTTGCTTGGAAGTGCTCCTGTAGAAAGCTCTTCAACCTATCAATCCCCAATCTGTCACTGTTGGTAATGACAATATCATCTACATATGCCACCAGTAAAATCTTCCCAACATGTGAATCATAGTCGAATATTGAGTGATCAACCTAACAATATTTCATACCAAACTTCTTTATCACTTCACTAAATCTACCAAACTACGCATAGGAGGACTGTTTAAGTCAATAAATAGCCTTCTTTAATCTGCACACCTTACCATCCTCCCCCTAAGCAACAAACCCCGATGGTTGCTCCATATAAACCTCCTCAACGAGATCACCATGTAAAAAGGCATTCTTGATGTCAAGCTGAAATAGAGGCCAATCATACATAGCAGCTAGAGATATCACAACATGAACTAAACCAATTTTAGCAACAGGATAGAAGGTCTCTGTGTAGTCAATACCATATGTTTGGGAATATCCTTTGGCAACCAGTCTAGCTTTCAACCGCTCTACACTACCATCAAGTAAATACTTGACAGTGCATACCCATTTACAACCTACAACATGCTTACCAGGAGAGAACGTGGTGAGATTCCACATATGATTAAAGCAAAGAGTTCTTCCATTGCATGGTGCCACCCTGGAGAGGCAAGGGCTTCCTGGACATCCATAGGAACAAAAATAGAAGAAAATAGAGAAAAACTGGTGATGGAAAGCAGAAAGGTGAGAGACAAAAACATAATTAGAAATTGAATGAAGTGTGCAACTGTGTTTACCATTCCGCAAGACAATGGGAAGATCAAAGTCAAAAACAGGGGGTGTGGCTGGTGTAGGAACAACTGTCGGATCTGTCAACGGTGACGAAGCTGGAGGAGCTAGTACATGTCGTCGATGTGTATACACATGACGGATGGTGGTCGTTCAACAAGAAGTTGCACCAGAGGCAATGACTTAGTCACAACTAGAACAAGTGGAATGGGGTCCTCAATGGGAGTTAGAAGAGGAGGAGGAGGTAAAGAAGAAGAAAAAGAAGGGACATCACTTGACCCAAAGAACCTTCAAGGATGGGTGTGGGCATTTGGTTGATTAGGAAGCAAGATGTAAGCATAGCATCACTCAAAAAATGCTTGGGTACATTCATATGGTGCATAAGGGACCGAGTAGTTTCCAAAAGATGACGATTCTTTCTCTCAGCTACCCCATTTTGTTGTGGGGTGTAGGTACATGAAGTTTGATGGATAAAGCCATGTTTTTCTAAATACTCCTGAAACAGTGTATAAAAGTATTCTCGACATTTATCAAAACGAAGAATCTTAATGTGTACACCAAATTGGTTGTGAGTTTCAACATAAAATTTTTGGAAAATGGAAAACAATTCACTCCTTTCTTTCATAAGGTAAAGCCATGCCATTCTTGAATAATCATCAATAAAAATAACAAAGCATTTGTACCCATTGTATGACATTGTTTTATATGGACCCCAAATATCTGAATGAACTAAAGAAAAAGGACTCGACCTATGATTATCAACCCTAGGACTAAAGGGAACACGATAATGTTTCCCCAACTAACATGAGTCACAATCCAAAACAAAAAGATGACTCAATGATGAAACAAGTGACTTCAGTGCTTTAAGCAATGGATGACCAAGTCTATAGTGCCACTGAAGAGGAGAAAGAGATGTCTGAAGAGCTGTTGACGAACCACCACCACTGTCAAGATAATACAGTCCACCAGCTTCAGGTCCTCCACTAATCTTCATCTCGTCTTGAGATCCTGAAAAACACAAGAAGAAGGGTAAAGAGTGATTGAGTAATTAAGAGACTTGGTCAGCTTATTAACAGACATAAGGTTAAAAGGGAATTATGGAACATACAAAATTGAGGACAAGGATAAAGAGTCTATGTAAACATTACCAACACCACAAATGGAAGATGTGGAACCATTAGCAAGGGTAACAAAGTGAGGTATGGAGCATTGAGAAAGGGAGGAAAACACACCCGGAGTCCCAGTCATGTGATCGGAAGCTCCAAAGTCAATAATCAAAGGGTTGGGTTTGGATGCCAAGCACGCCATACCTGAGTATGCGAGGGTAGTTGTATTCTGTTGAGATGTGGCCTAAATAATCCGTCCATACTCATCACGTGGGACACTCATCATCTCCATCCCAGAAACATCTATAGATGTAGAAAGCATCTGATCAACTTGTTGACTATCCTGTTTGGAACTACTATCATTGATCACACTGCATGATTTGCCCAAGTTGAAGGTGGGCCATGCAAATCATAAGAAAAGTTGATGGTGCCTTCCATACCACAATGTGTACACCTCCTCGAACCATTACTACATCCTCTGCCATGAACTCCTGAATCTCAACCTCCAATACGTCCACCGCCACGACTATACATGGGTCCACCACCACCACTACGACCATACATGGGTCCACTGCCACCACTACAACCGGGCTGAACTCCCCGAGCTCCACCTCTAACTCCACGACCTCCCCCCTCTCATCACTGCAAAGGCAAACCTGTTAGAGATATTAGAAGTCTTTGTAGGTCCAACAAAAATCCTCTGAAGTCTGGCAAACACCTCTTCTAGAGAGGGAAGAGATGACCCACCTAGTACCTATGCTCTCACCGGTTCATACTCAGGTTTTAGCCCTACTAAAAATCAAGTTACATCTAGTTGTTCTCTTTGCTGTTGTCGAATCTTAACATCGGAAGTAAGGGGATGATACACATTCAACTCATTACGAAGGTTCCTCATGCTAGTATAGTATTCCTCAAGACTTTAGCTACCTTATTGCAAATTAAAGTACTCCTGATGAAGCTGGTACACTCTAGTAGTGTTGCCTTGTCCCGAGTACAGCTTCTTGGCATGGTCCCAAATCTCCTCGGTTTGTATCTAAGAACATAAAATTCACACTGATCTTGGGTTCCATGCTATTCCACAATCAGGTCATAATCTGTGCATCTTCTTGTTCCCAATCACTATACTCCTGAGAATCAATGGGAGGTCTTTCTTCTCTTACATGCTTCACTTTCTTCTTGGCCCTAAGGAAGACCTCTACAGATTTCGCCCAAGGCACATAATTTTCCCCATTCAATTTGATAGAGGTCATCTGAACATTCAGGTAATCAATGGGAACCATGACACTAGATTTGTATTCACTATTGTCTCCCATATCTGATTTTTTTTCTTCCTCCTTTTTTTCACCTATATATCACACCTCTACTTCACTTCACACCTACAACCACTTGTCACCACACTACACACAAGTGGAAACACCTACAATGATGGTTTTCAGCAACAACAGTTGTTGATACTCTTTGTTCTCAGTACCACAAACCTACCTCAAAATAGCAACTCACCAACCACTCGATTCACACTAAAACGCCCATAAAATCCACCTATTCGATCAGCAAAGAAACAACCTGCACTCAACTGTCCACTGCAGCAACCGAAATAACCCTCTTCGTACTATCGAATAGAGGGTTCCCTACAAAGTACAAACCACCACAAACACCCACTAAACCACCAACTAAAGGCATGAAAGCCTCCAAAGGAAAAGGGCGATCACTCCTTTTCAGCCCTTTTCCTTGCTGAGTGGTGGTAAAGAAAATTCCGGGAAGATCTGAATTTGTCACAGTTGCTCTGATACCATGATAAAGTTCAGACCTGCACTAGAATTCAGTAAGAAATAACGGTAGCAGAAAACTAAAAAAATGATAGAGAGAGAATTGAAGGGATGAGAGATCCATTGTATGGGCGCCCAAATCTTGCGGAATAAAGGGGCAAATTTCAAAAAAATTTCTCTCCCTTTCAATTGGGAATCGCATTCCCTATTTAGAATTTCATATTTTCAAGAATCAATCTTGAACCATAAACCGAACTAGATCTGAACCAAAAGGAGTAGGACAGGATTATACCTGATACGGAGAAAAAGTATCTCCCAACGAAGGTGTTCACGCCCAAGGAAGGATCCAAAGACTGCTCCCACTGAAGATGGCGCTATGCAGGATGGAGCAGAATCAGCAGTATTCTTCTCCAAGAATTCTGTCCTTCGCAAGAAACAACAGGATGGCACGTGAGCACAGCTTCCTATCAATTCTTTCTCAAAGAACTGATGTCAAGATCGAATCTTGACTTCTCCCACAACTAGAGATCGAACTGGATGCCTGACGGTTGCAGGAAGGAGGCGACAAGAAAGATCTTCGCAGGGATTGCAGAAATCTTTCTTCTCTGATTTCAGCTCTAAAGAGGACCTGATTATGTGATGTTTCTAAAGGCTGCCGCCCCCTCCTTTTGTAAACTCAAAGGATCAGTTCCTAATCCAATTAGGAGCTGCTGATCCAAATCATATTTGGATCAGACCTCTCTTTAGGTGATAAGGATAAACCCTTATCTTATCTGTAGATTAGATCAACCTTCTCCTAATCTCATCAGGAGGTTTCTAGATCTGAATCATATTCAGAACTGGACTCTCTGAGTGGATAGGGTTAAGACCCTATCCTATCTGTTGATCCATCTCAGAATTCGCCCATATTTAACTTATTAAATAAGTCCAGTTTGAAATGGGCTTTAGGCCCATTAAGCTTATGTGCTCACTTAACCTTCCTAACTGCTACCCAGTTGGGCTTCCTTGTATGGAGTGGGACCTTATCATTGATCTACACATCAGCCACATGGGTTCGGCCCAGCCTTTGTTACAAGGCTTGGCCGAATACGCTGTTATGGACAACCCACCCCCTGAAACCCATCAAATGGGCTCTATGGGCCCAACACTTACCCTAAGTGGTCCCTGGGCCAAGCCACCTTGTAACACCCAGGGACTGTGGGTAGATGCAAGATTAGCCCATCAGGTATTATCCTCAATGGTATTACACTTAACCTCTCAGCCCATAATGATCATACACTACCCGACAAGAGAGGACCTCTCCCTCGACTGCAAGGAACAACGTTGCACTCTCTACTTATTTGGATCCTGGGAATTAAAACCTTTTGCAAACATTTTAGAAACCATAATATATATAATTTTATATCTCATATAAAATATACTTTGCAAAACAAATCTCAACGATTGAAATCGGCTGCCGGCAGTCTTGGTTTCCATCAGTGATAGTGCATCCTCGATCATTACCTTTGTCCGACAAAGGGGCTGATCCTGCCACTATGATCACCCACTCATATGAATTCTCAGACTGTCCCAATATACCCAGGTTTTGACCCCCACTAAGGATCTCACTGATTGGTATATCAAAGACAGCCCAATCTGACACCCAGTGCATTATCATAATCGAGTCTAGGGGTCGGGTGTAACTTTCCAGTTTTGCCCATTAATCTCCAAGGTCCAGGGCAATACTGAAAATCTGGTCTAGTTCAAAGATTCAATTAATCCTACACTGTATGTGCCTAGGGTCTCACCCTGGCAGCTGAGACAGACCACCCCAACCGACTTGGTGGCACAACAGTGTCAGCCTTATCAAGATAGGTCTCCCCAGTCCGACCCACTGGCTGTGAACATTCTAAACTAACACGAGTTTCATTAAGTGTTCAATTTAAGGGTATTACACAGAAACATACCAAGGGAACATGAATCAAATATGCACTTTTATTCATTTACAATAAACTCATAAAGTACATCATTCTGATTGAAGCTAAGGGCATACAAAACTGTCCAACAAGAAGAAGAGAAGAGAAGAGAGAAGGAAAAACAGGTTTGAACTACAGAGAGAGTTCTATTATCCCTAGTCGGCCATATTGTATTTATACTTTTCTAATGAAAAAACAAAAGGTCTGTTGTGCCCCTACTTAAGTATGGGACGCATTACTTAATTTAAACATGACACCTCACACCAAACATAAACAAATTGACAAAACTACCCCTATACAGTCGACACTAACGGGATTTATACTTATTTCATGAGTCCTGGCTCAAACTCGATTGAGTTGGAGGAAAATGCCTTGGAGAAAATAGTGGGCTTACCTTTCCATCTCCGGTCACTTTCAAACTTCCAAAGAATTGCCTAGCTCTGCTGCAGTGTGCTTGCAGGAATGAACACTACAAATCTCCAAGTAGCATCTCTCTAGCTGTTGGGGGTTAAATTGAAGAACATACCGTGGATGATTGAAGTTACAGTGGAAGAGACAGCTTACCAAGTTTGGATATTAGTAGCAATGGAGAGGGAGCTATGGAAAGAGGCAATGGAAGAAGATGACGTGGTTTTGAGATGCTTATGTCGCACCCTTCCATTGGTTGGTATAAGTAAACGGTCAACTACAAAAGTAGCCCAACCATCTGCCTTAGCAAAAGAAGGAGAGCAGATTACTAATTCTATAAGGCAAGGTGAACTGTTGATGGTCAACCAAAGGGGCATATTTAAATCTTATGCAAAGGTGGTGTCAGACCCACCTGACATCCTCAGCAAGGAAATAAGGGAGACGGGAAGATGTAAAGACATGGCTGAATCGGGTACTAAGATTGCTCACCCAACTGAACCGGAAATTAACAAAGTGGAGGTTGAAATGGGAGGTTGAACTAAATTTCCTAATGCAGTGAGGGCAACTAGGGCACGTGATCACTTAACCCCCAAATCTCTTTAGGGGATGACAACAGGGGTCTATCATCATCCCTGTTGCAACACATCTGCCCTCCTTTCGAGTGCTCAATGAAACAGGGCCTGAAGTAACTCTCCTCAGGCAATGCTAGCAGAAATTCCAAAAATTTGTTAGGAGGCCCAAATCTAATTTAGATACCAGTGTAGGCAGAGAACTCCACAACACCTAATAAACCAAATCCAAGATACTTCAAAGAACCTAGAGGAGACTGGGAAGAAGACAATGACTGGGAAGATATTCAAGATTTTAAAAACAAAGAAGACCAGGAGGTAAATCAACCTTTGAGCGTCGAAAGTATAGGCTCCATAAAAGCTTGCAGAATTTCAGACAAAGATTGCTTGGAAACTGAGCTTTTATTTGAAGAACAACCTTTGGAAAGGACGATTCAGTTGACAGCAGCAGAAAGAGAAGAACCCATCCCATCCTGTGAGACAAGTTCACTACAACCTGAAGATCAAAGCACGGTGCAACCTATACAAGGCCATGAACAAAACCAACGACTTGGGATTCTTGGTAAATCATTTGTTTAAAGTGGAGAAGCGCAGTAGGAACAGAAATAGATGCTGTCAAGGTGGCTTCTCAAGAGGAAGGTGACCAATAAAGGCTGGATTTAAGGGAAGCTTGCAAAATATTGGAACAGGGAAACAGGGAAACTCTAACTCCCTCTCTTCTTTAATTCCTGTTTTTCCTTCTTCCTCCGCTTCGATTTGCGTGTTTAACCCTGTGTCCTCTTGCCCTCCTCTTTCTATGTATGTAGTTCCAGTTCCAGACCAGCCGGTTGTGAATGATGAGAACCCTTGCGCCTTTAAGCCTGAAGTAGGGACACTAAGTGAGGAAGTGAAGGAGGATAAGAGCGAGGGTAGAATCTTAGACTAGTAGTTAAGAACCTATCAGTGTTGCTGGAAGAGGAGGATAGGAAAACTGAAGCAGAAGCTGAGTCTAGTAGCCCAGGAGGGGAAGCATTAGAACCAAGAAAAGGAGATGAGTTGACCCAAAGGGAGAATGTCATGATTTCACCTCCAGATGTTGAAGTATATATTAGAACAGAAAAAGGATAGGGGGAAGGAAAGAATCCCAATAAGAAGAAGAAGAAAAGTGAAGTGGAGAAATTGGCCACAGAGATCTCCTATGAAGAGGGCACTAAAAGGAAGGGGAAAAGGAAAGTGCATTAGGAGAGAGGAAAGGTACAGGTCTGTAGTCTGATTGAGAATGAAGAACATTAATTGGAATATGAGGGGTCTAGGGGGTGCAAAGAAAAGAAGACTAATAAGGAGCGTACAGAGGAAAGAGAAGCTAGATATATTCTTTTGGTCAAGGAAACTTTCAGGGATGGATAGCAGGTGGCTAGAAGCATTTGGGGAATTAGAGGCCTAAGCTGGATTTATGCACCTTGGGAAACCTCAAGGGGAAAACTCACTGTATGGAAAAATGAGGAAATGGAGTGCCTGGAGGAGTTCATTGGGAACTACTCAGTCTCGATCAAAATTAAAAGTCCAAACGATGGGAGGGACTGGGTTTGGACTAATGTGTATGGTCCAAATTCTTATAGAGAGAGAGAGAGAGAGAGAGGAGAGGGAGAGGGAGAGAGAGAGAGACTAGTTTTGAGAAGAGTTGAGTGCAGTAAGTGGATTGTGGGAGGAACCTTGGTGTCTAGGGAGAGATTTCAATGTTTTAAGATTTTCAAGGGAAACAAACAACCCAAACCAAGGGATTACTCTTAGAATGAGGAAATTTAATAATTTGATTGAATCTTTTGAGCTAAAGGAACCCCCACTTTTACAAGCTGACTTCACTTGGACAAACTTTCAGGCCAACCCAATTTGTTCCAAACTGGACAGGTTCCTCTTTTCGGTAGATTAGGAAATGTTGTGGGAAAATCCGACTGTTAGAGCCTTGCCTAGGGTAACCATAGATCATTGCCCTATCTCTCTTGGCCAAGAGTTGTTTGATGGCCCATCACCTTTTTCATTTCGAGAATATGTGGTTGGAAGACCCTCACTTCAAGGAAAAAGTAAAATCTTGGTGGATCGAGGAAAGGCTGAGAAGTAGAATAAAGGGTGTTAACTTTTTGAGGAGGTTGAAAGCCTCAAAGGGGAAATTAAAAGATTGGGATAGAGACTAGTTTGGAAGAATTGAAGAAGCTCAAGAAAGAATCTCCTCTAGGATAGAGGAACTGGACAGAAAAGAAGCTGTGAGAGAAATGATTGAGGTAGGAGAAAAGCGCTGGAAAAATGAAGGTGAAGTTGGAAGACATTTTAAGAATGGAAGAAATATCTTTGAGACGAAGGTCAAGGTGTAAGTGGCTTCAGGAGGGGGATGAAAATACAAGATTCTTCCACTCTTTATCAAATGGGAGGAGAAAGAAAAACTTAAAGTGTGAAAATGGATGGAGTTGAGGTAAGAAGAAAATAGGAGATTGTTAAGGTGTTTGTGGACCACTTTAAGAGCATCTTTTGCAGAACGGAGGGAAACGGACAAGAAGACTCTGATTTGGATTGGGATAGGGTGACAGATAGTCAATCAAGTGTGTTGGAGAGTGCCTTTATCATTGAGGAAATTAGAGAGGCTGTATTCTCCATGGAAAGATCAAAAGCACTAGGGCTAGATGGGCTTACTATGACTTTTTCCCAAGATTGCTGGGAATTTTTGGAAAAGTATCTAAAAGAGGTGTTTAATGAGTTTATGTATCATGTGCAACACCAGTATACTAGCCTTGAAAAGGTTTCCAGGAATCATGGCCAAAAGCCTTAGTAAAGTGTCGAACTATTTACATCTTAAATAGAAAAGGAATAGAGTTGCAGAGCACAGATTGTGGTTTTTGCCATGTTCCAACACCTCTGAATCTGGCAAACACCTTTTCATACAATGCCGGTTCACCTCGAGCATGTGGTCTCACTTTCTTGGCATCTTTAAAGTGCAGTCCTGAATACCATTGCTCCCTCTTCAGCAGATGGCAGTTCAGAAGTTTAAGCAAAAGAGGGAAAAAGCTCTTTGGGCCATGATACCTTTCACTATTTTTGGAAGGACTATGAAAGGAACACTCTTATCTCTGAAACAAGGCAAATTCAAAGTAATGCTTAGACAGTGGAAAAATGCTTCAGGGATATATCTCATTCCTCATATTTAACTTTGATCCTTTGTTTATAACTAGAAATTGATGTATAAATTTCTTTTCATATATTTCCTCTCATTGTACGAGGCTTTTGGTGTACGAGGGTACAGGTGTAGAAGCATATAGATTCTTGCCATATATCAATACAAGCACTATGTTTTATATTAGAAAATGTGTGGGGAAGCCAAGCAGAGAGGCCTTAAGTTTAACTATACAACCATTACCCATATCAAGTCTAATAAAGGAATGAAAAAGAGGTAATATGTTAAGTGTACCAGTCAGGCACACATTCCTAACAGTAAGACACAGGTCCAGATCTTATTAGAAACTAGAATTGTACAATGTCCATGGGTTCACTTTACCCTAAATATAATCACTGCATTAACAACCTATCATTGGTCCGGTAAGGGGTGCTCATGAAAAATCAAAAATCAAATATGTGCCCATGGTTCAGTTCTAACTGTGAGCACCCCTCACCAAAACAGTCCTCTAATTCCCATATTACTTCTGAGAATTGAGGCAATAGCCACAATACCTAAGAAAACACAAAAAAACATCTTAATGTTGCATGTTTAGAATAAGCTTACACACATTCTATGGGAGAAAGGATAAATGAATATATGTATGAATTGATATGAAGTAGTGGATTATACTAGGATATATTTTGTCTACTAATATCAAGATTTTCCCATCAGGGAATGTAGTAGAGAATATATGCATTAAAAATACTAGTTCCTATAATTGTTGACAAGAAAGAATAACACACTTTACACATGTTTCATTAATCACAAGCAATATCTAAAGCCAAAAAAAGCCAAATTTTAAGGACCATTACTGAACTAGAAACCCTAAGTGCCCATAAGCTTCGTAAAGATTGTCTATAATAAGCAACATTAAAAAATTTAATGCACAGATTATCAGGAGTAGTTGTTAGATGCTTACAGTAAGTACTGAAGCTGGAACTGCCAAAACTGTTAGAGGGATATAAGCAACAGCCCTACACAAATTCCAACGAATTAAAGTTCAATTAGGGAAGTGCAGAATTAAAGACAATTTTTAAATTTCAAACACCAAAAGATCAATAAATCCCATGGATGATAGCATGTTTAGAGGGGTAGAGATAGAATTGGCTTAGGGGGATCTATTCCCAATATGGCATTTGCCTTTGTATGCTTTTGGCTATGTTTGGCTATGTTTTAGCTTTCCCAACTTTTGGGATTTGTTATGTCATCAAAATCTTACCATTTACAATGTGATTCATGATTTAAACAAAATCTTACGATTTTTGTTTGAAACCTAAAATTTGATTCATAAATTTTATCAACTTATACAATTCCTAAGACTTAATGTGATTCAAATAAATTCAAATAAGAATTAGTTCTCTACTTTGTCATTTCTTTTGTTTATATTTAGTTTTGTAAAGGAGACTTGTTTAAAAGTCGTTACTAGAAAATCATTTATATGCATTATTTACGATCGGTTTTTTTTTCTGAGCAGCAAAAGGAGAATAATTTTATTCAGTTAAGAGAATCAGTTACAGAATTACAGCAAGTAGAAAGTAGACATGGCACTCAGATCTGATATTGAGTTTATTTTTCATTATATGTAGGTTAAAGAGCCATTCTATGTGGTTTTACTGGTTTATTTGAATTTCAAGTCAAACTTGGTTTTTTTTTTTTTAAGTGTAAAGAGAAATTTTCATTAAAAAGAAAAAAGAGATACAACAGAAGAGATGATAAGATATCATCAAGGGGAACACAACTAATGGACCTAACAAAACAAACAACAAGACCCTTTAACAACACCGAAAAAACAAACACACAATTTACAAACCAAAGACTCAGACAAAACCAGACTCAAGTTAAAAACCTTGAAAACCCTGGTACAGAGAAGCTCAGTCTTCATCCACGAACACATCCTCCTGATCTGAAACTACCTCGTTCCAAGCTTCGCTTCCTTTCACCAGAGTTTTTTTCTTTAACTTCTCTTCACTTGGTTATATCATCTTATGCTTCTATTGTACGTGGTAAATTTGAAGTGTTTTAGGTACATATATGGTAGATACGGATCAAAAAATAGAGCATCCCAGCCACAAACCGTTGTATCTGAAGCAAGACCTGAGGTTGTTGGCAGGATTGACAGGGGATGGATTTATTCAATAGGAGAGACCAGGAGGAGTTGGAAAGAACCTGTCAACAAATTTGTGTGTTATTAGAGGAGTATAGTGCAAAGGAAGAAGCTTTAGGCCATCCTAGCCAACTAGGACCCTTGGAGAGAAAGGAGAGTTCATTGCAGAAAGGATAAGTAACGAGATTTCAGACAGAAGTCCAAATAAGGTGACTAATGGAAAGTTTGTTCGGATCTTGAAAGAGGGAGTAGAAGTGAGGATTTCAAATAAGAGGGAAGGACAAGGAAAAAGAAAAAAAGAAGAAAAGGTCAGAGGTGGAGAGGATTAATCTCAGATATTGAGGGAGACATTGAGTTCAGTGCCTGAGGGGTTAGAAGGAAAGATTCCAAGTAGGGAGCATTCAGTGGTAGAACAAGGGTTACCTAGCAAGTTAATGAAGATTGTCAGTTGGAATGTTAGAGGTCTAGGGAGTGCTGGGAAAAGGAGAGTAATTAAGGATCTGCTAAGCATAGTTGTCAAGACGTCGCCTAGACTAGGCACCCTTGGCTGGGTGCCTCGCCCAAATGCCTTGTCATTTTTGTCACCTTGGCTGGGCGCTTAGTCGCCTAGAAGGGCGCCTAGTTGCTAAAAGTCAAGGTGGGCGCCTTTTATAATATCATTTATATTGATGTATCTTATTAATGTGTGTTAATACATTTTATTATATGCTATATATATATATATATATATATATATATATATCAATTATACTTTGTTTTAATGTTTTACTATTAAATTTAAAAGATCAAAGGGTTTTGAGGAGAAAAAAAGAAAGAAAGAACGAAAGAAAAGAAAGGGGAAGGAAAGAATAGAATAGTAAAGTTTTTTTTTATTCTCTCTCTCTAATTAAATAAAACAGAAACTCCATCCTTGTTTTTTTATTTTACTTTCCATCTTGAATATTTACCACATAAAGTTAATAACCTTCTCTTTTAGATGTGATGATTTGCCACATTTTTAGAGGAAATTTAATGTTCTTAATAAAGAGAATTGCTATTTTTTTCAATTAACATACATGCTGAATGGTATATAAAACTAGGAAACATGCTGAAGGTCCTTTGCGCCTATGGGGGACGATAATCGTAGTCTATCATCGTCCCCCTCAGTCTCTCTTCGTTCTTCTCTCCCCCAAATGGGTACGACAAACAGAGATACCCCCCCTCCTCTCTTTCCCAGGCAGAAGGTGCCTCATCCGCGCAAGGAAAGAAACTACAGTAGAGGACAGCAGCTGAAGAGAACTCCACGACCCCTGAAAAGCCGAACCCTCGGTACAATAGGGGCTCACAAGGGGACTCCGAAGATGACTCAGACTGGGAGGATTTGAGAGATGTGAAAGAGGATGAAGTGAATCATCCGTCGAGTATAGGTAGCCTCGGCTCAACAAAGGCCCATAATTTCACAAACCTTGAGGTCTTTGGAACTGAACTCCTCTTTAGTGAAGAAGCTAGTATGGAAGTTCTGGAACTACAAGAATCAGCGGATGGTGACTCTACAGTGGAAAGTGGGAGCCTTTCAGATGATTCTCAGAGAGAGGAGAAAGTAGAAACAAGTCAAGAACAAAGGCAGGGTAGCGGTTTTAAGGAGTGGGATTTCCACTGCAGACCAAATGTGGAACCGCTTGAAGAGCAGCTCCCCCTAGCTGCACAGGTGGTTACTAAACCTGAACTCGAACCATCAACGGTAGTGCTTGGAGTGGTCGATGAAAACCAGGATCAGGATCAGGGAGTTTCTTCCCCCTTTCCCCTCACTCCCATTCTTTCTTCCTCCCCTCTTTCCTTTCAAAACTCAATTGATATTGGTCCTTATAGTAATCCTCGGCCTTTGGTTTTTGCAGATCCAGCTATTGAAACCTTACCAGCTGCAGACCAAATGCGGAACCGCTTGAAGAACACCTCCCTCCAGCTGCACAGGTGGTTACTGAACCTGAACTCGAACCATCAAGGGTTGTACTTGGAGTGGTCGATGAAAACCAGGATCAGGGAGTTTCTTCCCCCCTTCCCCTCACTCCCATCCTTTCTTACTCCCCTCTTTCCTTTCAAAACTCAATTGATATTGGTCCTTATAGTAATCCTTGGCCTTTGGTTTTTGCAGATCCAGCTGTTGAAACCTCACCGGTGGCGGATAATGACCCTTGTGCGGCAGGAAAAGAAGATGGGGGAGGAGATAAAGACAAGGAGAGGGAAGTAATCCTGAATGTGGCTCAAGAGAAGGAATTTGAGAAGGAAGAAGGAGGAAATGGAACTATTGTAGGCACAAAAGAAAAGGGGAAGGAACTTGGTGTGTTAGATGAGAAAAAAGATGATTGCAAAGAACCATCTAAACTAAAAGGGAAGGAACAAAAAGAAGCTAGAGGAAAGTTCACCAAAGGAAAGGTCTATCTTAGAAAAGAAGCAGAGATGATAAAAAAAAGAAAAAGAAGAATGAATGGGGTGGAAAAGCTTGCCTATGGAGTGTCCTATGAGAAGACAGTAAACAAGAGGGAGAAAAAGAGAGGAGACTAGAACTTGGAAATAAGGAAGGGTCTAGACAAAAAAGTGGAATGAAGATTCTTTGTTAGAATGTAAGAGGGTTAGGATGTGCAAAGAAGAGAAGAATCATCAAGAATGTGATAAGAACCGAGAGACCGGTTATAGTCATGCTCCAGGAAACAAAACTTTCGGATTTGGATGGAAGATGGATAAGAAGTATCGAGATTAGTAGGGGTCTAAGTTGGTCTTTTGCCCCATCTTGGGGCGCCTCAGTAAGTATCAATAAAATCCAAGAGGATGAGTGATGGAAGGGATTGGATGCTGACCAATGTGTATGACTCAAACTCATACAAAGAGAGGGATACCTTCTGAGGAGAGCTAGATGCAGTTAGGGGCCTTTGAGAGGGACCATGGTGTTTGGGATGGGATTTCAATGTGGTAAGGTACACAAACGAGAAATACAACCCCAATCAGTCCATAACAAGGTGGATCAAATCAAGGATGTATTAGCTTGGCACATTTTTCTATCCTTTTAAATGGGCTAGCAAAGGACTTCTTCCCGGCTAAAAGAGGACCGAGACAGGGTGATCCCTTATCCCCATTCCTATTTACCTTTGTTGCTGAGGTTTTGAGTAGACAAATCATCAAGGCTGACCAAGAAAATCAGTTTAAAGGTTGGAGGATTGTTAGTTCAAAGGTGGTGGTGTCTCACTTACAATTTGCTGATGATACAATCATTTTCTGTGAGAGTTGTGATGAATCTAGTTTGAGGAATCTGAAAAATTTGGTGGATAAGTTTCAGTAGGACTCCAAACTAAAAGTGAATTAGGGAAAAAACTATGTAGCTGGAATAAACCTAGGAGAGGAGGGCATCCAAGCCATGGAAAATTTGCTAGGTTGTGAAGTGAAAAGCTGGCCTCTAGAATATCTAGGTATGCCCTTGGGGGAAACCCGAAAGCTGAAAGCTTTTGGAAGCCAGTTTTAGAGAAATTCACAAAGAAGTTGGCAATGTGGAAGAGAAGTTATATTTCCTTGGGGGGAAGAATCACTCTAATAAAATCCACCCTACCAAATCTGCCTACTTATTTCCTCTCCACCTTTAAGATCCCGATGAAAATAGCAAGGAGGCTAGAGAAGATAATGAGGGATTTTTTGTGGGAACCTGGCAATGAAAAGAGGGATCATTTAGTGAAGTGGAAGCAAGTCTGTAAACCTAAGGAGCAAGGTGACCTAGGTATTGGGAACATTTTAAAGAAAAATGTGGCCATCGTAGGGAAATGGCTGTGGAGAATCCCTTGTGAAGAAGATAGGTTGTGGCACAAGGTCATTAAAAGCATTCATGGTGAAGCAAAAAACAGCTAGGATGCAAAACTAGCCTCCAATGCAGCTCCAAATTCCCCTTGGAAGGCAATCTTTGAGGTACTACCAACCTTTCTTCACTTTATCCGTTTTGATGTTGGGTGTGGCAATAAAGTTTTATTCTAGAAAGACCTATGGGTTGGGGATTTACCTTTTAAGGTTAAATTCCCGGACCTCTACTCTTTGTCAAACATTAAAAACAAACCGATTGCTAGGGTTGGCATGCTTTCAGACTTGGGTATCTCTTGGGACTTTGGCTTCAGAAGGGGGCGGAGGGAAAATGAATGTGAGTCCCTATTGCTCTTGATCCCAACCCTAGATAAGGTCCACTTAGACCAAACTACAGATGATAGTAGAGTTTGGTCCCCAACTCCTAATGGTTTATTTTTTTTTATCAGCAAAAAAGAATTTTATTTGAAATTAGATTTAAAATTTCACAACTTTGTATATGGGATTCGAACTCCCACACTATTACATATTTCTGTCCCTCTTAACATTGCAGCCCAAAACAATTGTTGCCTCAAAGCCCCTTGTTTAGCAAGATAATCAGCTAGCCCATTTGCACTCCTTCCTACTCATTTGAATCCAGCCTCTACCTCCCTTGCAACCTTTTTCCACTTCCCTTATCACTTGTTTGAAAGTCTATGGAGTAGTTCTATTGTTTTTAGCCCAAGAGATGATCACCTTGGAGTCCCCTTCAACCTCAATATGCCTCATTCCTAGTTGCTTAGCTGTCTTCAATCCTTGTAGCATTGCCATTAACTCAGCTTTTAGAGAGTTGCCCATGCCAATAGGTCCAAAGAATAATGCTAATATTCTCCTATCAGAATTTCTGATTACTCCCCTAATACTTGATAGTCTCGGATTTCCAAAAGAGCTTCCATCAAAATTCAATTTGATTCTATTACCATCTGGAGGTTTCCATTCCATCCTTACTCTCTCTTTCACTCTTGAAGATTGTGCTACTTCTGTCCAGGATCTTATAATGTCCATTACTGAGAAATCTTGAAAGATATGCAAAGATCTTACCCAATGAGCTACTTTAACTTTAATTGTGTCGATTACCTCCTCAATTGTTCTACTCTTGTCCAGGAATATTCTGTTATTTCTTTCTTCCCAAATCACCCAACAAATAGCTGCCTTTGTAGCTTTCCACATAACCTTCCCCCTTTTCTTTGGTTGCCTCAAAAAATCTCGGTTGAAAAGTCCTACCACATCTTGAGGGGAAACCCACTTGCAACCAAAGAGAAAACAAAAGAATTCCCAAATGTGATGCACAAAGGAACAAGATAATAATAGATGTGCCAAGGTCTCACCACTTTCCTTACAAAGGGAACACATGTGAGGAGAAAGGCAAGCAAAAGGCCTTCTTCTCTGCAGCATATCACAAGTATTAACCTTGCCAAGGAAAATTTTCAACAGAAGGCTTGAAGTTTTGGGGGGATAGGCTTACTCCAAATTTCTTTTACAAGGAAGTCTCCATCCGGGTTATTAGGTGTGGCAAGAACACTAAAAAGGGAGGAACAAGAGAAGAGACCATCTGAGGAGCCTTTCCATATTCTCTTGTGCCTCTTTCTTCAGTTTGCTCACTCACTACAATCCTTTGGAGGTGAACTTCCCAATGAGAGAAATCTGGTGTAAACCAATCCCTCCTAAAGTACAAGCCTTCTGTTGGGAAGTATTCGTAGGGAAGGTAAACACTTGTTATGTGCTACAGAAAAGAAGGCCAAAAAAATGCCTCTCTCCTCATGTGTGTCCTTTGTTAGGATTGTGGTGAAACCCTACCCCACTTATTTTTATCCTGCTCTTTTGTTTCTTGTATTTGGGAAATTGGTTGTTCTCTCTTTGGATGCAGATGGGCTCCCCCACATGATGTAGTAAGTAAGTCTATTTAGCCCCTCCTTCCTGAGGCAACAGAAGAAAACAGGAAAGTGCTTATGGAAGGCAGCAAGAGCTACTGTGGTATGGGAGGAAAGAAACCAAAGACTCTTCTCTGAAAAAACTAAACCAAAGAAGTCATGCCATAAAAATCAAAACTACACATTGGGTGATGACCATGGAACTATTCAAAAACTTCTCCACGAATGACATTCTAAGAAACTGGACTTAAGTAGCACAAACAGATGTACCCAAAGAAGTTGTGAGAGCGGAATGGAAACCACCTGCACTGAACAAACTAAAACTACACTTTGATGGGAGTTCCTTTGGTAACCCGGGAAGGGCAGGTATAGGGGGTGTGATTAGAAATCATCTAGGAGAAGTTGTGGCACTCTTCTCAGGACCAATAGGTATTGGTGACTCAAAACAGGCTGAATCTCTGGCTCTACTTCAAGGTTTAAAGTTGGCTGAGCAGATTGGAACAACAGATTTAAAAATAGAAGGAGACTCACTACTGGTCATTTCTTGGGCTAAACACATCACATCAGCACCCTGTAAGCTCAAATTTATCTACAGAGAAATTGGCATACTCACTAGGAGGTTCAACTCTCAGTTTGGTTGTGTCAGAAGGACTGCAAATGGGTTGGCGGATACCCTAGCAAAATAGGGGGCAAATAGGTCTACCTTGTACTGGGCAGAACTGTAACTGTTTGTATGTGTATGTAGATTGGGTTAACACAGTGCTGCAACCTATAACTATTGTAATTCAATATTTCTCTGTGATTAATAAAAGGTCTTATTTGCTGATTAAAAAAATCTAACCAAAAGTCGGTTTTTTATATTATAAAACTTTTATCGCCTAGGCGGTAACTAGGCCACTAGGCACCCCAGTGTCGCCCAGAATCGCCTAGACGGCTTGAAAACTATGCTGCTAAGGAAAGAGAGGTTGCTATAGGAAACAAAGTTATTGGAGCTTGACAGAAATCGGATCAGAAGTGTGTGAAGAGCTAGAGGAGTGAATTGGTCCTCATTGCCGCTCTGGGGAGCATCTAGAGGTTCGGTTACCATTTGGATGGAAGATGTAGTGGAACCTTTAGAGGAGTTGTTAGGCAATTTCTAATTTTGTTAAAATTCAAAAATGCGGATGATGAATTCAATTGGGTACTAACCAATTTTTATGGGCCAAACAGCTATAGGAAAAGAAACGAGATGTGGAAGTTGTATGGAATGCACAGTTTTTTTTTTTTTGGGGGGGGGGGGGAGACCCTGGTGCGTAGGTGGAGACTTTAATGTAATCAGATTCCATAATGAAACCAACAACCCACATCAGTCTACCACAACTAGCATGCAAAAATTTAATGAGTTCATTAATAATTGTGAATTGAAGGAGATCCCCTTGTTGCAACCTATCTTCACTTGGTCAAATTTTTGATAAAATCTTGTCTGCTCTAAGCTGTATAGATTTCTTTTTTTTTTTTCTTATCAATAACAAATTCATTCAATTCATTGAAATATCAAAATATTTACAGCAAGGAAGACAAGAACTCTTATCTTCCGAATACAACTTAAAACCTCCAAAGAGAGAAAAAGAGAAAAAGAAACAATTAAGTTACAGCTTAGCCCAAAACATTGCTTCCCTTTCTATCCCTTCTTTAGCTAATCCATCAGCTAAAGAGTTAGATGATCTTTTAAGCCAACTCATCCTGATTTCCATCTCCCACCGCACCAGCCACCTGAATTTCCTCTTCTCATTTCTGTAGTTCCATAAACCACAGTCATCTTTAATCTGCCACCCTACCACCACCTCCGGGTCCCCTTCAATTATGAGTTTCTTGACATTCATCTCCTTGGCTTTCTGAACTCCTTCCATAACTGCAAAGATCTCAGCTCCAAGGGAATCCCCCACACCAATTGGGCCTGAGAACAGGGCATAAATGACCCCATTCTCATCCCTAAAAACACCTCCAATCCCTGATTGTCACAGATTCCCCCTACAACTCCCATCAAAATTTAACTTTAAGAAGCCAGCAGGTGGGGGAGTCCAGGACACCCTTATTTTATTATTATTATTTTTTTTTATCAATAGGACACCCTTATTATTGGATTGACCAGAGTGCAGTTTGCGATCTCGCCCCACTTTCTCAACATGTCTTCCACTGTGTAATCTGTAATAGTTCTAGTGATTTCAGCCACTGTACTGCCCTTATGTGGATCACAGCCCCTCTCTCGTTTTCTAAGAAGATCCTAGTATTTCTTTCTTCCCATAATGTCCAGCATACTGCAGCCCTCAGACCTCTCCACATAGCCCTTCCCCTTTTCATGTGCCACCTGAAAAAGGAAGGGAGAATCATTAGAGAGATCTAGTGGCTAGAGACCTTCCTAGAGTCACTTATGATCACTATCCCATTAAAATAGGCCAAGAGTCCTCTCAAAATGGACCAAGACCATTCATGTTTGAAAGTATGTGGTTAACATACCCAGACTTTGTGGATAAGATAAAGGAGTGGTGCAATGAAGAATTGAGAGGAGTGAAGTGGAAGGGGTTAGATTACATAAGAAATTGAAAAGACTTAGAG
Source organism: Nelumbo lutea (assembly GCF_056320005.1). Lineage (NCBI taxonomy): Eukaryota > Viridiplantae > Streptophyta > Magnoliopsida > Proteales > Nelumbonaceae > Nelumbo > Nelumbo lutea. The sequence continues at coordinate 91,853,167 of NC_142687.1, read as the reverse complement.
CCAATTTGAAAGAGTGGAATATGGTCAGTTTAGGAGAGCAGAGGAACAAAAAGCCCTCCTAATGTCCCAAATTGAAGAACTAAATTGAAAGGAGAATCAGAATTCCTTGAGTGTGCAAGAGAGAGATTTGAGATGGAAACTAAAAAAGGAGTTGGAAGATGTCCTATTGAGAGGAGAAATCTCCTAGAGATGGAAATCAAGACATAATTGGATCAAAGAAGGTGATGGGAATACTAAATTCTTTCATGCATTGGCCAATGGAAGGAGGAGGAAGAAGAATTTTGTGGGTAAATTAGAGGTCAACGGTTAAGAGCTTACTTCCCAAGATGAAATAGGAGGTATTTTTGTGGAGTACTTTAAATCAATCTTTAGAGGCCCTTAAATCTTAGGCAGAATTTGGAAGATTTGGAATGGCCAAGATTGAAAGAGGACTTTAATGTTTGGTTAGAGAGGAGCTTTGAAGAAAAGAGATTAGACGAGCAGTTTTCTCAATGGATAGATCAAAGGCACCACGCCTGGATGGTTTCACTATGGCCTTTTATCAGGATTGTTTGGGAGGTGATTATAGATTATCTCTTTGATGCTTTTAGAGAGTTTGAAGATGGATTTAAGGTTAGTTCGGGAGTAAATGCCACCTCCATCACTCTAATCCCCAAGAAAAAGCTCGGCACACCAAGGATTTTAAGCCTATCAGCCCAATGACTAGTTTATACAAAATCTTGGCAAAGGTGCCCTCAAGAAGGATTGAAGTTGTGCTTCCCTCTATTGTTAGTCAGACTCGGGCTTTTGTACAAGGAAGGCACATAACTGATCAGACTTTGATAGTCAATGAATGTGTGGAGTATATACGAAGGAATAGCCAACAAGGTTTTGTTTGTAAGTTGGATTCAGAGAAGGCCTTGACTTGGTGGATTGGACCTTCTTTGTGGAGGTACTTAGGAATTGTGGTTTTGGAGAGAGGTGGTGTAAGTGGGCCTTTGGATGTATAAGCTTTGTCATTATTTGGTTTTAGTTAATGGTGTTGTGAGGGACTTCTTTCCATCTTGTAGAGGACTAAGACAAGGTCCCCCTATCACCCTTGTCAGTGATGTGCTTAGCCAATTAATCTTAGAAGCTGATGAAGAGAAGGCCCTTAGGGGTTGGAGAATAGGTAGGAATAATCTTCCGATCACCCATCTCCAATTTGCTGATGATATAATAATCTTTTGTGAAGGAGACGATTTAAGGAGGGTGAGGAATCTCAAAGATTTGATCATCTTGTTTGAAAGTGTATCCAATTTGAAGGTCAATTGGACCAAAAGTTGTGTAATGGGCATTAATTTGGAGGATAGGGCTGTTGTGTCTATTGCAGAGTGTTTAGATTGCCCCATCTCCTCTTGGCCTACATCCTACTTAGGTCTTCATCTTGGTGCAAACCCTAAAGAGAGTCGATTCTGGATTCCTTTTTTGGAGAAATTCGAAAAAATGTTGGCCTCATGGAAGAAGAATTACATCTCCTTGGGTGGTAGAGTTACCTAGATTAGGGCCACCTTAGCTAACTTACCAGTTTATTTTATCTCTATCTATAGAATCCCCTCTAGGGAAGCTAAGAGCTTAGAGAGATTAATGAGGAGTTTTCTTTGGGAACCCAGGGAAGAGAAAAAGGATTATTTAGTAAGTCAGGACTTAGTTTGTAGGAACAAAGAGTGAGGTGGATTGGGCCTAGGAAATATAGTGTGCAAGAATGTGGCTTTGTCGGGCAAATGGTTATGGAGGTGCCCCGAGAGAGGGTCTTTGTGGCATGAGATAATTGGTAGCATACATGGACGCTTAGAGAATGTATGAGATGCTGGATCATCTTGTTAGGCTACTTTGGCTTCACCATGGAAAGCAAATTCAAGGATCCTCCCCCAATTCCTCCTTTATATCAAGTATGATGTTTGCTCTGAGAACCTAGTAAGGTTTTGGGAAGACATTTGGGTGGGTAATTCATCCCTTAAGGATTTGTTCCCTTCTCTCTACTTAGTTTCCTTGCAAGAAAAAATGAGCTTGTTGCTAGGTGTCTTTCTTCTCCTATCACCCTTGATTCTTTGAATTGGGATTTTGGGTTTAGAAGAGGCCTAAGTGAGGAAGAATTGGCTTCTGTTACAGATCTTCTGCTTCTTTTGGGTAATGTTCGTTCGAACCCCCTTAAGCCATACAAAAAGATTTGGTTTCCTTTGCCTAAAGTTCCTTTCAGCTGCTTCTTTTTTCAAAATCCTTTGCTCGTCCTCTTTCTCTTTACTCTTCCCTGTAAGGGAAGTTTGGACTAAGCTCATTCCCCCAAAGGTCTCGGTGTTTTGCTGGGAAGTATTCCATGGGAAGGTTAATACTTTGGACAAAATGCAGAAGAAAAGGCCTTACTTGTGCTTATCCCCAAATTGGTGTTCTCTCTGCAAATCTAATGGTAAGGAGTGTTACCACTTGTTTTTATCCTGCCCCTTTGCTACAGCTATCTCGTTTCTGTCATCTTTGGTTGTATGTGATTGCTGCCAGCATAAGTTTCTCGGTTATTTGAACCCTCAATCCTTGGCCAGCAATCAAAAAGAGGAAGGTTGATGTGGAGGTGTACTAGGGCAGCTTCTTTATGGACTATTTGAGAGAAAAGAAATACTAGAATTTTCCACAATAAGGAGAAAAGCCTTCCAGGGATCAAAGACTGCATTTTGACATGGGCAATACACTGGTTGAGAACAACAAACATGTTCCTTTCTTTTTCTTTTGATGACTTTTAGAGAAACTGGTTAACAATGGCTAGTAGTTCCTCCTCAAAGAAGAGTTATGGTGCAGTTTGGGTCCCTCTTGAAGGTTTTGTTAAACTGAACTTTGATGGGAGCAGCGAAGGTAACCTGGCCTCTCTGGCATAGGAAGGGTTTTGAGGAATAAGGACAGCATTGTTCTAGCTTTGTTCCCATGCCCAGTGGGTTTGAGAGACTCTATCAAAGCAGAGCTACTAGCTGCTGTACAGGGGATTCAGCTTGCCAATCAACTTGGTGTAGAAAGATTGTTAATTGAAGGTGATTCCAAGATAGTTGTGAGATGGTTTCTGGATCCAGACTCGACTCTTTGTGGGGTTTTAGGGATCTTCTTAAGAAAGTGATTTGGTTAACAAGGAATATGACAGTGAAAGTCCAATTGATAAGAAGACCAACAAATCAGATAGCTGACTCTCTTGCAAAACAAGGGGTTAACAGGGATTCTTTGTTTTGGGATGCTTTATAATTGAGTATGATCTCATCTCTATTTTGTTAGATGTAATTTTCTATTAAGAGTGAAGCTGCATCCCGTGCCTCAACAGAAATTATCTAATCTTACAATTTACGATGCAAGTCATGATTCGATTCAATTTTCTCTATGATTTACAATACAATTACGATTTTCGGAACATTGGTATCTACTCCCTCACAACTGGGAAGGTAAGACAATATTCTTTATATGCCTTTTTAATAAGTGCTTCCCCTTTGTTCTTCTGGTTACCAATCAAAAAAAAAAAAAAAAAACGAAAAACAAAAAACAAATTTTATTAGTGACCATGTATAGCACTAGCTGATTTTTAATATACTGCTGCCAGATCTACACAAGTATGCCATATATTGGACAGAAAGAAATGTTCCTTAAATTTATAGTACACATACTCTTAAGTAAACAGAATCTGATTGAACATCCAGTTTAACAAGAAGTGGCTGGATATTCCTCCGAATGGTGCCTCTAGTGGTTTACTTATAATTTGGGATGAAGTGGGACAGATATATGGAGCTTTTTTTTTTCAGTCTTGATTCTGTTCTCTAATAGAGAAATGGTTTTACTTGGATTTTCACTGGGGTTTATGGGCCAAACTGCCCAAGGTTTAGAGGGAAGGAACCAGAATATATCTGTGTCTATAGTCGGCTTCCATGGACCGTGGTGTTTTGGGGATAACTCCAATTAGCACTCGCTTTGCTCATGAGAAGTTCAGCAGTGGTAGAATAAAAGAGATGTTGGGGACCTCTTCCTCTGAACTCTGCTCAACTGAACAGAGTTGGATTATTGGATTTGATGGGGGGGTTTATTTTTACTGGATTTGTTGGGGATATTTTATTAAAAAAAGAGATGGATTATTGTCTTTCTTTTTTTATCTTTTGGTGATTCCTTGTCACCTGACCATGTATTTTCTTTTTCTTTAATAAAATTTTCTTTTATTATCATAAAAAAACTAATGGACCCAGCAGGTTGCCCAGAAAATATCCCTGGAAATTAAGTTAAGAAGTTCATAATTTTCAAAAATAAGAAAAAAATTGGGAGAAAAGCGTGATGTTGATGGAAAATTTCCCAGATCAACAAACAACTGCTACTATAATTGGGAGAAGGATTATGATTAACATCAACTCGTAAATGAAACAGAGAGCTAAGACCAAGTTACAATAGAGGTCCACTACCAACAAATAGGAAAGATCAATATAAAGAAGCAGCTACAGCATTACTTACAAAACAAGTGGCCCCCAAGGCCCTAAATTGTTCTCAATCCACAGCAAAAAGTCCTTTAAGATCTGCATAAATCAATTCAGTTTAGTATATAACAGTAGAAAAGAAAGGGGATGGGGAGAAAATAACATAATACAATGATCATCACATGCATATAGATTTAGTACCTAACTCTGCAGTTCAATTTATAAATTACAATGTTCCATATATGGTAATATGGTGATGATAGTAAGCATTACAAATGCAAATAATGCTATTTTTCATAACCAAACAACTAAAAGTTAATGTAGTAATAGTTCACTGAGTTAGACAGTCAAAATATAAAGGATGTAGCAGGAAAATATATATATATATATATATATATATACTGGCAGTTTGGGTAAAAAGATCCTGACAAAGGAATACTAAATAGATTGTCAATCCCTAGATGATGATGTGGAAAGTACTAAGCAAGAAGGATTGAATAAAAACATGCTTTGAACTTCATGAGATATCATTGACTTCAATAAAAGATGATGATCCAGGGGCTTAGCATTTTTCTTTAGAAATTCTTCTTTGTCATGACAATTGCCTACTCTTTTCCAGATCAATGCATATAAAAAGGGGGACCTTACATTTCAGAATTTTTATTGATACACTCATTGGTGTTTGAAGCCATAGTGTTGCTTTCCCATTCAGAGTCCATGTAAATACCATATAGGTGCTTTAACTTTATAGGACATTAGGACCAAAATCATGTTTGATTGGGTATATTAAACCTCAAAGGTTTGTACCATCCTTTACATCAGGTTATGTGCATGGGAGTGTTTGGGGAAAACATTTTCTGGCATCCCCCAACAGAGTGGGTGTTTCAACTTTGGTTGTCTTGTGTGGTGCCTAGTGGTGTTTATATGTGTTAAACTACAATAAACAACTGTGCATTGTATTATGTGACAAAACAACTAACTTTCTTGATTATTAATGCCATAATTTGGATACAAATGTTGAGACTTAAAACACCATGTTAGAGATGTTAGACAATGTATGCCCTTAGCTCCAATTAGAATGATGTACTAATATTTAATGTAAATGAATAAAGTACATATTTGATTTATGTTATTATGGTGTGTTTCTATGTAATACCCTTAAACTGGATACATATGAGACTCGTGTTAGTTTAGAATATTCACAGCCGTTGGATAGATCTGGGGAGATTTATCCTGCCAAGGCTGACACTGATGTGCCGCCAAGTTAGTTGGGGTGGCCTGTCTCAGCTGCTAGGGTGAGACCTGAGGTACATGCAGTGTGGGTTTTCTTGAAACCCTGAACCGGACCAAAATTCCAGTATTGCCCTGGACCTTGGAGATAGATGGGCAAAACTGGAATGTTACACCTGACCCCTAGACTCGATTATGATACTACACTAGGTGTCGGATTGGGCCGTCTTTGATATGCCAATTAGTGAGATCCTTAGAGGGGGTCAAAACCTGGGTATGTTGGGACAGTCTGAGAATTCATCCGAGTGGATAATCATAGTGGCAGAATCAGCCCCTTTGTTGGACAGAGTGAATGATCGGGGATGCACTCTCTCTGATGAAAACCAAAACTGCCGACAGTCGATTTCAACCGTTGAAATTTGTTTTGCAAAATATATTTATGTAGATATATATATATATATATATATATATATATATATATAATATATATATTATTGGTTTCAAAATGTTTGCAAAAGGTTTTAATTCCCGGGATCCAAGTGAGTAGAGAGTGCAGCACTGTACCTTGCAGTCGAGGGAGAGGTTCTCTCTTGTCGGGCAGTGTTTGATCATTATGGGCTGAGAGGTTAAGTGTAAGACCATTGAGGGTAATACCCGATGGGCTAATCTTGCATCTGCCCACAGTCCTTGGGATCTTATAAGGTGGCTTGACCCAAGGACCATTTAGTGTAAATGTTGGGCCCATCAAGAGCCCATGGTGATGGACTCAGGGGTTCACTGTCTCCTACAGTGAATTCAGCCAGGCCTTGTAACAGAGGCTGGGCTGAACCCATGTGGTTGATGTGTAGATCAATGTTTGGGTCCCATGCTATACAAGGATATCCAACTGGGCAGCAATTTGGAGGGTAAATGAGCATATAGACTAATGGGCCTAAAGTCCAATTCAAACTGGCTTAATAAGATTAATTAAAAGAGGGCGGTTCTAGGATTTAGATCAGCAAATGGGATAAGGGATTATCCCTATCCACTAAGAGAGTCCAGATCCAAATAAAGATTTGGATCAGGAAACTCCTAATTAGATTAGGAGGGCTGATCTTTATCGGCAGATAAGATAAGGGATTATCCTTATCTCTTAAAGAGAGTTCAGATCCAAATAAAATATTTGGATTAGGAGAACCTCTCTTTAAGGCTGTAAATAGGAGAGAGCAGGGCGAACCCTCAGTACACATCAGAAATCATCTGACTGACTGCTGATTTCCAGAGAGAGACAACACAGTTTGACTGCACCTGTCTCCTTCTCTCCTGCTCTTGCTGCCATACCAGTTTGATCTCCACCTGTGGGAGAGATCAAGAAGAGTTCTTGATATTACCTTTTGGAAGAAAAGGTAATCTGAAGTAGTGCTCACTAACCCTCCATCAAATTCTTGCTGAAGAATTCGATTCTTGTTGAAGAACCATCCTACTGATTCTGCTTCATCCTGCACCGTGTCATCTTCGGTGAAAGCAGTCTTTGGATCTTTCCTTGGGCGTGAACACCTTCATTGGAGGTTATTACTACTTTGTATCAGGTATATCCCTCCACTCCCTTTTGGTTTCAGATATGGTCTGGTTTAGGTTCAAGATTGATCCTTGAAAATGCAGTTTTTTAAAATAGGGAATGTGATTCCCACATGGGAGAAAGAAATTTTTGAAATTTCGCCCAACCTTCCTGTAGGGTTCGGCCATCCATATGATGGATCTCTCATCCCTTCAAGAGACCCCATGGTGGAGTCGATACCATTATGTATAGGAACACTAACAAAGTTGGTCGTCTAGTGTTGGTGTTTAGATTGATTCTCACTACATTACACAACTGGTGGTTAGTGGATTTGTGGGTTAATGGGATGTTATGAGTGTTGGTGGATTTAAGGTGTGAGTTAGTTGTTTAAGTTTTTTGGATTCTATAAATTGGTTGTATTGTTGAGTTTATTTATGAATGAAGAAGGGATCTATTTTAGGAGGCTGAATGCCCTAGAAGTGTTTAAGGTGGTCTGACGCCCTCAAAGTGGTATTCTCTCTTCTTTTTTTTCTCAAAATTTCCTACTATCTCTTTAGTTTAAGAAAGCATACTCACACTGCTAGTCCTAATAAGTGGAAACTCCACTAACCCCCAGCTTCAAAAACATAATTCAAGTAGAATCAAGATTCAATGTATCAATACTCCCTAATTTGAAATCAGTAGTTTCCACATATCATGCTATTCAAAAAATTGATACTCTCTAATTCTTAGTGTTCCACGTATTGCCTATTTTGAAAATTGATACACCCTAATGAAGACCAATGTTCAAAGATCTAGATACAACCTATTTCATAGTATTTCATGTATCACCTATTCTGAAAATCAATGTGTATCGTACATAATAGATACTTTGAACCATGAGTAGAATACCTGCTCGGGCATGCTATCCAAGTCGACCTCATTCCAGGGGTGGGGAAACCCTCATTTTCAGAAGCTCTACTTGTTTTGAACAATCCCAAATCCCAGATGATTCATATTCCAATTGTAAATGTTTTAACTTTTAAAAGGAAAGTAGAATATATGAACTACCTAAGCATTGTGTTTACAGATTATGTTTCACATAGGAAGTCCATTTATCCATATTGCCTAAAAACTAGGTTTTTGATTTGACTGGAAGATGAAAAAATTGGCCCAAACTTTAGAGGCATTCTGAGATCCGCTTGAAGTTGCAAGAATATCGTTCTAGTAATAAGTAAATAAAACTTGAAGTTTTCACTTCTATTTTTTTTCTCTTGTTTTATCTTCCAACTTGTATCATCACAGCTGCCCTGGAAACCAGAGTAAAAACTAAAGACTGCTGAAATTGAAATCCATGGCTCCATTAGTGGCTTTGTTATTCTAACCAAACTCACGGCCTTATTTTTGTAGAAGACTATGGAACATCTTCCTGCTAGTAATGAAAAATGTAATCATGAAGCTATTGAAACCTAAAGCACAGAACACCAATTGCAAAGAATGCGAATAGAACAAAATAAGCGAAGAGCCTAAGTATCTAAACACTGAAGATCCTCATTTGTCTCCCCAATTTCATCCAATAAAAAACAGGTGGTATAAAATGCAAGTATACAACTTTGTAAACCAAATAATAAGTTGAACCAGTAATCCCCAACTCAACACTACAGAATCCATGCATTAATGCAATCCTCTAAAGTAAACCAGTGGAAGCACCACCACGAAATGCATAATCCAATCGATGAACTAAGTGCCAAGGCCATAAAATCAGAAAATACAACATTGCATTAAGCTTGGGAAATAAAAATTAAAAGAAACAATCAAACAAATAAAAGCTCCAGCAACCGAACAAGGGCGAAATGTGATGAATCACGAAATAAAATACAGCCAATTGAGGGAGGAAAAACCCATAAAAGGGTCGAACCTGTTCCATGGGGAGAGTAATGCAAGCGGTGATAATGGCGGCCAAAAGGAGGAGGAGGAGGGCGATCCTGAAGGTGGAGCCCCGTGTTACCGCCATGGACAACCTTCGACGCCAAGGCCTACACTCCTCTTCGTCGTCTTCCGCTATGGCTTGCTTTAGGGAGGACCTTGCCCTCAATCCTCCAAAGGTTGCCAGATTTAGGCTCCCCAAATTTAGCCGATTATCCCCTTACCAGCACACAAAACCCCCCTTCCTCTTTCTCTCTGGTGGAAGAAAAACGAAAAGCTCCGCCAATTATAGCAGAGACTGGTAAACAGGTGACCAATTTCACCTCCTTCCTTTTGCCACCGCCACTTTCTCTCTCTCTCTCTCTCTCTCTAGTTTTCCTTTTACGCAGGAAGGACCCACTGACCCACTCCCATCTGAGACTTCGATCGCACGGATCTGATTAGCTTCCTTCTAAAGCTGGTCATTTAATCGGACGACAAGGACGAGTACAATATCCTACAACCTTCATATCAATTAACGTATACGTGTACGCTTCCAAAAGCCATGATGAGACTGACCACCTTGTAACTTTGTCGATACAGAATCCGGATTTCGGATTCATCATCTGAGCATGATCCTACGATCCGAGGGTTTCCAAGGGGTGCTCACGGTTCCGTTATATTTTTTCAAATCGAACCGGTGCAATCAGTTAATCGCGATTCGATTTTTCAGTTTTTTATGCACTTAAAATTAAAAAAAAAATCTAAAATTGTTGGTGATTGTTATCGGTTGTGGCCATGTGTTAGTTTCCTGTTTATTTGTGATAATTATTTAGCTAGTTAGCCCCCTGAATCTCAGATCGTCTGGTTTTAGGCCTTTACAAATAACAAGTCCGATGCTAGATCTCTAACTTATTTGGTGATGCAAGATACACGCCCGATCATCACCATGAATGGGTAGCCTAGCCTATCATGCCGTCATCTGGTAGGAGTTTTGGAGGGCTAGAAATGAGCTCCTTTTAAAGGAAACTTCGTAGCCCAGTTCAAATCCTGCATCGAGCCATGACACTTTTAAGAAAGTTATTTCCAAAGGTTGTTGCCGACTGTCATGGTGAGAGCTTTAGAGGTGGCGTTTGGTGAAGCCGTAAAGAGAAGAGAGATACAGAGATGATGATAGGCAAGAAGCCAAGAAGAGAACTGAGAATTCAGAGAATGTTTACTAGTTTAGATTTCGAACTTGAAGAGACAAAGAATAAGAGAGACCGAGAGAGTGAAACAGATAAGTGAGAACTAAGAGAAAAGAGAGAGAGAGAGAGAAAGATGGCTGAAAGTTTCGATTTTCGAAGAGGCAAACTGGCAGTCACCAATTTGGTAGGCAGTCTGAGACGTTCAGCCTTTCTCTTGAAACTTTTCAATTCGAATTTCAATGGTCGATTCGGTTAACCACCAATTTTTTAAATGGTTAACCAAAATCAAACCGACTGATCCGATTAACCAATTTTTTGTTCAATTTCTATCGGTTTGACTTTTTAGTTTTTTTTTTGGCTCACCCCTACCAATCCCATCTAAGGGTGCAACTTGCCAACTTGGGCAGGTCGGGTCCGATTGAGGGTATTCAGGGATCTTATAAAGCAACTCTCAGGCTTGGGCCATGCCTAGCCCCATGCTAAGCCCGAAATACCAATCTATGCTTAATTTAATATGATTTCAGTCGGGATCAAGTTGGGTCGAACAGGACTTAGCCCCAGTTTTGTTGCGCTCGGTCAAGTTCAAAGACCAAAAATACACAGGCCAATGCAGCCCCAATGAATAATTACGAGTAATGAGTAGTGGGTCTCGTTCTCCTCTTTGGGGTGATTATGGTTAAGCAATTATTGGAATAAGTGCACATGTAAGCAATTATATGAATTTCCGGAAAGCACTAAATCATGCATGTTTTGTTTGACGAATAAGTGGTTTAAGACATAAGCATTTATTTTTCATTACTTATTTGTCTTTAGAAAGTCCTTTTTTAAATCAAATATACTTATTTTAAGTATTAGTAAGTGTTTATGTCTTTTGTATGTGGTAATTATATATGATAATAATAATAGTAATAGTATATTCAAATTTTTTATAAATTTATAAATTTTTTATTTTTTATTATTAAATTGCAAAATTAAAATATGATTATATAAACTTCACATCCAAATATGTGATAATCAGATTGAGTTGTAAAGTTTCAAGTATCATTTACAGGTCTACTTGATTGGTTAAACTCTTCTTTTTGTAGTGTTTTATCTTCTTGGTGTATATTTTTTCTTTTATTCATTTCTCTAAAAAAAACATAAGATTTAAATAGAGTGAATTGAATAAGGTGAAAAGTAGCAATTCAACTTACAACTTAAACCTTATAATTAAATAGGGAGTAAATTCAAAAATGAGTATTTTAGTCAAAAGAAAGTTTCACAATCTTATTCATATTTTTAATATTAGTGTAAATATAGAATTATAAATGTGTTCATTTTTTTGTATTTTTTGTGTAGAAGTAATTTTGATATATCATACTTACTTTTTGTTTAATATGATAAATATTTGATATTATACATGTACCTTTTTTTTTGCAAAATTAATGTATTTTTTATTTTTATATTTTATTAATTATTATTTTTTATTTATGGTATTAAAGGTTAACACATTTAACCCAAAAGTTGAAATATTTATTATTAATTTTTATATTTCATTTTTGGTCAATTCTAAATTATGTATTTCATAATAAAAATAATGTGTTTATTTCACATATTTTTTAATTTTATTAATAAAATATCAAAAGTGTGTCTAATTTTTTCTACATTTTTTATAATTTTTATATTTATTTCTATTTTAGAATTTTTATTACCAAACTATGACTTCGTAGGTTGATCAATTTGATTCGAATTGTTGAATTGCCTAACCATCACTTGGATAAAAAAATGGTTTTTTTTAGTCAGTTTTAAAATATATGGGTTTAGATTGTTAAAATATTGACTTAGATCTAATTATAGCATTTATTAGTGAAAAATAATTTAAAAATATAGGATTTAATAAGAGAAAATGAGATTTAGTATCTCTAAGTATAATACTTAATAAGAGGAGATTAAATGAGGTGGAAAATAATAATCGAAGTTATATTTTTAATCCTTACAATTAGAGATGGATTAAATATACAAATATAGGCATTTTAGTAGTCATTGAAGCTGACATTAAAACTATAATAAAATGGCTTTTATACCTTATAGAGGGTAATTTTAGTCTAAAAAAATTTCATTTTGCATCAACACTTTTATATGTAGTATAGGTTTGTTAGATTGTAATGTTTGATGAGCCACTTAATAAGTACTTATATTTGTGGAAATGACATTTATATATAACGATAAAGAATTGCCCAAAATGAAGGGAAAATGGAGAAAAAGATGGGAGATTCATGTAATTGGAACGATTTTCCATCCTAGAGTCACCAAGTACCATTTCTACTTCACGTTGAAGCTCGATCGTCTTCTTTGAATCAAGGGAACTCGACAAGTTGCCTTTGTAAGTACTTATATCGAAAATAAGCATTTATTCACTCCTTTATTTGTCAAACGCAAATAAGCGCTTAATTGCCACTTATTGTGGGGTTCCACCACTTGTTCTAAATACTTATTCACGTAAGTACTTTAAAAAGTTATACTAAACAAGGGATGAATAAGCTATCAAGTTTGACTTTTCTATGGCGCTTTTGATAAAAATAGTGGCTTTTTTCTAATTTTTTGAAATTAAAGAAAAAGTTTATTGCACTTCCAACCTATCTTAGCCTGCCACATAATTTTCAAAATACATATACTATCCCATTTAAAAGAAGTGTTTTTTTCACCAAACACTCATAAGCACTTATCCTATAAGCACTTGTTTATTCAATAAAATCTCCCAAATGGGGGCTTCTTGATTAAGCCATTTATAAATTTGGGATAGCAAATCCAATGAGAGTTTCTCTATAGTGAGTCATTCACTAATAGATGCATATAAAAGAAGAGTTCCCTTTTGTTTTGACGTTACTAAGGTGTATTGATAAATATATTTAAATAATTACATTAAAAAAACTTTGACGAGGCACCAATATTTGATCCTAGCCGTTTGCAATTGTGCATTAGGAACATCTTCATACTTGTATACTTTTATTCATAGGAAGATATTCTTAATACATGTCTACAAGTGGTTGTGAAGATGGTGTGAGGACCAAATCCAATTTCAAATCCACTAATGTGGAACCCCACCCTTGCTTCATGAATTTAGCATCATTTTATATTCCATGGTACTAGAAAAAACTTGTTCTTCTGCCATTGCTATTAAGACTTCCAAAACAGAAAATTTTATAATTAAAATAGAGATTATCCATTTTTATATATTTTTTTAAAGGTATGAGCTCACTTAGGGGTGGCAAATGGGTGGGTTGGGTTGGGTTAGGTGTGGGTAGAATATCAACTCACCCATATTGGCCCGCTAACCCATTTCCCACACATGTTAGTGGGTCAAAGAGGGTCACAACCCATTATGTCCTTGACCCACCCTAACCCACCCATTTGACCCTTGATTCCAACTAAACTTTTTTATTCTAATTAAATAAAAACCTAAAACTATATATTTGATTTTCAACTAAAAACATAAAAGCTTCATTTTTTTTCAAAAAAAAATATACAAAATAAAACTCATAAATAACACAAAAAATGGTAAAAATATATGTTTAATGCAAAACATCAAAAGCTGTAGAAAAATACAAGAAATTACATGAAAATTCAAAAAATGCAAAATTTTTCAAAAATTTTATAGAAAACTATACAATATATTTCAACTAAAAATACATGAAAATATATAAAAAGTTCAAGAAATATTTTCAAATATAAAATACATAACTACACAATAAATATTGTATAAAAACACCATAAATTATAGTAAAGCAGGAAATTGAAAATAAATAACAAAAATATAGAAAATGAAGAGAATAAAATATAAAAATTATAGAAAAACTCAAATTTTGCAAAAAAAAAACATAGGTTTCAAAATCATGGCTGCATTTTGAGCCACAATTTCAGTTTTCAATGGTCCTTGGGCGGGGATGAATGTCCAAGAGAAGGTGAAGACAATAAGGGGAAAAAGAAGAATAAGAGAGAGAGAGAGAGAGCATAACTTATTTTGTTCGTTAGTAGATGAACTCTACGCTCTAGTTGTTGGTGAGGAAGATGACGTGATGAGGATATAAGAATGAAAGGAGAGAGAGAGAGAGAGAGAGAGAGAGAGAGAGAGAGATAACTTATTTTGTTCGTCGGTAGATGAACTCTATGCTCTAGTTGTAGGTGAGGAAGATGACGCAATGAGGATATAAGAATGAAAGGAGAGAGAGAGAGAGAGAGAGAGCATAACTTATTTTGTTCGTTGGTAGATGAACTCTATGCTCTAGTTGTAGGTGAGGAAGATGACGTGATGAGGATATAAGAATGAAAGGAGAGAGAGAGAGAGAGAGAGAGAGCATAACTTATTTTGTTCGTCAGTAGATGAACTCTATGCTCTAGTTGCTGGTGAGGAAGATGACGTGATGAAGAAGGAGAGAGAAAGAGAGAGAGAGAGAGAGAGAGAATAGCTTGTTTCATTCGCTCGCAGATGAACTCTGCACTCTGGTCGCCACTACATTTCATCCATCGATAGATAAACTCTAAAGGATAATTTGACCCTTTTTCCCAAATCCCAACCCTCTTTTACAAACCTAGAGAGAGATTGAGAGAGAGAGAGAGTATAGCTTGAATTAATTAGTTAATGACCCAATGGGTAGCGCAAGACCCAACCCCACCCCGAACCTAATGGGTCATTCGACCCATATTGACCCACCACTAGAATGGGTGGGTTGGGGTCAAGATTGCGAGCCCTAAGCTCACTTGAGCAATTTCCCCTTTTCCTCGTTAAGCATAAATGACCCCCTTCCCCCTTCCCTTTTATTAATGGAAAGGAAATGAAGTTTGTCTACAACTCAATTCATTTTTCAACTACTACTGAAAATGCTATCATTGAAAATAGAAAAGCGCATAGAACAATGATTTTTTGGGTTGTAGGGAACATTACTTTGTGTAATGGTAAAATCTCGGGCTGTCAAGTATGACCACTTTGGGCAAAAATGCCAAAGGCTACGACCTTATCCAATCTATGTCTCCCAAGACAATAGATAGTTGGGACCAACATTGGTTGGTTACAATTGGTAGTTGATCACCCAATAGCTAAGATTGTTACTTGGTGTTCCTTCTAAAAAGGAGGTGTGAGAATGTAAGTTCAATCCAAGTGTTTTTTTCCCTTTTTTTAATAATCAATGGTCATCATTAATAAAAAATCGCCTTGAATGGTTCATAAAACAAGTATCAACATTCCCTACACCCAAAGGCATTGGTTAAACCACTTAATTGCAAAATTAAGCAAGTAGAGTCATCTATTGTCCTTGTGATGCTATATTTCTTTCCTATATAATGTTGATACTTGTCTTGGTTTTTATCAATTTTATAAAACAATTGTAACGCCAATTATGATGTATGGAGCAAAGTGTTGAGCAATCAAGAAACAACATATTTAAAAAAATGAATGTGGAAGAAATGTACATATTGAGATGTATAGGTGGAAAAATTAAAAACGATACGACAAAAAATGGAACCATTTGAATTAGCATAGGAGTAGCTCCAGTAGATGATAAAATGAGAGAATGTACTCTAAAATAGTTTGGCCATGTGCGTATAGGATCATCAACAACACCCATAAGAACAAGTGATTTGTTGCAAGTTGAAGGGGCTAAAATAGGTTGACTCAAAAGGGTATGGGTCACAATAGTAAGGAATGATTTAAACATCCATAACTTAACAATATATATGACCTTAAACACAATATAATGGCAAAACAAGACTCATGCAACCAACCCCGTAAGTATAAGGTTTGGGTGATGATGATGATATTTTCTCTCTCCCACACAAGGATGAAGCAAGGGGAGGCGGAGGGGAGCCATGCCCCCCCCTCATGTCTTCATGGCTTTACCAAAGCCGGATATGCTCACAACAAAAAATTTGTTTCAACATATACGTTCCAAGTTTCAACATGATTTCTTTTGCACTTCGCAAGTATGGTGGGTCCTAGTCTCATAGAGAGATGTGTGGATATAGATCATGTTGTGAGCAGACCTGTAGGCACCTTGGCAGAGCCAGGTCAAGCCAAAGACCTTGACACGAGGGGCGACCTCTCATCAAAGTCCATTCAATTCGATTCAAATTCGACCACTTAATTATTTTAAGTAATTGATAAATATATAACATAAATATTTTATTTATATAAAGTATATAAAGTATATAAATTGTTTTTATAATTTAATTATTTTATATATTATATATACAAATTAAATAATTGGTTGAATTTGAATATTTATCGAATCGAATCAGTCCATATCCAAATTCAAATCCGATTAGACATTTGATATGAATAGAATATCTGAATTCAACTAATTAGATATTCGAATTATCCTAATTCATTTCAATTATGTCAAATCTTGAATTCGAAATTGGATTTTTGAATAACATTAACACCCCTACTTGCCCGTGTATTAATTTCTACTACCTTAGCCTTTTCTATTTGTAGTCCCAAGTTTTATCCCTTCTCTCAAGTCCATGCATCCGTTTGTTGCTACATGAGTTGATATCAGGCATTTCTAGTGATACCATGACACAATCTGATGTTGTCTGATTTGTGGTGTCCCGAACCAAGGACACAATCAGATAATCTTGCTAACTAGACAAGACCAAGGTGGAAGGATGAAGTTGTACATTGAAGATATCTGCAACCACAGAAAGGCTTAGAGGCCCGATGAGTTATTCCCCGGATAGGCACTCCGACACTTAAGTCAATACGACAATAGGGTCAGTCAGGACGAGCGGAATAGAGTAGTGTTGGTCCAAACCGATGAAGTAACAACAAAGGGTGTTGGGTGAGTGGAGAGTCAAAAGTCCTTTACTTTGAGTTGGGGGTGCCTATTTATAGCCAAGCATTCATATCCTAGTCAGATTAGGCTTCTAGGGTTGTTAGGATGAAGTTATCTGTCAAGGTCTTCGGAGGATTCCCCTTTCCTTGGCGGAGTTTGCTTCCTTGTCCATGTGAAACACTTCTCTTGATCATGCTCTTCCATCACATGGTTTCGGAACCTGCCACACGGTGTCCTCGGCCAGCTCGAATACCACCTGAATAGGTATCAAAATTAATATTTTCAAATAGATATCATTTGGTGTGTTGTGGTCACTATTTTGAAATCTATTTGTTTCTTTCTTTTGGATTTTTGGATTAAAGGAGAATAATTTTAGAGAGAGACAGAGGATCAAGGGAAAAGTCCTTCCTTTTTTCCCCTTGAACAAAGCAAATGGTAATCTCATTTTCTTTGTTCTTATTCTACTACATTTGGTGAAAAATACAAAAATCTCCTCAAATCTTTTATAAAATGTTTACTCTTGGTATCATGTTTCCTTCAAATGGTATCATTCTTCTCCAATGAAGATGGTTTTTTTAATACCTAAGATGGGTTTCAAACGAATTTTGGAAGAGAACTTGAGGGTACTTTAAGGTAATTTCTAAATAGTAGGGGTAGAGTAAGTTAATTTCCTAAAATTTAGAGGATTAAGGGAAAAATCCTTCCTTTTCTCCCCTTGAACAGAGCAAATGGTAACCTCATTTTCTTTGTTCTTATTCTACTACATTTGGTGAGAAATACAAAAAATTTACAAAAATCTCCTCAAATCTTTTATAGAATGTTTACTCTTGGTATCATGTTTCCTTCAAATGGTATCATTCTTCTCCAATGAAGATGTTTTTTTTTAATACCTAAGATGGGTTTCAAATGAATTTTGGAAGAGAACTTGAGGGTACTTTAAGGCAATTTCTAAATAGTAGGGGTAGAGTAAGTTAATTTCCTAAAATTTAGGGGTACTTTAAGAGTTCTTTGTTTAAGTCTAGGTACCAACAAGTTAAAGGTTTTAATGATGTCATGTTGTATTAGCACCTTGAAAATTGACTGGACTCGGAACGATTTTCTCTTCGAGTACAAATACACTAGATCTAGAGTGTATCCTCTACCTATAGCACACATGCTCTTTCACAGTAATTTTTTGTACTTTGTGTATCTTCTCTAGTGTTAGAAAGTCTACTTATTTCATGTAAGAAGTCACAATTGATGGACTGCAACTCTTTATAGACTTCAACCTTGCTTGTGTTGAGCATGGGCTCTTTGTCGACTAGTAATAATATATTATGGTTTTAAATGCATTGGTGCCACAAAATGCAATATAGGATAACTAAAGTAGAAACCCCTACAACATAAGATCTCCCATGGTAAGAGTTCGACAATGATATTGAGAAGATATGATACCTGAAACAACTTATGATCAATCATTTGGTATCACAAATGTTAAACCAATCACAAGGTATTTTTAAAAATTCATGGATGTATTTTGATTGGTCAAATATCTTCGGGTACCATATCTTTCTGACATCATAGATTTCCCCCATTGTAAATAATGATTCACCTATTTTTTCATCTAATAAGTCCATCTCTTCTTTTAGATTGCACTTGGTTGCTTTTCATATCCAACAAAACCATCTTAAACAAATATTGGCATTTGAATTGGAATGAACAATGAAGATTGCTTTGTATAAGCCTCCCTCAGATGGATCTAACCAACAAGAAGTTTTTCTATTGTTTCCCCAATAGGTATACATTTTATTTGTGGTCTATAATGTAGATCTAGTGATTGTTCTGCATTGTTTGACTCTAATCCCATTTTTTGAGTTTGTCGTTTGATGAAACATGGTTTAATAAGGCCTTGAGCAATTGATTTCTTGCAGGGCCCATCGTGCTCTAGTCTTGTTTGTATTTTTTTTCTTTGTAGAGCCCAATTTGAATCAGATATATGCCTTTTTTTTGTTGCATACTCCTCACCTTTTTCTATTTTTATTGCTTGTGCTTTGTTTGGAACTCAATTTCAAACAATTATTAAACTATGGTAGCATGACATTTAACATTTACTTTAATGGAGATGCCCAAACACTTATACATTTATGCTATGCTTTACCACATTCACAAACAAACAAACAAAATGAGTGCAAAATGGGTATGGAAATCTGGACCCACTTTGCATTCTCCCGAATCATAGCCTTTTTGCATCTGTAACGTACATAATTTCGTTTGCATCACTCATCACCACCAAATGTAGTCATATAATCAAAACACACACACAAGATTTTTATAAAGGTTCAGCCAAACCTGGTCTACATCTCCCTAAATATACTACTTGAAAAGCCATTACAACCAATAGGACTTCCCATGTGCCTACAAGACCTTGGATAAACTTTCAAGTGCTATCCCATTGTCTGAACATCTAGGTCTTTGCCTACCTAAACTAGTAAATTTTTTAAGTCTTTACCAAACCTTAATTTATCTTCCAAGTCCTAATCAATCCTCTATTGGGGTTCTTAACCTTGAACACTGCTTGTTACTATTGGAAGGGTTAAAATTCAAAAGCTTCAAAGCTGAACTTGTTAGGGTTGTTGACCAAATTTAAAAAAAGTCAATCGAGCCTGAGAACTAATTTCTTGGTATTTGAAAAATCCGAATGTTCTGGATCGAATTTGCACTAAACTAGACCATATTTGAAACCCAAACTTAATTTTAGCATGCATGATATGGAGCCCAAAAATTGCAACTCCAATAGTGGTAATTCAAACAAAAAAAGCAGACCTACATCAGCCTCCTAATTGAAGATGGTGCAGCTAAAAAACTAAGGCCGATCATGTAACACTACATCAGCCGATTTGGACTCCAATTGGTGGAATTTGATGCAGCTATGTGAACCACTTCTTCTTTTATGCTTTTTTTTTTCAAAGTACACAACATAAATCCGATAGAGAATTAGTCCTCGCCAATGCTGGTCTGAACTTGGGTTTTTGGAAGCAAGGGAGAAGAGAAAGAGAGCAAGAGTGTAAAAAGCGATGTATCGACCTCTCCCTTTTAACCCTTTATATAGAGCTCTCTCCAAATGTGATTAGGTATTGATCCAAATCAATTTGGATTCAAAATTAATTGTAATAATATAATGGAGTTCCATAACCATATTCGATCCAAATCACATGACAATGTGACTTCATTAATTAGTCTTACTAGTAATGGGTTAAGGCCCATTTCCTTTAGTAATTCACATACATAGGCATTGCAAGGCCTCTTAGGCCTAAATAGTGTATAGCTAGGATTGGAAATTTTGATCCCAATCCACCCACCTTGGAACCAACCCAATCCACCCATTCTACTGGCGAGTCAAAGGAAAATGGTCAGGGTGGGGTTGGGTTGAGGGTTACCCATTGGGTCAATTTATGTGGGTTGAGAGAAAATTGGGCAAAAGATGTTAGGGTTCATTGTTCTCAAGTCTCTTCTTCCCTCACTTTGTATCACCGCCAGTATCCACTCCTCTGTTGAATAAGATTGATTGATGACACAACAAGCCCTGAGGCAGAGCATCGCCATGTTTACTCCAAGCTTCAATAGTTCAACTCAGCTAAAAACTCGCGATGATGATTTCCCTCCTCTCTAGTCTCTCTCTCTCTCTCTCTCAATCTTCTTCTTGGATTCTTAAAAAAATCCCTATGTGTGCTTGATCCAGATCTCGACGGTAAACATGGCATTTTCTATTTATTGATTTTTTATGAAATATATAATTTGCACCATTTTCTATAATTTCTTATTTTTAAAAAATAGATTTTTCTTCAATTTTTTTGCTTATGATTGGTGTTTATTGAAATATATGATCATTGAATTTATTTTATCAATTTTTGTTTTTTGATAGAGTACATTCACTTGTTCTACATGTTTTTTTTTTCAAATTTCAGTAATTTTTATACTTTCCCATTTTAGAGTTCTATAATTTCCATTATTTTTATAATTCCTATGCTTTTTCCATATATAATTTTTATTGTCTTTGATCATTTCTGTTGTTTTATGTGATTTTTGTTTTATTAAATTTATATATATATATATATATATATATATATAATATTTGCAATTTTTTGTATTTTGTTGAAATTCATTTGCATTTTTTTTCTGAATACTTGTGCAATTTATTGTAGTTTCCTGGATTTTCTATAATTTTTGATGTTTTACATAAATTATATATATTGCCATTTTATGTGTTTTTATACATTTTTAGTTTTTATTTAAAAATGAACTTTTTATAGTTTTTTAGTGGAAATATATATTTTTATGTTTTATGAAATTAGAATAGAAAAAAAATGCAAAAAATGAAAAGTATATTTTGAATTAAAGGGTCAAACGCGTAGGTTAAGGTGGGTCAGGTGACCCACTAACATGGGTGAAAATGGGTTATTAGGTCAATATGGGTGGGTTAATACTTAAACCATACCCAACCCACCCATTTGCCACTCCTATGTATAGCATGGGACCCACAAAGGTCTCACATAAGTCTATATGGGTTAGCCCAAGTTTGGAAAGAGACAAACTGAATTTACTACACAAGGGTAACGAACCCTTGAGCCATTTAAGTTGGTCTCAACTTAGGCCCAACACTTAAGTCTAAGTGATCCTTGGTTTCAGCCATCTTATGAAGTCTACGTACGGTTAATGGATTAATATGAGATAAACACATTAGGTTATAAGACCTATAATGGTCTCTTGCTCTTAACCTCTTATCCCTAAATGATTAAAACATTACTCACATGGAAGGCCCCTTCCTAGATTGCAAAATGTAGTGTCACATCCTCTACTTAGATAGATTCCAAGATAAAATCTTTTACAAACCTTTTTTAGAAAATGACATAATATGAGCATAAATAGGGGTGTCCTTGAAAAACCGAATCGAACCGAGAATATTGAACCGCAAAATGCGGTTAACCGAACTGGTTGATTCGATTTCGGTTTAGAATTTTTGAAAAATCAAAGGACCGATTTGGTTTTCGGTAAACCTATAAAAAATCGACGGTTAACCGACCAGACCAGCATATATATTTATATGTATATTTTATATATATTTTTAATATACGTCACATATTTTCTATGTATTTTATACAAATATATATTCATTGTATATAAATATATACTTATATTATATCTATAATGATCTATTTACAAATATATTATATATTTTTGAAATATTTATAATATATTATATACCATTTATTATTTATAATACAATATTATACATATATTTATATAATATATATTATAAATATAAAAAATCAAAGAATCGAACTGATAAAAAATCAAAACCGACAGACCGATTAACTGGTGATACCGGTTCAGTTTCGGTTTGGCGAAATGAAAAAACCGGTACCACCGGTTTAGTTTACAAAAAGGGGCCATGGTTTGGTTAACCGAACCGTGGACACCCCTAATTATAAATACACTTCGCAAAACTAATTTCAAATACAATTGAAATTGGTTGCCAGCAATTTTAGGTTTCCATCAGAGATAGTATAAACGTTGATATTCACTTTGTCTAACAAAGGGGTTGATCTTATCACGATGATCACCCACTTAGGTAATATCCTAAATTATTTCAACATACCTAGGTATTTGACCCTAAGTGGATCTCATTGGTTGGTATATCAAAAATAGCTTAGTTCAATACCTAGGTTATACCATAATATTCTAGTTTTGCCCATTTGTCTCCAAGGTCAAGGCATAACTGAAAATTAGTCCATGTTTAGAGATTCTCACAAATACAAGCACATCTACCTAACATACAAGATAACACTGTCAACACTCTAGGTTCAAATGGGGCATTCCTCATCCCTGAAGCATAAAAGTTTTCTTTCTTTTAGCTCATGAGGAAACCAATAGATAAACTTTTTTGATAGCACATGATTCCCTGTGATCTTCCTTGCCAAACCCTTTGAAACTTACATGGTAGTCCTCATTTATCCTTTTCTCATAGATATTTATAGGAAAAATAATATAACCATTTTTTTATCATTATTTGAATGTTAGAGGTTCATCGATGATCTATGTTGAAGTGCTGGCTATGATGATTGGCTATTTTGAAGTCTTATGCTTAGGAGTCCCCAAGATGCAAGTAGTGGAGTCACATTCCCTAAGTATCATTGAAGACATTATCCATACAAATCATTATATTAAGAAACAATGGCTTTTCACTTTCCCATTGTTCAGGACATTCTATAATTGACTTCAAATTTTGAAAGTATTTTGTTTTGCTATATTCCTAGAGTCTCAAATTATGTAGCCCACACAAAAGCCTCTATTGTTCTTTAATATGGTTTGTTTTCTGTTAGAGCATCGTGGCTTTGTAATGGCTTGTGCAATTGTTATAAATGCTTATACTTTTACCCAAAATAATGGAATTCATTAAAAAAAATTAAAGAGGGGGTTTGATTAGTCACAACTCTTTTAGAATTACACCTTTACAACATCATAATTTATCTCTTGTAATATCAAATTCTCTTTAAGGCTTAATCCAAATTGTATGGACTACATTTAAGGCTCCGTTCATTTTCTAGTTTTTTAAAGGGGGGAAATCGATCAATGGGATTGTGGTTCCCATTGATTGCTTTCCCATATTTATTTTCTGGATTCATGTGCGATCCTTAGAAAAATCACTTTCCCTAGGTATCACTTACCCGGATATGATGTGGAGAAGCTTGGAAATAAATACATGCAGCAATTGGATAGGAAGGAACTACCCAAAAAGGAATGAAAGGATGAAAACACATAGTCCTATGGAAACACTCAACTTTCTCATTTGTTTCTTTTTTTGAGTTTTCTAGTCTTAGTAGAGTTCTTATTTGTTTGTTTTCTTTTAGATTAGTTAGGAAAGGTGTAGGAGTTGTCTCATTTCCTATTTGTTTCCTTAGGAATTTGTTCCCTAGTTTGAGTAAGTTTGTAATTCAAGGCCTATAAAAGGGACCCTAAGCCTTTGTTTACAGGCAATGAATTTCAAATACAATTTCTTTAGAGAGTCTCTTATTTTCTGGTGCTTTACCAGAGTTTCAACCTAGTGGATTATAGGTCTTTTCTTATCAATGTGTAGGTTGCATGATATCAAGCTCAACCAGGGTTTCCATCCTGCGTCAATTGGTATCAGAGCAGGCTATCCAACTTGTTTCATCAAAGTTCTTCAATACCCTGATGGCTGGCTGTAGAGAAGATGTTTACTCTAACAATGAATGTGGAGTAAAAGCTTTATGGGATGTGTTGGAGACTCAAGAATGTCAAACGAATGAAAGGTTGGATCACACATCTGAATTGTTAAAGGAGATACATACTACACTTATAGGTTTCGGCCTCGGTAATAGAGGATGTGAAGATAGAGGTAAAGTAATGCTCGTGAGAGAAATCAACTTGCAGAGAGATGTGCTCCTGTTTGTAGGAAACAACAAGTTTGGGAGGATGATTTTGACGATGAAGGAGAGTTTGAAGAGCCTTATGAAGCAGTTAGGCCACAAAGAGTTGAAGAATACAAGATCAAAGTTGAGATTCCTACTTTCAACGAGAGTCTAGACATTGAAGGTTTCTTTGATTAGTTGTACAAGGTAGAGAAATTCTTCGACGTTATGGCCATAGTAGATGATCGAAAAGTTCCTCTTGTTGCTTATAGATTAATAGGTTGATAGGAGCTTGGTGGCAACGCCATCAAGAGAATAAGGCATCGCAAGGGAGGCATCCCATACGACAATGGCATGTGATGAAGCAACTATTGAGAGGAAGATTTTTGCCTGTAGATCATGAATAGATTTTGTTCCAACAATTTCAGAACTGTGCGCAAGGCAAGCGAACGGTGGCAGAATACACCGAGGAGTTTCTGAGGATGCAAACCCGCTGCAATCTCAAAGAGACAGAAGATCAACAGACTATCAAATATATCAATGGCCTAAGGTACGCCATACAAGATAAATTGGGGTTGCAGACTATATAGTTTGTTGATGAAGCCCACAATTTGGCACTTAGAGCAAAGAGGTTGCTAGCACATCAATCAACAAGTAGAATAGAGAATTATAAGTGCACTCAAGCAGAGCCACATAAGTTTTCTACTACCAAGGATAAGCAGCCCTGAGTTGCTAATCAAACCCGACCATTTGGGGCATAACATAGAAAGACTCAAGTAGGGGATGGCTCAAAACCCTAGGATGGAGCTTTTACTAGTAGGACCAATAATAACCCTTATACCAAGCCAATGCTTAATGGTCCTTGCTACAAGTGTGGTGAGTATGGCCACAGATCTAGTGATTGCCCTCTACGAAAGGGTGTTGTTCACATTGGTAAATGAGCAGGATTGGGAGGAAAACAACCATGATCATGACATAGACTTGGACGGAGGTGAATTCGATGATATGGTCAATGAAGAGGATGGTGAACCAGTTACTTGTGTGCTGCAGCAAATCCTCTACACACAAAAGAATGAGAAAATCTCACAGTGGTGGAAGATCTTCCAATCCAAGTGCTCAGTCAACCAAAAGGTCTATAACTTGATTATAGATAGTTGCAGCTATGAGAATTATGTTTTCAAGGCACTAGTTGATCACTTGTAGCTGACAACAGAACCACATCTAGTCCCTTATCAGATCAGGTGAAACAAGAAGGGCCCTACCATTAAGCTGACAAAAATCTATAAGGTTCCTCTCTCATTGGGTAAATTTTATAAAGACATTGTCATGTGTGTGTAGTAGATATGGATGCATGTCATGTGTTGTTGGGGCATCCATAGCAATATGATGTTGATTCTACACATACGGATAGAAAAAATATGTATGTGTTTAGATGGGAGAACAAGAGGATTACTCTTGTACCAAAGGGAGGCTCACCCAAAGCTTCTAAAGTGGAGGGGTAGTCTTTCATTTCAATATCTTCGTCAGAACTTGAAATTTTCGTTGATATCAAGGAGGCCAAGGAGACGTTTGCTTTGGTGATCAAAGGTGAGGTAGAGCCTGATCGTGAAGTTCCAAAGTAGGTGCAACCCCTATTGGACGAGTTTAAGGCCCTAACTATGGAACCAGATCATCTACCCACTATGCGTGACATCTAGCATCAGATTGATTTGATTCTTGGTACCACCCTACCAAATCTGTCGCATTACCGGATGAGCCCAAAGAAAAGCAAGATCCTAAGAGAGAAAGTGGATGAGATGCTACACAAAGGGAAAATTCGAGAGAGCATCAATCCATGTGCAATACTGACATTATTGACACCAAAGAAGAATGGAAGCTAGAGGATGTGTGTTGATAGTCGTGCCATCAACAAGATCACCATCCAATATAGATTTCCCATCCCTTAGTTTGATGATTTGTTGGACCAGTTGGGAGGATCCAAGATGTTCTCCAAAATTGACCTGAAGAGTGGATATCATCAAATCCGTATCAATCTTGGTAATGAATGGAAAACAATATTCAAAACTAAGGGGGGCTTATATTAGTGGTTGGTGATGCCCTTTAGAATGTCTAATGCTCCTACTAATGAATCAAGTATTCAGACCCTTTATCAACAACTTTGTAGTGGTCTATTTTGATGATATTCTGATCCATAGCTAATTTGAGGGAGAGCATATACAACATATACGGGAAGCACTGGTAGTATTACAAGAGAACGAGCTCTGTGTTAATCTAAAAAAGTGACACTTCATGACCGACAAATTGATGTTCCTTGGTTATATAGTTGGTGCTGTTGGGATACATGTGGATGATCAAAAGATCCAGGCTATTCAGGATTGGCCATCTGCAAAGATTGTGATGGAAGTATGCAACTTTCATGGTTTGTCCACTTTTTACAAGAGATTCATCCAAAATTTTAGTAGTATTGTGGCTCCCATCACCAATTGTTTGAAGAAAGGGAAGTTCAAGTGGACAGAAGAGGCTAAAAGAAGCTTTACTGAAATTAAGGAGAGGTTATTTTCTGCATTAGTACTGGATTTATCAAACTTTGACAAAGTCTTCAAGCTAGAGTGTGATGCCAATGGGGTTGGAATCGGTGGTGTTTAGTCTCAGGAAGATAAACCAGTAGCCTACTTTAGTGAGAAATTAAACGAGGCACGACAAAAGTGGTCAACATATGAACAAGAGTTGTACACAATTATTCGAGCTCTTAAGAATTTGGAGCATTATTTGATTTAGCAGGAGTTCGTGATCTATTCAGACCACCAATTATTGAAGTATTTCAGAAATCAACATCACCTCAATAAGATGCATGCCAAGTGGGCAACTTTTTTAGAGTAGTTTCATTATATTATCAAGCACAAATATGGCGCTTCGAACCATGTAGCTTATTTATTGAGCAGATGCTCCACTCTTCTCATCACTGTAAGTAATGAAGTTGTTGGATTCGAACGCTTGAAGGAGCTTTATGAAATCGATGAGGACTTTGGCAATATATGGGAGAAACATACCACCAAACAACCTATGGGTAATTTTCTTGTACATGATGATTTTCTGTTCAAGGAAAACAAGTTGTGTCTCCCTAGAACATCCTTACGGGACAAGGTGATTCGTAAATTACATGTTGGAGATTTGGGTGGCCATCTTGATAGAGATAAGACAATTAATAGCGTGGAAGAAATGTATTATTGGCCTCAACTAAAGAAGGATGCCGGAAATTATGTGAGGAAGTGCCCTATCTATCAAGTCATAAAGGGGCAATCTCAAAACATAGGTCTTTACATGCCACTGCTAGTGCTATCAAAACCTTGGGAAGATTTATCTATGTACTTTGTGTTAGGACTCCCCAAAACTCAGAGAGGAGTAGATTTTGCATTCGTGGTAGTCAATCGGTTTTCAAAGATGGTGCATTTCATTCCTTGCTACAAGATTATTGATGCAATGCATGTGGCAAAATTATTCTTCTAGTAGATTGTGTGCTTGCATGGAGTGCATAAGTCCATTACCTCAAATCGGGATAGTAAGTTTATAGCTCACTTTTGGTTAACTTTATGAAAGTGGTTTAGTGCTGAACTTAATTTCAATAGCACGACACATCCTCAGACGGATGAACAAATTAAGATAATAAACAAAACTCTAGACAATTTGATTAGGGGCATTTGTTGTGACAAGCCTAAACAATGGGACAACGCTTTGGCTCAAGCAAAGCTTGCATTTAACAACACTGTTCATAATTCAACGGTGATATCTCCATTCTCCATCATCTACATGAAGGAGCCCAGTCATGTTTTAGATCTAGTAAAGTTGCCTAATGTTTCTGGCATGAATGTCGCAACTGGAGCCATGGTTGAACATCACCAAGATACTGTAGTAGAGGTGAAGCAAAAGCTAGCAGAATCCAACACCAAGTACAAGGCAGCAATTGACAAGCGATGACGAGCGAAGGTATTTGATGTGGGAGACTAGGTAATGGTGTTCTTGCATAAGGAGCAGTTTCCTATTGGTATCTACAACAAATTGAAGCTGAAGAAGTACGGTCCCTACCAGATCTTAAAGAAAATCAACGACAATGCTTATGTTATTGATCTTCCTAAGAAATGAATATCTCCAAAACCTTCAATATTGCTAATTTTTATGAGTACTTTCCATCTAATGGTCCATCTTAACGAGAAATTAACTCAGGGACGAGTTTCTTTCAAATGGACGGGAATGATATGGAACAACTTGCAAATAAATACATTGAGCATTTGGATAGGAAGAAACTGCCTAAAATTGAATGAAATGATGAAAACACACAACCAAACGGAAACATTCAACTTTTTTATTTGTTTCTTTGTTTTTGTTTTTTTCTTATTTCATAATCTTAGTAGAGTTCTTATTTGTTTGTTTTCTTTTAAAATAATTAGGAAAGGTGTTGGAGTTGTCTCATTTCCTATTTGTTTCCTTAGGAATTGGTTTTATAGTTTGAGTAAGTTTGTAACTCAAGGCCTATAAAAAGAACCCTAAGCCTTTGTTTACAAATAATGAATTTCAAATACAATTTATTCAGAGAGTTTCTCTTATTTTTTGGTGCTTTACTAGAATTTCAACCTAGTGGATTCTAGGTCTTTTCTTATCAACACGTAGCTTGCACAATATAAAGCTCAACCATGGTTTCCATCTTGCGTCAGGATACCACCTAAGGAAAAGTTGATAAAACATGATGGGACAATTTTGCCCATTCTAATAATGACTTAAATAATCATTATATAATTTACTTGAAGGATAAAATATAAAAACCTCCCCTAAGGTTTCACTTTTACAAAATCCTCCTTTATAATTACCTTTTTATCAACTAATGAAGACTTTAAAGTTACAAAATTACCCTTACAACTTAATTGGGCATCTTTCAATATAATTCAAAATATTAAATTTGCCCTTCTAAAATTCATTGGATCTAAGAAATTTATCAAGTAAAATTACTTTACTCTTTTCAATCCAATTCAGTGATTTTTTAATTAAAAGTGAAAATTTTCTTTTGGGGGTATTTTAATAAATTTTCATATGGATATAAGATTAAGACGGGTACTTTCGAAAAACTAACACACTGAGCCAACGTTTTCCCTCTGAAACAATACTTTCAAAAAGGAAGGTAACTGCAGGTTTTGAATACTACAGGGGAAGTTTTTGTGAAATTGAGAGTTGATGGGAGGTTTTATGATTGTCAGAAACCTCCTAAGGGGAGGTTTTTATATTTGACCCTTACTTGAAATCAAAAGAATACATGTCTTAAGCCATCTAATTCATTTGGCAGGTAAGTGCGAATAGTTTGGGTCTAGAGTTTAATAAATAAAACCTGAATCTGAATTCAATGGTAATTTAAAAATCGGATGACAGAAAATTTAATATTTCGAAGTTTCCCGACAGAAATGATCTTTGACGTGAAACTATTTAACAGTGCGTCCAGAATCCAGTTGTTGCTTAGCCTTGCTGGTTCATAACAAAACTAGGAATTAAAGCACGACATTACCATGCTTTTCATTGCAATAATCACGCCCATAAATCCGAAACCATTTACTATCAATGCATTTAGAGGTGCAATTAATCTCAGAAAAGTCAGTGAGGGTTCCCCCGGATCCCCTGCCCCTGTTTCTCTCCTTTCTCTCCTTTCTTTCTTTTTTTTTTTCCTCTTTTTCTACTTCCATCTTTACAAATTTCAGTAGCATTAAATACGACCTCAACAACATGTCCGTGGCAATTTTAGAAATAAAACAATGCATCGATGCAAAAATAATTGGTTAACCAATAAACAATCCATCCTTCTCTACTCAAACTCAGCTACTCATCTCCCTCTGTTTGCGCCTCCAACAGTCAGCAGTTGATAATTTCACATGCAACCACGTTCAACGCTCTCGCTCTCTCTCTCTCT
The DNA here is from genome assembly GCF_056320005.1 of Nelumbo lutea. Taxonomy (NCBI): domain Eukaryota; kingdom Viridiplantae; phylum Streptophyta; class Magnoliopsida; order Proteales; family Nelumbonaceae; genus Nelumbo; species Nelumbo lutea. The sequence goes on along the minus strand of NC_142687.1, from coordinate 91,822,722 downwards.
CTCTTGTCATCCAAATCCAATCACCCAGGTCCCTACACTTCTTTGACTGAACAGATCACCCCATCGGCGTATCATGGCAAAATTCATACGAGTTCCATCTATCTTGCGCAGAGGGCGTTCAGTATCACGTGGCCCAGCATCAGATCCACGAAGTATTGGTGCCCGATCTCACCATCCCTCCACTTCAGCTTCGCCGGCGCCCTCCCGTAGTGCACACCGTCGTTGCACCGGTTATCGTAGTGCCACGGAAACGTCATGTCGAAATCGTCGATCACGCCCGATACGATCCCGACATCTTTCAGCTTTTCCAACAACACCCCATTGAACGCCTCCATCTTATTCGGGTTGAACGCCAGCGCCCTAGCGTACCCTCCCGTCGCAACCGTTGTCCGGTACACCACATCCGGCGCTCGCTTCCCTCTCTGCTTCACCGATTCAATTACGTCCCTCCAAAACCCCGCCGCGTACTCGGCTCCTTCTGTGAACCTTCTAAGGTTCTTCCAGTGGACGCCGTCGTGGAGGCCCGAGTTCATCACTATCGTATCCGGCACCGTCTCTTCGGAGAAGTATCGCCTTAAAAGATTCCGGTAGTCCTCGTCTGAGAGCGAATTCAGGCCCTCGTAATTCTGAGTTTCGTTCCAATGGCCGTTGAAGATGCTCGTGATCCGGACCGATTGAAGGCTGTTCTTTGGGTTCGTGAAATTCAAATCGAATCGTCTTGGGACCGCACTGATTTCCGGCAAGTCGAGAACGAAATTCAGTAGGTTCCGTATCGTGTCTACATGGTTCGAATCGCCCCAGAAGAATAGCCATCGGTTCTGCAAGCATTCCCATGCGGAAGCTGGAGTGAAGATCCGAAAGGCGCAGTGGGTGGAGTACACCCAACCATTACTCTCTAGCAATCCCAATGGGCCTTCACACCACGGCTTCTCGCAAGGGAAATCGGGGTTCAGGCACCGGTACCGCCCGTCGTCACTAATCTCGCAGGTGTCGTTCTTGCCGTGTCGCGTCCACCGTCCGGACCATACGTCCCTGGAAAAGTCGGATTTCTCGCAAGCCCGCAGTTCGGACAGCTGAGCTTTCCGTCTGTAGAACTTTATTGGAATTCGACGTATCTGCCTGTCGTAGGCGAATCGGGCCGGTGAGAACCTGAGCCCCTCGAAGTGTCGGAAGAGGAGGATGACTGTCAGATTGTACTCCCCGGTGTATTTTGGATGGACCTGAATAGAAAAAGAATAAGAGCCATTACCGAGGTCTTTCACTGGCGGTCGAGATTTCCACAGCTCGCCGGAGAGGTCAGTTTCAAAATAGTCCCCACCCACGCAACGTGGTTTCCCGGACTCGTCCAACGCCTGGATAACAAATTCATGGATTTCTCCAGCTGATAGTTCCACCGCCGAGTTTCGATCATCCAAACCAGGGATTCTGACACCAACCGTTTGTGAATCTTGACAAGTTTCACGTCCTGAAGCTGACCATCTTGAGAGGAGATTTGACGTGAAGTTCGGCTCTAGTTCCGCAGAGATCCAACGTATACCGAGCGGAGCCGGCGACTGCGTCAAGCTCATCAAGAGAGGCTTACCGGGGATGGCGGTTGCGTTCTGTTGACCGACCATTACCGATTGATCGAGGGAGATATTGTGGCTGAGATCAACCGGCGGAATGTGGGAGCTGAGGAGAGTCGGATTTTCATGGTTTTGAGTCTTATTAACCGCAGCCTGAGGCCTCAGGGCTAAATAATCTTCCTGGTTCCGCCAAAACCTGACGCTGTCTGTGATCGTATATCCGTCAATGCTCCAAATGATCAATATCCCTAAAAGGATCGTCCCTGTTAAGATCGGGAAATGCCTCGGAGACCACGTCTTGGGCCGGAAAATGGGATGTTGCGAGGCGTAATTCACTCCATTCTCCGGCATCTTAAACAGAGAAGATAAATAAAGTAAAGTTCCATCAAATTATTGCAATTCACCGTTCTAAACTCTCTACAGTTTTATGAACTATTGCCAAGGCAACGCACATTCCCTATATATATATATATATATATATTTATTTATTTATTTATTCAAGGAAATAAAAATATATTAAAACCCATGAACTGGAGATGAACATGAACTTACCTTGGCAATGGCAGATCCAAGCTAGCTGAGTCACAATTCACAAAAAAGACAGAGGAGCATAGCTAGCCACTCGCACAGTCGTACTTCCCCATCTCTCCCCGTTGTTGTGAAATGAGCTTGTTCTAGGGCTTCAGGCTGGGTTTGCTCTTTCCTCACTGGTTTTAATGAATTTTGAGCTTCGGATTTGTCATATGAGCATTTTCTAGGGCGAAAAACTGCGTTTTCGCCCCGAAGCTACCATCTGCAACTCGTTCCTCGATTTTTAAAATCGAGGATGGTTACTTATAATTAAACAAAATCCAGACGAAACTCAATCCTTCTGAAGATTAATTGCACCTATAATCTAACGACAATGAAAAGGAAAAAGAGAAACGAATATCTCAAAAATCTTTGTAGAAATCAGAAAAGAAAAAGAGAAATGAGGGCTCCATTTCTGGTCAGCAATGGGGAAAAATAGTGAGGTATTAAAAAAGGAAAATCAGACTAAAATAGAAGTTCGTTAATCGAAAGGAAAGAAAATAGAGGAAGAAATCGAGGGAGAGAAGAATGGAGAAGCTCGACCAGGGAGTAGATGTCTCTGGACACGGACCAGCGGAGATTCGGGGAAACACAAAGACAAGGTGCTTTATTGGTTATTATCATAATCTTCCTAAAATAGCCCTACCTTTTAATCTAATGATTCCAATGCCTCCAATAATGAACAACACAACAGTGACAAACAACACACGGTCTGACGCCACGTGTTCCGGTTATGGGTAATTACGTCTTTCCAGGACAGCGCGTGATCGTCTCCAACATCATGCCGAGTGAGCCACGTGTCAGAAATCGAGCGAGGAATGGTAAATGGTAGAATTAGAGTTGGGTTTGGATCCGAAAGTAAACAGACATCTATGTCGGGGCGCAATCCGAACCGTGAAAGTTCAACTTCTAAAGTACGAAGATTGTGTGCCTCTCCACTTCTCCGGTTCTGAGAGTACTCGGGTCGGGTCATACTTAGAGTGTGGAGACGTCGATTATTGTGGGGAATTCAATGGGTGGAGCGGTTAAACTTAACCGGGTGGAGGGTTAATTTTGCTAGATATGTAAATGGATCGGATATGATCGGATTCAAATCATGATATATCTAAATCCGATCCGATAATTGTAGGTCCGATCCAAAGATCCCATGGCATCGCACACGCATTGATTTGGAATTGAATTCAATAAAACGTCAAACATCTGAATCTGATCCATCTGATTTAATTTTTAAAAGAATTAATAAATTATTAAAAAATATAAAAAACAAAAAATAAAAATAAATTTCAATTATTTTTCATCATATAAAAAAAAGGAAAATGCAATATATTTGCACCCCTAAATTTTGCCTGCAACGTCATCCGGCCAATTATCTTTGGCTTAAATGTGGGACCCATTATATTTATTCCATCCATTGATCTCTTGCGGATCCCGTGGCAGATGTTTCGGTACATCGAATAATAGCCGAGCAATTGCCATCCTCCGTTGTCTAGGCGAAATAGACGTCGACGCCGTCACGCAATTGCCTTGGTACCTTGAAAGCTTTCCAACTCAACACACGTATTGAAATGAGAGAGTGAGAGAGCGCATTCATCGGCTTTAACGTGAGAGAGCGCATTCAACAGAAAAGCAATGTTTAGAAAATCAGACTGGATTAACAAGATTGATCGATAGTTGAACCATGATCAGGGCACTAGTTGATTCAGCAAACTTGCCAAAGTATGATATATATATATAGATTGTTCAATTTGATCAAAACTACCAAGTCAGTCCATGCAAATGCATGAGGTGGAATAAAAATTTGGTTTTTAAGGTTGGCAAATATCAATTATGACATTAATTTGGCCTTTAATCAAATCCAATTCATCTTATTTATATTTTTTTTTATTATGATATAGGGCCTGTTTGATAAGTCTTTTTGGAAAGATCTTCTCATATTTCTAATGGTCAAAAGATACATTGAGCTTTTGCACGAAGATCTAAGCAGCCCAAAACTAGTTTGATGGATACACGTCTTCCCGTGTCTTTTTTTTTTTTGCGAGAAAAAATGTGAAAAACTTCATTTGAAGCTTTCCGAAATCAGCCCAAAATGGGCTTTTCACATCTTTTCGGCACTCCAGCTTTTAGTGGCTAAATCTTCTACAAACCAAATAGAAATAGACCAAAAATTGGTCTGCTCATTTTGTAAACAACCGAAAGGCTGTACAAAAAGATATGCCAAACAGGTCCATAATTAAAAAAAGGCTCAAATAGATTTAAGAGGAAATGAGGAATTTAGGTTGCATTTGGTATCAATGCTGTTTCTAGGTGAAATGTTTATACTTTGAGAGGCTGTTTATACTTTATAATTGAAATATGTATACCTTAAAATGCATGTGTGGGGAGGTTGTTTCTAGAAACATCGAATTGACGATCAAGTAAAAATGATAATGTTGGCTGAACTGACTTTCATATGTGATGCGATAACATATTTCTCATGAATTAGTATCCATTAATACAAAATATTTTAGTTTTTAGATAGAAAAAGTAATGGTACCAAACATAATCTTAACAGGGAGGGGAGATGTTACATTGAGTATTGGAGAGAGAGAGAATGTGTGTATATGTATTTTAAGAATAATATTAGAGTAAACATGGGTTTTATTAGAGAAAATTAAGACTTCTTATATTCTATTAGAGAAAATTAAGAATAATCAATGGTTTTTATTATGACTCTTTATATTTATAATATAATAATTTAATTTAAAAATAAGTAACTACATTTATGAAAATTGAGAGGAAAGGGAGGTCCATGTGAGCATTGAGGTGAGAAGATTCTTGGCCTCCCTCTTGCCTCTTTATAATATGGATATAGATTACTATTATATATTCCCTGTTTTCATTCTTTACTGATAAGCTTCATTTGATTATTCATTATGAACGTAAACCATGGGGACCTCTGACTAATTCCCATACTTGGTTTGAACTGATAAACCCAATTGGATTGAGTGATTAACCCCCCCTTTGTAAGTTGAATTGGGATCTGTTCTTCACACAGCGCACCTCATAAGCACATCTCTCCATCTCTTCATGTGTTGGGAATATCTCCCGTAAATAGTAATACATAGGTATGTGAGATGTTCCTGATACATGGTGGGATGTGCCTGTGAGGTTGATGTGAGGTGCTTTCTATAAGGAGAAGATCCGGTCTCTTGTAAGTCTGCACTGTTCTCCATCAGTGGGCTGACTAAAACATTAAGAAAACGGCTCAAAGTTTAACTCATTAACTACATGCAGGGATTATAGAGTTATTACCCACATAGGGCGTGGGCTCTTGATTGGGGGGTTACTAGCTCTTGTTCAAGCTTTAATTTGGCCTGTGCATCCTCATCAGATTTTTACTCTTGACTATAATACATCTCTACCCATATAATGACAAAAGTGTGGATCAGTAAGTGTAAGACCATGCTTGGGAGTGCTTATTTTGGCCGGGACTAAACACTCATTGATGTTTGGAAAATAAGTCTAAAATAAATGCTTATTTTAAAAATAAACTTATTTTTTAAGCAAAAGATTTCCAGCTTTTTTAAGTGTTTATACAATAAGCATATTTTTTCAGTTTTGTTCTTCCAAAATTATCCCCAATTAAATTTTAAAATACCACTTACTATCCCTAGTTGAATTTTATAAAAGTACTTTCACAAAAGTAGTTTTACTTTACAAAAGTGCTTTTATAAAAAATACTTTCATAAAAGTGCTTTCATAAAGATACTTTTATAAAAGTACTTCCTTAAAAGTACTGTTATTAAAGTGCTTTCATAAAAGTACTTTCTTATAAGTACTTTTATCAAAGCACTTTCATAAATTTGAAAGAAAATTGATGACAAAATAGTTACAAGTGCTTATCGGAGAAAAAGACAACTAAACACCCAATATGAAATAAGTTCTTATTTTTTAAAATAAGCACTTGAAAAAAGTTGGGTGCCAAATGCAACTAAGTGCCTATTCAAATAAGCACTTGTATTTAAGCACTTATTTTTAACATAAGAACTTCCAAGCATGGCCTAATAATGCTTTGTAGCAGATCTCCCCAAATTAGGTTTTTAATCTGTTTCACCTCTCTAGGGCCAATATTGGGTAATGGCCCTTTTAGTTGCCAATCTGATACAACCCTCCTTGTTCCACTAAGATTGAGATCACTAATGTGAGATAACCCACTGTGATTTATTAATAATTTACATTTACAAAGATCGGGAGATTTGGATTATCACACATTGAGATATCTTTGTCTATTTGATTGAGGCCGGAGGCGTTGTTTGCAGAATTTTCTTGAACATCCCCTCCTGGTGCTCAGTTACTTTCTTCTTAGGGGGTGCTCTTTTTTCAGATTTTGAGAGGGGAAAAGTTGGTCAATGGAAATTTAGTTCCCATTGACCAAAAATCCCATGTTATGTTTTCAGATTTATGTGAGGACCAAGGAAAGTTTATTTTTTTGGTACCCATCTCCTAAGTGGGTAAGTAACTTTCCCACCTAGGGGAAAGTTACCAACACTTGAATGGGACAAAAATGCCCCTTTATAACTAAAATGGTTATTGACTTATTTACATAAGAAATGAAAGAATATGGATAAATACATTTACCCGGGTAAGTGTTTCTCAGGAAAAACTTACCCAGGTAACTACATTTACTTGGATAAATAATTTACCAAAAAATGAATAAGGCCTTAATAAATTTTATATTCCTATCAAACGGTTTTTAGTTGTAATGTTGCCAAACTAAAATCCACCTTTTTTATACTGACCAACTTTGAATGCAAAGATTGTATCAATTTTTTTGGATTCAAACATTATTCCCATTTTAAATACAAACACGTCTTGGAAGTTCGTAACTGCTGCCATTTTTAATACACAAATGTACTCTTATCAAATGCTTGTAAAACTAAACCTGTGTACATATATGTATTAAACCTCATTTGCACCCCAAACAAATGCAGCCTAATGAAAGCTTTCACCTTTTTAAACTTAAAAAAATGCTAATTGCAATTCAAATAGATTCATCAGAAAGTCCTAATTAATATATTTTAGTTGCTTATATCTCATCCAACAACGTGTAGTTCAGTCCGTTGCATGACATACATCCTTTGATACGAGGAGGTATGGGCTCAAACCCATTATTAGTATACAGGTTCTCTGTGTTGTTCTAGTAGTGGACCTTATGTGCACCACATTACTAACCCTACTAATCCATAGGTCTGCCATATAGCACCTTACCGGCCCCTCATGGGGTCAAAGTAGGGGTGCAAGTTAGATTCTGGATTTGTAACTTACAATTGCTCCGACCTGTGTCGTCCCAAAATTGAAACCCTACATATTTGCACTTAGACTGCATTTGGAAGCGATGCAAATCAAGAATCGATGTAATATTTGTATCGGTTCGGTTTTGTAGGTGTTTGGAAGGAGTGGGTAATTATGATCGACGTAAAACTCCACTGTGATTCAGTTTTGTATGTGTTTGGATGGAGTGGAGTTTTACATTGATAATTGATGTAAAACCTTATAAAGTAATTTTATCAGTGCATTTTTCAAAAAGCAATGGCCACTTTTACGGTTCAGTGTAAACGTTATCAGTGTATTTTTACACTGATTCCAAACGCAATTTTGAGTTATGTTTGGTTTGAAGGAAAAGGTAGGGAAAGGTATGGAAACCTAAACAACCAAACATAGCCTTGGCTGGCTCTAAAATTAGACTACATGGGTTGCAGCAATGTAATCTCTTTGATTTGAAGAATTTGCACTGTATCGGTCTTGGCTTTTGGGTTGGAACCATTCAAACTGTGATAAAAACCCAACTCGGAACCGCCCAAATTGCACCCTTAGGCCAAAACTGTATTAGAATTTAGAACATAAATACAGCAGCAGCATTAGCAGCAAAAGAAGAAGAACAAGAAGAATAAATTATAAAGATGAATTGGTGGCGCTTACACATCAGATTCTATATTCATCCACTGAACTGAAGGGACCCTCTTTGAAATGCAACCATAAATTATTAAGTTGTCATCTACTGATGGCAGAGAAAATAAAAATTTGCAACCAATTTGGATTGGAAAACGATTTCATTTTGAAATGAGCCATTTAGTCTGCATTTGGAAACAATGCAAATATGTAGAGTGTAAAATGGTTCATATAAATTGCAAAATTTGATTAGTTTTGCACTGACAAATTTACTTTCTTACCAAACAGACTTTTAACTGTAATGGATGCAAACATGAATTCCAATAAAGTATATACTTTTTTTTTTATTAGAAATCCACTTGAATGCAAATTTACTTCTTTTTTATGAATGTACTTTTACGTCTTATTACCAATGTAAATATGCATTGATTTGTCATTTGTCAATACATAAATATAATGTTACTAAACACAAGCAAAAGTGAACTAGACTGCAAATTTACCCTAAATTAGAATTTATACTCCATTTGTATCATTTCCAAACGCAACCCTAGTTTCATGTGTATAAAAAAACAATTTTATGTAATGGAAAGAAATTGATGAGAAGGAGGTTTCATTGGAACTACACTAACTTCTCTAACCATAACAAAACCCATACAGGCATGTCTGAGTGTTTGTCCAGCCCCGTCCATTTCGTGTCTGCACGTTGCTTCTCTCCTCCTGCCAATTTTGGAACGACCCATCCACTAAGCGCCCGTTTGGGAGGATTGATAGAATTGCTTTAGAGAAGCTACTTGAGATAAATTCACTGGAAAAATTGATTTTGTCTCTCATGTAAATTCATTTTCGGCTTTCCGGATTTTACCAAATACAGCTTCATGGCATTCATGGTGTTCCGGGTCTTGCAGCTCATGACATGCCAGAAAAGCCCTCCCACTCCCTAAATATTATCGGTTGATTCAGTTAACCGTTAATTTTTCTTTTAAGTTAATCCATACTGATCCACAAGTTAACCGAATTTTTTATTCAATTTCTTCAATTCAGTTTGGGTTTTGGGTTTTTGATCAACACCCCTAACAGGCACCAATTCAATTTGAAATTTATGCGGTGACTTAAAATCAGGACTATGAACATGAACTGAAGGGCTTATTGTTTTTTTTTTTTCGGGCTCTTAGAGCTTGCCATTTGCTCCATTGGGTAGATCTCCTTAGAGGTTTTTGGAACAGCACCCGAGCTCTTTGCAGAAACTTAGGGCATTTTTTGTCTACTAACAAATATATTTTCTTTATTTTTATTTGATTTTATAGATTTGTTATAGTTTTATACAAGTTTATTGAGCTTTGAATTGGATATTTAGATATACAAATAAATCGAATTTGAACCAACCAACGGCTGGCTTGTTGGTATGTTAGCTGGTTTGTTCCAGCGTCTCGAGGAATCAAATCCCACAACCAGCACTTTGGGAAAAAAAAGGGGCCGGGGGAAGTTATTAAAGGTGCATGACACTGAATAGAAAATCTGCAAACAGAGGGATGCAAACTGAACCGGGTAGAAAATCTGCATCGAGTACATATTTGCACTCAACGTGCATGATGTTTACCTCCAAGGATTTTGGACCGGTTAGGCACGATCTCCTAGAAATCTTGGATGCAGTGCGTGAGGCCTACGCTAAACAATGCCTATATAAAGGCACCAACCCCAAAGACCCAAAGAAGAGAAAAAAGAGAGGTACGCATGATTATTTACTCACTAGCATTCAAGCACTCAAGTATTCAGCTTGCATCCACAGTATAGTACTGACTTAAGCATCGAAGCGACCTCGCTGTTATGGGCCCGGGCGTAGGATCTCGTCACGGGCGGTCTGTGGGGAAAACTCCTTGCCTTCCCTTGCCCTTGGCTTTGCGAGTTGACCCTATGGTGGCGGATTGAGGGGTGATTTGATCAAGAGATCACCTAACTCTCCTTGCTCTCTTTCTTGACTGAAAATTCGATGCCTTTATTGAATAAAGTCAGCTCCTTAAATAGGAGATTACAAGAGGGTTTCCTTCTTGTATTCGGCTAAGGTAGTCCCTCTCTTATCACAACTTAAACTTCTATCGAAACTCAAACTCCTGCTTCTAAGGGAAACACAAAAATAGGGGATAAGGGAAAGGTACAGCCGGCGTTGGCACACAGGGCTGCTGTGGCCGAATAAGTGTGGGCCCACCCGGATGAGCTATCGTGTGGGCCCGCTCTACCGCTGGCGCATGCGTCTCATTTTGTTGATGCTGTGAGGTGTGTGCTGCTGCCGTGTGGTGCGTTCCGCTGCCATGTGGTGCATGCTGCTGCCGGGTGTTGTTGCCGGGCGGTGCGTGCCGCTAGGCGCGCTGCTGCCTGCGATTGTGACGCAGCGTGTTGCCGGGTGTCATGTCCGTAACATTACACCCCTCCTGGACAATGAGCTTGTCCTCAAGCTCGAGGTCAGGGTAGGCGTTGTGCAAGTCGGTCCAGGGAATCCAAGTGGCCTACGCTGATGGTAGTCCATCCCAGTCTACTAGAACCTCGAAGATGCCTTGATTGATGCGTGACCGGACAAAAGCTCTAGGTTGGAGGATGGGTCTGCCGTCCTTGAGAGGGGGTAGAGGAGGCACTTGCGTTGGGGGAGTTCCTATAAAAAGGCTTGAATAGGGACACATGGAAGACGTCATGGATTTTGCTGTGCTCTGGCAGTTCAAGTTGATAGGCAACCTTCCCGATCTGTCAAAGAACCTTGAAGGGCCCGTAGAACCTTGGGGTCAGCTTTTGGGGGCTCCGTCGCTTGAGGGAGAGCTGCCGGTAGGGCTGGAGCTTTAGCCAAACGAACTGTCCTGGCTGGAAGGTGACCTTGCGGCAGTGCTGATCGTAGGTTATCTTCATGCGTGCCTGTGCCTGCTGCAAACGTAAGGAGACTTCAGCCAGTAGGGCAACGCGGTATTGGAGGCTGCGGTCTACTTCTTCCAACCGTGTTGATCCCTGTTTGTAGGAGAGGAGATGAGGAGGGTCTCGCCCATACACCACGCGGAAGGGAGTCATGCCAAGGGACGAGTGGTAGGATGTGTTATAGCAGTATTCGACCCAAGGGAGGCAGTCCACCCAGCATCGTGATTGGTCCCCTACAAAGTAACGGAGGTACATTTCTATGGTGCGATTGACAACCTCCGTTTGCCTGTCCGTCTGTGGATGATAGGCGGAGGAAAAGGCTAGGGTCGTGCCCTGTAATCTGAACAGCTCCTTCCAGAAGGTGCTAGTGAAGACTGCATCCCTATCACTGACGATGGACTCGGGCAGCCCATGTAGGTGGAAGATGTGTGTGAAAAAGGCGTGGGCCACAGAAACTACGCTGTAGGGGTGGGACAACGGGATGAAATGAGCATATTTGGAGAAGCGGTCCACCACTACTAATAAGATGGATTTCCCACCGACTTTAGGCAAGCATTCAATGAAGTCCATAGGGATATCGGCCAAGATCTGCGTTGGGAGTGAAAGGGGATGCAGGAATCTTGCTGGGTGTAAGTTCTCCCACTTTTGTTGCTGACATACGGAGCAGTTCTGGATGAAATCCCTAACCGAGCCTCACATACCATGCCAATGAAAGTCTGCACGGACGCGGTGTAACGTCTTCTGCATCCCTTCATGGTTGGCATTTTGGATGTTGGCGAGGATAGTTGGATATAAGGGACAATCTGTTGGGAGATATACCCTTCCTTTGTACAACACAAGTCCCTCATGGATAGTCCAGTTTGGTTGGGTCGTGCCAGACTGCAATTCCTGCACTAGGTCTCTCCACATTGGTGATTGGGGCAACGCGTTTCTTAGGTCCTCCAGTAGGGTCACGCGGGGCTGGGAGACCACACAGAGGTGTGTCGTGTCCTCTTCACGCCTGCACAGCGCATCAACGGCCCGATTAGAGGCTCCCGCTTTGTGGTCTACGCGGAAGTCAAACCCTAGCAATTTGCTTGCCCAATGCTGTTGAGGTGGAGTAGTGAGCCGCTGCTCTAGAAGATATTTGAGGTTGTAGTGATCTGTCTTGACAACGAAGGGCCTGCCCCACAAATACGACCTCTAATGCTGGACGGCCTTGGCCAGTCCGATCAATTCGCGCTCGTAGGACAGTAGCTTGAGGTGTCGATCTGCTAGTTTGCGGCAAAAGAAGGCGATGGGGTGCTCTTTCTGTTGCAGTACTGCACCAATGCCTATGCCAGACGCATCACACTCCACCGTAAATTCTTGGTCAAAGTTTGGTAGTTGTAGCACAGAGGTAGTGGATAGTGCGTCCCTTAGGTTTGTGAAGGTGGTGTTAGCTGCTTCATCCCAATGAAATGCATTCTTCTTCAACATCTTGGTTAATGGGGCCGCCAGGAGTCCATAGTCCCTTACAAACTTGCGGTAGTATCCCGTGAGCCCCAAGAACCCGTGGAGAGCCCTAATGGTCTGAGGCTTGGGCCACTCCCAGATGGCTTGAATCTTGGAGTTATCTACCGAGACTCCTTCCCTGCTGACTCTATGGCCTAGGTAAAGGACATGCGGCTCTCCGAAGGAGCACTTGGTTCGTTTTAGGAAGAGCTTGTGCTGTCGTAGCAGCTCCAGAACTGTCCTTAGGTGACAAACGTGTTCCACCCATGAAGTACTGTAAATTAAGATGTCGTCAAAAAATACTAGGATGAATCTGCGGAGGTGGGGCCGAAATACCTCATTCATTAGGGCCTGGAATGTAGATGGGGCATTGGTGAGACCAAAAGGCATGACCAGGAATTCAAAGTGGCTGTGATGCGTTCAGAAGGCTGTTTTCTCCACATCTTTAGGGCCCATTTGGACCTGGAAATAACCTGACCTGAGATCCAGCTTAGAAAAGTACTGAGATCTGTGGAGCTCATCTAGCAATTCGTCTACCACCGGGATTGGAAACTTATCCTTGACGGTTCTACAGTTGAGCTCCCTGTAGTCCACACAAAATCTCCAGGTGCTGTCTTGCTTTGGCACCAACAAGACTGGTGAAGAGAATGGAGAGCGGCTGGGCCGTATGATTCCCTGTTCCAGCATCTCTGTACACTGCCTCTCAATCTCGTCCTTTTGTAGGTGCGGGTAGTGGTACGGCCTCACGACAATGGGTCCTGCCCCTGATATTAAGGGGATCCAATGGTCACATGACCGGCCAGGTGGAAGGCCCTTCGGCTCTGAGAACACGTCTGAAAAATCAGCAAGAAGCCTCTCCATCTCTGCGGTGTGCAAGGCGTCGCCATGGAGAGTATGCACCTATGGTTTTCTTGCTCTCATCTTGGTCCCTTTCCAGGTGACCCGTTTCCCATGTAAGTCAAACGTCATGGTTAAGGCACTGAAATCCATAGGATGGGGCCGAGGGTGATGAACCACTTAATCCCCAACACTATGTCGAACTCGTCTAGGGTCAGAAGAAATAGATCTGCGAGGAATGGTTTAGAATCCACCTGGATTTGGACGCTTCTACAGATCCCTGGACTGTGAACTCTCTCCCCATTTGCTACAGCCACCTAGAGCCGCGGTCTGTCTTCCATTGGTAGCTTCAGTTGGAGAGTAGCCTTCTTGCTGATGAAGTTGTGGGTGCTCCGTGAGTCAACCAGAATCCGTACCTATTTTCCTACCACCTGGGCCTGCAGCTGCATGGTTTGGGAGTTTTGGACTCCAGTGATGGCATGGAGGGAGATCTTGGGTTCTAGTGCCGCCTGTTCCTCTTCTTCCTCCTCTAGCTTGTCTACCAGGAGGCAGAATAACCGCTTGCAACGGTGGCCAGCTGAGTACAACTCGTCACAGTTGAAGCATTGGCCCTTGGCCCAGCGCTTTGCCATCTCAGCCCTGGATAAGCGTCTGATGGGAGGTGTTGTCGTGCTTCTACCCATGCTTGATGCAACTCGGGTAGTGTTGTTGGTGAAAGGGCGTTGTTCCCTGTTGGCAGCCATCGAAGGCCCTCCTGTGGTAGTCCTTGGGTTCGCCCAAGTCATTGCGATACGCCCCATGCTGGACAGCCCTCGGCTGATCTGCAGCTTGCGCTCGAAGGCTCGGGCCAGATTTATTGATGTGACCAAGTTGGGTGGGCTCTGCATCTCCACATCGACTCTCAAGGGTTCAGATAGGCCAGCTGTGAACATATCCACCTGCTGGTCTGGCCGAACCGAAGAGGCTCTGGCGAGAAGTCTGAAACTGCCGCTGATACTCCGCAATGGTCCTGGTTTGTTTGAGGTTAATGAGCTCCCCCAAGGGGTTGCTCGTTAATGGGGGCCCGAACCAGAGGAGGCAATACAACTTAAAATGGCCCCAACTAAGGCCTGGTTCTTCTTGCTCCACTCGGTAGAACCAGAGTTGTGCTTCATCGGTCAAGTGAAATGCTGCCAGGCTGACCTTGTCCTTCTCTTCCGTGCGATGATTGCGGAAGAATTGCTCACAGCGGTACAGCCATCCAAGCGGGTCACCGCTGCCGCTGTATGAGGGGAACTCCAGACGACTGTATTTGGGTATGATTGCTGCTGTTGGTGCGTCGTTCTGTCGCTCACTAGAGCCCTCTGTCCAATCTGGGTGGCGGTTGTGGTTAGTGGCTACCCCTTCAGGGCTCCCTTCCTTGGTGGAGAAGTATAACTCCAGTAGACGCCGAAGTTCCCTGACATCCTCTTTAACTTCTCTTACCTCCGCGTGATTTTCCACGAGACGGTGTTCCAGCTCGTGAACCTTGGATGATAGCTGCTCCATATCGCCCATGACGCTTGTCTCTGATACCAAAATGTTATGGGCCCGGGCGTAGGATCTCGCCATGGGGCGGTTTGTGGGGAAAACTCCTTGCCTTCCCTTGCCCTTGGCTTTGCGAGTTGACCCTATGGTGGCAGATTGAGGGGTGATTTGTTCAAGAGATCACCTAACTCTCCTTGCTCTCTTTCTTGACTGAAAATTCAATGCCTTTATTGAATAAAGTCAACTCCTTAAATAGGAGATTACAAGAGGGTTTCCTTCTTGTATTCGACTAAGGTAATCCCTCTCTTATCACAACTTAAACTTCTATCGAAACTCAAACTCCAGCTTCTAAGGGAAACACAAAAATAGGGGATAAGGGAAAGGTACAGTTGGCGTTGAAGCGCAGGGCTGTTATGGCCGGATAAGTGTGGGCCCACCCGGATGAGCTGTCGTGTGGGCCCGCTCTACCGCTGGCGCGTGCGTCTCATTTTGTTGCTGCTGTGAGGTGTGTGCTGCTACCGTGTGGTGCGTGCCGCAACCATGTGGTGCGTGCTGCTGCCGTGTGGTGCGTGCCGCAGCCATGTGGTGCGTGCTGCTGCCGGGCGGTGCATGCCGCTTGGCGTGCGGCTGGCAGCCTATGTAGCAGCGCGCCGCTGTGCGCACTGCAGCCTGTACCGCGGCACGCTACCGGGTGGTGCATGCCGCTAGGCGCGCTGCTGCCTGCGGTTGCGACGCAGCGCATTGCTGGGTATCATGTCCGTAACACTTGCCAGGTTAGCCACCCCGGGTTCTCTGATCTACTATTTTGCAGCTTAGTCCAACTCGCTGTGCAACTGGAGTTCGGATCATCTTCCACCCCGGGTTCTCTGTGGAAAATGCTACAAGAAGCTAAGTTCTCACCTTCTAAAAATCTAAGTCATTTTCATCCAAAAAGCTAAGATCTCACCTTTTAAAAACTAAAGTTCTCACTTTCTAATTTCCATTTTTTTTATGAACTCAAAGGCACTTTTGAGCAGCATCAATGCCCAGAATGAATACCGATTACTAGGGGACAAAAACACCTACGATGAACCTGGAGAACTCCCCCGTGACAAGCAAACAGGTTCAGGTCAAACTTAGCACCCCTAGTGCCCTAGATAAATACACCGCTACTGTATGTGAACGCCCCTCTCCCTGCGGTAGAGCCATCAGTGTCCCATTGGGATTGAAGCGTAGCAGTTCTATGAGATGAAGTATGAATTTTCAGATCTAAGCATGGGAGAAGCCCAATGTAGACAACAATAGAACATCCTCAACTCATCCTCAACAACAGTCAGCCAGGATGAGGCCTCATTAGCCATGTTTCGCAAGGTCGCCTCTACAAGACGAACTCTTCGTGGCTTCCGTAGGAGTCGGCGGCTAATGGACTGCATGGACGCCCTTGCAGGTTGAGCCTTCCAAGGCTCCCATGCGAGCTGGTGACCTAAAGTTAGTAGTGCTGCCCCCGTAGGTCTAGCTACCAGTGGCTTCTTGTAGGAGTGGATGACCGACGTCACTAATGAGGCTGATGCCGTGCAACCGTGGCCTTGAACTGCCGACTCACACCGTCAACAACATTATGCCCTCACAAGGGGGGCAAAACATGTACGTTGTGGTCTCGCAAGCACTCACCCAAGAAGATAATCCCACGGGATGACGTAGAAGTAGCCATGTGAGAAGTTACTACAGAATGACCACCCGCTTAGGCGGAAAGGTCAGGTCGCACGTCGGCTAAATAAGGATAAGGAGAGTGGACCGCGAGTCGCTCCCAGAGCCCAAGGGCTAAGGTGCCGAGCTGATAAATAACCACGGCACCGCATGAGACCCAGTCGCCTCTTCGGCATGGGCAAATAAAAAAGTAGCTTGTGCGTAGGTAGGACGGGCACATACCCTACAATGTCTATTCACTTCGGCGTACATTGAGATCAGGTTATTCCTTTTAGAGCCTAGCTCGTCAGCCCGACACTTCTTTAGTAATCCACACTTATCCACATCAGCTCGGGCATATACCTAGTCGCTTCTTCGACATGAGCAAAATAAAAAAGCAGTTTGCGTTTAGCCTCATCAGTGTGTATACAGTTTGGCACCTTGGGGTAATCCACACTTAGAAAACTTTTACACAATGGAGTGGAGGAAAACATACAACACATATTCGGCATACCAGTTGGGCACCATGACAAACGCAAACTTGGCTTATCTCTTCACAGTAGACCTCTACATCGGTTTTAGGCTTCGTGTCGAGCTCACTGTCTACTCTTTTGAGAACCAGTTCGAGTGACATTGCGTCAAAGTCTACCTAGGTGGAGCGACCTAATAAAGCAGTCACGCGGTTAGAACCCTCCTTTGAGGACAGCATGGTAAGCTTCGCTCTCGAGGTAATGGTTGGATTGCAGAACCCCTTGACGGTTACATCCCTAATAAGATAGATGTCCTTGGGGTACTTGCTTCACTTCTCCTCGAGAGGATGGGTTTGTTCTCGTGCCCCGAGAATCAAGATAGCGAGGTCCTACGTAAGGCAGCAAACGCTCGAACTATTCCAATCTGAGAAGTAAATCAGACCAATGCTTGCGACTACGAACTGATCGAATCAGTCATCTTAGGCCAGAAGGAGCAATCTCCTCCCTTCGCCGAGCTACTCTCAACTCGAGAGTGGGGGGCAATTGATGAGGTTGGATTTGACCCTCCAATGACATCATGACACATGGCATCTTTAAACAACTATTTGACACAGACACCACTAAGCAATGAATTGGAGTCTTAGATCGTGGTTTCTCTTCGCCTAGACCTGGCGACCTGCCTTCACCACCAACCTAACGACCTCGACCACAACTTAGGTCAATTAGAAGCACCTCATCTAGGACTGACCTGCAGCACCTTGCCACTAGTCGAAGTGACCTCAACGCAAGGAGCAACCTCCCTCAAGGGCGTGCCGGCTTGATTAAGGTCTAGGTGGCGACCTGCCAGACGTGCTCACTGACAAATTCGGCATGCATATCCTGACACTCCCACGATTCTTGGAAATTGGCCCACGTACCAAACGTTCCGGAGGGTGATCAATGTGCATGATGTTTACCTCCAAGGATTTCAGACCGATTAGGCACGATCTCCCGAAAATCTCGAATACAGTGCATGAAGCCCACGCTAAACAATGCTTATATAAAGGCACTAACCCCAAAGACTCGAAGAGGAGAAAAAAGAGAGGTGCACATGATTATTTACTCACTAGCATTCAAGCACTCAAGTATTCAGTTTGCATTCACAGTATAGTACTGACTTAAGCATCGGAGCAGCCTCACCGAATTAGCCACCCCAGGTTCTCTGATCTACCATTTTGCAGCTTGGTCTAACTTGCCGCGCAACTGGAATTCAGATCATCTTCCAACTAGAAATATCCATATCGCACACCATCAACTCCCATACCCAAAAATACTTGCATTGAAAAAACGCGCAATGAGATCTCAATAATTACAAGTGGGAAGCCATGTTGTTAGAACCGGGGCAGATGTTAAAGTGGAAGTCTCATTTGGACACACTTTAACTGGTGTAGTTACATAATACCCAAAAATAATGGTAGTCACATCATATATGATCTCCAGGGTCCAACAACGATGACTCGGACTCGCTATCACCGCTCATATATAACTGCCTTCACCGCTTAGCCGTTGTTGGACCCTGGACTCTGCCTTCAAACCGCTTAGCCGTTTTTCAAAATAAACTCAACAACTTTGGAATCATGACTCATCGACTCTATGATAGAGCTGGGCTTTTATAACCAAAACCTCACTCTGAAATGTTACACCAAATAAATGTTTATCTGAGAACAAATAAAATAATGTCTACTCCATACGACGGATTCAAATAGAAAATACAGGAATTGAGGCCGCAATTTGTCCAACCACTTACAAAGAAAAGATGAGGGAATTCAAGAACAAAAAAGAAAATATTAAAGGTGAATGCAAAGCTGGGGCTACAACATGAATTAAAACAAATATGAACAAGTATCATAGAAATATGGGAACGTCAATATTAGCTCCATGGATCATCCCAACCTTTGGGCCCCTCTCTTTTAACAAAGTCCACTATGGCCTCTACTACTTCTGCAACCCTGTTTGACAGGGAATGGTTCCCCCACTCAATTTCAACTTTCTCTGCTCCTCCCATGGCTTTGCACAATCTGCAAGAGACAAAATCACAGCATTACTGGCAGCTCACAAGTCACAAGATTGTTCCATGCCAAGGCCCATAAATTTGTGTACATGTGTTTGTATTAGAAACCATATTAATTAACTAAGAGTCTAAGACCCGTTCAAGGGACCATATTCTCGGCAGGTAGCACGAGACAAAATTGTTACCATGGATAATCCTTTCCAAATAACTTTTGCTCATATAAATTATATCCCACCCCACATTTATCATTATCTTGCAAGACTTGTGCAGAATTCTTACCGTTCCACTAATGCTTTCTTATCAACATACTCTGGCACATATTCATCAGCCATAGAAAAAATAACCTGCAATAAAAAACAGTTTACTCACTATTCTCAAATAAGGAAGAAGAACAAGATTCAATTATGGAAAACATGCTCTTTATAGATGAGAGTGCAAAGCTGAACATTGATGGTTAACCAAGAAGCAACTGCCATTAGGGACACATTTGATTTCCATCTTCTATTATTCTTACAACAAATATGTTGTCTTCTTGGAAAAGGAAAATAAGGAATTAAGAAATAGAAAACAAATACTCCATCCAACTTATGGACTTGAAGTCTCAATACAATATAAGCTTCTATTATGTGATAACCAAGAACTGCTTTCAAGATATGCTTACCTGACAAGGTGTGTTTGACATGTGTCCAAGTCTCATTCTAAGTTGATCATCACTAAGATCTGAACTGAACATGTCATCATCCCCCATATATGCACAAAGAGAGTGATACCTACAAGATACTCAATTTTTCAGCAAAGGAATAAGACAAACATGCACATTTAAGAAATGCACCATTTTCCTTGTGGCCGTTGATAGAGTACTACTTTGGAGATCTACATTGGAGCAAAGTTGAGTCAATTAGGTTAAGACATACATTAGGTCCAGCCTGAACCTGACCCAGCCCAGCCATCACATATACATGAGTACATGACATGTAAAAGGCTCAATCTGGCCCTAAATTACATGTGACTTATCCTGGTTAGGCCCAACCTGTCTCTTTCAAATATAAAAATGTATAAATGTATATGCTATAAAAAAACAAGAAAACAAGTACTAAAAAAGAACAAAAAAAAAAAATCCTAGGAACTGCCTCTCCACAAATTGTCAAGTGGTCAGGAATGAAGGTTTTTTTGTATTTTTAGATGAGAGCATTTTGGTTATTTTGCATTTGTTGGGGGGTGGGGGGGGGGGGGGGGAGATACTCCAGCTTATTGATCAAGCAGTTTAGGAGTTATTTATTTTTCTAAGTCGGAAATATGAGTGGCAAAATTGTAATTTTCAGTATTATTAGTTTAGGATAGAATTTGGCTGACCCTGAAGAATCTATATATGTGCATTGTTCTATGGTGGTTGATGCTAGAATGGTATTTTCTGCATATTATGCTTAAGGTGAGTGATTACTTTAAATCCTAAAGTGAGTCGGTGCCTGTTGAGTAATTACTGATTCTCAACAGGCATTACAGTCTGTTGCATCCTCGCCATCTGCAAAAAAGAAGGCAGTAAGGAGTTGGGATCCTCCTGAATTTGGTTTCCTCAAATTAAATTTTGATGGGAGCAGTTTTGGCAATCCGGGCATGGCTGGAATTGGTGGGGTTATAAGAGATGACACAGGGAGTGTAGTGGGGCTCTTTTCCGGCCCTACTGGGTGGGGGTACTACATTACAGCTGAACTAAAAGCAATAGTCTTTGGAATACAAAAAGCCATGGAGATAGGTGTGAGAAATTTGGTTGTTGAAGGCGACTCCTAAGTGATTATAACTGGCTAAAACAGGATGGAAAGATTCCATGGGTATACAGAAATGAGATCAAGAAAATTAAGCACATTACAAGGGATATCCAGTTAATAGTTCAGTGGACTCCAAGAGTAGCAAATGGGTTTGCAGACCAGCTAGCAAAGCAAAGGGCTAATAGGAAACACTGTTTCTGGGCTATGTTGTAAGAATGTAAAGCAAATATTGGGTGGAATGTTATTGGACATTGGGGTAGCCGAGGCTACCCAATCTATGTACTAATTCTCATACCTTTTATTAATAAAATCATTTTCACTGATTAAAAAAACAGGCATTACAGTCATCCAAAGCCCACAAGTTCTTTGTACCAATAAAAAAAGAAAAAAAGAAAAGTCCACATGTTCTTCATTAAAGGATTTTATTGAACATCTCTCTAAAGGACTGAAATTGATCCAGGCATGTTTTTCTTGTTGAGTTTAAATCAAAATCCAAATACTTCCCTTCTTGGCAGCTTTTGTCCTTTGTGCCAACCCACCATCAAATGTCATCATATTAGATCACAACCCATAAGATTCTATCGCCATTCATCCTACCAAAGTTCATCTCAAAGCTCTATTTAAAGCCTTGTAGGTGCAAAGGAACTCCAGAAATCATATCTGGTTTGGGCTCCCCTAACACCTTTTTCTTGTTCTTCCAACCGAAAAAAAAACACCTATGTTATTCCAGCGACCAGCCTCTAGACCCTGACATTCCAAGTGAAACAACAGGTCCCTCAAGTTCTTTGCTTCTGTTTCTGCACAGTAATACTAGTTGATTTCTCCCAAGGCAAGAAAATGAATAAGGATTTCTCAGTAGAAATCCCTCAAAGACACCATCATGCCTTTCTGGCACCGTTCCCTGACCACCATGAAAATTGATTCCAATTGCTGTTTTCCAATTATCAGCCATAGGTTTCCATAAATTGGCCATAACTTTGTTAGAACACATCCATTTGGATCTCGCTTAAAACTAAGAAAACTGGAATCTTCAGCTTCTCCTTTCTTTTCTTTCGCGTGCTTAAAATAGAATTGTTTTTTTTTTTTGAGAAAAGGTTAACTTTATTCGAAATAAGAAAAGTACATGAGGAGATGTACACAGGAATCAGATACTCAAAGAATTACATAGGCCGAAAACTATCACTGAATAAGTAATCCCTGTAAGCGCCAGATTTAGCTAGACTGTCAGCTACAGAGTTTAGCTCCCTCGGAACCCAGCCCACGTGAGCATTCAAGGAGGAGAGGATGTCTCTCGCTTCAGCCAAGTAGTGAGCTAAGGCCCAAGGCCCACTGTCAGGATTAGTGAGCCAATTAATGGTATTGGCTGAATCTCCTTTAATGGTAAGATTTAATAAACCCAGAGCTCTTGCAATCCTGATTCCGGTTAACGCTACCATGATTTCAGCCTTTGTTGAGGAAGCTATCCCAATCGGCCCACTGAAAGCCCAACTGGTAGTACCATCTCTTCTTCGAATTACGCCTCCAATACCCGCTGCACCTGGGTTTCCAAAAGCACTCCCATCAAAGTATTAAGTTGTCTCCCTTCCTCAGAAAATCAAAAACTGCAGGAAGTGTTGAGGTGTATGTGATTAGAGTGAAGAAAACTTACGGCATTTCTTTGGAGGTCAGCAAATGTGACACCTCTGAAATAATTTGAACTGGAAGTCAACAGGAAGCATTTGTAACAGATTAGAGAAATCAGCTCCTCACAGTTTTTTGTTTTATTGGTAAACACCCGAATTTTTCTCTCTTCCCAAATGCTCCAAAAGATAGCATGTTCAGCAGATTACCATAAAGTTTTCCCTCTTTTGCTTAAACCTCTTCCTGGCCATTGTCCTAAGCATTCAACCACATGTTCTGGGAAGACCCAACTGTAATCAAATAATGTTAGGAATAAGTTCCATAATTTTCTAGTTTCCTCACAGTGAAGCAGGATGTGGTTGGCAGATACCCGGCTTTAAGGCAGAAGCAACAGACGTGAGGAGATAGATAACATCTTTCGTGGTTCTTTTTCTGAAGGAGATCATAAGTGTTGATTTTCTTTAAGCTGGTCTCCCACAAAAAAAAAAAAAAAAAAAACAGACCCTGGAAGTGATGTGAGCACACCAAATTCTCTTGTAGGGGTACTGATCAGTGATTTGTTCTTCCCTAACTGAAGCCTTGAAGCAAGATTTGGTTGAAAACTTACCAGATGGGTGAAGGGTCCACACACGAAGGTCGGGTGAAGCCTTCAAGTCAAAAAAAAAAAAAAAAAACGACGAACATAAAATAAAAAACTGAGCCAAAGCCCAGAGATCGTGTTTAACAACGAACATAATCCATAAACGACACCATTCAACACGCTGAGTGGAAAAAAAAAAAACGCAACATGACATGCTTCTAGATATCCATTCCATCTCTATAAATTTATATCAACCACATCTAATCCAACTTAGCTTAGTTCCCAGTTCCCATTTCCCATCCGAAGGAAAAACCCAAATAAAAGCTAAGCTGAGAAAAGAAAACAAAAGAGATTGGAAAAAAGAATAAGAGAGAAATAAACAAAAAAAGAACGCCTATTAATCCTTACACATCTGAGAACTGATTATGGCGGAAAAGGCTCAGACCAATCCTTTGGCACCACCCGTGGGTCCAACGAAAATTGACGAAGAATTGGCATCTTTGCAGTCTAAGGAGGAGGTCCGTTGCAAGCGTAATATCAAGTGTTTTGCTTATATCCTTGTGTTTGCAATGCCAACGGTGGAGACTCCAGATTCCAGCGGGTGCTTATGGACTTGCAGCAGAGGAAATGGTATGGGAGGAATGAGAGAGGGGGAGGGAGAGAGAGAGGCCCGCATATAATTTCAAGTGGGACCCACCTATTATTTTTCTCTAAAAAGAGGAAAGTTCAAATGGAACCCACTTATATATTATTTTTAACATTTATTAATTATATATTAAATATTTTTATTTCATTTAGTGGGACCCACTTGCAAGTTTTCATTTTTTGAATTTAATAGTGCCACGTCAGCATTTCCTATTATCTTATTCATTATTTAACAGATAGTGAAACGGCCTCATTAACACTAGGTGTTATCTGCCTACGCCCTACGGTTGGCCTTTTTTTGAAGTCTATGGTCTAAATTGGCCTTTTTGTTAGTTTAAGGGCAAAATTACCTTTTTTGCATAGTACAAGGGTTGTCAGTTACAAGTTTAGAATCACCTTCAATGACTAAATTTGTGCTCAATTTTCTTTACGAAAAAATGTGTTCAATTCTCTTGCTCGTTGTAATCCATGATGTACTGTAAGAAGCTCAACCCTTGTAGAATCCAATAGCCAATTGGTCCTAAAATCAAAGCAATGACATGTCCTTGCACATTTCCAAAAGCTCCTCCCACACCAAAGAGACCCAGATTACCTACACTACTCCCATCAAAGTTAAGCTTGATAAAGCCCTCCTCAGGTAAATAATTTGTTAATGAAAACCAAAGAGTGGAAAAATTACAAACAGCCCTTAGGCAGAGTAGCTATTAGTACCCTACCTTGATATCACTATATCAATTACAAGCAAGCCCAATACATTTGAATCCTATTAACCCCTTGCTTAGCTAAAACATCAGCTAAACCATTTGCACTTCTCCACACCCAACATGTCTTTATAAACATACTCCTTGTAATCCACTCAATCTGTTTGGTCTCATATCTATATCCCCATACTGTTTCCCCACCATTTCCTATCCATTCAGTTACAACTTTAGGACCACCTTCAATGATTTAATTGTGCCATTCAGTTCTCTTGACCAATTGGTCCTGAAAACATAGCAATAATGTGTCCTTGCAAATTCCTTAATACACCTCCAACACCTGATGGACTCAGATTTCCAATACTGCTCCCATCAAAGTTTAGCTTGATGAACCCCTCCTTAGGTGGTGCCAATTGGGTATTAACTTTTAATTTCTTTGACGAGGATGCAGCCACTTCTCTCCATTTCATAAATCATTGTGTGTACAGGTTAAGAAAAGCTGCATATCTTTAACCCAGTGCACCACCCAGGCCATTATGCATTCAACGGTTGCTTCCTGACTTCTCTCCACCTCCACAGGTGGTGTCCATTGAATACAGACTTGTGGAAAATAATATTTTTAACAAGTATAAATGTGAAAACTCTCCTAGTAAAAATAAATGAATAAATAAATCTCAAAAAATTTATAGCATCTCTAAGGAAAACACAGGTACATATATAACAAGTACATACAAAAGGTTCTCTATCCCCAATAAAGAATGGTCAATCCAACCCCAAAATATGCAGTCCACATCCTTGAATTCTTTCAAAGTAAATCTCTATCCATCCAAAAGAAACAAATCATATATCCCCCAAAATTCTCCTCAGTGACCATTGTACATCATAAAAAATCCTCCTATTGTACTCCTTCCACATATTCCAAAAAAAAAACTTCGCTTTACATGATTTGCTACTTGACATTGAAAGGAAAAGCTCAGGCCATGAAACAAGAAACCACAAATTATCTGCTGACACAACTCATACCAACCAAGGATAAGAAAAACTTGTCATTTCAATAGCAAGCTTGCAATGGAAAAAAAAGAATCAGTTCATACTCTCTTCATTATATTTGCAAATGATATGCCGGTTTGCAAGCCAAGGTTCCCATTCAAGAAGCAAGCAAACACCTCATGCATTTTCAAATTTAAAGTGATCATGGACATTATTACTATCAATAATCTTAGAAGGATCTAAGTATTCAAAAGGAAAAATGAGAGGGGAAAAAGGATCTTGTTGAGTTATTAAGGGTCAAATGATGGTTATTTTAGGTACACTTAAAATAGCTTAACTCATCATCACTTTGGAACTTAATGAAGGAGATGAGAAGCATTGATAAAACATGGGTTCAAAGATCAGCTAATGGGTTGCTGATGCATTGGCAAACAAACAAACAAATAACTAATAGGGTACTTGCAGCTTTCTAAAGGACCATGTTTTCTAGACCACACACTAATTGAAACACAAATATCCATTGTATGTTAATATTTTCTTTTTCTTCCTTGTAACTTCTGAATCTTGTATACTTTAAGAGTCAAAACTACATTATGGAGTGAGTTCAAGCAAAATTTAAACTTATAGAAAGTGCAACTAAGTGTAGTAGAGCAACCAAATAATTTCTTACTATAAACAAACAAAAACTAAGATTTACCTTTATGTCTGAAAAGAATTTCAAGTTGCCTTAAAGTGGTAATCATGCTCATTAGGCAGGCAATAATACTGCAACTCCACATATCTACAATATTGTCACCATTTTACGTTATACCATCTCATGCACTCCACATGGTGCCAATAGTTCTCACTAGGGAATATGTCGATTCCAATAATATATTGCCTTGGTATCCACGAAAATGGAAATATTAGGAATACAAGCATGTGGAATACCATCTCATGTACTCAAGTTATGGCCTACTGCCCCGATAGGGTCCTGTGCCAGTTCGGGTATGGTGATCTCGGTGCCCAGTTTCTACAGTCCTCAAGGGAAGATGCCTTCTGGACCCGTCGTCATGATCTAGCATTCCCTGGAGGTTCTCGATTCCCTCTTGTAGGGTATGGGAGGGACGGAGGGTCCAAGCTTGTAAATCCCTCCACTTCGCTTACCTGTGCACGTTTTTCGGGGGTTTACAAATGTTCATGCAGGCAAGCCCTCGCCTACGTCATGTTACAACTCCCCTTGAGGGTCACGCCACAGACCAAGAGCAGCCGCCGGTTAGTTCCTCACTGAGCTCACCAAAAGCAGGATTCATGGGCGCCATTCGAAAGGGGAAGCGCCCCACTATTGAAAAGGGTGAAGGCAGCTGCCCTCCTACAGCGAAGAAACCTAGGTCAGCGAGGAGACCTCGCACCACTGTTCCGCCTGCACCGACTATGCCATGCGCCCTTGTGTCAGACATAGCATCATCCCGGGTTGGGGATGGTCAAGATAGGCACTCGCCACAACTAGGCCAACAGGAGGTAAAGCAAGAGCCCTGGTCCCTGCACCCGAAGTTAGGAATGCACCCGATACAGAGTCAGCGCAATCAACGGTGCCCATTCCTGCCGAAAAGGTTGTATATGTCCACGTCTTAGGCGGACGTGTGAAGAAGATGACTCCTTGTCCTCGTAAGAGGGAGCCTAAGAAAGTTGATCTAGTAAGACTTTACATTTTGCTGTATCTGCTTTACTATTGCTGCGATTATAATGCCTTTACTAATAGTCTTTTATTTTCGAGTGGAGGCTGAAGATGCTCAGCCTGATGCAGCAGCTTCACAAGCCCCACCTAAAGGTGTTGTGGGTGAGAGGGTATGTAGAACTTGGGCACTTGTGTAGTTTTCATGTTGCGATTAACTTATTGTGCTGATCATTTGTGGTTTACCTTATCACAGATGCCTTGTAATGTAGATCCTTCCACTGTACCAGTTTCACCAATCATCAGGCTACTGGTACGTAAGTTACAGTCATCGCAACCCCCTAGAGTGACTGAAGACCCCCCAAGTGACCCTGTGGGTGTCAAAGTAACTGAGGATGTCGTTGCCGATGACATCACCCAAGCATCCGTTGCGCGAAGGGAAGAAGCTCCCATAGATTTGTAGAGGGAAATCCCCAGTGAGCCAGTGGGTCAACTTGAGGTTGCCCAAGAAGGACGACCAGCTGACGTGGTACCTAAAGAGCCCGCACATGAGCCAGTGCAGTCTGCCATGGGGGATTAGGGACAAGTACTGGCCAATGTTGATCGCCAGAGAGAGCCCAAGGGAGAAGGGAGTGGCTGATGCTGAGGGTGTAAGTGCAGAACTATCCTTGCGATCCCCTTGTCAGGACGAGAATGCGGGGGTGGACACACTGTTATCGTGACAACTTGAGGTTTAGTCTTCCTCAGGACCCGTGGCCGTTGAAGCTCTCTCACCGTCAAAGCCATGATGCCTGAGGAAGAATTGGCTTATGCATGTGAGGAGCTTAAACGGTATTGTACACTCCGCAAGGTGCGCCTGTTGGACTATTCGATTGTTGATCTTGTCGCTATTCAAGGCGTTTCTGAGGGTGACAAGTATGTGGTGTCCGACTCTATGGCCAGGGCTACCTCTTTTGTCATACAGTAGGGTTGGCAGACTAACACGGTACTTCTTGCGGTCATAATAGGCGCTTCCCTAAACACTATTGCAGGTATGATGAATTGCATCAAAAGTCAGCCCCTAGAGGAGCTCTCATGGTCGATGTTCGCCCGCTGGTTGAAGACATGCGCTTCATTTTCGTTGATGGGTTTCCAACTGGAATGAATCAAGCAAAGGGTAGTTTGAATAGCGGGTTTCCGGCCATGACATTGCAGAACCGGCCGTGGCATCCTGGAACCAGCCAGGGTAAGTATGAGTGCGCCTGGGGTTGCTAGGGCCTTCGCATGGAGCATGCGACATTGTGGAACCGGCCACGACATCGCGGAACCAGTCGCGGCATCTGGAACCGGCCAAGGTAAGTATGAGCGTGCTTAGGGTTGCCAAAGCCTTCGCATGGAGCATGCGGCATCGTGGAATCGGCCACGACATCGCGGAACCAGCCACGGCATCCTAGAACCGGCCAGGGTAAGTATGAGCACGCCTGGGGTTGCTAGGGCCTTCACATGGAGCATGCGGAGGCATTGTCAAAATTCATCACACAAATTGCAGTCAGAGGACTTTCTAGCTGCCTTACAAATTCCTTTCCATACTCCACAACCATAGGTTTGAGGGGGTGTTCCAGCATCCCACCCATTGTTCCTTAGGCCATACTTCTCTATCATTTTTCTCCACAGATTATTTGGTTCAGTTGAGAATCTCCACAGCCAACTTCCCAATAAAGCTCTGTTGAACAACTTCAAATATCTTAACCCTAAGCCACCTTGTGATTGAAGTTTGCAGATTTGATCCCAGCTCACTAAATGATACTTGTGAGTCTCTTTCCTGCCTTTCCAAAGAAAGTTTCTCATCTTTTTCTCCATTTCCTTTGCCACCTCCGATGGGATAGGAAAAAGGGTCATAAGGTAAGTTGGAAGACTAGCTAACACACTTTTGATTAGTGTGACCTTTCCACCTTTAGAGAGGTACCTTGACTTCCAAGTTGAGAATTTTTTATCCGTCCTTTTTAGAACTGTACCCAGATAACTTTGGAAGTACATTTAGCTCCAAGGGGCAGACCCAAGTAGCTTGAGGGCAGGCTTCCCACTTTGCATCCCAATAGCTCAGCCTCATGAATATTAGGGACTTCCCCCATAGCTATTATTTCACTTTTTGTCAAATTCAACTTCAGGCCTGAAATAATCTCAAACTAGAACAACAGATATTTCAGGTTTATAATTTGATACTCTGAAGCATTGCAGAAAAGGAGTGTAGCATCTGCATATTGTAACATGGGGATTTTGGTCCCATTGGGCCTTACTTCAAAACCGTCTATAAACTCCAAATCTGAAGCCCTTCCCACCAGCTTACTTAGGCCTTCCATCAAAATTAGAAAAAGCAGAGGTGATAACGGGTCTCCCCGTCTCAGCCCTCTTGAGCTTGTGAAGTTTCCTTTTTCTGACCCATTTATTATTAATGAAAACCTTGAGGTTGAGATACAGACTTTAATCCAGCTCCTCCATTTTGAACCTGTTGAGTTGGGCCGATTTCTAGTTATTGGGCCCAGTTATTTATTTCTTATTTTTAAGTTATTAAGTTAAGAAGTTGTTGGGCTTTAGGCCCACTAGTTTATGTTTTTAAGTTGTAACTGTTCAGCTACTTACGTAGCCGCCCTACTAAGGGCATTCTAGTAATCTCTTATTCTTTTAAGTTGAGTAAATAATACAAAGAGAGGTTGGCGGCCAGAACTAATTCATTTCTGGTTGACATCCTACTCCCTTTCTTCTCCTCTTTTCTTCTCTACTGCTGAAACTCTTCACCTTCTTCTTCTTTCTCTTCACAAGGAATTTATCTAAAGCTGCAATAAGTGATTTCTACTTGGTATCAGAGCAGGCCGAAAGGTCCTTCAGCTATTCTATCATGCAGCCCTAGATCTGCCGACTACATGGTGATTTAAGAGGCTGGTCGAAGATCTCAGGTAAGCCCAGTTTTTGGATTTTTTGGTGGATCTATTTGCCCTATAGCTGGTCTAGGGTTTCCCATCAAAATCAGGAGAAATTGGAGAAAAGGGGGAGAGTCTTGTTTCTGTTGGACTTTTCAATTTTGACCTAGGAAGTGGCACCCTAATTTTTTAGGGTTCCTTGGAGTTTTCTGAGAAACAAGCCCGGGAGTGAAATGAGATCAGTGGGAGGAGGTGCCGGAGACCTTTTCGGGGCTGGAACCATTGCTACAGTTAAGTTGGATGGTTCAAATTACTTAGAATGGTCACAATCTGCAAAGATGACCATTGGTGCTCATGGGAAGTTAGGGCATATCACTGATGAAGAAGTGAAACCTGAAACTAACAGCTTCCAGTGGGTACAGGAAAACTATATGGCGATGACTTGGCTATGTAATTCGATGCTACCCCATATAAGTAAAAATTTTTTATGGGAAAATACAGCTAAGGAAATATGGGATGGGGTTGCAGAAACCTATTCACAAAGGGAGAATGTTGCTAGGACTTATCAGTTGAGAAATCAGATTTGTAGAGAACACTGATGTGGGCCCCACGGCTGTGGTCCCCACTGTGTTCGTACGACAGCATGTGTAACCTTTGTTAGTCATGTCAGTGTTAGTTGGTAATTATCTTAGACAGCTTGTTGTTATTTTAGTTTGTTATTTATTTCAGTCTTTTATTTGCCATGTAAGTATTAAGGGCAGTTCTGTCCTTTCCTACATTTAGTGAACATAACCTATAAATATTAAGAGAGTGGCGGCAGGATACTCATTCAATCTGTCCCTCCTTTCAAAACCATTGTGCACTTCTGCTTCTTCTCCTTTCTTCTTCCTGTTCCTTCTATTTTTCTCAATCCAAAATCAGTTGGGATTCAAGACTGATTGTAGTCTTGATCGACTACTTGGTATCAAAGCCTATCTAGGGTTTCTCATGTGAGTCTAGTCCAGCCGACCACATGAGAACTATCTAGCGCTGGAAGCTTACAAAGGACTGTTCGTTGGTTGATTCTTGGAGGTTACCAGAAAAGTTTAGCAACTGTTCGAAGACTTGTCGCGGCTTGCAGAGTGTTTTGGTAATCGGGAAGAACTAGAGGAGGTTAGGGTTCAGACCACGATTGAAGGTAGCAATCAGAATTCTCTGGGTAAGTCTTTATTTTTCCCTTGAGATTGCTGTCAATCAAGATAGGTTGGACCTATCTAGGTGGAGCGGCCGAACCCTCCTATTTTCTCTCAGAGGTGATCGCTTTTTTTAGGGTTTGTCATTAACCCTACGGCTAGACTTGAATGTGAATTCTCTTGTAAAGTGTGACTGAGCACTGTTTATGTTCTCACAAGGGTCTTCCTAACCCTATGATTGAAACCCTAATTCTGCTTCAGCCCTACAGAGTGCTTTCTAAGTGTGTTTCAGACCTGGTTTTGGCTTCCGAGCCTGTTTTGAGAGTGAGAACTGTTATCAGACTGCATATATTCAGATTGCCGATTGGTTTCAGATCAGATCTGAACTGATTTCATACAGTTTTCTGATTGTGATCGATTGCTTCAGTGCTGTTTTCTAGTGTGGAAACCCTAATAGTTCTTAACTACTGATTCTTGACCAAGAATGGAGTTCAAAAATCAGGGAGAAGGTGTGTTTGGGAACAGCAGTTCTGGTAGTATGTCTGAGACTGCGTTTCAGATTACAACTGTGAGATTTGATGGATCCAATTACTTGGAATGGGCCCAATCAGCCATAATGACTATTGGGGGAAGGGGGAAACTTAGCTATCTATTGGGCGATGTGAAAGAGCCTTCCAAGGAGGACCCAATGTATACCAAGTGGATTCAGGAGAACTACTTGGTTATAACATGGCTGTGCAACTCGATGCAGCCACATATCAGCTGAAATTACTTGTGGGCAAAGACAGCCAAGGAGATATGGGATGTCATGAAAGAGACCTACTCCCAACCCCTTAATGTTGCTAGGGCCTATGAACTAAAGTGTGAAGTGAATAACTTTAAACAATGAGAGAAACCAGTCTCTGTTTATTTCTCTACACTGAAATCACTGTGGCATGAAATTGACCATCTGGAGACTCTTGAGTGGGAAAGTCCAAAAGATGCATAGACCCATA
Source organism: Nelumbo lutea (assembly GCF_056320005.1). NCBI lineage: Eukaryota > Viridiplantae > Streptophyta > Magnoliopsida > Proteales > Nelumbonaceae > Nelumbo > Nelumbo lutea. The sequence goes on along the minus strand of NC_142687.1, from coordinate 91,790,746 downwards.
GAAAGCAAGTTGAGACCAATAGGGTGTTTGAATTTCTGGTTGGCCTGAATTCAGATTATGACATTGTGAAACAGCAGATACTGACAAGAGACAGTGTGACCCTTTCTCAAGCATACTCCCTGGTGCATAGTGAAGAGACCAGGAAGAAGGTTATGATGCAACATCAGCCCTTTCCCCCAGCTCTGGCAGCAGTTAAACCTAAATCTGGGGGTGATACAAAAAGAGACATGAAGAAGGAAGACAAACGGGATCTGGTATGTGAACATTGCAAGAAACCCAAGCATACGAAAGATACATGTTGGAAGCTCGACCCTCATTTAGTCCCAGCAAAATTGAGGAATAAAAGGATTAATGCTCATATGGCTGTGAATACTAATTAAGCATCCTCGTTAGGCACAAAAGGCACACCCCTAGATACCTTAGCTGCTGTTCGGGCTGCCTTGACACAGTTGGAAAAGGAGGTTGGGAATTCGGCCCAGTCATCTCAGTCACCATCAACCTCTGCCACATCTGCATTTGCTCATTCAGGTACCCAGGCCTCAGCCTACCATGCTTCGGCTCCAGGTAATACTGAACACAGTTGGGTAATAGACTCAGGAGCATCTGACCATATGACTAGCTTGCCATCATTGTTCACTATTTATCACTTGTCTTCTAGTAGAGATGAAGTATCCATTGCTGATGGCTCTCTTGTTCCCATTTCTAGCAAGGGTGACATCAAGTTATCTGATACTATCTCTTTATCCTCTGTCTTGCATGTTCCTAAACTTGATACTAATTTGCTTTCAGTCAGTAGTATTACCAAACACCGAAACTATTCAGTAACCTTTTTCCCAGACCGATGTGTTTTTCAGGACTTGGAGACGAGGAAGGTGATTGAGACTGGTCGTGAGATGAACGGGATCTACCTGCTTGGAGAGAGACCTTATTGGAAAGAGCCAGTGGATAAGAAGTCTTTTGTTTCTCAGTGTGTGAGTCCAGTTATGCTTTGGCATAATCGATTAGGTCATTTATCTTTTTGGTCTTTGAAGAGTCTGTTTCCTACTTTATTTGAGTCTGTTGAGATGTCAAATTTGAGATGTGAGAGTTGTGAGCTTGCCAAACATTGTGGAACATCTTATTCCTTGAGTAATAAAAGAAGTAATAATTCTTTTGATATTGTGCATACCGATGTTTGGGGGCCATATCACCTCCCTTCTAAGGGTTGATGACAATACCCGTTTTTCTTGGGTCTACCTTATGTGTTCTTGAGATGAGGTTCCCACTCTGACCCAAAACTTTCATCAGATGATTTTAACCCAGTTTGGGGTCAAAATCAAAGTCTTCGGATCTGATAATGCAAAAGAATACTTGCTAAGCCACTGGCCTCTTATCTACTTGATCATGGGGTTATTCACCATAGCTGCCCTCATACACCAAAGCAGAATGGAGTTGCCGAGAGAAAGAATAGGCACCACTTTGGAGGTGGCTAGAAGCATTATGTTTACCTCCAATGTGCCTATCTGTTTTTGGGGTGATGCTATCCTCACGGCAGTGTATCTCATTAATCGGGTTCCTTCACGGGTTCTTGATATGAAGCCTCCGTTTACCCTTCTATACCCAGACGAGGAGTTGTTTACTATTCCTCTTAAAACCTTTGGGTGCACCTGTTTTGTTCAGCTTCTTGGACCTCATCATTCCAAATTTGACCCTAGGGCCTCCAAATGCAATTTTCTCAGTTATGCACAAACTCAAAAGGGTTATTGCTTCTATGATCCTGTTTCCGGGAGGAGATTTGTCTCGATGGATGTCACCTTCTTTGAGGAGGCACCCTATTATCCTAGGGTTTCGCCTCAGGGAGAGAGTAGTGAGAATGCGAATTTGGGTCTTTTTCCTCAGGGGGAGTGCAGTGAGAGTGGGGTTAACTCATCTGAGGTTGTTCCTTTACCCATACCATTGAGTGATGAAAGATGTACTGGTGAGGGTTGTCAGAGGGATCAGAAGTTGAAAGTCTATCACAGGCGATACAGGCAGGTTGATCTCGGTCATCAGTAGTCCAGGCCAGCCCCAGCTCCTTCTGCAGATCCAGATCCAGGTACTACAATTCCAAGGCCCACTGAGATACCTTCCACTGTTGCTACTTCCTCTCCTTTTTCGGATGACCTTGACCTCCCTATTGCGGTCCGTAAAAGGAATCGGCACTGCACCACATCCACAGCTCACTGCATTTCCCAGTTTCTATCCTATGATCACCTGTCTCCCTCTTACAGGTCCTATCTCACTTCCATTGCCGATATCCCTATCCCCAGAACAGTGCAAGAAGCCTTATCAGTTCTAGAGTGGAAAGATGCAATGAAAGTTGAAATGGATGCCCTTTTGAAAAATAATACTTGGGAGCTAGTTGACCTACCCAAAGGAAAGAAACCAGTTGGATGTAGATGGGTATTCACTGTGAAAAATAATGTTGGTGGCTCCATTGAAAGGTACAAAGCCCGGTTGGTCGCAAAAGGGTTCACTCAGAATTATGGTATAGACAACTTAAAGACCTTTGCCTCAGTAGCCAAGATGACCACTATTCGAGTTCTATTAGCCCTTGCAGCAAGTTATTCTTGGCCCTTGTTCCAAATGGACGTTAAAAATGCTTTTCTAAATGGAGACTTACAGAAAGAGGTCTACATGCAGTTGCCCCTTGGATTCTATGATACAGAGATAGGTAAGAAGGTTTGCCGACTGAATAAGGCATTGTATGGATTAAAGCAGTCCCCTAGAGCTTGGTTTGATAGATTCAGACTAGCCCTTGGAAAATTAGGTTATGTACAGGCCCAGTCAGATCATACACTGTTCATTAAAAGGGTGGACTCTTCTTTGACCCTGCTTGCTGTATATGTGGATGATATTGTAGTGACAAGGAATAATAGTAGTGAAATTGAGTCCCTCAAACAGCTCCTTCATCAAGAGTTTGAGGTGAAAGATCTTGGAGCACTGTGATATTTTTTGGGTATTGAGGTTGCTAGATCTAAACAAGGGATCTTTATCTCTCAGAGGAAATATGTTCTAGATATGTTGGCGAAAACTGGAAAGTTAGGTGTCAAGCCTGCCGATACACCCATTGAACAGAATCACAAGATCAGTGCAGAGGGTGGGGAGCCTCTTGAGGACAAAGCTATGTTCCAACGGTTGGTTGGAAAGCTCCTATATCTCTGCCTCACTCGGCCAGATATCAGTTATGCAGTCAGTGTTGTCAGCCAGTACATGCATTCCCCTAGAACTACTCATCTTCTTGTAGCAGAGAGAATATTAGCATACTTGAAGAGATGCCCAGGTAGAGGTATACTGTTCAAGAACAATAATCACATGAAGGTGGAGATCTATACAGATGTTGATTGGGCTGGGAGTGCTGATGACAGGAGGTCTACCTCTGGATATTGTGCCCTTGTGGGAGGTAACCTTGTCTCTTGGAGGAGTAAGAAACAAAGTGTTGTTTCCCGCTCTAGTGTCGAAGCTGAGTACAAGTCAATGGCTAATGGAGTCGCTGAAATCCTATGGCTGAAATCACTACTTGAAGAGTTGGGTATTGATTATGAGAAGCCATTGATGTTGTATTGTGATAATCAAGAGGCTATTAATATAGCTCACAATCCGACGCAGCATGACAGAACTAAGCATATCGAAATTGATCGACATTTTGTTAGAGAGAAGGTCTCATCACAGGAAGTGTGTCTCCCGTATATCACCTCCAACATGCAGCTCGCAGATCTTCTCACCAAGGTTGTACCAAGGAAGAAGTTAGAGGCAGGCCTATTCAAGTTGGGAATGACAAATATCTATTCCCAACTTGAGGGGGAGTGTAGAGAACACTGATGTGGCCCCCACGGCTGTGGCCCCCACTGTATTCGTATGACAGCATGTGTAACCTTTGTTAGTCATGTCAGTGTTAGTTGGTAGTTATCTTAGACAGCTTGTTGTTATTTCAGTTTGTTATTTATTTCAGCCTTTTATTTGTTTTATTTGCCATGTAAGTATTAAGGGCAGTTCTGTTCTTTCCTACATTTAATGAACATAACCTATAAATATTAAAAGAGTGGCGGCGGCAGACTCATTCAATCTGTCCCTCCTTTCAAAACCCTTGTGCACTTCTGCTTCTTCTCCTTTCTTCTTCCTCTTCTATTTTTCTCAATCCGAAATCAGTTGGGATTCAAGACTGATTGTAATCTTGATCAACTACTAGATTATTGCTACAAGGCAGGGAGATAGACCTATTGTTGTTTACTTTTCAGCCCTTAAAACCCTGTGGCAAGAGATTGACCAGCTAGAGACAGTTGTTTGGGAAACCGCAAAGGATGCAACTGCCTATCAGAAGCTCCTAGAGAAGTATAGGGTTTCTAAATTTCTTGGTGGCCTTAATCCCAAGTATGATATTGCAAGACATCACATTCTTTCCAGGGACAGTGTTACTCTCTCCCAGGCATATGCCTTTGAGTCAGGGGAAGAGAACAGGAGAAATGTGATGATGAAAAATTCTGGTTTTGATCAATCAACCATGGTTAGCACTGTAAGACCTAAACAAAGTGGAGACTGGGGTGGTAGTGAAATCAAGAAGGAAGACAAAAAGGATTTGATTTGTGACTACTGTAAGAAGCCTAAACACACAAGAGATACTTGCTGGAAGCATCATCCTCATTTGGTGCCGAATAGACTCAAAAACAAGAAGGGAAATGCTCACATGGCAGTTACTGGTGACATATCGGCCCCTCCCACTGCAGCTACTCTAGAGTCTGTTGCAACTGCTACAGTGAGGACCGAACTTGAGAGATATGGGCAGTTCCTAAATCAGAGGGATACAGTTCTAATTAAATAACAGGTGGACAGCCAGGTACAGGTGGTTCTGGTGGAGCACACTCTACTTCCTTTGCTCACACAGGTAGTTCACATGCCACTGCAAATTATGTTTCTACTACAGGTAAGGAGGGGTCTCCTTGGATTATAGAATATGAAGCTCTGTTCTGGCAGAGACAGTCTTCACAGCTAATGGATCTCATGTTCCCATTGCTAGGAAGGGGTCTGTCAAGATTAATGATTCCATTTCCCTTCCCTCTGTCCTTCATGTTCCCAGATTGAGTACTAATCTATTATCTGTTAGTAGTTTGACTAAGAACCTGAACTGTTCAGTAATTTTTTCTCCTGGTCATTGTATTTTGCAGGATTTGGATTCAAAGAGGACGATTGGGAGTGATTGTGAAGTGAATGGAATCTACCTTCTGGATGTGCTTCCTCCTCATCAGGGTCATCATGTCAGCAGGGATAGTGAGTCAGGGTCTGTAAGTCAGATTATGCTTTGAAATAATCGTTTAGGTCATCTGTCTTTTTCTTCTTTGAGTTTCTTGTTTCCAAAGCTTTTTGAGTCTGTTAATTTGTCAAGTCTGGAGTGTGAAGGTTGTCAACTTGGAAAACATTGTAGACATTCCTTTAAAGCTAGTAATAAAAGTTGTTCATCTCCTTTTGATGTTATTCAATCTGATGTGTGGGGACCTTATCATGTTCCTTCTATGGGTGGTTATCGATATTTTCTCTTATTTGTGGATAATTTTTTTTGATATTCTTGGATTTACTTAATGAGATCCCAACATGAGGTACCATCCTTGGTAAGGCAATTTCATCAGATGGTGCTAACACAGTTTGGGATACGAATAAAGGTATTCAAATCAGACAATAACAGGGAATATTTGGAAAAACATCTTGCTTCGTATCTGTTAGAATATGGTGTTGTCCATCAGAGCAGCTATTCCTACAGTCCACAGCAGAATGGTGTTGTAGAAAGGAAGAACAGGCACATTGTTGAGATTGCAAGAAGCATGATGATTACATCTATAGTTCCAGTTCGTTTTTGGGGTGATGCAGTTCTCACAGCAGCTTTTTTGATTAACAGGGTGCCCTCCCGTATATGGATTCAGCACCCCATTCAGTCTCCTTTTTCCTAAGGGGGAGATGTTCCATATTCCTCTAAAAGTGTTTGAGTGTGTTTGCTTTGTACATATTCTTGGTCCTCATCGTTTGAAGCTTGATCTGAAAGCAAAGAAGTGTGTCTTCCTTGGATATGCAGAAAATCAGAAAGGGTACTGCTGCTATGATCCAGCCTCTGGGAATCGGTATGTTACTATGGATGTCACCTTTTTTGAGTCCACATCTTTCTTCTCGAAGAATCCTTCTCATGGGGAGTGTTATGGGGAAGTGAGTGAACAATCTATCCCTCTTCCGGTTCCAGTTCATGTGCCCACTCCTGTGTCTGATCCTCCTATGTCACCTACCTTACCACCTCCTTTGCGTCCTGCTTCTCAATGTTACTCACGACAAAGACTTCACAGGGAGGTGGTTGATTCCACTACAACAGAACTCACATCACTTCCTATCAGTTCCTTGGAGACTCTAGATTCAATTACGGATTCAGGTATTCCTCTTGATCCCTTTACTGTTTCAGTTCCCATTGATTCTACTAATCCCATTACAGATAAACCTAGACCTTCCTATTGCTCTCAGAAAAAGGAAGAGAAAGTGTATTGCTCATTGTAATTCACAATATTTATCCTACAGTAGACTTTCTCCTTCCTACCATGCTTTCCTTTCCTCTCTTGACTCTGTGTTTATACCCAAAGGTGTTAGTGAGGCTCTCTCCAAACCTGAGTGGAAGACAGCTATGCAGGAAGAGATGGAAGCCTTAATTAAGAATCAAACATGAGAGATTGTGGATCTACCTGAGGGCAAGGAGACTGTTGGATGCATATGGGTTTACACAGTCAAATATAAGGCAGATGGAAGTATAGAAAGGTTTAAGGCCAGACTTGTTGCAAAAAGGTACACACAGACCTATGGCATAGATTACTTAGAGACCTTTGCACCAGTTGCAAAGATGACTTCTGTTCGAATACTTCTTTCTCTTGCTGCCACATACTCTTGGCCCCTGCTTCAACTTGATGTGAAGAATGCTTTCCTAAAAGGAGATATGCAAGAGGAAGTGTATATGGATCTTCCTGTTGGTTTCTACAGTGATGCTAAAAAGGGAAAGGTATGCAGAACTAAGAAGTCACTTTATGTTTAAAGCAGTCACCCAAAGCATGGTTTGACAGGTTCAGGAAGGCCTTGGTTGCTTTTGGCTACTTTCAGACTCAATTTGATCATACATTGTTTGTGAAGCGGAGGGGATCCTTGGTGTCAGTCCTAATTGTTTATGTGGATGATATTGTTGTTATAGGGAATGACCTAAGTGAAATTGACAGTTTGAAGAAGAATCTACACAGGGAATTTGAAACTAAGGATCTTGGAAAGTTTAAGTACTTCTTGGGCATTGAAGTTGCAAGATCAAAACATGGAATCTTCATTTCTCAAAGGAAGTATGTTCTGGATCTTCTACAAGAAACAGGGAAGCTTGGAACAAAGGCAGTTAGTACTCCTATTGATCAAAATCACAGAATTAATGCATCAGAAGGTGAGCTAGTAAAGGACATTGGGAGATATCAGAGACTTGTGGGGCGGCTACTGTATTTGTGTATGACAAGACCAGACATCTCCTATGCAGTGAGTGTGGTGAGTTAATACATGCCTGCCCCACGAGTCCAGTATTGGAAGGCTATTGACAGGATTCTTGCTTATCTTAAGAGACACCCAGGCAGAGGCATACTATTTGTTGATCATGGACAGTTGAAGCTAGAGGCTTATACAGATGCTGATTGGGCAAGATGCCTTGATGACAGGAGATCTACTTCAGGAGTCTGCACCCTTGTTGGGGGTAACTTAGTCTCGTGGAAAAGTAAGAAACAAACAGTGGTGGCAAGATCAAGCGTAAAAACAGGATACAGGGCTATGGCACATGAAGTTTCAAAACTTCTCTGGATCCGTTCCTTGTTAGGAGAGATTGGTTAAAGGCAAAAGAACCTATGATGTTGTACTGTGATAATCAGGCAGCAATTAACATTGCCCATAACCCAGTTCAGCATGACCGGACAAAGCACATTGAAGTGGATAGACACTTCATCAGAGAAAGGGCGACTTCTAGGGAAGTTTGTTTCCCATACATTGCTTTTGATATGCAGCTTGCTGATGTTCTCACAAAAAGTGTTGCAAGAAACAAGATGGAGCATGATCTATGCAAGTTGTGAATGTGTGACATTTACTCCCAACTTGAGGGGGAGTGTTGAGTTGGGCCGATTTCTAGTTATTGGGCCCAGTTATTTATTTCTTATTTTTAAGTTGTAACTGTTCAGCTACTTAAGTAGCCGCCCTACTAAGGGCATTCTAATAATCTCTTATTCTTTTAAGTTGAGTACATAATACAAAGAGAGGTTGGCGGCCAGAACTAATTCAATTCTGGTTGACATCCTACTCCCTTTCTTCTTCTCCTCTTTTCTTCTCTACTGCTGAAACTCTTCACCTTCTTTCTTCTTTCTCTTCACAAGGAACTTATCTAAAACTGCAATCAGTGATTTCTACTGAACCAAAATGCATCCTATCCAGCATATAGTCTAAGAATGCCCAATTAACATGATCATAGGCTCTTTCTAAGTCAATTTTGCAAATCAGCCCTTTCCTCCCACTTCTTAACCTGGAGTCTATTAATTCATTTGCAATAAGAACTCTATCATGGATTTGTTTATTATGAACAAAGGTACCTTGGTGAGGTGAAATCAGAGATTCCACCACAGCTCTTAGCCTTGTTGCCAATACTTCGGCTAGGATTTTGTATACACTACCAATTAGGCTTAATGGCCTAAAATCCTTCATCTCTTTAGCTCCACTTTTCTTAGGGATCAGAGATAGGAAAGTGACATTCAGACTTCTCTCTAAAGCAGCCGATTCATAAAACTCCTCCAAAACTTTCAACAGTTCTGTTTTAATTAGTTCCCAGAATTTCTTGTAGAAAAGGATAGTAAATTCATCTGGTCCAGGGGCCTTTTCCCCTTCCAAACTGTCAATAGCCTCCTTAACTTCTCTTTCCGAGAAAGGGTTTTTTAGATCCTTGGCCTGCTGATCCATGAGGGTGTCAAACTGAATACCATTCAGCTTTGGTCTTCGTTTGCAAGGTTCACTGAAAATATTTTTGAAGAAGAATTCACAGCTTCAGCAATTTCTTTTTCTTGAGATACAGTCTTATCTCCCACCTCTAGCTGGTTTATGGAATTTAGCCTTCTCCTAGCATTAGCTAACTTGTGAAAGAAAGCTGAATTGCTATCTCCTGCTTTTAGCCACATAGCCCTTGACCTTTGTCTCCATTTAATTTCATTTTGGTAAGCTAAGGATTCATAATCCTTCTTTGCCCCTGCCCTTCTCTTTCTCTTCTCGTCATCCAAAGGTCCAGTTTCCTCCTCTGCATCCAAATCAGCAACTAATTTCAAGCAAAAGTCATTTTTCTCCTCATCTTTCTTTGATCTTTCTTTCTGCCACTGTTTTAGTTTAGCTTTCAGTCACTGGAGTTTTTTGAAAAACACATGGCTGGCTGTGCCTTAGAAGAAATTTTCATGGTTTACCTGTTCTTTAGGAAGTCTTGGGGCTCTAGTTTGGGGGACTTCCTGCAAACCCATGTCCGATACCCCCCATGGGGGTGTCTCTAAGGTGATTTTGTCGCTTTGACAATAATTGATGTAGGACAGAATGGGCTTTGTGGGGTGACGGAAGGGCATTGGATGATTTATGAAGAAGAATATGGATGAAGAAGCAAGTAGACAGCTTGCTGTCCAACAAAGGATAAGCAAATGATTAGAATAAATGAGAACTTCTAACAACTTTAAAACTAAGACAAACCCACAGGTAACCATAAGGATACTTAAATAAGGATTCTAATTCCTAAAACAATTCAAGTAACACCTTACTAATCCTACCAAAACCAGGGTTGCATTTGGATAAGCTTCAGGATGTGTGCTTTTAAAGACCAAAGGCACGAAGTCTCAATTCCGGACTTCGTGCTTTGGGGCTTAGAGTGTTTTGGCTTTAAGTGGTTATGTTTTTAAAATCAACTCTAACCAACTGCTCAGAACACAATTTGGCTCATTTTTGTTTCCCACAACCCAAAGTTCAAAAGCAAAAGTTTATCCAAACAAAGCCTAATTTAACGCAAAGAAAACAGAAATCACAAAAAATAATATTTGCAGTTTTTCTATAGCAATAATTACAGGAATTGCTAAAAATAGCAAGTTCAAAAGTTACTAAAAATTCTAAAAAAAGAAAAAAAATATATGCAAACTGTTTTTTATCAATAAAGAAGATACAAGCTTCAAGTGGGCAAAGTTGGTGAAGATTAGTTATAACTATCCTGTAAATAAAGACAGATCATCACAATCTTTATAAAACCAACAGAATAGACTAGAAATCATTATATGGCAATAAATATTTCTAGAAAAGCAAATGGACGATGATCTTTCTAGAAAGAATGTATCTATGCTGAATTGCTGATCACTAATTAACCAATTCAGAAAATCTTTTGATGTTTGATTTGGGAGAACATAGAATAGCATTTACCAAGCAGATCTGCACATTGGGTAAAAACTATGGAACTTTTCAGGCATGTCTCTATAAATGACATTCTAAGGAATTGGCCTGAAGTGGTACAAATAGATTCATTAAGGGAAAATGTGAGAATGGATTGGAAACCACCTATACCAAACAAACTAAAACTGAACTTTGATGGGAGTTCCTTTGGCAACCCAGAAAGAGCAGGTACGGGGAAGTGTTAAAAAATCATCAAGGAGCAGTTTTGGCACTATTCTCAGGACTCTGGTGACTCAATTCAGGCTGAAACTCTGGCTCTCCTACACGGCTTGAAATTGGCTGAGCAGATTGGAGCAACAGATTTGAAAATTGAAGGAGATTCACTCCTGGTCATATATTGGGCAAAGCAAATCATTTCAGCACCTTGGAAGCTCAAATTTATTTTCAGAGAAATTGACCTACTTGCAAGGAGATTCAACTCTCAGTTTGGATGGGTAAAAAGGACAGCAAATGGTTTGGCGGATGTCCTAGCCAAACAAGGAGCAGATAGACTTTCTTTATCTGGGCTAAACTGTAATCTGTTGTAATCTGGGTCACTACATTGCTGAAACTCTAAAACTCTTGTACTTTAATCAGTAACTAATGAATTAATTAAAGTTTTATTTGTTGATTAAAAAAAAAGAATGGCATTTATGTGAATGAGGAGGCACAATTTGGTAAATGGCAGTATGTTTTGGACTCCCTCCCCCTCAGGCCTTTTCAATTGTGCCTCCTTTTACAACACCCTCATTCACTTAAACTCCATTGGGGAAAACTTTCCAGTGAAAGAAATTTGGAGTAAACCTATCCCACCTAAAATTGAAGCCTTCTGATAAATTGTTTACAATCTGAAATTTAATAAAATACATGTTTACTGATCAAATAAAAAAATCTTCCTTGGAAAGATTTAACACTTGCGATATGCTTCAGAAAAGAAGACTTAATAATTTCCTCTCCCCTCATATGTGCAGTGTATGTAAAGCAAATAGTGAGACTATTCTCCATTTACTAATATCCCTGTCCTTTTGTGCTTTCTGTTTGGATGTGCTTTTCTTCTCTCTTTGGATGCAGGTGGGACCCACTTTTTTGAGGCAAATGAAAAAGGGGAGAATCTTGTGAAATGAAGCAAGGGCAGCAGCTATTTGGACAATATGAGAAGAAAGAAATGAAAGGATATTCAAGGATAATGCAAATCCAAGGAAGACAGTGTGAACAGCATAAAAATCATGGTTGCTCATTGGGTAAAAACAATGGATATCTTCCATTTGGTCTCAGTAGATGATATCCTGAGAAATTAGAAAGTAGCACACTCTGCTGCAGTGAAAGGTAAAATTCTCATGAAGTGGAAGCCTCCTCAAAATAATAGAATGATGAACTTTGATGGGAGCTCATTGGGGAGGCAACCTTTAAATGGGTAAAGAGGACAGTGAATGGGATGAATGACTGCTTGGCTAAACCAGGGGTGCATAGGGAACAACTATTTTGGGCTGACTTGTAAATGGGATTTTTGGCTTGTAAAAGAATGCCTATTTGTATTAATTTCAGTATCTCACTATGCAATATGCTTTAACTTTAATAAATGAATGAAATCATTTTGCTGATAAAAAAAAAGAATGGCATTTACCAACCTATAGGCAGTTATAGGAGCTTCTGGATTTGCTTCACTTGGCATTAAATCCATCCCTCGACCTTCTTTTATCATGCTTGAAGCCAAATCAATCATTACAGCAGTTTCAGGAAGAGTTGCTCTATATTCCCGGTCACTAACTGGAGCCTGAACCATCCTATTTAGCATTAGCAAGTTATTTTCTAAATGCACACAATAAACAACTAATGTTGCACAAGCTTAATTTATTTTAGGCAACTTACATCTAAATTCTAAACTAATAGTATTTCTCAAATATACATAAAATTGCAAACTCCCATGCTTGACTAAGAAACAAAGAAATTAGTGGACCAAAAATGTATAGAAGAAAAAGCAAAGGAACTTTCAAGTTTCCAGTTTCTGCCAAATTATTTAACTTTGTGTTCCCATTTACCCTTGGAACTGTACCATTTTTGAGCTTTTGTCCTCATAATGGTACAATAAGAACCATGCTTACTCATCATAAAATGATGATGATGTAAAGCAAAGTGGATATGAAGAGAGATCCACTATAAGATAGACCTCGATCTCTAGCCTGAAATTGCGGCACCCCTTTTTCATTATGCTTGATCCAACTTGTTACCACTTGTCAATCCCCTACTAGCAAAATCCTTGCCAAGTTCATTTCCCCTCTAGCAGATAGACCTTCATTGTGTAGGCCCTTCTAAATCTCAGAAATTGGCATCTTAAAACACGCTTTAGGAGCATAGTATATGTACCAAGGAAATATATAATCCATGTAGAAGTATATATATTATAATTCTAATAGAAGAAAACTACCAGTAACTCTGACATAAATTGGATGTCTATTTTGGAGGAATGGATATGTAGAGATACTCGATGTACTGTAGTTCTATGGTCCCTGTTGTACCATAGCATTTATTTTCTTTCTTATCTTTCAGCCCTTCAAGGGCCTCTTTGTAAATACTTATAACTAATAAGATATATAGGCTCTTTGGGGGTGGGCGTTGTTTATTCAGCTTGACACGCCTGAAACTCCTGGTGTTCTCTTAACCTAGAAGATTGGCATGGTATCAGAGCGGGCCATATCCTTCAGCTGCTGATTTGTTTAAGTTCTGGGGTGATTAGTGGACTGTTTAAGGAGTGTTTCAATCACTCTCAAATCCTGGTTGAATTTTTTTAAGTGCTGTTTTGGATCAGACGAAGCTGATATCTATTTTTTTCTGGAAAAGACGCCCAGAAGGTCAGATTTTCTTCTTGTTGTTGACAGTCCTGAAATTGATACAGTCCTGAAACTTACCATTTTAGGACTGAGATTGATGCAGCCCTTTTTTTTTAGATTCTGCAGCAAAACCTCAGTTTTTTTGGTGGAGTATTTGTTGTTGATTTGCTACTGATCTTAGTTGGGTGATTAATCACCGTTTTTTTTTACTGTTACCCTCTCTTGAAGTCTGCTAACCATTTGGACTGTGGGTGTGTTTTGAAATGTCCGAGAAGGCTAATATCATTCCCATAAAGTTCGATGGAACTAACTACAGCATGTAGAAGTTCCATTTTGACTTCTTTGTTGAAGGGAAAGGCCTAGAGGGATATTTGGATGGGAAGATTAAGCCAGATGAAACTGATATCAAAGGATATGCACAATGGAAGTTGGATAATGGGAAATTAGTCTCTTGGATACTCAGCTCAGTTGTTTCTCATATTGCTATACCCATGAGACAGATGCATACAGCTTATGAGATAAATGCATATTTGAAGAAAGTGTACGATCAATCTAACATGTCCAGACAGTATCAGATTGAATCTGAAGTCTTTTCTTACTGCCAGAGAGATAAGAAGATTCAGGAATATTATGCCAGTTTTATTGATTTGTGGGAAGAGTATGAATTTATCAACACAGATTCTTCAGATCCCATAGAATGCATCAAGTAACTCCAGCGACACTTTGAGAAAAGAAAAGTGAATCAATTCCTTATGAGACTTAGGCCGGAATATGAAATAATCAGGTCCAACATACTGAGGGATTATTCTAGATCTGGATTCAGTGATGGGGGAATTGTTGAGGGAGGAGACTAGATTTTTAATTGCTGCAAGTTTTGATGGAAAATTAATTGTTTGGGGCTGATACAGCTTTTGTTGTTCATGGAAACAAGAAATCTAGTGCTAAGGACTTCTCCAAAATACAGTGTTACGAGTGCAAGGGTTTGGACACATTGCTTCTCACTATAAGAAGAAGAATGTCTACATCTATTGTAAGCAGCATGGTCACATCATCCCAGACTGTCTAATTAGACCATCTAAAGGTGCTCAGAAGAAGAACCAACGACGTGCATATCTAGTGACTAAGGGCCAAACCACTGATGCTTCCTCTTCCAAGGGTGATTCTTCTACATGGGTCTGCCACATTATCCGCTGATGCTACCTTCTGAATCAGGGCGTCCCCTCTACCAACGATCTCCCATAGTACATGGTACTTCCTCTCAATGTGCTTTGACTTCGAGTGGGCCCGAGGCTCCTTAGCCTGGGCGATCACTCCATTGTTGTCACACAACAACGGGATGGGTGATGTGCTGGACGGAACCACTCCTAATTCGTGAACGAACTTCTTCATCCACACGGCTTCCTTGGCAACTTCACTTGCGGTAATGTACTCGGGTGAATCTTCTGCATCTCCCGCATCTATGGATGAAATTCACAACTGGTATCATCTACTATTTCCTCTACTTTTTCTGCCATTGGCCTATTTGGTGAGTTTTATGGTTACTGTTCTTCTCAGTCTCAAATTTGGATCATTGATTCCAAAGCAACTAATCATATGACAGGAGCTTATTTTGAACCCCTAGACAGCATACCTAAATCCCATCATAGACATATCATTACCGCCAACGGTGAAAAACTGAATATCATTGGTAGCAATGACATTTCCCTTAAGCTATAATCTACTACCTCCTTTCCTCTTACCAAAACCTTTCCTGTACCTAATCTTACTGCTAATCCAATTTATGTTGGTCAACTTGTTGATGAAGGATATATACTTACTTTTTCTCATGATGATTGTTTGATTCAAGACTGGTATACTGGGAAGGTGAAAGGGAAGGAGCATAGGTTGGGCCGTTTATTTGCATTAGAGTTTGAGAATCCTAAAGCACCAGCATCTTCAGCATATCTTAGTTCGTTTTCTTCTGAATCTATTGTTGGACAAAGAAATAATGCTTGGGATTTATGGCATAAATGCTTGGGACATCCTCATTTTGAAAAGTTGAAACTTTTGTTTGACTCTAGTTCTATTAAAAATAAAATTCCTTCTTTAAGTACTTTTGATACCTCATGTGTTTCTTGTTGCTTAAGTAAAAGCCGCACTCTACCCTTTTCTCACACATCTGAACATACCACCTCGCCATTTGAGATTATACGTGATGTTTGGACTTCATCTGTTATTTTTCGACTCGAATACAAGCACTTTGTCTTGTTTATTGATGATTTTTTTTATAAGTAATAAAGTGATTTATTAAGAATGATTAATATGAGCCAACAAAAATTACATAATAGAGATCCCATAGAAAGGCATGAGATGCTGCCTCAAAAAGACAAAGCAAAATTACACTTGAGCGCAGAATAATTCATTCCTATGCACCCCTTGCTTGGCAAGAAAATCTGCCATCCCATTAGCTGATCTCCTTTCCCACTGAACTCTAACTATTAAATTGGATGTTAGCCACTTAAATTTGCTCATCACCCCCTATATGACCACACTACAATCCCTAGCTCTTTAGCCACCCAATTACAAGTTTAGAGTCTCCTTCAATGACCAAACTCGTGAAGTTCAAATCTTTTGCTAGTTGTGCTCCTTGTACGACTGCTTGGACCTCTACACTAACTGCATCCCCTACTCCTATTAGGCCAGAAAACAAGGCAACAACCTGACCCTCTGCATTCCTAAACACACCTCCAATACCGGAAGGTCCAGGATTGCCAAGACTGCTACCGTCAAAGTTTAGCTTGATGAAGCCTTCTTCAGGGGCCCTCCAACCAACAACTGGTTTGTTTTAACAGAAGAGGATTTTTCAATTACTTCCCAGTTTCCCCACAAGTCAAGATAGAGAGTTTTTTTTTTTATCAATGAAGTCAACTAGAGAGAATTGTGCAAAGAGTTCTGATGCTTTAGCCCAATTAATGGCTCTGTTTAGCAAACAATCCCAAACAGAACCATCATCCCTCTCTTTATCATTGAAGATTCTATTATTTCTTTCCTCCCAAACTATCCAGACCAAAGCAGCCCTAGCACATCTCCATAAAACTCCCCCTCTTCTGTGAGGCCACCGAAAGCTTGTAGGGTCAAAGAGTCCCCCAATTTGCAACGGCATCGTCCACCTGCAACCATAGAGACCAAAAATCCTCTCCCAAAGCTACACAGTAAAGGGCAAGAAATTAGGAGGTGGTGATAGCTTTATCCATTAGCTTTACAAAGGATACACCAACTTGGGGAAATACTAAGATGGGGTCTTTTCTTTTGTAGGATGTCCAAAGTGTTTATTTTCCCAAGAGAAGCTTCCCAACAAAGAGCTCCAACCTTGGGGTGGGGTGGAGGTGGGGGGATGGGTTTAGACCAAATTTCTTTACAAAAGAAAGATTGAGGGTTAGGGGGTACACAACTGGAAGAAGAAGGAAGCACACGAAAAGATGCCCAAAGAGTTGGGAGTCCAAATTCTAGCATCTGGTTTGGAATGGTCTAAGCAAACTGGGTCAAGGGTTTTAAGAAGCAGAGCGGTTTGGTCTAGCTCAAAGTCTCTCAAATTCCTTCTAAAGCCCATATTCCAACTTAATCCAAAAGACTGAGAGAAAGACACAAAACTCTTAATGGGCTCATTTTTGAAGAGGGAGATGGAATACAAAGGGAAAAAAAGGTCCTTAAGGGTGGAGTTTCCAATCCAAGGATACTCCAAAAAAAGAACCTTATCTCCAGTACTAGCATCATACCTGATAAGTCTCAAGAAGAGGGGAAGAATGCCATTAATAGCCTTCCATGGAGAGTTCAAAGTAGCCTGTCGAGATACTCCAGCATCCCAACCATTCTCTATGCGTCCATGAATACTCCGGTACTAGCATCTTGTTTATTGATGATTGCACCAGGTATACATGGTTTTACTTTCTGAAACATAAATTTGAAGTGTGTCCTACATTTCGGCTTTTTCATACCATGATACGAGTCTAGTTTTAGTTTCATATGCATATTCTCCATTTAGATTCAGAGAGAGAATACACTAATGAAGACTTTTAACCTACTTGAGAAGTCACGGGATACAAGTTAAACAAAATTGTCCAGATACACCTCAATAGAATGGATTGGCAAAGCATAAGAATGGTTGTGTGCCCAGTGTTGTGGGAACCCTATTGCAAGAATCTCATGCACCTTCTTCATTTTGGGTAGAGGTTGCTAGTACTGTTGTTTTCTTGATTAACTATGTTCCTTCATTAGTTCTTGCTAATATGTCCCCTTTCATAAACGGTTTGGCCATTCACCAAACTTATCTACCCTACATGTTTTTGGGTGTCTTTGCTTTGTTCATCTTACCCCTTGTGAACGTTCCAAGTTATCTGCTCAGTCTATTATGTGTGCCTTTGTGGGATATAGTCCAAATCACAAAGGATTTCTTTGTTATGATCCCTCTACTCGTCGTATTTGTGTTTCTCGAAATGTTGTTTTCCTTGAGCATATCTCATTTTTTGTTGATGTTGCAAAGTTGTCTGCTCCATCTGTTTCTGTCTTGTAGAATTTTAACTCATAGGATGCTTCTCCTCCTGTTGATGTGAAGGACTTTCTCGTCTTCTCTCGCAAAAGATTGCGTGCCCCAGATCCTATGCCTCCAACCCCACTTTCTCCCAGCTTGGATCATCCCCCCACTAATGCTCCTATAAGTGAGATTCCTTCCACATCTCCTCATCATTCTTCTCGTATTTCTAGACCCCCTGACCGCTATAGCTTCCCTTCAAACCATAGTTCTTTCTCTGTTGTGCTATCTGTCACAGATATTCCCCGCTCATATAAGCAGGCCATTACCAGTCCCCATTGGAGAGATGCCATAGATGCAGAAATTCATGCTTATAGGAGAATGACACTTGTTGCTCAATGCTACACTCAAGAGTATGGCATTGACTATGAGGAGACATTTGCTCCTATTGCCAAGATTACAACAGTCCATATCCTCCTAGCTTTATCCATTACGCATTCATGGGTCATTCATCAGTTAGATGTGAATAATGTTTTTCTTCATAGCAATTTGAAGGAGACAGCATACATGAATCCTCCTAGATACAGTGGTGATCCCCTCTTGTTTGTCGGTTAAAGAAATCCTTATATGGTCTCAAACAATCTCCCCAAGCCTGGTTTGAGAAATTCCGAGATGTTGTAGTGGTTGTTGGCTACAAAGAGTGCCTCTGATTATTCTCCATCCATCAAAGAGCTCAAGGCATTACAATCTTGTTGTATGTAGATGATATGTTATTGACAAGAGATGATGAGGTTGGAATCCAGGAACTTAAGTCTCTTCTCCACAGCTCCTTCCACCTTGGGTTCTATTACTTATTTCTTGGGGCTAGAAGTACATCGTAGCAACCATGGTTACTTTGTTTGTCAGCACAAGTATACATCTGATCATATTAAGCTTATTGGCCTTACAAACACCAAATAGGTTGATACACCTTTGGAACTCAATGTCAAGATGTTTAAATCTGATGGGACCTTGCTTCCTGATGCTACTCTATATCGGCAGCTGGTTGGGTCTCTCACTATCTCACCATGACTTGTTCGGACATTTCCCATGCGGTTCAAGTAGTTAGTCAGTTCGTTTTAGCCCCCCACATGACTACTGTCCACCGGATTATCCGTTATGTTCGTGACACTCTATCTTAGGGACTATTCTTCTCTTCTTCCTCTCCTCTTTAGTTGAGGGCTTATGTTGATGCAGATTGGGAAAATTGTCCCAACACCAAACAGTCTACTACCGGGTGGTGTGCCTTTTTGGGAGACTCTTTTATCTCTTGGAAATGTAAGAAACAACAAACAGTTTCTAAGTCATCTACATAAGTCGAATACAGGGCTAAGTCATCAGTATGCAATGGGATTGTTTGGCTTTAATTTCTCCTTGCTAATCTTGGTGTTCACCTCCCCACGTCTACTCCTCTCTATGCTGATAACATTAGCGCTATCAAGATTGCATCTAATCCAGTGTTTCATGAGATAACCAAACACATTGAGGTGGACTGTCAGTCGTCACTTCATTAGGGATCTATTTCTTGCTAGCTCTATTCCCCTTCCTCATATAGCTTCTGACTTACAGACTACCGACATTCTCACGAAGCCTATAACAAGATCCAGACATCTATTTCTTGTGGGCAAACTGATGCTTATGTCTCAACATCAGTTTGAGGGGGAGGGTAGAGATACTTGATGTATTGTAGTTCTATAGTCCCTATTGTACCATAGCATTTATTTTCTTTCTTATCTTTCAACCCTCCAAGGGCCTCTTTGTAATTATTCTTTTTATCTTTAGCTCTTCAAGGGCCTCTTTGTAAATACATATAACTAATAAGATATAGGGCAAACTTCTTAAACTACCCTTACTGTTTAGCTAATTGACTAACTCTACCACCCTTGCTGTTTAACTGTTGTCTTAAACTACCCCTACTATTTCTGACAATGGCCATCGCCGTTAAATCCGTAACAAAAAAGATAAAATGTCCTTTTTGCCCTTAAAAGAAAAACAGGAGCTTCAATTTGTCCTACTTCTTCACTGTTAATAGACTTGTCCAAGCAATCCTATTCCAGATCGTTTCTTTGCAAGGTGAATTATCTGATTGTTGTCGATCCCAAGAGGGAAATCATCAAACATCAAAACCGAAGAAGTAAACATTGAAGAGATACGCTACTTCCCCATAAGAGTTGCAGCAGCAAAGAGGGCTAAAGGCTTCTTGGGGGCTGAATCCTTCTCCATCTTTTTCTTCTTGCATCTATCACGGCCTCCGTCCTAGTCACTTATGATCTGGCAAGCAAGGCGATGAAGTTGAGGTGGCTGAGGGTGAAGGTGGCTGAAAGTGGAAAGCTTTTGAGCGGTGGAGGAGGTGGTGAAGGTGACTACTAGTTTGCTTAGCGCGATTTGGCGGGAAACTTTCGGATGTTATGCTGGCCGGATTGGTGGGAGAGAGGATGACCTCAAGGGAGAGAAGAGAGAAGTAGAGGATTGGGATTTGGAGACTTGATGGGGAGAGGATGAAGGCAACATTGCCCTTGGAAAGACTGATTGTAAATTGCAGGGAGGCAGTTGTGGATAGCTAGGGCTTGGAGGATTCAGTACCAAGGAGGAAGAGGAGATGGGCGTGCTTCTTCTTCAGGCGGAGAGTAGGCTAACAAGACTCCCAGCTCCTCTGGTATTGCTGGTGGTTACAATGTGGTGACAATGCCTTCTTCTAGGGGGAAGATTAGGACTGAGAAAGAGAAGTGGCAGAATTTCTCAACCGACATGGAGTTCAAAGAGACGCAGAGACAGCTGGGACAAAGTGGGACAACGGGTGAATTTAGGAAGGTTTATGAGTGGGAAACAGGTGGTGAAAGAACAAGGAAGAGTTACTTTCTATAGGAGAACAGGAACTCTCTCGTCCTCTGTAACATGTACCTCTGTAAGCTGGGATAGTAGCCGATCCACCAGCCTACAGGATCCAAATTGACATCCCTGACTTGATCAGTCTCCTCTCCTCTCCACAAACAGAAATTTCTTATGAAGCCCATCATGTTAGGCCACTAACCCTGCAATGCCTCCGTCATCATTGGAGATGAAGATAGCGTTCGTCAACCGCCATGAAGGAAAGCTTTTGTGGTGGCCGTCATGCCCGGTTGCTTGACCTTGCTGCAACCACCCAAATAAAATTCAATTCACCAAAATGAAAGAAAAAAGCAAAATCTTCCTTTGGTTGAAAAAGATTGTTTTTGGTTACAGCTATAACAGTTAAAATGAGAGTGATGGAGACGGGTTCGAGCAAATAGGTGAGCTTCCGTAGGCAGTTCCATTTGATACACCACCATAAATTGTAGTGGGTGGTGCACCAGTGGGAGAAGAAAACTGAAACAGGGGCGGCTGTTGATGCTCCATAAAATAGGGGATCAGCCCTTTTGATAAATGCCGGTGACCAGAGGCAGCCATTGATGCACCGTAAAATAGGGTTTTGATGGAAGAGGGACGGTGATTCTTACCCGACTTACAGAAGAGGGATGAAGGGTAATATTGGGTTTTAAAAAAAATTATATGTTATGTGTTGTCATGTGTACAGATTTTGACAGAACATTAACAGACATTAATGGTAGGGGTAGAGCTAGTCAATTGCCAGAAAACTTAGGGATACTTTAAGACAATAGTTAAATAGTAAGGGTAGACTTAGTCAATTAGCTAAACAGTAGGGGTAGTTTAAGAAGTTTGCCTATGATATAATAGGCTCTTTGGGGGTGGGGGTTGATTGTTCAGCATAACACCCCTGAAACTCCTGGTGTTCTCTTAACCTAGAAGGTTGACAAGATATGCAAGTATATACAAAAGATCCTTCTATGCAAAGACTAGAATGCATTTCCTCTCTTAGTATGTAAAGATATTAGTATGTAGTTCATTCAAATTTCTCTTTATTATCATTGGAAAGATAAAAAGGAAAAATACCAATAATGAAAAACCTCGGTAAGGACAGTTCAAACCTAATTAAAACTACAAATTTGTCATAACTATCTCAATCACATGTTATACACCTAGAGTATTAATACTAACAATATCATGCTGCCAAAGAACTAACTATTAGCTTCAATGTGGACTAGTTTCATCTAATTTAGTAGCAAGAAATGTATAAAATTAAAAATATGAATTACCTACATTGCGCAAAGTTTACCTGCAAAATGGCTGCACGAACTGCTCTGGAACATGCTGCATTTGTACGCATGTAGTGAACAATATCCTACATTTGTTTTCATTCAAGATTGAAGTTACTTCATCAGGAAGTTCAACAAAAAAGTGCCAAATTTTAATTTGCTATTGCTCCATAACACAACTATTCACCTGACAGCCAGTACTGTGCCCAAGTAACACCACACCTTCAGAATCTTCCTTGTTGATAAAATACCCAATTAGTTGATCAAGTTCTTGGGCATCCTTCAAGAACACATAGGGCAAGAATATCTTGAGTTAGTGAAGAAAATAACCATATGTACCAGCACACAGCTTGGAAAAGGTATAGTGTTATCCTACAATAAGAAAGATATAAAGACAAAGAAGACAAGAAAAACATTATATGACCTCCCAACCAATTCATTCCAAGTAAAAGGTAAATTCACCCACTAGATTACTAGATTTAAACACAAAAAAAATGTTGGGATACAAAAATTATTACAGGTGCATGTAAAGCATACAACACTAGTCCAACCATGTTATGGAAGAAGAACAGGAAAAGAAATTGAAATACAACTAGAGCTAAACCAGAATGCTCTCTCAGAATAAGCAAGCCAACAGACAACTCCTTTAGCAAGCTAATCTTTCATCACTTTGACATAACTTAGAGTGGACACTGCTACACCTACTTTTTTCATTTGCTTAGAAATTATAATCTTCAAGTCCCTAGAACTTTTCTGTACCCAAAAGCCAAGACATGATTCCACCATCTAAATTATATATGCTAAAGCTGAGATCCTCAGATGGGTTTCTTTCTCATCAACATGGCTACCACCTTTGCCCATAAATAGGGTTTTCAACACTTGCCATGTGGGCAATGGGTCCACATCAAACAATCCATTTAAATTAGTCCATATGATAAGTTTCTTAATCCAAATCAAAACAGGGATAGTAATCCAACCATCTTTCTTTCGATTCAATGTTCGTGGATATGGGTACATTGCAAATCTTCTCAAGAAACAATGTTTTATCCCAGAGGAGTCCCTCTCTTTCTAAAACTCTTTTAGACCTAAATAAAGATTAAGAAATTATTTTGTTTCAGATTTCTTAGAAAATTGAAACTAATTAAAAAGTCACAACTATAATTCATTATAAGTTACCAAACAGAGGCTGATGATATTTTAAATATATGTGCTGAAATTTTTTTTTTTATTTTTCAGGCATTAAAACAAATAGTTCCCAAGTGCTGAGTACAGGGCCATTTGCTAATGCTATTACTGCATTCCTATCACAAAAGGAAGGATACTTTTATAATCAAAAAGAAGAAATTACAACATTTCATATTAGAGAAGCTTTAATCTCCAAAAGTGGAATTTTTCCCCTCACATAATCATCAGAAGCTGACAAAAGAACATATTATGAAGAACTGGAAGGAAGTGGCTTCTTCTAACTGTCATCGGGCCGAGATGAGGCCTTTATGGTCTCCACCAGCTAATGATTTTTTTAAGTTAAAGTTTGATGGAAGTGGTGCAGGTAACCCAGGTCCTTCCAGAATTGGTGAGGTGTTTAGTAATAAGGAAAGCAAAGTTATTGGCTTATTTTCTGGTCCAATTGGTGCAGGAGACTCATTGAGAGTCGAAATTCTGGCTGTGATGGAAGAAGTGCAAAAGGCAAAGGAAATAAGTACGAAAAATCTGATTATAGAAGGTGACTTGAAGCTGAGATTTAAAAAAGGTTACCTCTCCTCTGTTATGTATTCTTATTAATTAATGAAATTATGTTATTGATCCAAAAAAAAAAAAAAACAAACTGTCATTGCTACAAGGACCAATGTTTGGCTACTCTCTATGCCTAAACCAGGCAGATCAATCAAAAAGAATGCCTAAACCAGGCGGTGCGGTGGTGGTAGTAAGAGTCTCCTATCAAGTGGTGGTGGTAGTCAGAGTCTCCTATCAAGCAGTGGTGGGATGATCTCTTTAGATGGTGACCATGCACTTATATCTACAGCATTTGAGAGGCAAGATCCTTCTCATCAACGATGAATAGCTTGTTTAGATAGACACCAGCATCTACCAATGCTTTTACAGATAATCTTGCAAGCAGTGTCTTGAAAATTGTAATCCTGTCGTAAATCGCAGAGAATGTTGAATTGAATTGAATTGTGAATTGTATCATAAATCATAAGATTATTTGTCTTTTACCAACTTATCAAAAAACTAAATTCAATATACAAAAAGGCTAAATATTATATAGAAAAGTGATTTTACACTATTTTAAGTCCATATATACCATATATGTACCTAAAGCAATAGAATTTGCCACTTGTACAATAGAAGCCTAAGTGTAAAATCCACAAGACACATGTGTAACGCATGAGCATTTCCACTAAGGCTATATCTTACATTTAAGTGTAAATTCCATATGACATTTCTACTTTCTAAATTCGCATGCCTTTTGGCCTTCCCTCTTTCTAAAGCCTTTAACCTAAACCATACCCCCCTTATTGGTGGTTCTGTCAATGGCTACCATTTCATATGCTGTAATGTACAAAATATTGAAACATTTCTTATTTTAACAACCCACCAAAACACACACAGAAACAACAAAGAGACATGAATAAATAGTGTGCTAATGAACTTTCTAGGTTCCAAAATGTAGAGTATATGTTTTTCTTTATCTTCCTTTTATCTATGTATAAATTTGTATAGAGATTAAATGCTGAAAAGCAAGACCAGTACATTTGCACCACCATATAGAAAAGTCTTTTATGTGTACTTTTATTTTCTCTATATACACAACAACAACATAGATTTTAACCATCTTAAAAGAAATGATCTAGTTCACAATCCACATTTCTTCCAAATGCACCAATAGGATTTGACTGAAAAGCATGAAACACTACTTGCTGTAAGCTGGAGGTGCCATATCCAATGTAAGAAGATGACAGCAACAGTTGCACCAAGGACCATTTTTCTTTCTCCAAAGCAATTGACAGAGGTTCCAAGTACCTGCAAAATAATAGAAAACATCAATCAAATTTAAGAATCTTAATAAGCATGAACTACCATCCAGTCTTGAAGAATGTATTTATAATTATTGTTGCTTTACTATTAATCCTACATGCACTTGTAACCAAAACCATGCTTAAAATATGCCTGGGTAAAGGTGATGCAACAGAATAATGGGTACTAAAAGTCTTTTTTTCACTTTTTCCCTTTCAATTAGTATGGACTGCAGACCTCTGCTAGAAAATTGTCGGCATATGATGGAAACATTTTTCCGTAATGTCTAAAATAAGACACTTCTATAAGCAATCTAAACACTCAGCTCAACTTAACAATTCCATAGTTTTCAAGGTGCCAAGGTGAGACTAGGTGACAGGGGGTACCATGTCGCTCACCTAGCTGATGGATTTTTTTGAATAAAAACCATGAATCCTAGGGTAATTCCCTAGGTTCCATAGAAAGCAGCAGTCACCTTTCACTACTAATTGTCTATAATCTTCATAAAAAATGTACAAACTTCATTTAAAACATAAAAAGATCAACATATTCATTAAAAATAAAGAAAAAAAAATTCAGAAATAGAGGGGTTGAGCCCCTATAGATAATGATCAATAATTCAATATGTGTGGTTGGACAATTTTGAGTTCTTCCTTATCAGTTCAGGTTTTTAAGTCTTTGAGGGTTCAAGACTGAATAAAAACAATAAAAAGTAGCTAGTATTTTAACTTACAAACTGACTAATTTACTTCAATAATATATGATTTATTATTATACTCTCAACAAATTAAGAATATAGATGTGTGGAGGAATTGGTTAGCAGTGGATAATTGTTCATCCAAAAAAACTAAAGTGAGCATGGCTTGGGAACCCCCTCCTGAAAGATTCTTGAAGCTGAATTTTGATGGGAGCAGTCTTGGTAATCCTGGTCCGTCAGGGGTGGGAGGGGTACTGAGGAATGAGAGTGGGAATGTGGTCTTTATTTTCTCAGGACCCATAGGAGCTGGAAACTCTACTAGGGCGGAACTTGCTGCCGCTATCCAGGGAGTACAATTAGCAGTGCAGATAGGTGTGGAACAGATGATAATAGAAGGGGACTCCAAGGTAGTAGTGGGCTGGCTACAAAATCCGGAATCTGTTGCGTGGTGTTTTAAGAATGAAATTAAAAAGTTCAACTGCCTAATAAGAAGCTTGACTGTAAGAATACAATGGGTGGGGAGGTCAGCAAACTCTATGGCTGATGGTCTTGCAAAGCAAGGGGTAAATAGGGAAAGTTTGTATTGGGCTCAATTGTAGACTAAATTTGTCTTCTATCTTTTGTCTTTATTCCTACTGGTAGGAGAGGATGCAGCTCGTGCCTCTCCAAAGGAAACTTGTAACTGTACTAGTTTTTATTAATGAAATTGATCATTTTTAATTATAAAAAAAAAAACAAATTAAGAATACAAAAGTATATAATAGCACCATGTACAAAATACCTTTGCAACTAGGCAAGGCAACCCTCCATAGCCCAAAGTACTCTTGGGCTCCTTGTCAATCCCTTACAAGTTGTGTTGCATGCTTACTAGCAAGATCTTTGAATGGAATTGCTCTAAAGATCTTGATACCTCATAGGCCAAACTTAGAGGGGCCATTAAGCTTGTGAATTTGCATTTTAAGCCCTACCAAAACAGCTACATCACCACTCGTATGCTTGGGAAAATAATAAATGTTAATAAAGACCTAATACAGTTAATGCATACTCAAGGTAAACCCCAAGAACTCTGCTGAAGTCAACATGCAATCTATGATCATTTTTGGTTTTCCGTCTCATCAGGGAATCAAGACAAACTCCTTGGTGAGTTCCTGATATTCAAGCACAACTTCAATATAATTTATCCTATTAAAACTTGAGAAAGCTTTAACAGGATTTTTTTTTTTTGGTGAAAGAGAAATCTTTGATAGGATTTGGTAGCTAGAGCTCCTCCTAGAGTTACTTCTGATCATTGTCCCATTAAACTAGGACAAGAGCCTTTTAGGTGTGGCCCTCAAGCCTTAAAGTTTGAAAACATGTGGCTGACACCTTGATTTTGTGAAGAAGATCGAGGAGTGGTGAAGGGAAGATATAAATGGGGTGAAGTGGAAAGGGGTGAGATTCCACAAAAAGTTGAAAAGTTTGAGAACAAATTTAAAAGAGTGGAATAGAAATCATTTTGGGAGATTAGAAGAACTGAAATCATCTCTGTCAATCCAGATAGAGGAGTTGGATACAAAAGAGTCCCAAAGAACCATGAATTTGCAGGAACAAGAATTGAGATGGAAGTTGAATAGGGAGTTAGAAGAGGTACAACCGCGAGAAGAAATCTCTTGGAGGCAGAAATCTAGATGCAAATGGATTAAGGAAGGAGATGGAAATACTAAATTCTTCCATGAGATGGCCAATGGGAGGAGGAGGAAAAATCTGGTGACTAAAGTTGACGTGGATGGAGTGGTACATGAGTCTCAAGAGGAGATAGCCAATTGTTTTGTTGCCCACTTCAAATCTATTCTTAGGAGGCCTCTAGGTAATAGAGTAGTGATGGAAGGTGTTACTTGGCAGAGACTTTCTGAAGAAAATAAAGGATGGCTAGAAAGGAACTTTGAGGTGGAGGAAATTAGGCAAGCCGTTTTCTCAATGGATAGATCTAAGGCACTGGGGCCGAATGGTTTTACTACGGCTTTCTTTCAAGACTGCTGGAATATAGTTAAAGAAGACTTGTTTGAGGTTTTCAGAGAGTTCGAGGATAGTTCAATAATAAGTCGTGGAGTTAATGATACTTTTCTAGCTCTGGGTCCTAAGAAGAAAAATGCCAAACATCCAAAAAACTTTAGACCTATCAATCTGGTGACCAGCATCTACAAGATTCAAGCTAAGGTCTTGTCGTTCAGGATCAAAAAGGTGCTCCCATCTATCATTATCCAAGCTCAAGGTGTCTTTATTCAGGGGAGACAAATAATTGATCAAATCTTAATAGCAAATGAATGTGTGGAGGAGATGAGAAGATCAAGTAATCAAGGTTTTGTATGTAAATTAGATCTTGAGAAGGCCTATGATCTAGTGGATTGGAGTTTCTTGCTAGAGGTGCTTAGGAAGTGTGGTTTTGGGGATAGATTGTGTGAAAAGATTAGTGGCCGCATTACGTCCTACCATTACTCTATTTTAGTCAATGGGGTAGTCAATGATTTCTTCCCAACTTGTAAGGGCATAAGACAAGGTGATCCATTGTCCCCCCCTTCTTATTCACTTTGGTTGTTGATGTTTTTATTAAACTTTTATCAGAAGCATATAGGATTGGGTCAATAAGAGGGTGGAGAGTTGGTAAAAATAGAGTTCTGGTAACTCACCTTTAGTTTGCAAACGACACTATAATTTTTTGTGAGGGTGGTGACATGGTAAAAGTGAGAAATTTGAAGAACCTTTTTTTTTTTTTGAGAGCGCCTCTAATTTGAAAATCAACTTTGAGAAGAGTTGTGTTGTTGGACTAAACTTGGACCTATGTGCTAACCCAAAGGACAACCAGTTTTGGAGTCCTGTTGTGGAAAAGTTTGAGAAAAGGTTGGCAGCCTAGAAGAAGAATTACATTTCTTTGGGAGGCAGAGTAACCTTAATCAAAGCAAGACTTGCCAACCTGCCAATCTACTTTCTGTCGATCTTTAGAATACCTAATAGGGAAGCTAAGAGGATTGAAAAACTGATGAGGGATTTCTTGTGGGAGACAAGGGAAGAGAAAAAAAGGATCATTTGATTACATGGGAAGTGGTGAACCGAAATAAAAAAGAAGGGGGTTTAGGGCTAGGGAAGTTAATTAGTAAGAATAAAGCTCTTCTAGGCAAGTAGCTTTGGAGACGGCCATTGGAAAGAGAGAGTTTATGGCATGAGGTGGTGGCCAATATTCATGGTGGTTCCGAGACAAGTTGGGATGCTAGGGTTTCTCAACAAGCTTTGCTCGCATCACCTTGGAAGGCAATTTTTGGCGTTCTCCCTAAATTCCTCAACTTTGTAAGGTTTGATGTCTACTCTAGTAATTTTATTCTTTTTGAGAGATATTTGGGTAGGCACTCAACCACTAAAAGATCGTTTCCCCTCTCTCTACTCTATCTCCCTTTTTAAAAAGAAGCCAGCCTCAAGGCTTCTTTCACCCCTAGTTCTCCCTTTGACTCTAAATTGGGACTTTGGGTTTCGTATAGGTCTAAAGGATGAACTTGCATGTGTTTCTAAACTCTTGCTTCTTCTGGACTCTGTTTGTTTGGACCTTTCTCAACTTGATTGAAGAATTTGGTCTCTAACTCTGAATGATTCCTTCATCTATGCTTCTTTCTTCAAGTCCCTTTGTTCTACCACTTCCTCTTCGGTTTTCCTTGCCAAAGAATTTTGGTCTAGGCCCATCCCTCCTAAAATAGTTGTTTTTGCTAGGAAACTTTCTATGGTAAGATCAACACTATGGCTAACCTGCAAAAGAAGAGACCTTATCTTTGTTTGTCCCCAAATTGGTGTGTTTTGTGTAAGGAACATGATGAGAATTGCTGCCACTCTAATATTTGGAATTGGGTCTTTATGCATTTGACATAAAATAGATTGGTAAGCCCATCTGGCCCTGGTGACTTATCACCGCCAACATAGATATGGCCACTTTAATTTCCTCCTCCGAAAAGGGTCTCTTGATGAGATAGGACTGCTCTTCATTCAACTGTTTAAAAGGAAGGCCTCTTGGAAAGGGTTTGATAGGCCAATCCTCTTTATAGAGGTTTTTATAGAAATTAGTAGCCATTACCTTTAATTCAGCATCAGATTCCCCCAATCTGCCCTCCCACTCCAGCTTACTGATTAAAGAAACTCTTGCTCTGGCATTTGCCCTTTTATGAAAAAAATGAGTGTTTTTATACCCCTCTTTTAACCAGGTCACTTTAGCTCTTTGCCTCCACTTGATTTCTTCTTTTACTGCCAACTTATCATACTTGATTTTTGCTTGAGACCTCTTCATTTTGCTTTCATCAGTTAAAGGACCTACTTCTTCTGCAACATCAATTTCCCTAATAAGACCTAACAAAGATCTCTTTTCAGTTTCAGAATTCAAATTATTGTCTGCTTTCCAGATTTTCAGCCTCTTCTTAACTGCACCAAGTTTGTTTGCCAAAATGAAAGAGCTAGTACCCGCCACCTACAAATCATTCCATACAGTCTTCAACAAGGGAATAATCTTCTCATCTTCAAACCAGGCATTCTCAAACTTGAAGGGTGCACTGATTTTTCCTCTAAATCCACAGACCATCTGAATTGGGCAATGATCTGAGACAGGCCTAGGGAGAGCAATCTGCCTAAAATCAGGAAAAAGTTCTTCCCAATTTGAGGACACCAAAAACCTGTCCAATCTCACCAGGGTGGGAATGCCTTGATTGTTAGTCCAAGTAAATTGGCTACCCTGAAGAGGGAAGTCAATCAGCTCAAATCTATTGATGAAATCAGCAAATTGAAGCATCCCTCTTCACCTCCTACCATTGGTTTTTTTTCTGCAGCAGCTAGAATGACATTGAAGTCTCCACCAATGACCCATGGATAAGATAGATTACCCCTCACTTCAACCAATTCTTTCCAAAAATCCTCCCGAAGATTTCCCTCTGTCAGACCGTAGACATTTGTGACTTGACAAATATTACCATCAGGAAGTTTCAAAATTAATGAGACTGAGAATCTCCCAACATGAGCAGAAATTAAACTGCAGATAGAAGGATCCCAAAGACTCAACAACCCCCCGGCACTTCCCACAGCCAATTTAGCTTTCCATCTGACCTCTCCCTCCCCCCCAAATACTTCTTGCTATTGCAGCATCTAAATAATCCAATTTAGTTTCTTGCAGCATGATAACCTTCGAACCTGACCTCTTCAGAGAAGCACACACCACAACTCTCCTCCTTCCCGACCCCAGCCCTCTTACATTTCAAGACAGAAATTTTAAATCCATGATGAGAACAAAAAAAAAACAAACCACCCCCCAAATTACTCCCCCCCCCCCCGATCCCTCACTACTGCCGGCCTTATCATTTAATCCCCAGGTCAACCTCATCATCTCTCTACTCCTCTTCGAATTCTTACTTCCTTTCTTTGCTGTCAGCTTCCCTCTCTCTAAGATAACTCGCTATTCAATCCCCTCCAGATATTTAATCGTTTCCTCCTCCATCCCCTCCATTGAAACTCCTAAAAATTTCCCTAATCCCAAGAGCTTCGACGAAACCCAAGTAGAGGAACTAGGAAGATTGGACAACATACCTCCCTGGAACAGTAATTCAGGATTCTTTTCTTTGGTATTACCCAACTGTGCTGGACTACCATCCACTTTCCTTGAATCGAAATCACTTCCCCACCCCCTCCTGTGGAGAAAGTTGATAAAGCTTCTCCCTCCTTTCTTCGAACTGCTCGTTGGAATCCACCATTGCAATTGGATCAGCTTCAACTGTGTTTTCCACCCTCGCCAGTGCAAGTTGAAAGCGATCTGGGCGACTTCCCTCCAAGAAATTTGAAACATCCTTTCATTGAGAACTAGGGGGGTTGACCCTGGACGAATCACACATCGGCACCACCATTCAGCTCCACCAGCAAGGGTGCCTACTCACGACCCTGGTTGTCCCAGTTGAACTCGGTCCTCTTTGGAGGCTAACTGAATCAACCAGGTTTGTTTTGGTTCAGGCGACACGGATCATCCCTATGGAAGAGGGGCCTGGGCTCACTATTTGCTCTCGGCCCACCCCCACTGTTTAAGGCCTGCGGTGTACCCCTATCCGGATTTAGACAGTCCATGTTCTGCGTCTGAGACTTCATTAACTCTTGTTGGCCCAAGCACTGCTCAATACCTTGGGACTGTCTTAATGTCTTTTGACTTTCCAGCGCACTTTGCTCCATGGGAGCCACGTGCATCTCCACTATGCACTGCTTTATTAACTCCTTTAATTCATCAAGTCCCAAGCTCCACCCATTTGTCCCAAGGCAAGAATAAGGACCGTCACCTTCACTCTTCTTCCTACTCCGCCCATCCTGGCCCTTCAAGTCCTCCAAGATCGGATGGCTAGGATTAGAGCTAACTCTTTCTCCTTCCCCATCTTCACCAACAGCCGGAGAAGTCGTCGGTGACCAGAATTCTGGAAGACGAACATTCTGGTTCGTTTGATGCTGCATGTTTTCTCCAACATCCTCCAGAACAAGGGTTCTTGAAATCTCCGATTCCCATTCTCTTTCTCTGTGTGACTTCTCTCCTCCCCAATCCTCCCGTTTCCATCAGCTCACAGACGGTAGAATCTCAGGCCATATTTGAACTGAAAACAGAGCTTCTCCCACAGCGATCTCCACTTTGTTCAGAATAGAGTCTCCCCTGTGCACCTTCATTCTCACCCATTCACACGTTACTACCTCTGAAGGAGAATCATCAGCCTCAATGAAACCCCCACACACATCTCCTATAGCTCTGATAACACTTGGACACCAAAGCAGGAGGGGAAGGCCAAATACCCTTACCCAAATCAATTCTTGATAATCCAAAACTGAGTCAGGCTCCGGGTAGATACATCCCGCACTTGCACCCCACCAGTCAAACAGGAGAAAATTATTCCCCATCCGCCATGGACCATTTTGTAATATCCACTCTGCATCAGCTCTCGAGGAACATATGAAAAGGAATAAATCGTCAGCCATTTTCTTCACCCTTACTCCCCCCACCTCCTTCCATAATCTGCACGCCCAAGTTTCCACCTCATTAACTCCCATTCCCCATCTAAATCTTCCCACCAGACAGTTACGCGGGAAGCTCCTTCTCTCTTCAACTGGTTGGGACTTGGGACTCTGTCACTACTATCACTCTATCTTCCAATTTTTTCAACTCCGAAGAGCCAAATCCAGGCCATGCACCTGTAGACACTGCTTTGCTGTATGAAAAATTAACTCTCGCCCTCGCATCCTCCCCTTCTCTTCAATACCAGTTATTCACTTCCCATCTCCTCATCCCTCCAGGAGATTTCTTAGAATGGGCTTTACGAAGCATCAGTACCAACAAAACTTCCTCCACTACCTGGTAAAAGAAGCCAGCGGAATATCCCCAGTCGGATCTCAAAGGATTCTCAATGAAGATTCGGGGAAGAAACCATCGTCGGAATCAACCATAGTTCGCTGGAATATCCCCATAAAATAGGCTGGTAAGCCCATTTCTTTTTATTGCTCTGATTTCTGGTGGAAAGTGTAACAGCTGTGATTTTCAGGCTGTCCTTCTGGGTCTGAACCCAGCTTATATGTTTTTGAGCTGAATAAAATTACTTTACCTTTTCCAAAAAAAAATGTTATTTGGGTATAGGTGGAACTTGCCCTCTGAAGTAATTCTGCTTTTTGATCCATCTACTTTTGGGTGGTCAACTAAGGGAAACTAATGTGGAAGTGCATCAGAGCATCCACTTTGTAGACTATCTGGGAGGAAATGAATGCTAGAATATTCCAAGAAAACGAAAGAAGAATCGAAAAAGTAAAGGAATGTATTTTGACAAGGACAGGCTGAAAACTTCAGATTTGTTTAGGGATTACTCCTTTGATGATCTTTGGAAAAGTTGGATAGAGGTGGCTTCCACAACCTCCAAAAAGAATAGATTAAAAGCAGTTTGGAAACCTCCTAAAGAGGGTGTGGTAAAGCTGAATTTTGATGGGAGTAGTCAAGGTAATCCAGGACCTTCATGGATAGGAGGGATCTTAAGAGATAAGGACAGCAACATCCTATCCCTAGTTTCAGGTCCAATGGGATCTAGCGGTTCTACAAGAGCTGAGATACTGGCTGCGGAAAAAGGAATACAGGTTGCCAACCAACTAGGAGTGGAAGATTTGATAGTCGAGGGAGACTCTAAGGTAGTAGTGGGCTGGTTGTTGAATCCAGATACAGTATTTTGGGGATACAAGGATCTTCTCAAGGAAGTTAAGTGGCTCACAAAGAACATGTCAGTCAGTTTTCAGTGGGTTAGCAGATCGGAAAATGCTATGGCTGATTCTTTGGCTAAACAAGGGGTCTCAAGGGCTGGATTATTTTGGGCTACCTTATGACTGTATCCTGTTAAGAGTGTGGTTATGTTCTCATCTCTAAGGGGAGGTAACATCTTGTGCCTCCTCTTAGGGAGAATGTATACTTCCTTCCTTAAGTAATAAAATCATTATTCATTTATCAAAAAAAAAAAAAACTTGAGAAAGCTTCAAGGCTTGCACTTCAGTATCTCTGTCCACATGATGGCCACGGCATGTTCAATTTCCACATGACCTGGCTGGTATCACCAATTAATAATAATAGGCATTCAAAACTATCCTCTTCGTCACCTTAAGAGAGAAACTTTCTAGAATAGACCTTCCAGCATGTCCCTAGAAACCTTTCACACATCAAACACAATTAGCAAATCACCAATTTTAAATTTACAAAATGATGAATTGATTATTAGTTTGACCTTGAAGCCGTAAAGATCTGAACAACTTCAACTTTGCACCTTCCAGATTGAGAGGTCTCCATACTATGCACAAAAGTAAGGAACCCCATTCTAGAAACCCCAAACCCACTGAACTGGTGTTAGAACTTATGTGGAACCCACAAGGATCCCTAGAATATTTAGTAAACTTACTTTTTCTAATACCTCACTGTTTTCAGAGATTCATTCTTAGAAATTCATTAGGTCTGGAGAGATACAAATGATCTCCAAATTGGTATTGAGTGATTAAAGATTTCTAATGGGGCCCCATGGATGCTGTTGCATCCAATTAGAGAGGTTGAATTGCTGGCCTCTAGAATGAACAACTGTTCACATAGGCTCTTAGTTCAGCCATCAAACTTGATTATGACTGAACGGAAAGTAAAGTTCGTAGGGGTATTTTATATTGTGGACAGGCCTACCAACAGCATTGGTTTTCTTGTTTCAATTATTTTGTTTTCCTTGCCCCATGTGATTTAAGCCTTCTGGAGGCAACATGAATTTAATTGGAACAGTCTTTCAACATATTGGTGCACATAAGGCATTTATAATAGTCAAAAAAAGAATAACCATTATTTGGAAGAGAAGTACCTAAATGCAAGTTTTTTATATTTAAGGCAAAAGCATGCAGCCATATCATAGAGGCAACTATTTAACTAGATTATCTTTCTTTATATTTCTTCTCTTTTCATCAATTGAGGTTGGGAGGGCTACCATATTAGTTGGGATTCCCGGGCATTTCTTTTTCTACAGATTAGGATATTGACTATGCAAAAACATACTCAGTTGCTAGAAAACCACCAGTTAGTTCAATGTACAAAATGATGATAATGGAAGGAAAGGTGGAGTCCCAGTACATGGAATATAGAAACTATCCAAAAAACAATTGCAAATACAAACTCGGTTGCTAGAAAACCACTAGTTAGTTCAATGTACAAAATGATGAAAATAGAACAAAAGGGGGAGACCAAGTACATGGAATATGCTAACTATCAAAAAAATCGCAAAAACATACTCAGTTGCTAGAAAACCATCAGTTAATCCACCAATAAAAATGACTTGCTGTTTGAAGTCACCCGTTTTGAATGCAACCTGTTCAACAAAGAAAAACATTAATTACAAACTCATATCTATGACTCCATAACCTGCTTGCAAGGACCAATATGTTTTTCCTTTAGAAATAAGTGATGGATGAGGTTGGATGCTGAACAAACTAACAAAAACTAATAAATGATATTTGGTAAATGGTAACTGTTTTAGCAAACAATTCTACAAACTCCTCCAACTACTTGAAATTAAGGCATTAACAAATACACCTTGCTCATGCTCCCCCCCCCCCCCAAACTGAAATGAAAATAAAATTTTATCCACAACCCATAATATATTTAACAGAATTCACCATGGTTTTCAAAACTGGACTGGACCGGACATTCGGACCGGAAAAACCGGGAACCAGTTAGGTGACCGGTTTCCGTTTTTCCCCAAAACCAGATTTTCTCCAAAAACCGTTGATTTTGGTCAGCAAACCGCTGACACGGGCGGTTAACTGTTCGAACGGTTTTGACCCCATTTTTTTTTGTCAGAACGGGCCGACCGTTCGACCTGGTAACCGGACCCCAGACCGGTTCGGTCTCTAGGTTGGTTTTAAAAGCCATGGAATTCACTACTATTAGGAAGCAACCACAACTTTATGTTGTCCAATGATAGAATCCAACGGAAAAAGAAAAATAGAAACAAACAGATCCTAGGGTCCCAGGGCTTAAGGCTTAGGGGTGCAAATGGATAGGATCACAATTTGACCCGATCTGAGATCCAATCCTATTTGGTCGAATTCGAATAACCCTTGTGTGGGTCTTCGGATCAGATAATAGGATCCAATCAAAATTCGGATCGGATCGGATTCAAATCCCCCCTGTCCGATCCGAGAAGATCCAATCCGATATATATTATATATTTATAAATACAAATATATAATGCATATATATATACATATATGTGTGTGTGTTATTTGTTTATTTATAAATATATTATTTATATTGTATTTTTATAAATTTGTTATATTATTTTTTTATAAAAACGTGTATATATATGACGAAAATAATTAAAAAAATACTTGTATTTTTGTTTTTACTTTATTTAAATTGGTATATTTTATTTTTCTTTTAATAAATTATTAATTTTTAAAGAAAACAAGTCGGATCGGATCAGATCCAATGATCCGAATTACCAATAGGATTTGAATTCAAATCAAGGCCTATCAGATCCGACCAAATCAGATCCGGCATGAACAGTGTCGAATTGGACTCGGATATTACCCTGATTCGAATATGATCCGATCCCTTTGCACCCCTATAATGCTCTTAAAAACTAAAAGTAATTAATAAATTAAACGTATTTAAGTCTTGTAAAATTGATCATTTGAAGGCTTTTTATTTTCATACTGAACACATACGAATATGCCACTATTGGGATCACAACCTTAATAACGATCTTCTCACACCAAACTGATGGAATTATTTTAATACAATTTTCTACCATATCAATCAATGCAATCGAGTTTAGTTTGCAGCCTTGAATCAGCTGATCAAGTAATTCTAATTCAAATAACGAAACCCAATAACCCATGAACCACGTGAGGGAAAAATAGTTCTTGGTCGAGCAAAGAACAAACTATAATCCTCCCTCTGAGTTCTCCATATTGAATGACCAAATCTATTATTTTAGTCATCCCATGAGCAAGCATTCTATCATCGTCATGGTTAGAAAAATAGCATTGTTTAGAGCATCTAAATATCAAAATCACACTCCACAAATTAACATAACGCGAACTTGGAAACCAATTGTCCGAACTCCGAAGCGGAAAGAAAAAGAGAGGAGCACTCAAGAGCAGACCTGTACGGGTTTGGGCCCGTACTTAAATAGAACGCCTCGTAACTGATTATTCTTCCGCTTCAAAGAACCACTTCCATCGGCTGCATTTGAGTTGTTGGACATGTTAGGGTTTCCAGGGTTACCAGAGCGACTGCGAACAAGGTTGGAGAACCACGAAGTAGAGGGAGAAGGAGAGACCGATGCAGTAGAAGAATTCATTAGAGAGACTCCGATACAAACATCATCAAAAGTAGTTTTCCTATGATCTCTTTGTTTTTAAATATTCTTCGCCTCTTCGGATCAAATTGCTGGCAAGACAGCGAGCAAGGTCGGAACCCGGAAGGTCCCTCTCCCCACTACTCTTTGGCTTCAACTGACTGACATATCTGTAATTTGTTAATTAATTAAAATTAAAATTACTGCTTCCGAGTTCCGGCCTGAGTCTTCTGACGGCCTAGTCTCAACTCAGTATCACCGTTGTCAGACTCAGATCGGACATTGACCCGATTTGCCAACTGGACCACGGACCAGGCAACACAGACATCCGGCTCAACTATACTAAGATGGCGTTGGGTAGTGTGTTCATCTCGTGGATGGACCATTTCGGTCCATGCCACCGGGTGAATTCACCGTTCTATTGGTTGTGGATGGGAGGGTTGGCCTACAATATGTCGTGGACCATCCCCGCCCACAACTCAAAATATCGGTCACACTTATATCTCATGGATGTGACCGGTCCATAACATTTCCACATTATATTTTGATACAGTACATCTCTTTTACATATTTTTCTTTCTTTTTGATTTTTAAAATTTAAAATGATAATATTTTAATTTTATTGTTTTAATATTTTATCAAAAAAATAATAATTTTAATGTTAATTCTAGCACAAGTCCAATGGTGCTCCTTTTTCACTATTTTTTTATTTATTTAAATATTATTATTTTAAAGTTTTTATCAATAAAATAATAATTTTAAATATTTAAATTATTTTTTATTCTTTAATTATTTTACTATCATTTTTATTAAAATTGATATTTATTGATTAATGTTAATTTATCAATGCCTTTTTTCAATATATTTATCATATAAAATGCAAAAATTAGACATTTATGATCGATTATGTAGATCATTCATAAAATGTATATGAGATACATGAAATCAAAAAGTGTGGTACAGAACAACATTGTGGGTGTGGACTGGTCCAACCCACATAGTTTGTCCATAGTTCAAAACAACTGTGGATTGTAGTGTGGTGCACAAATTTTTCATCCACACTACAGAACACCCCTTAAGTAGGTGTTTGGCATTGTTGCTGGGAGTATGGCACCATTTTCTCACATGCTTAGAAAACGGTGCTAACAGTAGAATGTTTTTCCATAAAAGGTATTCAATGCTTCAAGTTTGTTTTCTGCACTTGTACCCATTATCTAGTGCTTCTCTTGGGTATATGCTATCCTACTCCTCTAACAATGGCCATGAGCAACGTTAATTGATGATACAAAAATAACCATAACAAAAACTTCAGCAGCTGAAAAATAGCAGTGGGAAGAAGTTTGGCCTCTGGCGGCTAAGAACGACAAATGGTCTAAACACAACAGCCCAACCTTGGCGGTTCCAAAGAGAAGACAAAATGGTCTAAGCATAGTAGTCTGACCTCCGACAACTAAAAACAACAAGTCCAGCCTCCGACGATGAGTTCAACGTCTACTACTGACTAGGAGAGCAATAACAACAGCCTAACCTCGACGATTCTAAAGAGAAGACAAATGGTCTGAACATAGCAATCTGACCTCCAGTAGCTAAAAACGACAAAAAGTTTGACCTTTGGCAATGAGTTTGACGTCTACTGCCGACTAAGAGGGCAATAGTAGTGGGAAGAAAACAAACTGTGTTAGGGTTTGTTTAACAAGTGAAAAACAAAATTTGTGGTGCATTGAGATGCACCATAAAAATTCAAAGTTGTGCCACATTGGATGCCACGTAATCGCCACATCATGTTATTGTTGGCAGCAATGATAAGTAATTTGGGGAAATGTCAACTCCATCATTGCTTCTGACCACGTCTTCTCGATTTCCAAGGTGTGGTTGTTTTGTCCCCGTTTTTTAGAAAAACGAAACCAAACAACCATCTGGCCATCTGTTGTTCCAAGCACCATTTTCTTTAACATAGTGCCTATGTGGCACCGTTTTCTTAGAAAATGTTACCAATGCCAAACACCACCTAACTCAACCAGACATCTGGTACGACTATCTGACTAACTCAAAATTAGAACATTTACATTTCGCATGCCTTCAGGTCTTTTAAACCAGTAAACCAACACCAAAATAAGATATAACTCAGGGCACGTGTCGGTTAGGTTATAACTCGGTCAATGTTGGGTTGGGTTGAGGTCAACCTAAGCTTAAACCTGGTGTAAGGGTATTCAATCTCAAATCGGACACATCCCGATTTGTAATTGTGTTTGGCTGGGTTAGCCTCATAAAAAAAATGAGGGAAAACCTTTTTATTTTTTGTAAACAATGAGAGGGAAAGCTTGAAATATAATTATTTGATCAGTTGATATTTTTCTTTCTTTAAATATAAGGGAAAATTCCATGTTAGTAGGGTTAGTTTCAAAATATATCACTACAATATCCAAATTTTCAAAAACTATTCAATTGGTCCTCCATTAATAGTCCGTCAGTTATTTGTATCACGTGATGATATGTACTTGAAAGTTTTAAAAATGTTAAAATTATCCTTAATAAAAAACATCGTTCATGAAGAATTGCTATGGGCATCTGCATGGCTCCACCAAGCTACAAATAATTAGGTTATAACTCGGTGTAAAACCTGGTGTAAGGGTATTCAATCTCAAATCGGACACATCCCGATTTGTAATTGTGTTTGGCTGGGTTAGCCTCGTAAAAAAAACGAGGGAAAACCTTTTTATTTTTTGTAAACAATGAGAGGGAAAGCTTGAAATATAATTATTTGATTAGTTGATATTTTTCTTTCTTTAAATATAAGGGAAAATTCCATGTTAGTAGGGTTAGTTTCAAAATATATCACTACAATATCCAAATTTTCAAAAACTATTCAATTGGTCCTCCATTAATAGTCCGTCAGTTATTTGTATCACGTGATGATATGTACTTGAAAGTTTTAAAAATGTTAAAATTATCCTTAATAAAAAACATCGTTCATGAAGAATTGCTATGGGCATCTGCATGGCTCCACCAAGCTACAAATGCGGGTGACCGACTTAGTTAGAAGCTCTAGGAGAAAATTAATGGTATGAGAGAGAGGGGGGACAAAAGGAAAGATGGTCAGATTTACAATGCACTATTTGTAGTAAGTTATTGGTTTCAAACTGAAGACATATTCAATTTGTAGGGATTTATTTAGGGTTAATGTCTTGAGACTCGAGAGTTTGAAGTTCTAATTTTAGAATGTGTTTGGGTGGGTTTGTACTAGTCCTTGTAACTGGAATACTACGAGGGTCCAACCACATTTCTATGCTTCCTATGGTGACATTCTAATTAGTTTCAAAGAAACCCACAGATGAAATGGTACTTGATATCTTGATGTAAAACCCTAATCCCTCTATCAACTAACACACTATGCATCAATATAAAAACAAAGATGGAAAATTGAAATCTGATAAGGCTTAGAGATGATATAGAAAAGGTTTAAGGAGGGGGAAGCAAAAAGCAATGAAGCATTCAGAGCCTTTTATACTTTTGATTCCTCGTCCCTTCTAGGCAACACTATTTATTACTCCATCAAGAAAGCCAAAGATGTCATTTCCTTTTCCACAAAAATGTCAGTAGCGAGGCAAAAGAGGAAAGTATTGGAGGTAGAGCAGAGGTATCACCTCAACCTCTTTGCCCAAGAAAGGAAAGACTCACAGTGGCAACCACCACCAAGGCATCAGCGGCGGCCGTGGGTCCAAGTCGACGAAGTCCCCACCGCCTTCGCCAAAACCTGGATAAGAGTACAAAGGACCAAAAGAGAACTACGGTACCACCGAGAAAAGGATTCAATGGTAACCATGGTGCAGCGTTCGATATGTTGCATTTCGATGAGAAAGGCAACGACAAGACTAATGGCACAAAGGCGATAACTTCAATTTCTTTCTTGTCCACATAGACCCATTTGGTTATTTTGTTATAATTAACAAGTTCTAATCCCAACTTAAGTGGGTTTATATTCATTTCACTAAAAAATATCTATCAAACATTGGACATTTTGTTTTTTCATATATGCAGAATAACCTTCATGGCTATATCTCCATCTTAATGTTCTTTCACAGTCACAGTCAGAGGTAGAGTAGTGTAGTGTAGAGATTGTAGAATAGCATGTTGTGGTCTAAATTCATCTAAGCTGTCATAGAACTCAGGACATTTTGGCCAAATAAATTCTCACATTGGTCACGATGATTGAAAACAAGAGCAGAAAGTAATCGCTACAATGGTTGTTGATTTTTTGGTGGTAGTGGTAGTTGTTATAATTGTGGGGAGTAAAAGGCATTTTGCGGAGTGCCCTAACAAATATAGGTGTTTTGA
Source organism: Nelumbo lutea (assembly GCF_056320005.1). NCBI lineage: Eukaryota > Viridiplantae > Streptophyta > Magnoliopsida > Proteales > Nelumbonaceae > Nelumbo > Nelumbo lutea. The sequence continues at coordinate 91,748,816 of NC_142687.1, read as the reverse complement.
ATGGTCTGGTGAGGTTTATACGGGTGTGGTAAATAAAGAAAATTATATGATAGACAAAAGACATTTATGTCCTTTTATATGTCAATTAACAATTGGTTAATGATAGGGACTAACTTGACAGTGTTTTAAAGTTTTTCTCATACTAACTTGAAACTACTCCCAAAGGTTAGGGTACTGATATGGAATTTTCCCTAAATATAATTAGTTAGGAGGTGTTTGGAACGGGGCATTGTATTGTCAGTATATTTTGGGTTATAATACAAAATATCAATGTAGATTGATATTTTTACTTAAAACTTCAAATTTGATGTTTGGCATACACATGTTTTTTTATTTGAAATGACACTTTGTATATGATGTGACAATACATAGGGCCCGTTTGGTTCATGAGAACATGGGTCTGTAATTGTTTGGTTAGGTGGAATCAAAACCCCATTCCCATTCCTCGTGGAATGGCATTCCCCCATTTGAGGGAATGGCCATACCCCCTCCCTTGGGAAAGAAATCCCATTCCAACTAATTCTAATTCCCACTTTGATTCATGTTTGAACCAAATAGACTATGGCAATAGACCATTCAGATTCTTATTTTAAAGGATTTCAATTTCAATTTCAACCACAAACCTTATCACACACAACATAAAACCTATACATTGAGATAACAATTCTTTTGCCTTTTACCAAATATCCCATTGATCAGTTCATTTTTTTATACATGTCAAATGCAAATATATTAACAGTTTAACCAATTTACACATGTTAATGTGTAATATCTGTATTGATTGTATTATTTATTGTTTTAAGTTTATTTTGATGCAAAATAGTTTGTTTTGATCTTAACTCATTTTTTATATTTTAGGATATTATCTAAAAACTCGCCATGACTTTTTTGCGTTTCTCTTAAACTCATCATAACTTTTCAAAACCTCTAGAGAGCCCCCTACGAGTTGTCTAGCATAAAAAGACAAACAGTGTTTTTAGATTCCACATTACACCCCTCCAAATAATGTTTTTGAGAACCATTTGATTGATTCAAATGATTTTCAAAAACTTACTCAACATTTCATTATATACACCATATGCATTGTATTTGTCAGGTCATTTCTTCAATTACATCAAAATGTATATGACCCATAACTAGTAGCCCTATTCCTAATAGATTGATCCCAATTGCGGAATTTTCACATCACAATTTTGTATTTGTTCTAGCATATAAATAAATTTCGAATATGGTCCAAGTAATAAATGCCCAAGTTTCCTTCAGGTCCCAATTCCAATACAACCCCCATGCCTTGTTAGCTAATACCGCTCTCGAAAGAATATTTATGGTTAAAAAGATAAACCCTAGACTAATGACTCAAATGATCCAATTGCTGAATCAATTGATGCCTGTGATAATTTCTAAAAGTAAAAGAAGTTTTTCATAAAACATTTATTTTTTCATTCACATATTGGATCTCACAAAAGTAAAATGACCCAATTAATAAATGATTGATTGTACTAAAATTTTCTATCCTTTTCAAAATGTAATGATTAAAATATCTATTGACAATAAAGATTCACATAAAAGAGATACATAACTCAATACTAGTATACTTACAAGCATCATTCACCATTGGCATTGAAGAACGGGCACTAATATTGTGGATTCATGCATTTTAGTTAAAATACCCGAAGTGGCAAAGCCTTGGGTAAAAATAGCACTTTGTGTGATTATTTCTCTTAAATGATTTTGGTTTCCTATTTTAGGAACCATATGACTAATGGAGAAACTCCATAAAAGGAACATTAATGATTCATATAAATCACTTAACAGAAAAATGCCCTAAATGAATCCAATGAGTAACTATGAATCATGTTATACAGAAAAAAGAAAAGTAGCTATCATGCCTTTTTTTTTACAAATCATATAGTCCTCATCGATTGATAAGGTCATCAAATGAATCATAATTACAATTGAAATGATCGAAAATGAAATGTGAGTTAATATATGCTCTAAAGCCAAAAATATCATAAAAAATGTCCTTTAGGCTTTGTTTGGTTGCGATGCAAATACAAATATGTACATTGCATATTTACCATCTTATCAGTTCATGAATGCAAAGTTGATCATTTTTGTACTCTTCTTGTTTGTCTGGGGTTGAGATAAATGTGGACATAAATTTGTTGGCATTTGGTTGACATCAATGCAATGTATGAGAGTAAACATAAATGCTCCAACTACCTACTCTCCACTGCATTGAACTTTTGATCAAATGTGTCAACAAAAATGGTTGTCTCTACTATTTGCATCAAAATGGACTGTCAAACAATTGTATAGACTCAACCGTGCATGCATTTGATCCACCTAGGGCATTTGAACCCAGTTGACCAGACATTTGAATTAAGAATGGCAAGCTCTGTCTATTGAATAAGTAGAGCATGACAAGTTACCTAGTGATGAAACAAATTGACCCTTAAATGCTTTTGAGAATGGCAAGCTCGGTCTATTGTGAACTTGTGATACTTTGGTAGTTCAGACATTAAATGCTTTTGAATTAGAATCAAACCAATTCATTGGGATAATTGGATTTTAGACAATTTGGAAATTGTTTGTTAAAAACATAAATATCAAGTGGATGTAAATAATTTTGATATATATATATATATATTATATATATATATATATAAGCTTTTTTATTAAAAAGAAAATTATCATTTATATTATTTAAGAACCACCCTTTTAAAATACATAATATAATAGTAATTACAAAAAATTCATGAGAACTGAATTTTGGTTCAAAGCCTTTTGTCATTCTTAATTCTCTATTCAACATTTATAAAAGCAAAACATTTGTTTTGTACGAATCCATATTGGGCATCTATGGGCCCAAGAGTGACTAATTAATCACTTGCAAATTGGATACAATCATCAAACCATATGGGTTACCATCCTTGACTCAAACTCCTGAGTGTTGGACATGCACAAATTAAAAGAATACCCCCACAAAGGTCCCTACTTTGGATTAGTAGTTACCTAAACATTTGCCATTCAAGATTATAATCTAATAAAAAATCACTACATCAACACTACCAAACAAGTAAATAAGAGCTTTAAACTTTCACACCCATTAACACCATTGAGTAAAGTCTAATCAATAACAACTCAAAATTTAGTTTTCTAGTAGACCAACTTCAATGTCCAATTTCAAACCAATTCTTAGTAGTCTATACTTATATAGTTGTGTTTCAGAATTGGTGATTTGTAGGCTGACCAAGGGATCCAAGTATCAAAACCATAATCAATTGTAACCCTCACTGTTGGTAATAACTGACATGATTAAACTGGCTAGTAAAGGGATCCTAGTATCAAAACCCAAATCAGTCCAGGTGTACTCTCACCACCAACTATTTCATATGGGATCCAACATTCAACATAAACCCATTTAGTTTAGTGAACCAACAAAAATTTTCAATCTATCTTGTTCCATAACCTTGTTGATTCCATGACTGTATTCAAATATTTTTCATCTATGTAAAGAAGTTAGCATAAAAAGAGCTATTGTTTTCTTAATATCAACTACTATACATTACTCATCACCAATGAGTGAATCATCACTAATGAGCTATAGTTTTCTTGGCCTATTGAAAGGTGAGTTTTCTAGCAAGTGCATATGGCACGACTTATATATAAACTCATTCCAGTAGCTAAGGGTGTCAATGCACAAGTTTTGGATTGGACCTCATCAAGTCCAATTTCAATTTGGAGGGATTGGATGGACCAACAAGACATATTGGATTGGACCAATCCGGTCCAAAATATTTATTAGATTGGATTGGACAAAAATGGTCCAAAATATTCATTGGATTGGATTGGACCTGGTCCATTTGTAATGGATTCACACTGGACTGGATTGGATTGGACCAAATCAGTCCAATTGATACCTGTATCAATAGTAGGGGTAAAAAGTGCATGGCATGACTTATATACTATAGTTTTCTACCAAGTGCAGAGTAAGAAAAACAATAGTTAGACAAATGCTATAGATCTCTCACTCTCTTTCTCTCTCTCTCTCTCTTTGTATATATAATATCATTTTCACATAAAGTTGCAATCAATCTATTACCTTCCAATATGTAGTAGGTTCATTAAACATCCCCCATGCCACAATCCTAGTCAAGAATCCAATGATGTCTCCTATCAAATATGATTGTTTATGTGAATGGCCTTGCCACCAATTTTTTAAAGGAAAATGTTGTATCCAACTTTACTTCACAATACTTATAGTATACCTTGTCAACTTTTCTCGATTGTTATATGAACAATATGAAATCCCCATTAACTCAACAACTTGCTTTTGACACTTGAGCTATAAAAATACACACTTGGCTTTCTCCCCTTGAACATAACATATGATTTTTTTCATCTTACAAAACTCATCACAAGGACACATTGATATGAATATAAGGCAACAACAATATAATTAACTTTAGATATTTCAAGTAAAACACACACACACACACACACACAGACACACACATGAAAAAAAGTACCATTATTGCAGTGACTTCTAAAGAGTTATAATACCTATTATAGTTGCCACCAACTAGTTAGAGATAGTTTCACAGCCAATATGTTTTATTAACCAAGCACATGATGATGTACTACAAAAAAATAGATGGTGGCTAATCATCAAATGTATCAACCTCATTTGTTTATAACAAAAAAGGGTAGAATATGATAAAATTCAACCTAGAAAAAAAGAATTGTAAAGTTCCATTGTCTAAACTTCCTAACAAGCCAAGATGTCCAATTGCACACCAGAACTAGTCATCTTAGATATGATGGATATGACCATATAAGCCCTAAATGGATTCTCCCTAGCAAGGAAAATATTTTCTTCCTTCTCATGTTCACCTAGGTACTCAAAGACAGTGTTTCGAACTTAAATGTCAAATCCTTCAAAGTCCATAACTTCCCTCTATAAATGCTTTAAGAAATCCATTTTAATCTCCATAGTGAATGCAAATGCAATCTTTTACATTGTGATATTCATTATGTCAATTGCATCAATAAAGTCCTAGTTGGGCTTTGATTTTGATCCATGCACTCTTTTCTTTGAACTTGATGAAGCTACCCTACAATTGTTGGAGACTAATTAAGTACCATCTTCACATACGAATTCATTAACAGTTAGTGGGGTTGTTGCATCATCATTGATCTCTGGGTCATACACCTCAGCACCATTAACATCAACATCACACTCAGTCATGGACTCAAATTTGGCTATAGCCTTGTCACCTATAGAATGATTATTTCCCATAATTGTTTGTATCTCCTAAAACATCTCCATCACCTTGCATTTTACACACACTACATTTGAATTGGCCTGCATTATAGGTGACATCATGACCAACTGCTACATTTTCTAAGTATTAGTTTAAAAAAACTACCAAATAAGCCAAATTTACCTTAATGTAATCATCCAAAACAACTAGGTTAACTATGATTTGATTCTTGGATTCATTCCAACCAAAGCCACTAGTCCTAAATAGCTTATTGGTTTCCATGTATTTGGGCATTAATGTTCTCATTCTACTCTTAATGTGGGGTGTTTTCATGTTAGTATTGAAATGAGCAATCATCTCATTGCACACTAATGTGTATATAGATATCTAAAACCCCTTATCAACTTTGTTGCCCAGTGCTACTTGATTAGCAAGTAGCTTAATCAGTGTCTTGTCCATGGCATCATTCCATCTTACTTGTTGATTTCGATCACCCTTGTTTGATACAATTTGAGAGACAGCCAACACATCCTTACCCGTATGGGCATCTTTCTTGTTCCCAATAGATGCTCTATATCTCTACTAGAGACCATCTCTACCAAGGATTCCATTTCATGCAATAAATAAGCAACATATAGACATGTACATACACCGTCACAAAGAAATGTTAAAAACACCTATAGTAGTCCACAACATGTATAGTTTAGAAATAAAGCTATCAAAGTAAAAAATTGTGTTGTTGTAACCAAAGTTTATACCAAGTCATGAATATCTAAAAAAAAACAAATAACTTGGAGGTTTTAAACATAAGAACTGCAATTAATAAAACTTGGTTCTAAATGATGAAAAGTAATTCAAATAAAACAACAACTCCTAATCATCTTCGCAATCTCCTCCAGTCCCGAAACATATCTAACCCAATTTAGTCCCTAAATGATGACCACCTTGCCAGTTCATTTCTTTGCAGCTTTAGTGCAAGAGAATTTGCATTGGCGTCTTCATCCACAAATTCATCTCCAACAAATGTATTCTACTTGTTTACCTCACATGTCCCTTCTTGGATGTATCGGTCATGTGGATCAATTCCTACGATATGTTTGTTAAGCACGCAACAAGCTATAATAATCTTGACATGCATGTCAAAGTTAAAAATTTGTGTTGCATCAAGGATTTCCCAACGCTTATTCAAAACATTGAAAGCACGCTCTACTGCATTCCTTAGTGATGGATGTCTATGGTTGAAAATCTCCCTAGGGGATTCCGGTAACTGCCCTCATATCTCATTGAGGTTGTATCTATGCCTTGGTAAGGTGTTAGGAAGCCTGGCATGTTTCTGTATCCGACATTTACTAAGTAGTACTTTCCTATATTGTGTATAGTAACCATTGGCAATAAGCAATTAGTCAAGACAATGGAGTCGACTATTCAAGTATTAGAAAGGATGAAGTAGCAATGTAAATTACCTTCTGAGACATGGAATTTGCATTCCCTTCGTAGGGAATTATAGTGGATCAAGGCATCAGTTGTTGAAACCTCCCACCTAAAGTGAATTTTAAATCAAATGTCACTGTAGCCATTACATTTTGTGTTGCTTTCCCCTTCCTACCACAAAACTTGCCTTGCTCTTCAACAAGCACTTTGCATGGGATATGGGTCCCATCAATTGTACCTACATAATCCTACATTTAACTAAAGTTTGTCAATTTCATGATTTAGGGGGGTTTAGAAAATTGTAAAAGACTATGTTTAAATCATTGTTACTTACCTTAAAGTATGGCATAAGCTAAGAGTCATTCCTAATCTCCAGGGGTACTTGTTCTCCAGTTGGTTGTATAACCAATAAAAGGTACAATCCGAGTACAATATTTAGGACTTTGTGAAAATACCAGCTCACAGTCTCTTATGAATGCCCAAAGGTAACATATATGACATTATTCCTTTCATTATGCCCTATAGTGTGCAAAACATTGCAACTTGCTCTTCAACTGACATATTAGTGGTTATCCAAAGTCCACTATATTTCACAAGCAAATGACACAAAGAATCAAAACATGGCTTTCTCATCCTAATTTGAGATAAACAAGATGCCTCACTACTAAATATATTGTTAAGTAACACTCATTTCCTTAGGATTTTGACCTCTTGCACCCTTCGACTCATAGATTCAGTATACTATTTAACGATGACAAGCACTGCAAATATAAGACAATATAAAAACAAATTGGGTGTCTAATGTGTTGCTTCCTTTTATCCTAGTTTGAACAAGAACTTTGTGCTATGGAAATAATGTCGCAAATATAAATGAATTGGAATTTATTATGGGATTTGGAAATAACATCAAAGTGAGCCTGGATTAAGTCTAATGACCCAAGTTCATCATTCTTTTAGGGATTTAATGTGTAAGAATATCCAGAGAACTTCTAGTAGGGATTTCATGAGTAACCCAACAACTTGTAAGCTAACCATACTAATACAAAGAGGTGGTGGATTGGTAGAAATGGTCATGCTAGCAACTTAAGTAAAAGAGTTTTTAGTTTATAGTTTCTACCTTCTAAGTGCTTCCATTTCCATAAAAGGGTCAAGCCAAATACTTGAGTAAAAGAGTCATTCTAACTCGAGACACCTTCTTTTCTTTTTTAGGTAAGACTTAGATAGCTATGTTAGTCTTACATCATTGTTGTAAATCTCTTGTAAAGCTTCTTTTTTACTTTTGCCCATGCTAGTTTTAATCTTTTTTATTCAAATATTTGGAATAAGAAAATTGGAGGAAGACATCAGATGCATGTCATAACCGATCCAAGTATATCTGAACCAACAAATTAGTTTTCCAAACTAAAAGAAACCATTCTCCAATCTGTTATCCATAGCCTAAAAGAAGCTCCTAGTTTAAACCATTCAAATGAGATAGAGCCATAAACTAAAGGAAACTATTTTCCAAACTGTTATCTTATCCACATTAGGAACTACCAACCATTATTCAAAATAAATTATTACTAGAACAACCATTATTTAAGCTACACCTGACTATAAATTAGAGGAGGTTTACACACAAATTAGAATGGAAGTTCAATGAATGGGTCTTAACCCCACATGACAAGGTTGCACCCAAAACAATAAAAAAGCACAAAAAAAAACCTATTATTAATAGATGAAAACATCAAATAGGAGATAATCATTGACTAATTAGACTGTTGAAATTCTCACTACAATCTCGCTATCATGAATGTCATCCAATCCACAACATAACAATAAGAAGAATGAAAAATAAACACAAGTAATGATGAACTGTGCACATACTCGTTTGTTGGAGACAAATTGGATAGATGTGGAAACTTGTCTAGATCTGAGAATGAAGTAACAAAACAAGGAAAAAACAATATTACAATTGAAGCTTTCTTGTGCATTATATCTGGAGCCCAGATCTATGCATGTGTATGGATGAACACAAATCTATTAGATAGAAAAAATTGAGAAAATAGTAGAACTATAGAAGCTCAAGAATTTGTAACCTTAATCTATTATTACCTTAGGTCAGGTCTACAAGGGAAGACACAGCATGAAGACACAAAGTCAAAAAACAAGAGGAGATGAACAAAGGAATATGCTACTTGATTGGCGACAGGCGATGACCATGCCATGGCTAGAGATAGGGTGAGAAGTTACCATTGGGGGGGGGGGGATGCAAGTGGCTCTCCCTCTTCGGTCACAGGAACAACACAAACGCATAGCCTATTTACAACGTTAGCTAGGAGAGCACAAGTTTGTATCCAAAAAAGGGGTACAGTGATGCACTCTCGAAATGACACAAAGCTGTCAGAAAAAAACAAAATTTCCCTTTTAATCAATACAATTATGTATGTCAAACAAATGCTCGCAAACACGAATCAGGGTGCATAAATACCCCAGTTTGGCGCTTGCATTGCAAACAAACAGAGCCTTAAGTGCGGAATGGAAATTATAAATTGAATTCATTATAGGATTTATTGTACATCTTTTAGAAGATGCCGCCACTCAGACTCGAACCGAGATGATATAGCATTGCTTCTTAAGAGTAGCGTGTCTACTAATTTCTCTATGGTGGCTTGCTAGAAATCATAATAGCTCCTTCATATTCAATATTTTGTACTCTTTCATAACCTAACATAAATATTGGAAGAATACTTTTGATGTGAAAACAAAAAATTTTGTGACGCTAAAATGAACACCCGATAGATAAGAACAAATAAAAAACAATCTGTCTCATACTACTCTCTCGACATATAATCTCATGCTATGAAAAAGAAGAAAATTTGCTTATATTGAATTCAAAGTGCCATGCTATTATTACATTATTTTTTCTTTCATTTTTTTTATATACCATACGACGAAGGCATAGTTTCCTTTTTTTTTTCTTTCAAATAAAAATGCATTAGTGTCAAACATGAGGGAATTCTAGATGTTTGGAAATTTCTAATCCGATTAGGATAAATTGAAGCGACTAATCCCATGCATATTATATGTAATTTGGCTGCACAAATTGCATAGTATCATAAATAACAATTTTGGGTATTACCCATCCACAGGGAGAGTTTATAAATAAATACAAATCTTTGGTATCACCCTATATAATGAGATATACCATGAAACCAATAAGTTGATTCGAGATCTCACTATCAACCTCTTGGCCTAAAAAAAATAATATTTCTCGATGAAGTTGGTTGATTAAGACAAAATTGTGTTCTTTAGGAACTGTACATGCACCTTTGGATGCATATGGCTCAAAAAATGACGAAAAAAAAACAATGTGTCAATTCTAACCCTCTTTCTTTTTTCATAGTAGGCCTTTTCTAATTCCTAATGAAGGGACTTCTCTTATATTTTTTCAAGAAATACGAGTTTTGCTTCGCTTCCCTATAAAAAATAAAAAAGAACTCACTAAACTTATCGAACTAACCTCTCATTGGTGTATTGTTTCATCAAGATCGAATCCAAATCATGATGTAATTTTCTTGTTCCCAAATGGGCCTCTTCAATTCATTTAGGTTTATGCTCTACTCCATTTTTCGTACCAAAAAATCAACTCATATCAATACATCGAATTTGCTGAATAAATAGTTGTAATAAAATAAATATATAAAATTGATATTATTAATAAAAATAGTAGTAATCATATAAACAAAGAATAGAAATAGAATATTCACTAATTCAAATTAGCATATATGACACGCATGACCATTTTTGCTAAAACATAAGAAATCAAAGTATCTTGGCGAGATGCCTCTCTCTCTCTCTCTCTCTCTCTCCTCCTCCTCCCTCTTTTCCCCTTTTCTCCCCCTTCCTTGACATAGAGGACTCGTTTGAAACCCAAGGTAGAGAAGAAGGTCTCTAGTAAATCAAACACTCCGTTGGGTCAACTAATCTGTTTAAGAATACAAAGAAGTTGAGGCAATTTGATGCATTGTTCTTAAGCCAATTTATTACACAAGTTAGGGTGAGTGATTTCAATCCTCAAAATATGAAATGAGACCCATTGACCCCTTGACTAGGTTCAGACAAGATGCCCTTGTCCATGGCCACTAATTTGTTGGTTGCAACAAGGTCCTAGCCTCGATGTCCTTTGTGCATAAAGCACATGGCCTATGCTCTCTTTATCTGGACTGCACATTTGAACCTATGTATTCTATAACTTCCAAAGGTTTTCCTTGAAACCCACTAAGGACCCTTTCCGAGAGATTGAGAGCCCTTGTGCTTGACTTATATTGAATATTCTTTTACCAATCCATGTATATATGAATTGTTTCATAGTTCCCACCAATTTGTGCTCAATTGAAGCCATTTGACTAAAGCAATTTAAAGTCATTAAAAGTGACTAAATGCTATTAAAATAATCTCATATTCAATAACCTTTGCTAGATTTGGTTACCATCCTTTAGAGGTAATTTGGTTCCAAGCCTTCTATACAATAATGATTATTGGCTTACTACAAGTCTACAATCTAAAAAGTACTTTTTTGCACTTGTCTTCATTACCTCTACATGCCTTATTGATTAACATCCATTGATCATACATTAGCCGGAATTTGTCTACTCCAAGAGCCTCACCAACCTACAATAATGAATAAAAAATATACAATTGTTGTAAACGAACATTACCAAATAAAGTCATCCTCTATTTCAATGCTACTTCAACTTATAACCAAAACAATAGCATTTATCTCCATCAAAGCTCCATAATGTGGACTTCACTGGTAAGCCCTCCTACAACAGTCACCAAGTGATTAAAAGATGAATCTTGTAATATGTATTGCACTGCTACAACTTCTTCCAATTGAGATGAATCTTGTGAGCACTTCGAACTATAAACCATTCATGACAATCATGATTTTACACCCATTCACTTTCTTCTTCCTCTGTCGTTTCATATCAAGTTTATGCCATCAACAAAATCGCCAAAAGTTAATTCATTCACCGTTTAGTGGTATTTTGATCACATATATTGCTTAATTGCCTATGTGGACAACTTCTGTCAATGATCACTAACTATGATCTGATGGAAGGTGAGTATTGGAAAATAAAAACTATCTGACATGGGGTTTTGGGGAAGTTTTGAAAAGTTGTGGTGAGTTTAATAGAAATGTTAAAAAGTCGATGGTGAAATTTAGAAAAATTCCCTTATAGTTTTAACATCTTTATTTGAACCAGATGAATTATCCAATGGTTTAAGAAAAATAACATGTCTGCTACTACTGCCGCCATGGTTTCAGCATTCCTTAGCAATCCCCCATGAAACATTGATAAGTTAGAAATGAAACTACATATAAAATATCAAGTGAACTGCTTTTTCTTTTTCATTTTCATGACCACGGTAATTGGCAGACAAACCCATATTGCCATTTGGGTGACAAGTTAAGTAGGTTGATAATTTGGACTGTTGTCAGGTTGAAAATTATTAATTTTAACTTTGAAGGTTTTTTAGGAATACATTGGCCATTATTAATGTAGTCAAGCATTAAAAGGATTAAATGGTCAAATCAATAGGTTCATCAAAGGAATGCATCATATATCATATTAGACAGATCCCTGCAAGCAAAAACTTTGTACATACTCTAAAAGTACGTACATCTAATGACACATTGTTTGGAGCATCTCCCCATGAATTTAATATAAATGTATGGGAGACATTTTCAATGTATGACACTATGATTAGATATTTTATGCACAAAGTTATTATTTTTAACAGATCAAGACACATATGTACACCCTACACCAAAATAATGTTAGAGTCACTACGACAATGCTCTGCATGTGTTGCCAAAAGTAAGAATAATTGGGAAACATCACATCTTTTGTAAATCATCCATGCAAAGCCCTCAATTAAACAAGAGGGTTTCTCCTTTTGACCATTTGGTTGGTTAGCCTCCTATAGACTTGTTTATGGATTAGGTAGCCCGACGGTCTAGCTTGACTCGAGCCATTATAAGTTGAGCTTGGACATGAATTTAGGCTTGTGGGCTTAGGCTTGGGCTCAAAACACCAGACCCAAGTTTTTTTGGGATGGGCTTGAGCTTTCTAAAAAAATCTTGGCCTAACTTGATAATGTATTATATAATAAAATACATACATACATACATACATACATATATTTTTGGGTTTTGAGGTCTTTTAATGTACATAAAACAGTTTTTTATTGAAAAAATGAAAAAAAAATATAGTCGGGCTTCAGGCTTTATATGAGGGCTGGTCTCGAGCTTGGACTCAAGACCTAGGCTTGATGGTTGAGTTGGGCTCAAGCTCTGAACTGAATGCATTTTGTTAATACAGAGACAATCCTAGTGTGGCCCATGAACAAGTCTAGCCTCCTATTAAAAAAAAAAGCAAATCATTTGACGATGATATTGAAAAGAATGTAACCAATCAACAAGTATGATGAAAGTGGTAACCAATCATGTGGTTATTTATCAAATTCAAGGGGGCTCATATCGTACACCCTATACTAAAAGCCCTTCTAGTATCATGTATTTCCAGCAACATAGGTTTTTCCTAAATAATAAGGTATATATGAGCAAAGCCATGGAAAACAAAGCTTTTCCTTCAAGTAGGTGGCTAGCCTCCTATTCCAAAATTAGGTAAATAAAAATTTAATTAAGATAAAAAAGTTACATTATAATATCATCAACTGATAACAAATCAAGTTTAAGTTGCATGCAAGAAAAGACCTCATTGTAAACATGCTAGCATACCTCCTTGCATGAAACAACCATGCTGGCTTAGAGGCTTCTTCCATTTGAGTGATGAGCAACTCTGACCATATTAGGCTTGAAGATTAGTGGGGTCACACAACCTTGAGATTTTGTTGAGTGCTTTTGTGCGAAAAAAAAAGTTCAAAGGCTTTCAATACCAAGGTTTTAAAAGGCAAAAGATGTACTTGAGGCGTACTAGCCCAAAAAAGTGAGGTGTAAGCCACAAGGTATTGCGAGGTGTAACCCTCAAGTAATAGACAACATGACCAGTTAGAATGATAAAAGTTACCAGTATCCACAAGATAGAAGTTTATAAGCAATAAGTATTAAATAAAATAATAACTAATCTGCCAACAATTATAGGCATTTTACTTTTCATGTTTCAAAATGCAAAGTTCCAACTTGGTTTATTTGATCTTTGCAAAAAAAAAAAAAAAAACAATAAAAAAATAAATCCAGTAAGAAAATAAACGAGAAAAATATCAAACTTGGTTTGTTAGATTTAAAATGATATAAAAAAACTCACTTGATTTGTTCAAGAGAAGCTAAGAACTTGATTGACCCTTTTTTGCATTGAACTTCCTAAACATTAAGAGAAACTAATAGAACTTGATTTTCCATAATGGTTTTTCATTTTTACTCTTTTTTTTTGGTCCATAAATATTGAAGTATCTTCCATATAGTTTGAACTATAAAAATGTATTTTTTTGGCATAAAATCACTAAGTAATCATTGATACACTTGAGGCTTATACCTTTTTATGCCTTAAGTAGCACCTTACGCCTTAAGGCTTACACCTCATTTTGATAAAGGCTTAACCCTTAGCCAAAATCTATACGTCTCACCTCATGGTGTATGCCTCACTTCTCAAGGCTTAAGCCTTTTAAAACAATGTTCAATACCTTATATTGATTTGGGTCTAATCCTTGTCATGTAATTATTTTTATCCACTAAAAGACAAATAAATAAGCCATTCATTTCAATCAATTTAGTTATTACCAAATGGCCTCTCAAAGAATGAATGAGATGGATCTTTCTTCATGTAAATAAAATACATGTAGGAGCTTTGGCTTGAAAGAAAGTACAAGGCTTCAAGGATTGCAACTTGGGAGGGCTCATGTTGGGCATTTGCTAAAATTTCAATGAGGGCATAGCGTCCATTGGAACATCCTCAACCATAATCATCACCATCATTGTTGCTGTTGTTTTTATTGATGTGATAGTTGTTTTTGTTTTTAAAACAAAATCAACATGTTATTGAAGACCCCCTTAATTTGTAATACTATTTATTGAGGCCAGACCTTAATCATGGCATACAAATACCTAATATTGCAACTTGGAAAGGCGTTTTTAGGACTAGGGCCAACTAAGCCCAACCTTAAGTTTTGTGCCCTTAACCTTGTTAGACAACGTATGCTTTTAGCTCAAATCAGATTGACATATATAAACATTTATAAATGAATAATATAAGTACATCATTGTTTTATGTTCAAATTGGTTTGTTTCTATGAATTATTCCTTAAATTTGACACTTAGGAGGCTTGTGTTAATTTAGAATGTTCTCAACCATTGGATAAATTTTGTGAATTTATTCTAATAAGGCTAACACTAATGTGTTGTCGAAATAGTGGAGTAGCTTGTTTTAATTGGTAGGTTAGGCCTTAAGAGTAGTTAGTGGGTGTTTGGAAGAAACAATGAACTTGGACTAATTTTTAGTTATGCTCTGGACCTTAGAGACAAATGGGCAAAATTAGAAAGTTAAACTTAACCCCAAACTTGAATATGATATTACATTAGGTCTTGGACTGAACTACTTTTGATATACCAACTAGCGAGATCCATTAAGGTTCAAATAGTTGTGCATGCTGGAACAGTTTGAAAATCACTTGAGTGAATGATCATAGTGATAGAATCAACTCCTTTGTAAGACAAAGTGAATATTAGGGGCCACTACTCTCTTTGATAGAAACTTAAACTGTTGGTAGTGGATTTCGATTGTAGTTGAAATCTACTTACAAAATGTATTTATATGTTATATTAATATTTTATGAAAAATATTTGCAAAAAGGTTTTAATCTCGGGTTTCATCTAAGTAGAGAGTGTGCCATTGCATTTTGTAGTCAGGGGAGAAGTCCTTCCTTGTGAGCAATTTTTGATGATTATGGGCCAAGAGGATAAGGACAATAAACCATTACAAGGCTAATTACCTAATGAGCTTCATCTTGCATGTCTTTTATCCTTGGGTAAGGGTGGACATGAATTGAGCTTTTCACAAGATATTTGAGTTTGACTCATGAAAAGCTCAATTTGGCTCAGTTTAAACCAAGCTTTGAGTTGAACTCGAGCCCAATGAATAGCCTCACTTGCTAATCAAGTTGAGCTCAAGCCTGATAAAGCTTGGCTAGCTTGTGAGGTTCGCAAGCCTAATTGAGCTTTTACATACATACATACATACATATATTATAATATAAAAATAATAAATAGAAAAAGATTAGATATATATAATATTTCTATTTTGTATATGTATAATAATAACTAGTTTTTATAATTATTAATTTTATGAGTAAAACAAAAATAAATTTTTTTATATGTGTAATTATTAATTTTATAAGAAGTTTGCCTCATAGTTGAGTTCGAGCTGAGCCAAGCTCGAACTTACAAGCTTTTAAGCTGAGTTGAATTCGAGCTTAAGTCTCTACCTTGAATCAAGCTTGAGCCTCATAGTTTTCAGGCGAGCCGAGCTTGAGTAGCTAGATATTTGGCTCGACTCAGCTCAAATCCACCCCTATCCTTTGGTAAGGGCGAGCATTCGGTTTATTCGATTAAAAATCGAGCTGAATAAACCAGATTTTTAAAAACCGAACTTATAAAATGTAAAACCAAACCAAAACCGAATTATTAAGAAACCAAAAAAAATTGAAACCAAATTTTTTGGTTCAATTTTCGACTATTTTGGTTAAAACCGAATTTATTAATATTATACTAATACATATTATATTACATATATTAATGTATTTATGAATATTATAATATATGTATATGTTAATTTATATTATATATAATATATATTATATACATATTATAATATATTATGTTTTACATATTAATAATATATATTATATTATGTATATAATAAATTTTAGTTTTTTGGGTTAACCGAATTTCTAATCCAAAAAACTAGAACCGAAACCATTTTTTAAACCAAAAAAACCGAACCAAACAAGCTGAAACCGAAAGTTCCAATTCGGTTTTAACCAAACAATGCTCACCCCTATCCTTTGGTCTTCAAAGGATGGTTGAATCCAATGATCATTTATGTTTAAATGTTCGGCCCAAATTGAGCCCAAACTAATTGGGTCAAGGGTTTCACTATCCTTAGGTAGTGAATTCGGCCTGCTCCTTTCTAGGGGTGGGGCCGAACCCTTGTGGACTTTATATGAGACCTTTCTGGGTCCCTCGCCATACGATATTCAGGCCTAAAGTGGCTATGAAATGCCTTAGGCCGTGAATCATTAAAGGAAATAGGCCTTATATATATATATATATGCAGAAAATCCCCATTCTAATTTTCTGTATTTTTCATTTTCTTATTTTTTTATTTCATGTATTTATTAAAACAACCAATTAAATAAGCTTGAATTAAAGAGTGGGTAGAGACGTTTGCACTTCCAAAGCGTCTCCCGCGCACATCCACTGTAAAAAAAAAAAAAAAAAAAAAAGCCTCTCCTTACATACGTGCTAAACCTTTGGAATCAAAATTTTAAACTTCCGTACTGAAACTTTTAGATTACTGCTCATCAGGTTTGTTTCATTTTTTTTCTCTAAAACTCTGAGTTATATCAACCATTCTCATCC
Organism: Nelumbo lutea; assembly: GCF_056320005.1. Taxonomy (NCBI): domain Eukaryota; kingdom Viridiplantae; phylum Streptophyta; class Magnoliopsida; order Proteales; family Nelumbonaceae; genus Nelumbo; species Nelumbo lutea. The sequence goes on along the minus strand of NC_142687.1, from coordinate 91,731,476 downwards.
GTCCACCACTATTTTCCAGGTTTGATTTTACTTGCCCTGGTGTCATTAAGCAGTGTAAGATCCTTCTTTGCGTTTAAAACATATTGGTGATGTTTGTATATGATTGGAAACATAAAATGATTAAAAAGTGACACATTACCATGGAAAAAAATGCGCGTGTCACTTGTAATAGCTTTAATTTTCACATTTATCTCCTTTGTTTATAGTTTTTTCTCTGAAAATATTGGAAAAACATAAAAGAAAAATGATTAACTACTAAGTAAAAAGTATATTAAAAAGAAAAAAAGTGAAAAAAGAAGCATTTGGGTTGACACAGGACTCGTATTAATGATTGGGCGAAGAAGATGATCAAAACGGGTCCAGCGCAACCCAATTTCGATACAGTTTTGGGTTTGCCTGAAACCAAACCATGTGGCTCATGGTTAACATTTGACCGTGTGCCACACGATTTACTTATACCGTGTAGCCATGGTCCAACCCAAGCTGTACACCGCATGATTTTCACATACTGTGTGATGCACAGTACAATAAGAATTACTGAAAATAATTAAAAAATGCTTTAGACTAAAAATAATTATGGTAATTATTTAATTTATTTTGATTGAAAATAATTAATGCACATTAATGAAAAATGACTAAAATGCAAAAAATGCTGAAAATATGGAAAATTCTAAAAAATATAAAACTTAATTAAAATAATGAAAACAATTAAAATAAGTAAAATTAACAGTATTTTATTCCAAATTTTTTTAAACTTATTGAAACAATATTGAAAACTAGCAGTATTTTTTTATTGATTACAGTATTTATTTAATAATCTAATTCACATTATTCATTAAAATATTGTATTTTAATAAATACATTAATTTGAATAATTACAGTATTATTAATTAATTAATAGTACATTTAATAATTACAGTATTTTAATAAACACAGTATTATTAATTAATTAACGGTATTTATTAATTACCGATACTTTATTAAGTAACAGTTTAACCATATTTATTAATAAAATCAGTAGTATTTTATTAAATACTAACGATTAGTTTTAATATAAAAGTATTTATTAACTAAATTAATTATGGTATTTGTTAATTAGTATATAATTAAATTAGTAATTATTAACTACGGTGTTTATTTAATTTTTTTACAGAAAACAAATGCACATTAAATTTGTAGTGGAAATTAATGAACAATGACTAATATGCAAAAAAAAATGCTGAAAATTATTGAAAAGTGATAATGCTTTTTATTAATTATGATATTTATTGAAAAGTGACAATTCCTCAAAGTGCTGTAAATAATTATTAAAATTTATTTTTTGTATTTTCAATAATTACTGAAAATTATTGCATTTTCAAAAGTTTTCCGAAAATTTTTTATTTATAGTAAATTATTAAATTTCTATTTTTTTTAGAAAATCATATTTTGGAAGGAAAAATATAAATTAGTGTACTTTTCAAAAATTTGAAAGATTTAATATAATTTATTAGATTTGTGCAATTCTGAAAATTTCTTGAAGAAATGTGTAGTTTTCATAGTAAATAATTATTGAAAATTGGTTTTTGTATTTTCAATAATTTTGATTGTAAATTATTGGATATTGGATTATCCATGTGCGAAACACTCAATTAATTAGTAGCAATTTATTATTTTTGTTAAAAATTATTAATATAATTAACCTAAATTATTAAATTATTTTTATAACAAATTACTAAAATTATTAATATAATTATCAGTTTCCATTGTTTCACTTTCCTAGCTAGTTATTATTAATAAGGTTAATTAAGTGGTCATGTGACAATTTAAGTTGTCATGTGATATGGGTTGAATATACACCCATGTCTTTTAAAGAAGACAAGGCTGATCTAACCATGGATAAGTCATGATCCAAGTTTGAACTCCAAGGAGGTTGGAGTTTGAGTTTTGTTGAAATTGCATTGCTGAATCGACTTCACACATATTGTTGTGCCATCTTTAGCAGGGGCTGATCTAGGTCTGATATTGGGCGTAAGCTACCACTATGGAATTGCTTTTGTGGACATTGTATCAGGTTTGGACAACATTTAATTTGGGTTTCAAATTTGTACAAGATCGATCCGGAAATTCAGATTTCAAATTACTGGAAATTCGGTTCTTGGGTTCGGTTAGCCTGATCCATTGATCAAACAATTATTTTTCAAAGGCCCAAGACCACTTGATCGAGAGAGAGAGAGAGATCTATAAAATTTAAAAGAATGCCTTCTTCCTACCACTTAGTCAACTATTGGAAAATATTCATTTTCACAGCCATTTTAAATACAACCAAACCCCACTAAATAAGAATCCCCAAACTATTGAAAAAGTTGAGTCCAATGTTTAGTTTATTTGATTAAAAACCGAATCGAATAGACCAAAATTTTAAAAAGCGAAATAAAAAGATGAAAACTAAACCAAACCGAATTACAAAAAAATCGAAATAACTGAAACCAAAATTTTCGGTTAAAAACCAAATTTAATTAATATATAAAATGTTATATATTATAATATATATTATGAAATCGAATTTTCATTATAATACATTATATATAATATATTAATATATAAATATATAATATATTATATATTATACATTGTGTATTATATATTACATATTATTTAATGAATTTTGATTAATTCGGTTTTTTTTTGGTTAATCAAATTTCTAAATCTGAAAATCAAAGTTGAAAACCAAAATTCATAAAAACAGAATCACCTAAAAAACCAAAAACTGAACCGAAAATTTTGGTTCGAATTTCGGTTTTAACCGAATAATGCTCACCCTAATTGACAGGTTTGAGTTTGATCCATCACTTACCAATCAGCAGCAACTATCAATTCAATTCTGTGGCTTCAGATACAGTCCTCTGCTGTGCAAAGTGGAAGTGCTTTGAAACGGGCCTTAAATCAAAGAGGCCTTTTTGAGTTTTGGCCCATCAGTTCAAAAGTTTTGACTTTTTGTTTGCTCGAGCCAATAAGAGCTATGTGTGGTCATCAAGTCATTGCTCTAAATGAATGCAATTACGGGCTCAAATTTGGTCTCCCATTTTGTTCCAGAAGCCCGACAATTTATGTAGGCAGACTCTTTATCCCTAGGCCCCAGCATCCGATGGATCAACGTAATTGGCAAAGGGGAAAAAAATACATACACATGATGGGCCAATATTCACAATGAGCCACTAATTGTGTAGACAATGGGCCTAAATTTCTGAACAAGGCCCTGTATGATGGGAGTAAAAGTATATAAAAAGTGAACAAGGAAAAGTAGAAATAATCCATATATATGATATATTCAACCAAACACCATGTAGGAAGCCAGTTCAACCTATTCAAAAACCATGTAAAGCCTCCTCTGAGAGGTGAGAGCGACCAATGGCGTGGACCAAGGGAAAGGTACCCCTCAAGAGGGAGTCCTACAGTTCTCTGAAGATATCAATGGATCTGGAAATCAAAGTACTTGTCCTAACCTGATTCCCTTGTCCCTTGTTTTGGGTGTAGGGAGCAAGCAAGCCTAGGCCTAAAACAGGCTGTGTCGGGCTAGACAAGCCCATTGACAAGCTTGTCATTGAATAAGTCCACAAACAGCCCAAAAAGAGGCCAACGTGTATGGGCCCATTGTAAGAGCCATAAGTTGCAAGTGGACTGTAACGGGTCGTCTGCCCCTAGAATCATGATCAGATTGACTCTCCTCTCAACAGAAGAACACTTTTGAGTGTGTAATGTGTTGTCCTGGATGCCCATCATCAGTGGGATCCGAACCGGGTGGTCTCCAAAGTGGTTGCTTTTACCAAAAGCTATACTGGCATAATGGGCTTAGCTAGCCCATTATCTTCTTTTGGGTAGAGAAACTGAGTTTATTTGAAAACAAATATATCTATATATAATATATTCGTTTTGTAGGGCCAAAAATAGGCAAAAATGGGCTACTTGAAAAGATGTAGTATGATGGTTTCAGCACGGGATTCGGCTCTAGTGCCATGCACAGGGTCTGAAGTGTGGGCTGTAAGATTCGAGGTCGCCCTCTGGTGCATTATTGGACCTGTTTGTTGTGACATTTCATGGGACAATCAATATTACTAGGGTTTCAGTGACCCAGACAAGGTTTTATCCAAAAATCACTTTTCCTGATTTTACTTTGCCACATACAAGGAACTTTGGTATTCCACTGGAACTTGACCTGGGTCACATTGCCAAAAATACTTCTATTGTGATTGGGCTTCGTTGGCTGAACTTGGCCCATCCAAATCTATCCTCACAAGATGCAGCAAGCTTGCAAGGCTAGATATGATATGTGGAGAGAGAGAGATGGTTTTAAAAATTTATAACTTGGATGCCATTTAGCAAGTTTTTTTAGGAGGATCTTCCGACAGTTTAGATGTCATTTGGTGCGTTTTTTTATGCGGTATTTTGGTTGTTTATAAGCCGGGTAGACTGCACTGCAGTTTTTTTTTTCGTTTGGTTCATAATAGATCTAGCCGCTAAAAGTCAGTGCGTTGAAAAGATGCGAGAAGCCCATTTTGGGCTGATTCTGGGAAGCTCCAAATGGAGTTTTTCACGTCTTTCTCGTTTTATTCTCGTGTAGAAAGACATGGAAAGACGTGTAGTAACCAAACTAGCTTCGGACTGCTCAGATCTTCATGAAAAAACTCAATGCATCTTTTAACTGTTAGAGCTACCAGAAGATCTTCCTAAAAAGACTTTTCAAACAACCCCTATAATGATTTTTTGGGGTCTTGTCTTTAACGATCTACCTTTTTCCCAAGCATTCTTGTCTATCATGATCTACAAGACTACAAATATGTTAAATAAAAGATTTTAAGTGAAAGATGGGAAACTTCAAGATTTATGGTCATTTGGACTTCTATGAGCTTTTCAGGGCAGAAGTCTTTCTGGTTTCCCGTCTTTCATTACCGAGCAGAAAGAATGACCAAACTTTAGTTTCCAAGCTTTGAAAAGCCCAACAGACCATACAAAAAGACTTGTCAAATGCCTCTTTACTATACTTTGTGTAGCATGTAAAGACTATATATGAAGTGGGTGTTCTCCGGTGTGAATTGTTTCCTTTCCCATGATCGCATGAAAATCAAGTTTGGGAAAATATTGTGTTCTTAAAAAGTCTAAACCAAAAATTAGTCCTTGATTTCTGGTTTTTAAAATGGGGTGATTTGAGTATATACCTTTTTTGGGAAGGAGGTACATCCCATTTTCCATATAGGGGGAACCCCATATTTTTTATTTATTTGATAAACAAAAATAGTGCCTTCTTTGCCATAGGAGTGTCAATTGGACTGGATTTGGTCTAATCCGATCCAGTTGAATGTGAGTCCATTACGAATGGACCAGGTCCAATCCAATCGAATGAATAATATGGACCATTTTGGACTGGTCCAATTCAATATTCAGACCATCCAATTTGTTCAAATTCATTTTAATTTAGATTGATTCCAACTCAAACCCGGTCCATTAACACCTATATTCTTATCTTATATTAATGGACCGGATATTGGCTTAATCCAATCAAATCCAATCTAAATTTATTACGGACCAGGCCCAGTCCAATCTAATAAATATTTTGGACTGGATTGGTCCAATCCACTATGTCTTTTTGGTCAGTCCAAATTGATTCTGAACTAGATGGGGTCCAGTCCAAAACCGGTCGATTGACACCCTTACTAGTTTGCCTTGTGTCAATTTTATTTCACCATTCCACAGTCCAGAAAATACCGTGGGGAGGACCTAATAATAATCTGAGTTTCATTTCTTCTTCTTATGTAAATTCTCTATGGCTGTGTGGTTTGGGACATGTAAATTTTGACATTCAACAAAACCAAATTCAGATGACTCATGAGGTTTTTCAGCATTGGCAACAATGTATCTTGTCTTTCTTTTAACTAAGACAGAGAAATGCTCTGTTGGAGAGAGTTGCCATAGCTCTAAGATTGCCATGGGATGCTCGTTATAGGAACGTACATGAAAATATTAGAGTTCATCCCATGGAGACTGTTAGAGCTGTAAATAACAACATTCTATCCACCCAAAGGATGGGGATCTATTCTTCAAATTGTAAATTTGTAATATCCAGTTCAGTTTATATGTGGATGCAGGGAGTGGCAGGTGCTCACATACTGGGGTGTCAATTAATCGGTTTTGAGTTAGATCTCATGTGAATCAAAATCAATTTGGTTGGACCAATAAGACATATGGAATTGGGCTTGTCCAGACTTACTGGTCCAAAATAGTTATTGGATTGGATTGGGCTTGGTCATCCATAATGGATTTATAAATTAAGTCGGATTGAACCGATATCTAGTCCATTGATAGAAGATAAGAATATAGCTGCCAATGAACCAGGTTTGGGTTAGAATCAATCTAAATTAAATCTAATTTGAACAGATTGGATGGTTGAGACAATGAATTGGATTGATCCAAAATGTTCCAAAGTATTCATCGTATTAAATTGGACATGGTCCATCTGTAATGGACTCATATTGAACCGGATCTTGTTAGACCAAATCTGGTCCAATTGACACCACTACTCACACGGGGAGTAAAGGAAGCAAGATAATATCAAGTGCCACAGTTACATTGTGGAGCACAAAATATAGTGCATATTTTGAATTATCCTATGACTTTGAACAGGGATGCTACTCTATGACTTTTTGTGTGTGTTCGACACAATGAATGGTAGTCCATATCAACCTTATGGAATGGAAAAAAGTAATTTTTGTTTTCGTTTTCGTGTTTTTTTTTTTTGCACTGTTGGTTATTCCTAAAAACAAGGAAAAAAAAGCATTCACATTTGAAACTCTAAAAGGATTAGTTAGTCATGAGTTCGCCACTGCTGATCAAACCCATCATCTTTTGTTTCTGCCAAGGATGGGCCGAGGGCAACAAGGTACTTTCACTTCCTTAGTCAGGGGCTGATGAAGCCGACGGTCTGTAAGTCTGACCTGTGAAGGAGAAAGTATATCAGAGGCCCCTAGTGTTATCCTAGGGGCGGAGAATCTGAGGTCAAGTTTGTAAGCGCATAATAAGGGGGTCAGACGAGATCACCCAGGAGATGGAGAGCTTGAGAGCAGAAAGAGCCAATATCGCTTGCCTAGGGAGTGACACCACTTATTTATACTCGAGCTCGCCTAGGATGAGCTGGAGGTGGTTAGCAACGGACGGCCAGGATTGCTTCCCGGCCCTGCCACATGGCATCATCCGGACCCTACCACATGCACCTACATCACCTTCCATCAATCCAATTAAGCTTTGTTTGGTTTGGTAGAAAATCAAAGAGAAAAGAAAGTTGAGAGGAAATGTAAAGAAATTTCTCATTTCTCTATCAAATCTAACACATCCATATGTAGAGTCATGTCACAACAGCTTTGGAAAGAGGTGCCAGAGTTAACAAGGGAATAACCACTCACTTCCCAATTCCTATCGCCCATTTGAAATACAGACAGGCAATAAGCTGAGGTTGTGTTTGGTACCATTTCTGTTTCTCCCTAAAACGTTTTGGGTTGATCAATATAAATTGATATACAATTGTTTTTTTTTAGGTTAATGTTATTTATACTGCTTGTAGAAATTAACACCAAATTGGTATTTCTTGCTCCATAGGGACTGAAGTCTAATCATTCTAGTTGAAGTAATTCTCACAAATACAACGTGACAATACATATCTTGCACCAATTAATTTGTATTGATCAATACAAAAGGTTTTAAGTAGAAACAACAATATTACCAAACACAACCTTAGAATTAGTCCAGACCATCCAACTGAAACCCAGAAACGAACAGATGAATTGATTAGTCAGGTGGTATTAAGTGACTGTCATCACTTCCCCAGTTCCCCACTCTGCAACTAATATTTTCTCAAGTGGTCTTGGTTGCATGCTTGCCCAGTTAATGACTGGGAATGGGATGACAGGCCAAATGAGATGGCTTCACAATTCATTCAGATCTGACGTTGTCCAATTTTGAACTTTTTGTGGGTATAGTATAGAAATAATAGATGGATTCAATATTTCAGAGCTTCCCGAACTCTCTGAGATGAGTTGGAATGGTACATGTCCAGAACATCTCTGGTTTTTTCTTTTCTAAATCTCCACAGAAGTTTCAACTTTCGGCCATGCATGATTAATTAATTGTCAATTTGTCATCAGAAGCATGACAAAACCAAAGTCAAAAACATGAGGTGTGTATGCACGTATAGTTGCTGCATATGCATCGTCTACTTCATGTGCAATCTGTCGACAACAAGAGGAAACACACTGGAATGAACTTGCTCTCTGATAAACTGAACTATTTTTCTCTGAGGTTATGAGGAAAGAAACGACGTCAAATTGGCATTTTCTATTGCTCCAAGAGCTAGAGAGACTGAATTAATTGCTTATAATTCTGCTTCACGTGGGCGGCCGGGCCTGGCCTTGAGATCCCCAACTTTGTTTTGTTTTTCTGTCTTATTAACTACAGTTGAGATGGGAACGAGACAATGAAATGCAGAGGCTCTAAGGCGACATGCGAGATTTGGATCTGAGACGACAGCGCACTAGTTGATGGGTTTTCTATTTTTATCTACATATATGCATGGTTAAGTAGTAATCTCCTGTACGACCCACTTTTCTTTCTGGGAGTTTCTGTACGATGAACATGGGTCAACATCTAGCTTAGCTAAGTCCTATGGTTTTATTGTCTGCTTTCAGACGAATTTAGAAGCTTCCATTACTATACAGAACACTGACAAATGAAGCTCGATCTGTACATCTCTCTCTGTCTCTCTGAGCCATTTCTGCATTATATATATATATATATATATAAATTTGGGTGATCTACAAAACATTTTTGCCCACTACATGTCTGTTCTGATAATATATACTAGACAGAGAGAGATGGGACAAATGAAACTCTGTACATCTCTCTCTCTCTCTCTGTATTTCTGCATTACATATATTAATTTGGGTTCATATACAAAACATATAGTGGGCAACTGAAGCTCTGTATATCTCCCTCTCTCTCTCTCTCTGTATTTCTGCATTACATAATTTGGGTCATCATCTACGAAACATTTCTGCCCAGAGAGAGAGAGAGAGATGGTAGGAATGTTGGGGACAAAAGGCCCCATGTGAAGATCTTACTACGTAATGCAAACTGAGCTCTTTCTCTCCTTGAGATTTCAAATTAAAAATTGAAGCATTGAACAGATGATGTCATTATTCAAGAACAAGATTTAGGAAGATTGCATACATATCAATCCGGAGTTGCAAATGTGGTACGGGCTTTGGATTGTCCAAATCATCTCTCCACTTTGAGATGAAATAGGTGAGTTTACTACAAAAGAAAGCCCTAATTGGGCTAGAATGAGAAGAAAACTGTGCAGAACCAGCAAACCCCATGGATTTCAGTCATAAAACAATCCAAACCACACCTGGTTTCATTGTCAGTTCAATGTAAAAAAATGTTATATTTTCTATCACTGGTTTGTGTCTGTCTAAATCATGATCAGTCAGTTAACCAATGAATGAATTGCCCATTTCTTAAAAAACATTGAATAGAACTGGATTCAGAAAGAGAGAGGACAGAGAAAGAGAGAGAGATGTGGTGGGTACAGGTGGTGATTTTGAATGAACCCAAGAAGATGATGACTGATGATTGGTGTCATCTCAAAAACAAAAAAAAAAAAAAGATCGGAGGAGGGCATTTGATTAATTGAGCGGTGCCAAATCCGAGCATATGTCTTTTCTTTATCTCATTGCAATCTTTTTTTTTTTTTTTTTCTCAAAGACTTATACTTTCCTAGGGATTTCAAACGTGTAATAAGTGAAGTCTTAGTGGTCATTACTCACTCCTTCACTAGAGATGATGATTTGACCATTTTTGTTTCTCTTCTTAGTGAATCAACAATAAATGAACAATTCTCACTATCTCATTAAGCTTGCATTTGTTACCATTTGCAGATTGATACAAATTGCTGTTTCTACCTTCAAGAATAATAAACGTCAATAATTATTTTTGTGCATGTATTTTTTTTTAATTGAAGTAACTCTCATATGTGATGTAGTGATACTTAACTAGCAATTGGGTTGGGTGGGTCGGGTTTGGGTTGGGTCAAATAACTTTAGGTTGATTTCGGGTCGGGTTGAACTTTGGGTTAGGTTGATAATTGGTAGTCCCTAATCCTAAATGTTCGGGTTAGGGTTGACTCATGGGTCAACTCAAGTCATCTAAACAAATATTTGATATTTAAAAAATAAAAAATAGATAAAAAACCAAATTTAAAAGAATTAACATTAAAATTTTAAATATAAAATAAAAAAATTTGAACATTTAACAATTCAAAGAATAAACAATAAAGAGTAAAAACTAAATAGTAAAAATTAAAGAATGGAAACTTTTAACAATGCATAAATACTTCTAATTAGACTTGATAATAGGGTCAGTGGGTTGACCCATGACCCAACCCAACTCAATTTTTTGGGTCAATTTGAGTCGGATCATTCTTAAATTCAAATAGCTAAATATGAGCCCCTAACCCTGTTTTTTTTGGGTTGGGTTGAGTCAACTTTTTGTCAAGTCTACACAACACATTTTTTTATCAATTTGTATTGATTGGCAAAACAATAATAATACCAAAAACAACCTAAATTATCTACCACAATTCCTTTAGATTCCATTTGGAAGGAGCACAAATGCAAATATGTAGAGTGAAAAATCTTATATTTTGTATATTTTATATGTATTTATACTATACATATTTATATTCGTATTCATATTCCTTCCAAACTGAGCCTTAAATTCATCACATGATGATATGAGATCTAATTAGTAATAATGCTGATGACCATGATAAGGCTATTAAGTAATGGGCATTATGATTTATGATCCTTGTTTTTAGGTATTCTTGCATTTTTTTTGGTTCTATGTGAAGGGAACAGATTATGAACATTTGATGGTGGTTTACAACATGTTTGAGATGTAAAGCTGATTAATACTCATTCTCACCCTTGAAACAAGGGGCGCACACATTAATCAGGGGGCCATAGAGGCACTAGGTGTATATTTTGTATTGTTTGAAGTTTGAACCTCTCACATTCATTGATAGTTTGTATCAACTTCCTAATAAAAAGCCTTAATGTTCGGAAGAGATGACCCACCCACCAAAATGGTTTTAGTACTAAAAAGGTTGGGAAGGTTGATTACTATAATTAACCAAGTTTTCTGTATATATAAGAAAAAAAGGGCTATAATTGGGTTTAGATACCAACTTCATGTCAACGCCGGATAGAAAAGCAGAAATACTTTAAATCCTTAATAACTTTCATGGTTTCAGAGTCTTATTCCTACTCTCTTCTTAATCCCAAGTTCTAGGATCAATTAACAAAGGATACTAAATTCTCTCTCTCTCTCTCTGCCCTCCTGATCACTTCTTCATCATTTAATGCCTTGGTAAATTAGAGAATATTTGCAACCATTTTCCCATGGTATTAAAAATCGATCCAAAATAGAACCATTTTGACAACAAAAATAAAAAAATTAAAAATAAAAAATGACAAAAAATCATTGAATAAGTTAATGGATTGACAGTTTGACCGCTTGGATCAACGAGTTGTTGACTGATTCAACAGTTTTTGACTAGGGACTAAGTTTAAAGTAAAACGGAACTGATTGCTTGGACAATTCTTGAGCCAAACGGTCCAACCATCCAAGTCAACGGCAGTTCGAAAACCATGCATTTCTCACAAGAGCTCTATTTTATTTCTTTATTATCTATTATAAAAAAAAACCAAGTGTCATAATAGATAAATTGGAAAAAAAAAGCCTGATAGCCGTTCTGTGATTTAGTGGCAGTTTAAAACTTCAAATTGCAATGTGCGAATATGCCCTTGGGCAAAAATCTCTTGCCCCAAAGTTCAGCTATAAATCTAGGATTGCTCCTATAAGGAGGCAATTGGAGCCAAATAACTCAAACCTGTAGAATATATAAGTCAATGGGTTTAGCACCTTACTGCTCATAGTCATAAGTAGGGCCTACCAAACAAGAATGTGCTTATTGTATTTAATAAAAGTATAAGGCACTATATAATTATATACAGTATATTAAATAAAAGGTCAATCACATAATCACAATAAAGGTCAATTGGATCCCAGTACTTCCCTCATGGTGATAAAAAGGGTTCAAGATCTGGTGGGCTCATAATAATCTAATTTCCATCTTGACCTAAAGAGTGTAGGTTTGCCTAAAACCTAGTCGGGATCTGTTCAGTTCAGATTAGGTAAGCACCACATTATAAGCCCTTTTAACAAGTATTTTGAAAATTTTTGAACACTTGTCCCTTAAAATACATTTAATTTATTCTTAAAAAAGATTAAAAATCACTTTTGACAGTTTTCAGAATATTTATCAAGTGCGCATTGAATGTGTTTACTATGCTGTGCCTATTAGATCTAGTCCTGGATCTGTTCTATCTTTTTTGCGCTTCAATTGTGGTGCACTTCCATTCAGTCTGTGACAAGTGTCCCATCATGCATATATAGTCTCATATGCATAATTAGATTATTATAACTATGTTCCATCTCCTCACTCCACAAGTTTACACATTCATTTGAGTATGAGGATGAATCCTAAGTATATGTGATTATTAGATATATATATATTATAAAATTTTGAAGCCCCTAAGTTTACTCCAGATGCAGAAGCAATCACTTGAAAATTTTATTAATCATTATCGAAAGAGAAAGGCAAAGATACAGGGGACGATATCGACATAGCCCGCCTTACCCCACAAAACAGCTTACAAAGCACTCCCTCTCAAGCTCAAACCCAACCCAAAGAAAAGAAAAAAATGCTATATGATTATTTCCATCGAATTCGAGCTTTTGGCAAACCAAGTCTTTTTTCATCATTTAATCTTCTATCATTATTAGGCAATTCTATACAGGTCAGTTTGGAAGGAGTACAAATACAAATTTATAGAGTATAAAACTTTGTATTTTGTATTATTTTGTAGGGGTTTTTGGACTGCAATCCCCCTCAGAAATCTGAACTGCAGCCCCCTCCTAATCTACTAGTAGCTCCCCCTATAAATCGCATCCTGCCCATGAATTTGGCATCAATCCACGGTCAGTAATCAGTCCACCCCTAGAATGGAGCTCTAGATTTTTAGGGGTGGACTGACCTATAAAAACCCCCATTTCGTATGTATTTACACTATGCATATTTGTATTTGTACTCCTTCCAAACTAAGCCATAAGAAAAATAAGTAGGAAGATTAGTAGATTATCTTTGCCAAAATTTGCAAGCAGGACATCAGCTTGTTTTATTGGCCTCTCTAAACATGTTAATATCATCTTTTCTTAATTTACTTATCTGCATGATATATTTTAATAAACAAATAAAAAATAAATGGCATACAATTATATTAATGGTAGCACCTAGTTTGTATTGATAAAATGATCTGTATCTATGGACGTGAATTGATTCTTTTACATATATTATGCATTTAAAAGGAATCTCCTTAACAAAAGCGCACCAAGGCAAAATTGATTAGATTATCCAAATAATCTGACTCAAAGACATTTTTTATGGTGGCTACTGCATGAACAAGAATAACAATGATATATTGGCCCATAAAAAAAAGAAAGAAAAAAGATAATTAAAATCTTTAGTTCTATAACACAATGTTGTTGGATTTAAATAAAAGGCAAAATCATAAATTTAACAGAAAAGTATGAATAAATCTAATGCAGATTTCTGATTTTTACCGTAAAGTTATAAGCATTCAAAATGTCAAAAATTCATACTCTAAACATCAATGCCCGTTCATAAATTGACATAAATTTCGAACTAACACCCACCCCAATTTGAGCCTAAAAATTCTGACCCTATGTTAACCATTATTCTCCGTAAATTTAATGGTGTAATTGTGTAAATCGGATATTTTAATAAATCATCATAAGCCGAGCCCAAAACAATGTAAAATCTGAATGGATAGAGCCCAAAAAAGACTATCATCAATGTAAGACAAAATAAACTAAAGTTACAATGTAACAACTCAACTTTTTTTTTTTCAAGCTGAGTGTACATTGCACGTGCCCCCCTCTAGTCTAAAAATTCATTTTCATAGATGGACTGTAGGGTTAGGGAATCAGAAGCCGGCTAGAAGTGGTATGTGGCCCATGAAATAATTAATCAAAAGATGACTAATTAACACATTGATTTATAATTTGCACGGGTACTTCTTTTGAAGCTTATATTATTATTTTTAATTATAAGGGTACTATGTGTAAAGTCATTGTTGGCTTTGATGATTGCTGGATTTGAGTCATTGAAAGAAAGTTGAAATCGGAAGAGATAAACAAATACCTTCGCCGTTCCGTGGCCCCTTTTCCAATGATAAGATATATATATTCATTTTAATCAGGAGAGAGGAGAGAGGATTAAAAGAAGGCTTTTTTTTTTTTTATGAATGGTGGGTGCTTTTTATCTCTCTGGTTATTCAGTGCCACTTCCATTTGGAATTTAATTCAACTTCAGAAGTGACTTTGCCACATTAAGAAATAATATTTTAAGGACTTGAGGGAGAAGGAGAGAGGAGCGAGTCTACTGCATTAAAGAAGGGAGAAATACAAAATTCTTCCCAAAAGTTTCTGACAATTATAAAAACTTTTTCTATAATTTTATTTTAATAAATATCTCCTCTGAACTTTTTAAAAATTCAATCAAATCCTCCTTTTTGTTATTGTTCTAGATGAAAAACGTTAGATTGATATATAGGTTTTTTCTAAATATCTATTCTACCTTTTTATAAATTATTTTACATACAAAATTATTGAAATAATCCTATTTTAACTCAACAAAAAAAATATTTCAGGAATTTTGTATGTAAAATTACTGAAATGATCGGTAAAAGAGGTTTTTGTTAAGTTAAAATGGGGTTATATAAATAATTTTGTATGCAAAATAATTTATAAAAAGATAGAATGGATATTTAGAAAAACCTGATGCATCAATCTATAACGAAATAGGGGTTTTTGTTGAATTTCTCAAAAGTTCAGAGAAGATATTTGTCAAAATGAAACTATAAAAGAGATTTTTATGATTGTCAGAAATTTCAGGGAGTTTTTTGTATTTTACCCTACTTTAATACACTTTGGTCTTAAAATTAAACAGTAGTGCACTAAGGTTTGTCATGGGAGATGATTCAAACGTCTGATAGAGACATGGACACTTGTGTTTGACAACCAATTTGCGTTTTCTCAGCATTTTGATGACAAGGAAAATAACATTAATTGTTTTATCGTACTATGTGTATGGCTTCTCTCTCGACTATCAATTCATTATATGTCAAAAAGAGGTCAAAGCGTGCTTGAATGATGATGATGGGCGTGGTACTATGTATTAAATTTGTTACTAATAATTAATAATTAATTGTGAAGCCTACTCATGAAGGGTTGGAATTTCTTACTAAAGTCATTTAATATTTGCTAGATTAATTTCATAGTTTGCTCCTACTCCTACATTATAGATTTAGCTCAAACAGCCAAACTGTTTTTCTTTTTCCAACGCATGTATATGTTAGCCAGGGGCTAGGGCTACAAGTTAAACAATCCTAAGGATTTAGACTGGTAATTGGGTTGGATACGGTTGGGTCGAGGCAGGCTTCATGCCAAATCAAAGTGATTTTGGGTTACTTGGGTCAGGTCAGATTTCAAGTTAGATTGTCAAAGGCTAGACCCTAATGGTAAATATTCAGGTTAGGGTTGATTACAGGTTAATGGCTCAACTGCGCAAGGGAATCTAAATCTATAATGCAAGAGCAAATCTGATCCAAACCATTCGTGTGAAAAGAAGTGACCCAACCGGATTCAAACCAAATTCTCATTGTTTTTGAATTGCCATTCGGTCAATGGCTCAACTGGTTCCGTTTTATTCCAAATCCAATTTTTGGTAAAAAATTGTTGGATCAGTTAACGGTCCATTGACTCGGGTGGTCGATTTGTTTAACGGTTTTTGACATTTTTTTTTAACATTTTTGTTATCAGAACAGGCCGTCTGTTTGAACTGGACGATCGAACCATTAACCTAAAAACTGATTGCCAAAATGGTTCTGTTTCTACATTGTTTTTTTAAAACCATGCAAATTCTTTTAAGGTCTGGACATGGGGGATTTGAACCCGCTTTTTTTTTGGGTTGGCTTAAGTCAGGTTCACAAGTTGGATAAACTGTTTTCTGGGTTTACACTCAAAACAATATCAATACTCCTAGTTCTTAGTGTTCCACATATGGCCTATTCAGGAAATTGATAATCCCTATGGAAAAGCAAGGTTCAATGGAAGCAAGAAAGAAGATATTTCTTAGTTTTTAGTATTTTGCCCAACTTTTGCTATGAAAATCAATACTATGGTTAGAGGTGAGCAAAAAACACCGAAAAACTGAATTGGCTAAAAAAATCGACTGAAACTAAACTGAAAAATCGATTAACTGAATTGGTCGATCCGGTGTTTTTAAAAAATTGAAGGTACCAGTTCAGTTTTAGTTAACCAATATAGAACTGGCGGTTAACCAAACCGACCACTATACATATATATTTTATATATATTTATGTATATTATATTTAATATATATTATGAATATATTATTTATTATTTAAAATATAATATTTTATATACATTTATAACTTTTATTTTACATATATATTTATAATATATTATAAAAATTAAAAACCAAAAAATCGTCAATTAATCAAACCAGTCAACCGATTAACTGACTAACTTCGGTTCAATTCTAATTACTGATTTTCCAAAAATCATAATACCGATTCCGTCCAAACCGTGAACACCCCTAACTATGGTATGATATATATTGATACTTTCAATGAACCTCGCAAATATGATAAGCTTTTACTACAAAGAAAACTATAAAACTACTTACAAATATTGGTTGACATAACAAGCTTCATTTATTATCATAATTTCTTTTTGCTGTTAATACACTTCATTAATTATTAATTTCTGTTTCTTATTGCATTTCAAGTTTCCCAATTAAGAGGTGGGTGTTATCAGACTATAAAGTACTTGACCCATATTTGGCACACAGTCGATTACATCAACAACCGGGCTAAGACTCACCAAGTTGCCCATCTTTTCTCACGTTTAGTTGGGTAGTTTTGGTTTCCATTTGGGTTTTAGTGGGATTTTTTGGTATTACATGTTATACATTATAGTGAGATTAAAGAGTGGAAAAGCAGGTGCACATGAAGTCCACTGACCATATCACGGAGAGCATGCAATTATACGAATTTGATAGAAAGTCTCGGTATTCAAAGCGAGACGCATGAGTGACCATCTTAGCTGCTGGGCCATGAGTAGTATTAGTGGGATTTAAGTTGGACTTAATTTTGAAATTGCCGTATTTCTATCACCCACTACAAGAAAAACGGTCTAATGCGACGGTCATATTAATATTTTTTTGTGGCAATTGATGAGAAATTAAAAACTATTTACTTATAGATTATTTTGTTAATGCCATTGCCAAACGCTTTCACCTTCATTCTACTGCAAATATTATTTGATGCCAAAAATTAAACTAGTATACACCTTCAGCAATTCAAATGGCTCATGACCCGAGTCTAAAACAGTGTAAAATGCTAATTTGGACCAATCCGAATCGGCGAATTGCACCCCAATCAGCAGTAATACCAACAAAAATTAAAATTGTCATCTCAAGGTACATTATTGTTTCAGCATGGTAAATCTTTGTAAATTAATTAACGTCACTAAGGTTGCAGTTTTTTTTTTTTTTTTTTTAAATCACTCAATAACTTTCCCACAGCTTTCTCAATTTCAATAATTTTCGGAAATTAAATACAACCATATGGTAATATTTAGGCCCCGTTTGGTTAGCGGGAATAGGGATATAGAGTCAGAATCAGAATCGGAAAGAACTATTCTGATTCCAACTGTTTAGTTGAGTGGAATCGGAATTTCATTTTCATTCCTGCTGGAATGGCATTCCCCTATTTGAGGGAATAGCCATTCTCTATCCCTCCCTTGGGAATGAAATCACATTCCTGTTGATTTTAATTCCTATTTCTATTATTGTATGAACCAAACAGACTATAAAAATAGACCATTCCGATTCCGATTCTAAAGGATTTTGATTCCAATTCCAATTGCAAACTAAACAACCTGTAATAGACTAGTTCTTGGCCAAAAAAAAAAAAAGTAAATCTCTTAAAAGGAACGTTCATTTATTGGTCTCCTAAATCAGTAAAAATGTCTCTAGTAAAAAATAAATTTTATTCATAGCTAGGGAGACAAGGACCTCGGGAAGCCTTGATCCCCCATATACCCTACAATCCCCACTTATCCAATATGGATAGTTCCCCTCCCCTTCCTCCCAGGAATGGCAATGGGGCGGGGCGGGGACAAGGTGCCTATCCCTATCCCCGACCCCATGAAAATCCCCATCCCTACGAGGATTCCCATTCTCCGTGATTTTTTATAATGTTAATCATTTTGTTTTTATTTTTCATTTTTGCAATCCTATTAGATAAGATTTAAACATACTCAACCATATTTTAAATACATATATATATATATATATAACGTATGCATACATATATACATATATATTAGTGGGGATCCCACAGGGCGGGGATCAGGGTTCCCGCAGGTGGGGAGTACACTCCGCATCCCCACTATCAGGGATGAAAATTTCCCCATCCCTATCCCCATGGGGGAAATCATCCCCATCCCCATTCCCTTCGGGGCGAATCCCCACAAAGATTGAAGAATTGGGAAAATTGCGATCCCTACTTCCTCCCCCTCAAATAAATAAATAAATAAATCCTGATTATATCATGCATTTTAGAGTCATGTGTAGATACTGTTTGGAAAAAGGCAATAAATTAATAAATTATATACATCCGCTAAATTCAAAATATTAAGTTAAACAGGCAAGATATCATGTCATCCGTTGTAGTACATTGTCAATTTGTCATTGTCACTGTTATTGTAGTGGTCATTCTTACTCTTGTTATTGTCATTGGTATTATTTTATATGAAAATGTGTCCAAAATGACATCTATTTGGTATGATAGAAAGTTTATTGTATACCTTCCCATAAATTCGTGATCGCACTTCGGACAAAAATTATGTATTTTTCAAACAGTAATTAAATTTTAGGATTATTTATTATAACACCCCTATTCTTTTATGAATTTACTAAAATTATCCTGTTCTATAGTTTGTAACCGGTTTAATTAATCAATTTTCTGTTGAAGGAAAGTGGAAAATGATGATGTTGATTGTAATATCAATTTCAACAAATTTAATCAAAAGAAAAAAAAAAACAGAAAATGCCATTCTTGCTCCAAGTAAAACGTTGGCAATCTTCGATCAATTTTGTTCTCTGCTCAAAATGTTAAGGATATTTTTGGATAAAAAAAAACCACAAAATCATGCCCATGAGCGTTTTTCATTCACTTCAGGTGGTTCCATGTAGGGATCCGTCCTGTATGGAGCGGAGATGGGGATGGGGAAATTTTCATCAGTGTTAGCGGGGATGGGGAGAGCACTCCCCACCTCGCAGGGACTCCGATCCCCACCTTGTGGGATCCCCATTAATATATTTGTATATATGTAGGGGTGGATTCAAGCTCGGTTTGAGTTAGAACCTTGAGCTTGAGCTCAACTTGAGTTAAAAGCTCGTAAGCTCGAGCTCGACTTGAGAAAAATGCTTTATAAAAATAATATATATAATATTTTTTATTTGATATTTAAAAAGGTAAGAATTATAATAATTAGTTATTATTATATATAAAAATAAATATTATATATATACTATATATTATTTTCTACATTATTATTATTATCATCATTATTATTATTATTATTATTATTATTATTATTATTATTATTATTATTATTATTATTATTATTATTATTATGTGTGTGTGTATATAACTATTCTATTCGGTTCACGAGACTCAAGAGCCGAGCTTTATTAGGCTTGAGCTCGGCTCAAAGCTCGGATGAAACTGAGCCGAGCCAAGCTCAAGTAGCTCGTAAAGAGCTCGATTCATGGCCACTCCTATATATATCTATATATGTACACATACGTCTATATATTAATATTTTAGAAATATGATTGAATATGTTTGGATCTTTTTTAATAGGATTGTAAATTTTAATTATTTTATTTTTATTTTTTAAAATTAAAAAAATAAAAAAAAATATGATTGATATTTTTTTTAGTCCCATGACTATTTCTCAGACAGTAATACATACAAACAATTCTTAATGGACGGGGATGGGGAGAGGCTCCCTGTCCCCGTCCCGCCTCATGTTATATATATGCTTTCTTTCATAGCACATGAAACAATAGGAAGAATGCTTTCAGAAAAAAAAAAAGAAGAAGAAAAAACAAGGAAGAATGATATGAAGAAGATCGAAATTAAAGTTAATATTTAAAGTACTTTAAGTAGATGGTCTTGGTAAAAAAACACTTTAGAGAAATACTCAAGTAATTTAAAGATGGGTGTAGATATAACAGAAGAGAATTAGGTTAAATGTTTTATTGTGAGGAGAAATCTTTCATTAAGATTGCGTTTGGTTTGTACCGGTTTCCTTACCTTTTCCTTCAAACCGAATATAGCCTAAGAATAAATTATACATAAATGATATATACAGGTTATTAATTTAATATGTTTATATTAATTTGTAATGTACTTATAAGTAGTGGTGTAAATGAACTGAGCTTCACAAGGTATTTGAGCTCAACTTGAAGATATTCAAGTTGTACTTATAAATATATATTCATTTATAATATAAATAAATATTATTTTTTATATTAATTTATTTATAACATTAAATAAATACATTTACAAGAAAGTTTTCTAATACATTTTTATTTATAATATTTATAATATAAGTTTATTTGTACTCAATCCAAGCATGTATAACTCACAAATATCAAGTCCAGTTGAGTTTAAGTAGATGACTTGAAAATTGATCGAGCTCGAATCAAGTTTCAAGCTCTAAGTTTTTGAGTTGTACTAAACTCGAGTATCCAATGCTTGATTCGGTTTGATTACACTCCTATTTTTACTTGTAGGGCCGATTATTACATCAAATTTTACTAAGGTTGCGTTTGGAAATGATACAAATAAGTGTGAATACAAATATGTAGAGTGTAAAAACAGTTCATATTAATGGCAAAATTTTGTTAGTTTTGCACTGACACGTTTACTTTCCTACCAAACTGACTTTTAGCTGTAATGGATGGAAACATGAATTCCAATAAAACATGTCTTTTTTTTTTATCAAAAGCACACTTGAATGCAAATTTACTTCTTTTTTATTGATGTATTTTTACATCTTATTATCGATGTAAATATGCATTGATCTATCATTTGTCAATGCATAAATGTAATGTTGCCAAATACAAGAAAAAGTGAATCAGATTACAAATTTACCCTTAACCAAAATTTACACTCTATTTGCATCATTTCCAAATGCAACCTAATGAGTCCTACAAGTTCACTAACTTTATTTGAGTCACCTCCTTAAACTTCGATCTGTAATTGCAATAAAGTCGAAGGGACCTGCACAAGAAAGAAATTACATAGCTAATAGGTTGCTGTTAATGAAAGAATTTCCTTTTAACTCATGATTATACCTATTTTCCATTTGCGAGACAAAAACACTTGACATCAAAAGGGAGAATTCAGTAGTCATTCTGCATTAATGGAAGAAAGCTAAATGAAAGTGATGGTCTCCCAACTAAAGCATTTTGATAATATTTGACTTTTATGTCCTAAAAAAAAGTAATAGAACAATTAGATTCATAATGTAAGGGTTTCATTCACCAGAGGGGAATACACCCCGTACCTCCATCAAAAGAGGTTATCTATTCACCACAAACTCAGGCCATGCTTTCTGGTTCTAGGAATCTAAGATAAAATAGCCTAAGAAAAGGCTTACAGATAGTTAAGGCTTAGGCCAGAAGGCAGGCAATCTTATGGCATGATAAGCATATTCTGTATACGGCACTTATGCAGTTGCCGGACAACAAAATAGCCCTATGGCTAACTTGGGCTCTTTATGATTTTTTTTTTTCTTTAAGACTTTCCTTATGACCATAAGAAAAGGAAAAGTGAAAGTGGGAGAAGATGGAAGAGATCGGCTTCAGTTCTCACAAGACTGTGCTCACACCATTTGCATAGCCTTTTTCACCGTGTATTGGAAATATTTCCGTACTTATATGTTTTTTTTTTGTCATGGAGAGATATTCTCACTAAAAAGCTGCAAAAGACTATACGAATGGTGTGAGCACGGTCTTGTGAGCAGTAAAGCTGATTTCCGATGGAAAGGGCTTCAATGAATTTGAAAAGCAACCAAGAATCATCTAAAAGAAAAGTAGAAGAATGAAAGCAATTATACTTTTGGCCATAGAGTTACATCGGAGAAGCTAATATTGTGTGAGGAAATTAAAAGAAATAGATGGGTGATTAAACCTCCAAGTGTTTTGAGGCTTGAAAGTAACTGGATGAGTTGCATAGAATCTCCTCTTCTTGCTATTTTTCTTTTTTTTTTTTTTTAGTTTTATCTCAATATTGGAGGAGGGTAATTTTTAAGTCCATGGGCCAATAGATTTCAAAAGGAGGCTAATATAGGTTGATTTATTAAGGTCTAAAATTAATTCAAGGTGTTGACAGTTGACACCTTCCACCTACATATTGTTCCTAGTTTAGATTAAGAAACTAATCAAGAAGAGTCATATTATAAACAAGAGCTTTGTTTCTTTTTTTTTTTTTTGAGTCCTCCCTGTCCCAAGAGAAGAAGGTGGTAGACAAGGCATGAGACATCCAGAATTTATAATTTTTTTCTTCACAACTTAACCGTGAACAATTTGCAGTTGGTGACATAAATTAAGGATTCAAAGGAAAACAATTTATGAGTCAAACATATAGATGAGAAGATCCTTAATTTTCTAAGGAACATGGCATAATTAGATCGCTATTTTCCTTGTTTGTACTCCAAGTTTCTCTAAAAATATTTGAGAAACTTAGACCAGTTGGAGTAAAGAACATTGAATATAATCATGGGTGTTT
Organism: Nelumbo lutea; assembly: GCF_056320005.1. NCBI lineage: Eukaryota > Viridiplantae > Streptophyta > Magnoliopsida > Proteales > Nelumbonaceae > Nelumbo > Nelumbo lutea. The sequence goes on along the minus strand of NC_142687.1, from coordinate 91,708,356 downwards.
CAAATTATTTTCCACTGTCCACATGATGGCAGTAGTGTATTCATCAGATGTAGTCAAACCCATCAACTTGAATTTTGATCCCTAAAAGCTATTAGGTAGGACCCATTTTAATTAGTGGTTGGTCTTGATCGTTTATTGCAACATGATCATGTAGCATATGGTAGCCAAGTCAGGAACACCCAGAGTACCAATTATTGCAACATAAGAATATAAATGCGTTCTGAAGTTCATTAAACACATTATATTATGGGGATGACATTTCTGTAATTCTCATTTATTTTCTAACAAAAACACATCCCAAGGGTAAAACAACATAAAATCCAAAACTGTTATATGAAAAATGTAACAATAGCAATAAGGGAAAGATACTAATCTAAGGTTAAAATTGTAAAATTCCATTTACCCTTAGGAATATTGCAGAAAATTCAGGGTTATGCCTGTGACATAATTTCAAAATGCAAGAAAATGACATCCATTTTTTAATGTTTTCTTGAGCTAATTTCATTATTACAATTAATTATTTCAATGGGTTTGAGGTTTATTTTGTAAATTGACTTAATGGTATTGGATTGGTGTTGAAACACTAAGGCCCCGTTTGGTTTGCAGGAATAGGGGTCTGGAATCGGAATTGGAATGATCTATTCTGATTTCAATTATTTAATTGGTTGGGTGGAATCGGAATCCCATTCCCTTTTTTGCTGGAATGGCATTTTCCCATTTGAGAGAATGATCATTCCCTGCCCCTCCTTTGGGAACGAAATCTCATTCCTGCTGATTTCAATTTTTATTCTCAATTTTCTCTGAACCAAACAAAATTTGGGACTAGATCATTCTGATTCTGATTTCGAAGAAATTCCATTTTAATTCCGATTTTGATTCAGCTCTGAATCAAATGGACCCTAAGTAGTTACTTTGCTATTTTGATTTATTTGTCTTAAAAATTAGGGTATGAATTCTTATTTATTTTCATAATACAGTTCTGTCCATTACATTACTTTCTTTATGTAGGATATGTAACGGATGATGACTAATGAAGAATGATTTACCGTTCTACTAGTTGGGTCTTGAGGAAGATAGTTGCCATTCAAAATTTTAGTTTTTAGTGCACATTTGGGTGGGTGGTCTTTCTCATGGCGGGTTTTGGATTTATAAGGTGGGCATCATCATTAATGGTGTCAATGGGCTGGTTTTGGATTGGACCCTGTCCAGTCTAAAATTAATTTGGACAGATTGGATGGATTAATAAGATATATTGGATTGGATCAATTCGGTCTAAAATATTTATTAGATTGGATTGGACCTAGTCCATCTATAATAAATTTATATTTGATTGGGTCGGATTAGGCCAATAACTCTGGTCCATTGATATAAGATAAGAATATATGTGTAAATGGGCCAGGTTTCGATTGAAATCAATCTAAATCAAAATGAATTTGAACAGATTGGATAGTCCAGGCAATGAATTGAACCGTTCCAAATTGGTCCAAAACATTCATCGGATTGGATTAGACATGGTCCATTTATAATGGACTCACATTGGACTGGATCGGATTGGACCAAATCCAATCCAATTAACACCCCTACTCGTCATGCATGATATCTTAAAATTGTGTTTGGTGAAAAACCCGAAATTACTATCTTTCAACGAATTTCGTCAAAATTCTTTCTAATGCCTGTTTGGAAGGGCTTTCTCATAGCGACTTCTAGCGTTGCAAGATAGGCTACTCCACATGAAAATTAATTTAATTAGCAACTTGTATTTGGTGAAAAACCCGAAAAGCCAAAAACATATATGCACAAGCTGTCATTTAGCCGAGAACTTGACTTTCTGGTGAAGCTAGCAGTTTTGATAGCTTCTCCAAAACAACTAATCAACAAAGCTCAAACAATGCAGAGGAGGCCCTTTCAAATGGGTTAATTAATTATATCATCTCCAAAGCAGCTCAGCGAAAGCAATTCAATCCAAGCTTCAGCCTTTCCAAACAGAATGTTATTATAGGGGTAATCGATCCATTTGACAGCTCTATATTGGTTTGAAACTTACACAAAAAAGCTGGTGTATTGTCTTGTGCCAACATTTTTTCATTAATATACCATGTTTACGGAGACTCCTTTTGAACTCCAAACTATTTTGCCACGTGTCAAATTTCTGAATCTCTAAAACATGCATGAAAACAAGCATTCATGCATGCATGAATGTATTTCTGTGCAAAACATGGGCAAGGGTTCATGTCTTTATCCCTTCCCAATTCAATAAGAAAAAGTAGAATTCTGATAAGACACCATCTCAGCCACCAACTAGAAGGTGAGAAAACCGACTCAAATAAGGAAACTTAGCCAAGGAGGGAATTAATTAGATCTAATTACTTGTGTATATTTTAAATATGAGACTAAACCAAAATAAATATCATCCTACAAATTGTCCCCTCTCCCTCCATAAATAAAAGATAAACCACTAGAGAGAACCTCTGCATCCATAGCTTTCCTAGAGGCAACTTGCTCTTGCAACTTGTTGATGTGTTCCATTGAGGATAAACACACACATTAACAGAAACCCTCCAAAAAAACTAATATAGGAAAAAGAATCCAAACTACTTTTGGTTTGACTATTTTTATAATTTGAGATAACTATTTTTTCTTAATCATAGACTGTTTAAATATGATAGGTTCTATATAAATACCCCCTTCCCATCCCACTTAGACCTCGTGTTCTCAGCTTCTCGCTTCAAACTCCAACTTAGTTCCATCGCGTCAATTCCCTCGGGAAATTCTCTCCCTTCCTCGTTCTCTCAGTCCTCAAGTAAGCGTGGTTGCTGCAATATTTTTAAAGTATACATATGCACACATAGCTTTACGTGGTGCCGACAGAGATATCAAGTTATTTATTTATTTATTTTTGTTAGAGAGAGAGAGAGAGACTCGACCCAATTTTCAGAGCACTTATTTCCATCCCGGCTTTCAGACAGCAGCTTTTCCAGCTTTTCCCTCCTACATCTCTTGCTTTTGCCTTCCTCCGCGAGCGTCAGAAAAGACAGGCTGTACGGGTTCTTTGATTTCTCCTCTGCTCGCCGCGTCCGGGAGATTACATTTACATTCATAGTTTCATACAGTTTTTTTTTTTCTTCTTTTTCGAATTCCAATATGAGGATTTTCATGTCGATGGCCTGTAAGCAAGCTCTTCCCTTTCTAAATTTTCCGGGCGGCGGAATGGGAATGGAGTCGTTCACCGTTCGCCGCCCGAAAGACAAGGTCGTGTTCGTCATGGGAGCGACGGGCACCGGAAAATCGAAGCTTTCGATCGACCTTGCCACTCGCTTCCCTGCCGAGATTGTGAATTCTGATAAAATGCAAGTGTACGAGGGGCTGGATATCGTCACCAACAAGGTTACTGAAGAGGAGCAGCGGGGCGTCCCACATCATCTGCTGGGAGTGGTGGATCCTGACGCTGACTTCACAGCATTGGATTTCTGCCGCTCGGCTTCCCACGCCATCGAGTCGATCGTGAGTCGCGACCGGCTTCCCATCATCGTGGGTGGCTCCAACTCGTACATTCATGCGCTCGTCAACGACGATCTTGAGTTCCGGTCGAGGTATGACTGTTGCTTCCTCTGGGTGGACGTGTGCTTGCCTGTGCTCCACTCGTCTGTGTCCAAGCGAGTGGACCGCATGGTCGAGGCCGGGTTGGTAAACGAGGTGCGGAGGTTTTTTGAACCGGAAGCTGACTATTCTCGAGGAATCAGGCGGGCCATCGGGTTGCCAGAGATGGACAGGTTCCTCCGAGCAGAAGCTTCAGCACTGGCGGACGAAGAAATCCTGGCGATACTCCTTGAGGAGGCGATCGAGGAGATCAAGGTGAACACCTGCACGTTAGCCCGTTGCCAGTTGCAGAAAATTTATCGGCTGAAGGAGCTGCTGCGGGGGAAAATGCACTGCCTCGACGCCACCGAAGTGTTCTTGAAGCACGGCAAGGAAGCGGAGGAGACCTGGGAGAAGCTGGTGGCAGGGCCAGGCACCAACATCGTCAGGCATTTCTTCTACAAAGCCGAAGACCACGCTCCCACCGCCTCCGCCGCTGCGGCAACCATCAAAGCGGCGGTCATGGGGAAGGCAGTAGCAGCTGCGACTCGGTGAGCTAAAAAAGGCTAATCAATAAATGGCTCCCTGGACAATGTTGCCACGTGGCAAAAATCTTTCATGTCACTATCAGGGAGTCAGAGTCGTTATTGTAACCAAAAATTGTGCGGCCGTACGGTTCGGAGAATTTTCCTAAAATTATTTCTCCAACAGTCCGACTGCTGGCTGTTTTCCGGGTAGAGCGCTAGAGCAGCTGCTCCCTGCATTCTACATTTTCTACTTCTTATAGCGAGCGAGAATCGGTACCTGGGCCCCACCACCGTGCGTTGTATTTTCCTTTTCGTTTAATTCCGTTTAACACCTTAGAATTTGAGATATATAATGTATGAGCTGGTATGTTGGTTTAGTGGGAATACAAATATCTATTGAATTCAGCCAGCGAGCAACTCTTCACAGTGCAACTCTCTGAAACATATATGTATGTTTGTCAGTTGTCACTTCTTGGGTGGCGTGGGCCTCTTGCAGAATATAATGGGCCGGGGAATCCAATGCGTCCATGAGGAAGTGGACCTCTAAATCAGTCATTCATTCCTTCATTGTCTGTCACTGTCAAATCTCAAACCTTAACCACTACCATTACCATCCATTGAAGCTAAAGCATTGGAATCCTTTTTTTTTTGTTTTTAATTTTTGTCAAGCACCGAAATCTTTGGGTTTTTCTAATTTAAGAAACGAAGTAATGCTTGTAGAAAGATTAGCACATTGCCCACATCCAACGGTTTATCACCGGTCACGTATTGTCTAATGTGGGCCAGCAGTAGACTCCAATATAGACAAGGGCCCATTTTGGAGGGTTTAAACCGGTATACTCTGTTCTCTTCAAAAGGCCAAAATTATAACTATAATATGAAACTACTCAGAATAACTTATTCATAAGAACATATTCTGAAATTTAGAGTGGTAAGAAGGTGACCACCGGCCTGGTTCATCCATCCATCCAGAAACTCTACTCTTGTCCCTATTCATGCCGCATGATTCCAAGTTCCATCCATAGAAAGAAAAATACAAGAGAGGCTTTATACGCATTCACAGCTCATATAAAAATTCCAAAGGAATCACGCTGAGAAAAGCACTTTTTTGTTTTCTACTCTCCACGCAAAAGCTCTCTTTTTCTTTTTTTTTTTATTAGAAGTAAACGAAGTCTTAAGGGGAGTCAAAAATCACTTCAGCTCGCAAAGCAGATCGAATAGAAAAGTGAAACAGAAACATCTTTCCTCCACGCGTGGTGTGTATCCCCAACAATTTAACACCTTTTGGCTTTGTGCCCATCTTTTTTCCACGCGTGGTGTGCTGCTTAATATGCGGCCGGCCCAGTTTGGGGGCCCAACTAAACCGTGTAAGAACTGAGAATGCTTTCTTTGGTTTTTGCTTTTGCTTTTTCTCAATGATTTTACTTCTTTTTAAGAGAAGGTTCGCTTGCTTGGCCATAGAAAACGACTCCAATCTCCGAAGTCCAAATAATCTCAGTTTGGTGGGCTTCCATTTGGCAAAAGTTAGAATTAAATCAGCAATGGTTGAAGCTTTGTAAGATGATTTCTATTTGCAGGTGCCAAACGGCCAATTGACTATCGGTTGGTAAGTTTGCTGGTTGGTTTTAGTGGAGACTTGGGATCGAATTTCACATTTCATAAACACCAAAACCAAAAATAAAGAACACACAAGGAGTGTGTACACGAAAAATCTGTTGGAAAATAGTAAAGAAGGTAGAATGAAACTTATCGGTAATCACTTTTCAAACTTAGAACTTGCGAAATTGTAGCATTAAAGAACTGTGAAACTGAGAACTTGTTGAGAGAATGAGGGTTAGTCGTGCCACTTGGTCACTCTCCTTAAAATAGCATTTACCCCTTATGGTACAGTCGGGTGGTTGAAAATCGATCGCCAAGATAAAATAGCCCACAGGCCACTGGTTGGCATGCACTCGCTTACCAGACCTCTGTGAACCACCAAGAATGATGGCAAAAACTTGACACTTGACAGAGAGAGAAAGTTGCATTGTGTGCAATGATCTATGTTCCTAGGCTGACGAACACTCATTTTATAGAATGTTTTCAGTCACCCGAATGGACACAAAAGTGTCCTGCCTATTTGAAGAGACACAAAATAGAAAAAAAAAATATTTAAAAAATAAATTTTGAAATTCAAAAGTCAAACGGTTTAAACCTGTCAAAACCAAAACAATTCGGTGTAGTGTACGTATACACACACCCACGCCCCCGTCCTACACCGACTCGGCTCAATGCATGTGTGTGAAAAGTGAGCCCAACACCCCTCCCCCATATGCATGTGAATATGTATAGTGTTTTCCTCCTATGGGTCCCTATCTATAGAGAAAACAAATCTTTAGATATATTCCAATTCAACTCCCTTCCCAAACAATGTGGGATAAAGAATCTTCCCATACATTCAAAAGAGGGAAGAGGAAATGACAAAACTCAAAGATTACAAAGGAGGGAGGCAGGAGAAATTATTGAAATTTTGAATCTCCGTCCAACAAGCCAAAAGAGAAAAAAGGAGTGCCAATAAAGAACACACAAGGTTTTTAGGGGGTGATGTACAACGTGAATTGTTTTTCTTGTTGTTGATTCAAAAAACAAATCAAAACCATCTTGTTTGAAAATAGATTGTTTCTTAAAATAAGAACACAAGAAACATTTTCTTCGTTGTGTGTGTATGTTTTGTTTTCAAAACCAAAACCAAAAACATGTAATTAAATCTGGATTCAGAAATATTTTTTCATCTGAACATTTTTGAACAGTATTTTTGTCTTGAGAAGCAAAAATAAGATGATTTTATTTAAAAAGAAAAACAAAACACATTTTTGAAACCACCAAGATGATGGTTTTTAAAACAAAAGCAAATTTTTAGTACATATATTATATACAAGATTTGTGAAACATGAAAAATAAAGAACCAGATGCAAACATGTTCTTTAAACTAGAAAGAGAACATGTTTTTGGTTTCAGTTAAAAAAAAAAACACAGGTATAACTAAGAACATATTTTCTACGTTTTTTTTAACCAATTTGTTTTCAATGCAAATGGTTTTGGTTTGTTTTTGAAACATGGAACATGAAAAGCAATTTATACTGAAGAACACCCTAAATGCCCAAGTTAAAATTTCCTCCTCATAGCTAGGGGTGTAAATGGATCGAATTCGAAATAAATCAAGCAATATCTAATAGATATTGAAAATTAATGTTTGGATTCGAATTTGGTTAAATATCCAAGCATTTGATTTGGTCAAATTCGACCAATTAACTATTTTAGGTAATTAGTAAATATATAAAATAAATAGTTAATTTATATAAAATATATAAATATATAAAATGTTTACATAATTTAAATATTATATATATATATATTATATAAAAGATAAATAATCGATTGAATTCGGATATTTATCAAATCAATCAGGTCATATCCGAATTCCATTCCATTATATCGAATCTCAAATTCAAAGTCAAATTTTCTAATACCATTGACACCCCTACTTACAACATGTTGAAGTTGCACATTAGAAACATTTCCCGTATTTGTATGTTTTTCATTTACCGGGAGGTGTTTTCAATGCACTGCTGCAAGTGCTCTGAGGTGAGTGTGAGGAGGAAACCCCAAATGCAAATGTCCCCAATGATAAATGGATAAAATCTCTGTAATTTATCACAAAACCCTCCCTCTTTCTCTGTTGTTTTTGCTTGTAACTTGACTCTTTGGTAAAAACACTTCTCATCAATTTTCAATGCCGCATCTGACTGATGCACTAAAGCATATATCAGCATCCAAGAGTAAAATCACTTATCCGATGTTACAAACAACGCCCTTCTTAGCTCCCTCTACTAGAGCTGGTGCACCCACACATTAACACTAATTGGAAGGTTGGTTTGGGATGATAATGGACTGTTTTACTGAAAGCACAGCACTATGAATTGTCCTCTTTACCTTTACAAAAGAAAAATGTTAATGGTAAAATAGAATCTAAGCCGGTGTGATGACTTGATAACAAATAGTAGATCCCACTAAGCTAACATTGGTGATAGATAATAAGGGATGGCCACACAGAGCCATATATCATGTTCAATTGCTCATCACCCAATAGCAGAAACTTTTGAAAAACCAGCTAATACATCGTTCAAATTGGGCTCACACTGATTAACCAGCTGCCTAACTTCTCCCCTTCTTGATCAACATTTTTTCAAATTTTGTTATTTCTCAAATTAAGTTGTGTTTGGATAAGCTTCAAGATCCGTGCTTTCAAAGCACAAAAAAAAAAAAAATACAAAACCCCAATTTCGGGCTTAAAACTGTTTTTGCAGCCCAAAATTAAAAAGCAAAAGTTCATCCAAACAGAGTGTTAGTTTTTAGGGCATGGAGTGAACAACATGGTAGGAGTAATTTGAGTGCATCATGATTTATTCAAGTACTCTTTTTAGAGTGTAGCTAGTCATGTTATAATGATGACACAATAGTTCCATTTTTCACATCAGATATGGAAGCCATAATGGAATGTTGCCTCTAAATCACTGTTTTATTTTGAGAAATCACACTATACTTAATATGGATAAAAGGGCTATTGTTAGTGCAATGGTTGACAGAACTTTGATTTTAAACAAAAATAGTTTGTACAATTCGTTTATTTTTGCTAAAACGACAACTGTTCGTCTTAAAATAACAAAACCATACATAACAAACACCCACTATGTAACCCAACCCAAAAATCTTCCATGTGATGACCATTGATTTCAATATCGGATCAGTGAATCTGTCACCATCTTGGTTTGGGTCAACCTGTAATAGATTATGTTAAAAAAAATGGTTTAGTCAATGCTATGATGAAAACTGGTTGAATTTTTTTATCCTTTTAAGCCCTAAATCATTTATAATAATCAATGTTTCTAATCTGTTGTTCCCAGAAATTGGATCAGTGATTTGATCAAAATCTCAATTGAAATCATCAACACCTAAAAAGCTATGTTATAAGAAAATCGTTGACTTGCTAAACAATGTATTGATCCAAACTAAGCTATATAGTTGAACAGTTAATCTGTCTTCTCTATTTAATGGGTTACTGTTCGTTTTGTATTATTTTATATATATATATTTTTATATATCTAGATGGCATCCTACATTGTACTATTAACCTAGATGGTTGAATCTCATACCCATTGACGTAGAGGAAAAGGTGTTCAATATAGGGGGACGCGTTAAAAAGCACAGCTCCCAAAAGCTTTCATTTATTTTCTTTTCGATCCTCTATATTGAAGATATTGTTTTTAATTGTTGTATAGTTAGTGGTACTGAAGGTGAAGGAAAGATTTAAGATACGTGTATCTTTTTCCCATCTTTTAAAGTGCTTTTGTCTTATTTGTAATTTGTTTGCTAAATGGAAATTTATGAAGTCTTTTTATTGTAGAATTGGTTAGTAAAGTTAATGATTGTATTATAGAGATAAATGTGGTTTTAAGGAAAGTGACCAAGTGACATGACTTATGACTTGCTTGTTTTCTTTTAGGAGGTGTTTGGATTTTGAGGGGGGAAAATTGGCCAATGGGATTTGGTTATCATTGATCAAAAATCCCATATTTTTTTTTCATATTTATGTGGGGATCAAAAAAAAGTTTATTGTCCTTGGTATCACTTACCCACCTTGGGGCCTCTCCTAGGTGGGTAAATAACTTTTTCACCTTTGGGGAAAGTTGCCAACACTTGAAAGGGACAAAAGTGCCCCTTGTAATAATGGATTTTTATGCATAAAATGGTCATTGACTTGTTTACATGGGAAATAAAAGAACATGGGTAAATGCACTTATCCGAGTAAATCTTTCCCAGGAACCAATTACTTGGGTAAGTGCATTTACCCAGATAAATAACTTACCAAAATGCGAATAGGACCTTAATTTTTATTTCTTAAGAGGAATTTTATAACTTTAAGAGGAAAATGGATGTTCATTTCGTCTTATCTCTTATCTTTTAAAAAAGAATCTTATAACTCTTTTTTTTTCAATAATACCCCCAAAATACAAACAAAAATTCTCGTATATGGGATTAAAATGGATATTTGATCATTTTTAGAATTCAGAATAGCATTTTTTGCATTTAAAGTTTGGAGGAAAAAAAAGTTCACTAATACCAATATAACTCTTAATATAATTATTGCATTTTTATACCAATATACCTGTTGAAATTTGTTTGTAACTTTACCATGTATTTCACACTATTAGTTGTGTGTTTTACAATTCAATATTGGCTTGGTCAACATCAAATTAATAAGTTCCGTTCTTTCACTCATCTACTTTTTCAACATCAATTCATAATAATTAAAATAAAATCTCTTATGAGATAATTAAGTTTATAGAAATTTCACTTGAGCCATTAGATGGTGTGCATTAATTGGTTACATGGATATCATAACCCTAGATATGGTAAATTGTTGAAAAATGATCGTAACTTAGCCAATTAAGAAACCATTTTCCTATTCTTCGTTACTTCATTGCAAATAAAGAAAATTGAAAAAGTAAATATAATCAAGGTTTTAAGACTCAACTCATGACCCCATATTAACCCAAACAATTGGCTCTCAGAGTAAATAACTTCTCCCTTAGACAAGTGGAGCATCTTAGAAGAAATTTTTTCTACTCTCAAACAAAATATTTCTGTACCAAAAAAAACAAAAACAAATGTTATAAGAAAACCGTCGACTTGATTAACAATCTAGTTAATCGATCCAAATTAAGCTAGTTGAACTAGGGCTGACCACGATTCGGTTGTGGGGTGATTTTTTAGACCGAACTGACCTGTTTGGTTTTTAAATTTAATCGAATCAAAACTGAACCGATGCAATCGGTTAACCGTGGTTTGGTTTTTCAGTTTTTTTATGCACTGAAAATTAAAAAAAAAAAAGGAAAAAACCTTCCTCTTGCAGAAGAGATTGAGAGAGATGAGTGATTAGGTTTGGGACTAAGAGAGGAGACTCAATGAATCTGAGTGAGTGTCGAGTGAGAGAGTTTCTCCTCCTTTCAGTCGACTTTCTCTTAGCATCTTTCGATCATGGCGGAACAGACGAAGAAGGCATTCTTGAAGCAGATGAAGGTGTTCTTATGTTCAAAAAAAACCAGAAAGGGGAAAAAGCCCAAAAAGAGTGAAAACCGTTTCTGGTGTGGAAAAGCATTTTTGGGTTTCAAGACACCAAGAGAAGTTATTAAAGGCTCTTTGTGCTCTCTCTCTCTCTCCGTCTAAGAAATGGATGCAAGAAAGAAGACAAAATAAAACCAAACAAAAAATATTTTAATTTCCTAATTACTCGTCCTAAATTAGCAAAAAAACACGCATGCGAGCATTATTTGGTTTGTTCTACAAAAGGCGCGTCAGACCATCAAACCATCCAAAGTCTTGGTACGTTAGAGCGATCCACTGTTTGAAGTATTGGTACGTTCTCTACAGCAACCAATCAGACCATCCAAAATCTTGAACAAAAGGCATCGAGAAAAGCATTGGTCTGTTCGTAGAAATTGGAAAGGTGCGTCATTTGAAGATTGTTAGAGTCAAACTGAGAGACTGCTAAACAGCCCAGACTGTAGTGATAGGTTCTTTTTGCGAAGAGAAAGGTTGAAAACTGAACGTTTTTATTCGATTTCAAAAAAATTAAAAATATAATATATAATATGTATACAATATTATATAATATCGGTCGGTTTAGTTAACTGTCAGTTTTTTAAATGGTTAATTCAAACTGAACCGACCAGTTCAATTAACCAATTTTTCGATTCGGTTTTGGTTGGTTCTGTTTTCGATTTCTTTTGCTTACCCCTAAGTTGAACAGTTAATCCGTCTTTTCTATTCAATGGGTTATTGTTTATTTCGTAATATATATATATATATATATATATATATATATATTTTTTTTTAATTTTATATGTAAATGACATACTAGATTGTCCCCTTAATCCAGATGGTTGAATCACAAACGCATTGACATAGAGGAAAAGGTGTTAGATCTAGGGGGAGAAGTTTTAAAATACAGCTCCCAAAATCTTTCATTTATTTTCTTTTTCGTCATGTATATTGAAGGTAAAGGGAAGAAACAAGATACATGAATCATTTCTCCTCTTTTAAAGTGCTTTTGTCTTATTTGTATTTTATTTGGTTTATGGGTGCATGCTTATTGAAAACTTATGAACTATTTTATCTTGAAAACTGGTTCGCAAAGTTCTAAATTGCATTATAGAGATAAATACAATTTCAAAGAGAATGATCAAGTGACACGACTTAGTCCTATTTATACTACCATCACTTGTTTGCACCATTACACAACCTGTAGGAGTATATTTGCAATTTAACCATGTGTTTCACACCGTTAGTTGTGTGTTTCACAATTCAACATTGGTTCGATCAACATCAAGCTGATAAGTCCCATTCTCCGTTCATTACTTTTTCAACATCAATTCAAAATAAGTAAAATAAATTCTCTTATGTGAGCATCTTTTAGAAAATTTCACTTGAGCCATGAGATGGTGTGGATTAATTGGTTACATGGATATTGTAACCCTAGATATGGTAGGTTGTTGAAAAATGAACCTAATTTAGTCAATTAAGAAACCATTTTTGTATTCTTTGATACGTCATTGCAAAGAGAGGAAAATGAAAAGTAAATATAATCAACGCTTTAAGGCTCAATTCATGGTCCTATACTAACCCAAACAAGTGGCCCTCAGATTTAAGAATTTCTCCTTTAGACAAGTGGCATCTTAGGCCATGTTTGGTTCACTTCCCTAGGTCTCATTCTCTTTATTTAATGGGCATGAATGAATAACATTAGAATGTTTGGTAACAAAATTCTTGCCAATGGTCACATTTTTTTTAGAATGAAAAATCAGCCTTATAGTACAAAAATTGATTACCCCACAACATGAAAAATAATCATGCCCCATCTTGCTCATTTCATTCTTTGAAGAAACTCTACCTATAAAACTGTTGTCATAGATGTTTACTTTTGCAAAATCACTTTTACAAAAGTACTTTTACGAAAGCATTTTTATAAAACTACTTAAAAAAAACACTTTTATGAAAGCATTTTTATGAAAGTACTTTTACATGAAAGCACTTTATGGAAGTAGTTTTACGAAAGCACATTTATAAAAACACTTTAAGGGAAGTACTTTTATGAAAGCACTTTTATGGAAGCACTTTTATAAAAGTACTTTACTAAATCACTTTTATGAAAGTACTTTTATAAAAACATTTTTACAAAAATACTTTTATGAAAACACTTACAAAAGTACTTTTACAAAAGCACTTTTATGAAAGTACTTTTATAAAAACACTTTTATAAAAACACTTTTATGAAATGAAAACACTTTTATAAAAGCACTTTGATGAAAGCACTTTTATAAAAGTACTTTTACAAAAGCACTTTTATACAAGCATTTTTATGAAAGTATTTTTATAAAAGCACTTCTACGAAAGTACTTTTATAAAAGAATTTTTATGAAGGTAATTTTACCAAACTTCTATGACAATTGATAAATATTGACTATTGGAGACCTAGACTAGCGGTTTGTGAATACCAACACAATTTTTTTGTTTCTTTTTTTTTTTTTGTTTTTTGAAGAATGAAAATGAGGAACATAGGACACTTGTCAGTTTGAAATGAACTCTTTTTTAGGAAAAAAGTGTTTGGTTCAAAGCAATATTTTCTCATATTGCCTATTTTTATCCATTCTTTTCTATTTTATAATTTCATCTTGGGTAAGAATGAGAAAAAATGAGAATTGAAGCAAGTATAGCCTTATTTTCCTAAGCAAGTATAGCCTTATTTTCACTCTCAAACAAAAGTTTTATTCTTCATACATATGTCTACCTAATACCAATTCAAATGAAAATTACCTCCCAATCTAAATCCATCCTCACAAAACTTGTATTCACATCATCCTCACAACATTTGCAGCCCTAGCCCTGGAACATCTCCCCATGGATGAAAAAATTTATAAGAACAAAGATATTCCAAATGCACGGCTGTAAGTGTTGTGAGGACGGTGTGAGTACAAATTCTATGAAGTATCCATTAAAAAGGGAAAAATAAAAAACAAAAGCTAATTTCAAATGATGTAGTATCCATAACGTGGGTTATTATTTAAAAATAAAACTTGACTCGATCTCTTAAGTTAAAACCAAATTTATACATAAAAATCAAATTAAAATAACTTAAATTTACAACATAAAAAAAAATGATTGCCAAACAAAATTTATTAGAATACAATAAACAAAACAAAATCAGAATATCGGCCCCGTACTTAGTACAGGGTCATTCTCCGGTGTGCCAACAAAAGAATATGAGGACAACAATGAAAATGAAGACGCTCTCAAACTGCCGAAAGGGACGAGCTGAGCATCCATGGCACATGCCCTCCCCTACTTGTAATATAACAAGTGTGCTTTTGTGCAACAGAGTTGCTCTCAGAACATGGGCGAGATGGGATGAATCCATGGCGATATGATTGAACCACTTGGACCCCTTATCAGCTTCTTACTCAATTTGTTCTTTTACAAGTAAAGCCAAAAACAAGCGTCACATATAACAACAAATCAATCGCCGTCTCCTGATTCTTGACAATTAGTCGTGGTTGATCCTCAAAGCATCTATCCCTCTTAATTGGCAAGCTTGTAATATTCACCATCAACAAATCTAGAGCCCTCCTCGGGTACTAGCAAAAGGACAGTACTGTACCGTTTAATGCCATCCATATAAACCAAGTCCGACCAAGCCATGAAAGCTATCGCATTCCATCTTTTGGACTCTCGGAATAAATAAAAAGTGTAGCTAACTGTGGAAGCATTCATTCATTTAGTGTGGAAGTGTGAAGTACTGTAGACTACAGTGGAGTGATCTATCGATTTTGTTCTCGTTGCTCTGATCTCTTTATGATTTTTTATCTTTTAATATAGTATTAGAGTAGAGTTTATTTAACCAAGTGATTTAGTTTTCAATCCATGATCTCATTAGATTGATCGATCTCATCTTCGTTGCTTTAACCTCCCATTGAGATTGACATTCTGTTAGAAAATAAAAGGCTATTCAGGATTTCATCTATTTATCTTAAGATTTTAAGCTTAACGGTCTTTCCACATGGTATATTAAAGCTTGTTTGACCAAGTGGTTTTGTGCTTAATCCACTATTATACTAGAGTGATCGGTCGTACTCATCCCTTTGACCTCCCTCTAAGGTTGACATGTGTTGGAGAATAAAAACTTATTCAAGACCTGAACTAATAGCTTTGGCTCTTAGGTTGAACCGCCTTTTTAAGATGGCATCAAACTTGTTAATTTGATCATGTGTACGGGTGGCAACGAGCCGAGTTTTTCATGAATTGCTTGAGATTGGCTCATGAAAAGCTTGGCTCAGCTCGGTTTCAACTGAGTTCGAGCCTATTAGAGTTCGGATTGTGAGGTTTGTAAGCCGGCTTGAATATATATAATATATAATATAAAATAAAAATATTATAATTCTTAATTTCTTAAATATAAAATAAAAAATTATATATAATTTTTATTTTTGTAAAATATATAATAAAATATTTTTATAAAATATAAAATGAGTTGAACTCGAGTCTGATACTATTCGGCTCGGCTCGGCTCAATTCAGCTCGAATCCACCCCTAATCATGTGGTTTAGTGTTCAATATACTCCTTTTAGAGTGATCGATCTCGTCCTCATTGCTTTGACCTCCCATTAAGGTTGATATATAATAGAGACTTAAAAAATTATTCAAAACTTCACATAATAGCTGGTGTTTCAACATGATATCAGAGTTTATATGACCAAGTGATTTAATGTTCAATCTTTCTTATTATAATTGATTGAAGGTATGATGGTCATAAGATTGAATGAATTTTTCTTACATGTTGTGGTTTAATTTATTGCGGGTCTTTAGCCTACAAGAGAGAGTCCATTTCTGTGGAGGGATAAAGGCAGATGGAGTGGAACAAAAAAAATTAAATATTCCAATCGTTGACCTCCATTGATTTTCATGTAGCCATATTTTATAGACAGGATGAGAAGCTAGGTAGCCCGATTCTCTTCTCATCTAGCAAATTGAGTGGGCAAAACTTCCTAAACATAGCTGTATAATTCCCTCATTTGACTCTCGAAATTGATTCTTATTCTTGTCATTTTCCTTGATTTCATGTTGGTCCTTGGCAGCAGCCGGTTCCCATTTATTAGCTCGGGCATTGCCCTACTCCGGATCTGATTCCTGTCCTTTTAATAAAAAAAAATTCCGATATGCGCTTAGTTCTACTTGCTCCTGGTGAAAACGTTACTAGTTTTAATTGGTTCAAATTTGTCCAGCTATTTTCAAAACTGGTCCCAGATCTAACCAAATCCATACATGGTTTTCAAAACCGGATTGAACCGGACGGTCAGACCAGAAAATCGGAAATTGATCATTTGATTGATTCCATTTTATTCTAGAACCGTTATTTCATTAAAAATCGTTGATTTGATTAGTAAATAATTGATTTAGGTGATCGAACCATCCAAACCATTTGAACCATTCGATTCAAATGGTTGGACAATTCAATCCAAGAATCGGACCCCTGGCCAATTCGGTTTTAAAAGCCTTGGACCCATGTCTGAGTTTTTTTTTTTTAATGGGCTACGCAACAGAGACAGGAATCGATCGTAGCTAAGTCTCTATTATAACCAATAAAAGACTTTACCAACATGCTAACTGGCATCTTCCGAAGAGGCGGGATTCATAGTTTAATTTGTCACTCAGCATCCCTCCATCCATAGAGGCATTGGTTCAAACCCATAGAAGGGCAGGCTCTATATGTATGTAATATTTATCAAAGCAGCATCTCGTGAACCCTTTGTTAATTTGGGTCAATGGGAACTGTAAAATCAGAATGAACCTCTAGCTCCTTGGCTTTGTATGTCTTCCTTGCAAATCTGAATCATTACATATATCGCATTTGGTTCAGTTTAATTTGTGTTTGCTTATTTATAATTATGATCTCTACTGTTAGTTGATATCATGATTTTTAAAATTAAATCGGATGGTCGGACT
Organism: Nelumbo lutea; assembly: GCF_056320005.1. Lineage (NCBI taxonomy): Eukaryota > Viridiplantae > Streptophyta > Magnoliopsida > Proteales > Nelumbonaceae > Nelumbo > Nelumbo lutea. Next base: position 91,691,158 of record NC_142687.1, on the reverse strand, counting down.
TGAAAAACCAGGAACTGGTCAAGTGATCGGTTTTATTTTCTGTTAAAACTGGATTTTGGTAAAAAAAAAACATTGATTTGGTCAGTACAACACTGACTTAGGCGGTTGAACCGTTCAATAATTTTGACCATTTTTTTTTGTCAGAATGGGCCAACCATTCAGTTCGAACTGTCGGACCATTTGACCTGAAAACCAGGCCCCTGACCAATTTGTTCTTCGAATTGGTTTTAAAAACCTTAATTAATATAAAATTCATACAATTAAAATTAAGTGGAGGCTCCCCTGTTCCATATTCTTTTATACAATTAAAATTAGAATCATATCCTTTTTTAGTTATCCTTTCTTACTTCTCATAAACAAACAAAACAAAACTGAAAATGAAACAAAAATAAACCAAAATTTACACTCAACCCATTTGCACTCCCACGCATTTACACAATTACAAATGAAATTCTCACTACAAACAGCCCTAAAAACATATATATATATATATAATACTCCCGGTGTCCTTCGAGCAGTAAGTAGTTCTGCTTCTGCTTCCTAACTCAGAGTCTAATTAAGGCGTCCGTACTCAACATTTTTCTTACTCTTCCTCCTCCTTCCTTCGTTTAACTTTATACAAAAAGAAAGATGCAACGACTCTAGTCAATTTCTCTTTATGCACACAGAATAAACAAGCTGTTAATTGAATATATATTTTACGTTGTGTGTGCCGTGCAAATCAATATCGAATTGGAATGACAAACTGATAATTATATTCGCGTGGCAACAAGATTCGAGAACCCACTCTTTCTTCCATTTTCCAAAAGCCATATTTTTCAATTGATTAGTTACTGATTATATATATATATATATATATATATATATATATATATATATAAATTCTTGAAACGTAGAGATAGACAAACTCCCTAGGAGCCTACTGATCTCTTTCCTGTGCTAGTTGGGTCCCAAGAAATGGCCCAGAATGGTATTGACCTCAGTCCCATCTCTCTTTATTCTGCATCTCTTTAGACTTCAGTCAAAATGAAGTGGTAGCTTTAAGCTTTGTTTGGATATAAAGCCCCTCAAGTATCTAGCAAAGCAAAAGCATTGAGAGGGGATCTTTCTATTTTGTTACTCTCTTGCATTGGTACGAGTCTGGTCTATGGACTATGGACAGATTCCAATGGCTCTCCAGTAATTGGTTTATATGCTCTGGTCATACCCATATATATCCTGCAGTTCGGCCTTGTCAAACTTGTTCAGTCAAGCATGTGTTTTGTTTTGTGAATATTTTGTGATAGGCATTTATTAAAATGTCGCCATATTATCACCAAATCAGCATTTAACCATCATAGTGATTCGTACATATAAATATTTGTATAAACTGGCATTGATTTATGTGTGCAACTATTGTTGGGAGAAGCTTCATTTTAATGCTTCTCCTAAATGTTGGGCGTTTATTCACTGTTTTGCTGATATTATTAATTTTCTCGATTTTAAAGAAAAATCAAGTACAAACGTTTATAGTTAATAAACGAAAGCTCTATCAAACACATACGAAATCAAAAGCAAGCTAAGTGATGAATTTAAAGGGACAAAGTGATTAGTTATTCTCCCCGTAAACTCGAAGCTTGAACCCAGGCATGTACAAAAGAGAAAAGGAGATGCAAGTTTGAAACTAATCCAAGGGATGATAATGGGGTGGTGGGTAGTGGAGGACCTTGGTCTTTTTTGGGAACAAATATTAGGTTATTTTTTCGGAAAATCTATAGTGTACTGTGCAGCACAAATGATCTAATTGGTTGAAAGCGATGGTAAGTAAAGCATAGCTTGTGAAAAGTGAACCAATGAAAAATAAATAGATTGAGGCTCTATTTGGGAAGACTGAAGAGTGTAAATGTTGGTTCAATGCATATATTCATTCTGGTTCAGTTTTGGTATATTTGCTAAGAATGCATTTATGTATTAAAAGTAGGACAGTTTTCACCAATTTCAAGTCATGTTTGCACCTAAAAAAATGTAATCTTTGCACTCAAAGCTGATTAATGTTAGAAGGGTATATTTCAATCCCAAGCCAAATATATTGGTGGGGGTCATTGACCCCCACCCCCACCCCCCCACCCCCACCCCAAAACTTTTATGTTAAAAACATTATTATATGGTTACTTAGTTGAGTTGGGTCAAAAACATGATAAAGTGGGTCCTTGCCCCCCACCCCCACCCCACCTCCAAAGTTTGAACTAAAATGAAAGGATCAGTCTCGAAGGCTCCTCCTAACTCTGAAATTTGAAAAATAAAAAAATAAAAACATTACTATTTTTTCTTTTAAAAAAAATCTGTAATGGACCCAAGCCTTCTCAGGCCATGTTCCCCAAACCCTAGTTCTTCCAGGATTTGTGTTTACAAATAGTTTGACAGAAAAGTAAACTTATCAATGCAAAATTAAACCAATTTTACATTTGCATGGACCAAAATGCACTCTACATATTTGTATTTGTTCTATATTTACATTCTTTTCAAATTGAGCCTATGGTGATTGGTTGAGATCTAGATTTAAGGATAGCAATATTCTGGTTCTATAAAAAAAAAGGGTCGATATTAGTTAATGCACCATAGTTACTCTATTTCTTCATCCCGTGTATATCAAGTGGAATGCATTAGCAAATAAGTCGGCACCACAAATACGATAATAGATCCAAGAAGCTGGTTTTTCTTCTGCCCACGGCCAAGTTTCAGGTCCAGGCCCACAGAATGTCTAGAGTGAATGGGGGCCCAGTTGTTTTAACTTGTTCAGAGGATTTGAATCTCTTACTCGCTGGTCCCAGACCAACAAATCATTTTGGGGATACGAATTAAGTAATGGACCCTAATCCTATAAGCATGGGCCTGGACCTTTCTCCAAGTCATATAGCCCAGATTCAAAACTCTCTCTTTACTTATTATTGAGTATGAAGTAGTACAAAGTTTGGAGGGGCACTCCAATAAAAGCACAAATATGAAACAGGTTTTGATGGAATGCACCTAGGGTTACGAGCGAGGTTTTAAACCTATACAACTATTACTATTCTAGAGTTTAATTTCTTCTTATGAAACGATGAAGACTCCTTTTTTTTTTTTGGTATTTGGTGATACGCATTACACTTATAATCCCCCTCATCAAAGTGGATGGTTGCGGGAATCGAATCTGCATCTATGCTGAAGCAAACCAGCTAACATAAGTTGGTGATCAAGACTCAATTTAGTTGCATGTAAAACGAAAGAAACAAATGATAGAAAATAGTTAAATGAACCAAAATTATCTTATATATTATCTATGAAATTTACTATTAACTATACAATTGGCCCTTTGGAATAGCCAACCCAATTATTAATCAAGACAGAATCCACAAAATCAGAACCGATATATTGGTTCGATCAGTTCAGTTCTATCAGGTAGATCCGACCCATCGACAGCTCTATATATGCAACATATATGGATTAATTTTGAAGTAGAAACAACTGCAACACATTTCATATGAAATTCAAGGCAACCTAAATAAGAGATGAAATGCAACTTGATATGGTTTTAATTTAGCAAATTTTACATAGTGACCGGCCCAGGGGGAGGGGGCTGCATTCCAGAGAAAAGCCAACTGATTGGATTTCTAACCAACATCAAAAGTAGCGTTTTCAAAGAATAGAATCCTTGTTATTTGACTGTTCAGAGAAAAGCTTCAATCTTTAATTATTTGGTTGTGTTATCCAACTGAGTTGATGCTTGTGTTAAAAAATGTTGAAGATAGAGCATTTAATCTGAATGCTTTGCATTATTATTACAATTATCGGTAGATATTACATCATTGATAGTAGTAAAACCCAAAGTAATGGCTTTTACAACAGGTCCAGAAAATTCCTTTCTTTCTTTCTAATCAAAAAGGATAAAATCCTTGGGAAGAACCAAAATCATCATAATTTTGTTCTCCATCACAAAAATCTATCTTTTCCTAATGGTGTATATAGTATTGAAAAGATCAGTTACGGTGGTGGGAAGCCTTGACTCTATTGCATTGGATAACCTTTTCTTTTGATTCTTTTGTCATTTCTAAGAAAATCTATTTTAACATTTTTTTATAGAAGGTACTTGAATATCATTAAGAAAACATTGAGCATCATCGACTAAAATAAAATGTGAGAGCATTTTTTACATTAGCAAATAGTTACTTAACTATGTTGCAAGGAAGTGTGATCTGTTGTTAGGTTTTGGGGCAACGCGGGTTATGTCCTATTTTTCCTTTTGATTATGGTTGTTGATTAATTAAATTTTAAGATGATCGCCCCTCCACTTGGAGTAAATTTTGAATTTGTAAAAAAGCTTAATAAACTATGCTAAATACCCATTAATATTTGCATATGAATATATATGAAACGCACAAATTTTGTAGATTTTATACTTTGAATAGTTGAGATAAAGTGTTATAAAATATTAGTTCCTTGTACAAAAATGACCATCATAACTTATATTTATTTGTCAACAAGAAATGCCCATTTACTTCTCAATGTAGTTGAGTAAAGAAGAAAATTGTGGAAAGAAAAAGAAAGCTCATCTTACTTAGGGGTGCGTCTTGGGTGGGCTTGGGTTGAGATTTTATAAAAAATTGAATGGGTCTAGCCCAAAAACTTTGGCTTGATGCTAACCCCACCATGTCTCTTTCCCCATTTCTTTCACAACCCATCTCTTCTTCCAGCATTATCTTTTGCTTATTATTCATCCATCAGATAAAGAGAAATGTTTGAGTTGATATGTTATGACTTGTGAATATGAAAGATGATAATAATCAATGTTAATTGGTAAGGTCTCTTGCTAGTTGTAGCAGAGACTTGAGATTGAGAAGCTATCAGTCACAAGGTGGTTGCATCAGGGTTGGAGGGTTATGGGTTTGGGGATGGGCAACCCCCAACCAGTAAACCCGATAAAGCAAATAAGCAAATACATAATCAGCCACACGGATGGAAAAATAGAAAAAAAAATGATAATCCCATCTCACTCAGCAATGAACAAATTAGAAGCAAATTTTTAACTTAATTTGCCAATCAATCATGATGCCCATATTGAGAGCGGAACTGTTCCTCACACCGACCTCACAGTATATACCAGCCACACATCAGGAGTATCTTCTATACTCACATGAGAGACTTTCCCATTACACCGTGGGATGTGGCTGTGAGGTCAATCTGAGGAGTGCTCTGTGAGGAGCAGATCCCAATTCGCCATAAGGCAATGCTTCAGGGAAAGCTCCAACAAGATGAAGCATTTGTGGTTCAAAAAAGTTTCAGCATATCTTTTAAGGCTTTTGGACAAAATAAATAGTCTACACAAAAACAATATTAGTTTGGCAGATTGCTAATCACGTGAGGAAGTTGACGAACAAAATCATCCACTGATGATAATCAAATGATTAAAAGCAACGAAACCCGAAGAAACTGCTAAAGAGAAATTTTATTCCTGCAACCAATGCTTCCTCCCAAAGCCACTTTTTTAGTTTTTTACCAAAATGATAAATTCTCATAATATATATATATATATATATATATATATATATATATATATATATATATATATATATATATATATAAAACTAGTCCTGCCATGTCAGCATAATTCCCTTTGAGAGAAGCTATTTATCTATTTTCTTTATTTTTTAAATTATTTTATTTTATTTTAAAAATATAAAATAGTAGTCATTTAACCAATGGGATGCTCCCATTCCCCAACAATATCTTCTCCTAAATTTTATCCTAAATTACCTCTCTCACTTTATCCTATATCATCTCCAATTCCTATTTATCTTCTAACTTATCTCTAATTTACTAGAGAATTTCTCTCCAAATTATGTCTAACTTTTACTTATCCTCTTTAATACTTTTTATCTATATCTATCTAAAGAAAGTTTAAATTAAATTTTCAAAAATTACTTAAATAATTAAACAAGTTATACAATAACTTTAAAACAATTATTAAAAACACAAAAATAATTATAATAGATTTAATAATATTCATATTATTAATAGTTTTATATTTCCACAAAATTCATCACGAAATTATGTACTAACGATATAAATTATGATTTTCTAGATTATTCAAATTAAATGTTATTCAAATAACTTTAAAATAATTATTTCAATATTTAAATAACTAAATATATTAAATAACAAAATACTAAAAATAGATAAATAATTATATATAAAATATTTTAATATTTTAATATTTTAATAAATAAATATCTTAAATTCAAATTATGAGTATTTCTTAAATATTTTAGATATTATTTAATTATTTAAATAACTAAATATTTAACATAATTATATTTTAAATAATTAAACTAACAAAGCTATAAAATAAAATAAAATAATCATAACATAATACTCAAATTAATAATAACTTAATATTTCTACAAAATTAATAATGAAATTATGTAATAATAGTATAAACTTTAAAATAATTATTAAAAACACAAAAAACAATTCTAATTAATTTAATAATATTTATATTATCAATAACCTTATATGTTTACAAAATCTTCTTGAAATTATGTACTAACAATATAAATTATGATTTTCTAGATTAATTAAATGTTATTCAAATAGTAGAATTTAACGTTAAAAAAATCTAATATTATTTCAATATTAAAATAACTAAATATCATAAGTTCAAATAATGTGTATTTTTATTTATTTTATATATTACTTAAATATTTAAATAACTAAAAGATTTAAATAACGAAATATTTAATATAACTATTTTTTAAATAGTTATAATAAAGAAATTATGCAATAAAAAACATAATATTCAAATTTATAATAATTTAATATTTTTACAAAATTAATAATGAAATTATGTTGAAGTTCATTTTCTCCAATCCAATACGATTTTTACAATCATGATATAAATCAAATAATATAAATAGGTTAAGGTTAAGCAATCAAAAAATTATTAATTTAAAAATCCACTAAACTTTCAATAAAAATAAATATTAACAATACTTAGTAAATATAAAAAATGTGTTTCAATTCCATTTAAAAATCTAGCTTAACAAACACTTATAAAAATAAGAAATTTAACTATAAAAAATATTAATTAATAGCTTTAATAATACTATTAGATAACTTATGATTTGTGACCTTAATAAATGCTAATAAAAAATCCAAAATAAATTGAAAAACCTAAATATAATTAAAATACTAAAAATAATTAAAAAATATTGAAAATTAATAATATTTTATAATAATAAGGCATTTACTGAAAATCCGAAATTATTGAAAATATTGAGAATTAGTTGTATTTTTATTAACTATGGTATTTATTTAGTTATTTAATTTATTTTTACTGAAAGCAAATGCAAATTAATTTTGTAGTGACTAATACGCAAAAATAAATGATGAAAATACTGAAAATTATTGAAAAAATACTTATATGCAAAAATTACTAAATAATAATGAAAAAAACCAAGGATTAATTAAAATTTCAAAAATTCTGAAAAACTTAAAGCTTAATTAAAACACTAAAAAGAAATAAAAAATTAAGTTAATTGTATTTTATTACAAAAAAAAAATAAAAAATAATAAAAAAATAATGCATTTTAATTATTAATAGTTATATAATTAACAATAATTATTTTTAAATAGTTTAAAATTACATTTATTTACCAAAAAGTTATATTTAATTATTAGAAAAATACATTTAATTAGTTTTAGCCAAGAAATTAACAATATTTCTGAAAATATGAGAATTTTCAGAAGTTATTGTATTTTAAATAAATACAATAATTTAGTAATTAAAATATTTTAATAGATAACAATATTTTAATAATTAATAAAAAGTAACAAATCATTATCAAAGATATGCATCATGCCCACACATATCAGGGATATTTAGGTTCAAAGTCTAATTGGGTATTAAATTTTTGGGGTCCAATGATGGTTTTAGTGGATAGGGCACAAGCTAAACAACCCCTAATAAGCTCAACTTGGAAGTTATATGCATATATGGTAAATATTATTATATAATATTTAAATAACAAATTTTATATTAATATATATATATATATAAATGTTATATATTCATTTATACTAGACTAGAATTAAATAAAAATTTTAATTTGTTAAAAATCATTGTTTTATAATTAACACGGGCCTCTTAATCAGTAGAAAACATGCAACCCCGAGCCCAAGCCCGGCCCGACCATCGGGCCTAGATCTTGAGTTCGAGCCTAGCCCTTATATAAATCATGAAGTTGGAGCCCGAGCTTGAAGCCCAATCTGTAGACAAAATGTCTTATTTTCAGTATACTTTTATAAACTAATAATACATTAATTTAGTAATAATTTAATAAATTAATAAACTAATTTTTATTTCCAAATAGTAAATTGATATTTATTAATAATTTAAGAAGCATATATATATATATATATATATATATTGTATTTATTATATATAAGTACTTTTTTATATATGTAATAGTATCTGGTCAGGATCAGGCTTGGGCTTAGGCCAGGCTAATTTGAGAAAAGACCGAACTCGAGCCCATGGGCATGAAATTTTGTCAAGCTTGAAAAATAACGGGTCAGGCCAAGTCGGGCTATCGAGCCACCTGACCCATCAAAAATCATGTGAAATAAAAATTTAAACATCTTTTTCATTTAAAAAAAATGGACCTCTCACAGCTTGGCCCATGGCATGGCTCGGGTCGTGGACCATGTTGAACCAACCCCCTAAATTATCCCAAGGGAGGGAGGCATGACCCACACTTTTTGTGGGCCACATGTGGGTTATGTCATGCTGGCCCAACACGACCCGATTTACACCTTTACTTGAAATCGCCCAATACTGGGGACAAGGCAAGGAAGTTCGAGGATTTCTCAACCTTGATGTGGAGTGGGGTGCCTTGCCCCTGAACTCACCTGACACTAAGGAGTGGTTGCCTTGCCCTAAACCCACATGACACTGGGGATGGAGGCAGGGGATGCGGTAGAGTGCTATGGGGCAAGGATAGGGATGGGGCGGCCCGTCTTGAACCCACCCCGTTGTCATTCCTATATAATTGTTAATTATTAACAAAATTAATAAAAACATTAGCTTTTGTAATTATTTTTATTTATTTAAAGTTAATCAAAATTTTATTAAAAAATAATAGGGAGAATGATGTTCAACCCAACGTATAGTTGGGGTAGATGCCAACTCGGTATGGATGCCAATTCACAGGTAGGCATTGGTGCATAGGGAGGGGGTAATTGGCATTTTGAAATGTTGTAGATCTAAAATGGAAATCAGAATTCTGTAGTGAGTTTATTCGTACTTTTCCAAAAATAATAAAACTAATAAGAATTACTAAAATTACTACAAATTATTAATAGAACTAAATTTATTAAAAATATTTATTCATTTAAGTTAACAATAATTATTTTCCGTAAAACAACATTAAATGAAAAATATAATTATTAAAATTTTAGATATTAACAATAACTTTGAATACTTTTAGTTAATTAACAACACATTTTTATTATTAATTTAATATTAATTAAAAGTAAATGAAATAATTAAATCTTTCAAAATTTTTCGTGCATCGCACGGGTCCCCACTAGTATTAATTAAACAAAGGATCTATGTACTAAAAGCAAAGAGTTTGAAACATAGGATATGAATCTAATAGGACCCATAAATCAGAACCAAGGAATACTTAGGCAAAGTTTGAGAGTGCTTATTTGAAAAATAAGTGTTTGTTCTAATAAGCATGAGCATTTGGTGAAAAAGCACTTATTTCAAATAGGGGAAGTATAGGTATTTTCAAAGTGACGTGGTGGATTAAGATAGGCTAAAAAGGAAATAAGTGTTTATTGAATAATCATTTAAAAATAAGTCAGAATTTTAGACTTCTTCAATAAGTATTTATTCGAATAAGTACTTATTTTTGAACACTCCCAAACTTGACCTTAATTGAGAGGCTTGAGAAAAAAAAAAGAAAAGAAAACTTTTGCATGACGGAAAGCTTTTCATGGACCAAAGTAAAGTTTTTCAGTATCAAAACGATAATGAAAGTATAGGACTCATAAACCAGAACCAGGGAATAATGCTTCATTGAAAGCTTGGGAAAAAAAACTTTTGCATCACAGAAAGTTTTTCAATGACGAAAGTAATCAAAACATACTGTAAGTATAGGATCCATAAAGCAAAACCAAGGAATACTTAATTGAAAGCTTGAGAATGAAAAAAAAAAACACTTCTGCATCACAGAAAGTCTTTCATGGACCAAAGAAATCAAAATGATACTGAAAGTTTTTCAGTATCAAAACGACACCGTAAACCAAATCCAAAGAATACTTAGGGTCCGTTTCTTCACAGTCAGAATTGGAATCGGAATAGGCCAATTATATCTTGCATTGAAATTTAATTAATTATAGTGGGGGTGGTGAGAATCAAATACTAGATTATTTGGTCAAAGTGGCTCTGATACTATCTCAATGAACCATTCAACTTAAAAGCTTAAACTGTTAAGTGAGATCCTTGAATAGGTTTTATTCTTTAAGATAGGAAATGACCATTCCCTCAAATAAAAAAATGTCATTTCAACAGAAATGGAAATAGAATTTCAACGAAACAATTGCATCACAAAAGGTTTTTCATGGATCAAAGTAATCAAAATGATAATGAAAAGCATGAGTTGCCTCAAAATTAGTTTATAGATGCATATCAAGGCCCATTTTCCAATCTGGATGTCTTAACACCGTGCTTGGATATGCTACTCACAGGTCTGAAAATTTGTGATAAGTTCTTGAAGGCTTCAGCAACCATAGATATATCCTTGTTTCTTAAAGCATAGAAGTCCACTGTACCACATAACACATAATCCCATGATACAGCTACCTCTATACATACATATATAATTTTGGGATTAAGATTTATTTTTTCTTGATTTTTAACAATTTATAGATCTTTTGATTAAATTATCGTGTAGTACCTTATTTATTATTTTTCATACCGTACTTATATCCATTTGAGACTTAAAGTTAGTGTTAGATGATTTTTAAGATTTATGTGAGTTTGATATATAACATATTGATGCATATATTAATTTTTTCACCATATACATATGTTTTCAAAGTGTATCACAATGCATGCATTTTTTAAATAGCCTTTTCTTAGGAGATTTTTTGGATTCTTTGAACCTCAAATAACGATTGGCACATGCAATGCAAGAAGAGTAACTGAGAGAAGAATTAATTCCTATTTTTGAATTGAGTTAGGTTCTCTTGAGACAGCCCAATAAGTAATGGCCCGTTTGGTTTATAATCAGAATTGGAATCGAAATTGAAACCAAAATCCTTGGAATCAGAATTGAAATAGTCTATTTCAATAGTCTGTTTGATTCAGATAAGAATTGGAATCAGAATTGTAATAAACTGAAATAGGATTTTATTCCCAAGGAAGAGGTGAGGAATGGCCATTCCCTCAAATGAGGAATGCCATTCAAGTAGGAATGGGAATGGGACTCTGATTTTGCCCAACCAAACAGTTGGAATTGAAATGACCCATTCCAATCCCAATTCTAGACCCTTATTCCCATGAACCAAATGGGCCCAAAATTTATTTTCCTAACTAATAACCAAAAGTGTGTGGAATTGGGTTTTACTACTCCAATAAGTTATTGAATTAGGGCTCATTTTGTTTATAGTCTAAATCAGAATTGGAATTGGAACAAAAATCCTTTTGGAATCAAAATGGTATGTTGCCATAGTTTATTTGGTTCATATAGTAATCTAATTCAGAATTGGAATAAGCTGGAGTAGGATTTCATTCCCAAAGGATGAGCTAGGGAATGGCCATTCCCTCAAATGGTGGAATGGCATTCCAATAGGAATGAAAATGGGATTTCAATTTCGCTCAACCAAACAATTAAAATATTCCGATTCCAAACCCCTATTTCTATGAACCAAACAGACCCTTAGACAGTTAATTGACTAAAGACTTCCACAATCACTGAAGCTGAAACCATGCATAGACTTAAACATTTTACAGCCCTTATCGCCCAGTCTCACAAAATCACAAGTACATTTAACCATATATATCTGTAGTAGTAGTGCTAATAGTATCACCAACCTTACTAATAGTTAATGTCCCAATTAATCTAAGCTTAAACAAGAATTTATTAAGCAACAGCACTGTCACGCTCTCCCAGGGCACTCAAACTTCACTTGACACGAGTCTTCCACCCTTACCGTATAGGTGTGCGGCGACCTCCTCAGGAACAAAGGCAGCTGAACCATCAACTGACACACACACGTCGAATCCAGCTCCCTCACCCATCTGCAGCACTCGGCGTTTGCCCCGTGATGGTGGTGGTGCCTGTGGCGATGGGCCTGATGGCGATGATGCTCATGATCGCGGTCGTGGTCGTGATCGTGCCGGTGCTCGTGCTCATGCTCGTGGTCGTGGTCGTGGTCGTGCCGGTGCTCGTGGTCGTGATCGTGGTCGTGCCGGTGCTCGTGCTCATGCTCGTGGTCGTGGTCGTGGTCGTGCCGGTGCTCGTGTTCATGCTCATTAACCATTTGCTGTTGATTTTCCTGATGATGAGTCCCATTCATCTCTGCAGCAAGATGATGCTCGAGAGGCACGAATGCACAGGCATGGTTTGCCAGGGCGAACTGGGACATGCAGAGTGGGCGGGGGGCCGGCACAGACATGGTTTTGGTTGCTAGCACCAGCAAAAGCAGGATTAACATCGTTGTTCGAATACTTGTTGCTCTCTCCATGCTTTCTCAGTTGCGCTCTCTCTCTCTCTCTCTCTCTCTCTCTCTGGTTCTGGGGGCCGACGGTCATCAGCTGGGATTCCTAGCTAGGTAACGGAGATGGGTCATCCTACCTTTACTTATAATACTTGACCGTGCACATTCTTTCTGCTTCCCCATTTTCTCATTGCGAGCTCGGGATCAAACTTGATTGATGAAACAAATGAGGTTAATTTATAATTAGATCGTAATGGGAGACCACTTCTCTAAGGAGTAGAGGCGTCTCATTCTCTTTGTGTGAAGTTTATTATTAGTTGTTAGGTGATATACAGTTGCTCTTCGCATGTGTGCGTCTGGTGCAATTTCAGTAATATTTTGTATAATGAATCAACTTGTCTTTGACCCGGGCTAGTTGTGAAGGTTCAAGTTAACATGGTTTTTGAACTATCATTGACCCGGGCGATCAGTCTGTTTGGCCTAAAAACCGTTCAAGCAATCAGTAGTTTTTAATTTGTGAATTGTCAACCCATTCAGGCAACAGTTTTGGCCGTTTTTTATTCTAACTATTTTTTTACGTTTTACTTTTTTTAAACTGCTGACCCGGTGGCTTCGGATCGGTTTTTAAATCATTAGAAATTATGGCAATGTATCCTACTGCTTGCTAAGAATGCAAAAGGCTTATATATCCATATAAGTGCAAATTTGGTTTGGTTTTGGACAGATAAATTTTGTTTTGTGTTTGATTATACAATTTAAACTAGAATCTACCTGATTAACTTTGAATGCAAAAGATTACTCCAAAAATTGAGGCAAACTTTGCTCTATTTTGAATGCAAAAGCGTAAAAATAAATAATTTTATTTTATTTTGCATACAAAATTGCACTCTTGCCAAACAAGAGTCCGGATTCAGTGGACCCTTAGGTTTATGGAGCATGTGAACCCTCTAATGAGAAACGCGCACGTCGACACTTTTGAACTAACCTCATTATAACGGACATTTGCCATTATAACCGGCCCAGCTCCTGTACCAGTCCTGCAGTCCAGCAGTCCTATACCAGTCCGACAGTCCCGCCATTGCTTTGGTCATAATCATACCCTCCATCCGGCATGTAGGCAACTTGGCACGACCACCCATACCTCCAGGCATGTCACCTCCACCAACTGATTCTTCTCAAGCCAGTCCATCGTCTCATCAATTGCCTTCTCCATCTTCTGCTTATCTGTAGGGTTCAATTTCCCAGTAAACTTCTCATCCCTGATCGTATTCTTCATGCTATACGCATAGCTCTCTAATGCGGTAGAAATAGGCCGGATGTCGAAGTCCTCACCCCCGAATCAAACATGAAAACGTTATTTTCATCAGACCTCAAAGCCTTCTTATTCAAACCATAAGCAATGGCTTCGGCATCCTTCGTCGCCTGCCTCTACGAATCGTTGAAATAGGCCGGCACAATGATGACAACATTCTTGACTGTCTAACCCAAATATGCCTCCCAGTCTCCCTCATCTTGGTCGAGGCCATGGACGAAATCTCCTCAGGGGCGAAATGTTTCTCTTCGCCCTTGAATTGAACAACAATCATGGGCTTGTAACCGGGGCCAGGAATAACCTTGAAGGGCCAGAGCTTGATGCCACTCCGTACAGACGGATTAGAAAACCGCCGACCAATGAGTCGCTTGGCATCAAACACTATTGATGAAGGAAGATTTGGCCCGACCTCTCTATTATGTGACATGTGGCAGAAATAACAACTCGGCAAAAGGGGCCAAGCCTAGGCGGGAACAAGGGGATACGAGCGGACTGAACTCCCTACCGGGGGCCCGAACTGACTCACCTTGTAACGGCTCGGGATACACTTCGCCGAACTGACCCACCTTGTAACAGCTCGGGATACACTTCGCCGAACTGACCCACCTTGTAACAGCTCGGAATACACTTTGCCGAACTGCCACCTTGTAATAGCTCGGGATACACTTCGCCGAACTGACCCACCTTGTAACAGCTCGGGATACACTTCGCCGAACTGCCACCTTGTAATAGCTCGGGATACACTTCGCCGAACTGACCCACCTTGTAACAGCTCGGGATACACTTCGCCGAACTGACCCACCTTGTAACAGCTCGGGATACACTTCGCCGAACTGACCCACCTTGTAACAGCTCGGGATACACTTCACCGAACTGCCACCTTGTAACAGCTCAGGATACACTTCGCCGAACTGACCCACCTTGTAACAGCTCGTGATACACTTCGCCGAACTGACCCACCTTGTAACAGCTCGTGATACACTTCGCCGAACTGACCCACCTTGTAACAGCTCGGGATACACTTCGCCGAACTGCCACCTTGTAACAGCTCGGGATACACTTCGCCGAACTGACCCACCTTGTAACAGCTCGGGATACACTTCGCCGAACTGACTTGCCCTATAGATACCTCCGAGCTCAAGACCGCCTCGCTCAGCACTTCGCGCTGAGACCTCGCCTGCCTGGCCATCGCGACGCGAGCAGCCTCTTCAGCAGCGTAAGCAGCCGCCTCAGCAGCCCGGGTATTTGCCTCTGTAGCACGGAAAGCTTCTTCAGCAGCATGAGCGGCAGCCTCAGCAGCTCGCGCCTGTCGCGAGCTCCTCTCCACTTGGGCCGCCAAGGCATGAATTGAAGAATTCATCTACCAAAATAAACAAGTGAGCAAATGACACCAGAAGCAATAGAATAAAAAAGGAATACAGAATCTAACTTACCACCATGGCATGTGTTACGGCGCGGCAAGCAACCTGATTCAAGGGAAGATCGGTCCACGCCGCGACCTCCTCAGGAAAAGTAGTGTCCCTACTCTTCTGAAGAGCGTAGTTCGGCGTCAACATGCTCCTAAACTCCCCTTGAGCTCCCGAGCCTGAGGGCCCAGCCCGCGTATGAGCAGACCCGGAGTGAGCAGGAGCACTTGAGTACGCAGGAGCGCCCGTATGAGTGGTCTCAGCGTAAGGCGCCCCGATAGTTTTGTGCACTGGTGGAGTCACTTCGGGCTCCTTGGGCAGATCCTCCGGTGTATGGTCTGGAACTTGGGGCTCCTCATCCAGGGGCAGCTCGGTACGAGTTCGCTTGGCAACCCGCTTCCTCCTCTTCATACCTTGAAACAAACGCCCCCCACGAGTTCTCTCCGCGTCCATCACACCTGCAGAAACGAGTTCATCAGAAAAAATGGAATAACAAAGCAAGCAAAAAACCGCATAGCTAGAAACCTACCCGAACTCAGGTCGGTTGCAATAAGCTTGGCCTCCGTTAAGTAGTGGTGGCACTTTAAGCCTTGCCGTGCCCATTGCCGGAGACCCTTCACCGTCTCTTTATCGAGAGTTACGCCCAAGTCAGGAGCGGCCTCACCCCACCTGGTCTGAAAGGGCCATCCTTGTGCACTTCGCACGCCGAAGTAGTCCCGCTTCCAAGCCGGGACTTTATTAGGAAGATCGTGCAGAAGCTTAAAACCCTGGCGAGGAGAAAGGTAATACGCCCGTCTCCCCCCAAGAAGAGAACCCGCCTGTCTTTTGAGCATCAAGATAGAGGAGAATATCTCTAAGTCTAAGGGGAAGTTCTGCTCACAAAAAAGGGAAACTGTCCCCACCAAGTTCCGAATAGAGTTCGGATGAAACTGGCCAATGGTGACACCGAAGTGGTTTATGACTTCGACGAGAAGGGGATGGAAAGGAGGTCGCAACCCTGCAGCGAGCTGCTCTCGAAAAATCACGATCTCGTCTGAACCGTGTTCCCAAGGAAAGCTACCTGAAGGAATAAAATATGTGTACCCCCCAGAAAGATTGTAAGACAGGAGTATGGATTGAAGCCCCTCAGGCGTCATGGTCGAAGGACCAAACCTGTCTAGCATCCGACCTCGGCGGGAGGTAGACGCCAAACTGCCCGAAACAACTCGGCCTACTGGTTCATAGTCCTCAAGCTCCACCTCAGGATCACTAAGGCAGTATGGGGACACGACTCGGTTGGTGGAACCTACGTCGGCCCTACTCGAAGAATCGTCTGAGCTATCAAAGCTAGACATTGGAGAAAAGATGGATTCAGGAAAGTACTCACCGAAAAGTTTGAAGAGCAAGCCAAAGAACCGTGAAGACTGTATAACCAGCCTTGACGCGAGCTGGAAAAGACTTGGACGCGAGCTGAAAGGTTGGACGCGAACTCAGTAGACAAACCGCAGAAGTGACAAACCAACCGGGGTCCCCCACTATTTATAGCTACAGTAACCAAGAATCAGCCGCACAGGCCGAAGACGATCTGACGGCCCACGTTCTTACCGACCGCACAACCCTTAAGGTCGAGATGTGATTGGCGCACGTCTTTCCGAAAAAAGCGAAACGTCAGCGCACGTCTTTTTGAAACCGACGTCGCTTCGACACACGTCTTTTCCGAAACTGACGCGCCACACGTCTCCCTGACAGTCGTCCACGCACGTACAGCAGTGGCACGCCTTTTTGAAATGACCCGCTGTCACGTCCCAACGGCGCGAATTGGTTTGAAATTTAAAACGCGCGTTGTCACAACCACCAGCGTTCTTGAGTAAGCATATTTCCACCCTTCTCGGAAACCGAAAGAACCCTAGCAAAAGCATCTAGTGCAGTGAAGGTTCGAAGGACGGGACAAATCCACCTGCTACCTCGCGAAAACTCCCCGCGCCATGTCAAGACCCCCGGCGCAAGGAGTGGGGGGCAATTGATGAAGGAAGATTTGGCCCGACCTCTCTATTACGTGACACGTGGCAGAAACAACAGCTTGGCAAAAGGGGCCAAGCCTAGGCGGGAACAAGGGGACACGAGCGGACTGAACTCCCTACCGGGGGCCCGAACTGACCCACCTTGTAACGGCTCGGGATACACTTCGCCGAACTGACCCACCTTGTAACAGCTCGGGATACACTTCGCCGAACTGACCCACCTTGTAACAGCTCGGGATACACTTCGCCGAACTGCCACCTTGTAATAGCTCGGGACACACTTCGCCGAACTGACCCACCTTGTAATAGCTCGGGATACACTTCGCCGAACTGACCCACCTTGTAACAGCTCGGGATACACTTCGCCGAACTGACCTGCCCTATAGATACCTCCGAGCTCAAGACCGCCTCGCTCAGCACTTCGCATCACTTGGCACCAAAACCAAACAAGTCGTACTACGACTGACACTAAGGAAGTTCGTGCCCAAGGGCGCCGCACCTGACTGACTTGGGATCTGACGTTTGGCGGTAGCACCCTAAACGGCCACCTACCACTGCCACTGACACCGCCATCTCCAGTTAAATGACGGTTAGGCAGTGATGGTTCTGTCTCAGTAGAAAGGACGACGACCGAATTGACAATGACAAGGGTAATCATACTTGACCTGACAAGGGCCCCGGGACGATTGCACGAAGTGACTATAAGAGCCACCTGCCCCCCGACAACGGAGGTATGCAAACTTTGCGCTATCTGGTATTACCTTGCTTTTGAAGGATTCTAACTTGAGCTTCGGAGCCTCTACACCGGGTTCCCCCGGAGCTTCTCCATCTCCTCCGTTTCAAGTTCCTTGCTACCCCGTTTGGAAGAAAGACAGCGAACAGCTAAGACCGGTCCGATCGCGCTCCATCAACTATGTTGGAGGGTTTCATGGCGACTTGCTTCTTGGCAGCATCACCAATCAACCTCTCGGTATCAGTGAATGCGACATACGAAGGCGTAGTCCTATTACCCGGATCATTGGCGATGATCTCGACCCTGTCATTTAGCCTCACTCTGACGAAGTTGTAGGTGGTACCCAAATTGATACCAATCGCCTTGCCTTCAGTTTTAGCCACCACCGTTGAGGTTTGTAGCCTTGAAATGGAAATGCGCTAGATGGGTTCCTTGTCTCTACTAAGGATCAACTAAACAAAGGGATTCAGAAGAAAACTACAGAAATTTACAAAGCGCTTGTGTTAAATTGATTTGGAGTTCTTGATTCCAGTCTGAGTTTTGTGAGAAAGGTTGTGAAGAATTTAAAAGCCTGTTGAGGAGATTGTTCCATTAATGTTGAATGTTCAAGAATTTTGTGGATACGTCAAAATCAATTCTCTAATTTAGAGGGTGTTTGACTTTCACACGGTTGCATTTTATGACCAACTTGCCACATCATCATTTGTGCTTAAATGGTCATAGAGGATCGATATGATGATGTGGTAATTTGGTCATAAAATGCAACCATGTCAAACAGTCAAAGTCGAAACCCTTAAATTAGAGAATTATTTGGGGGTGGCCTTCACCAAAAGCCCGCCCACAAATAGGCCTTAGGCTAATGGGTAATCAAGGGCTTCTCACATTCTACTTAAGTGGGTACATGATAAAGATGATATCAAACAAATGGGTACCCGGTCCGTTATTAATATACCTGGGCCCAAAACTATTGGGTCCCATTCAGGTCCATGTGTGAGTGGCTAAATAAGTTGCGAGATCTGATGGAATAGGGCTGCAAGTCGGGCCGGCTTAGATTGGGTTGAGGCCAATCCTAGCTCAACCCTAATCCTAACCCAATCTGGCCTTCAACCCGACTAATCTAATCCTAACCCTAACTAATTCAACCCTAATCCAACCCAACCCAACTCAAAGCCAATTTCGGGTTGGGCCCAATCTAACCTTCTTTCCATCCCTTAAACCTCATAGAATTTCTCGATTTTAGATCTTAACTCAATTTTTACTACATATGTTAATCCTATGTTTCATTAGTATTTGTTTGTCGATGTTATAAATGACTATAGTTTATTATGAGTTATGGCTTACGATAGATCTTTCTTGGGCAGCAAACAACATAGAAGAGATGAAGAATAAAATTTAAAAAAAAAAAAACATAAAATAATGTTATTAAGGTTTTAGTGTTTCTAATTAGGATTAAGTGAAGTGATTTATCTTAAAAGAAATGCATGATGCTATGTGGTGGGGGCTATGCAAATATCATGCATCTAAACAATCAATGTATATTATATATTACATATAACATATATTTATATATTACATGTACTATAGAGTCGGGTTCGGGTTGGCTAAGGGGTCAATCCTAACCCAACCCGAAGTAAAGTCAGGTTCATGAATTTCAACCCTAACCCTAACCCAAACATCAACCCAACTTTTTCAGGTTGGATTCAGGCCAACCCAACCCAAGTTGCAGCCTTAGATATCTGGTAGCCTGGTTAGTTTTGTAGGTAAAGTAACTATTGATTCCATTGGTCATTCCCTACTAACAAATTTGATATTTTTTTCTTTTTGTTATTTTGATTAATAAAGAAGGATAGAATTATATCAACTCTCAACAAAATTTGTGGAGATTCTAGGCCAGTTTTTAAAACATTGTCTCCCAATGGATGATCAGCCTAGATCTTCTAAACTCCTACCTACAAACATTTCCCTCATCCTCACCCATAGGGGTGAGCAAGAAAAACAGAACCAACAAGATTGAACAAAAAATTATGGTTTATTGAACAAATTGGTTCGGTATTTTTGAAAAATTGATGGTTAATTGAACCAACCGATATATATATATATATATATATATATATATATAATTATTTAATATATATATATATATAATTATTTAATATATATATATATATTATATACAAATATATTATTTAATATCTTATGTGTATTTCTAATTTTTTATTACATATGCATATATAAAAGCCAAAAAACTGAACCAACGATTAATCGAACCGACAACCAATTAATCAGTCAACTTTGGTTTAGTTTCAATTACCGGTTTTTCGAAACCCAATACTACCAGTTAGGTTTGAAAATTAGGCCCACGATTCGATTGACCAAACCAACAACCAATTAACCAATTGACTTTGGTTCAGTTTCTATTACTGGTTTGGTTTGGAAATTAAGCCCACGGTTCGGTTCCCCTACCTACCCACAAGACACTAATGCTATGTATTAGGAACATCTTTCCATGAATGACAATGACAAAGGAGACATTTCCAAAATGTGCATGTAATGTTCTTGTGGGTAGAGATGTGGGAAGCATTTGTACATCTCTCCATGTAGTGTGCATATAGTGTCGCGTGGGTAGGGATATGGGGAGAGTTTATAGGTAAAAAATGTCTAGTATGTTTAAGCCTTTAAGGTAGTTCTGGGCCAAGAATGATAACCACATCTTGGGCCAACAGTTGGATTTCCCCATGTGGGTGAATGAAATTGAAATTAGCCCCCCACAAGATTGCTCCTCACAACATCCTACAACACATCTTTGCCATGTATTGAAGATATTTATAGATAATAACATGATAGTATTATCCCGAGATGTTTCCAATGCACGTGGGAATATGCTGTGAGAGGTTGTGGGGTGCAGTCTTATGGGGCTGATTTGATCTCGGGTGAAATGTGACCTGCAATGTATTGTGGTCGACAAATCCGGACTCGTCAACACTAGCCATGCAATATAGCTATAGGTCCAGTCCAGAGTAATGAGACCACCACCGCTAGGTGAGTCTCACCCAATCTAGTTAATTCTCGCACCAAATATAGCCACGCCACGATCCGATGAATTTCAACTATCTGATTGGTTCCACTATTTTTTTTTTCATTTTATAATTTTTCATGGTTTAATCAAAATCTTTTCCACCAAATAAAGGGAAACGAGAGAAAAAGGGTTCGACTATGGACGAAGAGATTAATGAGAACGGACAGTAGTCTGCAGTCCCACAGCGTATCCCAACTGTGTATTGGGAACAATTACCACTGACAATTTCGAGAGATATTCTCAATGTACGCTGAAATGTGTATGTGGAGCGTTTGTGGGCGCCCTCCATGGGGCGTAGATGTGATCTGATCTCCTGTCTCCAAGACTCCAATCCACTCCCACTGAACGAACGCATGTGGCTGTGAATGAGATTAATGGGGCCCAAGCCCATATCAAAGCCCATTACAAGCATTTCTTGTACAGTTGTACCACGTTTCCCGGTACCATTTTCAAACTCGAGTATTTAAGATCTATCCCCTCGATTCGAGTTTCATGGTTGCTGAAATTAGGGATTTCCAATGGCTCTTGCATCCTCGTGTGTCCTATTACATCACAGATCTTTTGCAATCTCCAGATCCTCGATTTCGAAAACTCCAATTCGAAGGACAATCGTCCCTATCACATTCAAAATAGAATCAGTGAATCGTTGCAACTCGGCTCTTCCGAACATCCGATGCTGCTCGAGTTCTGGTTCTTCAGTCGAAGCCGAGAAATATTCTTCAACGAGGATCTTCATCAAAGGTAATTATTCGATCTTCATCAGATCGAACTCATTGTACGAAATTCGCTTAATGTATGCGTAATTGGACTGTTTAGTACTTTAGTTTGCACGAAGTTCGGTACTATTGTTGAAGTCTAGTGAGTAAGGTGAGCAGTAGTATGGTTGAAAGCTTTTACATTTCGCTCAGTCGGCCCCTCCAAGGATGCAATAGGGATGAGTTTCTTTATGTATGTTCATTTGCTGTTTGTTGCAATCAAGTAATGATATGGAATTTCAATTATTTCTTTTTCTTGGCGAATGTTCTGTTTGATTCTCCACTAGGTCGGATAATTTGGTCAAATAGTTATCTTTTTTTCTTTTTTTTTTTTCTCCGATTGTTCTCCTAAACAACCTGCTGATTCTGTTTCTGCAAGAGGCTGTTTGACGAGTCGTCAATTCTAAATTTAGTCATATCGACAGAGATCGTTGAACAAGAAGGTCCAGTGTAATTTCTGTTTGGCATGGCTATCTTAAAATTTATCATGTTGAGCTTGCTAGAACATTACAAGTCATACCCCACGTTACCTTGTAACCATATTACCATATACCTGATAACCTCTGCCAGCTGTATTCTTTAACTACCTCTGTATTGTTGGGATAATAAATCCCTTTGTAAAATCCATGTAAGCTGAGACAGTTCAATATAATGTTTAAAAAAACCAACACATATGAACTACTTCCTTTTTTCCACTATGGACAAGATATCGCGCACTTACTTGTAAGCACTTTACATTTGAGGCCCTTTTCTGATTAATGCGGCTTGAAATCCTAGGGCGTCTTGGGTTAAAATTCTCAAAGACTATTTTGGCCTCACGACTCCATGTTGTCTTAAGGATCCTCCATGGAATTGCATGGATTGGAGAGGTTTTTATCTATGTAAACTATTTACATAATAAGATTTTGTCATGGAAGTTCTATTCATTTTCCCAATTTACGATTTAGCTGGTGCTGTGGTCCTTTAAGAGTTTTGCAGCTTTTGTTCCATATGAGGATAATGATGATCTTTTTTGGCCATTTATCAAAGAAAATAGGGAAAGGTTTCAGACGTTCAATTTTTTGTATTTCTTATGCAGTGATGTTGAAGAAGACACTTGACCACTTTTTTTTTTTCCCTTTTTAATCCTTTGAAATTTGAAAGGAATGTATATTTTTGGAAACTTAGAAAACAATGGCCCTTTTCAAAGAAAAGGTCGCTAGGTTAAGCATGGATGGTTACAAATAGGAAAATTATGTTGGTTTGAGTTGGTGAATTTGACATGATTGAAAAAAGAAGGATCTTATAAATTGCAAAGATAGGTTAATTGTTTCTTTGGAGAATAAGATCAATACAAATCTTCTAATGAAGATTTAGATATAGGCAATTACTGATGGGAGTCATTGAGGTAAAGTGGTAAACTTGCGACTGGGTTTGTAGTCAAAATATTATGCCTATCCTTGTGACAATAAAAAAGAAGC
Organism: Nelumbo lutea; assembly: GCF_056320005.1. NCBI lineage: Eukaryota > Viridiplantae > Streptophyta > Magnoliopsida > Proteales > Nelumbonaceae > Nelumbo > Nelumbo lutea. The sequence goes on along the minus strand of NC_142687.1, from coordinate 91,667,675 downwards.
AAAGTTAATTCTATATGAAGTCAAAATTCCATGGCTAGAAACAATTTAAAGGGAACTAGAAGAAATTGGAACTTGTGATAAATCATGAATAAACTAGTGGCTTCAGATAATATGGTGGTTTTAAATCAGGGATATGTAGTGGCAAACAAAGTAGCAAGTTTAATCATAGAAGATGGTAAATGAACATGAAAGATTTCGAGATTATATGATCAATAAAGACTACTTGGGAAAATTTGATGTTGACATTGTAATGATGCAAGAGCCCAATATTCACAAATTCATAGTTAAGGAGTATTTGGGTAGTGAGAATTTGTGCTGTGTATTGGCATCGATGCTTTAGATGATATTGTTTTCTTGGATATTATGATGCTAGGAAGAACTACGAAGAAACTTCCATGTTTTCTTAGGATTTCAAATTGTTGGGGATAATTTTGAATGATGCCTCACATCAATGTATGCCTCTAGGGTCAACTCCCTTACTTTGACAATCAGTAAATAGAAAGATAGCTCAATATTTGGGGACAAGTGGTGTAGTTGGATTTTTGGGTGTATCAATACTTGTCACTACTCTATTCTGGTAAATGGTATGGTGAGGGATTTTTTCCAGCTTGTAAAGGTGTCAGGCAAGGGATCCACTCTCACCCTTCCTTTTTACCTTAGTAGCTGATGTGATTAGTAGGATCATTACTAAGGCTGACAGTGAAGATGCCATTAGGGGTTGGAGAATAGGGAGACACCAAGTCCCCGTAACCCACCTTCAGTTTGTAGATGACCTAATGATCTTTTGCGAAGGAGGTTTTAGCGAAAAGGTAGCAAACCTAAAGGAGCTAATCAAAGGATTTGAAAGTATTTCTAATTTGAGAATAAATTTGGAAAAGAGCTGCATAGCGGGTATAAATTTGGAGGTAGGGGAGGTCGAGGCTATTGCGGAGTGTCTTGAGTGTTCCACCTCTGCTTGGCCTATGTCATATTTAGGGCTTCCTTTAGGGGAAAATCCTAGGGAGAGTAGATTTTGGATCACAACAATAGAAAAATTTGAGAAGAGATTAGCCTCATTGAAGAGGAATTTTATCTCTTTAGGAGGGAGAATTACCCTAATAAGAGCATGAGAGCTACCTTGGCTAACTTACCTACATATTTTTTGTCTGTTTTTAGGATACCAGTTAGGGAAGCTAGGAAACTGGAGAAGTTGATGAGAGATTTCTTATGGGAGTCGGGACAAGAAAAAAGGATCACTTGGTTAATTGGGAAATTGTGTGCAGAAGTAAAGAAGAGGGGGGTTTGGGACTTGGGAGGGTAACTAGAAAAAATCAAGCTCTGTTAGGGAAATGGTTGTGGCGATGGCCATTGGAAAGAGAGAGATTGTGGCATGAGGTGGTGGGAAGCATTCATGGGAGGTCAGAGAGTGGATGGGATGCTGGTGTATCAAGGCAAGCTAATCTAGCAGCACCTTGGAAGGCTATTCACAACACCCTTCCTCAATTTCTCAATTTTATCAGGTATGAAGTTTGTTCTGGCAACTCTGTCCATTTTTGGGAGGATATTTGGGTAGGAGACACACCTTTAAAGGATTTATTCCCTTCGCTAATTTCTGTTTCTTTGTACAAAAAAGAGGTGGTCTCAAAATTTGTCTCACCTTTGGGAACACCCTTAGATCCTACTTGGGATTTTGGGTTTCGTAGATGAATTAGTGATGATGAAATTGATTCTCTTTCTGTTTTGCTTGGTTGTCTTAATCAGGTTTGTTTGGATCCCTCCAAGCCAGATAAGAGGGTTTGGACTCCTAGACCCAATGGAACCTTCACTTGTGCTTCTTTCTTCAAGTCCATCTCTCAACTTTCTACTCACCAACCCTTTCCGTTAAAAGAAATTTGGTGCAGGCCAGTTCCCCCCAAAATTATGGCGTTTTGTTGGGAAGTATTCCATGGGAAAGTAAACACTCTAGATAACCTACAAAAAAGAAGACATTTCCTCTATATTTCTTCTAATTGGTGTATCCTCTGTAGAGCTCACGGTGAGGATTGTTACCACCTATTAATATCTTGTCCCTTTTCTGCAGACCTTTGGACTTGGCTACTTTCGTTGTTTGGGGGTAGTTGGAGTCTACCTGCAGAAGTTCACATGCTCTTCAACCATTCTACCTTTTACTGGCCTACAACAATAGGGGGAATTATGTGGAGATGTGCTCGTGCTGCCTTGATTTGGACTCTTTGGAAAGAGAGGAATATTAGAATTTTTCAAGAAAAGGAAAGGAGCAGTCAGGATTTGAAAGACTGTGTGTTAAATAGGGCAATACCTTGGATGAAGACCTTGGAAATCTTTCATCAATTCTCCTTTAATGACCTTTGGAGAAATTGGTTAGCAGTAGCGAGGTGTTCATCTCTAAAGGACAAATCAATTACAAGTTGGTCTCCTCCATCCGAAGGCTCACTAAAGTTGAACTTTGATGGAATTAGCATGGGTAATCCAGGATTTTCCGGAATGGGGGGTGCTTTGAGAAATGAGAAGGGAGAGATTTTGTTGCTCTACTCAGGTCCCTTTGGAATTGGGGACTCCCTCAGGGCAGAACTTTTAGTTGTTGTACAAGGGGTGCAATTTGCAAACCAGCTAGGGGTACGACACCTAATAATTGAGGGGGATTCCAAAGTGGTGGTGGGTTGGTTGAAAAATCCTGAAGAGGCTATGTGGCGTTACAAGAATGAAATGAAGAAATTTAGTTGGTTGACAAGGAATATGTTGGTCACTATACAATGGGTGGGGAGATTAGAAAATACTTTGTCAGATGTGTTAGCTAAGCAAGGGGTAAATAGGGAAGAATTATTTTGGGCTCAGTTGTGATTCTTGCTTTTCTTTCCTAGTTTACTTGCAAGATTCAAGGAGGGGCTGCAGCTCGCGCCTCTCGCTGGGATGTTGTATGAACTTAGTCTAAATTTGCTTTTGAATTAATAAATTTATTATCATTCATAAAAAAAAAATATGTAGAGCAATGAGTACCCTCCAATAAAACACGACTTACTATCAACCAAATGAAAAACTAAATCACCTAGGGAGTGCTTGCTTGGGTGATTTGGTTTCAATGCGTTCACATGGTCACAACGCTTACTTGCAACCCTCTAATAAAACACAAATATGCTATTAATCAAACAAAAAAACAAATTATCTAGTGAATGCATCCTACTATGCTACCCTGAATGACACACTAACAATTTGCCAAGTTGCCAACATATGAAAAAAAATAGAAATTGCCTCTAGGGTCTACTACCTTACTATGACAATTTAGAAATATCAAAGTAGCTAACATGTCAAGTGATTAGTTCAAATGACCATGACAATTTCATGCAACCCTCCAATAAAACACAAACATACTATCAATCAAACGAAAAACCAAATCATCTAGTGAGTGCATTCCTAGGTGGTTTTGATTCGATGAGTTCAAATGGTCGCAACACTTTCTTGCAACCTAGAATAAAACACAAAAATGCCAACAATCAGATGAAAAATCAAATCACCTAGTGAATGCATTCCTTTTTCCTACCCCAAATGATCAAAAACAACATGCTAACATATGAAAAAGTAGAAACTACCTCTAAGGTCTACCTCCTATTATAACAATCAAGAATTGTCTGGGCAGCCTAATATGTGTTGTGATTTGTTTACATGGTCACAATACTTTCTTGTAACTCTCCAATAAAACACTAACATGCTATCGATCAAAAGAAAAGCCAAATCACCCAATGAGTGCATGCTTGGGTGATTTGATTTCTATGAGTTCACATGATTACAACACTTTCTTGTGACCCTCCATTAAGTTATAAGCATACTAATAATCAAATTTAAAACCAAATCACCTTTGGTTTTGATTAGTCCACGTAGTCGCACCACTTTTTTGCAACCCTCCAATAAAACATAGGCATCCTATCAATTAGATGAAAGACAAAATTACCCGGTGATTGCATAGTTGTTATTGCTACCCTAAGTGATACATGAACTACCTGTTATCATATGATAAAATGGTGACTACCTCTAGGATCCACTACCTTACTAGGAATATCAATTACTCAATGAGTGCATGGTGGTTGTTTTTTTTTTTTTTGGAAAAGGTAAAGTAATATTTAATGATAAGAAATTTCACACAGGAGGCTGAGATTAGTCCCAGAACAGGCTGACTGATCAAATCAGCAAATACACTTTCCATCAAGAGCTGGAAAGAAATACATCTGACACATTACAGTTTCTCAAATCCGCAGCTACAGACACCCAAGAAATCAGCTTGCCCACTGATTTATGAATTAACTCTTCCAGACTTAGAATCCTGTTACTGAAAATCCTTCTATTCTTCTCAGTCTAGATGGACCAAATTACAGCAATTGGAACCATCTTCCAGACAGTCTTCTTTTTCTTGCTCAAACCCATAAGCTGCCAGCAACACAACAGCTCTTTTACCGACCTCAGCATCACCCAACATACCTTCAAGGAGCTGAGGAAATGGTTCCACAACTGAGCAGAATACGGACAATGGATACACAAATGATCAGTAGATTCAGCACTGCTTCCACATAGACTGCAAGACAAGTCTGAAACCTGAATTCCCCTTCTCACTAGGTTCTCCTTAGAAAGACATTTATTAAGAGCCATAGTCCAAACTAGGAAGTTGGTTTTTTTTGGGCTGTTGGGGTTCCACACTTGCTGATCTGGAAAATCAAGGACACCCCACCTACTGAGATTAGCAGCCAAAGATTTAATAGAGAACACCCCATCAGAGTTCCACTTCCGGTGCCACTTATCCTCCGATTCAAAACCTTTTCCACCTCCCAATCAAAAAGATTCCTTCGAAATGAGGGAGTCCAAAGAACTGAACCACCAGAAATACTATAGCATTCTGCAACTGAGGCCTCTTGATCCGAAGCACATTGGAAGAGGAGGAAGGACTCAACAAGAGGTTCATTTGAGCACCAAGGGTCCTTCCAAATTTGGTCCTGTTACCATTACCAACCCTAACTGAGACCCCCACGGCCAGAGCTGAAAAGTTCTTCATTATCCCTTTCCACAAAGAGTTACCCCAGTTGGGAGGAGGGTCCCTAGTTCTCCAATTGCCCCAATTCACACCATATTTGTTGGCAATGAGAGATCTCCACCATGCATCATTTTATGCAGCAAATCTCCAAATCCACTTACAGAGGAGAGCAGAATTAAAAGATTTCAGCTTCCTTCTACCTAACCCCCCTTCAACTTTGGGGAGGCAAACTTGCTCCCAACTCACCAAGTGCACTTTTTTCTCCTCTTCCCATCTGAAGCTTTTCAATCTGATTTGCAACCTTGTTCGGAATAGAGACTAGAGACAGGAAGTAGGTAGGTAAATTGGAGAGAGTACTTTTTAATCAGAGTCACCCTATCCCCAAATGAGAGGTATTTTGCCTTCCAAGAGGCCGGCTTGCTTTCCAATCTCTCAATAACCGGGTCCCAAATTGCAGAAGAACCACCACTCACCCCTAGAGGGAGTCCCAAATATTTGACTGGAAGGGACTCAATTTGACAAGCCAAAATACTAGCACACTCTGCTAAGTTGGAGACATGGCCTACTGGGATGATTTGGCTCTTGTTCCAATTAACTTTAAGACCTGTTGTCACTTCAAACCAAGATAAGATCCCAAGGATTAACTCCACCTGAGGGGGAGAGGCATCCACAAGGCACAACGTATCATCTGCAAATTGAGGAATATTCACCTTCTCTCCCCCCGACACGATTGCAAAACCTTCCCACTCACCTAAAACTACAACCTTCTTACAGAACATAGTGAGGATCTCCATTACAAATATAAATAGAAAAGGAGACAAGGGGTCTCCCTGTATAAAACCCCTGGAACTATCAAAGAAACCTGCGGACTGTCCTTTAACCAAGACTGAAACTTTGGAGAGGTGATACAAACTTTAACCCAATTCCTCCATTTCTGCCCAAAATTCATTTGATGTAACACAAGATCAACACATCTCCAGTTAACATGATTATAGGCCTTTTCAATATCAAGTCTGCAAATCAACCCTGGGGAACCTTCTTTTTTCCTGGAATGAATGAGCTCATTGGCAATGAGAACAAAGTCTAGCATCTGCCTACCCGGAACAATAAAATGGTGACTACCTCTATGTTCCACCACCTTACTAGGAATATCAAGAAATACGTAGTTTAACATGTGGAGCGATGAGTTCACATAATCATAACACTTTCTTGTGGACTCTAAAATAACCCAAACATGCTATAAGTCAAAGGGTAAACCAAATCACCTAGTGAGTGCATGCCTGGGTTTGGTTTTCATGAATTCACATGGTCACAACAATTTCTTACAACCATCCATTAAAACACAAACATGCTGTTATCAATCAAATGAGAAATGAAATAACCCAACAAAGGCATGTCTGTTGTTGCTACACCAAATGATATAATAACAACCCATTATCATATAAAATAGAGATTACCTCTAGGATATGCTACCTAACTTCAACAATTAGGTAATACCATGGTAGTTTAACATATAGAGTGACACCTCAGCAATAAGGTGCTAATGGAGGGTTCAATCAAGATACTAGTTCTTTTTATTTTTTTTCTTATTTGTTAGGGTTCAATCAAGATATATACTGCACTTATAAAAAAAATCAAGATATATACTGTCTTGAACCCTTGAAGACTTCAAAACCTAAACTAATAAGCATGTAAGAACTCAAAATTTTGTCCAATCAACACATATTCATCCTTTCTTTTTCTTTTCTTCTTTTCCTAAGACAAAAAAAAGAGGCATTTTCTGAAATTTCTTTTCTTTCCTCCATTTTTTCATGAATATGTTGATTTTCTATGTTTTAAATGAAACTTATACTTCATTTTTATGAAGACTATAGACAACTAATAGTGAAAGATGGTTGCTGCTTGCTATGGAACCTAGGAAATTGCCCTGGTATTCATGGTTTTTATTCAGAAAAGTCCCACCACCTAGATGACTAGGCGACAAGCAGACAAGGTGCCCCCTATCACCTAGCCTCGCCTTGGCACCTTGAAAACCTTGCACCCAAAAGAAAAACTTGAGAAACTTGACTTTCCCAATGGCTTTATAGGGCTCCAAGGTGACTGGCGACCAATATAAGAGGTTTTGACTGAAATTTTGCTGGATTTTGCCCATTTCCAGCATCTTGAGTCCTCTAATTTCATGTCTATGTGCTGGTTCTGATGCAAAGAAAGAAGTTCTGTCACCTGGTCCAACTACCAATCATTGGAGTTTCTCCTGAATACAGGAGACCAAACTATTCTATCACCATCCAACACAAAACAGTTAGCAACAGAGGCCTGTTTATTTTCAGCCACATTAAACAGGGAAGGGAATCTTTTCTTTTAAAGGACTGTCATTGTTCCATGGGTTTTGCCAGAACATCAACCCACTTCTATTTTCTGCCTTGTATGATATTCCTTTGATGAAATGGGGATAGGCTTTGTATATGCCTTTCTGGATGCTGCAGCTGTATGTCAAATGAGCATGACCTGCATCCCAACCATTGGTGTTAAACCCACACTTTTCAGCCATTATTTTTCTTTTTGATAAATGAGTGCAATTTTATTAATCAAAGGAGGAGTGCACAATCAGCCTAAGAGGAGGCACAAGATACCTCCCCTTGGAGCTAAGCAATATTGAAAATAAACACACACTAACCTGAATTACAATTCTAAGGTAGCCCAAAACAGGTCACCCCTTGATACCCCTTGATACCCCTTGTTTAGCCAAAGAATCAGCCATTGCATTTGTCGATCTGCTAACCCACTGAAACCTAACTGCCCTATTTCTTGTCAGCCAGTTACTTTCTTCAAAAGATCCCTGTAACCCCAAAAGACTTTCTAGATTTGTCAACCAGCCCACCACCACCTTGTAGTCCCCCTCAACTATCAAGTTTTCAACTCCAAGTTGACTAGCAAGCTGTATGCTTTGTACCACTGCTAGTATCTCACCCCTTATAGAATCGCCAACACCCACTGTTCTTGAGAATAAAGAAAGATGTTGTTGTCTTTATCTCTCAGAATCCCTCCTATGCCTGAGGGTCCTGGATTGCCTAGACTGCTTTTTGTCAAAATTTAATTTTACCATTCCTTCTGGAGGGGGCTTCCATTCTACTTGTAGTCTGTTCTTTGTGGAGGCTGTGGATGCCACTGCTGCCAATTTCTCCTTAAATAATCAAAAGAGTAATACACAAACAAGTTTGAAGTTTTCATCCAAGAGGTTGTCCTTATCATTATACACTCCTTACTTCAACAAGGCTTCTTTCCTTCTCTTAAAAATTCTAGCATTCCTCTCCTCCCATAAAGTCCACAAGCTAGCTGCACTGATACACTTCCACATTAGCTTCCCTCTCTTTGTCAATCTCCCAAAGGTAGACAGAACAAACAGCAGATTTACTTGAGAGGAGAGGGTAGAACAGAGGGATTTAAACAAAGATGCACAATTGAAGGAGCCAACCCGGGTTAGAGACCAAATCCTTTTATCAAGTCTGGGGGGTCCAAACACACAGACCAATCCTTTTATCAATCTCCATAACTCCTGTAGTTCATTAGAAAATCTCCAGAATTATCTCCCCAGTAGTGCTATATTAAACAATTTCATCTTCCCAATTCCCAGCCCTCCTTGAGATATAGGTTTGCATATCTCTTCCCAATTCACCAAATTGTATTTAGACAATACACCTCTGAGGGCATTAGAAAAAGTGGCAAATAATAAGCTGGAAGGCTGGGTGGCATACTCTTAACTAGAATCACCTTTCCTCATTTGGGAAGATATCTACCTTTCTATGTTGTGGATGCTTTTATTGGGAAGAAATACAGCCGCAAACAGCAGCAGTAATGGGCGCAAGATTCAGTGTTCCTATCCTATCTGTTAACTAGATACAGCGTCCCTATCCTATCTTATCTGTTAGCTAGATTCAGTGTTCTTATCTTAATTGTTTCTATTTTAGGTAGATTCAGTGTTCTTATTAATTAGGCAGTAGTATAGATAAAGGTTATTAGGAAGTCTTCCTAAAGTAGGACTTTTATCTTCTTGTAATCTCCTATTTAAAGGAGCAGATGATATTCAGTGAAATTTTCGAAATTTTTAGTCAAGAAAGAGCAGAGGAGAGTTGGTGATCTCTTTAACAAATCACCATTAAGGCGCCAAGATAGGCTTCTCAAGAAAAGGGAGGAACAAGGGAAAACAAGAGGTTTTCCCCGTTGACCGACCTGTGACGAGATCCTATTCGCAGGCCCTTAACATTCTAAGAAGCCAATTTCCTGTCAATTCTCTCTAGAGGGCTCCATATGCTTCTTGAGTTGCACTTTGCCCCTAAAGGTAAGCCCAAGTATTTTGTAGGGAAGCTACCTATATTGCATCCAACACTTCTGCCAGGTCTTGCAAATTAGGAACATCTCCAACTGCTATCATCTCACTTTTGGATAAGTTAACTTTCGAACTAGATGCCACTTCGAACCAAAATAGCTCACATATTGAAAACTTGTTCCCTGCTAAATTCATTTGGATGGTTCCTGCACTCTAGGATTAAGGTACTTACTTGAATGTGGCCCACAGAAATGCTAACATGTAGGGCATGCTTCAAGAAAGGTGTACATGTTGTGGAGATGTTTTAACACATTCCTTTCTGGGGCTATATTTATGTCATTCTCTTGCCTGATTAAACACTAAATAGATGAACATCCTTCCCTTCTTCATGGTCTCAGTTTTCCTCCCCAAATCATGAGAGGTTTGTGGTGGAAAGGTACTTTAATGTTGCAACTGGTCCATTTAGTGGTCTTTCAGATCTTTCATGGCAACAATCTCATTTCATTTTAGAAGAGTTGGCCCTACCTTCCAGGTTGGAGGTTCCATTTAGTAATTTAAAAGGCATGCCTTGGTGCACAAGCGAGGAGTATTTTATGGTATGTGCCTCGCCCAGCTCTTAGGCCTTGCGCCTCAGCCTAGGCATGCGCCTTTTCAAAATTCTGCACTTTTTTCCTATTTTTTAACCTAGCGGCTAGGTTGGGGGCTCTACCCTCGGACCCCCAACTACCCTCCTCGAGGAATCCTGAACAAATCCATGTTAGGGTCTTAAATTCTTATTTCTCACATGAAAAATAATGATTTTATAAGTTTGACTGCCTTTTAAGAAGATATTTTATTGTTCATTCATTCATCCTAATAAAATATCTTCTTAAAAGGCAATTAAAATTATAAAATCATTATTTTATGTGAGAATTAAGAATTTAAAACCCTAACATGGACTTGTTCGGGCTTGCTTCGAGGGGCGTGGTACAAAGGTGACTCGTAGAATCAAGAATGCAATATGTTTTACATCACATTAGCTACTTGAAGTAATGCAATTGAGGAAAAAAAGAGATTGTGGGTTTTACATGCTTGAAAATGCCTTATATGTTTTATTTTTAAGTTTTCATTTGAATACGCTTTACATGTTATGCTCATGTATATATTTTTTATTAATATTATGTTTATCTTTTTTTGAATTTTCTGACAATTTTTCATTTTTAGCTTTTTTTTTTTTGTATTTTTGCACCTTGCTTCAAAAAGGTGCAAGCATTGCCTTGCGCCTTGCACCTTGCACCTCACACCTCAGGTGCAAATTGGCCCTTGTGCTTTACACTGGTTCCATTCCAGTGGATGTCTTTTCCTTTGAATGCTGAAGAGTTAGCCAAAAGTGGGGTCAGTGGGACAGAACTGTATTGAGGTTCCTCATTATTAGTCTATCCCTGTTTATTTTGTTCTGTCCAATTTAACATGTGGTCTCAGTTCTCTTCTAAACCTATGGAGCCCATGGTATCATACCTCTCTTTTTATATGTGTTGGGGGTGGGAATGTGGATATGAGCAATTGCTCTATGTTGTTAGTTAAAAGATTTGTTAATTTTAGGATATGTTTGGTTTGATGGAAAAGGTAATCAAGGAAAGGGAAAGGTAGGGAAATATATACAAGGTTTATAAAGGTTTTCCTATCTTTTTCTACTTTTTCCTTCAAACTAAACACAACCTTAGAGAAGAAAATGAGAAAGAAAAATACATCCAACACTTTCAATTAATTTTCTTTTCTGCTCAGTGAATCAAGCGACATTTTTTGTGGCTCGAAAAGGCATGCATACACATACAGTTTTTCATGTAGATGTAATCACATACTATATATACCAATATATGTACAGTAATTGAAAAGTCAGCTTTTCTTTTCCTCTCAAATTTTTGAGTGGGTTACTCTTTTTTCGTCCCAATACAAACTTCTCCATTTTCATTTACAGAAATAACCTTATTTCTAATTCCTCCCTGATTATTGGTGCAGGACTTCCATTATCAATGTCTGAAGGATGCTTGATGAAGTCATTTTCCTGCTATGGTGAAGTAAGGAAAGGTGAAAATACTACTCATCTTATTTAATAACATTTTTGCTTTTTTTTAGGGATTAGTGTAAAGGTGCTATTTTATTTTTTTATTGGATATTTGTGCTTTACTTTATTGAATCAAATAAATAAATAAGTAAAAGATATGAATTGAACCGTTTTACTTGTTTTTTGTCTTATTTTTCTCTGTTATCTTGCAGTAAAAATTATTACAGATAGAAAATGTAGACAGTCTTTGGGATTAGCATATGTTTGGTTTGCCAGTGAAGAGTCTGCCCAGTTGGCTGTTGCAGAAATGGATGGAAAGGTTGTCATCTTAAACTCTTTTTCTTCTTATCAATAATTTTAAGTGCACAAAGATGCCTCTTCTTCACTTGGGAGGTGTTTAGTTTTTTGGTGGCAGGTTCATTGCCGTTACAATTGCAAAGCCTGAATCTCCTACAAGTAAGGTAAGGACCGTATCATATAAATTTTAATCAGCACATACTCTCCTTGCTTATAGCTTAAATCTCCTAAATTGGGGTTAAGGTGAAGCCCGTTTGGATTAATTATTGAAGAAGTATAACATATATTGAGATGGTCAGGTGCTTTATTCATACAGACCTAGTCCACATCTTGCCCACTGTAAATCCGTAACAAAAACGAATGCAACACTTAGTTGAAATTTTGTTGATAAAAGAAAAGAACATTCTTTAAGTTGGCCATATTGGATTATCTAGGGTATTTTTGCCAATGTATATGATTTTGTTTTTCAAAACAAAAAACAGCCAATCAAAAGGTATAATAAAAGAGGTGATGAGTCAAGTGGTGTTCATCAAAATTCATGGGATGCTTTGATTGGTCAATTACCACGTTTTTCTGGTATCATAGATTTTCCCAGAAATAAATCCATACGGGTTCAAAATTTCAATAATACATATCAGGCATATCTTATTGTATAAGGTAGGCCCTTGATGCTCTAAATAAAGGACTTTTAGGGTTTTTACCATTTTCAGGGGCTAGGCAGGCCTAAGACCGACCCCCTTACTAATTTTGAAAAGAAAAAAAAAATGTTAAGTGGCTTGGAAACACCCGATATGCATGTTCTTGCCCATCAGATGTATCCAAACATTTTAATAAATGATGCCACAACAATATCCTTCTAGTACAATATCGGTACTTTGACCTTTGTCCTACTGCTTATGGCACTGTATCGACCTTGCTCCTGTCACATGGAGAAGAAAAAGTTGAAAAAAGGGTAAATTACAAAGGTCCCCCGTACTATGGGATCAATGACAAATGTTCCTTTGAATTTTCATTGTGAACGCCCCCGAACTTTCACTTTGCGCCTAATACCTGGCTTGATTACAGCCCTATTTAAGGTTTATTCAAATTCGATCCATTTATAATTGGATTAGACATGGATCAATTTCAATCGATTAGATCTTTTAGTAATGTTGGTTTGAATGTTGTATTTTTACTAGTCATTGGTTCAAGTCTTATAAAATTTATTTTCAATGTGTTTTTTGGTAAAATATGAAATACTTATTTCCAATATGTTTGGTTCTTGATATACAATTTCAAAAGCCATTTTTTTAATTCATTTTAATAACATTTTGATTTAGTTTGGTTTATTGATAGTCAATAACCAACTGCAATCTGAATTCAATTTTAATCTAGTATATATCTGACAGGTAAGATACGATTTTGAATCTGAGTATATAAACAAGGGGTTTTTATTGATTACTCCACTTCAGAAATTTTTATGAATTTGTACAGTTAAGAACAGTGATATTGGGGGGAATTTATTAGGGAGTACTATAGAATAGGTGGAGAGTTGGGATAATACATTAAAAAAACCATAAAATTTCTGAGGGTGAATAAACTATCAATTTCCAATAAGATAAATCAAATTTGGTTTATCCATTTATATGGATTTAATGCGCATTCAAACCCAACCACCTTTGTATCTTATACCTATGTTGGCGTCCGACCAGTAGATTGATTTTTGTGTTGATGGCTGATGACTCGATTACTTGACATTGTGGGTTTTTGTTATTAATACGCAATGCAACCCTGGCCATGTATCGTGGGTCTAACCATAATGTTCAACATCATTCCATGTAAAGGGAAGCAACTAATCTCCTTATCCCCCTCATTTGGAACAATGAAATTAAAGATGATTGGGCATTTTATAATAAGTGGTTGAACGGTCGCAGTCATTTAGGCTATACGCAATAATGGCTATTGGTGAACGTAAATCATCTAACCAAATATCTATTAACGTTTACACGACATCTAGAAAAGGCTACAGCATTCCACGGAATGGTTTGGCCCCTAAAAACGGCACTTGATATCCGGGGCTGATTAACTGGCCCAAAAGTCAGGTTTTGCCTATCATCAGATCCATGTTTTTGTGAATTTAACCGCTTTCTGTGAACTTAATGCATTTTATGAATGGTGCGTGGGGGGTTATCATTGTTTTCACAACCTGTTGAATAGCTATTGTGTTAATATAATTCTATCTCATTATTTATATGGTGGGAAAATGGCAATGTTAGATTGGATTGGTTCGATCAGTTGAAAACTTGAAATGTGACCTCGGCCCTAACTGTCTCGGTCATACCCTAAAATTGGAAATCACAAAAAACTATTAAAAAGCTGTTGAGCTAGTCAATTGAGGTGTTCTTTTTTTTCATTTTTGGTAACATTTGAGAGCTATATGTTTACCTTGTTCCACTATTTTTTGCCAAAAATGCCTTCTTTTGTCTTAAATCTTAAAATTTTAATATAAAAAATTAAAACTAAAATAAATAAATAAATATGTTCTTGTAATTGTGCGTGAATAGTTTAAACCCTTGCCTCATTATGCAAATTATCTGTTTCAACTGTCAATTTATGAGGGAATAATTTTACCCATCCAATTCAGTGGTATAGTTCATATTTCCTATCGTTTGTGCTCTTTTAAGCAAAGTGTATTTAATACCATTGTGTTTATTAGTCGATTAATTATTCTCTTCCTGAATTAGTGACATAATAAATAGCTCATTAAATGATATTACTTATAAACTATGATGTGCTCCATTTGGAAGGGTGGAGAGCTTCAATAGTATTGAAAAATTATACCAGTCAGTTGTTGCATTTCTAACAATGAAAGGCATATCTCAGCCAAAAAAGAAAAAAACGAACTGATGGTGATAGTTAATAGGATTGCTGACTCGTTACAACACAGACTTGGGATCAAATCCCAATGCCACCTGGGTTGGGGCGGTTAAGACTTAAGACTGTGTTTGGTTTGAAGGAAAGAGTAGGGGAAGGTAAGGAACCTTTACAAACCTTTTTTCAAGGTTTGTAAAGGGTACCCCCTATTATCTAGCACCCTGTAGCACATAATATAGCCTAAGAGGATGGGGATGGGCTACCCCCCATTATGTAGCACCATGAAAAAATAAAGGGTAAAAAGGCTTAAACCTCCCCTAAGTTTTTTTGTAAATACTGTAACTTTCTCTCTTTTTTTAAATTGGACTAAGACCTCTTCTGTGAGAATTATATCCAATGGAATCATTAAAAAGTCTTATTTATCCTTACTATTTAATACTTCCAAAACAAGTGAATCTCTCTTGCCATTTGTTTGGTTGTCTTGTCTTGACCCACCCAAGAATTTTTCCAACCAATATTTCAAAGATCTTGGAATTAGAAAAAAAAAAAGAGATTAAAATAGCGGTTTCCTATAGAATAAAAAAGAAAAATTATTAAACTTTAAAACCAATAAATGTGATCAAGTATGGGATTTTCCTTGGGGAGGTTTGAAAATGGAACAAGATTTCTGGGGGCGTTGCATAGTATTGATCCAGAAGAAGCCATTTGTGACTGAAAATAGAGGAGTTAAAAAAAAACAGATTTAAATTAGATAGAAATAAGGGATTTGGTTTATTTACATAAGAATTAATATATGCATCTTTGCGACGTTACGGGGTGTTTAATCCTTGCTCAAATAACATAAATAATTATTCAAATAAAAAAAAAAACTGAATTGATTCAAACTCATCATCTCATTGAACCTAAGTACACCGTAGTCCCTTTTATCACACCTGATATCATTGACACCTTGAGAAGACGTCAATTCCTGCCTATTCTTCTCACCTATCACAACCAACTTAAAACCACTTGTCAAATCGAATCCCAATACTAACAACTTTAAGGCCCTGATCTCAATTGGTTCCTCCATCACTATCCATCAATTCAATGATGCAAAGAACGGCTTTGAGCACAGTGCCCTTATTATTTGTGATGAAAGAAGAGAAACAGACCCAATTCATTATAGAAGTCTTGGAGATGAAACTTGTGCTTATTGTGGAGTTAAAAAACAGCATCATAGAAAGTGATGAAAGAGAGAGAGAGGGGGAGAGAGAGATTTGAATTGGTAAAAGGGATCATAAAGGGCAAAATTGGGTTTTTTTCAAAAAATTAACTCACATATGATCTCACATTTGAACAGATTTTGATGAATTACTCTAGATGGGAGGTTTTTGTCCCTTGAAATCACTTAATATTGGAGGAATTAGACTCTTAGTCCAATTTGAAAAAAAAGGGGGTGTTTTAGTATTTGTGAAAAAATTCAGGGGAGGTTTAAGTGCCCAAAAATGAATAAGTAAACTCCCCTAGAGAGATTCTCGCATTGCAGAATCATGTTTGGATACTGAAGCCTCAATTCAATAGCAGATTCAGAGCATTGCTGGAGCAGCAAAGAGTAGAAATAACATACGCGCTGTGACCTCTCAGATTTGTTTTATAAGATAAAAAGTGGAATAATGAGAACAAATAAAAAAATTTACTTTTGAAGCATAATTATGCAGATCAAATGGACTGCTGACTGTACACCAGGGGTGCAATTTGGGTGGGCTCGGGTTGGGGTTTTGTCAAAATTTGAATGAGTCTGGCCTGAAATGGCGGACCCAATGCAATATAAAATCTTAAAGTCAGGCATCCAACTTGCACCCATACTGCGCACAAGGTTTGATCAGCTTCCATCATTGAAATCCTTCCATATCTATGATTTCTAAAGCCCATTTGGGAGTGCTTTCATGTGGTGGATTCTGGCTTTGCAAGGTAGGATCCAAATGGAAAACCTCTAAGCTATGTTTGGTGAAAAGCCTGTAAATCCTAAATACACTTTTCATTCAGTCAATAAATTGACTTTTCAATGAAACTAATTTTAGTAGCTTCTTCAAAGTGGTTCAGTGAAAGCAGTTTAAACCAAAACTGAAACCTCTCAAAGAGGCCCCTTAATCTGGAGTTCAATGTGAGTTCTGATCTGCTCCCAATAAGGCACTAGAGTTGGACATTGGGAACATCTCCCTTGTCATTCATGGGAAGATATTCTTGCTGTGCCGCTGTAGTGTCTTGTTGGAAGAATTTGTTGGTAGCAAGTATGGTTTAACATCCTTGTTTCTTGAGTTAGCACTAGGAATTGATTTTTGTTCAACTTTGTCAATGTTTTGTTGTATGAAGTATAAGCCTTAAAGGCTTGGAAATATGTTTTCTTTTAGGTTGGGTGGGGTGGGAGAAACTGGAAAATTATCTATTTGGAGATTTGCAAATCAACCTTGTAGATTTTGGATTATGTAATTTAAAAATCAATTTTGCTTTTCAATGTGGAACAATGAAAATGATAAGATAGTGGCATCTTTGGTTTTTGCTATTTTGTAAAATAACGAGGTTGTAGTTTTGTCTTATCTCACATCTCCACAGGCAAATAGTTCCACAAATTTAATTCGTTATGGGGTCTTCTCCAACATGGAAGAGCAAGTTGTAACTGGGCCTGTCAGCTCTGATCTAATAAGACTCTATCATAATTGTCAACTAAGTTTTAAACTTTTAATTTGACATTAAACTCTAAGGTTATAATTATCGATACATCCAATACAATACACCTGTAGAGGCATATCAGACAGTATCAATTGTTTTTTAGTTTTGTTTTTTAATCTGGTTCAAAGGAGTTGGTTTAAAGCCTGCCCATCCCTTGAACGGTCAAAACCCTGATACACTCTCTGTAGGGTATGTATTGGGAAGCTCCTGATAGGGGTGGCAACAAGCCGAGCTTTTCACGAGCTGCTCGAGCTCGGCTCGGCTCGGTTTCAGCCTAGTTTGAGTCCAATTCAGTGGCTCGATTATTAAACAAGCCGAGTTCGAGCCTAATAGAGCTTGGCTTGTGAGGCTCACGAGCCGGTTCGAATATATATATATATATAAAACTATTATAATTCTTAATTTTTTAAATATAAAATAATTTTTTTATATATATAATTTTTATTTTTATAATAAAATATAAAACGAACCAAACTTGAGCTCAAGGTTCTGGCTCAAACCGAACTCCAGCCTAGTACTATTTGGGTCAGCTTGAATCCACCCCTAACTCTTGATAATATATATAGGCCAATACAGGCCGATACATACTTCATACGATGATAATGTTACAAGTATAAGTAGAGAAAACAAGTATGAGATTGGAATAACTCTGTAACTAGAGTAAATAAGTATACCCGCTACAACGTACAATGTGATTATTCTATATGAATGGACCCTTTGTCGAACAGAACAAGGGAATGAGACGTAATCAACATATCAGAACAGAATCATGAAAATTGGAGTGTTGATGTGTTTTGCGAGGGGGACTTGCTGAGATAGGAAAAGAAGGCTTATTTAAATAACATAATAAGCTCTATTTTTTCTTTTGCTGTAGGAGTTCTTTATTGACGAGCACGGCCCAAAAGAACCATTTCCCATTATAATTGGGACTCATGATGCAGACTCAAACCCTGTATGATTGGATTGGATTATTCTGGTCTGTCAGGTCTGCCTATCCCCCATTGACTACTGTAAACATGAGACGGGATGGATTCCCCCCAGAGTGGAGTTGAGCTATTCTGCAAACATAACACGTTTCAACTCTTTACCAATTCAATCTAACACCACACATCTTATCTCAAAATTGAAACCCACCATAAAGTGGGATCTACCATGTATAAGATGTGTAGTGCTAGATTGAGTTGATAAAAGGATTGGAACGTGTTTTATTGACAGAAGATCCGGACTCCACACAGCATTTCTTTTCCTTAGAAAAAAGAAAAAAAAGAACA
This sequence comes from Nelumbo lutea, assembly GCF_056320005.1. Classification (NCBI taxonomy): domain Eukaryota; kingdom Viridiplantae; phylum Streptophyta; class Magnoliopsida; order Proteales; family Nelumbonaceae; genus Nelumbo; species Nelumbo lutea. The sequence continues at coordinate 91,649,160 of NC_142687.1, read as the reverse complement.
ATACATTCATTGGAACATAGTATGTTCCCAGAAACAAGCACAATATGGTATTGAACGCCCCTTGAAGATCCTGTTTGAGACCATTTTTAATCTGATTAAGAAAAAAAAACATTGTCATTAAAAATCAACAAGGGGATACTTTAAAAAACATGATCATATTTTTCAAACAAGAAATATAAACGTACACTCATTTGATAAGCGCTGATTTTTGCTACCATTTGGTGCGTGCTACCGCTTTCCATGTGGTTGGTACACATGATTTCGGCTAGCTACCGTTTTGTGAACATAATTTCCATGTGGTGAATGAATATAATTTACTTGTCCAAATTATATGATTTAAAATATATATTATTTTAATTATAATATTATGGGTTGACTCATTTGATCTCAGAAAATTGAATTGTTTATTTATCATCTAAATTGAGAAAGGGTTTATTTTTTGGAGTAGTCTAAAAAAGGTTTTATATTGTTAAAAAGTATTTGGCATTGATCTATATAGGATTCAATGAAAGAGAATGGGAGTTGACACATTGAATATAAGATTTAATCATTTAATGAAAGGGAATTAAACTATGTGAAGCCTAGTAATTTATAGGCAAAATTCCTGATTACTTGAGTGACATTTTGGTCTTCAAACTTTAAAATGCAGCAATTCAATACCCGAACTTTTAAAATGTGACAATCCGGTACCGGAACGTTCAAAATGTGACAATCCAGTACTTGTCGTTAATCAATCCGTTAATCAGCCATTAAGTGACATTTGAAGAGTAAAAAATGCCCTAAGAATGTCATCTACTTCTCTTTATCAACCATCCAAACATTGACAATAAAATGAACAATCCCAAATTATAAATTCTTCTAAATAGTCACTAACTTTTTTTAATAGAAGAGACTATGTTTTGGGACTCTTTAGTTTTTTGTCAACGTTTAGATGGTTGATAAAGAGATTTAGATGGCATTCGAAGGGCATTTTTGACTTTTCAAATATCATTTAATGTTTGATCGATAAGTACTGGATTGTTACACTTTAAAGGTTTGTGGATTATTGCATTTTAAAGTTTGGAGACAAAATTGTCACTCCAGCCAAGAATATTCCCTAATTTATATTACAATTTGAGCTCTCACAGTATTCAGAAAGAAAAAGGTATTTTAGTAAAAAAAGTTTTACACCTCTATTTTGATATATTGTGAAATAAAAGTTCAAACATTATATTTCTCCTTTGACTAACCAAATCACAGACGTTTTGAATGTGAAAATAGAAACTTATGAAGAAAAATTCTTAACAAAATTTGTGAAAATTTTCTGAAATTTTGTCTGTTTCTCACTTATTTCTTTTATCAAACCAAACACAGCGTAAGATCACCCTTACAAACGTAATATCTTGCATCATCCTACCCTTTAAAAAAAAGTATTAATGGCAAGTGTACCCAATATTTCCTGATGTAAGGAAACACGTGGTTATTATTCACCTGCCACATGCGATAAATTGGAAGCAAACAAATCCCGATCTTCGACTGAAGAAGAAGAAATACGAAGAAAAGTGAGACAACACTGTCATACACATTACCTGTGTTTTGGACAAGTGTACACGATCCTCCATACTCTCTAGTGGCTTCCGTCTTGTATCGGAGATTCAAGCGTACATAAAAGTCGGAAGAACATCACTGCTCTGTTTCTCTCTCGCTCTCTCTGGTTTTCTATTCTTCTCTCTCCGTTTCTGCACTTACGAGGAGCGACAGATGTTGGTTTTAAATGCTTTAGCCCTAGTTCGAATGTCGACGAGAGCTTTCCTTGTGGTGGAAAGCGATGACATCGCATTCGGATCCTTCTGGTGGTACACATACGCAGGGATCTCATGCGTCCTTGTTCTCTTCGGAGGAATCATGTCCGGCCTCACGTTAGGATTGATGTCCCTCGGTCACGTCGAGCTTGAAATCCTTCAGAGAAGCGGAACCTCCACGGAGAAGAAGCAAGCGGGTCTCTCTCTCCCCCTCTCTCTCTCTCTATTCTTTTCAATTCTAATGGCCTTCATTTTTTTTATTATTTGTTTGATCGTCTGCTTTTGATCGATGAAGAAGTGGAGCAAATTGAGAAATGGAGCATAGGTTGCTTTTGGATTATATATATAATCCTGAATCCGGTTTGTTTATTTAAAAAAGTTGAAAAATGATCATTTCTTATTTAACCTTCAATTCGAGTTTATTTCAATCCTGATATTTGTTGGTTTATTCTTTCCGTCAGTGGTTAACACTCGGTAGAACCTGGTGCATTTCACGAGTTGGGGGTTGGGGTGTTTTGCTGGTGTGGTGTGAAATCTTATAAATTTATATCCCTTTATCCTATGGTTGAACAGCTTGGCTAAGTATCAGCCTTAATGAAGCTTATGGACTATGGTTTGTTATTCGTGCGGCTCATTTTGATTATCCATTTTTTATTTAGCTGCTATCCTTCCAGTCGTTCAAAAGCAACACCAGCTTCTTGTGACTCTGCTTCTATGTAATGCTTGCGCCATGGAGGTAATTGCTGAATTATATTTGTTCCTCTTTCTGATTATTTATGCTGGCATAGTCTGTGTTTGAATATTTTATTTTTTATTTGTATTCTTCTTTTCTTTCTTTTATTTTTATTTATTTATTTTTTTTTTTTTTTGGGGGGGGGGGGGGACTTGAGAAGCCGCAAGGAATCCACGATTTGGTGGATTCCAGTTCCAGAACGACTGGCTCCTTATTCATTTTATTATCCATCGAACAAGGGAAAATGGAACAAGAATCTGCTCGTTTCTATACTCCGTGCAGCTCGATTTCAGAACTGAACAGCATAACATTAAAAAAAAAAAAAAACTATCTGATTCAGGACTACTTTTCCATTTCCACCCTATTCCAAACACAAAAAGCGTTTATTTGTTGTTTGACAATTTCTTTGAAATCGTATATGTAGTATTTCTCTTCCTGTAACTTGTAGTCCTCGGTATACTCGGATAACTAGGACGTGATGACGCTCTTGTAGCAACTATCATACAGTCAACACAGAACAATTAATACATCCCAACTATTTGGATCAAGCTACATGAATTTGCTTCGCTATTCCCCCGTACATGGAGCTATTATCTTCTACTAAATGTTATACCCAATTTTCACAAACAGAAATCATATAAAATAAGGGAGAAATGAATCCTTACAGGAAAACAGAACAAAGAGAGAGAGAGAGAGAGAGAGAGAGAGAGAGAGAGAGAGAGAGAGAGAGAGAGAGAGGAGGCTCCTTTGAGTATCAAAAACAAAATAAGAAAAAATTGTAAAAAGATATATGAGCAACTAAAAATGAAACCAATTCTTTAAATGTCGGATGTTATAAAATACACGAGTGCGAAATATAATGATATGATTCTCATTTCATACTATCACCATATATGTGGACTGTGGAGTACAACTTAGATAGATCGTTTAAATGGAAGCTATGGAACCCTTGGTTCAGATTTTAACTTGCTTCTTCTAGGCTCTTGCAGGGGCTGCAAGTCAGATGCCTAACTTGAAGAACTTCAACTACATCAGGTTCGGGGTTTGGGTTAGGTTTTGGGCCCATTGAAAATTTGACAAGTTCCCAACCTAATCCGACCCACATTGCACCCTCTACTTGCAGCTATTAGAAGTTCTCTTGAGAGCATTTGGTTCCATAATCTTCTGTGCATTGTCTTGATATTGCATCACTACAATTTTTTTTTTCATCTATGACTTGCTACCTGCAGGCCCTTCCTATATATTTGGATAAGATCTTCCATCCGTTTGTAGCTGTTGTTCTTTCTGTAACCTTTGTTCTAGCTTTTGGAGAGGTAATTGCTATATTTTTATATTTTTATAGCTTCAGAATATTCATATAGTTTATGTAAGAAGAACTGAAGTACTTCTTGCCCTCTTGTATCAGATTATTCCACAAGCAATATGCTCAAGATATGGACTTGCTGTAGGTGCAAATTTTGTTTGGCTTGTTCGTATTTTGATGATAGTCTGCTATCCAATAGCTTATCCTATTGGGAAGGTAATATCTGTTAGTACAAGAACTGAAGAAAGAAATATTTGACTTTACTCTATTTTACTTCTCAAAGGAAGAAAGGTATAATGCTTTTCATTCTCATCACCATTTCATTTGTAAGAGACTGAAGGGGGATGTTGCATAGTGGAGATATTGTCTGTTGTTTAGTTTCTATCCATTATTCATTTACTTGGTTTCCTTGTATTCCTAACATGTTGTGCACATGTTATCATACTTCAAAAACCTAGGTACTTATGGAGTGTCATCCATGATAAGATGTTGATACGTTTTTCAGGTTTTGGACTGGGTATTGGGACATAATGAAGCACTATTCAGGCGGGCTCAGTTAAAAGCCCTTGTCTCTATTCACAGCCAAGAGGTACGCTTATTTGGAACTGAAAATAGAGGTGTTAGAAAATAATTCTTGGTAACAGTTTGTTAATATCTTTAGGAATGATAGCAATGTGAAAATGTGCATTAAAGTTTTTTTGCCTTTTCAATGCGCCATGTTATGATTTTAGGCTGGTAAGGGAGGTGAACTCACACATGATGAAACAACGATTATTAGTGGAGCTCTAGATTTAACTGAAAAGGTAAGAATTGCAATGGACTTAGATTTTGAATTTATCTTGTATTTCCCCTTTTGACTAAATTTTTTCTTTTCTACAATAAAAAAAAATCAATGTTTTGAGAAATTTGTTTGCATAAGGTATAGATATGAAATTCAGTTGTAAATATGATAATGTTATACTTGTGCCATGTGATCTGCATATTTGTTTGTGTGGAGTGTAGAAATCAATGATATTATTTTTTTTAGAAAAGATAACTCCTATTAGAAAAAGAAAAAGGAGTACATGAGAGGATGTACAGCAGAAAAAGCAGGCAAACTCCTTAGAGATTACAGAGGCATGAGTCACTATACAAAGTATCAAAATGAGCACCAAATTTTGCTAGACCACCGTCATTTGCCAGACAGTGAACAAGCCTCCAAGGGCCACTGTCATTTACTCCTAGCATTTTGATTGTATTTTCAGAATCACCTCCAATGGCTAAAGTTGAGATGCCCAAATCTCTAGCTATTTGAATCCCGGTGAGAGCTGCCATGACCTTAGTCTTTGTAGAATCTGCAATTCCAATTGGGCCACTAAAAGCCCAGCACAAATTACCATCTCTCCCTTTGATTACCCCCTCCTATTCCAGCAACACCTGGTTTACTTGAAGCACTCCCATCAAAATTTAATTTCATTATCCCCTCCGATCTTGTTCCAAAACCTCAGGGGAGGATTAGCTTATTAGATAGGAGTGAAGAAAATTATAACCACTTCTTTGTAGGTCAGTCAGGGAGATTCCTTTGAAAGCATCAAAATTTACAGCCCATGAATTACAAAGGTAGGAAATGTGAGAAATTAGGTCTTAGCAGATCTAGCCTTATTGTCAAAGGTCTTTCTTCTCACACCCCCACATCCCCCCAAATCAATGATATTGTTTTATTTCTGCTTTATGGTGTATCTGTTTGGCATGGCAAGTAGGGGGTGCAATAAACCCGAGTCGAAATGAACTTCTATTTCTTGGCTTGGTTCGACTAAAGTACTGTTAAGCTCGAATTTGAGTTCGAGTTTGGCTCAAAAGCTCAAAAATGAATATATTTTTATATTTTATGAATATATATATATATTATTAAATATTAAATATAATATATTCTTATATTATATAGAATATAAAAATATATTTTCATAATATATTATAAAATATATTTATATGTTCTATAATATATATGTATGCATGCATATGTTAATCGAGCCAGGCTCACGAGCTTTCGATATTAGTTGAGCTAGAGTTCAAATAACCAGTCGAGCTTGCCTTGAGATTCAAACTCAATTTGAACTCTATTAGAAAATAACTCGAATCGAGCCTAATCGAACTTGAGCACGAACTTTTCTTTGGTGCGTTTTAGGAAGTTCAAGTTGGAGGGGTGTTGCATGGTATGATAAATTTAGTAATTCAACTACTAAAACCATTTTAAGTGGTAATGCAACAGTATCTGCAGTATCAAAATATGGTTAATGAAGATGGTTGCGAGAAAGCTTTTTAGAGAGTTGGAGGAGAGAAGTGTCGTGGAAGATAACTTGAAGAATAATAAAGATGGTTTTAATTTAGGTGTCAAGGCGTTTCAATTGAATTTAGTTCATCTACAGTTGCAGATTAATGTGGATAAAGAGGACAATGAGACAGGCTGAGCAGATCTTTGAGAAGAATGTAGTGTTAGAGGTAGAGAGAGTAAATGCAAGTCATAAGAATTTTAAGGATCTCGAGAAAGTTCTCAATGGTGAAGGTGTCTCAGGAGGCAGAAAAATGTTTGAGCAGTGCAGGTTTCTGAAGTTTTTGCAAGACTAAAGGGGGTCTTTTCTGTGTGGATCTCATAAAAAAGGTGAAGAAATCAAAAAGTTCTATTAGAGGAGCAGTGAGGTTTTCCGGTTAAGCAGTTGAACGAGCTAAATGATGGAGTTGAGTCTCTTTTGATTAGGTGGATTTGTGGCCTTTTTGAGTTTGGTGTTTTCATAGTGTGGTAGAGTGTGGCTATTGTTTTTGTAAGGTTATGTGGGGGTTGTTTGTTCTTTGTGTTTGGCTGTGCTTGCGGTGTAGGGTTGAGTTTGTCAGAGTTTTGTTCTGTTCTCTTTCTTCTTTCGAATGAATTGTCATCAGTTGTAACTTTTAATATTTGTGTTCCTTGTCTGAAGCTTTAGTTGCCAGTTTGTGTCATGGGATGAATCTAAGGCTCTAATAATTTCTTTCTATGAACAGACTGCTGAGGAAGCCATGACACCTATCGAGTCAACATTTTCATTGGATGTTAATTCAAAACTGGATTGGTGAGTCCACATCTCAAGTGTTTGCTGATATTTTTGTTTAGAGTTTTCTATTATTACTATTCCTTGATTTTATCTTTATCATATGGCTGAAGGCAGCATTCATATTTCTTGTTTTTCACATTTACATGCAAACTACATTTTGTTTCTTTTTTCTTTTTGGTCAATAACTGAAACAAATTCATTAAAATAAAAGCAAGGAAGTACAAGGATGAAGACAGCAAGAAATAAACTCTCTTAGCTCTCCCTTAATTAGATATATGATTACAAAGCCCAAAACAGTTGGTTTCTTCCCATCCCTTGTTTACCCAAAGAATCAACAAAGGAATTAGCATCTCTTTTCACCCATCGTAGAATAACCTCCACATCTTGTATCAGCCTTCTAATTCTCCTCCTCTCGTAAATGTAAACCTATCAACCAGTATCCTCCTCCTTTTGCAACCAATTTATAACCAACTTTGAATCCCCTTCAATCACTAATTTACAGATATGCAATCCTTAGCTATAACACCTTCCAAAACAGCCATTAATTCAGCCCTCAATGAGTTACCCACACCCACACCAATTGGACCAGAGAATAGAGCAAAAATTCTTCCTTTGTCATCCCTATACACTCCTCCAATACCTGAAGGTCCCAGATTCAAGAACAAGCCACTCCAAACCACTTCCTCGTCAAGTCACTAGCAGGAAAATCCTCAAAAAGTTTCAAGGACTTAATGAATGGACCACTCTAATGGTAATAATTTCAATTAGAGCACCCCTGTTCCTCTCATTCATTGAAAAGGTTCTCTAATTCCTTTCTTCCCAAATCATCCAACATATAACTGCCCTTGGACACCTCTAAAGAATTCTTCCCCTCTTCTACGGCTAATTAACAAAGGTAAACAGGTTAGGTTTTGTACATTTGGTGTGTGTACCATTCCCAAATTGAATAAGTGAAGGGGTAGGAGATTAATAAGTGATAGCAAGTCTCACCCTTGGCCTTATAGAGAGAATACTAGTGGGTGGATAGGTACCAATTAGGTCTTTTTCTTTGGAGTAAATCACAAGTTTTAATTCTTTCCAGAAAAATCTCCTATCCTAGGTGGAATGTGTTTGCTCCAAACCTCCTTACGAGGAAAGAATACTCCAAAACTATCACTAGGTTGTATTAGGACCTAAAGAATGATCGCAAGTGAAAGAACCAAAGGAAGAATACCCCTTAAAGACTTTGGAGCAATGACAAAACATTACTTATTCAAACTCATGGAGGCCTCTTTTAAAATCCAAGTCCCAATCAAACCCAAACCTGCAGTTAGAAGGAACCAAGAAAAAGAAATAGGCTTTCTCCTACGGTTGGAAAGGGTGAAGAGAGATGGGAATTGCTCCTTCAATGGTTAATTGCCTAGCTAAACACATTCCCAGAATTTGACAATATTTCCATAAAAGAAGGTAGGATGGCATGAATGGATTTCCATGGGAAATCTCTTGTAGCCCTAGTATGAACTCTAGTGTACTAGCGACCTAGCCTTCATCGGCAAGCCCATGAATTCTAATGACCACCTTTGCCCACAATTTGTCTCTATCATTTGGCAATCTCCACAACCATTTACCCAAAAGAGCAATATTCCTTTCCTGAATATTCCCAATACCTAGGCCACCACGCTTTTTACTCCTACAAACCACCCCCAAACTTAATCTATGATCCTTTTTTTCCTCCCCTGGCTCCCATAAAAAATCCCTCATCAACTTTTCTAATCTTTTTTTTTTATAAATGAGAATATATTTTATTAATTCTAAAGATATAAGCATTACAAGCATCCCTTATCCCTTAGAGAGGCATGAGAAGCTACCTCTCTATAAACAAAACAGAACAGAAATTATTACAAGAATATTACAGGTGAGCCCAAAACAAAGATTGTCTATTCACCCCTTGTTTGGCTAGAGTATCAGTTAACCCATTTTCTGATCTCCTCACCCATTCTATCCTCAAGTTCATACTTTGTGATCTATAAAAACTTTTTTTATCTCATCCCTGTAGCACCCTATTACAGATTCTGGATCGTTTAACCAACCCACCACCAGTTTTGAGTCCCCTTCAATCACCAAATTGGTTATGTTCAGTTCGTTGGCAATTTGTACTCCTTGTAAGGCAGCAAGTAGTTCTGCCTTGAGAGAGTCCCCAATCCCCACTGGGCCAGAGAACAAGGCTAACAGTTTGCCATCCCTGTCTCTCACAACCCCTCCTATACCAGCAGGTCCTGGATTCCCCCTGCTGCTCCCATCAAAATTCAGCTTCACATAGTTTTCAGGTAGGGGTAACCATACATCCTTTATCCTTTCCCTTATGGAATAACTTCTTGCCACTTCTTCCCAATTTCTCCACAGAATCATCAGGAGAAATTTGAGAAAACAGGATATTGTTTAATGTGTACTTAATCAATGTGATCCTTCCTCCCAAATGTTAATAACTACTCTTCCAAGAAGCCAATTTCTTTGTGAACCTTTCAACCACTAGGTTCTAGAAGTTTCTAACCTCTCGGATTATCCCCCAAAGGTAAACCCAAGTAAGTCATAGGCCATTGAGAAACCGCACAATCCAAAATTCTTGCTCACATTGAGAAACCACAATACAACTTTTGTCAAAATTGATTTTCAAATTGGATATTTGCTCAAAACTTTGTATTATCTACTTTTAAGTTTCTCACTCGTCTCAAATCACCTCCTTCACAAAAAAGGAATGTATCATTAGCAAATTGCAGGTGAGTGATTGGAACTTCATCCCTATCTACTCTCCAACCCCTTATTAAGTTTCTAGAATTGGCCCTAGAAATTAGTCTTCCGAACACATCAACAATTAGAGTGAAAAGGAAGGGAGAGAGGGGGCCCCTTGCCTTAATCCTTTGAGGGATGGAAAATTACCCACCACCATATCGTTCACCAAAATCGAATAGTAGGAAGTCCTAATACAACCCAATATACATTTACACCACCCATCAACAAAACCAAAGTTTTTCCTTTCAACCACTCCTTGCAAGTCCACATGGTAGGGATTTTATGCCACATGCAGGGCTGACCTGGAAAATCCACTTTTAGGGATTATAAGCCTTTTAGATTCAATTTATGACATATTAACAAGGCTTTAAAAGAACGGTTGCCATCTGACAGAGCTTTCAAGGTAAAACTTACCACAGAGGGTGAAGCACACAAACAAGTTTTCTGTTTCTGGGTTGTCACTACAACTGTCATGTGTCAAATGGCAATCATTCTTTTACATCCTTGTTAATGTGTCATAAATTGAAGAAATTTAATCTAAGAGGCTTGCAAGCCCTAAAAGTGGATTTTCCAGGTCAGTCTGCATGTGGCATAAAACCCCTGCCCTTTGGACTGTCAATCATTCTTACCTGTTTGTCTAGATGGAAAAATACCCTGTTTTTATTAATATACTTAGTTTAGTGGATTCTGACTAGAAAATTTATACTGATGCTTAAAGATCATGTTATTGGTTTTGATAGAGTTCTGAGATCAGATTGGGTTATAGTCAAATATCTCTGTATATAGTTTAAGAGTTTCTAGAGGAAGTAAAGCTAAAATGATATTTAATAAAAAACTTTTGTTTTGTAAGAAAAGATGGTTTTTATTTCTTCTTCGGTAAGAGTGTCCTAGACACCTCTAATATATATTTTGGTTCAAAAGGAAGGTCAACTTCTAAGCATTATCCAAATTGTCTTTGTCCCCTAAATTGTCATATTTGTTAGTAGAAGCTATGGAAGAAAGATTATTGAAGCATGTAAGTTAATGAATACTCAGGGAAGCAATTGGGAAAATTCTTGCTCGGGGCCATAGTCGAGTTCCTGTCTACTCCGGGAATCCAAAAAACATTATTGGACTTCTACTGGTGAGTCTGAGAATATTAAAAAAAGAAAAAGAACACTTCTGGCTCCTGTTCACTATGTGGTTGCTAGTATTAATTGATTATGCAGTTGGTCATTCGCTTTTCCTTTTACTTTTTCAAACTGTTTTTGTTAGGTGAAAAGTCTTCTCACTGTACGAGCTGAAACAGAGACCCCAGTCAGTGCTGTTTCTATCCGGAGGATACCAAGGTGTGCTTATTGAACCACTTTATTTTTATTTCTTTTTCTAACTCACATATTTAGAATCAAAATATTAATATCTGAAGCATTTCCCAGGGTTCCTGCAGATATGCCTCTATATGATATTCTGAATGAATTTCAGAAGGGAAGCAGTCATATGGCAGCTGTTGTGAAGGTTAAAGGGAAAAACAAGAGTCTCCCCCCTATTGGTGATGGAGAAAAAACTGAAGAAAACAAAGCCATTAGTGATGATTCCAAATTAACTGTTCCATTGCTACCTAGGCAGGAAGAAAAATCGGAAAGCATAACTGTAGATATTGAAAAGGTTCCCTTGACAGTCACTTTAAACAGGCAAACCCCTCATCACCAAACTGATGCAGCAACCAATGGCATGCCCCGTCTGCCAGAAGATATTGAAGATGGAGAAGTCATTGGTATCATCACCCTGGAGGATGTATTCGAAGAGCTTCTCCAAGTAATCCACATATTGTTCTGGTTACCTACTGCATGTCTCTACCTACGTACTGTTTCTTCTAGATCATTCTTTTGATGTTTCACCTCTTCAATAGTATGTTGTCAAAAGAGTGAAAATAGATAAAGAATGGAGTATTCATTTTTCAGTTTAGATCATCTGATTAGTGGACCTTTCTTAGATTTGTAACATAAAGACTTTCTATCCCCCCCCCCCCCCAAAAAAAAAAAAGAAAAAAGAAAAAAAAAAGGTTTTTCCATCATGGAGGGCTGTTATAATATGATAGCCTCAATGTCAAACACTCACTTGCTTATGTATTTTTAACTTTTATTTATTTTAATTTTATGGATTAACTATTTTGTAATTTTTTTATTTACTATCGCAGGAGGAGATTGTAGATGAGACAGATGAATATGTTGATGTACATAGAAGGTACCGCAAAATTAAAGTTTTAGATATTGTTTGCTTTTACTTGCATTTATGAGTTGCCCATGAAAGTTAGTATGTTATGTTTACAGTCTCTCTCTCTCTTTCTCTCTCTCTCTCTCTCTGTCAGGATACGTGTTGCTGCAGCAGCTGCTGCCTCATCAGTGGCACGTGCTCCGTCAACTCGGAGATTAACTGGTCAGAAGGGAATAGTAAGTAGTTTACTATCTCTATCCTGCCGATGTTGTTGCTGTCCTTGTGTTTTTGTTGGATGGTATCCTAACAGCATTTGGTTAAGGGAGGATCACTTAAAGCTCCTAATGTTGACATTCAAAATTGAGGAGCAACCAAAATTGGAACAGGGTTGCATACTCATGATGCCATCCAAGAAAAAAAAACAATGGGCTGCATGCTCCTGATGCCATCCAAGAAAAAAAAATATATTAATACCCATATTTTACAAGGGAGAAATTATCCCTTGCTCCATCTGCTCCATCCTACTTGGAATAAATCCAACTTGGTTTAATGTCCACATTTTGTTGAATGCAATGCTATTATGCCAGTATTTTTGAACTTCAATGGATAAATTGAAGTATTGTTTCTTTGATCAAAGCAATCCTTTATCTCAATTCTGTTGTTCCTACTGCACAAAACTTATTGCAGAATTTCCCAAATACGGAGAGAGAAACTGGAGGCCTTAAGGTATATGCTTATGAGACACTATGATTTCTGAGACAAAAATCACAAAGAGAAGGGAAAAATTCTCCTTCACTCCAGCCTACTAAACTTTGCCTACCATCCATGTATCTTTGGCTAAAAGCAATCCTTGATCTCAAACCTTCTGTTGTTCTGACTTCACAAAACTCATTAAAAATTTTCCAAATACGGAAAAAAACCGGAGGCCTTTTCCTCCATCCCCATCCACCTCATTTTTTTTTATTATTATCATCATCACCTAAGCCTTATCCCAACTATATGGTGTCAGCTATATGAATCCTGCTTCACCATTCTGTTCTGTTCAGTGCCATATCCATCATTAAATTATGGGTGCTTAAATCTTTTCTTATTACCTCCACCCAATTCCTTTTTGGTTTGCCTCTAGCTCTTCTAATCCCTTCAATTTGTAACAGTGCACTTTTTCTAATAGGTGCTGTAGATGGTCTTCTATGCACATGACCACACCATCTCAATCTACTTTCTCTCATTTTATCACTTATTGGAGCTACTCCTAGGTTCCTTTGTATGACTTCATTTCTGACCCTGTCCTTCCTATTCTTACCACTTGTTCATCTAAGCATTCACATTTCTGCCACTCATTTTTTGGACATTGATGTTTCTTAACTGCCCAACACTGCTCCATACAACATGGCTGGTGTTACGACTGTTTTATAGAATTTTCCTTTTAGCCAAACTCAGTATTTGCCTCTCCCATCACTCCAGATGCACCCCTCCATTTTGCCCATCCTGCTCTAATTCTATCGGTATCATCCTCCTCAATCTCCCCTTTGTTATGAATTACTGAACCAAGGCATTAAAAGAGGCCATTGAGTTATTTCTTGGTCTCAAATTCCAAGTGTCCCTGGTTTACACTCCTATTATTATTAAATTTGCATTGCATATATTCTGCTTTAGTCTTACTTATTTTAAAACCTTTTGTTTCCAATGCAGTTGTCCATAAACCTAATTTTTCATTTAATCGCTCAGTAGTTTCATCAATTAATACTATGTTATCAACAAACATCAGGCACATTGACCTCTATTTTTATGTGGATTATTTGTTTATTCCTTTTTGCTTTAACCTAGAATGTTGTTATGCAAATAAGTTTAAGTTTTTTGTCAAAGTGCACTTTGTAGCCAGGTACAGAATGTTCTTCTTTCATTGATAAAGGTGAAGAGAATTTACCTGCATAAAGAGAACAAACAATTAAAAAAAAGAGAGAACAAACAACTAAATAAATACAACAATCAGATTACAATATCCAAACTTTTCCAAAAAAATTCCCTCCTAAAACATTATACTCTTTCCACATTGGAGAAGAAGAAAAGGAAAAAAGAAAACCTCCTCCAACTTATCAATTTACTCATTGATAAAAAAAAAAAAAACAAAAAAAAAAAAACAAAAACTTTGCTAATTTACTCAAAGCAGCAGTACAATTGATGCTATAGAAGTCATGCAATGGTCTTCTGCTCATTCAAGCCCCCATGTGCATGGTTAACCTACTCCACAGTTGGCGCATGTTTAGTTACATTATAACCATAGATCTTTTCTTGTATGCCGCTTCATAGAGCTTCAGTTACATTCAGATATAGTAGTAATAGTAACGGTTTCTACCCCAAAAGCATTAAAATGCTGTTAAGAACAGTGACAGGATCATTGTCAAAACCATGAATTTTGGCTGCAAGGGTTATAAACTCTGTAGCTTCTGAGGTGCTTCAACACGTAGAAGCCATATGTTGTAATGTAGTACTGTGTCTATATTTTTCTTTCTTCCGACTTCTCTCCATGAGTACAAATACCGACTACAGAAAATGGATCATATATTGGAACAGCAAGAAATCAGCGTCCATCATGGAAGGATGATTTTAAATGTTCATAAATGGTACTTTATTGTACCAGAATAATGAAATGCTCGTAAAATAGAAGCTAACTTTTTAACTAATTAATTTTTAGCTAGTTTGATTGGTGGATTTTACATTTTTTTATGGATGATTGGTGGGTTTTACATTCATTACATCAAAAGGATACAGGTGGGAATGAACCTTGTTGCAAGCTGCACTGCACCGTCAAAGAGTGTCTCACTAGTGTACAAAGATTCGTTTCAATTCTTGGTAATCAGGTAGAAAGAACTTCAGTGATTAAAAGCCTAGTTGAAGTATAAATTACATTCATGGTTCAAAGTAATCGAGAGCTTCCAACAGTGTCCAACCATCGGTACTCTTTTATTTTCTTTACTTCGATAATTTACATATAGGTATATTAAGCCTCCACTGGGCTGCCCTATATATATTAAGTTGGATATTAATGTCTAAACCTATTAAAATGACCTAACTCTCAGTATTTAGCGTTTCAGTGACCCTGAAAACACGATAAGTATCAATGCTTTGAACTGAGTACATTATCTGAAAACACGATAAGTATCAATGCTTTGAACTGAGTACATTTTCTGGATATGGTCTAGCCTTGTTGATGATTGATGAACCTTGCAATGTTGTACTCGTTCCCAACTCTGTGTATACGTAGCTAAAGCTTTGTTTTTTAATGGTCTCTTCTTCTTCCTCAGGGAGGTCAAAGTAGGCAAGGGCAAACTCCAAAGAATTTTGCAGATGATGATTCCAACGTGACAAGATTACAAGAACCTCTTCTTGCGAACAAGTGATGCAATGTTTGCACACAAGTTCAACTGAACGTCTGAACCAAACCATCACAGAGGGAGGTAACATCTCAAAGAAAGAGTTTCTGTAATTTGGTGTGGTTTTAGAACTTAAGGTGAAATTTTTATGCATGTAAGTTTTTGTTATTTTTCTCCTCTTTTCCTCCTCTGCGTCAATATGGAACCCCATAAATGAGAAATACTGATTCTCTACAAAAAAAAAAAAAAAAAGGAAAATAACTTCGTCAAAATACCTGTATTAATCGTCTACCAGAGAAATACCTGTACTGTTCACTCCTTAGAGATAAAAAGAAAGTAAATTATTTATTATTCTTTAGAAAAGGTGGATAACTGGATATATCCACATTCTTTGTAGAAAGTGGAGAACACGATATATAAATGTGTTTGGAGAGGGCCCATATTCTTCTTATGTAATCTGTTCTTTTAGTTGAAATAATTAAAGTGTTTCTTTGCTACCAGTCAAGAAACATACATGACTTATGTCTTGTATATTATGGTCTAATTCTAAAGGAGCCCAATTTGGTCAACTACTATTTTTACTTTTTTCCCTCTCTTTTTTCTTTTTATGTTGTTTAGTTCAGCTCTTGCTGTCTCTCGGTCCCCTTTTTGAAATCCTTCTGAAAGTTGAACCATCTTATATCTAAATTCTTCACTCATTGATGAAATCCTCTTGATTGTTGTCAATGAAAAGCATAAACGCAGTCAGAATTTGCTGGGAAGTAGGTTCTTTTATGCTTACATCTTCAAGTCCCATCCATGATTGCCATTGTTGAACTCATAAAGATAAAGCTCCCAAAGATCAAGAGAGGAGGATGAGAATAACCAGAACAGGAGGTACACCTGATAAATCTGTAAGTCCATATTAGATGCTCTGGTACATTATGTAGCTTGGTAAGAATTTTCATTTTGCAATTTTTTAAGACATTCGATCATTTCATTTGGAAGCCATCATAATACTTCTATGTAATCTTTTCTTCAAAAAATTTATAGATTTTTTAAGACGTCAGTGTTTTAGAATTTAGTGGATTTTTCATTTTTATGGTCACTTTTACTATTTTTTGGTAAATAGGGAATTTTCGTTTTTTACTTTTGGATATTTTGCTTCGAGTAACATTGCAGAAAAATTCAGAGCTAAAATTCAAGATTTTTAACTCTTAACTGTTGATTCACAAATTTAACAAGGGATCAAGGCCCAGATAATAGATTGTGTGCCAAAATTTATGTTGACCAGACCAGATGACTACGACTGAGTTATGGATATGTACCAATGTTGCAGTGTTCGTGTTTCCTATTTTCCTAGCTTTTGAACTCGAGCTAAGTTTACATAATTACATTCACTCTCCTTGTTGTTTAGGTTTATCTGGGTACTATTTTAATTCTCCTAAGAATCTTTTCCAAGAAAGGTTTTCAAGCATCGTCATAGACTCATAGACTCGTAGAAAACAAGAGCAGTCATGGAAGATGTTTTGGTTAGTGAAAACCCCTAAGTTTATTTACCATCCAAATGAGATTGATTTGTCCTTTTGATTTGAAATGCATTAGGACGACACGAAGACAACAGAAAATGAAGAGAATGGATAATTTTTTTCTCAATCATTTGTAGTCATCCAGACAAAACCAATGTTTTCAACCGTTGATTTTGCCGGTTGAACTGTTTGAAGTTTGAACAGTCACTTGGCCGTGATTATGGGTCCAGTTTTACTAAAACCTGAGAATTGATAAAAAATCTGGTTAAAAATTGTTTGACCTGAGTTGCTGGACCATTGACCCGTTTGATTAGGTGACCGGGTCATGGCACGGGTTTCACACTAAATGTATTGTAAACTTTTAAGCCATAACTTTGTGCACTGAATTGTAACTTTTTTTGGCTTCAAATTCTAGTTTTTAAATTTTTTGTAAATATAAAAAAGGTAACAACTGAATTAAAAATATCAATTAAATATAAAAATAATTATTATATATTATATTTTGAGCCATGCAATTAATATCTACCGGAGCTCTCTACTCTCCTCCACCAAAAAATTAATTCTGTCTCTCTCGTGTTCCAACAGAAACCTTCGTCATCATACTCATAGCCCGTTATGAAGGATGACAAACTATTTTTACTTTTTAGGGGGTTTGTTTTGGCGAGTTCGGATCACCTGTTTACGAGAACTCTACCCACACCTACTCACAATACGTTACCCCGGTGAATTGGAGGATGAGATATTTTTCAGATATATCCCGGATTTGGATTTAATCCCCCATCCAGAATCGAGATTCGCACCTCCCAGAACATCCAACATGTATTGGGAGGGAATAGCTCCCCCATGAATAATAATGGAGATGTTTTCGATATACAGCTGGGAGGTGCTGTGACGAGTATTCTGTGAGGAGCAGATCTTGATTCCTCCATTCCAATTTTGATTTTTGATGAAAAAAATATATTAATTTTCACATATATGTAGTTATGCATTGATAGATATAATATATATAATTATAATACAGCGGGATTTGATCCTAGGCTTTCACTTCAATGAGTCAGAGGCTCAGAGCCACTTGATAGATTTAGAATTGATTTGGATCTGATTCTACAATCAGCCAAGGTATTGAGCTAGTTGACAGTTGGTACCGCCAACGCACTGGAAGCTTGGAGAGGATGATCATGTTAGAGCAGGCAAGAGAAAACTTAAGGCTCTTCACGAGCTCTTTCCAAATGATACATTCGTCCACGTGGCCATGCCTCCAACTGTCTCTAACACTATTACTATTGCATAGAGTCCATACAGATTAATATGTTAGCCCTGTGGCCAGCATAGGCTGTTAAATGTGGACAGCCAAATTTTTTCTACGCAATGCATGCATGTGATAGATATAAAGCAAATTGAAAAGGAGTTAGGTGTAATTTGTAAAGTTCAAAATATTGTAATGTATTAGTAAGCAATGATACGTACCAATTTTTTGGGTAATCGGTAGAGTTTGGTGAGGTTAATAGATATTAATAGTAGTGGTTATTGCCTATTTGCAAACTATTAGATTTTTAATATATATATATATATATATATATATATATATATATATATATATATATATAACTTTTACAAACTTTGTATATGTTTCTCTGCATTTCCCCTTCTTTCCCTATATTTTCCTTCAAACCAAACACAACCTTAAAGTTTAAGGATTTATTTAGAAAAATGACATCTTAGAATCTATAAAACAAAATCCTATCTTAAATTAATGGTCATGGTTTTTAAAGCCGAACCAGTGATCGAACCAGTCAAGGGTCTAGTTATTGGTTCAAACGGTTCGATCGTTCGATCTAAACGGTCGGCCCATTCTAACAAAAAAATAAAAAATAATTTAAAAAATTAAAATTTTGAAAAACGGTCAAAATTGTTCGAACGGTTAACCGGTCGATTCAGCGGTTTTGGGGAAAAATGGAACCGGTCAGGTGACCGGTTCTCGATTTTTTTGGTTCAACCATCTAGTTCGGTCTGGTTTTGAAAACCATGGTTTTTAGGTTTAAAAAATATAATTGAAATGTTATATAAGTCAGGTCGAATCAGTATCAAGTTATATCCTATAAAGTTGGGTTGGGTTTGGAATTTTTTCTTTTTTTTTTTTGAGTGAGACAAAGCCGGGTTCAAGTTGGTGAATCAAAAAAAAAAAAAGTCAGGTTCCAGTTGGGACGCTAGAGGATTGGGTTTGGGTTGAGGCAAATCCGTGCTGAATCCAATCTGTTGACATCCTTACTCATAAACATAGAGCTTGAAATTTGATTGGAGCTCAATCGAGATTCAAGTTTTTGGCTCAAACTTGATTCAAGTTGATACTTGTGAGTTATTTGAGCTGATTATTAATAAATTAACATTGAAAATTATAAATAAATTAATATTAAGTATATTAAAATATAAAAAATTATATATAAATTAATTTTCATAAAAAATTTATTTATTTTTATAAATAAATTAACGTTAGAATACTTTTATTTATGAGCTCAATTAGGCTTGCGAACCACTTGAGCTGGATATTACAAAACTCAAACTCGATTTGACTAACTCAACTCAAACTCGATTACTTCGAACTGAGTTCAATTATTTATGGAGTCACACCCAAATAGCTCGCAAGTAGGCTCAATTCACATACACCCCTACTTTGAGTCTTGCTTGAGGTGAAATAGTAAGAAAAGACTTAAGTGCCTATGATTTTAGGATATGACATTGAATAGAATGGAATGACGAAATAGTATTAATATCGTTTTTATATTTATTTCTATGTAAATTTGTTTGTAAATGTTCTTCAACAATGAAGGTTAAAGCAGAAATCTTCATTCAAAAGAAAACATTTTACACAATTACTTCATTGTTAGGGATAATTTTGTCAAAAAAATCCACTCAAGGGCGTTCATGGTACTGTTCAATGCAAATTGGAGAAGATTTCAATTCAAATCAATCAAACAGTTTGAGAAATTCTCAAACCAAGCCAAACTGTTATATTCAAATGCAGTTTCTAATACAGTTTGAGCCATTATATTGAGTATGGGTGTTCATTCGATTGTTTCAGTCCGATTCTAACCAACATTTTGGTTTAGGTATTCTAACAAACTGAACTTGTTGTCATAACCGAATCAAACAGAACTGGATTCAATTTAGTTTGGGGACTTTGGCACATTAATAAGCCCGACAAATTAATAAATAATGTTATATGTATTAATAAATAATAATATTATTAATATAATATATTATTTTATATTTATACATTATGAACCAAACCAAACCACAAAGTTCAGTTTGATAGTTTGGACTGTATGGTGAATACCCCTATCAGAGGGTGTTCACCAATATGTATGAATTTGTTGATATGGCAGTTGTTATTGTTTTAAAAAACAAGATCATATACACATTGGCGACCTTTATTTTATAAACATTATCAATTTTGTTAACTAACAAAATTATTATAAACTTCAATCCTCTACGTATTATTTGTTTTTTAAAAGTAAAATTTTAATTTTTTTTTAAAATAAAGATATTTTTTCTTAAGATCATCACCAGGATTATTTGCCCAAAACTAAAACGGGATCTGCCAACAAAATGCTTCCAACAATACACTACAGCCACAGGGAACATCTCCCCACGAATGAATGAATGAATGAAAAGGGAGAAATTCCCTATCTGCAGCGGTTGGATGCTTATTGGGAGCAGATCCAAACTAGCCCAAACCTAGAAACACTTCACTGAATCAACTTGCCCCACAGAACACACCATACACCAACCTCACAACGTTTTCAACTGTGCATTGAGAAGATCTCCCGTATTGTTGTCATTCATAAGAAGATGTTCCCAATTCTTGACTGTGATGTGTAGTGAGGTCAGTGTGAGGAGCAAATCCAAATTCCATTACACCATAGAAACTCGCATCTACAACTGGCTTCAAACCCAATCAGAAATAAACATGTCAGTTTTTGGTCTAATAATATAATCTGGACCTCCTACCCACAAGACATACAGCTGTATAGTGAGAACATCTTCCATCAATAGTAACATGTAAATTCCAAAATGTTTATAATGTACAACTCTAATGTCTTGTGGGTAGATGTGAGTAGGATCTTTGAGGGCAGGAGATCCGAGCTCCTAACAATATATATAGTTTCATCAGCAAAATGAGCCCAAATTTGCTGCCAGCAAAAGAATGTTAACACAATAGCACTATTTTTAACATGACAATCCAATCCTCTATGAAGAACATCTCCCATAAATGACAGCATACAAATAGTAAATCCAAACACTACCTTGTTTTGTTGGACTTGTACGTGAAACCAAGGAAACAACGCACATATGGTGGATTAACAGATTATCTCAACATTTGGGAAAGCTAGCTGTGCCACTGGAAACTTCAACGAAGTTTCACTGACAATATGTCAAATATGAATTATACGTCATGGTCTTCCATGATTTGTTCTGCTATACATGATTTATTATGTTAGGTTAGTATTGCGTCTTCCATTGACATTCAGCCCAATTCAGTAGACCTGGATCAAACATTTTTGGTAATTCATTTGAAATTTTGAATATCATATTTTACACCGGATTCAATATATATATAGCATTCAAACAGAACCTATTAATATATAGGTATGGTTATATTTACCCTATTCCATGAGCATGGTTTTGAAAATTGGATCGGAATGAAACAGTTTTGACCATTGGTTTTTGAGTCAAGTGGTCTGAAAACAGGTTTTAGGGCAAGGACAGGTTTTGGATTTTACAACCTGTATGGGTACCATAGGGCATGATATTAAACTATGCCTGGCACTCTTCGCCCCGCATGAAGACATGAATTTTTGTATATCAAGTGTTGAATTTAGATGGTGTTTGGATGCATGGGCGTTTTTTGGGATCGATTTAGAAAAATAAAAAAACCTATGCTTGCTAGACCTGTTTTTCACAAAAAAAAAAAAAAAAAAAAAAACACCTTGATATGTTTGAGAGTGATTCTGTCACGTAGGCAATGAGCAACACTATGCTGTTTGATAAGATGATTTTCCTCACCAATTTTCATGTATGTGCTAACAGGTAAGCACCACATAGAATACATGTAATCACCAATCAATCAACATTTGGGGGCAATGGTTCATCGAAGCATGAAATACCAAATTTAATATTTCATGCAATAGTTGGGTCCCAATTTATGAGACATGCCTGTTTTTCAGCATTTTTTCAAAAAACTCTTGAACCAAATATTCATGTATGTGATCGTTTTTTTAAATCGCCTACATACGTGGCACCGTTTTTCAGAAAAACGGCCATGCTTCCAAACATCCCCTTAATAATCAAATAATTGAACATTTTAATGTTTGTTCAAATTATTTTACTTATTCATTACTTATATATAATAGGAAATTAAATGCAATTTATGAATCCAACCCGTCAAACCGACCCACTCCACCCTAAATGTGGAGAGGGTATGGGTTGGGACTTGAGAGGTCTAGCCGTCTAGGGAAGCAAATAAGGTATAGAATTTATAAAATGCTCCTCAACCCACCAAGTTGACTTCCCTATTAAAACATGCAATATTAACTTTACCTAAATAAATAAATCGGATCGGGTTGGCCATACTTGATCCGGTTATAAACGGATTTGCCTTAACTGAATTGGATTCGCATGCATTATGCAGATACAGACAAAACTATATTTATATGTGCAATTTAACTGGATGGCGTTAGTGTATATGGTAGAAGATGACTGACCTATCCGATCACGGCTCGGTTCCCGATTCTACAGTCTTGAACGAACTTCGTTATCTGCCGATTCATCTTCCGAATCGGATGACTACAAATACGAAGCGTCCATCGTCTCCCCCCATACCCCACCAAAACCCCTCTCTGTTTCTCTCTTTCGTTTCCAAGAGCTGAGAAAACACCCGCAAGTCCTAGGAGAGAAGACGAGACGGAAGCCCCCCAACGAAGGTTCGCGTTTCTTTGTCTTTCCTTCATCTAGGGTTTTCTACTTCTCTATTGTGTTTATTTATTTCTTTAGTCTGAGAATTAAGCACGAATTTTGCTTGTTTTCTCCCCACGCCATTTTTCGCATGCTCATTGCGTTTGCTGATTTTTCTATCATGGTTTCACCGTGAATCAATTCTTGTTCTTCGCGTTTGCTTCGACCCAGGTTTGAATTTTGTTTGTTTTCCCTTCGTGTTGTGTGCTTATTTTTCCTTTAGATAGATTGTCTTAGTTGGGTTAATCAGAGTCAATTTTGATGGATTTTATTTAGTTTCTGAATGATCTTGAGCATTTCATCGGTAATGAATTAGCCTGTTTTCGATAGTTAGGTTTAGAGGTTAGAAATGAGCGGCCTCTTTGAATGTTCTTGCGATAATTTGGCTCTAGGTTTGAAAATTTTTTCCTAACGATCTACTTCACTGTGCGATTGTCTGTTAATCTTCATTTCTAATGTATGAAAGATACAACTTTTTCTCTTTGGAGTTCATACACTTGTTCTTTTTTGAAACTTACTTTTCCTTGCAAAACAAGGAAAGTGCTTATATGGTACTTAAATTTACTAATTTCATGCAGAATTTGATTGATCTTTAATATGGGCTTCAATTCAGTCTTTCGTGCTCTGCAGGAGGTATTTCCACAGGTAAGGTTATTTATTCCCCAATTCCCCTCCTAAGAATACGAAATTGTTTGTTCTTTTTCCCCTTCCTGTTAACTGTTGAGAAATTAGAAATTTTATAATCAATTCGTCACTTTTATCTTCACTCAAGATTAGTTCCATATAGAACATCACGGGCCTGTTGTGCTTTGATTTTTTTTTTTTTTTGGAATATAGGGATGCTATTTTTGAAGGATTCTCCTATTCTGGATGTAATGTGGATTTGATCTTTAACAGCTGAGGGCCTTTTTTTGGTGGATTTTTTTTATGTTATATTATATAATTTACAAATTACGAAAAAGTTTTTTGTATGATATCTTTAGATATCAAATAGAGGGACAATTGGTGATTAATCTATAATTCTAAAGAAATAAGGTGTCACACAGATAAGTCGTATTTACATATCTGATAATCTAGTTCTCAAGAATATTAAGAGATGGAAAATGATCTCATTTTTTTTTTGTTTTATTTTGTTTTTCTACTTGACATTTTTGTTTTCAAATCGTTTTGGGATTTTGGTTCTTTATTAAGAAATCTTAGTCATTTCTAATATGATGATTGTTGGATTAAATCTTGAGTCCAACTAAAGTCACGTTTTCTACATTATATAACACAGGTTGATCTTCGCATACTAAGGGCAGTTGCTATTGAACATTCGAAGGATGCAGATGCAGCTGTTGAATTTATTCTTTCTGAAGTTCTTCCTTTTACATCTAGTCCATCACAGGCACCTGTTGCTCCAAATGATGACCAGGAAGTTGGACTTTTGTCAGCTCCAGGAGGTAGTACTTTTCAATCCTTGTTTTGACCCCTATTGTTTGGGACTTCAATTCAAATTCGTTCCTCTTTTAGGCATCATTTAGAGATTGCTCCTATAATGTCCTGTGGATTCCTAGATTGAGAAGCCTTTTTCTGAAGTTTTTGTAGCAGATAGTAATTGAAACACTGGACTGTATTTATTACTGAAACTGGAACCAATTCTATCTAGGTGAAGACACCAAAATCTCATTTTGGCTTTTGGCTTCTACAGGAAGCAGATATTAGATAACGCATAAAGAAGATTAACTTTAAGAATTAAGATTCTTATTAATTGCAAAATGTTCATCTAGCTTTGGCATTAATTTTCTGAAATCATTAGTATATCCATCAAAGTTTGTCTGTTTCCAGAAGCTATATATATATAATGAACAAGATCTTCATTATATGGGTGCTTCCTTGAAGGGCTTCCAAGAATTGCTTTTAATCTTGTGAGCAATGCAAGTACTAGGGATATTCCCTTGTTCTCAATCTCAGGCATGATGTCAGTAAACTCGTTATGCCGTTTGGTTTTTCCATGACTTCTTTTTGTTTATATATATTGGTAATTGCTTTGATTGATTTATGTCTGATGAGTGATTATTTATTGTATATGGAGTTCAATCAGAGGACCATAGTTCTCTGCAGAAGCATGAAGAAGAGGCTGAAGAATCAAATGCAGGTCCTTCAACTGTAGAATATGTGGGAGATGAAGGTGACAAGGGCATTGATCATACCAATGATTTGTTTTCTGTCAATCCAGCATGTGTAAATGAAGGAATTGCTACTTCTGCAATTTCAGATCTTTGTGATGGAAAAAATGTTCAACAGTCAGGTGCAAATTCTGAAAATGAAGTATTGATTTCTTTGGCAAAGCAACAAGATGTTTCTATTGTGTTAGATCTGGTTTCACAGGTGCCGTGTAGCCCTCTGATGGATGAAGATACTAGTGTCCCTGATCATTGTACGATTGCTCGTCATGTTGATCTTCAAGATTTGAATGCACCAGTAACTTATGATCCACATTCAGTTACTTCTGGAGAGATTTGTCAAGATCAATTATGTCTAGATGCTAATTCATTGGATGCACAGAACCTATTAGCTGCAGATACCTGTCTAGTTATTTCATCATCTTTTAATGAAGCATCAGAGTCTGCTGCTTTTGGAATTATGCTGGAAAATGATGCCATGGCTTCTCTTAGTGAATGTGAGAAACAAGGGGCAAGTGGTTTGTTGGAGAGTGCTTCTGAACAAGTGATCTTTGATGCAGAAATGGGTGATGCTGAAGATGCATCCTCTGCTGCAGCTGTGGTTACTAGATCTGGCCAAGTTTGTAGAATTGATCATCTGGAAGATATTATTAGTGATGCCAAAAATAACAAGGTAATCTAGGGGTTTTAAATTCAGTTTATTGTACTGTCTCCCCCGGCACTCCACATATCCATTACCTTGTCTATCCAGGATTGCAATTTTGTTAGTTGGGGGGGGGGGTCAAATTTTAGTTTATTTTGCTTCTACAAGTACATCATTCAAACAATTTTTACCTTCTTCAAAAAAAGTCATTCAAACAATTTTTGGTTCCCTCCCTCTTTTCCACCTCTTGGAAGGTAAATTTTGTGCTAGGATCTCATCATTTGCATCTTCATTGTTCATTCTCTCTCATATAAGGTGGGGAGGACAGCAATTTACCTCCCGTTTTACTGTCCACAAATAAAATAAAGTAAAACATGTACCAGAAGTAAAACAGAACTCATGCATTTGCAACAATTACAATTTGCACTTGAAACAATTACAGCAGCTTTAGGGTTTGGCCTCTTTCAGAATGATGGAAAGGGTCAGTGTTTCTAAAATTACATTTCCAATTTATGATAAGGCTACATGTTAGATAGGCTAACTTTCTAATTCTCATTTCAAATTATGGTGCAGAAAACCTTGTTTTCAGCCATGGAATCAGTAATGCGGATGATGAGAGAGGTGGATCTTCATGAGGAAGCAGCAGAACAGGCCAAACAGGAGGCTTCTAAGGGAGGTTTAAATATCCTTGCTAAGGTTGAAGACCTTAAAGAGATGCTGCGCCATGCAAAAGAAGCAAATGATATGGTTGGTTACTTGTTATAGATTATGTATTGCTTTTTGATGCAATGCTTGTTCTTCAAGATACAAAAATAAAATCTTGGTTTCTTGATTTTGTAGCATGCAGGAGAAGTCTTTGCAGAAAAGGCCATTTTAGCAACCGAAGTGCGCGAACTTCAGTCTCGTCTTCTTAATTTGTCGGAGGAAAGGGACAAATCTCTGGCAATTCTGGAAGAGGTGCAATTCTATGGCTTTTTGTTCTCCATTATGCTGTTTACAGTCAATGCTCTGAAAATCTGATCAATCATAAAGAAGATTGAATTGAATCAAAATGTGAATCGTATCATCTTAGAAATTTATCAAAAAAGAAAATATATACCTAAATGCATACAGGAAATGATTCTACTCCGTTTTTAATCCATATATACCACAGAATTTACTACCATACACTTGAAACATAAGAAGATATAATCAAGTTTGATGTAGAAAGTTTATTAACCCCTATGTAATAGCTCTTTAACAGTTTAACCTATTTAGGCCAGAAAAACAATATCAATTAGGTTTTTAAATAGGTCTTAAATAATCTGTCTTATTCTAGTAAGGTTTTAAAATAAAAGCCCCTAGAAAAAAACATAAAAAAGGAATTTCAAAGTAAAGAACGAGTTCACATCTGCGCCCCACAATGCCCCACAGCACATCCCCACCTTGTATTGGGAACATCTCCCGATAACAAGTATGGGATATGTTCCCAATACAAGGTGGGGATGTGCTGTGGGGCATTGTGGGGTGCCTCCTTGTGGGTCGCAGATGTGAACTCATAAAGAACTAGGTCGCAATTCAATTTATTCACATCACATGAATTGTGAATTGTATGGTTTAAAAAGTAACAGTTTTTTTGTTTATTTAATTTTTATAATTGGATTTAGATGTAACCTTAGAATTGGAACCCTTGTGATTCAAATTTTGAATCTTGAATTGTATCCTAAATTTTAAGATTTTAACAAACTCTTGTTACACTTACCTTCTTCTCACTGATGCATTTGAAATCCTTACATGGCAATTTTAATTATGTCATGCTAAAGGATCTGTGTTTAAATAAAATTCTGGAGGCTTAGAACAATGCACATCTCATGCAC
Source organism: Nelumbo lutea (assembly GCF_056320005.1). NCBI lineage: Eukaryota > Viridiplantae > Streptophyta > Magnoliopsida > Proteales > Nelumbonaceae > Nelumbo > Nelumbo lutea. The sequence continues at coordinate 91,621,761 of NC_142687.1, read as the reverse complement.
ACCTTATGTTATTATCTAACATAATTAATATAATGGTGACAGTTACCTTCCTTTGATAGGTCGAGCAAACTGCAAACTATCATTAAAATTCTGGTTTCCTTTCCTCCCACACAGTCCATAATACCACAGCTGTAAGACATCTCCATATAGTTTTTTCCTCTCTTGGTTGGAGAGAGTTTGGTTTCCCCAGTTCATATTCATCATGAGACCTTGGTCTAGATTGCATTCAGATGTCAATAATCTGTGCTCTCTATACCCTTTTTCTAGCTAGAAAATCAACCAATAGTTTGCAATTCTCCTGACCTATTGAATGAGGTATTCATAGCTTGGATCAGATGTTTTGCTTCTATGATTATTTGCCCATATTTCCAGGAGAGTCCCTTACCCCCCCTCCTGGTCACCGTTTTTGAGTTGCATTTCCACATCCAATCAACAAGGATAATGAAGTGGCAAGCTCTAGTACAGAGAAATGATAGTTGCACAGTTCTTATTGGATCCTTTCAAATTGAACCCGAATAACCTTGGAATAGTTTCTGACTTTCTTCATGATTTCAAACTACACCACTTATACCCCAGTAGAGGCATATCAGCGGTGGTTTTTTTAGTTTTTTTTTTTACAAATCTGGTTCAGAGGGCCCGGTTTAAGGTCCGTCTACCCCCTGAACCGGTCAAAACCCCAATACACCCTCTGTAGGGGCATATAGGGAAGCTCCCGATACGATATGTATTGGCCGATACGGGCTATTTTGAACCTTGATACCTGTTCATACCAATTTGTCTAGGCAGCAACCATCATCATTTAGTTTAATGGTGTGTCAATAAGGGATCACATTGTTTCGGCTATGGTGTTGTTGTAATTCTAATGCAATGCTCAAAATTTCATCAACTCCCACCTTGATGAGAAGAAGATTAACAAAATACAAGTCCCATCAAGCAGTGATTTAAAAGTCCCCCAATTTGGTAATGTTGTTCATTCATTCATCCTAATAAAATGTCTTCTTAAAAAGCAATTAAAACTATAGAATCATTATTTTTTGTGTGAAAACTTAGAATTCAAGACCTAACGTGGACTTGTTTCGGCTTGCCTTGAGGGGCGTGGCACAAAGCCGGCTCATAAGAATCAGGAATGTAATATGTTTTACATTACATTAGCTATGTGAAGTACTGCAATTGAGTGAAAAAAAAGAGATTAGAGGTTTTACATGCTTGAAAATGTTTTATATGTTTGATTTTTTTTTTAAATTCTCATTTGAATATGCTTTATATCTTATGTTTATGTATTTTAAGTTTAGATAATAGGCTTTTTAAAACATTTATTTTAAACTTTTTGTTTATATATATATATATTTAATATTATGTTTAATATTTTTTGAAAATTTTGGCATTTTTTTTGAATTATCTGACTTTTTTTTTATTTTTTAGCTTATTTTATTTTTTATTTTTGCCTTTCTTCAGAAAGGCGTGCGCCTCACCTTGCGTCTTGCACCTCAGGCGCAAATTGACCCCTGTGCCTTTTTTGCGCTTTGTGGTTTTAAAACACTGCCATCAAGTTACAATCCAATGGTTGGCAGACCATCCTCCAATCAGGACAATCCTAAAATAATGAAAAGAAAAAAGAATCTTGACAGATTTCCAATCCAACGATTTTCACACCATTCTTGGTAGTTGGTACTTCAATAGGCTTTTAAGTTTTAAATCATCTGAAAAGTCCAATGAAAGATGTTTCATGTCTTGATGAGCCCTTTCTTACTTTAGCATGCAAGTCCTTTGCAGATGCACCAGGCTCTTGAAGCACGACTAGCTGCTGCAGAGGAAGAGCGAAGAGCAGCTGAGCAGGAGAAATTGGAAAAGGAAAAATCTGCACAGGAGGCCCTTGCTGAGCAAGAACTTGCCATGGAGAAGGTGGTTCAGGAGTCGAAGAAGCTACAGCAAGAAGCAGAGGAGAATTCTAAGGTGGTAATAATAGACCAGTTTTAGATTGTGTTTATTATGATAATCTAATTTGAACATTTCTAGGTAGTCTGCATTCTTTTCCCAAATGACAAAATTCATGTTAAGCTGAACTCCTTTGAATGATATTTCAATGCTGCAGTTACGGGACTTTCTCATTGACCGTGGCCACATTGTCGATATACTTCAGTAAGCCTTCATCCTCATTTTTTTTAATGCAATCTATAGCTTGAAACAACATTTGCTCTTCCAGGGCCTTGCATTACCTGCAATTGTTAATGCACAAATGCGTTTTGAGATGTTCTATTTTATAAACCCGCTCATTTATGAGTTCAATTTGGTCATGATGTTGTGTAGATGTAGCCTTGGGTTATATGTCATCCTGTCTAAGTTTTAAGAGAATCTACAACTTTGAATATTAGGAGTATGGAAGAGTGTAGAATGTAGTGATGTGGTTAATTTTGATGGGCAAATGTAGCCTATGGCCTACACAGTCACTGCAGCCAAACTAAAATCCTTGGAAGGCTGTGGTAAAAAATTGATGGAGCCAACTGCCTGATGGATTATTTCCTATTGACAATGAATAAAATTATCATGCCAATTCTATAATATGAGTTAATATTGTTTTTAGCAATTTACCATCATTAGTTGAATGGCCCAGGTTCATTAGTTAATGCTGGGTAAAAAAGCCCCTCCTTCCCACAAGAAACCAATCAATGTTGTGTCTCTCAGCCTTAATGCTTTATGGTTATATGGGTTTCTAAATTATATGATAAAAGCCTGCATACATTTTTTGATTAGCGTGAAATTGTTTGAATGCATTTGTAACTATAGACTTTTTTGCATATCCCAAAAGCATTGGTTAAGGGCAGGTTTTATCTGGGAATCTAGTAATAAATGTATTCCTAAAAAGATCGTTTTCTTATAAAATGTTTGTCATGGCCATTTTTGTTTTTGTTGCAAACATTGATTAGGAATTTTAGCTGTTGTCTCTAAACTACCCGTCTATTTTCAATCCTTTCACTCCAATATGATTGCCTAGGATCCATCTATTGTGGCCAGGCATAAAATCTTACCCATTTAACCCTGTCACTAGGTTCTAGCAAAAAAAAAACCTTTCTGCTACATTTTTCCTAGTACCTCTATTGTACTGTTTAATGTACTGGTCCTAGTCACCAGGTCTATGTTGAGAGAGATTCTCTGGTAGCTGAAATATTAAACCAAAATCAGAACAAGGTTCCCTTTGATATGCCTTCAATGGTCATTATTGAGAGAGATTCTCTGGTAGGTGTTTAATGATAATCAAAAGGTAAAAGGAGGTGCTCGTGCTGGGATGAAGGAAAAAGTTTCAGTTAGTGTTATCTCAGAGCATAGAAGCATTCAAAGTTAATTGCTGGTTGCTATCATAAGATATATCTCAGAAGTCACAATATAGTGCAAAACCAAGTATTGATAATTTAGATGAATCAGCTTGTGTTGAAGAAGTGGGTAGAAAGATGCTGGGAGAGAGAAAAGGAAGATCAAAATAAGGGAGGTAATGGAAGAGTAGTCTGAAGAGTTTTTGTTCCAATTTGACAAAAGTCAAGAAAATAAAACCCAAGAAGGTGATTGGCAAGAAATTGGGGGTGCTCCTTTTAGAGGTGAGGTTATGGCTACAGAAATATTTAGGAAGCTAGAGGAAATGGAGGGAATGAAGAACCTCAAGAACCAACTTTATCATTTTATGAAGAGTTTAAGGAATCCAGTTAAAAATTTCAGATGGAGTGCGGGGAAAAGGGAGGGAGGTTGGAGACGTTCTTAGAGGTGGTTGTGTGTGGATGAGGTGGTGGATTGGTCTGACTTTTTTTATTTTGATAAATAACAGCATGAATTCAATCATAAAAATGTCTTACTACCCAAAAAGCTGGACAGTAGCAAAGAATACAAAGCTGGGTACTGATTTGTAAGTCTTGTATTCTCTTTTTTGTTTTAATACATTTTTTCTTTTACTATTAAATAAAAAACACTCTGAAATATTCCTTAGGGCTTTGACATTTTTTTTTTGGATCAATAACAGTAATTTTATTAAAGCAAAGAATACAAAGCTGGGTACTGATTTGTAAGTCTTGTATTCTCTTTTTTGTTTTAATACATTTTTTCTTTTACTATCAAATAAAAAACACTCTGAAATATTCTTTAGGGCTTTGACATTTTTTTTGGATCAATAACAATAATTTTATTAAAGGAGAGATGAAAATTACAACCAGAATGGAGGGGTAAAAAGTCTTAACCCTCCCTATCAAAACTGAAAACACATGTTACAAGATAGCCCAAAAGAGATTTGTTCTTCCCACCCCCTGTTTAGCCAAAGTGTCAGCCATGGAGTTGGTACTCCTCTTGGCCCATTGAACTCTTACAATCATGTTCTGAGTTAGCTGATTAATTTTCTTTCTTTCATTTGAGAACTTCCACCGGCTGGACACTTCCCTTCTGCAACCATCTAATAGTCAGCTGAGAGTCACCTTCCACCAGCAACTTATTAATATTCAACTGCTTAGCTCTTTTAAATCCTTCTAGAGCTGCCAGGATTTCAGCTCTCAGTGAACCCCCCATCCTATAGGTCCTGAGAACATAGCAATGATTCGACCTTCCTCATCCCTGAAAATACCAACTATACCTGAATGGCCAAGATTTCCTTCACTGCTACCATCAAAGTTCAATTTGACAAAACCCGAATCTGGTGGAGTCCAAACAGGTCTAAGAGCAGTGGACATGGGAGCTGATCGAGCCACTTCTTCCCAATTTCTAATGATGTCTCCTACTGAATAGTCTTCAAAGAGCTTCGAAGACTTGACCCAATGGGCCACCCTAACATATATAAGTTCTATGATGGCTTCCTTACTTTTTTTCTTTTTCATGAAATACTCTTTGATTTCTTTCTTCCCAGACTGTCCAACAAACAGCCAGCTCTAGTACATTTCCACAATATTTTACCTCTTTTTTAAATCCCTCACTGATGTGGAGCTAAACAAGCTTTGCACACTTGAAGGGGAGGTCCACCTGCAACCAAATAGAGAAAAAAACCAACACCAAATATCTGAAACAAAAAGGGCAAGAAACTAACAAGTGATAACAGTTTTCACCATTCTTCTTACATAAGATGCGCCAGTGCGGGGATAAACACCAATTAGGCCTTTTGCATAAACACCAATTAGGGCTTTGACAATTTGCATGAATTTCTGAAACTAAGATGGTTAGAAAACACAGCTGTTAATGGTGAACTATCATTTCTTTTTAAGAAGATCTGGTTTTGCTCCCAAAACTTAATTAATGGTTCAACTAAAGCATTCATTGGACTATCTTCTGCTTGATTACTGTTCGAAGGAAATTTAAGTTCTTTAAGTTCCATGAAATTCCAAATTCATAGCTTTGGCCCATTAAACATGAGGAATTGCTTTTTCTCCTTTGGTTGCAGAGGAGAAATAGCTGTTATTTGTCAGGACGTGAAGTTGCTCAAGGAGAAGTTTGATGAGCGTGTCCCAATCAGTAAGTCACTATCATCAAGCCAAACAAGTTGCATCTTAGCCTCTTCAAGTTCATCTTTTAAGAGCCTCACAACTGAAACCTTGGAGAATACAAACTCAACACCATCAACTGATGGCATATCACAGAAGACCAGCCGTGAAGAAACAGTTGTCAATGGTAATCCTAAGGTGCTTTTGGATGATGAGTGGGATCTTTTTGACGAGGCTGAATTGTACAGCTCTGCTGCAAAAAGCCTGATATGACAGAGCAAGTGATTCTAAATTCCTAAAATTTTAAGTTCTGTTCATAGTACATGCTATATTTATTTTAGGCAAAATGATGTCAGAGCAGGAATATTTGAACTTCATAGTTTCAGTTGCAGAAGAACTCTTCATGAGAGGATTGGCTTGGTTTTCCTATCACTATGTTCAGATATCTTTTGTACAGTGATAAGATAATTGAGTATAGAGATTTCTCTACCTGAGTTCTTATGTTTATATCCAGGTATCTTTTGTATAATATGACTAGTTTGTAGTGCTTAGTGATTACGCATTACAGAGCTTCATGTATTCACTTCTTTTATTCTTTTGGTTCTTTTTTTTTTTAATCTTTTATCTGCTTCTTCTGTTATGGTACATAGGGGCTCAATAATAGTCTAGGTTTTTGGGTCATAAGAGTAATTAAATGTGCTGAGATCCATGTTTTAAACAGTTTAGTTGCATATTTACAAACTCAGCCTTCAGCTTTTTCTATCGAATGTGCGTGTGCCCATAGAAATAGATTGCTCTTGGAGGTAATTCTTTTGCATCATTTTCAGCCCCAGGTCTGCCATGGATAGAGCTTTTCAATTCGCGGGGTAGGACTGCAAATTAATGGGGTTTTAATCTGATCTGGTTACTATCAAATCGAATTCCAATCAGCATTTGTGATTCGTTTACTTGGATCAAATTCGTCGGCTAGACACCAATGCGACCCATTATGTTTTATAAAAGACAATCCCAAATCTCCTTATATCTTCTTCACTCTTAGTGAAGGGTTGGGATTTTTCTATCTTGCTTTCACTCTGTTTATTTGAATTCCTCCTCGAGAAATTGTACTCCCATCTTCTCTCCCATGTACCCCATACATCACCAAAACACCTTGAAGACCAACCCAGGAAGCCCAGGCCCATGCCACTCAGCAGGCGGGGGTCATCATCACCCATGCGACGACTCCGCTGCAGTTTGTTTGTAGAAGGAAGCCACGTCGCCCAAGTTAGTTATCTATCACAGTCTCAGCCATGTGCAGGTGAGTAAGAAACCCTATTATCCCCTCTCTTCTCTTCCCTCTTTCTCTTCTCCTTCCCTCTTACTTTTAGGACGGTGAGATCCCTCGAACCAGCTCTGTTTCGACTTTTGACATTGAAGTGGACTCATCATAAGGATACTGAGTACCCTTCCATTTTACTATGAACTTATCATTTTTTATTCTTGATTTATGTATAAGTTGGTAGGAGTTGGAGGTGATTAGTATAAAATTCTTTGTTAGGCCTTATTTTGGGGTTTTCGTTTGTTTGATAATAATATCCCCAGTTCCAACTAACCATTTTTTATTCCTGATTTTTGTAGAAGTTGATAGGAATTGGAGATGGTTAGTATGAAATTCTTTGTTAAACCTTATTTTGGGGTTTTCGTTTGTTTGTCGCCAGTTTCCCCTCTTTGTATTGTGATATATTCCTGCACCTATCACCGTTCACCTGACACCGATCAATAGGTCTCTTTCCACTGTTTGATTTATTGAGGCTCTGAAAACCTATGAAATCATTGGGATTTGAGACGGTTCTTCAAACGCTTCACAAGAGTTCCAAGTAGTTTTGGGACATTGACAGTATTGCCCTTGCCACGGCTTTGCATCAAGTAGAAATGAACTAGTAATTTATGGAAATTGATTCTATCAGCAAAGAACGAATGGTATTGATGGTTTGCCAGCTTGCTCCCAAGAATCAGATGCTTCCTGAATTATTTAACATGGTACAATCTATCATCTCAGATTACTCTGAAACTACTTGAGTCTTCAATCTCTTTTGAATGTTTTTTGCCAGTGTCATATTTGGGCCCTTTTCGTTCGTTTGTCGGTATTTAGTATGGGGTAAATCGGTCAACCGATAACTTGACGGCAATACATATATTCGTTTGCTTCTATATTAATTCCCACGGTAAACAGTTTACCCACCCGTATGTTGAAGTTAATAAGCACTCTCTCCCTCTCACCTCTCTCTCTTTATCCCTGGCAGCATACAAGAATGCTAGAAACTTGCTTGTCCAGACAAGTTTTACCTGGAAAACACTTGCCCTGACACGAACGGGGCCTTACTAGCCTGATAGAAGTTCTTCACCAATGCTGTTATCTGGTCTCCTAAGTTCCATTTCTTTTCCTTCATTTTCTGTGACTATGCAATATAAAACATGCATAATCCAAGCTAAACAATAAGTTTGTTGAAAATTCCTGATCAGTGGTTACTGATTTTGATCTAGTGGCTATGACTATTACATCACAGAGTTGCATCTGTTGTAGGTCATGTGCAGATCCCTTTTATGCCTTTATGGCTTGTTGAGCCTTGTTCTACCGTTCTACGCACTACTACATCAATGAGCTTTATAGTTGCTGTACTGCTTCACTAACGAATTTGATTCTTAGACCGATCCACTGTGAATGTAACAACTGTAGAATGCGTTAATAATTTTTTCTGGCTCAATAACTCTTTGTTCTAAGTTTGTGCTTTACCCATCTCATGTCCTCCACCTGGTAAACAATGAAATCTAGTCAGTGTGGTTAAAAAAACATAAAAATAAGTAAAAGAGAAACTGGCAAAATTGTGATTCATGAAGTCTGTTTCATAGTTAGTAATCAATGTTTTAAAAAACAATCCAGAACTGAAATCGTTTTGGTCATCGGTTTTCAGGTTGACGGTTCAAATGGATGACCTGTTATGACAAAAAATAATAATTAAATTAAAAATGATCAAAACTATTGAACCGATTGATGGTTTAACTGCCTGGGTCAATGGTTCGTTAACCAATTCAACGGTTTTTTGTCAGACACCAGGTTTGGAATAAAACGAAACCAGTTGCCTAAATGGTTCTGAAGCGGCCGAACAATCTGACCATCCGGTCAACGGCGATTAAAAAACATTGGTTAGGATTTAATACCCGTTTGGGAGGGCTTTCACAGAAGTGGCTTCTGTCCGGAAAGTCAATAATAAGCTTTACATGAGCTGCAAAATCAGGTGAAATTATCTCAGGTAGCTTCTCCGAAGCGGCCGAAGTCCCCTCCCAAACTGGCTTTGGGAACTTAATCAACTTGAACTTTTGGACCCCTTGACTTCCTGTAATCCTGTTTTCTTCTTTTCTGGGTTAAATCTATAACTTCCTATCCAGATCCAGTCCTCCACCGGTGGCCCCAAGCACAGATACAGGAGAATTTTAACGGAATTTTGCACGGATATAGGAGAACTTCTCTGCCAAGCATCAGAGAGAGTTCCCTGATTCACTGTGTCCTTCTGCACATGCTGAATATTCAGCCAGTTAAAAAGGCTTTCAATGATCCGCTACATCCGATGTCATAGCCTTTGGGCTACAACCTGAAATAATGGCTTTGGATGTATTTTTGGAGCCCACCTTCACGTCACTTCATCCAATTCAAGGTGGGGCCACATCAATGCATATACGGCTGTGGTTCACAACTTTAGCCCAAGGCTATGCTGTTAGTAAATATTTTTCCCTCAATGGGTCAAATACCGGATTTAATCAAAGAACTCTGATTTTCTCCTCACACCCACCTTACAGCAAGTTGCAGCCATACATCAGAACATCTCGCCTACTTGTATGTTTTCATTTATAGGAATATTTTCAATGCATGGCTGTAAGTGCTGTGAGGACCAAAGACCATTCTGTGAGGAGGAAATCCAAATTCCAATTCAACATAGCTGGATATGAATCCTATTACAGGTTCATGGGATAAGGCCTATTTCTTTAATGTGGCTCTGTTTATAATCAAATATAGCTTGGATATACTCCAATCTGATCCTCTCTGTTTCATGCTTTTTTACTCCAATCTGATCCTCTCTGTTTCATGCTTTTTTACCCCAATCTGTTCTTCTGTGTCTTTTGAGTTATGTTGAACTCCTATATCATATTCTTGCCATAATAACCTCAAACAAATATTTGATAGCTTACTTAGTTATGGCCATAAAATTATTAAGAGAATGAGAGTTATGTTCCACTTTTCTATTCAAAATTTTCAAGGCCAATTTGAAATCAAGAAAATAGAGAATGTCTTCACTTGCACAAAAATGCTAACTAAAGTAAGCTATGCTGTACAACACTCTCCAATTCAACCTTCATCTGAATTTCCTGAAACACTTGGTTCAATGAAGAGATTCTAAAAATTCTTGCACAACAAAACACCAATTGAACCTCGGCATTTATGTTATAATTCAGTCACACGCACTCAGATCATAAGCTCAGTCTTCTATAAACATGTAAGTCGTCACAAGCTGCCAGAAATCCTTGGCTTCAGCTGCCTCCTCCTTTGGCCAGAGTAATTAATTGATGCAGTTCAATGCAGTAATCAGCTTCAAGACAAATGATCTAGGCTCAGCTGCCATGTCAGTGTGTTACCTCTAGCGTTGCAGAGACTAAAGACTGACTTCAAAGGTTAATCCTCCACCCCACCATGCGCCACTCTGTGTGCTACAATCCCACAAGCACCACGGCTGCTCAGTCATTCCAGAAAATTATCATCACCAGCTGCCATGTCAGTGTTTGCAGAGACCGACTTCACAGGTTAATCCTCCACCCACAAGCATGAAGCATCATGGCTGCTCGGTCATTCCACCATGGTTGCTCAGTCATTCAAGCAAATTAGCATCAGCAGCTTCCATGTCAGTGTGTTACGTACCTCTAGCGTTGCAGAGACTGAGTTCACAGGTTAATACTCCACCCCACCAAGCCCACAAGCACCATGGTCCTCCATGGCTGCTCAGTCAGTCATTCCAGCAAATTAGCATCACAGTGCACCTCCATATGATATAGAGGCGTGCTCGCTGCTCCCGGATATGCCTCGACCACCGTTGCCATGAACGGACTTTTGGGTTCCTGAGAGACAGTGAATGTACAGCCATATTCATGCAGAGAAAGTGAGGATTTGGGGAGGAAACACAGGTACAGGAATTCTTGGGTTGTTAGATTTTTGGGTGAGTCAAGGGACTGCTGGGAATGGGGCATTTATAGGGATATAAAGTTGAGATGCCGAGAGGCAATATGTGATGGGTAACAATTGTTAGCTTCTGGCTGGTAGGGCTGGAGCGCGTTTGGCAATGTGATAGTAAGATGACAACGTCGGTCTACTAGCTTGTCTCCTCGCCAATGCATGGACAATGACCTGCTACCGTGCTTTCCATTTTGTGGGCCATCATTGTCTCAACCCTTTCTAAAAACTCTTTGGTGGTCATTGAAACCCATTAATTATTAAATGTAATATATACATTGTTATGGGCTAATTTTCACTTTTTTAAGTATCATCATCATCATTATCATCATCGTCACCATACGAGCCTTATCCCACCTAAATGGGGTCGGCTATATGATTCCTACCTACTACCCATATTCATTGTTTAAATCATTTTTAATTGTCTCAATCTATATACTTTTTATTTGTTTGGAGTCTTTTTAGTCCTTTCAATTTGTAATAAATCAACTTTTGAGATTAATTATTAATATAAAATATATAAATAAATTTATCAATTAAGACTTACATATATTGTATGCATGGATCACATTTTCGAGAACCTATTTTTTAAAATAATATATATAATTCTATTTAAAACTGCAATTTAAAACAAAAAGGGAGGAAGTATCGTTTAAAAGTACCAATCGTGGTTTTAAAAAACCCGAAAATGGAACTATTTTGTCCACCGACTTCCGGCTCGATGGTTCAATAGTCCAATTCGAATGGATGACCCATTTTGACAAAAAAAAAGACCAAAATCATTGAACGGGTTGATGGTTTGGCTGCCATCAATTCAACAATTTTTTGCCAGGGATCGGATTTCGGGTAAAACAAAACCGGCTACTTAGATGGTTCTTATGCCGAATGGTCCGACCATCTAGGTCAATGACGGTTTAAAAACCATGGTACCAATACACCTCTGCCGATACACAAAGATGTATCAATACTTTGAACCACAGTTGTATGTACATCTTAGAGTGCTCACTCTCTTTTCTCGCTTAAAGGCCTTGCCCTAAACCAAACTGTATTAGAGGGTCCGGCCATAGGAGAAACTGTTTGTGGAAATGGATATTTTCTATGGAGATCTTGAGGTCGGATTAATAGAATTTGTTGTGGAAGCTAAGCTTCAATTTACCCAATACACTCATTTGTACAATGAGGAATTTGTCATGTAACCAAACTATGAGACTAGTAAAATTGGTTTAGCAGGTCTTAAACTTGAATTCCAGCATTCACACTAAAAACACTCGAGGGACGCCTTGAGAGTTCAAATTACATGTTAGATTGGTATTTCTGTAGCAGATTCCATGGAAGCATTTATAGCTGACCAAATGATCTATACCAAGAGAGAAATTAGGGAGGATGTAGCCCATGGAATTAGAGTTGGATGGGCAAAATGGAGGGGGTACATCTAGCGATTTAGGTGATAGAAGAATATCGGTTACATTAAGGGGCGTCGTTCTTTTTTTGGATTTTGAGAGGGGAAAAAGTTGGTCAATGGGATTTTGGTTCCTATTGACCAAGAAACCCGTGTTCATTTTTCAGATTTATGTGTGGACCGGTGAAAGTTTATTTTTCTGGGTATCACTTACCCATCTCCTAGGTGGATAAATTAACTTTCCCATTTAAGGGAAATTTGGCAATACTTGGATAGGACAAAAATGTCCATTTTAATAATGAAATTTTTATGTCTAAGATTATCATTACCTTATTTACATGGGAAATAAAAGAGCATAATTAAATGCATTTATCCGGGTAAGTCTTTCCTAGGAAACACTTACCCAGGTAAGAGCATTTACCCGGTTAAGTGACTTACCGAAAAATGAACGGGGCATAAAAGAAAATTTTAAAGAATGGTTATAGAACCAATCATGTAGGAATGGATACAATATATGCATGATAAAATGAGGGAAAGTAAATCAAGATTGTTTAGGCATGTGCAAAGTAGACCATCTACAATGCCAATAAAACTAGGGGCAAGTCAGAAAAAAATGATTTAAGGACCCACAATTTAACAATGGATATGATGTTGAACAGGACAAGAGGGAGAATAGAATTAATGTAGCTGACCCCATATAGTTGAGACAAGGCTTAGATGATGATGATGATGTATGGTTGACCATTGACCAGGTTTCATGTTAATTAAACAATATTACATTTACTGTTTACCCATGTATTGCAATTTGATAAGGACATAATCACTCAATTCATTTAATAAACATTAAGAAAAATCCCATACCACATTCCTCTTTTTATTCCCTTCTTGGACAATATATTTATCCATTTTGTTTCTCATTAACCATGGATTAAACATCATTACACACACTGCTTGGTCATTTTGGACTCCAACAATACAAAATATACACACATGGAGAAACAAAAGACATTAGAGACACTAGTGGAAGCAGCTGGAAGAATTTAAGGGTTCTAACCCTCAAAGGAAACAGGGCATTTTCAGCTTCTAGGACTATTTGTACCAATATAGGAGTAGAGAGATACAAATCCTCATTGTATAAAGCTTTCCTCTTAATTTGTTGTCTCCCCATCCTCTTCCACTTGGTAGATATGTCCTATTCATGCTTCACATAATCACATTTGATTGTCTTTAGGACTTCTAAGCTTCAATGAACAAGGCCAGGTTTGTCATTTGCCTAGTCATAATAATGCCCAAAGATACTACATAGTGATCTCAATCAAAGGCCCCACAATTCTCTTTAAGCCTTTGTCACGGGCACCCTGTCCTCTAGATTCAATTCAAACTTTTTATTTTATTCTTGTAAAACAATTCAAACTTCTTTCCTTTAAAGAGTGCCGACCACTGATCATTGCCCTCGTGAGAAACCTATTTGAAGTCATTGACGTGCTTCTTATCTTCTCTGGAGGCCAATCCCTAAATTTCTCATCGTTTATGAGGACAGAAAGGGGTGGGGGTGGGGGGACCCTGAACACCTTGCAACAACTTCACGTGGTCTCTACTTGACCTCTATAGGAGACACTATGAGGAGACCCCCTATGGCTTATTGGGTTTAGGGTGTGACAAGTGTCCTCATAGGTCATCATCTGAGGTGAATAAGATTCCGCTGTGGGTCCCATCCCACGTGTTAAACCATTGCTCAATGTCGGCCCCACCCATCCCAAATCCATCATAAATAAAGGTCTTGGATAAGGCCCTTTAGGGTTTAGAATTTGAGGAGTGGAACCAATGTATGACCATCCAGCTAATGTGAGCTTAATTTGAATGATTTAGGCTGCATTTGGCATTCCACTTATCTCCTTTTTGCAGTTAAAATTATTCAAGCTGCAGTTTTTAACTGAAAAACTGAAAAAAGTCCTTACAATGAAGAATATCAAATGCAGTCTTAATAAGTTTCATGGAATTAATCTGCAGCAGTAGGAGTTGTATACATCAGCACATTCTGTTGTGTATTATAAACATCTCTTCATGAATAACAACACACAAATTTGGGAGATGTTCACAATATGCGGCTAAAATGTATTGTGAGATTGGTGTGAGGTGCGCTCTGTGTGGAGTAGATCTAGACTCTATACATCAAGATTGTCCGACAGTATAGCATGCACATATGTGGGGAGAGCAGTAGGAGGAAGGTATTGGCGGCACAAAGACAACTTATTTCGACCATTAGAATAATGAACTCCTCACACCTTAAAAGGAGAATAGATCCATGGAAGCCTCATTGGTCATATTTGTGTGAATTGAGGAAGTAAGAACAGGCCAAGTTGACGAATGATGATCTACAACATGAATGTTTTTGCTTTCATTTATTTTTGAAATTGCCATATCAACAAAAAAAAAATCAAAAATAAAAAATAAGTTGTTTTGTTTCAAAAAATAATACATATTTTTTTAACCAATAAAGTAAGGTGTTTGACAACATGGTTAGTTTTGTTTTTGAAAACAAAAAACAACTTCCATGTCAGAAAAATCTATTTATTTTTTATGACATGGCAGTTTTTTCTTTCAAAAATAAAACCAACCATGTTGTCGTAGATAGAGGTGTGAATTGGACTGATCCAGTCCAATGTGAATCAATTACAAATTGATCAGGTCCAATCCAATCCAATTAATATTTTGGACTAGTTCAGTTCAATGTCTGAAACGTCCAATCTGTTCAAGTTTGTTTTAATTTAGATTGGTTCCTTTCCAAACCGGGTCCATTGACACTTATATTCTCATCTTATATCAATGGACTAGATATTGGCTCGACCTATGCAATCTAATATAAATTCATTATGGATGGACCAGGTCCAATCCAATCTGATGGTGCACGATTTGGAAGCTCCTAGCTGGAAGACTACCTGGACACTGGTCGTAGTGCGAACTGGACCAAGCTGCAAGACAAAGGATTAGAGAACCCGGGGTGGCTAACCTAGTGAGGTCACTCCGATGCTTAAGTTAGTATTGTACTCTGGTTGCAAGCTAAAAGTTTGAATGCAAGTAAGCTAGTGAGCAAGTAATCGCATGTACTTGAGTCTTGTGGGTTGATGCCCTTATATAGCTAGGCTGCCGTGGGTCTCGCAAAATGCTTTTGGAATCCTTAGCCTGTGATGTAGGGATCTGTTCCGCTTTGAAAGTGATACGTGCATGCATGCATTAGACCACAACAGTAGCAGGAGACTCAGTCAAAATCAACAACAGCAGGAGACTCTCACAGTAGTTTCTTAGTTGAAGTATTTTGGATAAGCCTTAGCCATTTCTGTTTCGTTTATGTTTTAGTAGATAAGTCATTTCTGTTTTTTTGTTGATAAGCTCCTAAGATCATAGGGCAGTAGTTCCTATCTTAATTCCTAGTTTGTAGCACAATAAGGCTATAAATATTGCCTGGAGAAAAGGAATAAAGTCATTAGCTTTCCAATAATCGGATTACCCCTCTCTCTTCTCCTTCTCCTACTCTCCCTCTCTCCCTCAAGCTCAAACATTCCGACCATGGACACTCGCGGCAAAACCAATGCAGAATTCAGCAATGAAGTCAACAAGAACTTAGCGCGACATAAGTCAAGCTTCGACCAATTGAACGTTGTTTTGCAAGTAGTGTTAACCGAACTCCAAGCCTTCCGAGCCTCACGAACCACTCCCGAGACCAACCCTTTTGCACACGAAGAGTCCTCACACCCGCACACTTCCCGTTCCAGCTCCACCCATGATCACCCTCATCAGCATGTCAAATTTTCGTTTCCAAAATTTAACGGGGACGATCCCAACGGCTGGATTTACAAGGAAGAGCAATATTTTGACTTCCAAAATATTGTATCGGACCAACAAGTGCATCTAGCTTCCTTCCATCTAGAAGGCATCGCCTTACAATGGCACAGGTGGCTGACGAAACATCGCGGACTGCTCACATGGGAAGAATTCTCTAAGGCAGTGCTACAACGATTTGGTCCAACCGACTACGAGGATCCGTCGGAAGCTTTAACTCGCCTCAAGCAAACTACAACTGTGGCAGCTTACCAAGAAGCCTTTGAACGGCTCTCCCATCGAGTTGATGGCATACTCGAGAGTTTTCTCATTGGCTGTTTTATTGCAGGACTTCGCAATGACATTCGTATAGACGTGAAGATTAAGCAGCCTAGAACCTTGATAGATACGATCGGAGTTGCTTGACTAATTGAGGAATGGAGCCAACTACAACGGAAATCGAACCAGCAAGTTCGATCCCAACCAGCCGTAGTATCCTAGAGGGGGGGTCACCTAACCCAATGTCGGGTGTACTCGGGCCTCCACCAACCCAGCGCACGAACCAGGTTCCCAGCACTCCACTAGCAACATTCCGACGACTCACCACCAGGAGGCTTGAGAACGTCGTGAGAAGGGATTATGTTATTACTGTGATGAAAGGTTCACCGCTGGCCACCATTGTGAACGACCACAATTATTCATGATCGAGGATCCCATACAGGCAAACACGGAGAATGTCGAGTCAGAGGCAGAGAACCAAGAAGCGATTCCTAAGATCTCCTTCCAAGCAATTGCAGGAGTTGAGCACCCGCAAACCATATGCGTTCTAGGTAAGCTGAAAAACAAGAATGTGATGGTGCTTATTGATGGCGGCAGCACCCACAACTTCATTGATCAAGCCATAGTCTCTAAGATTGGGTTACCAGTGAACCGAGACAGAAAATTCCAAGTTATGGTCGCCAACCGGGAAAAGATAGAATGTGTGGGACAGTGCTGAGCTCTCACTCTCGCCATCCAAGGGCATCCCATTACTGCTGACTACTACGTTCTCCCAGTTGCAGCATGCCAGCTGGTATTAGGAGTACAATGGCTAGAAACTCTTGGACCCATCGAGATGGATTACAAACAACTGACCTTGATGTTTAAGAAGGGAGGAGTCTCTTGCACCTTCCAGGGAGTGGGACGAGCCAGCATCGAAGCCTTAACCGACAAGGAGTGCAATGGATTACAAGGTACGGGGTTCCTTTTCCAAATAGTTCTTTCAAACTACAGTAGCCAATCCAGTTGCTATCCACCTGAGATGGACCACCTCCTAATCGAGTTTTCTCATGTATTTGAGCCGCCCACCAACCTGCCTCCTAAACGACCACATGACCATCAAATTCCACTCCTTCCTGACAAGGGACCAGTTAGTGTGTGGCCATATCGGTACCCATATTATCAGAAGATGAAAATAGAAGAAATGGTGAAGGAGCTTCTGTAGTCAAGATTGATAAGGCCAAGCAATAGCCCATTTTCATCACCGGTTTTGTTAGTGAAGAAGGATGATGGAGCTTGGCGATTTTGCGTGGATTACCGAGCATTGAACGACATCACGGTTAAATACAAGTACACCAATCCTGTGATTGATGAACTATTAGATGAGTTCCACGAGACCAAATTCTACTCCAAACTGGATCTACGGTCTGGGTACCATCAGATTCGGGTGCGAGAAAAAGACATTCCTAAAACAGCCTTCCGGACACATGAAGGGCATTATGAGTTCTTAGTGATGCCGTTTGGCATGGCGAATGCACCGGCAATGACCTCTTCCGTCCATACCTTCGGAAATTTATTTTGGTCTTCTTCAACGACATTCTAGTTTATTTGACATCATGGGAAGACCATATATCTCATTTAGGAATTGTTCTAAAAATGTTGTCCTCTAACCTATTATTTGCAAAAATGTCAAAATGTTAATTTGGTGTTTTGCAGGTCGAGTACTTGGGTCATATAATTTTGGAGCAAGGCGTGTCGGTTGATCCAACCAAAATACAAGCTGTTATCGAATGGCCTACACCGACATCAGCAAAAGGGGTCCGTGGATTTCTCGGTTTAGCAGGTTACTGCTGGAAGTTCATCCTTAACTTCGGAAGCATAGCAGCTCCTTTGACCCAACTATTGACCAAGGGAGGATTTCATTGGAACGAGATAGTAGAGCTGGCCTTCCGGCAATTGAAGAAAGCACTCACTTCACCACCAATCCTATGTCTTCTGGATTTTTCCCAACGATTTGTGATTGAGTGTGATGCAAGTGGAACTGGGATTGGCGCAATCCTTACGTAGCAAAATCGACCGGTGGGCTATTTTAGTGAAGCACTGAAGGGTTCGGCCTTGGCACTATCCACCTATGAGAAGGAGATGTTAGCTATTGTCAAAGCCATTAAGAAATGGCGCCCATATCTTCTTGAGAAACCTTTTACAGTCCGCATCAACCAAAAAATTCTTAAGTATTTACTTGAGCAACGGATAACTACACCAGCACAAACGCGGTGGCTGCCAAAGATACTTGGTTATGACTACGAGATCGAGTATAAGAAAGGCATTGAAAATCAAGGTGCGGATTCCTTGTTGCGTATGGTCGAATTTCAATTTCTATCCATCTCTATACCACATGCAGATTGGTGGCTAACGCTACAAAAAGAGGTCGAACAAGACACATTTTATGAAGAATTGATGAAGAAGCGACCCTCCCACAAGTTGCTTCAACGAGATGGAGTGTGGTTCAAGGGGGACAAAATTTATTTGAGCCTTGCCTCCACCTTGATTTCACAGGTAATGGCGGACTGCCACTCATCCTCAGTAGGAAGAAACCTTTGGGTTTCATAAAACCCTCTCTCGTATCAAGCACAATTTCCTTTGGCCTAACATGCATCAGGCGGTGAAGGAATTCTTGCAACAGTGCAACATGTGTTAGCGCTTCAAGACAGATTGCATGAGGCCAACGGGGTTGCTCCAACCACTACCGGTTCCCACTCAAATGTGGACAGATATCCCGATGGACTTTATCAAAGGGTTACCACCTTCCAATGGGTATACGGTTATCATGGTAATTGTGGATCGGTTGACAAAATATGCCCACTTCATCCTCTTAAAACACCCATTCACCACCACGACAGTTGCTAAGGCATTTGTCACCAACGCTGTCCGCCTACACAGAATTCCGACATCCATTGTTAGCGACCGCGACAAGGTGTTTATCAGCTCATTTTGGCAAACACTTTTCCAAATGCATAGGACGAAGTTATGTATGAGCTCAAGTTTCCACCCCCAAACCGACGGGCAAACCGAAGTCGTTAACCGAATGTTGGAGCAATACTTATGATGCTTTGCAAGTGACCAACCACATAAATGGTTAGAGTGGATTCCTTGGGCAGAGTATAGCAATAACACATCCATTCACTCTTCCACCAAGATGACACCCTTCGGAGCAGTCTACGGTATCCCACCCCAAGTTTGTTGACTTATGTACCAGGCACTGCTCGAGTAGGGGCAGTTGATGAGAACCCAACTGACCGGGACATCATCCTACCTGAGTTGCAACACAACCTTCAGGTGGCTCGGAATTGGATGAAATGTCAAGCAGACCAACACTGACGTGAAGCCTCATTCGTCACAGGTGATTATGTGTATGTGAAGTTGTAGCCTTACCGACAGACTTCTGTGGCGTTTCGGCGTTCTATGAAGCTTGCCCCACGATACTTTGGGCCATACCCAATCATTGAGAAGATCGGTTCGGTGGCCTATTGATTAGCCTTGCCTCCTGGCTCTCAGATCCGTAATGTGTTCCATGTCAGTTTACTATGGAAGCATTTGGGACCAATCACCCCAACTTCCACCCAGCTACCCCCAATCTCGGATACTTCGACTATCCATCCACAACCGGAAGCTATCTTAGATCGTCATATTATTTGCAAGGGAAAATACCGTCCAAAATCTGAAATTTTGGTCAAATGGGTAGGGGCACCAGTCGAGGACGCCACCTGGGAAAATGAATGGCACTTCACCAAATCATATCTTGACTTCCTTGTGGACAAGGATCCTTCAGGGGGGAGGAAATGATATGTGCATGCATGCACTAGGCCACAACAGTAGCAGGAGACTCAGTCAAAATCGACAGCAGTAGGAGACTCAGTCATAGTAGTTTCTTAGTTGAAGTATTTTGGATAAGCCTTAGCCATTTCTGTTTCATTTATGTTTTAGTAGATAAGTCATTTCTGTTTTTTTTTTTTTTTTTTTATGTTGATAAGCTCCTAAGATCATGGGGCGGTAGTTCCTATCTTAATTCCTAGTTTGTAGCACAATAAGGCTATAAATATAGCCTGGAGAAAAGGAATAAAGTCATTAGCTTTCCTATAATCGGATTCCCCCCTCTCTTCTCATTCTCCTACTCTCCCTCTCTCCCACAAGCTCAAACATATCAGAAAGGAGGGTAACATACCAGTTAATAAGGCTTACTGTTTCCCTCCGATTTGGACGGGGTGAGGATAAGGCCTACATTTACGCGATGTGACCCTGAGAAGTTCATAGACAACTAGCAAGCATCTAGGTTCGGTTATGTGGCACCTCAGTGTACGTGAGACCAAGGTGCTTTGGCTCTGAAGTGACCAAGCACCCGAGGTCCCCTGATCTGCTGATGTGGCACCACATGCTGAGTTGTCATTTGGATGGTAGGCCGCATCCACATGTCCTTTACTTATTATGCCAGGCCAAATCACCCCTCATCACAATCCAATAAATACTTTGGACCATTAAGTCTAGACTGATCCATTTCAATATGTCTTGTTGGTCTGTCCAATCCGTTCAAAATGATTTTGTTTGGATGGGGTCCAACCCAAAACTGGTTCATTGACACCTCTAGTAAAATACCCCTAATGGTTTTTAAAACAAAAACAAATTTTCCAGTATAGAAATTATATGTTTATGAAATATGATGTTAAATAATTAGATGAAATCATGTTTTTAAAACCAAATTCAAAAACATGTTTTTTTTTTAAACAAAAAACACATACACAATCAATAACTTTTTTTTTAAATTTTAAGAAACAATCTATTTTTAAATCAAGTGATTTGTGATTTTAATTTGTTTTTGAATCAGACAAGAAAAAAAAAACAATTCACATTCTAAAAAGCCCCTTATATTATCCACGTGTCTTTACTTCTTAAACCTTACGGAAAGAAATCACGTGCAGGACATGTAACTTCACGTGGCCTTTAAGATTTAAACATAAAAAAAGAGGGAGGAAACCAATTCATGTGATTTGAGGGGAACGGGGGTCTATAATCCTGCAAGTAGAGACTTGTAAACAAGAAAGATACAACCAAAATAAGGTTAATGCCATTGATGATTGATTGGATCTCGCTTTTTATCTGTTTTATGGCCGACCACAGCCACAGGAAGCAACCACCAGCTACTGGGTGGCTGCCTTCTAAAATGAAACAAAACATAGCTTACCGTACTTGCATTATACTTGCATATGCCCTGGACAGTACTTCAGACTATGGCCTACTAGCCATACAGCTAGTACCATGGTTTTCAAAACCGGATCAGACGGGACGGTTGGACGAGAAAAACTGAGAAGTAGTTAGGTGATTGGTTCCATTTTATTAGAATCATTATTTTCTCAAAAATCGTTGGTTTAGTTAGTAAATTGTTGACTTGGGTGGTCAAATCATTTAATGGTTTGACCAGTTTTTATTTATTTTTTTATTTTTTGTCAGAACAGGTCATTCATTCAGTTCGAATAGTCGAAACATTTGACCCAAGAATTAGACCCATGACCGGTTCATTGTCTGATTCAATTTTAAAAACCTTGACTTATGCTGTCTTTAGAGGAACCCGATTAGCTGAACTTTGATAGGCATATTTTTAGCTATGTTATCAATAATAATGCATGCTTCCAAGTGAGAGATTGGGTGATTGTGGGGCATATACATTTTATGGTTGACATGGGGTATTATTATTGGTTATACAGCCATGAAATTCAGGGAGTGGCTGAATTGAACTTGATGATTGTTATTATTGGTTATACAGCCCGTAAGACAGCTATCAAATTCACAAGCCTCTCATGCATGATATAGTGAGATAGTATTCATCAAATGATTGATTTTTTTTTTAAGAGAAAGAAGAATTTATTAATATTTAATGAAAGGGGGAGGGCATGAGACCTTACCCTTGAAATAAAGAAATAAGAGATGAAGCTCGACACAAAGGAAAAATAAAACAAAAGAATAACGAGGTGATAGCCTTTAGTTATTTTAGAGGATCCATGAACATTTCTTGAGTAATACGCCTTCTAGATCTTCTTGGATTTAGCATTCTTTTTCTTCTTCTTGCTTTCCACCGTCACCCAATCTTGTTTTGAGCCATTTGCCTCTGTGGATATAATACTACTAATTGGTTTCTCACCCAAAGGATCACATTTCTTTACAGGGGTGGCTATAGGAGCAGAAATCATCCTGCCTACATTATTAGGAGCACCCTCAACTCTGTAGTGATGAGCTCCTCAAATTTAGAGGTGCAAGTTGAGTAGGCTGTGATACTCAAAGCCTAGACCAAGTCCAATCCATACAGAAATTTGATGTTGTTGGATTTTAATCTCATAAGAGATTAAATCCAATAGGTTTGATTGGTCAATTACATGAGAAATTGTACCTGTACACTTGGTTGAAAAATTAGTTTTTCTCTTACAAAAAAAACATAGTTTTGAACTTGTCCCACATTGGATAATTACAATGTTTGTTTTCATTATTTCAATAGGAACTGATTTGCACTCTTTAGAATTAATAGAGGAGAGTATGAGGATTCGATACCGCGCAACACGCGCACGCGTGTGTGGCGCAATGTGGCCCTTTAGAGTCGCACTTTGCTCGGCACTATGCTCGCACTTTGCGCACACTCGCGTGGCTTGCGATGGGTGGATCTGGTTTTGGTGCGTTGATGACCGTTGATCACTGTTGATGAGATCAACGGTCACAATTCGATCGGGTGTGATCACGAGAAACAATTCAAAGTTAACAGTCACCAACTGTTAACAACTTTTTAAGCAATTACAATGGTTGAAATTGTGATTGCTCAAGGTGCCTTCTCTAAACCAGCACTTACATTTTCCTCATACCTCTTCACAAATTATTTAAGGAACATGAATCAGACTCCAAAACACACAATTTCGAAACTCACTATCTCTCTCTCTCTCTCTCAGTCCGGTCTGCTACAGTCTCACAGAAGGTTTCTTTGGAGACTCTTCAACTTTGCTGGTTGCAGTGACCCCATCTTCCCCAACATTTTTAGAACATTATTCTGCAATAGCTTATATCTTGTGTGAAGTTAAAAAGAATGACCTTCGCTACTACGAATATCTCTTCTTTGTATGTGCTCAGAGAAGGTTGTGCAAATATTTTGGCCAACGAAGGATTTGATTTAAAGGGTTTCACTTCTTACAACTCCTTTGCCAACTATTCCATGTGAGATCATGATTCTCCTAAGAGAAGACTATCAAAGGCTTTTTGTGTTATGTATATGTTAGTTTTCATTGCTTTTGAATGTATTGCATTCTTTGCTTTTGGGGACTATGTATTCACCTATGTTAAGATTCCTCCCATTTGACATTGGTTAATAAAATTTAAGCTGGCCACCCCTCTTCTTGGTAAACTTAAAAACAAGAAATTACCAGCAGATCCAAACTTAGGAGTCTTAACAACAACAAATTGAAGCTAAAACCAAGTTTTAGAAAATGCAATCTCATATTGCAATCTAAGGGGGTGTTTTTTTGCATTGAATAGGGAAGGAAAATTTCCATGTAAAACCGGGGCCCTACCCCCAATGGGGCAGGTTTTCTCCAATCTTAAATGAGAATGGGTTTGCATATAATTCTCCGAACTTGGTGGTAAATTAGTAAAATATTCTTAGGTTTAATATTAATTTGTAAAATACCTCTAAGTTTCCCACAAATTTTTAAAACCCTAGGATCCCATAATTTCTTTTTTATAATATGCTCAAATTGCCATAATCTAATTCCTAAAATACCCCAAATTTTCATAATCCTATTTTTAAAATACCTCTAAATTACATGAATTTCTAGGTAGTTGTCTTGAGGTGGAGAAAATCAAGGATTCCCCACAAAGAGGGGGTGCCCCACCCTGAACCCACCCCATTACCATTCTTAACATTGAATCGACCTCTTAGCTCTAAGAAAATTATTTTTTAGAGGCTAAAGTTCATTTGATGCAACCTCTGAGTTTTTAAAATGCCTTTTTAGAGGCTGATTTTTTTTTTTCAAAATTGTCCATATCCACACTTTGTTATGACAAACATGTCATGTTTCATTTCTTACCCGAAACAAACTCTCTCATGCATCTCCCTTTGCTTTTGCTTGTTGGAGAGTACTATGGTGGCGACTCATGAATTGTAAGCATTTTTCTTTAATTTTTTTTTTTATCTCCCACCATTATATGTCTAAAAAAACCGATGTATTTCTTTGTGTGTGTTTTCATTACTACCAATTACAGCCTTTCGATTTATCAAACAATTACATTTAGGGGGGTAAATATCAAACGACTACATTTAGAGGGGTAAATTTGTTAAGCATTCTATTTTGTGGTATTGCAACATTCAAAAATCCAAATAGTTCAATTGCACTTAGACAGAAAAAATATATAAAAAGGTAAATTCTAACTAAGAAAAATTGCACTCAAATCCATTTTTGCTTTTTAGAAATCATAATTCCAGTTCATATGGCGCTGTGTTAAGTTCTATAATAACAAAAGAGAACTCATCAAAATTCACTAGGGTTTGATTGTTCAAAGCCTTTTACGCATCATGGATTTTTCCTTCGATTGATTTAACTCTCAAAAGTGAGAGTGGTTAGTAATGATAGTGGAAGATTTCAGACCATCCCTTGAATTTTGATGAATATTCATTGATCTCGAACTGGTTTGAAAAAACACACAAGACTGAGGCATTTTTTTATAGGCTAAAACTGTAAAAGTCTTAACATACCCTGAGTTTTTATTAATTGACTTAACCCCACAAGACTTAAAATACCCTTCATCAATGAAATGACACATATGAGGTCATTTAAAATTTTAAAAATCCTAATTTATCCTTGTCAGAAGAAGAAGAAGAAAAAGGAGGTAGGAAAAGAAAAAGAAAAAAAAATGGCCAATGGACTGATTTACCTAACAAAAGAAAAGGACAAAGGAGAGAGAAGTTTCAACAAATCACTTAGTCTTAGAGAGTTTTTGGGTTCCACGTGAAATGGAATTAATTATTGCAATTTCGTGATTGGCATAGCATTTCAATCACAATCACAAGGTCATTAACTAAGGTGATGCCATTTATTTGATAAATTGTATTCAGCCATTAAAACTTAATTTATATAAATTCTGCAAAATGAATGTCTTAAGTTTCAGATTTTTTTTTTTTTTGGTTTTTAGAAATACATATATCTTATGTACTGACAAAACTGACCATGTGTAAGATTTAGAAGGATAAAAGAGTTTGCAAAATCTAAGGGTAATATTTCAAAATTTTAAATGAAAACGAAGGATAAAAAAGTCATAAGGTATATTTAAGTCTTTTTTAAAATCTTAGGATATGTTTAAATCAATTTAAAAAAACTCAAGGTATGTTTAAGTCTTTTACCGTTTTATATGTTGCAGTGAAATTATCAAGGCATACATGCTAGATTCAAGTATACTCCGTTTTCGACCAATGTTTTCAATCTGTCGCTGATCTAGACAACTGAATCATCTAAACCATCACCCAACCCCTTTTTAGATCCGCTTCCTAAAACCTGCAAATTCTACAAAAACAACTTTCTTCGTTAGAGATCCACCAACACATTCTTCAAAAACAACTTTCTTGGTTAGAGATCCACCAACTCGGGCAGTTAAACCATCAACCCATTAAACCTGGTCACCCGGTCATGGGTTAGACACTATAATGTATTGAAACTTCTAGAGACCACAACTTTGCAATGGATTGTTGGGTTAGGGTAATCTTTTTTATTTTGGATAACTTTTCCAGATCTAAGCATTTAAAAATGGGTTGTCCCTTATCCCACTTTTTTTCTCAAAAAAAAAAAACCTCTTTTCTAACCTCAAATTTCAAAATTCATCTTTATATTTATAAAAAATAAAAAGTGGAAAAATATAAACTAGACCTAAAATAAATCGTTTAATATATGAGAATATAATTATATATTATTTAATTAATATAATACATGTTTGAACTCGATTATGCAAGTACATCAACAATTAAACATGGAAGACAATGGATTTGTGAATAAGTTGAATAGCATAATAAAACCAAAACTAGTAATAACAATAATAACATATTAAAAAGAACAAAAGAATTAAACAGGGAGAAGAAGGCAACCCCTTGATATATAATTCAAAATTTCTGTTTCTTCAATCTCATCTGCCTGTAACCTTTCCTTTAACCAAACACGATTCCTCGAGCATCCGCACAAGAGCCCTTAAATCCTTTAATTTACATTCCATCTTTCTATCTTTGCATCTCAAATACTGAGTGGGCTTCTCAAGGAACTCGCTAACGATCTCCCGACTCATAGTTTCTACAGTTTGTTTCTCCTCGGACGTCAGTTCTACTCCCATTTTAGCCATCAATTTCTCCATCTCCCGTATTCTGACTTCCTCCACTACTCTCTCCAATCTCTGCATCAACACCTCAAATTCCTCCACCGCCAGCACTTCATCCCTGAAGAGTACTGGAGTAGGATAAACCCACTTCTTTTCGGCCTCTGAAGTCTCAATCTGATTACGATTTCTTGTGTCGGGAACATTTGAGACCGACCAAGGTGACCTGGGAGCTATCTCTTCTGCCATGTATTTTCGAACCAGGGGACATCTAGGTGGGTTCTTGATTTGGAATACTGGAAATTGTAAATCAACATTGCTCCTTGCAGTGACGAGATTACACCGTAAAACTGAGAGTTTGGGGGAAAGAATCAAGGAGGATGACGACAAGGAGACGAGATTCTTCGGCATTCTCTTCGTTCTGATCTTCTTCTTCGACAGGATCGTTGAGAGAGGAAAGAGAAAGAGGTGACTGAGAAACAATTGGGAGTTGATAAATGGAAGAAGAATGGTCGAAGCTTGATTGGGTAGTTCAAGGTCTGACCATTTAGAGTTGGCAAATGTTGACTTATTACGCGCTTTGACAGAGCCGGTGTTTGTCGGAGTTTGGAATTGGACTTGGCTTCTATAATAAAATTTCGGCCTCGATGCCTAGTGAACGCGCGGTCTTGACTTCTACAGTGGCCGTGTCGATCTATATCTATCGCAGTCTAATGGTCTCGGTGGTGGAACTGTAGCAGCACTCAATGTTTTCAATCCGCCGTTGAACTGGCCGGCCGAATCATTTGAACTGTCATTCAATCAGGATTTTGGGTTTGGTTCAGTCAAAATTTGTTAGACGGTAAAAATTGTTGATTTGGTCAAAAATCATTTAATCCGGTTGGTTTGACCATTGACTTGTTCAACCCAATGATCGGGTTATAGGTTGTACATTCAATATATGCAAACTTTTGAAGGTCATAACTTTGCACTCCGATATTCAATTAAGATATTTTTTTATTTTGAATAATTTTTTGAGATATATTAATTAATTTAAAAATAAATAAAAAATATAAATTAAATATAAAATAATACATATAACATATATACACACACGAGAGTGTTGGGTTTCTCTCGTACGAGAGTGTTGGGTTTCTCTCTTCACGTGGAGGTTGGACCCACTCATGGGGGATTCTTTGGCCAACACATGGTATCTTAAGTAGGGCTGTCAGTCAGGCCTAGATAGAATTAATCCAGAACAGATTATTAATCATAACAAAATCATAAACCTAGAATAGGTTTATTGAGACAATTTAAACCTAAAATAGATTAAAATTATAAGAAAAAGGTGGTAACCATATTTGTCAAAATTCGTGGGGCTTACTTGATCAAGTTTTTTCCTATATTATACCTTTCTAGCATCATAGATATTGCTAATTGTAAAATTGAGTTGTCCACACTATTATTGCTGTTCAACTTAAGCCCAACTGTTGCTTAAGCTCCATTTGGAAGGAGTGCAAACACAAATATGTACAGGGCAAAACCTTATATTTTGTATGTATTTATATTGTATATATTTATATTTATTTATTTATGTTCTTTTAGAATTGAACCTTAGGCTTTGTTTGGCTGCAATGCAAATAAATTTATACTAATGCAAAATTATGGCAGTGCAAATGATTCAAGTGTCAATTTTGACCTATTTTTGTTTTAAGTTTTAGATAATTTTGTTTGATTGCAATACGAAGTGAAGTATATTAAGACATGAAGCAAAACAAAGTAAAATCCAAAGCAAAATTAAACAATAACTTACATTTTTTACATTTACATTTTCATGCATTTGTACTAGTACAAATAAATTAGCACTGCAACCAAACACAACCTTATAGTCTTTATTTGAAAGGAGTATAAATACAAATTTATATAATACAAAACCTTGTATTTTATATTATTTTGTATGCATTTGTACTATACAATATTTGTATTTGTACTCTTTTCAAACTGAGCTTTAGCAATAAAATAAATGTCAATGTAAGGGTACATGTTTAAGTATTTGATTTGAAGAATTTACACGGCCCATTCAAATTTTAACAAATTCTCCATGAAGACCAAATTATACCTCCCTAGTGAATGAATAACAAATTAGGCCCAATGGTAGCCCATTATTGGGACATGAGAATTGAGGAGGCATAATGGGAAGCCCACTTATGTCTAGTGCAAATAATGGGAAGCCCACTTATGTCGGTAATTAATAATATTAGTTAATTAATACTGTTAAATATTAAAAAAATATAAAAAACAATGCAATTATAAATACTACTAATTAAATACTGTAATTAATAATGTATTTTTACAATACAGAATTACAATCACACATTAATATTATACTGTAATCAACTAAATACAAAAATACTACAATTAATGAAATATATACTATATTAATTAAAACTATATTTATTAATTAAATGAAATACTGTTAATCATCATCATCATCATCATCATCATCATCATTATTATTATTATTATTATTATTATTATTATTATTATTATTATTATTATTATTATTATTATTATTTTGTTTTTATGAATATAAAATTGCAACCACAAATTGAAAATAGCAAGATAAAATTTAATTACACATCAATCACAAAAATAAAGAAAACATTTTCAAATAAATGGCAACAAAAAAAAACAAAAATAACCAACACCATTTTCAAATAAATAAACCAAGCATTTTAAGCACAAAATGTTAATAAATAAATGTAATTAATAATGTTAATTAAATAGTACATGTCAAAAATACTGTAATTATGAAAAATACTATTAATTAATAATACCGTTTTTCAATAAATACTGTATTTATTTAAACTACATTAATTTCTGGAAATTATCATATTTTGAGAAATATATTGGTAATTTCATGGCTAAAACTAATTAAATGTAATTATTTGGTAATTATTGTTTAAAAATAATTTAGTTACAACTTAAAAATAAATACTGTGAATTATATTACTGTTAATAAATGTTAAATGTAATTTTCTGGTAATTAAATGTAATTTTATGCTATTTATAGCTTAACTTATAATAACTGTTAATTACAGTTTAAAAATCATTTATAGCTTGTAATTTTATGCTATTTATAGCATAATAGACATCACTAATGTATTTTACATTATTTATAGCATAATAGAATAAAATTACATTTAATATATTAACAGTATTTGTATAATTGATGGATATTTTTACTATGTTTTGGTTACTTATGCTAAATTATATCACTAAATTACATTTAATACTGCATTCTAGTAAATACTGTAATTATTAAAATACCAAATTATTAATAATACTGTAATTATTAAATTACTGTATTTATTGAAAAAAATATATTTACCGTTAAATATAGTTGAAAAATAATTATTTAGTTACATTTTGAAAAAAATTATTGTCAAATGGTGTTAATTAATACTATTTTTTATAAATATTCTTAATTAACAATATTGTATTTATTAATAATAATGTTAATTATTAAAAATACAGTAAATATGAAGAATACTGTTAATTACTAATAAAATACTATATTTATTGAGAATACTGTTAATTATTAACAATACTGTAAGTATGAAAAATACTATTAATTAATAATATTGTTTTTCAATAAATACTGTAATTATTATATTACTGTATTTATTTCAAATACATAAATTTCTGGAAATTATCCTATTTTCAGAAATACATTGATAATTTCTTGGCAAAAACTAATTAAATGTAGTTTGGTAATTACAGTTTAAAAATAATTTAGTTATAGCTTCAAAATAAGTACTGGGAATTATATTACTGTTAATTAATAATTAGTGTTAATTAATTAATGTGAAATGTAATTTTTTGCTATTTGTAGCTTAACTTATAATTACTATTAATTACAGTTTAAAAATCATTTATAGCTTGTAATTTTATGCAATTTATAGTTTAACTTTTAATTACTGTTAATTAATGTTAAATGTTATTAAATTTAATTTTATGTTACTTTAAATATAATTAAAAATAATTAGTGTTAATTACTACAAATTACTATTAATTAAAATATATATTATTTTTTAAAATAATGTATTTATTCATTATTGTTTAATGTAATTAAATGTAATTACTAATAGATACAGTTTAAAAATAATTATATTTAATTATATTACTTTTAATTAATCAATACATTATTTATAAAATATTTATCAATATTGCTTTTTTGTAAATATTGTAATTATTAAAATAATAAACTATTAATAATACTGTAATTATTGAAAAAATATAATTACTATTAAATACAGTTGGAAAATAATTATTTAGTTATAGTTAAAAATATAAAAGTAGATTATAAATAATTATTGAAAGCATATTTATAAAAATAAATAAATAATTACTGAAAATAAAATAATATTAATTATAGTATATATAAATATATAATGAATATACACTATTATTGTAAAATTATTACTAATAAATATAATTTTGTTGATACTTGATGTAACCGTTTTCGGCCACGTACCAATGTTTTGTGATGTAAAATTTTTTGGCAAAGTACATCGTTATTCGACCCAGTGGTGACGTGCCTTAGTGACGAGCTACTTGGTGGCGAACTCCCTGGGGGAGAACTGCTTGGTGGTGAACTACCTTGGTGGTGAACTGCCTGGTGGCGAACTGCCTTGGTGGCGAACTGCCTGGTGGTGAACTGCCTTGGTGGCGAACTGCCTGATAGCGAACTCCCTGGTGGCGAACTGCCTGGGGGCGAACGGCCTTGGTGGCGAACTGCCTGGGGGCGAACTGCCTTGGTGGCGAACTGCCTTGGTGGCGAATTGCCTGGGGTGAACTGCCTGGTGGCGAACTGCCTGGGGGCGAACTGCCTTGGTGGCGAACTGCCTGGGGGCGAACTGCCTTGGGGTGAACCGCCTGGGGGTGAACTGCCTGGTGGCTAACTCCCTGGTGGCAAACTGCCTGGGGACGAACTGCCTAGGGGCGAACTGCCTTGGTGGCGAACCGCCTAGGGGCGAACTGCCTAGTGGCTAACTCCCTGGTGGTGAACTGCCTGGCGAACTCACTACTAGGCGGTCGATGCCTTAGAGAATGTTGGAGCTCCCTGGTGCGGCGCAATCCGACTGCCCTCAGAATGAGGTGGTCTTCTTTCCTTTGTAGGCTGCGGGAGATGAGGGACCTGCGAGAACTTCATCTTTTCCTCCTCTTTGTAGGTGGTGGGAGCTGAGAGACCTGCGAGAACTCCATCTTTTCCTCCACTTTGTAGGTGGCGGGAGCTAAGGGACCTCTGAGAACTCCATCTCTTTCCTCCTCCTTGTAGGTGGCGGGAGTTAAGGGACCTCCGAGAAGTCCATCTCTTCCTCCTCCTTGTAGGTGGGGGGAGCTGAGGGACTTCCGAGAACTGCATCTTTTCCTCCTCTTCGTAGGCGGCGGGAGCTGAAGGACCTGCGAGAACTGAATCAGAGGTCCTGGGGGTACTTTCCCGGTGGGGGCTCTCCGATGCTTAAGTTAGCACTCTTATTGTAGAGAGCTTTGAAGATAATATGAGAGAACTAGAGAGCAGGGTTACTTTCCTTTCTTTTCCCTCCCCTTCCCCTTTGGGGGGTGAGGTCTTTATATACCGGAGTCTTCGCGGGTTAGGTGGGTGAAAAGCCTCCAAACGGTAAGACTCGTTGCATCCTGTCAGAACCGGGGTACGGTGGTGAACTCCTCGAGGTCGTAAGGCTGGCGCTTGTGTCAGGCGGCCAGGTCGGCGCCTGGGCCGGGTTGTCAGAGGGGTGCCTGCATCAGTCAACGGGTCAGTGTTTAGGCTAGGTCGTCAGGTCGGCGCCTATGTCAGTCGGCGGGACAGTGTCTAGATCAGGTCGTCAAGCTAGCGCCAATGTCAATCGGCGAGTCAGTGTCTTGATTAGGTCGTCAAGCTGGTGCCTTGGCCGGATCATGCGCTAGGCTGGTCCAGGTCGGCTAGGTCGCGCAGGCCGTGCGTAGTTCGCGCAGGCCGCGCGCAGTTTGCGCAGGCGCGCGTCAGGTCGCGCGCAGGTCGCGCCAGGCCGGCCAGATTGGTGCCCGGGTGGGTCACCAACTTCGTAAGTTTGTTGGGTGGGTGTTTTCCTAGTTGTCACGAGGTGCCACGTGTCACAATTTTACTGGAGGGCCAAATCTGCCCTCATCAATTGCCCCCCACTCCCGAGCTGATAGTAACTCAGCGAAGGGAGTAGATTTCTTTTGGCCCATAACTCGATGAGCTAGTAAGTGCTGATCCAATTACTAGTATGGCCCGTAGGCTTTGGGAGCGACTCGTAATCTATTCTTTTTTGACTTTGCCTGTGCCGGAGAGGCGACCGGGTCTTGAGCAGTAATGTGGCCCGTAGGCTTTTGGGAGCGACTCGTAGTCTATTCTCTTTTTTTGACTTTTGCCCGTGCCGAAGAGGCGATCGGGTCTTAAGCAGTAATGTGGCCCGTAGGCTTTTGGGAGCGACTCGTAGTCTACTCTTTTTTCACTTTTGCTCGTGCCGGAGAGGTGATCGGGTCTTAAGCAGTAATGTGGCCCATAGGCTTTTGGGAGTGACTCGTAGTCTACTCTTTTTTGACTTTTGCCCATGCTAGAGAGGTGACTGGGTCTTAAGCAGAAATGTGGCCCGTAGGCTTTTGGGAGCAACTCGTAGTCTACTCTTTTTTGACTTTTGCCCGTGCCGGAGAGACAATCGGGTCTTAAGTAGTGAGGTGGCCCGTAGACTTGGCCTGCATCAGCTTCGTAATGCCTATCACCTACTCCTACAAGAAGATACTAGGGGCTCGACCTTCGGGGGCAACACCACTAACTTTAGGTTGCTAGCTCACACGGGAGCCTTGGAAGGCTCGACCAGTAAGGGCGCTTATGTAGTCAGTTGGCCGCCAATTCCCGCGGAAGCCACGAAGAGCTCATCTTTGTAGGGGGGACCTTGCGGAGAGGACTGACGTGGCATTATCTGAATTGAAAGTAAGGTTGGTAGAGCTACTTAGTCTGTTAGCTCCCTGCATAGTCTCTGAGTTCATAAAAAATGTAAACTATAAAGCAATAGCTTCAATTTCTAAAAAGTGAGGACTTAGTTTTGGCAAGATGAGAACTTAGCTTTGGTAGGATGAGAACTTAGCTTTTTGTAGCGGGTTCCCGCAGACGGCGCCAATTGATGTAACCGTTTTCGGCCACGTACCAATGTTTTGTGATGTAAAATTTTTTGGCAAAGTACCTCGTTATTCGACCCAGTGGTGGCGTGCCTTAGTGACGAGCTACTTGGTGGCGAACTCCCTGGGGGAGAACTGCTTGGTGGTGAACTGCCTTGGTGGCAAACTGCCTTGGTGGCAAACTGCCTGGTGGCGAACTCCCTGGTGGCGAACTGCCTGGGGGCGAACGGCCTTGGTGGCGAACTGCCTGGGGGCGAACTGCCTTGGTGGTGAACTGCCTTGGTGGCGAACTACCTGGGGGCGAACTGCCTTGGTGGCGAACTGCCTGGGGGCGAACTGCCTGGTGGCGAACTCCCTGGTGGCGAACTGCCTGGGAGCGAACTGCCTTGGTGGCGAACTGCCTTGGTGGCGAACTGCCTTGGGGCGAACTGCCTGGGGACAAACTGCCTGGGGGCGAAATGCCTGGCGTACTCCCTACTAGGCGGTCGATGCCTTAGAGAATGTTGGAGCTCCCTGGTGCGGCGCAATCCGACTGCCCTCAGCATGAGGTGGTCTTCTTTCCTTTGTAGGCTGCGGGAGATGAGGGACCTGCGAGAACTTCATCTTTTCCTCCTCTTTGTAGGTGGCGGGAGCTGAGAGACCTGTGAGAACTCCATCTTTTCCTCCTCTTTGTAGGTGGCGGGAGCTAAGGGACCTCCGAGAATTCCATCTCTTCCTCCTCCTTGTAGGTGGGGGGAGCTGAGGGACTTCCGAGAACTGCATCTTTTCCTCTTCTTCGTAGGCGGCGGGAGCTGAAGGACCTGCGAGAACTGAATCAGAGGTCCCGGGGGTACTTTCTCGGTGGGGGCTCTCCGATGCTTAAGTTAGCACTCTTATTGTAGAGAGCTTTGAAGATAATATGAGAGAACTAGAGAGCAGGGTTACTTTCCTTTCTTTTCCATCCCCTTCCCCTTTGGGGGGTGAGGTCTTTATATACCGGAGTCTTCGCGGATTAGGTGGGTGAAAAGCCTCCAAACGGTAAGACTCGCCGCATCCTGTCAGAACCGGGGTACGGTGGTGAACTCCTCGAGGTCGTAAGGCTGGCGCTTGTGTCAGGCGGCCAGGTCGGCGCCTGGGCCGGGTTGTCAGAGGGGTGCCTGCATCAGTCGGCGGGTCAGTGTTTAGGCCAAGTCGTCAGGTCGACGCCTGTGTCAGTCGGCGAGACAGTGTCTAGATTAGTTCGTCAAGCTAGTGCCTGTGTCAGTCGGCGAGTCAATGTCTAGATCAGGTCATCAAGCTGGCGCCTTGGCCGGATCATGCGCTAGGCTGGTCCAGGTCGGCCAGGTCACGCAGGCCGCGCGCAGTTCGCGCAGGCGCGCGTCAGGCCGCGCGCAGGTTGCACCAGGCCGGCCAGACAGGTGCCCGGGTGGGTCACCAACTTCGTAAGTTTGTTGGCTGGGTGTTTTCCTAGTTGTCACGAGGTGCCACATGTCACAATTTTACTAGAGGGCCAAATATGCCCTCATAAATACTTATTTTCTATAATTATTAATCGACATTAGTGGAATTAGTTATTTACAATATTGTTTAGTTATTGAAATAATATTGTTACTTAAATTCTTAAAATATTAATTATTTATTGAATTTAATAATCCATAAAATTATAATTGTACTATTGTTACATAATTCGTTATTAGTTTTGTAAATTATTATTATTATTATTATTATTATTATTATTATTATTATTATTATTATTATTATTATTATTATTATTATTATTATTATGAATTCTATTATAATTAATTTTCTACATTTAAATTTTTCTTTAAATTTATTACATAATTTCGTTATTTTAACTATTTAAAATTTTGCATGTTCAATATTTTGTTATTTAATTATTTAAATAATATGAAAAATATTTAAAAATTTTTATTGTTTTAATTTTATTAATTTTAATGTTATTACGTAATATTAAATATTTTGTTATATTATTTAGCTATTTTAATTTTTTTATTTAAGATTTTAGTTATTGAAATATTTAATTAATGTTAATTTTTTATTATAATTTATATTGTTACTACATAATTTTGTGATGAATTTGTAAAAATATTGAATTATTAATAATATGAACATTATTAAATCTATTAATTTTTTTTGTTTTAAATAAATATTTTAAAGTTAGTATATAATTTACTTATAACATTTTAATTGTTCCAAATTTTTTTAATTAAAACTTTCTTCAGATAGATATAGATAAAAAGTTGGGGAGAGGATAAATAGGAATTATAGATTGTTTAGGAGAGAATCTCTCTACTGAATTAGAGATAATTTAAGAAAAAATAGGAATTAGAGATAATTTAGGAGATAAATAGGAATTAGAAACAAGTTATGAGGAAGTCGGGGAAAGTGGTGCCACTTGGCTAAACATTAGAAAAGCAAATCCTTCTTTCTTTATGGTTCTTAGAAATAGTTAAGCATATATGATTTCCTTATTGGTTTAATGGGTAATTATGTGGAATTAAAAAAAATAAGAAAAAAATAAAAAAAAAACAGAAAATTAGAATGGGGGGTTACCCGAAAGGAGAGCTATTCTTTTTTATGAATTTTTTATTTTTTTATTATAAGTCATTTTTTAAATAACAAATGAGATGCTTTTCTTTCTCCCTCTCCCCATACACACACTCCTAAACTACCTCTCTCACTTTCTTCTAAAGTATCTCTAATTCGTACTTATCTCCTAAATTATCTCTAATTCCTATTTTTCCTCTCTCCAACTTTTTATCTATATCTACTTAAAAAAAATTTGATTAAAAAAGTAAGAAAATATCCTAACAAAATTATATAAAAACTTTAAAATATTTATTAAAAACACAAAAAAGTAATTATAATAGATTTAATAATATTCATATTATTAATACATTTTTATTTAAAATAATTCATCACAAAATTATGTATTAACAAGAAAAATTATGATTTTATGAATTTTTGGATTATTCAACTTAAATGTTATTAAAATAATAAAAATTTAACAATAAAAAAATAAAATATTATTTCAATATTTCAATAACTAAATATCTTAAATAATAAAATATTAAAAATAGATAAATAATTATATAAAAAAATATTTAATATTATATAATAACTTTAAAATAAATAAAATTCAAATAACAAAATAAATTAAATATTTAAATAATGAAATATTTAACATAACTAGATTTTAAATAGTTAAAATAAAGAAAAAATGTAATAAATGAAAAAAAATTATTAAAAATAGAAAACTAATTACAACATCATACTCAAATTAATAATATTTTAATTTTTTGAAAAATTAATAACGAAATCAAGTAATAGTAGTATAAATTAAAATTTGATTGATTATAAAATTCAATAAATAATTAAGATTTTAAATATAAATAATGATATTATATAAATAAAAAAATAATATTTTCAATAATGAATTTCATTTATATCAATTAATAATTATAGAAAATACTTTTCAAAAAAAGAGGATTTATTAATAATAATTTTAAAATTTTAATCTATAATTATTATATATTTAAATATACACTAAAATTAATTTTTATTATATTTTTAGTAATTATTTATTCTTTTTTGATAATTATATAATTATATATTAATATAATTTTGTTTTTTGTTTAATAGAATTGTTTAATAATTATTGGAGATTAAACAACTGTTATTTAACTTTTTAATTTAATTTATTGTACTTTTGTTATAATTTATTGATTAATATTTATTAGAGATTAAACTATTATTTGATATTTTATTATTAATTGACCAATTTAATATATTTATTAGTATTTATTTTATTTTTGTAATTATTTTATTTATTATATTTTTATTAATTATTTATTATGTTTTCATTAGGAATATATTTTTAATATGTGTATTTTCGCTAAAAAAATTCAATAATTATTGAAGATTAAACTATTGTTTTTTAGTAGAAATTAAACTATTAATTTAGTTGAAATTATGAGTGTTCATGGGCTGGTTTGCTTTGGTTGTAGGTTGTTTGGCCAACCAAATCGACTTGGTCAGGTTGGGGAGTTGGTCACCCAAAATCGACTAACCATTAATGAAAACTGGCCAATTTGGGTTGTATCGTTCTAGGTCAACTTTCTGTTTTGTTAGTTAGTTCAAAAGATTTAAACTTAAAAATTAAATTTAAATTAAAAAATAAAGTGGAATTATTAAACAAATAAATTTAAAAATTGTATTTATAATATAAAAATTATACCATAAATTATATTTAACATATAAAATATTACTATATATCTATGGTCGGGTCATTCAATTTTGGTCAATTTACAAATGACTAAAGTGAAATTGCTCCAACTTGGTCAGGTTGGGAAATTGTTGAACCAAAGCCAATTGGAAATACTAGAAAACTGACCTGGTTGGATTTGTCGATTTCATTAGTTTGACGAACCACCCTAGATGAAATTAATTACTATTATTTTTATATTGTAAAAATCTTATTAAAAGTAGTACATAAAATATAAATAATTATTAATTATTTAAAAAATAAAAAATATAAAACAATTGTATACTCTTATATGTTTCTATTGTTTAGCTTTCACTTAACAAATAGCGTGCATCGCAGGAGTCCCACTAGTATTCTTTCATGACGGAATGTCAAATTACAAATCAAAACTAATGTAGATGGTGGAACCCAAATAAAGATAAAAAAAATAACAAAGCACATAGGTACAAACGTATAGCGGTAGCAATTGGGCGGGTTGGGTTGGGTTTGGTTAGGGTTGAGCTTCAACCCAATCCATCTAACCTGACAACCCATTAATGACCCAATTATATAAAATTAAATAGGTTGGGTTCAACCCAAACCTACTTTAACCCAATCCAACCCACCCAAACCCATTAATCTTATATTTATGGACTTAAAAACAAACAAACTCTCTCTTAACAAATAAGTTGGTCATAACATATTTAGATAAAGTTAAAAAATGTTTATGCTCCTTAAAATAACTTTAAGTTATTTGACAAGTTAAGGTTATCAAATGAAAGAGTTCTAAGTGCATGTGTATTATTGTGGGGCAGGTTGAATCTGTCATTTTGGGTAGGGATGATACTACTATAATGGCAGAGACTATAGCCTTACTTCAAAGATTGTGATTAATGATTTCACGACACTTGCAAAGGTTGGGAGTTGGGGGATTCATAGATTTGTTAGTTGGGTCAATGGTGAAGATGGACCATGGGAGATGAAGCATCACATAAGAAAAGCCAAAACTATTGAATATGTGGAAAGTGAATCCTTTCCTAAAGAATGATATAAATGTAAGAAAATGACATTGAATTTAGCTTTCTGATAATTGTTGTACGATTTCTGCAAGTATATAGATCGTGGGCAAGTAATAGTGTGTGAATAGAGTGTCGATCCCACAGGGAAGGTGTTGTCAAGTACCAAATTCTAAGATTTCTCTATTATTTAGAAATTAGAAATTCAATTCTCAAGCCAAATTAAAGAAATGATAATGCAAGTAAATAGGTTTAATTTAGAGTATTATAAAAAGCCTAGGATTCGAGTTTCATCAAATGATTACCTATGACATACAACGCATGTGTTTATGCTAACCACGTGTCTAATCTCGTGATCACAGGCAATGAACACAAACCCATTAAGATCAATGGAAATCAGTTTAACAATCACAAATGAGTGTTCTTATCTTGAAGCAACACATACCCTAGGTCAATCATCTCAATGAACTAGTATTATGCTTCCACTCTCACTACTTCACACAATACCTTAATTCAAGAAATTAATGACCAATTAATTTCTACCATTAAGCCCTAAGATAAAAGATAAATCCCAACAATCAACGACCCAATCAATTAAACATAATCATCATAGGCAAATCAAAAGACCACATCCAAATCCTGGATCAAGAAATTTAGCTACTCATATTATTAATGAAAAGAATCATTCCAACGATAAAATTTAGATTAAACATAAGTGAAATTGAACAATAGCAGAGAGTAAAGTTTAAAGAAAAAGAAAACTCTTGAATAGAAGTCGATTGAGGGGAATTCCACACCCTTGAATTTTTTTATTCTCCTCTTCGCTGCCTTTCTTCTCCTCCTGGATTGCTGACTGCTTCCTTGAAGGCTGAAGTTCTCTTGGAGGATTTTTTGATTGATTGACTTATTGATACTAGTCCCTCCCTCCCCCCCCCCCCCCCCCTTTATATAGCTTTAGGAGGAGGAGTTGTTTCCAACTCTTTTTTGGAGTTCTTTCTCAAAAATAGAAAGTCCTAAATCCTAATGATTTATTTAGATCTATTCTTATCCTATTTCTTATCTGGTAATCTCAATTTAGAAAAGACTCAAAAATAAGATAAAACAATGTTCTTGTGTTAGTGGGAGAGTGATCAAATCGCAGATGAAGCTTCAAGGCTAAGGATTGTCTTCAACACGTCACCAGTGGGAGAGTGATCAAATCGCAGAGAATTTGGGCCCGACTTTGATCCTGATGCAGTTTGAATCTATCAAAACTCAAAACTGAAAAGCTGTAGAATTTTTCCTTATCTTTCCAACGCATATTTAATCATTTCAATCGGAGTCTGGATGAGAGAGTTATGCTCAATCTACAACACAGCGCTGAAACTATATAAAATGACCCGATTAGCCTTGTTTCTCACCTAACGCCTCATTTCGTGCCTTAAACCAAAATATGAAAATAATGACTGCATTTGAGCATAAAATAAATATAAAAGACTAAGTATTAAGTGAAAAAAAATATGATATTTTTCGTTCTCAACAGTAATCTGTTCAGTAGTGCTAGAAATTATAATTTGTACTTGATTACTCAAACTGATAATCTGTTTTGTGTTTAATTGGATGATGTAGGGGCAATGGTCTAAGGGTTGGAATTCAACTTGGAACTATTCTGGAATTCAAGATTGGTGATTTGTTGGATATGGACAATGATGGTATTTTATAGATTGTTGAGAGTAGACGAGAAAATGTTACAAATATATTCAAAACATAGGAGACCTTAAACCCAATTTTTTTGTTTTTTGAAGATGGCTGGCTTTAACAAAGGATTTCTTCTCAACAAGGCTTATAGTTCCGGGTGTTTATTTTAGATGTTTCAAACACACCTAAATGATAATATAGATGTTTATTATGTTTTACAAACCTTCAAGCATCTTATGATGTTATAGATGTTTCAAACAAATTTACTTGCATCAACTGAATCCTTTATCTTCATGATAAAGATATCAACCATTGAGTAAAATATCATGATAAAGATTTTATGAGGTTTGTCATTGAGTCGGATATCTTCAACTGTTATTATAAGGTTTGTCACCTATGTGTACATACTCCATGAAATACCATTGAGTATGCCTTTTGAACAGGGTCCCCGAATGCTTATGATACATTTTTAATTACTCTTTAATAACTGGTTAAAGACATTTGACGAATCTCGACTCCGCAGCCATGTCAACGCCGCATTGCCTCCATGGCCCCCACTTTATCCCCCAGCCATGGAAACTCCATGTCATGCAGATAAGCACAACCAAGACAGGAGAGTAGATAGGGACAATTCCGTTGGGGATTGGGTCTCATCCCAAAAATCTCGTCGGTTAACCCCATCCCGACAACCCTAGAAGCCTAATCCGATTATGATATGAACATTTGGCTATAAAAGGTATTTCCCACTCAAGATAAGGGATTCCAACTTTTAGTACTCATACCATTATACTGCTCGGACCAACACTTTTCTCTAACTGCTCAACCCGATTCCTTGCTACTTTCCACTGACTTGAAAGTCTAAGCGTCTACTCGGGGATAATTCCTTGAGCTTCTGATATCTTTCTTGATTGCAGATCTTGGAGCACAACTCCAACCTTCCACCTTGGTTCCGCCTAGTTGGCAAAGACTATCTAACTGTGACCATGGTTCGTGCACCACCTCCGATCAAGCATCACACACACACACACACACATATATATATATATACCCTAAATAATCACTTCTCCTAAAATTTCTCCTAAGCTACCTCCCCCATTATCACCCACTTTCTCCTAAATTATCTCCAATTTATCTTCTAAGTTATCTCTAATTCCTATTTATCTCCAAAATTATTTCTAGTTTAGTAGAGAGTTTCTCTCCTAAATTATCTCAAATTCCTATTTATCCTTTCCCCCACTTTTTATCTATATATATCTAAAGAAAGTTTGGATTAAAAAATTTAAGAATTATTTAAATATTCTAACAAAATTAAATAATAACTTTAAAATATTTATTAAAAATACAAAAAATAATTTTATATTTTTACAAAATATATCACAAAATTATGTAATAAAAATTTAAAATTATTATTTTTGGATTATCAATTCAAATGTTATTCAAATACTAAAAATTTAACATTAAAAATAAAAATCTTATTTATATATTTTGATAAATACATATCTTAAATAAACAAATATTATAAATATTTATTTAATTTTACAACAAAATATTTAACATGTAATAGCTTTAAATAAATAAAACTCAAATAAGAAAAAATTTAATTATTTTACATATTATTTGAATATTTAAATAACTAAGTATTTCACATAACTAGATTTTGAAAAGTTAAAATAATGAAATTATGTAATAAATTTAAAAAATTTCCTAAAAGTAGAAAAATAATTATAACATGATAATAATTTAATATATTCCAAAATTAATAATGTAATTTTGTAAAAATTATAATTTTATAGATTATTCAATTAAATAATTAATTAATATTTTAAAATTAAAATATTTTACATATTATATAAGTATTTAAATAACTAAATATTTTAAATGACAAAATATTTAACTTAACTAGATTTTGAATTAGTTAAAATAAAGAAATTATGTAATAAATTAAAAAAAATATGAAGTGGAAAAATAATTATAACATGGTATTGAAATTAATAATAATTTAATATTTTACAAAATTATCAATATATTTTCAATAATTGTGTATTTTTGCTATAAACTTTCAATAATTATTTGAGATTATACTATTATTATTTATTAGAGATGAGACTATTGATTTAGTTGAAACTATGAGTGTTGTGAGTTGGTTCGATTCGGTTGTAGATTGTTTGGCAAACCAAATTGACCTAATCAGGTTGGGGAATTGGTCAACTGAAGTCGACTGACCATTTGTGAAAACCGATCCACTCGGGTTGTACAGGTTTGGTTAGTCTGTTAAAAGATTTAAACTTAAAAATTATAATTAAATTTTAAAAAATATAGTGCAATTATTAAAATATAAATTCAAAATTTAAATTAACAATATAAAACATTTTACACCAAGAAAAAATGGGAAATTTCCCACTTCTATATGAAAAATTATATTTAAAATATAAAAATATTAATATATATCAATTATCATGTCATTCGATTTTCGTTGATTTACAGATGGCCAAAACGAAACTGATCCAAATTGGTCAAGTTGGAAAGTCTTTTAACCAAAGCCGACCTAAAATATTAGAAAACTGACCAACTTAGGTCGAGTTGGTCAGGTTGGTTGGTTTCATTAGTTTGATGAATAAATCTAATTGAAATTAATTATTGTTATTTTTTATTATAAAAAATTTATTAAAACTAGTATATAAAATATGATTTATTATTAATTATTTAAAAGTCTAAAATATATCACAATTGTATACTCTTATGTGTTTCTATTAGGGTCATTTACTAGAACACACCTTATAGTTTTACATATTTACTTAAACCTACCTTATAGTTTTCATTTTACTAAAATATTTCATATATTTTACAACTTATTTACTTAATCAAATTTTCATTAAAGAGTGTTTGTTTTGCCATTAGGCCCATGATTTTTTATTCCAAAAATACCCTTAACACTATTTTGTGCAGAACAAAATTGACCAAATATATCCAATGAGTAATTTTTTATACAGAACAAAATCAACCAAATATATCCAATAGAGTGGTTGTTCGTGTCTTATTAGGGACAAAAGTGGTATTTTTATTTTTATTTTATTTTGACTAAATTTATTTAAATGAGAATTAGCTATCATTTCCCCTTGTCATCTAATGAAAGATTGATTAAATCATCACAAATTGTAAGTGGTGTTTTAGTAAAGGGAAAATCTATGATGCAAGAAAAATATGGTATCGGAAGAGTTTTGACCAATCAAAACCCACCCATAAATTTTGATAAATAACACCTGATTGGCTATCATATTTATGATTCCAATTGATTGTGAGGTGTTTTTCAGATATCATATTTTCCCCATATCATAGTCTAACCCTTTAGTAAAATACAAAATATAGGATAGATTTTAGCAAATCCATGAAACTATAGGGGGTGTTTTAGTAAATGAAACTTTTTATTATTTAGCTTCAAATTAACAAATCATGTGCATTGCATGGGTCTCCGCTAGTTATTAATTACAAGGGAGAATTATTAACTTTTAACAACATAAGTGCCCCAACAATTTTTTTATTCACAAATCTCTCTCTCTCTCTTGCTTTTTTCTATTTCTCATTTGCAATGCTTATTGGCAAAGTTCTTTTTTTTTATGCTTTTAATAATACAAAAAGATGATTTGAAAAGTCATCTTTTATAAGAGAATAAAATCTACACTACCATTAGAAGTCTTTTTTTATGGATGAAACCATTTCTAGACTATAACTTTATTTAGGAAAAAAGCATGAATCTATACTATTATTAAAACTGTGAATGAGTGTGGAACTTTTTGTTTGACTAAAATACACCAATTTATGAATTTGGTCACTCTCTAATTAGAAGGATAAAAATGTAATTTGAACAACCACCTTTTTCCTCATTCAAATCCCTCTCATTAAGTTTTATATTTAAGGCATTAAATCTTATTAACACTTATTG
The DNA here is from genome assembly GCF_056320005.1 of Nelumbo lutea. Lineage (NCBI taxonomy): Eukaryota > Viridiplantae > Streptophyta > Magnoliopsida > Proteales > Nelumbonaceae > Nelumbo > Nelumbo lutea. Next base: position 91,577,164 of record NC_142687.1, on the reverse strand, counting down.
ACTCATATTCTTGACTAAAACACCCTTATTTTTTAATTTGGTCCCTCTCATTGTGAGGTCACAAAATGTAATTTAAATACTACATTACTCCTCATTAGTTCCCTCTCATTAAGTCTTATATTTAGGGTATCAACTCTGATCTTTTCATTGAATCCTATATTTATTAACCATATTAAAGAAAAATAAGTATGACAAAGAACAATTTGTTTTTTATTGATGATAGAAATAAAATACAAATTTAAAATCAACTAAAAAGTGGAGTAGTTTTTCTATTTGGTGGTGAATCAACAAAATGTGTCAATCCTTGATGTCATAGTTAAATAATAATAATAATAATAATAATAATAATAATAATAATAATAATAATAATAATAATAATAATAATAATAATAATAATAATAATTTAAAAATATATAAATATACAAAAGTACAAAAAATACCAAAAAATTGTAAAAAACATTGGGCACTTCTCTAATATCATTTATTCATCGTATTAAATATAAATAAGTATGACAAATCAGAATACTTTTTATAAGCATATAAATATTAAAAAAAATGTAAAAATTTTTGGAAACATATTATTTTCTATCATCATTAGGGGTGTAACTTGGGCATGTCCAACCTATGCCCAACTTGAGTTTTTACATGGGGGCCAGAGTTTTTGGGCTAATGGTTGGGCCTAGGCCAAAAAACTCAGGTTTAACCCAACCCAAGGCCAAGCCCAACTAACCCAACATGCCCCAGCCCATGCCTAACCCTAGTTGTGTTGGGTTAAGCTCAAATTGGGCTTGGGTTGATAAATTGGGTTGATCCAGATTCGGGTCAGATTATCCTCTCCCCCACTTTTTATCTATATCTATCTCAAGAAAGTGTGGATTAAAAAATTTAAGAATTATTTAAATATTCTAATAAAATTATATAATAACTTTAAAATATTTATTAAAAACATAAAAATAATTTTTACAAAATATATCACGAAGTTATGTACTAACAATTTAAATTCATTTTTTCTAGATTATCAATTTAAATGTTATTCAAATAATAAAAATTTAACATAAAAAATAAAATCTTATTTATATACTTTGATAAATAAATATCTTAAATAAAAAATTATTATAAATATCTAGATAATTTTATAACAAAATATTTAATAACATGTAATAGCTTTAAATAAAAAAATCAAATAACAAAAAAATTTAAATATTTTACATATTAGTTGAATATTTAAATAACTAAATATTTAACATAACTAGATTTTGAATAGTTAAAACAATGAAATTATGTAATAAATTTAAAAAATTTCCTTAAAGTTGAAAAATAATTATAACATGATATTGAAATTAATAATAATTTAATATCTTACAAAACTAATAATGCAATTTTGTATAAATTATAATTTTATGGATTATTAAATTAAATAATTAATTAATATTTTAAAATTTAAATAATTTACATATTATATAAGTAATTAAATAAGTAAATATTTTAAATAACAAAAATTTTAACATAACTAGATTTTAAATTAGTTAAAATAAAGAGATTATGTAATAAATTTAAGAAAAAATGAAATGTGGAAACTTAATTATAACGTAGTATTGAAATTAATAATAATTTATTATTTTACAAAATTATCACTATATTTTCAATAATTGTGTATTTTTGTAATAAATTTTCAATAATTATTGGAGTTTAAACTAGTATTATTTATTAGAGATGTGACTATTTATTTAGTTGAAATTATGAGTGTTCATGAATTGGTTTGGTTCAATTGTAGGTTGTTTGGCCAACCAAATTGACCTAGTCAGGTTGGGGAGTTGGTCAACTAAAGCCAATTGACCATTTGTGAAAACCGATCCACTCAAGTTGTACAAGTTTGGGTTGATTTTTTGGTTTGGTTAGTCAGTTCAAAATATTTAAACTTAAAAGCTATATTTAAATTTTAAAAAATGTAGTGCAATTATTAAAATATAAATTAAAAAATTAAATTAATGGTATAAAACATTTTAGGCTAAGAAAATGGAAAATTTCCCACTTCCATATGAAAAATTATATTTAAAATATAAAATATTAATATATATCAATTGTCTTTTCATTCGATTTTGGTTGGTTTACAAATGGCTAAAGCGAAACTGGTCCAACTTGGTCAAGTTGGGAAGTTTTTTAACCAAAGCCAACCTAAAATACTAGAAAACCAACCAACTCAGGTCGACTTGATAGAGTTGGTTGGTTTCATTAGTTTGACGAATAAACCTAATTGAAATTAATTATTGTTATTTTTTTATTATAAAAAATTATTAAAAGTAGTATATAAAATATGAATAATTATTAATTATTTAAAAGTTGAAAATGTAAGACAATTGTATACTATTGTCTGTTTCTTTTAGAGTCATTTACTAGAACACACGTTATAGTTTTACATATTTAATTAAACCTACCTAATAGTTTTCATTTTACTAAAATATCCCATATATTTTACAACTTATTTACTTAATCAAACTTTCATTAAGGAGTGTTTGTTTTGCCATCAGGCCCATGATTTTTTATTCCAAAAATACCCTTAACACTTTTTTGTGCAGAACAAAATTGACCAAATATATTCAATGAGTGATTGTTTTGTACAGAACAAAATTGACCAAATATATCCAATAGAGTGGTTGTCCATGTCTTATTAGGGGACAGAAATGATATTTTTATTTTTATTTTCTTTTGATTAAATTTATTTAAATGAACACTAGAGTCAACACCATCATTTTCCACTGTCATCTAATGAAAGATTGATTAAATCATTGCAAATTATAAGTAGTATTTTAGTAAAGGAAAAATCTATGATGCAAGAAAAATATAGTATCGGAAGAGTTTTGACCAATCAAAACCCCCCCATAAATTTTGATAAATGACACCTGATTGGCTATCATATTTATGATCCCAATTAACTAGTGAGAAGTTTTTCAGATATCATATCTTTCCCATATCATAGTCTAACCCTTTATTAAAATACAAACTATAGAATAGATTTTAGTAAATCCATGAAACTATAGGGGTTGTTTTAGTAAATGACACTTTTTATTATTTAGCTTTCACTTTACAAATCATGTGCATTGCACGGGTCTCTTTTAGTTATTAATTACAAGGGAGTGTTATTAACTTTTAACAACATAAGTGCCCCAACAAATTTTTTATTCACCTCTCTCTCTCTCTCTCTCTCACTTTTTCTATGTCTCATTTGTCTCATTTGCTATGCTTATTGGCGAAGTTCTTTTTTTTTTATGCTCTTAATAATACAAAAAGATGATTTGAAAAGTCATCTTATATAAGAGAATGAAATATATACTACCATTAGAAGTCTTTTTTTTATGGATGAAACCATTTCTAGACTATAACTTTATTTAGGAAAAAGGCATGAAATATATATTATTATTAAAACTATGAATGAGAGTATGAAACTTTTTGTTTGACTAAAATACCCCAATTTATGAATTTGGTCACTCTCTAATTAAAAGGATAAAAATGTAATTTGAACAACCACTTTTCTCCTCATTCAAATCCCTCTCATTAAGTCTTATCTTTAAGGCATTAACTCTTATTAACATTTATTGACTCATATTCTTGACTAAAACACCCTTATTTTTGAATTTGGTCCCTCTCATTGTGAGGTCACAAAATGTAATTTAAATACTATATTACTCCTCATTAGTTCCCTCTCATTAAGTCTTATATTTAGGGTATCAACTCTGTTCTTTTCATTGAATCCTATATTTATTAACCATATTAAAGAAAAATAAGTATGACAAAGAACAATTTGTTTTTTATTGATGATAGAAATAAAATACAAATTTAAAATCAACTAAAAAGTGGAGTTGTTTTTCTATTTGGTGGTGAATCAACATAATGTGTCAATCCTTGATGTCATAGTTAAATAATAATAATAATAATAATAATAATAATAATAATAATAATAATTTAAAAATATATAAATACACAAAAGTATAAAAAATACCAAACAAATTGTAAAAAACATTGGGCACTTCTCTAATATCATTTATTCATTGTATTAAATAAAATAAGTGTGACAAATAAGAATAATTTTATAAACATATAAATATTAAAAAAATGTAGAAACTTTTGGAACCATATTGTTTTCTATCACCATTAGAGGTGCAGCTTGGGCAGGTCCAACCTATGCCCAACTTGAGTTTTTACATGGGTTAGGCCAGTGTTTTTTGGGCTACAAGTTGGGCCTAGGCCAAAAAACTCAGGTCTAACCCAACCCAAGGCCAAGCCCAACTAACCCGACGAGCCCCAGCCCAAGCCTTACCCAATTTGTATTGGGTTAAGCTCAAATTGGGCTTAGTTTGATAAATTTGGGCTTAACCTTAAGGGCCAGGCCGGAGCCCAAGGTTTGCAGCTTTGGGATTGGGCCTGGGTTGAAGGTTCCACCCAACCCGCCAAGTTACAACCTAATCATTCTCTTCATAAAAATTTACCACGTGCATGAAAAAAAAAAAAAAAAAAGTTTCATCAATTCTATTAATCCAGATTGTTATATATGGTTACAATCTGGGTTACCTTGCATTATGAGTTGGTTTTGTTATTCTAACCAATGTTGCTCAAAATTATATATATCAAAATGATTGTTGGCTTTTTGAATGACAAATAAAGTTGTTGGAGTTTTCCTTCTGGAAGTAAGTACTACTTAGGTCCATAGTTTTTAATCCTTGACACTTTAAATTACGGGGACCACTCCTGTGTTGGTCCTAAGCAGTAGGTTATTCAGAGCTCTCAAAATTTTCATGACAGCTCCAATGCACATTTGAGTTTTCTTTGATTTCTTAATACATGAAGTACTACTCCCTGGTGGTCATGGACTTGTGGTCCAGGGTTATTTCTAGTTGTGAACACCCTTGCAAAAGGTCTTGATGTCTTTTTGGGGCACATGTATAAGTTGATTACTCTATCTAATGGTTTAGTTCTTTTGGTATATATTTTAATGATGGTTTTTTTAGTTATTTTAGTTAATATTTTCTTATCCATGTCTTTGCTCTCAAGGTTAAAGGATTGCTTGTCGTTATTCTACAACCTTATATTTTGGAAGAGTATAAATGCAAATATGTAGAGTGCAAAACTTTATATTTTAGGTCCATATTATTTCTCTGCTTTTATTCTACAACCAATCAACCATTCTGTCAAAAGAATATAAACCTAGTATCCACTTTAACTAGAAGTGAACTAAGAAAGAGAGAGATGAGAAAAGCATAAACTCTTGCCAAACCTTGTGACGAGAAAAGCATACTCATGCATTGCATGGGTTTTCTATTAATAGAAAAAGGAAATAGGGGAGGTTAGGGGTCCTCATACCACAAATAGACCTGTTCATGGGCCGGGCGGCCCGGCCCGGCTCCCGAACGGGCTTGAACAAGTATATGGGCCCACGGGCTTAACCTCGAGCCAAAAAGCCCGGCCCGCAATAAATTTGAGCCGGGCTCGGGATTTGCCAAAATAGCCCGGCCCGAGCCCGGCCCGGCCCAACCCATAGTTAAAACTTAAAACTATGTAAAAACCCTATTCGAGACCTCTTCGCCTCTTTCCATTCCTTTTTCCAGCCGAACCCTTCATCTCCGATCTCCACATCCAACACAGCCGAACCCTTCATCCTCACACTCTCAGACAGCCAAAACCGGCGAGGCGGCGAACATTCACCTGCGCAACAAATCCGATGGCGGCGGTGAGCTCTCTCTCTCTCTCTCTCTCTCTCTCTCTCTCTCTCTCTCTCTCTCTCTCTCTCTCTCTCTCTCTCTCTCTCTCTCTCTCTCTCTCTCTCTCTCTCTCTCTCTCTCTCTCTCTCTCTCTCTCTCCCCCCCAGATGCAAACTGATCAAGTGAACATTGTCAAAATCGCAGGTCAGGCTCGCAGCTCACAGACCACAGTCACCGACTCACCATGAACTCTCCGGCGAATACAATCACCGGCAGCGGCGGTGAGTCCTCTTTACCATTTTATTAGTACCATATATTCTGCAAATTCTGTTAGTAGTGCCACAGACAATATTATCTTCCATTCCTCGTGCGTCCTCGCAAGTCTTGTTTCGAATTGTCCAATCCAGTATTATTGGAGTTTGGATGCCAACATTTTCGAGATATTTCATTTCGTTTCTCATGCTCCAAAGGCGTGAAACTTGTGAGGCCATCAAATCCTTGTCACATAGAAAGACATACCCGCATCTGCTGATATTCCATGTGTAGGAGAAGTTGTAAACGCTTCCTGTGTATATATGAAAATCAGTGATGCCCTTGGGTATGGTGGTCTGGCAGCATCCAAGGCCATCGTCGCATGATAACCCCGTCACTTTCGTATCGTTCAGGCAACCTGATCTGCAACCCATGTAGAATGCCTCGCCATTGTAGTCATACAAAGTTCCAGAGGTGTCGCAACCGACAGTCATGAATCCGTTTCTGGTGTCCGCTTCTGGAAGTTCCCAGTTAGGGCTATTCACTAGTATCACTACCAGGTCATTGCCCTCACCCACATAACATTCGGAAGCCGCCCACATGGTGGTCAACACTTGCCCATGCAGAGATATGTTAAAAATTGGTGTATCATCGGAATCGGAGTACATCATCAGCTGGGGATCACCATTAGTGGTGTTGTAGAATAACTGAAAATCTTCATTCAGGAAACACTTGGGACTTAGTACCATATATTCTGTTTAGACCTGTTCATACTTCATACGCTTATCAGAAAACCGTATTGATTTTAAACACCACCGTATTGTTTAAAATCTGTTAGAGATAATATATTCTGTTATAACTGTTGGAGATTTATGTATTATAATTGTTGGAGATAATATATTCTGTTAGTACCAGTTGCGAACATTGAGAAAATGCATCTTCTGTTTTTCCCTTATTTCTTTTTGGTTTTCCTGTTGAAACTACGTCAATTCAGAATACTGATCGACTGTGAACAGCACCCGCCATCTATTCTCAAGTAGTTGTTGGTTGATTAGGAAATGATCATGGAGGTTCATGGCAGTATAGACATGCAATGAGAAACATTAAAATGATGACTAGAGATTTGAGAATTAACTATAGATGGGTACCAAGATCAGCCAATTGTGTGGCTGATTCTCCTGCAAGAAAAGGGGTGGGAAGGGAGCAAATGTATTGATAGTTTATTTCCCAAAAATGCAGTGTATGGGTGGGTAGCAGGTGTTGGCCCAATATGAAGGAAATGTTGGCTTTTACTATTTGTACATCATCTTTATCACAATGCATATGTGACATGAGTACTGAATTTATCTCTTATTTTCTTTTGTAGGATGGCTTGGAACTTGGAAGTTGGAATGTTCAATCTTGTTGGTGAATTCAAGAATGAGTGGAGATGGCTAGAAGCCTAGAACATGTTTTATTTGATATGGTCATATGGGCAATGGAATCTTTTATTTTATTTTTTAGAATGGCTTGGAACTTGAGAATTGGAATATTCCATCTTGTTGAATTCAATAATGGATGGAGAACATGTTTTATGGATTTTGTTTGTCTTATTCAGATTATTTTTTTACGACTTTGGAGGAACATGAACTTGAAGTTATATGAATTTAGTTTTAGTGTGTAATGCTATTTGTAGGAATATGAACCTATATGATTTTCTCTTAAGCCTCTTATGTGTTTTATTTCAGGTTTGTCTTGGTTGTATAGAAACAACCAAACAATAGAGAATATATTATACAACCTTAAAGAAGGTTGTTGATTCACTTGATTGTAAGAAAAAAAGAATGAAATTAAAATGGGTTTTGTGATAATGTAAGATTGTGTTTATTTAAATAGGGGAAAAAACATCTGAATTAAAATAGATAATGTAGGGAAAATTTTTAATTTCTTTTATTAGGTCAGGCTTCGGGCTCGGGCTCGGGCCAATTATTTTTTCGTTAATGAACACTAAAAGCCCGGCCCGAGCCCGGCCCATGAACAGGTCTAACCACAAAGATCACATGTACCTTCTCCTGCTTTCATTTCTTGTGCATGTGCATATTTATTTTTGAATGAAAACATTAAAAATATAATGAAGCAAAATTAAAACCCTCATGGGTTTTCGTTATATCGAATAAGACCATTCTTCATGGATGGAGTTAGGTTAAGGACTAACCTGAATATAAACCTAGCTTTGACCCAAAATAATGATAAAACCCAAATTCGCCCACCAGTACGGGTGAACCAATTTTCTTCTTATATAGAAGTATAAAGAAACCACTTCTCCTTTCCATAGGTTATCAGGTTTTCCCTATTTTTTATTCATTTAACATAGATTTGTTTCCTAGATTCTTTTGGTTCAACAATAAAATGTAGTATGAAAGCACCTAACATGAGCCTTTGGTTATTTTTGTTGATTCAACTTTGAAATTGTTTTTTAATTTGGTTATTGATCTCATGCTAAGAACAATATTTGGCTTTATAGAACTACAACGAGGAGTAATTCATCCCCTAAACCCTTAACCCCGCCCCCACCGTCAATAACCTTGGTGAATGGGATTTGATCCAAGTCTCTACTACAACTAGCCAAAGAATCTATCATCTAAACTGAAGCCAATATCAATTGGTTCTCATGCTAAGTAGTTGATTTAATATATATATATATATATATATATATATAAACTTTGATGAATAACTATTACTTCACTTTTTCCCTTAAAACTACATTTTTAAAAATCCTCTCACCAGAGAGGTCAAACAGATCTCCTTTTCTTTTCATTTCTCACATATGTGGGTTTATATTTCTCACTCATTTCCCACTAAACCCGTTCTTTCCTTTAAAATCCATTCTAACTCATTTTTTACTCTCTTAGTAGTGTAAGAGGGTGGTATAAACAAAATACATAAATCCAGTTTACCCAAAACTAAACTTGGGTCAAACCGGTCCTTCATAGCAATAATAAAGTTCAAGTTCAAGTATTGAGCACTTTAGTGTGAGTAAGAATAATCTTAGATTGAAAATAAACATGTGGCTTAAATGACTAAACAAAGATTGTTCTAGAATAAAATGGTAAAACAAGAAATAATAACTAACAGAAGAAATCTAGAAAGTGATTTAATCACATGTTTTAAATACATAAAAAAGGAGAACATTCCAGAACAAGAGGGTAAAATGGGAAAAGGATTACAACCTAAGAAGTTTCTGGATTATGGCCCCAAAACCTATAAACAGATGTTCTCCATCCAGTTCAAAGGACCTTTGGACTTCTCTCTCCCGAAACCGCCATTTCTCCCGTTTCTCCCTCTTTTTGCTTCTCATGCAGCCATCCATCACCCTTCATGTCATTGTCAAAATTCCAACTCTAGAAAACTATAGTGGCATGATCCCTTGCCGGAGGGTACGTAGTCAGCCCCTTTGGGGGTCCAGCCACTTCTTCTTCCTCCCTTCCTTTCCCGTTTTCTGATATGCAACCTAGACTAGCCCCTCAGACTTCTGAGTATAGGACCGCCACTTGCCACTAAGTAGAGTAAGGGGTATAAATCAGATGGGGAAATATAAGGTCATTCTCTCCTCAGATTGGAACCAAACTGATGCAAAAACCCAAAAGTGCTAACACAAACCTAACAAGTCTTCCATTCTAACCCCATGCATTGCAAGGGTTTACCTGCTAGTTCTATATGATACGAGAATGAACTGTGACTGCACAACCCCTACCCCACCCAACAACTGCAATAAAATGTAGACAGTAATAAGAAAGACGTGGATTCCTCATTAATGCATATATTTTGAATGCATGCAATTCTGGAGACAAACAATTAATCATGAAGATCCAACAATAAGTGCCTATTTGGTTCGTAGTTGGAGTTGGAATCGGAATGACCTATTCCCATAATCTATTTGGTTCAGACATGAATGGAAATGTAAACGGAAATCAATAGAAATTTGATTTCATTCCCAAAGAAGGGACAGAGAGTGGACATTCTCTCAAATGGGGGGTGCCAGGAATGGGAATATGATTTTGATTCCGCCCAACTAAACAGTTGAAATCAGAATAGCTCGTTCCAATTATAATACGATCATTACTATTTACTAGGTCCACTTGTTAAGATGCCAGCCCTATATATAGCTCAACTTTTTTTTCACTTTTGAAAAGCCCCAAGGCAAATACACTTGGGTTGAAGCAACTTGTTAAAAGGTTGAATTAAAACTGTGACATTTAAACTATAATATACAGAAGTTAGTCAAGTATGTTTTTTTTTTCTAAATTCTTATAGAGGTCCTTTTGTATCTTAAAACTCTGAATAGTCATGGTAATGCGACAACAATCCTTGGCTACCCAGGCAATGGCCGAATGAAACTTGAACCAGTGATTCTTTAATAAAAAATACAATATCTAAACCAATTTTTCTAACATATGTAACAGGGGTTCGACAATGATACCAGAAAAAACTTGTAACCAATCATCGGCAAGCAATCAAATGGTATTTAACAAAATTCATAGAGTGATTTGATTGGTCATAGATTTTTTTGGTATCATGTCTTTCCAGCAGCATTGATTTTTCCCATATAACATACATTTTAAGCCTATATAAGCATATTTGTTTAAATTGAATAGAATCAGGTCAACCGAAATTGATACTTTTGGAGCCCTATCTTTATTATGTCCACTTGAAAATTTACAATGCTAAACTCTATAAAAATTCAGTGGATAGAGAATTTTTCTTTTTTTTTTTTCTAACATATTTGTCAGTTTGGTTAGAAGCAAGTTACGAAAGAACTACAAATACACTTTAATATAAAAATCATGCACCATAGGAAAAATAAGGGTTTAGTTTTTAGGGTAAATTACTTTAATATATGTTGTGGTTTTACTAAACTACTTAAATATACCCTATGGTTTTCAAAACAATTTAAATATACTCTATGAGGTGGCCTCACTTAACACAAATAGGCCATCCCTCAGTGATGCTCTTTGAGCCATTGTACTATATCAAGTGCATTTTATATTTTATTAAAATCCTATATATATATATATATATATATATATATATATATATATATATAGAGAGAGAGAGAGAGAGAGAGAGAGAGAGAGAGAGAGAGAGAGAGAGAGAGAGAGAGAGAATCTGCATTTGAACCAAAAGCTATGTGTAAAAAGAGCACGGTTTAACAACAAAAGCTAATGGTTAACTCAACACATCATCGTTGTCATCATTGTCTCATCTTGGTTAGTTTAAAAGAGAGCAAGACACAACGCCTTCATGCTTAGATGAAGTTTTCTTGTCATCTAATGATCTTAATGAAGTAACTTTACCATATATACCAAAAATTATCGAAATGGGAAATTGTAATATTAACAATTATTTGTTAGACAGTGTGTGCCTTTAGTTTCAACCAGACTAATATAATATGGTATTTGTTATTAAATGAAATCTGAATATTGTTATTTTATGTGTGTTATAGTATATTTTTATGATTTATCTCTTAAGCTAGACATTTAGGAGACTAATGTTAATTTAGAATGTTCTCAACCATTTTATATATTTAGAGAGTTCATCATGTCAAGGTTTGGTGGAGTAGTTTGTCTCAACTGCATGCTAGGGTTAGATCTTAAGTACAATGAATAGGTGTTTAGTGAAAAACAGAATATGTAATATATCCAATTATGAATTAAATGTTGGAGACATATGGGAAAAGCTGGAAAGTTACACTTGACTTCAAATTTGATAATGATATTTTATTGAGCATTTAACTATGCTGCTTTTGATATATCAACCAATGAGATCCACTTAGAGTCAAATACATAGGGATGTTAGAGCAATTTGGAGTAGCACTTGAATAGGTGATCATTGTGATAGGATGGGCCACTTTGTCACACAAACAAAACATCATGGCTTATACTCTCTCTAATAGAAACCTAAAACTGTCAACAAAGGATTTCAACTTGTTCTGATATTAGTTTACAAAATGTATTTATATATGTAAATAATTAATTTTATAAAAGGGTTTGCAAAAATTCATAATCTCAGAATCCATTTAAATAGAGAATGTGACATTATATCTTGTAGTCAAGGAAGATGTCTTTCCTTGTGGATAGTGTATTAATATTATTGGCTTAGATGTTGAGAGCAAGTGTCTACCTAAGCTAAAACTTGATGGGCACTTTTCTCAAGTTAAACCACAAGGCTTGGGTTCATAGGATGTTTGAAGCACAAACTCCGCATATATTAAAGTGTTGGGCCACTTTTTAAGTCCAATTAAATGGGGGGTGGTTCGCTAGGTCACACTAGTGAATTCCACTCATATGTTTAAATATATGGGTCAAATCCATGTGGTTTAACTTAGAGGTTAGTGGGTCCCACACCATACAAGATTGTGGACAAATGGAGTAATCAATGGTGTGAAATAGAAAGGTTATTTAAGAGGTTCTATTTGTTTTCAATAAGACTAGTTTGACTAGTCATCCTGCTTAGTTTGACTACAAAGTTAGATAGTTGGATATTATGAGTCGAATTAAGAAAGATATTTATTCTCTTGATCCTAATTTAATTAAGACCATTCCCTAATTAGAAGGCATATAATTCAGTTAGACATTCGATTGGGAAACTCCTTTAAGGACTTTAGGAATCCAACTCTATATAAGATAGAGTGTAGGAGAATTAAGAGACACATTCTCATCAAGAATTGTTCTTCCAAATCCTAGTTTGACCAAGGCTGAAAGGAGACCTTTTTTCTCTATTCTATTTCCGATTTTTTTTAGCAAAGATGCAAACCTTTTGAGTGATCAACATTTGCATTCAACTAGAAAATTGAAGTGCACATTGATTATCAGACTATTGACTATGAACAAATTCTTACAATTTGGGACTACACCATATTTAGCCTAGAGTTTGATTTTGATTGAATTATCGGGCATGTTACACCAATTAGGGAGCAATGCTTGTGGCATCTAGATCAGGTAACATTCTACCCAACCTTTGAAATAGCATTGTACCCAATCAATTTAGTTCAGTAAACAATGTGCCTTTGTTCACGATAGGTTCACTTATTAATACAGATTCATTGAGCAACCATTACTCTAGGCTAGGGGTGTCCCGAACAAGGAATCCAGACGGTCAAGTGAGTACCGAGTTAATGAGGTGATAGAGGATTGAGCAGGAAATCAGAGCAAGTGAGTATTCCTTATTTTAAGGACTTACTTCCTTAAACATTGAGTTTTAAACTGTAAAAAAGAGATAAAGTCTTAAAATAAGAAATGCCAAATGCAGTCCAAGTGTGCCAATAAGTGAGTGTACCACTTGAGGGTGAGGGTGAAGAGTCACCCTTATATAGTCATTGAGACCTAGTTGTGACGTGTCTGACACGTTCAGGGTGTTGGTGCACATTCGTCCATTGCTTCCGAGATATGTCTACATGGCATTGTGGTCATTACTATTTGGTTCCTTACGAAGTGGAGGGAAGCAGGCTTATTGCTAACTAGGGCTGTTCATAAGAAGACCCAAACCAACCAACCCGGACCCACCCAATCCGAGTCAGTCGGATTTTCTTCAGCATCGGTCGGTTTCGGGTTGTAAAAAATCATAAACCAATGGTTCAGGTCGGTTTCGGTTTCGGTTTTCATATGTGAAAATTGAAACCAACCCAAACTGAACTGCCTTAGTAGTTAGTAGTTACAACTTACTTAGTTCCTACTTAACTAAGTTGTCTCTATCCTAGTTACAACCTAACTTAATTTCTAGTCTTCTAATTAGGAATGACATCAATGACAAGTATTGTAAGACAACTAGACAATGATTTTTTTTGGAAAAGTTTAAAGAAAAGAATCAAAGGATCCTAGTTTTTATGGTCTTTTACACCAAATAGGCAACCGATTACAATTAGAATTAGGTGTCCGTTTTTACCTAGATTAGAAGGTTTCTTGAAATATACAAATTTCAGTATTTTTTCTCTAATATAGTTTGACTTTCTATTTTCTTGATAATTTCTATACTAACTTGGTCCGCCCCCTACCAATTTCAGTCTTCTTTCTCTAATAGAATTAGGTGTCCTTTTTTACATCAAATTTCAGTCTTCTTTCTCCAACCCGATTCAAACCGACCAGGTCGGTTTTGCTTAACACAAGGTCGGTTTCGATTTCAATTTCAGGTAACCTAACCAGGTCGTCGGTTGGAAAAATCTCAGTAAACTGACCCAACCCAACCCGTGAACAGCCCTATTGCTAACAAGTGGACATTGTATTTGTGTACCTCTCAGAGTTGATATTGGGCACAAAAAAATGAGGAAAGATGTGCCACATAGGTAAGACGTATATTGACGCCAAAGAGGTTCCTTAGGTCACGGGTTACCTAGATCGGACAAGTAGGTTGGGAGTGCAGAGCAGTCAAAGCGGTCATGTGCTCTGGGCCTATAGGCCGATCTACTGAAGTGCTCTTAAGTGAGGTTGGAGTTTGGTCAAGCTTTGTAAGCAGATCAATTGGAGTGCACTCAAATGGGGTCCATCCACGTGTAATGTCGAGGTGTCATGAAAATGAATTCAGATTGCCACATGGCAAAATATGACTCGAGGGATAGATCGACCTTCATCAAGTGTAGTTCTCCTTCATACGTCAATGGGGGGAGAATAGTGCTTGAACTAGCTCGGTTGTTAATTTTCTTTTTCAACCACGAAGCATGGAAAACTGGGTGCAATTTGCATCCATCAGGCAATTGAAGTTTTTAAGCAAATAGACCGATCCTTTGGGTCACAGGATAAGGACCATAGTAACGGGCTTATAGTTTTTGTGACTTTTGAGTTGCAATGGAGCTTTGTCTATAAGGATGGAGAGCCTTTAATATATCATATCTTTGACTTGGAACTCTCTCTCAGAGTGATGCTTATGAGCCATTTTCTTCATTTGTTCTCAAGCTGACTACAAGTTTTCTTTGAGTTGAACTATAACTTGTTCCCATTCCTTAAGAGCATCTTCCAATGTCTGGACCTCTGTAGTTCCAAAAACATATGATAGTAGAGTAAATGGTACTTGGCTGTATAAAGCCTCAAAGGAAGCAGTTTTAACGGTAGAGTGGTGTGTAGTGTTATACCACCATTTATCCATGGCCAACCACCTAGTCTATGAATGAAGTTTGTTACTGGTAAACCGGTTCATGGGATGGGCCAGCCAGGTTTGGGTCAGGCTTGTATATCTATAAATTGAATACACTCAAGCCCGGGCCCGAGCCTGGCCCGACCATCGAGCCTAGCTCTTGAGCTTGAACCCGACCCTTATATAAAGCTCGAAGTCCAAGCCCGAGCCCAGCAAAAAATTTGAAAACATAATTTTTTCTTTTTTTATTCAATAAGAAGTGTTTTATTTATATTAAAACCTTCCAAACTCAAAAATAATAAACATCTCACTATTACTTGGAAAAAAGAGAATAATAACAAAGAAAAAATATTCTATATATTTTTTTATTAAATAAAATATATTTTTATTATTTAATATATAGTATCAAGTTGGGCTTGGGCCAAGTTTTTTTGAGAAAGCCCGAGCCCAACCCAAAAAAAGTCAGACCCAGTGCTTTAGGCCCAAACCCAAGCCCGTAGGCGTAAAATTATGACCAAACCTAACTTATAATATGTCGGGCCAGGCCAACCCATTGGGCTACCTGGCCCAAAAATAGGTCTAGTTACTGGTAAAGCATCTGAGGTATGTCTCAAGGATCTGATTAAGGGCCTTTACTTGTCCATCACTTTGAGGGTGATAAGACGAACTCACACCAAGAGTCATCCCTTGTAATTTGAATAATTATTGCTAAAACCTACTAATAAATACATGATCTCGATCACTCACAATAATCTTCAACATTCCATGAAGTTTAAACACCCCCTTAAAGAAAACTTAGGCCATAGATTGAGGACTATAAGGATGTGACAATGCAAAAAAGTGCCTGTATTTAGAAAGATGATCAACAACCACAAAGATGATGGACTTCTTGTCTGAAGGTGGTAATCTATGAAGGGTTAAATGTTTTCTCATAATCTCTTGGATACTCCTAATTAAGGGTTATAGTAACCTAAGTAGGCCTACATTTTCCAGTCTTGTTTTGTTGACATTTCACACTCCCTTATCTAGCCTTTAATTTCCTTTCAATACCTAGCCAATTGCATACTTTTTTTTTTCTCTACAGTGTATTAAAGTACCTCGAGTGTCTTGTGAGAGAGGCATAAATTAAGTTCATCAAATACCCTCTTCCTAGTGGATGCAATTAGGCTTATCAGTAGTCTCCTCTTCTTCCAAACTAACCCATCATGTGTACTAAATTTATTAGAGTATAACCTCCCATGTTGAATTCTGTCTTTTACCTTGATGGGTTAGTCATCCTTCTTGGCCTATTCTTTTAATTCATCGACCTAATTGGATAGGGGTGTTGATATGGCAAAGATTTAATTGGCTATTTGTCTAGATAGGATGTCTTAAGCCTTGTTTTCTTTCCCTTTTTTGTAGAAGGCTTCAAAATCATAGCCCAAAAGCTTGCTAACACAGGGGCACTAGTTATAGTTCCCTTAAGAGCCAAGAAGGCATGTGTTCAACTTGTCCACCCCATTGCCACTCAACTTTCTATAGAAAATTGGTGAGGAGTTGCACCAACTTCCCATAATTCATAATGAACTTCCTTTAATATCCTATTAAACCCAAAATTCCCCTCAAAGCCTTCGAGGAAGTGGGTTGCAGTCAATTGGTCATACATTCAATCTTTCTCAGTTCACTTCCACTCCCTTGTTAGATGCCCAAGATATTCAATTTGTTGCTTGTGGTCCAAATTGACATTTTATAACTTAGCATAAAGTTGGTGAGATGGTAATACTTGTAATGTGATCTTCAAATGTTGTTTGTGGTCTTCCTTGCTTTGGTTGTAGACCTTCTATATGATGATGGAGTATCATCAAAATAGATGATGATGAACTTCTGTAGGTGGGCCTGGAATATGTCATTCACCAATGATTGAAATGTTGATGGAGTGTTTGTGTTCCCAAAAGGGCATTACCAAGAAACTGTGTAATGTCCTCATGAATTCGGAATGCGGTTTTGGATATGTCTTCACATCTGACCCCGATTTGATGGTAGCCTAATCATAGATCTAATTTTGAAAAATATTGGATCTGTGTAGCTTGTCCAATAATAGTTCATCAATGACTGGAATAGAAAACATGTCCTTATTAATGGTGAGTTGATTTAGTGTTCAATAGTCAACGCACATTCGCTAGGAGCCGTTTGCCTTCATAACCAACAAAATAGGAGATGAATATGGGGCAAGTGCTAGGCCTAATTACTCCTTGATCTAGCATTCCCTTGATTGAATTTTCAATTTCATTTTTTTAGAAGCAGGGGTACCTATATGGTTTCACTAGGGTGTCAATGGTATTCGAAAATCCGATTTTAAATTCAATATTTGACATAATCAAATCGAATTTGGAAGATATGACTTGATTCGATTAGATAAATATCCAAATTCGATTGATTATATAATTTTTATATATAATGTATAAATTATTTAAACATGTTTGTATAATACATACATAAATTATATAAATAATTTATATGTTTTTATACTTTATATAAATAAAATATTTAATTTATACATTTATTAATTACATAAAATAATTAATTGGTCAATTTTGATACGAATATTCGAATATTTGATCAAATTTGAATTTGAACATTGATTTTCAATATCCATTGGATATCCAATCAAATTTGGATATTGAGTTTTTTAATCAAATTTGAATTCAGATATTGCCTAATTCGATTCAAATTCGAACTGCTTACACCCCTAGGTCTCACACTGACTGGCTTGGCCCCTTTTATTAGAAGAATAGCATGGCTTTGGTCCAGTGTGGTGGTAATCCTTGAGCTTCACCAAAAATGTATTGATATTCATCAAGCAAATACTAGATTAATGGTTCACATCTCATAGTCATTGGTCACTCTTCGAGGCTACATGCTTGTAAGGTGAACATATGCCAAACCCTACTTAACTCCTTGGCCCCTTGATCCCCATTCATGTAACTAGGTTCATGGTGTTTGAGTCCACGTAAGGTGTGAACTCCTTTTGTATCCTTGTGCTACATGGAGAGGGTTGAGAAATTCTAATTCCCAAGTAACAAGTCTAAGAGTTCTCAACTAGTGGGCTCCGATAACTGCATCATAACCTTGAAGAGTCAAAAGATGAAAGTCTACAACCATGTCGTTTCCTTGTGTCGGGATAACACCATTCTTGCACCTTTCCAGTGCCCTTGAGCCTTTCACCATTGGCCACCATGACCTCAAACCGAGATTCAGAGGTTACTGGAACCTAAGTTTTTTTGGAGAATATAGGGATCAATAGAATTATGAGTTGATCCACTATCAATTAAAATGGTCTCCATTTATTGATGTATGTACCCTTGAATTGCACTTGAGCCACTAATGGTGGAGGGAGATCTTAGGAAACATGTCATCAAAGTTGTCTATGCGGCTCTCTTTTAGGGCCTCTTCTTTCAATAGTCCATCCACCCAATTTAGGCGTTGTGTCTTGCACCTATGGGATGGAGCAAATTTTTTGTCACAATGGTAATAGAGGCCCTTTTCATGCTTCTCCCTAGCCTCTATTAGTGATAACCTTTTGATTTTAGGGATGATTTTGCTGGGTCCAACAGATCCTACACTTCATGGACCATTGTTAGGCCTACACTTTTTCCTCTTGAAGCATGGCTAACTAGAATGCTCATGGTAGAGTGGCGGGTTCAAGATTTCTACCCCAACTTGAATCTCCTCTTTCAACCCACTTATAAAACAGTACACCAAATAATATTTTAACAAGAGCCACAAACTCTACAAGAGATACACTGAAATTCCTTTCGGTAATCCAAAGGTGATAAGACTTGGGTAAGTTTAGAAAGCTGAACTGCATGATTAATGTATCCCACTGCTCTAAATTGGGCATCCAAAGTTTAGGTGAATTGTCACAAATTCAGAATGATAATTGGCATTCTTTGTACCAACGATACCATTCTATGGCCTCACCTCCGAAGTTCAAACTCATGGTTGTAATCAATTGTTCCTTAGGAATACCATGGTAATTGAATTATTGGTGAACCAACAATAGGCATCAATCGATGTTGGATTCATTAAACCTTGGGAAATCCAACCTTAGAGACCTACTATGGTTTTTGTATGATAGGTTATTTATAGGTAACATAGCATTCGTTGATTCCACCATAGTTGTCCTATTGCCTTGCTCCTCTGTTCTACCTTGAGGAACTTGACTGAATCCAATATTTGATCAAGCTTGGCATTCATCTCTTCTAATTCCATAATTGAGTTAAATGTTGGACCTTTCATTTCTGACACCAAAATGTTGTAAGTATATTCTCATTATGCACAAACAATATACCTTTATTCATGTCTAGTCCACTTATTGATATAGATCAAGCTTAGCCATTACAAAGAACACCTTAATCAACCCACCAAAAGAAAGAAAAATATGGTAAGTTTCTAGTGTATAAACTACCTTACCATTCTTTTAAAAGCCTTGTTCTGGTAACTTCCATATGGATACAAGTTTATATATATCTTATCCCTCTCTGGTTTCTAGTGAGGTGTCTAAGTTTCTTTGAGAAGTTTCTTGCTCCTCCTTTGATTAAGTATCAAATCTTCTGCTGGAGGGTGTTTGTTTCAAGGGGAAATGTCTAAAGAGGATTTAGAGGAAATAGAAGTAATCCAAAGTGAGGTAGGGCTCGAACTAGTGCATAGGATGATTATCTAGCTTGTCCATGCAAACAAACAACCAAACCACAACGGATTCAAACAAGCACTGTTGTAGCTATGGATAGGGAAGAAAGGGGTACGTATAGGTGATTTAATAAGAGAAAACTTCCTAGTTACTTGCTCAGACAAGAAGGGAGCAAGGAAAATACTAGAGAACGGGCCATAGTTTTTCATGAAAACCTGCTACTCATGAAACCGTGGGAACCAGAGATAAACATTGAAGAGGTGAGACTCAATACCTACCTATTTTGGTTACAAACCCATCAATTTCCAATGGAGGCAACTAGTGAGAAGACTACTAAAAGTATTGCATTGTATGTTGGAGATGTTATGAAGATTGACATGGAAAGTCTAGAAGATAACCTTGTCAATGGTTACATGAGAGTCTTAGTTACCATTGATGTGGATAAACCACTGAAAACACAGGAATGGGTGAGCATAAAAGACAACCAAACCAAAAGATGGGTGGAGTTCAGATACGAACGACTCCCCAACTATTGCTATCAATGCAGATGATTAGGGCACCTATTGAACAGCTATGAAGAAGCATAGGATGACAAATATACTAATGAGGAGACAGACCATTCGACCAAAAGTTTTGGAGTCTGGCTTCAAGCAATCCACACCGGTGGGGGCTAATTAGAAAAGCTATAGGAAGTAGGCAAACCAAAAGGGTGAGCAACAAAGAAACTGCCATGCATATGGGAATGATGATTTGAATCTCCTAGACAATCAAAGAAGGCCACGTGGAGGGAGAATCAACTAATGGTTTGTACGAAGAAACCAGGCAATAGTGGATTAGCCAACAGGAATCCCCATAACAAACAAAGAGGGATCGTTATTAAAGAATATTCTATAGAGGCAAGCATAGAAAAGAACGATGATAGAGGCAACGTGTTGGGGAAAATCCAAACGTGGTTACAATGGCTTTCACCTTGTCTTCATCAATGGAAAAGCCAAAAGAAGCAAAAGGTGGTGGAAAAGATCACCCAAACGGGAAAATAGAAGGAAAGCAAATACCGAAGGGAGTCATAAGTGCTTTGAAGAGAAGGGACATGGAAGAGGCATTGGAGCACTTTAACTTTGAAGACACTAGACCAACGAAACATTGAAAGACAACACAAGCAAATGACAAGGCTGGGCCATCTGCAACCCCTATTAGAAACCAACCCATAGTTTTGGGGAGATTGGCAGAGGCTGCATAACAGCCCCGTTGGATGTAATGAATTGGTTAGCTTGGAACTGTCGAGGAGTGGGGCAATCCCGATAGTTCATTACTTGTTAGAACTTGTCCGTTCCTACCACCCAAGTCTCATATACCTCATGAAGACAAAAAGCACTACAGAGGCCATGTAGAGAATCAGTAAGCGGTTGGGGTACAAACATTCAGTAGCTGCTAGGAGTCTGTCGGGGGGGTTTAACTATAATGTGAAAAGAATGTATTTCTTTAAACATCATCTCATCTACCTACAACCTAATCACAATGGTGGTGGGATTGCAGTCCAAGGAAAAATTCACAATCTCCTTTATCTATGGGGTTCTAGAACAACATAATAGGTATGTTACATGGCAAGATTTGGCAAATTTGGAGGCCCGTGTAACAGGAGCTTGGCTAGTTGTTGGCAACTTAAATTAAATATTAAGTTGGAGAGAGAAGAGAGTGGGACAACATCGTAGTCACTCCCAAATGGTGGGTTTCAAAGCAGCCTTGGAGATGTGTGGATTACAAGATATGGGATACAAGGGGATGGACTTTACATGGAGTAATAATAGATAGGGGAACCAAAATGTGGTCAAACGACTGGAGTCATTTATTCCCGGAGGCTAGAATCTTGCACGAAGCAACAATGGAATCGGATCACTGCCCAATCATCCTCTCACTTTAGAAAAGAAAAAGTAGAAGGAAAAGCACCTTTCAGATTTTAGATGATGTGGTTAAACCACCCATAACCAAATTTTTAACCAGGTGTGGAGGAAAGGGGATAGACCGTTCTCTGCATCAGTTTTTAAACAAAAAACATAGGAGTTAGCCCAGGAGATGAGGACTGGGATCAGAGGGCTTTTGGAAATATTTTTTAGAAGAAGAAGCAAATTAGATCACAAATTAGTTCGCTTCAAGCCAAGAGATGGAGCTCAAGTAGCAATGAATTAATGTAGAAGAAAAAAGAACTTCAATAAATTCTTCAAAATGAAGAAACTCTTTAGTTTCAAAATTCCAGGGTTAACACCTACAATTAGGGGTTCGAAACACAAGATATTTCCACTAGGCAACTCTGTAAAGGAGACGGGTGAATAATATTGAGAGATTGAAGGATGGAGAATAAAGATGGATTGAAGAGGAGGGGCTAAATCATGTGATAATGCAGCATTTCCAAAATTTATTTAGTAAGTCAAGCACTCAAGACCAAGCCATTGATTTAAGACACTTGGATTTTCCAAATGGGTGCCTACAAAGCCCTCGACCCAGATGGCATTCAGGTGGGAGTATACCAACACTTCTGAAGTGACATTAATGTTGACATCACCTCCTTGAGCAAGCAAATCTACAACTATGAGGTAATCCCATTTGACCTAAATCATACATTCATTTGCCTTGTCCCTAAAGTTAAAAATCCTTGCAAAATAACTGACTATAAACCAATATCTCTCTATAATGTAATATATAAAATTTTCTCCATGGTATTGACAAATCGCATGAAGCTCCTTATGCAAGGGCTTATTGATTCAGAGAAAAATGTCATCGTCCCTAATAGAATGACCTTAGAAAGAATCTTCATGGTTCATGAACTATTTCATCACCTGTAGAATTGAAGAAAGGGAAGATTGATGAAAATGAGAATCAAATTGGATCTCAAACAAGCTTATGATCATGTTAGATAGGATTTCCTATAAAGCAATCATGGCAAGAATGGGATTTGACAAGAGGTGGATAAAAAACATTGCCAAATGCACCCAGTCAATTTGTTACAATGTCTTGATCAATGGGACCCCAATGGGCATAATCCGACCTACTAGAGGTATTCGTCAAGGAGACCCGTTGTCCATATATGTCCCTTCTAATCATGCAAAGTTTTTTTCCTTCTACAAACAAGCTATTAAGAACTGAGAGTTTCAGGGGGTAAAGATAGCCAGATCAACACCTTGTATATCTCACCTACTTTTCGCAAATGACTGTATGGTCTTTTCAAAAGTAGATACTGAAAATTGTAGAGGTATGCATCTTCTTCTTCAGAGTTTTTGTGAGTTATTAAGTCAGAAAATTAACTTTCACAAATCAAGTATCTTTTTTAGCTCTTAACACCCCTCCTAGAATCTGAAGATTGATTTCTAGATGGCTTCATATATTAGTTACGGGCACAAGGAAATATTTAGGCCTTCTAGCAATGATGGATAGAAGTAAGAGAACCATCTTCCTAGAGATATGTGAAAAGGTGGATAAGAAGATTGCTAAATGAAAGAGGAGGCTCCTCTCTTAGGCGAGGAAGGAGGTGCCTAAAAGTTGTGGATTTATATACACCCATCTATGCAATTTCACATTTCAAAATGTCGATCAGCATCTGTAAAATGATAAATCAAATGACAACAAGTTTCTTTTCGGGAAAGAAATAGCAAGAACGAAGAATTCACTAACTAAGATGGCAAAAATTGTGTAACTCGAAAAGTGAAGGAGGAACGGGTTACAGACATATTTGGGCATTTAGTCGGGCTCTTCTCACCAGAAAGGTTTCGAGACTTATTGGAAACCCATATTCCTTATGAAGTAAACTGATCAAGGGGAAATACTTCACTTATTCTACTTTTTGGGAGGCTACAATAGGTCATAAAGCATCACAGGCCTGGTGAAGCCTGCTGTGGGGGAAAGATGTTCTTAAAAAAGGATGTATATGGTGTATAGGGAATGAGAGTTCAATGAGAATATGGGAGGACAAGTGGATCCTAAATCAAAGCAATAGCCAGACTTATGACCAAAATAGGGAGAATTGCCCTCTTTTACAAGTACAAGACCTATTAACCCAACATTCTAGAAGATGGAATATGGAGACAGATCGTCAATGGTTCCACCCTCAAGAAGCCAATGTCATTCAAAGAATTCCTATTAGTTGGGGAATTCAAGAGAATACCATAATCTAGAATTTTCACAATTTAGGAGAATGCATAGTGAAAATGACTTATTATGTTGCAAAGGAATGTTGGAAGAGGAATCTCAAACTACGAGCTACATGCCCCCTTGACCCAAATCATACTGGAAAGGTATATGGAGTCTTAACATTCCGTCAAAAATTATAAATTTTCTCTGAAGAGTGAGTCATGGGGCCCTACTGGTAAAATCATAGTTGAAAAAAAAGGAAGATTATTTTGAAGGGTTTATGTCCCCACTATAAAAAAAGTGAGGAGACCATATACCACTTAGCAATGTCGTTTGGTTCTACACTTAGCACAAAGTTGAGCCAGGAGGACACTCTATCAGGTTGGTTATTGTAGTGGATTAAAATAGAAGATGATGAATCTAAAAAGCAAACTCAATGATTGATAGCAGCAATTTGTTGGAACATCTGGACAACCAGGAACAGACTCATATTCTCCGATGAAAATTAGTTGCCATGCCAAATACTTTGCAAGATTAGGAATGAGCTCTATTGGTGGGATCAAATCTCACAATCTCAACCAGCCATGCAAACAAGTCACGAAACTCCTCAAAAGTGGAATCCCTCTCCCCTTGATTGGTACAAGTTGAATATCGATGCATCATTCATAGCCTCTTCTCTAAAAGTTGGGCTTGGAATAGTCTTAAGATCATCTACAAGTGTTGTAGTAAGATTAAATGGAACCTAATCTTAGTGTTTGTTAGCTCATGTTGCAGAGATCATTGTAGTGAGAATGAGCCTCCAACTAGCTGCCCAGATGTGAATCCAGAAGCTTGTTGTAGAAGTGGATGCAGTAAATGTGATTTGTGAGATCCTTCAGGAAGAGTTATGCCCCCCTCACCCAAAATTTTGGAGAGATCAATTTCTACCACTATGCTAGATCAACTAATACAACAACCCATGAAGTTGCAAAGAAAGCGTTACAGTTACCTCCGGGCTTTCCTATGCTTTGGAACAATTTCAATTTCTTTGTTATCTTTTAGCATGACCTTGATGTAATGAATTAAGTTTGATTATCTATTAGAAAAAGCATTTTTTCACAAAAAATGTTAGCCCTTATAAGCAATTCTTGCTACAAAGATTCATTGACCAGTCATTACTCTCACTATGACACCATTGCCGATGATTAAGTTTCGAATGTTGCATGTGTAATCTCTATTGGTTCTAATGTTGTCCAATCCGTGGTGTTTCAAACAAAGGACGCAATCAGATAAGTCATGCCAACTGGGTAGGGGCGAGGTGTAAGGATGACATGCATCGAGTTCTGCAAGCACAACAAGATACCAAAGACCATAGGAAATTTTCCTCGAGAATGCACTATGACGCTCAAGTCAACAAGGGAGATGGATGATTAGTTAGGACAAATCGAAGAGAATAGACTGGTTTGAACCATGTTTAATGCAATGGATGCTAAAAGTCCTTTACCTTGAAGGAAGATGCCTTTTAATAGTCAGACATTCATGTTGTAGTCGGATGAGGTCTGCATGGTTGTCAAGATGAGGTCATCCATTGAGGATCTCGAGAAGTCCCACTTTCTTCGACAGGGAGTGCCTCATTATCCATGTAGGACCTTTTTTTTTCCTCGGGGTGCCTTTTCATGATGCAATTGTGATGATGCATGTTGACGTGGTCCGAAGACATTGGCCATGGAATCCAACACATGGCAGCTTCGGCTAGCTGAGGTACCACCCGAACAAGTTCTATGGGTAACAAAGTCTACTAACAAGCTTTTGGGAGGAGCTACATCATCCTCAAGCCAAGTGGCAGGTGGAAAGCTAACCCAACCTCAAGTAGTGGAAATTTGGTGATAGGTCCCTTGCTTTTCTTTTATTTTTCTTTTTTTTTGGTAGGTTTCTTTGCTGATTTAGGTGTCTCTATTACCTATTCGAATGGGTCTTTCGTGCTACAAAGCGTCTTCATATAGACCTCATTCTTTTATGCTCATAGAAACCTATGATGTTTTGATTGGTCTTCAAACTGCTTGATTTTTGGGTTTCCCCAATATATGTTTGAACTATGATTGTCTCCCCTTAATCCAGTGTTTGATGAATCGCTTTTTGATTGCTGACAATGAAGCCTGGTTTGTGATTCAGGACATTAGATCTGAAAACACTGTGTTTTGAGTTTGTTTCATGGAATTTTGTTCCTCATTCAAAAAATTGTGTTGTTCACTACTTCATTGTCTTGCTAGTGTTTAGTATCCAAAAGGTTTTTGGACTCATAGCATGCCTAGTTGGTTCTTTGAGTTATTTTCTTCACATCTTATGGCAATGCTTGTAATCAATGTTCTACTATATATGATGAATGATTTTTTCTTAGTTGTAACGAAAAAGAAAAAAAAGATAGATACATTCTAAAATGATTATACAAAGGAGATGTGCATAAAAAGTGCTAGACTAGATTTTTTTTTTTTTTTTTTTTTTTTGTATTTGATACCGTTCTTTTGACAGTAAGGTTGCATTTGGAAATGATGTAAATGTATATATAAATGCGACAAGTCATGGCACCTTCGGTTCAGGTGCATGCAAAGTGAGACTCTTCTCGTCTGGAAGCTAACAGTGCAAAACATATGAAACCAAGAGGGGCTGGCTACACAAGACCAGGGAGGGGGGGGGTGGTAGAAAGTAAAATCTGACAAGTTTAATTTGATCTTCATTTACAATAAATCATCATTTACATTATATCCAAACACAACCTAAGTTTTTTTTTTTATTTTTTGGTGGGGGTGGGGAGAGTTGGTTAACGATGCAATGGGAATCATGTTCTTTTGTTTGTGACTAAGTGTAGGAAACAAAATTTTCCCTTGGGCAAATTTTTTGGAAAATTATCGGAGAAAAGTTTTACCTTGTTCGTAAGTGGATAAGTTATTTATCATGGAAAGGAAAAAAAAGGCTAAATCAATGCCTATGCCACTCAGAAAAATTAGGGGTCTTCTAGAAAATATCTTCACTTATCCAAATAACATTTTCTGGAAAAAGAATAGGGTAAAAAATAAACCTGATGATTAATCGAAACGAGGGCGATTTTGTCTTTTTAATCTTAGGGACTGCCCCTTGAGAATTAAGATGTGCCCAAATTGTCCCCCCATTCATAAAAAGGAGAAAAAAAAAATCTTTGGTGCCAATCCGTGAATCGCACGGATCACTGCTGGTATATAATGACATCCGTATGTTATTTTTGATAGAAAGGTATGTGAATGGTCTTCTTCCACACAAAGCACGAACTCTCAACTTGCTTTAGGGCGCTCTCTCTCCATCTCTCTTTTTCCGCACCGAGAAGAAGATTTTTCTTGGCTGGAGCAATAAATCCGTATCTTCCAGTCCATCTCTCGGATCGTTGCTTCGATGCCTGCAAATTCTTTCCAACTTTCGCCATTGAAGAACCCTAAGCAGTCCGAAACCGCTCCCTTTCTTTGCAGAGAGGCGGGCGTTTTCGGCTTCTCTGTAACTAGAAAATCCACTAATCTGTTGTTCGTCTCTCAATTCAAAAGGCGCATGACTTATACTGTTTGAAGGCTCTGAAATTTCGTCTCCATGGCGCCCAGTCGCAGAAGAGGTTCTAGCAAAGCTTCTGCCGCCGCCGCCGCCGCCGCCCGGCGGCAATGGAAGGTTGGAGATCTGGTTCTTGCCAAGGTGAAGGGGTTTCCTGCCTGGCCTGCAACAGTATGTACTCGATTCTCCCCCTTCCTTCCAAAAAAAAACCCTTTTTTCTGCTCCCCTTGGGTGCTGAAACTATAATTTGGTCGTGTTTGTATTGTGTTTGTCAAGTAGTCTGACATGATATTAGTGATCATTTTGTGTCGTTTAGTTCCATGATCCAAGGCATGGGAAGGTACTGAACTTGGCATCTTTCTCTCTTCTTAGTTGCATGCCGTTGTACATTTGATCTTTGTTTGAAGGTTAGGATATTAGATGAGAAAAACAATTACTGTGATATGTATTGCATAATGTTAAGATATCTTCAAATATCCATATTTCCCCTGTATGATGGTCTACACTTATCTATTTCAGTGACAGTGCTATCAGTATGGTGAGAAGATGACTAGTCGGTTTGGCCTCTCTAGTCGATGCCATGAATAAAAAGGATATGTTTTGAATTTAATGCATTGATGCAAACGTTTAGTTAATTTAGACCTCAACTATACAAGAAATGAACAGTATTGAACATTTAAATTACAGTCTCTGTTGTGCAAACATAAACAAATTAGGATGGATAAACTAGGGTATGGAATGACAACCTTTCTTTTCAAAACGGCCTTTGTTTGTGGCAGTTCCGTATCAAAGCACCACAGATTGGAAGAAAACTTATAAGAACTAATACTTTGCCTACTTCTGTTTTATGCATTTTTTTTTCTACTTTTATAATTTATATTACCGTCAATCAACTGAGTTGATGACTAATTGACAATTTGAAAACAATGATCCATTCATAATCAACAATTCTGTTTTTTTTTTTATGCTAAACATTTTTTTAGATTAGTTTTTCCCATAAAAACCATTCCACCATGCATTTTTAATTATTATTTTAATAGTTATTATGCTCGAGGTTAATGTCTAACAGTACTCAATGCTTAATAAAATTTCACCATGATCATTATACTCTGGATTTACTAACTGGTGTTTATGGCAGGTAAGTGAACCTGAAAAGTGGGGATACTCAACTGATTGGAAGAAAGTTCTTGTTTACTTCTTTGGAACCAAGCAAATGTGAGTAGTTGATCCCATGCCATTAAGGGGTTATATGTTTACATTTCTATTTCTAATCAATGGATGATGTTATTGTTTTACTTTATGCGCAAAATTTTTTGCAGGCACAATGCCTTCACATCACAAGAGTGATGCACTACAGGCTAGTGACAATTCCTTCAATTGCTTTTATGGAGTCAATGTTATAGACATGTTTACTAAATAATAAATAGTGATTACGTGATACTTGTTACTGGAACAAGGCTTGGCTATCTTAGGGACAATGAGATTTGGTATTTTCTTCCTTTTCTTTATTCATTTTTGGATCTCTAAGCTATGAGTTAAAAAGGGGGGGGGGAGATTCCCTCCATACAACCAGCACTGGAGCCTACAGCCAAAACATAAAGGAAGCCAAATTAAAAAGTAAGTATAGCCATTTGTACAGATTTTTCCATGTCTTGGCTGATGGAAGAAAGGAGTCATGAAATTGAATTATGAATGGAGTGGAACCTGAATGGATTTGGTCAAAATATTGTCTCTTACTAAAAAAATACTTTTGGTCACTCCCTGGATATATCATCCTTAAATTGTGGGGCTTGAGTGAGAATCCATTTCCCATTAAGACAAGAACAAACTTGGGGCAACTTTTGAGGAGGAAGAGATAAGGGTAGCCATTTTTAAATGAACATGGAGAAATCCCTAGGCAAAATAGGTTCACAATGTCCTTTTTTTCAGGATTCTTGGGATTTGTTCAAAAGAGGGTTGCTTACAGTGTTTAGGATTTTTTTAATGAATGAAAATAATTTTATTAAAACTTGAAAGTTAAAGCATTACACGATACCCATGGAGAGGCACGAGCTGTTACCTCTCGTATCAAAGTATTACGTCAAGCTAGAACAGAAACAAAACAGAAATAAAATTACAGTGCAGCCCAAAATAAATGTTCCCTTGAAGCCCCTTGCTTAGCTAACCCATTTGCTAACGTATTTGTTGTTCTTCCCACCCAAAGAGAGGTAATAGTCATGCTCCTTCAATTACCAAATTCTGATCTCCTAATTGGTTTGCAATGTTAATACCTTGTACAGTTGCTAATATCTCAGCTCTTTTAGAGTCTCCTATTGCTGCGGGGCCTGAAAACAAGGCTAAGATGTTACTGTCCTTATCTCTCAGCACCCCTCCTATCCCCGATGGGCCTGGATTTCCTTGACTGCTATCATCAAAATTCAGCTTTACCCAACCTTTAGATGGAGGCGCTCACACTGCAGATATCCTGTCCTTCCTCGTAAGATACAGTGTTTAGGAATTTTATCATAAGGGTAAGATTAACAAGGTGGTAGTGCCATATCTTAATACCGTTAATCCCAACGGAACAGTGTACAAATGGACCAAGCAGTTTCAGACTAATTAGTTAGCTACAAGCCTCTATAAAATTATTGCCAAAGTGTTCCTCTTAAGACTTAGGGAGGCCTTGGAAACAGTAACTCACATGCTCAAGGGGCCTTTCTAATGTATATATGGAGGCCGATTTTGGATCAGATCCTGATTGCTAATGAAGTTGTATGTGATTATAGGACTAGTGGTTAAAATGGTTTGATCTGCAAAATGGATATTGGAAAATCTTACAATCATGTAGATTGGGACTTTTTTAAATAGATTTTATCTAGGATGGGTTTTGTATTTATGGGCAAGTAAGTTCCCCCTTTTTTGGTTTGTACTATGAACTTGAAATTTGTCCAACCTCATTTTTTGGGCTCCACTTCAACCTGAGGTCGTGACAACTGAAACTGTATCAGAAATTTTTGGATGGAAATGAAGATAGATGAGGAGAAATCGTTTGTGCTGGCTAATTGATGGAGGCAATAAAGCTTTCCGTTAGAGGAGAGCAGGGTAAGGGGGAAGGTTTCTATGAAGATTAGAGAGTTGAAGATCGCTATGGTGGTGCTTGTAGGGGAGTTGTGAAGCATCTGAAAAACCATAAGTCTCATTTGAAGCAAGATCGTATTCAACAGAAGGGGAGAAAGAAGAACTTGTAAATGTGACAAACAGTGTTGGAAAGTCTAGACTCTAGAGTGGTTGCCCTTGATGGGAATCGATTTGGGGAGTAGTTAGTGGTTGAAATGAAAGAAAAGGTTCAGGACTGGAAGTTGGTTGCAGATGCAATGCTCAAAGGTTTAAACCTGAAAGGAATTATGATAGTTGCACTGTTTGAGAAGTCTGAAGCTCTCATCAATTTGCTGGATGAAGTGTAGTTTGGAACATCAAACATAGATTTGTTTGTGGTAATGTCTTGATATCAAGATGGTCTCCTTTATCCAACTCAGAGGATCTCTACATGGAAGATGAGGTTATAGTTCGCATCATTGGCCTGCCCTTCCACTTATGGAAACAAGACCTCTTCACTTCCATTTAGGGGTGCAACTTGGGCTGGGTTGGGCTGAGAATTTGTTAAATTTTTAGCGGGCCTAAACTCTAACCCAGTCTTGATGGAAAGAAATTTCAAATTGGGTATTTGACTTACAGCCCTACTTCCATGACAACAATCTGCGGCAGACATTAGTTGGAGTTTTATGTTTGACCTTCACATGGTAGTTGTCCTTCTCAATGGGATAACCTGGAGGATATTCCCAAGAGGGTTGAGGGTTGTGAGTATCAAGATTTCTTATTTAGTTTGGTTGGTGACCTTCATTGAAGAAATCCTTTAGATGGAGGCTTGTAGAGATGAAGATGAATGGTTATGTGGAGGGAAATGGATTGGAGCTTTAAAAATGGATGAAGTTTTTCTAAATGATGAGGCTTTGAAGTAGGGTGTAGAAAAAGCTGGGAGTCATAGGGACAATGTTTTGTGTATGTGAAGTGGAGTTGGGTAGACATGTGATTGGTCGTACACTTGGGTTCAAGGAATAATTTTGAACCAACAATTGTGACTTGGTAGGTGACACTTTAAAATTTTTTAAACAAAGTAAGTCTTGTTTTGTTGGGCTTAAGGGGACCCAAGTAAGGTTCTTGTGTGGATTGACAAGGTAAATTGGTTGGAGGGTTTTGATGGAAGCTTAGGGCACACATGACTTCTTGAAGAAACAAGTAGGGGGTGGTTGATGGATTGTAAAAATTGTGTGTTGTCTTCTTCAACCCTTCTGGTGTAGAAGGGAATATGGTGTGGAAAATAGAGTTCCCACTCGTCTCTGTGGTGGATCTCGATTAAAGGTAAGTTGTGTGATTCGCTTGAGAAAAGAAACCCTACGCAAAATAGACAAAGAGGCTCTATATTGGTGGTTGTACAAGGAGAAGATTGGGTTAGTAATAGTGATATGGGAAGCAGTTCAAATAGTGATTCAGACTCGTTTGCTTCGTCTAGTATTGGTAGTGTAACGAAGGGGCACGGCTAGTGGTGCAACTTAGGGTTGGCCCAAGTTAGCATTTTACATTGCTTAGGGCTCAAGCCTTTGGGTCGGGCCCATTCAAGTTTGGACAAAATCCCATCCTAATCTCGACCAAGTTGCACCCCTAGTCAAGCATATTTGCAAATCAAAGATTGTCTTAATACCGTGATTCTTGTTCAAGAAGAATAAATTGAAGAGGGTTCATGTGACATTGGTAGTTCTAATGTGAGAATTAGAAGTCAAATGAGCGACAAGATATTTTGAACCAATTGGAGACAAGCAAAAGATACCCCCAACAATTGCCACACCAAATCTTCAACGAATGCATGGTGTTTGTTGTGTGGATCAAAATTCTTCTTGGAGGCTTTTGTGTGGTGCTTTGAGTGAATACAAGGAAATAATGGTCTTGTAGATACGGGTAAGCCTTCGTTAAGTTCTGGTTGCCAACAAGTCTCTTCTTTCGTAAAGTATGCTTTATTGTTGGAAAGAAGCTAGTCCTCTGTTTCTCATTCACCTCCTCATAATCCAAGTATTTGTGGTGGTTTGGTTTTGGATGCTAATGCTTTCCCTATGATTGTTACAAAGGTTCTTGCATCTCAACTATCAATAGAGCAAGGGGAGGTAGGTGGTTTGGGGGGGGGGTAACAAGGGACTAGGGAAGGCAGGAAGAAAGTGGAGTGGAAGGAGGGTTTGGTGAATGGATTTGGCAACTAGTTAAAGGTTTGAAGAGCTAAAACAAAAGGAGGTAGTGGATAGAGATGTTTTTGAGAGTGGAACTATAAGGGGTTGTGACAAGGGTGTGATGAGGACGGTAATGGTGATCAAGTTGATAATTGATAATATAGTTGAGCAGATTGGTTTGAAATTGAAGGCTAAAAGGAACATAAGAAGAAACGGTTAGAGGTGTAGATGTTAATCTTAGATATAGAGGGGGTTATAAAATTTAGTGCTAGGAGGGGCAGGAGAAAGTGCCCAAGTAGTGGGTTTGGGTTGGGAGGTCAATCAAATTATGTGTCATTAAGTTTGTCAATTGGAATGTTAGAGTCATTAGTAGTGCGAGGGAGAGAGATTAATTAAGAGATGGAGCTAGTAGATGTAGTTTTGCTACAAGATGGAGCTAGCAGAGTTGGATCGGAGATGCATAAGAAGTGTGTAGTGTTTGAGAAATGTTAGTTGGGTGGAGGCTCCCTCTTGGG
Organism: Nelumbo lutea; assembly: GCF_056320005.1. Taxonomy (NCBI): domain Eukaryota; kingdom Viridiplantae; phylum Streptophyta; class Magnoliopsida; order Proteales; family Nelumbonaceae; genus Nelumbo; species Nelumbo lutea. The sequence goes on along the minus strand of NC_142687.1, from coordinate 91,544,007 downwards.
GAGCGTTATATGGATTAACTTTGTTGTGGAAGACATACGTAGTAGAGGACTCAGAGGATTTTTTTTTTTATCAGTAGGCCTTAGACGAATTGATAGGTTGATTCTTAGTATCAATCAAGTTGAGAAGTGTGAAGGATGGATTTACCTCATTTGTGACCAATGTTTAGTGTCCAAATATTTCTCTTTTTGGTTGCAGGTGCCCTTCCCCTCCAAATTTGCAAAGCTTGTTTAACTCTACTTCAGTGAGGGGTTTAAAAAAGAGAGGTAACATTTTGTGGAGATGTGTAAGAGCAGCTGTATTCTGGATGGTGTAGGAGGAAAGAAATCAAAGAACTTTCCATGAAAAAGAAAGAAACAAGAAAACCATCATTGAAATAATCTTTGTGAGGGTGGTACATTGGGTCAAGACTATGAAGCTCTTTGAAGGTTGCTCAGCTGGAGATATCATTAGAAATTGGAAGGAAGTGGCTTGGTCTGCTCCCTTGAATACTTTCCCTATTCCAGCTTGGACTCCTCCATGGTTCATTAAATTGAACTTTGATGGTAGCAGTGAAGGAAACCCAGGCCCTTCTGGTATAGGTGGAGTGTTCAGGGATGAAAAAGGTCGAATTATTACCATGTTTTTAGGCCTTATAGGTTGGGGGGATTCTCTGAGAGCTGAAATTTTGGCAGTTTTGGAAGGCATTAAAAGAGCCTAGCAGCTGAATATTAAAAAACTGCTGGTGGAAGGTGACTCTAGGCTGGCTGTTAGTTGGCTGCAGAAGGAAGACTTCAGTCTGTGGAAGTTCTTAAATGAGAAAATGAAAATTAACCAGCTAACTCAGAACATGGAAATTCAGGTTTAGTGGTCCAAGAGGAGTGCTAATTCTATTGCAGATTCTTTGGCCAAACAAGGGGTGGGAAGAGCTAATCTCTTTTGGGCATTGCTGTAATTTGTTTTCTAGTTTTTAGGGTGGGTTAAGTGATTTTACCCCTCCCTGTTGTAACTTTCTCTTTTCTATTCCTCTTAATAAAAGTTTCTGTCATCGATAAAAAAATGTGGGAAGAATTGTATGTAGGTAGAAGGCTTTGGGATGGGATGGACCTTGGTGTTTGGGGGAAGATGATTAGATTCTTGGTCGAGAGTTGTCTAATCTGAATCCATGCATTACCACTAGCATGAGGAAATTCAATGAGTTTATTGATGATTGTGAATTACTTGAGCCCTCATTTCAGCACTCAAGATTTACTTGGTCCAACCTCCAATAAAATCCTGTAATATCTAAACTTGATAGGTTTTGTTCACCTTACAGTTTGGTTTCCAATAGGAAGTTTTGGTGTCCAGAGCTCTACTGAGGGTGACTTTTGACCACTGGCCAATCAGGTTATGGTGTGAAGATTTTTGAATAGTCCCTCACCTTTTTCATTTGAGAATGTGTGGCTAATTTATTTGGATTTTGTCAATAAAGTTAATGAATGATGGGAGGAGTTGAACAGAGTCAAATGGAAAGGTGTTAGGTTTCATAAAAAGTTGCAAAGACTTGAAGCTTGCATTAAGGTGTGGAATTGAGATCATTTTGGTTGGTTAGAGAAGTTGTAGTGTTCTAAATTGAAATTCTGGATGTAATTTCTTTTAATCTTTAATAATGTTTTCTTTTTATATTTATAACCAAAAAGATTGAACTTTTGGATGATTTATAAGGCTAGAAAGCGTTAACTTTTGGAATAGATTCTGTACAAAGAGGAGGTGTGACTGATCAAAAAAATGTAGGTATAAGTGGAAAGAGATGGGAACATTAGGTTTTTTCATGCTTTACCAAATGGCTGGAGATGAAAGAATTTTGTAATTAAACTGGAGGTGGGTGGTGTAGTGATAAGATCTTTCATTGGGCTTTCTTTCATGACTGCTGGGAGTTGATCATAATGGATTTGATGAAGGTTTATCAAGAATTCCCTGGAAGGGGCAAAGTAGGGAAGGGCATGATGCTCCCTTCTTCTCTTTGTTTCCTAAAAAGCCTAACCCAACTTCCCATTCTGAGTTCAGGACAACTAGTCTTGCAACAAATCTTTACAAAATTATTGCCAAGGTGTTATCTGTGATACTTAGGAAGGTTCCTTACCTGGTCACTTCAGTGGAGTAGGGTCTTTTGTTAAAAATTGCCAAATCCTAGATCAAAGCCTCATAACTAATGAGGCTGTGGAGGATGCTAAGAAAGGCAGGGAAGAGAGGATTTATCTACAAACTAGATCCGGAAAAGGTTTATCATCATGTGGATTGGGGTATTTGAAATGTATTATGTTAGAAATGTGATTTGGAAGAAAATGGGTAAGTTAGATGGTTAGTTGCCTGAAGACTACTCTTTTTTGGTCCTAATTAATGGAGTCTACAAAGATTTTTTTTAAGGCTATAAGAGGGTTAAGGCAAGGTGATCCATTATCACCCATGCTTTTCATTCTGGTTGTGGAACTTTTGGGTAGAGTGATCAAAAGATCTGGTGAGAGAGGGGTTTTCAGAGGGCTGAGAGTGGAAGATAGGTGAAGGTGATCTCACATTTGCAATTTGCAGATGGCACAATAATATTGGGAGAGTATAGAGGCTATCCGGATCCTACTGTTATACAAGGCATTTTAGATATTATTGAAAGGTTTATACGATGAAGACTAACCTTTCCAAATATGACCTATTGGGGAGCCATCTAAGTCAGGGTGAGCTAGAAGAATGTGCTGGCATTCTAGGTTGCATTATCAAGAACTGGCCTATCAAATACTTAGATCTTCCCCAATGTGGCTTTCCTCAAGAATCGACTTTTTGGGAGGAAGCACTGAATCATTGGAAGGTTTACGGAAAATTGATAGCTTGGAAGAAGAATTACCTCTCCTTGGGGGAAGGCTGACTCATTAAATCTACCTTTTCTAATCTTCTAGTTTACTTCTTTTCCCCGTTCTAGGCACCAATTAAAGTGACAAAGAGAATAGAAAAAATCATTAGGGATTTTCTTTGGGGTCCGGGAAATGACAGGTGCAATAATTTGTTGTATTATAAGTGTTTAACTTTAAGCAAAGAAAAGGTAAGTTTAGGAATTGGAAGGTTGAAAGACAAAAGCATCACTCTTTTGGGAAAATGGTTGTGGAGAATCCCCATTGAGAACAACTCTTTGTGGCATTTGCATATCAGAAGTATACATAGGTTGAATCCTAATGGGTGGGATTTGGGTACCTATAGGAATCTCACTCTAGGGAGTCCCTGGAAAGTAATCTTTTCTGTTCTGCCTACTTTCTCTCAACATATCAGATTTGATCCCCAATGTGGGACAAGGTGAAATTTTGGGAAGATTTATGGTGGGGAGAAACCCCTTTCTTCCTTGCTTTCCTCCATTTGTATGTCATTTCTTTACTAAAAAATAGAACCATTGCCGACATGGCTGTCCTTGAGAAGTGAACCTTTTGTGGTATCTGGGTTTCAGGTGGGGTTTGAATGATTTGGAATTGAATGACCTTGTTGACTTCTTGAAATTCATTAATCTCATTCCATGCTTTGGGCAAGATGAGAGAATTTGGATTCCTTTTTCTTCTGGTTCCTTTTCTGTCTCTTCTTTCTTCAAAACCCTAGATCTAACACCCCTTCCCCCCCCAAAAAAAAAGGGTAAAGGTCTTTCAGTGGGTTGCTTCTTCCAAATTATTTACATTTGTGATCAACTCCAAAGGAAGAGGAAATCATGTCCTTCGCGTGTATGTCTGGGAAGTGGTGAAAGCTCACTTGTCAAAAAAAAGTGGTGAGGTGAAAGCCCAAACCACTTGTCTTATCTTGTGACTAGCTAGGTTTGGAATTACTTATCCTTATTTGGTAAATCTTGGTCTGCTCCTCAAAGCATATTGGACCTGTTTTCTCAGGATGTACTGGATTCTGGTACCAAGAGAATGAAACTGATGTGGCATGGCATTGTATATGGGTAGCAGTTTTATGGACTATTTTGGGAGAAGAAACACAAGCATCTTTGATAACAAGGTGTTGGAGGTCCTAGGTTTGATTGAACTGATCAAGGTAAGGCAGCCTACTGGATTTTGGCTTGAAGAATTTAAAAATATCAAAATGTATGACCTTTTAAGAGGCTGGCTTACTGTTGCTGATCAACAAAGCAATGAACTGAGTCTATGCACTTGGAATGCTCAGGTTGTTAGCTAACTCAATAAGATGGATTCCAAGATCTGCTAACTCCCTTGCTGACAACTGAGCAAGAGCTGGAGTCAACTGCCAAGGGGGTGATTTGGAGTTTGCCTGGGCCATGGCCCATGGGTCTATATGTAACATGTTACTTCATCTGGATTCTCTCCTGTGTGATCCGCTTTTAGTTGCATTTGTCCCTTCTCTACCATTTATTTGAATATCTAGGGGTCTTTTAGATGTTAATAAAATCTTGCTATTTATAAAAAAAGAGCTAATTAGGAAGGGATATCTAAGGTGTTTGTGGATTCAAATCTGTCTATAGATGGCCTTCGGGGAAAATGTCACTTTGGAGGGTCTTGATTGGGCTTAATTGCACGAGGATGGAACTTGATTTTTGGATAGATCCAAAGTCCCAGTTCTTAATGGTTCCATTATGACTTTTACAGAATGGTTGGGAAGTTTACTTGAGTTTTTTTTTGGGGTTTGTTGAGAGGCATTTTATCAATCCTGGTTTTGGCACTAGCTGTCTAGCCTTGGTTACCAAGAAGTCTAATGCTATTCATCCTAGAGATTATAGGCCTACAAGTTTGGTGATTGATTACAGTATTTTGGCTAGTGTTATTCATGAGGTCTTGTTGGGATTAGTTTGGAGTTGGTTGGGAGACACTTCTACGGTCCTGGTGTTGGCACTATCTTTCTAGCCTTGATTCCCAAGAAGTCTAATGCTATTCACCCTAGATATTTTAGGCCTACAAGTCTGGTGACTGGTGTTTACAAGATTTTGGCCAAGGTTCTTTCCCTAAGGTTCATGGTTTTTGAACCATCGTTGACTTGGACAGTTGGACCATTTGGTATGGAAGTCGTCCAGTCAATCAGTTTCGTTTCACCCCTAAATCGGAATCTTGCCAAAACCCATTGACTTGGTTAGTGACCTGTTGACCTATTTGATTCGGACAATCGTTTTGGCTGTTTTTTATTTTTTAAAATTGCAACAGGTGTTCTGTTTGGGCTGCTGACCCAAAAACCAGTGGCCAAAGTGAGGTGCTCTTCCATCCAGAACAGGGTAGTCCCAAGGTGGTGTCCTCCAGCTGAAGGCTCACTGAAACTGAATTTCGATGGTAGCAGCATGGGCAATCCAGGGCCTTCTGGAATGGGAGGAGGGTTCTGAGGAACGAGCTTGGAGAGGTTGTTCTGTTGTACTCTGGTCCTTTGGGACTTGGTGACTGTTAGGGCAGAAATGCTAGCTGCTACATGGGGTGCAGTTTGCAAACCAAATGGGGTTACAACAACTAATTACTGAGGAGGATTCAAAGGTGGTAATGCGCTGGCCAAGGAAACCTGATGAAACTGTTTGGTGCTATAAGAACGAAGTTAAGAAGATTAAATGGCTAACACGGAATATGTCAGTGTCTATTCATTGGGTGGGGAGACCAACAAACGCTTTGTCTGGTGTGTTAGCCAAGCAAGGGGCAAACAGGGAAGAATTGTTTTGGGCTCAGTTGTGATTCCATTAATCTTTTCCTAACTTCTTTGTATTATGTCAGGAGAGGCTGCAGGTCGCGTTTCTCTAAGGGATCTTGTATGAGACTAATTCTGAATCAATTTCTGTTTTAATAAAATTGCATTATTATTTATTACTCATCAAAAAAGAGGTTCCGGTCCCAGGTCGGTTTTTAAACCATTTATAAGGTGAATAAAAAGTGTCCTTCCTGCTATCATCGGCCAAGTCCAAGGGGCCTTCATACAAGATAGGCATATAAATGACTTACTGTGCTTTATGGAATTGGATTTTTGGTTTGTTTGGATGTAGGTGGAACCTGCTATCCGATGTAAGTTTGTTGTTTAATCCTTATTTTGGGTGGCACACACGGTGAGGGAGAATTATGTGGAAATGTATCGGAGTCCGCTCTTTTGTGGACTATTTGGGAAGAAAGGAATGCCAAAATATTCTTAGAAAAGGAAATAAATTTCCTTGAGGTGCAGGATTGCACATTGACAAGGATAATCCATTGGGTGAAGACATTAGACTTCTTTACTAATTTTTCCTTTGTTGATCTTTGGAGTAATTAGCTAGCAGTGGCTAATACTTCTACTAGAAGGATTAGAAGAGCAGTAGAATGGACACCTCCGTCAAGGGAGTCATTAAGCTGAACTTTGACGGGAGTAGTCAGGGTAATCTAGGACCTTCTTTAGGTTTAGGAGGGGTCCTAAGAAATAAGGACCCCTTGACGGAGCAGCAGAGATATTAGCTACTATACAAGGGATTCAGATTGCAAACCAGCTTGGGGTGGAGCATTTATTAATTGAAGGTGACTCACAGGTGGTGGTGGGATGGCTCCTGAACCCAGATTCTTCCATTAGGAGTTATAGAGACCTCTTTAAAAAAGTGAATTGGCTGCTAGCAACATGACAGTTGGTGTTCAGTGGGTGAGCAGATTGGCAAATGCTATAGCTGATTCATTAGTCAAACAAGGGGTTTCTCGGGACTGTCTGTTTTGGACTACCTTGTAACTTATTCAAATTGTTTTTAAGAATTTCTTTAGGTTTTTTCCGTAGAGGCTGCATCTCGTGCCTCTTCTTTGGTCACTTGTAACTCCTATTTTCTGTGATTAATAAATTTCTTCATTCATAAAAAAATATCTTATGTCTTAACTATTTGAAATTCTGTGATTAATAAATTTCTGAGGTTTTTTCCATGCTACTGCGACTAGCATGGAAATGAATGGACAGTCTTAACATTCTATTAGAAGTTCTTTTAATCTATTTCCTCCAAATAGCCCAGCATATAGAATAAGGAATCATGGATCAAAGTATACTCTCCCTAGAGCCAACCTAAGAAGGAGGCCAAGAGTGAATAACTTATTTTATTCACAAATGCATGCCCAGAAATCTGAAAGGGAGAGGTAAAGAATTTCTCGAAGAAAGAGGCGCAAAAAAGGAAACAATGATGCATTGTCTATTTGGCTGCTTACACTAGCAAAACTACTCTGAAGCTTTATGTGCCCCTATGGTATGATTGTTTGTAAGACTTATGAAGGTACAGCACCCATAGGAAATCTTCCATGCAGGAGGAATCTTCTTTCCCAGATACATTCCACATCTATAGACTGTCATACCTATAGAAAAGAAACCTCTAAGGATCTAACAGAATCTTGTTTTTGGTTCCTCTTTCCAAGTAAACTCATTGCTATGATCTGGGAAGATATGGGTCTCTTTAAGTTTTTTGATTGGTTAAGGTCCTCTTCAATCTTCTTGAAAAGTATAAGTTACATAGTCTCTATAGGGGGCCAAAGAAAGATGGTCTTCCAAACAATCAACCCTCGTTAGTTAGTGAAAATTCAGAAATGTTGTTTTGGGAAAATTCAGAAATTTAGTTAGAGAAAATTCAGAAATGTTGTTTATAATGTGAGAGGAAACCATGTAGAGCTTTGGGCAAAGACAGTTGTAGCATAAACAATTTCTGTTACAGATAAAAACAAATAATTACGAGGAAGGTATTGTAATGAGAACTTTTAGTATTGAAAGAAGCTTATGCTATTTGAGTTCTTTCACAATTTTCTTGTCACTTCATGAGTTCTATGGTGATCTTATTTTTCTTTAATTTTACTGTGATGTTAAAGATGCATAAAAAAAATAGATGTCTAAGGTTTTTAGAATGTGGTAAATTGTCTATCTCACTGAATTCATTTCTGTAAACTTCTCTGTTGTTTCTTTGCTAATTGGTTCGTAGGGGTGCTCATCAAAAACTGATAAACTGAACCAGACAGGTGAAACCAAACCGAAAAATCCGGTTAATTGGACTAGTCAGTTTAGTATATTTTAAAAACCAAAGGACGGGCTTGGTTTTTGGTGAACCTAGTAATAAACTGGTAGTTAACCGAACCAATCAGTATATGTATATATGCTTATATGCATATGCTTATATATTACCCTATTCAAAATTCCCGCCCCAACTTTGGTTACCCAAAAAAAGGAATTCCTGCCCCAACCCAATCTCCTTTTCCCATCTCCCTTTTGCGTTTCCTGACTTAACTATCATACTTGAGATTCCCAGCCCACTCCAATTTCTTTTCCCAACCCATTTGGCCATTAATGCATTCCCATCCCCTTTCCTATTTCCAGATTAGCTTTCTTGAGAATCCTGTCCCGACCCAATCTCCCTTTCCTATTTGGCCATTAATGCGCACCCATCTCCCTTTCCTATTTGGCTATTTCCCAACCCATTTAGCCATTAATACATTCTCATTTCCCAATGGCCCATGTAAAACCATTTTTTATTTTTCTAATGTCCTTTCTTGTTCCTAGTCACTGATTCTCCATTCTCCCTCAGTCTTCTCCAATCTCCTCTGGTTCTCTCTACTCAAAGGTTTGTAAACTCAGTTGCCACCTTGCTGGATGCCAATGATGAGCTGCCAGACTGTGAGGCTACCACACTCCTAGTAAAACACCAGTGGTCCAACACCATAGTCCATAGAGCGATTTGGTTCTTTTTTCATCTCTCTCAATCTTGCAGGTATATTGCTGTATGTTAAACTGTTCATCTCTCTCTCTCTCTCTCAATAAAAAAACTGTTCATCTCTCAATCTTAGAGTGGTATATTGCTTTATGTTAAAAGCATAGACATGTAATTGTTAAAAGTTAAAACACAGTGCATTGCTATATGCTAAACCATTCAGTTCACTGTTCATCTCTTTCAATTAGGCTGTATGTTAAACAACCATTCTCCCCTTTTCTGAATTCAGGTTTTGGTTCATTGTTTTCTTTAGTACAGGTTCAGGGATATTTTTTTATTTTTATTTTGAATGAAAATTGCAATATAATAAAAAACTAAGAACCCAAAAACTGGTTAAGTGCTTGCTTTGGTTCAGTTTCAAAAATATGTGGTTTGGTTAACCAAGCTGTCAGCACCCCTACTTTGTAGAGTTATGAGCCCTTGTCTATTTTTCCAGTACTTTGTTCCTTTTGTTCCTGAATCAGATTACTCAATGCCATATATCTTAGATATCATTTGATATTGGTTTGACTATACCCTTTTCTAATTTGTTTTTCTTGTTTATCCTTCTTCCCTAAAAGTTGCCTTTGACAGAAAACTCAAAGCTACAAAAGCATGCATTCCACACATGTACTTTCATTTGTTATTCAATTTGGATGCAATTTTAACTCTTTAACTTTTAATTTGATTTTGTGGTTGAAAGGAATCTATGTTCCCAGTGTATGATGCCAATAGCTTGTTGTCCTATTTTTTGAAGCCAAAATTACTTTCTTTGTGGCTGTTCTTTGTGTTTTCTGAACAATCAATAAGAGTCATTGTGTTTTGTAATGTTTCTTTTCTGGAAAGTTTCAATTCTAGAATGAAGAATTTTGAACAACTGTGCAAAGCAATGATATGCTGACACCTCAAAAACAACCAATAAAAAGAATGAATGGTATCACCAAAGCTCTCCAAATCAGATGTTGCAATTCTCCTCTGCAACCATTGCAGCAATTGGTTCTACTCTTCTAGGTTCATTAATATTGTTCTTTCAATGTACAACTGAAAACAACATTTTATTTATGTGCCAAGATAACCCCTTCAAGGGAAAACATACAGTGATGGTAAACTGACATGTCATAAAAACCCAGACAATGACACCTTGTTACAAATTGACCCTTGGGCCCGGTGCCCCCTTTATTCATTAGCACTATTGTTTTATGGTATTTTTCTTCTATCAGCAATAGGACTGAAAGATATTTTTTAAACAAGAGTGAAAAGATTGATAGAACTGGGAGGAAAAGAATGAAATTAGGAACTAGGAAGTAAGAATCCACAACATTTTTAATTGTTTCTTGTCATTCTGAGCAGCATCTTTTATCATGTAATGTTTATGCATCACATTGCTACCAATGATCCGAGGGCAGAATTGAATTATTATGCAAGAAAGCATCTTCAGAAATTTGGTTGATTGTTCTGTTAGGGTGGTTAGATAATTTTTGTTCATGTGAAGCCACTGAAGGTACTAACTTTTTATCCTATTTTAGGTTAGCAAGGAAAATAAAAACTAATGATTTTTTACTATGAAAAAATAAATAAAATCCATTTTTTGATAGATAAATAAATAAAAACTATTGAGTTAGCAATTAAACTTCATGACTATTTCGGCTAAAAGACTGGGCTCCTTTCATGGAAATTAAACTATGACAGTTATAGCTTCAGAAATCCCTGGATCTTCAGGAATTAGGGGTTCATCAGAAATTCAAATTGGACTTCATTGCTTTCTTCTCAGGACAACAACAACAGAAATGGAGTAATTGCTTCTAGGCTTATTGCAATGTAAGAGTCCATTTGTGCAGCATTGTGGTTGGGGGGCTGGGGGGGGTGTTCTCGGGCTGTAATAGAATTGCTCAAGGAGGATGCTTGGCAGCATAGACACACTTTAAGGCAGGCTAAACAGCTGGCAAGAGGATACCTGAAGTTGGGCTTACAGATCAGTGAGCAATGTTTCTGATTCACTTGCGAGGGAAGGAGTCAACAGGGACGGTTTATTTTGGGGATACATGATGTAATTAGAATTGCACAACAAAGGGTTGGTAGCTGAGGCTAGCCTAATTTATGTAATTATTATTGTACATATTTTTCAATTTTAATAAATGTACTTTTACGGTTACCATTCAATTGAAGAAGTAAATAAACAAACAAATAAAACTTAATTGTTATTTCAAATAATTGTTTCAAGTATCAATTAAGATGCATTTCCCTTAATTATTTGAAGGTCTAGCATTTCTTGTAAGCTTGCTCTTCTGAAGCTTGCAATTACAGATTTTGGATGCATTGTCCTGGAATTTCAATGACCCCTTTTAGGCTGTATTGATGCTTTGGAATGATGCAGATCACTTTAGATGCTTGTATTTTGCTGCCTATTGTGAACTAAAGTTAAATGATTAAGGCCTGTTCTGAGAGTCTTTCTTGATGAGGTAAAGACTTTAGCTTTATGCTGATGGGGGTTTTGTTGTGCAGTGCATTCTGTAATCCTGCTGATGTCGAAGCGTTTACAGAAGAGAAAAAGAAAACATTGCTTGTTAAACGCCAGGGTAAGGGGGCCGACTTTGTTCGTGCAGTAGAGGAGATTATTGATAGCTATGAGAAGGCTAAAAAACAGGACCAGGTTTTTGAGTCCAACTCTGGTGATGAAGGTGCTGTGTCTAACACTGGGAATTCGGAGGGTTCCATGGGTAAATTGTTGTTGAAGGTTCAGAAGCAAAGTCCTGGTATGATTACCAATCCTCTATCAGAAACTTTACATGCTTCTGCAGGAAAAAATGAATTATGCAATCCTGTTGAGGTTCGTGTTGATGAAATGGAAATTACTGATCTTTGTAAGACGGGAAAGGCATCGGGGGAGTTGATTGTGAGTGATTTGTTACTTGATAACCATAGAGAAACACCTTTGGAGGCGAGTAACTCCTTAGGAAAAAGATTAAGAGACACACCTCTGCAAGGATGTATTACACAAAGAAGGGCAATGTCAGTTCGAAGGTCTAGAACTTCATCAAGGGTTGATCCCTGTAAATTGCAAAACCTAATTATGCAACTAAACCATTGCAGGAAAACTTCCGATGACACTGTTTACAATGTATTGCTGGATGAGTCTGTTGGGAACAAAAGGACCAAGCATTCCCTGGGTACCCCTATTGGACATGAAACAAATTCACCTGCACACTCTCCAGCTTTTGCTTCTAATGGCAACAGCGAGGATACTGTCTCTGAAGTAATTGCCACTACCTCTGATTCTGTTAGTTTGAATGAAAGTAGTGCAGTAGAGTCTCATTGCAAAATCGACAATGCTGAAGTTGCTGTGCATTTAAAGAGGGATGTTGAGTTACATGAATGTTTTGATCTTGGGGGTAAGGCAGTTGTCCTTAAGAAGAGAAGGAAACTAACCAGAAAGCGGGCTTCCATGGATGAGGGGAAATTTACTTCTATGCCTGACAATGAGGAAGCTCCAGAGGATGTAGCTTCTAAATCTGTAACAAATGTACCCAAAAAAGTAAATGAAAGTTTTTGTAAGGGAGATGGGGATGGACACTTGCCATTAGTAAAACGAGCTAGAGTTCGAATGGGTGAAGCAGCTATAGAGGACAAGGAACTTAATAAATTCATGCAGAAAGGGGAAAAATCCTCAGAAGGGTTATTGGGTAATAACATAGAGCAGGCATCCACATCATTCTGTTATGTTGGAAATCCTCCTGAGGATACTTCAATTGAGGTAAAAGGATGTGGGAATAGCTGCTCATCCCCATCAAAGGGCTGCACCAATCTTATAGAAAATGGAACTCTGTTCTGGAAAGCCACAAAGTTTCAGTTGCGTGGTAGGTCGATTGATGTTGAAGCTGCTTTGCCTCCATCTAAACGCCTTCATCGGGCTTTGGAAGCTATGTCTGCCAATGCAGCTGAAGATGATGAAGCATGCATTGAAGCCACTGGAACTACAAAGATGCTGTCTAACAGGTGCAATGCTTCTTACACGAATACTCCCCATATTCCAATGGTCAGAATAGAAGGGAATGCTGTGGAAGTAGAGAATGGTGAAGTAGATAAAGCATTGGAAGTACAGAATACAAAATCTTGTGATAAAGCATTAGAAGTAAGGAATATGAACTCTTGTGCTAAGACATGTCTGGAAGGAAATTCTGGATTTCCAACCAGTTTGACCCCACCACATTCTGAGTCACTGACAGAAAGTTCTTTGGAGATGCACGTTTCTGATCACCTTAACCAAAACCCCATTAGTCCAATAAATGAGGACTACAGAGAAAAGTTTGAGGCCAGGAATGGTGTTGGCTATGATCATGACATTTCATCTGTTTATTCTATTGCCAAAACTGATATTGATGTCAGAAACTCTCAACCTTGTCTATCAAATTCTAATGAAGGGCAGGTTCACCTCTTATCTGAACAAGCACTATTGCTTCATCCTCCAGGTTCCATAGAAGAAGTCAAAAGTAACATCATAGACATGGGCAACAAGTGCTTGGATGATTATTCAGAAATGAATAATGATGTTCAATGTGCAGTCCAGGGAGTTGAGAACATCTTGCACCTTAATAGTGATGGCATGATACTGTCTGCCACAGATGAGCATTCTTCTGAAAGGAAAGAGTCTTTGAAGTGTCAATCAGATGAGGCTTGCAACAGTAGGGGCATGTATGCTTTTTAACCCTCTATTTAGAAAGTTTTTATAGATGATATTACATCTTTTGTTCCTTGTTATACTTTTGCTGTTTGTAGAAATTTATCGACTTGGTCCCTCGAGGGGCATATAAAGAATTTTTTCTTTATAAAAAAGTTCTGATAGAATCACTCTAAAACTCTATGGCTGTGCTAGGTACGATGTTGTGAAAGAATTTAAGCAAACACAAATACAGAGGGATACACAGACATCAACGAAGATTTTGATTGCTGCTTCTCAGGCTAAGGGCCATTTGTCATGTTCAAAATCTTTTTCTGACAACCTTTTGGATAATAGGGTTGCTTCAGATGCTGTGTCAAGTCCATCTCCAACCACTAGGATAGACTCCCATGAGAAAATATCTCCTGATCCCCCAGTTTGCCATGAATCTTCTTTGGATAATAAAAGCAAACTTGTACATAATGGTAGCGGAAATCCTGATATTCTTCCACATCATAAGAAAACCATGAATGTGCTTGATGCTGATGAAGTGAAGTTTGAATCAGCTGTAACTCGTCGAGATAAGTCTCTCAGTAAGTGGATCATCCATGCAGAAGCAAATGCTGCTCGGAGATCTTTTGAGATGATGCTTGGAACATTATCAAGGACGAAAGAGAGTATTGGTCGAGCAACACGCCTAGCAATGGACTGTGCAAAGTATGGCATTGCTTATGAGGTAAGCATATTTTTATTATTTTTGTTTTGATAAATACCATTAATTTGCAATTACTATTAGACCCAAAATATCTACCGTGTATCATATACTCTTAACTAATGCACTGTTGGCCGTAAAAGATTTTGCAATTATGCCTAGATAGTGGTCCTGTCTGGTCTCAAAAAAACACGAGTTTCATTTATCTTATGGCAAAATGATTACAAAAAAGTTAGTACCCCAATGTACACAAAGGCTCTCTGCCAAATTGCAATTTATGAACAGGTTCTCATAATAATAAAAGAGTTGTATGATATTCTTTTAAAAGCTTTTATTCGTTTAATAAAATCTTACTTTAGCTCTTCAGAAAGAAAAAACACTACTCCAAAGCTCCCATTGAACTTAACCTATAAATGATTAGGCACATTGTGCTGAATGAACAGATTATCTCCTTTATTCGTTTACACAATATGACAGTATGCACTGCAATAATACCCCATCTATCCCTTTTACTTAAGCCAGCCTTTGTAAAGAACTTCTACAGCACCTTCAACTAGGAAAAGTATTTGGTGCAGGGTTTCCTTGAAAATGATCTAGATTTAAAGAATCCTGGTCCATTCTACATTCTAATTCTGCCATCACTGTGATTTATGCAGAGTTTCGCCTTGTGGATTTTTATCAAAATTTTTGCCATGGCATCAAGTTCCCAATTAGGCATAATTCTTCGCATCCTAGTAATCCAAACTACCTGTCCTTTTTTGAATTCAAAATAATCAGCAACATGGGCATTCCGGGTGATTGTTATTGTATAGATTGATGGGTACAGTTCCATGACTGGGTGATTGTTACTCCAGGGGTCCTTCAGACACACCCATAAGTCACACCAAGGGAGTTTTCTTCAAATCCCTTCCATATTACTCATCCGTACAAATCTCTTGCTTAGTTGCATAAGCTTTCTCCATAAACTATCTGGTGATTACTCATTGTGCCAGACATTTTTCTATGTGAAATGTTAACTAGCTTCAACCTTCTTACCCTTTATCTTTTTTTGAGGTTGTGCTGCTATATTTGATGACTAATGTAAGAGTGGGAAGATTGTTGGAAGGGATGATGAAACATCACTAAGAAGGGGCTGGACTAGCCTTACTGTGGAACCCCTTGCAAGATGTTCATGCGGATGCCAATGCTTTTCTAAGAAAAGACAACAATCCTTAGGTCTTCTCATTGTTACAGTCATCTTCTATGATAACCTCCCCAGGTTTTTATGGAGTTCTTTTTTGTTTTTTGTTTTATTATATGGATGAAGAGCATTTTAGCCTTTCAGGAGTAAGGTCAGCCCTATTCTATGTCTTAGGGTGCAGAATGGTTTAACTTGTTGGATAATTTCACTAAAATATATAGGAGGTAGCATGGTGCTTGTTGTTTTCCAATGACATAGTATTAATTGATGAAGCTAAAAAGGATTAAATGCAAAATTAGATTTATGGATAAATATCTTGCAAAGAAGAGACTTTAAAACAAGTAGGACTAAAGTATAATGTATGCAATGTTTTTTTTTTTTGGATCAATTAAGCCCAGAAATGTTGTATTGGGAAGAGTGTTCAGTGGTTAAGAAATGAAATTTAAAAAATTGAGAGTGGGAAAAATACTAATGTTTAGTGGGAATAGAAAGGACGGCCAAAATTGGAACTTATTCAAAGGAACCTAGGAGTAGCTCCAATAGGTGATAACATGCAGAGAAGATTATTGATAAAAAAACATGCAAGGAAGACTATCTACAGCACCTGTAAGGACTGATCTGTTACAAGTTGAAGGGCCTAGAGGGCCTAGGTCAGATCAAAAAGGGCGTTGGTTGGAGTGGTAAGGAATGATTTAAGGGCCCATAATTAAGCAATAGAAATGGCTGGACCTATATAGTTGATATATAAGCAAATATGAAAATGAGATTTTATTAATAAGAATTACAATTCTGCTATTTAAGAGTTAATGGCAAGATACAAAAAACAGCATTGCTAAACCTTACCCATATCCATCTCAAAAAAATCTATACCCATTTTCAAAAATGATTTTACAAACTTCTCCTCAGTCTAGGTTATCCAATGGAGGTGATCCCTTGAAACCCCAGATCTTGCAAGTTAATTCGCAAAATTATTATCAGCTCTTGGAGTCCACTTGAAAGAGCAGTTCAGGAAGAAGCCAAAGCTCTAGCTTTTGTTCTCCAATAGGGTTGAGCACTTAAAACTCCAGATCTGGCAGGAGTCTGTCAAGTTATTAGCAACTCTGGGCTTCTGGGAGTCCATCTGATTGAGCAGATCAGAATAGAAGCCAAAGGTTTGGCTTCTCTAATTAAAAATCTGAAAGTCCAGACGACTTCATTCTGAAGCATCATCCAATTTAAGACCACTCTTCTTTTATCAGTAACTGTAAAATATATTTTGTTAGTACGAGAAATAATGCTTATGTACATGGTGTGCTTTAGATAGGTAGATAGCCTCACTAGTCACTACTAACCACCCCTGCAATTATGTATTACAATCCCCACCAATGGATTACGACTACCAATCCCCAAACATTGATTTCTTGTAGCCTCCTGACCCATCTGCTTGATTAATGGCAGCTTGTGGCACCCAATCAATGTTAATCCTTATCTGCTATTCAATTTATGATCACTTGATAGTAAATTTAGTGTAGTATTTTAGTGTCACTACCATAGGCTTAACCGGAAAATTTTCAAAAAATAGAGAGGAAACTGCAAATGGGGAAACTATGAGGTCTTCGTTGTGCATAAATGTAAGTGTTGTGGTGCTTCATTGTTTGCTTGTTCATTCTGATGAGTTAGTTTGAAATACATTTCTGGAATTTTCACTGTCCTCATGAAGTGTTCATTCTTTATCAAAGAACTACTACTGCACTGCTCTTGTTTTCATGGAAGTGTATATGTATATATATATATATATATTTTTTTTTTAAATTTCTGCTATTGCAATAGAAGTTCCATTGGCAAAACTTGGTCCATGATTTACCATGTCTTCATTCTTTAAGAATAATATATTTGATACAGGTGGTGGACATTCTTGTTCGAAATTTGGAAAACGAATCAAGCTTACACAAAAGGGTGGACTTGTTTTTCTTAGTGGATTCTATAACTCAGTGTTCTCGTGGCCAGAAAGGTAAGTGTTTTGTTTTCTTACGGGCTTCTCAGCAATATGTATTGTTTAGCAAGAAAGGCTTGACAGATGAGTATATTTGGCATGGGATATGGTGGTGTTGAAATTTAGTTCGTACTTTCCAGGTGATGTTGGAGATATATACCCTTTGGCAGTTCAAGCAATGCTTCCACGCCTATTGTCAGCTGCTGCTCCTCCTGGAAATGCTGCAAGGGAAAACCGTAAGCAATGTCTCAAGGTTAGCAAATGAAACCGATGGTTCTTATTTTATAATTTATTCAGTTGATCTTAGTTTTGACTTTTTTTTTTCTCCTCAAAAGGTTTTGAGACTTTGGCTGGAAAGGAAAGCCCTTCCAGAATCCATTATTCGCCACCATATGCAAGAACTTGACTCCCTTACTGATACATCTCTTCCTAGTACTTCCTCTCGGCGCTCATCACGATCAGAGAGGGCCTTAAATGATCCTGTTAGGGAAATGGATGGTATGCTTGTTGATGAGTATGGAAGGTGTGATAACTTTTCTCTCATTTCTAGATCTGCCAACAGATATTTTTATGTATTATCGCTTACCATGATTTACTTTCTGCTTTCAGCAATGCTAGTTTCAAGATTTCAGGTTTTCACATGCCTCGCATGCTTGAAGATCAAGAGGGAAGTGATGATGAAAAATGTTTTGAGGCTGTTACTCCTGAACATGTACCCGAAGTCCCCAAAGAGCTAGAAACAACCTCAGCATCCATTACTGAAAAGCGTAGGCATATTTTGGAAGATGTTGATGGTGAACTTGAAATGGAAGATGTGGCCCCGTTATGTGAAGCTGAGGCAAACACAATATATAATGTTGCAGGAATTGATACTGCACATACTTCATATTGTCAGTTTGAACCGCAACAGCCACTGACCTTTGCCCCTCCTCTCCCTGAAGACATGCCCCCGTCTCCTCCTCCTCTGCCAACTTCTCCACCACCCATTGCTCCCCCTTCCCTTCCCCCTCCTCCATCGGTCATGTCCCATTGTTTTACTGATGTTGTAGATCAAAAAATCTACCTTGACAAACATGTAAGGATCCAGTAGCACTTGAAGATTTTGAATTTCATCTTATTGTTGGTCCTGGTCTCTGTAGAAATGAAATGCTTAATTGAAATTAAAAGGAAAAAAAACTTTATAGAAATAATGTGTATGCATTAGCTTTACAGCTATAACATTTCAATTAATTCACTTTAATGACATGGCCAGTAACACTAGCACTTGGCCAGTAACACTAGCACTTGGTTCATGTTCCCTTTAGTACTATTGCTACTGCTACTATTATGATCACCGCCACCACCACTATTGTTATTATTGTTGCTGTATTTGTATTTTTGGATGGATCAAATCTGTTAGATAAGTCATGTTAATAATAGTCTTAATTTCTTTTCCTTGTAACATGACTTGACCAGAGTCAACAAGAGAACATGCAGCAGTCTGTGGATCAGCAAACTGGCAGGCCAAATGTCAACTCTGTAACCTTGGATGCAGCGTCTTATTATGCTCCTGAACATAGGGATCTTCCAAAGCAGATGCAGAGATCCAGTAGCTCTGGATCATGTGGCACTCTTCCAGGCTCTCATCCATCAGTGCATTCTGGAAATAATGTTCAGCAGATAGATGGTGTGTCCTTGCCCAGGAAGGCTTACCATCTGCAGCCTCCACCTCCCCTGGTATCAAATCAGTTCTCTTATGTCCATGCAGATAGGCGCATGCCATCTTGGAGAGAAACATCATCCTCATCATTTAGCAAGAGGTTTCAGTTTGGCCATGATAATAGTGAAGGGAAATTATACAATGGTCAAGATAGAATGAAGGTGGCTCCACGTGAGATTGGTGAGCGTGCTAGACTTTCTGCGCCGTTTCGTTCGGGTAAGTGTCCTATGGGCTTGTTGTTAACTTCTTTCGAGCTTAAACATTCTCTTTGGTGTATATCTTATGTCTGTGGTCCTTGTTTTCCTGGTTGAATATCGACATTTTCTTCCTCTCCAAGATTTGTAGGCCCACGTTAGCAAGCCATTTCATTTAATTATTGTCTGGATTTATTGACAGGTAATTAACACTTTTCTTCCTTTTCCAGGGCTTGTTCATTTTGACAAAGCTGACATGTCATATGCACCTATTTCCTACTATGGACCACCATTAGAACCCATGCGAGCCTCAAGCCATGGATGGGCTTTTCCTCCCAGAGTGTTGAACTACAGGCACTCAATGCCTTCTCTTAGACCTTCAGAAGGTAAATTTTTTTTTTGAATTATGGTCATTTTCTGTTCTTAGTTTGTGATCGTTCCAAGGGTATTGTTCTGTATTAGATTTGAATAGTCTGAATCTTTCTTTGTGCTAATTATTGAGAGTTACTTAGCTACTATAGCGGAATCCAAATTTGCACCTAGATAAAAGAAGGCTTTCAGCCATTACCCAGTGTTGGTCCCACCTATCCGTAGTGGATTTAAATGGGCTTAACCTTTTGCCCTTTTTTTACCAAGTGGTTACTCTTAAATTCAAACATATTTTCTCAAGCTAGTCAGCCTGGGATTTTACCACCACTGATCAAATTGCCCCTAAAATTTTCTTTCTGGTCTTGCAGTTCCAAACTTCTGGAGACCGAGATGAGTCTCCTCAAGGAGCTTGAAAGCACAGGTATGTAATGGTCTTAAATTCCATTTAATGGTGATCATAAATGGATTTTTGAGATATTTGTTGTTAATAATTTTTACATTATATTGATCAAAAAAATATTTTTAACATATTGCACCATGGTTTTTTAGGTATGGTCCATTTTTTATCTGGATTCTGCGGCTTGTTCAAACATTTGAGGCATTCTTTCTTGGAGAATCATTGCTAGCGAAAGGTCTAATGAGGATCGGCCCCGAAGGATGGCACGCCCAGTGTACCTCATTGTATATACTTTAATTGTTTCTGCAAATGCAGAAGGTGGAGGGCAGTCCTTGCAGAGAGAGTTCTACTTCAGTCACAGGCTGCCATGTATCTATTGTCCTTTCATTTAAATGAAAATAGTTTTTTATGTTCTTTTCTTTTATGGGGAAATTATTGACAATTTTTTTCTCCAATTCATAATCCAGTTTTTGGCAATATGATATTTTGCATTTCTGTTATCTTTTGGAAAGTTGAGAAATCTTTTTCTCTTAGAAAGTTCAGGCACAAATGCATTCGAAGCTAAGGTTCCATACGACTTGATTAAAATTCTGACATTTGTTTTTACTTGCCTCGTTTCAACTGGCGGGATGAAGTGATCCGAGGTAAAGTATCTTTTCGATAGATTTTTCATGGTTCTAGTATACCGACTACTGTTGGCCGCTTGAAGATAGAGGCTTTCAATAAACTAGGTTTTCTTGTCCAGAAACTTTGAAGATGTTTGACAATTAACCAGTAAGTGGGTTTTTACTTCACCATTCTCTTATTCTCTTTATTCATTGTGAAGAAATGTGGATTTTTTTTTCTATTTATTTATTCAGTGTGGTCGGGGTGGCTAGCTCACGATGCTCTTTTATAGCCATGTCGGAAGTAGAAAAGAAAAATATTTCGTGTACAAATTCTTTATACATCTGTTGGGGAATTTGGAGCTATAGAAATAGACTATATACAAGAAGCGAGACAGTAGAGGGATTTGTGTTGGCATGATGGCGTCTATCTGGTCGTCCTGGATTTTTTTTTTTTTTGTGTTTTATCTAGAATTTTTAGGATGTGTAAAGTCTAAAGATCATCTGCCTATGGAATCTGGTTAACGTTCGGTATTTTTCTGTATGGATGTCCATTTTTATGGACAATTATTTTCTGAGAGGTTGATTGTTAATTCACCATTTTTTCTGGTGCTTTTCAAGGTTTTTGAAACTGACCTGGAACCGGAACCATTCTGGCAACTGGCTTCTGGGTTTTGATGGTTCAACCATCTGGTTCAAATAGGCAGTCCATTCCAACTTAAAAAATAAAAATAAATAATTGAAATAAAAAACTGGTTAAAAACCGTTGAATGGGTTAATGGTTCAACTGGCCTGGTCTGTGGGTCACTGACCAAATCTGGATGGTTCTTGGACTGAATGATCTGTCCTGGGTCAATAGTGGTACCTATTTCATTTTCAATGTACTTTTTTGCTGATTTTATTATCAAAAGAACCTTTCCTTTCTTTGGTTCAGGTACCCAGAATTTAAATCAATGGTTTTTTGCCAAGGATCGGGTTATGGGTGAAAAAAAACCAGTTGCCTGGATGGTTCTTGGACTGAATGATCTGTCCTGGGTCAATAGTGGTACCTATTGATGAACATTTCTAATTAATATGTTGATTGAACCAAAGTTCAAAAAATCATTGTGTATTGGCTGATACGTATCATATTGGGAGCAACCTTATATGCCCCTACAGAGGGTGTATCGGAGTTTTGACCGGTTTAGGGGGTGGAGAAATCTAAACTGCCCCCTGAACTGGATTTGAAAAAAAAAGTCAAAAAAAATAAAAAAAACAGTATCGATACTGCCCGATACACCCCTATCGGCGTATCGATATTTAGAACCTTGGATTAAACCGAGTATATTGGTCAACAACCCGCGGTAAGGATCCCTCCCTAGTAGTGGTTGGTTTTATGTCAACAAGTAACAGCCTACATGCCAATCTTGTCACATTCTTCCTGGTTTGAACCTTTGTTTAGATAATTGGATAGGTTGACTAGGGGTCAAAAATTGAATTCATTGATAACAGGTCAAATATGGCTCCTTGATCGGTTTAATTGAAGAATTGGTGAATGTCTCGGATGAAGCTGCCTAGGTCTTTAAATAATTGAAATTTTAAAATGTTTATTGCAAGACTTAACCTCTTATCAATGTGTATTGCTCAATTATCATTCATCTATTTGTTAGTTGTTTTAATTAATAATTTTATATATTACTTTTTTTTTTATCAATAACAAGAAACTTTATTAAAGATATGAAACTATGCGAAGCTTAGGTACAAAGGGGAGGTAAAAAGACTTAACTCCCCACCAAAGAATACAAGGAAAATTCAAAAATTACTCGCAAAAGTCGAAACCCTATCCACCCCTTGCTTTGCTAACTCATCAGCAAAAGAATTTGCAGTCATTTTCACCCAGTTGTAATGAACCTCAAAATCCCTAATCAGCCTGTTAAATTTATTATTCCCATTGTTATAACTCTATAATTTGTTGCCTCCCCCTTTTAGCCACCTAATCGCCACCTCCGAGTCACCTTCAAGAACCAAGCATCTGATGTTCAACTCCCTTACTCTTTGGATACCTTCTAGGCCTGGAAGGATCTCAGCCCTAAGAGAGTCTCCTTCCCCAGTTGGGCTTGAGAACATAGCAATAATAACCCTCGCCTCATTCCTGAATACTCCTCCAATCCCAGAAGGCCCTGGGTTCCTTATACAACTACCATCAAAATTCAGTTTTTTGAACACAGAAAGAGGAGGGGACCACGAAGGACTACAAGTCCTCTTACAGAGGGCAGAGGAGGCTATCTCCTTCCAATTTCTCACCACATCATCCACAGAATAATCTAAGAACAATTCCATAGTTTTTAACCAATGTACCACCCTTAACAGGATTAGATATAATAAGTTTCCAATGGTTCTTCCCTTATTTGAAAATATTCGTGAGTTTCTTTCTTCCCATAGAGACCAACACATTGCAGCCCTAATGCTTCTCCACATAGTCTTCCCTCTCTTCTTCGGCCATCTGAAAAAAGATGGAGAGAACAAGCTTTGGACACTCCTAGGGGGAATCCAAACACACCCAAAAAGGGAAAAGGCCCACTTCCAAACTGATTTAGTAACCGAACAAGTGACCATAAGGTTGTAACCAGTTTCCCCATTAGCTTTATAGAGAGTACATCTATTAGGAAGTAAACAATAGTTGGGTCTCTTCTTTTGAAGTAGGTTATTTGTGTTAATTCTTTCCAGGAAAGTTTTCCAACAAAAATTACCAATCTAAGGAGGAATGAGCCTACTCCAAATTTCTTTAACTGGGAAAGACAATCCAATGGGATCAGAAGGCTAAGTTAAAGTCTCGAAAAATGAGGCACAAGAGAAAACACCTGAAGAGGAGGGAACCCAAAATCTGGTGTCCTCCTTAATGGGATCCAAGAAGACATTTTCAAGGATGGATAACAAAGACAAAATGTGGTCCATGTTTGTGTCCCTAATTGCCCTTTTCAGCCCTAAGTTCCACCCAAACCCTGAAGGAGAGTTTGAGGGGGTTAAGAAGGAAGAAATGTATTCATTTTTCAAATCAAAAAGAGCGTACAAAGAAGGGAATTGATCCATTAGAGGTGTCCCCGACCCAAAGTTGTTTCCAAAATTTTATTTTATTATCGGAGTTAAGACCATACCTAATACAAGGGGAGAATACTAGAAGCAGTTTGTGTATGGCTGACCAAGGATAAGCAGCTATAGTCCTTGCCAAGATTCTAGGTTCCCAACCATTGTCTTCCAACCCATGTATACTAGCCACAATCTTTGTCCATAACTTGTCTCTTTCCAATGGAAACCTCCATAGCCATTTTCCCAACAATGCAATGTTCCTCTTCCTAAGATTCCCAATCCCAAGACCTCCTAGCTTTTTACCTCTAGTTACCACCTCCCAACTCACCCTATGGTCCTGCTTCCACTCTCTAGGCTCCCACAAGAAATCCTTTATAAGCTTTTCCAAAGTGTTAGATACCTTTGTGGGAATCTTAAACACAGATAGGAAGTACACAGGAAGATTAGTTAGGGTTGATCTAATCAAATTGATTCTCCCCCCCCCCCCCACCCAAGGAAAGATAATTTTTCCTCCATTGCCAACTTTAGGCTCTAAATCCACTCAATGTCCCTACCTTCACAGAAAGGATAGTGTCATCTACGAACTATAGATGAGTAAGAGGTATCTCCTCCCTTGAATCTGTTCTCTAAATCTGCTCTTTGAATCAATAGCCCAAGTACATTAGCAATCATAGTGAATAGGAAAGGGGATAGTGGATCACCTTATTTTATTCTTCTCGAGGCAGGGAAGAAATCTACCAAGTTATAAGATTGAGTAGTGGCAACTTCTAATACAACCCCAAATCCAATTACACTAATTGTCTCCAAAGCCAAAACTTTTCAACACCTCCAACAAGAAGGACCAATCAACCAAGTTATAAGCTTTCTCCAAGTCCAATTTACACACCACTCCTTTCTTCTTGGATTTCCTAAAACTCTCCAGACTCTCATTTGCAATCAAGATTTGATCAGTAATTTGTCTTCCCATCATAAAAGCACCTTGGTTAGGTGCAATTGTAGAAGGAAGAACCTTCTTTAACTTTAGAGACAACACTTTTGCGATTATTTTGTACATTGTTTACCAGACTAATAGGTCTTAAGTCCCTTGGTTGTGAAACCTCTTTCTTCTTAGGAACCAGAGCAATGAAAGTGGAGTTCAAGCCTAGGTTGATTATTCCCCTTCTGTGGAACTCCTCAAACACTAACCCAATATCTTCCTCTGCAATACTCCAACAATCTTGATAAAAAGCCATTGTGAATCCGTCCGGACCTGGAGCTTTCGTTCTATCCATTGAAAAGATTGTTTCCTTTATCTCCTACAAATCAAATCTCCTTTCTAACCACTCTCTGTTTTCTGGGCTTAGAGTCAACCAATCTAAACCCTCCAACCAGATCTTTTCATTTAAAGGTCTTCTTAAAATAGATTTGAAATGGCCAACAAAGGTTTCTGCTATTTCTACCGGATGGGAAATAATTGTTCCTTCGACTTCCAACTTTTAAATGAAATTCTTCTGATATGCTCAAGTTATCTAACAAGAGGGAGGAGGGTCTAGAATAAGGAGAAGAGAGAGAGAGAGAGTTTGTTTGTAGAAAAGCCAATGCCAATTCCATTCATTCAAGCTATATTTATAGCCTTATTGTGCTACAAATTGGGAGTAGAAATATGAACTATTGCCCCTTAATCTTAGGAGCTTATCAACAAAAAAAAAAAAACTGAATGCTCTTATATGGGAAACATAATGCTCTTATCTAGGAAATAGAATGCACTTATCTAGGAACAGAATTGAAGACTTATCTAATGCACCTATCTAGGAAACATAATGCACTTATCTAGGAACAGAATTGAAGACTTATCTATTCTAACAGAATTAAAACTGAATGGCTAAGGCTTATCCAAAACTAAGAGCTAACATGACCGGGTCTTCTACTGCTATCCACTTTGACCGGGTCTTCGGCTGCTGTACGCCTAGTGCATGCATGCACATGCACGTATCATTTCCTCCCCCCTGAAGGATCCTTGTCCACAAGGAAGTCGGGATAAGATTCTAAAGCACCATTCATTCTCCCAGGTTGCATCCTCGGCCGACACCCCAATCCATTTGACCAAGACTTCGGATTTTGGGCGGTATTTGCCCTTGTGAATAATACGACGATCCAAGATTGCTTTCGATTGAGGTAGGATGGTCGAAGTATCCAAGATTGGAGGAAGCTGAGTGGAAGTAGGGGTGATGGGTCCCAAGTGCTTCTGCAGCAAACTAACATGAAACACATTATGGATTTGAGATCCGGGGGGCAAGGCTAAGCGGTAGGCTACTGGACCAATCTTCTCAATGATTGGGTATGGCCCAAAATAATGTGGGGCGAGCTTCATGGAATGCTGAAACGCCATCGATGTTTGCCGGTAAGGCTGTAGCTTCACATACATGAAGTCACCTGCTACGAACGAGACTTCTCGTCGGTGCTGGTCCGCTTGACATTTCATCCAGTTCCGGGCTACCTGGAGGTTATGTTGTAGCTCACGTAGGATGATGTCCCAGTCATGCAAGTATTCGTCAACTGCCCCTACTCGAGCAATACCCGGTACATAGGTCAGGAGATTAGGGGGTGGGATCTCGTAGACTGCTTTGAAGGGTGTCATTTTAGTAGAAGAGTGAGTGGAGGTGTTGTAGTTGTATTCTACCCAAGGAACCCACACTAACCATTTTTGCGGCTGGTCACCTGCAAAGCACCATAGATATTGCTCCAACGTCCGGTTAACAACTTCGGTTTGCCCGTCGGTTTGGGGGTGGTAACTTGAGCTCATACACAATTTTGTCCCATTCATCTGAAAAAGTGTCTGCCAGAACGAGCTGATGAATACCTTGTCACGGTCGCTAACAATGGATGTTGGTACTCCGTGTAGGCGGACAACGTTGGCAACAAATGCCTTCGCGACTGTGGTGGCAGTGAATGGGTGTTTTAAGGGAATGAAGTGGGCATATTTTGTCTCTACCGATCCACAATTACCATGATAACCGTGTACCCATTGCAGGGAGGCAATCCTTCAATAAAGTCCATGGAGATGTCTGTCCACATTTGAGTAGGAATCGGTAATGGCTGAAGCAATCTCGTTGGTCTCATGCAATCTGTTTTGAAGCGCAGACATACGTCACATTGCTGCAAGAACTCCTTCACCGTCTGACGCATGTGGGGCCAAAGGAAGCTGTGCTTGATGCGAGAGAGGATCTTATGAAACCCAACGTGTCCCCCTACAGGGGATGAGTGGCAGTCCACCACCACCTTTGAAATCAAGGTGGAGGCGGGGCTCAAATAAATCTTGTCCCCCTTGAACCATACCCCATCCTGTTGAAGCAACTTGTGGGAGGGTCGCTTCTTCATCAACTCCCCATAAAAGGTGTCTTGTTTGACCTCTTCCTGTAGCGTCGGCCACCAGTCTGTGTGTGGTATAGAGATGGAAAGAAACTAAAATTCAGCCATACGTGACAAGGAATCTGCACCTTGGTTCTCAGCCACTTTTTTATACTCGATCTCATAGTCGTAGCTCAGTATCTTTGGCAGCCACGTGTTTGTGCTGGTGTGGTTATCCTCTGCTCGAGTAAATATTTAAGACTTTTTTGGTCGGTGTGGACTGTGAATGGTTTCCCAAGCAGATATGGGCGCCATTTCTTAACGGCTTTGACAATAGCTAACATCTCCTTCTCATAGGTGGAAAATGCAAAGGCTGAACTTTTTAATGCTTCACTGAAGTAGGTCACTGGTCAGTTTTGCTGGATGAGGATGGCATCAATCCCGGTTCCACTCGCATCGCATTCAATCACAAACAGTTGGGAGAAATCTGGTAGATGTAGGGTTGGCGGTGAAGTGAGTGCCTTCTTCAACTGCTGAAAGGTCAGCTCTGCTGCCTCGTTCCATTGGAATCCCCCTTTGGTCAACAGTTGCGTTAAGGGAGCTGCAATGCTTCCGAAGTCGTGGATGAACTTCTGGTAATATCCTGCTAACCCAAGGAAGCCATGGACCCCCTTTGCTGATGTCGGTGTAGGCCATGCGAGAACAACTTGTATTTTGGCTAGATCAATGGACACGCCTTGTTTCGAAATCACATGACCCAAGTACTCGACCTGTGAAGCACCAAATTGACATTTTGACATTTTTGCAAATAATTTGTTAGAGGATAACATAGTTAGAACAACTCTCAAATGAGATAGGTGGTCCTTCATGAGGCTTTGAAAAGTTGTAGGTGCATTCATCAAGACGAACGACATCACTAAGAACTCGTAATGCCCTTCATGTGTTCAGAAAGCCGTTTTAGGGACGTCTTCTTCTTGCACTCGAATCCGATGGTATCCTGACTGTAGATATAATTTGGAGTAAAAATTGGTGCCGTAGAGCTCATCTAATAATTCATCAATCACGGGGATGGGATACGTGTTTTTAACAGTGATTTCGTTCAGTGCTCGGCCAAGCTTCATCAGCCTTCTTCACTAACAAAACTGGCGATGAGTATGGGCTATTGCTTGGTCTTATCAGCCCTGTCTGCAAAAGCTCCTTCACCATCTTCTCTATTTTAGTCTTCTGGTAATACGTGTATCGATATGGCCTCACACTAACCAGTCCTTTGTCGGGAAGCAGTGCAATCCGGTGGTCATGTGGTCGTTTAGGAGGCAGGCTTGCGGGCGGCTCAAACACATGGGAAAATTCGGTGAGAAGGTGGTCCATATCGGGTGGAAGAAAACCTGGTTGGTCGCTACTATGTGAAGGAAGTATTTGAAAAAAAAAATTCCGTACCTTGTAACCCATTGCATTCCTTGTTGGTTAAGGCTTCGATGCTAGCTCGTCCCAATCCTTGGAAGGTGCAAGAGAGTCCCTCCTTTTTGAACGTCAAGGTTAGTTGTTTGTAATCCATCTCGACGGGTCCAAGCGTCTCTAGCCACTGTACTCCCAACACCAACTGGCATGCTGCGACGGGAAGAACATAATAGTTAGCGGTAACAGGGTGTCCTTGAATGGCGAGGATGAGAGCTCGGCACTGCCCCATGCACTCGATCTTTTCATAGTTGGCCACCATAACTTGAAATTTCTTGTCTCGGTTCACTGGCAACCCAAGCTTGGAGATGATGGCTTGGTCAATGAAGTTGTGGGTGTTGCTGCCGTCAATTAATACTGTCACATTCTTGTTTTTCAGTTTCCCAAGAAAATGTATGGTTTGTGGGTGCTCAGCTCCTGCAATAGCATAGAAGGAGATTTCAGGGATGGATTCTTGGTTTTCTTCCTCTGATTCGACAGTCTCCACGTCCGCTGGTTCTGGATCCTCAATCATGAACAGTTGTGGACGTGCACAATGGTGGCCGGGGGTGAACTTCTCATCGCAGTAGTAACACAACCCCTTCTCACGACGTTCTCGCGCCTCCTGGTTGGTGAGTCGTCGGAATGTTGGGGAAGGAGCACTGGAAACCTGGTTCGCGCGCGGGTTTGGTGGAGGCCCAAGTACACCGACCATGGGGTTGGGTGACCCCTTTTGGGTTGTCATGGCTGATGGGGATCGAACTGGATGGCCAGCTCTCCGTTGTAAGTGATTTCTTTCCTCAATTAACCGGGCCACTCCAATCGCCTCTATCAAGGTTCGAGGCTGCTTGATCTTCACATCTAAACGGACGTCATCACGAAGTCCTGCAATGAAACAACCAATGAGAAAGCTCTCAGACAGGCTGTCAACTCGGTGAGAGAGCCTCTCGAAGCCTTCTTGATAAGCCGTCACAGTGGTGGTTTGCTTCAGGCGGGTTAACGCTTCCGATAGGTCCTCGTAGTTGGTGGGGCCGAAACGTTGTAACACCGCTTTGGAGAGTTCTTCCCATGTGAGCGGTCCGCGATGCTTGGTCAACCACCTGTGCCACTGTAAGGCGATGCCTTCCAAATGGAAGGAATCTAGATGCACCTGTTGGTCCAGAATAATATTTTGAAATTCAAAATACTGCTCTACCTTGTAAATCCAACCGCTCGGATCATCCCCATTAAATTTTGGGAATGACAGCTTGACATGTTGATGAGGGTGGTCATGAGTGGAGCTTGAACGGGAAGTATGGGGGTGTGAGGATTCTTCATGGGCGAAGGGGTTGGTATCGGGAGTGGTATTGGGAGTGGTTCGTGAGGCTCGAAGGGCTTGGAGTTCGGTTAACACTACTTGTAAGACGATGTTCACTTGGTCGAAGCTCGACTCGTGTCGCGCTAAGGTTTCATTGACCTCATTGTGGAACTCTGCATTAGTCTTTCCACGGGTGTCCATGGTCGAACCAGCTCTGATACCAATGATACGCTCAAGTTATCTAACAAGAGGGAGGAGGGTCTTGAATAAGGAGAAGAGAGAGATTGTTTGTTTGTAGAAAAGCCAATGCCAATTCCATTCATTTATTGTGCTACAAACTGGGAGTAGAAATAGGAACTACTGCCCCTTAATCTTAGGAGCTTATCAACAAAAAAAAAACAGAATGCTCTTATCTAGGAAACAGAATGCACTTATCTAGGAACAGAATTGAAGACTTATCTAATGCACTTATCTAAGAACAGAATTGAAGACTTATCTATTATAACAGAATTAAAACTGAATGGCTAAGGCTTATCCACAACTTAGACCTAACATGACCGGGTCTTCTGCTGCTATCCACTTTGACCGGGTCTTTGGATGCTGTGTGCCTAGTGCATGCATGCACATGCACGTATCATCTTCCTTCTTCTACCATTTGCCACTGAGTGAAAGAACTCGGTGTTTCTATCCCCCTCCTTCAACCACTTGCACCTAGATTTCTACCTACAGCTTATTTCCTCAATCAAAAGATCCTCCAATTGATTCCTTACACTCCATCTCCTTTCTCTGTCATCTTCACCAAAAAGATCCCTTCCTTCCTTCATATCCAGCTCTTCTATTTGCTCTACCAACACCTGTTTCCTTTCCATAGGTCTCCCAAACTCCAACCTGCTCCACTCTTTTATTTGGGATTTTAAGAACTGAAGCTTTTTATGGAACCTCATTCCTTCCCACTGTACTAGAAGATTATAGTGCTGCCACCATTCCTTGATTTTCTCAATGAAGCCTGGGTGGGTCAACCACATGTTTTCAAACCTAAATGGGATAGGACCATCACCTCTAAAATCCTCCTTACACATTACTATAGGCCAGTGGTTTGAAGTAAGCCTTGAGAACACCCTAAATGTTAAGTTACCCCAATGTGCCTCCTAATCTGTAGAGAACTATTCCCTGTAAAGAACAATTGGAGCTTTCTGTTTCCTTGGGTTGGAGGGAACTATTCCCCGTCAACTGGTTTACACAAAATACTTTTTTCTCTACCTGGTTGTCCACCTCTTGTGATGTACTCTTGTTTAGATTTGGGTAAGCATGACCTACCACCTTAAAGACTACTTGCAAGGGGCTAAACCTTGGTAAAGGCTTGTCCAAAATTGAGCTTTGATCTACCCTGTTCAAGTTTATCGGAGTCCCCAAATCTATCTTACGTACACCCATCAGATTTTCAAGAAAGAGTTGCTCTAAGTTTAACTCATCTCTGATCTGTCCTGCCTGGGAATCTTCCTGTGTAGAGCCATCCAAACTTGCAGAGTCATTTGAAATCCCCTCTTCATCACTCTTCGTGCTGCAACTTATCCAACCTCTATCTTCCTCCTCTCTCTCTTCTATTTTACCCCTACTGCTGCGTGGATTTGGGCGATCTTCTACACTAAAACCTGTTCGCCACAGTCCAGACGAAGATTCCAGCTTAGGGGGCGCCTTCCTCCGCTTGTTCACAATTTCTGATAGCCCTGAGAAGCAAACAGATCGGGCTCACTTTATTAAAGAAAAAGTGAGTAAAGATACTTCTAGTAATTTGCATTAATAATTTTGGAACATGCCATATATCCAGCATATATAAGTAAAATACAATTTATAAAATATACTATACATAATATTTATATGACCCATAATATATATACATGTGTTACATCAATACAATGTCTCTTGATTGAATCTGTAATTCACGAATCTCCCTTTTCTAGTTCAATGCCTGATCCAATTGTTTGAATGTTGGTTTTTTAACATGCCAACACTAATTACTAGAAGCACTATAATGCATTAACATCTTTTCACCTTAGCTTTATCATCGAAGCTATTCGTTTGCCCTATATTTTTTGGGACCTTGTATTTGATCACATGATCATGTCTGGTTAGGTGCCTTAAGGCTGATCGTTCATTTTGTGGTTGGCACTTGGCAGTAAGGTTCAAAATATCGATATGCCTGATATGTCGGTAGGGGATATTGGGAAAATCGATATAATTTTTTTCTATTTTTTTATTTTTTTTGAAACCAGTTCAAGGGGCCGGTTTTGGGCTCCTCCACCCCCTAAACCAGTTCATTTTGTGGTTGGCACTTGGCAGCAAGGTTCAAAATATTGATATGCTCGATATGTCGGTAGGGGATATTGGGCAAACTGATATCCTTTTTTTCTACTTTTTTTAATTTTTTCGAAATCGGTTCAAGGGGCCGGTTTAGGGCTCCTCCACCCCCTGAACCAGTCAGACCCCCAATACACCCACTATAGGGGCGTATCAGAGGGGTCCCGGAATGATATGTATTGGCCAATACATGTCGATACGTGTTGATACTTTGAACCTTGCTTGGCAGAAAAGATGCAGATGGATATCTTATTTCCTCACCATTTCTATTTATCGTCTGAGTATGGTGTGTTATTGCATGCTCTCAGCTCCAATAACACTGATGTTAATTGATATTTGTTATTGAATAAATTCAGTGCATTATTATTTCATATGTATTATGATGTATTTCTGTGAATTATTCCACAGCTATATATTTATGAGACTTATGTTGGTTTAAATGTTCTTAACAATTGATATAGTTGGGAGTTTATCATGTGAAGGCTAATACTTTTGTGTTGTCGAATTGGTGGAACAATAGGTCTCAACTGCTATTATATTAGGACTTGGACTTGGACTGGTCTATTTTTAATATGTCAATCGATGAGATCCTTTTAGAATCAAACACTTGGATATATTGGAGTATATTATGAAACTCCTTGGTGGAGCCTGTTCTTTTAATCAGTTTGGGTAGGGTAAACCCCCAAACCCTTCAACTAACTTGAATGGAGATCTATTCAAGAATTTGGAACTGGACCTTACCCCAAGAATCAATTGAAAGCGGTAATTCAAGGTGGGTTCCAATTGATTTGGGGTAGAACCGATCTATTTATTCATCCCTATCGTTAAGTACTTGTATTCATTCTAGTTGCCAATGCCTTTTGTTTCTCTAAAGCTGTGTTTGGTAATTTGGTTTGATAGAAAATAAGATCAGGGAAGGTTTTTAATGAAGGGAATGAGTCCAAGAATCAATCATTTTGTCAATTGCTAATTTTCTATTCAGCACTCAGGTGCAACATTTTGTAATTGAGGTTAGCTTAGAAACGGAGAAGACAAAAATCAAAATCAATGAAAACAACCCTCAATTTGACAACAATTTTCCGTCATTTAAAGAAAGAAATTAGCTCTTTTTCCAACAGTGGTATCTCAGATACAACTAGCGGATCGGTGGAGAACTGAACAGATCAGAACGGCAAAAAGAGAAGATCCACATGTAGCTATCCCCATATGGTCATGGGATATTATGGCTTAGATGATGATGATGATGAGATTGAGTTGGGACAAGACTTTGATGATGAGATTGAACCAAGAAAAAGAGAATCAAAATGTGAGGGGGAGAGAGTTGGGTTTAAAACCCTATCATAGTAGAAGTGATCTCCTGTGTGAAAACTTGAATTTTCACAATAAAACTGATAAGGGGGATATGAAAAGGAAAGCAACATAAAAAGTGGGTTACTACCTAGCATGGTTTTCAAAACTGGACCGAACGGTTGGACCGAAAAACTGGGAATCAGTCAGGTGACCGGTTTCATTTTATCTCAGAATTGTTATTTCGCCAAAAATCGTTGATTTGGTCAGTAAACCGCTGACCTGGGCAGTCGAATCATTCAATGGTTTGGCCGTTTTTATTTTTCTAATTTTTATTTTTTTGTCAGAACAGGCCGTTCATTTGGTTCAAATAGTCAAACTGCTTGACCCAGAAACCAGACCCCTGACCAGTTCGTTGATCGATTCGAGTTTAAAAACCTTGGTACCTAGTCAATTTGATTGAATTGACTAATATACAAGTAACAAGCTAAGTGGTAACTAGTTTGTTTCAAAATATTTTGGGACTGAAATATAGGAATTAGGAATAATAGAACCCAAATGGGGCTATTTTTGGAGGTGCATATAAACATCAAATAGATGAATTATTTATCTTCAAAAATACTTTTCTTCTTCGTGACCATCAAAAATAAAATGATCTTGCAGGTAGTCGTGGCGTTCTCTAATAAGAACAATTTGAATCGTAATGATTTCTAAAACTATTACTCTTATTTGGATCGTAACCCAAATAGTTTTGCGTCAATGATTTTTCTTATTCCTAAAATATGCTTTAATTAAATCAAAATAACAATGTGAGCAGGGGTGTCAATTGGACCGGATTTATTTCAATCTGATCCAGTCCAATATGAATCCATTATAGATGGCTCAGGTCCAATCAAATCTAGTAAATGAATTCTTTGGACCATTTTGAATTAGTCCAATTTAATGTCTGGACCATCCAATTTGTTCAAATTGGTTGCAACCCAAACTTGATCCATTGATATCTGTATTCTTTCTATCAATGGATCAGATATCGGTTCAATTGGACCCAATCCAATATAAATCTATTATGGATGGACCTACTCCATTTCAATCCAATAAACACTTTGGACCATTAAATTTGGACTGGTCCAATTCAATGTCTTATTGTTCCGTCAAATTCATTCAAAATTATTTTGATTTAACCAGAGTTCAACCCAAAACCAGTCATTGAGACCCCTATATGTGAGGCCCAGTTTTATGGAAACTGCAACACAGATATTTGCCACTTAAATTGGCAAAGACCTCCATAATTGGGGAATTATTCCAGCTTACATTTTGGTTTTGGAATCTTCGATATAAGATATTTAACACAGTTACCTAAAGAATACTATAGGGATATCTGTATCCAAAGTTTGGTAATGCAAGGATGAGCTATCCATCAGTTTATTCTTTCTGCTGATAATGCTGGATATTTTTTTTATGACAAATTGATTGTATCTTAATTTGGCAAAATCTATGGCGTATGGAATCATTTGTGGAGGCGTGGATCAGTATTCACTACAGGGAGCATGGTTAAGATGGTCAAACCGTTTGTCCCAGGAATCATTCAGACAATCGGTTTCGTTTTAATCCAAATCTAGTTCTTGACTAAATACCGTTGAATTGGTCAAAGATTCATTAGTTTGGCCGATTGAACCGTCAACCCATTTAACGGTTTTTAGCCATTTTATTTTTAATTATTTTTTAATTTTTGTTATCAGAACAGGTCGTTCGTTCGAACTGAACGGTCAAACTGTTGACCTAGAAACTGATGGCCCGAACAATTCCATTTCCAGGTCTTTTTTTAAAACCATGACAGGGAGGGCTGGCCATTCCATGGGTTTGAACCCACACTGACTGATAAACTCATTATTGGCATGTTCATTCATGATAAATATCCCATCCCGGTGTGTACAGTTTTGTCTCCAGCTTATCCGGACTGCCAATTATACTAACATTCTTCTTTCTCTTACATGTTCTTTTTGGTCAATGCTAGTAATACAATAAATTTTAAGCTCCAAAGGCTGCATTTGGTAAGAGTGCAAATTGAGTGAATTTGTAATCCGGTTCAGTTTCGTGTGCATTTGGTAAGAATACGTTTGTGTACTGAAGATGACAACAATTATAAATTCCAAAACATATTAATTTGCATTCAAAATGAAAGCAAAGTTTGCATCCAAAATGTTACACTCAAAGTTCGTCAATATGAAAAAGGTGGATTTTAGTCTTGAAATTCATATTTCTATCCATCACATCCGAACTGTTTGGTAAGAATACAAAATTTATGAATGAAAAACTAAATCAACTTTGCATTTTCATGAACTGTATATATTTGTATTTGCATTCTAGAGCTCTTATCAAATGCAATAAAAAAAACCAAAACTAAATTGAGGCATCAATAGTACAGAATGTCAACAGGTTGGACTCGGTATGAATTTTCATCAACTTGATGAAATAAAATTAATCAATTTGTCCTAACTGAACCATTAACTATTTTTTGAAATCGAATCGGTATTACCAGTTTTTGAAAAAAAACTTTAAACTGAATCGAAATCAAATCAGTTGGTTGATCGGTTTGGTTTTTGACCGGTTCAGTTTTTTAAATTTTTTATATAAATATATAACGTAAATACTATAAATATATAATATATATAATATGATATATATTATATAGATTTTTCAATTATATTTCCTCGTTTTTATATGCACCCCTATTATGAATTATGATCTCAACCAATATTTTTCCATCCCACCCTGTAAATAATGCTACGTTTTCAGTAAATGTTGTATACACAAATTATTCAGTCAATATGTCAGTTGTTACATTGGAAGGAAGTGATTTTCTATCTATTTTTCTCCTCTCCCTCTCTCTCTAGCGAGAGAAAAGATGGAGGCAACTTACGCTTATAAATACTAATTAATCAAGTCGCGCAGTCTGTTCTTCTGAGGATGTTTAGAACGAAGATAAGGCATGATAGACAATTTCAGTTTTGGAGCTGTCATTATCGTATCTTCACATCCTCTTTAAGCTCTTTTATGATTTAGGGTTTTGGGTTCAGTATAATTGTCAATCCCGGTATCATAGAAATAGATAGCCGGTTTATTTTTATTTAACTAATTTTCTTCATTTGAAAAGAAAAGAAAAAGAGGAAGATCTATAAAAAATAAAAATAAAACGAATATGAAATTCACCGTACTAACTAGGAGTATTCATGAAATGATGAAAAATCTAAAAACTGGAAGATATCAGTTTGGTTTTCAATTAAATTGAAAAAAAAAATCATTATTAATATCATGGTTCTAAAAAAGACTAAAAAATGGAATCATTTTGGCCACTGGTTTTCGGGTCAATGGTCTGACCGTCTAATTCAAATAGATGGCCTGTTTTGACAAAAAAAAAACAAAAATAAAAAATGGCCAAAACAATTGAACGGGTCGGCGGGTTGATAATTCGACTGTCCGAGTCACGGGTTATTGACTTTTTCAACAGGTCTGGGGTAAAACGGAACTAGTTGCCTAAACGGTTCCCAGGCCAAATGGTTTGACCGTTCGAGTCAATAGCAGTTCGAATACCTTGGTTAATATTATAAAAATAAAAAACTGAAATGATCAACTAATTGACTGAATTGATTTGGTTTAGTATTTTTCAAAATCCAATAGAATGGGTTAACTGATCAATGAGCACCAACAATTTGGCCATCGGTTTTCGGATCAGCGGTTCGACCATCTGATTTGAATGGATGGTCCATTTTAGATAAAAAATTTAAAAATAATTAAAATAAAAAATAGTTAAAACTGTTGCAAAGTCAGTGGGTCATTGACCAAGTTTTTGGCAAAAAAACAAGTCGAGGGTGAAATAAAACTGGTTGCATAGACAATGGTTAAAAAACATTGTTTAAAATAATTGGGTTGATGAGGGATAATTTAGTCCTCCAATGACAGCATGATATGTTGCATCGTAGAACAGTTGGGTGACACCTCGTCACCACGTAAGTAGACCACTTTGCAACTGCATCAGCAACCTCGACACCACCCTAGTAGGTCAAATTGCAAACAACTAGGCCGGACCATGAGTCGGTGTATGAGGCGACTTGCTTCCACCGAACTACCCTAATCCCGGTTAGAGATCTGCATGGCGTGTTGAGCGACCTCCCCCCTTAAATGGTCAATCGTCTATGAATTCCCCAGGGTCACAACGCCACATTGAAAGAGCTGGTTTTCACCACACCCGTTT
Source organism: Nelumbo lutea (assembly GCF_056320005.1). Classification (NCBI taxonomy): domain Eukaryota; kingdom Viridiplantae; phylum Streptophyta; class Magnoliopsida; order Proteales; family Nelumbonaceae; genus Nelumbo; species Nelumbo lutea. The sequence goes on along the minus strand of NC_142687.1, from coordinate 91,506,568 downwards.
TGGACAGGGTTGGATAGACATCACCTGCTTGCACGAAGTCCATCTCTAGGCATGAAATCGGGGTGATCATTTCAGCCTGGCCCGAGAAATCCAGGCTTGGGCCTAGGTTTTTTAGGCATGGCCCAATATATATATATATATGATAATTCATGTTTATATATTAAATAGAGATTAATAGATATTTGTAGGAAATTAAAAATTTTAATCCTAAGGTCCTAGATCTTACCAAATTCTAATTTAATATTTATTGAAATAAAGAAATTATTAAACCCTAATCTTCCCATTCTCGGCTCTCTCTTTCACCAATTTCACAAAACCACCAATTGAAACTTATAAATTATAATAAAGTATAATTATTTAGTTTCTTTTATGTTAGAAGCTTTTATCTTGATATTAAGTTTAATGTTTCTCACAAGTTACTATAGTCTCTGTAGAGAGCACTAATGTGAACCCCATTGTTCGTATGTCAGCAATAAGTTATGATTAGGATTAGGACTAATCTTTTATAAGATTAGGATTAACCCTTTTTCAGCTTTATCTTATTTTATCTTGCCATGTAATCAATTCAGTCCTTTTACAAGTATGATACTATGTATATAAATTTAAGAGGGGGGCGGCTGTTTCAAACATCAACCCAACTCTCTTTTATCAAAATCTCTCTCTCTCTCTCTCTCTCTCTCTCTCTCTCTCTCTCTCTCTCTCTTTTCTCCCTCTTCTTTTCTTATTTTTTTTTCTCCTTTTAAGTGTCTGTTCAATCTTGAGCGAGTGCTTGGTATTAGAGCATTCGATATAGGGTTTCTCATGTGGATTTAATTCAGCTGACTACATGAGAATTATTTAGGGCTGAGTTTTTCATTCGACTGATTGTTGGAGATTACAAGAAGTCTTCAGCAACTATCCAAGGATTGGAAAGTGCTCCTTGTAATTAGGAAGAATCTGTTTGGAGGTGCCAAACAGATTTTTTGGTTCTCTCATCAAGATTGAAGTTGGCGATCAAGAAGATTTTTTTTTCCGAGATTAGTTATGTTTCAGAAGTTTCTCGGGTTGATCAGAATCAAGATCAATTTTGAGCAAACTGAAGTTGGCGATCAGAATTTCAGGAAGATTTTTTAATCAAGATTAGTTTTTTTTTAGAAATTCCTAGGTAAGGTCTTATTCCTTCTCGAGGGCAGCAACAAGGATAGCTTAATTTGTGAGGTATGGCTATATAGAATTTTTTTTTTCTTTTTCTCTTCTAGGGTTTTAAGAGAAAACCCTAAAATCCAGGACTGTTATTGTATCTGGATAAGAGATTACACTTGTTTTTAAGTTTGGCTGCTTTCATATTTCTGTTCTCTAACCTCTATTTTTGGAGCTTTGTACCTAGGCCAACTGCTATTAGTTCTTAGATTTAGTAGGTTGATTGATACAATGATATAGTGAATTGGAAATATTTTTTTCTCTGAATCTAATTTATGCTTCTAGACCTACTGTCATAAGTTTTCAGACCCAGTAGGTTGATTGTTACAATAAATAGGAGTATTTTTGCTTAACCCCTAACCAAGAATGGAGTTCAAGCACCAAGGGTAGGGTGCTTTTGGAATTGGTTCAGGTGGCATGATTGAAAACACCTTTCAGATTACAACTGTAAGGTTTGATGGTTCAAACTACTTAGAGTGGGCCCAATCAGCCATGATGGCAATTGGGGGAAGAGGAAAGCTGAACTATTTGTTGGAAAATGTGAAGGAACCAAATAAAGAGGATCACAATTATGCTAAGTGGATTTAGGAAAATTATTTGGTGATGACATGGCCATGCAATTCCATACAGACACACATCAACCAAAATTACTTATGGGCAAAAACAACTAAAGAAATATGGGATGTTGTGAAAGAAACATACTCTCAGCCCCTTAATGTTGCTAGGGCATATGAGCTGAAATGTGAGGTTAAAAATTTCAAGCAAGGTGAGAAACAAGTTTCTGCTTATTTTTCAATCTTGAAATCCCTGTGGCATGAAATTGACCACCTTGAATCAATTGAATGGGAAAGCTAGAAGGATGCACAGATTTATAGAAAACAGATTGCAACTAATAGAGTGTTTGAGTTCTTGACTGGTCTAAATTTGGAATATGATATTGTGAGGCAGCAATTGTTGACAAGAGACAGTGTAACTATGTCCCAGGTCTATAACTTAGTGCACAACAAAGAAACTAGGAGAAAAGTTATGCTCCAACAACAACCTTTTGAATCAGCTCTGTCAGCAGTTAAGCCCAATTTTAGGGGTGATAAGGAAAGAGTCATGAAGAAGGAAACTAAGAAGGACCTAGTATGTGAGCATTGCAAAAAACCTAAATACACTAAAAAGATCTATTGGAAGTTGCATCCACATCTAGTTCCAACAGAACTAAAAAACAAAAAGGGGAATGCAAATATGGTTGTTAACATTGATAGTACAACCTTGTCTAGCACAAGAGGCAATCCTCTAGACACTCGAGTTGCTTTCTTAGCTGCTCTAATTCAGTTGGAAAATGAAGTTGGTAATTCAGCTCCACCTCCTCGGACACTGCAAGACAACATATTCATTAAATAATAATAGAAGTAATATTCCTTTTGAAATTGTTCATACTGATGTTTGGGGACCTTATCATACCACTACCATGGGGGGTACAGATATTTCCTACTGTTTGTTGATGATTATATTCGTTTTTCATGGATTTATCTCATGCGTTCTCGAGATGAGGTTCCAGCATTAACCAAGAACTTTCATCAAATGATTTTAACCCAATTTGGGGTCAAAATCAAAATTTTTAGATCTGATAATGCGAAAGAATATTTTGCAACCCATTAGCCTCCTATTTGCTTGAACATGGGATTATTCATCAGAGTATTTGTCCTCATAGACCACAACAAAATGGGGTTGCTGAAAGAAAGAAAAGACATATATTGGAGCTAGACAGAAGCATTATGTTCACCTCTAATGTCCCTATACGTTTTTGGGGGGATGCTATTTTTACAGTAGTGTATCTCATCAATAGGATTTCTTCACGGGTTCTTGACATTAAACCTTCATTTACCCTCTTATATCCTGATAAAGAATTATCTACCATTCTCTTTAAAACCTTTGGTTGTATATGATTTGTTCAAATTCTTTGCCCTCATCATTCTAAGTTTGATCCTAAGTCCTCAAATGCACAAACTCAAAATACTATGAATACTTCTGGTAAAAGATTTGTCTCAATGGATGTCACTTTCTTTGAAGATGTACCCTATTATCCAAGGGTTTCTCCTCAAGGGGAGAGTAGTAAGGTTGGGATTAACTCGCCAAAAGTTTCTTTACCTATCCCATTAAGTGAAGAGGGGTGTAATGGGGAGGGTTGTTAAAGATGCAGCGATGTGAGAGTCTATCATAGACAATGGAGATAGGTTGATTTCGGACATCAACAGTGCAGGCCAGTCCTAGTCTTATCTAAAAATCTATATCCCGATACCACAGTATCAATAGTTCCTTTTGCAGAGCCAGATCCAAGTACCATAGATACTATAGATGAGAGACATCTCACCATGGAGCCTTCACCTTCATTAGATGATCTTGATCTTCTTATAGCAGATCATAAGGGCAAGCGTCGTTGCACCACATCCACAACTCACATCATTTCTCAGTTCTTGTCCTATGATCATTTGTCTCCTTCCTATAAGTCTTTTCTCTCATCCATTGCCGATGTTCCCATTTCCAGAACAATACATGAAGCATTGGAAGTACCATAATGGAAAGATGCAATAAAATCATAAATGGATGCCCTCATCAGAAACAATAATTGGGATATAGTTGATCAGCCTAAAGGTAAGAAACCGGTTGGATGTAGATGGGTATTCACTGTGAAACATAATCCTGATGATTCTATTGAAAGGTATAAGGCCTAGTTAGTTATAAAAGGATTTACTCAGAAATATGGCATTAACTACTTGGAAACTTTTACACTACTAGAAAAGATGATCATTATCAGAGTTATTATCTCTTGCAGCCAGTTATTCTTGGCCGTTGTATCAGATGCAAGTTAAAAATGCCTTCCTCAATGATGACTTGCAAGAAGAAGTTAATGCAGTTGCCTCCTGGATTTTATGGTATAAAGACAGGAAAATAGGTTTGTCGATTGAACAAAGCCTTGTATAGACTAAAACAGTCCCCTAAGTGATTGGTTTGATAGATTTAGACTAGCCCTTGAAAGGTTTGGACATGTACAAGCTCAATCAGACCACACTTTGTTTATTAAGAGAGTGAATTATTCCTTAACCTTGCTTGTTGTATATGTAGATGATATTGTAGTAACAGGAAATGATAATACTGAGATTATGTCCTTTAAGCAACTCCTTCATCAAGAGTTTGAGGTAAAAGATCTGGGAGAACTATGATACTTCTTGGGCATTGAGGTAGTCAGATCCAAGCATGGGATTTTTGTTTCTCAAAGAAAGTATGTTCTTGACCTGTTGGAAGAAACAGAAAAGTTAGGTGTTAAGCCTGCTAACACACTCATTGAACAAAATCACAAGATCAGTGCCGAGGGTGGAAAGCCCATTGAAGATAAAGCTATGTTCCAATGGTTAATTGGAAAACTTCTCTATCTTTGTCTCACTCGACCCGACATCAGTTATGCAATCAGTGTGGTTAGTCAGTATATGCACTCTTCTAGGACTACTCACATCCTTGCAATTGATAAGATACTAGCATATTTGAAGAGGTGCCCGAGTAGAAGCTTTTTATTCAAGAATAATGATCACATGAAGATAGAAGTTTACATAAATGTTGATTGGGCTGGGTGTGTTGATGATCGAAGATCTACCTCTGGATATTGTGCTTTTGTAGGAGGTAACCTTGTCTCTTAGAGGAGTAAGAAACAAAATGTTGTTTCTCGTTCCAGTGCTGAAGCTGAATATAGGTCCATGGAAAATGGTGTAGCTAAGATTCTATGGTTGATCTCATTATTTGAGGAATTTGGTATTGTTTATGAGAAACCCTTGATGCTGTACTGTGATAATCAGGCTGCCATCAATATAGCCCATAATTCGGTACAATACGATAGAACTAAGCATATTGAAGTTGATCAACATTTTATCAGAGAAAGGTTTACATCTGAAGAAGTATGTCTTCCATACATCACCTCCGACATGCAGTTGGCAGACCTTTTCACCAAGGCAGTTTCAAGGAAGAATTTAGAGGCCGATCTATGCAAGTTGGGAATGACAAACATCTATTCCCAACTTGAGGGAGAGTGTAGAGAACACTAATATGGACCCCACTAAGGTGATCCCCACTGTTTGTATGTTAGCAATAAGTTATGATTAGGATAAGTTCTTTATGATAAGATTAGGATTAGTCTTTTTTTAGTTTTATCTTATCTTATCTTATCTTGCCATGTAAGCAATTTAGCCATTTTACAAGTATGATACTATGTATATAAATTTAAGAGGGGCGGCTGTTTCAAACATCAACCCAACTCTTTTTTATCAATCTCTCTCTCTCTCTCTCGCTCTCTCTCTCTCTCTCTCTTCTCCCTCTTCTTTTCTTATTTTTTTCTTCTCCTTTTAAGTGTTTGTTCAATCTTGAGCGACTACTATCTCCACTACAATAAGTGAAAAAAAGTATAATTGTTAAATTTTGGAACTAAAATACAATAATTAGGCCTAGAGTCTTGGCCCGGGCCCATTGTTATGGAGGCAAAGCTCGGCCCAATCCGACCCATGATCATCCCTAGCATGAAACTACTTCCAAACTAGATGGGCCAGAGATCCCGAATGCATTTCATGAGACTTATGATGGCCCACCTATATAAGGGTCTCACCTCCAACCTCAGAAGGAACATGTGATTTAGGTTTCAAGCACTCTAGGGATTTTTTTTCTTTTTTTTTTTTTTTTTTTTTTACATTCTTGCAATCAAATTCCCAATTTACTAACTTAAACATTAGAGTACTTATCCCAAGTAAAACAACCCAAACACTTTGATCTCTAACAACCTACTCAATTCGCCAGATCGCGCATCATCGCTGGTTGCGGATGGAAAATGTATAATTTGCTATTCACTCCTTATAAATCATCCTCCGTCACTATTTCCAATTATACATACTTAAAAAAAAAAAAAATAATCAGAGTTAAATCCACCTCAAGAACTTTTATGGATTTTTTTTTCTCTTCTCCGTTTAATTTATCAATACCTCCACTTTGAGTTTTGATTCATTCTCCCACTTATTCATAAGATATTATATAATTGCCACGTATATTACAGTTGTGGTCCTTTGGATACATGAGAATCGAAAGAGAAACGCAATTGCGTAGACGGTACGTATCCCAATTCAGAGGAAAATGATGTTCAACACCCACCCGTCATAAATCATAATACTTGTTGACTGTGTAATCATTTGTCCCCATAAAAACTCATCGTTTCCAATAAATCTGTCTGTTGAGAATGTTTTTAGGACCATAATTTTCGGTAATACTAGAGTAGAATCAATTCCATTATCAATGTCTTCATCAACATCATCAAGCTTTTCAATATATTCATCAAGAGTGCATAACGAGATAAAAGCGAATTAGTGAACTCAAAGGTTCTAAACATCTAAACGTATTCAACCATATCAGCCGATATATATCGTATTGGTGATAGATTTTATAATGGGTGTTTCGGGGTCTGATCTGTCTTAACGCGTAAACGGGCCTTAATCAATTCCTTTGAACAATTTGGGAAAAAAAAAGTAAGGCAATTGGCGTGTTGTCGTGTATCGATATTTAGAACTAAATAATTGGGTTTGGGGGCGTTTGTTTTTTGGATTTTGAGAGGGAAAAGTTATAATTTTATTGACTAGGAAATCTTTGTTCTTTTTTTCAAATTTATGTGAGGATGAAAAGTTTATTTTCCTATGTACCATTCACCATGATAAGTGATAACTATCTCTTAAGTGGATAAATTAACTTTCCTATATGGAAAAAGTTGCCAAGGGACTAAAAGTGCCCCGTCGTCATTATATTATTTACCTGGAAAATAAAAGAACATGAATAAATGCACTTACCTGGATAAGTGCATTTACCTAGATAAATAGCTTACTAAAAAGTGAATGGGGGCCTTGTTGTAATCCAAGTTGAACCTAGTATTTTGGTGTCGACTTTCATGGCATGTTATCCAATGAGTTGCATCATCCTAATATAAGAGCCCCTTACTATGAATGAATTTCTCAAAACTTGTTCATATTTTATCAATACAGATTATCAACCATGGTTTTTGAAGCACTTCGAGACCCAAAATCCAGATTTCTAAAAGTTGTATCACAATCCTCATTATTGAGTGGTAATTTGGTCCTACAATGATATCATGGCACATGACATTGTAGAATAGCTAAGTGATACTTTGGAACCATGTAAGAAGGCCCCATGAGAACTTCGGGCACTTCACAAATGCATTAATGACCTCACCACACTCTAGTAGGTCGAACTTTGAACAGCCAAGGAAGACCTCATGTCAGCGTAAGAGGTGACCTTCTTCCGCTAATTTGACCCAACTCCAATTGGCGACTTACCTGACATGCCAAGCGATCTCCCCCTTAAGTAGGCCATTGCCTCCGAATTCCTCGAGATCACGATGCCACGTTGGAAGAGCTGGTTATCACCCTGCCCGCTTCGGGTGGGATTGGATAAATGTTACCCGCTTATGAGGAGTCCACTTCCAGGCATGAAACCACCTCCGAACCAGACGGGCCAAAGATACTGGATGCGTTTCGTGAGGATCACGACAACTCGCTTATATAAGGGCCTTTCCTCAACATCATAAGGTATGTGCGATTTAGTTCTCTAAGAACTCTATCTCTCATGCTCTTTTGCAATCGAATACCAGCTCGCTAACTTAAGCATTTGAGTGCCCACCCTAAGTCAAGCAACCCAGACACTGGTTACTTCTCTCTTGCAGTTCAATTAAGCAACCTACTCAATCTAGCATCCAAGCTGCCAATAGGGTTCTGAGCCTGAAACATTAGCCCTAGCCTAGGTCTACACGGGCCCAGGCCTGATTTTGGGCCAATGTCTTTCATATACAAAACATTACATATCTACAATATTTTATATTAAATGACATAACATGCATATAAACTTATTTTATACATTATATAATATAAAATAGTACATATAATATAAATTATACATGTCATGTTATAAGATTTATATAAAAAAACATATAATCTAATGTAAAATAACATGTATACTTATGTATACATTATACACAAAATGTGTAAGTTTAAATATATGTGGGTTGGGTCGGGCTGGGGGTCAGGTTTGAAGTATTAAGCCCAAGTCGGACCCTAAAATTTGTGGGCCTGATGTGGGCCCAGGCCGAGCCTTAACACAAAACCTAGGCCCAAGCCCTGAATTTTTGGGTCAGGCCAGGCGGAAATGATCATCTATGGGAATGCTACACAAAAGCCTTATTCTCTCACTCTCTTTCTAACTACATCTGTAATGTCATCTTCTAGCAACAACCCCATCAACAACAACGTACGTGCTAACAGAACGATCACAGGGGCCAAGACCAGCACACCATGCATACCGACATCCCCTCTTTCACTATTCAGGCAGTTCACCATGCCCTTGACCTTACTAGGCATCCCTGTCACACAGAACCCTAACCAGTCGAGCTCCCTGTGGTTCCAATTGGAATCAATGGTCGTCAGTTCAATGAGTTGGTGCAGTTCATCCGCGGGATTGACTTGTAGATGAGAATGTAGGAAGGCCATTTTGTGGCACTAGTAGTGATGCAACAATAACAACAACAACAATACCAGCAACATCAGGCTTAATGGCAGAACGTTAACTAGAACTAGTAGCCCAATGATTAAAATCAGAACCAGAACCAAGTATCAAACCCACCTCGTCGTCACGACGACCATAACTAGGTTCCCATTGTGGAATCAACCAGAGATGTGACGTCCGAGGCTACCAACTCATTGAAGGGTCTCAAAGAAGGCATCACAGACCCGCATGCCACAACACAAGAAGGAACCACCTCACTCCGAATGACAATGAAGAGGCAGAAAAGAAAGAGGAAGAAAAGAAGGTAAGCTAGATCGGCACCTCGTTTGCGCAACCGATGACCCTCACCACTGGCCACGGAAATCCTCATGGCCCCATCGCCTAAGGATTTCAAGGCCCCTAGCTTGGAGTCCTATGACGGAACCACTAACCCAGTCAACCACCTCAACAACTTCTAGGAATTTATGTAGCTACATGGGGCCAACGATGCGAGTCTCTATAAGGCCTTCCTGACCACCTTCCACTGCACAACCCGAATGTGGTACTCGGGGTTCGTCACAGGCTTCATTAAGAGTTGGAGTCAGTTTGTTGATCTCTTCACCATACACTTCGCAACTAGCAAGCAGTACCCGAAGTCGGCAACCTGTTTACTGAATGTTGTCCAATGACCTGACGAGAAGCTCAAGGATCACATCAAGCGATTCAACCTGGAATGGTTACAGATACCAAACCTTGACTCAGTCGGAGAACTCATTGTGGAATTCAACAATGTCCAACATCATAACTTGCACTGGAAAGCTGAGTTGAACCCTCCAACCTCTATGGAGGAGTTCCTTAACGAAGTCGCAAAGTTCACGAAGGCCGAAGAAGCGCTTGGGTATCGGTTAAAGCTGAGTTGCAAGCTAAAGAGATCGGAGGATGAGTCCGAAAGCTGTAAGCAACGACGGAAGAGCAAGTCGCCAAGACGTAGCAAGTCCCAACATAGTCGGTGCAGCAGGTCACCACGAAAGAGCAAGTCCCCTTACAGAGGTAGTATGTCCTTAGGCCAGCATTCTCACACCCCTCTTGTCCAAAACCGCAACTACACAACAATGAACATGAAGAGGGGATAAATTTTGATGCAAATAAATACGGACGAGTACATTAGTTGGCCACCCATGATAAGAAGAGATCCAACCAATACAAACCCGAAAAAGTACTGCCACTTACATCGAGATATTGGCCATAATACAAAGAACTGTCATAATCTCAAGGACGAGACCGAGGAGCTGATCCATCGAGGATACTTAAAGCAATTGATCAAGCACAAAGACCACCACCAAACTGCCCACCACCAGTAGAGCGGCTCATTTGTAGTGTGATCAACATGACCAAAGGTGGGTCCATTGTGGAAGGATGTAGTACCTCAGTGGAAAACAACTCACTCTAGGAGCTCGTGCATAAGGATGAGAACCTGCCCAAGCGCCCTCGCATGGAGGATGTCACTTACTTCATCGAGGATGATGCTTGCGGGATCTAGTATCCCCATGATGATACTACACATTACAACACTCCCCCTCAAGTTGGAGTATATATGTCAATCATGCCCAACTTTTAACACAGTTCTTTATGTCGTAGATAGTGAAGACCCTTTGTAAGAACATCAACTAGTTGTTCCTTGGAACTGATGTAAGGAGTACAAACTTCCCCCTTTTCAAGTTTTTCCCTTATGAAATGCTTGTCAACTTCAATATGTTTGGTCCTATCATGAAGAACTTGATTGGCTGCAATATTAATGGCTGACTTGTTGTCACAATAGAGAGACATTGGGCCATCAACTTAGAGGCCCAACTCTCTAATCAAATTCTTTACCCATAGTACTTTAACAACTCCATGTGCCATGGCCCTATACTCAGCCTCAACACTAGATCTGGCCACTATACTTTGTTTTTTACTTCTCCAAGTGACCAAGTTTCCAGCAACAAAGGTACAATATCCATTAGTTGATTTCCTATCGTCAACTGCTCTAGCCCAATCTACATTTGTGTAGATTTCCACTTTCATATGACCATGTTTCTTGAAAAGTAACCTAATTCCTGGATACTTCTTTATATATCTGAGAACCCTCTCAGCTGCCTCTAAATGGGAGGATGTTGGTGCATGCATAAACTAACGACACCAACAGCATAAGTTGTATCTGGCTGAGTCATTGATAGGTAGAGATACCAACCTCTGAAACTTCTTGACATCTGTTACTAATTCTCTAATACAATCACCAAGCCAATGGTTTTCCTCAATAGGAGAATCTACAGGCTTTGCTCCTAACTTTCCCGTGTCCTACAAGAGATCTAGGACATACTTCCTTTGGGAAATGAAGATGCCCTTTTTTGAGCAGGCAACCTCAATACCAAGAAAATAACGAAGTTGTCCCAAATCTTTTACCTCAAACTGCATAGCAAGGGATTCTTTGACCTTTTGAATCTTAAAATCTCAATTCCCTATAACCACAATGTCATCAACATAGACAATTAATTCCACAACATTCTTCTGGTTTCTTTTAACAAATAGAGTATGATCAGATTGGCACTATTTGAACCAATTTTGCTGAAGAGCCAAGTGAAATCTATTAAACCAGGCCCTTGGGGATTGTTTCAAACCATATAAAGATTTTTTTTCGATTTGCAAACTTTCCTTTCACACCCTTGCACTACAAACCCTAGAGGCTAAATCATGTAAACTTATTCTTCCAGATCCCCATTTAAGAATGCATTTTTTATGTCCAGTTGGTGGAGCTCTCAATCAATCGGTGCAAAAGTTTTTGCATAATCAACCCCATACACTTGAGTATACCCTTTTGCAACTAACCTGGCTTTATACCTCTTAGTCAACCCATCTGCTCTATGTTTTACTGTGAATACCCACTTGCTCTCCACTGGCTCCTTGCCTTTAGAAAGATTCACCAACTCCAGTTGCTGTTTTTGTGAAGAGCATTAATTTCTTCATTCATTGCCTTTGTCCATTCAGGTATAGATAAGGATTCTACAACACTTTTGGGAATGGAGACACAATCAATGTCAGTAAAAGGGGCACGAAATGAGGGAGTAATGTTTTCATAGGACAAGAACTGAGCAATTGAATACTTAGTAGTACATGATCAAACCCCTTTTCTATGAGAAATTGGGACATCAAAATCATTAGTAGGTTCATCAATAGCAATAGGTTCAATAATATTAAAGGGAACAAGGGGTACTTGGATTTTCCTTTAAGGATTCAGATGGAACTAGATGTATAGTCTCAAGTTGCTCCATAGCCTCTTAATTCAGTTGTCCCTTATGGTGCCTCAAGAAGATACGAAACAGAGAGGAGTCAAGAATAAAGGGAAGATGAATCTGAGGAGCTGGAGCTGGAGCTTGTCTCTCCTCCTTCACACTATTCTCCCCCTAAGGATAGGCCTGGAAGAAGGATTCAGATTTAAAGAATGACACATCTATCGATACAAAGTACTTATGTGTGATCAAATTGAAGCATTTGCAACCCTTCTAAGAAGAGGGATAACCCAACAAAACAAATGGAACAGACTTGGGATCCAATCTATCCCGGTTGGGAGATAGATCATGAACAAAACATTTACAGCCAAACACACATAGGGGAATGGAAAATAAAGGGGATTGAGGAAAAATAAGTTGATGTGGGGCCTTGTACTGCAGGAGGTGTGATGGCATACGATTAATAACATAAGTTTCAACCATCACAACATCAACCCAAAACCATTTTGGAACATGCATGTGAAGCATCATACTATGAGCAACTTCAAGGAGATGTTGGTTCTTCCTTTCAGCAATGCCATTCCGTTGTGGTGTTCTGGTACATGAGCTTCTATGAAGAGATCTATGAGAGGAGAAAAGCTCAGCTAATCATGACAGAAATATTCCTTTGTATTATCCAATTGGAAAATTTGGACTTCAACATGAAATTGAGTGAAAATCATGCGATAAAAATCTTGCACAATCTTATGTACTTCTTCTCTCAAATGAATAGGATATAGCCAAGTGTATATTGAATAGTCACCAATAAAGCTGATAAAGCACTTGTACGGTTGTACCCAGTCTCAGTAGGTATGTTTACAGGGCCCCAAACATCAGAAAAGACAACATTGGAAAGGCAAAGTAGATCTCTTATTATTTGATGAAAAAGTTGTTCTACAATGCTTACTCAACTGACACGTTTGACAATGTAAACTAGTAATAGACACTGACTTGAACAATTCAGGGAATATAACTTTCAAATACTCAAAGGATAAATGACTAAGGTGATTATACCATAACCATAGTTGACTGTTTGTAGACTAACTCATAGATGACTCATAAGGCTCAGAGAGGTTGATGCCACAAGACCAACTTTATTCTCCAAGATGTAGAGGTCATCAACCACATTTTTTTTATCCTCCTTGAGGTTAAATCCTGAAAAACACAAGAATGAGAAAAAAGGTTACACACCTGTTTAAGGACTAAGTAATATTGCTTATAGATAACAAATTAATAGGAAGTTTGGGAACATGAAAAGTATGGGATAAGACAAGGCCATCAGGAAGGGATACAAATCCCTGACCAATAATGGTGGATAGAGACCCATCAACAAGTCTCACTTTATCCCTTCTAGGGAGAAGAATGTAGGTCTAAAAGAAGTTTGACTTACCAGTCATATGGTTTAATGCCCCTGAGTTAATAACCCAAGGTGACTCGGGAGCAGAGGTACACACATGAAATGCAAAGGCACCTTTACCTGATGTAGAAGCAAATGAGGTAAAAAGGGAAGGATCTGACCTATCCATCTGCCTGAGTGTCGTACCATACAATTCCAAATGATTTCTGAAGGAGTTGATGATGTCTTCCTTGGGATCAGAACCACTAGGGTTCTTTGAAGTGTCTTATTTTTTGGTTGCCCACTTGGACTTCCCCAGTAACTCCTAATAGGTTTCTCGAGTGTGTTAGGCTTCTGGCAGCGAGTACACCACAGTTTGTCCTTGTCTTCACATTTCCTTGATTCTTCCTTTTTCATTCCTACTTACCCCTAGGGTTGGATTCGTGTTGAGCTAAGCCAAATAGTATGAGGGTCAAGCTCGACTCACTAAGGTTGTATAAGGCTCAAGCTCGAGTAAAAAACTCATAAGTTCAAGCTTGACTCGACTCTGTTTGAGCTCGATTTGAGAAAAAATATTTTATAAAAATAAAAAATTATATATAAAAAATATTTTTTATTTGATATTTAGAAAAAATAAGAATTATAATATTTTTATTATATATATTGTTTTCTATAATTTTATTATATATATTCGAGCTCGACTCGTTTATTAATCAAGCTTGTAAATTAGGCTCGAGCTCGACTCGAAACTCAGTTAAAACCGAGTTCAACCGAGCTTAAGCAGCTCGTGAAAAGCTCGGCTCGTTGCCACCCCTAGTTACTCTCTCTTGCAGCTAGAGTAACAAGATGCTCCCCCTCGGAAACATTCATGAGATTTTTCCTGCTCTCTTCAGATTAGACTAGGGCATATACTTCCTAAACTAAAAGAAGTTCCCTACTTCCCAAAATCTGCACCGAGAGAGGCTCATAACCCGGACTCAACTCATGCAAGAAAGCAAAAACATGTTGTTGGGAGACAAGTTTTTTGTAGGCCTGTGCATCGTCACCATTCTTCCAATTAATAGTCTGGTAATAGTCTAGTTCCTTCCAGACAGATGTAAGGGCTGAATAATATGTAGATAGGTGGTGGTCCCCTTGCTTACAAGTACATGATTCTACTTGAATTTGATAAATCTTGGCAAAGTGCCTCTGTTCAGAATAGGTTGCCTTAGCTTGTTCCCAAATTTCACAAGTTGTGTTGGCCCATATGAAATTTTTCTTTACATGAGGCAACATGGAGCCTAACATCCATAACATAATAATGTTGTTTTTTTTATCCCACTGGTCATGTTTAGCAGTACCAAATTTCGGTTCTTTTATTTTTCCACTTATATAACTGGCCTTCCCTCTAGCTATGATATAAAGTTTGATGCCTTTGAACCATTCAAGATAATTTAGGCCATCAAAGGGGGTAATAGACATAGAGAAATTCATGTTGTCCATTCCATCATTTAGGTTTCCTTCCTGGGAAGTAACACCAAAGTTTTTTGAATCCTTAGTAGCCATTTCCCCAAAAAATTACTGATGTTTTTTTTTTCAAAAAACTAAAATGAGATAGGGGGTTTTTTCTTCTAAAAAAAATAAGAAGGCTCCAAAAATCGGTTCAATAGGACTGTAGGTCAATAACTCTTAGCCGAAACACTTCAGTTTATAAGAGGAGGAGACAACCAGCCCCTACAACCTCAAGATTGTGACATTCACAGTGGTCAAATGTTTATGCATGAATATAATAGTACATACCTAGCTTCCATGACTTACAATACATTTAGAAACCTCAGAAATCAATACTTAACGGAGCCGGATGTTGCCGCAAACCCAAAAAAACACCTTACTGCATTCGGTTGCCACCACACCCTTCTTCTTGGTTCAACAACCAAGAGAGAAGAAAGAAAAAATCGAGGGCTTAAGCTTGCACCCAAATGAAGAACATGATGGAGTTCAATAAAAAAAGATTTTCAGAAATGGAAAGAAAACACGATCTAATAAGGTTGTGCCCATATCAAAGCTCTGATACCATGTAGTTTGATAGAATAAGAAGGGATAGAGAGAATGAGAAGAAATAAAGGAGAAAGAGAGAGGAGAAAAGAAAAGGAAATCCATTCAAAATCAGTAGCTAGCAGCGCCTAAGTTAGTATTTATACTTAGGGTGACAACTTAAAATAATTACAATGGAAAAAGGTAGAAATGCCCCTACTAGGCTGCTACACATTACACCATTAGTGATAGACGACTTCGAGGTAAAGCAGATTCTACTCTACTCCGGCAACTTGATGAACATCGTCTTGCTGGAGACATTCGAGTAGATGGAGATGGAGAGAAGGAAACCTACAATTGGTCGAAGTTCCCCTATTCAACTTCAGTGGAGAAGTGGTGAAGCCTCTAGGCCACATAAGAGTGCCAGTGACAATGGGCTCACCACCAAACCAAGTGCACTTCGACCAAAAATTTCCTAGTGATCACGACTCCCTCGCCCTACAACGCCAACTTAGGCCGACCAGTCCTACACGCCCTCAGAGCTATGGTGTTGACTTATCACCTGTCGGTGAAACTCCCGATGGACTATGAAGTAGGAGTGGTGCGAGGAGATCAAATCGAGTCGCGGAAGTGCTATGTGGTCGTGCTCAAGGGCAAAGGAAAAGCAGATCGTTGATGCTGACTTGGAGCCGCCCCCGAAGAATATCGACAAGAGAGCTTGCCCCATGGAGGACACCATCCTGGTGTTGGTCTCAAATACCGACCTACAAAGATGGTACAGATCGGAACCCTTCTCACGAAACCACTGGATTTTGAATTCGTAAGCTTTTCAATTAGTAATTTAGATTTTTCTTGGTTGACAACAAAAAATCTTGGCGTAGACCCCTTTTGTCATAACTTATTGGCTAAAGAGGAAAATGAGCATCACCTAAGAGCGGTGGAGGATAGTGGATGAGGAGGTAGGGAAGCTCCTGATAGTAAACTTCATTAAAGAAGGCCAATATCAATGGCGCATGTGTGTCGATTACACCGACCTCAATAGAGCCTACCCAAAGGAAAGCTTCCTGCTCCCTAGGATAAACTGCTTAGTAGACGCAACCTCAGGGTTTTAGCTACTAAGTTTCATGGATGCTTACTCAAGCTACAACCAAATCAAGATGGATTTAGCCAATTAGGAAAAAACTACCTTTGTAACTGAAACATGCTTGTATTGCTATAAATTTAGTCAGCCACTTCATGAATTCCTACTTCCCTACTTGCATTACTATGTGCACTTGGGAGGAGTTTAGCGGCATGTACTTATTGATGGAAGGGGGAACCAGCTTCTACTCTCCTCCTTTATTGGTAGGACCGTCATCACGGCCATCCCTGTCCTTTGTCTTCTTGTCACTAGGCCCTCAGCTGGCCTCGCCTTCTAATTCTTTGAGGCATTTATTGGCTTCCGCCTCCTCGGTGGTGATGTACTTATGAATCATTTTCAAGAACTCGGCTTTAGTCTTGGGTGAAGTCTTGGAAATGGACCAGCTAAGGGGTCCAAGCTGGAGGCCACTAAAGGCTGCGTGCATGGAGATCAAGGGGTCGAGGTCCTTGACTTTGATTTCTTCCCTAGATGAACCTCTTCATATATGCCCAAAGGTTCTCCCCGCTCTTCTACTTGACAGACATCAGGGAGATGGCAATTTTCTAATACCGTTGGCTGCTCATAAAGTGACCTAGGAAGAGGTCTGTTAACTATTTCCAAGAGGTGGTGGAATATGGAGGTAATATGGAGGTATTGGAAGGCCCAATACATGAGGGTGTTGGAGTATTCGTGTAGGATCATGAGGGCTCGGAAGCTTTCTAGGAGGTCCTCAGGGTCGTACTCCTATCGTAGGTCTCCAACGTCGGGGCCTTAAAATTTGGCAAGAGGGGCTTGGAGAGGATGGCATCTACGATTGCCTCCATTCGGCTGGATGAAGTAGTGCAACTGGTGGAGGCATCACCTCGTCCCTCCTTTACTTGCTGAAGCTGATTTTGAAGGGTGCTAATTTGCGCTTGAGTATCTCCGAGGTTGGTCGACATATGGCATCGTCACTTTAGCCTGGTCCTGGTTCTCTATCATGCGGGACGGGTCGGCTTCGTTCCCCGCTATGCTCGGAAGTCGGCATGTCTTGAGCCTTATAGGCACGGTGATCGTTGAGGAGGTCACAAAGGTCAGAAATTGGTGGGGGAGAGGTGTGGCACCGGCCTCTTAGAGGGTGACTGTAGTGGCCCGAGCACCCACCATCATCCTGATTGGTTACTGCGTGTAATGGTGTTAAAGACCGAGGTTCTTGTGCTCTGTGTGGAACCCTATAGGGTTGGCCCCTTAGCTGGGGAGCTGAGAAGTCTTGGAACGTGTGTTTTCCAGCCCATTGACTGTTAGTGTCTGACTCCGAGGGGTCGACTCTCTCCAGGCCGCCCAAGCAATGGTTTAGCCGGGTACAGGCGGATTGCCCATTGTGTTGCCCATGGCTTTCGACGGTGCAGCCACCCTATGGGTGGCTTCTTGCAGGGCGCCCTATGTTGTCCAATCGTTGGGCCAAGTTGTCTAACCTGTTTAGGATTATCTTGAACTGGTCAATCGTAACTAAGTTTTAACCATCAAAGATAGGGTCTTGCTTGTCAGCCATTTCAATGACACTTGTTGATTAAATTAGGTTTATTTTTTCTTAAGGGAAAGTTTTGAAAATATTCTCACAGATGACGCCAATTGTTGTTGCTAGATATGGAGCCAAGGGCAACAACATAATTTCTAGTGTCCAAGGGTGATGGGTCCAACCTACTGAGAGAAAGAAGATGTTAGAAGCCCCAAGAGTTATCCCAGGGGTGAAGGTTTCGACGATCAAGTTTACGGGATGGCCAGGATGGATTTGACCAATGCCATGTGTCAAAATATGCAAGTCGGCCAGATACCCCTACATCAAGCAGTATTTGAAACTGTTGATAAGTAAAATGACATACCCTAATAGTTGGGGCGTTTGCCTGTTTGAAATTTATCCTATTTTAAAAGTAAAGAACATGTAAAATGGAATAAATACTCTGAGATATCTCCATACCTAGAAGTCCCTTTAAAAATTGCTTTCTTTTTTTTTCTTTCTTTATAAATATTTTGAAGCATTTGTTCATCATGGAGGAGCATGATATGCTCCTCACACTTGGGCGCCTCACATGTACATCCACTGTGCATTAGAGACATCTCCCATAAAAAATAACTTACAAGTACAAAAGATGTTATGAATGCATGGTAGGATGTGAGTGTGAGACACCCTGTGTGAGTAGCAGATCGGGTCTCCATCATTGATTACTAACACCATGCTTTTTTTTTATATATTAATTGTAAGGCCCGTTTGAACAACCATCATAGCATTATTGAGAATATCTTGCTATGAAATAAAGCACAAAAGTGCATAGATGTTTCCGATGCAAGGCTAAAACGGCCGTTCAAACAGTGTTGGAACGGGCGTTGCAGTGACTGAAGCCGATCTCTTTTTGATAAGCGGAGGTGAAAATGGGTTTGGAATCCACCATACACGTTTATGGATAGTATGCATCCGCGTATAGGAGTAACATAAGCTGAAGCCATTGCGATATCTGATGAAAGCACTTCCATAAACCGCGTGGCTTTCTTCCAACCACTACACGCCACGTATTAAGTAAAGATATTTTCAGACAAAGGACTGAGCATGGCGTACGACCTCCACTTTAACTCCAGCCGCTGACGTTCATCATCTCATGTGTAGTATCGAAAGGACAGTATCAGTCTCTTTCGTTAACACGCGTCCCCTTGGCTTGTCCAACTTGGACACGTGTCGTGTTCCAGTTCAAAGCTCTTAAACAGTTAATCAATCATGCCCTGTGCAACGCGTTTCCAACTGCTTCCGGGCATTGCTATATGTACGCTCACTCGCGTGCATACCAACATCGTGTGCTGCTGCGGTGCTGGCGTGCTGCCTTTCCGAAATGAGCGCGAACCAGAGGCCGAGATCCAACCCGCAGAGTGATGACTCAGAGTCAGGCGACTCGGGGATCCTAAACGAGCGGATTCTCGTTTTGGTTTTCGAGTCGATCAATTGGGATCCCCATGTGCTGTGTCTAACGGCTTGCGTGAACCGGAAGCTTCGTGCGATTGCGAAGAGGCTGTTATGGAGGAAGCTATGCGTATCGAGAGCGCCGCGCATGATAGCAGCATTGGTGAACGGTGCGCCCAACGGCCGAGTCGGGGGCGGGTGGAACGCGCTGGCCAAACTCCTGTTCTTTTGTTGTGGATGCGACCCCACTCGAAACTTCTGGGTCAACCGAGCTTCGCCGGGTCACTTCGTGAAGGCGACTCGGTTCTCGAAAACGTCGGGCCGGAGTTTCCTAACGAAGAAGTGCCGAGGCGACCTGTTGTACGTGAGCGATCCCTGTGAACACCCGATGGGGGACAACGAGGAGGATTTGGGTGTTTACAGAGGGGTATTTAGGGGATTTACGAAGTCGAAGACGAGAGCTTACTTGATCAGACGGCAGGTGGAGCTGGAAGAGAGGATCCGGTGTCCTTACTGCGGGGCCCGCGTGTGGAGCATGACAGCGGCTAAGCTTGTGCCCAAGAGCGCGTCGAGGAGGCTTGGATCGCACGAGGGTAGACTAGAGTACTTCGTTTGTCTGAACGGGCATTTGTATGGAACGTGTTGGCTAGCACGGCTATCGTCCGATGACGAAGACGATGACTATGATGAGGATGATGAGGACGAGACTCATGAGAGGTAGGGATAATTCAGTGCTAATGGGACCACAATATTTGCTTTGCTAATATAACGAAGACGTGTATCGGTGTACCAGGGCAATGATATTTGAATCTGACGTGGCCAACAATTTTTTTTCTGCCTTATTTTCCCATGTCCATTTTTAGTCTTTACCACTTGTTTTGGACTGAACTGAGAGAACCATGGTTGTAGGAGTTTTTCATTTTGGGTACCCTTTCATTTTTTGTTCATGTATATGGTTTTCTCTTTTCAATGTTATGTCAGCGTACTATAGATGTTTGTCAGTGTTATCTCAGCATATGCTAGCAACAATAAAAAAAATAAGAAAACACCAAATGTTATGTCAGCATCGTTTTTCCCCTGGCGCTGATGTATCATCATTTTCTAAAAACAATGTCATCGGACGCCAAGTATTTTATGAAAAAAAATGAATTTTAGACATAGCATTGATGTGACAGTCTTTAGAAAAGTTCCAAACACTTACTTTCTATGTAGCAATGGTGAATTTATATATTAAGGGGATGCTTGTAATCGTGTCCATTTTTCAAAAAGATAAAAAAAAAACGGCATTACATCGGATCTACATAATGCTTATATATCTCATTGTTTGGTTTAGTCGATTATTTAAAAAATCGGATATGCCTCAAAACCAAGACCCCATCCATACATGAAATGGCATTTTATGCATCGGTGAACCATTTCTCCCAACAGTTGGCTGATGTGTATCCTATGTGGTGTTTATCTATCAATACATACATGAAAAACTGTGATAAAAATCACCTTACCAAACAGCATAGTATTGCTCAATGCCTATGTGGTAAAAATGTGTTTTTGTGAAAAATTAATCTTGGAAGCATGGACATTTTTTCTTGAAAATTGATCCCAAAAAGCACCAACGCTTCCAAACACCATGTAAGTCTATATTATCAACCAATCCTGTTTTGTTAACAAGATAAAATTATTATTATATTCAATCAATTAGGCCACTTTCATTTTCAGCCTTTTTTTTCCCTCTTTTTTTCTTTTCCTTTTAGTCACGACACAAATATAATAGTGAGACTCACCTATATACAGTTGGGAGGTCTTTGTTGAATCCAAATTTGCTCAGTAGAACGCATTCCTCACAACACTTGCAGCCGCACATCAGAATATTAGAACATTTCTCTTACTTCTATGTTGTCATGGGGAGGTATTTTATGCATGGCTGCAACTTGTGTGAAGAGCAAATCTAAATTGGTCTATATTGTAAAACAAAATTCAGGGGGTTAAATGCTATCTCTCAACTACATGAATGGTTATTTGAAATATACCCAATAAAATTTACACGAGATTTCAATTCCAGCTCTCCAAATTATCATGTTTTCCAAATGCAGTCACCAAAGAAGTGGAATCTTGAAACTTGTGAAACCGTACGTGAAAATTTGACCAATGATCGATGAATTGGTGATCGGATCAGGGTGTTTAATTATTGTTTACCAGTTGGAATCGAATTTTCTGCTCACAAAATTTATCCTCACATCCACTTCACAATCATTTAGGGTGCATGTTTCTTGAATAAAAATAAGGGGTTTGACTTTGAAATGGGAAAAATATGATATCTGAAAAACTTCTGATCATAAACGTGATAGCCAATTAGGTGTTATTAATCAAAATTCATGAATAAATTTTGATTGACCAAAACTCTTCTCATATCATATCTTTTCCTCATCATATACATTTTTCGTAAAAATAGATGTTCCTCATATGGCTGCAAAAGCTCAGACGTGAGTGTGAGGAAATTCTTACCGGTTACCAATTACCACCACCCATTTGGCTATTTCCAAATAAGAAAGTCATATGCGACTCATCTTGCGTCTTGTCATTGTCATGGAGAACAAATCAGCCCCCCACAACATCCCACCATTTAGTGGAAACATCACATGATGTCATGCACGGCGGGAATATGCTGTGGGAAGTTGTGGGGGGCTGATTTGAAATCTTTGCGATATCAGTGCAAGGCCCATTGTAACGGTGTTCAAATAGCTTTTACAGCGATTATTGAGAACATTTTCATATCTATATATTTAATTTCATGGGAAAATATTTCCAATGCATGGCTATGTAAACTGTTCGAACAGACCTTGCGAAGCCGAACTTGATTCAAATAAAAAAAATTCCATTCAATTCCAGATAGAACCTACCCTATTACGCATTTGCTCATCACCCCTACCGGTTACCACCTATTTCATTCGCTATTTCCAAAATAAGAAAGTCACACGCGGACTCATGCTGAATGGAAATGAAATTCGGTTCCAATGAAAATGAAATCGGGTGGATGAAGTCATCTGGAGACATAATTAAGGTAATTTCCCTATATTGGAATGGACCGACATAATTAAGCCACCAGTAGTATCTCTCTATAAATTTGCCAGACTAACGTAGGACTCGGTCGCTGGATTTCCTCTTTATTATTAATAGAATAAAGTAACTAAATGACATAGCTGAGATGTTCTTGATCCGTGCGGGTCCTGTTTTGACATTTTAATAAGTTGGCAAGGTTTGGGCGGTGGGTGGGTGGGTGGGGTATGTCTAACGAGATGGAAGTGTTTAGTGCCGACCCACTAACGAGATTGTTTGTTGGAATTGGAATGAACTAAAAAGTTTATGATCCGGTGAGGCTTATGTTTAGACTCCGGATCTCCTGCCCATCGTCTACCTATAACACATATGCGCCTCACACTAAATTCAGACCTTGTAGATGTCTTAATAGAAGGTCAGGATGTGCTGTAGGGCAATGTGGGGCGCCCCACACCGATGTGAATTCTTACAACACACTATTTTTATGCATTGGGAACATCTCCCGTGCATAGTATTATATAAGAGGATGAAATGTTTTTCATATATGGTTGCAATGTTATGTGGATAGACATGGGTAAAGTTCTTATGGGCAGGAAATTTAGACTCGTTGTTTGTAATTTTTTTTGATCTCTGAAAAATCTTTGTGGAGAATTCTGTGTTTTATTATACAAGGTACAATCATATATATACATACAATCTACGTGAATTTTAGGAATAGGAGACTCACTTGTAGTAGGAACCTAAGAACTACCAGGAATCTACACCTAGATACATGCATGAGAGGATAAGATACATGTTGAGTAGAATTCCCATGCAAATTTCCCAGTCCATGACGAATTCCCAATACTCCCCCTCAAATTGGCGCATGAAGATTTTGAATGCCCAATTTGCTAAGGAAATAGGTGAATTTCAGCCAACTGCTCTGTGGTTCGAACATGGCGAGTAACAATGTTCCCATGCCGCAGCTCATTGTGAACAAAATGACAGTCGACTTCAATATGCTTTGTCTGCTCATGAAACACTGGATTTGCGGCGATATGTAGAGTTGCCTGGTTATCACAATATAAGCGCGCAGGTTCATCGTGCACCACCCCCAAGGACGAGAAGTTTCTCCATCCACTTCAACTCACAGCTTGTCGTAGCCATCGAACGATATTCTGCTTTTGCCGAGGAGCACGACATAGTGTGTTGTTTTTTTGTTTTCCAGGAAACTAGTGACTGCCCCACCCAGTAGGATGAAATGGCCGGTCAACGATCGTCGCGACAACGGGTAGCTTGCCCAATCAGAGTCACAATAAGCATACAAACGCAGATCGCTATCGGAGTGCAACAATATACTTGTCCATGATATCCTTTCATGCATCGCACTACACACAGAGTTGCCTCCCAATGTTCTTGCCGTGGACTTTGCATGAATTGGGCCAGAATATGAACACAATAACACAACTCAGGTTGTGTGATGGTTAAGTATATCAACCGCCCTAATAGTCTTCGATTCTGATTCAGATTGTCAATTAGAGCGCCCTTGGCCAGCGCAAGATGATGATTCTGTTCAATGGGTACGGATGCTGGTTTGGCCCCCAATAGTCCACATTCCGAGATAATTTTCAAGGCATACTTCCGTTGAGATAAAAATATTCCCTCAGGACCACGAGCTACTTCAATACCTAGGAAATATTTTAGTGGACCCAGATCTTTCATATGGAAGCATCGACTGAGATACTCTTTGAACTTCATAATGGCTATAGTATCATTTCCCCCAATAATCATATCATCAACATATATCAGCACGTGCAGACGAACACTGTGTTTGAAATAAGTGAACAAAGAGTAGTCAGGATATGATTGAACAAACCCGAACTATACCAAGGCCGTTGTTAATTTCGAGAACCAACATCTGGGAGCTTGACATAATCCATAGAGAGATTTCTTCAGTTTGCACACTTTTGTTCAATCCTTAGATGAGAAACCTGGTGGCAACTGCATGTATACCTCCTCATCCAAATACCCATGTAAGAATGCATTATGTACATCCATCTGATGCAACTCCCAGTTCTTAGCGGCTGCCACGGATAAGAAAGTGCGAACTGTCGTTATTTTGGCTACAAGAGTGAAAGTCTCATTGTAATCTAACCCCTCAACCTGTCTATTTCCGAGAATAACTAGGCGTGCCTTATGCCGTTCAACCGTCCCATCTAAATTATATTTGATCTTATACACCCATTTACTCCCTATTGCCTTTTTCCCGGGAGGTAGAGTTTCCAATGTCCAAGTACCATTGTCCTCCAGAGCCTGGATTTCCTTCCTCATAGCTTTTCTCCATTTCTCACTTTTCATTGTCTCAGAAAATCTAGTGGGCTCGGCTCCTGCAGTGACTGCAGCTAAGAAAGCTTGATGTTTAGCAAAGAAGTTAGTACATGTCACATAATTCGCTATGGGATAGGGAGTCGTACCTGAGGACTCTGATTCAGGGTTGACTTGAGTGTGAATGGGGTCTTTCAAACATCGAGCAGTGTAGGTCACATAGGGCTTTAACAAAACAGGCGGTGTGCGATGCCGATGTCCCCTACCAAGTTGCTCCTCTGGTGCCATTTGTGGTGCTGAATCCACACTAATTCTGTCCTCACTACCATTAGTTCCCACTTCCTGCACACTCTTCATCTCCGTGCTCCTCCTCTCTTCCGTCATCGTTATTTTCAAGGCTCCCCCTATCACAAATGTCGGCTGCATCACTCCCCTTGTTTTTATTTCCTCTGTGGCTGTGAAAAACATCATCATCAACCATGGTATTAGCTAGTGCAATGGCTGGGCCAGGGTTGTCTTCTGGAGTTACTTTTAGATTAGCGGCATATGGAAATACATTCTCATGGAAGACTACATCACGGGAGACAAAATATTCTCCTCTTTCAACATCATATACGTGCCAACCTTTCTTTCCGTAGGCATAACCTACAAAAACACACTTCCTACTCCTTTCTCCAAACTTATCCTTGTCTCGAGGACTCCAATGAGCATAGCAGAGACTGCCAAATACTCTCATTTGCTCGTATTGAGGTGGCGTCCCGAACAATACCTCATACGGAGTCTTCCCGCCAAGTACAAAAGAAGGTGTCCTGTTTATCAAGTATCTGGTGGTTAAGGCACACTCCCCCCAAAACCTAATGGGCAAGCCTGCTTGAAATCTCAATGCTCTTGCAACATTCAAGATATGCTTGTGTTTTCTCTCCACCTGACCATTTTATTGCAGTGTCCCAACACATGAAGTTTGATGCAGAATGTCATGAGTCTCAAAGTATGATTTCAAACTTTTAAATTCTATTTCATTATCACTTCGTACAGTTCTGACTTGCTTGCCAAAATGACGTTCTTCCATGGCACAAAATTTCTCAATAATACGTGCTACTTCACTTTTTTCCAGTAACAAGTAAACCCACACAACACGAGAATAAATATCAACAATGGTTAGAAAGTAAACTGCACCACAAGAGGGAATTACTTTATAAGCGCCCCATGTATCACAATGAATTAGAGAGAAACAATCATCAGCTTTATGTTTACTTTCAGGAAAAATTTTCCATGTTTGTTTTGCTCTGTAACAAACATCACATGGCTTATCTCCTTCAGTTCTATTATTTAACTTATTTACTTTAGGAAGAAAAGATAATATCTGTTTAGATGGATGCCCTAATCTGCGATGCCATAACTCCCATTCATCCATGACTCTTGTTCTATTCGCCCAAACTGGTGTTGCTCCTCTAAATTGATAGACCCCATCACACTGCTCACCCACTCCAATCAGAATCCTCGAGGTTTGGTCCTGTATCACACATAGCTTGTCAATAAAAGTGACAATACAATTTATCTCTTGAAGTAATTTTGCTAGGAAATAAGGGTGCAGCTCATTCTTGGTACAAAAAGCACATGATGTAAATAAATATTTCCACCCGAATGTAAAGTCCCTTCCTTCACTGCAGTGGTTTGCTTCCCATTAGGAAGTCCCATTGGACATAGTGCAATATTCCGTACATCCATCAATAAACCAATTTCTCCAGTCATATGGTGTGATGCCCCGGAATCAATTATCCAATTAGTAGAATTTTTCTTACCAAAGAGTTTTTCATTAGTCCTGGTTTTGTAAGCATCAAGCATGCTTACAAGAGTCTGCCATTGCTCGTCATTAAGCCCGTTTAGTCTGGTCCTGTCTCCATCAGTTACGGCTGCATTAGCAGCCACTTCACGCCCCTGCCGATGACTGAGTAGCATGAGTTTTCCCTGAACCTCGGTCACATCCGCCAGAGGGTCCACCCCCTTTTCCTCGACCTGCTCCATGCTCGGTCGACGTACTGTGGGGTCTGTCTCCCCACCATTCTGACTTACTTGAGCTCTCACTGTTCCTT
This sequence comes from Nelumbo lutea, assembly GCF_056320005.1. Classification (NCBI taxonomy): domain Eukaryota; kingdom Viridiplantae; phylum Streptophyta; class Magnoliopsida; order Proteales; family Nelumbonaceae; genus Nelumbo; species Nelumbo lutea. Next base: position 91,479,669 of record NC_142687.1, on the reverse strand, counting down.
TTGTTATTGGCAGCCATGGTAACCGATCAACAAGATTCGCTCCAGTTGCTTGATTATTGCAAGAAACACGTAGATGGACGATCCTAATGAGACTCACGAAGAAATCAGAACAAGTGAGCCCGCCGATTCTGAGTCAAACCCAAGCTCTTACTTGGTTTCCTCCGATCCCGCAACGCCGAGCAAAAACCAAGTGTCGTCGAAGCGGAAGGACCGAGAAGGTTCCTAATGATGGCAGCGGGAGTTCCGGACTGAAGTAGTAGCGGCAGTAGTCTTTGGACTTTGGAGACAGGAGAGGCCTATAATGTGCTCAACGAAGCAGAAGAACCGGAGCTCCGGTGGACAATCTGCTGGAGTCTGCTCGAAATCGTGTGACGACGGAGGGGACTAGAGAGATGAAGCTATCAACGGAGGATCCCTAAAACGCGTGGACCTCCAGACCGGATCGAACGGCTGGGCCTCACCTCTGGGCGATCTCTTTTCTCTCCGCAGCAAGAACTTCTTCAGTAAGAGACAAAAATGTCTATCCGGCGACTGGCTACTAAAACCCGTTGGTGTTGATTGGCTCCGGTCGTTAGCCAACACGCTCAGGAAGTCATAGTCACTCGGAAACTCTCTCAAAACGTTCTTATTCGCGGTGAATCTCCAATCCCCGGTCGCGAGCACCACAGAACCGATCCCTATAGGATCGCTGTTCTACAGGTTCATACACGGAGATGACGCGTTTTGAAACCAGCGATTCAAGATCGTTAACGGCTTAGTGAAAGGGTCGTGGATCGTAAAAGCTGCCATGGGAAGCTATGCGGCCTGCTTGTTAGGGAATGAGTTCCTCCAGGAACTGAGACTCAGAGTCGTCGATAATAGGCTGTGGTTGGAATGTAATGTTGGCTTTGATACCATGAAAAATCTTTGTGGAGAATTTTATGTTTTATTATGCAAAGTACAATCATATATGCCTGAATTTTAGGAATAGGAGACTCACTTTTAGTAAGAACCTAGGAACTACCAGGAATCTACGCCTAGATACATGCATGACAGGATAAGATACATGCTGAGTGGAGTTCCCATACAAATTTCCCACTCCATAACAAATTCCCAATAATCTCTTTGACCGGGCAAGACCAACTATTGCACCGGGTTCAAGGGGATCCACACAGAGTATTGTTTCGGCTGAAATGGATCGATCTAACAAATAAATCAGTGATCTAATGGCAAATGGGATTAGCTTGTAGCCTTATACTTGCTTTCTCCTTCACTTGGCCTTCGATGTACCAGTTTAGTGAGAAATTAAGCCATTGTACCATTAGATTAAGTCTGCAAACTGATGGGTTAAAAAAAGGTTCAGAAAGACAATTAGATATAGGAGATGCTTGGCACATTTTTTTGTATGGTCTTTCCATCTTTTAAACGATTGTAAGTGTTTAGCAATGAAAGACAAGAAGTCATAAAGACCTATGCCCTAAAAAGTTTATAGAAGCCCAAAATGACAAAGAAATCTAAATGCTTCAAATGGAATTTCCTGTATTTATCTAAAATATTTTCTTTAACAACTTTGTAGATCATGATAGAGTAGGATACTTATTAAACCATGTCATTAAAAATAAGACCCAAAACTTCATTACATCTTTTGACTACTTAGACCGTGGAAGATCTTACTAAAAAGATATGCCAAACAACACCATATATTTTCAAATTATTGCCCACCAAATCCTAAACATAACACACAGACACATGTTGGGGGTGCTCACGATTCTGCTAACCGTGTTAACACAAAACAACCCAACATGTAAAGATATTACATAATGCTCGCAGAAAAAACCACGAGATACAAGTGAAGAATATAAAACAAAGTAAGAGAGACGAAAACTTACAATAATAAAACCATCAATCCTCGAATCCCTCTACCTCTCTACCCAAAAAGTCATATCTAAATATCAATGAATCATATTGAAAATTCTATCACCTGAATTGATTGATAGTTTAAACTTTTAATAATATTATTAGATAACTTATGAGTTGAGACCTTTATTGTGCATAGTGAACTTGTTAAAAATGATAAAAAATAATGAAAATTTAAAATGCATAACCCATTTTATTAACGGTAAGAAATATAAATATAAATATATTAATTAATAGTTTTAATAGTATTATTAGATAACTTTGTATTATTGCATTTTTAATTAATTAATAATTTTTATGACTTGACACCTTTATTGTGCATAATGAACTCATTAAAAATGATAAAAATTAATGAAAATTTAAAATGCATAACCCATTTTTATTAACAATAAGAAACATAAATATAAATATATTAATTAATAGTTGTAATAATATTATTAGATAACTTTGTATTACTGTATTTTTAATTAATTAATAATTTTTATGACTTGACACCTTTATTGTGCATAATGAACTCATTAAAAATGATAAAAATTAATGAAATTTTAAAATGTAGAACATACTTTATTAATAGTATTTCACTGCAAAACTACTCATATGCAAAAATTACTGAATAATAATGAAAATATACCAAAAGTTAAAAATAATTAATAAATATTGTAAATTAAAAATATTTTATATTAATAAGGGTATTTACTAAAAATAATTAAAAAGTATAATTAATATTATTTTATTATTAAAAATACAAAAAATTATTAAAAAATACCCAAGATAGAAACTATTAAAAACTATTGAAAATTAGTTGTACTTTTTATTAATTATAGTATTTATTTAGTTATTTAATTTATTTTTACTAAAAGATAATGCAAATTAATTTTGTAGTGACTAATATGCAAAAGTAAATGCTGAAAATTATTGAAAAATACTTATATGCAAAAATTACTGAATAATAATAAAAAAACACCAAAAATTAATTAAAAATCCGAAAATTCTGAAAAGCCTAAATCTTAATTCAAATATTAAAAAATTAAATTAATTATATTTTATTGCAAAATATACTAAATAATAATGAAAAATAATGCATTTTAATTAGTAATAGTAATATAATTAACAATAATTATTTTTAAACTATAATTAACAATAATTATAATTTAAGCTATAAATAGTAGAAAATTACATTTAATCACCAAAAAGTTATACTTAATTACCAGGAAATTACATTTAATTAGTTCTAGCCAAGAAAGAAGCAATATTGCTGAAAATATGATAACTTCAAGAAATTACTATACTTTAAATAAATACAGTAATTTAATAATTACAATATTTTAATGGCTAATAATATTTTAATAATTAATTAAAAGTAACAAATCGTTTTATAACTTAAGCAACTATTAGATCTATAAATTTGCAGGCTCAAACAACTATTTTCTTTTTAGTTAGGTCTAGCTGAGATATGCACCATGCTCACACATTACTAGGGATAATCATATTCGAAGTCTAATTGGGTATCAAACTTTTGGAGTCCAATGATGGCTTTACTAGATAGGGCCCAAGCTAAATAACCCCTAATAAGCTCAACTTGAAAGTTATATGAATATAAGATAAATATTATTCTATAATATTTAAATAACAAATTTTTTATTAAAATATATATGAATTATATATATATATATATTTATTTATTTATATTAAACTAGAATTAAATAAAAATTATAATTTATAAAAAATCATATTTTTATAATTAACACGGGCCTCTTTATTAATGGAAAATGAGCAAGCCTTAACCAGAGCCCGGCCTGACCATTGGGCCTAGATCTTAAGCCCAAGCTCAACCCTTATATAAAGCCTAAAGCTCGAGCCCAAGCCCGAAGCTCGATCTATAAACATAATGTCTTATTTTTAGTAATAATTTAATAAATTAACAAACTAATTTATATTTCCTAATAGTAAATTGATATTTATTAATAATTTAAGAAGCACATATATGTATACTATATTTATTATATATAACATAAATACTTTTTTATATATGTAGTATCGGGCCAGGCTTATTTGACAAATCTCGAGCTCAAGCCCATGGACCTGAAATTTTGTCATAGCCTGAAAAATAACGGGTCAAGCCAGGCTAGGCTGGCGGGCTACTCGACCCATGAATAAGTCTAATTGTATGCATCAAAAATCATATGAAATAAAAATTTAAATTTATTTTTCAATTTTTTAAAAAATGGATCTCTCAAAGCTTGGCCCGGTCCCCGGCCTGGCTTGGCCCATGGACAAGCCCGCTCCACGGCATGGCACAACCCTTGCTGAATTGACCCCCCAAATTATCCCAAGGGAGGGAGGCATGGCCTAGGATGCCCCATGGTCCAACACAACACGACCCACACTTTGTACGGTTCACATGCGGGTCATGTTGTGTCAGCCCAGTACAACTTGATTTACATCTCTACTTGAACTTGCCCAATATTGGGGATGGGATGGGGAAATTTGATGATTCCCCATCCTTGATGAGGATTGGGGTGTCTTGCCCTGAAATTCGCCCAACATTGGGGAGTGATTGCCTTACCTTGAACCTGCTTGACACTGGCGACGGTGCAGGGATGGAATAGAGTGTCTTGACTATGGGGTAGGGACAAGGATGGGGTGCCCCACCCTAAACCTACCTCGTTGTCATTCCTATATAATTGTTAATTATTAGTGAAATTAATAAAAATGTTAGCTTTTGTAGTTATTTTTATTTACTTAAAGTTAATCAAAGTTTCATTTAAAAATAATAAAAATATTAAAAGTACTACAAATTATTAATAAAACTAAATTTATTAAAAAATATTTGTTCATATTAAATTAACAATAATTACTTTTTTGTAAATCAACATTAAATGAAAAATAAAGTTACTAAAATATTAACAATAACTTTGATTACTTTAATTAATTAACAATAAATTTTGATTATTAATTTAATATTAATTGATAGTAAATAAAATTATTAAATCTTTCAAAATTTCCATCGCATGGGCCATAGTGCCAACTCAAAAGCGCAAGAGAGCACGAGAGTAACGAATTCGCAAAGAATCTTGTTGCCACCCTCCCATCCAAGGATTTAAATATCGATACAATACGTCCAATGTGAAGCATATCGGTGTCGGCTAGAGGGGATACGGGATACACTACGAATAAACCGGTATCCCATGAATCACGCATATCAGATTGGCGACTCAGCGTTTTATTGTGTGCACGTTTATTTCCAAAAAATTGCGTCTGGCGTGATTTGAACACAAATCACCCGGCGCCAGAACCTTAAATGCGCGCTTGATGCATTAAGCCAATCATCATCATATAAAGTTATTAAACTAATATAACTTCTTTCTATTCTCATGTCTACATGTAATGTAAAAAATTTATATTTGTTTTTAACAATTTCAGTAAAATAAAAAAAAAATAATGTTCAAAACTAATATTTTATAAACTAATAAAATAAATAATTTCTTAAACCCACATTTATATCAAAATTTTATTTAATCTCAAAAAATTATACGAAAAAAGATATTAATAATAGAATAGTTATTTTAGTACTTAATATTTATAAATTTGAACATGGCATGTATCTTAAAATTTTATAAATTATTAATTAATATTTTAATTTGAATTAAATAAAAATATATATTATTTATAAAAATAAAGTATTATTTACAAAAACCTTGAAAATATAATATAAATTGAATTTGTCAAATCCATTAATCTACATTTATATCAAAAAATATTTTTTTATTTCAAAATTTATGAAAATAAAAATATTAATAGTGGAATAATTATTTTAGCAGTTAAAAATTATGAATTTGCATATGATGTATATCTTAGAAAATTTAATATATTTGATATATTTTAAGTTAATATTATATATTATTATAAATTTTTAATTTATATTTTAATTTTATTTTATAATAATGTGTTTATTGTTTACAAAAATAAAAAGATTGTTAACTAAACACTTAAGAATTGATTTTTAGTTGATTTTCAGTTAATATTAAAAATTAAAAATAATAAAATAAAAAATTATCGACATAATAATTCACATTTAATATTTGCATATATTAATAGAAAATAACATAATAATAGCTTTGTACATGTATTATTTTTTAATATATATATATAATTTTAAGATTTCTATGCATCCTATTATATTAATTATAGTATATTTCTTTACATATAGTTTTAGAATATACATTTTCTATATACCTATATATATTAATTTTGACTATTTTTAATGTTAAAAATAATGTTATTAATATGTTAATAGAATTTATATGCATTTTATCCATGCACCGAACCACGCAAACTTCACATTGTACAGAATAAAAAAACCTTAAAATGTCTGCTATTGCGTGATTTTTACAGGATTCTTTCGTTGTTTGAATTGACGTTCGCATGATCAAGTCTTTCCAATTCAATCGAAAAAACGAAATTCCCAGGTTTTCTATTCTCTATTTGTTTTGTTATTCTCATCCATGCTACGTCATTGGAATTGTTTCATGATTGATGTTCTTTTGTTTTGATTTTCATTTCGTCTAATTTTTAACTGTTTAGGGTTAACTCGATGGTTTCAGAGTTTCTGAATGATTTTAGCAAATTTTTTTTTGGGTTAATTTGTTATTGGAATAAGAAAAAGAGAAGGTCCGAGTGAGATTTATCTAAATAGTGTGTATGGAGATTTGGATGAACAGCGCTTTGGTTTCTGATTTTCCCCTTTTATATGCTATTTTCTGAAACAGAAAGAAAAAAAATTATATTTTCTTTTTTATTATGTTGTATACCATCTGAAATGTCGATGTTAGTTGGACTTCATAAAGTTTTTATAGGAACATAAAGTTGACCATTGGGGTTTGACACTGTTGTTGCTACAGAATGGTTTGTCGTGTAAAGAACTGGTAGAAAATAAAAAATGAGTTGTTTTTCATTTTTGGTCTTTTATCCCGAAAGTGATGAGAGAGAGAGAGAGAGAGAGAGAGAGAGAGAAAGCCTGAAATGTTACATGCAGAAACTCATGTAAGATGGGTATGGATACAGAAAGAAACGATTACCGTGGTTATGATACTCGTCAACCAATAATGGCCTGATTACAACATTCTACTGTTGCATGGTTCAATTGCACTGCAAGGTGAGTTTTTTTTTTTTTTTTTCTTTAATTGTCCTGATTGTGATTATCACTGTACAGGTGGAATCACGTTACACAAATAACAGTAAGTAGTCTGAGTGGTAACTCATTTTCTTGAGGTGGAATGATGCCAATTGTAATGCTATCTTTTATATTTAAAGAGTATTTCTAAGCCATTTTTTATTAAAATTGAAAATTGAATCAATCTTAGTTGAGGATTTGGCCACAAAAGAGATCATAGAGTCCTCTCAGAAACTACCCAAGATTGAGTTTAGTGAATTTTCAATTGTTTCTTATATATTTTTAAAAAGAGCGGAGAAATCTTAGTGATAAGTAACAGCAGCATATGGAACTGTACAAGCTAACTATGAAATGCATAATGATAGTTGAATGTATTTCGCAAAAAAACTTCTTTGCTACTATATAGATAATACTCACATAAACAATTAAAACTTGTCAAATGGCTCAAAGGTCATAACCATTATAGATACCCTATCGCATATTTTATAAGATGCCAAAAATCAGCCTTTGATTGCAAGTGAAAACTCACAAACCCAAGAATGATATTTGTTAACTAGCTATTTTTTATCCAATACCTAATTTTCTTCCTCCAGATTGGTGGAGTTAATCTGACCATTTGATTTGCATATGAAAACTTTCAGGAGAATAATAATATTCAAGGAAATAAATGGCTACTCTTGCAGATATTGTTGTTTCAGCAGTTATTAATCTTCTATCAGCAATTGCATTCCTTGTGGCATTTGCTTTATTACGTCTCCAACCTTTTAATGATCGAGTGTACTTCCCAAAATGGTACCTTAAGGGGATGAGAAGTAGACCAAACTGTTCTGGAGCATTTGGAAACAAGTTTGTCAACTTGGATTTTAGAACATACAGAAATTTTTTTAATTGGATGCCGACAGCATTGAAAATGCCAGAACCCGAGCTTATTGATCATGCAGGACTTGATTCTGCTGTGTATATTCGAATTTATCTTCTTGGGTGAGTTTGTATTTTGCAAGTTTTAATTTTGACATGATTTTTTTTTTTTTTATATAAATTTCCCCTGGTATTGTCAGCATACCGAAGTTCTACTTTTCCCTTTTCTTTTGTTTTTATTCCTACTTTACATGAAACTTTTTGAAGTTAGGTTGCCTGTTATATGGAGGCTATACTTATTATCTGTGTCTAATAGTTTACATATTTTTTCCCAGTTCTTATGAATAGGGTTGAAACCACCTATAGAACCAATCAAACTTGTTTGGAACTGACATATGGATGCACACATGCTCACACAAACACAGATATATAAATAGAAAGATTAACATTTCATTCACTGACATATATTTTAGGGTCTTGTTTTTCTTTTACAGATAATCTAATTTGTCGACTTCTATGTGCAGCTTGAAAATATTTGTTCCACTAACTGTACTTGCTTTTGCCATCTTGGTGCCTGTTAATTGGACTGATGGGAGGCTAGAGAATATTAAAGGTTTAACATTTAGTGACATTGACAAGCTTTCAATTTCCAATGTGTCAACGGGTTCAAAAAGGTGGGAGTATGTATCTTGTCTTCTAGTTATTCTCTAATTACTTTTACCACTCAGCTATTTAGGTCATCGTAGGGGCTATTTGTTCACTAGAAGGCATGGCCTTGGACAGAGGAGAATGAAGGAACAAGCCTCATACTCTTGGCCTCATTTATGTTTCTCTTAAAATTTAGCTGTATCCAATTATGCCCTGCTTACTTCAGTTATGGTGGCATTGTGCCATATCTTTCCTATCTAACTGACTCTAACCTTTGTTTTAAAGAAAATATGTTCAAATAATTTTGAAAATTGTTTATAAAGTCTACACTTTTGGCTGGAATATTAAAGACATTGTTTGCTTTTGGTTGGAGTTTGTGGGTGGTCATTTGAGTAATCCATGTTACTCAAGTTAAAGCTAATTAGGGAATGCTCGCACATTGTTTCAGAAGCAGTAACTAAAATTGGTTTGTAGGCAACATTCCTGTGAGTATGAGAGTGGAGCTTGTCAATGATTTGTGAATATGTACTCTCTCTCTCTCTTATACATTAGAGTCCCACATTAGGTATTCATGTGTATATTTCTAATGTTTTGAATTACAGGTTTATAGGACCTCCAATAATCAGTATGTTTAGAGAAGTTTGTTCATCTTTTGATGATATTTTGAGTTCAGAATATGGTACTTCCATGGGTTTTCTCTAAGAAATAATGTTTCACATTCATAAGAATCAATTGTACCTTGGTTCAATAATTCATAACAAGGGAGAGATTGAAGAGGATGTCACCTAAAGAATTAGAGCAGGTTGGGAAAAATGGAGGGGTGCATCTGGACTTTTGTGTGATAGGAGAATACCACTTAGATTAAAAGGAAAATTCTATAAAACAGTTGTAGGGCTAGCTATGTTGTATGCAGTAGAGTGTTAGGCAGTCAAAAAACAACATGTTTAGAAAATGAGTGTGGTAGAAATGCGAAGGCTAAGATGAATGAGTGGAAAAACTAGAAAGAATAGGTTCAGGAATGAAGCCATTTGTAGAAACCTAGGAGTAGCTTCAATACGTGATAAACTGAGAGAGAGAGAAGGCTAAGATGGTTTTGTCACATGCATAGAAGACCACCAACAGCTCCAACTAGAAGCAATGTTTTAAAACGCGGAGGCATGACGCGAGGTGTTCCACTACCTAGAGGCATGAGGCATAGTTCAGAACGCAAGAGGCGTAAGCCTCCTTAAGAGGAGGGGGGTTATGAGGAGGAAGGGGAGGAGGATGAAGAGGAGGGGGGATCTCATTTTTTCTTTATTTTTAATAAAAATATTTTATATTAAGAAGAACAAAGATGCATAACATTAGTTGAAAGGGGGGTCTTGTCGAAGCGGAGGCGAGCTGATACTCTAGCCAAGAATATGAATATGAATTTGGTATTTTTATGGATCACCAAGAATATAAATTTGAGGATACAATGGGTGAGGAGATCGACAAATGGGTTAGCTGATACTCTAGCCAAGCAAGGGGTGAATAGGCAATCTTTGTTTTAGGCTCATGTAATAATTTCTGTTCTGTTTTTGTGTATAGTGAGGTAGCATCTCGTGCCTCTCTAAGGGATGCTTGTAATGATTATATCTTCAGAATTATCTAAAAATAATTTCATATTTGCAGAGATATGGGCTGTAACTCTTTTGTAATTCTAATCAGATCAACAAAATATTGATCCTCATACTGTTTAGGATCAACCTGTGAATAGCTCTATATACTAACTGTGTATCTATCTTACTCATCTTTGAGTTATACTGCATCACTTTAATAATGTTCCACATGTCCATTTGGTCATGGGGTTAAACAATGACCAAGGGTTCATATTATGATGGCTGAAGTGGCTGAGTTCAATGATCTATTGCTTTGTCTTTTAGTGAATAAACCATTAAATGGGTGGGAATGTGATTCCTACCTTACTACCTTTTTTCTTTTCTCCATTCCGAGCAAGGTGGCTAAGAGAATTGAGAAATTGCAAAGAGATTTTCTGTGGAAAGGGTGGGAAGGTGAAAAGAAGATCCATGTTGTGACTTGGAATCAGATTTGTTCTCCTCGAAGTTCAAGGGGTTTGGGGTTGAGAAGATTGAAAACTGTTAGTATTGCTTTACTGGGAAAATGGATATGGAGATTTGGGATGGAAGAAGGTAGTTGGTGATGGAATCTCATAGCGGCTGAATATGGTCTTCAGTCTGGAGGGTGGTTGACTGCTATGGAGCTCCCTTCCTACAGGTGTTCTCTTTGGAAAATGTATTATGAAGGTCCTTCCTAGCTTCTCTAAAGGGGTGGGTTATAAAGTGGGAGTTGGCAGCAGGATTCGTTTTTGGAAAGACAGATGGTTAGAGAACTCAACCTTAGAATCCAAATTCCTTCTCTTTGGCCAATACAAGGAGGCTACAGTAGCTGATTCCTTTTATCTGGTCAGGGGAGAGGTGGTTTGGAGTCCCAGATTCCGCAGAACTTTTCAGGACTGGGAATTGGAGGAGGTGTTCAATCTTCTCAATTGCTTAATGCCTTTTCTTTTGATCCACTTATGAATGATCAGTGGACTTGGAAATGGAGTGTTGATGGTATTTTTACGGTTAGGTCCTTTGCTGATGGTCTAAGTGACTTGATGCGATCTGAATTTCCTGTTAAACAAGCTTGGATTCCCTCCTCTCCTTCCAAGATCAACTTCTTAGTTTGGGCATCAGCTCTTAACAAATGTCTGACAAGAGGTAACCTTGCTAGAAGAGGTATCCCCATCGTAGATCTGAGTTGTGGGGTGTGTGGGCTAGTCAAGGAGTCTATTGATCATTGGTGCATTCACTGCTCCTCTGTGTGGATGATTTGGTCTCGTTTCCTGAAAGCTGTTGGGATTTTTTGGGTAATGCGAGGCTTGGTGAATGATCTGTTGCATAGTTGGTATCTCCTGGGGCTATCTAAAAAAGGAAAATGCCTCTGGAAGACTATTCCAGCCACTGTGATTGGCTCCATTTGGACAGAAAGGAATAACAGATTGTTTAGAGACCAAAGAATCTGATTTATTGTACTGTTGCTAGGATAGCTTCCTGGTTATCTGCTGTTCCTGAGTTCAGTAATCAGAATATGTTCTTGGTTCTGAACTCTTAAAGTTTGTGGGATCTTTGATTGATTGCCTGGGAGGATGGCTTATGTTTCCCTCTCTGGTTTTTTGTTGTGCCTTTTATGAATAATATTACCTAACTTTTTCAAAAAGAAAAACCATTAAATGGGTTGTGAACTCCTCACTAGCTGAAAGACATGTTGGGTTGATTAATGTACCTCTAAATAATTTTATTATATAACTATTTTATCTACTAAAAGACAAAGCAATAAATCATTCAGTTCAGTCACTTCAGCTGTTATCAAAAGATTCCTAAGATATCAATGGTTAGCATAAATCTGCTAGCCATTGTGGACATGTATTTTTTTTATAGTAAATGTAAAAATTTCAGTAAAAAGAAACAATGATACAAGTTGATCAGGTGTTAAGGCTACATAAAAAACATAGAGAAAACCAAATCAGAACAAATAATCTAAATTACATATTTGTAATCCCAAAACTTCCCCAAGGTCCTCTTTATTGGCTTGATCAAATTCTGACAATATCAAGACCCAATCTGAAACAGATTTAGCAACAGCCGCCACCAACCTATCCAAGTTCCAAGCTTTATGTAGAGAAGATGGGCCGAATGGCCCATAGGCTGTTTATCCTTTTTTATCTTTTATGTTCTTTGCTGTAATGGGCCTTATTCTGGGCCTATTCTTTCTATGTTATGTTCTTTTAATTTTTTGCCCAACTAAGGGCCTCTCTGTAAATTATCAAAGTTTAACTTAATAAAATAGTGTTAGGGGGGTGTAAGAGTGAGATTAAGGTTCAAAACTCTCTTACTCTGAACCCCCATTGCCGCCATCTTCTTCTTCATCTTCTCTTCCTTAGAAGAATGATTTGCGTTATTTTATTTTGATTTCTGCATCTGTTCTAAACAGTCCTCTATTCTCAAAAGATTGTTTTTCTTCTTGGTATCAGAGAAGACTCTCTTTTTCCTTTTTCTCACCCTCTTTTCCCATACACAGTGTGTATGGAGAATTGAATCATACGGACTGTTAAAGAGACTTTGTTCAGCCCAGTTGTTAGTGGTTTCTGGAGAGAAGAGGACTGACTTTGTCGCCTCCTTGGCTGATTCAAGTGTATTGCCTGTGTTGAGCAAGAGCAAGAGCAAGTGAAGAGACAAGAGGAGAGAAGAGAGGGAGAGAGGAGAGGAGAGCCAAGAGGACTGAAAGCCCCTTCTGAACTTAGGGGGAGAAAGAATGATCTATTATTATTTGTACTAGTACAGCCGAACAATGTAAACAAAGGAGAAATTACAACAGTACCCTTATGGTACTAAACCTGAATACATAAACAACTGACAACACTCCCCCTCAAGTTGGAGCATAGATATCAATCATGCCCAACTTGTCACAAAGATCATGATGTCTGGAAAGGTTTAAACCCTTTGTAAAGATGTCTGCAAGCTGGTTCTCAGAAGTGACATAGGGGGTACACACTTCGCCTGTGATAACTTTCTCTCTGATAAAATGCTTGTCAACTTCGATGTGTTTTGTTCTATCATGTAGAACCGGATTGGCAGCAATGCTTATAGCTACTTTGTTATCACAAAATAGAGTTATAGGTTTGGTCACTGGGAAACCCAACTCCCCCAACAAATTCTTTATCTACATGCCTTCAGCAACCCCGTGGGCCATAGTACGATATTCAGCTTCAGCACTGGATCTAGCTACCACATTTTGCTTTTTACTCCTCCATGTAACAAGGTTCCCTCCTATAAAGGTGCAGTAGCCACTAGTAGACTTTCTGTCACTTTGGGATCCAGCCCAATCTGCATCTGTATAAACTTCAACTTTCAAATGTTCGTGCTTTTGAAACAACAAACCAGTACCCAGATACTTCTTCAAATATCAGAGGATTCTCTCAGCTGCTTCAAGATGAGAAGACCTAGGAGCATGCATGAATTGACTGAGGACACCAACAACATATGCAATGTCTGGGCGAGTCATAGAAAGGTATAACAATCTCCCTACAAGCCTCTGAATCTGTTTCACATCCTTGAGTGATTCACCATAGTTGTCACCTAATTTATGGTTGGGGTCAATGGGAGAGTCAACTGGCTTCACCCCCATCTTTCTAGTGTCCTGAAGTAAATGTAGGACGTATTTCCTTTGAGAAATGAAGATACCCTTCTTTGATCGGGCAACTTCAATTCCAAGGAAGTATCTGGCAGGTCCTAGATCCTTCACTTCAAACTGAGTTGCAAGGAAAAATTTCAATTTTTGAATTTCATCCTCCCAATCACCAGTAACAATTATGTCATCCACATAAACAATTAGAGCAGAAATTTTACCTTCTCCTTTTTTCATGAATAGTGTGTGATCTGATTGACATTGCCTGTATCCTTTCTGCTGAACTGCCACATGGAATCTATTGAACCAAGCTCTTGGTGATTGTTTCAGCCCATATAAGGACTTCTTCAACTTGCACACTTTCTGTTCATTTCCTTGGGCTAGAAACCCAGGAGGTTGAATCATGTACACTTCCTCTTCAAGGTCACCATTCAAGAATGCATTCTTGATGTCCAGCTGGTGTAAAATCCAATCCAGATTGGCTGCAAGAGAGAAAACGACTCTAATGGAATTCATCTTGGCAATGGGGGCAAAAGTTTCTGCATAATCAACTCCATACACTTGAGTAAATCCCTTTGCCACTAAGCAAGCTTTATACCTTTCCACTGTTCCATCAGCCTTATGCTTGACTGTGAACACCCATTTACATCCAACTGGAACCTTTCCCTTAGGAAGATCAACAAGTTCCCATGTGCCATTTTTGTGAAGGGCATTAACTTCTTCCCTCATGGCATTTGTCCATTCAGGAACTAAAAGAGCTTCTGCCACATTCTTAGGGATAGGGACATTGTCAATAGAGGTAAGGAAGGCACGGAATGAGGGTGAAATGTTCTCATAGGAGACAAAGTTGGAAATGGGATGTTTTGTGGTGCACAATCTAACACCCTTCCTGTGAGCAATAGGACGGACAAGATCCTTAGAAGTAGAGGAATCATTTTCAATAGATTCAAGGACATCATTGGGAGCTAAAATACCTGAGTGAGTATGATCCTCCCTCGAGGAGTCTGGTGGCACTGGAGGTACAGCTTCCGGATTCTCTACAGCCCTTGGATTTGGCTGGCCTTTGCGACGACGAGAAAAAACACGAAAAGGTGGAGGGTCAGGGAGAGAGGGAAGCTGAACTAGTTTCTCCTCATGTCTACACTCCCCCTGAGGAGAAACAGGATAGAAAGGCTCATCTTCAAAGAAAGAAACATCCATGGAGACATAGAATTTACGAGTAAAACACGGTAGCCCTTTTGAGTGAAGGAGTAACCAAGAAATATGCAAGGTATAGCACGAGAGTCCAATTTCCCACGGGTGGGAGACAGATTTTGGACAAAACACTGACAACCAAAGACACGAGGAGGAATAGAAAGAAGGGGAGCCTTAGGAAAGAGAAGTTGATGTGGGGCTTTGTACTCTAACCGACGAGAGGGCATACGGTTTATAAGGTAAGTGGAACAAAGAACAGCTTCAAGCCAAAACCATTTGGGAACATTCATATGAAGTAGTAAACCTCGAGCCACTTCAAGGAGATGTCGGTTCTTCTGTTCGGCCACACCATTTTGTTGTGGTGTGCGGGCACAAGAGCTACGGTGAAGGGAACCATGCGAAGCAAAAAATTCCGTGAGGTCACTATGAAAAAACTCCTTTGCATTATCTGATTGAAAAATTTGGATTTCAGTTTGAAATTGAGTGAAGACCATCCGCTAGAAATCTTGAATGATTTTTGGTACTTCTTCCTTGGTTCGCATCGGGTATACCCACGTAAATCTAGAATAATCATCAATGAGGGTAATGAAATACTTGTAGCCACTCTCAGATGGTAAAGTAACAGGGCCCCACACATCAGAATGAACAATGTGAAATGGAGATTTAGATTTACTATGTCTTTGAAGAAAATGAGTTCTACAATGTTTACTCAAGTGACACGTTTGACAAGAAAAGTCAGAGACCGACATTGACTTAAACAGTTATGGGAATACAACTTTCAAAGACTCAAAAGACAAATGACCAAGACGACAATGCCATAAATAGACTTTTTTCATACAGGACTGACTCATAGACTCTGTAACATGAAGACCAACCTTATTCTCCAGCATGTAAAGTCCATCAGCCATACGACCCCTACCAATTGTCCTCCCCGAGGCCAGATCCTGAATCACACAATGAGAAGGGAAAAAATTCACTGATCAATTCAAGGAATTAGTAACACTACTAACAGAGAACAAATTAATGGGAAAGCTTGGAACATGAAGAACATCAGAGAGGGTAAGGCCAAGAGGAAGAGAGAGAGTTCCTTGACCAGCTATGGAAGAGTATGGTCCATTGGCTAGTCTCACCTTGTCTCTTGCAGAAAGAGGGTGATAGGTTTGAAAGTAAGAGGATGTACCAGTCATATGTTTTGATGCTCCAGAATCAATGATCCATGGAGAGTCATGGGTGTGAGAAGCAACATGGAAAGCAGTGGCAGGGTTACCTGACGTAGATGCAAATGAGGTTGAGGGAGGAGTATCCATCTGACGAATTGCTCTACCATAGAGCTCTAAATGGTCACGGAAGGAATTCATAATGTCATCCCTCGGGTCAGGTCCAGTGAGATGTGTCTGAGTCACATTAGAAATGGTGGGCTGATGCTCCCGAGTAGCCATGTTGGCCATGTGATGTTTCTTTGTATTTTGCTGCCTGTACTTCTTATTCACCTCTGAACCTTGCTTCTTAGTCAGATCTTGAGCCCATTTTGGTTTCCCATGAAGATCCCAACAGGTATCTTTGGTGTGTCGGGGTTTCTGGCAATGAGTGCACCACAATTTTTCCTTATCTTCTTTTTTTTTTCTAGAGATCTTCTTTCTGGGAAGAAGATCCCCCACCAATAGATACACCCCCTTTTGCAACTAACACAACAGCATCCCCACCAGGGCTGTTCATCAAATTTCTCCTGCTTTCTTCAGATTGTACAAGAGCATAGACTTCCTAAACAGAAGGGAGATCCTTAGAGCTAAGAATCTGAACTCTGATAGATTCATACATAGGATTCAGACCATGTAAGAATGCAAACACCCTTTGCTGGGAGACAATCTGTTTGTACTTCTTAGCATCCTCATCACACTTCCAATCCACACTCTGGTAGTGATCCAACTCCTTCCAAGCAGATGTTAAGTCAAAGTAATAGAACGATAAACACCTCTCCCCCTGTCTACAAGTAGAAGATGCTGCCTGCAGTTGATAAATTTTGGCATGGTGTCTCAATTCTGAATATGTAGATTTTGCTTGTTCCTAGATTTCATTCGCAGTTTCAGCCCACATGAAATTCTTCCTGATTTGAGGTTGCATGGAAACCAAGAGCCAGGACATAACAATACTGTTTTCCTGATTCCATTTGTCATATTCAGCACTCCCGGAGGATGGTTCTTTTATCCTCCCATTAATATAGCCTATCTTCCCCCTTGCAGTGATGTATAACTTGATCCCTCTTGACCACTCTAGGTAATTTAAACCATCAAGAGGGACAACAGCCATAAGAAAGGATAGGTCACCCCTACCCATTCCATTCAGCATTGAGGAAACTCCAGATGAGGCTGAATCTTCACTACTCATGATTTCTGGTTTAAAAAAAAATAGCAACCAAAGGAGTACTTTCGTACAAGGCTATTATAGAAACAGGTCCTTCTGACCTACGGTTTCACTAGGAGCAAAGACTGAACACTGCTGTGGCGGTACTTCCCCCTTGTCTGTATAACCTACGGTCTTGTAGGAATCCAAGAAAAGAACACTGCAGTTGCAGTACACAATCAGGTCTGTATGACCTACAGTTGTACAAAGGTCATATGACCCTCCAACAGAATAGAAAAAACAGGTGAAGTTCACCACACCCCTAATCGGCAGGTCTGGTAGCCGAACAGTCAATGACTGAGATCAATACAATATCTGCTTTAGGACATCAACAGTCCATCGAAGGGGTAAAGAAATACAAAAAAAAATGTTGAATACAACTGCTTTGTTAAAGAAATACAGTCCCTCAATAGTCCATCAATCGGCTGAACAGTCAATCCGAAGGGCAGCCGAACAGTAAATGAACAGTACCTCTTTTAACTTCAGATGATAGCCTCTCTGTAAACCAGAACTCCCTCTACGAACCTCAGATGATAGCCTCTCTACAGTCGAATAGACAATGAATACCACTTCTGGGCTGGAAGATGAAAAGTCTCTATAACTTCTGGGTCGAACTGAATACAACTGATTAGCAGTTCGATGGATACAACCCTGGGAGATGAAAAGACTATCTGCTCGACATTGAACAACAGGTTTGCTTGACACCACCCTTCAGGCCTGGACGACTTGCTCTGATACCATTTTGAGCAAGAGCAAGAGCAAGTGAAGAGACAAGAGGAGAGAAGAGAGGGAGAGAGAAGAGGTGAGCCGAGAGGACTGAAAGCCCCTTCTGAACCTAGGGGGCGAAAGAATGATCTATTATTATTTATACTAGTACAGCCGAACAATGTAAACAAAGGAGAAATTACAACAGTACCCTTATGGTACTAAACCTGAATACATAAACAACTGACAACAGCCTGAAACCCTAAATTTCTGGAGAAATATGTCTGTGGGCCCCACAGGGTGTTTGGATTGGGCGCTCAGTGTTTGGAGGCTTTCTGATTTTCCTTCTTGAAGATTGAACCAAGTTGTTTGGTGTTTCGTGTAGTCTACAAGGTGCGGCTCCTTTTTTCTGTTTCTCCCAGCTTCCGAGTGTGACTCAGAATCCGAGTACTGCTGCATAGAGGTTGGCTCACAACACAGTCCTTGTTCTATCTTCATTTGGTGTCTTTTGAAGTTGTTTAAAATCTTTTTGAAGTGTTTAAAGAGATGAACTCCTCAGAGATTGAAAACAAGAATGTTGATGAATCCGGGCAGGTTCCAGGAGCCTCTATTGACTCTCTACTAACTGTGACCACAGTCAAGCTGGATGGAACTAATTATTTGGCATGGTCACAATCAGTAAAGATTCATATCTGTAGTAGAAGAAAGTGGGATTTTATCTCCGGGTGCAAAAAGGCTCCCTCAGAAGATGATCCATCTTATGAGAAGTGGATGCAAGAAAATTATACTGTTATTGGGTGGCTTTTGAACTCAATGCAGCCACAGATTAGTCGGCACTATTTGTGGATGAATTCAGCAAAGGAAATCTAGGATAGTGTTGCTGAAACCTATTCCCAAAAATTAAATGTGGTTAGAGCTTATAAGTTGAGAAGTGATGTGAAAAATTTAAGACAGGGGGAGAAACCTTTAGCTGTATACTTCTCAATACTGAAATCTTTGTGGCAAGAAATAGATTTGATAGAAGCTGTAACTTGGGACAGCACTAATGATGCAGAGACCTACAAAAAACTAGTTGAGAGAAATAGGGTGTTTGAGTTCTTGATTGGACTAAACCCAGAGTATGATATTACAAAACAAAATATTTTATCCAAGGAGAGTGTCTCAATATCACAAGCATATGCCTTGGTAAGTAGTGAAGAAAGTAGAAGGCTTGTCCAGGTTCAAGGGGCTGGTCTAAATGATCACTTTGCTAATATGGGAGTGAAACCCAAAGGGGTTGCAGGGACTCCAAGTGGATCAGGGAAGAAAGAGGTTGTTTGTGAGTACTAAAAAAGGCCAAAACACACTAAAGACAAGTGCTGGAAATTACATCCTGAGCTTCTACCTCTTCGATTTCAGAAGAAGCATGATAATAAAAGAGCAGGGAGTGCTAATGTTGCTGCTGGTCCAGATAGTGGCAAATACCAAATTGAAGAGATGACAGCTAGTTCGCAGTTAGCAGCCATGAAAGAAAAATATGAGAAGTTTGGGAGGATGTGTTAGACAGTTTTGTATGCCCTTAGCTTCAATCTGATTTGATGTACTTTTGTTATTTAGTGGAAATAAATAAAGTGCATGTTTGATTCATGTTGTTTGGTTTAATTCTGTGTAAAACCCTAAAACTGGACATTTATAGAGACTCATGTTAGTTTTAAATGTTCACAGCCGTTGGATAAGTCTGGGGAGATTTATCCTGCCAAGGCTGATACTGGTGTGCCACCAAGTGTTGGGATGGCCTGTCTCAGCCATCAGGGTAAGACCCGAGGCACATGCAGTATGGGATTACTTGAATCCTTGAACCGGACCAGATTTCCAGTATTGCCCTGGACCTTGGAGATAGATGGGCAAAACTGGAAAGTTACACCTGACCCCTAGACTCGATTATGACATTTCACTAGGTGTTGGATCAGGCTGCCTTTGATATGCCAATCAGTGAGATCCTTGGTGGGGATCAAAACCTGGGTATGTTGGGGCAGTTTGAGAATTCATCTGAGTGGGTGATCATAGTGACAGAATCAGCCACTTTGTCGGACAAAGGGTAATGATCGGGAATGCACTCTCTCTGATGGAAACCAAACTGCCGGCAGTTGATTTCAATCGTTGGAATTTTGTTTTGCAAAATTAATATATTTATATATATATGTACGGTTTCGAATTGTTTGCAAATGGTTTTAATTCCCGGGATCCATGTGAGAGGAGAGTGCGGCACTGTTCCTTGCAGCCGAGGGAGAGGTCCTCTCTTGTCGGGCAGTGCTTGATCATTAAGGGCTGAGAGGTTAAGTGTAAGACCATTGAGGATAATACCTGATGGGCTAATCTTGCACCTGCCCACAGTCCCTGGGTTTTTATAAGATGGCTTGGCCCAGGGACCACTTAATGTAAGTGTTGGGCCCATAGGGTCCATATGATGGACTCAAGGGGTTCATTGAGTTTTTCAGTGAATTCGGCTGGGCCTTGTTTTAGAGGCTGGGCCGAACCCATGTGGCTGGTGTGTAGATCAATGCTTGGGTCCCACGCCATACAAAGAAGCCCAACTGGGCAGCAGATTGGAAAGTAATTAGACACTGAACACTTAATGGGCCAAAAGCCCATTTCGAGGTGGGCTGATATGATCACCCATCCATGGGGCGAATTTGAGATTAAAGTTAGTAAAAGGATTGGGCCTTTTAGCCTTATCCACTCTAAGAGACCAAATTCAAATTAGATTTGAATCTGGTAACCTCCTGATAAGATCAGGAGTAAGCTAACTCTATCTGCAGAAAGGATTAAGATTATCCCCTATCCAAATACTGATTTGGATTGGGATAACTCCTAAAAAGGAGGTTTCTTAATCAAGAAGAAAAGAGGAGATTTCGAACCACCTTGAAGAGGTATAGGATACCTCCTGCGAATTCAGATCTGATCTGATTCATACTCTCCAGAAAAAGGGAAAAAACAGTTCAGCCTTTTTCGTTTTTGGAGATCTCCTCCTGCCGCCGCCATCTGCCATTGCAAGATTAGATCTTTGTAGAAAAGAAAGTCAAGAAATCTGTTCTTGACATCAGTCTTGCAAGAAAGACTGAGAAGGATTCAGTGTTTAGTACTTCCAGAGGATTCTTGTGAAGGATCCAGTGTGTAGGACGCACCCTGCTGGTTCTGTTCCATTCACAGCTGTGTCATCTTCAGCAGGAACGGATCTTGGAGCATTCTTTGGGCGTGAACACCAACTTTGGGAGATACTGCTTCTCCGGATCAGGTATATTCCTCCCATTTATCTTTTGGTACAGATCTGGTTTGATTATGGTTCAAGTAGGATCCTTGAATATTGTATTCTAAATTTAGGGAATATGATTCCCAGTTGGGAGAAGGTAGGAAATTTTTTGAAATTCGCCCACCCATTCCGCAACCTTTATGGCGTCCATTAGATGGATCCTACCATTCTTTCAGGATGATCAGTCACCTAGAGGGTGTGACTTCTTCTTCCAACCCTTCAGAAAATTCAATCTCTTCTGCATTTTCTCATTCAGGTATACAGGCTTCTGCCAATCATGCAACCATTTCAGGTAATCGTAGGATCCCTTGGATTATTGATTCAGGTGCTTCTAATCATATGACCAACCTTTCTACCTTGTTTGTTTCATATGATTTACTTCCTGGATGTGACAAAATCACCCTAGCCGATGGCTCTCTTGCCCCTATCTGCGGCAAGGGAACCATCAAGGCTACAGACTCCTTGGTTCTTCCTTCCGCTTTTCATGTACCTAGACTAAATACAAACTTGTTATCTGTAAGTAGTCTAACTAATTCATTAAACCGTTATGTAACCTTCTTCCCTTCCTACTGTGTTTTTTAGGATCTGGAGTCTCAGAAGGTGATTGGGAGTGGCCGTGAGGCGAATGGAATATACCTGCTTGACACTCTAGGACAGTGCCCTAAACAACTTGGAAAAGCTGCTTTTGGGTCTATATCTACAGAGTCTATCAGTCGAGTCATGTTATGTCATTTTTGTTTGGGTCATCTTTCTTTTTTTGCATTGAGTCATTTATTCCCTGAAATGTTTAAGGGAATTAGTTTGTCCAGTCTTCATTGTGAGTCTTGTGAGCTGTCAAAGCATTGTAGAAACAATTATCCCTTGAGTAATAAAAGATCTTCTTCTCCTTTTAATATTGTGCACTTTGATGTGTGGGGGCCTTACCACTTACCCTCTATGGGTGGCTACAAATATTTTATCTTGTTCATTAATGACTTTTCTCGGTTTACTTGGATATTCTTGACGAAATCCCGTGATGAAGTTCCCAGACTTGTGAGGCAATTCCATGAATTTGTCCTAACCTAGTTTGATACCAGGATTAAAATTTTCAGATCTGACAATGCAAAAGAATATTTTGAGAAGAACTTGTCCTGCTATCTCACTGATTTAGGGGTTATTCATTAAAGCTCCTGTGTTAGGACCCCAGAACAGAATGGAGTTGCTGAAAGAAAAAATAGACATGTTGTTGAAGTTGCAAGAAGTATCCTGTTTGCCTCACATCTCCCTACAAAGTTTTGGGGTGATGCTGTTCTCACTGCTACCTACCTTATAAATCGTATGCCATCCAGGGTTTTGGGGTTTAAGTCTCCTTTCAGTCTCCTTCATCTAGACAAGGAGCTTTTTTCTATTCCTCTTCGTGTCTTTGGCTGCACCTGTTATGTACATATCCCTAGTGTCCAAAGACATAAATTTGAACCAAAAGCCCACAAATGTATCTTCCTTGGTTATTCCCCCACACAAAAGGGTTATTGTTGCTTTGATCCAAAGACCGGTACTCGATATGTCACAATGGATGTCACCTTTGATGAGCTTTCTTCCTTTTATGGTTCCTCTCTGGAGGGACATTGTCCAAAGGGGGAGGATTTGTCACAAGTCTTTGCTCTTCCTCTTTCTGTCCCAGTTGAGTCTTTTACTAAGTCTCTTCTTCCTTCAAATGAATCAAGAGAGGATCAATCATTCCACTCTTCCTGTCCTAATGTTCCTCCCCCTTTACCTCCTCGTCCTCTTTTTAATCCCAGGATGTATCAAAGGCAAAGATCCAGAAATGAGCAAGTTGTTTCCCCTACAACACATGAGCCTCATGCACTTCCAGTTACAGATGAGACAACATGTACTGTTTCAGCCCCTTTGGAGCCATCCTTCCCAGACCTTGATATCCTCATTGCTATTAAGAAAGGAAAAAGGAAGTGTACTGCACATTGCATTTCCAAACACCTTTCTTATAGTTTGCTTTCTCCTTCATATTTTGCCTACCTTTCTTCTGTTGCCTCTAACCCAATTCCCAAGTCTGTGTCAGAAGCTCTTAATATTCCAGAATGGAGGGATGCTATGAGATCAGAAATTGATGCCCTACACAAGAATGCCACTTGGGAAGTGGTTGATTTGCCTGAAGGGAAGGATCCAATTGGCTGTAAGTGGGTCTTTACTATCAAATATCATGCTGATGGCACCATTGAGAGGTACAAGTCTAGACTGGTTGCAAAAGGTTATACACAGACATATGGGATTGATTATCTGGAGACCTTTGCCCTTGTTGCCAAGATGACTTTTGTGAGAGTTCTTCTATCTTTGGCTGCTCACTCAGACTGGCCATTTTATCAACTAGATGTAAAGAATGCATTTTTGAGTGGAGAATTACATGAGAAGGTTTATATGTCTCTTCCTCCAGGGATGTATGAAATAAATATGAAAGGTGTGAATAAACCCTAGTTGATTCTAGGTCAAAGTAGAGAAGACAGAAGAAGAAAGAAAAGAGAAAAAAGAAGAGGGTGATACACATATAGTTCATACTCAGGCTCATACTTAGCCTATGATCTGACAGGCTCATACAGAAGAAGAGGGTGTTCTGGCAGAAGAAGAGGGTGCTCTGACAGGATGTATGAAATAAATATGAAAGGTGTGAATATCCCCCCAATATTTGTGCTCTAACAGGCTCATACTCAGCCTTCAAGCCCACAAGAAACCTAGTCACATCAAGCTGTTCACGTTGCTTTTGTTGGATCTGGACATCTAATGTTAGAGGGTGATACACATTTAGTTCATTGCGGATGTTCCTCAAACTTGCATAATACTCCTCTAAGCTTTGACTTCCTTGCTTCAAATTGAAGTACTCTTGGTATAATTGATATACCCTAGTTGTGTTGTGTTGTCTTGTCCAGAGTACAAATTTTTAGCATGATCCCAGATCTCTTTGGCTGTAACTAGGAACATGAAGTTCACACTAATCTTTGGTTCCATGCTGTTCCAAAGCCATGTCATTATATGTGCATCATGTTGTTCCCAATCACTGAACCCAGGGGAATTAGAAGAAGGTTTCTCCTCCCTCACATGTTTTACTTTCCTCTTGGTCTTCAAGAACACCTCCACAGATTTTGCCCATGGTACATAGTTCTCACCATTCAACTTGATGGATATCATTTGAACACTTATATAATCTGAAGAAAGCATGACGCTGGTTTTGTTGTCATTCCCATCTACGGAAGAAGCCATCTCAATTATTTCACCTTCAAATATACAACACAACCTCACACTCTTTCACAAGGCTTATCTCACTTATAACACCACCAACCCTAGTTTCTTTAAATACACATTACACACCACACACTAAGGCTGAAATCACTCAGTCTTCACATCAAACACCCGGGCTGCACACTGCAGAACCATTCACCATCAACACACTAAGACTGAAATCA
This sequence comes from Nelumbo lutea, assembly GCF_056320005.1. NCBI lineage: Eukaryota > Viridiplantae > Streptophyta > Magnoliopsida > Proteales > Nelumbonaceae > Nelumbo > Nelumbo lutea. The sequence continues at coordinate 91,454,846 of NC_142687.1, read as the reverse complement.
CTCAGTCTTCACATCAAACACTTGGGCTACACACTGCAGAACTGATTACACACAAGGTCTAGGACACAACCACCACCACCACCAATCACCACGACACAACCTCCACCAATCTACTGTTGTTGTGAACTTCAGCAGTCGACAACTCTTCTTTCAGCATACATATGAAGAGAAATGCAGAGAAACACGACTGAAATGCATATCAGTCACACCGAGCATCACCACAACCAACTTTTGAAGCAAAAAGAAAACATTCACAGTCCCTTATTTGGACAAACAACAATAGTGTTCATACCTTCATACCTGTCCACATTCAACCCTCTTCGATACTGAATAGAGGGTTTAGTATACCACTTCAACAACCACCACAACAACGACCGGAGGCATTCTCACCTCCAGGCCCACAAAACGACAGCTCCTTTTCAGCCCCTTTATCGAACCTCCACTCAGGTCAGTCGAAAAAGAAGATGACTGTGAAAGTTGGCGGCGAACCCAGAAAGAGAACAGCAACAAGAAAGAAATAAGGATACAACCTTACAGCTCTGATACCATGTGAATAAACCCTAGATGATTCTAGGTTAAAGTAGAGAAGAAGGAAGAAGAAAGAAAAGAGAAAGAAGAAGAAGAGTATTTGGCCAGACTAGAAGAGAGAATGTGTAAAAAAATCACTCTCCTAGCCGACCCACTTGAATTTTATTCATAAAAGTTAGAGTTACAAGAAAGACAGTTTTGTCCCTCATATAAGATGGGACACATAACTTAAACTCAGATACAATAGACCTTTCACTTTCAAGAAGATAAACCAGAATGACCAAAATACCCCTGACTCGAGCATTCTAACAAAAGGAAAGGTATGCAAGTTGATGAGATCTCTTTATGGACTAAAACAGTCCCCTAGAGCATGGTTTGAGAGGTTTAGGGCTGCCCTTGTTAACTTTGGCTATGTATAGACACAGTCTGATGATCATACTCTCTTTGTGAAGAGGAGAGGATTCCTAGCAGTTTACCTGATTGTGTATGTTGATGATATTGTTGTGACTGGTAATGATGTCTCAGGAATTAATGATCTCAATTCTTTTCTTCATAAAGAGTTTGAGATCAAAGATCTGGGGGAATTGAGATACTTTCTTGGCGTAGAAGTTGCTAGATCCAAGGATGGGATTCTTATCTCTCAGAGGAAGTATGTTCTTGATTTGCTCTCTGAAACAGGGAAGATGGGTTCTAGACCAGTTGCTACTCCTATTGATATGAATCATAAACTCTCTGCTTCAGATGGAATATTGTTAGAAGACAAAAGAGTCTTCCAGAGACTCCTTGGAAAAATTCTTTATCTATGCATGACTCAGCCTGACATTGCATATGCTGTCAGTTGCATCAGCTAATTCATGCATGCTCCCCGGGATACTCATATGGCAGTAGCAGAGCGAATTCTGTGTTATTTGAAGGGCTCCCCTAGAAAGGGAATTCTGCTTGCCAAGCATGGCCATATGAAACTTGAAGCCTATACGGATGCTGACTGGACTGGAAACATTGATGACAGAAGATCTACTTCTGGGTACTGCAGCTTGGTGGCAGGTAATATTGTCTCTTGGAGAAGCAAGAAACAATCTGTTGTTGCTCGATCTTTAGTAGAAGCAGAATACAAAGCCATGGCACATGGAGTTTCTTAACTATTGTGGCTAAAATCATTGATGGAGGAACTGGGGATTGAGCATGATAAGCCAATGATGTTATACTGTAATAATTAGGCCGCCATCAACATTGCTCACAACCCAGTACAACATGACAAAACTAAGCATATTGAAGTTGATAGACACTTAATAAGAGAAAGAGTGGCTTCTGGTGAAATGTGTCTACCTTTCATCACCTCTGAAGGACAGTTAGCAGATTTCCTCACCAAGGCATTCCCAAGGCTAAACTTCAACATGATACTGGCAAGCTTGGCATGATTGACATCTATGCTCAACTTGAGGGGGAGTATAGAGAAGATGGGCCGAATGGCCCATAGGCTGTTTATCCTTTTTTATCTTTTATATTCTTTACTGTAATGGGCCTTATTCTGGCCCTATTCTTTCTATGTTATGTTCTTTTAATTTCTTGCCCAACTAAGGGCCTCTCTGTAAATTATCAAAGTTTAACTTAATAAAATAGTGTTAGGGGTGTAAGAGTGAGATTACGGTTCGAAACTCTCTTACTCTGAACCCCTATTGCCGCCATCTTCTTCTTCATCTTCTCTTCCTTAGAAGAATGATTTCCGTTATTTTATTTTGATTTCTGCATTTGTTCTAAACAGTCCTCTATTCTCAAAAGACTGTTTTTCATCTATCTTCAAAAACTCTTCTATTTCTTTCCTTACATAAATTCCAGCAGATAGCAAAAGGTATGCAACTCCAAATTAGCATGGCTTTCTTACTGCTTCTGAGCTTTGGCTATGATGAGAAGATCTCTGAATGACACCTGTAGGACAGATGAAGTTTCTAATTATAATGAATTACACCCAAGGTTAGCATAAATCTGTTTGCATTAATAATGGATGAACTAACTAAACATTTATATCCTGTGGTCTATGTTGTTTGTTAATGATATAGTATTTGATTGACAAGAGTAAAGATGGACTAAATGTAAAGCTAGAATGATTGATAGATGCTATGGACCCGAAAAAACATATATTGCAATTTCAGTGGAAAGAGTACTAAAAATGGAGGTGTAGTTAAGATCAAACTGATCACTTTTGTTACCTTGAATTGATTATCTGTAATGAGAGAGAAATAAGATTAGAGCTAGGTTGGATAAAATGAAGGAGTTTATCTGGTTTTTTTTATGACCCATACATACAAATGAGTCAAAAAAGAAACATTCTTTAAGGTTGCTAGAAGACTAGCAATATTATATTGAGCAAAGTGCTGAGCAATTGGAAATGACGGAAATTCAATTGAGATGGCTTGTCTATGTCCATAGATGATTAATGACTGCACTAGGAGTGACCTGTTGAAAGTAGAAGGGACCAAAAGAGCAAGGAGAAGAACAAAGAAAACTTGGATTGATGTGGTAAGAAATGACCTAAGGTCTATCTATTTAATAGGAAATATGGTTCTTGATAGATTGGAAAGGTGGGATATGATTCATGTAGACAACCCCAAATTGTTGGGATTGATGCTGAGTTGAGTAAATTTTTAAGTGGTCTGTATAAATTGATCTTGGTTACTTAAAATGTAGCAGGCCATTATAAGGAATGAATCTTTTGTCACTTCCCCTAGTGCTTAATCTTGCCAATTTTCTTTTAGGTAATTTGGACTTGATTTTTCACTTCAGCAGAAAATATACATATTTATGGTTGAGCCACTACTTCTATTTTGAATGGATTAACCTTAACCCTTGTTCCAGGTCAGAACTTGAAAGAGTTGTCCAAGGGACTGCAACAGTGCAATGACATGGGCAATTGTCTCATTGATGATGGATCTGGGTGCTTAACATCTTCCTGTTCTTGAACTTTATCTTAACAACAAACATTGGTGTTTATCTTTAAAGTTTGTGATGCACGTGTTCAGATGCCAAGACCTGTTTCTTTTCTTTTTAAAAATGTCAGTGGTTTCAAGTGATGCCATGATACAGTTTTGCTTTAGATGATTTCAATTTCTCATCCTTGTCTATTGATGTGCTAATAAAATGAGATCCAAATGCATGCAGATGTTAAAGTTAGTAAATTTCATGGAATAACTACTACACCACCCCTTGTTTGGTTGAAACAATTGAAAAGTAGTTACATGATGTTAATCATTTGATAGAATAAGCTAAACAAGCTGATAGAGAAGTAGATCTGGTAACAATTAAAGATGTGATAGTATGGTCGCTAGAATACTAGTTAATGTTCTCTTGTAATCTTTCTTATGTTTCTCCTTTTCTCAACTCATCCATCTTGTTTTTCATTTTTGTGATTGTTCAATCCTTTTTTTCTGGGCTTTGTTGTCCACTTTGCAATTCTGGTGTGGTGTACAAATAGGATTTTGTTCTTCAACCTGGCTGTCATTTTATTGTTTTCCCATATTTCTTCAAGGGTTTGGTATGATTTTGCATATGTATCATAGTGGCTTTGTTTTGTGTACTGTCATGAATGGAATGCGTTGGATAATTATATTAACTCCTTTTACTGTCTTATGATTGGTCTTTTCCTTCTATACAAGTTTTAATGGATGTGTTGGATACTTACATCATCTCTGTTTACTGTCAAATGATTGATCTTTTTTTTTTTTTTCTTGTTATACAGGTTTTGGGTGCATTTGGTGATGTCTTACATTTTTTCAATATGGACATGCTATGTGCTCTATAAAGAATATGATAAAATAGCTTCTATGAGGCTTCATTTTCTTGCATCTCAGAATCGTCGTCCGGATCAATTTACAGTAAGTTTCTCTAAGATTTTAGAAATTAGAACCTGTCTTGATCTCTTTTCAATATGAATAGATGAGTGACAAGTTTTCTTTGTAGGTCCATTATAACTTATTCCTTATCATTTCATGCCATCTTTAGGCATTCTAAAGCCCCGGATTTTTTAAATATCAGGACTACTTTATGTTTTCTGTTCATAGTTTTAATGCCTTGATTGCTTAGCTACATAAATGTTGCTTGTTCTAACTTCTAACATTGTTGTGTTTAAAGTAAGTGAATGTTTTTTAAAAAAAATGTCTTTTATGTTGAGTGAATGGAACTGTTGGGTGGTGCTTCCAAGGTTCAAAATTTTGACATGATACGCCCTATCCGTCGTATCGTATCATATTGGTGGACTGTCAATACATGAAATACGAGTCTTTCAAAGGGTAGGCTGTCAATGTCGTTCGTACAAGAGAGAACACAGCAGATTTGGGGTGTCTAATGTGTCGACCACACCAAGAAGAGGCTATTTATATTAAAATATGTAAAAAGACACTTTTGTCCTTATAATACAATAAGTAATGTACAAGGTAAAAAGAATAGAAAACGAATGGTGCAACAAGAAGAAAAATTACAATTCAGCCCTCACTATCTCTATCTCTACACTCCCCCTCAATTTGATGTAGTGGCACTATAATCGGTTTGTCCGTTAGAAAGGAATGCCTGGCCCTAGTCATAGCCTTTGTGAAAATATTTGCCAATACATGAAGCAATGAAATCTGCCGATAGTAAGGAGATTTCTTATAAAATGACAATCCACTTCAATGTGCTTCGTCCTTTCATGGAAGACAGGATTAGCTGCAATTGTGATGCACTTAGATTGTTAGCCAATAAAGGAACAAGAGATGATTTAGCAATATTAAGGTCATGTAGGAGTGACTGGAGCCAAATAATCTCACTGCACACTAAGGACATGGCTCTATATTCTGCTTTAGTGGATGACTTGGAAACAATTTGTTGCTTCTTACATTTCCAAGATACAAGAGAATCACCAAGAAATATGTGTTAAAATTCGGTTAATCTTTAAGTACAGTACCGAAGGGGTACTATTGTATTTTCCTCCTTTTATTTTTTACTAAAAGTATGTGTTAATTTGATGTAGTGGTACTATTGTATTCGGTTAATCTTTTGTCGCCCTAGTATAAATACTAAAAGTTGGTGTCGCCAGCCTTATCTTTTGACTCTCAAATCTCTCCTCTCTTCCTCTCTTCTCTCCTGTATAACGTGGTATCAAAGTGGGACTATCAGATCTGAAAGGAGAGATCGAGTGAACCTCTTCCGCATCAGACTATCAGAACTTCCTTCGCCAGCTACTGTTTGGGTTATTGAAGATCCAATTTTTTTTACAACGAACCGAAGTAACTTCTATCCCTTCCTCCTTTTTTCCTTTTTTTTTCTGGTCATGTCCCAGGACGGAACCTGTACTAGGTCTGATTGTTGGGTGTGAGGTGATCAACACCTCTTTCTTTCCCTTTTTGTGGGATCTGCTGATCCCTGTGTAGGCTGTAGATGCTGAGACAGCAGCCTTTATGATGAACTTGTAGGTCAGGGGATGACCTGTACATGCTACGACAGCAACTATATTTGATGTGTAGGTCAAGAGATGACCTGTATGTGCTGCAACAGCAGCCATATTTGTTTCTATAGGTCAAGAGATGACCTGTTAGTGCTGTACAACAGCTATATTTGATTCTGTAGGTCAAGAGATAACCTGTTAGTGCTGTAACAACAACTTTTTTTTTTTTTTATTTTATTAAAGAGCTGAGTTTCAGAAGGGAAAAGGAGGTGTTTTCTTTCTTGGTGTTAGACTGCTCTTTTTAAGTTTTTGTGCCCACTTTAAGAGTGGTCTGAAACTGTGATCATGAGTGGTGAAGATTCTGCAATATCCAGTGTTTCCTCAATGCAGAATGGAATAAGTGGGGGTGTGGATCTGTCCTTTCCCATAGCTTTTATCCCCTTGGATGGCTTAAATTATTTAGAATGGTCGAGAGGGATCAAGTTATACATTACTGCAAGGGGAAAAATAGGATATATAAATGGGAGAATTAAAGAACCTAATTCTGGGAGTGCTAAGTATGATAGATGGAACCAAGAAAACAACATGGCCATGTCTTGACTTTTAGTGTCTATGCAACCTCAAGTGAGAAGCAACTTTATGTGGGCTGAAACGGCTTATGAGATTTGGGAATAGACAAAATCTTCCTATTCTGAGCTACGTTACTATGTAAAAATCTATCAGTTACAGTCAGAATCATCTACTTGTAAACAGGGGGAGAAGAGTCTTTCTATGTACTATTCAGACTTGACCTTTGTCTGGAAGGAGTTAGATCATTATCAAAGTGTGGACTGGAAGTGTGATGAAGATGCAAAAGTGTACAAGAAACTTGTTTCCCAACTTGAGGGGGGAGTGTTAGAAGTCGATTATTCTTTAAGTACAATACCGCAGGGGTACTATTGTATTTTCCTCCTTTTATGTTTTTTATGTTTTGTCACCCTAGTATAAATACTAAAAGTTGGTGCCGCCAGTATTATCTTTTGACTCTCAAATCTCTAATCTCTCTTCTCTCTTCCTCTCTTCTTCTCTTCTGTATAACAATATGCACCACCCAGTGGTAGATCTTCTAGTATCTGGACAACCAGCCCAATCGGCATCTACATAAGCAGAGAGCTGAAGTGACAAGGTGGATGGGAAGAACACACCATAGGAAACTATCCCCTGGATATATCTAATGATATGGTGTACAATTGTCATGTGAGGTTGATGCAGAACAAAGACAAATTGACTTACAATCTAGGCTGCATATGAAATGTCTAGGCGTGTCATTGTACTATAGTCTTAGTCTTAATTGTAAGGTTTAGAGATGTTGAAGAGAGAAGAGAAGAAGTGTTGAGAATGCTTGGTGTGTTACTGTTCACACCAAGAGATTTTTCATTTTTTCTTCACAAGCAAAATTACAAAGGTTCCCTTGAATAGGCACCCAAATACAAAAAAAAATCACAAAAGGACATAAATGCCCTCACACTCTTAACACTCCCCCTCAAGTTGAGCATAGATATTTATCATGCCCAGCTTGTTCAAATTGTTGTTGAGCTTTCATTTGGGAACCACTTTAGTAAGAGAATCAGCCAACTGGTCTTCAGTCCCCACATAAGGTAGACAAATCTTTCCACTGGCAACTCTTTCTCTAATGAAATGTCGACCAACCTCTATATGCTTTGTACGATCACGTTGAATAGGGTTGTGGGCTATGTTTATGGCAGCTCGATTGTCACAATATAATATAATTGGAGTATCAATTTGCAGTCCCATTTCTGTCAGCAAGTTCTTCAACCGCAACAATTCTGAGACTCCATGTGCCATAGATCTGTACTCTGCCTTTGCACTAGGTCGAGCCACAACTGATTAATTCTTACTTCTCCAAGATACAGCATTACCAGCCACCAAAGTACAATAGCCAGAAGTAGACTGCCTATCATCAATAGAACCTGTCCAGTCAACATTAGGATAGGCCTCTACCTTCTCCAAGTAGCTAACCTCCAACATAACAATTAGAAGATCGACTAATTGGTTGGCAAACCTTCTAGCTAAGAAAGGGGTGAATAGGGGTGATGTCGACAAGATATGATTTGCGGCAAATTAAGAAAGATATGATTTGCTGCAAATTTAGAAAGATTTGATTTGATTGATTATAGATTTGAATAAATTTGGGAAAGATTAGATTTGAATAAAATTAGGAAAGTCATATCCTAGGATTAAGTGAAAGATTTAATCAATCCCTAATTGAGAGAGATTCTAGGAGTAATTGAGAGAGATCCTAGGAGTTTGTTTCTCCTATCTTTTCTTATTTAAGTTGTATGCTCAACATGTTTTATCAACACACTATCAATACAGAAGTATTACTTTTTCTCTCCCTTTCTTCTTCTCTTCCTCTTTATTTTTCCACATGGTATCAAAGCTTTAGGGTCCGATCATGAATTTTAAGGTCGCCATGGTTGGCTTTGGTTCAGCCTCTTCGGATGCTACCAGTGGTGTGACATCTTTGGAGGGAGGTATTCAGTCAGCGGCCATCTCTCTCTCTGAGAATTCTCTTCAGATTGCTATTCACAAATTGAACGGAAAGAATTATCTTGAGTGGTCTCAGTCCGTGTGGTTGGTGATCGACGACAAAGGGAAACTCGACTATTTGAATGGCGAAGTAAAACCGCCGGCAACTGATGATCCAAAGTACAGGCAGTGGCATTCTGAAAATTCTATGGTTACCGCCTGGCTGATCAACTCTATGGATCCTGTGGTTGGAAAAACATTCATGTTCATGCCAATTGCTCGTGATGTGTGGGAAGCTGTCAGGGAAACCTATTCAGATCTGGACAATCATTCACAATTGTTCGAACTAAATACCTGAATGTGGAAGATGCAGCAAGGTAAGCGTGACGTAACTTCTTATTATAATGAGAAGATGGCTGTTTGACAGGAGCTGGATTTATTTGAAGAAGAAGAATGGGTTCGGGGACGTATCTTAGGGCGAAAGACCTTGCCTACTATAAGAGAAGTTTTTTCAGAAGTGAGTAGAGAAGAAGCACGGCGGCAAGTGAAGTTGAAGAATGTTAATGAAACAAAAACTGAGAATGAAGGGTCCGCTCTTGTGGCCCGAGGTGCAGATGTAGACGGAGATAAATGAGGAGGAAAGCAAAGACCTTGTGTGATCACTGTAAAAAGCCATGGCATACTCAGTAAACCTGCTGGAAGCTGCACGGGAAACCAACAAGTTGGAAGAAAAAATCAGACAGTGACAACAAGTCAGGGGGAGATGTCCGCGCGCTTCAAGTAAGCAATTCGGATCCAGGGCAGCAATCATCCTCGGAGTCTCTTCCTTTCACAAAAGAACAAATAGAGCACTTGTATAAAATGTTTCAATCTCAATCATTAAGAAACTCTAACCCATCCTGCTCTCTAGCCCAGTCAGGTAATTTTTTCATTGCAGCCATTGCTTGTACCAAATCTAATGGCTCTTGGATATTAGATTAAGGTGCCACTGATCATATGACCAACACTTCACAATTCTTCTCTTCATATACACCCTGTGCAGGGAATCAAAAGGTTAAAATTGCAGATGGTTCCTTTGCTACTGTTGCTGGGAAAGAAATTGTGTCTATTTCTCCTTCTCTAAATCTTAAAGATGTTCTACATGTTCCAAACCTATCATACAATCTCTTATCTGTCAGCAAACTAACCCTTGATCATAATTGTCGGGTTAATTTTTGGTCTTCTTGTTCTGAATTTCAAGATTTAACCTTGGGGAAGATGATTGGGAGTGCTAAACTGGATGGTGGCCTCTACCTCTTTAATAAAGGATCAACCTTTGGAAGGTAAGACCAACATACTTGTTTCAGCTCTATCTCGGTTTCTAGTGACAGTGAAGTTTTGTTATGGCATTATCGGTTAGGACATCCTAGCTTTCATTATTTAAAGCATCTACTTCCCAAGTTATTCATGAATAAAATTCATTCGTGTTTTAAGTGTGAATCTTGTGAATTAGCAAAACATCATCATGTTGTTTTTCCGTTCCAACCATATAAAAAATCAAATCCATTTACCATGATTCACAGTGATGTTTGGGGTCCTTCTAGAGTAACAACTCTTTCTGGAAAGCGTTGGTTCATTACTTTTATTGATGATCATACTAGGGTCACTTGGGTTTTCCTTTTAAAAGAGAAATTGGATGCTAAAACTGTGTTTAAAACTTTCTATAACATGGTTCAAACACAATTTCAGACTCAGATTAAAATTTTTCAAAGTGATAATGGAAAGGAATTTTTTAACAATGTGTTAGGGAACTTTTTTGCTGAGAAAGGAATTGTACACCAAAGTTTGTGTAATAATACACCTCAACAAAATGGGGTGGCTGTAAGGAAAAACAAACATCTCCTTGAAGTTGCTAGAGCCCTAAGTTTCAAACTAAGGTTCCTAAGTATCTTTGGGGAGAAGCCGTTTTAACAGCCACTTATTTGATTAGCAGACTGCCTACACGAATTTTGGATTTTAAAACACCCATGCAGGTTTTCACTGACTGTTTTCCAAACTCTCGGCTTAGTGACAAACATTCCCTTAAAAATCTTTGGAAGTGTGGCCTTTGTTCATAACCATGATCGTAAACATTCAAAACTTGATCCAAAAGCACATAAATGTATTTTTGTAGGCTATCCCACTAATCAGAGAGGTTACAAATGCTTTGATCCAGTTTTGAAAAGGATGTTTGTGACTATGGATGTCACATTCTTTGAAGGAACCTCCTACTACAGACACTCCCGTCTTCAAGGGGAGAGCAACACTAGTGAAGATGGTCTTTTAGTTGGTTCTGATTTAATGTTTGAATTTGTCCATAATGATGTTCCTCACAACTAGTCACCGAAAGAAAGTAAGGCAGAAAATACAAAATCAGTGGAAACAAATGAATTAAATATTGAAAATGAACAACCTTCGGTGATGCCATCTCAAAATAAAAAAGCTGAAACAACAGAGATGTGTGCGAAATAGTATAAAGGCCTTGTATATTCAAGGGAACATCTAGCACTAAAAAGGAGATGCACTATTCCGCAACATCAACAAGAATTCTCCAAAAATACCTGAAAATATTCCTCCAGGTAATTCTAATTCTTCCAGTCAGCTTGATCTTCCCATTGCTCTTAGGAAAGGTGTTAGGTCTTGTACAAAACATCCTCTGTCAAATTTTGTATCTTACAAAAATATTTCACCTTGATATTGTGCCTTTATTTCACAAGTGTCTAGTATTTCCATTCCTAACAGTATCCAAGAGGCTTTAAATGTTCCTGAGTGGAAAGAAGCTGTTTTTGTGGAGATGGGAGCTTTGGAAAAGAATGCTACTTGAGAGAAAGTGGATTTGCCGGATGGAAAGACAGTTGTTGGTTGTAAATGGGTGTTCACTCTGAAGTACAACTCAGATGGATCCTTGGAGAGATATAAGGCTCGCCTAGTAGCTAAAGGTTTTACTCAGACGTATGGAGTGGACTACTCTGAGACCTTTTCTCCAGTGGCGAAACTAAATACAGTTCGAGTACTCTTATCTGTTGCAGCTAACCTTGACTGGCCACTGAATCAGCTAGATGTGAAGAATGCCTTTTTGAATGGAGACTTGGAAGAAGAAGTATATATGGAGCCTCCACCTGGTTTCACTGAGAAGTTTGGAACTAAGGTATGCAAGCTAAAAAGTCTCTATATGGACTTAAACTGTCTCCTAGAGCCTGGTTTGAAAGATTCACAAGGTTCGTTAAAAGTCAAGGATATAGTCAAGGACAATCTGATCATACTCTTTTCACAAAAAGATCCACTGAAGACAAGGTACCAGTTCTCATTGTCTATGTTGATGACATAATTTTGACTGGACATGATATTGAAGAGATGAGCAGACTAAAGCAGAGCTTAACCAAGGAATTCGAGATTAAAGACTTAGGCCAGCTAAGGTACTTTCTTGGAATGGAAGTGGCTAGATCAAAGAAGGGCATTGTGGTTTTGCAATGAAAATATATTCTAGACCTCTTGAAAGAAACTGGAATGAGTGGATGCAAACCTTCAGACACTTCGATAGAAGTTAAGGCTAAACTCGGAGAAGTTAAAGATGGGGTTCCAGTAGATGCAGGTAGATACCAAAGGCTGGTAGAAAGATTGATTTACTTGTCACATACACGTCCTGACATTGCCTTCGCTGTGAGCATGGTGAGTCAAGTTATGCACTCCCCGTACGAAGAACATCTTGAAGCTGTGTATCGAATTCTTAAGTATCTAAAAGGCACACTAGGAATAGGACTCTTCTTCAAGAAAAATGAGAAGAGAGGGGTTGAAGTGTATAAAGATGCGGATTGGGCATGCTCAATCACTGATAGAAGGTTAACTTCAGGGTACTGCACATTTCTTTGGGGCAATTTAGTTACTTGGAGAAGCAAGAAGCAAAGTGTAGTTGCTAGAAGCAGTGTTGAGGCTGAATTCAGATCAATCGCTCAAGGAGTGTGTGAGGTTCTTTGGCTAAAGAGGGTGCTAGCAGATCTTAAGAGACTAGTGAGTTCCTATGAAACTGTATTGTGATAACAAGGCAGCTATCAGCATTGCTCATAATCCGGTTCTACATGACAGGACTAAACATGTTGAGATTGACAAACACTTTATAAAGGAGAAACTTGAAGAAGGAATAATTTGCACTCCGATTGTACCAACCACTCAGCAAGTTGCAGATGTTTTGACTAAGGGCTTGTTGAGACAGCCATTTGAACTTCAAGTTAGCAAGTTGGGCATGATAAATATCTTTGCACCAACTTGAGGGGGAGTGTCAACAAGATATGATTTACGGAAAATTAAGAAAGATATGATTTGCTGCAAATTTAGAAAGATTTTATTTGATTGATTACAGATTTGAATAAATTTGGGAAAGATTAGATTTGAATAAAATTAGGAAAGTCATATCCTAGGATTAAGGGAAAGATTTAATCAATCCCTAATTGAGAGAGATTCTAGGAGTAATTGAGAGAGATCCTAGGAGTTTGTCTCTCCTATCTTTTCTTATTTAAGTTGTATGCTCAACTTGTTTTATCAACACACTATCAATACAGAAGTATTTCTTTTTCTCTCCCTTTCTTCTTCTCTTCCTCTTTATTTTTCCACAGATGATTATTTATTTTGGGGTCAATTGTAATTTTGCTTTGTTATTTGAGGCAACACCCCATTACCTCTCTGTGGAAAATTTATGCTGTATCCTTCGATAGTTTATCTTGATTAATCTTAATAAAATGCTTTTATTGCTTATAAAAAAAAATACTTCCTATTGTCATGCTTTATTATCCATGAATGGAGCCATGCTTAATATTTGGCTATTAAAAGTAAGCAAGTTTCCACTAATCAACTAATAGGTGATGTTGGTCAGTCCTGAAAATCACATACATATGTAATAGCAAGCTGAGTTGGTATCTGTTGCTAGTTACTCATACACGCTAGTAGTATTTTATTTGATGAGGCAGTACATGAGCAAAATTCTTTAGTTTGGAGAAGCCACCTGAGCTTATGGTTCAAGCCAAATCCATCTTATCAATCTGGTTTCCAGGATGTTGCATTGAGTTTTTCATGCACGAGGTTCAGTTGTTTGCTTACACACATGTGCACAAGTTGTAAGATAACAATGGATTGGCCCAATGGTAGGAACCCTATTCTTAATGAAATAGGTTGCAAGGTCAAACCTCACTAACATATTTGTTTTGCATGTTATGATAATCAACCTTATTGGGGTTTAGGTTGGGTTGGTCATGGTTAAACATTGAGTTGGCATAATTGTCTGGCCTTCAGGTTGGGCTCAATTTTCCACGACCTGACAGCCTTAGGGGCTGTTTGATAACAGTTGAAGTGGCTGAACTAATCAACCAAATGACTTATTGCTTTGCTTTTTAGTGAATACAATATTTAGGAGGTTGTGAGCTCCTTAATGACTGAGGATGAATTTGGGTTGATTACTAGACCTTAATGTCTTTTATAATAAACTATTTATCTACTAAAAGACAAAGCACTAAGTCATTCAATTCAGTCATTTCAGCCACTACCAAATGGCCCCAATTTGCTGTCCACATTTGAGCAATGAATAAGAAGGTAGCATGGATGCATGAATTTGTTTGTGATTGTCAGTATTAACAATTAAGTAATTTGTATTTTACTTTCTGTTGTTGATTGAATTGATCAGAATTTTCTTTGGAAATAATATTTATTTTTATATCTCCAAACAAAAATTGGTTGTTTTTACGACATTATACCTTTGAAAATTTGTTACAAGTTAAAGGGGCTAGAAGAGCTAGGGGCAGACCAAAAGCACATGGGTTGAAATCGTAAGAAATGATTTAAGGGCCTATACTGAATAGGATATAGTAGCAGAACAGGATTCATGTAGCTGATTCCATATAGTTAGGACAAGGCTTAGATGATGATGGTGGCATTTAACTATTTCTTTTTCTTTTGTCTAAAAGTCCATTTTTATTATCATATAGAGGATCATGTTACAATTGTCATGATTAATGGTTGCTGGGATTGCTTTTGGTTTTCTCCTTTTCCCTGAATAATCTGCTTATCTAGCTCTTAGATCTTAGTTCTACTTTGTTGTTCTGTTGACCCTAATTTCTTCCACAGGTTCTTGTGAGAAATGTCCCTTCAGATCCTGATGAGTCAGTTAGTGAGCATGTTGAGCATTTCTTTTGTGTGAATCATCCAGATTACTATCTTTGTCATCAGGTTTTACACTTGTTTCTCCTCTTTGTTGGTTGGCAAAAGGAACTATTATGTTAAAAGGCATTTGAGATACAAAGAGAAAAATTATGCATGGATTAAATTTTCCTTGTTATTCATTTTTTCTGTTCCATATTGGAGTTTCATGCATTTCAAAATATATATGCCACAGTTGCTTTGGACCTGTAGGTTGTGTGCAATGTAAACAAGCTTTCAGAACTGTTGAAGAAAAAGAAGACTTTGCAAAACTGGCTTAAGTACTACCAAAATAAATATAAGAGAGATCCTGCAAAAAAGCCAACAGTAATGGTAATTTTCTTTTTCTTTTTTTTTATCAGCAAGAAAAAATTGTTTTATTAAAAGATAAAAGGTAATTTTCTTCACATGATATATAGTGAATTTAGTTTTTCTTGACTTTTTGGAGGTTATATTTGTTTTCTCAAAGATGATCATCTTCTAATCTACAACTACCATTTAGTTATGAGTCCATCATCTTAAATAAGATCTTATATATAGACAGGTTTCTGGGGCATTTGTGGGAAGACTGTGGATGCAATTGACTTCTATACTGCTGAAATTGAAAAATTGTCAACAGAAGTAAGTCTTCAGTAACATCTTGCAAATACTATGCTCCAATTTAAGATATATATATATATATATATATATATATATATATATATATTTTTTTTTTGCATTTTCAAATTGTATTCTGTTGTTGGCATTGTCGTTGTTGTTAGTACAGAATTTACAATACCTGTTTAATAATAAGAAACTGAACAATGAATAGATCTAAACCATTCTATATTGTTTCTCACTTGTTAGATTTGACATCATATTGGCACTAATTTATGTAAATGGTTATTTTTCCATTTTAGCATAGAGACAAGGTGGGCAAGATCCTATTTACCCATAAAAAGGTGGGCAAAATGCATGCATGTTAGAGGATATATGGTTAAAGAATATTCTTGAATATGTTCTTCAACCCCATTGTGCTGGTTGTGTTAGCATATCATTTAGTTTTACCAGTGTCTACCAAATTTGGATATCAGTAGTCCAATGCCAATATTGGATAATTGAGCACAACAAGAATGAAACTGACATTGTTGGACTTAATGGATTTGGATATAAGGAATTAAATTTGTGAAGATATAACGATATTCATGTCAACGAAAATTGGAAGGAAAGTAATTAGTTTTTAGGGATGGAAGATGAAAAAAGAGTATAAGATTAAAGTTAAGTGAGATGGATTGGGGGGATGGTATCTAGTAAAAGTAAAACAAGGATAAATTAATACAAAGGAAGCTAGATAAAAAATGGCTACTGCTTCCTTATTTCTTATTTTCTGTTGGGACATGTGACAGGCATTTATACTGAAACTGGTTTTCATCCATTGGTTTTGCTACAAATGGGGGCATGCATTCTGTAAGAATATCCTCTTGGTTCTGTAAATTATGCTTCTGATAGCTTTAGCTAATTCTTTGATCTAATTATTTTTAGTGCTGAAAAAAAACAACTTGTTTTTCTGTCAAACAAAGCAAATTAATACGCTTTTTTTTTGAAGATAGTGGTTAAGATATCTTGAGAGGTTATATTTGTATTTTTTATTTTTATTATGTCTGGTTGGCTAGGGGCATGCTTGTCATTTTCACTATTTTGATTATAAATGCTGTATCATTAAATGAAAAAAATAATTTTTTGAGAACAGTGATTAAAATATGTTGAAGAAGAAACCTAGCCTATTCTCCACTTCCCCTTGGAATTGTTTGGCGAGACAACTCTTAGGAAGTGGAGGAAGAATGTGGAGCAGAAAAGATTAGCTCTACTAGAAATGGAGTTCTAACCAGCAAGAAGATGGAAGAATATCTTGAAGAAAGAAGCAGAGACCTTCGTCTTGAAGGAAGTTTGGACCAGGGGAGGATTTGCTCTGAAGATAGTTGAGCTAAGGTAAGCTTCTTTGATTCTCACTGGAAGAGAAGTGCTGTGGTTTCAAGGAGTTTTAGAAGGTGCCATGAACTCAGCACAACAAAGAGAACGGAAGACCTGTCATGTTGAAGAAAGCAGGAAGTGTGTTGCGGAAAGAAGAGGAAATAGAAAGGGCAGGTATGTTGGAGTTTTTGAGCACTATGGAGACAGCTTGAAACAATTCACATGCTTCCCTGAAGGAAGGAGAGCCTTGGATTGGAATATGATTGAGCAAGCCTTGCAAGATTTCTTGAGGATAACCGGTGAAAAGAAGAGGGACACAAAAGAAGTTCAAGATAGAAATCACATGAAGGAAAAGGTGGAGATAGGATCACAAAGCTGGGGCATGAAAAATTTTCAATCTGGTGAAGAAGATGATTTACAGTTAGCTACAAACCTGGGGAAGAAAAAAGTTTGGGTGAATAAACCCAAAGAAGAATGGGAGAAAAAACTGGTGCTCTTGGCAAAAGAAGTGGACAGAGATTGGAACAGTTTGGTGGAAGAGATAAAACAGGTGCTGAAGGTTTCAGGGGATGTGAGGATAGTTCCTTTTGATGGAAGGAGGGTGTTGATTATGTTGCGTCCTGTTGAGCAGGAAATTGTAGAAACTTCAGTAGAAACAAAGCAAGGTCTGGCAATGGTCCAAAGGTAGTCCCCCTGAGTAATGCCAATACTGTTGATCCAACAATGGGTAGTGAACTCAGAATTTTGGGTTTTCTGTTTCATCTTTGGTCAGTGGAGGTCTTCAAACTTGAGAGCAGCTGTACTTAATTTTATAGGAGCAAAACCAGAACTGGTTCCACGTCTGTTATAAATTCAAACAGGTGGGGTGGGGTACAGAGCTTGGGTCGCTACCTCCATTGAAGCTTCTTGGTGGAAGGAGGGATATCTTGTTAGAGAAGATGATGATGTGGAAAAAAGATGCTCCTGCTTCAGTTGAAGTGTGAAGTTCCAGAGGGGGATTAGAAGTTCAGAAATCAGGAAACTTCTGAGCTCGGAGTGGGAAAGGTAGCCTTACAGTTCCCCTTTTCTAATAACAGATCGGGGCCACAAGATCAAAATCCAACGACCCAGTTCAATAATTATGCCCAGACGGTTGTGTCTGCTTTAGAGAGATGACAGTTGGTAACCCAGCCATGAAAGCAGCAAAGCTCAAGGACAGGTGATGGTTAACAAATGTTTGAACAACATGAGGTTGCTTACAAACCAGAGCAAGGTAAGGAGTTCAGGTGAAACAGGAGAAAACATGGAGTTTCTAGGACCAATGAGGGACAAATGTTATCATGTGGCCTATTAAACAAACACATGGATTCGAGGGAAACTTTAAAGGAGATGGGCTTGTTTGAGTTCAAATCTGCCCCCCACGACCAGGTGCCCCACAAACGCCCCATACAATGGAAGCCTGCCATATGTACTCCTGCACGAATTCCCCCTCAGCACGTGCGGATGGCTGTTAGCTCCAAATTTTACCCAACATGAAAATTTCTCCCCATTCCCACCTAAACTCTCTCAGACTCTTGACAAACCAGTAAGCTCGTCGTGACATATAATTGTTCCCGGAACCAGAATTAATTATAACAAATCAGTGTTTTAAAAGGCGTGGAAGGCATACGCCTAGAGGCATGCCTCCAGGTGAGACGCTCCCAAAATGCCCTGAGGTGTATACCTCAGGTGCAAGAGGCATGCGCCTCATGCACACCTCATATAAAGAAAAACTAAAAAAGAAAAAGGAAAGGAAAGGAAAACAAAAAAAGGGAAGGGAAAGAAAAAGAAAGAAAGAGAAGAAAAAAAATTGTCGTGCCTCCAGGCTAGATGCTCCCAAAATGCCCTGAGGTGTATGCTAGAGGCACTGACACCTCTGAGGCGTATGCCTCAGGTGCAAGAGGCATACGTCTCATGCACACACCTCATAAAAATCTAAAAGAAAGAAAAAATAAAAAAAGGAAAGGAAAGGAAAACAAAAGAAAGAAAGGGGAAAGAAAAAGAAAGAAAGAGAAGAAAAAAAATCTCTTGCTTCATTCACTGACTCGCTCGCCTCCGCTTTGACAACACCCCCTTTCAACTAGTGCTATGCATCTTTATTCTTCTTAATATAAATGATTTTTATTAAAAATAAAGAAAAAAATGAGATCCCCCTTCCTCTTCTTCCTCCTCCCTTTTCTTCCTCCTTCCTCCTAACCCCCTCCTCTTAAGGATGCTTATGCCTCCTTGTGTTCGGGAGACTTACGCCTCTTATGTTCTGAACTATGCTTCACACCTCTAGGTAGTGGAACGCCTCGCATCACGCCTCCATGTTTTAAAACATTACAAATAGTCAATAAAAATAGGGAAATTGTTTAAAACTCACCATGACTTTTCACTAATTCTTGGGATTTTCGATGGTAGAGAAGACAGTGGTGGTTTGGTAAATCCTTTCCGAGAATGCAGAACACGAGAGAGATGTAAGGGGGCTTCTGTGCTTTTACACCGGTGGAACGCAAGAGAGATGCAGGGAGCTTATGTGATATCACACCAGCATAACGTGAGAGATGCAGGGGATTTCTGTGATTTCACACCGGCAGAACGTGAGAGAGATGCAAGGGGCTTCTGTGATTTCACACTGGTGGAATGCGAGAGAGATGCAGGGGCTTCTGTGATTTCATGCCGGTGGAACGCAAGAGAGATGCATGGAGCTTCTGTACTTTCATGCCGATCTGATCATCTTGCATTTTACCCTTTGTTATATTTGACCAATGCAATTGCCAGCGTCCCCAGAGAATAGTGCACGACCTTCAGCTTAACTGTCATC
The DNA here is from genome assembly GCF_056320005.1 of Nelumbo lutea. NCBI lineage: Eukaryota > Viridiplantae > Streptophyta > Magnoliopsida > Proteales > Nelumbonaceae > Nelumbo > Nelumbo lutea. The sequence goes on along the minus strand of NC_142687.1, from coordinate 91,435,401 downwards.
GAATCAAGCCAACATAGTTCGAAGCTCAAAGAAGAGGTCCAGAGCTTTTGGAAGAGTACCCACTACTGTACTGATCACAGGTTTGCAGCGGGCATCACTGTCAAGAATTCAGGGGCAGTTTGGTCATGAAGTTGCATTTATGCCGATGTGGACAACTTTTGCCAATGAACACTAGTGGTGTCTAATAGATGGTGAGTTTGGAAAAATAAATCTCACTGACATGGGCTCCCTCGATGCTTTGAAAAGTTATGGTGAGTTTAGGAGAATTGGTAAAATGTCATGGTGAGTTTTAGACAATTTCCCATAAAAATAAGGAAAATTTTTGGATAAAATGAGGGAATCGTTTGTCGACGTCGCTTCAATGTCTGCAACTGGAAGAAACTTTTTCTGCTTCTCCTCTCCAAGAAACATACATCTAAAGTGATCACAGAAGATAAGAATATGCTTCAAATCAAGAGGTTTAAAGCATGGCTACCCTTTTAGAGTATTGTGATTGTTTAAGGCTTTAAAGCATGAAGGGGTGCTGTTGATTTTGGTGTTCCATTTAAATCCAGTGTTTGGGATGACTGTTGAGATGCTGGGTATTTTTATCGCCAGTACTTTTGCATGGTCCATTATGGCATCCCGACATTCCTTGGTCCTTCTGGTCTTTCTCGCTTGGCTGAGATTTGGTTCGTCGGGAATCAAATGATGGTAAGGGATAGACAGAAAACAGATATCCGGCTTTCTGTTTCAGTTTTGGGTTATAGAGCAACCCATCTGAATTTCTGCTTCTGTTTTTAGACAGCAAGGATGCTCATTTCACATTCTGCTTCAGATGTTTTTTTTTTCTTTACTTTGTTTAGTTGTTTTTCCTACATGTTTCATTTGCATCTGCCTTAAAAAAGAATAGTTGTTTCATTTGAGTCTGCCTTAAAAAAATTAGATTTTGCATGTTTCTCTCCCTAGGACCCCAACTGCACCATAAAAGATAAAAGGTATTTCTTCTCTGGTTTGCTTTGTTGTCGACTGCATATGTTCTAGCTGGAGCTTTGTCTCACAATGTTGTTTCGAAACAAGGAAGAAACATGCATTTCACAAATAACCTTTCTTATATGCTTTTAAGATCTCTGTTTCAGTTTTTAAACATGGCGTTCAGTATCTTCTGTATTCAAGTATTTGGAGGCTTAAGGTCAATATTTAAAGTTCAAAAATATTTCTTTTTTTACTTTTTCCTGAATATTTTAAAGAAGTATGAAATTTATTTTATTTTATTCATTATCCCAAAATTTTCCTTATTTTTATTGACTGTTTGTTGTAATTAATTCTGGTTCTGGGAACAATATGTCACGATAAGCTTACTGGTTCGTCCAGAGTCTGAGAGAGTATGAGTGGGAATGGGGAGACTTTTGTTTTGGGTGAAATTTAGAGCTAATGGGACAATCTTACAGCCATTCCATTAGCTGTGCACACGCTGAGGAGGGAATTCGTGTGGGAGGACAGGTGGTGGGCTTCCAATGTGTGGGGTGTTTGTGGGGCGCCCAGCCGTGGTGTGCAGATTTAAACTCTTGTTTTATTTGTATGTGTTTGGTTCCGTGGGCGTTTATTGATGGGTGTTTATCAGATAAATGTTTATTTGAAAAGCGCTACCTTAAATGTTTATTGCTTTTGTTGTTTGGTTGGGCGTTTTATGGGCATTATTATGGGCATTTCGACTTTCAAGTAGATGTAAATCAGTCCTCAAATATTAGGTGTAAATTTGAAGATTAGAGGGGAAAAAAAGGAAGAAGAGAAATAAGAGCAGCATTACAAGAGAAGAAGATGGCGAAAAGAGAGGGAAGAAGAAGAAGATTCGAATTATCTTCCCTTTCTCTTCTAATCCTTTTTATTAAGAATTAATGTTAGATTAATGACAAGTATGCCCTTAAGTAGGTGGCAAGCTAGGCAGTAACATAAAGAGATTAAACAAAAAGAAATAACAAGCCCATTAAGAGAGGCCCATTAGCCAAAAAGATATTACAAGAGAAGATACTAGGACCCATTCGGCCCAGTCTCTTTACACTCCCCCTCAAGCTGAGCATAGATGTCAATCATGCCCAGCTTGCTTATATAGTGTGTCATTTTCCCTCATGGAACTCCCTTGGTCAAGATATCAGCCAATTGTTCGTCCGATGTGATGAATGGCAAACAAACTTCTCCTGAGGAAACTCTTTCCCTTATAAAATGTCTATCAACCTCAATGTGCTTAGTTCTGTCATGTTGAACAGGATTATGTGCAATTGTTACGAAATTATAGGCTGTAAATATGTAGTATTAGCCCAATTAGGAATAGCTTGATTATAGGAATTATTCTTTCTTTGATTTTCTTCCTATTTTAGTATCTACAAGGCTGTATGATTTTCTTCCTTTTTTGTATCTGCAAGGCTGTTTGATTTTCTTCCTTTTTTGTATCTGCAAGGCTGTATGATTTTCTTCCTTTTTAGTATCTAAAAGGTTGTATATATATGTACTACTTTATCAATAGAAAGACATCAATTTCTTCCAATTCTTGTTCTATCACATTGTATCAGAGCTGGAGACACCAATTCCAGTCTGAAACTAATTTCTGGTTTTCTTCCCTCTGCTGCCCAAGTGAGCAGCTTTGAATTCTTTACGTTGCCCAAGTGAGCAGCAGCTGCGATCTCTAGGTCACCCATTTCGAGTGACATCTGCATGTCACCGCCCTTACTAGTGGAGGCAGAATCCCAGATCGGCCTACCCACCTTCACCCATCTCTTCTTCACTTTGATCGGGAGAGGGCTTTCAAGTCTGCAACAGGTCGGAGAGTAGCACAGTAGCCTCGGTGTTACTCCTGTGGTGTTTGTTTGCCCATCAGGAAAGTCTTTCTTCTCTGTTCTTTTTATACAGTTGATATTTCGGTGCTGCCAGTTGTGGTTTCTCGCTGTTTGGGTGTTGCATCTGCTGTCGATTTTGTTTAAGTGTGTTTTATTAGCTTTGCTGGTTGTTAAAAGTTATTTTCCTGTGTTTATGATGGCGGTTGAACAAAAGAACTTGGCTATGCCTAGTGTTATCCCCATTCTGTCTAAGATCTCTGAACAAAAACTAAACGAAACTAATTATTTAGACTAGAGTAAGACTATTCGTTTGTATTTACGGAGTATCTCTAAGGACAACCATCTGACTAAAGACCCTCCTACTGATGAGACCCGCACTGAATGGCTAAGGATTTACGCTCAATTGTTTTTGCAAATCTGCAATTCTATTGAGAATGAGTACGTCGGTCATGTCTCTCACTGTGAGTTTGTAAAAGAACTAATGGAATATTTGGCTTTTCTGTACTCTGGTAAAGAAAATATTTCCGGTATTTTTGATGTTTGCAAGACATTTTATCGGGCTGAACAATAGGATCAGTCTCTTCAGACCTATTTCATGAATTTCAAATGCACTTATGAGGAATTGAACGCCTTGTTACTTTTCAGTACTGATATCAAAGTTCAGCAGACTCAACGTGAACAGATGGCTATTATGAGTTTTCTGGCTGGCCTTAATCCTCAATTTGATGGTGCTAAGTCATAGATTCTGTCTAATCCTGAGATTACCTCTTTAAAAGAGGTCTTTACTAGGGTCCTTCGTACAGGTACTGGTTCCCATGCCTCACCTATACAACAACCTAGTGCACTTGTCAGTCAGAATAGTGGATCAACTGGCCGGTCTCGTTCTCAGAATAGTAGCAGAGGTGGCAGTAATAGTGGTTGGAATGCTGGAACTCAGGCCACAGGGGGAGTAGTTTGCTACTATTGTCATGAACCAGGACACACTAAAAGGACTTGCCAGAAATCGCTAAAGAAAAACCAGAAGTCTTCTGGGTTTCAGTCAGCTCATGTTGTAACTACGAGTGATGCTCCTCATCCATCGTCAAATCAGACCATTACAATTTTTGCAAATGAGTACGCGAAATTTAGCCAGTATCAAGAGGCATTAAAGAACTCCTCTCAGTCCATCACTGCCCTTGCTGAGTCAGGTAAAACCAATACATGTCTTCTTTCTTCTTCCTCTCAGTGGGTCATTGATTCTGGTGCAACAAATCATATGATAGGTAATCCTAGTCTCTTTTCCACTTTCCAATCACACACTTTTCCTTCTTCAGTCACCTTAGCAGATGGTTCTATTTCTTCTATCCTTGGTTTTGGCACTATCAATCCCATACCAACACTTTCTTTGTCATCCGTATTGAGTTTACCAAAATTTTCTTTTAATTTGGTATCTGTTAGCAAACTCACTCGTACTCTTAACTGTTATATCTCATTCTTTCCTGATCATTATCTATTTCAGGATCTTATGACGAAGAGGATTATTGGTAAAGGACGAGAATCAGGAGGTCTGTACATTTTGGATACCCAAGAACCTTAGACCATTGCCTGTTCCAGTACTTTATCTCCTTTTGAAGCTCATTGTCGGTTGGGGCATCCATCTTTACCTTTGTTAAAGAAGTTATTCATGATGTATTTTCTTTAGATTGTGAGTCTTGTCAATTTGCAAAACATCATCGTCAATTGTCTGTTTCTCGAGTTAATAAAAAGGCTTGTCATGCTTTTGAGTTAATACATTCAGATGTTTGGGGACCTTGTCCTATTATGTCTAAGACTGGTTTTCGATATTTTGTTACCTTTGTGGATGATTTTTCTCGTATGACTTGGCTTTATTTAATCTCGTTCTGAGTTGCTTTCACATTTTAAAACCTTTTGTGCTGAAATAAAAACCCAGTTTGATGTGTCTGTACAAACATTGCGAAGTGATAATGCCAAAGAATATTTCTCTGATTCCTTCCAGACTTACATGGCTCAGAATGGAATTTTCCATCAATCATCTTGTGTTGATACTCCATCTCAAAATGGAGTGGCTGAGAGAAAAAATAGACATCTTCTTGAAACTGCCAGGGCTCTTTTATTTCAAACACATGTTCCTAAACAGTTTTGGGCTGATGTTTCTACAGCGTGTTTTTTGATTAATTGCATGCCTTCCACTGTTCTAAATGATCAGATCCCTTATAAGATTTTGTTTCCTAATAAATCTGTGTTTCCTGTTGAACCTCGTATCTTTGGATGTTCTTGTTTTGTTCGTGATGTTCGTCCGCAGGTTTCCAAATTGGACCCCAAGTCATTAAAATGTGTCTTCCTAGGATAATCTTGTCTCCAAAAAGGGTACAAGTGTTTTTCTCCTCTCTTGAACAGGTATCTTGTGTCAGCTGATGTTACACTCCATGAACATCTTCCTTTCTTTTCTGCTCCATCTACACCTGTGTGTCCACAAGAGGATGATGATCTACTAGTGTATCATGTCACCGGTCCAGACGCTAGTGTTGTTCCAATACCCCCACCACCACCTTCTCAACCAAAACTACCTATTACTCAAGTCTATTCTCGACGACCTAATCTTCCAATGACAAGTCCAGCACCGGTCTCTTCGTCATCGGATCCAATGCCCAGTGATATTTATCTACCTATTGCTCTTCGGAAAGGTAAACGCCAGTGTACTTATCCAATTTCCTCTTATGTTACCTATGATCATTTGTCCTCTACTTCTTGTTCATTTGTTGCCTCTCTTGATTCTGTAGGGATTCCCAAAACTGTTCACCAGGCTTTATCCCATACTGGGTGGCGTGATGCCATGCTTGAGGAAATGAATGCCTTGACTGAGAATGGTACTTGGGATCTGGTCGATTTACCTGCTGGTAAGAAAGCAGTTGGATGCAAGTGGGTCTTTGCAATCAAATTTAATTCTGATGGATCAGTGGCTCGCCTAATGGCTCGCCTGGTGGCCAAAGGCTATGCACAAACATATGGAGTGGACTATTCTGATACTTTCTCCCCTGTGGCAAAATTGACTTCAGTTCAATTATTTCTTTCTCTGGCAGCTACATATGATTGACCACTTTACCAGCTTGATATTAAAAATGCTTTCTTTCATGGAGTTCTTCAGGAGGAGGTTTATATGGAGCAACCACTTGGGTTTGTTGCTCAGGGGGAGTCTGGGAAAGTTTTTCGTCTTCGAAAATCGCTGTATGGACTAAAACAGAGTCCTCGAGCTTGGTTTGGAAAATTCAGTCAGGTAGTAGAGAGGTTTGCGATGAGGAAGTGCAAATCTGACCATACTTCTTTCTATAAGCAGTCCACATTTGGCATCATTCTACTCGTTGTATATGTAGACGATATTGTTATCACTAGGAGTGACACGAAGGGAATCTCATCCTTGAAATCCTTCTTGCAGAGCCAGCTCAATACTAAACATTTGGGGCACCTAAAATACTTCTTGGGTATTGAGGTGGCAAGGAGTAAAAGAGACATTTTCCTGTCTCAGAGGAAGTATGTTTTGGACCTGTTAACAAAACTGGGAAACTGGGAGTCAAACCATGCAGTACTCCAATGCTTCCTAACCAGCAACTCACAAAGGATGGAGATGCTTTTGATGTCCTGAATGATAAAGAAGATTAGTTGGAAAGTTGAACTGTCTCACAATGACTCGTCCAGACATTGCTTACTCAGTTAATATTGTAAGTCAATTTATGCCATCTCCTACAATGCATCATTGGGCAACCTCAGAACAAATCTTGTGTTACTTGAAAGGAGCTCTTGGACGGGGGATACTGTATCGGAATCATGGTTACAGTAACATTGAGTGTTTTTCTGATGCAGACTAGGCAAGTTCCAAGATTGATCGAAGGTCCACTACTGGCTATTGTGTTTTCGTTGGTGGTAATCTGGTTTCGTGGAAGAGTAAGAAGCAAAATGTGCTATCGCGATCTAGTGCAGAATCTAAGTATAGAGCAATGGCACAAGCTTCGTGTGAGGTTATGTGGGTTTCTCAACTCTTAACTAAGGTCGGTCTTAAAGTCTCAGTTCCAGCGAAGCTATGGTGCGATAATCAAGTTGCGATTCATATTGCTTCGAATCCAGTTTTTCATTAACGAACTAAACATATTAAGATAGACTGTCATTTCGTTCGTGAGAAAATTCAACAAAACTTGATCTCTACAGCATATGTGAAGACTGGAGAGCAGTTAGGAGATATCTTTACAAAAGCTTTTAATGGAGCTCGGATTTCTTATATTTGTAACAAGCTGGGCATGATTGACATCTATGCTCCATCTTGAGGGGGAGTGTTACGAAATTATAGGCTGTAAATATGTAGTATTAGCCCAATTAGGAATGGCTTGATTATAGGAATTATTCTTTCTTTGATTTTCTTCTAATTTTAGTATCTACAAGGCTGTATGATTTTCTTCCTTTTTTGTATCTGCAAGGCTGTATGATTTTCTTCCTTTTTAGTATCTACAAGGTTGTATATATATGTACTACTTTCTCAATAGAAAGACATCAATTTCTTCCAATTCTTGTTCTATCACAGCAATGTTGATAGCTGCTTGGTTGTCACAGTAGAGCATCATTGACTTCTCGTAGTCAACCCCCAATTCTTCTAAAAGGGTTCGTAGCCACAGTAATTCTTAAACACCATGTGCCATTGCCCTGTATTCTGCTTCAGCTGAGGATCTAGCAACTACAAGTTGTTTCTTACTCTTCCATGACACAATGTTCCCAACGACTAGAGCACAATAACCTGAGGTAGATCTCTTATCATCAATACATCTTGCCCAATCAGCATCAGTAAAAGCTTCCTGCTTCATGTGTTCATGTTTGGCAAATAGAATACCTTTCCCTGGAGTACCTTTCAAGTAACACAGAACCCTTTCTGCAATAGTTAAATGAGTATCTCTGGGAGAATGCATAAATTGACTAATAACACTTACTGCATAGGAAATATCTGGCCGAGTCATGCAAAGATATAACAACTTCCCAAGCCGTCTCTAAAACACCCCCTTATCAGATAAAAGCTCACCATCTGTAGCAGAAAGCTTATGACTGGGATCAATAGGAGTGGAGATTGGCTTAGCTCCAAGTTTATCAGTCTCAGCAAGGAGGTTATGGACATATTTACGCTGAGAAATGAAGATACCATCCTTAGACCTAGCAACTTCAATGCCCAAAAAATACCGAAGATCTCCCAAATCCTTGATCTCAAATTAAGAGTTGAGAAATCTTTTTAGTTTACTGACCTCTTGAGTGTCATTACCCGTGACCACAATATCATCAACATAAACTATCAAGAAGGTCACCAGAGAGTCATTTCTCTTCAAGAATAGGGTATGATCAGATTGAGTTTGTGTGTAGCCAAAAGAGACAAGAGCAGCCCTAAACCTCTCAAACCAAGCCTAATGAGACTATTTGAGACCATAAATAGATTTATGCAGTTTACACACCTTGCCTTGTATTTCCTTCCCATACACCCCTAGAGGCAAAGACATATAGACCTCTTCATGTAGGTCTCCATTCAAGAAGGCATTTTTAACATCAAACGGGTGTTGGGGCCAATCCAAAGTAGCAGCTAGAGATAACAAAACCCTGACTGAGGTCATCTTAGCTACAGGAGCAGATGTCTCAAGATAGTCAATACCATACATTTGAGTGTAGCCCTTAGCAACCAGCCTAGCCTTAAACCTCTCAATAGATCCATTAGAGTGATATTTAATGGTAAACACCCATTTACAACCCATTGGTTCCTTCCCTTCAGGCAAGTTAACAATATCCTAGGTATGGTTCTTATGAAAAGCATCCAGTTCAGCCATCATAGCATCCCTCCATTCAGGTTTAGATAAGGCTTCCGGAACGGACCTGGGTGTCCCATGGAAAGAAACAGAAGCAAGAAAAGAGTAGTAGGAAAGAGAGAGAAGGTTGTAAGACAAGTGTTTAGTGATACAATGGGTTGTACACTTCCGCTTGCCCTTGCGGAGAGCAATAGGAAGGTCAAGGTCTGGGAAAGATGTATATGGGTCAGAAGAAGGCTGACATGTTACCTCAGTAACGATGGGAGGAGCAAGAGGCTCTTCTGTAGGAGTGTAAACAACTTGCCCATGTTTGAATTTGTGCCTTTGGTACCACCTTTGGAGAACAGAATGAGGAGGAATTATAGGAGAATGAGGTGGAGGAGGAGGAATAGGAATATCGGATGTAGGTCGAGTGGGAGAAGTAGACATCTCATGATAGGACTCAAGAGGAATGGGAAGAGGAACAGCTGGAGACATAGCAAATGGCTCTTCAGAATTCTCCCCCTCAAGAGAAATGCAAAAGAATGGAGTCAATTCAGCAAATGTGACATCCCGAGATACAAAGCGGGTGCCACTAACTGGATCAAAACAACAATATCCCTTCTGTGTGGAAGCATATCCTAGAAAAACACATTTACGAGCCTTAGGTTCAAACTCGTGCCTTTGATGACTGTTAAGAGAAAAAATATCCTCATCCGGGAAGAGAAGGCTAAAGGGGGGTTTTGAAGTTAAGGACCCGGGAGGGCATACGGTTGATCAAAAAAGTAGCAGTAAGAACAGCATCTCCCCAAAATTTTTTAGGGACATGGGATGCAAACAAGAGGGATCTGGCAACTTCAACCGCATGTCTGTTTTTACTTTCTGCCACCCTGTTCTGTTGTGGAGTGTAGGAACAAGAACTTTGATGAATAACCCCAAAAGTTTCAAGATAGGCGGAGAGGATTTTCTCAAAATACTCCTTAGCATTATCAGAACGGAATATTTTGATCCGAGTGTTAAACTGGGTGAGGATGAGTTCATGAAATTTTTGTACAATAGCTGGTACTCTATCCCTGAATTTCATGAGATAAATCCAAGTGTAACGAGAGTAGTCATCAATAAAAATGATAAAGTACCAGTAACCCCCCATAGTTGGCAAATGATATGGCCCCCACAGTTAGAGTGAACAATATGAAAAGGAGAAAGAGATCTTTTATTGCTTACTGAATAAGAATGTTTACAATGCTTTACTAGTTCACACGACTCACAATGAAGATTCGGTAAAGACACTCCCTTAAACATATCTGGAAACAAATGACTCAAAGCAAAAGATGACAAATGACCAAACTGAAAGTGACATAACAAGTCTTTGTTAACAGACTCTGACAAAACTGACTCTAAGTCAATTCCATGAGGTGGTCAAAGCTCGATCTGGTGTGTCCAGCGAGTATATTCTGTTCGCCTCATGGCCACTCCCAATCTTCCTCTGAGATTGCAGGTCCTGAAAAACACAATGAGTGGGAAAAAAGGTTGTGGAGAACACTGATGTGGGCCCCACTACAGTGGTCTCCACTGTGTTCGTAGGACAACATCTGTAGTTATTTGTTTCAGTTATAGTAGTGTCAGTTTGAGTCAGTTTGTTAATTCAGTTATTTATTTAAGCTTTTATTTACTTTATTTATCTTGTAAGTATTAAGGGCAGATGTCTCATTTTCATTATGTTCTGAACATAACCTATAAATGATAAGAAAGTGGCGGCGGCAGATCTGTTAGAATCTGTCCCTCCTTTCACCCCCTTATGTTCTCCTGTTTCTCTTCTGTTCTCTCTCCTTTTCTCTCACTTTTCTTCTGTTTTGTAAACCTAAAACCTATTCGGATTCAAGACTGATTACAGTCTTGATCTTCTACTTGGTATTAGAGTCTATCTAGGGCTTCTCATGTGTGTCTAGTCCAGCCGACCACATGAGGACTATCTAGGGCTGGAAGCTTATGAAGAAGTATTCGGTGGCTGAATCTTGGAGATTACCAGGAGAGGTTCGCAGCAGCTGAAGACTTGTTGCGGCTTGCAGAGAGTTGGTAATCAGGAAGAAGCAACGAAGGTTAGGGTTCAGGTAACCCTGGAAGGCAGTAAACCGAAATCCATAAGTAAGTTCTTTTTATTGAGTTTCAGAGACTGCAATCAGTCGAGATAGGTTGAACCTATCTAGAAGGAGAGGCCGAACTGTTTTTTAAGTTTGTGTCTAGGGTTTGCCTGTTGGGCCGAACCCCCCCCCCTCAGAGGTGATTAGTTTTAGGGTTTCATATTGCCCTACGACAAGTCCCACTTGTGCGGACTGCTTGGAGAGTGCAACTGAGCACTTTTTTCATACCTACAGTTGAAACCCTAATTTTTGCTCTTGCAGCAGTGGGCCTTACAGTAGTGATTTCAGAAAATAGCATCTCAGATTGCCAGGCTGCCTGGTACTGTGCATGCCGATTGATTTCAGATCAGATTTGAGTTGATTTCTTGCATATACTATGATAGGCGATTGATATCAGATCAGATTTGTGTTGTTTTTAGATCAGATTTCAGACCTGCTTGTTTTACTCTGTTTTTTGGTATTGTGACTCTAACAGTTTGTAGCCATTGATTCTTGATCAAAGATGGAGTTTAAGGGTCAGGGAGAGTAGTTTTGGAAACAACAGTTATGGTAGTGTATCTGAAACTGGGTTTCAGATTACAACTATGAGATTTGATGGGTCCAATTACTTGGAGTGGGCTCAATCAGCCATGATGGCTATTGGTGGAAGGGGAAAACTAGGTTACCTCTTGGGAGATGTGAAAGAACCTTCCAAGGAGGACCCAACATACACCAAGTGGGTTCAAGAGAACTGTTGGAATAAGGTTAAAATAACTTAGTTGCAGATGTTAGGGCCTGTTTGGCTAATTAAAGTGGTTTTTTATTTCGTTTTTCTATTTCTGTTATGTCTGTTATTGTATCAGGGGCACAAGGGTCTTTTCCCTTGTTATTTCTGTCGCCCTATATATAGTAAAATAAACACTGACGCCGTCAGCACTGTTACATTGCAAACCTTCTCTCTACTCTCCTCTCTTCTCTTCTCTTCTTCTTCTCTTCTTCTTCTCTTCTCTTCTCTCCTCTTCCACTTATCTCTGGCCGGCTACACTGTCAAGATGGTATCAGAGCGAGAATGCTGATTAAAAGAGAGCAGATCGGTCAACCCTACTGTCAAGAGAAGATTGATCAACCCAAAGAACAGATCGAACAGACTAGCAGAAAAGAAATCTGATTCTGGACTACAGAATAGCTACAACTGGTACAATTCTCCCTATTTTTTCTCTTCTTTACTCTCCTTGGTCATGTGCCGAGTGAAAACCCTATGAATCTGGGGCGGCTGAATGCTATCGAACCTGTGTAACCCTAGTTTTCTTGGATCGTGTGATCCTGTTCATGTGTTAAGACAACTGTAGGTCAATGCTGACCTGTCTTCTCAAAGGTTTGAGTTGACTATAAGTAAGTAGGATCTCTCCTACTGATTAGTGGCTGTTAGACATTCTGAAATTCTGGTAGGTGGGGACTGATAAAACTATACAGGTCTGAAATCCGCTGAATATTACCTTAGTTTTTGTCCGGAATTTGGTACTGTTTGTGCTCAATCTGGTTGGTAAACCCGAGTGTGTGGGTGTGAACTGAGTGGAGCATTGTTTTGTGGAGTAAGGAGGGGTCCTAAGTCCGGTGTTTGGGACTGATTAACTGCTTGACCATGTCGACTGAGAATTCTGCTACTTCAGAGATCTCAGGGAGCCACAATGAAGTGAGTGGGGGAATGGATATGAGCTTTCCCATTGCTGTCATTCCCTTCGATGGTCTGAATTACCTTGAGTGGTCTAGGGGGATAAAACTCTACATCACTGCTAGGGGGCGAATAGGATACATCAATGGGAGAGTAAAGGAACCGAAGTATGGAAGTGCTGAGCATGATAGGTGGAACCAAGAGAACAGTATGGTGATGTCTTGGCTCTTGGTTTCAATGCTGCCACGAGTAAGGAAGACTTTTATGTGGGCTGAAACTGCTTGTGAGATATGGGAACAAGCGAAGTCCACTTATTCAGAACAGAGACACTATGCCAAGATATATCAACTACAAGTTGAATCTTCTACTTGCAAGCAGGGGGAGAGGAGTCTCTCGATGTACTATTCTAATTTGACATCAATATGGAAAGAACTTGATCACTATCAGAATGTGAATTGGAAGTGTGATGAAGATGCAAAGGCCTATAAGTCACTTGTATCACAGCAACACGTGTTTGCCTTCCTCCTAGAGCTTAATTCGACATATGAGTCCATCAAGGTACAAATCTTGGGTAGTAAAGACTTGCCATCAGTCCAGAGGTGTATGCCTTTGTGCAGTCTGAAGAAAGCAGAAGAAGTGTGATGAATGGTGTAAAAGGGGAGTCAGTTGCCCTAGCGGTCCGGGGAAATTCAGATACAAATGTCGAAGGTGGCTTTAAAAGGGGTGACACTTAGAAAAAATCAGAAACTAAAAGCAAGCTTTGGTGCACTCACTGCCAGAAGACACGACACACTAAAGATACATGCTGGGATCTCCATGGAAAACCTAAATGGGCACAGGATTTGGGTAAGAAGTCAGCACCGGATTAGGGCAAGAAACCAGGCCAGAAGAATCAAAAAAGGTATAACTCAGCTAATATGGCATCGACAGAGACTAGTCCTTCCGTAACTCAGGAGAGACATCTCGGTTCTGACCCTAAGGAAGATATTATCAACTCCTTCCGTGAACATTTGGAATTGTATGGTAGGACTCTCTGCCAGGTAGATTCTGGGCCTACTCCTTCTACCTCATTTGCGTCTACATTAGGTAATGCCATAGCCTTCCATGTGTCATCTTATACTGCTGATTCACCTTGGATTATTGACTCCGGAGCCTCAAATCACATGACCGGTAAGTCAAATTTGTTCCAGACATATAACCTTCTCTCTAGGAGAGATAAGGTAAGACTGGCTGATGGTTCTTTTTCTACCATAGTTGGCCGAGGCACCATATCTCTCCCACTTGGCCTTACTCTTCCTAATGTCCTGCATGTTCCGAAATTACCTATTAAATTGGTGTCCATTAGTAGTATTACTCACTCTTTGAACTGCTCAGTCACCTATTTTCCGTCTTCGTGTGTGTTTCAGGATTTGACCTCTAAAAAGACGATTGGTAGAGGAAGCATGGTGGATAGTCTCTACATGCTGGAGAATAATGCTGGTCTAGTGGCGACTGAGTCCACAAGTTTGTCGAGTGAGAGTCAGGCCTATTTATGGCATAGTTGTTTAGGTCATCTTTCTTTTGAGTCGTTAAAAGTAGTTATGTTCCCAAAGTGAGTCCTTGTTAGTGAGTCAGTTACAGTGTCAAACTTGTCAGTTGAGTAAGCATTGTAGAAGTTCTTTACCTTTAAGAAATAAAATATCTGAATTTCCATTTCATATTGTCTATTCTGATGTTTGGGGCTCTGTTACTCTACCTACTGCGGTTGGTCATAAGTATTTTGTTACTTTGATTGATGATTATTCTCGATACACTTGGGTTTACCCTATGCGATTTCAAGATGAAGTGCTACAAATTGTGAAAGATTTTCAACGCATGGTGTTCACTTAGTTCCAAACGGAAATTCATATTTCCCAGTCGGACAATGCAAAGGAATATTTCCATAGTGATCTCACGAAGTTCTTTGCTTCGAGTGGGTCACTTCAGCGAAGCTCTTGTGCCAAGACACCCCAACAAAATGGTGTGGCTGAACGAAAAAACCGTCACTTTCTCGAAGTTGCTCATGGCTTGCTGATTCATATGAATGTGCCAAAACAGTTCTGGATGGATGCAGTATTGTGTGCGACATATATCATCAATCGCATGCCCTCTCGGCTACTAGAGTATAAGGTCCCACATCAACTCTTGTTCCCTACAGCCCCGCTATCCACCATTCTGATGCGTGTTTTTGGGTGTCGTTGTTTTGTCCACAACCTGTCACCTACTCGTGGTAAACTTGACCCTCGGGCTGTTCCTTGTGTTTTTCTTGGTTACCCTTCATCTCAAAAGGGGCATCGTTGCTATGATCCCATTGCCCGCAAGTACTATGTTTCCATTGATGTCTCATTCTTTGAAAGTCAACCGTTGTTCTCGGTTTCTCCTCAGGGGGAGAGTAGGGTTGAGGAGAAACAGGCGACGACTCAGATTCAACTACCTCCTTTACCCAATCCTCCTCCGTTCCGGGTTTTTCATCGTCGCCATAAGAGACAGCAGGGTTCAAGAGCCGTGGAGCCAGACACTATGCAACCAACATCATCGGATTCACCCGAGGCAGATCCATCCCATCAGCCAGGTACACTTGCTCCCATTGCTCCTTTAAATGTTGATTCACCTATCCCCAATGATCTTAATATTCCTATTGCTAAGAGAAAGGGTGTTAGATCTTGTACCACTAATCGTCCTATCTCTAACTTTGTGTCCTATGAGCATGTTTCACCTTCGTACCGTGCCTTTCTCTCTTCTGTGGATAGTGTTCCCATCCCTAAGACCGTGGTAGAAGCTTTGTCAATACTTGAATGGACAGATGCAATGCAGGAAGAAATTGATGCTTTACACAAAAATGGTACATGGGAGTTGGTAGATCTTCCTGAGGGGAAGGAACCAGTGGGGTGCAAGTGGGTGTTCACAATGAAACACAAATCTGATGGAACTGTTGAAAGGTACAAGGCTAGACTGGTAGCAAGAGGCTTCACACAGGTATATGGAGTGGACTATGCAGAGACTTTTGCTCTAGTAGCAAAGATGTACTCTATCCGGATTCTCCTTTCCTTGGCAGCAAATCTTGACTGGGATCTTCACCAATTGGACATCAAGAATGCCTTTTTGAATGGTGACTTGGAAGAGGAGGTGTACATGACCCATCCCCCAGGGTTCTGTGCCAAAGGCAGTGAACAAAAGGTGTGCAGGTTAAAAAAGTCCCTATATGGGTTGAAACAATCACCTCGGGCTTGGTTTAGTAAGTTCCATTTAGCAGTCCAACAGATGGGATTCAAACAATGCCAGTCAGATCATACCCTATTTGTAAAATGAGGTGAAGGTAAAATTGCAGCTCTTATTGTGTATGTAGATGACATAGTGATCACAGGAGATTGGGAGGCTGAAATCCAGAGACTAAAAAAATTCTTAGCCACTAAATTTGAGGTGAAGGATCTAGGCCCCTTACGATACTTTCTTGGAATTGAAGTTGCCCACTCTCACAAGGGCATCTTTATTTCCCAACGGAAGTATGTACTAGATCCACTAGAAGATACAGGCAAGTTGGGGGTAAAACCATCTGATTCACCTATTGAACCTAATCACCATCTGGGAGACAGTCAAGGAGAGTTTTTGAAAGATGTAAAGATGTTCCAGAGACTCGTGGGGAGACTTCTGTATTTGTCTATGACTAGGCCTGATATTGCCTATGCGGTGGGTGTCCTTTGTCAATTCATGCACAGCCCGAGGACAACTCACTTTGAGGCTACAGAGAGGATCTTGAGATATCT
The DNA here is from genome assembly GCF_056320005.1 of Nelumbo lutea. Taxonomy (NCBI): domain Eukaryota; kingdom Viridiplantae; phylum Streptophyta; class Magnoliopsida; order Proteales; family Nelumbonaceae; genus Nelumbo; species Nelumbo lutea. The sequence goes on along the minus strand of NC_142687.1, from coordinate 91,419,210 downwards.
CAAGAAGTTTCCTAGAGCTGGTTTGTTGTTCCAGAAACACAGTCAATGACCGAAAGTCTACCAATGGTTATTGTGCCTTTGTAGGAGGAAACCTTGTCACATGGAGAAGCAAAAAACAAAGTGTGGTGGCTAGATCCAGTGATGAAGCAGAGTATAGAGCGATGGCTCATCGGGTTGCAGAAATCATGTGGATAAGAAGTCTGTTAGGTGAACTGGGTTTCGCAGTAAGCAATCCTATGTCACTCTACTGTGACAATAAAGCTGCCATCAATATTGCTGCTAATCCAGTTCTGCATGATTGGACGAAACACATTGAAGTGGACAAGCATTTTATCAGAGAGAAACTTGAAAGGGGAGAAGTGTGCACACCATATGTCAGCTCGGAAGAGCAACTTGCAGATATCTTCACCAAAGGTCTTCATCATGTGCGGCACAAAGATTTGTGACAAGTTGGGCTTGATTGACATCTATGCTCCAACTTGAGGGGGAGTGTTGGAATAATGTTAAAATAACTTAGTTGTAGATGTTAGGGCCTGTTTGGCTAATTAAAGTGGTTTTTTATTTCAATTTTTTATTTCTGTTATGTCTGTTATTGTATCAGGGGCACAAGGGTCTTTTCCCTTGTTATTTCTGTCGCCCTATATATAGTAAAATAAACACTGGCGCCGTCAGCACTATTACATTGCAAACCTTCTCTCTACTCCTCTCTTCTCTTCTCTTCTTCTTCTATTCTCTTCTCTCCTCTTCCACTTATCTCTGGCCGGCTACACTGTCAAGAAGAACTATTTGGTTATGGCATGGCTGTGTAATTCTATGCAGCCACATATCAGCCGAAGTTACTTGTGGGCAAAGACAACCAAAGAAATGGGATGTTGTGAAAGAAACCTATTCCCAACCCCTTAATGTTGCCAGAGCCTATGAACTGAAGTGTGAGGTGAACAGCCTTAAACAAGGAGAGAAGCCAGTTTCTGTCTACTTCTCTACCTTGAAATACTTGTGGCATGAGATTGACCATCTAGAGACCCTTGAGTGGGAGAGCCCCAAAGATGCATAGACTCACAGAAAGTAAGTTGAGACGAATAGGGTGTTTGAGTTTCTGGCTGGTTTGAATTAAGAATATGACATTGTGCGACAACAGATATTGACAAGAGATAGTGTGACCCTTTCTCAAGCATACTCCCTAGTGCATAGTGAAGAGACCAGGAGGAAAGTCATGATGCAGCCTCAGCTCTCTTTCCCAGCCTTGATAGCTATTAAACCGAAGTCAGGGGGTGATTCAAAAAGGGACCAGAAGAAGGAAGATAAACGGGATCTGGTATGTGAACATTGCAAGAAACCCAAGCACACAAAAGATACTTGTTGGAAGCTACATCCTCACTTGGTCCCAGCAAAACTAAGAAATAAGAAGGGTAATGCTCATGTGGCCGTGAACACTGATTCAACATCCTCATCAGGCACATCCCTAGAGACTTTAGCTGCTGTTTGGGCTGCCCTCATACAGTTGGAAAAGGAAGTTGGGTGTTCAGCTCAACCATCTCAATCACCATCAACACCTACCACATCTGCATTTGTACATTCAGGAACTCGAGCCTCATCTTACAATGCTTCAGCTCCAAGTAAAACTGACCACTGCTGGGTAATAGATTCAGGTGCATCCGACCATATGACTAGCTTGCCATCGTTGTTCACTTCTTATCACTTGTCCTCTGGCCGAGATAGAGTATCCATTGCTGATGGCTCTCTTGTTCCCATTTCGGGCAAGGGGGACATCAAGCTATCGGATACTATCTCTTTATCTTCTGTCTTGCATGTTCCTAAGCTTGATACTAACCTGCTTTCAGTTAGTAGTATTACCAAACACATGAACTGTTCAATAACCTTTTTCCCTGACCGATGTGTTTTTTAGGATTTGGAGACGAGGAAGGTGATTGGGACTGGCCGTGAGACGAACGAGATCTATTTGCTTGGAGAGAGTTCTTGTCGGGAGGAGTCAGTGGATAAGAATTCTTTTGTTTCCTAGTCTGTGAGTTCGGTTATGCATTGGCATAACCGATTAGGTCATTTGTCTTTCAAGTCTTTGAAGAGTATGTTTCCTGCTTTATTTGAGTCTGTTGAGTTATCAAAGTTGAGGTGTGAGAGTTGTGAGTTTGCCAAACATTGTAGAACCTCTTATTCTTTAAGTAATAAAAGGAGTAATTCCACTTTTGATATTGTGCATACTGATGTTTGGGGGCCATATCATATCTCTCCTATGGGTGGGTACAAATATTTTCTACTGTTTGTTGATGACCATACCCACTTTTCTTGGGTCTATCTTATGCGTTCTCGTGATGAGGTTCCTGCTTTGACCCAAAACTTCCATAAGATGATTCTCACTCAGTTTGGGGCCAAAATCAAAGTCCTTAGATCTGATAATGCAATGGAATACTTTGCTCAGCCATTGACCACCTACCTTCTTAGCCATGGAGTTATTCACCAGAGCACTTGCCCTTATACACCACAGCAGAACGGCATTGCCGAAAGGAAGAATAGGCATATCTTGGAGGTGGTTAGAAGCATTATGTTTACCTCCAATGTACCTATTCGCTTATGGGGTGATGCTATCCTCACGACAGTTTATCTCATTAGTCGAGTTCCTTTCCGGGTTCTTGATATGAGAACCCCTTTTTCCCTTCTATACCCAAACGAGGAGTTGTTCATTGTTCCTCTTAAAACCTTTGGTTGTACCTGTTTCGTTCAGCTTCTCGGGCCTCATCATTCCAAGTTTGAACCTAAGGCCTCCAAATGCATTTTCCTCGGTTATGCACAAACTCAAAAGGGTTATTGCTGCTATGATCCGGTTTCAGGGAAATGGTTTGTCTCCATGGATGTCACCTTCTTTGAGGAGACACCCTATTATCCTAGGGCTTCTCCTCAGGGGGAGAGCAGTGAGAGTGGAAGTGGGGCTGGTAGAAGTGGGGCTGTTCCTTTACCTATTCCACTGGGTAATGAAGATTGTAGTGGTGAGGGTGGTCAGAGGGAGTTGGAGTTGAGAGTCTATCACAGGCGATGCAGGCAGGTTGATCCTAGTCATCGACAGTCCCAACCAGCTCCAGTTCCTTCTACGGCTCCAGATCCAGAACCTACTGAGGCACCTCCCACTGTTGCCACTTCCCCTCTTGTGGATGACCTTGATCTTCCTATTGCCATTCGCAAAGGGAAACGACATTGCACCACTTCTACAACTCACAGCATCTCACAGTTCTTATCCTATGATCGTCTATCTCCATCTTACCGGTCCTATCTCAATTCCATTGCCGATGTCCCTATTCCCAGAACAGTGCAAGAAGCCTTATCAGTTCCAGAATGGAAAGATGCAATGCAAGTCGAAATGGATGCCCTGTTGAAGAATAATACTTGGGCAATGGTTGACCCACCAAAAGGAAAGAAACCGGTGGGATGCATATGTGTGTTCACTGTGAAGCATAATGTTGATGGCTCTATTGAAAGGTACAAAGCCCGGTTGGTTGCGAAGGGGTTCACTCAGATTTATGGTATAGACTACTTGGAGACCCTTGTCCCAGTAGCCAAGATGACCACCATCCGAGTTCTGTTATCCCTAGCAGCAAACCACTCTTGGCCCTTGTTTCAGATGGATGTTAAAAATGCCTTTCTGAATGGAGACTCACAGGAAGAGGTCTACATGCAGTTGCCTCCTAGATTCTATGATACAGAGACAGGTAAGAAGGTTTGCCGACTGAACAAGGCATTGTATGGTTTGAAGCTGTCACCTAGAGCCTGGTTTGATAGGTTTAGACTAGCCCTTGGAAAGTTTGGTTATGTACAGGCCCAATCAGATCATACACTATTCATCAAGAGGGTGGAGTCCTCTCTGACACTAGTTGCAGTATATGTTGATGATATTGTGGTGATAGGAAATGATAGCCATGAGATTGAGTCCCTCAAACAGCTCCTTCATCAAGAGTTTGAGGTGAAAGATCTTGGTGCACTACGGTACTTTTTGGGTATTGAGGTTGCTAGATCCAAACAGGGGATTTTTATCTCTCAGAGAAAATATGTTCTAGATCAGTTGGCGGAAACTGGAAAGTTGGGTGTTAAGCCGACTGATACACCCATCGAACAAAATCACAAGATTAGTGCAGAGGGCAGGGAGCCTCTTGAAGACAAAGTTATGTTCCAACGGTTGGTTGGAAAGCTCCTATATCTCTACCTCACTCGGCCAGATATTAGCTATGCAGTTAGTGTTGTTAGCCAGTACTTGCACTCCCCTAGAACTTCTCATCTTCTTGCGGCAGAGAGAATATTAGCATACTTGAAGAGATGCCCGGGTAGAGGTATACTGTTCAAGAACAATAATCACATGAGGGTGGAAGTCTATACCGGTGCCGATTGGGCTGGGAGTGTTGATGACAGAAGGCCTACCTCTGGATATTGTGCCCTTGTGGGAGGTAACCTTGTCTCTTGGAGGAGTAAGAAGTAGAGTGTTGTTTCTCGCTCCAGTGCTGAAGCGGAATACAGGTCAATGGCTAACGGAGTGGCTGAAATCTTATGGCTGAGGTCACTACTTGAAGAGTTGGGTATTGACTATGAAAAGCCCCTAATGCTGTATTGTGATAATCAAGCAGCTATTAATATAGCCCACAACCCAGTGCAGCATGGCAGAACTAAACATATCGAAGTTGATCGACATTTTGTGCGAGAGAGGGTCACATCACAAGAAGTGTCTACCGTACATCACATCTAATATGCAGCTTACGGATATCCTCACCAAGGCTGTTCCAAGGAAGAAGTTAGAGACATACCTATCCAAGTTGGGAATGATAGATATCTACTCCCAACTTGAGGGGGAGTGTAGAGAACACTGATGTGGGCCCCACTTCTGTGGTCCCCACTGTGTTCGTAGGACAGCATGTGTAGTTATTTGTTTCAGTTATAGTAGTGTCAGTTTGAGTCAGTTTGTTAATTCAGTAGTTATTTATTTCAGCTTTTATTTACTTTATTTATCATGTAAGTACTAAGGGCAGATGTGTCCTTTCTATTATGTACTGAACATAACCTATAAATAATAAGAGAGTGGCGGCGTCAGATCTGTTAGAATCTGTCCCTCCTTTCAACCCCTTGTGTTCTCCTGTTTTTCTTCTATTCTCTCTCCTTTTCTCTCACTTTTCTTTTGTTTTGTAAACCTAAAACCTATTCGGATTCAAGACTGATTATAGTCTTGATCTTCTACTAAGGTTATGCTACAATTCATGGATTTAGTTAAGCTACTAATAGATAAAAGGTTTGTGTTAAGTTTAGGGACATGAAGGACAAAGGATAAATAAAGGGTGTTAGAGGTCTTTATATCTCCTTTACCAGAGATAGGAGCAAGAGACCCATTAGCAAGAGATATTTTCTCTTTGCCAGAGAGATGGTATGAGCAGAAGAGATTAGACAGGCTAATCATATGGTCTGATGCACTGGAATCAATAATCCAAGGGATTTCATGTTTACCTGAAACTGAAGCATGATTTGTAGAAGCACGAATACCTGAGTGAGAAAATGCAGATGAAGATGATGTGTTGTTGTTGAAAGAGTGAGACGAAGAAACAATAGCTTCCAAGTGATTTAGTAGACTCCCATACTTTTCAAAATCCGCCTTCATTGCTGCCAACTGCTATATGGTTGATTTTTCTTCATTCTCCTTATTTCATCCTTCAGGTACTGTAGCAACATTAGCTATCTTAGGCTTTCCTACCTGACTGCCCTTCTTAGAGCTGTTGTTATTCTTAGGCCTATCAAGAAGAAGCTTCCAGCAAGTGTCCTTTGTATGCCTCGATTTCTTGCAATATTCACATATCTGCTCCTTTTTCTCAGTAGGACCCTTTGGCTTTATTCTCACATGTGCAAAGTATTCTGTAGGTGGACCCTGCAACTGAACCTGCCGCCTACTCTCCTCACTGCTTATCATAGCGTATGCCTGGGAAAGAGTAACCTCATCTCTGGCCAGGATATTTTGCCTAATGATGTCAAACTCAGGGTTGAGTCCAATGAGAAATTCAAACACCCTATTTCTCTCCACCAACTTCCTATACATTTCAGCATCATTCTTACTCTCCCATACAACTGTCTCCATAACATCAATTTCTTGCCATAGGGATTTCAGTATAGAGTAGTAGATTGCTACACTCTTCTCCCCCAGTCTTAGGTTCTTCACATCACTTTTCAACTTATAGACTCTGGCTAGATTCAACTTCTGTGAATAGGTCTCAGTAACACTGTCCCATATCTCCTTAGCCGAAAACATCCAGAGGTAATGTTGACTTATATGAGGTTGCATAGAATTGACCAACCATCCTATGATAGTATAGTTCTCTTGCATCCATCTCTCAAATTCAGGGTCTGTCTCTTCGGGTTTCACTTTACTACCTGTGAGATACCCGAGTTTTCCTCTACTACAGATATAAATTCTTATAGATTGTGCTCAAGCAAGATAATTTGTCCCATCTAGCTTGATTGTGATCACACCAGTCCAAACGGAATCTACCGAGCCAAGGCCGGAAACCGGCACTTGCTTGAACTCATTTCTGTATGGCTTCATTAATCAAACGAAAATCAAAGAACCAGAAATTTGATCTATATAAACTTACTTGAAGTCAAGCCAGAACCCAGATGCTTGAAAACTAGGGTGTTACTCCACCCAGCTGTTGGGGAGAAAGATAAAAGATGCAGCAACTCCTACCAGAGCTTCCCAATCTCTTCCAAACCTGAACCACCCTCCTTTAGGAGTCAAAAAGACACTCCCAAGCACAGAGCGCCACACCCAAAGCTTCTCCTTTACCTGTACCTTCGAAAATCTCTAATTGGCTAGGGTTTTGGGTAGCAATAGAACTACACCACTTCTTGGCAATATCCAACCAGATTTAAACTCTCCAAACCCTCTACCAACTAGGTTAGAGATCCTTTGAACTATAGAGAACCTATCTCTCCATACACTCTCTTAATCTAAGGGTGTATATGAAAAGAGGAAGAAGAAAAAAAGGAAGAAATAGACCTGCTTTGATACCAAGATGTAAATCAGTCCTCAAATATTAAGTGTAAATTTGAAGATTAGAGGGAAAAAAAAGGAAGAAGAGAAGTAAGAGCAGCAGTACAAGAGAAGAAGATGGCGAAAAGGGAAGGAAGAAGAAGAAGATTAGAATTATCTTCCCTTTCTCCTCTAATCCTTTTTATTAAGAATTAATGTTAGAGTAATGACAAGTATGCCCTTAAGTGGGCGGCCAGCTAGGCAGTGACATAAAGAGATTAAACAAAAAGAAATAACAAGCCCATGAAGAGAGGCCCATTAGCCAACAAGAAAAGAAAAGATATTACAAGAGAAGATACTGGGACCCATTCGGCCTAGTCTCTTTACACAAGTAGCACCCCATAAAGTTACTTTCCACCTCAGCTTAAAGTGTGCCTCAAGCATTTCGTTTGAATAAATTCCCAGGCATTGGGGGTGTTAGAATGCTCGAGTCAGGGGTATTTTTGTCATTTTGGTGTATCTTCTTGAAAGTGAAAGGTCTATTGTATCTGAGTTTAAGTTATGTTTTACACATTCTCTCTTCTAGTTTGGCCGAACACTCTTCTTCTCTCCTTCTTCTTTTTCTCTTTTCTTTCTTCTTTCTTCTTCTATACTTTGACCTAGAATCAATTAGGGTTTATTCACATGGTATCAGAGCCATAAAGTCTCGTGTTTTCTTGCTGCTGTCTTCTTCCTGGGTTCGCCGCCAGCTTCACAGTAGGTTTCATCATCCTATAGCTGACCTGATTGAAGACTCGATAAAGGGCTGAAAAGGAGTTGTCGTTTTGAGGGCCTGGAGGTGAGAATGCCTCTGGCCGGTACTGTGGTGGTCGTTGAAGTGGTATACTAGACCCTCTATTCAGTGTACGAAGAGGGCTGGACGTATACAGGTATGGACACTGCTGTCGTGTGTTCAGAAATGGACTACGAATGCTAATTTTTGTGCTTCAAAAGTTAGTTGTTGTGGTGCTGGGTGAAACTGATACACATATCAGTCATGTTCCTTTGTTTTCTTGCTCGCATGTGTGCTGAAAGAAGAGTAGTAGACTGCTGATGTCCACGACAGCAGTGGTGTGGTGATGGTTGTGTTGTGGTGGCTGACATATCTATGATTCTAAATGCTTAAAAGTGAACCCTAGACCTTGTGTGTAATCAGTTCTGCTGTATGAAGAACAAGTGTTTGATGAAATGACCAAGTAATTTCAGCGGTGGTGTGTTGATGGTAAATGGTTCTGCAGTGTGCAGTCCAAGTGTTTGATGTGTTGACTGAATGATTTCGGCTTTAGAGTGTAGTGTGTAATGTGCAGTTGAAGAAGGTGGAGTTGGTGGTATCATAAGTGAGATAAGTCTTGTGAAGAGTGTGAGGTTGTGGTGTATATTCAAAGGTGAAATAATTGAGATGGCTTCATCTGTAAATGGGAATGACAACAAAACCGGCATCATGCTTTCTCCAGATTGTCTAAGTGTTCAAATGACATCCATCAAGTTGAACGGTGAGAACTATGTACCATGGGCAAAATTTGTGGAGGTGTTCTTGAAGGCCAAAAGGAAAGTAAAACATATGAGGGAGGAGAAACCTCTCTCTGATTCCCCTGGGTTCAGTGATTGGGAACAAGATGATGCACAGATAATGACATGGCTTTGGAACAGCATGGAACCAAAGATTAGTGTGAACTTCATGTTCCTAGATACAACCAAAGAGATCTGGGGTCATGCTAAAAAGTTGTACTTTGGATAAGACAACACAATTAGGGTATATCAGTTATACCAAGAGTACTTCAATTTGAAGCAAGGAAGTCAAAGCTTAGAAGAGTATTATGCAAGTTTGAGGAACATCCGCAATGAGCTAAATGTGTATCACCCTCTAACATCAGATGTCCTGATCCAACAACAGCAACGTGAACAACTTGATGTGACTAGGTTTCTTGTGGGCTTGAAGGCTGAGTATGAGCCTGTCAAAGCACAAATATTGGGGGGATCAGCTCTCCCCTCACTTGAAGAAGTTTTTGCCCGTCTTAAGAGGACATCCATTGAGCCAATGGAACATTCTTCCTTCTCTGATAGATCTGGTTTGGTAGTGACTAAAGGGAGTGGCCGTGGAAGTAGAAGTGGTGGTGGCAACAGTGGCCCTCCAAGCAACCGTGGTGGACACATGTTTAACCGGGCTAGTGGCCGGACTGGAGGCCGAGAGTCAAGGGGAGGCCGTGGAAAAGGAAGGAGTAATGCTCAGAGAAAATGTAGACATTGTGGCTTAGAGGGGCACACAGTTAATTTCTGCTATGATTTGCGTGGTCCACCCAACACTTGGGCTAACCATGCTACATCTAAGAGTAGTAGCACAATTACTGAAAGCCAACAAACTGCCCCAACCCCCTCCACACCCACTTGTGCTTCCGGACAGGAAATCGTGAGTGTACCACGGGCAGTATATGAGCAGTTCCTTCAAACATCTCAGCAGAACACAGCTACACTTGCCCATTCAGGTATGACTTGCTTAGCTTCCAAAGCCTCACCCTGGATCATTGATTCCGGAGCCTCAGACCATATGTCTGGGACTCTTGATGTATTTTCTTCCCTTTCTCGCTCCTCCACATCTCAGATAGTTACACTTGCTAATGGTTCTACATCTCCTATTTGTGGTGTTGGTGATGTTGATCTCTCCTCCTTGTCTTTAGCATCTGTTTTATATGTTCCTAAGTTCCCTTTTAACCTTATGTTTGTTAGCAGATTAACCAAGTCCCTTAATTGTTCTGTAACCTTCTATCCTTCTTCTTGTGTGTTTCAGGGTCTCAAGACGGGGAAGAAGATTGGTGGAGGGTATGAAGCAGGTGGTTTGTATTACCTTGATGGTGGTGACTCCCCAGTGGCTTTTCAGTCATCTCTTACTCCTCTCCAATGGCACTGCAGACTTGGTCATCCCTCTCTCATGGCTTTGAAGCTGCTAGTTCCTTCCTTGAGTCATCTTTCATCATTAGATTGTGAGTCATGTCAGTTGGGAAAACATCATTGAGTTTCATTTAGTCCAAGAATTAATAGTCGTGCCTCAAGTCCTTTTGCTTTAGTTCATTCTGATGTATGGGGTCCAGTTAAAGTGGTGTCATACAATGGGTTTAAGTATTTTGTAATCTTTGTTGATGACTTTTCAAGGATGACATGTATCTATCTTATGAAAGACCGTAGTGAATTGTTCTCTATTTTTCAGAAATTTCATACTGAAATACACACTCAATTTGGTGTTCATATGAAAATACTTCGCTTCGATAATGCCAAAGAATACATCTCCTCACCATTTCAGCAATACCTAGAACATCATGAAATAATTCATCAAACTTCTTGTGCCTACACCCCGCAACAAATCGGTATAGCTGAATGGAAAAATAGACATCTTCTTGAAACTGCTCGGTCCTTGATGATCATTATGCATGTCCCAAAGCATTTTTGGAGTGATGCAGTTCTTACATCCTGTTTTCTGATAAATCGGATGCCCATGTCAATCCTTGGAAGTCAGTCCCCTTTCTCCGTGTTGTTTCCCACTTTGTCTCCATTTCCTCTCACCCCAAGAGTCTTTGGCTGTGTTTGTTTTGTTCAACACTTGGGGCCTGGAGTAGACAAGCTAGATGCTCGAGCTACGAAGTGTATTTTTTTTGGCTACTCGAGGACTCAGAAAGGGTATAAGTGTTATTACCCAAAATTTCATAAATCTTTTGTGTGCTCTGATGTCACCTTCTTTGAATCAGTTCCATTTTTCTCAGATGCCGGGGTCTCTTCTTCTCCCTCAGTGGTTCCTCTTCTTGTACCGGTTGTGGACCCTCTTCCCGTAGCTCCCATTCCTACTGCAGATGCACATCATATGCCCGTTACTATAGAGAGGCCGCCAATTAAGTGTATACCCGCAGAAGTGCTTCGGCCCCTCCTCCACTTCAGCACCTGTCGACAAATCCTGCTACTGCTCCTTCTCCCTCAGATCTTGATCTCCCTATTGCTTTGCGGAAAGGTAAACGTACTTGTACTTCTCATCCCATTTCAGACTATGTTTCCACTGCTCCCCTTTCTGCTTCTCATTGCAAGTTTATATCATTACCCTCATCGGTTCCCATTCCCAAGACTGTACAAGAAGCCCTTACGTCCCCAGGGTGGCAGCAAGCCATGGAAGAAGAACTCTCTGCTCTACAACATAATCACACGTGGGAACTCACCACCCTTCCTCCTGGTAAGCACACTTTTGGGTGTAAATGGGTCTATACAATGAAGCATCTTCCTGATGGCAGTGTGGAACGATTGAAGGCACAGTTAGTGGCCAAGGGCTATTCTCAGTTATATGGTGTGGACTATATGGAGACATTCTCTCCTGTGGCTAAAATTGGTTCAATTCGGGTGTTGATCTCATTAGCTGCTATGTATGATTGGCCTTTCGTACAGCTTGACATAAAAAATGCCTTCCTACATGGTGATCTTGTTGAGGAGGTGTATATGGAGCAACCACCAGGGTTTTTTGCTTTGGGGGAGGCTAGTAAGGTGTGCAGGTTCAAAAAGGCAATCTATGGACTGAAACAATCTCCACGTGCATGGTTTGGCAGGTTCATTGAAGTGGTGAAGGCCTTTGGGATGAAACAATGTCAGGTTGATCATTCTGTGTTGAGCTATAACTCAAAGGATGGGAAAATCTTGCTAGTCGTGTATGTGGATGATATTGTCATAACTGGAAGTGTAAGCAATGGAATTGACAGGCTGAAAAAATTCTTACAGGACCACTTCAATACGAAAGATTTGGGGAAGCTAAAGTATTTCCTAGGAATAGAGTTTACGAGGTCAAAACAGGGGATCAACCTATGTCAGAGAAAATATGTTCTTGATCTACTTGAAGAAACAGGGTTGTTAAGTGCTAAACTAGCAGAGACTCCTATGGAACTCAATGCCAAGTTAAGTGTGGATGCAGGTGAAGAGTTTGATGATCCTGGAAGATACAAAAGGTTGGTGGGAAATTTGAACTACTTGACCATTACCCGACCAGATATATCATTTGCTATGAGTGTGGTGAGTCAGTTTATGCAACATCCCCGGGTTCCTCATTGGGAAGTTGTTCTGAGAATCGTTAGCTACCTAAAGGTGCTCCATGTCGTGGTTTGTTATACCAAAAGGGAGGAACTCTTGAGATAGTAGGGTACACAGATGCCGACTGGGCTGGCTCTATATCAGACAAGAGATCAACCATAGGGTATTGTACCTTCCTGAGTGGCAATCTTGTAACTTAGAAGAGCAAGAAGCAAACAGTGGTGGCAAGAAGTAGTGCAGAAGCAGAGTACAGGGCTATGGCCCATACCACATGTGAACTAGTATGACTGAAGAACTTACTACAGGAGATGGGTTTCTCAATTGACAAACCCATGAAACTATACTGTGATAACCAAGCTGCTGTTCACATCTCATCCAATCCCGTCTTCCATGAAAGAACTAAGCATATGAGGTGGATTGTCACTTTGTGAGAGAGAAAGTGATAAGTGGGGTAATAACTACATCTCATGTGAGCTCAAGAAATCAGTGGGCCGATCTCTTCACAAAAGGATTGTCTCGGGGAAGAATAGATTACATTTGTAACAAGCTGGGACTATATGATATATACTCTCCAGCTTGAGGGGGAGTGTTAGAATGCTCGAGTCAGGGGTATTTTGGTCATTCTAGTGTATCTTCTTGAAAGTGAAAGGTCTATTGTATCTGAGTTTAAGTTATGTGTCACATCTTCTATGAGGGACAAAATTGTCTTTCTTGTAACTCTAAGTTTTATGAATAAAATTCAAGTGGGTCGGCTAGGAGAGTGATTTTTACACATTCTCTCTTCTAGTATGGCCGAACACTCTTCTTCTCTCCTTCTTCTTCTTCTTTCTCTTTTCTTTCTTATTTCTTCTTCTCTACTTTGACCTAGAATCAACTAGGGTTTATTCACAGGGGGAAACAAGAATTTGATGTTTCCCCCAATTCCTAATGCACATAAACCAAAGCATTTCTGTTTTTCAGTGTTTATTTGATAAGCGTTGAAACCAAACAGTGGTTTCATGCACAATATATGCCAACGCCTATGTGGTGCTGATGTGGTGGCATTTTTCCAATAAATGCCCATGAAACCAAACATAGCGAGGGGGATGACACCTTAAATGATGTTGGTAATGGGCTTGGCCCATACGGTTTACAACAGGAGCAGGGCCGTCCAAGATGAAGCCTTGTGACCATTTATGTGGTCACATGATCAGTAAAAAGAGTCGATCATTGCCAAAGCAGGGTAACACTCTTTCATTGTCCCAAGATAAAGCCTTGACGGCTAGTTCATAGAAATCAGCCGAATGGAAAGAAGTTTGGGTTTGGAAGCCAAGGCTGGTTTCTTATTGCACCAGCCCAAAGAAGCCAAACCCGAGGTATGTTCGAGATAAAGAAAAAGATGAAGTTTTTTATTCAGGTTGGATTAGTCTTGGTGAAGAGAGTTCAAAGGATGAAGAAACTATTGAGGAGACCAGTATATGAAGCATGGAAAGCAACTTCAGGTTTGGCTTTCTATGATGGTTGAAATCTATAGGACAACTTCGTTGTTCATCACTTTATTCTTAATATTAGTTTCTTGGCTTTCTATGATGGTTTGCAATATGATAATAATCTAGAAAGGTGTAATTATGTTTCTTTTGTCATTTCACAAAATATTAATGCATATTTCCATATATCTCACAATATTTCCCCAATGTCTATACTTTTTACAGTATTTCCATTCGACATTTCCGATATTTTGACATATGTTCTTTATTTGGGTGAGCGACATTTCAATTGACATCGACATCTTAAACCTTGGGAGAGATTTGCCTTCCTTTTGTAAGGTCAGAAGACCAACTAGCTGATTGCCTCACTAAAGGTGTTGACCATCTAAAGTTTGCTAAGAACCTTGCCAAGCTGGGAATGCTTGACATATATGCTCAGCTTGAGGGGGAGTGTTGAGAATGGTTAGACATGGGTGTTTTTGGTCTTTTTCTCCTTTCTTATATTCTCTTAGTATTGGGGCTCCCAGATAGAGGCCTTCTTGTAATTATTATTTTTCAAATTATAAACTTTTGAGGGTGTGAATAGTGAACAACACACACCTCTCGACACATTACTCTCTTCTTCCTTTCCTTCCTCTTCTTCTCTTCTCTTCTTTCTCTCTCTCTCTTGAAACCCTAGTTTCTGCAACTACTTTCTCCAGGCATGTTTGGTAAGGAAATGCAGGGCAAGGTGTGCAAGTTAAAGAAATCCTTTTATGGCATCAAGCAATCCCCACGAGCTTGGTTTGAGGAGATCAGCTAATGGAATTGTGGATGCTTTAGCTAATCAAGGGGTGAATAGAAATTGTTTGAACTGGGCTGAAACGTAATATGTAATTTACTTGGGAGAGGTAGCATCTTGTGCCTCTCAGAGAGATGCTTGTAAAGATTTTAGTTATTGGTTAATAAAATTTGGGCATAGTTGTAATTTGATGTACTATGGGCTGGTGGGATGGCCTATTAACATTCTTCTCTGAATTTTCTAAATATATTAATACAAATTTCTTTTCTGATAATAAAATTTGACTTATCTGAAAAAAAGACATTGTAGATATTTTAGACATCTATTTGTTGATCGGTTTATTAATTTTAGTACTGTTCCTAAAAATTCTTTTTGATTGACTATCCAAAAGACTCTTTCAAATATGCATTCTTCTGCTATTAGAATATTTTCTTTCTTTGTCCATCCTTCTGCATAACTAAATAATCCTTTGTCCAGGAAGCTGCAGAAAGGAAAAGGGTTATAAGTGACCCTAAGTCTATAATTCCAGCAGCATTTGTTTCATTCAAAACACGATGGGGGGCAGCTGTTTGTGCTCAAACTCAACAATCAAGTAATGCAATTATTTGGTTGACAGAGTGGGCTCCTGAGCCTCGCGATGTCTATTGGGATAATCTTTTAATACCATATTTTCAACGGATTATCCGAAGATTGATTATGGCTGTTATGCTTTTTCTCCTTACATTCTTCTTTATGATTCCTATTGCATTTGTCCAATCCCTAGCAAACATTGAAGCGATCCAGAAGGTTGTGCCTTTCTTAAGGCCATTAATTAAAAGGTAAGTTAACTCATACATTTTTTATTGCATTTTTCCTTTCAGTTTTTGTAGTTATTTTGTAAGTAAGCTTTCTGCTTGTAAATGCCTAATTTGCACCATGCTTACGAGGCAAAATTTCTTGTCACTTATAATTTATTGTGGTTATAATACATTATAGTTGTAAATCACACCTGCAATAATTTGAATTAAAAGAAAGAAACAGGAGAAAGGAAGGAGATTGAAGAGAGAGAAGTGATGGAGGAAGAAGAGAGAGCAGTTCAAAACCTCTCTTCAGCCCCTAGTGATCTCTTTTATTCTTTTGTTGTAAAATATAAGGATGATTACATGAGTGCTCCTTGGTAGGGTGCCCATCACTAAAGACAATAATAAAAAACAATAAAAAAAAAAGAGAAAATAAGCCCATAACTTAGGCCCACTACCTACTAATACAAGTCATAGACATAACGTAAGAAAAACAAAGAAGCTAAGGCCCATTCGGCCCATTATCTCTACAATTATAATGACATCGTCTTAACAACCATTCATCTATATAGAATTACGACCTAGGTTTCATCCTTTGCTAGATAACAGGAAAACAGGTCTTATCACCAAGTTGTTATTGTCATATTCAAGTTTTGTTTTTTTTTTTGGAGATTGATACAACCACAATAACTCTAGAAACTTGGGTGGGAGAATTTTAGACAAAAAAAGAATATACTGAAATTTTGCTGTATTTTTGGAATATATGTATAAACTTTCCAAAGGTCAAAATTAGAGAAAATCGAAGTTTCATTTATAATAGAATATGGTATAGAAGAGCATTCTTGAATAAACTTTAGTCTATGCATATACTAGTTAATACCATGGTTTTGAAAACCAGACCAGAAATGGAACCATTTTGGCCACTGGTTCCCAGGTCAAATGGTCCAACTGTCTGGTCCAAACCCGGATCAGACGGTTTTGGAGTCCAAAACCGGACTCAAACCTATGACTGGTTCCTTGGTCAACCGGTCTGACCAGTCGGTTTGATCCGGTTTTTAAAACAATGGTTAATACAAAATAAACTAATTTATCTTTCCACAAAGCTTCTGAAATTTAATAAAGTTCCATTCATGAAAAGGCATTAAAGCCAAAACCACATTGTTTTTCTATTCTTCTTTAAACAAGGGAAAACTAAGTACTAACCACTTTCTTGCAAGCTGAAACATGGATGAAGCATTAAATCTTAATCCACAAAAAAAATAAAATAAAATAAAAAGAGAATTCTAAATGAGATTTTTTTTTTTTACTTCTGATCTGCTATGTAACAACAAACAAGCTTTTCTTTTTTATAACTACATCCTTATCAATCTTATTTCATATCTCTATTACAGTAGTGGAAGCTTGTCCTATGTTTCTTTTTCATGTAAAAGATGATATTTGAAACTTGGGGTTTTCATGAAATTATCTTTGTTGGAATTTTACATGACTCACAATCAAACCATTCGATTTGTGACCCAATAAGCTTTCTGATTCTATATGGTCCGCATTACAACATTGATTTTAAGACTAGATCTCAACATATTACTTTTGGGAAAAGGTGTCATGACCCACAAAAGGGTGAACTTTTCACCCTGTCATGTACTAAATGCTATCATGTGTACTTTGAGAAACAGAAAGCTCGTGTTTTTGGTTGAGGTAAGTTTCCAAAAAGAATGATGAATACTTAGTAGCATTTAAAAGTGGGAAAACATAAATCAAAATAGATTTTTTCTTTACAAGAAGAACAAATTGAATGGCGTGTAAAGATTGCAAAGTTATTCCTACAGAAAGCAAAGCAACATAACATAGACTAGCGGTGGTAGATGCGCGCATTAGGAAATAGAAGAGAAATAGGGAAGAAAATAGGCATCCAAGAATTAGGTGGGAAAACCTGAAATGATAAAAGCTAGCTAAATTTAGAAATATATTGATAATAGAAGGGAATTGGAATTTAGATGGAAAGGTTAATGAGATTTGGCTTGAAATGGCAGGTAATATAAAGAAAGTAACAGAGGATGCCTTAGGAGTATAAAAGGGAAGAGGCAAAGTACTAAAAAATCTTGGTGGTTGAATGAAGAAGTTCAAAATATAATTAGATTAAAACGAGCAGGTATAAAAAAGGAAAAAAACTAGAAATGTAGAGTATTGGAAAAATTATAAAACCATAAGAAAGGAAGTTAAAAAGAACATGAATAAAGTTAAAAGTAAGGCTTATGATGAGATTTACCATAAATTGGGCACTAAAGAGGGAGAAAAAGGAATGTACAAACTAGCAAAGATGAGAGAAAGGAAAGGTAGAGATTTAAACCATGTTAGGTCCATTAAAGATGATCAAAGAATCTTGGTAAAAGGTAAGGAAATCAAACAAAGATGGAAAAACCATTTTGAAAAATTATTAAACGAACAATAGGGAGAGAGTGCTAATGGAGGAAAATCTAGTAATACTAGTAGTGTTAAAAATAATATGTACCTTTGTAGAGTTAGACCTACTTAAGTAAAAGAAGCACCAAGTGAGATGACGGGATGGTGTTAGGACCTGATGGAATACCAATAGAAGGATGAAATGTATGGGAGAGGTAGGCTTGTTATGGATGACCAAGCTAATGATGTCTAATGATTGGAGAAACAATAGTGTTATGCCTATATTTAAGAACAAAGGTGATAGACAAAGTTCTAATAACTATCAGAGGGTTAAACTTGTGGACCACACTGGAACTTTAGGAGAGAATAATTAAGCAAAAATTACGACTTGAAACAAGTGTATCAAAGAACCAATTTGGCTTTATTCCAAGGAGATCAACCGTGGAAGCTATATTTCTTTGAGACAATTGATAGAAAAGTTAAAAGAAAGAAGATCTTTATATGGTGTTCATTGATCTATATAATAGAGTTCCTAGAGAGATAGTGGGTCTTGGAAAAGAAAGGGATTCCAAATAGGTATATAGACCTAATTATGGATATGTATGAGGGAGCAACAATCAATGTTAGAATACCAGTAGGAGACAAAAAATTTTATCGTTACTATGGGTCTTCACCAAGGTTCAGCACTTAGCCCTTATCTATTTTCACTTACCCTAGCTGAATTGACTATACATATTTAGGAGGAAGTTTGATGGTGTATGTTGTTTGTGGATGACATTGTTTTAATTGATGAAACTAAAGAAGGATTAAATGCAAAATTAAGCTTATGGACAAATGCCTTAGAAACAAGAGGTTTTAAAATTAGTAGGACTAAAATAGAGTATATGACATTTAAATTTAGTAATAATAGGCATGTAAATCAAGATACACTTAGGATTGGAGACTGAGAGATAACTTAATGTGACCATTTCCAATATCCTGGTTCAATAAGTCATAAGAATGGGAGAGGTTGAGGAGGATGTCACCCAAAGAATTAGAGCAGGATGGGAAAAACGAAGGGTACATTTGGACTTCATGTGATAAGCAAATAACACTTAGATTCAAAGGAAAGTTCTATAAAATAGTTGTGAGGGCAGCTATGTTGTATGGAGCAAAGTATTGAGCAACACAAATGCTAAGATGGATGAGTGGAAAAACTAGAAAGGATAGGACTAGAAATGAAGTTATCTGTAGGAACCTAGGAGTAACTACAATAGATGATAAAATGAGATAGAGTAGATTGAAATGGTTTGGGAACATCCGATAAGTGGTAAAATTAGAAGAAGTGATTGTTGCACACTAAAGGGTCTAGAAGTGCTCAGGGTAGTCCAAAACGGACATGGGTAGAAGTAGTAAGAAATGATTTAAGCACTTATAAAGTTATAATTTAACAAAGGATATGGCTTTAAATAGAACGTATTGGTGAAACGGGATTTATGTAGCCAACCCCATATAGTTGGGATAAAGCATGGATGATGATGATGTTTAAACAAGAAAAAAAAAACAAATAAGGAAGAAAGAAAAGTAAAGTTGCATGTAGTCCATGTCTTCTTTACCATGCGTTGCTTTTAGGAACAAAAGGATGATATTTTTGATCCATTCGGGGTCATCATTTCACAATCCTTGTTGATGTAGGACAACTTGCTTTGATACCAAAAAGACGTAGGATTGCCTGCTTTTCCACCAAATGATGTTGGACTTGCAACTGTGGTACCAATTAATATGGGGATAGAATAACCTAGTAACTCTAGGAGGCAAGAATAGAATAGGGTTTAGTATTTTAATACTAAAGGTAGAGATTGTTTAAATTAGGAAGGATCTTAGGGTTTAATGGCTTTGAATTGAGGAAAATGGTTCTAGGGTTAGAAACTTTGAAAGAAATTTTGTGTGTAGGTTTGGAATGGATAGTTGTAAGGGCAATCAATTTTCGTAGAGTTTGTTAAAGTTGTTGAGAAAGATTAGGCAAGGGTGTTTTTAATCTTTACCTCTTACCTTTGTACTCTTTTTGTATTTGGGTGCCCAAGTAGGATCTCTTTGTAATTTCTTGTTTCAAAATATAAAGTGCCTTTTGAGGGTGTGAACAGTAACAAAAACACACCACTCGGCACATTCCTCAACTTCTTCTTCTTTCTCTCTTTCTTTCTCACACAAACCCTAGATTTACAATACTAGTTTCCAACTTGGTATCAGAGCGGGTAAAGGCACTTGGGAATACCTTTCTTGCTGACTCTCATTCACGAGATGAACTGCTAACGTCAAACCGTCGCCAAATGATGTCAGCAGTCCATACAAGTGTCAGCGGCAGTACATGAATCATATATGGTTTGATCCGCCCTGGTTTTAGAAGATTTTTGGTATGATTCTTGTCTTTGTTCGAAGCTTTAGTTGAAAAAACAGTTCACTTGATGTATGGAACTGTTTGAGATTAGATGCAAAATAGCAAAACAGCAAACAAGAAAGGAAGAGAAGAGAGAGAGCTGCTGCAATGAGTGTTAGAGAGTGAGAGGTTCAAACATTACCTCACTCTAACACTCTAAACATTTTATTAAGGTGTTAATCTTTGATAAATTACAGAGAGGCCCTTGAGTGGGCAGAAAGATACAAAAAATAGAACATTACAGAGTATGGGCCCAGAATAAGGTCCATAACAAAGAGAAACATAACATAACATGAAATGACAGTCTATGGGCCGTTCGGCCCATCTCATCTACACTCCCCCTCAAGCTGAGCATAGATGTTAATCATGCCCAGCTTGCTAGTGTCATGATGAAGCCTTGCCTTGGAAATGCCCTTGGTGAGAAAATTTGCCAATTGTCCTTTAGAAGTAATGAATGGAAGAGAAACTTCAATGGAGGAGACTCTTTCTCGAATAAAGTGTCGATCAACTTCAATATGTTTGGTTCGATCATGTTGTATCGGGTTGTGAGCAATGTTGATGGCAACTTGATTATCACAGTACAACATCATGGGTTTGTCATGATCAATCCCAAGTTCTTCCATTAAGGACCTTAGCCACAACAATTCCGAGACTCCATGTGCCATGGCTCTATATTCTGCTTCTGCGGAGGATTGGGCCACAACAGATTGTTTCTTACTCCTCCAAGAGACAACATTACCAGCCACCAGACTGCAATACCCTGAAGTAGATCTTCTATCATCAATATTCCAGCCAATCGGCATCAGTATAGGCTTCAAGTTTCAGATGACCATGCTTGGTAAATAGATTTTCTTTTCCTGGAGAGCCTTTCAGATAGCACAAAATTCGTTCTGCTGTTGCCATATGAGTAACATCTATGCCTTTCAGATAGCACAGAAGTTGATCGACACTTTATTCGAGAAAGAGTCTCCTCCGGTGAAGTGTGTCTTCCATTCATTACTTCTGAAGGATAATTGGCAGATTTTCTCACCAAGGGCATTTCCAAGGCAAGGCTTCATCATGACACTGGCAAGCTGGGCATGATTAACATCTATGCTTAGCTTGAGAGGGATTGTAGAGGAGATAGGTCGAATGGCCCATAGACTATCATTTCATGTTATGTTATGTTTCTCTTTGTTATGGGCCTTATTCTGGGCCCATACTCTGTAATGTTCTATTTTTTGTATTTTTCTGCCCACTCAAGGGCCTCTCTGTAATTTATCAAAGATTAACACCTTAATAAAATGTTTAGAGTGTTAGAGTGAGGTAATGTTCGAACCTCTCACTCTCTAACACTCATTGCAACAGCTCTCTCTCTTCTCTTCCTCTCTTGTTTGTTGTTTTGCTGTTTTGCATCTAATCTCAAACAGTTCCATACATCAAGTGAATTGTTTTTCAACTGAAACAAACAAAGTGGAAAGGTTGGTCATGTGATCAGAAGCACCTGAGTCTATGATCCAAGGGGTTTTGTGATTACTTGAGGTGGATGCATGGTTAGCAGAAGCCCTTATACCTGAGTGAGCAAATTCAGTGGTGGCTGGACTTCCAGAAGGGTTGGATGATGAAGTTACACCTTCAAGCTGGCTGATCATCTTTCCAAACTTCTCATATTCAGCTTTCATGGCTGCCAACTGTGCACCGATAGACTCACCTCTGTATCTGTGCTTGTGGCTGCATGTGCACTTCCTGTCTTTCTACTATCATTCTTCTTCTGGAATCTGATAGGTACAAGATTGGGATTTAATTTACAGCACTTGTCCTTTGTGTGTTTCGGCTTCTTACAATATTCACACACCACCTCCTTCCTTCCTGTGCCATTGTGAACTCCTGCCTTGAACCTGCACTTGCCTCCTACTTTCTTCACTGCTGACCAAAGTATATGCTTGTGACAATGAAACATCTTCCTTGGACAAGATGTTTTGCTTTGTAATGTCATATTCAAAGTTCAGCCTTGTCAAGAACTCAAAGACCCTATTCCTTTCAACCAATTTCCTGTATGTTTCAGCATCCTTGGGGGTATCCCATGTCACAGCCTCTATCAAATCAATCTCTTGCCATAGAGATTTTAGGGTTGAGAAGTATGCTGCAAGTGACTTTTCCCCCTGCCTTAGATTATTCACAACACTTCTCAGTTTGTTGGCTCTGGCAACATTCAACTTCTAGGAGTAAGTTTATGCAACACTATCCCAAATTTCTTTAGCCGAGTTCATCCACAGGTAATGTTGGCTAATCTGTGGCTGCATTGAGTTCACAAGCCACCCAATCACTGTGTAATTCTCCTGCACCCATTTCTCATAAGAGGGATCCTCCTCTGGGGGAGCTTTCTTGCTCCTAGAGATAAACCCCCACTTTCCTCTATTGCAAATATGAATTTTTACGGATTGTGACCAGGCCAAATAATTGGTTCCATCCAATTTAACTGTAGCTACAGCCAACAGGGAATCAGTTGTAGTTCCCGAATTATGTCCATATTCAGCAGTGCTCTTGTTCTCAATTTCTGAGAAGTCCATTATGTAACAGCTTCAATTAGGGTTTCGACAAGCCTTTAAAGGTGATCTGATTTCAAAGAACTCAGATTGAGTTGAAACAATAGCAAACACGGCAACACACAAACTCAGTTCAGAACTGACAGCCGTGAGAACCAAGTTCGGTGGCAGCACTTTCAAAGAGAAGAAACCCTGATTCAGCCTTCAAGGAACAATCAGCAGGCCTCCAAACAATATGTATTCTTGGTTCCCAACAATAATTTTCCAAGGAGAACAAAGAAAGCAGTCCACAGTACCTAAGAGGACTTTTTACAAACACTATGTATGCAACAGTCAACACTTCACTGTTAACAAACAGAAATCACTTCAAGAACACTTTGTCTAGGTCCAAGAAGCAGCTGAACTAAAGTAGAGGCTTGTACCACTTAATTTAGATCAGTTTTTCAGCAGTTTGGAAGCCCAATAACAACCGAACCACACTTCCAGAATAACCCAGAAATCAGTCCAGCAACAGTGGGCCGAATGGAGGTGTGCTTTGAATGCTTTAACAGTCCTCCCAAATAACAAAAATAACTCAGCAAAGAACTGAGAAAACAACTTACAGTATCACTGGTTTGAACTTCAAACCAGGCCAAACACTTTGCTCTCTGAGCTAGCTTCGAAATCCCTTTTCTCTGATTTCAAATCAGGCTGAAAAACTTGCTCTCTGATTCCTCCTGGTCACCGAACCCTTCTCCAAGTGTATAGAAACTTGGGCACCCTCCAATGACCTCCAAGAACCAGGCGAATGACTGTAAACATTCAGCCCTAGAACCTCCTCAGGCAGTTGGCTGAACTAGAACCACATGAGGGACACGCCAAGCAACGACCTGCTCTGATACCAAGTTGAAAAACAGTTCACTTGATGTATGGAACTATTTGAGATTAGATGCAAAACAGCAAAACAGCAAACAAGAGAGGAAGAAGAGAGAGAGCTGCTGCAATGAGTGTTAGAGAACGAGAGGTTCGAACATTACCTCACTCTAACACTCTAAACATTTTATTAAGGTGTTAATTTTTTGATAAATTACAGAGAGGCCCTTGAGTGGGCAGAAAAATACAAAAAACAGAACATTACAGAGTATGGGCCCAGAATAAGGCCCATAACAAAGAGAAACATAACATAACATGAAATGACAGTCTATGGGCCATTCGGCCCATCTCTTCTACAACTTCTATGATTTTAGTAGATTTTTCAAGCAGAAAATCGCAAAAAAATCCAGATTTGATGTCGAGCCTTATACACTTTGTTTAATCAGTTTTTCTGTTGCAAGCCTAGACCATTCAGGCTGTTTTTTTCCTTGGGCTTAACATGAAATGGTCCCGTATTTTTCTACGCCCTAGACAATTTTTGGGAGATTTTCTTCTCCCTCTATTTTGGCGCCAACTTAGTATTTTGGCCTTTTTTTGCCTCTTAACTATGTGGTGGCCTAGTTTCTTGGGTCCTTAGCTGTGGTTAAGTATTTGGGGCGCCTTTTGGTTGGCGCAAAAGCATTTTGATAGATTATAGAATCATCTAAGGATGTACAGATGGTTTCCAGTGTGTTCCTGGGAAGTTTAGACATTTCCAGTGGTATGATAACTACTGTTAAACTTGATAGAACCAACTTTTTAGAGTGGTCTTAATCTGCTAAGCTTACCATTACTGGGAGAGGTAAACTAGGATACATCACAGGAAAGGAGGTGAAGCCAAATCTAGATGATCCAAAATATGCAAAGTTGGAACAGGATAACTCCCTTGTAATGTCATGGTTGATTTGCTCAATGCAACCTCATATTGCTCGAAACTACATGTTTCTTCCAATGGCCAAAGATATTTGGGATAGAGTTGTTGCCAATTATTCCCAAGTTAACAATATTGCTAGAATGTACTAGCTTCGGAGGGAAGCTTGCAGTATGCGTTAGGGGGAGAGATTTGTGGCTATATATTTCTCTTCTCTACATTTTATCTGGGAAGAAATGGATCACCTGAAGACTCTTGTATGGAAGGACCCTGAAGATGGTTGATTTGCTCAATGCAACCTCATATTGCTCGAAACTACATGTTTCTTCCATTGGCCAAAGATATTTGGGATAGAGTTGTTGCCAATTATTCCCAAGTTAACAATATTGCTAGAGTGTACTAGCTTCGGAGGGAAGCTTGTAGTATTCATTAGGGGGAGAGATTTGTGGCTATGTATTTCTCTTCTCTACATTTTATCTGGGAAGAAATGGATCACCTGGAGACTCTTGTATGGAAGGACCCTGAAGATGGTGAGTAATATCGAAAGTATATAGAAGAGAATAGCCTTTGATTTCTTGGTTGGCTTGAATCCAGAGTTTGATTTTACTAGGCAACATATTCTTAATGCCGGCATTGTCACTCTTGCTTCTGTGTACTCCCTTGTACAAGGGGAAGAGAGTAGGACAGCCATGATGCAACCTCCTATGATTGATCACTCTGACTTTATGTCATCTCAATCCAAGCAAAATACTAGTAAGCACCCTATTATTGAGAAGGTTGAGGATGTGGTTTGTGATTATTGCAAGAAGCCAAGACATACTAAGGAAAAGTGTTGGAAGCTCAATCCTCACTTAAAACTAGAAAAATACAAAACCAGGAGGAAGGGACTCCTTTGATGTAATGGACAAACTCAGGAATATACTGTTGCTGTTGGAAAAGGGTGGTACATCCTCTTCATCTGGTTCTGGACTTGGTAATCCATCTAGTTCATATGCCAAGGCAGGTACTGCACTTTCTTGTTCCACATCTTTTAGTCCTTGGATTGTAGACTTTGGGGCCAGTGCCCATATGATTGATGCCTTCACATTTTACCTCATATAATTTAACCCTAGGGAAGGGCAAGATTATTGTTGTTGATGGATCTTAGACTCCTATTTCGGGTTAGGGTGAAGTCAAACTCACTCATAACCTTTCTCTTGAATCAATTCTTCATGTGCCCTAATTACATTAAAGTTTGTTGTCTGTTAGTTTTCTTACAAAATCCCATAATTGCTCAGTGACATTTTTTCCTACCCATTGTGTTTTTTAGGACCTGAGCACGGGGAAGATGATTAGAAGTGGGCATGAAGCTGATGGAGTCTACCTCTTTGATGGACCTTCAAAGCATGGGTTATTGAGCTAGACTGAGTCTTGTTCAAATGAGAAAATGAGTCTTTTGAAATTATGGCATTGTTGTCTTGGTCATGTCTTTCAATTCTGTAGAACTTTTGTTTCCAAACTTATTTGACTCAGTGTGAAAATTGAATTTTGAATGTGAAGTTTGTCATCTATCAAAACAATGTCGAACCACATATTTTGCGAGTAGTAAAAGAAGTCATGTTGCTTTTCATTTGATTCATATTGATGTTTGGGGCTCATATGCTATCCCTTGCATGGGTGGGTATAAATACTTCATCCTCTTCATTGATGACTACAGTTGGTATACATGGCTCTACTTGATGAAAAGTCGAGATGAAGTTCCTATGGTGGTTCAAAACTTTATGAATATGATAGAGACACAATTTGAGAAAAGAGTTAAGATAATAAGATTTGACAATGCCAAGGAATACTTTGAACATCATTTGCATAGATTTCTTGAAGATCGAGGCGTTATTCACCAGAGTTCATGTAGTCATACTCCACAACAAAATGGGGTAGCTGAAAGGAAGAATAGGCATGTGGTTGAAGTTGCTCAGAATTTACTATTTCAGACTCATGTTCCCACCTGTTTCTTGGGTAATGTTGTTGAGAGATTTGTGTATCTCATCAACAAACTTCCTTTAAGGACCCTTAATCTTCAGTCTCCTCATCAACTTCTCTTTCTTGATGAACCTCTTTTCAATCTCCCCCTTAAAATCTTTTGTTGTATTTGTTTTGTTCATGATATGAGTCCTTCCTGGCGTAAGTTTGATCCTAATTGAGTTAAATGTGTCTTCCTTGGTTACTCTAAGGATGTTACCTTTTTGGAGTTCTCTTTTTTCCAGTCATCCCGTCGTCCTCTTCGGGGGCAGAATGCAAGTGAAGATCGGACTCCCTTCTGCCTTCCTATCCCTATCTCTTTTGTTCCTCCTTCTCCTCCCTCTCTTCCTTGTAACAATGGTATTACTTCTCTTCTTCCTCCTTCTCCTGTGTTTCAGCCTCGGTCCTGACAATAGCTTTTCATCAGGCGCAGTAAGAGGGTGGTTCTTGAAGTAGAAAGCCCATCAAAATCTGATCTCCTAGACTCAGGTAATATTGAACATCCTGATAATTCTATTATTGGCCTTGACCTTGAACTTCCTATTGCCATTCGAAAATGGAGGAGGACATGTAACAAGTATCCTATTAGTAACTATGTGTCTTATTATGCTCTCTCACCTTCCTATTGTGCCTATATTTCTGCCATCTCTTCTGTTTCCATCCCTTGCAGTGTTATAGAGGCAATGCAGTCCCCTCACTGGAAGGAAGCTATGAACCAAGACATGGAGGCCTTGATAAAGAACCGGAGTTGGGAGGTTGTTCCTTGTCCTAAGGATAAGACTCCTGTTGGGTGTAAGTGGGTCTACACTATTAAAGATGGCTCAATTGAGAGGTACAAAGCTCGACTTGTAACCAAAGGATATACACAAACTTATGGCATTGATTATCTGGAAACCTTTGCCA
Organism: Nelumbo lutea; assembly: GCF_056320005.1. NCBI lineage: Eukaryota > Viridiplantae > Streptophyta > Magnoliopsida > Proteales > Nelumbonaceae > Nelumbo > Nelumbo lutea. The sequence continues at coordinate 91,392,083 of NC_142687.1, read as the reverse complement.
AAGTTGCTAAAATGAACTCTATTCGTGTGATCATGTCTCTTGTTGCCCATTACTCTTGGTCTTTATATCAAATGGATGTGAAGAATGCCTTCCTCAATAGGGACTGTGTTCCTTCCTGAGAGAGACGAGAGAGACAAGAGAAGAAAGAGGAGAAGAGAACGTAGAGGAGAAGAGAAGAGAGAGTCGATTGAGACTCAAAAACTCTAGGCCGGTCGTTCCTAGCTTCTTATTTATATTCACTTAATGTAATAAGAACTGAAGTTACAAGAATGCCCCTGGTAGTTCCTAATAACAAACAACTAACAAGAAAAAAAAAAGAAGCTAGCTATCAACACCTAGATAGACTAGGCTGACAACATACTAACACAGAACCAAACAACATACTAACAACATACTAACATAGAACCAATAAATAAGATTCACAACACTCCCCCTCAAGTTGGGCTATATATGTCTATTATGCCCAAGTTGTCACACAACTCATTGTGCCTCGAGTATGGAAGTCCTTTTGTGAGGACATCAACAAGTTGTTCCTTGGAGTTGACATAAGGAATGCAAATTCCCTTTCCAATTTTTCCCTTATGAAGTATTTGTCCACTTCAATGTGCTTGGTCCTCTCATGTAGGACATGATTGTTGGCGATGTTAATGGCTGCCTTGTTGTCACAATAAAGAGACATAGGATTGTGAACAGCAAGCTCCCCTAGAAGATTTTTAAGCCAAAGAACTTCAGCCACCCCATGTGCCATAGCCCTATACTTCGCTTCAGCACTTGACCTTGCTACCACACTTTGTTTCTTGCTTTTCCAGGTCACTAGGTTTCCTTCCACAAATGTGCAATACCCACTTGTGGACTTTTTGTCATCCACCGCACCTGCCCAATCAGCATCTATAAAGACTTCCACTTTTAAATGATTATGCTTACTGAATAGTATACCTGTTCCTGGATACTTTTTTAAGTATCTAAGAACTATCTCTACTACCTCAAAGTGAGGTTTCTTAGGAGAGTGCATGAATTGGCTCAGGACCCTAACTGAATAGGCAATGTCTGGACGAGTCATGGGCAAATAAATCAACTTCCCCACTAACCTTTGGAACTGTTTTACATCTTTCAGAGGTTCACCATCACAGTTACCCAATTTATGATCAACATCCATAGGAGTATCTGCTGGCCTTGCACCTAACTTGCCTGTGTCTTGTAACAGATCAAGAGTGTACTTACTTTGAGAAATGAAGATACCTTTTTTGGAGCGGGCAACTTCAATTCCAAGAAAATACTTTAGAGGGCCTAGATCTTTCACTTCAAATTTAGACGCAAGGAATTGTTTCAATTGTTGTATTTCGGAACTCCAATTTCCTGTAATGATGATATCATCCACATACATTATCAAAACAACAACTTGTTCCTGACATCTCTTCACAAAGAGTGTGTGATCAGACTGACATTTCTTGAACCCTACTTGCTGAACCACCATATGAAACTTACTGAACCAAGCCCTGGGAGATTGTTTCAATCCATAGATAGACTTTCTTAGCTTACACACCTTCTTTTCACTTCCCTTGGCACAGAATCCCGGCGGTTGAACCATGTATATCTCCTCCTCTAGGTCACCATTTAAAAAGGTGTTCTTAATGTCTAGTTGATGCAATTCCCAGTCAAAATTAGCAGCTAATGGTAGAAGAACTCGAATTGAGTTCATCTTAGCTACTGGAGCAAATGTCTCATCGTAGTCAACTCCATACACTTGAGTGTATCCCTTGGCTACAGTTGAAAAACAGTCCTAGAAGTAGGGACTGTGTTTGAAACAAAGAAAACTAGCAAGAGAGGATTAGAGAAGAAGAGAGAGCTGCGGCAAGAAAGGTTAGAGGATGAGGAGTTCGAACTTAACCTCCCTCTAACTCTCTAATACACTTTTATTAAGTTAATCTTTTAGTAATTACAAAAGAGGTCCTTAGTTGGACAAGAAATTACAAAAGAGGAACATAAAAGAGTATGGGCCCAGAATAAGGCCCATTACAGAGAAGAACATAAAGATAATATACAGTAACAGCCTATGGGCCATTCGGCCCATCTTCTCTACACTCCCCCTCAAGCTGAGCATAAATGTCAATCATGCCCAGCTTGCCAGTGTCATGATGAAGTCTTGCCTTGGAGATGCCTTTGGTAAGAAAGTCTGCCAATTGTCCTTTAGAGGTAACGAATGGAAGGCACACTTCTCCAGAGGAGACTCTTTCTCGAATAAAATGTCTATCAACTTCAATATGTTTGGTTCGATCATGTTGTACCGGGTTGTGAGCAATGTTGATGGCAGCCTGATTATCACAGTACAACATCATGGGTTTGTCATGATCAATCCCAAGTTCTTCCATTAAGGACCTTAGCCACAACAATTCCGAGACCCCATGTGCCATGGCCCTATACTCTGCTTCTGCAGAAGATCTAGCCACAACAGATTGTTTCTTACTCCTCCAAGAGACAACATTACCAGCCACCAGACTGCAATATCCTGAAGTAGATCTTTTGTCATCCATATTTCCAGCCCAATCAGCATCAGTATAGGCTTCAAGTTTCAAGTGGTCATGCTTGGTAAATAGGATTCCTTTCCCTGGAGAGCCTTTCAGATAGCACAAAATCCGTTCTGCTGCTGCCATATGAGTATCTCTAGGAGCATGCATGAATTGGCTAATGCAGCTGACAGCATACGCAATATCTGGTCTAGTCATGCACAGGTACAGAAGCTTCCCAAGAAGTCTCTGAAAAACCCCTTTGTCTTCCAATAGAGTTCCATCTGTAGCTGAAAGTTTGTGACTCATATCAATGGGAGTTGCAGCTGGTCTTGCACTCAGTTTTCCAGTTTCAGACAATAAATCAAGAACATATTTCCTTTGGGAAATAAGGATCCCATCCTTAGATCTGGCAACTTCTATGCCAAGGAAGTATCTTAACTCCCCCAGATCCTTAATCTCAAATTCTGTACAGAGGAAAGACTTAAGAGCCAGAATGCCTGAGGCATCATCACCAGTCACTATAATGTCATCAACAGACACAATGAGATACTCTGCCAAAGATATACTTTTCTTCACAAACAGAGTATGATCCGACTGTGTCTGAACATAGCCGAATTTAACAAGTGCAGCTCTAAATCACTCAAACCAGGCTCTAGGAGATTGTTTAAGACCATAAAGAGATTTCTTCAATCTGCATACCTTTCCTTGCATATCTTTCCCATACATCCCGGGGGGAAGACACATGTAGACTTCCTCATGTAAGTCACCATTCAGAAATGCATTCTTTACATCCAACTGATAGAGAGGCCAATCAAAGTGAGCTGCTAGAGATAAAAGAACCCTCACAGATGTCATCTTGGCAACAGGGGCAAAAGTCTCCAGGTAGTCAATCCCATATGTCTGTGTATAGCCTTTTGCAACAAGCCTAGCCTTGTACCTCTCAATAGTTCCATCAGCCCTGTATTTAATGGTGAAAACCCACTTGCACCCAACCGGATCCTTTCCTTCAGGCAAATCCACCACCTCCCAAGTACCATTTGCATGTAGAGCATCCATTTCGGTTTCCATGGAATCTCTCCATTCTGGAATCCCAAGAGCTTCTGAGACAGACCTAGGAATGGGGTTAGAAGCAACAGAAGAGAGATAGACAAAGTATGAAAGAGAAAGCAAGTCATAAGAAAGGTGTTTGGCAGTACATTTCCGCTTCCCTTTCCTAATAGCAATGGGGACATCAAGGTTTGAAAAAGATGATTCCAAAGGAGTTGAAGTAGTACCTGTTATCTCATCTATGATTGGGAATGTATGAGCTTCATCTGTTGTAAAGGAAACCACTTGCTCATTCCTGGATCTCTGCCTTTGATACACTTTGGGATTCTGGATAGGGCGAGGGGGTAAAGAAATAGGATCCCTGGGACAAGAGGTATGAAGTGATTGATCCTCCTTTGACTCATTTGGTGAGGATATAGGTTTGTCAAGAGACTCAACTGGGACAGGAAGAGGAAGAGCAAAACTTGTGACAGACTCTCCCCCTGTGGACAATGTCCATCCTGAGAGGAACCATAAAAAGGAGAAAGTTCATTAAAGGTAACATCTATAGAGACATGTCAGGTGCCAGTCTTTGGATCAAAACAGCAATAACCCTTTTGTGTGGGGGAGTAACCAAGGAAGATACATTTGTGGGCTTTCGGTTCAAACTTGTGTCTTTGCACACTTGGAATGTGAACATAGCAGGTACAGCCAAACACATGAAGAGGAATTGGGAAGAGATCCTTGTCTGGATGAAGAAGACTGAAGGGGGATTTAAACCCTAGTACCCTGGATGGCATACAGTTTATGAGATAGGTAGCAGTAAGTACAGCATCACCCCAAAATCTTGTGGTAACATGTGAGGCAAACAAAAGGCTCCTTGCAACTTCAACAATATGTCTATTTTTCCTCTCAGCAACTCCATTTTGTTCAGGGGTTCTAACACAGGAGCTTTGATGAATAACCCCCATGTCTGAAAGATATGAGGATAAACTCTTCTCAAAATACTCTTTTGCATTGTCAGATCTGAAAACCTTAATTGTGGTACCAAATTGAGTTAGAACAAACTCATGAAATTGCCTCACAAGTCTTGGAACTTCATCCCGGGATTTCATTAAGTATATCCAGGTGAATCTAGAAAAGTCATCAATAAACAGCATAAAATATCTGTAACCCCCCATAGAGGATAAGTGGTAAGACCCCCACACATCAGAGTGCACAATATGAAAAGGAAAAGATGATCTTTTATTGCTCACAGGGTAATTTTTTCTACAATGCTTTGACAACTGACAGGACTCACAATTGAGACTGGACACACTGGCTCCCTTAAACAGTTTTGGAAACAAATGGCTTAAAGCAGAAAAAGGTAAATGACCTAACCGACAATGACTCAACATAATTTGACTAACAGACTCTGAAAAAGTAGAACCAAAAGCAACATTCTTGGGATGATCAAAGCATTGGCCAAGGGTGTCGAGCAAGTATATTCCATTCGCTTCATGGCCACTCCCAATCACCTTCTTAGACTTTTGGTCCTGAAACACACAGTGAGAAGGGAAAAAGGTTACACAACAATTCAACAACTTGGTCAGGCTACTTACAGATAATAAGTTGGTATTTAATTTAGGTACATGAAGAGTGGAAGATAAGAGTAAGGAGTCTGTAGCCTTGACAGTTCCCTTGCCGGAAATAGGGGCAAGAGAACCATCAGCTAAGATGATTTTGTCACGGCCAGGAAGTAAATCATATGAAACAAATAAAGTGGAAAGGTTGGTCATGTGATCAGAAGCACCTGAGTCTATGATCCAAGGGGTTTTGTGTTTACCTGAGGTGGATGCAAGGTTAGCGGAAGCCCTTATACCTAAGTGAGCAAATGCAATGGTGGTTGAACTTCCAAAAGGAATGGATGATGAAGATGCACCTTCAAGCTGACTGATCATCTTTCCAAACTTCTCATATTCAGCTTTCATGGCTGCCAACTGTGCACTGGTAGATTCAACTTCTGTATCTGTGCCTGTGGCTGCATGTGCACTTCCTGTCTTTCTACTATCATTCTTCTTCTGGAATCTGATAGGTACAAGATTGGGATGCAATTTCCAGCACTTGTCCTTTGAACGTTTTGGCTTCTTACAATATTCACACACCACTTCCTTCCTTCCTGTGCCACTGTGAGCTTCTGTAACCCCTTTGGGTTTAATTCCCATATTTGCAAAATGATCATTGATACTGAGTCCTTGAACCTGGACTTGCCTTCTATTTTCTTCACTGCTGACCAGAGTATATGCTTGTGACAATGAAACATCTTCCTTGGACAAGATGTTTTGCTTTGTAATATCATATTCAGAATTCAGCCCTGTCAAGAACTCAAACACCCTGTTCCGTTCAACCAATTTCCTGTATGTTTCAGCATCCTTAGGGGTATCCCAAGTCACAGCCTCTATCAAATCAATTTCTTGCCATATAGATTTTAAGATTGAGAAGTATGCTGCAAGTGACTTCTCCCCCTATCTTAGATTCTTCACATCACTTCTCAGTTTGTAAGCTATAGCAACATTCAACTTTTGGGAATAAGTCTCTGCAATACTATCCCAGATCTCTTTAGCTGAATTCATCCACAGATAATGTTGACTGATCTGTGGCTGCATTGAGTTCACAAGCCACCCAATCATAGTGTAGTTTTCTTGTACCCATCTCTCATAAGATGGATCATCCTCTGAAAGAGATTTCTTGCTCCCAGAAATAAAACCCCATTGTCCTTTGCTACAAATATGGATTTTCACTGATTGTGACCAAGCTAAGTAATTGGTCCCATCAAGCTTGACTGTAGTTACAGCTAGCATAGAATCGGTTGGGGTTCCCAAAATCTGCCCATATTCAGCAATATTCTTGTTTTCAAAGTTTGAAAAATCCATCATGCAGAATTCGGTGGTAGTTCTTTCTTTACTGTTTCAGCCTTCGAAAAAGACACCCAGCAACTTCCAAACACAAGATATTTCAGATTCTAACAGCCGATGTCCCCAAGAGGAAGACAAAAGACCACAGTCCTTGAGTGACCTTTTGTCGAACACTCAGTATGCAATACTTAACAGCCCATTGTTTACTGTTTCAGCCTTCAAAATATAGGGCACTGTTTACTGTTTCAGCCTTCAAGAAGGGGCTGGAATGAAGATGAGACTAGTATCACTTAGTTTTAAAACAGTCTCAGCAACTTCCCAACCCAATAATCAGCCGAGTAGGACCTCTAAAGTAACCTAGAAATTTCTGAGAAGGAGCAGTCCAGAAAAGAAATAAAAAACAACCCAGAAATCTCAGGATTAAATCAGACTAGAGGAAAGCCGAATAGTTGTACTGTTTCCAAGGAAACTTCGGACCTTTTAACAGTCCAGAACAGTGAAAAATTAACCCAGAAACAACTGAGCAAAGACTTACAGCAAGAGAGTCTCTGGTTTGAACAATAAACCAGGCCGAACACTTGTCCTCTAGGATGACTTCGAAAACCCTTTTCTCTGATTTTAAATAAGGCAAAGCAACTTGTTCTCTGATTCTTCCTAGTCACCAAACCCTTCTCCAAGTGTGTAGAAGCTTGGGAACCCTCCAATGACCTCCATGAATCAGGCGGATGACTGTAAACTCTCAGCCCTAGAACCTCCTCATGTAGTTGGCTGAACTAGAACCACATGGGGGGCACGCCAAGCAGTGGCCTGCTCTGATACCAAGTTGAAAAACAGTCCTAGAAGTAGGGATTGTGTTTGAAACAAAGAAAACTAGCAAGAGAGGATTAGAGAAGAAGAGAGAGTTGCGCCAAGAAAGGTTAGAGGATGAGGAGTTCGAACTTAACCTCCCTCTAACTCTCTAATACACTTTTATTAAGTTAATCTTTTAGTAATTACAAGAGAGGTCCTTAGTTGGACAAGAAATTACAAAAGAGGAACATAAAAGAGTATGGGCCCAGAATAAGACCCATTACAGAGAAGAACATAAAGATAATATACAGTAACAGCCTATGGGCCATTCGGCCCATCTACTCTACAGCTACCAATCTTGCTTTATATCTTTCAACTGTCCCATCTGCCTTGCATTTAAATGTAAACAACCACTTACACCCCACTGGGTCTTTCCCCCTTGGAAGATTTACCAATTCCCAAGTTTGATTATTATGGAGGACATTAATCTCTTCCTTCATAGCATCTGTCCATTCAGGGTATTTTAAGGCTTCTGCAACATTTTTGGGTACAAGGATGCAATCAACTGCAGATAAGAAGGCCCGGTATGAGGGGGAAATGTGATCATAGGAGACATACTGGGTGATGGGATGTTTGGTAGTGCATGACCAGACTCCCTTTCTTTGACTAATAGGAATGTCAAGGTCATCCACGGTAGGAGCAGGGTGTCAATAGGTGTAGCAGGGTTTAGATTTACCTCATGAGAGTCTGACGGTGTCAGATGCTCAGTGGTTGGTAGCTCCACATCTCTGTCACATTGTTGATCTCTACGGTGTGTACGTTGGAAGACACGAAAGGGGGCTAGGTCCAGAATAGAAGGAAAAGAGACTTGGTAGACTTGAACCTGCTTCTCCTCTTCCACACAACTCTCCCCTGAGGAGAAGCAGGGAAGAACGGTTCAAACTCAAAGAAGGACACATCCATAGAGACAAAGAATTTATGACTAACCGGATCAATGCACCAATACCCCTTTTGAGAGGAGGGATACCCCAGAAAGATACAAAGAATGGACCGAGGGTCTAATTTACCCCGAGACGGAGACAAATTATGGACAAAGGCATAACAACCAAAGACTCTCATGGGAATGGAAAATAAAGGAACTGAGGGAACAACAACTGATGAGGGGCCATGTAGTTCAGCACTCTAGAGGGCATGTGATTGATGACATAAGCAGCTGCAAGTATAGCATCCATCCAAAACCTCTTTGGAACGTTCATGTGTAACATCACCCCTCGAGCAACCTCAAGAAGGTGTCTGTTTTTTCTTTTCCGCAACAACATTTTGTTGCGGTGTTCTTGCACACGAGCTCCTATGAATAGATCCATGGGAGGCAAAGAACTCATTCATCTCACCATGGAAATATTCCTTAGCATTATCTGATTGGAAGATCTGTATTTCGACATGGAACTGCGTAAACACCATCCTCTGGAAGTCTTTCACAATCTTTGGAACTTCATCTCTGCTACGCATCGGGAATACCCATGTATATCAGGAGAAATCATCAATCAAAGTGATAAAGTACTTATACCCGCCCTGAGAGGTTATAGTGGTAGGCCTCCATACATCAGAATACACAATATGGAAAGGAAAATTGAATCTTTTATTACTTGAATGAAAAGTTGTCCTACATTGTTTGCTCAACTGACATGTTTGACACTGAAAATCTGACACTGAACATGACTTAAATAGAAACGGAAACAATGACTTCACTATTTCAAAGGAAACATGACCTAATCGACTATGCCACAAAAAAAATCGACTCTTATTCGACTAACTACATGACTCCGAGGACAACACCAAGAGACCAGCTTTGTTGTCGAGAATATAGAGACCATCCATTAGGCTTCCTCTAGCAATCGTCCTCCCAGAAGTTAAATCCTGAAAAACACATGAACCAGGAAAAAATGTTATACTACAGTTTAAAGAGTTTGTGATGCTACTTGATTGAAAGTAAATTTATAGGAAGTTGGGGAACATGCAACACACTATTTAGGTTAAGGCCATGGGGAAGGGATATTGATACTTGGCCTGCAATGGAGGAGAATGATCCATCTGCAAGCCTCACTTTATCCCTTCCTGGTAAAAGGCTATAAGTCTGAAACAAATTTGGCTTACCAGTCATGTGGTCAGAGGCCACTGAGTCAATGATCCGAGGGGAATCAGTGGTAGTAGTGACAAGGAATGTAGAAGCTGCATTACTTGATGTAGATGCAAATGAAGTAGGAGTACCGGTGACTGAATTATCCATCTACCGCAAAACCCTACCATATGACTCTAAGTGATCTCTGAAGGAATTCATGATATCTTCCTTGGGGTCAGAATTAGTAAAGTGGTCCCGGGTAGTACCAGCAACTTGAGTATCTTGGGTTGCCACATGTGTTGCATTATGTGTTGTATTCATCTTCTTCTAACCTTGCACTTTACCCTGTTCTTGGTTCTTCACTACCCACTTGGGCTTCCCGTGAATTTTCCAACATGTGTCACGTGTATGTTGCGAGCACCGACAGTGGGTACAAAACAACTTGTCTTTATCATCAGCCTTCTTGGAGTCACTTTTCTTCCCCATATTGTTATTACTCATTGCAGCCAATGCTACCTGAAGATGATCAAGACTGCTATCAGCCTTGGGCACTAAGGAATTTCAGGTTCGAACAGAAGAGAAAGTGAAGAAGAAAGAGGAGAAAGATTAGTGAGAGAGTAGTAGAACACAGGTTTGAAAGGAAGGACAGATTCTGAATAATCTGCCACCGCAACTTCAATTTAATATTTATATGTTATGCTAGTTACATGAAAGGACATATTTGCCCTTGGTGTTTACATCATAACACTTAACAATATAAAAAAAATGAAAAGTAAATAGCAGAACTAGAATAACAGAATAACATAACAGATAGACTAGGTATATTCTACCCTACGGATAGCTGTGGGGCCCACATTAGTTTCTCTACACTCCCCTTCAAGTTGGGAGTAAATGTTTATCATTCCCAACTTGGATAGATCCGCTTCTAGCTTCTTTCTTGATACAGCTTTAGTGAGGATATTTGCTAGTTGCATATTGGATGTGATGTAAGGGAGGCATATTTCTTGAGATGAGACCCTCTCTCGTACAAAATGTCGGTCAACTTTAATGTGCTTGGTTCTGTCATGCTGCATTGGATTATGTGCTATATTAATGGCTGCTTGATTATCACAATACAGCATCAGAGGTTTCTCATACTCAATACCCAACTCCTCAAGTAGAGATCTTAGCCATAGGATTTCAGCCACTCCGTTGGCCATGGACTTGTATTCTGCTTCAGCACTAGACCGGGAGACAACACTTTGTTTCTTACTTCTCCAGGAGACAATGTTTCCTCCCACAAGGGCACAATATCCTAAGGTAGACTGTTTGTCATCAACACTCCCAGCCCAATCGGCATCTGTATAAACCTCCACCTTCATGTGGTTATTGTTCTTGAATAGTATACCCCTACCCGGACATCTCTTCAAGTAGGCTAAAATTCTTTCTGCCGCAAGAAGATGTGTGGTTCTAGGAGAATGCATGTACTGGCTGACAACACTAACAGCATAAGTAACATCCGGCCGAGTGAGGCAGAGATATAGGAGCTTTCCTACCAACCGCTGGAACATAACTTTATCTTCAAGCAGCTCCCCACTCTCTGCATTCATCCTGTGGTTCTGTTCAATGGGTGTATCTGTAGGTTTGACACCCAACTTTCCAGTTTCAGCCAACAGATCAGTAGAAGTTCAGGACTGTTATCAGTCTTGAACCCTAATGGATTTCAGGATCGAAGACAAGAAGAAAGGTAAGAGGAAAGAAGAGGAAGAGGGAGGAGAAGCAGTAGAACACAAGGGTTAAAGAATGATCCTTCCTTAGGCGTGAACACCTCCATTGAGAGATATTATTTCTCTGTATCAGGTGTTATCTCTCCCAACTCCTTTTGGTTCAGATCTGGTCCAGTTTATGGTTCAAGAATTATCATTGAAAATATGATTTTCTACATAGGGAATTAAATTCCCAGTTGAAGGGAGAGAAAAATTTTTGAAATTCGCCCCCCTTATTCCGCAATCTTTGGGCGTCCATGTGATGGATTTCCTATCCCTTCAGTGGTATCAGAGCCATGGTTCAAATCTTCAACCATTCTGTTTCAGATCTGAACCTGCACAAATAGGGAGAAGGCGTTCTACCCAATTTGCGCAGATATGGGTTTTGGGAAATTTGTTCCCAAAATTATTGGGAAAGTAATCTGAAATTAATTTTATATAAATCTGATTATTATTTAGAATAGTTTTGTATGATTTTCTTGATTTATGGGCTGTTCGTACAAGAGGAGATCGAATTCTTGGTTTGTGCAGGGAGAACTGCAAGATTTGCAGTTTCTTGAATTTATTTATTACATTTGGTCTGTAAATAATTTTTTTTTTTTAGACTCAATGCATAGGCATTCGATCTGATGTAATTATTAATAGAAATAGGATTTCTATTTAATTTTATTTTGGATCGAAGATGGCGGCGCAAAGAAGGAGATTTCGCAGATGGGACATTCGCTATCTGCGATTTGCAGTTTGAGAAACTGCAATCTGTGATCTAACCTTTGTTTTGTAGGATGGAGTGTGCGAACAGCCCTGATTAACTGATTCTTGTTTTCCTTTTATCAGTTATTTAATTTCAGATTATTTTCTTGAATTAAATATTTAATTAAAGATCAAACCCTAGACCAATTTGAACCAAGATTGGTTCAAACTGTTTGGACCAAATCTAGGGTTTAATCAAGGCTGAAAGTCAGCCCTAATTTTCCCACTAATGGGCCTGAGGATTGATATTTAATTAAATGGTTAATTCGGCCCAACCTGTAAAGGCCCAGTTTTAAATAGTTAAAACTGCTAAAAGCCCAGTTCAAAGGACAAAGCTATATGGGTCGAACTGGGTAACCCTAATTCAGCCCATATACCTAGATAATATTAATGGTTAATATTATGGATTTTTTAAATGGGCCTCCAATGGGCCTTACAGATAATTAATTGATTGGATCAATTTATCCCTGCATGAGATGTTTGGATGTGTGATGTGCTGCGTACATGGGCCATAAATGCTTGGCCCATGCTCATTCGACAGTGGCTCTTACGTACACCATGGCTGAACGCACATCATTGCCATGGTGTCCCTTCTGGTCATTGGATGACCTCTCTCAGTGGTGGGCCCTATACCTCATCAAGAGGTTACGTGCGGAACCCTAGCCGATTTAAGGCCCACCGAAATCTGACTTTATGAAAGTCAGTGGGAGCCACTTTGGTTTGACCTAAATCAAACTAGGGCATAATTAACTGTTCCCTCCAGCTAATATGAGTGCAAGTGATAGGGAGATTCATATGATGAACTCTCTAAAGGCCTTCCATCATTAGCACGAGGATGGGTCCTTCAGTAATGAGGAAACACACCAGAAAATGGGCTATCCATTTGCTGTTGGGCTTGTCTAAGTGTTTCATAAGATGATAGGGGGGTCATAGACCGATGTGGGAGGGGCTTCACCAGAAAATGGGAACTCTCTCACGGTACCTTGACGTTCACGAATATGATGGGTAAGCACTCACTGGACAGAAATGTTTACCTGAAAACGGCTCTGAACCTTGTCTGGCAGAGGCCAAAGGGAAAACTCATATGATGAGTGGATATGATCCTTCACAGAAAGGTGGTGGGGTTATGCAGCTGAAACAGTTGGCTCCATGCACCCTATGTGATTTCCCACATTTCCAGAGACAACCCGTAGTCTCTGTCACTGAGAAAGGAGGGAAATCTCAGAGATGAATAAATGGAAATGGATCGTAGATTAAAATCCATATCTATGAAATGAACATGAATCAAATAAGGTTGTGGACTGATGTTTGCTCTTTTATCAGAAAATGGCAAACGGATCATTTGCAAAGCTTCTTGACGACAACAAGCTTAAGGGCCTAAACTATGCCGACTGGTACAGGAACCTTATGCTGGTCCAAGCTTCTGAAAAGCTGGACAAAGTGGCAAAGAATCCTGCCCCAGAGCGTCCGGGTGACAGGGCTTCTGAGGCCCGAAGAAGAGACTATTAGGAATGGGAGAAAAACTCCCTTGCCCGGTGTTACATCATTGCCTCCTTGGACAACCCAATACAGAGGCAGTTCGATCAGATCGAACTTGCCAACGACATATTGGACAGTCTGAGGACGTTGTATGAAGAGCAGAATCGTTCTACTCGATAAAAGGTCTTGAAACAGTTCATGACCACACAAATGTCCAAGGGCCAACAAGTTCATGACCATTGTCTTCGGATGATGGGTTACATCAACGAACTGGAGGCTCTTGGATCCGGGTTGGACCTTGCGACCCAAATAGATGCTATCCTTAATTCTTTGCCTCCTTCCTTTAATCCGTTCATCATGAAAATATAACATGAACAAGCTGAATGTTAACTTGCAAGAGCTCAGCAATATGTTGCAAAGAGCCGAAGAACTGATTAGAAAGGATGAGCCTGTAGCTATGCTTATTGAAGCTAGCAAGACGGGCAAAAGAAAGAGGAAGGCAAAGAAGCCTCAGGAGAAATCCACTAAGGGTAAGGAGCAGAAGAAAGATAAAGCATCGGATGCCTGTCACTTCTGCAAGAAGACCGGCCACTGGAAAAGGAATTGTCCTGCCTACCTGGAATCCAAGAAAGGTAATTTCGAAACTTGTGTTATAGAAACCAATTTATTGGTAGCTTCTTCGTCCTGGTATATTGACTCCGGGGCTTTAACTCATGCGTGTAACTCACTGCAGGGGTTCAAGGTAAACAGAAGGCTGAGTGAAGGAGAAGTCACTCTCTACTTGGGGTCTACTGCAACTGTTGCAGCCGCGGCAATAGGAACCGTGGAGTTAATTTTTAGAGAAGGAAAAATTGTACTGAAAAATTGTCTTTATGTACAAAATTTAAGAAGAAATTTGATTCCTGTTTCAAAACTGTGTGCATATGGTTATTATGTCTTCTTTAGTAATACGATTACTATTAAAAGAAATAACAGATTCATCGCATACGGGGAACTGGAGAACGGTCTCTATGTTCTACATCATTCTCTAGAAACTAACATAACCGAAACTACGTCAGTTGAAATCTCCAAGAAGAGAGCCCGTGATACAGTTAATCCCACGTGTCTATGGCATTACCAATTTGGCCACATCGGTGTTGACCGAATCACAAGGTTGGTAAAGGATGGTCCTTTGGATTTTTTAACTGTAAAAGATCTTCCCACCTGTGAGCCTTGCCTACAAGGCAATATGACGAAACGGCCATTTAACGGTAAGCCTGAAAGATGTACATGCACACTTGACTTAATACATACTGATGCATGTGGTCCCCTGAGTGTTAGGGCACGGAATCAATACGTGTATTTCATCACCTTCACAGATGATTTCTCACGATATGGTTACGTGTACCTAATGAGACACAAGTCTGAATCCTTTGAAAAGTTCAAAGAGTTTAGACAAGAGGTCGAGAAACAGTTGGGGAGAGAAATTAAAGCCCTTCGATCTGATCGAGGTGGCGAGTATCTCTCTGACGAATTAGGGCTACTTAAGGACAATGGGATAGTATCACAATTAGCTCCTCCTGCTACACCACAACTTAACGGTGTTTCAGAGAGGAGGAATAGGACCTTATTGGATATGGTCCGGTCATTTCTCATACACTCGGAGTTACCCACATCCTTTTGGAGTTACGCATTAGAGACTACGATTTACGTGCTGAATCGGGTTCCAACCAAATTGGTTCTGAACACTCCATATGAACTTTGGACCGAAAAGAAACCAAGTGTCAAACACTTGAAGATTTGGGGTTGTCCAACACACGTTAAAAGAACGAGTGTAGACAAGTTGGAATCCAAAACCAGCCGTTGCCTACTTGTAGGCTACCCAAAAGGCTCTGTAGGTTACCTATTCTATGACCCAAGTGAGCAGAAACTGTTCTGCAGTCGAAATGCCCAATTCTTGGAGACCGATTACATCCTGGACACCCATCGTCAGGAAATTGTTCTTGATGAGGAGAGCTCAGGAGTAGTGGGAGATGTCCCATAAGTTCCAGGTAGTGACCAACCTAGAAGATCCACTTGGGTATCCAGGCCACCAGTCCGTTATGGTTATGACCAGGATAGTTACCTGGTGGAAACCTTGGCTAGTGAGGAGGATCTCGTGACTTATGCGGAAGCTATGTTGGACATAGATTCCCAGAAGTGGGTGGAGGCCATGAGAGCAGAGATGGACTCAATGGAGACCAATGGAATCTGGACTCTAGTAGATCCGCCCTACGGGGTGAAAGCAATCGGCTGCAAATGGATTTACAAGAGGAAGAAGGGCCCCGATGGTAGGATTGAGACCTTCAAAGCTTGTCTGGTGGCGAAAGGGTACACTCAGAAAGAGGGCATTGATTATGAGGAAACCTTTTCGTCTGTGGCCATGCTTAAATCCATTAGGATCCTGCTAGCTATAGCAGCATACCATGATTATGAGATTTGGCAGATGGATGTCAAAACTGCATTCCTGAATGGAGATCTTACTGAAGATATCTATATGCAGCAGTCGCAAGGCTTCATAGCTGCGGGTCAGGAAAACATGGTATGTAAACTTAATAGATCCATTTATGGACTTAAGCAAGCTTCTAGAAGTTGGAACATCCGTTTTGACTCTGCTATCAAATCGTTTGACTTCGAGCAGAATCCGGATGAACCCTGTGTTTACAGGAAGTATAGTGGAGATAAGGTTACCTTCTTGGTTCTGTATGTAGATGACATTCTACTCATTGGGAATGATGTAGGAATGCTGACTATGGTGAAAGTATGGCTTTCACAGCAATTCTCCATGAAAGATCTTGGAGAAGCCTCCTATATACTAGGTCTTCGACTCTATAGAGATAGATTGAAGCGGATAATAAGATTATCCCAATCTGCCTACATTGACAAAATAGTCAAAAGATACAGCATGGAAAACTTCAAGAAAGGAAACGTTCCTTTCAGGCACGGAGTCACACTCTCCAAGAAGATGTCTCCCAAGACTTCTGAGGAGATTGATGGCATGAAAGACGTTCCCTATGCCTCTGCCGTAGGGAGCATCATGTATGCCATGCTGTGTGTTGGTTCGGCTGTCTTAGTTTGTATGTTTACCTTTTGTTGGGTTGGTTCGGCTGTCTTAGTTTGTATGTTTACCTTTTGTTGGGTTTTAAGTCATTAGTTAGTGGGCCTTGTTACTGGGCCTAATCTTACTTAATGTTTATTTCGACTAGGTGTCCCATCACTAATCAGGGGCAGTCTTGTCCATTCATGTAACATTATGTAACGCCTTTATATATAATAGATTAGGGCTGGCCGAAGTGATTACTGCCGCCCATTTCATTTCTGTTCCTCTTCTTCTTCCTCTTCTTCTCTCATTCGACAGCCCTATTTCAGCAAACATGGTATCAGAGCACTGATCTTACGACTGGTTACAGCAGCCACATCTTCTTCTACTCGCAGGTAACTCTCCCATTCTTCTTGTTGGCTGCTGCAAAGAAACCCTAGGATTGGTCGTAGAACACAGCTAGACCTACATCTAGCGTTTCCCTTGGTTGTAGGGCCCAAGGGGAGTTAGACCCAGAGGCTGATGCCCTAATAGACACAGTACAACAAACTGTAGCCATTCGGCTAAGATAGATCTGTGTAGAACAGATCTAGGCGGAAGGACTGATTTCAGCAGTCCTAGAACTGTTCGTGGGTGAAGTTATAACCTGCGGCAGCAGTGTTTAGCACACAGTAGAAGTCAACACAGCAAGTTGCAGTGTAGTACTCAGTGACAGCAGTAATTTGGGCACAGTGTGCAGTGTTTCAGCTCTGTGTCTGGTTCTCAGGACTGAGTTTACAGTGCAGCAAGTTCCGTAAGTGTGAAATAGTTCTCTATACATTGCAGTTACAGTCTTGATACTTACAAGTAAGTGAAGATGTCTTCGATATCCGAGGAAGTGTCTTCTAGAGATGTTAGAGCTTATGGGAGGTCTCCTAATCTGGAGAATCCAAATCTGCATAGCCTACAGATCACAAGCGTGATGTTGGATGAGTACAACTTCAGGGAATGGTCTGTCTCAGCCATGTTTTTCATCACATCCCGTGAACTCACTGGTTACTTAGACGGGCAGAAGAAGGAACCAGAAGTGGGAAGTGCTGAATATGGAACTTGGCGCAAAGAGAATGCTACAGTTATGTCCTGGCTACTTGCCTCAATGACTCCAAGAGTAGCCAGGACTGTTCAACATTTTTTCACGGCTGCCAAGATATGGGAAAAGGTTTCTAAAACCTATGGGCAGAAAAAGAATAATGCCAAAGATTACAGATTGAATCAAGATATTGCTGCCTTGAGGCAAGGAGATATGAGTGTTGCAACATATTTTGCTACACTAGAAGGACTATGGGAAGAGTTAGATCACCACCTTATCTTTGACTGGGAGAGTGCTGGAGACAAAGAGAAGCATGACAAACAAATTGAAGAGGGTAGAGCATTTAAGTTTCTTGCTGGCCTAGATCCTATATATGTGAGCATAAGATCCCAAATTCTAGGAAGGGATGAAATGCCAGACTTACATCATGTCTACTACCTTGTGAGGAATGAAGAGGTGAGAAGAAAAGAGATGCAGGTTGATACTCAAACAAAACTAGCTGAACAGCCTGTGGAGCATTCGGCCCTAATCTCTACAAATCAAAGGGGAAACAGGTACTCCGACAAGAGACATCTGAAGTGCACCCACTGTGGAGGGGAAAGGCATGTGAAAGAGACCTGTTGGGTTCTCCATCCGCATCTGAAGCCAGCTGCATTGAGGAAAGATAAAAAGCATCAGAAGGGTCAATCTGCAAGTGTGAATTTGGCTATGGGTCAAAGTGATGATGGTTCAAAACACACATCTACAGTTACTTTCTCTTCAATGGGACAGACTTCTAATTCCCCTCAAACCGAGTCCTTGGGTTTTACTGCCGATGAGGTAGAGGTACTTAGCCGGGCCCTAGCCCGTCTAAGGACCAATTCTCTTCCATCCTCCTCCCTTGCCAAATCAGGTATTGTCTCGGCCTTTAGTGCTACTAGTTCTATTGATCCTGCCTCTTGGATTATTGATTCTGGTGCAACTGACCACATGACACACATGTCTTCTCTATTTTCTTCCTATCATTTAATGTCTGGCCAAGATAAAATGAGGGTTGATGATGGTTCTCTCTCTACCATCTCTGGGAAGGGAGTGGTTGACCTAAGCAAGGACCTCTCACTAAAATCTGTCTTGCATGTTCCCAATCTTTCTTCAAATCTCTTATCTATTTCCAAGCTTACCAAAAATTTGAATTGTAGCATAACCTTTTTTCCTACTCACTGTGTCTTTCAGGACAGTTTGACGAAGAGAACGATTGGGAGCGGTCATGAGTGTGGAGGTCTCTACTACCGTAATGCAGACATCAGTTCGGCCTTGCAAACATCTGCTACGTGTAGTCAGTCCAATGTAGAGTCAATAGCTAGGTTACATCTATGGCATGCTAGGCTAGGTCATTTACCTTTTTCATCATTGGAAGTGCTGTTTCTAGAACTATTCAAAAGTGTTTCAAGTCAAGAGTTAGTTTGTGAAGTCTGTCAACTATCAAAGCAATGTAGAACTATTTATTCAACTTTAAGTAATGAAATTCGAGCTTCTTTTGACTTAGTCCACTCTGATGTTTGGGGTCCTTCTCCCATTATTTCTATTGATGGCTTTCGATATTTTATCAGTTTTATTGTTCACTATTCTCGATGCACATGGATATACTTATTAAAAGCATGAGAGGAAGTGTCGCGGGTAACCATGACATTTTGCAAAATGATTGAAACACAATTTGGTACGAAGGTCAAACAATTCAAGTCAGATAATGTTGCAGAATATTTTGAAAGGTCCTTGAATCTGTTTCTGGAGGATGCTAGAATGATTCATCATTCATCTTGTGCTAGTACCCCCCAACAGAATGGGGTTGCTGAGTGCAAGAACAGGCACCTATTGGAGACTGCTCGAGCCTTACTATTTCAGCACAAAGTTCCTAAAAGCTATTGGTCTCAAGCAATCCTTATTGCATCATATCTGATAAATCGAATTCCATCCAAGGTATTGGGGATGAAAACTCCTTTCTCTGTTCTTTGCCCCCATCTTCCTGACTTTTCTCTTCCACCGAGAGTCTTTGGTTGTGTATGTTTTATACATGTCAAGGATCTGAAGAAGACCAAATTGGATCCTAGGGCTACAAAAGGGAATCTTTTTGGGGTACTCCCCTACTCAAAAGAGATACAAGTGTTATGATCCAATCAACAAAAAAAAATATGTCACAAAGGATGTGGTATTCTTTGAGTCTCAATCCTATTTTCACTCTTCCCAGAATCCTCTTCAGGGGGAGACTAGTGGGATGGAAGAGGATTCCTCTGTTTCCCCATTCTTTGTACCTCTCTCGACCTCAGGTCTTCCATCTTCTCCTCCTGATCCACCTAGTTGTGGTATCCCGGGTGAATCTAGTGAGGCTCCCATTGTACCAGCTACTACTAGTGATGTTGCAAATATTACTGAAGACTCCGGCAAGCTGCAAAGAGATATCAGAATCACCTACAACAGAAGGAAGAAGGGTCCTCTAACTCATGACAACGACCAATTGGACTCGGATCAACCTGTCTCAGAAACACAAGGTAATCCTATCAGTTCCTCTGACTTAGATCTTCCTATTTCCCTTCGTAAGTCTACTCGTTCTTGTACTATCAAATACCCCATTGCTGATTTTGTGTCTTACTCACAGTTGTCTCCTCGTTATTGTTCTTTTGTGTCTGCTCTATCTTCTGTGCATGTTCCTACCAGGTATACTGAGGCAGTATCTGACCCAAAATGGAAAGAGGCTATGGATGAAGAAATGAAAGCCTTAATGAAAGCAAGGACTTGGGAATTAGTGGATCTACCAGAAGGGAAAGGCACTGTTGGATGCAAGTGGGTGTTCATTGTGAAGCACAGGGAGGATGGGTCCATTGAGAGGTACAAGGCTAGACTGGTAGCAAAAGGGTTTACTCAAAAAGAAGGGATTGACTACAAAGAAACTTTTGCTCCAGTGGCAAAACTCAACACAATCCGAGTTCTATTATCTTTAGCTGTAAATTTCTCATGGGAGCTACATCAGTTGGACGTGAAGAATGCTTTCTTGAATGGCGACCTGCATGAAGAGGTGTTCATGGATCCTCCACCAGGTTATGTCTTTGGCAAGAAGGTATATAGACTGAGAAAGGCCCTTTATGGCCTTAAGCAGTCCCCTCGAGCTTGGTTTGAGAAGCTATGTGGAGTCATGAATAAAGGGGGTTACACTCAAAGTGGAGCAGATCATACCCTATTCATAAGGAAGAGAAATGGCAAACTTACGGCACTTATTGTCTATGTGGATGATATGGTAATTACAGGGAATGATCAGGAAGAGATTAAAAGACTAAAGGAGTTTTTGGTGGTTGAATTCAAGATCAAAGATCTGGGCCAACTGAGATACTTTCTTGGGATTGAAGTTGCAAGATCCAAAGAGGGCATCTATATATGTCAGGGGAAATACATCCTTGATCTTCTTCAAGAGACAAGCATGATGGGGTGTAGGCCAACCGATACTCCAATAGAACAGAATCATGGTCTACAGGTGTCAGTAGGAGAGGACTACCCTGATAAGGAAAGATACCAAAAGCTAGTGGGGAAGTTGATTTACCTGTCCCTTACTCGCCCTGACATTGCTTATGTTGTACATGTTGTCAGTCAGTTCATGCACACTCCTAAGATCCCTCACATGAAAGTTGTGGAAAGGATCCTCAGATATTTGAAGTCTTGCCCGGGGAAAGGGATTCTGTTCAGGAAAAACAGTAAAATTGAAGTTGAAGGATATACTGATGCAGATTGGGCTGGCTCTGTTGGGGACAGGAAGTCTACCTCTGGGTACTGTACCTTTGTTGGAGGAAATTTAGTTACATGGAGGAGTAAAAAACAGAATGTGGTTGCAAGATCTAGTGCAGAGGCTGAGTACCGAGCTATGGCTCATGGTGTTGCTGAACTCTTATGGCTGAAGATCCTGCTTGGTGAACTTGGAATAAAGATTGAGTGCCCTCTCAGGTTGTACTGTGACAACAAGGCAGCCATCAACATTGCAAATAACCCAGTGCAACATGATAGAACAAAACATATTGAGATAGACTGTCACTTTGTTAGAGAAAGAATTGTCTCAGGAGAACTCTGCATTCCTTATACTCCCTCCAAGATGCAGATTGCAGATGTTCTGACTAAAGGGCTAGCTACAGTGAAATTCGTGGACTTACTTGGCAAGCTAAACATGATTGACATCCATGCTTAGCTTGAGGGGGAGTGTTGGTTCGGCTGTCTTAGTTTGTATGTTTACATTTTGTTGGATCTTAAGTCATTAGTTAGTGGGGCTTGTTACTGGGCCTAATCTTACTTAATGTTTATTTCGACTAGGTGTCCCATCATTAATCAGGGGCAGTCTTGTCCATTCATGTAACATTATGCAATGCCTTTATATATAATAGATTAGGGCTGGCCGAAGTGATTACTACCGCCCATTTCATTTCTGTTCCTCTTCTTCTTCCTCTTCTTCTCTCATTCGATAGCCCTATTTCAGCAAACATTGTGCACTCGCCCTGACATTGCTCAGGCAGTGAGTGTAGTAAGCAGATTTCAGGCCAACCCAGGGCAGGAACACTAGACTGCTGTGAAAAACATACTTAAGTACCTTCGAAGGACAAAAGAGTTTTGTCTAGTATTCGATGGTAATTCACTACAGATCCAAGGGTATACAGATGCCGATTTTCAGTCGGATCAAGATGATAGAAAGTCTACATCTGGATATGTTCTCACGATAGGATCGTGTGCTGTTTGCTAGAAAAGCAGCAAACAGGGGTCCACTGCAGACTCCACGACCGAGGTCGAGTACATTGCCGCAATTGAGGCTGCCAAAGAAGCCATGTGGATGAAGAAGTTCGTTCACGAGTTGGGAGTAGTTCCGTCCAGCACATCACCCATCCCATTGTTGTGTGACAACAATGGAGCTATTGCTCAAGCTAAGGAGCCACGAGCCCACTTGAAGTCGAAGCACATCGGGAGGAAGTACCATGTACTAAGGGAGATTGTTGGTAGAGGGGACGTCCTGATTCAGAAGGTAGCGTCAGCGGAAAATGTAGTAGACCCATTGACAAAGCCACTATCACAGAAAGTGTTTGAGAAACACGTGGAAAGCATGGGACTCCGGCTAGTATCTGATTGGACCTAAGTGCAAGTGGGAGCTGTTAGACAGTTTTGTATGCCCTTAGCTTCAATCAAAACGATGCACTTTATGAGTTTTTTGTAAATGAATAAAAGTGCATATTTGATTCATGTTTCCTTGGTATGTTTCTGTGTAATACCCTTAAACTGGACACTTAATGAGACTCGTGTTAGTTTAGAATGTTCACAACCAGTGGGTCGGTCTGGGGAGACCTATCCTGTCAAGACCGACACTGTGGTGCCACCAAGTCGGTTGGGGTGGCTTGTCTCAGCTGCCGGGGTGAGACCCTAGGCACATACAGTGTAAGATTAATTGAATCTTTGAACTGGACCAAATTTTCAGTATTGCCCTGGACCTTGGAGATTGATGGGAAAAACTGGAAAGTTACACCCGACCCCTAGACTCGATTATGATACTGCACTAGGTGTCGGATTAGGCTGTCTTTGATATACCAATCAGTGAGATCCTTAGTGGGGGTCAAAACCTGGGTATGTTGGGACAGTCTGAGAATTCATTTGAGTGGGTGATCATAGTGATAGGATCAACCCTTTTGTCGGACAAAGGTAATGATCGGGGATGCACTCTCACTGATGGAAACCAAGACTGTCGGCAGCCAATTTCAATCGTTGAGATTTGTTTTGCAAAATATATTTTATATGAGATATAAAAGTATATATATATTATGGTTTCGAAATGATTTGCAAAAGGTTTTAATTCTCGGGATCCATACTTGAGAGAGTGCAACACTGTTCCTTGCAGCCAAGGGAGAGGTCCTCTCTTGTCGGGCAGTGTATGATCATTATGGGCTGAGAGGTTAACTCTAAGACCATTGAGGATAATACCTGATGGGCTAATCTTGCATCTGCCCACAGTCCCTGGGTGTTATAAGGTGGCTTGGCCCAGGGACCACTTAGGGTAAGTGTTGGGCCCATAGAGCCCATCTGATGGGTTTCAAGGGGTGCACTGTCCATAACAGTGTATTCGGCCAGGCCTTGTAACAAAGGCTGGGCTGAACCCATATGGCTGATGTGTAGATCAATGTTTAGGTCCCATGCCATACAAGGAAGCCCAACTGGGCAGCAGTTTGTAAGGCTAAATGAATACATAACCTTAAATGGGCCTTAAGCTCATTTCGAACTGGGCTAATTTGATTAGTCACTTAAGGGGCGAATTCTGAGATGGATCAGCTGATAGGATTGGGCCCACACCCTATCCACTTAGAGAGTCCAAGATCTAAATAAGATTTAGATCTGGAAACTTCCTAATTAGATTAGGAGATGGCTGATCTAATATGCAGATAAGATAAGGGTTAGCCCTTATCTTAAAGGGACTTCTAATCCAGATATGATTTGGGTTAGCAACTCCTAATGGGATTAGGAGCTGATCCCTTTAAGTCTATAAAAGGAAAAGGGGGTGGCAGCCTTTAGACAACATCAACACAACAGACAACCACAAGCAATAGTCTTGTCTTCAGAGCTAAAATCACAAAAGAGAGAATTCTGCACCCTACAAATACTCTCTTGCCGCCTCCTTCCTATAGCCGCCGCCTACAGCAATTCGATCTCCATTCCTTGGGAGAAATCAAGATTGGATCTTGATTCCAATCTTTTGGAGAAAAGATTGGTGGGAGTTGTATTCACAAGCCGTCCAGGTGATTCTTGAGAATGATCAAGTTCTTTTGGAAGAACACTGCTGATTCTACTCCACCCTGCACTGCGCCATCTTCAGTGGGAGCAGATTTTGGATCCATCCTTGGGCATGAACACCTCCATTGAGAGATATTATTTCTCTGTATCAGGTATTATCTCTCCCTACTCCTTTTGGTTCAGATCTGATCCAGTTTATGGTTCAAGAATGATCATTGAAAATATGATTTTCTAAATGGGGAATTCGATTCCCAGTTGAAGGGAGAGAAAAATTTTTGAAATTTGCCCCCTTATTCCACAATCTTTGGGCGTCCATGTGATGGATCTCCTATCCCTTCACTTTCTGACTCTCCTACTCAATTGTTTCAAGATGATCAATTTCATGCCATAGGGATTTTAAAGTTGAAAAGAAAATAGAGACTTGCTTCTCTCCTTGCCTTAGATTTTTAACCTCACATTTTATCTCATAACCCCTAGCAACATTTAGAGGCTGAAAGTAAGTTTCCTTCATAACATCCCATATTTCCTTAGTTGTTTTGGCCCACAAGTACTTTCCCTTATGTGTGGCTGCATAGAGTTGCACAGCCATGTCATCACCAAAAAAATTTCTTGGACCCACCTAGCATAAGTAGGGTCCTCCTTGGAGGGTTCCTTCATATCCCCTAGCAAGAACTTCAATTTTCCTCTACCCCCAATAACCATAATGGCTGATTGGGCCCATTCCAAGTAGTTTGATCCATAAAACTTAACAGTTGTAATCTGAAAGGTGTTTTCAGTCATGTTACCTGAACCACCAGTCCCAAAATCACATTCCCCTTGGTTCTTGTACTCCATTCTAAGTTAAGAAGAGGCTTTAAACTACTATGACAAGAAAAAACTGTATTTCAAGGCTGATATCAGCCGACCTAGGACAATGATTTTGCAGTTAAATAACAATCAACTATTATCCTAGGATTGATATCAGTCCTGAGATTTTCTATCCATACCTCTCTAAATGAATAAGAAAGTCCTTTTGAGTATCAATCTCAAGAAAAGGTACTTTATGAAGAAAAAAGCCCAAAAAACTGATTGCTACCTTCAGTCTTCAAACTTGATCAATCGATTACTATTAGCACCTTCAACCTTGATCAAAGAACCAAGAACAAAAAAAACTTATCAACACCTCCAATCTTGATCAAGAATCGATCTTGATCACTCAATTCCTGCCTGATTCTTCCTGATAAAGCCTTCTTGCAACCTCCAAGAATCATCCGAAATAAGGATCTTTCTGAACTTTCAGCCCTAAACAATTCTCATGTGGTCAGCTGAATTAAATCCACTTGAGAAACCCTAGATCTAAGGCTCTGATACCAACTTGGAAGAAGAAGAAGAACTGTTTACTGTATTACAGGTTTGAATAGAAGAAAAGAGAGAAAGAGAGAGAGAGAGAGTGAAGAGAGGAGAAAAGAAAGAAGGGGTTCAGTGGTGAATGATCTGCTGCCCCATACACTCCTTTATTTACAGCTGTTAGGATCCTTACAAGAATAGGAATAAACAAAAATTAGAAACAATAAGGCCAGCCAGCCCAACTTAACAGAAATTATAAACTTCAAATAACAGAAATTAGAAACTACTGATAAAAGAAATTAGAAACAACTAGGTGTTGGTATGAAACCACACACACTAGAGCCTGTGTGTGGGTATGGAACCCCACACTCGTGGCCAACCAACTATTTCTTCAAGTTCGTTGAAAATGGTAATGTTGTTTGCTTTTCTCATAATGGTTGCTTAATACAGGGCCAACACACTAGAACGGTGAAAGGGAAGGGGCATAAACTGGAGTGGTTGTTCACCATGGATTTTTTTTTTCTTTTGAAAGTATAAGATAAAGTATTTCATTTCAAAAAAAAAAAAAAGGGGGCCAAATTACAATTAAGTCTTTGTACAATGAGAAGTTGTACAGAGATAAACCATAAACCCAATACACCCATCACTCAAAAGATCTAAAAATTCCTTACAAAAAGGAAGTCTGAATCAAAAAAGGAAGAAATATGGATTTTAGACAATCTTCGGCTTCTTGCTTGTTATCTACTACGTTGAACTATGAAATTATTTGCAGAAACAATGGTGAACTCCTTGTTGATGCTACTTTGTGCCAGCATCTAGTTGGTAGTCTTATATACCTCACAATTGCTCAACTAGACAATTCATATGTAGTTCAGATTGTCAGTTAGTTTGTCTCTACCCTGTGGAAGCCTCATATGTTAAAAGTTCATTGGATTATCCGTTATGTTTGGGGGACCTTGTCTCATGGCCTCTTCTTTTCTTCATCCTCCCCATTCACCCTTAGGGCCTATGTTGATGCTGATTGGGTTGGGTGCCTTGACACTAGACGCTCTACTATAGGGTGGTCTGTTTTTCTTGGAGATCCCTTGATATCGTGGAAGTGTTTGATGGGGCCATGTTGTTATGGGCCCGCGCGTAGGATCTCGTCACGGGTCGGTCCACCGGGAGAGACTCCTGTCTTCCCTTGCCCTTGCCCTTGCGTATAGACCCTATTGTGACAATCGCGTGGGTGATTTGTCCAAGAGATCACTCGAACTCTCCTAACACCCTTTTTTTGGTTGAAAATTGAATGCCTTTTCTTCAATTCGCAGCTCCTTAAATAAGAGGTTACATAAGGGAAACTCCTTGTTGGATTCGGCTAGGCTAGGTAACCCAACTTAACTCAAACTCTTAGTTACCTACTCCTAATGATAACACAACTCTTAAGATAAGATAAGATAAGATAAGGGATGAGGAATGGGGTAGCTGGTGGCGAGTTGGCGAGCAGAGCTGATGTGGCAAGATAAGTGCGGACCCACTCTGATGATCTTTCATGTGGGACCCGCCCTTCTGCTGTTGTCGTGCGGTACGCGCCCCACAGTGCTGCTGTTGTGCGGTGCATGCTGCTACCGAGTGTTGCTGCCGTGTGGTGCGTGCTGCGTGCTGCGTGCTGCTGGGCAGTGCGCGCTGCTATGTGGCACTGCCGGGCAACGCATGTTGCTGTGCGGCCTGCTGTGCGTGCCACTACCTATGATTGCGCCGCATTGTGCTGCCAGTCTGTGTGTCCATAACATCACACCCCTCTTGGACTACGAGCTTGTCGTCAAGCTCGAGTTTGGGGTAGGCGCTGTGAAGATCGGTCCAGGGGATCTAGGTGGCCTCCGCTGATGATAGTCCGTCCCATTCTACTAGAACCTCGAAGGTACCATGATTGATGCGCGATCGTACAAGAGCTCGAGGTTGGAGGATGGGCCTGTCGTCCTTTAGAGGGGGTGCAGACCTGCTGCTTCCTATGCTTGACGCTGATCTGGAGGGGTTGCCCGCAGGTAGCCTTAGTTCTCTGCTGGCGTTCGAAGAGGGAGTCACTCCTGCTGTCTTCAAAGGCGCCCATGTTGCTGTTGGCCGTGCTATACTGAAACCCCCGTGGGAGATCTGCATCTTCCTTTCGAAAGCGCGTGCGAGGTTCATAGCTGTGACTAGATTAGGGGGGTGCATCTCGACATCCATCCTTAGGGGTTCCACCAGCCCTGCTGTGAACATATTGACTTGCTGGTCTGGGCGTGCCGAGGCTGCTCTGGCAAGAAGAGTTTGGAACTGGTGCTGATAATCCGCCACAATTCCGGTCTGCTTGAGGTTGATCAGTTCGCCCATCGGGTTGCTTGTCAACGGGGGTCCAAACCGGAGGAGGCAATAGGATTTGAATTGTTCCCAACTAAGCCCGAGTTCTTCCTACTCTAGACGGTAGAACCAGAGCTATGCTTCTTTTGTGAGGTGGAAAGTGGCGAGACTGACCTTGTCTCTGTCATCGGTGCGCTGGTTGTGAAAGAACTGTTCGCAGCGATGCAACCATCCCAGTGGGTCTCCAGCGCCGTTGTAGGGCGGAAATTCTAGCTGACTGTATTTGGGAATAATAGCAATAGTCGGGGTGGCTGTCTGTTGTTCACCAGGCGTTTCTGCCCAGTCCGGTCTACGGCTGTTGTTGGTGGCGGTTCCTTCTGAGTTTCTTTCCCTGTTGGATAAGAATGTCTCCAGCAAGTGTCGAAGCTCCCGGACATCATCCTTGACCTCACGTACCTCCATCCTGGTCTCTGCAAGTTTGTGCTCTAGTTCGTGGACCTTGGAAGACAGAGGCTCTTGTTCCCCCATGACGGTAGGCTCTGATACCAGAATGTTATGGGCCTATGCGTAGGATCTCATCATGGGTCGGTCCACCGGGAGAGACTCCTGTCTTCCCTTGCCCTTGCCCTTGCGTACTGACCCTATAGTGACAATCGCGTGGGTGATTTGTCCAAGAGATCACCCGAACTCTCCTAACACCCTTTTTTTGGTTGAAAACTGAATGCCTTTTCTTCAATTCGCAGCTCCTTAAATAGGAGGTTACATAAGGGAACTCCTTGTTGGATTTGACTAGGCTAGGTAATCCAACTTAACTCAAACTCTTAGTTACCTACTCCTAATGATAACACAACTCTTAAGATAAGATAAGATAAGATAAGGGATGAGGAATGGGGTAGCTGGTGGTGAGTTAGCGAGCAGAGCTGATGTGGCAAGATAAGTGCGGACCCACTCTGATGAGCTGTCATGTGGGCCCCACCCTTCTGCTGCTTCCATGCGGCGCGCGCCTCACAGTGCTGCTGTCGTGCGGTGCGTGCTGCTGCCGTTGGGCGCGTGCTGCTACCGCGTGTTGCTGCCGTGCGGTGCGTGTTGCGCGCTGCCTGGCGGTGCGTGATGCTATGCGGCACTGTCGGGCGGTGGGTGCTGCTGTGCGGCCTGCTGTGCGTGCCGCTGCCTATGACTGCGCCACAGTGTGCTGCTAGTCGGTGTGTCCATAACACATGTTTATATTGTGCATTGCTTGTATCTTATCTTGTTGTAATTTCTCCCTTTTTTCTTTACTTGTATTTGTATTTTCTCTTGTTTTGAGGGACATAATTATCCTTTCACACTATTTAGACTTAATATAATTTCTTATTTTCTGGGTGGGTGAACCAACATACCTGATTCAAACTAGTGACGTTTGAATTTCTCTATATCCCTTCTTTTTTCCTCCATGGTGTTTGGTTGCTTGTGCTTTGTTCATAAACTAGGTCCAAGCCATGACAAACTTTACCCTCGAGCCATTAGATGTTCCTTGGTTACTCTTGCACTAGATGTTACTATTTTTGAGAACTTACCCAATTTCTCTAGGTGAACCATCTCCTTCTCTTCCTCTTCCTTCTGAGTCTAGTGATGTTTTTATTCCATTGCCCACTTTTGAGGAGCCTCTTCGGCCATTGATTTATAGTGTACTCCTAATGTGATCAACAGTTAGAACTACCATCAACAGCTACTTCCGTTCTAACTTCTGACCCTCCACCTGAGCCTTCACCATCGACAAATTTGCTATCTTCAGATCTTGATCTCCCTATTGCTCTCCGTAAGGGTAAGCGTTGCTTGCACAAATCCTCTTTCTAGATATGTTTCATCTGCTCACTTATCTCCTTCATATAAGAGGTTTGTTTCTCTTTTGTCCTATATGTTGTTGCCATGTTCTATCCAGGAAGCTCTCTCCTTTCCTGATTGGAAAAAAGTGATTAATGAAGATTTTGATGCTCTTTAGTCCAACCATACTTGGGATCTCACGTCTTTGTCCCTTGTGAAGCAAGCAAAAAGTAGTTGGTTGTACATGGGTTTATACAATTAAACACTATCAGGATGGTAGCATTGAATGGTTCAAAGTTCATCTTGTTTCCAAGGGACATACACAAACATATGGGGTGGACTATTCTAAGGCCTTTTCATCTATGGATAAAATTGGCTCTATATGGGTTCTCATCTCTTTAGTTGCTCACTTTGACTGATCCTTGTTTCAACTTGATGTCATGAATGCCTTCTTCCAAGGTGACCTTTAGGAGGAACTGTATATGGAGCAACCTCCTGGGTATGTTTCTTAGGGGGATTTAGGTAAAGTATGCAGGTTGAGAAAGGCTATTTATGGACTAAAGTAGTCCCCACAGGCATGGTTTGGTATATTTAGTAGTGTGGTGCAAGATTATGGTTTGAATCAGTGCAATGTTGTTCACTCATTATTTAGCAGGGATACCACCTCTAGGAAGATCATCTTGGCAGTTCATGTTGGTGATATTCTTCTTATTGGTAATGATTCACATGGCATCAATGAACTGAAGCAATTCCTATAACATTTTCAAACCAAAGCCCTAGGAACATTGAAGTACTTCTTGTACACTGAGGTTGCCCAGTCAAAGTGGGGAATCTCTCTCTGAGAAAGTATGTTTTGGACATGTTAGGGGAAACTGGATTATTGGGATCCAAGCCCATGGAGACTCTATGGATCCCAATATAAGGATGATTGATAATTGGGGGGAGCCATTAGAATACCCTGCAAGGTATAGGTGACTTGTAGGCATGGTTTCAAATGTCGCGAAAGTCACTAACGTCGCTCGATATATGTCGATGTCGAGGCTCACTGACATGAAAATGGATGGTAATATAAAAATTACATTATTTCAGTCGACATTTCCGATATTTCGGAAAGGTCAACCAAGTCGGTCCAAATAACAAAAAAAATGGCAGTTTTTCCTATTATGTCGACAAGATCTCGATAATGTCGACAGGATGCCAACTAATGTATATCAATATATTATATTATTATAATAAGTTTATTAATATAAATTATTCCATTAATAATTTCAATTTAATATTTCAAATAAAATATTTATAAAAAAGAATTAACAAAATATAAAAACAAAAGTAAATTAATTATTTTATAATATAAAACATAAAATATTTTTAAAGTAATCAAATATTAACTAGTTAGTATTTATTAAAATCAGAAAATGTTTATTAAATTTTTTAATAAATCATATTCTACATTTAATATAAAAAATCAAAATAAATTTATTAAATTTTATACTAAATCATAATTTATTATAAGTTTAGTATTAAAAATCATAATAAATTCATTAAGTGTTATAAGAAATCAGAATTTATCATAATCTTAAGACTACAAAAAGGAGAATCAGTTTATTAAATTTATAATAAAACATAATGTATTATAACTTTAATATTTAAAAAATCAGAATAAATGTATTTCTATTTACTAGTGTGAAATAAATATATTATAATTTATAATAAATCAGAATTAAAAATAAGAAAATAAAATATCAGATAACCTTGTAAAAACATCAAAATGCATAATAGATTAGTAAATCGTCATTTACTAATTTGTTATTGATCTTAGTTTCTTAGCTTTATATAATGGTTGGGAATAAGATAATAGCTTAGAAATATGTCTTAATGCTTCTTTTATTATTTTACAAAATATCATTGCATATTTCCACATATTTCATAACATTTCCACAATGTCTCTAATTTTTACAATATTTCCCCTCAACATTTCCGACATATGTCCTATATTTTGGTAAGCAACATTTCCATCGACATCGACATTTTAAACCTTGCTTGTAGGCAAGCTGATCTGCCTCGTTATCACCAGGCCTGATATCTTATTCAATGTTGGTGTGTTTAATTAGTTTATGCAAAATCCCACAATTGCTCATTGGGATGGTGTTATGAGAGTATTGTGGTATTTAAAGGGTGTTCCAAGTTGTGGCTTGTTGTATAAGAAAGGGGGAGACATATTTCTAGAAGGATATTCAGATGCGGATTGGGCGAGGTCCCTAATGAATAGAAAATCTACTACAGGTTGATTTCTAGGAGTAGTGCCAAAGATGAGTACAAGGAAAATGGCTCATGCTACCTGTGAATTGATTTGGTTGAAACATTTTTTTCAGGAAGTAAACATTCCGGTGAGTCAGCCCAATAGGTTGTTTTGTGACAACCAAGTTGCTGCACATATAGCTTCCAATCCAATGTTTCATTAAAGAACCAAACATATTGAATTTGACTGACATTTCGTGAGAGAAAGTAACAAGTGGGGATATTTGATGTGGACGCTTTTATTGGGAAGACATATCACCGCCGTCAGCAGCAGTAAAGGGAGCAAGATTTGTTGATTCTCATCTTATCTAATTCTAGCTAGATACCGTTCTTATCTTATCAGTTCAGTAGGATAGATTAAGGGAGCCTTATCTTATCTTATCAGTTCAGTCTTATCTTATCTTATCAGTTCACTAGGATAGATTAAGGGAATCTTATCTTATCTTATCAGTTCAGTCTTATCTTATCTTATCAGTTCAGTAGGATAGATTAGTAGGGAGTCTTCCTAATTAGCAAGGAGTCTTCCTAAAAGTAGGACTCTTATCTCTTGTAATCTCCTATTTAAGGAGCTGATATTATTCAATAAAGGCATCGAAAATTTCAGTCAAGAAAATAGCAAAGGAGAGTTGGTGATCTCTTGAACAAATCACCATTAAGGCGCCAAGATAGGTTCCTCAAGAAAGGGGAGGAACAAAGGAAAACATGAGGTTTTCCCCGTGGGCCGACCCGTGACGAGATCCTATTCGCGGGCCCATAACAATTTGGTATCAGAGCCAAACGTCATGGGCGATCAAGGACGATGTCCGAGCCAAATGTCATGGGCGATCAAGGACGATGTCCGAGCCAAACGTTTGGTATCAGAGCCAAACGTCACGGAGGTACACGGGTCCACGAACTAGAGCACAGGCTCGTGGAGAACAGCACGGAGGTACGCGAAATCAAGGACAATGCCTGAGAGTTACGGCGCTTGATGGAGTTGTATTTCTCTAACAAGGAAAGGAATCCAGAAGGGGCTACAACCACAAACAGCCGCCGACAGACTGGACGGAATCGTCCGCTGAACAACAAGTCGTCGCCCCGGTAGCCGCGGTCGTTCCCAAGTACAGCAGGCTGGAGTTCCCTTCTTACAACGACAACGGAGATCCTTTGGGATGGCTGTACAGATGTGAGCAGTTCTTCCGCAACCAACGGACAGGGGACAACGACAAGTTAAGCTTAGCCGCATTCCACATGACGGAAGAGGCGCAGCTCTGGCTTTATAAATTGGAGCAGGAGGAACCCGGGCTCAGTTGGACCCAATTCAAATCCTACTGCCTTCTCAGATTTGGGCCCCCATTAACAAGCAACCCATTAGGTATGACCAGATCAGCGTCGGTTTCAGACCCTCCTTGCAAGAGCATCATCGGTATGACCAGACCAGCAGGTTGACATGTTCACCGCGGGGTTAGCAAAAACCTTGAGGGTGGATGTGGAAATGCAAAATCCCCCCAATCTGGTTACTGCTATGAATTTGGCTCGCGCCTTTGAACGCAAGCTGCAACTCAACCGCGGAAGTATCAGTATAGGGTGGCCTCCAGCAGCATGGGCATCCCCGGGACCACTCGGAATGGCTCCATCTTCAGCAGCCAGCTAAGAACGAAACCACAGATGAGCAAAAATTCTAGATCAGCACCCCATGTGGGGAGCAGCGTTATTGCACCCCCTATTAAGCACTTGTCCAGGGCTGAGATGGTGGAACGCAGGGCGAGGGGATAGTGTTTTAATTGTGATGAACTTTACTCAGCAGGGCACAAGTGCAAGAGACTTTTCTCCCTCCTGGTGGAACAAGAGGAAGATGAGGATGAACCCTCTTCATTGGAACCCGATCCAGGAGGGCAAAATCATTCCACCTATCCTGGATTCTTTTCACTGTGTTTCAAGACACCCATCCTAAATTCGAGCTTGAGGACAAGCTTTTAGTCCAGGAGGGGAGTAATGATGTGGACGCTTTTATTGGGAAGACATATCACCGCCGGCAGCAGCAGTAAAGGGAGCAAGATTTTCTGATTCTCATCTTATCTAATTCTATCTAGATACAGTTCTTATCCTATCAGTTCAGTAGGATAGATTAAGGGAGCCTTATCTTATCT
The DNA here is from genome assembly GCF_056320005.1 of Nelumbo lutea. Classification (NCBI taxonomy): domain Eukaryota; kingdom Viridiplantae; phylum Streptophyta; class Magnoliopsida; order Proteales; family Nelumbonaceae; genus Nelumbo; species Nelumbo lutea. Next base: position 91,357,998 of record NC_142687.1, on the reverse strand, counting down.
TATCAGTTCAGTCTTATCTTATCTTATCAGTTCACTAGGATAGATTAAGGGAGTCTTATCTTATCTTACCAGTTCAGTCTTATCTTATCTTATCAGTTCAGTAGGATAGATTAGTAGGGAGTCTTCCTATTTAGCAAGGAGTCTTCCTAAAAGTAGGACCCTTATCTCTTGTAATCTCCTATTTAAGGAGCTGATATTATTCAATAAAGGCATCAAAATTCAGTCAAGAAAATAGCAAAGGAGAATTGGTGATCTCTTGAACAAATCACCATTAAGGCTCCAAGATAGGTTCCTCAAGAAAGGGGAGGAACAAGGGAAAACAGGAGGTTTTCCCTGTGGACCGACCCGTGACGAGATCCTATTCGTGGGCCCATAACAATATTGTTACACCATATATCAACAAAAGACCAAGTAGGCAAGTAGCTGATATCTTTACCAAAAGTCAGGGTTGAGATGCTTGTAATTTTCAAGGGTAGGGATTGTACATTTGAAGTGATAGAAAAGAAAAATCAATTGGCACTCTTTGCATTGGATTTCATTGCACAATCTATTTAAAGGGATACTGAATTGTTACTCCAACATATAGTGTTTTGGTACTGTCGTATATTACAATTCCTTGGTGTACAAATAGAATGCAATACCATACCTGTTTCAAAAATAAAAAGACACCTCAAGGATGTCATTTTCAGTCTATAAACTATGTGTCCAAGATGTGGATGTTGAGATGAAAACTCTCCTAAATGGCTTTCCTGTGTGCATAAAAGACCATTGAATGGTTCAGCTAGAAGTTTAATAAAAGCTGTAGGTTCAATAAAACTAGAGGGAAACTGAAAAGGATGTGGTTTAATGTGAGGATTCACAATTGATGGAGGATATGGCTGTTGATAGAGTAGAATAACAAAATAGGATTCATGTAGCTGATCCAAAATGAGTACTGCACAATAACAAAATTAATATAGAGAAAAATATCATGCTATGAAGATGTAGGTATACTTAAACAGTGTCTGAAATTTATCTAAGCATTAGTTGGACAATGATTTTAAAACAATGATAAGAGAGCTCCGACAGGAACATGAAGCTACTTGTCAAAATTGATTGGTAAAATCTAGACCCAGTCTACAGCAGCATAATTCAATATCTTTAAATTTAAAAATAATGGAAAGAACATGCAACAAATAGAGAACTCTACAGAATAGTTGTCAAGGCGATGCCTAGGTGGGCGCCTAGGCGACAAGGCACCCTTGGAGGCTCGCCTTGCCCAGTCACCTAGCAGTTTAGCATGGTGTCTTATAAAATACTTTTATATTGTTACTTTTTTGAGATTATAATTATAAAATAGACATTATTAAACAAAATATTCATTTTTTGTGTTTATAAACTAATTTCTTCATTTTTTGTGCTTATAAACAAAAATATCATTACTTCTTCGACCTTTTCTTTTCTTCTTTTCATATAACAAAAATATGGGTTCAGTCTCCATATTTTTCGAATTTTCTTTTCTTTGTTCTTTTTCTTCTCATAAATATGTTGATTTTCTAGACATAAACATGAAGTTTATAATTTTCTTATGAAAATTATGGATAGTTATTAAGGAAAGATGGTTATGGAACCTAGGGAACTACCTAGGATACGTATTTTTCACTTAAAAAAAAATCCATTGCCTAGGCGGGCGCCTAGGTGACTAGGCGACAAGGCGTCTCCCTACCGCCTAGCCTCGCCTTGGCGCCTTGAAAACTATGCTCTACAGGTATATATTATACATACATGATAGACAAAGTTGCACTTTGGTTGAATAGAATGATCTTATATAACAACTGATGAATCATTTATGTGAGGTTGAGTCTATACCATCAAGCAAACCAATTGCTTACCGATTTAATCATAACAGCAGCATGATGAAGAATTTCCAGCAACCGGACATGACATATAATGATGTTTACAGTGCTATCTGTTATAATCTGATCTTGAATTTGTTCTGCTTGCGACAAAAAGGACCTCACTAGCAATGGAAGCTTTATTTAGATTGAGTTGAAAGCTAAAATGTTGTAGCCGAAGTAGCAGAAGAGAGAAAGAGACCAAGAGATGCTGAGAATGTTGAACTGAATAGCCCAGTCGACAGTACTATTATTTATATTAGAGTATAGTACAATGTTATAGAAAAAGACTGGAATGCCCCTGATTAGTGATGGGACACCCAGACAACTTAAAACACTAAACAAGCTTAGGCCCATTAACACAGGCCCAGTACATAATAACTTAAACTCAAATACAGGCTAATAAGAACTCTTATTAGCCGAACCATCAATACATAAAAAACCTTCAACCTAACACTCCCCCTCAAGCTTAAGCATGGATGTCAATCATGTTTAGCTTGCAAAGAAGGTCCATGAACTTTGTTGCAGCCAACCCTTTAGTCAGTACATCTGCAATTTGCATCTCGGATGGAGTGTAAGGAATGCAGAGTTCTCCCAAGACTATTCTCTCTCTAACAAAATGTCAATCAATCTCAATATGTTTTGTCCTGTCATGTTGCACAGGGTTATTTGCAATGTTGATGGAAGCCTTGTTGTCACAATACAGTCTGAGAGGACCCTCAGCTTTAATACCAAGCTCATTAAGAAGGGTCCTGAACCATAGGAGTTCAGCAACCTTGTGAGCCATAGCTCGATATTCTACTTCCGCACTTGATCTAGTAACTACATTCTGCTTCTTACTACACCATGTGACCAGGTTCCCTCTCACAAATGTACAATATCCTAAAGTTGATTTTTTGTCTCCAACAGAACCAGCCCAATCTACATCAGTAAAAGCTTTAATTTCAATTCTACTGTTTTTCCTGAATAGAATTCCCTTTCCTGGGCAAGTCTTCAAGTACCAGAGAATCCTTTCAACTGCTTTCATATGAGGGATCTTTGGAGAGTGCATGAACTGACTGACAACATGCACAGCATAAGCAATATCTGGCCGAGTGAGGGATAAGTATATCAGCTTCCCTACCAATTTTTGGTATCTCTCTCTATCACATTAGTCCTCCCCTACTGATTCCTCTAGGCCATGATTCTATTCTATTGGAGTATCTGCTGGCCTACACCCTATCATGCATGTTTCCTCTAGGAGGTCAAGAACATACTTCCACTGACATATGTAAATTCCCTCTCTTGACCTAGCACTTTCAATCCCAAGAAAGTATCTCAAATGTCCCAAGTCTTTGATCTCAAATTCCAAAGCTAAAAACTCCTTCAGTCTTTTTATCTCTTCCAAGTCATTCCCGGTAATTACCATATCATCCACATAAACAATGAGTGTCGTAAGTTTGCTATCTTGTCTCCTTATGAACAAGGTATGGTCTGCACCACTCTGAGTGTACCCCACTTTCTTCATGGCCCCATAAAGCCTCTCAAATCATGCACGGGGAGATTGCTTCAACCCATATAATGCTCTCCTCAGTTTGCACACCTTTCTACCAAAGTCATAGCCTGGTGGAGGTTCCATAAATACCTCTTCATGAAGGTCACCATTTAGGAAGGCATTCTTCACATCCAGCTGATGAAGTTCCCATGAAAAATTTGCTACTAGTGACAGTAGAACCCGAATTGTGTTGAGCTTTGCTACTGGGGCAAAGGTTTCTTTGTAGTCAATCCCTTCTTTTTGAGTAAACCCCTTTGCCACTGGCCCTGTACCTTTCAAGGGAGCCATCCTCCCTGTGCTTTACAGTAAACACCCACTTGCACCCAACAGTGGTCTTCCCCTCTGGCAGATCCACTAATTCCCAAGTCCTTGCTTTCATTAGGGCTTTCATCTCTTCATTCATAGCTCCTTTCCACCTTGGTTCAGACACAGCCTCTGAGTACCTAGAAGGAACACGTACAGAGGAAAGAGCAGACACAAAGGAGTGATAGGCAGGAGATAAATGTGAGTAAGAAACAAAATCAGCAATGGGGTGCCGGGTGGTGCAAGAGCGGATAGGCTTACAGAGGGCAATAGGGAGATCCAAATCAGAAGTATGTGAGTTGGAATTACCTTGGATTGTAGAGATAGATTGATCCGAGTCCAATTGGTTGCTGTCATGAGGTTGAGGGCCCCTTTTTCTTCTGTTGTACGTGAGTATCTCTTTCTGTTGCCTACTAGAGCCTTTAGGAACATCTACAACATAAGGAGAGGTAACCGGTACAGTGGGAGCCTCACTGGGTTGACCCGAAATGCCACAACAAGGAGTAGGAGGAGAGGATGGAAGACCCGAGGCAGATAGGGGAACAAAAAAGGAGGGAGAATGAGAATCCTCTTCCATCCCACCAGTCTCCCCCTGAAGAGGATTCTAAGAAGACTAAAAATAGGGTTGAGACTCAAAGAAGACCACATCTCTGGTGACCTACTTTCTCTTGGAGACAGGGTCATAACACTTGTAACTTTTTTGTGTAGGAGAGTACCCCAAGAATATTCCCTTTGTAGCCTTAGGATCCAGCTTAGTCTTCTTTGGATCCTTCACATGTATGAAACATATACAGCCAAAGACCCGAGGAGGAAGGGGAAAGTCTGGAAGAGTGGGACACAAAACAGAGAAAGAGGTTTTCATACGCAACACCTTAGATGGCATCCGATTTATCAGATATGATGCATTAAGAACAGCTTGAGACTAGTATTGCTTGGGGACTTTGTGCTGGAATAGTAAGGCTCGAGTTGTCTCCAATAGATGTCTATTCTTGCACTTAGCAACCCCATTCTGCTGAGGGGTATTAGCACAGGATGATTGATGTAATATGCCAACATCTTCCATGAATAAGTTCAAGGATTTTTCAAAATATTCAGCAGCATTATCTGTCCTGAATTGCTTAATCTTCTTATTAAACTGCGTTTCAATCATCTTGCAAAATGCCATAGTTATCCATGGTACTTCATCTCGTCGTTTTAACATGTAGATCCATGTACATCGAGAGTAGTGATCAATAAAACTGATGAAGTAATGGAAGCCATCAATAGAAACAATGGGTGAAAGGCCCCAGACATCATAATGAACCAAATCAAAAGGAGCACAAATTTCATTACTGGAAATTGGGTAAACAGTTCTACATTGTTTTGACATTTGACATACTTCACAGATTAAACTCTGACTTGAAATGCCCTTAAACAATTCGGGAAACAACATTTCTAATGAAGAGAAAGACACATGACCTAGCCTAGCATGCCAAAGATGCAACCTAGCTATTGACTCCACACTCTCCAGACTACTAACAGCAGATGCTTGTAAGGCTGAACCGATGTCTGCATCAAAATAGTAGAGGCCTTCATACTCATGACCGCTCCCAATCGTTCTCCTCATCAATCTGTCCTAGAAGACACAATGAGTAGGAAAAAAAGTTATACTACAGTTCAAATTTTTGGTATGTTTTGAAACAGACAAAAGATTTTAGGTAAGACTGGGAACATGTAGAACTGATTTAAGAGAGAGGTTCTTACTTAGGTCACCCCCTTTCCAGAGATGGTGGAGAAAGACCCGTCAGCAACTCTCGTCTTATCCTGACCAGACAACAGATGATATGAAGAGAATAGGGAGGACATATGTGTCATGTGGTCAGTTGCACCGGAATCAATAACCCAAGAAGTAGAGTCAATAGAGCTAGTGGCACTGAAGGCAGAGACTATACCTGATCTGGCAAGAGAGGTGGAAGCAAAAGAATTTTTCCTTACACGAGCTAATGCCCGGCTAAGGACCTCTACCTCACTAGCAGTGAAGCCCAAAGCACCAGTTCCAGAGGAATCAGCAACCTGTCCCATAGGAGAAGAAGACACTGTTGGTATATTCTGTGAGTTGTCACCATTGTTGCTGGTGACAAGATTCCCACTTGTCGCATGACCCTTCTGTTGTTTCTTGTCCTTTCTTAATGCAGCTGGATTCAAGTGAGGATACAAAACCCAACACTTTTCTTTTACATGTCTCTCACCACCACAATGAGGGCACTTGAGGTGCTTCTTTTTGGATGTTTGTTTCCCTTGGTAGAAACCAGGGCTGAATGTTCTCCAAATTGTTCAGTTGGTTGAGTCTGAGAATCAACTTGCATCTCCTTTCTCCTGACTTCTTCATTCCTCACCAGATAATAAACATGGTGTAACTCGGGCAATTCATCTCTCCCCAAAATTTGTGACCTTATACCCTCCTACACTGGGTCCAGACCAGCCAAGAACTTGAAGGCTCTGCTCTCTTCAATCTGCTTATCATGTCTCTCCTTGTCCCTGGCATTTTCCCAATCTAATATCAAGTGATGGTCAAGTTCTTCCCAAAGACCTTCCAGATTTGCGAAGTATGTGGCAACTGTCATATCACCTAGCCTTAAGGCAGCAATGTCTTGATTCAATCTGTAGATTCTAGCATTGTTTTTCTTCTGTCCATAGGTCTTAGACACCTTTTCCCAAATCTTGGCTGCTGTAGGAAAGTGATGAACAGTCCTGGCAACCCGAGGAGTCATAGAGGCAAGCAACCAGGACATAATTGTGGCATTCTCCTTGCACCACACAGCATACTCTCTACTGCCAACCACAGGTTCCTTCTTGCTCCCATCTAAGTAGCCTGTGAGATCACGGGAAGTAATAAGCAGCATTGCGGAAACTGACCACTCCCTGAAGTTGTATTCATCCAGTGGCACACTTGTAATCTGCAAGCTGTGCAGGTTAGGGTTTTCCAGATTTGAAGACCCTGCCGCAGGTCTGTTATCCCTAGAAGAAACCTCTCCGGATACTAAAGACATCTTGACTACAGCCTCTGTGTAGATGACACTGATTAAGACTAGCCGAAGCAGTTCTGAAGGTTCTGATTAGCCGAAGTGATCACAGCAGGTTCTGAAGCAGTTCTGAAGCAGATTCTGATTAGCCGAAGTGATCACAGCAGGTTCTGACAGCTCTCAACACAGTTTCAGACTTGCCGAGACTGTCACAGTTCTGAAGCAGTTCAGTTACAGCAGCAAGTGAGGTGTTCTGGGCTGGTAACCGACCTGAAACTAAGGGCTCTCCACTATTGTGCTCTGCAGACTCCACTTGAACTTCGAGTACTGCAACTGTAAAGAGAGTGCCCCTCCTTATGGCCAATACTAGGACTGCTGAAATCAGTCCTCAACTAGGTCTGTCCTATACAGACCTCTCTTAGCAGTCGAATAGCTGCTAACTACTAGAAACAGTCTAGTAGGACATTAGCTTCTGGGTCTTACTTCCCTTGCGCCCTACAACCAAGGGAAACTCTAGGTTCGAACCTTGTGTTGCTCTCCTGCAACCCTAGGGTTTCACAGCAGCAACCAAGATGAAAAAGAAGAAGAAAGACAGCAGGAGAGAGGAGATGGCGTCGACTGTAACTAGGAAGGTGCTCAATGCTCTGATACCATGAAAGCTGAAATGCTGTAGCCGAAGTAGCAGAAGAGAGAAGGAGACCAAGAGATGCTGAGAATGTCAAACTGAATAGCCCAGTCGACAGTACTATTATTTATATTAGAGTATAGTACAATGTTACAAAAAAAGACTGGAATGCCCCTGATTAGTGATGGGACACCCAGACAACTTAAAACACTAAACAAGCTTAGAGGCCCATTAACACAGGCCCAGTACATAATAACTTAAACTCAAATACAGGCTAATAAGAACTTTTATCAGCCGAACCATCAATACATAAAAAACCTTCAACCTAACATGAGTCACACAGCTTTAATCACATTTAAATTGTCTCACACAGTTTTCTCATTGGATAGGTTGTCAAATAAACTTATATAGTATCAAACTCGGATTTTAGCAAGGAGGTTAACCTTATAATTTAATCTATGATGGTCTTGTTAAATATGTCTTGAGACTGAGGGCTGTTACATTATTTCCAAGAGAAATGGTTGATATCTGATACTTCTTGTTTTCATCAGTTCAGAAAATTTATTCATAACAAAGGAACATGTTTTATTTATTTTTGGTTATTACCATCCTTCTTTTTACAATCCTTGGAAAATACTGTTGCAGGGAGGTTGTCAAGTCTTTCATTCAAGGTTTTCTTTCTGGAATTGCATTGAAAATATTCCTTCTTGTACTCCCAAATATACTGATGACCATGTCCAAGATAGAAGGTCATACATCTCTGTCATCTTTGGAGAGGAGGTCAGCTGGGAAGTATCACCTATTCGTACTTGTGAACATATTTCTTGGGAGCGTAATCACAGGAACCGCTTTTCAACAGCTCTATCAGTTTATCAACCAACCTCCACATGAGTAAGCTACGGTTATCCTTTATCAACAAGAAATCCTCTCCTTGCTAACACACTCGGAGAGAACTACTAAAGCTTTTTAAGGATGTTGCTCTGTATGAACTATTGTTGGAAACTGGAGTATGTTAATTTTAAAAGCAGCAATTGTCTTTGATACATCTAGATCGAATGCATCATGGGTAATATGTATTTCATAATAACATAATAGGAATCAGGGATCTTGTTCAGTTCTTGCAAGCATTCTTCTAATTTTTATGAAATTCTAATATGAGAAATTGGATTTTTTGCAGAATTCCAAAAACAGTTGGTGTCACCATCCCTATGAAAGCCACATTCTTTATTACCTATGTAATGGTTGATGGTTGGGCTGGAATAGCTGCAGAGATTCTTAGATTGTTTCCATTAATTGTATTCCACCTAAAGAATACATTCTTAGTGAAGACAGATGAAGAAAGAGAAGAAGCAATGGATGCTGGGAGCATAGATTTTGCTTCATTTGAACCTCAGATACAATTATACTTCTTGCTTGGCTTTGTCTATTCAGTAGTGACACCTGTCATTCTCCCTTTCATTGTCATCTTCTTTGCTCTGTCCTATGTGGTTTTTCGTCATCAGGTATGTTAGCTGGTGGAGTTCATTGATAAAGTTCCTTGAAAGCACAGACTCATGTGAAATACATGGAAAATAATTCATAGTTGAAGGAATTTCCTATGGTATTTTCTGTGTTTGTGAGCTACAGTATTTTAGAGTTACATGAAAGGTAACTCTAAAATACTATAGCCCACAGCCCCATTATTTTAACTATTTTCGGTGAATTTCTTTAACAATCAAGATGGTTAAGGCTAAAGTGTCATTTTCTCTACATTTCATTTTTCTTCTCTTTTCTTACAAGTGGAAACTGGACATCTAATTTATAGCTTCAATTCTCATATTGTTTTTCTTTTTTGTCATACTTGGGGTTTGGATCTATTAGTAACAAACAATGCTAAGTACATCATATTTTTGTACCACCTGTCCTCAACACTTGATAGGTTCTTTTTTGGGTAAATTTCAACACTTAAGAGATTTTTTGGGGTAAATTTCAACACTTGAGAGATTTTTTTGGGTAAATTTCAACACTTGGGAGTTTTCAAAAAGCTGTGAAGAAATTCATATTGCTCATTTGTTGAGGGCATGTGGTAAACTATGATGTGCTTACCATTGTTTGTTACTGGTAGATCCATAGTCTCATACTTATGGCTCTATTCGTTATCCAATTTCTGAAAAGAATTTCTAGGCAAAAGAGAAATCCTATGAAACTTATAAGCACCAATTCTTCTTTTTATGGCAGTAATTTATAAAGGCCAATTCTCCAATTCTACCTAGTTTGGAAACATATAAAACTCCCATTTTAATGCTCAAATCTTGCATTTGACTTTCATATTTATCCAAAATTTTTCTTCATAAGGAGAGGTGGTTGTCAAGAGTATATATTTGGCAGAAATAATGTATATAACTTGAGACTCTTATATTGTATTATTTCATTTTCTTCAGCATATGCTAATGGCTTAAATAAATTAAATGGAGCTCTGTCCTTGCTCCATTCCCCCTTCTCTATTTTGTGTTTTTTTTTTCCCTTATTTTCTTTCAATAAACCAATCATCAATTGGTTTGTTTCCAAAAATGTTTCCCACTCTTAGTCAGACATGTTATCCATGCTTCTTATAACAATACCACTTTAAATTATCCTTTTCTTAAAAGTATCCACTTAAATCTCCACCCCCCACCAATTAATACCTCTGGTTGATGTTGCACCTCCCCCTCTAACCCATAACATCCTACATCCCTATAATCTTCCCTCTATTTATTCTTACTTTTTCTCTTCTCCTCACTTTTCTCCTATTAAGTATCTGTTAAACAAATATTCACCACTAATCTCTTTATGGTACAATTAAGCATACAATTAATTAATAATAAATCATATAAATAAAAATCAATTATGATATATTAATTAATAATAGATTAACTAAAACTCTATAATATTATTAATTTAAGTTAAAAATTAACTATTAATAAATTATAGTAATATTTGATTAGATTAGGGGCATCATTTTCAAGGCATCAAGGCGAAGCTAGGTCATAGGGGCGCCTTGCCACCTAGTCGCCGAGGTGACGAGATTTTTAAAGTAAAAAATATAAATCTTAGGGTAGATCCCTAGGTTTCATAGTAATAAGTAGTGATCTTTAACTAATAATCACCATAATTCTCATGAAATAAGTATCCCTAGAAGAAACCTCTCCGGATATTGAAGACATCTTGACTGCAGCCCCTGTGTTGATGATACTGATTAAGACTAGCCGAAGCAGTTCTGAAGCAGTTCTGAAGCAGGTTCTGACTAGCCGAAGTGATCACAGCAGGTTCTGAAACATTTCTGAAGCAGGTTCTGACTAGCCAAAGTGATCATAGCCGGTTCTGAAGCAGTTCTGAAGTAGGTTCTGACTAGCCAAAGTGATCACAGCAGGTTCTGACAGCTCTCAACACAGTTTCAGACTTGCCGAGACTGTCACAGTTCTGAAGCAGTTCAGTTACAGCAGCAAGTGAGGTGTTCTGGGCTGGTAACCGACCTGAAACTAAGGGCTCTCTACTATTGTGCTATGCAGACTCCACTTGAGCTTCGAATACTGCAACTATAAAGAAAGTTCCCCTCCTCACGGCCAATACTGGGACTGCTGAAATCAGTCCTCAACTAGGTCTGTCCTATACAAACCTCTCTTAGCAGCCGAATAGCTGCTAACTACTAGAAACAGTCTAGTAGGACATCAGCTTCTGGGTCTTACTTCCCTTGCGCCCTACTACCAAGGGAAACCCTAGGTTCGAACTTGTGTTGTTCTCCTGCAACCCTAGGGTTTCACAGCAGCAACCCAGACAAAAAAAAAAAAAAAGAGAGAAGAAAGACAGCAAGAGAGAGGAGATGGGGTCGGCTGTAACCAGGAAGGTGCTCAATGCTCTGATACCATGAAGGCTGAAATGCTGTAGCCAAAGTAGCAGAAGAGAGAAGAAGAGCAAGAGATGCTGAGAATGTCAAACTGAACTACCCAGTCGACAGTACTGTTATTTATAGTACATTACAGTACAATGTTACAGGAAATGTCTGGAATGCCCCTGATTAGTGATGGGACACCCAGACTACTTAAAACAGCAAATAAACTTAGGCCCATTAACACAGGCCCAGTACATAACAACTAAAACACAAATACAGACTAATAAGGACACTTTGCAGCTGAATCATCAATACATAAAACCTTTCAACCTAACAATCTGCACCCTTTGTTTCTATTTTGTATGATTTTGACTCATTGAATGCTTTGTCATCAATTGCCGAGAAAGATCTTCTCGTCTTCTTTTGCAAGCAAGTTTGTGGTCCAGTACCTGCGTCTATGACCCCCCTTCCTCCCGGTTCGGATCCTTCACCCATCTCAAATAAACCTATAAGTGACATTCCTGTCCTCTTGTTCCCTTACGTCATTCTACCCGTATATGTAGACCACCTGACCGCTATGGTTTTCCTTTAGACAATAGCTCCTTTTACGTTGTTTTGCCTTCCACAGATATTCCCCTCTCATACCAATAGGTCATTAGCAGCCCTCGATGGAGAGATGCCATGGATGCAGAAATTCAAGATTTGCACAAGAACGACACTTGAGACTTAGTTCCAGCACCTTCAGATGGCTTTGTTATTGGGAGCAAATGGGTCTACTCCATCAAGTTGAAATCTGATGGGTCTCTGGACCGATATAAAGCTCGACTCCTGACTCAGGAGTATACGCAGGAGTATGGCATTGATTATGAGGAGACATTTGCCCCAATGGCCAAGATCACTACAATCCGTGTTCTCTTAGCCCTCTCTGCTAGACACTCTTGGACTATCTTTCAACTAGATGTGAAAAATGGTTTTCTACATGGGCACCTAAAAGAGATTGTATATATGAGACCTCCACCAGGGTACTGTAGAGATCCCTCCCTCGTCTGTCGGTTGAAGAAATCTCTCTATGGGCTAAAGCAAGCTCCTCAAGCTTGGTTTGAAAATTTCAGAGATTTTGTGTAAGCCAGGTATAACCAGAGTGCTTCCGATTACTCTGTCTTTGTGTAGAAAAGGCCCCAGTTATTATGATTCTCCTCCTGTATGTGGATGACATGTTGACTGGAGATGATATTGAAGGAATTCAAGAGCTCAAGTCTCTTCTTCACAATTCCTTTAACATGAAGGATTTAGGCCCTCTTACCTATTTTGGGACTTGAAGTTCAAAGGAATTCCCGAGGGTATTTCATTTTCCAACACAAGTATGCCTTTGTTCTTGTCTAGTTGGCCAGTCTTACCGACAATAAACGGGTAGACACTCCCTTGGAGCTGAATGTCAAATTGTCCAAGTCAGAAGGTCCCTTGCTTCCTAATGCCTCCCTTCATTGACAAATTGTGGGATCTCTCATCTACCTCACCATGACTTTTCCTAGCATTTCACATGGGTGATTCTCTAATCTCATGGAAATGCAAGAAACAACAAACTATTTAGTTGAAAAACAGTTCACTTGATGTATGGAACTGTTTGAGATTAGATGCAAAACAGCAAAACAGCAAACAAGAGAGGAAGAGAAGAGAGAGAGCTGCTGCAATGAGTGTTAGAGAGTGAGAGGTTCGAACATTATCTCACTCTAACACTCTAAACATTTTATTAAGGTGTTAATCTTTGATAAATTATAGAGAGGCCCTTGAGTGGGCAGAAAAATACAAAAAACAGAACATTACAGAGTATGGGCCCAGAATAAGGCCCATAACAAAGAGAAACATAACATAACATGAAATGACAGTCTATGGACCATTCGGCCCATCTCCTCTACACTCCCCCTCAAGCTGAGCATAGATGTTAATCATGCCCAGCTTGCCAGTGTCATGATGAAGCCTTGCCTTGGAAATGACCTTGGTGAGAAAATCTGCCAATTGTCTTTCAGAAGTAATGAATGGAAGACACACTTCACCGGAGGAGACTCTTTCTCGAATAAAGTGTCGATCAACTTCAATATGTTTGGTTCGATCATGTTGTACCAGGTTGTGAGCAATGTTGATGGCAGCCTGATTATCACAGTACAACATCATGGGTTTGTCATGATCAATCCCAAGTTCTTCCATTAAGGACCTTAGCCACAACAATTTCGAGACTCCATGTGCCATGGCTCTATACTCTGCTTCTGCGGAGGATCGGGCTACAACAGATTGTTTCTTACTCCACCAAGAGACAACATTACCAGCCACCAGATTGCAATACCCTAAAGTAGATCTTCTATCATCAATATTTCCAGCCCAATCAGCATCAGTATAGGCTTCAAGTTTCAGATGACCATGCTTGGTACATAGAATTCCTTTTCCTAGAGAGCCTTTCAGATAGCACAAAATCCGTTCTGTTGCTGCCATATGAGCATCTCTAGGAGCATGCATGAACTGGCTAATGCAACTGACAACATACGCAATATCTGGCCTAGTCATGCACAGGTACATAAGCTTTCCAAGAAGTCTCTGAAAGACCCCTTTGTCTTCCAACAAAGTTCCATCCAAAGCTGAAAGTTTGTGACTCATATCAATGGGAGTTGCAGCTGGTCTTGCACACAGTTTTCCAGTTTCAAACAACAAATCAAGGACATATTTCCTTTGGGAAATAAGAATCCCATCCTTGGATCTGGCAACTTCTATGCCAAGGAAGTATCTCAACTCCTCCAGATCCTTAATCTCAAATTCTGTATGGAGGAAATACTTAAGGGCCAAAATGCCTGAGGCATCATCACCAGTCACTATAATGTCATCAACATACACAATGAGATACACTGCTAGAGATCCACTTTTCTTCACAAACAGAGTATGATCTGACTGTGTCTGAACATAGCCGAATTTAACAAGTGCAGCTCTAAATCTCTCAAACCAGGCTCTAGGAGATTGTTTGAGATCATAAAGTGATTTCTTCAATTTGCATACCTTTCCTTGCATATCTTTCCCATACATCCCTGGAGGAAGACACATGTAGACCTCCTCATGTAAGTCACCATTCAGAAATGCATTCTTTACATCTAACTGATAGAGAGGCCAATCAAAGTGAACTGCCAGAGATAAAAGAAACCCCACAGATGTCATCTTGGAAACAGAGGCAAAAGTCTCCAGGTAGTCAATCCCATATGTCTGTGTGTAGCCCTTTGCAACAAGGCCTTGTACCTCTCAATAGTTCCATCGGCCCTGTATTTAATGGTAAAAACCCACCTGCACCCAACTGGATCCTTCCCTTCAGGCAAATCCACCACCTCCCAAGTACCATTTGCATGTAGAGCATCCATTTCAGTCTCCATGGCATCTCTCCATTCTGGAATCCCAATGGCTTCTGAGACAAACCTAGGAATGGGGTTAGAAGCAACAGAAGAGAGATAGGCAAAGTATGAAGGAGAAAGTAGGTCATAAGAAAGGTGTTTGGAAATGCAGTGTGCAGTACACTTCCGCTTCCCTCTCCTAACAGCAATGGGGACATCAAGGTCTGGGAAGGATGATTCCAAAGGAGCTGAAGCAGTACCTGTTATCTCATCTGTGATTGGGAATGTATGAGCCTCATCTGTTGTAAGGGAAACTACTTGCTCATTCCTGGATCTCTGCCTTTGATACACTTTGGGATTATGGGTAGGACGAGGAGGTAAAGAAATAGGGGCACTAGGACAAGAGGTATGAAGTGATTGATCCTCCTTTGATTCATTTGGTGAGGATACAGGTTTGTCAAGAGACTCAACTGGGACAGGAAGAGGAAGAGCAAAAACTTGTGACAGACTCTCCCCCTGTGGACAATGTCCATCCTGAGAGGAACCATAAAAAGGAGAAAGTTCATCAAAGGTAACATCCATAGAGACATGTCGGGTGCCAGTCTTTGGATCAAAACAGCAATAACCCTTTTGTGTGGGGGAGTAACCAAGGAAGATGCATTTGTGGGCTTTCGGTTCAAACTTATGTCTCTCACACTTGGAATGTGAACATAGCAGGTACAGCCAAACACACGAAGAGGAATTGGGAAGAGATCCTTGTCTGGATGAAGAAGACAGAAGGGGGATTTAAACCCTAAAACCCTGGATGGCATACAGTTTATGAGATAGGTAGCAGTAACTACAGCATCACCCCAAAATCTTGTGGGAACATGTGAGGCAAACAAAAGGCTCCTTGCAACTTCAACAATATGTCTATTTTTTCTCTCAGCAACTCAATTTTGTTCAGGGGTTCTAACACAAGAGCTTTGATGAATAACCCCCATGTCAGAGAGATACAAGGATAAACTATTCTCAAAATACTTTTGCATTGTCAGATCTGAAAACCTTAATTCTGGTATCAAATTGAGTTAAAACAAGCTCATGAAATTGCCTCACAAGTCTTGGGATTTCATCCTGGGATTTCATTAAGTATATCCAAGTGAATCTAGAAAAGTCATCAATAAATAGGATAAAATATCTGTAACCCCCCATAGAGGATAAGTGGTAAGGCCCCCACACGTCAGAGTGCACAATATGAAAAGGAAAAGATGATCTTTTATTGCTCACAGGGTATTTTTTTCTACAATGCTTTGACAACTGACAGGACTCACAATTGAGACTGGACACACTGACTCCCTTAAACAGTTTTGGAAATAGATGACTTAAAGCAGAAAAAGGTAAATGACCCAACCAACAATGACTCAACATAATTTGACTGGCAGACTCTAGAAAAGTAGAACCAAAAGCAACATTCTTGGGATGATCAAAGCATTAGCCAGGGGTGTCGAGCAAGTATATTCCATTCGCTTCATGGCCACTCCCAATCACCTTCTTAGACTTTTGGTCCTGAAACACACAGTGAGAAGGGAAAAAGGTTACACAACAATTCAATGACTTGGTCAGGCTACTTACAGATAATAAGTTGGTATTTAATTTAGGTACATGAAGAGTGGAAGATAAGAGTAAGGAGTCTGTAGCCTTGACAGTTCCCTTGCCAGAAATAGGGGCAAGAGAACCATCAGCTAAGGTGATTTTGTCACGACCAGGAAGTAAATCATATGAAACAAACAAAGTGGAAATGTTGGTCATGTGATTAGAAGCACCTAAGTCTATGATCCAAGGGGTTTTGTGATTACCTGAGGTGGATGCATGGTTAGCAGAAGCCCTTATACCTGAGTGAGCAAATGCAATGGTGGCTGGACTTCCAGAAGGGTTGGATGATGAAGTTACACCTTCAAGCTGGCTGATCATCTTTCCAAACTTCTCATATTCAGCTTTCATGGCTGCCAACTATGCACTAGTAGACTCAACCTCTGTATCTATGCTTGTGGCTGCATGTGCACTTCCTGTCTTTCTATTATCATTCTTCTTCTGGAATCTGATAGGTACAAGATTGGGATGCAATTTCCAGCACTTGTCATTTGTGTGTTTCGGCTTCTTACAATATTCACACACCACCTCCTTCCTTCCTATGCCACTGTGAGCTCCTGTAACCCCTTTGGGTTTAATTCCCATATTTGCAAAATGATCATTGATACTGAGTCCTTGAACCTGGACTTGCCTCCTATTTTCTTCACTGTTGACCAAAGTATATGCTTGTGACAATGAAACATCTTCCTTGGACAAGATGTTTTGCTTTGTAATGTCATATTCAGAGTTCAGCCCTGTCAAGAACTCAAAGACCCTATTCCTTTCAACCAATTTCCTGTATGTTTCAGCATCCTTGGGGGTATCCTATGTCACAGCCTCTATCAAATCAATCTCTTTCCATAGAGATTTCAGGGTTGAGAAGTATGCTGAGAGTGACTTCTCCCCCTGCCTTAGATTCTTCACATCACTTCTCAGTTTGTTGGCTCTGGCAACATTCAACTTTTGGGAGTAAGTTTCTGCAACACTATCCCAAATTTCTTTAGCCGAGTTCATCCACAGGTAATGTTGGCTAATCTGTGGCTGCATTGAGTTCACAAGCCACTCAATCACTATGTAATTCTCCTGCACCCATTTCTCATAAGAGGGATCCTCCTCTGGGGGAGCTTTCTTGCTCCCAGAGATAAACCTCCACTTTCCTCTACTGCAAATATGAATTTTTACGGATTGTGACCAGGCCAAATAATTGGTTCCATCCAATTTAACTGTAGCTACAGCCAACAAGGAATTAGTTGTAGTTCCCGAATTATGTCCATATTCAGCAGTGCTCTTGTTCTCAATTTCTGAGAAGTCCATTATGTAACAGCTTCAATTAGGGTTTCGGCAAGCCTTTAAAAGTGATCTGATTTCAAAGAACTCAGATTGAGTTGAAACAATAGCAAACACAGCAACACACAAACTCAGTTCAGAACTGACAGCCATGAGAACAAAGTTCGGTGGCAGCACTTTCAAAGAGAAGAAACCCTGATTCAGCCTTCAAGGAACAATCAGCAGGCCTCCAAACAATATGTATTCTTGGTTCCCAACAATAATTTCCCAAGGAGAACAAAGAAAACAGTCCACAGTACCTAAGAGGACTTTTTACAAACACTATGTATGCAACAGTCAACACTTCACTGTTAACAAGCAGAAATCACTTCAAGAACACTTTGTCTAGGTCCAAGAAGCAGCTGAACTAAATTAGAGGCTTGTACCACTTAATTTAGATCAGTTTTTCAGCAGTTTGGAAGCCCAATAACAGCCGAACCACACTTCTAGAATAACCCAGAAATCAGTCCAGCAACAGTGGGCCGAATGGAGGTGTGCTTTGAATGCTTTAACAGTCCTCCCAAATAACAAAAATAACTCAGCAAAGAACTGAGGAAACAACTTATAGTATCTCTGGTTTGAACTTCAAACCAGGCCGAACACTTTGCTCTCTAAGCTAGCTTCGAAATCCCTTTTCTCTGACTTCAAATCAGGCTGAAAAACTTGCTCTCTGATTCCTTCTGGTCACCGAACCCTTCTCCAAGTGTATAGAAACTTGGGCACCCTCCAATGACCTCCAAGAACCAGGCGAATGACTGTAAACATTCAGCCCTAGAACCTCCTCATGCAATTGGCTGAACTAGAACCACATGAGGGACACGCCAAGCAACGACCCGCTCTGATACCAAGTTGAAAAACAGTTCACTTGATGTATGGAACTGTTTGAGATTAAATGCAAAACAGCAAAACAGCAAACAAGAGAGGAAGAGAAGAGAGAGAGCTGCTGCAACGAGTGTTAGAGAGTGAGAGGTTCGAACATTACCTCACTCTAACACTCTAAACATTTTATTAAGGTGTTAATCTTTGATAAATTACAGAGAGGCCCTTGAGTGGGCAGAAAAATACAAAAAACAGAACATTACAGAGTATGGGCCCAGAATAAGGCCCATAACAAAGAGAAACATAACATAACATGAAATGACAGTCTATGGGCCATTCGGCCCATCTCCTCTACATATTTCCAAGTCCTCTACGGAAGCAGAGTATAGGGCAATGTCATCTGTTTGTAGCAAAATTGTTTGGCTTCAATTTTTATTTTAGGAATCGGGTCATTCCTCTCCCACCTATCCCTCTGTATGTAGATGTTAACAGTTGTTCATGTTCTCAGGTTTAGTACCGCAAGGGTACTGTTGTAATTTTCTCTTGTCTTTATGTTGTACGACTGGGTCAGTATAAATAATAATACTAACTCTCGTCCACTGAGTTAAGGAGTGCTCTCAATCCACTCGAGTCTCCTCTCTTCTCTCCCTCTCTATTCTCCTCTCCTCTCCTCTCTTCTCTAGTTCTTGCTCAACATGGTATCAGAGCAAGTCGTCCAGGCCTAAAGGGTGGTGTCAAGCAAACCTGTTGTTCAATGTCGAGTAGATGGTCTTCTTCATCTTCTAGTCCAAAAGTTATAGAGATTCTTCATCTCCCAGAGCTAGCTCCATCAAACTGCTAATCTGGAGTACTC
The DNA here is from genome assembly GCF_056320005.1 of Nelumbo lutea. Classification (NCBI taxonomy): domain Eukaryota; kingdom Viridiplantae; phylum Streptophyta; class Magnoliopsida; order Proteales; family Nelumbonaceae; genus Nelumbo; species Nelumbo lutea. The sequence goes on along the minus strand of NC_142687.1, from coordinate 91,338,842 downwards.
CGTTCGACCCAGAAGTCATAGAGACCTTTCATCTTCCAGAGCAGGCTCCATCAAACTGCTAATCTAGTGTACTCAGTTCGACCCAGAAGTCATAGAGACCTTTCATCTTCCAGCCTAGAAGTTGCATCCACCATCTGTTTGACTGTAGAGAGGCTATCTCTTGAGGTTCGTAGAGGGAGTTCTAACTTACAAAGAAGCTATCTTCTGAAGTTAAAAGAGGTACTAGTCATCTACCATTCGGCTGCCCTATTGATTGCCTGGTTATTGATTGAATGTTCAGCCGATTGATGGAGTTGACTGTATTCCTTAACAAACTGCTGTATTCAACTGAGTTTTTTTATTCCTTCAACCCTATGATGGACTGTTGATGCCCTGAAGCTGATGTTGTATTGATCTTATTGATTGACTGTTCGGCTACCCTGTTAATCTCAGTGACTGTTTGGCTATCAGGCCTGCCGATTGTGTGGTGAACTCCACCATCTTTTTCATTCTGTTGGGAGGTCATATGACCTCGGTTCATTTGTAGGTCATTCAGACCTGGTGATGTACTGCAACTGCAGTATTTTTTTAGTTTCCTAAAAGGATTTGTAGGTCGTACAGACCTGTTCCAGTGTTGCATCAACAGGGTTCAGTCTTTACTCCCAGTGAAACCGTAGGTCAGAAGGACCTATTTTCAGCAATAGCCTTTTACGGCAGTATTCATTTGGTTCCTCTTTTTTTAGTCCCGATATCATGAGTAGTGAAGATTCAGCCACATCTGGAGTTTCCTCAATGCTGAATGGAATGGGTGGGGGTGACCTATCCTTTCCTATGGCTGTTGTCCCTCTTGATGGTTTAAATTACCTAGAGTGGTCAAGAGGGATCAAATTATACATCACTGCAAGGGGGAAAATAGGCTATATAAATGGAAGAATCAAAGAACCACCCTCTAGGAATGCTGAATATGATAGATGGGCTCAGGAGAACAGTATGGTTATGTCGTGGCTCTTGATCTCTATGCAACCACAAAAAGGAAAAAACTTCATGTGGGCTGAAACTGCAAATGAGATCTGGGAACAAGCAAAATCTACTTATTCAGAATTGCGACACTATGCCAAAATTTATCAATTGCAGGCAGCAGCATCCAGTTGCAGATAGGGGGAGAGGTCTTTATCTGCATATTACTCTAACTTGACCTCTGTCTGGAAAGAGTTGGACCATTACCAGTGTGGATTGGAAGTGTGATGAGGATGCAAAAATGTACAAGCAACTTGTCTCCCAACAAAGGGTGTTTGCCTTCTTACATGGTCTGAATCCTATGTATGAATCTATCAGAGTTCAGATTCTCAGCTCTAAGGATCTCCCAACAGTCTTGGTGGGGATGCAGTTGTGTTGGTAGCAAAAGGGGGTGCTTCTACTAGTGTGGGATCTTCTTCTAGGAAAGGAGATCTCTAGAAAAAAACAGAAGATAAGGATAAATTGTGGTGCACTCATTGTCAGAAATCCTGACACACCAAAGATACCTGTTGGGATCTTCATGGGAAACCAAAATGGGCTCAAGATCTGACTAAGAAGCAAGGTTCTGAGGTGAATAAGAGGCCCGAACAGCAAGGTACAAAGAAACATCACATGGCCAACATGGTTACTCGGGAGAATCAGCCCTCCACTTCTACTGTGACCCAGACACATCTCAATGGATCTGACCCGAGGGAGGATATTATAAATTCCTTCCATGACCATTTAGAGCTCTATGGTAGAGCACTTCGTCAGATGGATGCTCCTCCCCCAACCTCATTTTCATCTACGTCAGGTAACCCTGCCACAGATTTCCATGTTACTTCTCACACCCCTGACTCTCCATGGATCATTGATTCTGGAGCGTCAAAACACATGGCTGGTACATCCTCTTACTTTCAAACCTATCACCTTTTTTCTAGAAGAGACAAGGTGAGACTAGCCGATGGATCATATACTTCCATAGCTGGTCAAGGAACCCTATCTCTTCCTCTTGGTCTTACCCTTTCTGATGTCCTTCATGTTCCAAATTTTTCCATTAATTTGTTCTCTGTTAGTAGTGTTACTAATTCCTTGAATTGCTCAGTGACCTTTTTCCCTTCTCATTGTGTGATTCAGGATCTGGCCTCGGGGAGGACGATTGGTAGGGGACGTATGGTTGATGGACTTTACATGCTGGAGAATAAGGTTGTTTTTCATGTTATAGTCTATGAGTCAGTCTTGCAAGAAGAGAGTCTATTTATGGCATTGTCGTCTAGGTCATTTGTCTTTTCAGTCTTTGAAAGTAGTATTCCCAAAACTGTTTAAGTCAATGTCTGTTTCTGATTTTTCTTGTCAAACGTGTCAATTAAGTAAACATTGTAGAACTCAATTTCTTCAAAAAAATAGTAAATCTGAATCTCCTTTTCACATTGTTCATTCTGATGTATGGGGCCCTGTTACTTTACCATCTGAGAGTGGCTAGAAGTATTTCATTACCCTCATTGATGATTATTCTAGATATACTTGGGTATACCCAATGCAAACCAGGGAGGAAGTACCAAAAATCATTCAAAATTTCCAGCGGATGGTCTTTACTCAATTTCATACTGAAATTCAAATTTTTCAATCAGATAATGCCAAAGAATTTTTTCATAGTGACCTCACAGAATTTTTTGCTTTGTGTGGTTCTCTTCATCGTAGCTCTTGTGCTCGCATGCCACAACAAAATGGTGTGGCCGAACGGAAGAACCAACATCTCCTTGAAGTGGCTTGGGATTTACTACTTCATATGAATGTCCCCAAACGTTTTTGGCTTGAAGTTGTTCTTTGTTCCGCTTACCTTATAAATCATATGCCCTCTCGTTGTTTAGAGTACAATGCCCCACATCAACTTCTCTTTCCTAAGGCTCCCCTTCTTTCTATTCCTCCTCGTGTCTTTGGTTGTCGATGTTTTGTCCAAATCTGTTTCCCACCTGTGGGAAATTGGATTCTCGTGCTATCCCTTGCATATTTCTTAGTTACTCCTTTACTCAAAAGGGATACCGTTGTTTTGATCCTGTTTCTCGGAAATTCTATGTCTCCATGGATGTTTCTTTCTTTGAAGATGAGCATTTCTTTCCTGTTTCTCATCAGGGAGAGTGTAGACATGAGGAGAAACTGGTTCAGCTTCCTCCTCTTCCTAATTCTTCGCCATTGTCTCAGTCTCCTCTTCCTAATCCTTCTTCCCCTTCTCTTCCTAACCCTCCGCCTTTTCGTGTTTTTTCTCGTCATCGCAAAGGCCATCCAAATTCAAGAGTTGTGGAAAATCCAGAAGCTGTACCTCCAGTGTCACCAGACTCCTCGGGGGAGGATCATACTCACTCAGGTATTTTGGCTCCCAATGATGTCCTTGAATCTATTGAAAATGATCCCTCTACTGCTAATGACCTTGACCGTCCTATTGATCATAGGAAGGGTGTTAGATTGTGCACCACTAAACATCCCATTTCTAACTTTGTTTCCTATGAGAACATTTCACCCTCATTCTGTGCTTTTCTTACTTCCATTGACAATGTTCCTATCCCTAAGAATGTGGCAGAAGCTCTTTCAGTTCCTGAATGGACAAATGCCATGAAGGAAGAAATTAATGCCCTTCATAAGAATGGCACATGGGATCTTGTTGATCTTCCTAAGGGAAAGGTTCCAGTTGGATGTAAATGGGTGTTCACTATCAAGCATAGGGCTGATGGAAGAGTGGAGAGGTACAAAGCTTGCTTAGTGGCAAAGGGGTTTCCTCAAGTGTATGGAGTTGATTATGTTGAAACTTTTGCTCTTGTTGCCAAGATGAACTCCATTAGAGTCCTTTTCTTCCTTGCTGCTAATTTGGACTGGGATTTACATCAACTTGACAATAAGAATGCTTTCCTAAATGGTGACCTTGAAGAGGAAGTTTACATAATTCAATCCCCTGGGTTTCTGGCTCAAGGCAATGAACAAAAAGTGTGCAAGTTGAAGAAGTTTTTATACGGGCTGAAACAATCACCAAGAGCTTGGTTCAACAAATTCCATGTGGCAGTTCAGTAGAAAGGATACAAGCAATGTCAATCAGATCACACACTGTTTGTGAAAAGAGGAGAAGGTAAAATTGCTGCCCTAATTGTATATGTAGATGACATAATTGTTACTGGTGACTGGGAGGATGAAATTCAAAGGTTGAAGTTCTTTCTTGCCACTCAGTTTGAAGTGAAGGATCTAGGACCTGCCAGATACTTCCTTGGAATTGAAGTTGCCCGATCAAAGAAGGGTATCTTCATCTCTCAAAGGAAATATGTCCTAGATTTACTTCAAGACACAGGGAAGATGGGGGTGAAGTCAGTTGACTCTCCCATTGACCCCAACCATAAATTAGGTGAGAGTCGAGGTGAACCTCTCAAGGATGTGAAACAGTTTCAGAGGCTTGTAGGGAGGTTGTTATACCTTTCTATGACTCACCCAGACATTGCATATGTTGTTGGTGTCCTCAGTCAGTTCATGCATGCTCCTAGGTCCTTTCATCTTGAAGCAACAGAGAGAATCCTCTGATATCTAAAGAAGTATCTGGGTGCTGGTTTGTTATTTCAAAAGCATGGACATTTAAAAGTTGAGGTTTATACAGATGCAGATTGGGCCGGATCCCAAAGTGACAGAAAGTCTACCAGTGGCTATTGCACATTTATATGAGGGAATCTTGTTACATGGAGGAGTAAAAAGCAAAATGTTGTGGCTAGATCCAGTGCTGAAGCTGAATATCGTGCTATGGCCCACGGGGTAGCTGAAGGCATGTGGATAAAGAATTCGTTGAGTGAGTTGGGCTTCTTAGTGGACAAACCTATGTCTCTATTCTGTGATAACAAAGCAGCTATAAACATTGCTGCCAATCTGGTGCTACATGATAGAACAAAACACATTGAAGTTGACAAGCATTTTATCAGAGAGAAAGTCATCACAGGCGAAGTGTGTACTCCCTATGTCAATTATGAGAACCAACTTGCAGACATCTTTACAAAGGGTCTAAACCATTCTAGACATCATGATCTGTGTGACAAGTTGGGCATGATTGATATCTATGCTCCAACTTGAGGGGGAGTGTTAACAGTTGTTTATGTTCTCAGGTTTAGTACCGCAAGGGTACTGTTGTAATTTTCTCTTGTCTTTATGTTGTACGACTGGGCCAGTATAAATAATAATACTAACTCTCGCCCACTGAGTTAAGGAGGGCTCTCAGTCCACTCGAGTTTCCTCTCTTCTCTCCCTCTCTATTCTCCTCTCCTCTCCTCTCTTCTCTAGTTCTTGCTCAACAGTAGACAACACTAGTGTTATTATGATTGCCTCTAATCATGTCTTTCATGAAAGAACGAAGAATATTGAGGTGGATTGCCACTTTATCCACTACCTATTTCTTGCGGGCTCTATCTCTCCCCCTCATGTTGCCTCCAATATGCAAGTTGCAAACATCTTCACAAAGGCCATGTTGAGATCCAGACAATTATTCCTTGTAAGCAAACTGATGTCCATGCCTTTGCATCAGTTTGAGGGAGAGTGTGAAGGGTCTCATTGATGTACCATATTAATGTAGTCCCTATTGTATTGTATCTCTTATTTTGTTGTTATTTTCTCTTTAGCCCTACAAGGGCTTTTCTATAAACATTCCTATTTCATTAATCTATATATTGAGGCTCTTGGAGTTGGGCCGAACTATTCAGTTCTTCACCCCAGAAATTTGTCTTCTCCTCTTTGGTATGAACTGCTTGTTTGACATGACCAACATAGCTCACAACCCAGTTCGGCATGATAGGACAAAACATATTGAAGTTGACTAGCATTTTATAAGAGAAAGGGTAGCTTCCGGAGAAGTTTGCCTTTCTTTTATTGCCTCAGAGCAATGGTTAGCAGATGTTTTGACCAAGGGTGTCCCCAAGGCAAAGTTACAACATTGTGTAAGCAAGCTGGGCAGCATGATAATGGGCCGAATGGGCCTTAGTTTCTTTGCTTTTTTTAAGTTATGTTTATGAGTTGTGTTAGTAGGTAGTGCGCCTTAGTTATGGGCCTGATTTCTCTTTTTTTTATTGTTTTTTATTGTATCTTTAGCGATGGATGCCCTACTAAGGGCATGTAATTGTCCTTATTTTTTACAACAAAAGAATAAAAGAGATCATTGAGGGCTGAAGAGAGGTTTTGAACTACTCTCTCTTCTTCTTCCTTTTCTTCTATCTTCTTCCTCCATCACTTCTCTCTCTTCAATCTCCTTTTCTCCCGTTTCTTTTCTTTCAATTTAGATTATTGCAGGTGTGATTTACAACTAAAATATGTACAAATTTCATTTACAAATCTATAAATACATATTTTATACATGACATACATGTGTATAAATAATTAGAAAAAATATATGTTTTATATAAATATAATACATATATGTATGTATTTGTTCCGGCGGGCTTGAGCTACCCAAGGCTTCAATCCAAGCCCAACCCACATTTAGGTCAGGCCTGAGTTATTTTTCCCAAACCCAGCCTGCACTCGAAAAACTCAGGCCAACCTATGCAAAAACTTGGATTGGGTTGGGTTGGTCTTGGGTTGAGCCTGCCCAAGTTGCACTTATACTCTTTATACTTTGTGTATGTGTGTGTGTGTGCGTGTGCATGCGTTTGTGTGTGTCTATATATTCCAATCAGCAATATAGATAAGGGTAGGTAAGGTTTATTATGATTCCATCTTTTTGAGGGTCACATGCCCATTTCTTGAATTTAATAAAAACCAAAAGAAATTCTATGTATTTAATTTTCATCAAGGTGATTCTTCTAATATTTGAAGAACTTGTGTTCAGCATCTAGCATTAACTCCATAAATATTTATCTTACATATTTATATTTGAATAACAAAGGCAACACTTTACCCTACATATTAGTGTTCTAAGTACCAAACTTAATGCTTTTTTGTAGAGAAACAAGCATGTAATGGGAGTGAGGGCATTATTGTAATTCCATTGTTTTTTGTATTAAGGAGATGATAATGGGACAAGTGGCCAATTAGGCTAACATTCTTTTTCCTAAAACTTATCTTCCTCTTTTTCCCTTTTTTTCTTCTTTCTCGTTATTCCTTGATCTAACATTGAACTGCACATCTGGTGAGTTGCAAGTTGGTGGTAGAGCAAGAAGAGATCATCAAGACAACATAGGGGGGTTTAGCTTTTCTTCTGTTGATGTCATCATCCGTACAGGTGGTATCAGTAGCTGTGTGGACTGGTATTTTCAACCCATCATTGACATGGATGGTCAAATCAGTAACCCAGTGATCTAGTCAAAATCCTAGTTCAAGTCAACTCCTAACCTGTTATATTACAAAAAGTTGTTGACTCACTCAACAACCCATCAACCCTGTTGAAGGTGGATGAAGGTTTGTCTAAGGCTATATGTATGCCATTAGGAAACTTATTTAGTGCTGAAATTTCTAGAGAGAGACAAAAAAATTCAATACCTAGGGATTGAAATGGGGTTTCTTCAAACTGATTTAGAGGGATGTTTAGGTTGGTGAACTAACAGAGGAGATTGAATTTGAAGGAGTCTTGAGAAGGTTCGGTACAAAAAGATAGAAAGTTTTCAAAAGAAAAATTAAAAACTTTTGAAAAATAGGGTTTTAATTGGAAATTTTGAAAAGTTTTTTAGTGGGATGAAGAAGAACCTTAGATATGGGGGATGGCTGAACAAACCTTGTTTTCACTAGGATTTGATTGGGATGATCTGGAGAGAGAAGTCTCTCTCTCTCTACAAAAGGTGTGTGGATGTTGAGAATTGAAGGGAATTGAGAGGAGGCTTACCTAGGATCAATTTACTCCTTTAGCTGATTATAAATGATAACTTTTGGTTGCCTTTTTTATGAGGTCTTTTTTGGCTGTTAGTGGATGAATTAAAAAAATATATATATATTGAAAGAAAAGAGAAGAAAAGCCCAAGACACATTCCTGCAGTTCCTAGAATCACTCCAAGGCCTTTAGGAATCACTCACCAAAAGTCACATAGGCAGAATATAGAATAATTAACCATGATTTGTTTTTGCAACCTTATGCGCATATATAGATTGTTTAGGATCAGCTGAACTCCTTAAACTAATAAAACTGAAAATTACAGTTCTGCTGTTCAGACTCTAATAAAAGACTAAAACCTCATAAACTAAACCAATGACTTTGAAATTTTAAATACAACTAAACTGTGACCATACAAACCAAAATAATAGGCTGGACCCAACATACATTGATCAAAATGACCAAGATACCCGTATGATAAGAATCAGCCCATTTTCCTAGAATAATGTTCCTGCCAAATCAGTAGTGTGGTTGGTATTTTTCTCCTTCTATAATATGTCCATAAGGATCTGTATGATCTCCATCAATGCTTACATGCTGATACTTTCAACTTCATAGGTAAATTAGTCATATATGCTGAGTGATGATAGTGTTACTTTAATTTCTTTGTTTTTTTTTTCTGCTTTAAAATTTAAATAATGTCAAATTAATTAAAGTTCGGTTTAACTGTTTTTAATATTTCTCATTAAGATATTTTACCAAATGCTATGAATGTATTTCTGTTGACCAAGCATATAAGGATATTTTCAGGAGTTGTGACAATTAACCTATATGGCAACAAGCTGACCAATTTTCTGCTTTAAAATTTAAATAATGCCAAATGAATTAAACTTCTGTTACTGTTTCTAATACTTCTAATTGAGATATATTACCAAATGCTATGAATGTATTTCTGTTGACCAAGCATTAAGGATATTTTCAGGAGTTGTGACAATTAACCTATGTGGCAACAAGCTGACCAATTTTCTTTTGAACACCTTGCTCATGGATTTTTTTTCCCATTTTCAAAGATTATCAACGTATATGATCAGAAATATGAGAGTGGGGCAGCATTCTGGCCAGATGTACATCGCCGTTTGGTTATTGGGTTGATCATTTCACAACTCCTGCTAATGGGATTGATGGGCACAAAAGGAGCTGGCCTAGCATCATTACTCATTCCAGTTCCTGTATTGACCATTGGGTTCCATATGTTCTGCAAAGTTCGTTTTGAATCAGCATTTGTGAAATTCCCTTTACAGGTTAATAATCCTTTATTTCTATTCACACAGATAAATCTGCAGTGTCTTTGATCCTGCATATTCTTTGCCTTGAATCCTTGATATGTTTGAACGGTGCAGCAGAAGCACTGGTGTTGTCATAAAAATAAAGCTGACACAGTTTAGATCTATCTCTTTTAAGATGGGAAAAAGAGTAATTCCTAGCATAATGATCCTTTTCCATTACAGAGAGATGCCAAATGATAAAAGGACAAAAATTAGACCTGGAATTTTTGTGCAAATGCGGAGAGTCTAGGGGTTTACATCTTATCACATTACAGTCAGGACCGCACAAGCATCTTCCTATTGGTGCATGTAATCCTTTGGTCCAAACGTATGGAAGATGGTTTAAAAGGATTTGCAACCATGAGATGGTTATACCTGCATAGAGGAAGTTTTATGTTGTCCCTGTTGTGAATGGGAAACTAGACAAAACTGAAGGAAATTGATAATATGTTACATGCGTATTATGTGATTGCATTTACTTTTCTACTTGTGATATTAATTTCTGTTATGCCTGATAACAGGATGCAATGAGAAAGGATACATTAGAGCGTGCAAAAGAGCCCAAATTTAACTTGAAAATCTACCTCCAGGATGCATACATGCACCCAGTCTTAAAGGACAACCAATCGGAGAGGTCATCATCCATTAATGAGGAAGAGTACAATCAACCTGTGCAAACCAAGAGAAATTCTGCTTGGAGTACACCCAATCGGGAACAACATGGGTCTCAAGCTGGTTCAATGTATTTTCCATAGTCCATATTATCCTGAGGATTCCTTTTGTTTTGTGTGTGTTAGTGTGGGGTCTTAGGGTGGGCCTTGGCGTAATGGTTTGGTTGTTACATTGCGACTTAGGTGAACAGGGTTCAAATATAAGAGGCTGCATAAAGTTGTCTCTCCGACCTTCATTGGATGGTAACATGCAAATATAAGAGAGATTCTCAATATACAGAGTAGTGAAGCAGTGTGGGGTCTAGATCTGCCACCCACTAGACACTACTCACACGCTACCCACAAAACACTACAACTGCGAACATATTCGGGATGTGCGGCTATAGGGTCCTGTGGGGGGCAGACCCCGTGTATGAGCGTGTTGACTTGTACTAGCAAGTAGCAACATTACAGTGATAGCAAATTATCATTGTTAGGAAATGGAAAATTGTATAAAAAAAAACCATAGATACACACGCACTTACCATGCACATCAGGAGATCGGATCTGCTCCTCACACCTGGCGCCTCACAGGCACATTTCACATACATTTGTGAGGAGCAGATCCCGTCACGCACATCAGAGGAGCGAGAGGTTCTTTTGGCAACATAGAGGTGCTGTTCCACGAATCCTCCTGTCTGAGTGATGACTGTATCTATATGATGCAATCAGTAAACCTTATTTGAATTATATATCACAAAATAGAAAAAAAAGGAGAGAGAGAGAGATGAAAAACAAGGAAAGATAAATCTATTATACATACAAAATAGAGTTGTTCATTACTCCTCTTGATTCCCCAGGTTTTGTGATTATTTTTTGAATTTTTGGCTCAATTTGGAAGGAGTACAAATATAAATATGTACAGTGTAAATATATACAAAATAATATAAATTATAAGGTTTTGCATTCTACATATTTCTATATTTGTATTTGTACTACTTCCAAACTAAGCCTTTGGGAAATAGAAAATAGCAAACTCACAATCGATTCAGTTCCATTTATGCTAGGAAAATGAATCTAATCATTCTTATATGGAATATTGGGGCATTGTGGTGTTTCAAATTTTATTTTGAATTTTTGAAAAAAAAAATAGAAAACATTCAATTTGGGGTCATTTCAACTCACCCACAATCACTTCAGTTTCTTTTTTGTGGAAATTGAATCTTATTTTCAAGAATCACAAATTATTGTCTTATAGAGACTTTTTGCAGGTAAGAAGCTCGTGTTTATCTTCGCATGCAGGAGGGGTGGTTTTAAATTTTAATGGAGGGAAAATTGAAGACGACCAATCCTAGTCCAGAGGTCTTCCATTGGGTGAGCTGCCAATTATGTGCACCATGGACGAAAGGACCTTTTGTCCATCGTCGATTTACTGAATAGAGTCTTGTGGTGTTTAATCACATTGAACTTTCTTTCTTTAATTTCTTTTCTCTTTCCCATCCCTTTGATATGCTTGTATCCAAATACCATCTCATTAGTATTCAATTTTAATGAAATTTTGGCCATCATATAAATATTGGGTATGTTATAATAAATTTAATTAAAACTTATCAAAATATTATTTATTAATAAAAGGAACTAGAAATGGATTTGATATTATATATCACTAGTGTAAGAGTATATGCTATGTGTGTGTAAATATTAATCATATATGACATAGGGTACTAGGATTTACTTTTATGATTTATACGGGACTCAAGGTAAGTATCTGCTTCATATAATATAGACTAGTGTACAAGCACATTGCACATGCAAGTAAAGATATTAACCTTATATGATATGATATTCTGATTTAAGTCGTTTAACTTTTATCATCTGTACCAAAATCAATGCAAGTATATGCATTATATGGTATAATATAAATATAGATGATAAAATGAAATAACTAACAATTTTTTGAGACACTTAGTAAATAATAATCAACATCCAAAATATACACCAACTTTGCAAGCTTAAATGCATATACTCAGATCTTACGTGATCATATCATACTGCAATGTATCAATTCTTGATTGTATTTAGGATAAAAAGAAGAGGAAAATCCTCAACCATGTTATAGATGAATCAATTTCGGATTCCATCTTAGATAAAAACGGATGTTGTTTATAGCCCTAGATATGAGACATGGAATGTTAGTTAGTACATGTATTTGTAAAGATCACAATTTAATTTCCAATTTGTATTGTTAACCAATTTTTCCACTTTCTCTTTTTTTTGTAAGTGTGGATTTTACAGACACCCCATTTTTGTGTTCCTTAGTCTTTTTGCGGCATTTTAAACTTCAAGCATTCTTTAAATAACCTCTCAGTTGACCTAGGGGTATTTTTTGAATTTTACAAAAGTTGGGGCCTCAAGGATCCGAGACCATAGGTATGTCGAGCCCAAAAAATCAAACCTAAGACACCAAGATCATCCAATTCCAACACCATTTACCCCTTCATCCCAAGGCCCAAAGTCGAAACCGATTTTAATCATCCGATTGGAATCATTTTGATCATAAACCTCATTTTACATCAAATTGGAAATCCAAAACCATAGGTACATAGAGCCCAAAAATCTAAACCAACAACACCAATATCACCTGATTCCAACACCATTTACTCCTTCATCCCAGTACCCGAATACGAAACCAATTTTCATCATCCGAGAGTCATTTTGATCATAAACCTCATTTCATATCAAATTAGAAATCCAAAATCATAGGTATATAGAGCCTAAAAGTCCAAATCCAACCACACCAAGATTACTCGAGTCCGACACCATTTACCCCATCATCTCAAGACCCGAAGCCGGAACCGATTCTAATCGTTCAATTGGGATCATCTTTGATCTGAACCATATTCCTTATGAAATATGGAATTCAATCTTTTAAGTGGAAGGAGTTTGAAATTCCGAGTCCAATGGTACCAAGATTGTCCAATTCTGACATCGTTAACCCCTTCATCTCGAAACTTGAAGCTAGACTCAATCTGGACCCTCCGTTTGGAATCCTCTTTATAGAAACTTCAAGCCTAGGGCATCCCATGACCCAAAGTTCCTCTTCTAAAAGCATCTTAAAAATCTAAGATTTGATCAGTTAGGAGTTTCTAATCAATCAAGCCAATCACCTAAGCTTGGAATGTCCAATTTAAGTAAATTGGTGAAATCTTCCACTCTTTGTTTTGATTGACTGAGAGGATCTCATCCAGACCTATCTTGACAGCCCATTCTCTCAATCAATCTCCCTCTAAAACCATTTAATCCTCAGCCATCAATCTCTCTTATCTCCCATCTCAGCCTTCCATTCCCCTCTCAAAAAATTTATAAATACCACCCCTTTTCTCACGTCCTAAGCACACAGTCTAACCTAGATACAATCCAGCCTAGAGAGAGATCTCTACCCCCATTAGCCTAGAGAATACCTCCCTTCACATCCCAAACAGCCCCAAGCTTCCCTAACCCACGTCCTATACTCTCTCCCTACCATCTCTCACGTCTCTAGAGCCCCCAATATCAATATTACAGTCCAAGAAACCACCAAAGCATTCTTACATCCATGGTGTAAACTTTGAAGCATCGTTGAGTCCAAACAATGTTGTAGAAAATTATAGTCATCCACCATATTTCCCAACACTTGGGCTATAATTCAAACCCATAAACAGCCAAGGAATGATCAAGAACACATCCTACGGAGGTTTCCAAGTAAAAATTCTTGAAAATATTTATGCTATCATAAGAAAATGCACCGGTGGAGATCAAGGCAATTTCGATTAGTTAAAATCTTCCATAAGATACACCCATTAGCATACCCAGCAGCACGATTTCTACTAATGCTTTTTTTTTTTCTCTTTCTTAGTTTCTTGTTTTCTTTTTTAAAGTTGGCTAGTAGGATTAGTCCATCTGATTATCCAAAGATGAATATTCCACCACCTTTTTTTCTTCTTTCGTTGCATTTTCAAGTTTATTATTTATTTAGTTTGAGTGTCCCCTTCTTTAGTCAATCTCATTGCTTTACCATCTAGTTCTTTATCTTACGTTACTAGCACTCTTCTTTTTTGTTTTTCCTACCACTCATGCATGTAGCATATTTGAGCCTTAATTAGTCAATTTAGATTTCTTAGTATATTTTCCTATGTCTTTTTTTAATCTTCTCTTATCATAATTTGAGCCTTTGTCAAATTTTCAGTCTCTTAGGATTTCAGTTTGATCATACACTATTAATTTGTTTCAATTTATATATATTTATTAACCACTTTCACTTTTATCTTACATTAGGACACCACTTACTGGGCATCTCTCACATATTAAAATTGCACTTTAATTTGTCTCATGCATTAGAGTAGTTAGGCTTACAAGGCTTAGATAGTTGCATGTTTATTGTTGTTCTACTAAGAAGGCATCTGAAAAAATAAATTAGGAAAAAGTCCATAGTATTCAAATGCACCTTTATCACTTCAAGTTGCAACATGTAGTTTAGTTCCCTTGTCTTCATTTGCACATCTTATTTTGTTTTAGACTTCAACATTATTTAGTAGGCTCATTTATTTTCACCATTTGAAAATCAATTTCAGAGTCTCCAAATCTGTTTTATCTCATATACATAAAAAAGACAGCATGTTTCTCAAGTTGGATCTTTATTTCAACAAGTGTTTTGATTAATCTATTTAGTTCCATGCATCCATTTCTTGTTCTACCAACTTTTTCATGGCATATACATAAATCTATCATCGCAACTTCAGTTTAGAAAATCCCATTTTCATTTAAAAATTCAATAGATTCATTTTTTTTTTCTAATTTGTTAGAGAGTCATACATTTTCTTGCTTTAGACATTACTTAACCATTCTCTCTTTAGTGTTCTTGTCTTTTTGCTAGTACATACTCCTTTTTTAGTTAATAAAATGAGTAGATAGAATTGTTATTCCTTTCAATTGTTTGTTTAGTGTGTGTATGCATTATTTCTAATAAAGAGGTCCCAAAATTATTAAATATTTCTTAGAACATTGGTGAAGTAGAGGTCGGTTTAACCGGGCATGTGTGGGGTGCCTAACACCTTCCCACTCTGTACCTTGGTCCCTGGACCCTAAAAATCTCATCCACATTGGGCAATGAGCCACCAAGAAAGCAAAATGTTTTTCTTAAAAAGTCTCGGGTTTTCCTAAATTCTCAATTCCAAAAATTTAGGTGGCGACTCCAAACTCCATATCCATATAAAATCTATCCCTCCCTCTAGAACGAGTAGCCACAACAGTAATCCAACTTTCCCCTAGGTAAGACTTTTGGCAATTTACTCAGGAAAGTTCTATCCATCTTCTAAGTGGGAAAGTTATTTATTCATGAAGGGAGAAATTGGCCAAACTATGTGGGACTAATATGCCCTTGTCATCATATAAAAGCTAGGGGGTCTATTAGGAAATTCTCTAACTTACCCAAATAATGTTTTTCTACAAAACAACACAAGTAAATGTACTTTCCTAGATAACACTTTCTTAAGTAACACTTACTGGGGTAAATGCATTTACCCGAATAAATAACTTACCACCAAATGAATAGGGCCTAAATGGAAAATAAAAAAGACAAATATCAGTTTTATTTAAAACAAAAGAAGGGATAAGTTTAAATTAAAAAAAATGGCTAAAGTAAATTCCAGTGCCATGAACATATACATGAAAATTTGGAATCAATTGTTAGATGTTTTATCAAATATTTTAAGTCTATTATCTTGTTTTTAAATATTAATTCGAGAATGAAAATGTCATCCCTTAACAACTATTTCTAATTTCTAGCTATTCATTTGAAGACATAGTTCAAAGTATAGCTATCCCAAAGAGTTTGGTGAAGGCACTTTTAAGAGATGCTTTCACTTGGGAAATACTAGGATATGGTGAAAGAATTAACATACCCATGAATATTTGATAGGAAAAGCACATAAAAGATAGTTGGTATCCTCTCTTCCCATTCTTATCTCACTAGCAAGTAAACTCAAGAAATTCATGGGATTGAATAGAAATTTGGTTAGGACTGAGTTGGCAAATTTGGGTTTCAAAATCAGTTTGGGTCCAAACCTAGGATTTAATGGGAGAGGGGAGATATTAGAGAGAGAGAGATTTAAGAACGACCTCATCTTCTTATTCCAGTTAGTAATGATGAATGTTAATAGAGGAAATTAAGACCTAAGAGTCTTTATTTTTAATAATTTAGGGGGAGCTCAACAACATGGTTGATTTTGTTTTTGAAAATAACAACAATTGCCACTTCAGCAACCATGTTGTCGAACACCCCCTTAATCTAAAAATAGATAAACACGTGTAAGAAATGAGAGGAGGAGGAAGCCTATGTGAACTTTGGGGTGAAAGAACCGTTCAATTCCTGCCTTCCTCTCTTTCCTCTCTCTAATAGAAATATAGATTGCACAAGCCACCATCTTTCATATGTGAAGATAGAAATGATCCCCCAAATGAAAAATAACTTTAAACACCTTTTTGTTTTCTGACAAATGTTTAAACCTTTCTTGTGTTTTTCATTTGTAAAAAAACCCTTGCTTCATGTTTCCTTTAATTGTCTTGGTAGAGCTAATGTGCTTTAGGCTCAATTTGGAAAGAGTATAAATACAAATATGTACAATACAAATACATATAAAATAATATAAAAAACAAAGTCTTGCAATCTACATATTTATATTTGTACTCCTTCCAAAATCCAAACTAAGCCTTAGGCTCAGTTTGGGAAGAGTGCAAATACAAATATGTACAATACAAAAACAAGGCTTATCTTGCCAATGTTTACTCCATTCTGAAAAATCAGAAGAAAGGGGATAAGTCTGAGTAAGGAATCCAAATCTAAGTATCTCTCAGATTCTCTACAAGGAATCTAGATCTCTCAAGGAACCCAGACCTGAAATATGGGAGATACTCAGATCTGAGATCCGGTCATCATCTACCGCTCTGGCAGTTCTAGCAGTTCCGATAGTTTCGGCGAAGAAAATGAAAAGGATAGGGAGAGATCTGAGTAATTATAATGGAGGGAAAAATAGTCTTTTTTATATCTCCATTGATGCACGTAAGGGTAGCATCAATCAATTTTCAAACAGTAAGGGTACACTAAGTCAATTAGCTAAACCATAAGGGTAGTTTAAGAAATTTACCCTATAAAATAATACAAAATACAAGGCTTTACACTTTACATATTTGTATTTATACTCCTTCCAAACTGAGCCTTAATATTTTCCAAATCCTATTTTTGTCCATAAAAAATTATTAGAATGAGGATTTATCAAATTTATTTCCAAAAAAAGTTGATCAATTTATGTGAGTTTCATTGCTCTTCTATTTAGAACAAACACCATACCTAGGCATTTTAGAGAGAAAACAACCATGTTTAATGTGAACCTTCGTGACAAAGGCATAATCATAATCTCAATGTCTTAATTACATAGGGGTGATCATTCTTTGCCTAACCAACCCAACCCACAAATTTCTAGGCTTAGGTCAGGTTTTTGTGTCCCAAATACAAATATTTATATATTACATATATATTATATTTATTATATACATACATTCATAATATATAATGTTTTATTTTATTTTTGTGATATATTACATGTAATCATGTATCATATTATGGAAAATCATATATATTAAGGGTTCAACTATGATACTAGAAAGATGTGATACCATAAAAAACTTGTAACCGCGTCGATGAACCGGTATCATAAAAGTAACTAATCAAATGGTATTGACCAAAATACCGAGGGTTGATTGGTTAAAGCTCTCCCAGTATTATGTCTTTCCGATGGTATATATTTTACCATATATTAAAAGATAATATATTTAAAGGCATAGGCCCATGCCCATCCCAAATGTTTATGTTTTAGGCTTGAGCTATCTCTCTTATCATAGGTGTTAAACTCAGGCTGCTCAGCCTGACCATTGATCACCCTTATTTGAAACATGAAGAGAGGCTTTGTAGGGGTAAAAGCATAGAAGCATGGTTTTTAAAACTGGATCGGATTGGATGGTCGGACTGGAAAAACTGAGAATCGGTCAGGTGATCGGTTCTGTTTTACCCTAAAATAGTTATTTTGCCAAAAACTGTTGATTTGGTCAGTAAACTGATGACTGGTCATTCGAATCGTCCAATGGTTTTGACAGTTTTTATTTTTTAAAAATTTTATTTATTTTTATTTTTTTGTTAGAATGGGCTGTCCATTCGATTTGAATGGTCAAACCATTTGACCCAAAAACCGAACCCCTAACCGATTCATTGTCTGATTCGATTTTAAAAAACTTGCATAGAAAAAGTTTAAAATATTTGTTAAAAAACACAAGGTTTAAGTAATTTTCTCATTTTAAATAAAATACATCAAAACACATTCAAAACGTAAATGGCTTGGGCCATAATGGAGGTGGTTTTAGAGTCCCTTCAACTACATCCAAATCCAACTTGATTATTTAACCTCTAAATTTGACTCCCATCTGAATTCCGAAATATTGAATTGGATTTCGATTTAATCCGGTTCCACTCTGTTATCAAGAAAAAAAAATTAAATGTCAAACTATTTTTTACTTATACATACATAAAAATAAAAATGTATATAAATATAAAAGCATAATACATACACATTATTATATTGTATATAATCAGATCTAATTTTTTAATGGATGAGATGGTCAAATATATGCTAATATGATCCAATTACTTAACTGATGCATGTGTTAATATCCAAACCCGGTTAACCATATCGGGATTTTTGGAGTCTATTGACAACATATAAACAATTTTCTTTTCAGTGACACTCAAATGAAAATGGTGCCCTAACATAGAATCGTTTTCATTTTGGAATAGTGCTCTGGATTTATTACCCACAAACGGTTCCCACATCCCTACCCACAGAATACTATACTACTTGTATTAGTATCAACAAAATTCATGCCATTTTGGAAGAAATTATCAATTGTTTGCTTTCATCTGAAAGTGCAATAATTAAACAAAATATCAACAATCATTTTTCTATAGATGTTTTGGCACCATTTTCGTTGAAAAAATGGCTGGCAACCAGTCTGGCCTCCTCGACCGATTGGAACCCAGAATGAACAAAAGAGTTCTGCCAATGGTTTGATCTCCATTACTTGTGTTTTTTTGTAATTCAGCCATGAGCGTGTTATCAAAAATGTTGTCTCTTATCATAATTATCTTGTGGCTGTCTCCTCTGGGGTAAAGCTGCATGCACGTTTTAGTTTCCTGTGTTCACGTCGCTTAGTTTTCTCTCTCAGCTTTGCATGCATTTACTCTACTGGCCTCCTTGCCTTCAACTATTATTATTTCTTCTTTTCTAAAAGTTTCCTGTTTCACATCAGTTTGCATGCGGTTACTCTACTGGCCTCCTTGCCTCTAACTATTATTATTTTTTCTTCTCTAAAAGTTTCCTGTTTCATAGTGATATGGTAACCTACTTTATCACTACACTCTTGCCATGCTGAAGCCACAGTAACCATCCTCGTGAGTGCCCGTCTCTCTTTCTGTACTTGGTACCCCTGTTGAGAGATTCTTCAAAGGTGTCCATAGGACTTGGATAATCTGGAAAAGCATTGTGCTGCCAAATATTCTCACCAGATGGAGAATAACAAAGGAAAGAGCAGATTCTGAGCCTTCAGATGGCTAAGCTCATGGCAGGGAAAGCGGTGGTCAAAGGATCACATGTAGAGATAGAAATGGAAACCTGTAGGGAAGCAAAAGCCTTTATTCAACACCTACTGACTGAAGGGGAGAATGTTTCCTTGACTTCAAACTTCAAGAGAGGCGATTGAAAAGCATGGTAGGACCATCTGGAACCTACAGCATCAGGTCTTGTTAAAGGCAGCCAACAAGAGATCTTCTTTGATGATATACAGGAGAGAGCAAAGGTGATAAATGGAGGGCCATGGTTTTACAAATCGAGTTGGCTGATGGTAGGTCCTTGGACAGATAGTGGTGATGGTACGGTTGAGAAGCTTCACCTCCAAAAAGTATGGCTACAACTCCAATTATATTCCTCGTGCCATTGTGGAGGATTCAAGAGTTAAAGCTATTGGGCTAATGGCAGGAGATATAGTAAATGATCAACCGAAGATACAAACGGGGGTATTATGAGAGGAATTTACACAAGAGTTCAAGTTATACTGGACATCCGACAGCCTCTGACCACAGGCTTATTTGTTACTGTAGAGGGGGAAAAGAAGTGGATCCGGTTCTGCTACGAGTCTCTCACGAAGCTATGCACTTATTGTGGATTGCTGGGACATCGCTGGCAAAGATGTAAAAGGTTGAACCAGTCACTAGAGCTAGTTAAAATGGAATTGGAGCAGAGAGAAATTGACCTCCCGGGTGAATGGCTTAGAGCTGATTACCGACCAGAGAAACCTCTAAAAATTCCGATATATGGAGTACAAGGAGAAGGATGCAAAGTTCAATTACTAAGAATGAGTGAAACGGGGTCAGACGAGGACTCGGAAGATGAAGGATCTGCTGAGAAAAGAAGATGTCTAGAGGACCGATCGGCATTGATGAAAAGGAACGTCAAGAAGCTGGTCACAAAGAAGGATGCAAGGGGAATCGTCGGGCAAGAGCAAGTCAACTCACTCAACTCGCCATGATGGGAAACAGTGTAAAGAAAAGACAACAAAAAGTGAAATGACACATGGCCCCCATGCGGGGGAAGTTTCAAACACCTGGAGATCAAGGGAGGATTATGTGCCTATAGATGAAAAAGAAGGTGAGACCGCTGGCGGGTATGATGGTATCTTTGCTTAGCCTATGGTCACCCGGAGAAAAGAGAAAGGCCCAAATATGAGAATGAATTAAATAGAAAAATGACAAATATCCAAAGGTGGGACTTGGGGATTTAATGAGATTATACACCCGAGTGAATATTTTGCAGCAAGTAGGGCTTGCAAGAAAATCTCTCCCTCATTTAACTCCCTTATTGATAACCACTCTCTTGTAGAAGTGGAAATGGTGGGATGCAAGTTTACATGGTCCAACAAAAAGGGAGGAATTAAGAATGTAAGAGAGAAACTAGACCGAGGTTTAGCCACTATTCACTGGCTGGCATCTCATCCTCTAGCCAAGATTACCTCTTTGAGAACTGTCCTTTCGGATCATGCTTTGTTAACATTTGAAACAAACCCTCAGATGATTACAGGACCAAAGCAATTCCATTTTCTTCCAATATGGGCTGAGGAAGAAGACTAAAAAAATAATTGAGAATCAATGGGGGCTTCTCCGCAAATACCAAGCAAATTGAGAAGATGCAAATGTGCTTTAAAGGAATGGAATACTAGTAGATATGGGAGGGTTGAGACTAAGCTCAGAGAAATAGAGGTACAATTAGCTGAGTTGGAAGGAGTGGATAGTCCAGATGGCCAACGCATGAAAGATTTCCTAATGAGGGAATATGGAAAATGGTCGAAAAGGGAAGAGTCGTTATGGAGAGTAAAATCAAGAGAGTTATGGGTCAAGAAGGGGACCGAAATACCAAATATTTTCACCAATCAAGAGAGTTATGGTTGAAAAGGGCTCTCTTCGTCACTTCTTCTCGTTGACGAACACCACAGCAACAGTTACTTGTCAATGGCTACGTATCATTGCCTCGACCTCCTTTGATTAAAACAGAAAACTGTTGTTCGAGCTCGACAGACTTGACATCAACATACGGTGTCGCCGGCGATTCTGAAGACCTAAGAGCATCTCAAGTATGTTCTATGTCCTCCCCATGGAGATTCACCGGTGATGGAAAGACCAAATACATCATATCGACGCTGTATTTCACAGTATTTGGAAGGGAAAAGTTGCTGCCCAAAATAGATTTGAGAAATACCGGAATAGATAGAGGCCAAATTATGTCTGGGTTTTCTTCTACTTTTCCCTTGATGCCTACATAATCTACTGATAATAATGTTTTTGTGTGTTTTTTTTTTTTTTTTTTTTGGTGTTTTGTAGGCAACAAGGCTCGACAGAGACCACTTGTTCTCACTTGTTCTTCTACCTAGTAAACAACCGATTCTTGATATCGGAGGTACATAGCCTCTGACTCTTGCATGTTTTTCATATGTTGGTTTCATCTGTTTTTCTATTATGTGGTTTAAAAGAAATGCAGCCTTTGGTTGTCACATGAGGAATTTTTTTGGGGGGGGATGACAATATTATGAAAAATTCATGTTTTTTTATCCCATTACACTTCCTTTGGTTGTCGGTTGTCATATGGTTTCTTTTACTTTTTTCCCGTTTGAATCTTTGTGTGTGGTATGTTTGATTCTTTTTAGTTTCATGCTTACTCCATGTTTTTTTTAAGTTACACTATTCTTTTTTCCTAAGTTTGTGTGTGAAAATATGCCAACAACAAGTAAACAATTCAGTCAAATAACAGAAAAACAGATAACAATCACCACACAATAGCACACCAGAATTTTTACGTGGAAAACCCCAAAATCAGGAAAAAACCATTGGACCTATGGTCCCTAAAAGTCTTACATTAATTCAGAAATTAAATGGTACAATAATCTTCTCTAGTTGCAATTAGAGGCTTACAAACATCAAGGAAATAATCATTGGCCCATAAGAACATCACCAAATGCAAGGTGAATATAACACAAACAGAAGTTTAGATCTCACCAAGTTATTATAAATCTGAACTGAGAAGTAGAGAAATGAAGAAGAATCACCAAATCTGATCTGGAGTGGGATTCTTAATTCTAGCACTTAATATCATCAAGAACGGGCTTGAAAGGCACCTCTGAACTTGATCTTGAATGGAATAAGAGCCAACTTTTTCTTCTTCTTCACAAAACTCAAAGAACCAGAAAAAATCCTTTTGGTTCTGTGTTTTTTTTTTTTTTCTTTGTTTTTCTCTGTCAGGTGATTACGAACTTGATGCCAAAAAACCGAAAGATGAAAGCATTTTTTTTTTCACTATACGGCTCCTTTTTTGGGAGCAAATAAAGTTGGGGTGAGCCCCTCCATATGGGCTGAACCCACACCCAAAGTTTCGAGTGTGCAATAGATTTTTTTTTGAATGTTAGGTTTGGGGCAAGGTTGGCTATAAGGATTACAAATTTGCAATCAGGTAAGATTTCCATATCATCTTGCTTAAAATTTAATTCCATAATTGTTGAATGGTGGCAACATGGAGATATTGAATAAGAGGTCCTAGAGGACTCTTTGATTTTTTGAATAGCTAGACGATACATTTTATTTCTGTAAAAGGTAATTTGTTATCATGTTATACTGTGATTGGTAAGAGGGAGTCTTCGATAATTAAATCTTATTTAGGATACAAGGTGGCTATAATAAATATTCCCTTTTTCAATATATGTAATTAGACATCGTGCTTTCTTTTTTTGCTTCAAAATTTTTTTTTTACGTAAAATATAAAAACTTCCCCTAAAGTTTTTGACAATCATAAAAATCTCTTTTATAGTTTAATTTTAGCAAAAATTTTCCTTCTATTTAAAAAAAAAAATCAACAAAAACTTCCCTTCCGTCGATGACCAAGACAAAAAACGTTAAACTGATGATAATTTTTTTTTAAATACTCATTTTACCCCTGTTTGAGTTATTATATACCTATTTTTACTAAAATACCCTTTGAGAGTGTAGTTCCTCCAGTTTTCTAAAAATGACAAGGCACCGGATTGAGTAAGAAAGCCAACAAGTGTAGCAGCCAAACTGCCTTTGCTAGGCTCAAAAACTCTCCGTAGAACTCGGTCCTCGGGTGGTTTCCATCCATAGTTAGGCATCTTTGCTCCAAGTCTGCGAAGAGAGATTCCTCCATCTTGGGGTGAACGGTAGAGCAGTACTTACCGAACGTTGGGAATTTTGATCGTATCTCATCAGAACCCAATATTCGACTCTTTGTTTCTCCTCTTCCTGCAATGAAGGTTACGGCAATATTACACTGCGGTTACCAAGGGAAAATCTAACAGAAACATATGAAGATTGAAGAGTTGCCTATCTAGAATAAACTGGTCTGCCAGTTTTCCAACTTATTGTTTGGATTTGTTTCTTACGAAATTGGTCCTCACAGCTGTTGGATTTTAATCTCATAAGAGATTAAATCCAATGGATTTGATTGGTCAATTACATGAGAAATTACACTTGTACACTTGTTTGAAAAAATCAGTTTTTCTCTTACAAAAATTCAGTTTTGAATTTGTCCCACATTGGAAAATTATAAGTTTTGTTTTCAATATTTCAATAGGAGCTTATTTATACTCCTTAGAATTAGTAGAGAAGAGTATGGGGATTTGATATCGCGCAACACGCGCGCACATGCGTGTGTGTGGCGCAATGAGGCGCATTTTGCTCGCACTTCTCACCATTGATGAGATCAACGGTCACGATTCGATCGGGTGTGATCAAGAGGCACAATTCAAAGTTAACAGTCACCAATTTTGATTCGATCAGTTCAAGGTGTCTTCTCTAAACCAGCACCTACATTTTCCTCATACCTCTTCACAAGTTATTTAAGGAGCATGAATCAGACTCCAAAAACACAATTTTGAAATTCACTATCTCTCTCTCTCTCTCAGTCCGGTCTGCTATAATCTCACAGAAGGTTTCTTTACTGGTTGCAGATTCTTGCCAAAAGCTCTGTTGTATCCTAGGAACGAATTTGCCTGTAACCCAATAGCAAATTCAGTAAAACTAAGTGGGGGCAAATAACATTCTAAAGACAGTGTCTTCAGATGCGCCTCAGAGCTTCTCCTCCTAAGTTACAGTAACCCCATCTTCTCCAACAACAGCCATTGCAGCCGCATATTGATCGAGAACATCTCTGTATCCATCTTACAGCCCTTCCACTACATATCAAGAACACCTCGTACTTGTATGTTTTCTCCCAATGCATGGCTATGTGAGGACCAATTTTGTGAAAAGAAATTGGAAATCTTTGAGCTGATATCTATGGCCAGTAAGGTATGGAAAATAGATTTTATTCTCACATAACCCTTCTTCTCACACCGTCCTAATAGCCCATTGCAGTCGTGCATTACTAATATTTCTCCATGAATTAAAATAAACAAATACAGAGGTGTTCCCAACGTTCGATAAGTTCTGCTCTGAGTATCGACGCTTTGTCATTTTCAGGAAACCGGATGAACAGAGTTTCATCCTCAGTACATTGAGAGTTAGTTTTTTCTTCAACTGGCAAAAGTTCTTCTTCAGATTGAGCAAAGGGTATTTTAGTAAAAATAGGTATACAATAACTCATATAAGGGTAAAATAGGTATTTAAAAAAAATTATCATCGATTTAATGTTTTTTGTCTTGGTCATTGATGGAAGGGAGGTTTTTGTTGATTTATTTTTAAATAGAAGGGAAGTTTTTGCTAAAGTTAAATTATAGGAGAGGTTTTCATAATTGTCAGAAACTTTAGGGGAGGTTTTTTTTTTTTTTTGTGAGCCTTCAACTCATTATTGACTAGTACATATTCTTTTTAGCTCAGCCCTACTTAGACCTTTTAACTTGCATCAAAACACTTGCTAGTGGTGCAGTATTTTGTTTTCTATGTAAGGTACCAAAACCATAATATATTTTCCCTCCTTTTATCTTCTATCAAGACAACAACCTACTCCCCCGTGAATAAGCGAGACCGGATCTGCTCCGCACACCTAGCGCTTCAAATGCACATTCTACCATGCATTGGGAACACCTCTCATACTTATTAATTATTATTCATGGGAAATGATCCCAATGCATGATGGATGTGTCTATGAGGTGCCCATTTGTGAGGAGTAGATCCCGGCTCGTATTTACTACTACTCTTTCTGATTTTTCCACTATTCCATCTCAACATCCACATCTTTACCATAGTCATTTTCTAAATAACCAATATCCCATGGCAATAACCAGTTGGTGGAAGAACCAACATGCCAAAAAAGTTTTTTTTTTTTTTTAATTTCTATAGAGGTATGGACCATAGTTAGTTATTAAAATGATTATTTGACTTAATTTTCTTAATTGGATTGAGAGTTTGTTTTCCTAATTATTGTAAGAGATAGTTTCTTAATTGGATTAGGAGTTATTTAGAAATTCAAGAGTTATATTAATAGGTCAGCACTGAAGTGACTAATTGGTGCCTTAGGGGTCACTTGATAACAGCTGAAGTGTTTGGACTGAAGTGTCTAGAAGCATTCATGAATATGAACTCGATAAGAAAGCTTGGTTTTAAGCCTTCAAAGTATCATCTATAAATGACGGTACATAGAAGACAGATCAAGGAGCACATGAAAAATAGAAAATCCAAAGCGGGGAATAACAACCATATGATGGGCCCACTTAAGGAACCTAAGAACTTGATGATTTGTCAATGGATAACTCCCTTTAATACATAATGTTAAATGAATAGCTTGGATTGGAAACGATTTGTTCTACCCTTGTTATCTTCTAATTATAATTAGTGGCATCACCTAATAGTTTTCTAGGGACTTTGCCTCATTCAACCTATATATTTGTGTTATTTTCCATTAGGCATGAGGCCACCAAATACCATTCAAAGGCGTAGGTTGTTGGAGCCATTGCCACTATGAGTTCTTACATCGTTGTAGTTATCTGCATGGCATACCTTACCCTAGTTGAGAAGCCATAATCTGAGAGGTTAGAAGTGTAGGGACAGGGCGGTTTATGAGAAGCATATTCCATAGCGATGAATCATGTCTTATACAAATTAGGATGATGTTAGACAGTGTATATCCTTAGTTCTAATTAGAATGATGTACATTATGATATTTAATGTAAATGAATAAAATACATATTTGATTCATGTTATTATGGTGTGTTTCTGTGTAATACCCTTAAACTAGATACATATGAGACTCGTGTTAGTTTAGAATCTTCACTGTCATTGGATAGATCTGGGGAGATTTATCCTATCAAAGCTGACACTGACGTGCGGCCAAGTTGGTTGGGGTAACTTGTCTCAGTTGCCGGGGTGAGACCTGAGGTACATGCAGTGTGGGTTTTCTTGAGATGTTAAGAGGTTAAGTGTTTGATCATTATGGGTTGAGAGGTTAAGTGTAAGACCATTGAGGGTAATACCTAATGGGCTAATTTTGCATCTGCCCACAGTCTTTGTGTTTTCATAATGTGGCTTGACCCAAGGACCACTTAGTGTAAATGTTGGGCCCATTAAGAGCCCATAGTGATGGGCTCAGAGGTTCACTGTCTGTTATAGTGAATTCGGCCAAGTCTTGTAACAGAGGCTAGGCTGAACCCATGTGGCTGATGTGTAGATCAATGTTTAGGTCTCACGCCATACAAGGATACCCAACTAGGTAGCAGTTTGGGCCAAATGAGCACATGAACTTAATGGGCCTAAAGCCCAAATCGAACTGGTTTAATTTGATTAATTAAAGAGGGGTAGTTCTGGGATTTGGATAAGCAAATAGGATATGGAGTTATCCCTATCCACTCAGATAGTCTTGATCCAAATGATGATTTGGATTAGGAAACTCGTAATAAGATTAGGAGGGTTGATCTTAATCTACAGATAAGATAAGGGTTTATCCTTATCTCTTAAAGAGAGTCTTGATCCAAATACATATTTGGATTAAGAAACTCCTAATGGGATTAGGAGGAGCTCTCTCTATGGCTATAAATAGAGGAGGAGGGAAAACCCTACTTCACCCAACAAGATCTCAGATCCAAGAGAGAAGATAGCTCCAGTAAGACTGACGCCACCTTTTGCTCTTACCTCCCTTTATTGTTGTCGTTATTGCCAATTCGTTCTCCACTAGTAGGAGTGATCAAGAAATATTCTTAATATTAGTTTTTGGTGAAAAATTGATCTGAAGTCATGCTCAATCGCCCTCCATCAGATTCTTGATGAAGAATAAGGTTTTTGCTAAAGGACCACCCTGCTGATTCTGCTCCACCCTACATTGTGTCATCTTTAGTGGGAGCAGTCTTTGGAGATCTCCTTAGGCGTGAACACCTTCTTTGGGAGTTATTACTACTCTGTATCAAGTATATCAATCTCATACATTTTGGTTACAGATCTGGTCTAATTTAGGGTTCAAGATTGATTCTTGAAAATGCAGTTTTCTAAAACAGAGAATATGATTCTCACATGGAAGAGAGAGAAATTTTTTAAATTTCACCCTACCTTCCTACAGGGTTCGGTTATCCATATGATGGATCTCTCATCCCTTCAGATGAGACGTAGGTGTTTTGATTCACTCTATACAATGCTCATGCCTCATGGAGACATCCACCCCACCACCCAAATGAATGTGATGGAACAAGTTGCCATGTTCTTACACACAATTGGTCATAATGTATGAAATAGCTACGATTTAGCTATTCTTAGGAGACTGTTAGTACTTCCACAAAGTATTGCGTGTTGTATTTGGATTATACCATTGTGGTGGTAATGCATACCCCCCCATCAATGACCCTCCCTTCATGCCATAGTTTAAGGTATGTAGGTTACTAAATAAGGAATACACTAGTTTCAATAATTCACTATTAAAAAACGTGTTTGATCCTATGTCTATTGCATAATGCAATTGATAGAACACATATTCGATATAAAGTTCCTTTGGCAAGGCAGATTCAGGGAGAGAAAAGGAAAAACCATCCAAAATATGGTGAAGTCGGTTGACCACATATCCTAGCTAAGATGATTCGTTTATGGGAATCCAAATATACATATGTTGGGACTTCATTGATCCAATACAGGGGGAAACTGTTTAAAAAAGCCGTGGCATGATGGTGGGACCCATTCTCTGAATTTGCAATGAAAAAAACTCCCAAACATCAATAAATTTGCATTCTCAGATTGCTTTCTTCCAACCAAACTTTTGCATTTACCCACCTAGAGAATTAAAGGCAATGTTTGGTTTAAAGGAAAGGTTTTCCTTCCTTTCCCTACCTTTTTCCTTCAAACCAAACACAGCCTAAGCGTTCGGCTTCGGTCAGATGTTCTTTTGGTAGGACCCATAGGCATTGGATCAGCTTGTTTCTTCATCCAGAATCCAGATCTTTCTAGGCGGGGCCCGCATGCACTGATTGATGTTTTTGGCCGTAGATGTCATCTTTCGCTCTTCAGGGGCAGAGAACGTCGATAGGGTAGGGAGTCAATATCGAGCACTGTTGGTCGTTGATGTTTCTTTTTAGTAGGACCCATCAGATATTTTGAAATTTTCTGGATTCTAATACCACGTGTAAGATATGCTTTCATGAGTGCAATCATGCTTGAAAATCTGAGATCAATCACCCAATAATACAGAATCTTAAACGTGGTTAGGAACATGGTGTGATTTATCAAAATTGATGAGTGGGCTTTGATCGTTCAAAACTCTTTTTATACCATATCTATTCCATATCATAGATTTTTCCAAATATATAAATTGAAAAAAAAAAAGTAAAACAACACTAGGCACATCAGACCTTTGTCGGCTTGACGTCCAGGCGTGGCGGCCCCCCTCTTGCCACCCTCATCTCTCAACCAATTCGGCTGTGCGGTCCAGACGCAGAGAGAGAGAGAGAGAGGATGTCGTGGTTGTTGTCGTGCTGTGCGTCTTGTACTTCCGGTCTATGCAGTGCTGTGGCTTCTGGGATCTCCGGACGCTCGGCTAGGATTGCTTACTGTGGCTTGTTTGGTGCTTCCCTTATCGTCTCATGGATTCTCAGGGAGGTTGCAGCTCTGGTCATGGAGGAGATCCCATGTAAGTTTTGATTCTTCGCATTTCTTGCTTTGATCTTGTTTTGCTGCTTTCTGCGCATGTCGGCTTAAATTAGCTGATGATTGAGATTTTGCGAGGAAAAGAGGACACATTGTTTTTCCTTTTAATTTCTTTGGTATCTCTTTGCCTTGGAGAGAAAGCCAATCAAAGTTGAAGCTTATATCTCTCCGAGTTTTTCATTTCTTTTTCAAATGGGTTTTGTTGTAATGGGGATTTCGTATACGAATTCTTATGTAATTTGTTGGTTTGTTCCCTTCTGAATTGGTTTTTCTTTCGTTTGCTTTGTTTCAAGATTTTAATGGTTGAGACCCTGTTGTTGTAATAAATGCCTTGGATTTTTCATAAAACAAATATCATTTTCTTTGTTGATTTTGCTTCTGGTTTGATCTCGTACTCTTGTTCCTTTAAGCCGTTCATTTCTTGGAGCTTCGGTGAAAATTAAATATATGAATTTTCTTACGCATTTGTTTGTTCTCAACTTCTCATACTGGGTGTTTTTCTATTAAATGGCAATGCCTCAAATTAAATTGGAGGTATTCGTGTGGAATAGAGATCCATTAAGTTGGATTATACAGTTTTTTTCTCATTCAACTATAACGGTTTATAGTTTCCGCTTACTTCGTCTTAGTTTCTGTTTTTCATGTGAAGACGATAATGTTTTCTATGAATTGTTGTATTAATTTGCTTATATGCATCAGACCTTGCTTGGGCTTCTTTCTCAAATGTTATTAAGGTTTGTTTGAATTCCGTTAGCATCCTAGACTGATGCTCAATGTCCTGTCTTATTTTGCTATTAAGGCTCAGTTTGGAAGGAGTACAAAACCTTATATTTTATATTATTTTATATGTATTTGTACTGTACATATTTGTATTTGTACTTCTTCCAAACTGAGCCTAAGAATCAGTTCTGCTTTATTGTTTTAGAGGTTCTCATTCAGTTAAATGTTTCTCCTTGTCTCTCACAGAATAAGTCAGCAATTTCAGTAGGCAAACCTCATAGCTTGCAATAGTGTTATCCTACTTTGAATTTGTCTTGCTTTCCCTTCTGAAGATCAATGGCAAATCCACTGTCGCTTACAATAGAACCACACTGTTTATATGGTGGATCCATCAAAATGGCAAAGTTGGCAACTGCCACCAGTTATTATGGGCCAAATAAATGCATTCACAGGGTGAGGAGAATTGACATGGGAAGAAGGCAAAGCCATGGCTGCTTGAGAGATATAACCAAAAATGCTCAGTGGTATCATAATCTCAAAATCTTTGCTTCATCACCAAGTTCTGTTGATCAAACCCGACCAAGTTTGGGTACATTTACCAAGACTGAGGAAGTAGAGAAGCCATTGACTTATTTATTTAGAACAGAAATTGGTGGTCAGGTGAAGATAACTGTTGGAAGGAAGAATACAAATTATACAGTGTGTATTGAAGTTTCATCCTTACCACAGTGTACTACTGAGGATAAGTTGTTCCTGAACTGGGGCATTTTCAGATCTGATTCATCATGTTTGACGCTTCCAGGCTCCCAAGTTTCAGCTCCAGAAACCCATTCCAGTACCATGGAAACCCCTCTCATGCAGAAATCTTCAGGCAGACATTTCCTACAGCTTGAATTCGAATCAAATCAAGCCCCTTTCTATCTATCATTCATGTTCCTTTTTTCATCTAATACTGCTACCAATAATTCAGAGATAAGAAGTCATAGGAAAACAAACTTTTGTGTGCCTGTTGGTATCAGTTCAGGGCACCCTGCACCGTTGGGTATCTCCTTCTCTGATGATGGATCAGTGAATTTTTCTCTGTTTTCTAGGAATGCTGAAAGTGTAGTTCTTTGTTTGTATGATGAGAAGTCAGACCAACCTTCCCTAGAGATTGATTTAGATCCATACATTAATCGAACAGGCAATATTTGGCATGTCTCAATGGAAAGTGTGGCTCCATATGTCAGCTATGGTTATCGATGCAAAGGGGATATTCATTTGAAAAAAGGAGATAGATTTAATGCCCGCAATGTTCTTTTAGACCCATATGCTAAGATTCTTTCAAGCTCACTTCCAAATCATTCAGAGACCCATTCACCTCCGAAATGTCTTGGACACTTATGCAAGATACCAACTTTTGATTGGAGTGGTGATATCCGCCCTTGCTTGGAAATAGAAGAACTAGTGGTTTATCGGTTAAATGTGAGACGTTTCACTGAGGACAAGTCCTGCCAGTTACCTGCTGATGTTTTAGGCACCTTTTCTGGTCTGATTGAGAAATTACACCACTTTAAAAGTCTCGGTGTGAATGCAGTCTTATTAGAGCCAGTGTTCTCCTTTGGTGAGCAAAACGGGCCCTATTTTCCATACCATTTCTTTTCAGCATCAGACTTATATGGGCTCTCCTATGATAATGCATCTACCATTAATTCTATGAAGGAGATGATAAAAAGACTGCATGCCAATGGCATAGAGGTTTTACTTGAAGTTGTTTTCACTCATGCTGCAGAAAGTGGTGATTCTTCTTTTCAAACAATATCATTCCAAGGAATTGATAATTCTTCTTATTATATACTTAATGGAGACACACAATTGGGTACCAGGAATGCTTTGAACTGCAACAATCCTATTGTCCAACGGATGATTCTGGATATCCTTCAGTATTGGGTTACAGAATTTCACATAGATGGATTCTGCTTTATGAATGCTTCTTCTCTTTTGAGAGGGCTAAATGGTGAGTACTTATCTCGGCCTCCTTTGGTTGAGGCCATTGCTTTTGATCCACTACTCTCTAAGACAAAGATTATAGCAGACTGCTGGGACCCATGTGAAATGGTAACAAGGGACATCCGTTTCCCTCATTGGAAGAGATGGGCAGAAGTTAATAATAGATTTTGTCATGATATAAGAAAATTTTTGAGGGGTGAGGGTCTCCTTAGTGACCTAGCAACTCGACTATGTGGGAGTGGAGACATCTTTTTAAATGGACGGGGACCTGCATTCTCTTTTAATTTTATTGCAAGGAACTTTGGACTTCCTCTCGTGGACTTGGTCAGCTTCAGTGGCAATGAAGTTTCTTCAGAGTTGAGTTGGAACTGTGGCGAAGAAGGTGCAACAAATAATACTGTTGTCCTTGAAAGACGTTTAAAACAGATCCGCAATTTTCTCTTCATTTTGTACATCTCATTTGGTGTTCCTATTCTTAATATGGGTGATGAGTGTGGTCAATCTTCCAGTGGCTCTACTTCATATGGTGACAGGAAGCCTTTTGATTGGACTGCTCTAAGGACAGGTTTTGCTATTCAAACAACGGAGTTTATCGCTTTTCTTAGTTCACTTAGAACAAGGAGAAGTGATCTCCTTCAAAAGAGGAACTTCCTGAAGGTAGAAAATATAGAGTGGTATGGAAGCAACCAGTCTCAGCCAAGATGGGAAGACCCATCAAGCAAATTCCTGGCCCTGAGATTGAAGTCAGACATAGATAACAGCCAGTCTGACTCAGATTCTTCTCAAATCAGGGGTGACTTGTTTATTGCCTTCAATGCTGGAGGACATTCAGAGGGTGTTATTCTGCCTTCACCTTCAGAAGGGATGGTGTGGCTTCGTTTGGTGGACACAGCCCTTCCATTTCCAGGATTTTTCTCAAATGATGGTGACCCTGTTCCTGAGCAGATACAAGGATTAATAGCTTATGAAATGAAGGCTCACAGTTGTGCTCTATTTGAAGCTCGGAGTCTAGTTGGTTGAAATTAATATAAATATATAAGCAGTATAGAATTACAATGAAGTAGGTTGTATCTTGTATGTGAGTTCCAATGCTCTTTCAGTATTAAAGATTCCGTAGCCCTTGTTAAAATCCCTTATTTATGTCAACAAATTTTTTCTTTGTTGTTTCTCAAAACAAAAGGTCATTAAAAAGAGCATAAGAAAAGAAAATACCAATGGGTTTGATCAAGCAGCCATGCCAGTGTATATCATTGTGCTTAAATTCTGACTGTTTTTTATCGATTAAAGAGAATTCTTGATTAAGACTTCCTCGACACTGGTGTAGTAATATTGGATTGATTGCGGACAGTGTCCAATTGTTTAATGAAGAGAATCTTATTTTTGTTTTCTGTTTGCAGGGATAAATACTTTTTCTCACATTCCCTGAAAGAAGTGGTTTCAAACAAATGTGATCCTTTATGTCAGTTTGGTAAATTTCTTAATTATTTTTCTGCAATATTTCCCCTCATGATGATTAGCTTAAGGACCAGAATGAGGGATTAAATTCATGTCACCACAATGGATGGGCTGTGAAGATTGTTTTTGTGGGTTTTGCTTATTATCCCTACGTTTTTTTATTCCAAATGTCATTATCACAATCTATGGTTAGCTTTCACTCTCTGCAGGTTAAATTCACTCTCTGCAGGTTTTGACCAATACTGCAGGTTTTTTACTTGCAGTATTGGTCAGATGCTATCTTGCATCTTTAACTTTCTCTGAATTTTATTCATTTAGTTCAACCCCTCAAAACAGGCCTACAATCTTGATGTTTTCTTCATTGTCATGACAATTGTTCAGAAGTTGATATGTCTGTCACTTCTTTTTATAATGTTTTAAAGCAGAGAATGGAGTTCAAAATTGAAAAGGTTAACCCAAGGCCCTGGATAAGTGTTAGGTTCAAGGGTGGCCCAACTTGAGGTTAACCCAACACACACTTGGACTAGAGTTGAGCTTGGGCGGGTTGGTCAGGTTTGAAAGAATTTATGAATATACTAGCTGGGCCTTTGGACGGTGTGCAGGTTTTGTTAAGTAAAACTGAAATAGAAGGAAGTCTCTAATGTTCATGTGTTTTTCATATTTATGAAAATCAATGTTCAAAGTATTGATATTTATCGGCCCGTATTGTGCCAATGATTTACCGATACGCCCCTCCAGGGGTTGTATCGGGTCAGCCACAGGTTCAGAGGATAGTTGGACCTTAAACCGGCCCCTCTGAACTGGTTTCAAAACAAAAAACAAATGAAACTTAAAAAAAAAAAGTATCGACACAGGGCATATCGGCCTGTGTCGATACTCTGAAGATGAATATCTGAATGATGATTTATGGCTTTATTGGCAGAAACTAAAATTAATTACATCTAGATGTTGGGCATGAATAACCATGTGATAGTGAAAGTCCCAATCTCATGCGTATATTTACATGAACAATAATTAAATAATTTAATTTATAATAGTTATTAATAATTACTTTTATTCTAACTAAATTTAAAAGTCAAGTTAGTGTAAATACTAGAGTTTAAGTTAACTTCAACGCAATTACTTTTCTATTTTAATTATTTTAACTTAATCAATTTAGATGGAAGTAATTGTAATTTTAATTCCCATGTCATAAGTTAATTAAGTGCAACTATTTTTTAATAATACACTTTATGACTTGTTCACAAGCCGAAATCGGGTCAGACTTTACCACTTATCAATAGAAAATATCCAAGTGTAAGCTGAAGCCCAACCCTTGTATAAAGCTCAAAGCCTGATTCCAAGCCTAGAGGCTTATCTGAATAGGAAGTAAATGTAAATTTGAGAGCCAATCAAAATTTGTTATATATTATTAATGTATATTTTTATTATATGATATTATTAGGGGTTGGTCTTATTTACAAAAGCCGGACCTTGTGGGCAAGTCCATCAAATTACCTGGCCCATGAACAATTCTAATTAATTGTAACTTTAATATATAAATTACTATTATTTATTAATTCAAATGGTGATGATCTTCCAACCACCAACAAAATCTACACAAACTATACTTCTTTCAACAACCTTAAACTTGGAGGGTTAAGGCAAGAACCAAATCCTTGATGAAGAAACTAATCGCATTGTCGTTGAGATTTGATTTGACTGCAACCCTTTTAATCTTGATGATTGTTGAGATTGACATCAATCTTAATATCACCTACACCCTTAGCCCCAATTCAATGTTTGAAATTTCTCTATTTACCATTTAATTATAGGTTGCCATTTTTATTTTTTAACCATTTTATTATTTATTTAATTATTGTATTAGTTATTGATAATTTTAAATTATAAATCAAATTTTAATGATTTAATCATTTTCATTCCTATTATTTTTTGGCAAGTAATTCCCCTATTATTTTCATCTTCACTCCTATTACTAAGCTAAGTTAATTATTTTAGTTAGTTAGGTTAGTTATATAAATCATTTTAGTAATCAGTTTTTAATTGTTTGAACAATTTATATTCCTTTTATCCATTTATTTATTTTTATTATCTTACCATTTTATTACTTATCTAATTATCATATTATTTATTCAATCAATTTTGAATTATTTAATCATTTTCTATTGTTTAATGGCTTCCATGTTGTTACTTGTTAGAAAAAAAAAAGACAAAATTTAGGGCAGGTACAAGAGGTAAAAGAGGGCCTAGGACGGGGTTCACTTTTTTACAACATAGTTTTAGTGTAGGCGTAAAATTGAGAATCATGGCCTTATGGCCTTAGATGTATTGTTGTGGCCCCGCTAGAACATCATTCAAGCTGGGGCCATGACGATACATCCACACCTTTGATATTTGTTTTAGCGTAGCAAAAGTGGCTTGCTTGTGACATGGGATTAGATGTAGGGGGGAGAGAGAGAGAGAGAGAGATGAGGGTTTGAGAAAAGAAAGAAGAATCTAGGTTTTTAAAGCTGAATTGGACAATGAACCGGTCAGGGGTCTGGTTCTCGGATCAAATGGTTTGATCATTTGAATCGAATGGATGGTTTGTTCTGACAAAAAATTAAAAAATAAAAAAAAAAACGGCCAAAACTGTTGAGCATTTCAAGCAGTTTGACCACATGGGTCAACGGTTTTCTGACCAAACCAACAGTTTTTGGCGAAATAACGATTCTGGGGTAAAAACGATTCGATTCCTGGTTTTTTCGATCTGACAGTCCAATCTAGTCTGGTTTTGAAAACCATGAGAAGAATATTAAGGCTGAATTTGGCATTCCTTATTTTGAGGACTTATCTTCTGTTTTTGCAGTTAAAAAATGAGTGTTGAAGCATTTTAACTGCAAAAAGGAAAGTCCTTAAAATAAAAAATGCCAAATGCAGTCAAAAGGAGAAAATTTAGAGGGGTATAGGAGAGAAAAGAGGGCCTCTAAGGTGAGGTGAGGTGAGAGAGAGAGAGAGAGAGAGAACTTTGCATACATCTACCCACAACACACTACCTTTATGCATTGGGAACATCTCCTCATCCACAATACTATGTAGAGGATGAGATGTTCTCCATGTGTGGCTGCAATATTACGTGGGTAGACATGAACTGAGGTTTTATTGGTAGGAGATCCAGACTCTGTAAACTTACTATAGAGTGTTGCTGATGTGTCCAAGGGGGAGGGTTAGAGAGAGAGAGAGAGAGAGGATATTTTATGTAAATAAAATGGATGTACATGTGTATTTGTTCAGACAGACTCGGGTTGGATCTAACCGGAATTGGGCTATTTAATACTTAATGCCCTCAGCTCAAACCCAACCCAACCCAAGTTTTGATTATAATCAAGTTTTCTGACCTAGCGTAACCTGCAACCTGAAAACTTAGGCCCCACCCAAGGTTGGGCCTGCCCAAATTGCAGCCAGAGATGGTTGAAAAAAAAGGCTCAAATGCTATGTACAATGTTCAAGTTGAAATCAGCCTCCTACAAGATAGTTTTCCATAATATTCTACAGCATATCTCCACTGTGTATTGAGAATATCTCCCGATGATAAGTACCAGAAATGATAAGGTATCATTGAGAGATATTTCCAATAATACAAAGCAGAAATATGCTGTGTGAGGTTGTGAGAAACTATCTTATGGGGGGTTGATTTCAACTCACGGAAATATGCTGTGTGACATTGTGGGAAATTATCTTGTGGGGGGCTGATTTCAACTCACAATGTTCATAAATGGTATTTTGGTCAATTAAAATTGAATTAGGGCATCCGCAACATTAAACCTTTAGTTCAAAAGTATAAACCAGCTTTTTGCTAAAGTTGCAAGATTGATTGGAATTAGTGAAACTTAATATGGACCGTTTGTTGATGTAAACTTGATATGCTGAACCATGTGTAATTGTTTCTTTTCTTTTTTTTTGTTCTCATCTTATTGGCCTTTCATCTTACTTTATTAATCTTTATTCTCTTTGCAACAATCCCAAGGGTAGCATGGAAAAGTTTTGTAGGGCAAGTTAGTAATTTCAAAAATATACTGAATTTATCGTCTAAATATATGCATATAGCCATTGGATTATGACTCTATGGGTGCAAGAATGGTGATTCATTGG
Source organism: Nelumbo lutea (assembly GCF_056320005.1). Lineage (NCBI taxonomy): Eukaryota > Viridiplantae > Streptophyta > Magnoliopsida > Proteales > Nelumbonaceae > Nelumbo > Nelumbo lutea. Next base: position 91,301,027 of record NC_142687.1, on the reverse strand, counting down.
AACTTTGGAAGGGTCATTTACTAAAATACTTCCTATAATTTACAATTTATTTATTTAATTGGAAAATATTAAAGGGTATGGGCCCATGATTTTTTATTCTAAAAGTATCCCTAACACTTCTTCACATAGAAAAAAAAAATGATCCGATAAGATCAAATATAGTAGTTGTCAATGTCTATGATATTTTCATTTTTTTATTCTTTTGATTAAATTTATTGAAATGGACATTATGATCAAATGCCATTTTCTATAATTATCTAACGGAAGATCGATTAAGTAAATCAATTAAAGCTAGGTTTTAATAAATTCACAAAACTTAGGAGGTGGCTTATTAGTAAATGATCCTTTTTAAAATAATATAATAAGGATTAAAGTATATATCGGTATCGGTGTATCCCAAATACACGAATACACTATACACTGATACACAGATATTTTAAAAAGTTTAAGGGGTTTCAAATCTCTTCTTAGACCATCTCATTATTATAAAGTTAATATATCAAAAAAAAAAGTAACGGTCCATATCAATGCCCACCAATACCCATGGTGGGGTATAAGATATTTTAATCCTTAAATATAATCTCCATATGAAGAAGCTACTATCCTTCATTAATTTATACACTGCCTCAATTCAATAACATCACACATTCACACTGAAAACAAAGTCCCAACTCCCAATCCAAAGGAATTGACTGAAAGAGCTATTCATACCCACCAGTCATCCATTTTTTATCCTATTTTGTAAGAATTGGGATATCTTCCTCCCATAGCGTGCCTACACCAACATCACAGCCACATTCAATCTTGTACTGAGAATATTTTTTTCATTAATAATAAATATAAATACAGAAAATATTCTTGATGAATGATTAAGACATACTGTGAGATCGTGTAAAGCGCACTTTGTGAGAAACAGATCTGGACTTATTATGCGGAATCAAATGGAACGTCATTCACATCACATCATCCCATGTGGTCTAACTGATAAGTAATCTCATGCATCATGTCTTTAGGACAACCCATGTGGCATATCAAATTGCCAAACACTGATCCGTCCTTACTAGGGTGGATGCATTTAAGAAACCAACAAATTCCCTACCCCTATTCAAATTCTTCCTACTTCTCTCTCCTCTTTGATTTGAAACAAGGCAAATGCTAGCACGTGGAAAACACTACATTTTATGATAAAAAGCAGAAACAAACAAATTTCATGATAAAAGTAGAAAAACAAAACAAGACTACCGACGCAAGACCAAAGGATTTAAGGTTGGGTTTGCACATGCATTGAGTGAATGTAACTGTGTAAGGCTAAAAACTAAAAAGATGAAAATTATCTAAATAAAAAAAAAATCACTTTAATTGAACATACAAATTATGGATTTCGCATTTAGTGAAGAATCCGTGATTTATTTAGTAATCGGATCGAACAGGTTAACGATTCAACTACTCGGGTCAAATGTTTTTTACTAAATCAACGGGTTTTGAATAAATTTTGTGTTTTAATCAAACCGGACATTGAATCTTAGCTGGCCAGGTGACAAAGTCTGTTTCAAAACATAAATATCTTCAATTTAACTTTTTTTCATTTACAAGAGGCTATTTTTTAGAGTTTGGATCCGTTGACCACATTGCTGGTCACTTTCATCCAGCCGCACATCTGGAACATCGGTTGTATTTACATCACCGATTTAAAAAAAAGTGCGGCTGGATGAGCGAGGCAATCCAGCAGATCCGGACTGATGGACTCCCTATTTTAACAAAAAAAAGTCGGTGATGCGACAAATATTAAAAAGAAAAAAGTGTTTTTTTTTCAAAATACTCCCAAACACGGAATAAGAAGAAAGGCAGAGACGAATGTAATTTCACAAAAGCGTGAGTGAGAAGTTGCAAATAAACGGACAAGTGACTATCTTGTCCGACGTCAGTCCTCCACCGTCAGTGTCACACATTTCATAAATCATAATGTAAGGTAAGTAGAGGTAGAAAGCTAAGGACAAGTGACTATCTTGCCACGTGGCGAAACGATCTCTGCCCTGTACTTTGGCACATACAATGGTCAGCATGACACGTGGATATATCACGGAGTGCCACTTCATCCGCCAAGTGTAAAGAGTTGGCGATCAACGCACCCGGGCATTTTACGACGACCAGTGACCACCACCTTTATTATCCTTCTCTCTATTCCTCTCTGGCCTTAACTTGCGCTTGCGTCGTCTCGTCGCTTCGTCTTTAGAGCAGCGAGTGGCGCAAAGACTCCAAACCAAACAAACATAACATGCTCCACCGTCATCTTTACTCCATCACCGCCATGCCCGCCTCCTCCTCGCCTTCTCAGAAGCCCAAGAGACTCTCCTCAAACCCTAATTCTCTCCCCTGCAAGCACTCTCCCTCTGCAACCCTTGACATTCTCATCCTCATTCTTGTTCTCTTTTCGTGCGCCTTCCTCATCACCTCATGCCTCTCGTACATCTTCCAATCCCTCTCTCAAATCCTCCCGTCTCTCTCCGTCTCTCATTCGGATTCCTTCCGAGAGTCCCCGCTCCCTTACATTGCAGGGTTTTTGGTTTTCTTCGTTCTGTCATTGATCGCCGTTGAGATCTTCTGCAGCTACAGGTCGAGGAAATGCGAGAATCCGGGATGCAAGGGGTTGAAGAAGGCCAGGGAGTATGATATACAGTTGCAGACGGAGGAGTGTTTGAAATCTTCCTCCAAGGAGATCGATAATCTACCGTGGAAAGGAGGATCGGAAGGCAATCCGGATTACGAATGCCTGAGATCTGAGCTGCGGAAGATGGCCCCGCCCAATGGACGGGCGGTGCTGCTGTTTCGGGCTAAGTGCGGGTGTCCCGTCGCAAAGCTGGAAGCGTGGGGACCGAAGAGAGGTCGGAAACACAAGAAGTGAGTTCCGTACTTTCATCACCGACATTGCAAATTTCAGCTTTTGCCATTATACTCCAGTTCTCCCTATTTTATTTTTTCCTCGTTTTCCCTTGAAATTGAAGGGAATGCTCGCCAGTTAACTTGTTTATAGGTTTCTTTCTGGTCTGGTCATTATCGCAATTTTCTTTTTGAGTATTGTGGTAAATAGATTCAGTTTAGATTATTGAAATGTTCATTGTAACATGGAATCGTTGTTGGTTTATTGCAATGTTGCTATAAGATGGGATGTTTTGTGTAGACAGTCTCTGGATGGAAAATTGATTTAAGATGCCCTACACTTATGGTCTAACAATCCAACAAGTAGTTCTGATTTTGTTTTTTATTTGTTCCTTTGTAATATGATAATAGGTTATACATAATCCATGAAGTCATTTATGAGTCAGTTGTTGGAGAACGGAGAACCTACTACCATGACTACCTTAATCTACTATTGTTTTCTTTATATGGTTAGATTTAAATATCTTCTTGTTATTTTACTTATATTGTCATAACAATTTTTTGCATGCTTGTCATATCTTGGCCACATAGATTTAGAGACCTTATTCATACTTGAAGAACTATTGAAACCTTGGCTGCCAACAACTTTTTCAGCTTAACAATGGAAGTCATTTAGCTTGGTTATTTGATTTCAAAGCCGGGGTGGGGGATAGGGAAACTAATAAGTAAGAGGAAGGGAAGTTTTGCAGCTGTTTGTGTTGCGCCACATAAAAAACCAGAGTTACCGCAGTAGGGCTGCAAATGGTATTTGTTTGTTTGAATTCAATCCATCTATAATTGGATCCAATATGGATCTACTCCTATCTGATCCAGTATAGTCCTATTTGATCCGATTTAAATGCATATGCTTATATACACTTAAAAAAATTTATACTCTATCTATTAATAAAGTTGACTAGGAGTCATGCTTTAACTGATAATAAAGTCTGTTTGAATTGAATGTTGTGCTTTTACTGAAGAGTCATCGGTTCAAGTTTTATAAGGCTTTTTTTTTCAATATATTTTGTTCATGTTATACACTATCAAAGTAATATTTAGTTAATTTTATGAATAATATATAATATTGTGATTATTTTTAGTTTAATTCATTAATGCTATTCAACATCCAATTGAAATCTGAATTCGGTTCCTTGTGTCATCATATGAAGAGAGCATCCTTGATACTACTTGAGCCACTCTTACCAATCTCATTGGAATCTTTTAGGAATTTAGGAGAGTATAACATGGATCATTTAGAGTTAGAAGGAAAGATCTGACAATATCATAATTTTTTTTTAGAAAGGGTAAAGTTTTCAATACTGGGAAAAAGAAATTACATATTCATCGACTATATACACCAAGACTCTAACCATATAATCCTTTTTTATAGATAAAGGTTATTTTATTAATAAAGCACAAAGGATACATATTACATAATCCCCACAAAGAGGTGCGAGATGCCACCTTTAACTATATCATAAAGCTTACAAATGAGCCCAAAAAAAACTGATTCCTATGTACCCCTTGTTTGGCTAAAGAATCTGCCAACCCATTTGATCGATCTTATTTCCCATTGAATTGTGACTGATGTATTTGATGTTAACCATCTGAACATTCTCAAAGCCCCTCTATAGGACCATGCTGCCATCTTTGGCTCTTTAACCACCCAAAAACTAGTTTAGAGTTGCCTTCAATGATTAAGTGTTCCATTGCCATCTCCTTAGCAATCTCTACTTTTTTTAGAACTTCCCGGACTTCTGCATTAACTGAATCTCCCAACGAATAGGACCAGAATATAAAGCCAAGATCTGGCCCTCAGCATTTCTGAAAACTCCCCGAATTTCACAAAGCCCTGGATTATGTAGGCTGTTGCCATCAAAATTTAATTTAATATTACCTTATTTAGGAGGTTTCCACTCCATCAAAGGCTTAATTCTAACAGCTGAACTTTTGGCACTAACCATATAATCCTTCAAGGGAGGATTTTTGAATTTAACTGCCTTTTCCCTCCACTAGTAGGCATATTTAAGTAATGTTCCACTTGCCCATTGGGTCATATTTTTCATGTTGGATTTCATCTAAAAGAAATGCTTGGATGGGCTTTATTAGATCTCCCTCTCTCTTAGCTATGTCTAGCATGCATACATTGTCTATTAAACTCTTCTGGAATATCTAACTAAGAAACTTCTTGTCAGATCTTTATAGAACATGTCTCTAGAAAAAATCTTAAGACCGGTCCAATGTTTTAAAAGCGAGAAACACAACTAAAGTGCAAAGGTCCAAGAGCCTATATCTTTAATAAAAGAATTATCAATTATTGATTAAAAATGTATTTCTAGAGACTGAAGCACAAGGTGTAAGGATAGGCTCATGCTTGAATGAAGTGAGACACCACTTTTGGAAAAATTCAAAGTTAATATAAAAGTATTTACAAATCTAAATTTTGAAATGAATAAAACACTTGAAAAGCCTATTAGAGCTCAATTAGGTAGACTATTGTGTTATTAACATCAAAGTTTTAACCTTGTATGTTCAAGTTCTACATAGGCTAACCTATTTAAACCCTAAACATCATGTATGCCTATCAAAATTGATTTGTCTAAATGTATCAACTAGTGTTAGACTCAGACAAAACCCGGTTGGTGAATAGGTGAACTAGTGGTGGAAAATAAACTCAATATATGTTCTTAAATAACATAAATAAATAAATTTTTAGTGAGGTACTTCAAAACAAGTTGCCCTTGATAGAACTTTTTTTTTTGATAATTGAAAACGATTTCATTAAATAATAGGAACAGGATTTTACAAGAATCCATTGGAGAGGCACGAGATGCAGCCTCCCCTAGCCGTTACAAAAGATCAGAAATAAAATTACAATGCTGCCTAGAATAAATGGTCCCTAGTAGACCCCTGTTTAGCAAGATGATCAGCCAAAGCATTTGCCTCCCTACCCACCCACTGATATCTACATGTTATGTGCCTTGTTAAACATTTAACTTTTTTGATGAGATCTCTATAACTTCAAACAACTGAGTCTGGATTTGACAGCCGACCCTTGATAGAACTTAATATAGTAGGAAGTATAGGGATGGAGGAAGGGAGAGAAGAGGAAGAAGAGGGAGAAGAAAGAGATTTGTCGTAGAAGAGTGGTGTGCCATTGTTCACACCCTCAAAACTAAAAAATATATCTTGCTGAAAAATATTACAAGTATGCCCCTACTTGGGCGCCCAAATACAAGTATATGTAAAATACAATAATACTTGTTTGTATTCAGCAGAATTGAGAAGAAAGAAGAGAGAGAGAGTGAGAGAGGAGAGAAGAAGAAGGAGGAGGAAGAAGAATAGTGTCGAACTGAGTAGTCCAAAAGTCCTACACAGTCGACCATTCATTTTGAATTAGTAAATAGACATGCAAAGACAGAAATGCCCCTGTCTATGTAAGAGATACAAAGACTAAATTACCCATGTTTATTCAACTCTTACACCACCCCTCAAACTGGAGAGTATATATCGTATAATCCCAACATGTTACATGTATAGCTCACTCTTCCTGAACTTAACCCTTTTGTGAATAGATCTACCCATTGATCACCTGTTCTTACATGCTCTATTCTTATCACACCATTGATGACCTTTTCCCTTACAAAGTAGCAATCTACCTCTATGTTTTAGTTTTCTCGTGAAACACTGGATTGGATGAGATGTGAATTGCAGCCTGGTTGTCACAGTATAGTTTCATGGGCTTGCTTATTGAGAACTTGATTTCTTGCAATAGATTTTTCAACCACACTAGTTCACATGCAGTGTGTGCCATGGCCCCATATTCTGCTTCTGCACTGCTCCTTGCTACCATAGTCTGCTTCTTGCTCTTCCATATCACAAGGTTTCCTCCAAGAAAGGTGCAATAACCTGTAGTGGATCTTCTGTCTGATACAGAGCCAGTTCAGTCTGCATCAGTGTATCCAACTATTTCAAGATCACCTCTTGGCTTGTACAATAATCCAGGACTTGGAGCCCCTTTCAAATACCGCACAATCCTAAGAACTGCATCCCAGTGAGGTACCCGAGGACTTTGCATAAATTGGCTTACCACACCGACAGCAAATGAGATATCAGGCCTAGTGATAGTTAGACAAATCAGTTTTCCCACTAGCCTTCTATACCTTCCAAGATTATCAAACAATTCACCTGTGCCACTTCCCAACTTCACATTCAATTCCATGGGAGTTTCAGCTGGTTTAGCACCTGTCAATCCTGCTTCTTCCAATAGGTGAAGGACATATTTCCGCGACAAAGGTTTATACCTTACTTTGATCTAGCAACTTCTATACCAAGGAAATACTTCAATCTCCCAAGATCTTTTGTCTGAAAGTGATCTTGAAGGAAATCCTTCAATCTATCAATCCCAACTCTATCACTGCCAATTATGACTATGTCATCCACATAAACTACTAGTAAGATCTTCTCGGCCATAGAGTCCTAGCTAAATACTGAATGGTCAACCTGACATTGTCTCATTCCAAACCCCTTCACTACTTCACTAAATTTTCCAAACCAAGCACGGGGAGACTGTTTGAGCCCATAGATCGCCTTCTTGAGCTTACACACCTTACCATTCTCCCCCTGAGCAACAAACCCAGGTGGTTGCTCCATGTACACTTCCTCTAGGAGATCACCATGGAGAAAGGAATTTTTAATATCAAGCTGAAATAGAGGCCAATCATGCATGACAACTATGGAAATCAACACATGTACTGAGCCAATCTTTGCAACTGGAGAAAAGGTTTCGACATAGTCTACACTATAAAGTTGAGTGTACCCTTTTGCAACTAAACGGGCTTTCGGACGTTCAACTCTCCCATCTGGTAGATACTTAACAACATACACCCATTTACAACCAACAACATGCTTACCTAGGGGAAGATTGGTGAGTTTCCATGTATGATTGTGATGAAGAACAGATAATTCCTCTTCCATAGCTTTTTGCCACCTTGGCGAGGTAAGAGCCTCCTGAACATCCTTAGGTATGGATACAAAGGACAACAGGGTAATAAACTTACGATGGGAAGCGAAAAGAATACACTAAAGGTACAACTTAGCCCAAAATAGTGAATCCCTTTCTGCCCCTTGTTTAGCTAAACCGTCAGCTAGGGAATTAGCCGATCTTTTAACCCAACATGTCTTAACTTCCATCTCCCGCACTAGCCACATGAATTTCCTCCTCTCATTGTTATACTTCCATAAACCATTTTGATCTTTAGTCAGCCATCCTATCACCACCTCTGAATCCCCTTTAATTATGAGTTTCTTGATGTTCAACTCCTTAGCTTTCTGGACTCCTTCCATAACTGCAAAGATCCCAACTCTAAGGGAGTCACCCACTCCAATTGGGCCTAAGAACATGGTAGAGATGACCCCATTTTCGTCCCTAAAAACACCTCTAATCCCCGATTGCCCCGGATTTCCCCTACTACATCCATCAAAGTTTAATTTCACGAATCCACTAGGTGGGGGAGTCCAAGCCACTTTCATTACTGATTTGGTCTGTGTGCAATTTGCAATTTCACCCCACTTCCTCAACATGTCATCCATAGTGTAATCTGTGAATAGTTTCAAATATTTCAGCCACTGTACCGCCCTAATATGTATGATAGCCCTCAGATCTACTGCTCCTCTTTGGGTTTCTGAGAATATCCTGGAGTTTCTTTCCTCTCGCAATGTCTAACATACTACAACCCTTAGTCCTCTCCACATTATCCTTCCCCTTTTTATCCGCCACCTGAAAAAGGTAGGGGAGAAAAGGCCTTGCAAGTCTGATGGGGGATTCCAACTGCGTCCAAATAAGGAGGAAGCTCAATCCCAAATTCACCTTGCAAAGTGGCAAGACACCAATAAGTGAAAACCAGTCTCCCCATCCGCTTTACATATAACACACCATTGAGGTGACAAACAAGTATTGGGTCTCTTCTTTTGGAGTAGATCACTAGTGTTAATTCTTTCCAGATAGGCTTCCCAACAAAAACTACCAGCCCTATGAGGTACTGCTCTGCACCAAACCTCACCAACAGGGAAAGGGGGGAAGGTAGGACTAGTGGACTTACTTAAGACTTTGAAGAACTTGGCACAGGAGAAGATGCCATTGGGGGTAGGTGTCCAAATTCTAGAATCCTCCCTAGTGGGGTCTAAGACAACGTTATCAAGAAGTGCAATAAGGCTCGAAATACTATCGAGGTCTGAGTCCCTCAAATCCCTTCTTAAACCCAAGTTCCACCCAATCCCAGAAGTGGAAGAGGACGGGGTGATGAAAGATGAGATCGGCTCATTTTTCAAATCAGAAAGAGCATACAAAGAAGGAAATTGATCCTTTAAAGGGGCACTCCCCACCCAGGTTTGTTCCCAAAATTTTATGGAGTTACCGGAATTCAAGTCATACCTAATATTAGGGGAGAAAACTGGTAGCAAGTCATGAATGGCTTTCCAAGGAGAGTTGCTTGTGGTCCTAGCTCTGATTCCAACGTCCCATCCATTGTCCTCCAACCCATGTATACTTGCCACTATTTTAGCCCATAGTTTCTCCTTCTCCGTAGGGAACCTCTACAACCACTTCCCCAACAGAGTCATATTCTTTCTCTTGATACTCCCAAGCCCCACGCCACCACAAGACTTACTCCTACACACTATCTCCCAGCTAACTCTGTGATCCCTCTTTTCTCTTTTTCTTCTTTTTTCTTCCTTTTATGAGGCTCTTAGTGGCTCTTGGAAGATAAGTGTGTTTTTCTTCCTCTTGTAAATTTTCTATTGATGATTTATTGAACGTGTTATTAATAAAAAAAAAAAAACTTACGATGGGAAGCAGAAAAGTTAGATACAAAAACATAATTGGATATGGGATGTAGTGTGCAACTACATTTACCTTTCCACAATGCAATAGGAATGTCAAGATTAGAAGGCAATCCGGTTGTGGAGGGAGATGGATCTACCGCCGGCGTAGAAGATGGTGGAGGCGCTGGTTTCTGTCGATGAGTATACACTTGACGACTTGGTGGTCTTTTAGTACATTCCCGCATTGGGAAAGGTGGAGACTCAGGCATAGTGGAAACCACCGGAAGGGAAGTATCAACTAGAAGAGGAAGAGGAACCTCTGTAGGTGAAGGAGAGATTCAAAACCTGAGAAATATGGCACTGATTCGAAAAATGTAACATCAGGACAAACAAAGGATTTTCGAGTAATAGGATTGTAGCATTTATATCCTTTCTGGGTCCTAGAGTAGTCAAAGAAGATGCATTTAATGGAGCGAGCATCCAACTTATCTAAACTAGGACCAAGATTCTGAACAAAGCACACACACCCAAAGATCTTGGGAGTCAGGGGATATGGAGACAAAGTGGGAAATAAGGTAGAGAACAGAGAACAACCATCAAGAATGAACGTGGGCATGCGATTAATAAGAAAACAAGCAGTAAGTACTACATCACTCCAGAACCGTTTAGGAACATTCATATGATGAAGAGACCGAGCTATTTCAAGTAGATGTCAGTTCTTCCTCTCAGCCACCCCATTTTACTGAGGAGTGTGGGCACAAGATGTCTGATGAATAATACCATGGTGTTCCAAGTATTGCTGAAATGAAGAAAGAAAATACTCTCTGCCATTGTCAGAACGAAGAATTTTAAGTGAAACACCAAATTGTGTATGCACTTCAGCATGAAATTTTTAGAAAATGGAAAACAATTCACTTCTTTCTTTCATTAAATAAAGCCATATCATTCTTGAATAGTCATCAACAATGATAACAAAATATTCGTAACCATTGTACGACTCAAGTTTAATTGGACCCTAAACTCAAAAGGACTCAACATACGACTATCAACTCTAGGATGGAAGGAAACCCGGTGGTGTTTCCCATACTGACACGACTCACACTGTAAAGACGACAGACGACTCAATGACAGAACAAGAAGCTTGAAAGCTTTAAGAGACGGATTATCGAGTCTACAATGCCACTGAAGAGGAGTCAAAGAGGTTTGAAGTGCAACCATAGATCCACCCCCATCAAGATAATACAATCCGCTAGCTTCATGCCCTCCACCAATCTTCTTCGCCGTCGTTAGATCCTGAAAAACACAAGAGGAATGGTAAAATATGATAGAACAATTGAGGGATTTGGTTAGTTTACTAACATACATAAGATTAAGAGGAAACTTGGGAACATATAAAACAAAAGATAAAGAAAGAGATGATGTGGTCACATTACCAACACCATAAATGGGGGAAGTAGATTCATTGGCAAGGGTAACATTATTTGATGTAGAGATTGGTAAAAGAGAGGAAAACACACTTGGAGTCCCGGTCATGTGATCAGAGACTCTAGAGTCAATTATCCAGGGTGAGGGTTTGGTTGCTAGGCAAACTATACCTAAATGAGTGAGGGTGGCGGTGTTCTGATGTGAAGTGGTCTGAAGGAATCTGTCATACTCCTCTCTTGGCATATTCATCATCTCCTTCCCAGAAGTAGTTGTGACTGTAGAAGATACTGGATCAACTGGTTGAGTATCACTGACTTCACTACCACCAACAACTGCATGATTAGCCCATGTGGATGGTGAGCCATGCAGATCATAGTAGAAGTTAACTGTATGCCATTCTCTCCCACAATGTGTGCACTTCCTAGTTGTGCTCCCCCTTCCTTTGCCATTGCCTCCCCCTAAATCACGATCTCCTCCACTGCTACGACAACCCATAGGGTTACCACGGCCTCCCTTAACTGTATGGCCACCTCCTCTGTGCCCATAAGAACCACCTCGAGAGCTAACAAATGCTGATCTGTCAGAAGTTATGTTACTCTCTGTGGGTCTAAGAGATATCTTGCGAAGATGGGCAAACACTTCCTCTAGAGTAGGGAGAGCAGATCGCCCCAATATCTGTGCTCTGACAGGTTCATATTCTGCTTTGAGTCCCACCAAGAACCGTGTAACATCTAGTTGTTCCCTTTGTTGTTTCTGAACTTTGACGTCCGGAGTTAAGGGATGATAGACATTAAGTTCATTCTGAAGATTTTTCATACTAGCATAATATTCTTCAAGAGTTTGATTTCCTTGCTGCAAACTGAAGTATTCCTGATAAAGCTGATAAACCCTTGTAGTGTTGTCTTGTCCAAAATAGAGTTTCTTGGCATGTTCCCATATATCTCTTACTGTATCTAAAAACATGAAATTAGTACTGATTTTAGGCTCCATACTGTTCCATAGCCACGTCATGATCTGATCATCCTCTTTCTCCCAATCACTAAAACCAGGGGATTCATCACTCGGTTTCTCCTCCCGTACATGTTTCACTTTCTTCTTAGCCTTTAAAAACACTTCCACCAACTTGGCCCACGGAACATAGTTTTCACCATTGAGTTTGATGGATGTCCTCTGGACACTCAAAAAATTAGAGGAGATCATTACACTCGATTTCTGGTCACCACTCAAATCACCCGCCGACGCCATTTCAGTCTGCGAAACTGGTTCTGCCCATCACACACACAAGAAGAGGTTCCAACCATAGCACTACTGTTCTTCAACAACCACACCAGCACACTAATAGTCACCACAAGTTTGCCCTAACATGCATTCGACAACTTTGAACACTACTGTACTGCGAACAGGCAGATTAAAAAAAACAGAAATTCCCCCTTGAAACTGTTCATTCAAAAGTTCAGACCACTACCACTACACCTACTCGTCCACCATAGCTGTCACGCATGGTGACAGCAGTCCACACGAAAAACTCTTTTTTTTCTCTATTCACTCAACTGTTGCACTTATCCACTGTCACCAGAGGTCAACCCACCGAAACCCTAGAAGTTGTAGCAGAAACCTGGGTTTGCCGTAGTCTTCTAACCCAGATTTCGCACACCAGAAAAAAAGAAGAAAAAAACGAAGAAAGAAGAAGGAAGGGAGAACGAAGAAGGCTGCAACTGACCTTTTACCAGTGGTGCTCTGATACCATGTTTGTATTTAGCTGAACTGAAAAGAGAGAAGAGAGAGAGGAGAGGAGGAAGAAGAACAGTGTTGAACTGAGTAGTCCAAAAGTCCTACATAGTCGACCATTCATTTTGAATTAGTAAATATGCATACAAAGATAGAAATGCCCCTGTCTATGTAAGAGACATACAAAGACTAAGTTACCCCTGTTTATTCAACTCTAACAATACTCTTTCACATAAATATTCTTAACACTCCCCCTCAAGCTGATCATAGATATCTATCATGCATTCATGCCCAATTTTCCTAAATTACTATTAAACTTTGACTTAGGAACCCCCTTAGTAAGACAATCAACAAGTTGGACTTTTGATCTCACAAAGGATAAGTATATTTCTCCATTAGCTATCTTCTTTCTAATGAAATGTTTGTCCACTTCAATGCGTTTTGTGTGGGCATGCTATACATGATTATGGGCGATATTTATAGCTGCTTGGTTGTCACAATAGTCTCATTGGGATTTTAGTGTGAACACTCATCTCAATTAATAAGGTTTTTAACCATAACAATTCAGATACCCCATGGGCCATAGCCTGGTATTCTACCTCTATACTAAAATGAGCAACAATTGATTGTTTTTTACCTCTCCATGATACCACATTGCTCCTATCAAAACACAATAGCCAGATGTAGACCTCCTATCATCAATAGACCCTGCCCAGTTTGCATCTGTGTAAGTTTTAATATTCATATGCCCATGGTTGGAGTATAACATTCCCTACCAAGATATCCCTTCAAATAGGCAAGAATCCTATTGGCAGCTTGCATATGAGAGGTTATAGGTTCATGCATATATTAACTCACCACATCAACTGCATAGAATATATCTAGCTTAGTCAAGCACAAGTAATGAAGGTGACCAACCAGTTTTCGATACATCCCTCTATCTAGAAAAGGGTCTCCATCAACAACACTTAGCTTATGATTGGGGTTAATTGGGGTCTCCATTGCCTTGCACCCCAATTTTCCCACTTCTTGGAGCAAGTCAAGAGCATATTTTCTCTATGAACTAAAAATTCCTTTCTTTGATCTTGCAACTTCAACTCCTATGAAGTATTTTGAGGTCAACTAGGTCCTTAATCTCAAATTCAGAATTGAGAAAGGACTTTAATTGAGTAATTCCTGAAAGGTCATTCCCAGTGACAACAATGTCATCAACATACACTATTAGCATAATCACTCGGTTATTACCTTTCCTTATGAGGCTTCTTGAAACGGCATACTTTCCCTTCACTGTTAAGAAGACTCACTCTTGGAGGTAGGTCCATGTAAATTTCCTCTTTGAAATCCCCATTAAGGAATGCATTATTCACATCCATTTGATACAGGGGCCAAGAATAATGGACAGTGTCAACCAACATAAAATAGATTAGAAAATCAAGAAGAAAATAAGAAGAAATAGATAAAAGAACAAGATTTAACGTGGTTCGACTCGATAGCCTACATCCACGAAAAGAGAGGGAAAAATATCTACTATGAGAACAAGAGATACATCGATGACCTTTCCATAGATTTACAACAAAATATCCACTCTCACTCAACCTTAATCCCACACAACTAATGGATTAAATAAGCAAAAGACCTAATTAGATCATAATTTCACATAGGCCCCTCTTCATCCCATAAATACATACAAGTCTTCAAAATTTATCAACACTACAAATATATCCCTATAACCTCCAACACCCCCTCTGAAAAAGAACCCAAATACAACCAAATACAATGTATCTCTCTACATCCTCCCTCAAACTTAAGGTGGGGAAACCAGCTTGAGTTTGCAAGTAAGGATGTTGAAGCAACTTTCATGAAAATAGGTGTACTGTTGAAGCAACAGCCATGAAACTTGAGATGTTGAAGGGGCCTCTTAGAAACCAAAGTTGGATGTTAGAAAGCTAAATGAACTCGTGTTGGAAAGTCGGAGTAAAGCCAAGCCCTGATCTAGTAATCACCAAACTGAAGTTGGCCAAAGGAAAGCCAACACATAACATGCCAAAAATCAAATTTAGCCATCAAAAGGCCAATCAAAATCACTGAACTAAAGAACCAACCATGTCAAACAACTAGATCATCAGAAATGCCAACAGAATTACCAATACAGAGTTCGTTAGCGGAAAGCCAACTATGTTGAAATCCATAAACCAGAGCAAAGATTCAAAGTTGATCAACGGAAAGCCAACCATGAACTCCATAAACCAATTTGAAGAATCAGAGTTGGCCAATTGGAAAGCCAACCAGATAAAGTGAATCAAAATCCCATGTCACCAAAGGAGATCAAAATTCCAAGGATTTCTTCAATAATAACTCAGAACTGATGAGTATAATAAAAGGATCATTGCTGAAACATTTCGTCAAACATCTTCCATGCAAAACATGTATGAGGTAAACAAACCAAATATCGACCGGTGATAATAGATCCATCATTCACCAAAATAGTCCAAATATCAAACCAAGCCACAAACAATATTAGATCAGAATCGATCATAACAATGGAGAACCATTGTAGAATTTTTGCACCATCGAGACATTTTCTCGAACACCAATAATCACCTTGAGATCTAGTATCACATGCTGATATTGATGATCATAAATAGACAAGAGGAGTTGCAAAGCTTCTATAATACTTCTTCGAAAATTTAGAACTCCCAAAGAAACACCAAATTTAGCTAAATGACCACCAACCAACCTTTTAGAAAATAAATCAAACAATTGATATGCAACAGAAACCAGAATTTGCTTGAAGATATGAACTAGTTCAGATGCTAGGAAGCATAACCCACAGGACGAGGAGGGAAAATATAAATCCTTCCATAGAAGGTATCCTTCCATAGAGCCAACAAAAGAGAAATCCCAAAAAAAAAAGCTTTAATAGCGTTAAAAATAAGGATTGGAAAATGCCCTAATATACCAACTAGATCAGATTTCCTTGCCCAAATAACTCTTTGATCTTCTTTTTCACATAAAACAACCTGAACTCTAAAAGCTCAAGTCTAGATTCCACCAGGTATGAGAGAACTGAAATCCAAAAAAAAAAAAAAAGAAATGCTTTAATAGTGTTAAAAATAAGGATTGGAAGATGCCCTAATATACCAACTAGATCAGATTTCCTTGCCCAAATAACTCATTGATCTTCTTTTTCACATAAAACAACCTGAACTCTAAAAGCTCAAGTCTAGATTCCACCAGGTATGAGAGAACTGAAAGAAAATCCAAATTCCAAATCTGACGTTACTTTCTTCCTGGTTTCTGAAAGAAGCAACGAGAAGCAATATCAGCCCTTTTGGGGTCTAGTAAAATTCTAGAAAAATGATGAAAAATACTCATAAGTGTTCTTCATTGAATGGTAAAAGTCCCTAACAGATTGTTTCATAGATTCAAGCACCACAGACCTCGCATGAACAATAGCCATGATCAGTAACGTGAATAGTAACCGCGAACAGTAACTCGATTGCTAGTCTTCCTTAGTTCACCAAACTAATTCCCACACTAAACTTGCTTTGGTACCATGTCAACTAACATTAAATAGAATAGCAAATCAAGAAGAAAATAAGAAGAAATAGAGAAAAGACCAAGATTTGATGTGGTTTGGCTCAATAGCCTACATCCATAAGAAGAGAGGGAAAAATATCTATTATGAGAACAAAAGATACATGGCTGACCTCTTTACAGACTCACAACAAAATATCCACTCTCACTCAACCTTAATCCCACACAACCAATGGATTAAATAAGCAAAAGACCGAAGTCTATCAGAATTTCACATAGGCCCCTCATAAATAAATACAAGTCCTCAAAATTTATCAACATTACAAATATATCCCTATAACCTCCAACAGGCAACAAGGGACATAATCACCCTATTACAATTCATTTTAGCCACAGGACCAAATGTCTCTTGGTAGTCAATGCCATAGGTTTGAGTATGCCCTTTTGCCACCAAATGAGCCTTATATCTCTCGATTGAACCATCAACCTTGTGTTTAATATTGTACACCCACTTGCGTCCAACTGGAACCTTATCCTTGGGAAAAGGAGCAATTTCCCAAGTTTGATTCTTTATGAGGGATTCCATCTCTAGGTTCATAGCCTCCTTCCATTGAGGTGATTGCACTGCTTCTACAACATTGCGAGGAACAAAAATAGAAGAAAAAGCAGAAATATAGGCACACAATACGAGGGTGAGAGAGCATCATAAGAAACATAATCTTTTTTTTTTTGATAAATGCATCATAAGAAACATTATTAGTAATGGGGTAGTTGATACATCTCCTTTTTTATCTTTCGAAATAGCAATGGGGAGATCAAGGTCAAAGGCACTTACAGGCCCAGAATGAACAAGGTTTGTAAGTTAAAGATTACCCAAGTCTGGGTGATTAGATTGTAGTGAATATTCGGCTTCAGGAGTCACCCTTTTACTTCACTTGATGAAGAATTGCTGCCAAGGCTGAGGCTGATACACAGGAAGAGGAGGAGGAGGAGGTGAAGGAATATTACACATAGGAGAAGAAGAAGATGGGTAAGAGCTCACAGGAATAGGAAAAGGAAGACAAGAGGGTGTCCGATCTTCACTAACACTCTCCTCCTAAAGAGAAGGATAGGTGATTGAAAGAAAGAAGAAGACTCAAGAAAGGTGACATCTTTAGATACATATCTTCTTCCAAAATGAGGATTAAGCATCTGTATCCCTTCTGGATAGGAAATCAAGAAAGACACACTTTATAGACTTAAGATCAAACTTATGCCTGAAAGGGCTTATCATGAACAAAGCAAGCATAACTAAAATACCCTAAGAGATAAATTGAAAGTTAGTACAACAGGGAAAAGAAGTTGATGAGGGGACCAAAGATTGAGAGTTTTAGATGGGAGTTTGTTAATGAGATGAACAACTGTTTCAATATCTCCCTAGAAACGAGTGGGAACATGCATCTGGAACAATAGCCTTCTAGCAACTTCTATCACATGTCTATCCTCTCTCTTTGTAACTCCATTCTGTTATGGAGCATGAGTACATGAGCTCTGATGAATCTCTCATTTTGACAAGATTCAATTTGGCATAAAAATCCCTGCTCAATATCTTTGTCAAAAATATAGACTTCATCAGCTTCATGCCCATTTCTAATCATCCTTCCTATCCTTGGGTCCTAAAAAACACAATGAGTAGGAAAGGTCACAGAACAATTATGGGATTTTGTAATAGAACTAACGGAAATCAACTTTTTATGTAATTGAGGTACATGAAGAACGGTTCCCAGGGAAAGGTTGTGGGTAAGCTTGACTTCACCCAAACTAGAAATTTGAGTCTGAGATCCATTAATAATTGTAGTCTTACCCTTCCCTAGAGCTAACTTGTATGAAGTGAAACATGAAGGAAAAAGGGACAATCTAGGAACTATCCAGGGACAGAGAAAAAGCAAGTGTAGTACCTGTTTTAGCAAAGGCAGTGGAGGGATTACTAGACCCATTACGAGACCCAGTAGAAGCAGATGTCCCACTCTTTTCCAAATGCAGCAAGAGACTCCTAAGTTTATCCGTTACATCAAAGGAGTCATGAGGGGAGGGCGGACTTCCAGAGGGCTGAACATCACCAACAGTGGCCAAATGGACATTACTCTCTTTAACTTTTTAGGCTTTAAGCGTGGATTCAATTTCCAACATCTTCCTTTGTATGTTTGGGTGTCTTACAATACTCACAAATTACTTGAGCCCTCTCATTGGCTATGTACTTGTACTCTGCTTAGGTTTAGAACCCAAAAATGCCAAATGATCAGTCACAGGGGGTTGCATCATAGCAGCTCTCTTATTCTTCTCTCCTTGCACTAGGGAGTAAGCAGTTGCAAGGGAGACAATGTCAGCACTAAGAATATATTGTCTAGTAAAGTCAAATTCAGGATTCAATCCGGCCAGGAAATCAATGACTCTGTACTTCTCAATAATACTTCCTATACTGCTCACCATATTCAGGGCCCTTCCGTTCCAGGGCCTCTAAGTGATCCATTTCTTCCTAAAGTGATTATAGAGAAGAGAAATACATGGCCACTATCCTCTCCCCATGATGCATACTGCAAGCCTCTCTCTGACTCCGAATCTGACATACTCTAGCTGTATTGCTTGTTTGGGAATTGGTAGCAGCAACTCTATCCCAAATATCCTTGGTAGTGGAGAGGAACATATAGTTACAAGCTATATGAGGTTGCATAGAGCAAACCAGCCAGGACATTACCAATGAATTTTCCTGTTGTAATTCTTCTTCTATTCCTTCCTTGCATCAAATATAATGTCTATAAAAGTGATTAAATCAAGTTCCAGAAACATCTTTGGGTGGGACAATCTACTTTAAAAGATCAATTCCCTTCTTTGTTTACTCTTTGCTCATTTAAAAGGGGACCGGTCTCAAAGCTAAATCCTTCTTCTTCAAACCTTGACTTTGAGTGGTGTTTGGATTTTAGAAGAGGTTTAAGGGATTGTGGAGCTCCTTGTGTGTTTGCACTTCTACAAATCCTTGAAGGTGTTTTCTTGGACCCATTAAAGTCTAATTGTTGTATTTGGATTCCTTCTCCTTTTGGTATCTTCTGTTGTGCTTCCTTTAATTTTTTTACCCAACCCTCATCATTGGTGCAACTTTTTTCTTGTAAAAGAGATTTAAGGTGGTCCTGCTATCACTTGATAATCTTCTGTCCATTTGTTTCTTGCATTTGGGTTTGGTTTTTCTCTCTTTGGGTGCAGATGGAAAACTCCAAACAACATGCAAGGCCTGTTTTCTCCTGCAATGCTTGCTTGGAAGAAGAAGAGGGGATGGATAATGTGGTGATGCACCAGTTAGGTGGTTATAAGTGGAACAGGTTTGAAGTTTGTTTTTTGTTGTAGCCATCTTTGAGTCCGGGGTGTTGTTGCTCTGAGTATTGGAAGTTGGTCAGTTGGGGCCGAGATTGGTTTGAGTTTTAGGAACTTTTTGTTCCCTTTGGTGGTTATAAGATTGTATTTCTATTCTTGTGTGACTAGTTTTTCTTTTAATAAAAAAATTATTTTATATACAAAAAAATGTGGAGATGCACTAGGGCTGCAATTATTTGGACCATATGTGAGGAAAAAAAATTCACAAATGTTTGAATGGAAAGAAAGAAACAAGGAGGCAATAATTGAATGCAATTTTATTAGGGTGGCTCATTCGGCCAAATATGTGGAGATCTTCTCACTCTTTACAGTGGATGATGACATGATGTTATATTATAAGAAGGTGGAATCCAGGACCCTCAGCATTGGGTGGCATTTTTAGAAATGAAGAGGGATACATTGTTGGATTCTATTCTGGTCCAATTGGTGAAGATTAAGAGTAGAAACTATGGCGGTAATGGAGGGTGTGAGCTAACAAACTGAACATTGACAAGTTGGTGAATGAAGGAGATTCAAAACTGGTAAACAGGGTGAATGCAGAATGGAGAGGATACTTTATGGGCCTACAAGAATGAAGTTAAAAAGTTTAGATGGAAAACTAGAGAGATGAAAGTGAGGAACCAATGGGTACAAGGGGCAACCAACAGGATGGCTGATTATCTAGCAAAACAAGGGTAGAGATAAGAGCCTGTATCTCTAAATGATTGTACGCATTATATATCTTTGTATGCCTTGATGAGTTCTATTTAATAAAATTTCTGTTGTTGATTAAAAAACAATTTGCTCCCATCTTGAATCCAAATATGGTTGAAAAAACAAATTTACTTTTTTAGTACAAAAAGGCATTCTTACCAAACACATGGAAAACTGAACTGGAGTGCAAATTTGCTTATTCTGCATTTGGACTCTTACCAAATGCAGTACTGACAAAAAAATCAGCAATCTAGCATCCTCAAATTTGATTGAACTTGAGAATTGGTAGAGAGGGTTTTGGTGGGATCCTGGTCAATAATCAAGTCCAATTGGATGTTCATGGATATCATATCTATTGTATTCATTTGAACGGTTGTAAGAATCAATTGTGTGTATGTCTCTGCATTATAGGGAATGTGATTGCTATTGGATCATTTAGTGAGTTTTCCTGATTGACTCAGGAATCTTTGAGCTGGTAACTTAGTTCGAGGCTCAAAAGAGGTCCCTGTATTCCTATTTCTACCCCCTACTAATGGAAAAGGTTTCAACCCATATTTCTCTTCCAAGTGCTCAGTATAAGGCCTTTTTTATGAGAAACTTTTATATTAAAAATTAAAAGCTTGCATATCTACAATTGACTGGGAATAACTCCAATACAAGGTTAGTCACAGGGGTATTGTGGACTGTTATTTGACAAGTGGCCAATAAGTGGTTCCCATATCTGATAGATGTCCTGCTTGGCCCCATGATTTCTCCGCATGGCAGACATTAGGTGCAGTCGTGTAGGATAGCTCCATCTTTTTCCACATACATGCATGCATTCCATGTGTGCAGTCCTGATTTCTGTGTACAATGATAATGATATTTTTGTCTGAAATTCTTGATGTTGAGACCTACTTGTAAATGACAGTGAAAACCTTTTTTTTTTTTTCGGGGGGGGGGGGGGGTCATATTTTGTTTACTTAATGCTTGATGGTAGTAGTGTAATTTTTTTGTAGGACAATAGTACAGTTAAATTTTACAATTGTTAATTTCCAGGGGTCTGGCCATCCAATGGCTGTTTGTACCTTGGGAAGCCCTATATTCCTTCTTACATGTTTTTGGATATCCAATTTACCATGTATCTTAGGATTACAACCTCTGAATTCATTTAACTAATTCTTTGGGCATTGTATCTTAAGGAGAGACTTTCACCAGTCACCTATACATATATTGGAGAATCATTCCACTAGTGGGGGAGTTTACGGTAAAACAGTACTGTTTTACAATTGTTAATTTCGGGGGTCTCCATTTAATGGATGCCCGTACCTTGGGGAATCCTATATTACTTTTAACATGTTTTCGGATATCCAGTTTACCATGGATCTTAGGATTATAGCCTCTGAATTCATTGAACTAATTCTTTGGGTATTGTATCTTAGAAGAGACTTTCACCAGCCACCTATACATATGTTGGAGAATCATTCCACTAGTGGGGGAGTTTACCGTGAAACAGTACCTGAAAGTGGTACACCTTGCCCTAGATCATTCCAATTGATCATGTGTATATATGTATCTATGTATATATTTGTTTCATGTGTACGTGTGTAGGGAGTGGGTTTTCTAATCTGGTTTTCAAGTGAGTTCCCCTGAACAACTCAGTTATTTTCCACATAGTAACTTAAAAGGAGTCCCTGTATTCTTCTCTTAACCACTTGTTCATGGAAAAGATTTCAGTCCAGAATTCTTTTGAGAAAAGATGAAGTAATTTTATTAAAAAACAGATAGAGTACAACAGATCCCCCAAGGATAGCACCTTGAACAAGGATCAGCCACCACTTAACAACATTACAACTCCCATAAGATCCTAGACCTCAACAGAGCCCCTTGGCCAGAAGTCGCAAGCCCCCTTTGCAGTCGAAACCCAAGAGACTAGCTTTCCAAATGAAAAAGAAATAAGGTCATTGACAGCTCATAAGGCCTTTTTGATGGCCAATTTTTATTTACTAAAAAAACTCAAAAGCTTGGAAGGCTATGATTGATTGAGAAATGGGAACAACTCCAATATAAGGTTGGCTATTGGGCTAACGTGGACTGTATGATGAGAAAATGGCCAATACAATGGGTTTCCTATCCGATAGGCGGTCCTGATTGGCCTTGTGATTTCTCCTTGTGGCAGGAATAGGTGTTGTTGTCTAGGGAAGCTCCCTATTTACCTGATTTTGTAATCTTTTTCCACCTACCTGCGTACATACATTTTGGTCTGGTATTCTTGATGTTGAGATACCTGCTAGTTCGTGACAAAGTACAGTTAACTTTTTGTCTTATATTTTGTTTGTTTGGTGGTAATTTTTTTGTATTTCTCTGTAGAATAAATAATGCAGTTAAATTAATGGATTTGCTTTCCAGGGGTCTGGCCAGTCTGACTCTTGATGGTGGTGGAGATCATCGCTGATTTTTGGATTTGATTCGTGTCGTTGGTCAGTTAAATCTGTTTCTTCTGCCACATCCCCGTTTTTCTCTCCAAGTTACTGTTCCATTGATATTTCTCTCAGAAGATTTACAATTTTGTTAAGCCCACAAACTGACGAGAGATCCCTGCCCAGATGATATAGCAAACCTTGTTTGTGTATCATGTCTGATTGTCAAAGCTGAATGGATAAACAGAATCAACATGAATAAATATGCAAAATTGCAAATGGAGATATTATTTTGTTGCATGCTTTATAATATTCTCGTTAATCCAATGAGATTTTAGACCTCATGCCACCAAACGCATTCACCTTTGTCATACCTTCAACTAGATTTATATTCCAATCATACCTCTCCTGGATGTGTGAACGTGTCAAACCACATAATCTTGTAGTGTCCTCAAGTCTTGCTTAGGTGTCTTTGTTTCTTTGATGTGCTTGTGCATATATGTGTATGTGGTGAGCGTTTGTTCGACTCGGGATGATGGAGTTGCTCCTGCAAGAAATTTAGGCCGTCTTCCCATCTGTTAGTATTTCATTTGGAAGGAATGACCGTCTAGTGTCTAGACAAACATCTGATGTTTGGCTGTGTACCTTGCATTTATCTATTTAAATGCAATTACCTTTATAACTTTGTTTCATCGATTTTAAGTTAACTGAGTGAGTAGGATGACAGTAACACTAACACCTCTTTTCATTTAGCTTGTTTGTCCGGCACTCGTTAGTACTTGTGATTTTTTTTAATACCTCTCCTCTAATACTTCTGTACTCACGCGGAAACGGGTGTTATTTTGGAAGTTGCAGTAAATGTTTTTGTAACTTGTTAGCTGAACCGCTGAAACTTGCCGATTCCCGTGAGTTAAAGCGAAAAGGCACTTCTACAGCAATTAATGGAACTTACACCATTAAAACTGATGAGGTTTTGATTTTCTGGTACTATACCCAGAAGAGCAATTCAATTTTTAATATAAACTGCAGTCCACTGTGATGAAAAGGTTCCAATTAAAACTATTATTTTAACTATATAGGGGGATCTACTCCGTCAACTCTCTAGGGAAATAAAAAAGGAAAAGATCCAGAAAGTGATTTTTAACTTTTCACGGGGCTTCTACTGCATTCTGGTTCTGGGGTATTGTCTTAAGAGCAGATGCTTTTTAACAGAACAAGGGCACGCTGGCTTGCTGAGAGATGTCCAGATTCACCTTTTTTTTTTTTTTGCCCAAGCAGGTGTGAAGATCCACTTGAATAGATTTGAAATTATTTAGGGACCACGCTTTGTTTAAATTCATATGCATTCTTCTCATCAGTTGTGTACCAAACGTAATGTCGCGGCCACTTGAGCTGTTAGAGCAGATGGAACATCTCTTTCTTAGCAGTGGAGATAGGTTGACTCGTTTCTGTGTGTTTGTGTGTGAAAGAGAGACTTAGTGAAATGTCTATTTGGATTGTCAATCCGTTGTCATTTTCAATTTATTGCAAGCGAATCCTTTCTAATTGTTTGTTTTAGTAAAAAAGTTATTGACTTATTGTTGCATTATGCTCGATTGCGACCTAAAAGGAACTGAGGAGAGGTATTTTCCATGGAATCCGAAGTTTCCAGGTTTTTAGGCTTCGTTTGTTTTTCAGTTAGTCATTTACCTGAGTATTTCCTTAGACAAATGTTTCCTGAGAAATACTTGTCCTAATAAATGCATTTATTAGTGTTCTCTTATTTCCTTAAAGTTATATAGTGACCATATTCATTATCAATTTTTTGCATGGATAAGGAAGTTGTTTATCCAAATTTCAGGGTATTATTATCCAAATAAATAAGTTATTTGAGCAATGTTTTAAAAAACGACTCGGAAACGGAATCATTCTGGCCACCGGTTTTTGGGTTGATGGTCTGACCGTTTGGTTCAAACAAATGATCCGTTCTGATAAATTAATTAAAAAATAAAAAATAAAAAATGGTTAAAACCATTAAACAGATTGACGGGTCAACAGGCTGTTGATTTTTTCAATGATTTTTTTCCAAAAATTGGGTTTGGGGTAAAATGGAACCAATTGGCTGAAAATGAAGCACACAATCTTCAGCAGGCCTAGGGGTCCCTGGGGCCAGTCTGACCGGATCCAGTCCCAACAAACAATTATAGAGGAAGAGTTAGAAGGAACATAAACAAATAAATGCAACTGAAAACACATAATAAATGAACTACTGCTTTCGCATTTACAATGAACAGAGGTACAGAATTAAAAACATAAGAAACATTAATTATATTCCAGGAATTGTAGATGAGATGAACACTTAGCACGGTTATTGGGTATTCCAATTCCCAACTTTGCAGCTAAACTTTCACCAGTTTTGTCTCGTTTTGAAGCAAAAAATAAGATAAAATTTAGGCCCCGTTTAATTGCCAGTATTTAGTGGGGGTAAGTTATGATTCTCTGTTCATTTGCTGTTAATATATTGTGAAAGGTTTCACAGTAAGTAAAAATGTTAGAGAGTATTTCCCAGAGGGTATATAAATAATTCACCCGCACGTCAATAGCACTCTAATTTTATCTGAGAAACACTTGTTGGATAAATTCACTTACCCAGATAAAAACGAACAGGACCTTGAGAGTTAGATACACTTACCTGTGATCCGAGTCATCCGACGTGGTTGAATCGGAACAGTTGGCCCAGCAGTTCCTGTTGGCTTAAATATTGCATGGACATATTTACCAAATTTTGGGTTGGAGCGTGCACTGACATCCAATTGGGCCCAAAATTTAAAGGAGGTCTATTCAGAGAACAAGCTTCGAAATGAGCGGTTCTGATGTGTCACATGGCCACGAATTTGACCCAACATCATGAGCCGATCTTTGTCTAAACTCTCATTCTGGTAAATGACAAATTCGTTCTAGTTCAGTGGTAAGTGTCGACTGTCGAATCGAGCATTGGGATCAACGTGCCACGTCTTCTAGTCTCCTGCTACTGTACGTCGTTTTAGCTTGCTTAGAAGTTAGATTTTAGAATGCTGGGGACCGGCTCAACCTACCTAACTGATCTGATGGGCTGACCGGCTGGTCGCCCTCAGGAGTCAGAACCACTGCAAAAGTGGGAAAGCTGGATTGAGTCAAATGGTCCATTTCTGTGTTCCTACTGATCATCGACTCCATTACCAACTGAAATGTTTGATTTCAATGAAAGGGAGGAAAACGGATGTTTTTTACCCACATTGATTACCAGTTAATTGCTGGTTTTCTTTCAAATTCAAAATATGAGATGGGTGCAAAAGCTTCTCTTCTGAGTTCTGATAAGAAGACAAAGACAACACCCATAAATAAATAAATCGGAGAAGTACGGATAGACACTATGCAGAATTCTGAATTCCAGTCCCCCTACTACTAGCCCTCTCCCCCTATAAATCACATCTTGGTCATGAATTTGGTATCAATTCACGGTCAATGATGCATTTCCCCTGTACTTTGGGGCTATAAAATTTTGATCTGGGCTGATTGGTCATTCTCTATAAATACAAATTACAAAAGGTATTCTGGAGAAGAGTTAAGTACAGAAGGCCTAGAGAGAGAGAGCGCATGTGAAACAAGTAAGGACTCGTGGCGATGAAGGCAAATTGACCTCCCGGGAAGAAAACATTACCTCCACAACGAGGACATATGTTCACATTCAGCCTCTTTAAGTTGATGCAGACATAATCTTTCTTTTTCCTCCTTCAGTTGCTTCTCTCTACAATTTCCATTGTTTCTTCTCCTCTTCATACTTGAGAGCTCATGGATTTTCTCCCCGAAGACGCTCCCTCAGGACCACCCAGTCTTACTGCACGTCGCTATGCCCACCATCACCATATCTCGGACACTCAAGCCCAAGAAGACAACCATGGAGTTCCCTCTCGGGACTCCATTCTCATGATCATCGTACCCATCATCTCAATCCTTCTGGTTTTCGCACTATGTCTGCTTATAATACTTCTCCGCAGACTCAAATCCAGGAAAACCAATGTCACCGGCAAAATCAGCAACAACAACAGCGATGGACTTTGCAGGTTCAATGTTCACAATTCCAGGAGTACTTTCAATTCCAGCCCAGGTAACTAATACTACCCAGTTCAAGCTTTACATGCTTCTGGGTTTCTCAATTGCACCCCTCTGCACTCTCCAAGCAAAGGAAAAATGGGTTCCAAATTTATATTCTCTGGGCATTATGGATTCTTGTTTCATTTGGGTGTATTTGATGTTAAAGCAGATATGAAGAGTCGTTGCTTTTATGGAGGGAATTCAAGCCGTCTGCCTTTAACTAAATTTAAAGGAGTTCAAGTCTTCACCTACAGAGAGCTTGAACTGGCCACAGGTGGATTTAGCGAGGCAAATGTGATTGGCAAAGGAGGGCATGGGGTGGTTTACAGAGGGACATTGAGTGATGGGACTGTAGCAGCAATCAAATTGGTGCACAGAGAAGGAAGACAAGGGGAGCGTGAGTTCAGGATTGAGGTGTGTGTGAGTGAGTTCATTTCTTACTTTTGTTTTATGTGCTCTTTTATTTATTCCATTCTTGCTTTTGTTCTCTTTCACACTGAACATGAGCCTATGCTTATATTCTAATCTAAAGAAAGTAGAAAATCAATTAATAATACTGGAAAGTAGAGCTTAGAAAATAAATCTCTCCTTGTCTTTGCTATACATCTAGCCATCTAGGTACGTAAACCAGACTTCTTTTCTGGTAAATGACCAAACTTCAAAATTCAAATGTATTCTCTCTGCTCTCTGCTCTCTCTCTCTCTCTCTCTCTCTCTCTCTCTCTCTCTCTCTCTCTCTCTCTCTCTAATTTTCTCTCAGATATTACCTGTCTATAAGAGCTTCTATAACTTGCAAATGGGGAATAAAAAAATGGGTTTCGAATGGATTAATGTGCAGGTGGACTTATTGAGCCGGCTGCATTCGCCCTACTTGGTGCAGCTACTAGGCTACTGTGCTGACCAACAGCATCGGCTTCTCATATTCGAATACATGCCCAACGGCGGTCTCCATCACCACATCCACCGCATAAACAAGCAAGATCAGCTGTTGGACTGGGCTACCAGGCTAAGGATTGCGCTTGAATGCGCCAGAGCTCTCGAGTTCCTCCATGAGCGTGCAATCCCAACTGTCATCCACCGGAATTTCAGGTCCAGCAACATTCTACTCGACCATAACTTCAGGGCCAAGGTTTCAGATTTTGGGTCGGCCAGGATAGGTTCCGACAGGACCAATGGTCAGATTACGACAGGCGAGCTAGGGACAACAGGCTTCTTCTTCCCGCCTGAGTGAGTCTTCTACTACTACGCAAATGCAATCAACCATGACTAAATTGGACCTTTCAATTTTCAAATGTGGCCTAGCTAGACAACTTAGAAGGACCTTTCAAATGCTGAGCTGAGCAGCCTGAGCCCATTAGCAGCAGTTTTCATTTTGTAGGTATCCCACCCGACACTCTAGTCCTTGCTGAGTTCATTAATTAGTTGCCTACCTCCAACTAGCTAGCTAGCAGCCATTAGTTCTATATTGTCTGGGTCCTTTACATAATTAGTACATTTGACACTGGACATCGATTACCTTTTTTTGGAGTTGATCTCTACCCAGAAGTCTTAGGCAAGCAGGGGACCATCTTGAGCTGCCCAACTCAAAGCTACTTCAATATGACAAAAAATGGGCGTCAAAGAAAATGACTTGAGATTTGATTGCAAGGTTTCATGATAAGAATAGCATGGCAGATAGTCATTTTCCAACTCCAGGGGAATGGTGGTAATTTTGCCTGTAAAATTAGGAAAGGAAGAAGCAAAGAAGGAAGCATAACTAGGATCAAACTGCTGTTAACTTGTTGATGTTTTAATTTTTCCACCCTTTTCTCCTTTATTACTCAGCTTCTTGGACGTCCCACTCTCTCACTGCTAAATGAAGTCTATTAAGAATTACTCAACTAGAACTTGGTCATCTAATTGTCAGTTCTTTTGTCTTGTTAATGCAGGTATGCTTCAACTGGTAAGCTAACTGCAAAATCAGATGTCTTTAATTACGGGATGGTTCTTCTAGAGCTTCTAACAGGCCGTATACCTGTCGATACAAATCGCCCTCCTGGAGAACAGTTCCTTGTCACATGGGTTAGTTGTTAAACAACTCTAATCCTTTTTTTTCCAATATATCGAAGTTCCCCATCTGTGTTTTATTAATATAAAGGTACTTGAATTACAAAAGCTATAACAATCATGTCATCCCATTCAACGGTTCACAATACTTTTTAGCTTGACATTGAATCAACATTTAGGGTCCGTTTGGTTTGCAGTTAGAATCAGAATTGGAATCAGAATCAAAATCCTTGAATTGGAATGGTCTATTCCCATAGCCTGTTTGGTTTATACAGCAACCGGAATCAATGCTATTCCACCAAGAATGGGAAGGAGATTCCGATTCCACCCAACCAAATAGTTGGAGAATGGCCCATTCCAAAAGCCCTATTCCTGCAAATCAAAGGGGCTCTTATATCTCCTTCCTATGATCTCTCATCCATTATCCATTACAGTGTAATTTCCAAATATTCTTTTTCCCTTGCTTGAAACTCACATCATCACGTTTAGTATTTATTTAGCAGTATGAGTGGTCCAGTTTAATTATCTTTCAAAATATCTACTTCTTCCACCTTAGTACAAAATTTTAACTTAAAATTCTAGTATATCCTCTAGTTTCCATCAATAGTCTTGCTTTGGCCTTCAGAAACTGTTATTATTGTAGTTGCTTCAATTGCCTTCCTTCTTCTGGGTTTATAAGCCAATCCTTGAAGTGGTGCTCATATATATTCTTTCCACATCAGGCTCTTCCAAGGTTGACCAACAGAGAGAAAGTTGTGCAAATGGTTGATCCAACTCTAAAAGGCCAGTATTCGAAGAAGGAGCTGATTCAGGTTAGTTTTCCACTTTCACATCATTTCTTGTGCCAAAATTGCAACTAACCATGGTTTGTTCCTAACAAATTGGTATTGTAGGTAGCTGCTATTGCTGCTGTTTGTGTGCAACCAGAAGCCGATTACCGACCCCTCATGACTGATGTTGTGCAGTCCTTAATCCCTTTAGTTAAAAGTCTCCCACCTACTTATACCTCTACCTCTTCAAGATTCCAAGCAGTAAGTCCCAGGTCTTGATTCATCATGGAAGCTGCAGCTTCGGATGTTGTCTTCATCATCCATGGAGTTCTTTCTAGACCAGAAAAGATCTTCAGAGATATAAGGAAACAAAGCTTGAAGCCTTAGAAGACAAAAGAAAAGCTAGTACGGACAATCTAAATCTGAAGGCTTCTCAGCAAGATGGTCTTGTTACATAAGTGCTGGCAACTCATTGAGTGATCATTGCAAGATAGTCTTGTTCATTTTAGGTATATCGTAAAAGTGTAATAAATGACTTATCTGCTTGCATCTGTGGATGGGATTTTGGTTTGTTATATTGAACATGTGGTTATGACGAATGCATTATGTTTATATGGTTATGCATAATTCACATCTAACAGAAAGCAGAGAACTAAATAAATTTCCTAATTCATGAATTCATACTTAAGCCTAAATAGATACCACTGAAGATTTTGGATGGAAGCTTGGGTAGTAATGTGGGTGGAAATGGCACTGGAGGACTTGTAGCTCCAAAGAGCTCAAAACCATGAGGTTCTTTGAGTATAGGATCATTGGAAGGTTTTAAAGAGTGTAGTAGTCAACAGGGCATTTTTCCATGTC
Organism: Nelumbo lutea; assembly: GCF_056320005.1. Classification (NCBI taxonomy): domain Eukaryota; kingdom Viridiplantae; phylum Streptophyta; class Magnoliopsida; order Proteales; family Nelumbonaceae; genus Nelumbo; species Nelumbo lutea. The sequence continues at coordinate 91,270,313 of NC_142687.1, read as the reverse complement.
ATGGATGGAATTTGAAAGAACAAAATAAGTTTTGAGTTGCTTTCTTAATTAAAGGACTTTGATGGATTACTAAGCTTGGTATATTTGCTTGATCGGGTCTGCAAAGGATGTTTCACTTTCTTTAGGTGGGTGGGGAAGCATGTAGCAAGATAATCTTGTATAATTTTTTTACAATTTTTTTCTTTTTTTTACTTAAAGAAGAGAAAATTCAGAATAAAATATGTCATAGCATAATAGTGTATGAAAAAGTTACATAAACAGCAAGAATGGCAAATATTTCTTTCTTTTTAATTGCTCCCCAGGGAATTTCCTAAAAGAACAAAATAAAAATGCCATGGATAGCCTCTTACTTTCATTAGGATAGAGGATCTGAAGGAAAAATTACCATCCCCCCACTCAACTCAACTCAGGCCTGTTTGGTTCATGGGAATAGGGGTCTGGAATTGGAATGAGAATGAACCATTCTAATTCCAACTGTTTGGTTGGGTGGAATTGGAATCCCATTCGCATTCCTGGTGGAATGGGATTCCCCCATTTGAGGGAATGGCCATTCCTCTCCCCCCCGAGATTTCAATTTCAATTCCAACTGTGAACCAAACAGACCCTGTTCCAACTGCGAACCTAACAAAGCCTTGTCCCAACTATATGGTGTCAACTACATGAATCCTGTTCCACCATGCTGCTCTGTTTAGCGCCACGCCCATTGTAGGAAGTCAGCATCCCCTGCCAGCTAATTGCTAAAAATATATAGAACACATCAAGGGAATGAGGAGCCCATCGTTTATTGTCTATTTGTCTTGACCTGGTGGTGTTAACCATCTGTTATACTGCATCCTTTTGGATGGTTAGAGGACAGAGAAGACGACTAAACACAGACTGAGACATAGAAGGCAGAACGAGAAAGAAGCTTGCCAATTCAGGGGTAAGACAAGTTCAGAACACCTTGTCCAAGCAAGTAAGCACCATTATTGTCCTTTCTAAGCAGCAACCAGCAAGTAGACAACAAAAGAATCTTGATTGTAAACTAAGTTGTGGTTATACCCTTCTATCATCAAAGACCAAACTAGAAAACAGAAGAGCACTGGAAAACCTACCAAACATGTAAAGAAGGTAATGATCTAAATGGAGTATAATTAGAGATCAATACCACGAATATATAAATATCAGGGTAGAACGAAAGATTGATATCTCAAAGAACAAAAATGAGGCAAGTATACTGTGGATAGTACATAATTTCCATATACCCCAACAAGCTTCCTCTAAAATCTACTATGCGACCAGACACTTGGGATCCAATCCCGCCTGCAACTTGGACCCATTTCATAAATAACTTTCATATTAGATCCCTTTTCTTGTGGAAATACTTTCCTTCTTTCTCTCCTGGTAGACCAGACACACACTCTCTCTCTCTCTCCAACATGATGAATTTATTGCTTTTTTTCCTACTGCAATGTTTCTTTTTAAGGACTGTTGGGGCAAGCTTCATTTTAGAAAGGTAATTGCTATGTATCATATATTCTTCAAAATCAAAATCTTTCCAGGTTTTATAAAGATAAACCGAAAGGCTGCACCTAGTTTTGTTTTGTGACGTGGTTATGCACATCAGAAACCAAATACAGGGATTGTCCTCCTGCTCGTTGAACAACACCATCCACCCCTCGATTGAACACCACCTTGGATGGTTGGACCCACTTGATTATGCATGCATCTGTTTGGAAATGCAGTGGAGTCGGCACAAGCTTGAAAATAGAAAATTTGAAGGTGAAATTATTGGAACCAAGGTCGGACTCGGCCATCCGGTCGAATACAAGGACAGACCTCAAAAGCTAAATTGGTCAATCCCCACAAACGAGTCAATGTGATTGAACAGAAGAGCCGTAACCGAAGTTGCGGGTGGATGGAGAACGAAGAAGGAAATGGCAGTCAAGACGGAGGAAGGAGGGCGAAGGCGAGCATCCACCCAATATCCATGGGCATCAGGACATGGACATGAAGTTGATTTGGTTTTATGGGTTTTGAAGAAAAATGGAGGGAAAGTAACTGAATTCTTAGTTTTATTAACTACCTCTGTCTTCTGTCATTCGGTTTGTCCAGTCTGCAACGTAAAAGCTTGAGAGAAGTGCGCCATGTAATGAGACACGCTCGGACCTGTGGTCGCAGGCGCAATGAAAGGGCGACTCCTGGACTGCTCGGGGGAGACACTTGTCGCCCTCGTCTAAGAAACTGCTGCTCTTTGTGCGCCAGGTAGCAATACACCTGTCCTCTGCATCTTCAATCATCTTTACTATAAAAAGTAAAGCCAAAACTCAACGTTTCCTTCATCTCAGTCGATTCCACACTGCTTATTTGGATAATTCATTCACAGAATCTCTGCATTAATTTTTCAGTTTTCTGAATTCTCACGTCGGAGAAGGATCAACTTGATTACCTCTGGAGATGGCTCGGCCTATCCACTGTAACGTGTCAGTTGTTTTGGTGTTGGTCCTTGTGCTGATTGCCTCCTGCAGAAGCAGTAGTGTAAGTGAAGAGGGTCACCACCACGAGAACGAACACGCGAAGTCAGGGAGGGAGGCTAAAGAAACGACGGATTCATGGACCAACTGGGCTAAGGACAAGATCTCCGAGGGCCTCGGTCTCAAGCATGACGACGGCAAGGAGACCGCTAAGCAGGCATACGATGCAACCGGAGACACTGCCAGGACAGTTCAGGATACTGCTTGCAGCGCTGGACAGTACGATGCAGATAAGGCCGGAGATTTGAAGGAAACGGCGAAGTACAGTGCTAGCAAGACCGGAGCAGCTGCTAAGGGAACGACAGAGTATAATGCGGACAAGGCCGGAGATTTGAAGGAAACGACGAAGTGCGGTGCAGGCAAGGCCGGAGAAGCTGCCAAGGGAACAGCAAATTATGCTGCGGACAAGGCCGGGGATTTGAAGGAAGCGGCAAAGTGCGGTGCAGGCATGACCGGAGAAGCTGCCAAGGGAACGGCATACTATAGTGCGGACAAGGCCGGAGATTTGAAGGAAACGGCAAAGTATGGTGCAGGCAAGGCGGGAGAAGCTGCCGAGGGAACGGCAGAATATGGTGCGGACAAGGCCGGCGATTTGAAGGAAACGGCAAAATACGGTGCAGGCAAGACCGGAGAAGCTGCCAAGCGAACATCAGAATATGGTGCGGACAAAGCCGGAGATTTGAAGGAAACCGCGAAGTACGGTGCGGGCAAGACCGGAGAAGCTGCCAAGCGAACGGCAGAATATGGTGCAGACAAGGCCGGAGATTTGAAGGAAACGGCAAAATACGGCGCAGGCAAGACCGGAGAAGCTACCAAGGGAACGGCAAACTACGGAGCAGACAAGGCTGGAGATTTGAAGGAAACTGTGAAACAAACAGCACAATACGGTGCAGACAAAGCCGGAGATTTGAAGGAAACCGCAAAATACGGTGCAAGCAAAGCCGGAGAAGCTACCAAGGAAACGACACAGTACGGTGCGGACAAGGCCGCAGATTTCAAGGAAGCGGTGAAGGGGACGGCACAGTACGTTGCAGACAAGGCCGGAGAAATGAAGGACTCGGCGTTGGGAAGACCACGTCACGGCACGGAGAGAGCAGTGGACATTGGAAACATAAGCATGGAGGAAGTGAGAAACAAAGCAATGGATGCAGAGCAGCAGCGTGGAGCCACGGAAAAGGCGAGGGAGGGTTGCGAAGCAGCGAGAAACAAGGCTGGAGAAACTCTGGAGAGTGCCAAGGAGACCATTGCATCCAACTACGACACAGCCAAGCAGAAATCGAAAGAAGTGAAGGATAACATTGCTGGTCTGGGTAGAACTCGAGACGAAGAACTCTGAGAGAGAGAGAGAGAGAGAGAGACCCTTGGGTGGCTCGTCGTCGTCGTGGCTCTTCACGACCGTTAGTCAGTTTCGCTCGTGCAACTTTTCATTTTATATAATGTATCTCTATAGTACTGTTCTAAGACATACTGTACTGTTGTAAGTTTTTTTTTCTTCTATCTGTAATTGTGTTTGGTTTTCTTTGTCATCTGTTGTTCATAAGAATCTGAATGAATCAAAGAAAAACTAGTATACTTCATCCTGTTAACCCACTGTGATCATTGGGTCCTTATTATTAATTATTTTGTGATGAGATGATTTCATCAGAATAACGAATTGGATTGCAGTTGGGAGTTGGGATGGATTCATCCCATGATAAGTACCTGTTCAATTCAGGGCTTACCCAAGTCCAAAGTGAGACCATCCTTCATCCGTGTGCCCATAGCTCCAACCTCACTCACCAGTCACCATCTAAAAATTAAAAACAGAAGTCAGTATTTGATTTTGGCGATGCCATTTTAGGCCATTTTTGGATGGAATCATGGAACCAATGCACTTTTTTTAATAAAACAGTGCTGTTTTGTTATGTCATTTTCTTAGAAGAAAAAATATTTTGATGTTTCTTAGACTATACATCTTTTCCAATTTTCATGGCGTGGTATGGAAAAACGCATAACCAGGTGTGATCTTAAAAAATAAATTTCATATGGGGCACCGTTCTTCCAAGAAAAAGGCATCTTCTGCCACTTCAAAGCTCAAATCATGGATTACTGTTTTCAGCCATTTCAAAGCTCAAACCAAAATGCTTTATTTCATTTTCACCTAGAAATGGTTGCCATTTTGAGCAATGCATCGAGCAAACATATGGCAAATTTCAGTCCAAGAGGCTCTCTGCTTTCCCGTCAGAGCCATCCATCATTTATGCAAAAGCCCGAAAGCACTTATATGTTACAAGTAGAAGCAAAAACAACCAACCGTTTAGCTATGTTTTGCAATCATGAGAAGTGTCAAATCCTTTTCTTCTTTTTTCTTTTTGAATTTGTTCCTTGATTTTACATATATGATGATTCTACAGAGAACATAAAATTATAAACTAAACCATTTTTATGCTTTTGTATTAACAACATGAATTCATTCAGAATTTACTTCATAAAGCAACAACAGAATTACAAGTCTTTTCCTGGGGCCTGGTATCTTCCCCCACACTAACTTAATCCTCCTTGGTCCTTGCTACTGAGTCAAGCATGACAGATTATTAGTCGATTTAGGAGCCCACGACCACGATGCCAATGCTTTTACTTCTACCGACCTCTGCCCCAGCAAATAACCGAATTACTGCTACTATACAGTTTCCTTCAACAATTACGCCAAACCAACCTGTTGAGTATTAGACAAACAATTCCATCACCTCTAACGAGCAGTATTAGTGTACAATGAAAGGCTGCAAGGAAAAATCGTGGTTATCAGTCATATCAGTTGTGACGAGAAGATTCATATCTCACTCTCCACTACTAGTTCAGCAGCCGCTCCCATTGCCTCAACCCCTCCACTTCCAAGCAGAGCAAGAGCAAGTTCCTCCTCGTTCCACTGCCTTAGTCCCTTGCTTAATCTCTTCAATACATCCACCTCCACCTCCAACACCCATACGGGTGTGCACTCAACCATTAGGTTCACAAATGCTGAGACGTATGCCTGCCAAGTGGCCCAATCACAACCAAGTGAAAACTTACCATCAAGTGCACTTGCCAGGAATTCCATGTGAGCCTGAAGGATTTTTGGCCGACGTTTTGAAGAAGATGTTGTCGAGTCTACACCCCAAGCAAATGCGCCACAAATCACAGCAAAGTAAGCAAGTGCATACCCTCTTAGCATTGCCACAATCCCTTCACTCCCTTCTCCTTCCTGCTCCGACCCATGTGCAGACAGAAACCAAGAAGGAAGAGTTTCTTTGATCAAGGATTGAACCAGACCCAAGCCACCAGATAACCAAACTAATGAAGCCCCAAGTAAAGCTGCAACCTTCACCCGTGTCATTGCTGCAGCAAGTGAAATTTGCCCATATCTCATCCCATATTTGCTCTTGTTCAGCTTCTCCGTTCTTTCTCTCAACTTCCCATCACTTGCTATTTCTCTCACATAGAACATCAGAAGCGAGAGAATCTCTTCTGTCATGAACATGATGTCTCTGATAGATCGGTGTACTCGCAAGTAAAGAATACCAGGGGCAACAGGGGAGAACCCTCCATAGAAATGGGATCCAAAGCCATGACCAAGAAGAGATCCAACCCCACCATTGCTAGAGAGGGGCGAGGAGTTAAGGCCAAGTGTTGCTGTAAAGCAGGTTTTTAAGAGCTGAACTACAGCATCACTGTTATGGTGGAAGATGGTACGAGACGCAGAGAAAACAAGAAAATCACTCCATTTCTTCACCTTCTGGGCCCATAGAGAGGCTACAATAGGCATGCATGGCCATGGACAACTTACTGCAAGGGATTCCAAGGCTGGACCAACCAGATTAAGGAAGCGTTCTGATGCTCTATCAAGTTTGAATGTTATGGTGAAGCTCAAAAAGGCAGCCAAGGGCAGCGGAAGTGTGGCCACAGAGCTTCCTCCTGCCAATAAGAAAACCAACAGAGTAAGGATAAAAAACCAGTTCACTAAGCCATGATAAATAGATGCTCAATGTTCAGAAAGAAGGGATATTTTTTTGTACACATCAGTTTCTCTGCATAACTTCTGCAGCATCTATATATATAATAGGACAATCTTCTTGTTTTTTATTTTTAATACTATTTGCAGGGGGATGGGATACAAGCACTTACCCTGATGAAGATCTTCAGCTAATGTTGCCTCATGGACTTTCAGTAACATTTTTTTCAACCATCCACAGATTGGACTCTTCTAGTTGGGGCAGTTTTGCTCAGAAATAGCCTGAGCCCTTTTCCCATCCCCTCCCCCCCCCCCCCCAAATCCTATGGTGGAAAACTCGTAAAATGATTAATTTCTCAAATTTACCTTTCAAAAAAAATGATCTATCAATATGTACGCTCAATTTGAGGGTTTAATTTCATATTTATATTGCACATCACTCTCTCTGTTCATATCAATAGAATCTTTTTGATATCCTTTGTCTTTTATCATTCTCTTTGTTATCCAATTAAAAGAAGCTGTAGTCTACAGACATGGACATGGAGACTAACTATTGTGCTTCAACATAGACATGGCCAAATGGAAACATACACTGAGAGAATCAACCAGCCCATAAATCCACTACCATCCAACCACCAATGCATATAGGTTGTGGGTCCTTGTAGTTGTTCACACTTCACAACAGGAAGATAGTTGTCAAATATGGAGCCCACATTAGAAATATATAATATACATGCTTCATGCATGTTCTAAAGGCCATTAGCCAATGTCAGTCCCAGCTATCTGGTCTTGGGAGGGGTAGAATGAGATTTTACCATTATATTGAGCAATGACCACTTCATGCATTTTCTCAGTTATCAAATAAGAGATAGAGGAGGTCACACAATTTTTAATGTATGAATATGTGTCCCTAGGCACATTCTAGAAGGGTTTAAAGATAGACACATCTGTGTGTGTCTGACCTTATTGCTGATATATCTTTCCAACACCTGCAAACCCACAAGTGCTGGAAGCCTGGGAAAAAATATTGTCTGGTTACTCCAAAGAAATGTAACCTGGGTATGAGATTGGTCTAAGTGCCATACTTGCCTTTACTAATTTTAGGGTACAGAGACATAGCTGTGGATAATATCCTAACAAATTTCCATGAATTTTCTTGTTTTATGTAAGTTCTACGGCTTACAAAATATTACTTTAGCATAGAAGGGTCTGGCTTGGATATGTTCCTTATGGATCCCATCCCTACCCATTTCACATGTCTTGAGGCTCCTGGTATACATTCTATTTCCTCTGCAGAAACAGGAAGTTGACTTCTATTTAGACCCAACAAGAACAAACAAACACATTTTCAAGCACACTATGCACCTGCAGCGAGGCTTGGAACATCAACTCCGGTGGCAGCTAGAATCCTTTTAATCTGCTCTTCAATATTGGACAGATTTGCAGCAGGGCTTGGCCAATCAGTTCCATTCATAAAAGCAGGCTTCCAAATACCACGGGTCACTTCAGCAGAAAAGTAGCTGACAATAGTTGCCAATGAGGCAGGAAGAAAATCAGATAGATCTCTTAGACCTGAGATGCAAGATCAGAAATGTTAAGTCATACTAAAATTTCAAATCAAAGAGTGGTACCCCACAAAACTACAACTTAATACACACACAATTAGTTATTGCCAGGAGTAAGGAAGAATAAAATATAAGCTATTGCCATGGATTGCTCTATCCCCACCCCCCACCCAAAAAAACAAAAGAAAAAAAAGAAAAAACAAGGAAAAAGTCAAATAGTTATAATCATCTGCAAAAGTCTAACTATTGTTTAGGTGTCTTCAGAGATTCTCTAGTATTCCAGAATGGAACACCTGCATTAAACCGAGTCCAGTTGCTTTCTTTCCTACATGTAACTATTGAACTGCCTATGACAAAATATGTAACCTTGCTTAAGTCAACCAGAACAAACCTATAGCCAGGTCACGTGGAGACAATCTTCCATGGGAACAGGTTGTAAGAGCAGCATCAAGCACAAAGGGAATGGCTTCCAGGATATCCCATGCAGGTAATTTAGGTCTTGCAGGTGCTTCATCATTTCCAGGACCAGAAGAACTACTACTGCCAGAGGTTCCGGGTGTTAAAGACTGGTTTCCTTTATTCATCTTTCTGAACATCATGTTTAGGAGTCCATCAACGATCTGATGGACTGGTGTTTCATGAACGACACCAGAGAGGGTGGAAGCTATGCAAGCTTGATTCTGCCGGTACCAGAGTTTTAATTTTGGGAAAGAGTCAACAAAGATTGGCTGTACAGATGATGGGCTTGTGGCTGCTGAGAATCTCCTGCTTTTATTTCGATCCTTGGATGTATTTCCAGAATATACCAATTGGGAGTTCCGAACCAACAAGAGGTATTCAGGAGTTAGCTGAGACCCAACTGGAGGCATGTCTCCTACTGACTGTTCAAGTGGTGGATGGTTGAACCTCCACAACCTCAATAAAAGGGTAAATGCATTTGAGAAAACTGCATGTGAAGAAATTTCCTCCCCTGTTGTGAGATTCCATGAGAGGTGGGGCACACACGAACCAAAAACCTCACAAATAGGCATCAATGCACCCGCAAGTTGTGGAACCTGATAGTAAATGCAGAAAATTGAAGAAAATTAGTGGCATCAACCGAATATGGAATAACCACCCAATCACCCATGGACATCACAGTAATTTTCATTTTTTTTCAGTAATACTGCTAGATTGGTTTTCTGTAAATATGGCTGATGAACTTGGTTTCAATTGACCACATCTTGGTTGGGGCACAGAAATAAGTCATATCAAGTTGCACGCATGCACCAACCAACCTTTATATTCTGATTGTTATTCCTTTTGGACATCCAAGAGGTGCAGTGCATTGAATCAAAGGTTGGGAGACACTTGGCCGTGCAAAAAGTATGGGTACTTATGGACAAAGAAGTGATATCCTCAATCATGTGAAAGAACATTTGAACTACGTAAGATTGATAAATCATGGAATTCATTTTCCCTCAATCCATGTTACCAAGATACAGTAAAGACATGGCCTGACAAGGGGTCTGAAATGGAATTTAAACAGTTGCACAATAAAGTGCCAGACACAATATAAAATCCATGCACAGGTGTCTGGGTATCATAAACCTCAATAAGAGGATCATTTACCACATAAATTATATTTAGGAGCCCTACAAGAAGAAATGGGGTACTAGAAGCTGAACCTACCAAACCATGTAATGAGATAACTTGGATGCAGTCAAAGGACGCTATCCCAACAAGAAGAGTGTTCAGCATTGGAGCATAACCTATCAAATGACTGTCACTCCCAGAATAATCTGCAGGAACTGGAGGAGACAGCAACCTTATTACAAAATGAATGGTGTGTTCCTGCAAGAAAGAACCAATATTTACTTGGAACGGTTTGAATAGGAGGAAGAAGACAGAGGTAACCCCTACAAAGTATATCCATCCATTCATGCAAATGTTCCTTGCTGAATCCATAGAAAGGACTTGTGCCTCGTTACCTGTATATTCCAACCTCGAATTAGAGATGCCCCACAGAGAATGGTAGCAGCAGATATCTTCTCATCATCTGACCCATTGACTGCAACCCCAAATATTTTCTCGAGTTCTGCTAGGCTTCCATCAAATTCATGAGTTTAAATTCAGTGGCTTTACCCCAGAGGAAATCTAAAAAGCAGCATCTGATATACCTGGCTTCAGGAAATAAATAGGATATAACTGAAGACCAGGAAATCATTGAGTCCCACAGCAAGAACTCAGAAAGTTAATCCCAAGATCACTCTTATTGAAGTTTTTCTTTCCTTTTAGCGCATTGCACCATTGTGACCAAAGATATTTAGTCACAATACTAACAACTGAAGGATTAATATCACCAAAGTAAATGTAGATAACTAAAAGGTCTAGGTGATTGGGTATTGAATTTGCAGAAAGCACAACAATGTCTCTGAACTTATTTATCAAAAAAAAAAATGTCTCTAAACTTCTTTGAATATCCTCCTCTGCAGTATGCAAGGTGCACAGGAGGTTGGAATCACCAATTTAATGGGTCTCACATAAAACATATCAAAAGCCAAAATTTATCTACTTAGATGATTCCAACTCTCCAATCCATGAAACATTAGTTCCTTTTCCTCCTATCTGAATCATCTGTCATAATTCCAGACTTTTCAGAAGGATTTCATGGATTATTGTTAGGAATAGGATAATTGCACAAGGTCAACTCTTGGCCTGATATCTCCAAGATGGCTTCCATAAAATGTTGGATGCTGACACCAAGTATGATATAGGTCAAGGAGAAGTATACTTTATGGTCATGGTATTTATATCTAGAAGCAGGAAGCAGAGATTATGTATCAACATTTACATGAACATTTGAAGGAGAAGTACTGGCATACCATGAAGCTGGAGATGAAACCAAAACATTTATCATTGATGGAGTTAATGGAGTGCCCTTCATCAATGATGACCAACCAGGTGCTTGACCAGGCACAGTATGAGGTACTTGATTGATGCGTCTGTTTACATAGCCTGGCCAGAAATATGCTGATGTGTCTAGCAGATCTCTAGCAATACAAGCCTCCACTATCAGATGCCACATGTTTCCAACTGCAAGCAGGGTCAAAGATATATAAGATTGAGATATACTGCAAGAATAAGCAATGATTCCTAACAGAAAAAAAAAAAGAATAGCATCAGATGAACTATAATTATTAGAATAAAACAAATAGAATAAGTAACAGAAGCCACAAGGTATTGGAAAGGGAAATTCATATTAGCCACAGGGAATAACCCAGGTACATACTACCAAAATAAAGTACCGGGATAAGTAGCACACACATGGGAGTGAATCTTTCATGCAATGAAATCCACCAAATATTTAGATGGTGGTGCCTCAGTCAGGGCAAATGTTCCACTTGGTTCAAACATATTTAAAAGTGGACCTCATTCCCATCCATGCAAGTAATATATATATATATATATACATATATACACACATATATATATAACAGCTAGCCCACACTTTCCCCACACTGATGACCCTCCTACTTGTTGAATCAATTCTCTAATGTCAAAAGAAAAGGAAGTACTGCTTACAACAGCTAATTGGCATGTCACTTTTGCTAATGCACTCAAAGTAACCACTTCCAACTGTGGCACCTGAAACAAACATCATGGCTTTCATAGCAGCCTGGTTGGCTACAGAGATAACAGACTGTGGTGGGGTCAGTAGCCCTTCATAATCACCCAGTATCTGTAAGCTGGAGACTAGATCCCTACGACGCTTTCCTGCAACCTGTTTCTCTTTCCTTTGATTGTTGGGACTCTGTCCAGCTTCATTAATTAGTGCAGTTTCCTCTTCCTCAATAATATCAGCAATTGCAAGAGTTGTTATAGAGAGTAACAAGCATAAGCGGGTATCGAGGCGAGATACAGGACCCTCAATAGGATCTCTTTCCTATAGAAACAATAATTAAAGAAGGTAAGTGTATATCTAATGACAGATAAATATAGGATGCTTTGATGCTCTCTGGGAATGTAAGAATAACGCTTACTTCATACAATGCATCTGGCACCTGATTAATCAATACAATAGTACAAATCAATAGTTGAAGGGGAATTGCCCCTTCTTTCTTGTATGAACATGTAAGAGGTTGGATATGGCATAGCCAAAAATTTGGACCATAAAGGCAAAAATAAACCACCAAATGCATGTCCTCCTTCCATAATTATCTTAAATTAGTTCTAGGGTGGATGTGTAGTATTATCTAGTCAGTTCTCAGTCCAATGACATTAAACGTGTACAAGATATGGGCAAAAATGAAAGAGGTGAAGAAACCACCACAATGAAGGAATGCATTTATTTTTATGAAGAAGAATGCACGGGGGTTTAAGGTTAGCTAAAGACCTAAATTACACTAGTTTGCAAATTGAAGGGAACTACAAAAGTGGTAGTGTGTTGGTTGCAGAATGAGGATATGGTTCCTTGGAAGTATAGGAACTTAATGAAGGAGATAAAGGAACTCAAAAAAAACAGAAACATTAATGTAAGATGGCTTCACAAATCAACTAATGGGCTCGCTGATGCATTGGCAACACGGAGGGCAAACAGTGAAGAGTTATTTTCGGAAAGGGGAGAGGGAACTCTTAACAATAAATCCGATTGAAATATGAGGAAGTAGAGAAGAGAAGGAAAGAAGAGAGAAAGGAGAAAGAAGAAAGGAAGAAGAAAAAGTTTGGAACAATTGAACAGTGCTGGCGGCGCCAGCTTTTATTATATTATATAGGGCGGCAGAAATAAGAAGGGAAAAGACCCTTGAGCCCCTGCTGTAAGTGAGTACAATAACAGATAAAAAAAATACTTTAACTAGCTGTAGAGAACACTGAAGTGGGCCCCACAGCTACGGTCCCACTGTGTTCGTAGGGTAGAAGATATTCTAGTCTGCCTAGGGTTAGCTATTGGTCATTTAGTTGTTTCAATTGTTATTTATTTCAGTCTTTGTTTTACTCTATTTGTTATATAAAGACTAAGGGCAGATCTGTCCTTTCCATGTAATGAGCATAACCTATAAATATTAATTAAAGTGGCGGCGGCAGAATATGAAGCTTCTGCTCCTCCTTTCAACCCTTGTGTTCTACTACTTCTTCTCCCTCTTTCTCTTCTCTCCTCTCTCTTTCTTCTTATCTTCGATCCTGAGATTCATTAGGGTTCAAGACTGATAACAGTCCTGAACTTCTAGTTGGTATCAGAGCCAGGTTCTCTCATGTGAGCCTAGTCCAGCCGACCACATGAGAACCATCTAAGGCTGGAAGACTGAGAAAGCAGAGTTCGTTGACTGGTTCTTGGAGATCTCTAGAGGATTAGCAGCTGTTTGAAGAAGTATCACAGTTGTAGCAAGTTGGTGATCAGGATGAATCAGAGAAGGCTAGGGTTCGGGTAACCTTGGTAGGCAGCGAACTGCATTCTACTGTAAGTTTTTTACTTTCTGAGAGAAGTAACATCAGAAAAGATAGGTTGGACCTATCCAGTAAGGGTGGCCGAACTACTCTAGGGTTTTATCTCTCTATTCTCTAGGGTTTCTCTAGGGTTTTGTCCTATCCCTACGGCAAACCCTAGTATTAGGCCGAAACTTGTGATCTTATTCCTGTGGCAAACCCCAGAATTCTCCTCAACATTGATCAGTTTTAGGGTTTCATATTAACCCTAATACAAACCTTATCCGTAAGGCTCTTAGGACTGATTAAAACCTCGAATTTGCTTCAGCATGTCAGATTGCCCTTCAAACTGTGTTTCAGTCTTTTTTTGGGGTTTCAAACACTTTTGAAGGGGTGAAAACAGTTCGGACTGTTGCTATTGTGTGTGGTTATTGATTTCAGATTAGTCTTATATATATTTCATGCACATCTATCGTGAGTACAGATTGGTTCTCTACTAATTTTGTGACTGATGTTGGGATTTATAGTGCTGGTTTTGACTGTAGTAACCATAATCTTTGATACTTCTGGTTCTTGACTGAAATGGAGCTTAAGAATCAGGCAGAAGGCAGTTTTGGGAACAGCAGTTATGGTGGTGGTTCTGAGACAGGTTTTCAGATTACAACCGTAAAGTTTGATGGATCAAACTACTTGGAATGGGCCCAATCAGCCATGATGGCTATTGGGGGAAGGGGCAAAGTAGGGTATCTCTTGGGAGATGTAGCAGAACCTTCCAAGGGAGACCCTACGTATACCAAGTGGGTCCAAGAAAACTACTTGGTTATGACATGGCTCTGTAATTCAATGCAGCCCCATATCAGCCGAAATTACTTATGGGCAAAGACAGCCAAGGAGATATGGAATGTGATGAAAGAGACTTACTCCCAACCCCTTAATGTTGCCAGAGCATATGAGTTGAAATGTGAGGTGAATGCCCTTAAACAAGGAGAGAAACCGGTGTCGGTCTATTTCTCTAACTTGCAGTCCCTGTGGCATGAGATTGATCACTTAGAGACTCTTGAGTGGGAGAGTCCCAAAGATGCTCAGATACATAGAAAGCACATTGAGACAAACAGAGTGTTTGAGTTTCTGGCATGACTGAATTCAGAATATGGTATTGTGAGGCAACAGATCTTGACCAGAGATAGTGTGACCCTCTCTCAGGCATACTCCTTAGTGCACAGTGAAGAGACCAGGAGGAAAGTCATGATGCAACCTCAGCTGCTTACACCTGCCTTGGTAGCTGTCAAACCCAAAACAGAGGGTGATTAAGAGAGGGACAGAAAGAAGGAAGATAAAAGGGATGTGGTGTGTGAGCATTGCAAGAAACCTAAACACACAAAAGAAACATGTTGGAAGCTGCATCCACATTTGGTCCCGGCAAAGTTGAGAAATAAAAGGAGTAATGCTCATGTGGCTACGACTACTGATTCAGCATCCTCATCTGGCACGAGAGGCACACCATTAGAGACCTTAGCTGCAGTTCGGGCAGCTCTAATACAATTGGAAAAGGAAGTTGGCAGTTCAGCTCAGTTACCGCAGTCATCATCAGCTTCAGCTACATCGGCCTTTGCACACTCAGGTACTCGAGCCTCAGCCTACCATGCCTCCGCTCCAGGTACTACTGAACCGTGTTGGGTAATAGATTCAGGTGCATCTGACCATATGACCAGCTTGCCCTCTCTGTTTACTACTTATCACTTATCTTCTGGTAGGGATAAAGTATCTATAGTTGATGGCCCTCTTGTCCCTATTTCTGGCAAGGGTGACATCAAACTGTCAGATACTATATCCTTGTCCTCTGTCTTGCATGTTCCTAAACTGGATACTAACCTCCTTTCCGTCAGTAGCATTACCAAACATTTGAACTGCTCAGTAACTTTCTTTCCTGACCGATGTGTTTTTCAGGACATGGAGACGAAGAAGGTGATTGGGACTGGCTGTGAGACGAATGGGATCTATCTGCTCGGGGAGAGTTCTCGTCGGGAAGAGTCAGTGGATAAGAAGTTACTGGTTTCTCAAGTTGTGAGTCCGGTTATGTTGTGGCATAACCAATTGGGTCATTTATCGTTTTGGTCCTTGAAGAGTTTGTTTCCTACTTTGTTTGAGTCTGTTGAGTTATCTCAGTTGAAGTGTGAAAGTTGTGAGTTGGCTAAACATTGTAGAAACTCTTATTCATTGAGTAATAAAAGGAGTAATAGTTCTTTTGATATTGTGCATACTAATGTTTGGGGGCCATATCACATTCCTTCTATGGGGGGGTACAGGTATTTTTTACTATTTGTTGATGACCACACCCGTTTTTCATGGGTTTATCTTATGTGATCACGAGATGAGGTGCCTGTCCTGACCCAAAACTTCCACCAAATGATCCTAACACAATTTGATGCCAGGATAAAAGTACTTAGATCTGATAATGCAAAGGAATACTTTGCTAAGCCATTGGCATCATACCTCCTTAATCATGGGGTTATCCACTAGAGCACGTGTCCTCATACACCTCAGCAGAATGGGGTTGCAGAGAGGAAGAATAGGCACATCTTGGAGGTGGCTAGAAGTATTATGTTTACCTCCAATGTCCCTATTCGCTTCTGGGGTGATGCTATCCTTACGGCGGTATATCTTATTAATCGGATTCCTTCTCGGGTTCTTGATATGAAACCTCCTTTTTCCCTTCTATACCCCAATGAGGAGTTGTTCACTATTCCCCTCAAGACATTTGGTTGTACCTGTTTTGTTCAGCTTCTTGGTCCCAATCACTCCAAGTTTCAACCCAAGGCCTCCAAATGCATCTTTCTTGGTTATGCACAAACTCAAAAGGGTTATTGTTGTTATGATCCTGTCTCAGGGAAAAAGTTTGTATCCATGGATGTCACTTTCTTTGAGGAGACACCCTACTATTCTCGGGTCTCTCCTAAGGGGGAGAGTAGTGAGCGTGGAGATTTGGGTCTTTTTCTTCAGGGGGAGGAGTGCAGTGAGGACAGGGTTAATACCTTTGGGGCTGTTCCCTTACCTATTCCAGTTGATGATGAGGGCTGTAGTAGCGAGGGTGGTCAAAGGGATCGGGAGTTGAGAGTCTATCATAGGCGATGCAGGCAGATTGATCCTGGTCATCAGCAGTCCCAGCCAGCTACAATCTCTTCTGCGGCTCCAAGTCCAAATATTACAGTCCCAGGGCCCACAGAGACTCCTTTCATTGTTGCTACCTCACCCTCTACAGATGACCTTGACCTTCCCATTGCCCTCCGTAAAGGAAAACGGCATTGCACCACATCTACAGCCCACTGCATCTCCTAGTTTTTGGCCTATGAACGCCTATCTCCCTCCTACAGGTCCTATCTCACCTCTGTTGCTGATGTCCCTATTCCGAGAACAGTGCAAGAAGCCCTATCAGTCCCGGAGTGGAGAGGTGTAATGCAAGTTGAAATGGATGCCCTGTTGAAAAATAATACCTGGGAGCTAGTTGACTTGCCCAAAGGAAAGAAACCAGTTGGATGCAGGTGGGTATTTACTGTGAAGCATAATGCGGATGGTTCCATTGAGAGGTACAAAGCTCGGCTAGTTGCAAAGGGGTTCACTCAAACTTATGGTATAGATTACTTGGAGACATTTGCCCTGGTAGCCAAGATGACCACCATTCGGGTTCTATTATCTCTTGCAGCAAGCTACACTTGGCCTTTGTACCAAATGGATGTTAAGAATGCTTTCCTGAACGGGGACTTGCAGGAAGAGGTCTACATGCAGTTGCCTCCTGGATTCTATGATACAGAGGCAGGTAAGAAAGTTTGTCGGCTCAATAAGGCTTTGTATGGTTTGAAGCAGTCACCTAGAGCTTGGTTCGACAGATTCAGACTAGCCCTTGGGAAGTTCGGTTATGTACAGGCCCAGTCAGATCATACATTATTCATCAAGAGGGTGGAGTCGTCACTGACACTACTTGCAGTTTATGTTGATGATATTGTGGTCACAGGAAATGACAACCATGAGATTGAGTCCCTCAAACAGCTTCTTCATCAAGAGTTTGAGGTGAAAGATCTGGGTACACTACGGTATTTTTTGGGTATTGAGGTTGCTAGATCTAAGCAGGGGATCTTTGTCTCTCAGAGGAAATATGTGTTAGATCTCTTGGCTGAAACTGGAAAGCTAGGTGTCAAACCTGCAGATACACCTATTGAACAGAACCACAGGATTAATGCAAAGAGTGGGGAGCTGCTTGAAGACAAAGTTATGTTCCAGCGGTTAGTGGGAAAGCTCCTATATCTATGCCTTACTCGACCAGACATCAGTTATGTCGTTAGTGTTATCAGTCAGTACATGCATTCTCCTAGAGCCACACACCTTCTAGCAGCAGAAAGAATACTAGCATATTTGAAGAGATGCCCGGGTAGAGGTATACTGTTCAAGAACAATGACCACATGAAAGTGGAAGTCTATACAGATGCCGATTGGGCTAGGAGTGTTGATGACAAAAGGTCTACCTCTGGATATTGTGCTCTTGTGGGAGGTAACCTGGTTTCTTGGCGGAGTAAGAAAAAAGTGTTGTCTCTCGATCCAGTGCTGAAGCTGAGTATAGGTCAATGGCAAATGGAGTGGCTGAAATTCTTTGGCTGAGATCACTACTTGAGGAGTTGGGCGTTGAGTATGAGAAGCCCCTGATGTTGTATTGTGATAATCAAGCGGCTATTAATATAGCACACAACCCAATGCAGCATGACAGGACTAAACATATTGAAGTTGATCGACACTTTGTACGAGAGAGGGTCTCATCACAAGAAGTATGTCTCCCATACATCACCTCCAATATGCAACTGGCAGATATCCTCACTAAAGCTGTATCACAGAAGAAACTAGAGGCAGATCTATCCAAGTTGGGAATGATAAACATTTATTCCCAACTTGAGGGGGAGTGTAGAGAACACTGAAGTGGGCCCCACAGCTACGGTCCCACTGTGTTCGTAGGGTAGAAGATATTCTAGTCTGCCTAGGGTTAGCTATTGGTCATTTAGTTGTTTCAGTTGTTATTTATTTCAGTCTTTGTTTTACTCTATTTGTTATGTAAAGACTAAGGGCGGATCTGTCCTTTCCATGTAATGAGCATAACCTATAAATATTAATTAAAGTGGCGGCGGTAGAATATGAAGCTTCTGCTCCTCCTTTCAACCCTTGTGTTCTACTACTTCTTCTCCCTCTTTCTCTTCTCTCCTCTCTTTCTGCTTATCTTCGATCCTGAGATTCATTAGGGTTCGAGACTGATAACAGTCCTGAACTTCTAATCTAGCCAAATAGACCCTAACACAAATAACTAAATTATTCCAACACTCCCCCTCAAGTTGGAGCGTAGATGTCAATTATGCCCAACTTGTCACACAAATCATTGTGCCACACATGATGAAGACCTTTGGTGAAGATATCTGCAAGTCGTTCTTCTGAGCTGACATATGGAGTACACACTTCTCCATTTACAAGTTTCTCTCTAATAAAATACTTGTCCACTTCAATGTGTTTCGTCCTATCATGCAGGACTGGATTAGCAGCAATATTGATGGCAGCTTTATTGTCATAGTAGAGTGACATAGGATTGCTCACTGCAAAACCCAGTTCACCTAACAGATTTCTTATCCACATGATTTCAGGAACCCCATGAGACATCGCTCTATATTCTACTTTAGCACTAGATCTAGCCACCACACTTTGTTTTTTACTTCTCCATGTGACCAGGTTTCCTCCTACAAAGGCACAATACCCACTGATAGACTTTCGGTCATCGACTACTCCTGCCCAATCAGCATCAGTATATACTTCCACCTTTAAGTGACCATGTTTCTAGAACAACAAACTAGCTCCGGGAAACCTCTTGAGGTATCTAAGGATCCTCTCTACAGCTTCAAAATGAGTTGTCCCAGGAGTGTGCATGAACTAATTAAGGACACCCACTGCATAAGCAATATCAGGCCTGGTCATAGACAAATACAAGAGTCTCCCTACGAGTCTCTGGAACTTCTTCACATCTTTCAAAAACTCTCCCTGACTATCTCCCAGCTGATGATTAGATTCAATTGGTGAGTCAATTGGTTTTACCCCCAACTTGCCTGTATCTTCTAGTAGATCTAGTACATATTTCCGTTGGGAAATAAAGATGCCCTTGTGAGAGCGGGCAACTTCAATTCTAAGGAAATAATGTAAGGGGCCTAGATCTTTTACCTCAAATTGAGTGGCTTAGAATTTTTTTAGTCTTCGTATTTCAGCCTCCCAATCTCTTGTGATCACTATGTCATCCACATAAACAATAAGAGCTGCAATTTTCCCTTCACCTCTTTTCACAAATAGAGTGTGATCTGACTGGCATTGTTTGAACCCCATCTGTTGAACTGCTAAATAGAACTTACTAAACCAAGCCCGAGGTGATTGTTTCAACCCATATAAAGATTTTTTTAACCTGCACACCTTTTGTTCACTGCCTTTGGCACAAAAACCTGGAGGTTGGGTCATGTACACTTCCTCTTCCAAGTCACCATTCAAGAAAGCATTTTTGATATCCAATTGGTGAAGTTCCCAGTCAAAATTTGCTGCCAATGAAAGAAGATCCTGATAGAGTTCATCTTGGCTACTAGAGCAAGTCTCTGCATAGTCCACTCCATATACCTGCGTAAAACCTCTTGCTACCAGTCTAGCCTTGTACCTTTCAACAGTTCCATCAGCCTTGTGTTTCACTGTGAACACCCACTTGTAATCCACTGGTTCCTTCTCTTCAGGAAGGTCCACCAACTCCCAAGTGCCATTTTTGTGTAATGCATCAATTTCTTCCTGTAATGCATCTATCCATTCAGGTTTAGATAAAGCTTCTGCCACATTCTTAGGAACGGGGACATTGTCCACAAAAGAGAGGAATGCACAGAATGAAGGTGAAACGTGATCATAGGACACAAAATTAGAGATAGGATGATTAGTGGTACAAGATCTAACACTCTTTCTCTTAGCAATAGGAATATCAAGATCATTGATGACAGGTGAATCAACATTGAGAGGAACAAGCATATCAATAGGAGCAAGTGTACCTGTCTGATGAGACGGATCTGCCTTTGGTGAATCTGATGATGTTGGTTGCATAGTGTTAGGTTCCACGGCTCTTGAACTCTACTGGCTTTTATGGGGACGATGAAAAACCCGGAATGGAGGAGGATCGGGTAAAGGAGGTAGTTGAGTTTGAGTCGCCTGTTTCTCCTCAACCCTACTCTCCCCCTGAGTTGAAACCGAGAAGAAAGGTTAATTCTCAAAGAAGGATACATCAATAGAGACATAGTACTTGCAAGAGGTAGGATCATAGCAGCGATACCCCTTTTGAGATAAAGGGTAACCAAGGAAAACACAAGGAATAGCTCGAGGATCAAGCTTACCTCGAGTAGGGGACAAGTTATGGACAAAGCAACGACACCCAAAAACACGCATCGGAATGGTGGACAACGGAGTTGTAGGAAATAGAAGCTGATGTGGGGCCTTATACTCTAGCAACCGAGATGGCATACGGTTGATGATGTATGTAGCACACAAAACTGCATCCATCCAAAAACGTTTTGGCACATTCATATGAATTAATAACCCACGAGCTACTTCGAGAAGGTGACGGTTCTTTCGTTCAACAACATCATTTTGTTGGGGTGTTCTGGCACAAGAGCTTCGCTGAAGTGACCCACTCGAAACAAAAAACTCAGTGAAATCACTATGGAAGTATTCCTTCGCATTGTCCGCTGGAAGATAAGGATTTCAGTTTGGAACTGAGTGAACACCATGCGTTGAAAGTCTTTCACAATTTTTGGCACTTCATCTCGAGATCGCATAGTGTAAACCCAAGTGTATCTAGAGTAATCATCAATCAAGGTAATGAAGTACTTATATCAAGCCTCAGTAGGTAGAGGAACAAGGCCCCAAATATCAGAATAAACAATATGAAATGAAAAATCAAATCTTTTATTTCTCAAAGGTAAAGAACTTCTACAATGTTTACTCAATTGACATGTTTGACACTGTAACTGACTCACTGACAAGGACTCAAACAACTTTGGGAACATAACTTTTAATGACTCAAAAGAAAGATGACCTAGACGACTATGCCATAAATAGGCTTGACTCTCACTTGACAAACTGATGGACTCTGTAGCCACAAGACTAGCTTTATTCTCCAACACGTAGAGACCATCCACCATGCTTCATCTACCAATTGTCTTCCCCGAGGCCAAATCCTGAAACACACATGAAGACGGAAAAAAAGTGACTGAACAGTTCAAGGAGTGAGTTATACTACTAATGGACAGCAAATTTATGGGTAATTTCGGAACATGCAGTACATTAGAAAGGGTAAGGCCGAGTGGGAGAGGTATGGTACCTTGGCCAGCGATGGTAGAGAAAGAACCATCAGCTAGTCTCACCTTATCCCTCCCAGAGAGAATGTTATATGTCTGAAATAATCTTGACTTACCGCTCATGTGGTTTGAGGCTCCGGAGTCAATAACCCAAAGAGAATCAGTGGTATGAGATGACACATGGAAGGCAATGGCAGCATTACCTGATGTAGACGCGAAAGAGGTAGAGGGAGTAGGACCATAATCCATCTGGCGGAGAGTCCTACCATACAATTCCAAATGGTCACGAAAGGAGTTGATAATTTCTTCCTTAGGGTCAGAACTGGGATGCCTCTCCTAAATTACCAATGGACTAGTCTCTATCGATGCCATATTAGCTGAGTTATACTTTTTCTGATTCTGCTGGCTTGGTTTCTTGCCCCGATCAGGTGTTGACTTCTTACCCAAATCCTGTGCCCATTTAGGTTTTCCATGGAGATCCCAACATGTATCTCTCGTGTGTCGTGTCTTCTGGCAGTGAGTGCACCAAAGTTTACTCTTATCATCTGTTCTCTTCTAAGAGTCACCTTTCTTAAAAGCACCTCCGACATTTGTATCTGAATTTCCCCGGACAGCTAGGGCAACTGACTCCCCCTTTACACAATTCATCACACTTCTTCTACTATCTTCTGACTGCACTAAGGCATACACCTCCTGAACTAATGGCAAGTCTTTACTACCCAAGATCTGCACCCTGATGGACTCATATGAAGGATTCAGCCCTGGGAGGAAGGCAAAGACCCGTTGCTAAGATACAAGTGACTTATACGCCTTTGCATCTTCATCACACTTCCAATTTACATTCTGGTAGTGATCAAGTTCTTTCCATATTGATGCCAAATCAGAATAGTACATCAAGAGACTCCTCTCCCCCTGCTTGCAAGTAGAGGATTCAGCTTGCAATTGATATATCTTGGCATAGTGTCTCTGCTCTGAATATGTGGACTTTGCTTGTTCTCATATCTCACAAGCAGTTTCAGCCCACATAAAAGTCTTCCTTACCTGTGGCAGCATGGAAACCAAGAGCCATGACATCGCCATACTATTCTCTTGGTTCCACCTATCATATTCAGCACCTCCATACTTCGGTTCCTTCACTTTCCCATTGATGTATCCTATTTTTCCCCTAGTAGTGATATAGAGTTTTATTCCCCTAGACCACTCAAGGTAGTTCAGAACATCAAAGGGAATAACAGCCATGGGGAAACTCATATCCATTCCCCCACTCACTCCATTGTGGCTCCCTGGAATCTCTAAAGTAACAGAATTCTCAGACGACATGGTAAGCACAAATTTTTTTATCTAAACTCTCAATTTAGGATCCCTCCTTATATCGACAAAAGCTCCACACACAACAATTCAGTTCTGGACTTAATCTGAGCACAAAAACAAACAGCACTAACTTCCAAAGAAGAACTATGACGAGACTGATTTTCGCCACAGCATTAATCAATAACGTGTAAGTTCCACCACAGCATTAATCAATAAGAGAGATCCTAACACACATGAAATCAGACTAACGAGCAGAGAAAACAGGTCATCTACGACCTACAGTCACCTTTTCATAGGTACAGGATCACACGATCCAACAAATAAAAGATATAACCCTCACAAAAGTCTACCGACATTTACAGGATCACACGATCCAACAAATAAAAGATATAACCCTCACAAAAGTCTGCCGACATTCAATGGTTTGGATTCATTTACTCCCCACTTGGTACACGACCAAGGAAAGAAATAAAATTAGAAAGAAAACTTTTTGTACCAGTTGCAGATCTGATTTGATCAGCTCAGATTCAGTCCTCTGTTCCGCCCAGATTCAACAACTTGAAGAGAAAAAACTTGGTCACCCAAATTTAACAGTCTTGCTCTGATACCATCTTGACAATAAATCCGATTGAAATATGAGGAAGTAGAGAAGAGAAGGAAAGAAGAGAGAAAGGAGAAGGAAGAAAGGAAAGAGAAAAAGTTTGGAGCAATTGAACAGTGCTGGCGGCGCCAGCTTTTATTATATTATATAGGGCGGCAGAAATAAGAAGGGAAAAGACCCTTGTGCCCCTGCTGTAAGTGAGTACAATAACAGAAATAACAGAAATAAAAAAATTCTTTAACTAGCCAAACAGACCCTAACACAAATAACTAAACTATTTCAACGGGAACCTTTGATGTATAAAGTTTCTGCTTTGGGCCATCCCAATCTCTGGGATGCATCCAGTTGTTTATTATTTTTGCTTTTATATTAATAAATCTGGTTGTTACCAGAAAAATGAAGGAATTCATACATTGATAAGCAATTAGGAAAGTTGGCTTCAACAACATCTTCCTATGGGCTCAATTTGGAAGGAGATTCAGAAAATTCACCCTCAGTTCTTAAAGGGCATAAAATATGAAATGGGCAATGGCTACAGGGTGCTTTTTTGGAAGGACTACAGGTGTGGGGATGTCCCTCTAATGGCCTTATATCCCGATCTGTTTGAGATTGCAGTAAACAAGGATGCAACAGTGTCTGATTGTTTGGAAAGTCAAAATGGACAGTGTACTTGGAAACCTCATTTCAGGAGGAACTTAAATGATTGGGAGGTGGCTTCTTTGGTTAGTTTACTCCAGATCCTTTATCATTCAAAGACAACTGGAGTAGGGGAAGATAAAAGGAAATGGCTCTTTGAGAAATCAGGGTTCTTTCTCTGTGAAATCCTTCTTCAATTGCCTGTCAAGGGAGGATACCTCTCCCTTTCCAAGTGAGAGGATCTGGATCAGAGCTGTACCTTCTAAATTGGCTTTTTTTTGTCTGGTCTGCAGTGCTGGACAAGATCCTAAGGAAAATTTAGCCAGAAGAGGTTTAGAGGTGGCAGATATGACTTGCACATTATGTAATGGAGATGTGGAGTCTTCTAGCCATTTGTTGTTAAACTGTGACTTCACTTTCGGGTTCTGGGTAAGACTCCTGGACTTGTTTGGGTTTAAATTGTGTTTCCCATCTGATGTGAAGGGATTCATAGGGACTTGGTTTTTAGGAGGCTTAAGCAGGGCAGGAAAGGCAACATGGAGCATCCTCCCCTCAGCAGTTTTCTGGGCAGTGTGGAGTGAAAGAAATAGTAGTTTTTTTTTTTTTCTTGAAAAAAGGTTACTATCATATTCAAAAGGGGCAATGGGGTGGGGGGGATGTACATGAGAGGATGTACAGACCAAACAAGATAGCCCTACTAAAAGATACCGCACTTAAGGGGGCAAAGTATTTGCACTATACAAAAAAGTTTTATCCACCCCAGATTTAGCCAAATGATCTACAATTGAGTTCAGCTCCCTTGGAATCCATCTAAAACTGCAAAACAGAGAAGAAAAAGACACTTCAGAAATCTCATTGAGAAAATGGCCCAGTCTCCAAGGGCCCTTATCAGAATTGGAGGCCCAATTAATAGCATTCATAGAGTCTCCCTCGATAAGAAATAGTAGAATTTTCGAATGGAGACAGTCTTCAAAAGAAGAGGTTCTTAACAGGATTTTAGGGATGGCACACTCTTGGTTGGAAAATCACCCACTATTCAAAAACAGGCATACTTGTTCTTTTTTTTATCTTGATTTTCTTTTTGTAAGAAGTTTATAGTTTTCCTCTTTTGTTTTGGGGGGTCTGGCTGATTGGGCATATAGTACTCCCTATGTACAGTCCATCATTGTACAGGGACTCTATTGTATTTTGACTTCTTGATTTTAATAAAATACTTTACCTCACAGTTCAAATTTCACAAAAAAATTCAACTTGAACATTCCTAGGGGAGCATGAGCATCATGCATTATCTTCACGATAAATGTGGAAAAAGTAGTCGATCAAGACTACAATCAGTCTTGAATCCGAAAGTAAAAAGAAAAGATTTCAGGAGGAAAGAAGAAGAAGAAAGGGAGAAAAGCAGAAGCACACGAAGGGTTTTAGAAAAGGAGAGAGGGTCGAATTGTTATGATCAGCCGACCCACTCTTAATATTTATATGTTTACTAATTGTAAAAAGGCTGAATTGCCCTTATTGCTTACATGGCAAATAAACTAATAATAAAGCTAAAATAACAAGCTGTAACAACAAACTGAAATAACTACCAACTAACACTGACATAACTAACAAAGAATACATGTTGTGCTGCCATACGAACACAGTGGGGACCACAGCCGTGGGATCCACATCAGTGTTCTCTACACTCCCCCTCAAGTTGGGAATAGATATTTGTCATTCCCAACTTGCATAGGTCTGCCTCTAACTTCTTCCTTGGAACAGCCTTGGTGAGAAGTTCTACGAGCTGCATGCTGGAGGTGATATATGGGAGATACACTTCTTGAGATGAAACCCTTTCTCTGACAAAATGCCGATTGATTTCAATATGCTTAGTTCTGTCATGCTGTACTGGATTGTGAGCTATATTAATAGCAGCCTGATTATCACAATACAGCATTAAGGGCTTCTCATAATCAATACCCAACTCTTTAAGTAATGACTTCAGCAATAGGATTTCAGCCACACCATTAGCCATCGATCTATATTCAGCTTCAGCACTAGAACGAGAAACAACACTTTGTTTCTTACTCGTCCAGGAGACAAGGTTACCTCCTACAAAGGCACAATATCCAGAGGTAGGCCTCTTGTCATCAGCACTCCCAGCCCAATCAACATCTGTATAGACCTCTATCTTCATGTGATCATTATTCTTGGATAATATACCTCTACCTGGACATCTCTTCAAGTACGTTAATATTCTCTCAACTGCAAGGAGGTGAGTAGTTCTAGGAGAATGCATGTATTGACTGACAACGTTGATTGCATAACTGATGTCTAGTCGTGTGAGACAAAGAGGAGTTTTCCAACCAACCGTTGAAACATAGCTTTGTCTTCAAGAGGTTCTCCACCCTCTGCACTAATCTTGTGATTCTGCTCAATGGGTGTATCTGCAGGCTTAACACCAAACTTTCCAGTTTCTGCTAATAGATCTAGAACATACTTCCCTTGAGAAATAAAGATCACATGTTTAGATCTAGCAACCTCAATACCCAAGACGTATCGTAGCTCACCCAGATCTTTCACCTCAAACTCTTGATGAAGGAGTTGTTTAAGGGACTCAATCTCACTGTTATCATTCCCTGTCACCACAATATCATCCACATATACGGCAAGCAAGGTCAAAGAAGAGTCCACTCTTTTAATGAACAATGTATGGTCTGACTAGGCCTGTACGTAGCCAAATTTTTCAAGGGCTTGTCTGAATCTATCAAACCAAGCTCTGGGGGACTGCTTTAGTCCATACAAGGCTTTATTCAACCGGTAAACCTTCTTACCTGTCTCTGCATCATAAAATCCAGGAGGTAATTGCATGTAGACTTTTTCCTGTAAGTCTCCATTTAGGAAGGCATTTTTAACATCCATCTGGAACAAGGGCCAAGAATAACTAGCCGCAAGGGCTAACAGAACTCAAATAGTGGTCATCTTTGCCACTGGAGCAAAAGTCTCCAAGTAGTCTATACCATAAGTCTGAGTAAATCCTTTTGCAACTAACCGGACTTTATATCTTTCAATGGAACCATCAGCATTATGTTTCACGGTAAATACCCATCTACATCCAACCGGTTTCTGTCCTTTGGGTTGGTCAACTAGCTCCCAAGTATTATTCCTCAGAAGGGCATCCATTTCAACCTTCATTGCATCTTTCCACTCAAGAACTGACAAGGCTTCCTGCACTGTTCTGGGAATAGGAATATCAACAATGGATGTGAGAAAGGACTTGTAAGAGGGAGACAGGCGATCATAGGACAGAAACTGGGAAATGTAATGAGTTGTGGATGTGGTGCAACGCCGTTTCCCTTTACGAACTGCAATAGGGAGGTCAAGGTCATCCAAAGAAGGTGAAGTAGCAACAGTGGAAGGTATCTTAGTGGGACCTGGATCTGATAAAGGGACTGTAGTACCTGGATCTGGATCCGCAAAAGGAACTGGGGCTGGCCTGGACTACTGATGACCGAAATCAACCTGCCTTCACCGCTTGTGATAGACTTTCAACTCTTGACACCTCTAACAACCCTCCCCATTACACCCCTCATCACTCAATGGAATGGGTAAAGGAACTTCTGATGAGTTAACCCCATTCTCACTACTCTCCCCCTAAGGAGAAACCCTAGGGTAATAGGGTACCTCCTCAAAAAAAGTAACATCCATCGAGATAAATCTCCTCCCAGAAGTAGGTTCATAGCAGCAATAACCCTTTTGAGTTTGTGCATAACCGAGAAAAATGCATTTGGAGGCCTTAGGGTCAAATTTGGAACGATGAGGTCCAAGAATCTGCACAAAGCAAGTGCAACCAAAGGTTTTAAGGGGAACAGTAAATAATTATTCATCGGGGTATAGAAGGGTAAACGGAGGCTTCATGTCAAGAACTCGTGAAGGAAATCGATTAATGAGATACACTGCTGTAAGAATAGCATCGCCCCAGAAACGGATAACCACCTCCAATATGTGCCTATTCTTCCTCTCGGCAACCCCATTCTGTTGTGGTGTATAAGGACAAGTACTCTGGTGAATAATCCCATGATCAAGTAGATAAGAGGCCAGTGGCTTGGTAAAGTATTCTTTCACATTATCAGATCTAAGGATTTTGATTTTGACCCCAAACTGGGTTAAAATCATCTGATGAAAGGTCTGGGTCAAAGCATGAACCTCATCTCAAGAACGCATAAGGTAAACCCAAGAAAAACGGGTATAATCATCAACAAACAACAAGAAATATCTGTACCCCGCCCCCCCATAGAAGGGATGTGATACGGGCCCCAAACATCGGTGTGCACAACATCAAAAGAATTACTACTTCTTTATTACTCAAGGAATAAGATGTTCTACAATGCTTTGCAAGCTCATAACTCTCACATCTCAAATTTGACATCTAAACAGACTCAAACAAATTAGGAAACGAACTCTTCAAAGACCGAAAGGATAAATTACCTAACCGATTATGCCAAAGCATAACCGGACTAACAGGCTGAGAAACAAAAGACTTCTTATCTTCATGATCTTTCCAATGAGAACTTTCTCCTAGTCTCTTCACTATACACCAATGAGTAGGCTTGAGATAAGGTCACACTGTCCCTTGTTAGTATCTATTGTCTCACAATATCATAATCAGAATTTAGACCAGGTAGGAATTCAAAAACCCTATTAGTCTCCACTTGCTTTCTATGAGTCTGTGCATCCTTCTGACTTTCCCACTCAAGTGTTTCTAGATGTTCAATTTCATGCCACAAAGATTTCAAAGTATAGAAGTAAACGGAGACTGGTTTCTCTCCTTGCTTGAGGTTATTAACCTCACACTTCAATTCATAGGCCCTAGCAACATTAAGGGGTTGGGAGTAGATCACTTTCATGACATCCCAGATTTCCTGGGTTGTTTTTGCCCACAAATAGTTCCGGCTGATATGTGGCCGCATAGAGTTGCACAGACATGTCATAACCAAGTAGTTCTCCTAAACCCATTTGGTATACATTTGGTCCTCCTTAGATGGTTCTTTCACATCTCCCAATAGGTAGCTAAGTTTTCCTCTACCCCCAATAGCCATCATGGCCAATTGAGCCCATTCTAAGTAGTTGGATCCATCAAACCTCACAGTTGTAATCTGAAATGCATTTTCAGACATATTACCAGAATTGCTAGTCCCAAAAGCACCTTCCCCTTGATTCTTGAACTCCATTCTTGGTTAAGAATTAGCAATCAAAAACTTTTGAAGCTACTGTAATAGGAAACAGCACCTAAGCAACTGATAACAGCTGGCCTAGGTCTTCCACAAACAAGGGGAAAACAGAATTCTGTATGAACCCAGTTCAGATCTGATCTGAAACCAATCAACAGTTCTGAATTTTTAAGGTGAACCCAGTTCAGATCTGATCTGAAACCAATCGACAGTTCTGAATTTTTAGGGTGAACCCAGTTCAGATCTGATCTAAAACCAATCGACAGTTCTGAATTTTAGGGTTTTCTCTCAAAACCCTAAAGAGAAAAAAGTTTCAGCCACACCTCTCAGAATAAACCAAGATGGTTCTTTCAAGGTTGTTCTCAAGCAAAAACTTACTTTGTGAAAGAAGATCTCTGGCCACCGCCTTCTGTCTGATGGGAAACCCTAATCTTGGGGATCCAAAGCCTTTTTTAATTCTTCCTGACTATTGGAACTCTCCCAGCCTTCTACAATCTTCTTAGTAGTAGCCGCACACTACCAGTAGCCTCCAAGAATCAGCCAATCCTCCTTCTTAGTCTCCCAGCCCTAGGCAATTCTCATGTAGTTGGCTGGATCAGACTCACATGAGAAACCCTAATCCTTGCTCTGATTCCAAGTAGTCGATCAAGACTACAATCAGTCTTGAATCCGAAAGTAAAAAGAAAAGATTTCAGAAGGAGAAAAGAAGAAGAAAAAAGGGAGAAAAGCAGAAGCACACGAAGGGTTTTAGAAATGGAGAGAGAGAGGGTCGAATTGTTATGATCTGCCGACCCACTCTTAATATTTATATGTTTACTAATTGTAAAAAGGCTGAATTGCCCTTATTGCTTACATGGCAAATAAACTAATAATAAAGCTTAAATAACAAGCTGTAACAACAAACTGAAATAACTACCAACTAACACTGACATAACTAACAAAGAATACATGCTGTGCTGCCATACGAACACAGTGGGGACCACAGCCGTGGGGTCCACATCAGTGTTCTCTACAGAAAAATTGCGAGTTCTTATGGTAAAAGAGGGGAAGGGGGAAGAAGAGAAAGGGAAAGAAAAGAAAAAGGTTCAATCCTGTTCATATAATTACTCATACCCTTTGGACATGGCGAAGAGCTGATATCCAGAGACCTAGAAATGCGTTGTGCCAGGTTGCACAGTTAACTGCTCGAAGAGACTTTACCAAACCTGTATACATTAAAAAGTGTTATACTATAGACATAGCCACATGAAGCTGCCAGTGAGAGAAAAGTAACAATATCAGAGGATATTTATTTCAAGCACTGGAGTAAAAGAGACAGCCCATACCAGAAAGAGTTTCAATTGCACTTGTCGCTGCAACTTGGGAACCATCCATAGAATCTTCTAGAAACAGATCAAGAGGGAGCCAAACTGAAGATTGACTAGCCCAATAACACTGCCCTGCAGAAAAGGTCATAGATCCAGAAGCCATGACTGCATGGAACTCCTGTTGTGTACTCATTCTGCATCCCCGAGAAAAAATTTTACATGTATCTAATGACAACTGCAGCAGAGCATCTGAAGATATTTTTGTACTTCTCAGTGCTGATGAATTTGCTCCAAGCAATTGTAAACGCTGAGTGAAACTTCCCCAATGCAAGGGCCTAGGATAGTAGCAAGGTTAGTAAAAGCAGACACCTTTCATTCAACAAAACCATCCGAGTCATAATGTAGTTGATCCTATAATGCACACTAAGAATAGCAAAAGGAAAGAAAATGATGGGGAAAGGATCTAATATGCAATTTGGAGGATCTAATATGCAATTTGGAGATTTTGCACAAAAACCAAGGTTTTTTTAAGTGTGGTGCCTACAAGGTCCCTATGGATCCACAAGCCCAGGCAATCACTAGAAGGCACTTAAAGAACATCAATGGTAGGAGTAGTAGCTTAGTAGTTATTTGGTTACAGAGTTTTGGTGTCTGGAAAGGTGCTTTTCTAAATTTATGCAGTTTTCAGATTTGGAAAGATTTTTGAATTGTATTTTTTAATAAGTTTATCAGTTAGAATGTGTATTAGGGTATCTAGAAGCGAGGGCATTGCTTAGTGCAATGGTAAAATCTCAGGCTAACAAGCATGAAAATGTTGGTTCAAGTGCTTTTCTTTTTTTTTTTCTTTTTTTATTAGTAATGCTGGTTCAAGTCTAAGAGAAACCACTTTGTGCAAAAGATAGGTCTGTATCCATTCCACCTCTCCCAAGACCCAGGATATCTGGAACCAACATTGGATAATTGTTATTAGGATATAAAGGCCATTACCCAATGTTAATCCCAGCTATCTGGGGCCTTGGGATGGGTAAACTGGTTACAGTACTAGCCTTTGGAATTTTTTTCACACAAAGTGGCAGCCCTCAGACTCAAAGCTGCACTCTCACACTTACCATCCCAAGATTTTACCACACCAAGTAATGGCCTGGAAATTGGTCTTGTAAAGGCTATTCTAACCCTATTGTCTATGTATATTTCTCTTTCTATTTATTCTTCCCTTAATTATATGTCTTTACTGCAACCTCTCTTCTCATGTTCTATAAGTCATCTCTCTTCATTTTTTTTTTGAAGAAGAAGAATAAGGAAAATTTTTCATTAAAAAGAAAAAGGAATACAATAGAAAGGTGATAAGGTGTCACCCAAGAGAGATGCACAACTAAAAGACCCTTACAGAGACAGCAACAATCCCAAACCAACCCAAAGCCACACAAACAGATAGAGACCAAACTCTACCGGAGAACAGCTAAAAACCCCAGGAAGAAAATGGAGACCCCTTGAACTGGGACCACCACCAGAGAGACAACTGAACCGACTAAGCCTCTACTAGCGAAAAGAGCACAACCTCAATCTTCATCCACTAGAGCATCTTCTTGCCCTGAATCATCCTCATCCCAAACCTTGCCTCCTTCCAATCGAGCTTTTTTATTCAACTTCTCATCCCTTCTTTTCCACTCGAACTTCTCGAAGGCCCTTCTAGCAAATTCCTCACCACCCCAAAAAGATAAACCCAGGCTTTTAATGATCGTTACCTCTCTTTCCACTAAATTCTGGATAGGCACGCTATCCGAATCATCCTCCTTTTTGTCTTCTGTTTGAATTGGCAAGTTCTCACCCGAATTAACACCATCAACACTTACCTTGTTTACTTCTTGCTCCTTCCCTAATTGGGAATCCAAGTATTGAACCTGCATCGTAGAACCCCCCTTTGATCACTTCCACCTATCTCATTGCTTTTTGCGCCCTTTCTCCTTTTTGTCATCTCTCTTCTTTACCCACCACATAAACCCTGGTATGGCTCTTCTCCTAGTCCTACACCAGTAATTAAACAAAGTTCTGCCCAGATGCTAGTTATTAGTTAAAGAAAAGTAAATCACAGAAGATCCGATGGTCCATACCTACACAAAATCAACAAAACTAACAACTGTGGCACATGAAGTACAAAATAAAATGCAGATACATGTTTAAGGGTGCGAGGTTTTACATGTTTCTTCGTGCCAAGTAAAGAATCTTGGAAGTTGCTTTATTTTGCAAAAATTGCCCAATTAGCTCAATAGCCATCACAGTATTTGCTTTGTGCAGTCTATCTTTATGTTCAGTTCTCCTTTCACCAAAACTATCATGAACATCTACTTCCATGTCTTGTGGCCTAATTGCCCATTTGGACTCCTTTTCTGGGGTCAGTTCCAGCAATCCTTCATCATCTAATGTTGCATCAAGTAACTGCCATACAATTGCGAAGACAAATTCAACAACTAGAACCCCTGATTCACATGCTTGAAGACCAAATATGTGGGAAAGATGAAGAACATCATCTATAGACTTCATGATCCTGCATAACAAGGACAACTCACATGTGATTATAGTTTTAGTTACTGATCAAAGTAGCAGTAATTGGAAGAAAAAACAATACATGACAAC
Source organism: Nelumbo lutea (assembly GCF_056320005.1). Classification (NCBI taxonomy): domain Eukaryota; kingdom Viridiplantae; phylum Streptophyta; class Magnoliopsida; order Proteales; family Nelumbonaceae; genus Nelumbo; species Nelumbo lutea. Next base: position 91,236,773 of record NC_142687.1, on the reverse strand, counting down.
AACAACGACAACAACAACATTGAAAAAATGGTATTCAATTAATGAAGAATGCAAGGTAGGAGTAAGATGTAGGTGTAGGTAGAGCTTTTATTGTTTCTGATCTCTCAGTTTAGGACTTTTAGGCACCTAAAAATAACATTCAGAATGTAGCAGAAATGAAGTTGTATGCAGAAAAAATATTTCAAGTGGCACTTTTGGATTTACTTATCTTAGATTTATTTAATTTCATGTCCAATCTGTTGAGGTCAACCGTGATGACCATTTACATCTTTAAGTGTCATGTCTTAACTATTGCCTTCAAGCTTTATATCCACATCATGTTTCACTAGTTTCTTGGTAGCTAACATAATTCCAATTTGTGAATGGAAATCAACTGCATTACAAGGCACCACTCAATCATTTAGTGTGCTGAGAGAAAATGATGAACAGACTTTGGTATCATGTGGGACATAGACTTATAAGACAAACTTTACCTACAAACAGCAACTGGTAACAAACAGAAGTGGTAGAAATAAGCCACAACTAGAACTTTTCTTTTCTTTACCTAATAGGATAATTCAGTTTTCAAGCCGATGTTGAGTCAAAAAGGAGAGAAAAAAAAACCTTGAAAGCCATAAATGCAGAGTTGCATGTGGAACGAACATAGACTTATAAGACAAACTTTACCTACAAACAGCAACTGGTAACCAACAGAAGTGGTAGAAATAAGCCACAACTAGAACTTGTCTTTTCTTTACCTAATAGGATCATTCAGTTTTCAAGCCACTGTTGAGTCAAAAAGGAAAAAATAAAAGCTTGAAAGCCATAAATGCAGAGTTGCATGTGGGAACAAACATAGACTTATAAGACAAACTTTACCTACAAACAGCAACTGGTAACAAACAGAAGGGTAGAAATAAGCCACAACTAGAACTTTTCTTTACCTAATAGGATTGTTTTCATTTTTCAAGCTGCTGTTAAGCCAAAAAATAGCTTGGAAGCCATAAATGCAGAGTTGCATGTGGGAATGAACATAGACTTACAAGACAAACTTTACCTACAAACAGAAACTCGTGACAAACAGAAGTGGTAGAAATAAGCTACAACTAGAACTTTCCTTTTCATTTATCAAAAAAAACTAGAACTTTCCGCTTCTTTACCTAATAGGATCATTTCAGTTTTCAAGCCGCTGTTAAGCCAAAAAAAAAAAAGCTTGGAAGCAATAAATGCAGAGTTGCACATCCATTTTCTGCAACTGGTAACAAACAGAAGTGGTAGAAATAAGCTACAACTAGACTTTCCTTTTCTTTACCTAATAGGATCATTTCAGTTTTCAAGCCACTGTTAAGCCAAAAAAAAAAAGCTTGGAAGCCATAAATGCAGAGTTGCACATCCATTTTCTGCAAACCCCACAAATTTTCAGCTTGCTGCACTGGCAATAGTATCCCTATTTTTTTTTTTTCAAGAAAAAGTATTGTACTAAAAAGAACTCATGTACAATGAGGACCTGTACAACGGGAATAAACAAAAAGCTCAATCAAAAAAGGTCCAACTCGCAAAAAAGAGATCAGTTGGAATATAAAAAAGCTCCTCAATGCTTGAGACTTTATGGTCAAAAATTCAAAGATTTCTTTCCTACCAGATTAGCCAAAAGATAGCAGCTGGGGAATCAGGATCTGCTCCTCACAGAGCGCACCTCACAGCCCCATCCCACCCTGTATTGAGAACATCTCTCCATGAATAACAACATAGTACAGGAGATGTTCCTAATACACGGTGGGATGGGGCTGTGAGGTCAGTATGAGGTGCACTCTATGAGGTGCAGATCCGGACTCACAGCTGGGAGGGTGTTCCACAAAAGTTTACCCCTCCCTGTTCAAACCTCCAGCTGCCCAGTCTTGCAAAAGTTAACAGATTCCAGGAAGCAAAAGGAATACCCAAGCAGGATAGTGCCATTGTCCACAGTTGCTGAGAAGAGCTGCAGAGGAGGAAGAGGTGGTTTATGGATTCTAGAGCAGCACTGCAAAGGGAGCAAAAAAGAGCTCGGCAGGGGCATTTGTCTTCTCAATAACCTGTCTAAAGTTCGGCATCTTCCATGAGCTGCTGTCCAAACCAGAAAAGCAACCTTTGAGGGGATATGGGGAACCCAAATTTTATCCCTAACGTGAAGAGTCCAATAAAGCCCGATTATGGCCATATCCTGTCCTAGTATGTCCAGTATCTACAAATTTAAATGGAAGTTTCTAGAACCACAAATAATTCAATCAATAACAACTAGGGGTAAGCCTTTGAACAAAGTAGGCGATCAAGACTACAATCAACCTTGAACCCTAATAGATTTCAGATTAGGAAAGGTAGAAGAAAAGTAAGAGAAAGAAAGAAAAGAGAAGAAAGGAACTGGAGAACACAAAGGTTTGAAAGAAGGGACAGATTCTGATTGACCTGCCGCCGCCACTCTCTTAGTATTTATAGGTTATGTTCAGTACATAGGGGAAAAGGACAGATCTGCCCTTAGTACTTACATGACAAATAAAGCAAATAAAAACTGAAATAAATAACAACTGAAATAGCAAACTGACCACCAACTAACACTAACATGACTGAAACAAATAATTACACATACTGTCCTACGAACACAGTGGGGACCACAGCTGTGGGGCCCACATCAGTGTTCTCTACAAACAATGCACCCCCTGCTGAGATAGAAGGGCATCATTATCCATTAATGAATGAAGAGGTTGTTTTGGGTTTTTTCCCTGGGACTGGGACTGGAAATATGGAACATCATACAGTCACAAGAGAACATGCCGAGTACAGCTTTGTAGATCATAAAGTGACAAACTATAGGACATTAACAATGTGCAGCAAGCAGACAGTCAACTGTTCAAGTGTGTATGTGTGTGTGTATGTGTGTGTGTGTGTGCATGTATGTGTGCATGTATTGGTAGACGTTCAGGTAAATAATATTTTTTATTGTTGTTCAAGTAAATGATACTAAATAAGATAATTATCAAAAAAAATGATACTAAATAAGGTCAAACCTCACTTTTGCCAATTTGCTCTGTTAATTTGAGATTTAAAAGAGAAAGCATGTCTTTTAAGGAGTTCCATGTAGAGCCTATATGCTGATGGCCTGGACCTACGACTTGGAACCACCCTGTACAGAAAGAGTACTTCAAAAATCAAAAGACAGTAGAAAGTAATAAAAAAACAAAAATATCCTTGAGGAAGATCATGCTATGTATTTGATGGGTCAAACAACAAAACTTTGCAGTATTGAGAGAACAGATTAGAGAAGTTTGAGAAGGTTGGCATATCAAGTAGAAGACTCTCTGCAACTTTCAATTCAGTAAAAGAAAATTGAAATGGATAAGAGGATCTTTAAATATCGATCAAGAAAGTCCAAAGGCTTAACAAGAGAGATATCTCATCGCTAGTCAACTTTAGATTACACATACAGAGTTCAAATAAGAAAAAGAAGATCAAAACCAGAAGAAAAAGAACATACACTGACACACTATTACGGCTCAGAAGCAGAACAATATTGAACAGTAGTAGAAAGAAACCAGAACAAACTATATCCAAACTTGCATTGAAGCCTCCATTGCCACTAAAATGAGTGGGAAAAGAGTATTACACAGAATCATCATTTATCTACGTCTAGTAGTACACATTAGATGAGAAGAAAGCAGGAGGAAAATCATGCACTAGCTAGTTCTAAATTCAAACCAATAGAAATCCGGCAAGCAAGCACCTTTTCTTCATGCCAGAAAGAAGTAAATCAAGAACAGAAGCATCATTCAGAACCATAGAGAAAGAATGAAATAAGAAATATAAAACTAGAAAATTAAGCCAAAACCTGCAAGATAGAAGTGCAAGAACAAGTATTGAAGGTGCAATCTTCACGATCAATGTCTTCTCGAGAAATTTCCATGTGATAGGAACGTTGTTACCCCAGCAAATATGAGAAACTAGTAGATGAGCCACCTCCGTCGAAGGCAGAGAAACCCCCGCCGAATTTAAACTCGAAGAAAGCTGGATTGCCCATAGCAGAGGATCGGTACCCTTATCCTGCGCACCCTTCGTGAGCTCTATTACACTGTCCCATAGAGTCGTATGTACAGAAGTCGTCATTTTAACAGAAGATCCAGAGCATGTTAAACAGCGAGGAATACTTCTTCTCTTCTTTGTTTTGAAAACTAAGTGGAAGTCAGCTTTGAGAGACGGTCTTTTCCTTCCCCATGAACGACTAGGGTTCCAAATGTTGTAGCGTTAAGATTTCCTAGAGATTAAACTGCTTGATGTCGGGAACCATTAGCAGAAACTCAGAGATGGTTACAGGCTCTCGACCTTGACAATTTCCCGGAATTCTACTTGGAGTTGATCATCATTAATTGAAAAATAGCAGGTAAATCTATCACTTCGAGCTAAACGACTGAGATAGAGCATATTGAGAGTGTGGAGATTCAACGTTCGGCCTTTTATTTTTGACGGGAAACATTCAGACTTTTTTATCATAGACAGAATCCTCCATTAACGAATGGCATCAACCCCTTTTCAGAATTCAGAGTGGAAAATCCCCAATTGTAGATTCTCTTACATAAAAAAGATTTTGTGTAGAGAGAGAGAGAGAGAGAGAGAGAGATTTGTTCAAAGTGATGAGATTTTACTCTCAAAGGTTGGGGTAGCAACTTTTTGACTTCAATTCAATGTTCATGGCTCAAGAAGGAAGCTTCTTGTATAAAAAGGGTTTTGTGGGCTTAAAATTAAATAAAAGAAAAAGAATTAATACCCAGAAAAAAGGAACTGCACTTGAATCAAAAGTAATTTTTAAATGATAAAATGATTTTGACCCATTTGACATCATACCGTCAAATTTTAAATTTTTAATAAATAAAAATATTTCTCATAGATGCTAACCAACCCATTAATTCGTATCCTCAGTAGGAAACGCTTCACAAATTAAACCCAATTTGATTTGTTTTTGCGTTAATCAGCTTATTAAAAGTCAAACATTTAAGCAATAAAGTAAGAAACAAGAAACAAGTTGATCTGGTTGCCCATTGATTTATCAAAATATAAACATTCCACTGATCTGTGTACCAAGTTTCAAACTTAGAACGCCAATCCAAAAAGAATCTTCTCCGGAATGAAGAAATTGGAACACAAATTTTATATTTAAACATGGACGCATATCGCATTGTATTACATCAGATGATCTCAACAATTAAAATAATAAAAGTTTTAGGATGTGCATGGACTGAAGGTAAGAGTCCCTAGCAGTGTAAAATGCTAATTCACTTGTATTCCCAAGTCTATTTTTCGACTATCATGTGGAATAAAAAATATAAAACAACAATTATAAGTATCAATTAATATATATATTTATATAGTGGGACAATGTGATGTATGAAATTTGTTACACGAAAGTTAAACAACAGTATATAATTATTTTATATTTTATTTTTTTAATAACCAATCTAATCAAATATAACTTGACTTGGTTGGTTTTCTACTATTTTCAGTCAGCTTTAGTCTAGGCATTTCCCAATTCAACCAAGTTAGTCAATTTCAATTTGGCTATTTATAAATCGACCTGACCATAGACATATATTAATATTTTATATTTTAAATATATATATATATATATATTAATATAGAAATGTGAGAAATTTCTCATATTTCTTGGCCTAAAATATTTTATAGCATAAATTATTTTTTAATAATATCATTGTAATTTATTAAATTTAAATTTAGCTTTTAAGTTTAAATCTTTTGAACAAACAAACCAAATCGAAAATAAACCCAAACTGATACAATCCAAGTTTTTAGATTTTCACTAATGGTCAATCGGTTTTGGGTGATAAACTCCTTACCTAACCAGGTCAATTTGGTTGGCGGAATAGCCTACAACCGAACTGAACCAAACCTTGAACACTCTTAAATTCAACTAAATTAATAATCTAATCTCAAATAAATAAAATTAGTTTAGTCTCCAATAACTATTGAAAATTTATAGCAAAAATACGTAATTATTGAAAATAAATTTTATAATGAAAATACAATAGATATATAATCAAAATATAATAATTACAAAAATATAATAAATTATTTAATAAATAGTGTAATCTCAAATAATAGTTTAAACTCTAAAAAATATTAATTAATAAATTATAAAAATACATAATTCCTAAAAATAAATTTATAGCAAAATACAAAAAAATATGATAAATTAAATTTTAAAAGTTAAATAATAGTTGTTTAATCTCCAATATTTATTGACAATTTACTGTTAAATAATAAAACAAAAATAAATGTATAAATAATTATTGAAAAAATATTTATCAAAAATACAATAAATAGTTACTAAAAATAAAAATATTAATTTTAGTATATATATATATATATATATATATATATAGAGAGAGAGAGAGAGAGAGAGAGAGAGAGAGAGAATGAATATACACTATTATTGTAAAATTATTACTAATAAATATTTTTTTGAAAGTTATTTTTTATAATTATTAATTGATATAAGTGAAATTAGTTATTAACAATGTTATTTAGTTATTTAAATAATATTGTTATTTAAATTTTTAGAATATTAACTATTTTTTGAATTTAATAATCCATAAAATTATAATTAGTACTATTATTACATAATTCGTCATTAATTTTGTAAAATATTAAATTATTATTAATATGAATATTATGAAATCTATTATAATTATTTTTCTATTTTTAAGGTTTTTTTTTAAATTTATTGCATAATTTCGTTATTTTAACTATTTAGAATTAAGTCATGTTAAATATTTTGTTATTTAAATATGTAAAATATTAAAATTTTTGTTATTTGAATTTTATTTATTTTAGTGTTATTAAGTAATATTAAATATTTAGCTATTTTTAATGCTATGTTATTTGAGATATTTAGTTATTGAAATATTTAAATAATGTTTTATTTTAATGTTACATCTTTATTATTTGAATAACATTTAAAATTGAATAATTCGTAAAATTTGAATTTATATTGCTACTACATAATTTCATGAGGAATTTTGTAAAACATATAATTATTAATAATATGAATATTATTAAATCTATTATAATTATTTTTTGTGTTTTGCATAAATATTTTAAAGTTGGTATATAATTTCGTTATAATATTTAAATAATTCTGAAATTTTTTAATTGAAACTTTCTTTAGATAGATGTAGATAAAAAGTGGGGGAGAGCCGGAGAAGATAAATAAAAAATAGAGATAGTTTAGGAGGGAACCTCTCTACTAAACTAGAGATAATTTAAGAAATAAATAGGAGTTAGAGATAATTTATGAGATAAATAAGAATTAGAGAAAATTTAGGAGAAAGTAGGGGAAATTGGTGTCATTTGGTTAAACATTAGAAAAGCAAATTACTCTTTCTTTATGGGTTGTAGAAATAGTTAAACATGTTATTTCCTTATTGGTTTAATGGGTAACTATGTGAAATTAAAAAAATAAAAAATAAAACAGAAAGTTAAGAAGGGGTTTGGAGGAAGGAGAGGCATGGTGACGTGGACTGTCATGCATATAACAATTTGAACCTTGCTAGTGAGAGAGAATTGCTTGTATTCTATGAACAATATAAAAAAAAAAAAAAGAAATAAAGACATAAGAAACCATCCATTGATCATGATTTAGAAGAACTCGGATTAGCTGAACTCTTTACCTATTCAACCAGCTGTGGAACCAATTATAAGACTCTCACATCTAGGGGTGTTAATAGTATTCGAATTCATATTCAAATTCGGTCGAAGTATTGAATAGCTAATCAGATTCGAATTCGGATATAACTTGATTCAATTCGATAAATATATGAATTTGATCAATTACTTAATTTTTATATAGAATATTTAAATGTTTTATATAACTTATATATAATTAAATTATATAAATAAAATATTTATTTTATATATTTATTAATTACTTAATTGAATTCGAATTCAAATTTTGTATGATTCAATTCGAATTCGATCAGTTTACACCCCTATCCACATCAGTGATAAAATATATAAGACCCACAATAATAGGTTAAACAAATGTAGATCGCATATATTTTAAGACAGATATGAGTCCTATCATTGGTTCCACAGCCTGCTGAACAGCTAAGGCATTCAGCTAATCTATCTCGATTTAGAAAGCTTAGAATATACTAAAGGAATATATTAATGAAGAAGCATCAAGGTAATGTAAGGTTGATAAGTATCTTGGCACACGGCCTAAGTGGAGTGGGTATATTGGTCGATACCCCTCTTATTATTTTATTTGAATTATCTTTTGCCTTTCACATGCCATTGATTCTCATCAGATTTTCCATTCGAATTCAAATTTTCTCCCATATTTAAACTTTTTCTTTTCTCTCTCATTCATCTCATTAAATTCAGTACAAAAATTATGAGTGAAAAGATAATGAACTTTGACCCTTTAGATAGGGGTGCAACTTGGGCGGGGTCAGCCCAAGCTTGAATTTGCCCAACCCGGAATTTTATATGGGTCGGGCTTGGATTTTTAGTCCTTGGGCTGGGTTTGGGTTCAAGAAATTGGATTTTTTTTTGGGGGGGCTGGACTCAAGCCTAGCCCTTAGGTAGCCTGAACCCAGCCCGAAATTATAATATATATATATAACATTTGTATAGATATTTTGCTTACATATTTACATGTACACATAAATATATATGTATATATATTTGCATAAATACATTTATATATGTATAATTTTAGAGTGGATTCATTGACCAACCCGAGCCCAACCCGAGTGCATCAAATTACAGAGTGAGATGGGCTCAGATTAAGAAAATTGGGCTTGACCTCGGGCTTGGGCCTTAAGCCCAAATTTTAGGGCCTGGCCTGGGTTGACCATAAACCCAGCCCAACCCGCCCGACTTGCACCCCTACCTTCAGGTTAAAACTTAAAAGTGAATAAGCCCCCACTACACCATCCTTCACACTTGAGTCTGGATCTTCTCCTCAGAGAGTGTGAGGAACGCAGATCCTAATTCCTTTCACTTAGGTAGTGTTTAGTACAATCGGAAAACACTGCTAATTAAAAGCTGCCCAATAGAAAATCTTTTTTTATTTGATTGATATTTTATTACTATTTTTTTGAAAAATATTGTCAACATTTTGTCTCAATTTCTGTGACAGCTGTTTTTTTCTAGAAAATGTCATGTTTTGTATTTCTTCTGGGGAGGAATTTTTTTTTTCTTATGTGGCCCTATGTGTCCTGAAAACCAAGAAAAAAATCGCATCAATACCAAACATGGCGTTAATTATCATAGTTTTCGATACAAATTCATATTTTAATTCTTTTATCATTTTTCAATAAATCCCAAATATGCTATAATAGTTCATACTTCACATAAACTGTCAAAATGTGTTTCTCATGTGTGTAGACTTTATTTGTAGTTATCTAAGACTCAAATTTAATATTATTAATTTTTCTTGGATTTATTTGAGTTTTTCTGATAGACTCATACTTATCCTAATTTTTTCATGGTTTCCATGTATATCCATTCATCTCTCATAATTGTCTTTCCAATACTTTTAACATTGACTATAAGAGATAGTTAAGCTCAAATAATTAGTAATAGCTCAAAAGACATAGGTATAATGATTAGTTGAATGCAATGGTTATTTAGCGGGCCGTGAAAGCAATAATAATGTCTCACACCAGTCATAAATACTAAGGCTTCATTTGGATCCGGTGTATAACGTTATCAATGTAAAAGTGCACTAAACCGTATAATAGGTGATTGTTATATTTTGAAAATTGTGATAAAAAAGTGTAAAGTTTTACATTGATAAAATCATTGTAGTATTATTGATGTAGTATTTACATCGATAATCGATGTAAAACTTTATGCTTGATGAGGTTTTATATCAATTCACGATGTAAAACTCCATTCCATCCAAACGCCAACAAATCGAAACCGGAGTGGAGTTCTACATTGATCTTTATTTACACTCCTTCCAAACGCCAACAAAACCAAATCAGTGTAAACTTTTATGCCGTTCTTGATTTACACTGATTCTAAACACAGCCTAAGTGAAAGATTGAGTGGTTGTAGGCCATTTGCATTTAATGGCTGGCATAGGGCATTAATCATTGGTTCTACAGCCCGATATACAACCATTGCATTTAGCTAATCCGGTCTCGGTATATCAACCATAAACACAACCAGGGGCAGAGCCAATGGGGACCCAGGCGAGCCATGCCCCCCCCCCCCCCTATGGTTCAGAAAATCTTCATAGTTATACAGTTTTTTATGTAAAATCTTAGCTCCACCGTACAATTGGGGTAAGTGCCAGCTCGGAATTGATGTCAATTCACGGATGGGTATGGGTGTTATAGGTGGAGGTACTTATAATTTTGAACTGTTGTAGGTGTGCAATTAAATTCAGAATTCTGAGGTGGAGTGCGGTCAACTTATCCCTAAAAACAATACACTTTTGCTAACATGACAGTAGTTTGTCTTTAAAAACAAAATCATTCACGCTGGCCAACACCCCTTTAGGGAGCCTTCTAGGTTCTACAACATGATTGTTTTTTGTTTTCATTTATTTATTTTTTTTAAATTGTCACATCAATAACAAATAAAAACATGTTTTTGAACTATGTTTTTGTTTTGAAATTAATTTTATTTCCAAAAATAAAACAAGTTCTTAGAAACATCAAAATAGCAGTTTTTAAAACAAAAAAATTATATGATTTATGGGACATCATATTAAATAATCAGATAAAAAATGTTTCCGACACCAGAAATCAAGAACATGTTTTTAGTTTCAATTTTGAAAACAAAAAATGTTTCTTCTAATTTATTTTTGAAACAGACAACAAAAAACAAGCAATTCACATTGTAGAATGCTCCTTAATGAGTCAGGATCTACAAGTAATGAAACAACATTAGGTACACCACCATTTTGTGCCACCTGTTGTTAAAACATGAAAAAAAAATGCATTTTTGCATATTGTTTTCTTAAAAGTTCACATGTGTTGAAGATAGGTTCCACAAAATGGTGAAGTGCCTAACGTTGTTTCCTTACTAGCAGATCTGGACTACTGAATGCATGGATAGTTCTGATGCTCATATATTTTGTTGGTTCAATCAGGAGTTCAACTTCAGTCAGGGCAAAGCCCGTTCGAGCAGTCTTTACTGTCTTACATTGAGAATATCCTCGTACTTATGTGTTTTATTTCATGGGAAGATATTCCCAATGTACAGTGTGGGCACAGGTTTGCCCTTATTTCAAAACCGATCTCTTCAAACGGCTCTGTCTATAGTGATGGTATTTTAATCATTTACAAAATAGCCATTATTTAATGATATTTTAGCTAACAACAAACACTGAATTAGATGTAGTATAGTAAATCTGTATTTTTCTTTTATCATTTCACAAGCCGAACCATAGTGGAGTCTATGGCACTCCACACTAACAAAGACGAGAACGAGATAACTAAGAGAAAAACTAGGGCACAAGAGAGGAGAATTAGGCTTGTTCAATGATCGCATGGCCATGGGAAAAATTTTCCACTCCTTGAATTAAGGATGCAAGTATCCTTGATAGTACTCCCACTGATGAGCATAAAACCAGTAATGTAATAAGGCTTGAAATTGGGTAAATCAATACCCTTCAAATTGCATATTAGTTTTTATCATTGGAGTGCTCTAAGAAGGCAGCCTTAAAGGGAGAAAACTTTGGCTGTCCACGTTTGACAGCCTGTTTTGTTCATAGGCTCTCTTCAAATGGCATGTCAGTTCATATGATCATGCCTTCAACATCGTTACTGTTGCACAGAGTTCATATGGATTAATGTATCAGATAGAACACAAGCTGTATAGACAATCAAATTTTTTATCCTGTGGAGGTATCAAAGTCGAGGGAAGCTTTAGATATTGTAAATAAAGTCAAGGAAAGAGGCCATCATATTACATATATTTCATTTTTAAGGGAACAGGCCACTTATAGGCAGTGACTTGGTTAAGAGGATCCACATCTCTGTCTCTCTCTCTATGTATCTATCTATTCATCTATTTCCTGCAAATTCTTTAAATTAGTAAAATCATCATCTAAGCCTTGTCCCAAGCTATATGGGGTAAGCTACATGAATCCTGTTTGCCATTCGATTCTGTTCAGTGATAAATTAGAAGTAAATCAAAACTCTTTATTCATTAAAAAATTTCACATCCCATCAATGTGCCTTAAATCAAAATCGAAATTAGGTAAATATCCTTCAACCTTCAAGTGTTTAACAAGAGCATGGAGTGTCTCATAGATCTCATCAGACTGCATATGAGCTGTGTCTTCTACAAGAAAGCTGTGGACAACACCATCTATTTCTGTCCAACTACGACCAGAAGGCTTCTTAATACCCTTCTCCTTAACCAATCTCCTCACTCTTGCAACATCCTTCCACTTGCCTGCAGAAGCGTAGATGTTCGATAATAAAATACAAAAACCCAAATAAGGATCCTTCGATGAAAGCATCATTTCACCAACCTCACTGGCCAATTCAACATTCCGATGGATTCTACAGGCACTGAGTAATGCACCCCAAATTATTGAATCAGGTGGCACTACCATGCCTTTTATCAATTCCATTGCCTCATTTAGATACCCAGCTCGGCCTAGAAGATCCACCATACAAGCATAGTGTTCAACCTTGGGACTCAGCCCATGCTTGTTAACCATCTTATCAAACTGAGCTCGTCCCTCCTCCACCAATCCTGAATGGCTGCATGCTGATAGGACCCCAATAAATGTGATATCATTTGGGTTCGGTTTGTCCCTCTTCATCTGTTTGAAAACAGCTAAAGAATCTTTCCCATTACCATGGTATGCAAGCCCCATTATCATGGCATTCCACAAGGCTACATCTTTCTTGGTTGTCTTGACAAAAACCAAGCAAGCATCGTCTATGCTGCCACATTTCGAATACATATCAATTAGAGCAGTTGCAAGAATCTCATTTAGTTCCAAGCTGCTCTGACCCACATAGAGATGAACTTCTCTTCCAAGTTCTAGAGCCCCCAGACCAGCGCAAGCCGACAAGACATTCACCATTGTGATCTCATTTGGTTCCACGGACTCTGTTTGCATTGCATAAAACAGCTGGATTGCCTCTTCTAGCAACCCACGTTGAACATACCCAGTGATCATGGCGTTCCAGGAAACCAAATTTTTACAAGGCATCACGTCGAACAGTCTCCTAGCCTTCTCTACATCCCCACATTTTGAATGCATATCTATGAGAGCAGTGCACAAGATGACATTTAAAGGGATCGCGTTAACATCTATGAAAACTGAAATCCATCTACCCAAGGTGAGATTAGAGACGCTTGAACAAGCTGAGAGAAGGCAAACCATCGTTGCCGAGTTGGGTTTGACGTTGTCGTCTGAAACAAGCATCCGGAGGAACAAACACAACATCTGCTCAAGATTCCCTTCTTTTCCATACCCATTTATCAGAGTAGTCCAACAAATGACATTCCTTCTTACTGGCATCTCTTCAAACAACTGCCGTGCCTTTTCAACCTCACCCCCGTGAACATACCCAGACATGATTGAATTCCAGGAAACTTCATCTTTCTCTTGCATTTCATTCAACACATGGTGAGCAGAGTTGATACAGGAGCACTTACAGTACATGTCAATCAATGAATTATTGACATAGAGGTCAGATTCAAAGCCGAATTTAACAACATGAGCGTGTACCTGCTCACCTACTTTGAGCAAGGATAGGGCGGAGCAAACCTTAAAGACAAATGGGTAAGTGAAATTGCTCGGTCTTACGCCATCCCGATGCATTTTAGAGTAAAAACATAGAGATGCTTGAGGAAAACCATTGTTAGTGTAACCTCGAATCATAGAGTTCCAACAGTAATCGCAAGGGAAAACGATTTGGTCGAAGACAGAGCGAGCATAGTCAACATAACTGAGGTCAACTAGCTTCGCAAGAAGCTGGTCGTGGAGGTGAAGACTCTGCACAATGATTTGGGCGTGGATTTGATAGATCTGAGTGACAGTGGCGACGCTGCGCAGGAGGGAAAGAAACATGGAAGAGAACGCACGGTGACAAACATATATCCCTTAACCGCTGTAACTGAAAGAATTTCAAGTTAAAGCTAAAGTCAGTTAATGGCTTCGACTAACGACGCAGCTGGAATTTGCAGAAAGACTCAAAAGAAATCCTTTTTATAATAACTAATAACTTGCCCGGGAAATTTTTAAAATTAAAAAAAAAAAGGTCCCAAACGGATCGGAACCAGTAAAATCCAATCCATTGAAAATTTGCATCCGAATCTAATCTCAAATCTGATCCGATTTGAAGGGCTCGAATTTAAATTCTAATCCTAACCAAATTGGGTCGTATTTGGATTTAATCGCTTTAATTTTTTAAATACAAATACAAAATAAAAGATGCAATTATTTTTCACTTTTATATACAATAAATTATGTAAATATAACATATTAAATTTATTATATATAAATTCATATATAATATATACAAATATGTTTTTTATAAATTTAAATATAATTATATAAATGTTATGTATTAAAATTAATAAATATTATAATATATAGTTGAATTCTATTTTTAATTGGATTGGATGGAGTCAATTCTGATCAGACTACATAAACACGTCATCCAAAGGGTTGGGTCGTGGAGTTTTGGGTATCATTGACAAGGCTTAAAGGGGGTAACATTCACATATTTATAGGGCTTCAAACAGATCTGATCGAATTGAATATAGAATTTATTTATATTTGAATTCAAATAAGACTTTATACATTGAATTCGAATAGAATTTGGATTGAATAGGATGTTGAATAGTATTGATAAATTAAACTAAAAATGATTTAAAAAACATTTAAACCAACTTTATTGATACATGCAATATAAATTTTAAATGTTTATGAACATTTATATCTATATATTAAAATGGAATTTCTTACCGGTGTATTCTTGTCAGTTTTTTTTTTGGTTTCTTCTCAAAAGCATTTATCTTTTTGTTTTTTGTTTTTTTTTTTCAAAATTTTTAATTTTAAAATTGACTAAAATAACTTAAGTGAATTACCTTAACATGTTTGGGAGTGCTTAAGTTAAAAATAAGTGCTTATTCGAATAAGCACTTATTTGCATTTGGCACCCAACTTTTTCAAGTGCTTATTTTTTAAATTAAACACTTATTTTTATATCGGGTGTTTGGTAGTCTTTTTCTATAATAAGCACTTAAATTAGCATTTGTGACTATTTCGTCCTTCATACGAAAGCACTTTTATAAAAGTATTTTTGTAAAAATACTTTCATAAAGTGCTTACATAAAAGTGCTTTTATAAACATGCTTTCATAAAATATTTTTATAAAAGTGCTTTCGTAAAATTACTTTTATAAAGTTCAACTAGGGATAATTTTATAAATGGTATTTTAAAATTCAACTAGGGATAATTTTGAAGGAAAAAATAAATAAATAAGTGCTTATTGTATAAGAACTTTAAAAAGTTGGAATTTTGGGCTTAAAAAATAAGCCCTTATTTTTTAAAATAAGCACTTATTCGGTCTTGTTTCCCAAATACCAATAAGTGCTTAATGGTCCAAATAAGCACTTATTTTGAATAAGCACTCCCAAACATGGCCTAAGACTTTTAACTCTCCTCATAAACTCACCATTCTCTCTCTCTCTCTCTCTCTCTCTCTCTCTCTCTCTCTCTCTCTCTCTCTCTCTCATTAACTCTTTTAATAATGTCTCCTCATTGATTATGCCATTAACTCTCTCCTTTAACAACTATGCCACTAATTTTCTCTCATCTCCATTACTCTATTAAATTTCACAAAATTCATTAACTTTATCTATATCTATATCAACTTCAATTTAACTATAATTTTACATATATTACATTAAATTGTCATTATTAGTAAAGATTAATTATATTGAAATTGAGATATTAAATGATATACTATTACACTAAATAATATACTTTCATTTAAAATTATAATCCATTTATATTCCATTTGAAAATAATAAAAATTAATTAACCATAATAAAAATAATTTAATAAGTTACTTTAATAAAATAAAATAATTTTTAATTATTGTTATTGATAAAAATATTTTTATTAATATAATAAAAATATTTAATTAATAAAATGAATAAGATAAAAAAACTAATATCAATTTAATTTAAAATATAAAACTGATATAAATGATCTAACAATTATTAGTTTTATAATTAATTTTTACTAATTTAGAACCAACTTAAATTCTACTAAGAAATAAAAACTTAATATAGTTAATTAAATTTCATAAGGAATTTAAACCTAACAAAAACTTAATATACTTAATTAAATTTAATTTTTGCTAATTTCAAAATTATATAAAATGTTAATTTTAAATATATTTCAAATATTTTAAAATCAATTTAAGTTTCATTTAAAAATAAGGGAAGTTATAAAAAAACTCCTTAGGTTTTCTAACAATCCTATGAAACTCCCTGGTGTTTTGACCTAAACAAAAACCTCCACTATTGTTTTGAAAAAAGTTGCATATATCTTCTTTTCTTCAACATTCCTAACAAAAGGTGTTGATGTAATGTAGTAATTTTACTTCATTTCAGCCTTTTTGTCTTTCTTTGTCCAAAAAGAGCAAGGAGAATTGTTTTTTGAAAGTTGTTTGGCAAAATATATCAAATGAAGGGTAAAGTTGAAACTTTAAAATGTGTATAATAATGCATTAACAATGATAAGAATATTTTGGCAACTTTAATGTTTTTATTATTGAAAAGCCAAGAGAAAGGAGGTATTTACACTTTCTTTTCAAAAGTATAGGGGAGGCCATTGTTAGGGTCAAAACACAAAAGTGGTTTATCGAATTGTTATTTAGATGTATTTTTTATAATTTTAACTAAAAATAATACAATAATAATAATAATAATAATAATAATAATAATAATAATAATAATAATAATAATAATAATAATATACCAATAAAATTTTCTTTTTCAAAAAATATAAAAATTAGAATTAACATACAAAAAAAATAATACAAATTTATCTAGAGAATAGGAAATTGGCCTCTCATTAAAGCGCAACTTAAATTGTGATTAGATAAACTAGACATAAGCCAAAAAATAATACTTAAATTGAACTTATATGGGCACCACTTAATTGGAAATTTCATAGAGCTCCATCCTCAATTTTGCTTATAAATAAAGCCCATGCATCGCACAGGTCCTAACTAGTATATATTTAAATCAAATCGGATAGGATATTATTGGATCAGTTAGGGGTGGATCCATATTAGATCCAATGATAATCAGATCTAATTCCAATTCGGACATCGAGATACCGTTTGCGACCCTAAGATCTTAAATGCTTCACCAACAAAGAACATTCATATCAGAAAGCTTGACTCAAAAAAAAAATGCTTAAACTGGAGGATCCTAACCATCTTAATAACTTTATAGTAGGGTCTTCTGGTTTGCACCTTGTGCTCTTTTAAGCTGCACATTACGCTCATAAGGTGGAACCTTATGATTATATTGGCTTTGTGTGATCCATGGTGTTGATTGATGACTTAGTGATTTGGTTTCATTGCAAAGATCAGGTTCACTAAGAATGGGCAAAATCAAGAAGGCAAACATTTTTGTGCAGTTCACACACAAAAATGTTTGCCCTCCTGATTTTGCCCATTCTTGTGCAGTTAAAGATAAAAATTCATTTGCCACTTATGGAATTTGTGCTTTCTCTCGAACTTTTTTGAATGTATATTTTTTATTTAAACCTAGGTCAAAGACTGTCTGTGCGCAAGTGGCTAGTAAAGCCAAATTGTTTAGGATTAGATCTTGTTGGTGGGGATCTCCACTGGGCTGGTTGAACTCTTTTGTAATGGTTTCTCTCTCTAATATATCCTCTTTTCAACCATCAAAAAAAAAAAACAAACATTTTTGTGCAGTTTATTTAACAGAGTTTGTATACTTAGAAATCTCAAAATCACATAATACATTTAACATGTCAAGTTTTCAACTTTGATCTTTTCTCTCAAAGAATATAAAAACTAAAACCAGCACAAATGCAACCAAAATACAACTAGTCCACCCACACCAATTCATATGTAGTTGGGTTCATTAGGCAGACGGGCAGAATATGGGCAAGCAATTCATGCATGGAAATAGTAATGAGAACTGAGAAGCATCATACGGCTTGGTGGTACAGGGTAGAGAGCACCATATAGTCCTTGTTATGCAGTGGGATCTCCTGCAAGCAAAAACTTTGCATGGCCATCCAGCTGCACATTAGGAACATCTCCCCATAAATTTAACATGGGCATCCAGTCTAAAAGCATGGGCATCCAGCTGCACACTAAGAACATCTCCCCATAAATTTAACATGCAAGACTAAAGTAAGGGAGATATTCTCGATGTGTGGTTGGATGCCATGTGTGCAGAGTTTTTGCTTGCAATAGGCCCGGGCTTCTTTGTTACTGATTAACAAATGACTTGTAATATAAAGGACGTAAAACCAACAAATAAAATGAGTGAAAATAAAAAATCAGAATGTTTCTTCCTTTGTCCTGGATAAAACAACCCCAATTACACTGTCCTTTTCTTTGGTATACATTTGCATTTACAGTTATCGGATCATCTGATAATTGCCATCCCTAGGATTAGTTGATTACCACTTTCCAGCCTTTTGTTGTAATCAAGCTTTAGCCTCCATGTCAATTTGAACATGTAACTTGAATATGAACAAAGAAATCGTAGCTCCTTTCCATATTCCTATGCAATTTATTTAGGAGAACATCCACATTTTCCTGTATGGAGAAGAAAAGTTACAAGCACTCAGGATTCCGTTGGTTTCCTTGAATCCAAACACCAACACCTGTAGCTTGATCTTGAAATCTTGAAAAGTTCATCTGGGGACATCTTCTCTAGTTGCTTGGGCTTCCATGAATCAAAGCTTTTAGTATAGATCTGAGTATACTGAGTTAAATCAGGTGTCAAAGTTCCTTCCATTTGATGATCTTGAGCATTCATCCTCTTGTAAAGCCTCATAGCAGCCACACAATCCTCGTATGGGTCATGTACTCCAGACTGAATCTCAAATCTGTAAAGCCATAGATCCATGATTAAGAAGAATCTATTAGGAACTTTAGTAGCAAGAACTTTCATGCATAATATTTTTATTTGGCATGTAATGGTCACTATGTTCTATATTTAAGAATGATAGAAAAACAATTTATGGCTAAACATTTTTAAATCATACTAACTGGATAGATTCTTCCCATTAGAACTGGTGACTGATCACTTGGGTGGAATCAGAAACTTATTTTTGAATGGAAGAATTGTAAAGTGCATGAGTACAAGGACACATCTGGGGAATGGACAATGGCAAGCTACAAAAACTTGTAAGGTTACCAACTAATAGGACTCAATTTAAATTAGCAGCTTCATGTCCTCTTCCTGTTGTTTATCTGGTGATTTCTTCTAACCCCCTTATATGTCTGACTTCCTACATTTTTATGGAATTCTTTACCACTTTCATTCCTCGCATTTTCCCCCTTAGATGACCATGAGTTTGGTTGCTACAAAAGTTAAAATCTGGTAAGTAAAGAACAGATGAGAAGAGTGACTTGCCCTAAATATGTCTTTGTGAGGTACTTGAGTGAATGGCTGACCAGATTTGTTTTCATCAATGGACAGTATTTGGCAGTATCCCTGCATAAAAGTTAAGGACGTCTTAAAAGTAAGAACAAGACAAAAAAAAGGAAAGAAAGTAGATCTGGTAAAAGGAACACCATTCCTCTAAGAGATGCTATACTAAGCCATGAACTAAAGAACCTGAATAATGCATAAATCAGGCAAGTTCTTGTTCATTTAACAACTTGTATAAAATGTCACATCCTTCTTGTTGAGAAATGGGTCACTTGTCTAATGATAGGTATTTGAATCAGGGGCCAATATATGTACATGAAAATAAAGGTCTATTGATGATGGTAAGCTTCATTTTCATTATCAATTCTATAAAGACCCAATACATTCTCATTTGATTGGACTTGCCCAATCAATGCTGGGAGTAGTGTTTACCTCAATAAGTGGTCAGGGTAGTTCATTCTCAGGCAATCCAAGTCATGTTCTAGATCATGACCCACAAGAAGTCTGGCTTTCCCCCCTTCCATTCGCATTCTCCATATGGCCTCCCCATTGTACAATATCTCCTGAATCTTCTCTTGCACTTGGTTGAGTGGCATTGCATCTCTTAAATGCTCTTCTGTTAGGCCAGTTATGTCATATCTGATGGTGTTCAGCAGAAAAAAAAAAGTGAAATGAGATTGATAAGAAGACCTACCAAGATTATCACTTAGTGGGATCAGACATGATAAGATACTCATAAAAAAACAGACATGATAAGGGGGGAAAAACCTATAATTGGTGACAGGAATCAAAGGTTTCACAAAAGAATGGAAGATCACTTTCTCATTTTCATCAATGAGGCACACCCTTGCACAAAGATCAAGTGATCCATCACTTCCACCACCGACCATCTCACAATCCATAGCAACCACTTGAGGACCTTGGCTCGTATTATCAACACTGGGCAATCCCGAATTTTCCATTTCAGAATCCATGGAAGGCATTCTGAGAGGCCCCTATAAAAATTTGAAAAACTTTAAGGGCATTGACCAGTTTATCAAAATTGAACAATAATTTAATACATAAATGGTCACATCAAACACATACATATAGGAATACTAACCATGGGTCAAACTCATCTTTGAATATGTCACATCATGCAGGACACAATATTTAATGAAATAAATTCTTCCACACCATAAATTGTTGAAGAAGAAAATCAAATCCATCCCCAACTAATTTAAGTCCTTTTACTTCATCTGTAAAATTTGTAATCATTGTGCATGTGATGTGCTGCTGTTAAATCCATGGTTTTCAAAACCAGACCAGACTAGAAAACCCAGGAACCGGTCAGGTAACCAGTTCCATTTCACCCTAAAACTGCTTTTTCTGGCCAAAACCATTGATTTGGTCAGCAACCCGCTGACCCGGATGGTCAAACCGTCGACCCAGACAACAGTTTTTGGCTGTTTTTATTTTTTTATTTTTTAAAGTCAGAATGGGTCATCCATTCAAACTGGACGGTAGACCGTTCGATCCAGGAACCGGTCCCCAAAACAGTTCCCTGTCCGGTCTGGTTTTAAAAACCTTGGTTAAATCTTTAAGTGTTGTACTTTCTCTCTATTTCTTTTGGCAAATATTTTATGGTTCGAAATAAAACAAATTTTTAAGAAGCATAAAAAACCAAAATTTTCAGTTAGAAATTTGTGATTTTACTCATCAACTAATAATCTATCTATTGAACTTACAATGGGAGCAGGGGAAGATAAGATACACATCTCTTTATGTGCGTTGAGAGCATCAGGGCTCTTAAAGATGTTCAAGCAAATATTACAGCCTTGGGCAACGAATAACCTCGAACAATTGGCTTTTGGCAATGGACCTTGACAAGATATGAAAGAAATATAAACAAAAGACATGAATATAACAATTAGAATTATTATGCCCATGACAGGCATTAGTAGTTCAATAACTCTAAGGCTGCATGAAGACAAATAATAACAATAGTTACTTTTGTTTTCCATTAGCCTTGTTATTATGTGGCTGCAGCAACAACCAATCAGATTATAAAAAGGCAATCAGTTCTCACCTGTAAGATGCTCCCTCAATGATTCCAGTGATTTGCAGTGCTTTTTACAAGCCCCACACTTGGGCTCATGGATTGAGTGGTATGACACCTTCATGTGCTCAATGAGATGCTCCTTTTTCTTGTATTGCTTGAAGCATGCTGAGCACTTATGCCTGTAAAAAGCCATTGGAGTGAGGGATCTACAGATAATCACATTATTGCCCCAACTGTTCAGTTAGGGAAAAAAGAAAATAAATAACCTTTCAAGAACCACCCTACTTTATGGATGCATGCTTGTACAATTTAAGTTAGAAATACATCACAAACAATGGTTTTTGATGCAAAGAAACAGAGGATAAGGATAAGCAGAAATTTTTTTACCACATGAAGCCTCTTATAGCATGCACAGGGAAACATACATAGACACCAGGGTAAGTCCCAATTGACATGTGTGTCTATGGAAACTTCCCTTAGTTGTCATACAAGGGTACCCACTAAACATGAAATCAATACAGAAAATGTTGAAAGATCATTATATTAAATAATATACCACATCTCTCAAGCTTGAGCAGCTACTGAAACAAAATAAACAAAAAGGGAGAAATGAAAGACAAAAGTGTGGCACAACTGTTCTAAAGGAATACTTCAAATAAAAATAGGTTTAGACCCAAATTACTGTTCTACACTACAAACAAGTTTGCTAAGATGGAGACCACTAGAGAAAGAATCTTTTCTTACACTTTCTCCTGGCTTTTCTCTCTTCTGATCAGTTCAAAGGTTTCAGCTATTCTGATCTTGAAAAGAAATTTATTAGAGATTGTACATTCCTCTCACTTTGACAATCAGCCCGGACAATCCAGCACTCCAAGACCAGACCTAGATTTCTTACTGAAGTTTGATGGCAGAAGTAGATCATCTCCCAACCAACCACTAGCGGCTGGCACCGGGGGAATTTTTTTAAACAGAGACGGTTCTGTGATTTGGGCTTTCAGTGGCCCAGTTGGTTCTGTAGATGCTTCAGAAGCTGAAATCAGAACTTTGGTGATGGGTCTGAGAATGGTTAAGATCTCTTCATCTGAACTCTGTGCTCATTAAGGGGGATTCCAGAAATGTTATTAATTGCGCTTCCCACCCAGAAAAGGGCCCTTGGAGGTTGGGTCATTTCCTCATTGAGATCAGAAATAACCTCTTCTCTGCATTGCGACTGGCTTTAGATGGATATCTAGGGAGCTGAACTCAATTGCAGATCTTTTGGCTAAATCCGGGGCGGATAGAATTTTTTTGTATAGTGCTAATAGTTTGCCCCCTTAAGTGGGGTGATTTTATAGTTGTGAGACCCTGATGGTTGTTTGTACATCTTCTCATGTACATCCCCCGCTTTGCCCCTTTTGAATACAATAGTTATCTTTTCTCAAAAAAAAAAAAAAGGCCAAGGTGATAGGATAGACACTTGTACCCTGAAATAAATATAATAATTGATACCTAATCTATGGTTCTCAGCTACAGACAGGGCTTATGGGAACAGATGGACATAAGGGAACTTTAGCCTTTTATTATATAGGTATTAATTATTATATTTATATTATAATGAAAGAAGAAAAGGGCATAAAAGATAATAAGGAGGTGGAGCAAGGGGAAAAGATAACCCACCAGAGAGATAGACTATTAGTACCATAAAAACAGAAATTCATGATAACCCAGAAAATTAAATCCAGCCCCCTGCCCCTGGCCCCCCTTGTCCAAAGCCCATAGGTCAAATTTTCACTTTGAAATTAAGGAATCAAGGTTTCAAGTTTCAACATGCTCCTTTTTAAAAAAAAGGTCATTATCAATGTTGGTCCTACTTAACTGGGGTCTTTGCCTCTTTAGGAGGGATGGACTGGATACAGACCTAACCTTTGGCTTTTTTTTTTCACAAAGTGGCTGCTCATGGATCAAACCTGTGCTTTTATACTTAGAAGCCAAAGATTTTACCGTTGCACCAAACAATGACCCCTTCAACATTCCTTATCGCCATTAATAATAATAATTTCTGCATCTTCAACATATTCCTCATCTCCACTAACAATAACAATTTCTGCATTTGATTCCTCATCTCCACTAACAATAACGATTTCTGCATTTGATTCCTCATCTCCACTAACAATAACAATTTCAGCATTTGATTCCTCATCTCCTAATGAAATAATTGCTTGCCTTCCTTGTTGCAGCCTGATGCTCCTCTTCCTTTAACAAATGAAAGTATTCCTTGGATTTAGCATCTCCCAAGGAAAAAACTACCAATTTCTTTGCTAGAGCGACATGCCTATCTAAGGCCTCTGAGCTCTCATCCCATTCAGCAACTTTTCTCACCCTATCCACCTCCACCACCTCTTCTTCCTTATGCATCATTAAACCAATGGTATTAACTTGATTAGATATAGTGTTCTCACTTTATCGTTCAAAGTCCCCAGAGGGTATCAATTACTCCTCTCAAATTAACAAGCTCCTTCTCGTCTGAAGTATATCAAATAAATATACTGTTTAAGGCCTCTGGGTTCTCAATTATCCAGCTGAGTAGCTTTAGTGGCTTAGAGCATTTCACAATCGATAATAAATTTTGGTTAAAGATAGAGATAATAAAGTGAAAACAAGGAGATTAGTTGAACTACAACACAAAGAAAAACAAGTCCCGAAGTTAAGCATATAGCAATTCTATAAGCAAAAAAGAAAAATGAAGACTATAAACGAGCATAAAAGTGGTATTGAAAAACCAAGTATTGACAAAAAAAGATAGAAAGAAATAAGAAGTCAGATAAAATTTGAGTAACAGAAAACCTAACCTTACAGTTACAGACAGGGTTTTGGGAGGATCTTCTCCGGGACCCAGATCCATGAAACCCAAAGCAGCCCTGCAACCACCTGAATTATAAAACTGGAAATGGCGGGAAGAAGAACAACGTCCTCGTTAGGGTTTTTATGATTTTTATATTTATACTACCACAACTGGGATCACCATTTGCCAATGCCACTCCCATACTAAAATATAATAATAAAAATGGTTGATGATATCAGAGAATCAAAACTGAATAAACGATTTAGATACCGATTAACGTACATTTTTATGTGGAGCACTAGAGCACTTGAGCTCTTGCTCCGAGTCATCACGTAATACTTGTAGCGTTTTACATCGCTTTTTTTGTCATCTCCTGTTCGATGCGCGTAGGGGTGGATTCGAATCTATCCGAGCCGAATACTTGGTTATTTTAGCTCCATCGTAGGAATAGAATTAAGCTCGACCTCGAGTTAGATTAGAGTTAGAGCTCGCAAGTTTGAGCTCAGTTCAATTCGACTTCGACTATAAGCGAAGTTTTTATGAAAAATAAAAATTATATATATAAAATTATTATTTTTATTTTTTAGACAAAAAAATTAAGAATTATAAAAATTATTTAATATTATATATATAATAATTATAAAAATTATTTTTATTTTATATACAAGAAAATAAGAAATATAAAAATGATTTACTATTATACATAAAAAATAAAAATATTATTATATATAATAAAATTATTTATTATATATGTATGTATGTAATAAAATTGTTTATTTAATACTAGGCTCGCAAACCTCACGAATCGAGCTTTATTGGGCTCAATTAGCAAACAAGCTTATATATTGGGCTCGAATTCGACTCAAAGCTTGGTTTAAACCGAGCCGAACTGAATTCGAATAGCTCATGAAAAGTTTAGCTCGTGGACACCCCTAGATGTGCCCCCTTAACATCGCTATCTTACCATGGGATCACCGTCAGATCGCTTAAAGGAGCAAAAAGGAAATAAACAAAAAGGGTGGTGATGTGGGCTAAGTCCAGGAATTGCAACGGGGTGGGGTAGTGATAGATAAGTTCTAGGCTTTCAGCGATTAAAGCACTAGTAAAGTAATAACAAATCAATTAACAATTATAAACAATTTATGTTTCATGTCACAAAATGCAAATTTCTCAAATAATTCAGATAATCAACTATGAAGAAAGAAAACATGTGAATAATCATCCATATAATTGGATATTAGATTTATGGTCATTTAATAGTTTAGAAAAAAAGAAATTAACTTTGTTAAGTTTTTTTTTATCACTAAAATAGCATTACTATTATAAGAAATATCTACATCCAAACAAAAGTCCAAATAAGGAGGTGGAACTCCCTCCCACAAAATGAGCATGCGTATTACTTGTTCTAATAGCATATTTAACTAAAAAACAAAAAAGACCAATAATTTCGTCTAGTAGGGTTGTAAGTTGGACCGGGTTAGGTCGGGTTGAGGGCAACCCTAGCCCAACCCTAAGTTCTAAACCCCAACCCTAACCCTAACCCAACCCGACCAACCCTAACCTTAACCCTAACCCCAACTAAATTCCTTCGACCCTAATCCAACCCAACCCAACCCAAAGTCAATTTCAAGTTGGGCCCAACCCAACCTTCTTCCCATCCTTTAAAATCTTATAGAATTTCTCAATTTTAGATCTTAACTCAATTTTCACTACATATATTAATCCTATGTTTCAGTAGTATTTGTTTATTGACGTTATCTTTTTTTTTTGTTCTTTTAGTACAAAATTCAGAAAAACAAGTGTTAGAAATGACTATAGTTTATTATGAGTTATGACTTACATTAGGTCTTTCTTGAGCGACAAACAACATAGAGGAGATAAAGAATAAAATTTTCAAAAAACATAAAATAATGTTATTAAGGTTTTAATATTTCTGTTTAGGATTAAGTGAATTGATTATCTTAAAAGAAATGCATGATATTATATGGTGGGGGCTATACAAATGTCATGCATCTAAACAAATCAATGTATGTTATATATTACATATAACATATATTTATATATGACATGTATTATAGAGTTGGGTTCAGGTTGGGTTGGGTTGACTAAGGGGTCAACCCTAACCCAACCCGAAGTAAAGTCGGGTTCATGAATTTCAACCCTAACCCTAACCCGAACATCAACCCGACCCGACCTGACCCAACCCAACTTTTTCCGGTTGGGTTCAGCCAACCCAGCCCAAGTTGCAGCCTTATTGTCCAACAAAAGATAATGAAAATAACTTAGTTAAGTTGATCTATGTAAAAAAGCAATAAAAAGAAAATAATTTGATTAAAAATTAAAAAAAATAACAAACTTGGGATGTTAGATTGCGAATAATAAGAAAAATCATTTGATATATCCAAGAGAAACTAAGAATTTGCATTGAACTCTTCTAAAACACAAAGAGAAACTAATAGAACTTTATTTTCCTTATTGGTTTTTCATTTTTACTCTTTTTCTATTTGTTGGGCTCGTAATTCCTGAAATGCTTATTTCATATATTTTGAATTATAAAAATGCATATATATATATATATATATATATTGCATGTAATCACTAGATAATCATTGATACTTGAGGCTTATGCCTTTTTATGCCTCACACCTTGAGGCTTAAGACTTATGCTTCATTCTAACAAAGTCTTAAGCCTCACACCAAAGTTATGAGTCAAAATATGTGCACGTCACCTCAAGGCCAAGCCTTTTAAAACAATGGATTGGATTAAATGGGATGTGGGCCAAATACAAGTTTGATTTGTTAGTCTTAGGATCCAATTCAAATTATTTGTTGAATTAGAGATGTACAACGGAGTGAACCGAATTCAGCAAGGTTTTAAAAATTGAAAAGGAACCATCCAGGTCAAGTGGTTCAGGTGGGTTTATTATATTGGAATATTAGGGCAAATATCCATTGCTCGTTTAGTCTTTTACATATGTGGTTGTTGGTAGTGACACTCGACTAAAAAAGAAAGAAAGAAAGAAGAAATGAAGGAAAGAAAAGAAAGAAGGAAAGGAGAGAAATGAAAGAAATAAAGGAATTAAGGAAGGAGGAGGAGGAGGAGGAGCATCTGACGTTCACCGGTGATGGCAGCAAAAAAATGCAACTTGGGATATCTCTGATCTCAAATATGAGAGATGAGAACTAAGATTTGGCCTCTCTCTCTCTCTCTCTCTCTGGGATGATCTTAAATCTAAGATCATTTTTTCTCAGGCCCTCATATCTCAATCTCCTCTTCTTGTTAAACTTTGAACCATTGTTTAGGTCGAATGGGTCAATGGTTTGATCACTTGAGTCAATGGTTCTTTGACTAAATCAATGGTTTTTTGGCCCGTGAACAGGTTAAGGGTAAAATAGAACCAGTTGCCTAAATGGTTTCCAACCAAATGGTCTGACTGTTCAGGTCAACAACAGTTCGAAAACATTGAAATTCAGATAGGAGTATATCTGATTTTGATTCAATAATATACATCCTATATCTGATCCGGTTTGATGTTCTAATAGATCTCACAAAGATTAATCCAAATTTGAATTTGCTAAGGATGTTGGATATGTAAGTCTGGTTTGATTCGATTTAATTACCCATAGGTCTATAAATACTAACAAATTATTAATAGAAAAAAAGGAAAAACAGTGTACACAAAAGAAAAATAAAAATCAAATGGGGTTATGTATGTCTTTTTATAAACACCATAAATAATATAAAAATCAACATATATATACATCGGATAGGGCTGATTCAAATTCGATCCATTTTTTTTGAACAAATCATATTTTCTTTTCCAATTCAATTTGAAAATCCAACTAGGGGATAAAAAATAGATTCAAATTGCATTGATCCATTTGCACCCTACACTCATGGAAGTAATTATCACAAACATTAAATTGAAATTAACTTATATTATATATAGAATAAAAATAAAACAAATGATTAAGCACATAACATTTAAACAAATTTTATTAATAGGTTATATATATAAAGAACAATCAAATCTATTATATTATATTGGGTAGGAATGGATCCAGAATCAAATTCAAACAAACAAATACCATTTGCAAGTTAACTTGGCACATCCACTCCTTAAAAGAGCAGGATCATATTCCAGACAGAAGAGTTGCAAACACTATGAAAACCAATCAAGAGCTAACATGCGATTGTAAACTGAATTGGGTTGGATCAGGCTCGGATTGGACCCACCCAAGTTGCAGCCCTAATTAAGGTCAAATCCATTTGATAATTTTTGTAGAAGAGAAAAATGGGAAGGAGTGCAATTTAATAATTTTAGCAATAATTTTAATTGTGAACAGATTCAATAAATCATGCTTTTAAATCCTTGACCTATCACTTATGTAGACGTCTCATGACTTGTCCTCTCCCAATGCTCAGATTTATATAGAGGTGCAATCGAATAGTTGGGGTTTAAAGTTTGAGGGCTTGGTTCAAGTTTGATTCTAATCGAGTTGAAATCTTAGAGTAAGTTCAATTATTCAAACTCAAATTTAACCAATATAAAATTTGGCTCAAAAACCTCATAGGCCTGACTGGATTATATATTACAAAATTAAATTTTATATTATAATTTATAAAACATAAAATATATTAAAATTTTGAGCTTTTGAGCCGAACTCAAACTCATCACCTAGCTAGTCAAACGAGCTCAAACTGAAAAATAGAGTTTGAATTAAATTCTCAAGCATATTTGTATTTTAATTGAACCGAGCCAAGATATACCAAATTTCGGCTCAACTTGATTATACCCGATCTATATATTTCTAGCTTCAGAAGACCAAGACTGGTCTAATCTGGTGTCTAGATTAGCATTTGGTTTGCTGATTTTTTCTTAAGGCTGCGTTTGGAAAAGATACAAATGGAGTGTAAATCTCGGTTCAGGGTAAATTTGCACTCTGTTTGGAAAAGATACAAATGGAGTGTAAATTTCTGTTTTACATTGACAAATGACAGATCAATGCATATTTACATTGATAATAAGATGTAAAAGTACACCAATAAAAAAGAAGCAAATTTACATTTAAGTGGGCTTTTGATAAAAAAATAAAAAAAACATATGTTTTATTGGAATTCGTGTTTGCATCCATTACAGCTAAAAGTCTGTTTGGTAAGAAGGTAAACTTGTCAATGAAAAACTAACCCAACTTTGCAATTTATATGAAACGTTCTACAGTCTACATATATGCATAGTTTCCAAACGCAGCCTAATGTTTTTTCTGAGTACCACTGAATGAGTTTACAAAAGAAAAATAAATAAATCCTTGATCTACCCTTTGCAACCCAGCATGTATTGTAGGCGGATGACATTGTTAATCAGAAAATCTATCAAATAGACAACTCAATTAATTACCCGCATTTTTAACTGATTAAGATGATTTTGGACAGGCCATATGACCGAAGGCAGAGTTCAAATAGTCAATATCATCCAATTGCAGTATTTATCCTGTGCATTTGGGTCTTCTTTTTCTGATTTGGTTTGAGCCAAATCTCAGAAAATTTAGAAGGTATATCATACTCGAGGAAGAATTTAAAGAAAATTTTACAGTAAGTAGTCATTACAAAATTTTGATGCCTTGTTAGCAATCTCTTCAATAACTGGGGAGTAGAATCCAAGGGAAGATTCAAGACTAGAAGTCTTCGTCCAGTTTGAAAACATAGTTTCCTCCATCTTGTAGGCTAGACATAACAGAAGCCTTCTGATAGTCACCCACCCTTCTCTCAAAGAAATTTGCTTTTCCTCTGCGCAACCAAACAAATAAACCAAAAGATGAATACCAACTTAGAAAAAAGTTACAGTGAAAACAAGCGCACACTGGTGCATCACTACATATAACCAGCAATTGAAATAACAAGGAAAAGAAACTATACAACAGTTGTTGGGCCAACCATACAACCTTTTCAACCTAAAATTATACTAATTGTGAAGCCTTCATCGCTTCACATGGAACTAATTCTTGAACAGCTTAAAATATGAAGTCAAGTCTTGAAGAAGCCTGCAAATCAGGAGCTTATGACTGTCCTATTGGTAGAAGGCCATCCAAATGGTGGTTCACCAGTTAAATGGCCAGATCAAGATTCAAGAATCTAATCTCTAAGCATGACATAGGACATTGGGTGAAGCCATCTCAAACCAAAAAAGAAGCCAACATAACCACCATGCCTATGTTATAATCTCCATCAAATCCAGGGGAAAACTATAAGTTCTCATTACATGTCTGCAAATAAGCTTCACCAGGAGTTTGAACATGATGTAATCCCATGTATATGCAAACATAAAAACAGATGATTCAGATATTAATTTAGTGGTTTAAAAATCTATATTACCCAGATACAGAAAGGATGAAGCTGGACATGGTATCTGATACAGAATTTACACCAAAAATTGAAATATCCAACATGAATCGGCACCCTTGTACAGGTATCATAGTCAAAAAATCAGAAGACTATACAGAAGATATATTTGAAAACTCAATACTCACTGCAAGGAGATGAATTCCATCCAATCAAAAGGATTTTCTACATTGTACTTTTTCTGGTACCCTAATGCAACCTGAAACATTAAAAACAGTTACAGCTAATACATAACAGGGAAAAAAACTCTAAGTCAAAAATCAAAGATCAAAATGTATGTGAAAAGATTACCAGTAGGCGATCGGCAACAAACTTTATATAATGGCTCATGAGAACTGAGCTCATGCCAATTAATGCACATGGGAGAGCTTCACAAACAAATTGAGTCTCGATTTCTACAGCTTCATGCACAATATGATGAACTCTTTGCGAGCTTAGTTGCTTCTGTAATAAGCTGTAAGCAAAAGGAATTCATTTTTCATTTTCATTTTCTTTTTTAGTGGGGAAGCTGGGATTGAATGCATGACCAGAAAGAACAAATAAACACCGAGTAGAGCAAGCCATGTAGCAAATGTGAAAGGTAAACAAGGTCCACCTGTACAGAAGGCAAGCAAAGTCGCAGTGGAGACCCTCATCTCTGGAAATAAGCTCATTTGAGAATGTCAATCCTGGCATGAGCCCCCTCTTTTTCAGCCAGAAAATTGCACAGAAGCTGAGAAGAACAATAAAAACACGATATCCTTGTATTTAAATAGGTAGATACTATACAAGGCCATTAGTTTGTAAAAGTAGGAGATATCATGAAGGAGAAAGAAGCTTACCTTCCTGAGAAAAATATTCCTTCAACACATGCAAAGGCAACAAGTCTTTCTGCAAATGAAGTGGAGCTGCACATCGGAAGCGGCACAATGGGAAAAAGGAAAAAGGTTGAACTCACAAAGTTTATCAAGCCAGTTAACCAGTACACAAAAATTGGATGCAAATAAAAGACATAAATGGTCCAAACCTAGGCTCTTGATAGAGCACAATGGCAGGACAAGTTTCATGTAACCCCAAATAGTTGGGATTAAGGCTGAGTTGAGTTGGATTAAGTAATTCCAGATCTATTTGGGGAGCTCTTTTGCAGGCTCAGTGCAGCTTACCTACCAAAATGGAACAGGAAACACAGGTTGAGTTTCCAAATACCTAATGTGATGGTATAAATAACATTTTATTAGAATGAAATGGAACCCACCATGCAAAAGTCTTGATGAGATAAAGTGAAGTTTATTTGATCATTTCTTCTTCTTTTTTTTTTTCTGCTACAAGGAATAGGAATGTTCTGCAAATGTCCTCTTTGATGTAAGATAAAATGTCAAAAAGAAACTCAGAAACTGATCATAGTCCAATGTTCTGACAAGATAACAACCTCACTGTTGCATGAAATTTAGGCGTTAGAATAGTGCTTCTGATTCTTCTGTTTGGCTATATGCCATATATTAATATGTTATGTTTGTGCCTTGAATTCTTTGTGGCGACCCACTTGATGAATTCGCTCTGAATTAATTTGAGAAAAACCCGAGGCAAATTTTCATAGTGGTTTGTGGTAGATGCGTAACCACAAATCACCATTGAGGGTGTGGGGGGCACAGCCCCTGCAGCGGTATGGATCCGACCCATATTCATCTTATAGATCCGAACTGAATATGAAAAGTTATGTATTTCGGGGGGTTTCTCTCTGGTACACAGAGTCTGAGACGAGTGAGGCACCGAGTGTATTTGGGGCTTAGGGTTTTTCTGTGAGAGCACAACTTTATATTTCTTCTCCATTACCTACTTCATAGTGGATTTCTGTTCCTCTTCGCCCGTGGACGTAGGCTATAAGCCGAACCACGTAAATCTATGTGTACTCTGTGCTTGTTTCTCTTTATCTCTGTTTTACTTTCATTTTGAGTGCCATTTCGAATTTGTTTTCTTGGGTTTTTCTGCAACATAATATATAGTTGAGGGGAGATTTATGGGTATACAGTCCTGGCAACTCTTACTAGAGAACCAGAATTTAATGAAGCTAAATTAAAAAAGTTTTAAATTTTAATCCAAATGAAAATTGGAGGACCTACAGTCAAACACACACACACACACACACACTCAGACCCCTGTGTGCAATTGGGATTGACATATAGTATTTAAAGGGACATGAAATGCCAAAGAGGAAAATCCTGGAAGAATGAACTGCCTGAGGCATCTATCTGAGCATTTGCCTGAGTGGATTAGTAATCTCAATAATATTATACAAGATAATTTCATCTAACACTTTGTAGATGTTATATGCAACAGGACCACACTTTGCACAAGCAACACACATGCATATAGAAAATGCTGATAAGGAGGAAATGTATATACAAAATATACAGAAACGCAGAAAAATAAAATAAAATCAAGATGAAAACAACAGAAAAAAAAAACTTTATTTAGAAAAGATTAATTTAGCACAAATGACAGAACAACATGGATATTAACTCAGTATACACTACACCAGTAAAAATGAAGAAACAAACCAACCAAAAAATTTGATGCAAAAGTCATGCAGATAAAATATTCAAATTTGACTGCAAGAATAAGGTTCTAAAATCAAGAATATCATATTTACCATCACTAAGGTTGACTTCTTTACATCCTTTTCTTTAACCATATCAATATTTACAATATGAAAATACCTTTGAATCCAATCCAAGGCCCACTTAGCCTTTCTAGCAACAGAAGGAATGTTTTCAATGGCATTGAACAACTTGTGCTTCTCCTTTGGGTCCTTGATGTATGTCTCCAAAAGTAAGCTGTACATCTCTGGAGAAAAAGAATCATGAAAAGGATCCAAAATCAAAATTTGAGCATCCTTGACAGAAAAGAACCCACTCACATCACTTACAAATCACTACCAGAATGAATGTTCTCCATTGCAATTTGAAACCCATAAAATGCTCGAGCCTGCAGAAGATGAGAGGTATTGCCATTAGCTTGTTTCAAGCAAGAAGCACAGAAACTGGCATCCACATTCAAGAATAAAATAAACTTTTTATGGAGAAGAACAAGCTACCACAGTAAATTATAGTATATGACATAAATATTAAATACACATTATTTGTATTTATATTATTGTATAAAGAATAAAATGCTATTCCTTGTTAATGGCTAAGTTTTTCCTATTCAATAATTGAAAAACTAAAAGAAAGAGAATTCCAATTGCTATTGTCCCAAAAGAGAAACTTGTTTTTCTGCTTTTACATCGTTTCCTTCAGAAATGACTGTATGATCTCCAAATTTCATATTGACAAAAGAAAGAAATCCAAACCTCTAATGCTCCAAGATGTAAATTTGCAGAACATAAAATTGAACTGGTCAAACATGGAAAAATATGGCATTATCATTGTACACTTCAAAACGTTGTAAATATTAAGGAAGAACACTGATCAAGATATAGTTATCTTATCGACTATATATTAAAAATATAAAAACTACCAAGGTAAAGAGAGGTTGCATGGGCAAGGAAATGACCTCTGGAATTTGAACATCTTTTAGAAATCGAGCGGCCAAGTTCTCCAACACGATGCCATCAGATGCAGCAAAAAATGCTAGTACATGGCTTATGAAGTGTTTCTCAGAATCAGACAGAGCCTTCCACTGTTGAATATCATGGGAGAGGTCAACCTCTTCGGCTGCAAGCCCATTAACAAACTATCAGCAGAAAATTTTGAATGATATGGAAATAAGGAACGTGCAAGCACTGGCACACACACAGAGACAAAGATATCTTCCAAGAATAGAATTCAGTTAATCATAAGAGTGAGTGATTGGAGAATCCTAACTTCAAATGGGTTGATCACTTTCTCTATATGATCTATGAAAAACATGCTGGCCATAAAAGGGACAAAAGTATAACAGAAACATTTGAGGTGAGTGACTGGAGAATTCAGTTAACCATAAGGTGAGCGATTAGAGAATTCAGTTAATCATAAAACTGAGTGACTGGAGAATTCTAACTTCAAATGAGATGATCACTTTCTCTACAAAATGTATGGAAAACATGTTAGCCATAAAAGAGGCAAAAATATAACTGAAACATTTCAGGTTGAAAACTTTCCTTCTCTTTTTACATAGGAAAAAAACCGACCTTCAAGGAATCGAAATTCTAGGAGCCCCAAGTCGACAGAACTGTGAAAAGACAAAATCAACCAACAAGAAAGGAAAGAGAAGTATGAAACGAATAACAAGCTAAGAAAACCAGAAGGATGATCGTCACTATGGCATGAGAATAATCATAAACACAAAGGTCTTGGCACCGTCGTGACAGGGGATTCAAATTATGAAAAAGAAGGACAAGTTCTAACTAATGAAATAGATGATAAACAAGAACAGAATAGTACGAGAGAGAATAAACCAGAACAGAATAATCCTAACTTATGAAATAGATTTCCCTTTTGTTGTTTTTAGGGAAAGTAAAGAATATACAAGAACAGAATAGTACATAATTTGTTACGCGACAAAAAAAAATAAGTGCAAAAGGAACGAAACGGATAATCAACAGAAACGTCTAGGACAAGAGAGAGCAAGGAAGACATTGACCATTGACGAAACATAGATGGACTCAATTCCCAAAACAAGAAATACAGGAAAACACCCCAAACCACAGAATGTTATACGTGTGTGCAAGTGAAAGAGAGAAAGTAGGGAAACGAACAGATTATGAGATTACGGAACGAATTCGAAATACATTAACAGATAGTTAAAAGTGAAATTGAACAGAAGAAAGAAGAGAAAAGAAGCCCGAATTCCCATACAACAAAGATAGAACATTGGAAGACAGACAAGGAGACAGGGATAAAGAATACCAGTCCAAAAACTAGCTTCAGCTTTCTTGTACATCTCCCAGAGCTGTTTGTATCTAACAGGGAACATACAAAACGTCTGAGACTGTTCCATCAGAATTGGCTCCTCTTCTTGTTGCTCACAGTCACTTCCTCCAGTTTCCAGGGAATCCATCTCCCAGAATTTCGCAAATTTCTCAGAATTCTATCCCTCTCTGTACCCCTGTCCCTTGTAATAAAACGGAGCAGTAACTCTAACCCCTACCAAAACCCAAAAAACACAAACACCGATGACAAATAGGTAGAACGAAGATGTGACTCGTGAAGTTGAAATCTTTTAATTACGAGGTGAGAGGTCCCCGTCCTCCCTTCACAACAATCGTCTACCTTATTGGATAATCTATTACTAATTTCGGATAATCGCTTTTTCAGACGCGCCCGTGATTTCACTCGCTCTAATGTGCAGCTAGCTTAGTAGCTATTGACGACTCGGCTAAAGATAATAATGAGGTGGCCATGCAGAATTCTAATTTCCGTGAGCAATCATCCCCCCCACCAAATTGCCCTCCACAAGTGTGTGGTGCCACGAGTTAGCACTGGATAGCGAGTGACATGGGCGGAGTCTGAGCGCGATTGTCACTTGCCATTGGTTAAGAAGCATCTCTCCTCCCTACTTCTCTTCCGTAAATTTTACTGAATAGATCACTTGTGCTGGCTGAGGAGTGACGAGTGAGTGATGTAAATTGGTTAGACGAATCGGGTTAAGTAGCGCCACGTGTTTACTACATCACCCTCTATTCAACTTCAAAGCAAGTTTTAATACATCAATCACGGTAGGGATGCAAACGGTTCGGATCGGAATTGAATCGGAGTATTCGAATCCCATCCGATACTGTTCAATCCGATCGGATTCGAAGACCCAATCAGATTCAATAAGATTCAACTTGAATTCGAATCTTATTGGTAAGTCGGATTTGGATCTGATCCGCTCTGATTTGTTTTCTTTAAAAATTAATAAACTATTAAAAATAAATAAAATATACTAATTTAAATAAAGTAAAATATATATATATGTATTTTTTTAATTTTTTTCATCATATATATACATATTTTTTTGTAAAAAATAAATAATATAACAAATTTATAAAATTATAATATAAAAATATATTTATAAAAAAATAAATAACATATATATGTGTATTATATATATTTATATTTATAAGTATATAATGTATATCAGATCGGATAGGGGGTGGTGATCTGAATCCGATCCAATTTTTTATGGGATCATATTATCCAATCCAATCTGAAGATTCGAACAAGGCTGATTCAAATTCAACCAAATAGGATTGGATCTCGGATCAAATCAGATCATGATCTAATCCATTTGCACCCCTAAAATGACCAAATCCCTTTCTGACTAAGATAAAGCAAGTAGGGCTTTTGCCCCATGCCCCATCATGTGTTGTTAGCAACTTTTTGTTGCGGTGCAAATTTATATTGATATAAATGCATGAGAGTGCAAATACACTCATGTAAAATTTGGTTTGTTTTTGCTTTAGATTTGATCTTGTCTTCTTTGTTTTTAAAAAAGTGAATAAGATGTAAAGTAGTGGATTTCCCTCCTTATATACAAGAGAAGATAGCTCAACTATCAGTGCCTTATACTCAGTTTCATTGTTCGAAGTTCAGAATGTGAATCGGAGAGTGTACTCCAGTTTCACTTCGCTAGGTCCATAGAGGATTAGTCTATCTCCACTTACACGTTGGTTGGAAGAGTTGTCCACATAGAGGATCCAGGGCTCTTCGTTCCAGGCTAGGTTGGGTGCCACACTAGTAGTAACCTCTAAGGTGGTCACAAGCTCCACAACTTCAGAGGTTGGCGTGCTAAACGCACACTCAGCGACGAAGTCTGTGAGGACTTGTGCCTTGATCATTGGGTGCGAATCAAACCAAATGTCGTACTCACTAAGCTCGATTGCCCATTTTGTTAACTTTCCCGAGACCTCGGGCTTCTGAGAAACTTGCCTCAGAGGTTAATTGGTTAGGACTACAATGGTGTGGGCTTGGAAGTAAGGGCGTAGTTTGCGGGCTACTAGCACCAACGAGAAGGCCAGCTTCTCAATATTTGGGTACCTCATCTTGGCAACATGTAGGACTTTACTTACGTAGTAGACAAGTTGTTGCACCCTATTTACCTCGTGAATTAAAACCGAGTTGACTACTCATCACTCGCTGAGAGGTAGAGTTTTAGATCGTCTCCGAGTTTCGGCCTAATCAACAAGGGCGGTGAACTTATATACCTTTTTAGCTCGTCAAATATGAGTTGACACTCTTTGGTCTATTCAAAGTTTTGGTTCTTTTTTATGGCTTTGAAGAATGGAAGGCACCACCTAACCGACTTAGACATAAACCGGTTTAGGGCAACTGCCTGTTAGCCTTTGGACCTCTTTAATCGACCTAGGGGGTCTCGTATCTAGGACGACCTGGATTTTGTCCAGGTTGGCCTCGATGCCACATCGGTTCATTATGTACCCGAGGAACTTGCTAGACGTGACCCCAAAGATGCACTTGATAGAGTTGAGCTTCATGTTGTATTTTTTTAAAATATCAAAACCATTGTTTAGATTGGAAATTGAAGAATTTGAAAACTGAGTTTTCACAACCATGTCATCAACATATGCTTCTATTTTATTTTCAATTAATTCAGAAAACACTGTTCACAAGTTGTTGGTAGTCGCTTCAACGTTTTTTAAACCAAAGGGCATAACTTTATAGAAGTACAAGCCCGTTCTAGTCCTGCCCCTTGTGACTGCTCCATTAGCACGTACGTTGTTGTTGACAGGGGTGTTGTTGGAAAATGCCGTTAAAGGTGTAGCTAGGGAGAGGATGTGAGAATACGACTTTTGTGTAGCATTCCCACAGATGACACTAATTGATGATGCACGATATGGTGTTCCCAGCTATCTGATAGCTCGGATGCTGGGCTGAGTAGGCCTTGTAAGAGAGAAGTAATCAAACTGTCCAAGTTGCTTGACTTGGGGTGGGCACTCCGATGCTTAAGTTAGCAAACTGGTATTTGATTGCAGGAGAGCAAGAGAGCTAATTCGCACGTACTTTGTGAGGTTAGAGGTTAGGCCCTTATATAGGCGAGCTGTCGTTAGCCTCATGAATCGCATCTAGGATCTCCGACCTGTTTGGTTCGGAGGTGGTTTCATGCTTGGAGGTGGACTCCATGTAAGCGAGTAACATTTGTCTAATCCCGCCCAAAGTGGGCAGGGGTACAACTAGCTCTTTCAACGTGGCATCGTGATCTCAAGGAATATGGAGGTGATTGCCCACTTAAGATGGAGGTCACTCAACACGTCAAGCAAGTCGCTAACTAGAGTCAGGACAAGTCGGTGGAAGCAAGTTGCCTCTTACGTTGACTTAAGGTCTTGCCTGGTTGTTCTTAGTTCGGCTTACCGAAGTTGTACTGAGGTCGTTAGGGCGGTTGTGAAGTGTCCAAAGTGCACCTGGGGTCTGCTTACAACGAGCGG
This sequence comes from Nelumbo lutea, assembly GCF_056320005.1. Lineage (NCBI taxonomy): Eukaryota > Viridiplantae > Streptophyta > Magnoliopsida > Proteales > Nelumbonaceae > Nelumbo > Nelumbo lutea. The sequence goes on along the minus strand of NC_142687.1, from coordinate 91,197,463 downwards.
GGGTACAACAAGCTCTTTCAACGTGGCATCGTGATCTCAAGGAATTTGGAGGTGATTGTCCACTTAAGAGGGAGGTCACTCAACACGTCAGGCAAGTCACTAACTAGAGTCAGGACAGGTCGGTGGAAGCAAGTTGCCTCTTACGTAGACTTAAGGTTTTGCCTGGCTGTTCACAGTTCAGCTTACCGAAGTTGTACTGAGGTCATCAGGGCGGTTGTGAAATGTCTAAAGTGCACCTGGGGTTTGCTTATTGGTGTCGAATTGTCACTCTACTGTTTTGCAATGCCACGTGTCATGATATTATTGGAGGACCAAATTACCCCTCATCAGTTACAAAATTCATTTTCATCAATTCTTATGGAAGCATTTAGCACCTATTTAAAACTAATTAAAAAGAACTAGTTTGTTGAATTTGATAGGCAATTGTGCAAATGAAGAGCTTAGAACTTCAAAATAGAAATGGAATCTAAAATTAAAAATATCTAACAATCTCATTGATAATAGTATATTCAATAAATATAATATATTAATAAAGTCATAAAATATAATAAAACATCACAAAATCGTGCGTTATACTGTTTATTTTCATTTTTTAAAGAAACTCTATGCAAGTAGTCATAAACTACTAGCCTAGGTCTAAAAAACCGTTAGCATAAATTTTCATCAACAAGTGGCCAGTAGTTAATTTCCATCAGCATATGTTCTCATAATATATTATTGGCCATTTGCCGGTAAAAACTGACTGCCAACACAAAGTTTTCCTAAAGAATGAAAACGAATAATATAAGGCACCATTATGTTTCATTAACTGAATTTTTATGCCATAAAAAAAGCTCTCGTATGACTCATTTTTGCTCATTCTTGCTTAAAGTGACTAAGAATTAAAAGAATGAGGCTTGCAGTAGCGAACCAAAGTACCAAACAAGTCATGGCCCAATGCTACAAAAATTGGACCAGACCTCAAATCATCAAACATAAGCATGAACCCCTTTTGAATCAACTCTCGCTACAGATGGATCTACTTTAATCCGATTCAAATACAAATCCAATTCATTTAAGTCAGATTCAAATATTCATTTAGCCATACTAAGGATTAAATTCTATTAGAAAATATGATCCACTTATCAATCTTGGCAATTTCAGATATTGCATGCTCTGATCCAATTATAATATTTAAATTTTAATATTAAAATTTTATAGAATTAAGTTGGATCAGTGGTTCAAATAATCTTATTTTTCCTTTATAGTATATAATTTTTGTTATATTTTTAATTTTATAAATTTATGTTAGTTCTATATAAATTTATAGAAACTTTTATCATGTTTTGATATATAAACTGATCAAATTCAAATCTATGTTGCACATATCCATGGGATATCGAATCAAATTTGGATCCCTCAGATTCTTACCAGATCATATTCAAACATATCCCCTATCCAAAATTCAATCTCAGCCCTGATCCCATCAAACCTATCATATTCAGGCTCCAAATGATTCTCTAGAAGGTGCTATCTTCGTTGCTTGTAAGTAGGGGTGTCAATTGGACTGGATTTGGTCCAATCCGATCCAGTCCAATGCAAGTCCATTATAAATGGATCAGGTCCAATCCAATCCAATGAATATTTTGGACTGGTCCAATTCAATGTCTGGACCATCTAATATGTTCAAATTCATTTTAATTTAGATTTGTTTCAACCCAAACCCGATCCATTGATACCTATATTCTTATCTTATGGACAGACCAGGTCCAATACAATCTAATATTTTGGACTGGATTGGTCCAATTCAATGTCTTGTTGGTCCGTCCAATCCATCCAAATTGATTTTGGAGTGGACCGGTCCATTGACACCCTTACTTGTAAGGTTTCCAGCTGGCTGTTGCAGAGACTTATATATCCAACCTTCATTGGGGGTATTGGGATTTGGGGTTGGGGATGACCACTCCCTTTGTATACCCCAAAACCCCACTTGCCTACCAAAAAATAGCTTCTCCCTCCATCACAGACCAAGTATTGGTAAGTGCAGTCTGATTCCTTGCTGAAGCTGACACCCTAAAAATGAACAAAATGCAATTACATTTTATGTTTCATGGTCCTTCCAAGTAGGGGTGTCAATGAACCGGTTTTGGGTTGGAGCCCATTTAATTAAACGGATAGAACAGATCAAAAAGACTATGAATTGGACCGGACCAGGCTTAATGGTCTAAAGTATTTATTGTATTGAATTGGACCTGGTCCACCTGTAATGGATTTATATTGGATTAGGTCAGATTGAACCAATATCTGGCTATTGACAGAAGATAAAATTCCAGGTGTCATTGGACCAGATTTGGACTGGAACCAATCTAAATTAAAACCAATTTAGACAGATTAGACGGTCCCAGACATTGAATTGGACTGGTCCAAAATGGTCCACAGTATTCATCGGATTGGATTGGACCTGGTCCATCTGTAATGGACTCACATTGGACCAGATCGGATTGGACCAAATTCCAATTGACACCCCTACTTCCAAGTTCCAATATTAGTCCAAAATCATGTGTTATATGCCCATTCCATGAAGGCATAATAAGAGCTTGCCTTGAACACATCAGGCTTCAATGTTGCATATTACCATTTACCAATTATCTCTAGAACAAAAACGCCACCCAGAAATAAATGTACAGTACCAACGGAACCACCTCTTAAGATAAGAGATCTACGAGTCCAGCAGCAATTTACTTCTCATCTCAGCATCTTTTCTAGTGTGAGACATACCAAAAGCATGGACATGAAAAGGCTAATGACACTCAAAATCTTATCCAGGAAATGTACGCCTTCATTAGCATTGTCACGGTGTACGCCAATAATCCTTTCAGTCTCTACCAATTTGGCCTCAAGATCCTTGTTCTCTCTCTTAAGCTGTAAAACCACAATAGTAAGTGGGGCTTTGCTTGAAAAGGTTTGGATTCTCTAACTGAGATCAGCTTTTGTTCTTCACCTTGTCAACAGTTCTTGTAAGCTCGTCCAGGGCTTGGTGCAATGAAGAAACTGTACGAAAAGTAACATCTTCATAAGCTGATTCAATTTCTTCAGCTGAACTAAGATCAGAGAAGATCCCCTCTATTTTAAACAACTCCTCCAGTAACTTCACATCTTCAGCCTCTAGTTTCTCCCTTAACTACCCAAAGAATAATTTCTCCTCTTATTGAAAGGAAGAGTGTTCTTGAAATTAGGAAAAATAGAAGTTCATAAAACAAATTAAGTAATTTCACTTTACCTTCTTCAGTATCATCTCATATGACTCGTCTTTAACAGCACAGGTATCCAGATTCAATTGCTTCTTTTCACATTTATCTCTATTATAGTTAGCCCGTGGTGATGTCTTTATGTGTTTTGCCCTTCCCAATTGCCAGCACATCAGACATTCCATTTTGAGTTATGAAGATTGTAATGGCAAATTTCCAATGGAATTGAATAACTGACCTTGCACCAATGCGAAGAGTAGACAAACTTTCTGATGCATTCAAGGTGCTTGGCGAGCAACAACATAGTAAAGCTGTTCTGGAATTGCCACCCTGCCAGAAGAGAAAAAGGTGGCCTTCAAGAGAAAATTTGTCACAATTTGGCGAGACAGGATTGAGGTGAAGGACTAACAAGAGCATCTTGTAGAATTCGTGTGAGTTTAGAATCACGGTAAGGAATATGGTTAGCTTTGCCTGGTGTTCCGCTAGTCAGAGCATTGATTACATTGCCAAGGGCTGAGAGGGACTTATTGATGGTCTTTGCTTCTTCAAGGACTTTCCCTTCAGCTCCAGTTTTCTCTACCTTTTCGGAGCCAGCCAAGTCAACAAGAATTATCTTTCCAGTTTTCAGCCTGTTAGCAATTGAAAAAAGCTTAAATCAGAGCTATCTAAATCTCAATACTAAAAACAGAAACATTAAGATCAATATTTTAGAGACAAACCTCCTCTCTCCAGTGCATTCTTGCTGAATTGTAAATATGTAAACACAGTGACTTCTGCTGCTGGCCATGTTCATTTCTAGTATGTTAAGGTCTTATGGCAGGATTTGAATTCTATTAGTAACCAATCATGAACTGTGTGTTTAATTTCCTGGAAAGAGATATTATTTAAAGTTTAAATGAAAAAAAAAATAAAAACAAAGGATACGTGTCTCTCCAACTGCCCTATTAGCAATTCCATTCTGCATTCACAAGATTTAGATTGGGGATCAATAACACTACACAGAGACCTAAGATTAACAACAAAAATGTAGCTTGCATCTTACACATAGGTTTTGTAAGGCTTCTTCAGGGTCTAAAACAGAAACCTGAAAGTAAGGAAAGTTAGAAATGCACTAAAACTAAGGTGTCTTATAATCCTATCACTTTTACAGTACTAAAACTTCATTCAAAAGAGTTGCCTTAGTCAATCTCAGTTTCATAGTTGGAAATACAAGTTGTTAGGTAAATTACTCGGCTAAGTATAAAATTCAAATTAACTTGAGAAAACTAGAGAAATCAATCAGTGGTAACAAGTTTTATCAATTTTGGTGTTCACATAGGTTCAACCCTGTATCAATATTTAGAAACAATTGAGCACCATATCAAGACCAAAACACAAAATACCAGCTTTATCACTACATTTCATATTCACTATCAAACTGCTATTGAAATATCAAAGCAATACTTTAAGAAGCTTTAAATGATACAAGTGACACTCATTCTCTAGACTTGCTCACCTCAGTTACCCCTGTCAAATATATTCCTTGAATTTTATCCTCCTTAATCTGTAAGTTGTCCTTAGATAAGTCGAAAAGATCTCTGTGAAAAGAAAACAATCATGATCTAGGAGATGTCAATAGACTACATTATGAATGAAAATTTAAAATTTGTTTCACATGTTAAGGAACTGCAAAAGAGGAAAATTCATTCAAGAAGATGGAGATTGTTACAAGAACATCATCTTTTAAGAATAAAGAACTCTCAGATATACAAACCTTACTTTCTCCATATAGATCTCCACCTAGAAGAGCCAGAGAAAAGGTTTATTAGTTACTCGGTGTGATAGGTGATGACATTAAAGCATCAGCGTGTTTCAGCTTATACCATTGACAACTTGACCGTGTATACTTTTTCAGAAGATCTGAGACAATCAAAAAGTCCCTCCACAACTCGTGGAAGTAGTCCTTTCTTCTTCTCATTGCCCTCTAGGATGTTCGGCCCCTGATCAAGCAGGGAACATTGCCTAGTATCAGCTTAATCTCACAGCACAAACTGCAATCTGTTGAAAACATTCATGTTTATGATCTGATAGCATCACCTCCATACTATATGTCTTCCCTGCTCCAGTCTGTTTTAAATGCATAGTTCAAAGATAAAGTCAGTAATTGGAAGATTATATATTGCTCAGTTTCCTATGATCGGAGTTATGAGAAATGCTAAGAAAGTAAGAAATATGTTCTACTAATATGAACCATCTATCGCCATGTATGTTCATATACTTGGGGAGACAATATAGCAAAAGTTAGAGAATGAACTTCAACTTTATGCAAATAAAAGACAAATATTATATATATGCACTTTGAAAATTGATATACAAAATTCTTTGGGATCGAAATTATATTCTTTATGATGAAAAACTATGACTAGAGAGAAACCATAAAAAACAAAATGCAGAAAGACCTGATATACAACCAGGCCTGCTACTTTCTATAGCTGTGTTTTATCTACAGTAGAGAATAAAATGCAGGATTGAAATGGAAACTGGAATCCACAGCCTGGCCGCAAAAAGTACATAGCACAGAATCTGGAAAATTGGTAGATTGTTAGGCACGTTTTCCTTTGATTTGGCGGAAACAAGTTTCCATAGTGGAGCTAATCATTTTGTTTCTGTTGATTTCAGGCAGGATGGAAACTGGTTTTCTTATCTGGCTCCCCAAATTTATACACAGCCCAAACAATTTTTTGTTCCATAAAAAATGGTTCTAAAGATGACTTGCAAAATCTTTATATATCTAATACTCTATTCAGTTTTATTAGGTAAAAGGAAAGTAGAAGGGTTTATTATCACAAAATATGTTTCAGTTTTTTTTTCGGTCCAACAGATTGCAGGGTGAGTGGGTGACAATGTAGAGGATAACATACATAAAATCAATAATTTTGAGATAAGACGCATAAATTCATTTACTTGTCTCTACAAGTCTTTTGCTTCTTTGTATGACATGTGCATGCATGCATGTAATGCAATAAATTTGATTTAAGCATCATGGAAAACTGCACTTTACAAACAACTGCAGACCAAAAGTGGGTAAAGGGAAGCAAGCACCACAATGAACAATTTCTGCTCAACAAATTGTATAATACCTGTCCATAAGTAAGGATTGTTCCATTAATTGCATTAACAGCATCTGTTTTGTGAAGATGAAGTTGAAAGAAAAAAAAAATGCACAAATAAGTTGAGCTGCTTCAGGATCAAGTTAAAAGAATTTCTCTTAATCAATAGAATCAAGTCAATGGATAAAAAGAGAAAATTTTAGTTCTCATGGTCCATGGTTAAGAAATTGGTCGTCATAAGATCAGATAATTGGAGGTAAGATATATATTACCAGTTAATACCTTGAATTATAGGCAGAGCAAGGAATTCATACACATCCGATTGCTCAGACTCCTGACAGAACACCCTGTCAAAGCAGAATAGATGATCTTCTTCCTTCTCATCCTAGCAGATATCAAGCATCATAAGCATTAAATTGCATAAATGATAAAAATGAAAAAAAAAAAAGAATGAACGTTCTGGGTTCTGGCAAAGGACAACCTTGAAAATTAAAGTTCCGGCATCCAGAATATGGATGCAAATAGAGTCGTTGTGATTTCTTTTCTCTTTTGAACTTAAAGGCCTGAAGCGAGCACAGACGGTTATACTTGACATATCTCTATCCTTCCCGAAAACTCGACCTCCGGAGGAATTGTCAAAGCTATGACAAAATCAAACAAAATGCTATATTAGCGAAGACACTTCTCAGCAGTGACAAATAATATTATCAGTATGGATTTTTAATATTTTCCCAATCCTGTATACCAAACACGCAGCCTTTCATTTTTCTGATTTTTCTGCTCTTCTATCATCATCCAGGCATTTCATTACTGGGATCAAAATTCATTTCCAGAACGATAACATGATTTCAATTTCCAGATTTACAAGCCAGAAAGAAAGGAATTTCCCAATGGCACCACATTGATATGTAAACATTAGACTTGAGTAGAGGTATAACATCCAAATTTGAAGAGAATACTGTTAACAGGAAACCTTCATAATTCAATGGCAGCATAAAACATATAGGTTAGGAATTAACTTATGACTCTTCAAAACCAAGCGCAGAAGTCAGATCGAGTACGATAAACGAAAAGCTTCGATGACTCAATGAAAATCTGAAACACCTCATTTCAGATTGTTAAATCCTGTATATCACAATAATAATTCATAAACGGAAACAAGACTAAGAAACCTGATCAGGTCGCCAGAAAGCTCAATCTCCGCTCCTACAATGACGTTAGGGTTTCGCGGATTGTTAAATCTGAGTTGGCGGGAATTAGAAGACGAGGAAGAAAAAGCTAGTGAGAGTGAGACTCCAAAGGTGAAGTTCATATTTATACTTTATTTATAGGCAACGGAAAACATTCAACTGTCTACGCTGCGCAGCCTATGCTGCCCTAAGGCCTCTTCCCTGTTTGACACGTTAGTTCATAAACTATGAGCGAGAGCTTTGGCCCTGGCCAGGCCGTGATGGTGGATGTCCAACTTGGGCAGGCCCAACCCGATCCCGGACCGACCCAACCCTCAATTTTATACTGGATGGGCTTGCATTTTGGGTCCTTGAGATGGGCCTGGGCCCAAAAGTTTATGCTTTTTTATTTTTTGGGCCAGGCCCGAGCCTAGCTCTTAGGTAGTTCAAGCCCAATTCTACCTTATCCTAACCCGAGCCCAACACGCATCTGTGCATATTTGCGTTTCTTTTGGGAAATCATACAAATATATGCATACATTTATATTGAATTCTTGCGTGGATTGATTGACCAACTTGAGCCCGGCCCAGGCCCGAGCCCAACCCAAGTCTATACAAATTTCAATTGGGGCTGAGTCCAGGTTAGACAGTTTGGGCTTGACCTCAGGCTCAAGCCTTAGACCCAATTCTTAGTGTTGGGCCTGGTTTGAACTTAAACCCTGGACAGCCTATTTGACTTACATCCCTAATATTAAGCCACTTCGTTCAACATTCATAAAATTAACGAAAAAACAAGGAGAAGCTGCCTTGTCATCCACACTGAAAGTGTTTTTTCAACTTCAGCATCACCGTTACTTTGGCATCAAGTACAAATGGTCCAACATGTCATGTAAAAGTACATATAAGCATTTCTTTAATCACAAAAACAAAGGCTCAGTTTGGAAGCAGTACAAAAACAAATTTGTAGAGTGGAAAACCTTATATTTTGTACTTATTTGTACTATAAATATTTGTATTTGTACTCCTTCCAAACTGAGCCAAAGATTCGGTACAGGAATGAATATTTGTGATACATTACATCTCGATATTAATCAATCACATTAAATACTAAAACGTTTTTTAATGATTTTTATTGGTTTGCATTTATAGGGTGTATGCAAGGTTCAAAGTATCAACATGTATCGTTCTGGGATCCCTCCTATACGCCCCTATAGTAGGTGTATCGGAGGTGGAGGCAACCTAAACTAGGGCTGTTCACAGGTCGGGTTGGGTCGGTTTATTGATGTTTTTCCAATCAATCCGACCTGGTCGGGTTACCTGAAATTGAAACCGAAACCGACCTGATCAGTTTGAGTCGGTTTGGATCGATTTGGGTCGGTTTCAGCTCTACTTAGTGGTGACTTAGTTGTTGTACAACCTAACTTAATTAGGATAGAGATAACTTAGTTAAGTAGGAACTAAGGTTGTAACTACTAACTAAGAACTAACTACTAAGTCGATTCAGTTCAGGTCGGTTTTGGTTTTCACACATGAAAACCAAAACCGAACCAAACCATCGGTTATAATTTTTTATAACCCAAAACCGACCAGTGCTGAAGAAAACCCAGCCGACTCGGGTTGGGTCGGTCCGGGTTGGTCGGGTTGGGTCTTCTTATGAACAGTCCTAACCTAAACCGGCCCCCATCCCTGAACCTATTTCAAAAAATATAAAATAAAAAAAAAAAAAAAAAAAAGGTATCGATTTGCCCAATACGCCTCTACCAACGTATCGGGCATATCAATATTTTGAACGTACTTACTAATCATATTAAACATTTTAACAACATTAAATATATCACATTGTCATTGATTCACATCTCTTTGCTTCACGGTACAATATATGCACTACAGACAGCATTTGCTAAAAAAATATGATTTTGAATGACTTCAATTTTCCATACCAAGGATGATGTATAGGGGGGCAACTTCGGCAGATTGGACTGAGTTAAGAAACCCAATAGAAGAATCCCAATCCAACATGTGGATGGGCTTTTCACGAGTTACTTGAGCTCGGTTCATGCAAAACTCGATTTACAAGCCACTTCTGAGTTTTTAAACACAGGTTTGAATTTTGACTACGAAAAATACTAAAGCTGACCTATATACAGAATTGGTCCTTGAAAGCTTGAACAAGTCGCTTGCTTCAGCTATGAGCTAGCTAAAGAAAGAACGGACAAGGATCTACAAGAAGGTTAAAAGTTATGGTGTATTAGTATCTCAGCAGTTCTGTTCTACGGTTAAACCCGAACTGCATGGCTTTAGGCTAACAAAGGGTTTTCTATTTTTTCCTACCAAGTTTTCGGCCTGAATAGCGCAATGACTTAAATCTTAGGATTTATGAGAATAAGGGTCTAGAATCAGAATCAGAACCAACTGTTTGGTTGGTTGAGGAAACAGGCATTCCCTCCCCACCCCCACCCCCACCCCCAGCTGATTCAAATTCCCATCTGAATCAAACAGGCTATGGGAAAAGATTATTCTGATACCAACTCCGATTCCGATTCTAGAAATGAACCAAACGGACCCTTAGATATTCTTCCCCCTACCTCAATTATTTATGGGAAGAGATGAATATAGACCCATAAACAAAACAAGATTCTAGAAAATACATGATTTGGTTTACAGTTTACACATCATCTATACATGATCCATTTCCAGTTAGCGTATTGCCAATGTGTTGGGTATTTTGACCCAAATCATGGACCTGCAATCAGTGGGTCCCCTAGCCTCCATAGAGAAGTGAATTCCTCACCGACAACTGTTACATTCCTATTGGCTATTACAGTAACACCCTTGGAAAAATAACAAAAAGAAGCTCCTTCAAGTGAAGAAACTATTCATATGTATGATCTCAGCAATTAATAAGTCTACAAGTATAATATCAAAATCAAGTGTCAAACAAACAAACAGAACCACCAGGGGAACGTGGGAACGTCGTATCCCTCCCTTTCCTTGTGCATGGCATAAATGGCACTAAGAAACAATCAGCCACCACGAGCTTCTCTCCTTGTCGCATCGTGAAGCAGATCGATATCAACTCCGTCTGGAGGTAGTTGAACATATCTCACCACCGATCCCCTTATGAAGCAGTTTCTTACTGAAAGCTGTGAAATGAGAATACCAAACATAATCAAACTTCACCCAATACAGCTGGCAGAGATTGGTAAGACAAAGAAACAAAAATACCCAAACTTCAAGTGCAATGAAGTGACATACTTCGCGTAGGTTTCAAACTTGGGAATCAAATAGTAGTCTTGTAATCTAAACAAATCCATGCTTCTCAACCCGAGTCTATCGAATCTAGTCTGCTAAACTCTAACCAGTTTTCCATGTGAAGACAGGTAGACAAAGGTAGCACTTGATCTACATCCAAGGCAATATGTTACCTCTTAATTTTGTTCCCTTTTTCTTCTTTTCCTATTTTTAGTGTGGGGGCACAACTGTTTAGTTAGGTGCTAGTTTATGGCATTATATACCCATTGCCCGCCACTGAAATACATTTATGAGACTTTCTATTTCCCAAAGAAATGGCACTTCAAATCAAAACTCTGTATCACATCAGCTATATATGTGCATGCATGACTGGATATATAGATGTAAATAGATAATTCAGAAAAAATTATAATAAAGAGACTTAAATCAGCTCAGCAAAGCCTTGACCCAATTAATTGGGGTTGGCTACACAAGTCCCATTCTGCCATTACACTCCATAAAGTGCCAAATCCGTTGTTATTTTAAGGGCCCTCAAATCATTTCTCAGTGCTTCAAGTGGGGACCGCTAGTCCTCAAATTTTTAATTTGACTTTTGACTCCTTAGGATTAAGGATCAGATACAGCAGGTGATATAAAGAATCTTTCCGACAGTAAGTGCAGTAAGATAGGGTGACGTCACTAGCTATATTATAAGAGAGATATTGGGAGAGAGAGAGAGAGAGAGAGAAAGAGAGAGAGAGAGAGAACAAAAGGAGTGACATCATACCAGTTATTTTAATTCTATAAGACTATAACTATGGTGGGAAAGGAACAATTATCTAAAGTCAGTACAAGGAGGGATGAGATGATAATGACATGCTTGCAATAACACTGCAGGAGCAAATGGCAAAAAAAAAAAAAAAACGGAAGAAGGAGAATGAAAAGACATTCTTCTAGAGGGTGATAGAGAGCTCACAACTCATGAGAGGGGAAACCTTAACCCCTGTTAACCATGCTTAGCCTTGTTAGGGGAGGTAGTCTTCAATGAGCAGTGCTTATTGGTTTGCTGTATGGGCTGTATTTTTTAAACAGTAACTTCATTACTACAAAACTAAGATACAACTGTCAACCCCTAAAATAGGTGTAGAGCCCAAGAAATCTGTTGTGGACGCGTTCGTTGGGAAGAAGTACCACCGCCGGCAGCAGCAGTGATGAGGTGTCCTCATCAGATTATCTAGCTAGTCACAGTTCATCTCATCTATCTTATCTTATCTTATCTTATCTGTTTCTTACCTTATCTATTCCAATAAGGATTAGTAGAAGATTAGTAGGAGTCTGATTTATCTTAGGGAGTCTTATCTTTCTTAAGTTAGGAGTCTTATCTGTAAGCATTCGAATTCAACAAGGAGTCTTCCTACAAGGAGGACTCTACCTCTTGTAATCTCCTATTTAAGGAGCTGCGATTATGGAATAAGGCATCCAATTCAGTCAAGAAAGAAAGAAAGGGAGAGTTAGGGTGATCTCGTGAACAAATCACCCCCTTCAGGTCACCACGATAGGGTCTGCACGAAAAGGGAGGAGAAAGGGGAAACTAGAGGTTTTCCCCGTGGACCGACCCGTGACGAGATCCTATTCCCGGGCCCATAACATTTTGGTATAGAGCCAAACGTCATGGGCGATCTGGAGCAGCTGACGTTCAGGGTCCACGAATTTGAGCACCGGCTCGTGGAGAACAACGCAAAGGTACGTGAAGTCAAGAACGATGTCCGAGAGCTACAACACTTGCTGGAGTCGTATTTCTCTAACAAGGAGAAGAGCCCCGAAGGAACTGCAACCACCAACAGCCGCCGACCAGATTTGGCAGAATCGTCCGGCAAACAATAGATCGCCGCCCCGGCAGCCGCTGTTGTCCCCAAGTACAGTAGGTTGGAGTTCCCTTCATACAACGGCAGCGGAGATCCGCTTGGATGGCTATACCGTTGTGAACAAAACTTTCGCAATCAACGTACGGAAGACAGAGATAAGGTCAGTCTGGCTGCATTCCATCTAACGGAAGAAGCACAACTTTGGTTCTACTGAGTGGAGCAGGAGGAACTCGGGCTCAGCTGGAGCCAATTTAAGTCCTATTGCCTCCTCAGGTTCAGGCCCCCATTGACGAGCAACCCGCTAGGTGAATTGATCAACCTCGAGCAGACAGGCACCGTGGCTGAATACCAGCACCAATTTCAGACCCTCCTTGCCAGAGCAGCCTCAGTACGACTGGATCAACAGGTGGACATGTACACCGCCGGATTAGCTGAACCCCTGAGGGTGGACGTGGAGATGCAACATCCCCCCAACCTAGTCATCGCCATGAACCTAGCTCGCGCCTTTGAACGTAAGCTACAACTCAGCCGCGGGACCATCAATATGGGTCAACTGACGACATCATGGACACCCCCGAAGTCAACCGGGGTGGCCCCTTCTTCGGCAACTAGCAGGGAACAAAAACTTCACACAAGTATCGTTCCCAGGTCGGCATCAAGCACAAGAAGCAGCATGACGGCACCCCCCATCAAACGTTTATCCAGAGCCGAGATGGCAGATCACCGGGCAAGGGGCAATGCTTAAACTGCAATGAGCTATATTCGGTGGGGCACAGATGCAAGAGGCTATTCTGCCTTCTGGTGGACGAACAAGAGGAAGACAAGGATGAACCCGCAGCATTAGAACCCGAGATCTCCCTCCACGCAATCACCGGGATAAAGACCTCTCAAACTATGCAATTGTGGGCGCAGGTGGCAGGAAAACCAGTACGTATCCTCGTAGATTCGGGAAGCACGCACAATTTTGTAAGTGAGCAAGCTGCCCTTCAGCTGAAACTACCCATGGAAATCAGACCGCAATTGCAGGTAGCCATCGCAAATGGAGAGAGGGTTCACAGTCCCGGAATCTGTAAGAACATCCAAATACAGGTTGAATCTGAACCCTTCTCTACTAATCTATTTGTGCTACCCTTGGATGAATGGATGAATTTGATATAGTACTTGGAGTTAAATGGTTGATCACCCTAGGCCCTATCCTATGGGATTTCAGCGCCCTAACAATGTCATTCCGCCTGAATGGAAAACAAATTACTTGGAAACACTATGCACACAACAGATATGGAAAGACTCCTCACCGACTTCGCAGATATATTCCAAGAACCCAAGGAATTTCCACCCGCCCGAGCTTGTGACCATCGGATCCCTCTGATAACGGGTTCAGAGCTAGTCATCGTCCGGCCGTATCGCTACCCACATCTGCAAGAGGACGAGATAGAGAAGCAGTGTACGGACATGATGAAACAAGGAATCATCCATCTTAGTCGCTCCCCCTTCTCCTTGTCGATTTTATTGGTGCCAAAGCGAGATGACACTTGGAGATTTTGTGTGGACTACAGAGAACTCAATAACAGAACCGCCAAGGATAAATTCCCTATCCCCGTGGTGGACGAGCTGTTGGATGAACTCCATGGAGCCCAGTACTTCTCGAAAATGGACCTCAAATCAGGATATTTTCAGGTCCGGATGGCCCCCGAGGATGTGGAGAAAACAGTCTTCCAAATGCATCATGGTCACTTTGAATTTCTAGTTATGTCGTTCGGTCTCACCAACGCCCCATCCACATTCCAATCTCTGATGAACGAGGTATTTCAATCCCACCTTCGTAGATTCATCTTAGTGTTCTTTGACGACATCCTCGTCTACAGTAAATCATGGATAGAACACGTGCATCATCTACGGACTGTTTTTGAACTTTTGCGCCAACACAAGCTCTTCCTGAAGCGGTCCAAATGTTCTTTTGGGGAGTGCCAAGTTCTTTATCTGGGACATATAATTAGTGAGCAAGGTGTCACGGTGGATGGTTCCAAAATTCAAGCAATCCAGGAATGGCCCAAACCTCAATCCGCCAAGGCTCTCCGCAAGTTCCTAAGGCTGACAGGGTACTACCACAAGTTTGTACAAAATTATGGACTATTGGCTGCCCCATTAACCAATATGCTAAAGAAGAATGCCTTCCAGTGGGATGACACAGCCGGTGCCGCCTTTACAAACTTAGGGATGCCCTCTCCTCCACACCAGTTCTGTAGTTACTGAAATTTGACCTAGAATTTACGATCAAATGCGATGCATCTGGTGTAGGTATTGGAGTCGTATTGCAGCAACGACACCCAATTACCTTCTTTAGCCACAAACTGGCGGACCAACATCTAAAATTACCCGCCTACGAGCGCGATTGATTGGGTTAGCTAAAGCAGTGCAACACTGGAGGCCATACTTGTGGGGAAGGTCCTTCGTCGTCAAGACTAATCACTACAGCCTCAAGTATCTGTTGGAGCAGCGGCTTACCACTCCACCTCAACAACATTGGGCTAGCAAACTGCTCGGGTTTAATTTCCGGGTAGATTACAAGGCGGGATCCCTAAATCGAGCTGCAGATGCCTTGTCCAGACGTGATGAAGATGCTATGCTCCTTTGTGCGATTTCATGGCCCTGAGTCACCCTGTTAGAAGGCATTAGGAGCACGCTGCCCTAATCACCAGAATGGAGGGACCTTGTTCAGAAAATACAGTCCGAAACGACTGACTCGAATTGGTCCGTTCACGACGGACTCGAATTGGTCCGTTCCCAGCTGACTCTTCTTTAATTCCCTCCGTCATCTCTAGTATACATAACTCCACCCATGAAGGCATTCAGAAGACATTGCATCGCGTCCGAGCCGATTTCCATTGGCTAGGCATGAAGACTTCTATTCGGGACTTCATCCAGAATTGCTCCACGTGCCAATAGCACAAATGGGAAAACCTGCACCCAGCGGGCCTTCTCCAGCCCCTTTCACTTCCAACACAAATTTGGGCTGATATCTCTATGGATTTCATTGAGGGCCTACCCAAGGTTGGCGGGAAATTTGTTCTATTCGTGGTGGTGGACCGCTTTTCTAAGTATGCCCATTTCATCCCATTGTCCCATCCGTATAGTGCGATTTCAGTTGCCCACGTTTTCTTTATGCATATTTTCCGCTTACATGGGCTACCGGAATCCATCGTCAGCAACAGGAACCCAGTTTTTACTAGTGCCTTCTGGAAGGAACTGTTTCGGTTGCATGGTACGACCCTAGCTTTTTCCTCTGCCTACCACCCTCAAACAGACGGTCAAACATAGGTAGTGAACCGTACGATCAAGATGCATCTCCGTTATTTTGTGGGAGACCAACCACGTCGGTGAGTTGATTGGCTTCCCTGGGCCGAATATTGTTATAACACGGTCTATCATTCTTCCCTTGGCATGACACCCTTTCGGGTCATCTATGGCCAAGACCCTCCTCGCTTGTTATCCTATGAGCTCGGTTCGATGCGGTTGGATGAGATTGATCGTTCCTTGCAAGAACGTGATGCCCTCCTAGCTGAAGTGTCACTCCGCTTGCAACAAGCACAATCACGCATGAAGAACACCCATGACCAGCACCATCGAGAATTAACACTTGAACCAGGACAGTTTGTGTGGTTGAAGCTCCAGCCCTATCGGCAACGATCCTTGAGACACAAGGCTCCCCCTAAATTAGCTCCTAAATTTTATGGACCCTTCAAGGTTTTGCGGCGGATCGGCACAGTTGCATATCAGCTAGAACTGCCTGAGCACATCAAACTCCATGATATTGTCCATGTATCCCTGCTCAAGCCATTTACGGGCACCCCTCCTGACCAATACCCCCACTACCACCCTTGAAGGACGGCAGACCCATATTCCCCAACATTGAGCTCTTGTTCGATCCAGAGTCAATCGAGGTGTTCTCGAAGTCCTGGTGGAATGGGATAACTTACCATCGGCCGAGGCCACCTGGATCCCCTTGACTGATCTCCAAGACACATATCCAGATCTCGAGCTTGAGGACAAGCTCTTCGCCCAGAAGGGGTGTAATGTTGTGGACGCGTTCGTTGGGAAGAAGTACCACTGCCAACAGCAGCAGTGATGAGGTGTCCTCATCAGATTATCTAGCTAGTCATAGTTCATCTTATCTATCTTATCTTATCTTATCTGTTTCTTACCTTATCTATTCCAATAAGGATTAGTATAAGATTAGTAGGAGTCTGATTTATCTTAGGGAGTCTTATCTTTCTTAAGTTAGGAGTCTTATCTGTAAGCAGTCGAATTCAACAAGGAGTCTTCCTACAAGGAGGACTCTACCTCTTGTAATCTCCTATTTAAGGAGCTGCGATTATGGAATAAGGCATCCAATTTAGTCAAGAAAGAAAGTAAGGGAGAGTTATGGTGATCTCTTGAACAAATCACCCCCTTTAGGTCGCCACGATAAGGTCTGCACGAAAAGGGAGGGGCAAGGGGAAACTAGAGGTTTTACCCGTGGACCTACCCATGACGAGATCCTATTCCCGGGCCCATAACATAATCTGAATTACAAAACTGCCCAGAACAAACTTTCCTTCATTGTCCTTATCTGGCTATGTTTATGGGCTGTAATTTGGGTTGTCTGTCATCAGTTGCTATTAGGGGGGTTTGGGCTTATTACATTAAGTGTAGTGTCTGGTTGGGGCCTTCTTTGTGATTTCAGTTTTAGATCACATCTTTGGGGATACCTTGGTTTTTTGTATATCCTTAGGTTTCAAGTCCTTTAGTAGACATAGGGGTTTAGGGAACTTTTTTCTTTTACATTCCCATGCCATATATATACTCTTTCTTGAATCTTGATATGCATTCGTTGCACATTCTATCTTTCGAGCTTTTTTGGACACCCACATACACATGCCTTCTTTGTATTTCAATAATTATAGATCTTGACTTTGAAGATGCCTTGGTAGGGGCTCTTTTGGGCGTGGGTGTCTTTTGTTTTTCGTTGCCTTTGTTTCTTGATGTATATTCCTTGTATATAATCTTTTTTCAGTTTTTTGGGACACACACACACACATCAAACCAGTGGTTTTGGAATAAAGGGGCAAGTACAAATATGAAATACCACCAAAAGATGGCACATAAATGGTTCTCACTCAGGACAACCAGACTAACATATTCAGCTCCAGACCAGGTGCCTGGTGCCCCTTAAAGTAGCTCATTTCTAGTTACTTCTGATCTTGCTAAAGCATCAACCAACTGAAAAGCCTGAAAAGCCTGAATCTAGTCATCTTGGACTTAACACTGGGTTGACTATCTGACAATCAACCACCAAATAGAACAGCATCAGAACACTAAAATTCTGAAGTTTATTATTGAAAATTACAAATGCAAATGCAGATTAGAAGACAAAGGCAAATCTGTTAATCAGACCAAGCTTCCTATTAAGGAATAGAGTGATATGGACCCAAATATTGAACAAATCGAAATATCTTTGACCTGAAGACAAATAATCAGAGCTGGGACATGCCAGGTAACGGGTTACAAAGTAAGACATTGGCACTCCTATACAGAGGAGAAAGAGGGTGTTCAAGGTAAAGAAGATGATACCCACAGAATCATCCAATTAAAAAGAACAAGAAAAAAAAGATCTATCTTCATATATTAACATCTAAGCATCCAGTTTTCAAACAGTTCCACGATTTTCTGAAAATTGCAAAAGCCATTTCCAAATACCAGTTGGTTTCAGATGTTGGTTGGTGCATTTTGATTTTTGACAGATACTAACCATGAATTGACTTAACATGTAGATTTACACAAAAGTTGTCAGGGCAGGCAACAGTGGAACACCGAACACCTAGTCGCCTAGTCACTAAGGCAGGCACCTAGGCATCACCTAGGTGATACAAAGCAAAAACTAATAACTAGGTTAATTCCCTAATCTCACATGCCAATCAGCATGCATATAAATTGAAAAAATAGAAATGAACAATACGAATAACATTAACTCCCAAAATATAGCAAGGCATCACATCTTAAGACGATAGCATTTTAAATATTAAGCAACAACACTTCAACATAATGAGTATTTAATAGAGGAATTGTATGTCAAAGAATTATTAGCAACCAAAGAAGGTTATAAATTTATACTGAAAAAAAAAAAGAGAGAATAACAAAAGGGAAAATAACAGAGTTTGCTCCTTTTTCTATGTAATGTAAGAGAGTGAAAGAAACTGTAGAAAAAAAGAGGATAACTCTTTCCTTTTCTTTCTTTCTGTTTCCCTTCTTAAAACCCTTTTTATCAATTCCCTGGACTCATGTTCGCTATGGTAGTTTGGGACAGTGTTGTGGACCTCAGATACATGGAACTTGATACTCATGAATGACTAAAATGTGTAAAGGCAAGCCTTGGTCCATAAGCTGGCTGCGGTCACTCAACATGGTATGTGGATGAGGATCTGGTTACCAATCGCAGCATACAAAGAATGCTTTCATGGACCACAGCACATCACTTATTCGCTTTCAAGTAAGCCCACAAGCAAGAGACGCACAACCCTCGTACAACATGTGCGATCCATCAGGGCCTTCTACGAATGACACATAGAGAGATCGTGAGGAGGTGACAACGGCAACCTAGATAGGCTGGTACCTGGTCCCCACTCTACAACCTGACGTGTATCCATGCCAAATCAACCTGAAGATTTGGGCCTTAAGGCCCTTAACCGACTGAAGAATGTTCTGGAATTCCCTTCTCCATCAACGCATGCATAAACCTTCCTGTCTATAAATAGAGTAGCTCTCCCCTTTAGAAGGAACTCTAACATCTTATCTTCCCCAATCCTCAGTATTTCTCCTAAGTTCATATGCCTTCTTCTTCCTCCAGCCAAGACTTTGTCTCCTTGAAACCCTAATCTCTCCAGTTACCCATCTTCTCAACTTAGACCTATCTCACCACCACCTTACATGCGTTGTAAAAGCTCTTAGTAGAATGGTGAAAAGGGCTGTTTCAGGGAGTACACAGAAGGTTCTACAGTGGTAATGAAAGGGCGGAGGTAGCATTACTGCAATATGCAGATGACACTCTTATTTTGTGATGCATCTCAAGAGCAGCTGCAATACGTCATGGATTGAAATGATTTTTACAAATCCATAACAGAGAAAATGCAAATAAAAAGGGAATAGTGAAAACCAAAGTAGAATTCTTCCCATGCATTCAATATTAACTTCCATATGCCAAGTTATAATCCCTTGAGATTCTCACTAATAACGAACACCATAACCCTCAATTAGAACATCCAAAATAGTCATGCCATTTTTTTTTAACTGCCACCCAAACAGATAGTCTCATCCAGTTACCAAACCGAAATTGAAAGCCTAGTTAATACCTTAAAAAGGCACACTGACAATGTAACAGAAAAAGCGAGACAGCAAACTTCGAGAGCCTGGCTCCACTGCCAGGATAAAGCACTCATCTAATCAAACCCTAATAGCCCATCCATTGGCATGTATCCTCCTTTTTAGGAACTGGGGAGATATCAGTATCAGGATCCAATGGCTGAAGCCACAACCACACGTTCCTCGGTCAAGTGATTTTTGCACCGCTGCCCTGTACTACAGCTTCTTCTTACTGTTCGAAAAACACCTGAGAAATACCAACTCAAGCTCTCAACCGCAGACCCCCATGTCTCTTCACCCTTATCGCGTTTCAAGTTTGACTCCACTAAATCATTCAATTTATAACACTTTGCATTATAAAAGTACGATAACCCCAATTCCCAATCTTCAAGATTTCAAAAACCCAAACCCTAAACCCTAGCTTTTCATATTGCAACCACCCAAGATAAGAACCCTTCTAATTATTTTTCAAAGCCGTGTTTCCGAGGTAAGTTTCAGAAACTCAATCAGAAAGAAGTATTGTCAACTACAGTCATAACAAAATTCATCAAAAACAACCCAATTGGACGAGAAGGAAAACAGGTAGAAATACTCAAAAGACCGAAGAGCAGAATATACCATGTGAGGATACTTGTCTTGATCAACCACTCTAGTGTTCTCGAGCTTTATATTCAGGTACTGATCGACGGAATGCAGAGTCCCCCTTATTGCGAGGTCATTCTTCAATTCGACAGTAACTTCTCTGCCCACCAAATCCTTGAAATACGAGAAGAACAACTGCGAAAGAAATAGAAACAAGAAGAAATTAAGATCCAGAAACCCAGAGAATAAAACTCATAAAGAACGTTCAACAAATCAGACGACAAACTTGAGAAGAAAATAAAAGATTACAAAATAACAGCTCGAAGAATATTGACAGAAAAAAAAAAAGCAAAAATAAATGAAAGTAGTAGAATAAAAACGTTGACGAAGAACTCAAACAGAACACAGATGAATAAGATTCAAGAAGCCTTGCCATCTTTCGCTCTTGAAACTTTGAAAACGAAGAAGACCTCTCTGCTTGCTTCTGCTTCTTTGTTCTCTGCTCCAAAACCGCCCAAAATTAAGAGCCTTCGAGTGGGGTTGGTTACCGCCCGATCAAAATTATCGTTACCGTCAGATCATCAAACTGCAACCTGCTGAAGCCAATCCGAACCACTGAGCTTTTGCACAGGTTGGAGTTAAATTCTCGGGCTCTGGATGGGCCTGGGCTTGAAAACTTGAAATCCTGACCCAAATTTGGATTGAATTAGAGTTGGGTTTTGATCGGGCTATTTGATTAAGGACAACTCAACCCAAGTTCAACAGTTTAGACAAGGCCCAGCTCGGACTAATTGAAAACTAAATCCCACAAATGGCAATTTCTACTATGCCCGGCGGGTTTTGAGATTTTACAAGTAAGGACGGGTTTTAAATTTAATAATATGTTAAATTTTATGTAAAGAATAATTGATAATTAATCCAAGTAAAAGCCCATCCAAACCCGAATTGGGTTGGGTCAAATTAAATTCAAATTTGCCCAATCTTATATAACATATCTATTGTATACATGCAGATCGCGAGTGTGTGTACGTATAAATTCATAGTGTATAAAGTATAAACATATATAAAATTTATGCCAATCAAATCCCATGAAATTTGATAAATACCACGGTTATTACTTACATGATATTACAAGTTTTTTTAATATGATGTATTTCTGGTATATAGTTAAACTCATATATTTGTGTGTGTGGTTAATAAAGATTTGACTCATGAATATATATATATATTTATTGGATAGATAGAAAAAGAGAGATGATGGAATTTGTAAATATCTTCTTCTAATCTATCAATAATTTGATAGTAAAGCCTAAATGAAAAGTAGAAATGAAAATAAAATGAACAAGTAAAATAATAAAAAGGTAATTAAAAATCACCTGGCCAGAGTTTGGGAGTACTTATTTGAAAAGCAAGTATTTATTTATTATAATAATCACTTTTTGAATAAGTACTTAAAAATAAGCCTAAAGTTTGCGTTTATCGAATTAATGTTTATTCTCAAGAATAAACATTTCTTTGGGCTTATTTCCAAAATGCAAATAAATGCTTATTTGTGTGGTCCTGGCTCAAAATTACTATTTATTTCAAAAAACACTTAGGGTCCGCTTGGTTTATAGTCAGAATTGGAATCGGAATTAGAATCAAAATCTTCAGGAGTTGGAAAACGGAATTAAAATTCTTAGGAGTTGGAATCGGAATGGTCCATTCCCATAGTCTGTTTGGTTCAGACAAGAATGAGAATGGGAATTAAAATCTGCAGGAATGGGATTTCATTCCCAAGAGAGGGGCATGGAATGGCCATTCCCTCAAATGGGGGAATGCCATTCCAGTAAGAATGGGAATGAGATTCCGATTCCGCCCAACCAAACAATTGGAATCGGAATAGCCCATTCCGATTCCAATTCCAAGCCCCTATTCTCGCAAACCAAACAGGGCATTACTTTTAATAACTCTCAAATTTAGCCTTAAATTTTAAAATATTTTTAATATATTTCTTTAAATGCATTATTTTTTTCGTTTTTTGAAGCCAAGAGGCACATTCCATTCATCAAATAAAGATTACATCTCTTGCAAAATGATAGCCCTCAAGAAATTAGGGATGGAGAGGACCAAGTTTTGGAGCAATTATGTTTCATGGCATACCGGGCAGCCCTATTACAAGAACGAGATGTATGGGATCAAGAAATGGATTCAAAGGTGAAAGCAACCCCCCACACTGTCCATACAAATCAATGTTTTTGAACCGTCGTTGATCCAAATGGACGGACCATTTGGCCTGGAAACTGTCCAAGCAACCGGTTCTGTTTCACCCCTAACCCATTCCTGGGTCAAAAACCGTTGATTTAGTTAGAAAACAACTTACTTGGATGGTCGAACCGTCGACTCATTTGACCCGGACAGTGGTTCTGACCCAGGAACTCTCTTCTTCGTCAAAAAACATATGAACTCAGATCTGAGTTCGTGTCTCAATTGTCTCATATCTGAATTTGTGTCTCAAATCTAAGGAAGAAGAAGAAGAAAAAGAATATTTGAGAACTCAGATCTGTTTATTCACTGTCACCATTATCGTCGCTGGTGAGTGTCGAACCACCCTCCTCTTCCTTCTTCTTCCCTCCTTCCCTCCTCCTTTTCCTTTCTCTTCTTTTCTTTTTTTTTTTTTTTCTTTCTCTTCTTTTCTTTTCCAGACAACAACATCTCCCCTCCTTTCTCAAATCTCAGAACTCATATAAAAATAGTTGTCCTAATATATAAACCGTTTAAACTGTTGAACCGTTTGACCCGAACAGTCAAATCGCTAACCCAGAAACTGATAGCTATAACGATTCCATTTCCAGGTAGGTTTTTAAAACCTTACTACAAATTGCATGCATATTGAAGCCGAAATGTTATAGGTGGCCCATATGGTGGAGAGGCAAAGATGAAAGAGTATTTGATCAGAACACTTGTCCCCGCATGTGAGAGCACATTAGATTTCCACCCCTGTAATTTTGCTTTAACTCTATCAACTATAAATTGCTAAGCTGAGATTCTCAAGGACTACCGAGGTAGTTATCCTCCGTAATTTCAGGAACTCCCAAAGTGTTCATAATTTCAGTTCTAACAGTGGCTACACTAAAACGGATAGCAGATTTATCAAAATTAATGATCTGACCTGACCAACTGCCGAAATCATCCAGAATTACCTTGATATTAAGTACTTCATTGATGTTGGCGTTTCCCATATACTGAGCAATTAAGTATGTCTTTGGTATAGCTTCTGTTTATTCACTAAATATTTGTATTTAATTTATTTATAAAATCGGAAAAAATAATAAATTAATACCACCTTTTGAGAGTCTATGCATAAATTAATACCATCTTTTGAGAGTCTATGCATATGAATCAACATAATGGGTATGCTGAAATAATGCCTATATGACAGCATTTATTGAAAAATGTCTACAGTTCACAGCCTAAGTGTGGCCGCTGAATTACCCATTTTGAACTCCTTATGTGTGCCATTAGAGAGGGCTTCCATTAACGTCCTAGAGATGAGGTCAAAGGTAATATCGTGAGGATTCTCATGGATTGGGATGCTACAGGCCCGAACAAGAGAGCAGAAATTTTCAGAAAAGACTAATAGGTAATAGCGTCATACACCATAGCAAAAAGCCCCATTCAACACAGTATAGGCTTTGGAAAGGTCAATTTCTAAAATAAAAATATCCACCACCAGTCTTGAATTTGTGAATAGAATGAACAACCTCCCTATCTATAATTGTATTGTCTGTAATCTGCCTCTCCAGAGTAAGCATTTTGGAAAGGGGAAATGAAATTCTGCGACAATGGTTGTTTAAGTCGAGAAGCAATTATCTTGACGATCCACGATCTTGTAGTTGTATGTAACATTGGATAGACCGATCGGCCTAAACTCAGAAGCCACATCAACTTCTCCCTTTTTTGGAATTAGCACAATACGAGTAGCAATGTAGCATTAACAAAAGCTATAAGAGCTGGATTAGCAAATGAATTTCTGATAAAAATGCAAAGATCATTTTTAATTAGATCTATTCATGGGTCGGATTTCAAGCCTAATTTTACATGGTTTCGGGCTCAGACTTCACATCAAATGATTCAGAACCATTAGAATTTTGACAAAAGTCAAACCTAAACATGGCCCATTAACAGGTCTATTTCCAATGATGTCCCATCCATTTTGGTAGAACATAACATGAAGCCCATCAGGCCCGAGTGCTTTTAAGAGAGCCATGTCAAACAGAGCTTGCTTGATTTCCAAATCACTAGGCAAGACACACACACCAGTATTCCCATCCATTTTTGTAGACATTGACTTTATATAAAACCATTAAAATATTCCGAGTTAAGCAAGTATCGTCATTATATATTCAAGATATTTAAAGGAAAAAAGATTGTAAGCTAGACATATTTCAGAAAACCCACCATCCAAAATGCCAAACAATTTCACTATGTCCATAATTTAAATAAAGAAAAACAAGAAGAAAAAGTTGTTTTCAACAATTCACTATTCAAAATTGCTTTTTTTTTTATTTTTACTTTTTTTTTGAAAAAGAAGTTCATATTTACCATACACCAGCTTGCCCTGAAAAGAAAAATCCCAAACACCTCAAAGGTGGAACAAAATCCCCAAAGACCGATCCTTGTAGTACGAGGATAGTAAGATGTACGGGGAAACACAAAAACAACCAAGAAAATTGAAAGCATTCTCCACCAAAATGAGACCTGGTTTCATGATTTTAATCAAAATAAGAGTTTTCTTTTTGGATATCCACATAAACACAAATTGGTCCTCATTTTGGTATAATTGCTTTCATCAAAGCAGACATGAAAGATCGGTTTTCCACTATATTGCCAAATAAAAAAAAATTGACATAAATGTATGGTAAAAAAATGAAAGCAAGAAGTTAGTGCACTCTTCTTTGCCTTTATACATTTTGAAATGAAGCCACCTACTATATGGTGTAAGTTCTTGAGTTACAAATTACAATATGAAGATCCAATGTAGGTTTGATCTTGCAGAAAATTAATAAACAAGCCAATGGATAGTTGGTTGTCCGGGTGTAAACGGATAAAATTTAAATTCAATCAATTAATATTAGAATGGAACCGTCGACCCGTTGATGTATTGACCCAGTCTCTGGCCAAAAACCATTGAATTGGCCAATGATCCATTGACCTGAGTGGTCAAATCGTCGATTCGTTAACCTGTTCAATGTTTTTTGGCCGTTTTTTTTTTTTTAATTAGGAACGATTTAGGTAATTGATTCTGTTTTATCCTAATCTCAATCCCTAGCAAAAAATCTTTGAATCGATCAACAACCCATTGACACAGGCAGTCGAACCGTTGACCCATTCAATGGTTTTTGGTTGTTTTTTAAATTTTTAAATTTTTGTTGTCAAAATAGGCCATTCGTTCGAACCGAATAGTCGAATCACCAACTTGAAAACCGGTGGCAAGAACGATTCCATTTTTAAGTCGTATAAGTCACAAGCACGAATGGCATAACACGTATGGTACTGCTTAATGGACCGCACACGATCAATTTTTTGCTTGTAATTTTTTTTTGCCAGAATGGGTCGCCCATTTTTTTTAATTTTTTTTAATTGAGAACCGTCCAGGCAACCAGTTCCGTTTTACCCCAATCCCAGTCCCTAGCCAAAAATCGTTGAATCGGTCAATGACCTAGTGACCTGAGTGGTCGAACCATTAACCTGTTGACCCGTTCAATGGTTTTTGGCCTTCTTTTTATTTTTTTATTTTTGTTGTTAGAACATGCCATCCGTTCGAACCAGACGGTTGAATCGTCAACCCGAAAACTGGTAGCCAAAATGGTTCCATTTTCGGGTTGTATGAGTCACATGCTCGAATGACATCACTCGTATGATACTACTTAATGGACCTCACACTCAATTTTTTGCCTGTAATTTTTGTTGTTAGAATGGATCATCCGTTTGAACTAGATGATCAAATCGTCGACCAAAAAACTAGTGGCCATAACGGTTCTATAATTTTTTGTTGTCAGAATGGGCAGTCTGTTCAAACAGACGACCTAAAAACGGTGGCTAGAATGGTTCCATTTTGAGTTGTATGAGTCACATGCTCGAATGACATAACACATATGATACTACTTAATGGACCTCACAAAATCAATTTTTTGCCTATAATTTTTGTTGTCAGAATGGAACCATCGACCTGTTGATCCTTTGACCTGGCCCCTGTCCAAAAACTGTTGAATCGATCAACGACCCATTGACCCATAAAATTAGCCTTTTTTTAATTGTGAACCATCCAGGCAACCGGTTCCGTTTTATCCTAATCTCGGTCCTTAGCAAAAAATCATTGAATCGGTCAATGACCCATTGACTCGGGTGGTCAAACCATTGACTCGTTTAATGGTTTTTTGTCATTTTTTTATTTTTTTATTTTTATTGTTAGAGCAGGCCATCCGTTTGAACTGAATAGTCGAACCGTCGACCCGAAAACTAGTGGGCAGAACGATTTCATTTCCAGGTCGTATGAGCCACACACTTGAATGACATAACACGTTGGTACTGCTTAATGGACCTCACACACTCAATTTCTTGCCTGTAATTTTTGTTGTCAAAATGGGTCGTCCTTTTTTTATTTTTTTAATTGGAAACTATCCAGGCAACAATTCCATTTTACCCAATCCCGGTCTCTGGCCAAAAACCATTGAATCGGTCAATAAACCATTGACTCGAGTGGTCGAACTGTCAACCCGTTGACCCGTTCAATGGTTTTTTGCCACTTTTTAATTTTTTAGTTTTTGTTGTTAGAACGGGTCGTCCATTCGAACCAGACGGTCGAACCATCGACCCAAAAACCGGTGGCCAGAATGGTTCTATTTTCAAGTCCTATGAGTCACACGCACAATTGACATAACATCATGGTTTTTAAAATCAACCCAGAGATTGAACTGGTCAGGGGTCCAGTTACTAGGTCGAATGTTCCGACCGTTTAAATCGGATGGTCAAACCGTCAACTCGAAAACTGGTGGCTAGAATGGTTCCATTTTCGGGTCATATGAGTCACACGCTCGAATGACATAACATCATAGTTTTTAAAACTGACCCGGAGACCAAATTGGTAAGGAGTAACAAAAAACAGTCAAAATTGTTCGAACGGTTTGAACGATTCGATATCTAGTTATTAACAATATTTATAATAACTATTATATATTTGTCTAATTAGATAATTATATAAACAATAGTTAAATAAATATAACAACAATATTTATAATTATATAATAACTATTATATATTTATATAATTATTTAACAATTTATATAATTAATAGGAAGTGGGTGCTCTCACGTGGGAATCTACTCACACGAGTAGATTCCATTTTCTACATAGAGAGACCATCTCAATTGTATTAATATATATATATATATATATATATATATATATATATATATATATATATATATATATTCAATATCCAATTTTGAATTTTATTAAATATTCAAATATTTGATTCCACTTGAATTGGATAGTTTAATTATCTTATATAATATATATAATATAGAGTATATAAATATATAAATTATTTATGTTATTTAAACATTATATAAATGAATTATATAATTGATTGAATTTGGATATTTTGTTGAATCAAAATCATGTTATATCTGAATTCAATTTAATTATGTTAAATCTTAAATTTGAAATTGGATTTTTGGATACCGTTGATACCCTAATTGGTTGATTAACACTAGCAAGGACATTTTAAAATGCCCACTTTTTCGCTTCAAAGCAGTAAGAGTGCAAGTCAGGTTGCCCAAATTGAAGAATTTCAATTAAATTAGCTCAAGTCGATTCAAATTTTAATGAATTTACACATGTGCCCCACAAGGCGTGTCTCATTATGGTGCATGATCTGGTGCTCCCTGTTGGAGGATAGTTTGGACGTCGGGCTGACAAGGTCGTCTGGTTGAGGTGCAAGAAAACAATCAAAGTACTTGGGTGGGCACTCCGATACTTAAGTCAGAGATGAGTGCTGAGAATGCAATAAAGCAAGAGAACTGGAAAGTTTGAGAGCAAAATTGTGCAAGCCCCCTGTGATTGGAGGAGGTGCCTTTATATAGGCACAGGTAGTCATGAGTCTCATGTTGTGTGTCCGAGATCCCTGAGAGGATGTGGCATATCGGCCCGCCACGCTTGGAGGTGGTTTACACAAATAGTAGTAAGGATTATCTAGTTATCTCTGAAGCAGGCGATGTGGGAGTCTGTAGCCTCATCAGTCGGGTGACAAGCTCCCGAAGGACTCGGAAACAATAAGTCACACAAGCAGAAGTTGGTCACCACATAATGTGGGTCACCATCTTGACCTTGGTCCGATCTGTTAATCTTCAAATGGAGCTCGCTCCTCTTCTTGAGGTCCCTGGTCTAATCTTGCCAAGGTGCATACGCTGCATAAAGCCATCCCTAGCCGAGGTAATGCTAGGCATCTAGGGCAAGGTTCAAAGTATTGATACACGGCCTATATCAGTTCTTTTATTTGAAGTTTTATTTTATGTTTTCAAAACTACTTCAAAGGGTTCGGTTTAAGTCCCGACTACCCCCTCTGAACCATGGTTTGACTTGATACAACCCTTGGAGGGGCATATCGAGAAGCCATCGGCATAATACGGGGTAATACGTGTCGATACTTTGAACATTGGTCTAGGGTGCATCCGAGGAGGTTCCAAGGTGAATCCAACTAACTTGGTATAAACATGTAATTGCCTACGTGATGCCAAGTTGTTATGCAACAATTTGGAGGTGCCACATGGCATGATATCACTAGAGCGCCAAATCACCCCTGATCACTCCACATGGATATCTCAACATGCATTGGGAACATGTCCCATACTCTAAATGAAGGTGTCCAATACACGTTTGGGATGTATTATGGGAAACCTATGGGGCACCCAATGTCAACTCGGGCTTAACCCTCTAGCTCTAAATGATGGTGTTTTTACATTTTCCAATGCAGCGATCATTTTACCGGCCTAATTAGAAAACAATTATCTTATGGGTAATAATTTAAAACTATGTTTGATTTCAAAGAAAAATAAGAGAGAAATAGAAAAAAACTCAAACTTTTCCCTCATGTTTCTGTTTCTATCTTTTTTTTTATAAAACCAAACATAGCATGGAATACCACTAAGAATCAAGATGAAACCAAAAATGTTTGGCTCCATCATTGAAGTACATGCTTCACTTTTTCACGGTGGAGATAAGGCCATGCCTTTCTATTTTATTCAAAATATTGAGGGTTCATTTGATTCATAATCAGAACCAGAAATGGAATCAAAATCTCAGAGATTTGGAATCAGAATATTCTATTCCCGTAATCTGTTTGATTTACACAGGAACCAGAATGAGAATTAGAATGCTCAAGAATGGGATTTTATTTCTAAGGGGGAGAGGAAATGGCAATATTCTCAAATGGTAGAGTGCCATTCCACTAGAAATGGAAATGAGATTTTGATTCCACCGAACCAAATGATTGGATTCAGTTTCCAATTTTAGACCCCTATTCCTGAAACAAATTGTTGTGATGAAGGATGATTTGGCATGACCTAGTAGGAAGGGGTCACATGGACATGATCTGCTCGAGGGGTGACAACTCAGCCGATGGAACCCAGTTCGCAACATTCGGAGCTCAGATATTCAGTCACCTCGGCCCAAAAACCACCTCGGTGTAGAAACACATTGACACCCAATCCAGTTCGGCTAAAGAACCGAAGTACTAGTTCAGAGCTAAAGAGCCAAAACACCACGTAATCAACTCCAAAGGCCTACCCAACGGACCCTGGATTTCTCGGGATCACGATTAGACTCATCCTAACTCCGCCTGAATCGGAGGAAAATGATAAACCTTATCAACTAACGCATTGCTCTTCTTCAAAATCGGAGCAAATCTTATCCGCACAGCCGGGAGATCTTGAAGCTCTTTCGTAAGGCCCATGACTACTCTACTATATAAGGACATCAAACCCCAAGGCAAAGGTACGCGTGATTATTTTACTCACTAGCATTCAAGCATTCAAGTATTTAGCCCGCATCCGCAATATAGTACTGACTTAAGCATCGGAGTGACCTCACCGGGTTAGCCACCCCAGGTTTTTTGATCTACTATTTTGCAGTTTGGTCCAGCTCGCTGTGCAACTGGAGTTTAGATCATCTTCTGGCTAGGAGTATCTAGATCGCGCACCATCAATTGGCGTCGTTTGTGGGAATTCGAACGAAAGGTCATCCCAATTTTAGTTGCAGTTTTAGCTTTCGATTTATCCCAATGGATTTTTCTAGCAACACCGGAAAAAGCTTCGAGATGAACGTCACCAGGTAACAAGATCAACATTCATCCTTCCCTCAAGGTCCTACAATATGCATTGTCCAGTTTACTATTCCTCTTATAGCTTCAAGGGTCCCGTCACTGTTTGTACCTCCGGGCACTACACAAGTAAGCGTCCCGCTTCCCCCAGTGGACGTAACTTTCTCCGAGCCATTTGTGGTCCCTCCTGGAATTGGGCACTCCCAATTCCATGACCTTGTTTAGTGCGTCTGGACAATACAGATCCAGATGCAACAGGTCCAATAGTTCCAACAGTATCAATAATACTATCTGTACCAGCAGTATCAACAGCAGTTCCCACCACTGCAGTCGAACCAGCAGCCAATTCCACCCTGACACCCAGGGTTGCGTCAGGTCCAGAACCTAAATTGGCCTGGAACTAGCTAAAACATCAACCGATCCCCCCATCGGGGTGAGGGGACATCGCAGGTGCCGGTTCCTCCTAAGGGTCAGGTTTCACCTCGTGGGAGGAGAGACAGTCAACACACTCCTCCAGTCTTGCAAGGAAATTCTAGAAACAGGCCTAGGGATAGTCAACTCAACAGGGCCAATCCGGTTCGACACTCCCTGCAGGAAAATAATGGTTCGAGAGGAGATAACAACCAGCCCAGTTTTCGAAATGCACACTCGAGGCAGGACCCCTCCGTCCCTCGTGATAGCCAGTGCGAACTCCACAACAAGAGAATCCGACAAGAAGGAACTAGGATCCACCTCGCGATAATGTCCGTAGTGATGCTGAGATACCAGATTAGACCGAAATCAACAGTACCAATGCCGAGTTGGTGAAGAAGCAACAATGGCAACGTCACAAGACACGTCGCTCCTTGGTCAGAAACAGTTAGCCAATGAAGCCAAGCCAGCAAGCTAAAGAAAAGGAAGAAGTGAGCTCGGTGGAAACGAAGATTGCGCCTTCATTGCTTTACCGGTCATCTCCTTTGCCTCCCGAGCTCCTAGCAACTCCGATGCCGAAAGACTTCAAGGTGCCCCCGTTAGATAAGTATGATGGCTCGTTTGACCCTAACGATCATGTGGATTCCTTCCAGTCTCAGATGTACCTAGCCGGGGCTGACGAGTCCTGCATGTGTGTGGCCTTCTACACTACGTTTAGGGGGGGTAGCCCGAAACTTGGTATCGAAAACTCACACCGGGCTCCATCAAAAGTTGGTCCCAATTTTCTGACCTGTTTACTACGCATTTCATTACCAACAAGAAGTGTCTGAAGTCGCAAGAAAGCCTTCTAAACGTGGTTCAGAGGGAAGGAAAATCAATCAGAAGCTACATAAAACGCTTCAACGATAATTGCCTGCAGATATCGGACCTCAATCCAGCAGTGCGATTTACTGCGGCAAAGAAAGGAATCACCCATAAGGAGTTCAAGTGGCACGTGGTAGTTAACAAACCAAAAGATATCACCGAGTTCCTTAAGTTGGTAGATTATTTCATCGGTACCGACGAGGAGATCAACCAAAAGATTGACAATCCATCGTCGGAAAAGAGGAAGAGAGAGAATGAAGGGATGAGTAATGGTGGGCAGAAAAAGAAAGAAGAGTAAATCCCCGAGCAGGGGAAGAAGCAAGTCAAGAACTTGGTCCCCCTTGCGCGGACACAAGCCAGGTCGGCGCTCCAGGACCCCGCCTATGGAGAGAACAAGCTACATGCCTTTGAATGCTAAACAAGGAGAGATATTAATGGCTATTAAGGATTCCTCCTTCGTCAAATGGCCTCCCAGGTTAAGGGGTGGCCCGAAAACAAGGAACCCGAATGTCTATTGCCATTTCCATTGAGATCATGGACACAAAACAGAGAATTGCAGGAATCTCCGCGACAAGATAGTGAAACTCATCCGCCGCGAGTACCTGAAGAATTACATATTGCGAGAAGAGAGGGGGCAAGTAGACCGACAGGCAGATCGATAGGGGGACCAGAGAAGGAATGCCCCTGAGGTTAGCAGGTAGAATGAGCAACCACTTCGATAGCTGCCAGAGGAAAGACCAGTCCGCGGGGTGATCAATATGATCACCAACGGGTCCATCATTGTCGGGTGTACATCGGTAGTTGGGAGGACCTTGGTCTGTGAATTGGAGGACAAAGGCGAAAACCCGCCAAAGCGACCTCGACTCGAAGAACCGATCTACTTCATAGAGGATGATGCGCACAATATCCAATACCCTCACGATGATGCTTTGGTAGTAAAGCTAAGGATCAACGACTTTGAGGTGAAATGCATCTTAGTAGATTCAGGCAGCTCAGTAGACATACTCTTCAAGGAGACCTTTGACAAATTACATCTACGGCAAAGCGACCTGAAACCAGTAGATATGCCTTTGATAGGGTTCAGTGGCGAGGAGGTCAAACCTCTTGGTCAAATCATAGTACCCATGGAAGCTAGCACGTGGCTAAACATTGTAATATTTGAGCACACGCTCTTGGTAGTCATGACTCCCTCCCCCTACAACACAATAGTAGGTCGATCTATCACGCACCTTTTACGTGCAATAGTGTCCAATTACTACTTAGCAATGAAATTTCCAACTGATTACAGGGTGGGAGTCGTGCGTGGTGACCAGCTCGAATTCAGCAAGTGCTACGTGGCTGCCTTAAAAGGAAAAGCAAAACTGGGAGAGGGCATCTAGCTCGAGCAACCGACGGAGTATATTGAAGAGCGAGCTGCCCCGAAAGAGGAAACGGTCCACATACCAGTAGTCTCTATCACTGAACCAACAAAATTTCTTCAGATCGGTGCCTCAATCAACGAACCACTTCGAACCTAGCTAGTAAGACAAAAGAAACACAACCTCACCCCAAAACATTGGAAGGTAGTCGATGAAGAGGTTGGTAAGTTCCTTGTGATAGACTTCATCAGGGAAGTCCATTACCTGAGCTGGGTGGCCAACCTAGTTCTAGTGAAAAAGGCCAATGGCAAGTGGTGCATGTACGTCAACTACACCAACCTGAATAGAGCCTACTGAAAGACTACTTCCAGCTGTCCAAGATCAACCGCCTAGTGGATGCGACCTCCGGGCATGAGTTGTTGAGCTTCCCGGATGCCTATTTCGGTTACAAACAAATTAATATGGAACCCGCTGACGAAGACAAGGTCACTTTCATAACTGAGCTCGGGTTATATTGTTACAAGGTATGCCCTTCGGATTGAAAAATGTTGGGGCAACACTCCAACGCCTTGTAAACAAAGTTTTTGATCCATTGATCGGCAATAAAGTAGAATGTTATGTTGAAGACATGGTCGTAAAGACCTAGTTTTCAAATTCTTTATTGGATGATTTAAAAGATGTTTTTCAAATGTTAAGAAGATATAACATGAAATTAAATCCAAATAAATGCGTCTTCGGAGTCACTTCGGGTAAATTCCTAGGCTATATAGTCAACCGACGAGGCATTGATGCCAAACTAGACAAAATGAAGGTGATCCTAGATATGAGACCACCTCAGAAAATAAAAGAAGTCCAGAGGTTGGCTGATCGGATAGCCGTCTTGAGCCACCTCATATCTAAATCGGCATACCGGTGCCTACCCTTTTTTAAAGCTATAAAAAAGAGCAAGAACTTCGAATGGACTGAAGAGTGCTAGCTTGCTTTTGACGAGCTGAAAAGGTACTTAAGTACTGCCCCAGTTTTAACTTGACCCAAAGAAGGGGATGTGTTAAAGCTATACCTCTTTATGAGTGACGAAGTGGTTAGTTCAGTACTGATTAAAGAAGTAGATCGTGTTCAACAACCCATCTACTGTATTAGTAAAGTTTTGCATGATGTAGAGACTAGATATCCAGAGATCGAGAAACAAGCATACACGCTAGTCATAGCAGACCGAAAACTTCGCCCATACTTCCAGGCCCACACTATCATTGTTCTCACTAACAAACCCCTAAGGCAAATTCTGCTCAAGCTCGAGGTGTCTTGAAGATTAATGAAGTGGTTCATCGAGTTGAGCGAATATGAAATCCGGTATGAGCCACAACCAGTAGTTAAAGCCCAGGTCTTGACAGACTTCGTAGCAGAGTGCACGTTCAGTGCAGCGACCCTCGACTTGGCCGAGCTCGCTCACACGACGAAAGCATCAACCAGTATGGCACCAGCCTCAGTCAGAGTGGAACCCACTTGGGACGAGGAGACCGGGATCCTCCACGTCGATGACTCTTCTAACCAGCAAGGAAGCGATGCAGAATTGGTACTGTATGGCCCAAGCGAAGTGAAGCTGGAGTATGCTCTCTGGGCTAACCTTAGCCCAAGCGATGGCCCAAGCGATGCCGAATATGAAGTGTTGATCGCCAGGCTAACCTTAGCAAGGGAAATGAAAGCAAAGCACATCAGCGTATGCAGCGACTCCTAACTAGTGGTCAACCAAGTCACTGGCGAGTACGAAGCCTGTGACCCAACAATGACAACTTACTTGGCCAAAGTCAGAGAGATCTTGCATAGCTTCATCTCCTACCTTCTTAGGCAATTTTTGAGGTTTGAGAACGGTGAGGCCGATGCCTTGTCACATCTA
Organism: Nelumbo lutea; assembly: GCF_056320005.1. NCBI lineage: Eukaryota > Viridiplantae > Streptophyta > Magnoliopsida > Proteales > Nelumbonaceae > Nelumbo > Nelumbo lutea. Next base: position 91,162,018 of record NC_142687.1, on the reverse strand, counting down.
GCGAGCACGAGCAGCAACACTATGTGAACTGTATACATAGAGGACTTACCTTGGTTCAGCATTCTCGGGGGGGGGGGGGGAAGAAGAGGTCGCTTACGTGTCACAAGCGGAGCTGAGCTGGATCGACCCACTCGCTGGTTATCTGCTCCATGGGACCCTACCAATAGAACGCACGGCTTGGAGGATATAGCGTCAGTCAACCAAGTACGTCCACATAGATGAACAGCTGTATAGAAGATCCTCTACGCTCCCTTATTTGCATTGCCTGCGACCCTTAGAAGCTGAGCACGTACTTTGTGACACCCATGAAGGCTTGTGCGGTGGACACTTGGGGGGCAGAGCCCTCGCACAAAATGTGTTAAGGCAAGGCTATTATTAGTCCACAATGAAGGCATATGCACTTGAGCTCGTAAAAAAGTGTGACAAGTGTCAGAGGTATGCCAACATCCACCACCAATCTGCTGCTGATTTGAAATACCTCACCAGTCTGTGGCCCTTCGCGAAGTGGGGAATCGGCATCCATGGTCCTTTCTCGCCAGCAACGGGGCAGAGGAGGTTCTTGGTTGTAGCAATAGATTATTTTATGAAGTTGGTGGAAGTCAAACCCTGGTAACGATCACAACCTGTAACATAAAAAATTTATTCTAGAAAAGCATAGCATGCAGCTTCAGACTACCCTGGGTGCTGATATCTGACAATGCGAAGTAGTTCAAAGATGTTAGGTTTCAAAACTGGTGTGCCGAGATGAGGATTCAACAAAACTTTACCTCGGTGGCACACCCCCAAGTGAACGGACAAGCAGAAGTAACTAACAGGGCGATACTTCGCGGATTGAAAGCTCGCTTAGCTCGAGCCAAGGGATTGTGGGTGGACAAACTACCCAGTGTCCTTTGGGCCAATTGAACTACTATCAAGACTGCAACGGGTGAGATCCCCTTCAACCTCACGTATGGCACAGAGGCGATGATCCCGACAGAGGTTGAGGTACCCACATTACGATTGGAGGCTCATGATGAGGAAACAAACAATAACGAGCTCCGTACAAACCTGGACCTGGTAGAGGAGGTGCGAGACCTGGCCTACATTCAAACCACAGCTTACCAACACAGAGTAGCTCAGTACTATAATGCCCGAGTCAGAAAATGACAGTTCCATGTCGGTGACCTGGTTCTTCGGAAAGTTATGGTACCTTAGCCCGACGTAGGTAAGCTCAGACCGAATTGGGAAGGTCCATACTGTGTAAAGCAGGTATTCGGGGAAGGCACATATGAGCTCGAGACTTTGGAAGGAAAGCAGGTACCTCGAGCATGGAACATCGATAACCTAAGAAGGTACTACTTATAAACTCGTGAGTCCAAGGCAAAATTTCTCTAAGTCTATGTGACCACCGAACTGGTAAAAAAAGACGACCAACTAGAGAGAGGACTGTGAGTCACTCTCAGAAGCCTAAGGGCTACGGTGTCAAGCTAACAAAAGACATCGACACTACAATAAGTCCTAGTCGCCTCTTCGGCATAGGCAGACAAGTCCTAGTCGCCTCTTCAACATAGGTAGATAAGTCATAACCGCCTCCTCGGCATAGGCGTAACGATCCCCAATCGCCTCTTCAACTTGGGCAAGTGAGTAGTCCGTGCATAGACAGGTTGGGTACATACCCTACAATGTCTATCCACCTCGGCATACAACAAACACAATGTTGTTCCTACCTGGAGTCCAGCTTGCTAGTCTGGCACTTCGGGATAACCAATCGCCTCTAAGTAGTCCATGCATAGACAGGTTGGGTATATACCCTACAGTGCCTATCCACCTCGGCGTACAACAACATAAGGTTAATCTCACTTGGAGTCCAACTCGCTAGCCTGACACTTCGGGATTACCAATACTTAGAAAGATTTTCACTTAGAAAGATTTTTGCACATATAAGACCTTTTGAATGGTTATATTTCATTAACAAAAAGGTTCTGAATACACGGTTACTATAACCGGGCTCAGAGGCCCGGGACATACACTATATGGGGGGTCCAAGAAAAGAGGAACGTTTAAACATCAGATTTGTTAGAATCTCCTCCAGTAGGTAGGTCGGCCTCCATGTGGTCCTCCTCCATGTCATCTCAACCTTCCCCCCCTAACGGTCTTGCCTTGAGAAGTTTGTCATCACTTTCTCCCTCAGAAGAGTCAAGTCTCTCATTAGCCTCCTTTGCCATCTCCGAAGTAACGGTGGACATGGAGATGGATCCGAAATCGAGCTTGGGGAACTTCTGCTGCATCAACCACTTACAGAGCTTGAATTCCCGATCGATACAAACCAAAGACATACTCGACCTGGAGGTCGTGAAACTCAGAGGACTCCTTGAACTCCTTGATGGCGTGATCTCTTTCCTGAATCCTCGCCTCCTGAATGGCGGTATTGAGGATTTCGGTGTGCTCCTTGATCATCATCTCAAGGTTTTCATTCTCCCGGAGGAGAGCTTCCTTCTCCCCCTTGATCTTCTTCTTTTCCTCCATCAGCACTAGGATCAGCTCCTCGAAGCTCTGACCTCCCTTATTGGCTCTAAGAACTTCACCCCGAGCTAAATCCAACTCGCGGTAAAGCTTCCGAGCGTTCTCTTCGACCTCTCGAGCTCGCTTCAAGCGGATCTCATATTGGTAGACTAGCAAGTGGATAGCAGAGTTCACCTAAAAAACAGAAAGCAAGTGTAAGTATCATTGGCAGATGAATAAGAAAGTAAATGAAGAGGCAGGTTACTTACCACCATACAGTAGATAGCTGCTCTCCCTCTAAGCTAACTTGTTGGCATGTCAACCCACTTTGCGACCTCCACAGGAGACACGACATCCTTGCTCTTAAGAAGCCTGACCCTCAGAGTCATTATTCTCTCTACTGAGGGGGGCTAAGGCCCAGGCACCAAAGTACCTTCAGGCTCGCGAGGTGGGGTCCCCTCATCTTGATCCTCGTCTAGGTCAACGACTAGAGGTTGGGGGCGAACCTCCTCCCCTGGGAGCTCGGAAGAGGGTGGCTCTGGCGCTACGACCTCAGGTTCGGTAGGAACCGAAGAGGTGGCCTCCTCTCGACGGGACCTCTTCAAGGCCTTTCTCTTCTTCCCCTTCTGAACACTCCTTAAAATGTTAGTGGCATTGACACCCGTCATAGCTTCTACAAAAGAGAAGAAAAAGAGTTAACTGCGAACTGAAGTAAGTGCAAAAAGGAAAAAGGAGAAGTAATGTGTGTGCCGAGGTGGGGGCCTACCATGAGGACTCAGTCGTGCTCGTACAAGCTTCTCCTCGGCCAGGAAATCTTCCATCTCAAGGTCGAGGTCCCTCCAAGAATGGATGACCGCCTTGGTCTCTGCATCCAACCTCACCCTGGGGTCCTTAATGGCCACTCGCCAGTGATTCGAGAACGACCATCCTTCAGGGTTTCAAACAAAGAAGTATCTCCTTTCTAGGCCGATACCTTGTTCAGGTTACCGAACAAGACCTTGAACCCAAGGCGAGATGAGATATAGTGGCTTTGCCAGGTGTCTTCGTGCAGGTAAGAAGAGTTCTTCTTAATGGAACAGATTGAGCTAAAGATGTCTAGGGTAAGAGGTCGGTTGTACTCGTGGAAGAGTGAGATCGTACCAACAATGGTATGGATGGAGTTCGGGTATAGCTAGTCAATAGTGATGTTAAAAAACTTAATGATTTCTACGATGAAGGGGTGGAGAAGGAAGCGCAGCCCAGCTACGAGCTACTCTTCAAAAACCACGAGTTTGTAATGATTGTGAACCCAAGGGTACTGACCCAAAGGAATGTTGAAGACAAGAGTGTTGGGGAGACGGTAACAAGCTATCAAGGACAACAATCTGTCTGAGGTCATCGTAAAAGGGCCAAAGTTGTCTGGATCCCGACCTCGAGAAGAAGACGAGACCCCCTCTCCGAAGGTCGACCGCTCTACCTGAGGTTCGGGTTCCTCAAGCCGAAATGGCTCGACGTCAGGTAAAGGCATTTCTCCTAAATGGTGTAAATAGGAGCTTTCTAGCGAAGAGATGACCTCACCGACAGGAGCTGAGGACCGCACCTCGGCACCCTCGGGCTTGCTAGAGTCACTAAGTAACCTATCTATGCTAGCACTAGACATATTGGACAGGAAAAGAAAAAGGGAACAATCAGTGAAAGAAGATGAACTCACCAAAGAAGGCGATAACAACCTCGGACACAAGGGGACAGAATGGCAAGCTGAAGGACTCCGACGCGACCTCAAGAGAGCTTAGTTACATGATTTATGGTGAAGATAATGGGCCCTTCGGCCCCTATTTGTAATCCACCACATCCGACAACCGACGGTTGAGATCTGTGCGATCCTTATCAAGTAACGCATTGCTTTTCTTCAAAATCGGAGCATATCTTATCCGCACAACCCAGAGATCCCGGAGATCTTTCATAAGGCCCACGACTACTCCACTATATATGGATATCAAACCCCAAGGCAAAGGTACGTGTGATTATTTTACTCATTAGCATTTAGGCATTCAAGTATTTAGCTCGCATCCACAGTATAGTACTGACTTAAGCATCAGAGCGACCTCGTCGGGTTAGCCACCCTGGGTTCTCTGATCTACTATTTTGCAGCTTGGTCCAGCTTACCACACAATAAGAGTTCAGATCATCTTCCAATTAGGAATATCTAGATTGCGCACCATGGATTTCAATTCGATTCTAAGCACAATGTAAAAGGGGAGGATCGATGGATGTTCCTTCATGGTCGTCAAATGTAAAGAACTTTACATTTGGAATTGGTGCCTTTATTGAGAAGTTAGCATGTGCTTTGAGTTGGATTGTGCTGGAGTCCAGTACGGAAGGAGACGATTCATAATAGACATGTAGGGCTGTAAATGGGACCCAGTAGAAGAATTTCAACTATATTGGCTTGGGTTAGGATTATGTTCTATTAAAAGTTGTTACATTTTAACAAATTCCTAATCTCACCTAACCCAAATTACAACCCTATCTCTGTATCTCTGTAGGTTTACAATCAGTTGTGAGCGACATGGCCAGGTTGACACATGGAGCATTTTCATCTCATCAATCATCAATATGAAAATTGTCTAAAACTCACTATACGTTTTTCACATTTCTCTTAAATTCACCACAAATTTTCAAAATGTATAAAACTCACCATGTCACTAACTTGACGTTAAAGGTGTTAATATATTATTATTTTAACCTTCATAAATAAATACAAACTATATACATATACATTTTAATATCTAGACACGAAAAAAGGAAAAAGTTCAAATAATATTTTCAAATATAAAATACATAAAACATAGAAATTACAAAAATATAAAAAATTATAAAAATTGCAAACAAAATAAAAAATTATTTTCAAATTATAGAAACTATAGAAATTGAAAAACAAAATCAGAAAATAAAAATTATAGAAAAAACATAAAAAAAATTATAGAAAAATATAGAAATCACAAGTAAATAACAAAAAATACAGGAAAATTTATATATTGTAGAAAATAAAAAAAAGTTAAAAAATAGAAATGATAAAAAACATTGGAAATTATAACAAAACACTAAAAATGCAAAAAAAAAAATTGAAAACTGAAAAAGACAAAAAAAAACTCGAATAAGTGCACCATTTTCCTCTAACTCGCCATTTAAGGGTAATTTGGTCATAAAAATTATTATTTTTGCTGACATGGACACCTCTATTAAAAAGCATTAACGGTGCACTAACGGAATGTGAGTTTTGGAAAATAAAAACATACTGACATTATGAGTTTTAGACATTTTGAAAAGTTGTGGTGAATTTAAGAGAACTACAAAAAACTCTTAATGAGTTTTTGACAGTTTCCCATCTCTGAATCAATCAGTGCTTTTTTTTTCGTTTTTTTAAGTATAAAAGGATCCTGGGGTAGAGCAGAGCAGGATGCATAGGTTTGATCTCACACTTCCTAAATGGAAGGGGTGACATGCGATCATATTCACTATTGGGTCATCGGCATCTCTGCTTGTTTCTACACCTATTAATCAATCTAACCCAAAGCTATCCATCCATCCATGATACGGAAAAGATATGATATGACCCACCCATGAAGTCGAACCCTAATAAAAAATAACAAACAATCGAAAATCTACTTTTTAAGCATAAAAAATGGGTCACCATTTGCATTTTGGGTGAACCGGTGAAGGAGCCCATCACAGTCCGCGCTTAGAACTCTTGAATATTGATCATACTAACCACGCAGCCTATCATCGCTTTTGGCAGGGGGTAGTCCATCCCCTAACCCAGGTGCAGGGAGATTCGATCCTAAATTTCCACTGCAACCAGCAGTAGACCTTACCAACCAGTCGGTTGGAACCGAGTAGCTTTGTGTGAAATATAAGTACCTATTCTACTAGTCTCTTCTTCCTCTCCACCCCTTTTCTACATGTATAATTGTACAAGATAGAGCCATGTTTATTAGTCCTACATTTTTTTTCGGGGGCATTACATGTTACACATTAGGAGAATTTGGGGTGCGACAAAACAGGGTTCATGTGAGTCCCACTGGTCATACCATGAAGAGCCTGCAGTTCTACGGGTTTAATCCTACGCCTCCTAGGAGGGGTGCCAAGTGACTATCTGACAAACTTGGCATTTCACATTGTCTCCTCTCTATGAATCAACAAGCTTTGAGCATCATGGGGTGTCGAGTAGTGTAGCTTCTTTGTGAATCAGTTGGTTTGGGAGCATGTCATACCTATTTGATGTTCTTTTAGTAGCTTACACATTCTAAGGCTATTTACAATGGTTTTGATCTATGCAACTATGGGTTGAATAGCATTGCATAGTGTATTTGGATTAATCACACTTAACAGGGACCATTCAAAGGATTAATTAAACCCTAGCACATCTCTAAGAGGGCATTTGGTAGTAACCGGAAAATTTGTGGATCCTCCAATTTTATAATGTGCCACTAGGCCTGGACATGAATTAAGCTATTCAAGCTCAACTTGTGAAAAACTTGATTCAGTTTGGTTTAAATTGAGCTCAAGCCCAATGAAACTTGTAAGTCTAATTGAATTTATTTTATATATAATACTAGTGGGGACCCGTACGGTGCACATGCTTTGTTAAACAGAAGTGAAACAATAAAAATACATAGTAAATGATATAGTGCGATCCGGCCACTCCTAGCTGACTGCTAACTGGCTCCTTGTTGGCAACGAATGACACCTGAGAAGATGAGAGAAAAGATTCCCGGGGATTTACCCGGTGGAAATACTCTAATGCTTAAGTTAGTACTGTGTATGGGAAGTAAAGGGAAAAACGAAGGCTAAGAGTGGAGATCGTGCCTTTTTCCTATACTCGAGAGATTGGAGGTCTCAAGAAGAAGTTTCTCCTTTGCCCTGAGGGCTTTTATAGGGGCTCTCTTTGTGAGATTGGGCATAACCGCCACTAGGCCCCCTGCCACAGCCGTTACCTGCTAGGGCTGCGCAGGTGGCCGTTGTGACGTACTCCTTATCCGGATGAGTGACACATCCCCAAAGTGACAGGCACGCCTCCGCCTACTGAGAGACATGGGCGCAGACTGAAGAAATGATAGGGACTGCGCCGTCAGTAAGGGATATGGCGCAACCTGATTGGTACGGTCTGTCAGATAGAAGCTTCCTGCAGAATGCTCGTGCGGCTCACTCGCGAGCTACTTTGTAGTGAGCTCGGAATACTTCAGGAGTACCCTTAGTAGAATTAATCATCGGGATGACTTGTCTGCTTGGGAGCTCGGGTGAACTGGTTTTCTTAGCTTGCGAGCTGAAGTTGCATCGGAATATCCCTTTGGGGGTAGCTCAGGGAACCCGGAGCTTGTGTCGTGGCGAGCTGCTTTATGGGCCCGTTACTTAGCTGTACTGGGCCGCAATGCTGAGCTGTCGCTTACGTCGGGTCAGTGTCAACGTGTCGCTGTTTCATAGATCGGATCAAATCATCCTTCATCAGTAAACATATTGATAATATTTTTTTGTTATTTTCTTGATTAATTCTGTTAACTACTATTGTTTTTTGAATATTAAAAATAATTATTTATGCTGAAGTTTTGGTAATTTATCATATTTATTAGAAATAATGTTAATTCATTTTTGGAAATTTTTTGGACAACTTTTGGTAATTATGACTGTTTTTCTTAAACATTGGTAAATTTCTACTATTTCTATTAATTTCTGGAGATTATCATATTTTTTCTGGTAATATTGGTAATATTTTTGTTATTTTATTGATTAATTTCTTTTAACTACTATTATTTTTTGAAGATCAATAAAATTATTTATATTGATTTTTGGTAATTTATCATAGTTCTTAGAAATAATGTTAATTCATTTTTGGTAATTGCTTGGATAATTTTTGGTAATTACGACAACATTCTTTAATATTGGTAATTTTCTATTGTTTCTATTAATTTCTAGAAATTATCATCTTTTTTCTGGTAATATTGGTAATATTTTTGTTATTTTCTTCATTAATTCTGTTAATTACTATTATTTTTTAAAGATTAATGATAATTATTTATGTTGATTTTTGGTGATATATCATATTTATTGGAAATAATGTTAATTCATTTTTGGTAATTTTTGGGCATTTTTTGTAATTATGACAGTTTTTCTTAAATATCGGTAATTTGTATTGTTTCTATTAATTTCTGGAAATTATCATATTTTTATAGCAATATTGGTAATATTATTGTTATTTTCTTGATTAGTTTCTGTTAATTTATACTAATTTATGACAAATTTTCAAAAATTATTGGTAAATTTTCTGTTACTTTATACTATTTATAGAAAATATCATTTTTTGGAAATATTAGTAATTTATTTTTGGTTATTTTCTTGGTTAATCATCTCTACTAATTTATGAAAATTTATGGTAAATCGTCAAAAAACAAAATGATTTTCAAAAGACAAAATGCATAAATTTAACTGAAATAAACTCAATTACCAACAATCACCAATCATTTTTATGAACATATATTTTGGAAATATATTAAATAAATAAATAAATAGTGTAAACTCCAACAATAGTTTAATCTATAACAAATAAATACTAAAATATAATAAGTGAAATAATATAATAATATTTATAATCATTATTCTATTTTTCAATATCTATAAAAATATATTTTTTGAAAGTTATTATATAATATTAAATAAATCGTTATATAATTATTTTGTTACATAATTTATATATTTTTTGAATTTATTAAAAAATTTATATATTAAACATAATTTATGTATTTTTACATATTTTTAATTAAATATAATTTAATTTAGATATTTTAATTTATATAAAAATAATTAATATATTTTTATTTAGTGAATTTTCTAAGTGAATTTATTTTTAATTAATTTGATATAGTTAATTAGTTAATCCTTATCAAATAATTAAATTTACTATATTTATATAATTAATAACTTTAATTATCTGTAATTGAAATGTCTTATTAGTAACCGTGTCGATAGTGCTAACACGTGTAACCATGTATACACGGTATACAAGTTTAACCACGTTGAATTATTTTGTTATTTACACACGAGTTGACGCCAACCCATCATATGATAATCGAAAATGGGTCCATACCGGCCCGTATTCTCTCATCTTTTTCACCCGATTGTTAAAACGGGTTGTTTTTACAGCAAGTTTTCATTTTTTTCTTAAATATTTTCTTCATAATCACTCCTATGATGTTTCGCGGTGTTTTTTCGTCCAAAATAAGAGTATCGAGTTGGGCGAGTTGGGGGAGTTTGGTCGTAAGTCGAATTGAATTCAAATTTGTGTTTTTAATTTGAATTAAGCTCAAGTTTTAACTCAAACCTCATGTTTTTCTACTCAACCAAATTTGAGTATATAGCTAAATATTTGATTCCGCTCAACTCAATTCCACCCCAACGCACCACATCAATTATATGTTATTTTGCGGGTTTGATGTGTTTCAAAATCACCAATAAATAGCACAAAAAGAATAGTTTTCCGATAAAGTAATGTCAATCCATCCGTACAACCATAGTGCAGATTCAATCACACCAAATTTGAGCATGCTTTCTATTGAACACCCCTAAATGTACTCATAGTACTACAAGAAACTTCAGTTTAGCCAGCAGTTTCCCTCCGGCGGTCTTGTGCAATAGGTTTGCAATTTGGCTGGGTCCAACCCAAGTTTGATCCAATCCAAACTGAGTTTTTGCATGGATTGAGCCTAAATTCTCGGGCAGTGGTTTGGGCCTGGGCTAGAAAACTTAGTCCCGATTTAAACTTGGGTTGGGCTTGGATTGAGGCCACAGATAGCATGAGCCTGGTCCAACCCAATTTAGGCTCGAGCCCACCTGAATATATATATATATATATATGTGTGTGTATTTTATTTATATAATTTTTTTTCTAACATATAATATATATTACATTGGACCATAAAGCCTAATAAAAGATGAATATGTAAGATATATATTTTTATTTATATAAATTCTTTTAAACCTGACCGACCTGTCCAAGCCCTACTAACTTTGATTCATCTGAGCCCCAACCCAACCCAAGTTGTGTTTAGTTAAGCTTGGATTGGGATTGGATTGATAACTTAGACTCAACCTTGAATTGGGCCAAGTAGGGGTGAGCAAAAAAACAAACCGAAAAAATCGATCAAAACCAAATTGAAAATTGGTTAGCCAAATCGATCGGTTTCGGTTAACCAATATAAAAAACTGGTAGCTAACCGAACTGACCGGTATACATATATTTCTATATATTTTATATATTATAAATTAATAAATATGCATTATATATATGAATACATATATACTTATAATATATTATATATTATTTAAAATATAATATTTTATATATATTTATAAATTTTTAATATTATATTATAAAAACTAAAAAACCAAAAAACCGACAAACCGAACTGACGGTTAACCAAACCGGCCAACCAAATAAATTGATTGGTTTCAATTTGATTCCATTTATTGATTTTCCAAAAACCGATACTAGACTTGTTCATGGGCCGAGTAGCCCGATGGCCCGGCCCGCACCTCGGTCGGGCTTGATCATGTAATTAGGCCCGCGGGCCTAACCTCGGGCCTAACACAGTAAGCCCGACTGTGTTTCAGGCCGGGCTTGGGATTTGTCAAAAAAGCCCGGCCTGAGCCTGACTCAACATTATATATTATATAAAATATATAAATAATATAATATTTATTAAAATATATGTATATATTTATAATTTAATATATACATTTTTTTAATTCTTTTCTTTATAATTTCTCTCTCTCTCTCTCTCTCTCTCTCTCTCTCTCTATTCAGCCGCTTCAGCAGTAGGAACAGTATGGGCTAAATTTCGACTCGAGCCCAGGCCCGGGCTTCAGGCTTTTTATGAGGGCCGGGTTCGAGCCCAAGTTATAGGCCTGATGGTCAGGCCGGGCTCGGGCTCGGGCCTTAAAAAAATCTGTTAATATAGAGTGAAAGCCTGGCCCGAATCCAACCCGACCCGGCCCATGAACAGGTCTAACCGATACTATGAGTTCAATTCCGGAAAATGTCCTACGGTTCAATTAAGCTCCCCTACGGCCAAGCCTGAACCCAAGATTTGCACCTTTTATGATTAGACAACTTTTGACTAGAAAAAAAAAAATTCACTTAAGTGCATTGTGGTTGTGCGTCTTGGCTGTTGTTTTTTTTGCCAAAAAATAATGAATTCGGTACTCCGGTTATAGAAAATAGGTTGACAAACTAGATTTAGTGGGTCCGGCTAAAAAAATTAAGTCATGCCAAAGCATACTTGGTAGTTAAATGTACAAAAGAAAAGCCATTAGCGAGAGATTCAAGGAAGATGAGATTTTGTAAGTGAGGGATTCGTCATTCGTCGACGGCCGCCAATCACAACCCCCTACTTGGAATGATGGTATTATTTTCTTGGCCCGACCACTAACCATTCAAAGTGCTCAAGTTTTTTATTGCTTCAACTTATTTTGATGGCTTCAATTAGGCCCACTAACCATCAAACTTTCTGGCTTGGCCATCAAAGAAGTCACGAAAAGTTTGATTTGGCTTGGCCGGACCCATTAACCATCAAAAGAGCCTATTTTTAACTACTTGGTTAGGGGTGTAACCATAGTATTCAAAACCAGATCAGACCGGATGGTTGCATCAGAAAAACCGGGAATTGGTTCATTTTTCTTTAAAATCGGATATTTGCAAAAAAAATGTTGATTTGGTCAGTAAATCACTGATCCAAGTGGTTGAATCGTTTGAATCGTTCAACTGTTTTGACTGTTTTTAATTTTTTTATTTTTTGTCAGAATGAGCCAACTGTTCGATTCGAATGGTCAGACCATTCAACCCAGGGATCGGACCCCTGATCAGTTCGTTCTCCGGGTTGGTTTTAAAAACCTTAGGTGTAACGGATTGAATTTGAATTGAATCAGATAATATCTAAATTTAAATTCGATTAGAAAATTGGATATCTAAATTTGATTCTATATTTGACAGCTATTGAAAATTAATATTTGAATTCGAATTTGACTAATTAATTATTTTAAGTAATTAATAATATATAAAATAAATATTTTATTTATATAATTTAATTATTATATATAAATTATATAAAAAGTTTAAATATTTTATATATTATATATAAATTTAAATAATCAATTGAATTTAAATATTTATCAAATAGAATCAGCTTATATCCAATTCAACTGATTAGATATTTGAATTATTCGAATTCGATTTGGTCATATCAAATCTCGAATTCAAAATCAAAATTTAGAATGCTGTTGATACCCCTATACTTCGCCTCAATTCCTTCACTTGGAATTAAGAATAGGTAATGGGAGTAGTTAAAAGTTGAAACTTGGTAGAATAATTTCAAGTCGGGGCCAATTAACTAAGTGCCAAATGCCATAACCCAAGTGGGTTTATGGCATTCTTTGTCAATTGAACTGGATTTGGTTGGTAGTAGATGGCTTTATTTGCTGGCAGTGGTGCTGAAACAATGCATGGGTTGGGTCAATATGTGGATCCCACATTCTCCCATCTAAATCTATTAGACAAAAACAAAAAAAAAAAAAATATATCAACAAAATAAATGAACAGATCATCTTGGTGTAGCGAAGACGCATAATGGGCTTATTGGTAATATAAAATAGAAAGATACTGTCTTAGGGCTTGTTTGGCAAGTTTTTTTGGAAAGATATTCTTGTAATTCCAACAATTAAAAGATGTATTGAGCTTTTGCATTATGATCTGAGCAGCCCAAAACTGCTTTACCTACTGCATGTTTTTCTGTGTATTTTTTCACCCAATAAAACTTCATTTGGAGCTTCCCAAAATTCACCCATTTTGGATTTTTCACGTATTTTCGATGTATTATCTTTTGGCAACTAGATCTATTACGAACCAAACAGAAAAAGATCATGACACGATCTACCTAATTTGTAAACATTTAAAGGACCACATGGAAAGATATGCCAAACAAGGCCTTAATTTCTTTCTGGAAGGGATAGGATGCTAACTGGTCACCTAGACTATAAGTATACAACCATCGATAACCGTATTTTAATATGCATTTTCATGCTTGTCAGCCCAAGATTCTATCACACTCAACAGTGACCCCTAAAAGATTGGATTGGCACGTTTGGTAAAATTGATTAAAATTCTCTTCATGGTTATGTTAGGGTTTATTTAAAAAATAATTACCGAAGCCCCACATTGGCCATGCAGCCAAAGTGATAGATTGGAGTGGTTGTGAAGTGTATTATACACTTATGGTTGATGTGGACTGTTATCAAACAGTCCCTAACACAGCCATAAAGTGCAGCTAATCCAGACTCATGATTAAGAGATCAGAGAGCCTAAAATCTTTGTCACATTTTTATAATTTTCTATTGGTTTTTTCTTCGTAAATAACCATTCTTTAGAGTTTCTACGACTAGATTGTATCACGCATGATTTTCAAAATCGTACTGGAATGGATGATTGGACCAGAAAACCCAAGAGGTGATCGGTTTCGTTTTACCCCAAAATTGTTATTTTGCCAAAAATCATTGATTTGGTCAGCAAATCGTTGACTCGGGTGATCGAACTCTTTGAACCATCCATTCGATTTGAATGGTCAAACTATTCGACCTGAGAAACAGACATCTGACCAGTTTGATTTTAAAAACCTTGGTATTATGCTTCTCCAGCTTTAATCATTGTTTTCATGTGGTTTTAGAAATTTGAAGTAAAAAATCAATGAAGTCCCATGCATATTTTTGTTTGATTTTCGAAGATATTAAGTTAGTGTTTGGTATTGTTGTAAGGTAGGGGTGTAATTCGTGTTGGACCGAATTAGTATTTTACAATGCTTGAGGCTCTGGCCTTTGACTTGATTCATTCAAATTTTGACAAAATTCCAACCCGAGTTTACCCAAATTACACCCATCTCGTGAAGTGTGGTGACGTGATTGAGGATGGTAAAGAAACACTACACCCCATGCATAGTGTCTGTTAACATTTAGTGTGGATGGATGTTGATTAGGCATTGTAGGAAAACTTCTATTTGAATCACATCTTTAACCTGCTCCATGATATGCCAAAGAACTGTCATATCATTCACATTCAAATAATTGGAGGAAGCTAGGGTGGACACAAATCAAGTAATTCGTAAGCCATTCGAGGCTTTCGAGCTTCGCTCACGAAAAGTTTGAAGCTCGTGTTGTGAAGTTCACAAACATAATTGAATTTGTCTCACTGTAAAGCTAAAGCCGAGCAGAACTCAAACATATGATTGTTTTAGTTCTAGCTCAAATTGAGCTTGAGCTCGACTCAGAGTCTTATACTTTTATGGTAAGAGAATCTTGGATGGCCTAATATTTGGCTCAGTTTATATTCACTCCTAGAGGAAACATGCATTTAATGTTTCAGCTGATTGATTTAAGGCATGGCAATTGTAAATTCGGATTAGTTGAATGCTTTAATTGTTCAGCAGACTGTGGAGATGTGAATCTCATCTATTTAATACTGAGGTGGAACTTTATCATTAGTTCTACAGTCCACTGAAAGTGTTCAATTAAACCTTGTTGGCATAACTTCAAACGGTCTAATCAATTGCATTTTACGTGTGCTTTACCACAAATGTGACACTAATGTAATTATTTTTTTTATATTTTTATTAAAACACACATTTACATTATATAAATCAAATAGTTCCCTTGATTTTTGTGTACAATGTAAAGACAAATTTTAATTATATAACATTAACTTATATATTTAACCTTTACTTCTACACATGCTATCCCTTACACTAGTTTTTAGATGAACACAAAACATGTTTTAGAGCTTCAATATCCATTTTTACCTCTTGTTTCTCTTCTTTAATTTTTTTAGCCAAAGATCACTTCAGGACAAATTCTTATTTTTGCGGTGTCACATTTCACTGAGAATGACAGAGATTCCAATGACAGGAGCACGAAACAAAAATCTACGTTACTAAAATATGAACCACAACTAGGTCATAGATGGGTCACAGTGACAGATTCTGAAAAAGCTTTTCAAATTGTGGTTCAAATCGTCACGTACTCGACGAGTCCACATTGAATTTCAGTATGCCTTATTTCCAAATCCGATTCAATAAATAGAGGAATATCCGAATATGTACTGTTTACACTTACAAACTAAAGTTACGTATGGTTTTGGCAATGGAAATCCTTTCGAATTAAAATTGGAATGGTCTATTCTATATAGTCTGTTTGGTTCAAATAGAAATTGGAATAAAAATTGAATTCAGTTGGAATGAGATTTCATTCCCAAGGAAGAAGTAGAGAATGATCATTCTCTCAAATGGGTGAATACCATTCCATCGAGAATGAGAATAAGATTCTGATTCTGTCCAATCAAATAGTTGAAATTGGAATAATTCATTCTGATTCCAATTCCAGATCCAGAGAAATGTGTTAATAAATAGTTGTGTCACTATAGACTCATTGTTTACTAGCATTCTCTTTACAATCATCCTGAGAATTTGTTACATATAGGGGTGTCAATTGGACTAGATTTGGTCCAATCTGGTCCAATCCAATGAGAGTCCATTACAAATGGACCTGGTCCAATCCAGTCTAATGAATATTTTGGACTATTTTGGATCAGTTCAGAGACCGTTCAATCTGTTCAAAGTCATGTTAATTTAGATTGGTTTCAACTCAAACCTGGTCCATTGACACCCATGTTCTTATCTTCTATCAGTAGACTAGATATTGGTTCAATCCAATATAAACTTATTATAGACAGACCAGGTTCAATCCAATATGTCAAATCAATCCGTCCAGTCCATCCAAATTCAATATGCCTTATTGATCCGTCCAATCCGTCTAAATGGATTTCGATTTGGACGGAGTCCAACCCAAAACTGGTCCATTGACACCCCTAGTTACATAGTTTGAACCAGTGTGAGTTTGTCCTACATAGCCCAGGTAAAGGTTGGTAGTTGGCATTAACACTTCTGTCAAAACTTTTATGAACATAGATTTGAAATTGACTTGGGCTGCATTTGGCATTCTTTAAGGACTTATCTCCTATTTACTGTTAAAAATTCAATGTTCCTAAGGGGCATTTTCACGGAAAATAGCTGGAAAAAAAAGACAAATCCTTAAAATAAAAAATGCCAAATGCAACCTTATTGTACTTGTATCAATGCATTAAAGTAACATGCTACATTTTAACCCGAGTGTGATAAAATATGGATAAGGTATGATAGGGTGTTTTTCATTTAACAACGGGTATGACACTTAACAAAACAAAATGGTGAAACAGGATTTTTTTTTTATTATTTTTAACGAAAGGATTCAAATAACCAACCGCATATGTTGGGACGGGGATTAAATGATGATAATGAAATGTTGTCTACAAAACTTGCAACCCTTGAAAATGATGTATGCTTCTATTAAAAATGAAGAAAAAGAAAAAAGAAAAAAGAAAAGAAAAGAAAAGGGTAAAATATGTAGAACTACCTTCTACTTTAGAGGGTAGTGACACATGGTTTACTGAACTTTCATTTGAACTACTATAAGATCATTTCTATATTGTATTTCCAAAATCTAAGTTTTGAACTTTTCCTATCTTTTTCTCGTTTGTTTTTTTCTTTTCATTCAAAAGAGAGACAGATAGAAAGAGGTAAGGATTTTGCCATTATTGTTTCCAACCCACAATAAAAAGGGCAAAATGGTCTCATAAAAGTTCAAAACCAACAGAATGCTAATAATGGGACTAGAGTGTTGGAAGTTGAAAGTAAAAAGTGACTCTGTCTAGCGAAAGTTCAAGAACTTGTTAGTGTCACAACCCCTAAAGTACAGGGTAGTTCTGTATATTCAGTACCAACAGATGGGATTAGATCCGATAGGCACAATATATGAAACACATTCGATGAACACTTTATAAATATTCTGACTACTGCTAAAAATTATCTTTAATCTTTTTCAAAGATAGGTTGGGGTATTTCAAGAGACAAATATCAAAAAAATTTTGAAATATTCATTTAACATACTTACAATGACATGTCTACCTGATCTGGACTGCCAATAGACCACCTAAACTATGCAGAGCTAGCTTGAGCATGTCTAATGATACCATAGAATCTCTATGACCAATACCTCTGGCTACAAGTTATTCACACATTTACAATAATAAACAACAAAATGAATTTAGTAAAATATAGAAAATAAAAAAATCCCTGACCCCCAAAAAAAGAAGAAATAAATGCTTACAAAAAATAAAATATTAATATTTGCAAAAAAACATGAAATAAAAGTGAAAAGCAACTAATTCTACCTCTATTGTCTACCATCAATAGCCACCTTGACTAAAAGACCATCATAAAAACTTAAAGCAAGATAAAAAAAATAAAAAACTAAAGCAAGCTGAGCCAAACACTTCCTTTTCCAACTTCTTTTTGGTATTTTGTGGATTGGTTGGTTTTGAGACATGCCACACTCATTATGTTCTTTTTAGGGGTATTTCGTGTTTTGAAACCACGTTGCTTTGTTTGATAACATAAAAGTATCACCATTTTTTTTTCTCACTAAAATCTATGGATTAGTCCACTCTATGGTAAATTGGATGATTCCTATCAATACATC
This sequence comes from Nelumbo lutea, assembly GCF_056320005.1. Classification (NCBI taxonomy): domain Eukaryota; kingdom Viridiplantae; phylum Streptophyta; class Magnoliopsida; order Proteales; family Nelumbonaceae; genus Nelumbo; species Nelumbo lutea. The sequence continues at coordinate 91,143,892 of NC_142687.1, read as the reverse complement.
CACACCATGATGTAGAAAACCTTATTGATAGAGGTAGGGGTGTCAATTGGGCTGGATTTGATCCAATCCGATCCAATCCAATGTGAATCCATTACAAATGAACATGGTCCAATCCAGTCCAATGAATATTTTGGATCATTTTGGACCGGTCCAGAGATTATTCAATCTGTTCAAATTCCTATTAATTTAGATTGGTTTCAACTCAAACCTGGTCCATTGACACCTATATCCTTATATTCTATCAATAGACTAAATATTGGCTCAATCCAATATAAATTCATTATGGATGGACCAGGTCCAATCCAACATGTCATATTGGTCCATCCAAATTCAATATCTTACTGAATTTTGGATTTGGGCTTGGGCAGAATTTTTCGAGCCAAACTTGCTCATTATTATATGTAATATATATTATCTTATATTTTATATTTTCATTTTTAAACATTAAAATATGACACCTATAGCACATGTTATGGGCCAGGTCAGATTAACCCCTAAGCTATAACCCTTATCAAATGTGTAAAGCCCGATCTGCCCTAATCCATGTATGAAGCATGGTGTGATTTAACATAACACACTTCATAGTGAGTTCAACCACACCAAACTAGGGCATAGTGGATTCAAACATAACACACTTCATAGTGAAAATAATAACAAATGGTCCAAATCATCTTTTTAAACTGTCACAATCTTTACAAAAAATAACATAGTAAAATTTATTTGCAGAATAATTGTTAAGTAGTTAATGTGGTTTTAAATCATCTGATTTCAACCACGGAAGAGTAGGGCCCTAATTCAAAGGAAATTAATGGTTTGTTCCCTTTCATAAATTTTTATTAGCTGTCTAAATGTATTGTCCCAAACCTCACCTATGTTATACAAATTTTTAATGTGGAAGAATGAGGGATCTATAAAAGCCCCTGGATTATTCAAACATACCACACTTAACCGAACATTCCCTTACTTTTTCACAATCTTCATGGAGTCCTACACTCCTACTAGGGCTAGCATGACACAATACAATGGAGTGGGTCATGCTAGCATGGCCCGTGGCCCCCGCTTGGCACCACATACATGCCCCACCCTCACCCCCCACCCACACGTATGTATATATGTATGTATAATTTTATATTTTTAATTTTATTATAATATTTTATTTCAAATTTTTTGTAATTTTACTTTATAATTCATACATAAATAATTGTATAAATCAAAGTTCATATAGAATTTTTTTTTTCAATTTTTTGTCTATATTATTAATTGATTTTAACCTTTTTTTATTTTTTCAAATTTTTATCTAAAAAAAATGCCATCGATGGCCTGGCACAGCCCGCTTGGGCTCGTGTCATGAGTCATGCCAAGCTTCCCTTTGAGGGGTTCCTGACCAGGTGGGAACAGCCCACCAAGGCCCACATGTCGGCCCGACATGGCCCACTATAGTGCAAACAACCTGCAAAAATGGGTCATACCAACCTAGCAGAATCCACATTACAGCTCTGCATATGTCATGATGAAAAAATTTATTTGCAAAAGTCATATCAAGTAATTAATGGGATTGACCATTTGGGGAGTGGACTACAGGGAATGGATGATGAAACTCCTCTATGGGCGTGGGCGTTACGAGTCTTTTAGCATGCCCAATGTCTCAAAGAATCGTGAGATTTGTGACCAACCAATGCTTGTGTTAGTCTATCAGGGATGACAATTTTTCCCATGAAACTAGGGTCTGCCTCGTCTCAAATGGGATAAGCTTTTCCCTATTTTAAATAGGGATGGGTAGGGATGGAGATTGTATATAATTCCTCAAACATGTGATAAATTATTAAAATATTTTTTAAGTTTAATTTTAATTTCAAAAATGCTTATGAGTTTCTATCAAATTTTAAAAACCCTAAGATCTCATAATTCTATTTCTAAAATACTTTCAAATCCTCATAATGCTATTATCATAATACATCCAAAGTTTGATGTAGTTTTAGATGATTACACAGAGTGAAAAATTCGGGAATTCCTGATCCCCAATGGGGAGAGGGGGAAAGGGTGACCGGGTCTGCCATCATTAGAGATGTCAATGGGGGTTTTGACATGGTTACCAAATCCGAACCCAACCCAAAACAGTAACCCGAATCGAACCCAATCCGACTAAATGTAGCACCACCCTACCTCATCTATAGCATACTATACCTATATCCAATTGATATTATATATAAGCATCAATAGGTCGGGTCAATGCAGGTTCTCCCCAACCCGACCCTAACCCAAAACCTGATTAAGACTAACCCGCCCATAACCCGATAGGGTCAGGTCAGTGTGGGTTTACCTACGAAAAAAATGCAGGGGTTCTAAAACTACAGAAGTACAGATAGTGTGGGACGGAATGCACTAATGCCAGGGTGGTAGAACTTTGTAGTTTGCACAGGTGAGCTGAGCTGATATATGACCCATCTGATGGTGGATTCCGACGCTCTAATCACGAGATACGTAGCAAATTTAAAGTCCCAGACAAGGTTCAAAGTATCGATACAGCCTTATACGGCTTGTATGGATACTTTTTTTAAGGTTTTATTTATTTTTTCAAACCGATCTAGAGGGATCAATTTAAAGCCCGACTATCTTTTAAACCAGTGTTTGACTCAATGCAACCCCTGAAAGAGCGTATCAAAGACCCATCGGCACGAAACATATTAGCTACGTATCGATATTTTGAACCTTGGTCCCAGACTCACTCCATTTAACAATGGCTGAAGGCTCCTCAAAGTGAAAGGCTCCACGGCACTACTTTTCAACATTCTAAAATAACAAGTAATTAAATTATTAGATCTAAGCCATCATTAACAGAGCTCGCATATGACTAATCACTTTTTATTGACTAGTTGGGACCCGTGCTATCCACGGGCATTGTAAGGAAAATTGAGGGAAAATGAAACTTATAATAGGTAGAACGACTGATTATACATCTTGCTAATGTATTATGGCCTAAGTCTATTTTGTTTTTTTCTTTACTTCCTTATCCCCATGTGACCATTGCCATTACAAGAGTAATTACTAAGGTGCCATTTGATAAATATGAAAAGTTAAAAAGATATTAAAAGGGTCTGAAATATGAAAAGAGACAATTGTTTTTTGACTTTTTAGAGGCTCTGATTAAAAAAGGTTGTTTGTCTTGGATTAAACCTTCAGCATCTGAAATTCACTAATTTTACTATTTTACCTCTAAATTAGACTATTTAGTTGTAGTGGCGAGAGAAGAAGAAGAAATGGGAGAGAGAGAGAAAGCTGAAACTTGTTGCTGCTAATTCGTCGGAGGAGTTGCAATAGTGAGAGAAGAAGAAAGGATGGAGAGAGAGAGAGAGAGAGAGAGAGATATTTTGGACATTCGGCCAGGTCTGAAACGCATCTGAGCGTGTTCAACACCTAGCCCATGTCTTATTATTTTAGATCTAAAAATAATTTTCAGACCCAAATTCATATACACTTCCAAACACCTTTGACGTCTGAAAAACAATACTTTCAGACTTCAGAGGTCTTTAAAGTGTTATCAAACGTCACCTAAGAATGAAAAAGAAAAAGATTTAAAAAAATGAGAGAACTCTACTGGAAGGGAGGTCTAATAAAGAAGCTATGAAATCATTAGTCAAGCTAGAAATAAGTTGGACTACCAGCTTACTAATATAAAGCAAGAGAAAGGGAGTAAGTTAAGAAACAAACTAATTCATATAAAAAAAAAAAAGGCAGTAAGAATTAGCAGTTGTATTGGTATGATGATTGGTGAAGTTGTTAGATATAAACCCTCTCATGAATCCTATAATAAAACCTAATGACATCTCAATTCCCTCAGTTTTCTCTGTAAATCACCAGCAGAAAGCTGGCGTTTAGCCCCTTTATTGGTTTTGTTCTATGGGTAAATCAAAGTAGGATTTTCACCTGTAGTGGAGAAAACATGTAATAAATCCAAAGACAATTTAACATATGCTTGGATTAATCCCAAAGTATGAGCTTTGCCTGCCTATGCTGAAAACAAAGAAAAGTCCTCACCACTGTTCCCACTGCATCAAACTCTCCAAGTGGAATAGTCCTGACCAAAGTTTTATCAATTATTAAAATTGTGCATTCCAACTGAACAACTAACTATATTACTGATACTTGTTGAATATGTCTAACATCTACTGCTGATACTTATTTAACTATATTTTCCAACTGATGAAATTGTATATTCCAATTGAACAACTCTAATACAGATACTTCAATTTGATGCAACTATGAAGACCTGATTACATGAAAGCCCTATCATAATGAAATCTTATAGTTTGTTTTGAAATAAACATAGATAAAAGATAGGTATAAGCATTGTTTCTTCATGAATATAAACAAAAGTAAATTATAAAACATATAATGTGTTTTGGGGATTTATAGGGTGGGGGAATTGCCACTAAAAAGCGCGTCCAGAAGTACCTACAATATGGTGAATATCAAATCAAACAACCTTGTATTTAGGAATAGCCATGGTAATAGTGCAGATATTGTATTAGTATCATGTACATCTCGGAGTAGTTGATCACTTGATCTAATTCAGGCCACAATGATCCTCGGTTGCAATAGAGATTAGGGAATAATATTTGAAGAAAATAATATATATAAAGCATAAAAGATTCATTAAAATACAGATCAACATAAATTACGAAATAAACTACACAGCCCCAAAATATGCATGATGAAATAAAATGTAAGTTTAAGTTGCCTGGCTGAGAAAATAAATCACCTAGTGAAGCTTCTTAGTATGTGTTTGGTTCTATTTGCATTTTTCATTCAATGTTTGTACTTTATTTGTTGGTAAAATCAAGAAAAGTAATAATTACAATCATTTATGACAACTAGGTGCCACTTGTCCACGAGAATTCTGCCCACACCTATCCACAATACACTACCTCGGTGAATTGGGAATATCTCCCCCTACATGATATTATGTAAAGGATGAGACGTTCTCCATGTGTGGTTGCGATTAACGTGGGCAGGAGATCCGGACTCATGCCACTAGGTTTTACATCAACGTAACATTGAAAAAAATGCTTGATCGTTTGTGGAAGCTTTAAAAAATAACTTCCACAAACGATTGGCATGCACAAAATCCAAAGTTCACTTTTTTTATTCTCAATGCGTACGAAAGAGCAAGAGAAAGACACTACTGAAGTGGCACTCACACCTATGTAACAATATTTATTGAATAAATGCCCACATAACCAAACACCATGTTAATCAATGCTATAAGCTTCCTCATCAAACCTTGGTGAACCTTATAAAGCAAAAAATAAAGAGCAAATTAAATCAGACAGGAAAAAAAAAAAATGAAGTGACCAACTAACTCACCATAAAGCCCTCATCATGTAAGTTCCCATCTCCATAAATTAACCCATTTCAACTCCAAAATGTTTCATTGTTTCACTTTTTTACTCTTTTGTCTAGCCAATTTCCTTCTTTGTTTGTAGTTCGACTGACAATCAATCTAGCTTTTAATTGAAATCTATAGTTAACCAATGTAAAGAAGGAAGAAGGAAAAAAGTTATAGCTAATGTTATATATATATATATATATATATATAGGGAGAGAGAGAGAGAGAAAATGCACATTTCAGACCAAGTATTGACTTTTCTATCCATTTTAATGGAGATGCAAAATCAGAAAATTAGCAAAGGTAATTTAAGGGAGATACTCTTACAAATCATGATACTTAGATTAAAGTTGCAAAAGCCATCAAAGATAAAGAATAATAATGAGAGACAAATCAGGAAAGGGAGACATGAAGGGAAGAAAATAATTACAATAAACCGTTTACCCAAAAAAAAAATACAAATTTAACTTAAAAACCAGGACCTCTTAAAATTCAGTGTTCATTTTCATTGAGAATTTATTCTCTCTCTCGCGCAGTGTGGCTCCTCTGCCTTTTCGCTTATCGCTTCCTTCACTGTTTGACTTCATTTTTGTTGGAAATCTAAAGCAGACTCTGTTTTCCGCTGTTCTTCGTTTCTCTTGATCCAGTTTATCCAAATTCAGAGATTTTTTTTTTCGGTCTTCTGATTCCACCTAAAAACGTAAAAGAAAGTATTAAATTTGTATAGAAAAGTAGCAAGATTGAGTTGCAGGTTAGGGATCATCGCCTGTTTGATCATCTTAGGTTCGCTTTTCCAGCTTTTAGTTCTAGCGGGAGAAATTAGAGGTTCACACTTCACTCTGATTGGAACCTGTTGTTACCAGCTACATTCAGCTCCAGGTTTTGAGATTTCGTCCTCTTTTATTCATCCTTTTTGCCTTCTTGAATTAGTTAGTTCAATTAGGGCTTTCTTACTTCATTCCCGATCTAGCTGCATCTACTTGTACTAGAGAAATTGATTGTTTTCTCTCTCAAATTGGATTGTTTTATTGCTATAGAAGTGATATTCAGGCCTTCTGCTCTCTTCAGATCTCAGACTTGGAACTTTGAGCTGATGCACATTCCAAAAGATCTCAATATACGTGTTCTGTAAGCGAAGCTCGCTTGTGAAGTAAAGGTTGTATCCACCTTCTGATTTTGTTTAAGTACGAGTTATCTGAAGATTCTGGTTCTAGTTATTTCGGTTCGTCGAATTTGTGGGATGTTCCTCTTGATTTCTCGCTTTGGAAGATTTTGAGCTTTCACTTCTAAGATGCAACCTGATCAGCGGAAGAAGGTAAATGTAATTTTCGTTGTTTGTTTACTTATTTGTTTTTTCATTTTCTTTCTTTTTGAACATCTTTGATCCAATTAGATTGTTTTGACCATGGAGCCCTCTTCATGCTTTTATCATTATTGTTTCCAAGTCATTTAGCAAGTTTTTTAGGTCCTTCCTTCTTTGCTTCCTCTTCTTTCAAGTTCACTTTTCCTTCGATACCGATTAGATTTTGTTCTTGTCTTCTCACTTCCTCCAGAAATCTTCAACCCCTTCCCCCTAAGTACCTTGAAACTTGCCAATTTTGTAATTTTAGCAGATCCGTGTTTTTATAATTTTTCTTCTTGGTGGCAACCTTTATTTGGTAAGTCAGGCCTGCAAGTTCCTCTGGTATTGGATTAAGCGAAACAATTCCTGTACAATTTCTTTTGGAAATAATCGGCATTGACTTTGTATAATAGTTACTTTTTATGTCAAAAATCAATATCAGCTATCTACTGTACATAAGTCAAATTTTTTCCCGTCATCGTGCAAGGCGTAAGACAAATCTTTCCACCATATACAGTGCAAGGTTCCATATTGAAAACTAATTCAAAAGAATATCACCAGGATGTATTACTATGCAGCTTCCATATCACGACCATTCATTTTCTTTTGCATTGAATTGAATATGTAAGTTCCGCTTAATCTTTTTAGCTTTTCTCTCTTAGGGTATGTATATTTATTTATTTATTTGTAATGTACTTCAATCAATGTTTCCAGTTTAGTTAGTTTGGAATTACAACTCTGTATCTGTATTAGTTTCATATTGGTTATGCTGAACTCCCACTGGTGGCGATCTATTTCCTGTTATGTTCTTTTATGGGTTCTGTCAAATCATCTATGGTATAAGCTGAGAATGAGATATTGATGCCTGCCATGTCCTGTAATTTGGTGATGCAGGCATCTGCTGAGGTAGATTTTTTCACAGAGTATGGTGAGGGGAGCAGGTACAGAATAGAAGAAGTAATAGGTAAAGGGAGCTATGGTGTTGTTTGCTCCGCATATGATACTTACACTGGGGAGAAAGTTGCAATTAAGAAGATCAATGATATCTTTGAGCATGTCTCTGATGCTACACGCATTCTTCGTGAGATTAAGCTTCTTAGACTCCTCCGTCATCCTGATATTGTGGAAATTAAGCACATCCTGTTGCCTCCTTCAAGAAGGGAGTTCAAAGACATATATGTTGTTTTTGAGCTTATGGAATCTGATCTGCACCAGGTTATTAAAGCAAATGATGATTTGACACCAGAACATTTTCAGTTCTTTCTTTATCAGCTTCTTCGAGGCTTGAAGTACATACACACAGGTTATTTAGAACTACCAATTTGTCTGTTAGTTCAGTTATTTCAAAACTGAGCTAATACCTTATGAAATATAGCATGATTAATTCCTTCATTCTCCTTTTTCTTAATTAATAGTTCACAATTCTGTAATTATTTTGCAGCTAATGTTTTTCATCGAGACCTAAAACCAAAAAACATCTTAGCAAATGCTGACTGCAAGCTTAAGATTTGTGATTTTGGTCTTGCAAGGGTGGCTTTCAATGATGCACCTACAGCCATATTTTGGACAGTAAGTTTCTTGCCAATCAAAGGCAGTATGCACCTTAATTTTTGTTCTTGATGCTTACTTCATTTTGGTCTGTTCTCTGTAAAAACATGCACTTACAGGATTATGTTGCAACAAGATGGTATAGAGCTCCAGAATTGTGTGGATCCTTCTTTTCAAAGGTGCATGAGAAGTTCCAAGTTTGCCATTTCTTGGAAGTACTTTGCTATGACCATCTTATTATCATGATACTTATTTTGTTTGAATGCTGGTAATTTGTTATCGACTTTTCTATAATTTCTATTTATTTTTTATTCCAGGGAAGTTTTGGAAGGCTTTGTGTTCAGTATGTTCATATTACACCTACTGCCTTTGCTTTAATTGGAATATGTCTTTCATGTGCTTAGCATATCAAGCCTTGGTGCTTGTGTCACTGCAATGTTTTGCAATATCTCACTACATTTGTCATTCTTATTTATTTTACCTTTTTAATCTGGATGTATAATGGCAGGTGAACTGTCAGTATTCCACCTTCCTAGGAAAAGGTTAATGTCTTATCTAAGTGTGTTCTAGGGACAACTTGTATGGTCTATGGTGATATACTTCTCCCTATTTTTTTATTCCCCTTGAGTAGTCTTTTCTTTTCCACGTGCTTACATGTGTCCACACAAACAAAAGATAAAAAGGGTGAACATTTTCTTGTGTACTAAGAAAATACAAATAGAAAACAGTATTTTTTTATTATTTTTTGTGAACAGAGTCAAAGACGGTCCTACAGGTATGTCTAGCTAAAGTTACAACGTTGAATAAAATTTTACAGGAACCGGGGTGTGTAGTGATTAAATTTCCTTTTCCTCTCTGTAGTTCTTTTCTTCCTTCTCTGCTAAAACTCTCCACAACTGATATATACACTATCAGCTAACTGGATTATATGTGGACTTTTTTCCTACTCTAGAATTCCCATATTGGATAAGTTGTACAGGTATCGAGATGTATTATACCTGGATATCTGTACATTCCTAGAATACCAGTGATAAGCACAATATGTAACTAATACCTAATATGACACCAAATACTGCATCAAAACTTATAGATATACTCTATCATCTACACTTTTAAAATGTGTAAAGTGGTATGCTTTAATAAATTATACTATAGGTATACATTTTAATTAAATTTGGCAGTACATACATATTGAGAACTGAAACATAGCTACAAAAATTAGATATAGAAGCATGATAAGGTTGACCTTGGCACAATGGTCAGGTTGCTCCATTGTGACCTGGGTGACCAGTGTTTAAATCTTGGAAACAGCCTCGCTGTATGTGCAGGGGTAAGGCTGTGTACATCTGTCCCTCCCCAGACTCCCCATTGGTGGGAGCCTCGTGCACTGGGCTAAGCATGATATAAGCTTATTATATGAGATACCTGTACCTTTATTTCTGCCCTGGATCTTAGGAAATAAAGAGTCAATTCCCTGTTTCCCATATCCATGTCTGTCAGTATCCATACCTGCACATCATAATGGGTTGTAGATCTTACCAGAAATCCTATAAGTCAATAGTTTATGTTCGGGAGCAACTAGGTAAATGAAACACCATGAAATGGCTTTTATTTTATTGCCACAATAGTACATGTATGAACTCCTGAGAAAGGGATGGCATATTTGTAGTTTATGGAAAGTGAGAAGGCTTGCATCCATAGAGATTGGGGCTTTCTTGATTGCATGATGGGAAGACTGATATTTGGATAGTAGTAGACAATATTATAGTGTTCCAGCTTTTTATGTCATGCTTCTCAATGATGAAGTATTACACAATGCTTTTTGCAGCTTCAAAGTAAGATACTATTTCATGTTACTGTCTAGTGACTGGCTGATGCTTTTTTAGTCGTCCCAAGCACATAATACATGTTTAATGGAAAGGGATTATGATGCCCATATTCCTTCTTTAGTTCTTCTGATAATGTGTTGTCATCTTCCTTACCTTTTCTTCTCTATTTATTCTTTCTCTTTCAAATGGGTGAACTTGGTGGCTACTATGTTAGTAGATTGATGACCTTGAGGTTGTTACAGGATAGTAAGATAACCTTTTAAACAGTACGAACCATAGTGATAATTTTTTTTAATCTTTTTAAGTTTTTATTGATCAGTAATATGAATAAGAGCTTATTGATGATGACCTAATAGTAAGCACGAAGTACACACCCTGGACCCAACAATACAGCCCAACTGACCATTGGAAGCTGCAAAAACGGGGGCAGTAACCTGGAATGGTCATGCCCTAATACGACTATACAGGGAGCTTTTCTCATCCCTCTAGTTATCAAGGAAGTTGTCTGTTCTTAGTATCTATCTGAATGAGTTGTTAATACTTAATTCTCAAAGCAAACTGTCTGCCTCCCTTCTGAAGTGACATAGAAACCAAGCTGAATATGAGGGCATCTAACAGGCCACCACTTTATAATCTCCCTTATCCTCAACTCTCTCCAGATCACTTTCAAAATCCATAGTAGGACCTTTTTTGTTTTGCTAGATGCAGTAGGGCCATGAGCTACTGCCTCATACAGTTCCTTCCCCTTATTTTCCCTGATAATACCGCTATGATTGGTGAAACTTAAACATGTTCCATCATCTGTGTCAACTTCAAACCATATAAAACAAATTTTCTGGTGAAGCTCTCTTTGTACAAGTACCCTCCATAAGACTACTTGTATTTAAGTATGGCTCTGACTTTTAAACTCTGAATTTCTTTGTGGCAGTATTTCAAGATTTTATGGATTTGGAACATTCAATTGAACATAAATGTCTGATTAGTGTTTGTTGAAACCTCACTGTCTTTGTGTTGAATTCAATGACTTGTTAGAGACTACTAGCTTCTAGCAAAACCACTGATGCTAGAAAGCTTTCCATTTTTAGGTATTGGTAAAAACCAATGCACAATTAAGTTAAATAGCACAAATCGTTGTATGGATGTAGTCCTGATTGTGCATGCAGCAATTCTTTGTTTTGTGCTTTCTTCACTTCACGAAAGACTCATTTTCTCTCTGTAAATGTTGCAGTACACACCGGCAATAGATATTTGGAGCATTGGATGCATCTTTGCTGAAATTTTAACAGGGAAACCTCTCTTTCCTGGAAAAAATGTGGTCCACCAGTTGGACTTGATCACAGATCTATTGGGAACACCTTCTCCTGAAGCCATTGCCAGGGTCAATTTCCTGTCATACAACTTGATGTGGTTGCAAATGATATTTTTTGTTTATTTATTAATCATTTACTATGTTAGTTATTTTGGTTTATTTTCCATGTACAGGTACGTAATGAGAAGGCACGCAGATATTTAAGCAGCATGCGCAAAAAAAAGCCTATACCTTTCTCCCAAAAATTCCCAAATGCAGATCCTCTTGGTCTTCGTTTGTTGGAAAGGATGTTAGCATTTGAACCCAAAGACCGACCCACTGCTGAGGAGGTACTGTAGATATGCTTCGTTTTGTCTATTTTAGTTGCATAACATGTGTGCTCTAACAGAAGAAATTTGTACTGCAAGGTATCAGGCTTTAGCAGATCCCTATTTTAGAGGCTTGGCCAAGGTTGAGAGGGAACCTTCTGCTCAACCTGTAACCAAGATGGAGTTTGAGTTTGAGAGGAGGAGGATAACAAAGGAGGATGTACAAGAGCTCATTTACAGGGAGATTCTTGAGTACCATCCTAAGATGCTGAAAGAGTTTCTGGAGGGAACTGAATCAACTGGTTTTATGTATCCAAGGTATTGATGCCCTACATATCTAAATTTAGATATTGGACTTAAAAGATCTTGATATGTTAAGTTAGTCCAATGAAATTCATGACATTTACATAATTCCCGTTTGGTCACCTTTTTCATATACATACATCCATTACCTCTCATTTTCTTTGGGTTAGATTCCCTAGATTGTTTATCTGTTCGTTAGTTTATAAGCAATAACATGAATCTAAACAACTCTGCAGCTTTCTTTAAATAAGAAACTTAAAACCGAAAACACTAAAGCTATCCCAGCAGAGGATTGCACATAAGCTGGGGAAAAAAATCAAATAACCAAGTCAGGCCATTAAACTTGGACTGGGCTTTAACTTGTGAAAATCAAATAACCAGGCTTTTAATGGTTATATCAACCGTGGCCCAGCTAATGTGGTCTGCAGGGGTGCCGCTCCATCTGGGTTGGCTCAGTTTAAGATCAATTTTAAATTTTTAACCCAACCCAAGGTGAGAAGCCCTCAACCCTAATCCTAACCCAACTCAAGCATCAACCTGAATCACCCAACTCAAAATGTAACCTAAGCCTAAAATTAAAAAGAAAAAAAGAAAAGAAATCGTAACCAAACCCTATCAACCTGATTTCAAACATTTTTATGGAAAGTTACAAAATAGACTTGGATGTAGAAGTCGAAAACAATTATATACCCAATTGGGAGACATTCAAACAAGCTTCTGAAAAATTAAATCATCAACACCCAACTTTTTTCTAAGAGCTAAAATAACTATTATATACTCCATTGGGGAAAGATCAATATCCAAGAAACAGGTTTGCACGTAGGAATGGCCGGGGTAGGGTGGGGCAAATTCAGGGGTCCCCATTCCCCACGGGGACAGGGATGGGGCTGGGATTTTCAGCCCCACCAGGGTAATGGGTGGGGACAGGGTGCACCCTGTCATCCCATTGCCCCATTGGCATTCCCAGGCCTGCACCCTGTTGTCCTTATGGAAGAGGACTACTTAATCCACCCTGATGTCATATTGGGTTGGCATTTTCCAACACTAATTCTAACTCAATGTTCAGCCCAATCTAAACCCTGTTTTTCATGGATGTGTGTTCAGGTTGGTCTGGCCCAAGCTGCATCCCTAGCAGTCTGTGCTTCATTCAGTACAGATTTGGCCAGCACCTGTAGATGATATTTCCAATCATGGAGTGTATACAACATGAAGGGCAACTCCCACAATTATAAAATCTGAATCTTCAAATTGAAAAAATAGTATGTCAGCTGAAGTGATGTAATTCTTATTTTAAGATTTCTTTTGGAAAAAGTTACCGAAGCCCAAATTCTCAAATCTTTTTCACAACTGAAACCTGAACTGGTGATTTCATCTTATAAAACACTAAGCTAAGATACTCAAATCTTAACTTATTCATTAAATTCCTAAACAACCAAAGCTTACATTTACATCATTTGTACAAGACTCCAGATAGCTGGGACGGACATTGGGCAATGGCCTTTTAAACAAGAATATCTATTTTTCTGCTTAACCACCAATTTTGAGTCATTTCATTAGCCTTCTAAAACAGTGGAATTCCTAGATAAATTCTTTACCAGAACTCTTGATCATACTATTGTTGTTACCATTATTTACAGTGCTGTTGACCAATTTAAGAAGCAATTTGCATACCTTGAGGAGCATTATGGAAATGGTGCAACAGTTGCTCCACCTGAGAGGCAGCATGCATCATTACCCAGGTAGATAGATAATGTCATTCTTCTCCATCTCTTTGCTAGGGTATCATCTAGGTTACTGATGGAAATATGGATGCAGACCTTGTGTATTATACTCAGACAATACAGCACAAAGTTCAGCAGAAGTTACTGGGGATCTCTCTAAATGTAGCATCAAGGAAGTTGAGAAGACACAACCAGACAGGGGTTGTGGGATTCCTACAACAAGGGTTCCTCTACAAGTACCTCAGAGACTCCAAGGTGAAATCAACTCCTTTTCTAATGTTCTCCACAATGTCTTACCGCACTATGTAGACAATCAGTTATTTCTTCATTTTATGTTTCCTTTGTTTTATCTTTTCCATCTTTACGTTAATCCCTTCCTGGAGGTTTTGCCATGATTTTCTCCAAAGAAATGTTTCTGTTCTAGCTTCTTTTTTTAAAAAACTTCACAATCTGTTCATTGTAATCTTCACTATAGTAATAAGAACAGAGCTATGCTATTGTTATTGTCTTTTTTTGGCTGTTTGAGACTGTTAATTAGACCCAAGATAGTGAGTTAAACATTGTTTTCGCTCTAATGATAACGAATGGAGATTGACCTTCAGCTGGGTGGGAATGGGTAGAGCCCTATAGAAACACAGGAAAAGCCTTTCTAAAGGGGAACCCAGTGCATGATGCTCATGCCGACGCGGGGTCTGGGGAGGGACACATGTATGTAGCCTTACTCCTGCACATACAGAGAGGCTGTTTCCAAGATTTGAACCCTGGTCACCCAGGTTGCACTGGAGCAACCCAACCGTTGTGCCTAGACCCACCCTCAAGAAAAGCCTTTCTGCTATGCTTGAATTGAAATATGCCATCTTTTTTACTTACTCTTCAAAGGAACATATGATAATGGTTTGTGTGAGTCAACAAATGCTCATCCAAATCATGCCTTTTAAAGGAAAGAAAGCAACTAAGTATGCAATGACTTTCACCACTTAATGTGCTTTGTCAATGCAATACTTTAATTCGTATCTAAGATGAAGCTCAGCTATTCTTAGTTAGACTCAACCAATCTATAATCAATTTTAGACATGGATCTAGGTTGAGAGTTTAAACTCTTGTGCGCAAAGAAGCCTATGTGTGTATATTTTCGATGATCTCACTAGATCATGATGGGATGTATTACATAAGGGCCATATGCCCCTATGTTACTGGAAATATTCTATTTGCTGCCTTGTGGACTCTTGGAGCTCTCTTTGGACTCTTGGAAATAATAAAATAAATTTACTGATTGAAGTACTGGAAAATAAAGGTATAAATAAGCTAGCCAAGGTGAATTGTACCAAGTGATTTTATACCAGTGATAATATTGCATATTCTTGAACTTAAGCATATTTGATAACCAGTATTTTTGTTATAGTAGGTGCGAAGCCTGGGAAAGTTGTTGGCTCAGTGTTGCGGTACAATAACTGTGGAGCAGCGGCAGCAACAGAGGCTCTTGAGCAGCGAAGAATGGCCAGAAACACCGCCGTCACAGCTCAGTGTGCTCCTAGTTGTTCATATCCAAGAAGGAACCCTGGCTGTAAAAATGAGAATGGAGACAATGAAGGGCTTGAAGGATCCAATTCGGTGCAACCAAAGCCACAGTTCCTTGCAAGGAAAGTCGCTGCAGCTCAGGGTGGGCCTGGAAGTAACTGGTATTGATTACATGAGGCGTCTTCAGTGGGTAGTCAGCAATATTTCTTCTGCTCTACATCGAGTCATATCAGACAGCAACAGGAACATAGCTCGGCACGAATCATGGTTTCTAATAGAACAAAGAATGTGCCATAAATTGCTGATAATGCAGTGCACCACGAATTCCATATTTAACAGTGTCTCAGCGGCAGAGCTTGCACAATGGTGGCAGTTCTACCTTACTGTTGGGGATGATGGTTGTTAGTTCCGTTGTGCGAATTACTGACGTGAAGTAGATAAGATATGGATGGATTGGCCATGATCTGATTGCTGTTCAGTCAAAATCAAAGCCCAAAATAGCTTTATCAATTTCATACGAACGATACAGGGAGGAGATACTGTTATTTTAACCCCTATTAACTTACTCTTTCATTTTCACCATCTCCATTCTCCAGATTGCAATGCCAAAGGAGCCATGACCCATGAAGTCCATCTCTCTCTCTCTCTCCCCTTATGAATGTTCCCTTTCACAATAATTATGTGGACTCTGCATCTTTGAAAATATGCTCATTTGCAAAAATATTTTTTTCAGTTGACATTTGAATATCATAGTATTGAATATAAAGCCATTCCAATGTTTTGTACTCTACATTTAGTTTCTGGCTTTCTGCGTTGATTTAGCCACCGCCATTTGCTTCTTATTTACTAACCCTCGATGCCTAACACTTGTTGGATACCCAGCGAATCAGGGCCTACCGTGACTGCTTAGCAGCATAAGCGTTGCATTAGAGAGTTGACATTTAGATCTAACAGGCACCAACATCAACGATTCTCTCATTGATTAAAGTGAGAAACTAAAACAGAGATCAGATCTAACAGGCACCAACATCATCAGCATATTACAACTAGTAATATAAAATGGTAAAAAAGTTGCAAAAAGACGATATCCAAAGACATGATATCTGAAAAGTAGCCACAGTTTGCCACCCCCTCATCAAATCATTCATGCAAACTCCCTTAAATTCCTCTGTCACTAGTGCCCAATGTGCCACCCTAATCATTGTTAACTCTAACACCTTTTCAATAGACTTTCAATTTTCCTCAAACAGTTGCATTTCTTTCACCACACAACCCCCACAAAATTGCTCCTCTGATACACGCACTCTGATTCCCCACTCTTCAAGCACAACACACGCACACACACGAGGGTGATTCTAGGGTTTTCTTCTCTCTCTCTCTCTCTCTCTCCCCCCTCTCTCCCTTCCCTTCCAGTTCCTCCTTCTAGCCTTCTATTACTGTTCATTGATTTGGTACTAACTAAATTAGGTTTTGTCATTTTCGCTCATTGACAGTAGTCTTGGCTTTTATGAATTCATTGTTTCCGGTTGTTGTTTAGTCATGTTTCAAGTTTTGATGGTTATTAGGTCAGTTGGTAGAGTTTCTTTCACTTTCTGTATGCAGGGACAATTAAACAAATACTGTGTACTGTGCTCCATCCCATACATTGAAGGCTAAGAATAGTTCTTTGTGTCTAGTTTCAAAACAATTATTTCTCCACAATCCTTTCCAGGTGTTGGCCATATTATACATAGATATTTGGTCTCCAGAAATCTTCACTTTCTTACACTAGAATGAATAGTTCGACCCCTAGATTCCTAATCTCTCTTATCCAATATTTGTCCTCACATTTTCCAATGAAATACTAGCCTTAAAAT
The DNA here is from genome assembly GCF_056320005.1 of Nelumbo lutea. NCBI lineage: Eukaryota > Viridiplantae > Streptophyta > Magnoliopsida > Proteales > Nelumbonaceae > Nelumbo > Nelumbo lutea. The sequence continues at coordinate 91,126,772 of NC_142687.1, read as the reverse complement.
CCTAAATTTTTCGAAATTTTCATAGATTTTTTTCTTATGTTTTGTCACGTTTCTGCATCACACTTTCTATTAAAGCAACACCGAAAAGAACTAAGAGTCACATTTAGGCAGTGACAAATAACTTCCATAAACTTTTCTTGGAGCAAATCCACTTCCATAGCCAAATCTGCAGAAGCATCTTCTATTATCAAGGAGTTTGTACTTGTTTCAATGGTCTTCTGTGTAATTTCTGGATTCTGCATATATGTCGATTCACATTTTGCGGATGATTTGGCAGTAGGATTGGAAATGAAGATATTCTTGTCCATAGGCAAAAAATGAAACCATAAACCGGAATGGGAATGGCATTCCCTGGGAGGGGGTCGGGAATGGCCATTCCCCCATACGGGGGTTCCAATTCCACCTAGAATGGGAATCTCATTTCCATTCCAGTCAACCAAACACTTGGAATGGGAATGGGCCATTCTGATTCCAATTCCAAACTCCCATTCCCTCGAATCAGACAGACCCTTAGAATTACTATTTTCAACCACTGCATTTAATCATTTCTCCTGAAGGAGGCATCAATAGGCAATAATCTAAAAAAGAAAGAAAAGACAAACTAAGGCTGCATTTGGAAACAATGCAAATAAAGTGTAAATCTCAGTTCAGGGTAATTTTATACTCTGGTTCACTTTTGCTTCTGTTTGGCAACATTACATTTATGCATTGACAAATGACAGAAAACACAATTTCCAATACATATTTACATTGATAATAAGATGTAAAAGTACATCAATAAAAAAAGAAGTAAATTTGCATTTAAGTGGGTTTTTGATAAAAAAGACATGTTTTATTGGAATTCGTGTTTACATCCATTACAGCTAAAAATTTATTTGGTGAGAATGTAAATTTGTCAGTGCAAAATTAACCCAATTTTACAATTTATGTGAACCATTTTGCACTCTACATATTTGCATCGTTTCCAAGTGCAGCCTAAAGGAAAAAGAGGATTTTGGTTTGGAGACATTAAACTTCAACATCAAAATAAACAGGAATTACTAAAAGTTTTCTTTAAGAACCTAGATAACACCCTAATTGTTTTCCTGACATGTTAGCTAACAATCAATGTATTCGCAAAGAGATGCATGTATAAGCATTGTTTTGTCTTCTCCCCCGTCAAACTCATTTACAAAACTTAAGTGTTAATAAGAAATTTATCATTATTTTTATATTTTTTAAGGATATCCTAGATTAATATTTAATATGTATACCTGTTGACACTTACATTCAGGAGAAGAGAAATTTGCAGAGAACATGGTTCATAGAAAGTCACAAAGCCAACTGCAATTGGTCTTCACTTCTGAATTAGCCATCAGATATATAGCAAAAGCTTTGATTGGGCAAAAAGAGCAGTATAATCACCTGTATGGTTAGATCCAGAGCACCAATAGATCATAGCTTCTTTTACAGCTTGCTTCCCAATCCTACCTTTGCTTTCCATGGTTACTCTTTATGCACTAATACATTATTGGCTTTAGCCACCTACACAAGCACACTACATTTTTGTTTTATCCTCTAAATTGGATTGTACCTTCAAGAAACAAACCCAAAGAGGCCTGCCTGAATCACAACCAACACGATTTGTTTAAGGCCTTAACATTTGATTGGGTTGGACCTACGTAAACTTGCACTATGGCCTCTTTCGTTTTCCAAGTAGGGGAAGATAAGTTGATATGTCCCATCGAAAAAAAAAAACTCATTTTTCGGTATTAGTGAGTCGCTCATTTACCTGAAGAAGTTACAATCTCCTCAGACTTGGGGTAAATTACTACCCATATGTGCTGAAAATCAATGTGAGGAGACAATATTATCCCTTAAATAATGTTACCTTTTTGGGTAAATTACTACCCATAAGTGCTGTTATCCAAAAATGTTTCAAACACTTGCCCAGATAAGTGCACTTACCCTACCTTAACGTGAATGAAGCCTACATGGCCCTAAACAATGAGGACCCAGATAAGTGCACTTACCCTACCTTAACGTGAATGAAGCCTACATGGCCCTAAACAATGAGGAAAAAGGAAAGCTTGCTGATTATCGATATTTCCCAAAACCTGATCTTTCCAGAAGTGGTGTCAAGTACTCATATGAAGATCTATATTGGAAGATGGGGTACATATCCTATCGTTGCCTCTTACTAGTATATCTTCAATCTGGAATTGTATTTGCTATTACAGTGTAGATGCAGGTAAGGAAACCCTAAAAAAGAAAATCGTGGGAACAAAACATACTCTATATAGACAGACTATAGTTAAGAGTGCATAGCCTTGGCCTCTCAAGGTCAGAAATAAATACATTCCATTTGGCCAAGGAACCCTTTCAGGGTTCCATTGATGGCATTTGACATCCACTACTTCAACTAGCGGAACCACTAAAAAGCCTATTATAAAGGATAGAAGCCTCTCGAATATTTAAACGAACTCGAGTAAAAACATCTTGGGGGAAAACTCTTTTACTGGTTTGCTCCACAACCCAGACTCCAGATCACCGGGTAAACTTTTTTTTTGCTGGTTTAAACTTTAAAACAAAACAAAGGGATGCGCAAGACTTCCATACATATGCTTCGGTCCATTAGTGAGATCGCAGAACCATGGCAACAAAACAAAACAAGAGTTGGTGCAAAGAGGAGTTTTTAACAGTAGAACCATGGCATGGCAACAAAACAAACTAGCCACGAAAACCTTGGCATTACAAGACAACCATGGCGCTATATGAACCATTAATTTACATCTCATACAGAATGAGAAACAATCGAAAAATGCCTTGGTATTCCTAGCAGACTTTTCTTTCACTTTCCTGGCTAGTGGCTACATTGAGAATGTGATTGTTGTTATCGGTTCTATGTTCTTTGCTTCACCCGCCTTCCATTGACATCACTGCCATCAAGAATTGCTTCATTCCCATACCTGCAGACAATGACGGAGTGTTCACCAACCCTGGCTACATATTCCAATAGCTCAGTCAGAACAGAGGGGCAACTTTCCTTCAAGTATTCAAACCCATCCGTTTGCATCACAGCTGCAAACAACACAGCGATTCAACTTTTTAGCCAAACTGCCACTGTGCCACATTCCAAGAGAATTAGCAAAAGCCAAGAAAAATCATATCTTAAAAAAATAAAACACAGAAAAAAACCGGCAATTAATTTCCAATTCTACTACTTTAAATCAGTGCAAATGAAGTTGAAGAGTAGAACTGTACAATGGTAAAACCGAACCGTGTAATCAATCCCAAATAGTAGAGATAAGGCCTTGTAGATTTGAGTAGAATTGAGTAACATCTGAGCATGCTTTGGTACTAGTACTAATTGGACACTATCTTGGAGAGTAGCCCTAGCACTTGGCTAACCAACTCAGACTGCACATTCAACTCTTTATTTATTTATTTTCTCCAAATTACAGGTGCTACCTCTATTACCATGTATAGCATTTTGGACATTTAGATCTAGAGAGTGAAGATAGAAAGCAAACAACAACCATATTTACCTCTCAGGTTTTCAGGCTGTGCAACAAATTTGAGACACACAGCTTTAAGTTGGAAACAGTGGTGTTGCTCTGCCAAGGCTAACGTAGTTGCTACAGTGTTGATGGCAACATCTTCACAGAGCTTGGCTTCACAAAGTAATCTGAGCCTTTCAAGTCCATATCGGTCTGCTGCTGCAAGCAGATGCTGCCCCATCAGTGTGGATGCCCATTTTGAGTTCAAACCAGTGAATTCTTGCATGTCTGGTATGTCGTCCCAGTATATGAAATGGAGTAACGCCTACAAAATGCATAGCCATGAAAGAGAGAAAAGTTAGACTCCTATTGTACTCCCTTTCAACTACAAAGGAGCTTACTTCAACATCCCAACCAACCACCAAAATTAATGATAAGAAAATGAAGTTACTAGGCCTTGAAAAATCCAAGTGATCATGTTTTTGATAAAATCATCATACCAGTAACGACATATTAAAAGCCTAGTATAGGAAATTCTGAAGAAATATTGGGAAAAAAAAGCATCACCAAGCTTTTCCTCTCGATATACTTAAACCACCTTTTTCCTAGTTGTTTCTTTCTCTGGGTGGTTTACCTTGACAAGTTATAGAAAGGGAAGTGAATCAAGGCTATGGCTTCCTCCTTGTTATCAGATTTAGCTCAACCAAAAAATGTTTTACAAATACAGCACTGGAGGGACTTCAATTATCTCTGTCCTAGATCAACCACAGTCATATAAGAGAGAGAAAAGGATTTAAAGACAGGAAGGATGAAGGAAGAGGAATGGGTCTGGACAACAAGAGGAAATAGTGGCTATCCAAATAATTCAATAAATTGGATTGGGTCAGGAAGACAAAAATAAATAGATTCTTCACCACCAATGACCTTGGCAATTTTGTTTTTTCCCTCATAGACCAGGAGACAATATTGACATGCCATCATGGGCTTTATCCACCCAAATAGAAAAGAAATGAATTTATACAGTCACGGTATTTGAAAAGACAGTAATAGATATCTAATAAAATGATGCAAACCAACAATGGTAGAAACTTGACCAAGTTGAAGAAAGCCTTGATAACCAGTAGCAGCACTTGGTGGCTGAACCAAGAGATCGCAGAGCCAGAGCTGGAACAACTAAAATTTGTGAGCAAGAGCAGATACTTAGGAGAAGAATCCAGCAATAAACTGGTGGATATGTAAGCATCTTCTATGGCACCACCACCACAACTCACCTAAAAATAACCAACTCAGCCAACTTCCCTATGGGCCCCTAAAATAAATACGAGGAACAAACCTCATAAAAACAAACAACAATTTCCAAAACAAAAGTGCACAGAAAAAGGACAGGAAATGTAAAGACACGAAGAACATGAACTTCATTTTAAGTTATAATGTCCATGTTATGGAGATAACTTAAGGCAAAGAGTATATATTGTGTATGGTCAGCTGCATCAAAGAAAAAGGTGTTTCACTCTTCCAAAATAGTCATTTCCCATGATATAGAAAATGCAAACCAGCTCTCCTGCCAAGAATTAAATAAAAATGACATCCAAACTAGAATGCTTACAATTTGCAAAGAATAGAAGGCAAACAAAATAAACAAAGAGAAACGTCATGATGACTACATATCCAATCAGCAAGTCACGTACATAGTTGTCAAGGCAACGCCTAGGCGACAAGGCACCCTTGGAGGCTCGCCTCACCCAGTCGTCAAGAAGTTTTGTATATTGTCTTATAAAATACTTTTATATTGTTACTTTTTTGACATTATAATTATAAAATTGACATTATTAAACAAAAATATTCATTTTTTGTGTTTATAAACTAATTTCTTTTTATTATTTTCTTATTTGTTAGGGTTTAATCAACAAAAAGAATTGCTAACTGCTGTGTTGAACCCGCAAAGACTTCAGAATCTGAACCAATAAGGGAAAAACTTAAAGTTTTGTCTAATCAACACATTTTTGTTGATTTCTGGCCCTTTTGAGCTAATTTCTGGTCCAATAAAAGACTCATCAGTTGGTGGGTCTCCTACCATCTCAGTATGGAAACAAGTAGAAAGTCATATGGCCCCAAACCAACCTTTTGTTCCAGGGGTCCGAGACCAAAGCCTCTGCACCAAAAGACACCAAGACACACACTTATATAATAGGCCCTAACAGTGTGCAAACTGGACTCCTGTCTCAAGAATTTAAATCCAATAACAAATTCCCCTTAAATTGGCACACAAAAATTGGATAATCAAAGTGCCACAAGTCCACAAGAATATGGTATATAGAATAACTTGGGAAAACACAAGCCATTTCAAGAGAAGGATAAGCACATTAGCAATTTATCTGAAAAACTAGTGAATGATAAAGAAGTAAGCATTTTATGTGCACACCAAATGATGAAGTTCTTGAGAACTATGGAAGATTTTAAGAAAAGAGTCAAAATATCATTCAACTATTGTTCTATAGTGTTCAAGTAATCATGAGACATAGGTGAAATAATGATGATACATAAATAATTTATATTAAATAAGAAAATTTTAAAAGGAAAAACATCATTTCTCGTATATATCCTAGCTTAAGTTTTACAGTTGTAGAGGTATCCAATTTTACTACAAAACCAAAATAAATAATAAAAGGTGAAAAACATGATGAGAAAGCTTCGAAACCTGAAAAATTCACCCATGTCCATCCCAAGTTGTGTTGAGCTTAGCCTGTGCATGAATTGGGTTGGCAAACTTGGGCTTTGACCATGGTCTAGGTTTGGGCTTAAGGTCCATGTCTTAGGTTGGGTTTGGGTTGACCCTTAACCCAACACATCCCATCCAATGTACAACCCTAGTTGGGATTCACAGTGATTTAAGAAAGAGTAGGCATAGGAGGTGTCTTCAGGAACCATTTAGGAACGGCGGTGGCTATGTATTCAGGGCCAATTGGTATTGGTGAGTCGGTTAGAGCTGAAATAATGGCACTGTTGCAAGGACTGAGGTAAGCAAAACAGCACTTCCAAGAATTGGAAGTAGAAAGGGATTCAAGATTGGTCATATCTTGGACAGGGAAAATTAACCTTTAGCCGGGTTACAATAACTGCAAATGGAATGGCAGATGTACTAGAAAAACCCGGGGGGGGGGGGGTTAATACTTAATAGACACCAGTTGTTTTGTGGAAAAGTTTAACCCTTTGTACTTGGGGTTGGTTGGAGTGCTCCTCCAACTTTTGTACCAAATCTGATCTTAATTTAATGAATTTCTTTTGCTGATAAAAAAAAGGAGGAAAGATTAGGGGAAGTGAGAGGTTACAAACATTGACCATTGGAGAGAGTTGAGAAGGATTTTGTTAGAGAGTATTAAGAATTGAGAGGGTTTTATTGTGATAATTTAAAAATAAATAAATAAACATTTTGTGCTTTCACACCTGCACTCATTTTGCAATTCTAGTTATTCAACATAAAAAAAAAATAAAATGGAATATTAGCAAGGATAATAAAGCTACATTTCCTACCAAAACGTATTGCATTTATAATATGACTAATACCAATGCTAACGTAATATTGTGAAATGAAGAGAAAGCACAAAATGGTGAATGAGTATACATGTCCCACGACCATGAGAGAGAAGTATAAACATTCAGAAAGAGTATAAAAAAAAAAAAAAGCTCTGCTACACCAGGAAAATACATTGGATGACAGTGATAAAAGAAGACAGAAAAATTCATCTGAAGATGGAAATCAGAAATGGATTATCAGGAAAAAAGAGTTGGTATCAGTAAAGCAGTGGCTGTTTTATTCAACTCATACATAACGTGATGATTGTGTCATTGCAACACAAAACCTGCTTCACAAGTCACAACTATAATGTTGTCTTAACAAGCAAGTGGGCAACCAAGACATTTATGTACAGATGCATTAAGTCAAAAAATGACAAGAACCAAACAATGAGCTACAAGTATTTGAACAACCTTAAAAGCTGGAGCCTCCATGTCTTCAACCTTTATGCATTCGGTATTTCGATCCTTCATTGGGCCAAAAAGCTGTGCCCTAAAGACAGGTGAACGCGCTGCGAGCACCAACTTGTGAGCAGAAAAAATCTCTCCATCAACTTCAAAATTTACATCGGTTCCCCTTCCACTTTCCAGGAGATGCCCAAAATGCTGTCCAATATTAGAAGATGGGACTGGTATTGAGTAGATCTTGGGTCCCTCTGTGTGTGACCTAACAACACCAACGCTACAATGAACAGAGAGACAATCATCTTTAAGGTAATCTGATGTCTCGAGAGCAGTTCTTTTGAAGAAACGTTTATAGCCCCTGCAGTATCCAACAATCACATCCGTTACCTTATGTCTATCAGCCATATCCAGTTCAGTTCATTAACCTTGCAAACGTTGTGATTTATTAACCTATTAATGATCTTGGGAATGCTACATGATATCTCAGAAACTTAGTAGCATATACATAAGTTTTGCATATTATAACATCTTGTTATCTTCTTTCAAAACAAAAGTTTAGCATATTATCCTGGATCATTTCATGAAAACGCATCATAGAGAAGAATCCTCCATAGTCAATCATAGCAAAAAGGGGGGAAATTCTGAGGCCCATAATGCAATATCAAGGATTTATGGCCTAACAGAAGTATAGCTAAATATTCCTACCATATGATAGTACAAGGAAATTAAGTTTCCAAATAGAACTCAGCTAATGCAGTATCGAGGTGTCAGTTGTGGTCCATTTTTTCGTCACGTAATTCTTTAGAAAACTAAACTCCTCTTGTTGTCAGTTGTCGCGTTATCCTAGGAACTTAAAGTTCTACAACCGGCAGGGTGTTGGTTCTCTGCATTTTGGTTTTGCAGCCTGATTCTTCCAAGTAAACTTGGGACCGGTAAGCCCGTGATTGTAAATTGATTCATCTAGCCATGGAACATGAAGGCGACCAACTTTCAGTCAGAGGACAATGCGTCTTAGTTATCCTTGCATACAGGTTATAAGTCCTGACTGATCAAACAAAACTTAAGAAGGATTATGTGCTCAAAAACCAAAAGTTAATCAAGAAGATAGTCGGGCAAATACAAAGAAAAGAAAATGAATATCAAGAAAATCAGAAGCAAATAACCTTATCTAATCAATTCTTTGAGGAAATTTAGGGAAGTTGGGCGTTGAGGCAAGAGGGAATCTACAAATATTCGACCAAAGAAATCAAAGGGGAGAGCCAATGTAATTGCAAAAAAAAAAAACAAAAAACAAAAAAAAAAAAAAAAAACTCCAAGAAAAGAACAAGGAAAGAAAATAAAACATTGAAACGACAATGACAATCAATTGCATTGAAACCCTAAAAGGATAAAATTACGCCCAAAAGGAAAACGGGAAAGCCCCCAAATTACCACATGCTTCCTCGGTATTTAAGAGTGTACGGCCCGCTCTCCAACGTCCTCCCAAAATGGCTGTGCACCTTATGTTTCTCCTTGCCGCTTTGATCCAAAAGCGTCAATTCGAAAAGGGCCCTGACATCAGTTCCCTCGCTTGCAAGCGCGATAAACAATGAAACATAGGCCGCGTTATCCTCGATGCTCTTCCCATCGGGATAGAAGTAGATCGCCCACGCATACCCACCAACCCAAAAGATGTCAGACGCAATGTATTTGCCAATCCCTAGACCTTTTGAGAGAGAGTATCCCGTGATCTTGAATTGGTGAGAGCCATTTACGGTCTCTGTGACAGAGGTGGAGATGGTGACCGAAGGAGAGGGGGAGGAAGAAGAAGAGGGTTTGGAGGTTTCACTGCAAACCCTGCCCATGCCCATCCACAACAGAGATGGAGTACGTCAGGTTGAAGACGGAATTGGTTTTCCTTCAAACGAATTGGGCTCTTAGGGTTTTCTATTCCCCTCGAGATTCTAAATTGGGGGTTACGATCCACAATTTGCTAGGCTTATCGGCAGGAATTAAGCCAATTGGACTGGTTTTGGACTCTGAATTAGGGTTCCTAAATTCCTTCCTATCGGGATTCCAGGGATTGGCGACGATTTCTTCTGCAAGATCCAAAATAGGTTTCTAGGGTTCCGTTTCTTCTAGCCCTTTTCAAACATAGATAGAGAGAAAGAAAGAGAGAGAGAGAGAGAGAGAACGCTGCTGAAGGGAATTAAACGGGAGGTTTGGTTAGAATTTATAGAAAGATTTAAATGCAAGAGAGAGAGAGAGAGAGAGAGAGAGAGGGTTTATTTAAAATAAAAATCAAAACAAAAAAAAAGGGAAAAAGAAAAAGGAAAGAAATGTGAGTGAGAATAAAGAGAGTGTGTACGGTGCGTGTCCGACGCAGAGACGCAGAGAGAAACATAAGAAACTAGAACTTTCTATGATGGAGAGAGAGAGATGACGGCTTTTGCTCTTTTTCAGTTTCCCGCACGAGAGTCGGTTTACTTTTCAGAAAACCGCCTTATCTTATCATCTATACGTTTTGGATATCCATTCAGTACTTATGTTCTGTCTTCTGTCTTCTGAGTTCTGACTCTATTCAACATAGCAGTATAGATAATAGATTTTAGGAGGCTGCCCATGTGAGAAAAAGAAACTCCGCGTGCTACCTTGCCACGTGGCTATATGATTGGCTTGAAAAAATTTAAAAAGCTGTTCGCTTTGTGACATAGGGAGTTCGAGCATGATATAAAGTTTGTAACCAATGGCAGCAAAAGCCCTTTTTATCATGCATTTTTCGGAGAATAACGTTTCAGCCCAGTGTCAGAATTTTTAGGCCCAAAGTACAGAAGGGGTGGATGTCGACTTTGAATTGATGCTAATTTATTGATATATAAAATAGGGGTTTTTGACATTTTGAATGTTTATAACTCTTTAGAGAAAATCAGAAATATGCATATTGTGACTGTCAGTACTTCTCCATAAATTTTTTTAGTTGAGAGGTTTAAAAGGGCTAAGGGTAGATAAAAAACAACCAATGAACCTCATATGCTTATTGTTCTATCTCCACCATTTAATACCATGTAATATATAATTTATAACATATCATCATCATCTATGTGGCATCCAAGGAGGATAGCTACACCAATCATATTTTGTTAATCCATTGTATTTAAAGTCATATTGGCTGTTAAATTAATAATGCTTAAATCATTTCTAACCAGTTTCACCCATGTCATTTTTGGTCCATCCATAGCACTTTCCACCTCTAATAAATCACTTTTTTAACTGGAGTTATTGATGGTCCTTTATGCATGTTACCAAACCGTTTTAGTTTATACTCATTTTATAACCTATTGGAGTTATTCCTAAATTTCCATGAATAATTTAATTCTCAATCTCACTTTTTCTAATTTTTCCACTCATCTATCTTAGCATTTTCATTTTTTTTTTCTATAGGCTAAGTTTGAAAGGAGTGCAAATGCAAATATGTAGAGTGCAAAACCTTATATTTTGTATTGTACATATTTGCATTTACACTCTTTCCAAACTGAGCCATACTTATTTTTCTAAACACATTTTTTTTTTAAATCATCCAACACTCTGCTCTACACATAACTAGCCTTACAACTATTTTATATAATCTTCCTTTAATTAATTTAATAGTATTCTCCTATCACATTGAGTTATTGAACCAAGATACCGAACATAATCACATTGAGTTATCTCTTAACCTTCAATTCCAAGTGCATCCTGATTTACACTCTTATTATTATTTAATGGGCAAATTTCCTAAACTATTCCTAAGGCTTAGGAAATTGACTAAATCTACCCTTACTATTTTAATATTATATTAAAGTATTCCTACTGTTTTTGACAATTGACTAAATTCTCTTTACCATTAATGTCCCTTAACGAAAAAATAAAAAAGATTGTTTTATGTAGCCAATTTTGAATACCCATACTATTTGAGTATTGTATTAAAGCACCCCTAAACACTCTAACATTGATTGTTGCTCCCTCATATATATTCTTAACACATAATAATAATAATAAAAAAAGAAACAAAATAATAAGCTAGTAGCCAATTCCACATATGGAATGTCGAAAATCAGAATTAGGCTTAGATGATGATGGTCAAAGGCCTAGGTATATTTGGACGTGAGTCCAACCTGTAGGTCATTGGGGCAGTTGGGTTCACCTACTAATTCGTCATCCACTCATGAGTAAATGTTTACATTACACTATTATTTTTCATCAATTATCATTCTTCATTAAGTCTTAATTTTGGGCCAAGGAAAATAAACAATTTCTCTGAAAATGATATTCAATAAAATATACCCCTAAGTTATACAAATATTGCAATACGATTCAAGGGGACCAATATTTGTTCAGAAAATGATTTATCAAAAAAATAGATATCAATTATTAATATATATATATATATATATATATCCATTAAATATTAAATTTTAAGTCATTTTAGGTATAACCAAATATCATAAATTAACAAATTTTTGAAAAATCAAAATCACTTATTTGTCTTCATCTCAAACACAACCAAACCAATTTTGCAAAATTCAGGCCGGCCAAAAAACCGAAATGCTCAGTCTAGTTAAAAACTTAAAATAGATAGTCCCAAATAACGAGAATTGGAGCTAGAAAACAGAACACAAGGCCAAATAAATGGCAAAGACAATCGGATTCAGTTCTCGCACAATTGTCCTCACACCGTCTTTATAATCACTTGCAGCTGTGTATTGGGAATATCTTCCTATAAATAAAAATATACAAATATAGAGATATTTTCAATGCATGGCTGCAAAAAGCTGTGAGAACAATGTTACAACAGTTTTTGTGAGAACCGAGTCCAGTCTCCCCAAAGAGGATCTATTATATATTTTGATAGTTTGAATTGGTCAAATTTCAAATCTCCTATTCATGTCTACCCACAAAACACCACCTCTGTGTATTGGAAACATTTTCTGTGCATAATAAGATATAAGCGAATGAAATATTCTCCATGTGTGACTGCGATGTTTTATGTGTGTCTCGTGGGTAGTAAATCTGGACTCGAATTGGACGTGCATTTAGAAATAACGCCAAAAATTAATAGCTAGTGACACAAGAGGGTTCAACGTGTTCCCGTCAACAGTGGACGCGTGGCTAATTGAGAGGATTCCCGTAGAATGGAGGAACGAAGTTAATTGGGTAGCAATAACAACGTTATCTCTACGTCTCTACATGCAACGGAAACAATGAAGGTCCCATGAGGAATATATTGTACATGACCAAGTTAAAGACTTCAGAATATATTGTAGATCTTTCATATTTCATATTTTGCTTGTCAACATCAAGGGGATGAACGAGATTTTGGTTACAAAGAACCTAATCTGATAGTGCGGAAATGGAATTGAAATTTTTTGGAGTCCCATTATTGAAATTTTATTCCAATAAACACGTTAAATCAAATTTCAATATATGACATGGTTTATTGATTTTTCATTAATTCATGTCAGTCCAAGTGTGATTTTACATCTTATAATACGCATTTATCATTAAAAATTTTAACAATATATATATAGATATAATGTAGTAATAAGAGTTTCTCATACATTGTAGAGATGAGACTTGGATAAAATCCTACTACCAATGGTGTATCTATGTTGAAGTCAATGTGGACAATTGTCCCTACTGAAATTGTCCATTTATCTTTGTGGTTAGTGGAGAGAACAGCCATAGATTTGTCATAAAATTGAGATTATTTTGTTTCTTTATGGAGCGGGGCTTATTGAAAAAGGGCACACTCACTCTAACGGTGTACCTTCGGGAAGCCCGCCAAGGCTGGATTTCATGTAGGGCCTTGTTTGTCGGTCGAAGAACGCCACAAGTGGAAGTAACCAATGGATATACTTAATTTTTTTTTTACAATTACCCTCACTCAAATAAAATTTGATTTCTTAGTCTTCTTTCGGAGGTGAATATATAAGAAATAAAGAAAAATATACAAGAATAACACTCATGTCCTTGTCCCATGTAGACCAAGTTATAAGGTTGGGGACTTAGGGTTTTAACTTTTACGTTTTTATGTTTTTCTTTTCTTCCTTTTGTTTTTTTTTTTTTTTTTATCATTTCACATCCCTCAACAGATCAATTTTATCTAACTACCTTGCCTCCTCAAACCTAGAGATGACAATTTTCCCACCCTTGTTAGGTACCCAACCTCTTCAACCTAATAGGGTCGGGGATGGTGATTGTCTTGGTGGCAATAGATGTTAATAGGGATACCCAGTAGAGGATAGGGACGGGGATGGGGAGTAAAGTCCTTGCCCTACCCCAACCCCAAAAACACTTCAATTAAGAAAGTAGGGGATTTGGGTCCCCATTGAGGAGTCCATCTCCATCAAGGATCAGGGATGAAGGTTAACCTTTCTCCCCACTGTGGATTGGGATTAGGGTTCGGGGTGAGGAGTATGGTCCCCACTTCAAATCCACCCTGTTATGATTAAATTAATGTGATCAAAGGTCCTAGATCCACCACTTCCCGTTGCCACTATGGCTGGGGATGGGCTACCCCCATTGTTAGCCCTATGATACGAAGCCAAGAAAAGAAAAACAATTTTTCATTTAGATTTGATCCAAATCAATTGGATCCACTCTAAAATCTGACATATCCATTTTCCTACCTCTCAACACATTTTGGATCTCCTACCCACAACTTACTCACGAGATACTACTTAGTGTATGGGGAACATCTCTCCATGTAACAGAGGAAACATTCCCAATGCATGCCTGTGGTATATTATGAGTAGGGGTGTTGGAAGAGTTCGTTCCTAGGAGATCGAATCTGCTCCTCACACATGGTGTCTCACATTGACCTCACATGCACATCCCACCATGCATTGGGAACATCTCATGTACTTATGTATTATTATTTATGGAAGATGTTCCCAATGCATGGTGGAATGTGCCTAAGTCATTGTGAGGCACCCTATGTGAGGAGATCCCACCTCCGTCCCTAGGAGATCCAAGCTCTTTCCAACAGTCTACCACATGAATCAAAATCAACATTTAAACAAACGAAATTTCAAATCCTAATTGAATGGCATGGATTGTGTGTGTGCGGAGAGACAAAAATAAATAAATATTAAAATTTTAGACTGTGTTTGATTTGAAGGAAAAAGAAGGGAAAGGTTCCTACTTTTCCTTGAAACCAAACATAACTTTAAGGCGATTATCTTGATGTGAGGCTAAGGCAAGTATGGACATTATATAGTAAAGATTCTATAGAATATAATTACCATATGTTCATTCCAAGTTCATCCATCCAAAAACCACATAGAATATCCTATTCTTATCCATTGTTTCTCAAATTACATAATAGCTTTTATCAAATTATTACTCGACTTTGCTTTGTCATCCCACATTTATTCCAAAATTTCAATATTTTTTTATGTATTTTTATGTAATATATATTTTTTGTACCAATGCACATTGGTCTGCTGCAACTATGGCCACAGTGAAATATTGTGACCTCAAAATAACTCATAAAAAATACTAAGGTTGTGTTTGGTTTGAAGGAAAAAGTAGAGAAAGGCAAAGAAACTTTTACAAACCTTGTATGGGTTTCCCTACCTTTTCCTTCAAACCAAACATAACCTAAAGAGATTCAACTAAAAAGCAATACTAGGTGTCATGAATTTAGAACAAACAAGGATTGTGTTGGTGGTTGCAGAGTTTGTGGTTACCATGCCAGCTTTTATTCACAGGAAGAACTCTTGTTAGTTATAGGAGAAAGTTGAGTTGAGTTTCCTTTGTCATGATGATATAGATGGGAAGAATGACAAAATAAAACAAGAGTCTTCTATATTTTTCTATGGGGAGTGTCTCTCTCTTCTTTCTTTTACATTGTGTTTGGTTTGAAGGAAAAAAGTAGGGAAAGGTAGGGAAACTGTCACAAACCTTGTATAGGTTTCCCTGTCTTTCCCTTCAAACCAAACATGGCCTTAATGTGGCCTAAGCCAAAATCAATTCAACCTTTTAGATAGCCTCCATACAAATGACTTGTGTCATCAAACAGAGAATGGGAAATACAATCGAGACGGTTTGAACACCAAACAGTAGGAGAAGTCTTATTGAGTGGAAGACGTTTAAGTAGACCTATTCATGAGGCGGGCTTGGGCTTAGCTTTTGTCAAAATTTGAGTGGGCCTGTCTTGAAGCCTGAGCCCCAAACAATGTAAAGCCAAGCCCGAAGCCTGGCCCATGAATAGACCTATACGCAAAGCTGTGAATTACTTAATTTATTACTTAATCATTTTTCTTTTTTTAGAAAGCCATTTAAGTGGGAAAATGCATTTGGCAAAATCAATTCAACCTTTTAGATAGCCTCCATACAAATGACTTGTGTCATCAAACAGAGAATGGGAAATACAATCTAGACGGTTTGAACACCAAACAGTAGGAGAAGTCTTATTGAGTGGAAGACGTTCAAGTAGACCTATTCATGAGGCGGGCTTGGGCTTAGCTTTTGTCAAAATTTGAGTGGGCCTGTCTTGAAGCCTGAGCCCCAAACAATGTAAAGCCAAGCCGGAAGCCTGGCCCATGAACAGACCTACACGCAAAGCTGTGAATTACTTAATTTATTACTTAGGCATTTTTCTTTTTTCAGAAAGTCATTTAAGTGGGTAAATGCATTTGGCAAATGTTTTCTGGGAAACGCTTACCTGGGTAAGTGCGTTTATCAGCATTCTTTTATTTCCTAGGTAAAACTAAACAATGACCGTTATATCCATAAAAAATGTCATTATTAAAGGGACAATCTTGTCTCATCATGTGCAAGGAATTTTTCCCACGGGTAGAAAAGTTATTTACCTAAATGGGCGGAGGGTAATACTTATCTAGGTAGTTGTTGTGTTCAAGAATCATTTATTTTCCATGAGACTCACCAATACTAAAAAATAAACTTGGATAAATTGGTCAACTCGACACCCCTGTTTACCAAAATGAAAAATTTCTTACACTACCCCTAAGTTTTAGAATATGGACTAATACTATCCCTACAGTTTGCAAAATCCCTTTAAATTATCCTCAAGTTTTCTGATAGATGACTAAATTTACCCCCACTGTTATGATTCCTTCACATTCCATCAGCATGTGATTGCATGTGATTGTTGTAACTTTTTAAAACCCAATTTTGCCCTCACTGAGAAAACTACATAAACACAGACACAAATTCCGATTATTGGTTTTCAATTTAACTAATATTGCAACTCATGGTTTTCTTGCTAAATAGTAATTATTTCCATTACCACCCAAACATCCACAACCAAACTAATCTTTCTTGTTCTTCCACCATCTCTATCTAAAAATAATTAAAACTATATAGAATAAGAGGACCAAAGGGAAGTTTCCAAATCCCAAAGAATGAAGATGATACAATAGCAACATCCAACGTCTTTCTTTCTACCACTTACATCAACTTATGCAACATTTTCTGAGAAAATAATGTCTTTTTTTTTCCTGTTTGGAAACATTACTACTAGGTAGGATGTTTCCTAGAGAAACAACAACACTTTCTGTTTGGTACTAATGCTCCATGTCTATTTTCAGTACTGGTACTCATTATAGTAAATCGACATCACATCTTCATTGGTAGCAACGAGTTGCAATCTGAGAAAACGCCAAATTTGTCGTTGCTCTAAATCATGCCTTCTCAATTTCCAATGCATGGTTTGGAGCACCATTTTTTTATGGGAAAACGGTTCCAAACAAACAAGCATTTCCTGGAGCACTGTTTTTTCGATGTGACACTAATGTATCACCATTTTCTGGAGCAACGTCATCGATGCTGATGAGGGCAGATTTGGCCCTATAGTGGAATTGTGACACGTGGCACCTCATGCCAACTAAGTATGGCCTCTTGGCAGCTCGCCATAAGCGGCTTGCCACAGGCAGCTCGCCACAAGCAGCTCGCCACAGGTAGCTTGCCTTAAGCAGCTCGCCATAGGCAGCTCGCCACAGGCAGCTTGCCACAGCTCACCATAAGCAGCTTGCCACAGTCAGCTTACCATAAGCAGCTTGCCACAGGCAGCTCACCATAGGCAGCTCGCCACAGGCAGCTCGCCACAGCTCGCCACAGGCAGCTCGCCACAGCTCGCCATAGGCAGCTTGTCACTTGTAGAGAAGCTCGTACAGTAGTATCGCAGGAAGATCTCCTGCCTGACCACCTGGCCTAGACACTGACCCGCCGACTGACACGTGCACTGACCTAACAACCTGGCCCAGATACTGACCCGCCGACTGACACAGGCGCCGCCTTGACAATCTGGCCCAGGCGCCGACCTGACCGTCTGACACAAGCGCCAGCCTGACGACCTCGAGGAGTTCACCACCGTACCCCGGTTTTGACGGGATGTGACGAGTCTTACCGTTTGGAGGCTTTTCACCCACCTAACCCGCGAGGCTCCAATATATAAAGACCTCACCCCCCAAAGGGGAGGGGGATGGAAAAAATGGAGGTAATCCCTACTCTCTAGCTCTCTCATTTCTCCAATATTATCTTCAAAGATCTCTACAATCAGAGTGCTAACTTAAGCATCGGAGAGCCCCCATCGGGAAAATATCACCGGGACCTCTGATTCAGTTCTTGCAAGTCCCTCAGCTCCCGCCGCCTACAAAGAGGAGGAAAAGATGGAGTTCTCACAGGTCCCTCAGCTCCCGCCACCTACAAAGAGGAGGAAAAGATGGAGTTCTCGCAAGTCCCTCAGCTCCCACTGCCTATAAAGGAAAGAAGACCACCTCATGCTGAGGGCAGTCGGGTTGCACCGCACCAGGGAGCTCCACCATTCTCTAAGTCACAGGCCGCCTAGTAGGGAGTTCGCCACCAGGTAGCTCTCCACCAGGCACTTCGCCACCAGGGAGCTCGCCACCAGGTAGTTTGCCACCAGGCAGTTCGCCACCAGGCAGTTCGCCCCCAGGCAGTTCTCCACCAAGCAGTTCGCCACTAGGCAGTTCGCCACCAAGTAGCTCATCACTAAGGCACGTCACCACCGGGTCAAATAATGAGATACTTAGCCAAAAAATTTTTACATCACAAAACATTGGTACGTGGCCATAAACGGTTACATCAGATGCCAAACAGACACTATATATCTTTGGTTCAATTTCCCCTCTCCTTCCTTCTCTCTATGAAACTTATTATAGACAGAGCATGGAGCAAGAGCTCCGGTTGAAACCCCATTCAAATAACAAAAGAGATACTACTACTGCACCCGTTGACGTAGATGGTAGATCAACTTATGCAAACTGAGTGCTTGGATCAGAAATGGTGATTGCATCCCTTGTTTCTGTTTCTTAGGCTCAGTTTGGAAAGAGTACAAAAATAAACATGTACAGTATAAATGCATAAAAAATAACACAAAATACAAGGTTTTTCACTCTACATATCTATATTTGTACGTACTGCTTCCAAACTGAGCCTTACTAAATTTGATGTGCACAAAATGGCGTTTGTAGCATTGTTTTTAGTTTGAAATTTGAGAATAAAAATGGAAGAAAAGCACCATATTTTCATTAGATATGGAAAAAATAGATCATCGTAGTTTCTAGTGCCCAGAGGTTTGTTTTTGTGGGGTTGTTCCTTGATGGGCTCCCAACATCCTAATGACGATGTCAAGATTGGGGGCTCCACCGAGTGCTTCATGGTTCCCAATGGACCTCCGGTTTTGTTATGGACTGTGTTTAATTTGAAAGAAAAAATATGGAAAAGAAAGGAAAGGAAAGGTAGGAAAATCTTTATAAATCCTGTATGGTTTCCTTACCTTTTTCTTTTCTTTCTTTACCTTTTCCTTCAAACCAAACATAACCTAAGGGTTTTAGCTGATGCCATGCCAGTGGAGCATCAATGAGCATAGTTCTTCTTAGGGATTAATCCTCTTGTCCGTCTTCATTTTTTGGGATCCAACAGTTTCTCTTTGATTCCCTCTCTTCATTACCTTAGTTTCTTCAACTGGACACCCAGACACTGTTGTTATCTCTATTTGAAAATTTGAAGAATAATGAAGGGTAAAATAGTCATTTCAGTATTTTTATTAATATTTAACAATGACATCAATTGTTAGAAAACCCAGGGGCTATTTAAGGGACTTTATCTATTTCCCAAAATTTAGGGGTAGTTTAAGAAATTAAAGGTTTCAAAGAAAGATAAAAGTGGCTTAAAAAACAAAAACAAAAACAAAAAGAAAAATAAAGCTCTCAAACACTTATCCTATACGACCCTCATCCCAATCTTATTCTGTTAACCACTGTGGCTCAGTTTGAAAAAAGTACAAATATAAATATGTAGAGTGCAAAACCTTATATTTTGTATTATTTTGTATATATTTGTATTGTACATATTTGCATTTGAAAGAAATACAAATACATATAATAATACAAAATATAAGATTTTACACTACATATTTGTATTTATACTCTTTCCAAACTGAGCCTAATGGTTACCTTGAGGGTTAGAAGAAGTATAGTGATATAGGGCCTCAAATACTAGGTACAGCATGTTATTGTATATTTAAGGGAGCAATAGCAACCAAAGGACAAATTATATGCATCAAGTGCCTATTTGGGAGGCTTTTGGGAATTGGGGTGAGGCTTCTGTGTTTCAATTTGGGCTGCTCCACACAAATGACAGAAATCACATAAGCTGTATTTGGTAAAAATCAGAAAAACCAATGTTGGCATTCTGAATACTAGAAATGCAATTGTACAGTCCAGATCTGCTATTCACAGAGTGCTCGTCACATCGATCTCACAGCATGTTTTAACTGTATGTCAAGAACATCTTCCATACTTGCATGTTATTATTCATGGAAAATGTTCCCAATACACTGAGATGTGACTGTGAGGTTCTTATGAGGAGCGCTCTGTGAGGAGTGGATCCCAATTGGCAACTGTAACCTAAAGCTACTTTTGATAACTTTTCTGGAACACGGGTGCCTAATGACCATGAAATCTCCAATGCAGAAATCACACCAAATGAGCTCCTAATATCACTTTGCCCCAAATCCTAGATATTGCCTTCAGATTTCCATTATTAGAAGGTGCACCAACAGCACCAATTTAGGTGTTATCTAGCCAAGATCACATCTACGCACCACAAATGCCTTATGTACACATCTCAGTGTGCATTGAGAATATCTCCCAAAGTTGTTGGTGGGAGATGTTCTCAATACACAGTTAGGATATACTATGGGGCGCAGATATGAATTCCATCTAGCCTCATCCCTAGATGTTTGTTGTTTGTCATATTTTGCCAGGTGGCTATTGTTTGGCACGCAACATTTTCTTCACATAAAAATTGCCATCCCAAAATTTTAGTTGACACATATCATTGTTTTTAAAACTGACCCAGAGACCGAACTGGTCAGGGGTCCGGTTGTTCATTCGACTTGAATGGTTGGTCCATTCTGACAAAAAAAATTAAAATACTGTCAAAACCATTCAAGCGGTTCAAATGGTAAAACGCCTGGTTCAGCGGTTTACTGACCAAAATTAATGTTTTTTCTTGAGAAAATCTGGTTTTGGGGGGAAACAAAACCGATCACCCGACTGGTTTTTAACTGGTTCCCGGTTTTTTGGTCCGGTCTGATTTTGAAAACAATGCATTAAATGATGGAAAAACATTGCATGGAATAGCATTTAATTTGTTAATTACATTGACGGTAAGATAGCAAATCAAATTAAAGAGTTAAAGAGGGGAATCAATTATTGCATTAATAGATATTTGGATAAGATAATATTTAACGTACTATTTACTTCAAAGGGCATAGTCATGTAAGGAAACCAATGATAACACTAGTGAATTGGATGGGCAAAATAATCTTTCAAAATTCATGACTCAACTAATTGATTAATGTTGGTTGCATTCATGCTCCTATCATTAATAAGTAAAAACAACTTAAATCTTTTATTTTGAATTAAGAGGTGGCAAAATTACCCTTAAGTATTTGGTGTGACAGAGAGAGAGAGAATTGAGGAAAAATTTTTCACGTATTTCACAAATTTTACTAAGAGCTTTCCCTCAACTCTGTTCCTTATTTTTTATTAAATTAAGTATAACTTAAATTTCTCCTATTAAAAGGTTATACGATCTATTTCCGTGGAGGATTAATATTTTAGGTTTTAGCATGTAGTTAATGGGTCAAACAGTTTGACGATCCAATTCAACTATTCAACTCACTCATATTAAAATGCAAAAATAAAAAAGAAAGAAAAATATAGAATGGCTCCGAATTATCTTTAAAGATTAGAATAAATAGAGTTTGTTTCCTTATAAATTTTAGGTGAGTTAAAGGCAGCCCTCTTACCCATGCATGATTTAAATTAGTGGTTTTGAGTTGCATTTTAAAGAATAGAATAAAAACATGGGATAAATGTGCAAAACCACTAAAACATGAGGCACTGATACAAAAAGTCTTTATTTTGCACCTTATTCATGTTGCCTCTATATTACATAAAACTTCATCCTTACCTTGGTCACTATTTTGGTTATGAAAATAATTTTTCGTTTATATTTTGTTGCATGTTCTGGTTATAAAAATTAAATTCAAATACCATATGTCATATATAGTGTTAATATTTATACACGCATGTAATATTTGCTCTTGCAGTAGTAATTATAAGGTCTTGTTCATTTATCCAATAAGTTCACTTACCCATGTTTTTTTATTTACCAAATAAGTAATATAAATATCTTTTTATCCATAAAAAGTTAATGTCAAAATGGGTAAACTTATCTCATTATGTTTTATAATTTTTCTTTTGTGTGGGAAAATAAGACCCTATTTGGTAACATTTCACACGTTCTTGGTGTTTTCACGGAGCAAAAATGCATTTCGTACAAGAAAAAAAAGGTGTTCTTGCATGAGAACAACACCCAAAGAACGCGTTCTTTGGGAGTGAAAAATCGATGCTCCCAAAGAACGCATTCCCAAGGAACGTGCAATTCCCACGACATTAACCCCAATTAACGAACACGTGTTAACGACTCTCACGTGAGAGAAGGGGTATTTTGGGTACTTCACACTAAATGATAGAAAGAAGCCCTAATAAGCATTTTCATTCGATAGTGAATTCCTCCAACTTGTCGCTACAAATCTCAAAGGAAAGAGGGATTCCCTTAGCTCCAACAGAACAGAAAGCGAACGGTAGAAAGCACCAACGACGATTCCGATCAGGAACGCGCCAATAGGAATGTTGTCTCGTCATGTACCTAGTTTTGTATCGTGTGCTCTATTTTAAACTCACCTTTTCTCCGGCCAGATTTGCCTGAAATCATTTTTGCTCCCACCGCGAAGATGAGTTTTAAACAATCTCTAACCAGTGCAATCTGAAATCGTTTTTCTTATATCATTTGGTTTGCATTTGTTATATGTTATGCCGAATGAGTGTAGTTTCTTCTCTAATCCCATTGTTGTGTTTTGTCATGTCTTTTGTTATATGTTGAATATCATCAAGATTGTCCTTTGTTATGTGTTATGAACCTTTGTCCATGTGTTGGATTGTTATGTTTTTTGTTATGTATATTGTTACCAATCTGATACAGGATGAACATTTTAAATTTGAAAAATAAAATAAAATAGATAAAAGAATAAAAGAATTAGCAGATCTATATGAATGAAAACACAGGGAAACTACTACGAATCGACAACTCATATTAAAGAAGCAGGTCTGGTATTCATTGTGTTTCACTATCCAAACTCTATTTTTACTCTTGTAGAACAAAAAATCGTTCTCAAAGAATAATTTGCCAAATGCATTTGCTACTTTTGAAGAGCAACAAATAAAATTTTTATTTTGGAACATGAATTTCTAAAAGAACAAGAATGGAAGAGAACATTGCGAAACAGGGCCTAACTTACCCATTTGAGAGATTGATAAGTTTTACCCAGGTAAATTAGCCTCTCTTTATCGCGGGGCCTAGAAGTTAACGCAAAAAGAATGTTGTAACCCCCTAGGCCTAAATGTAAAACTTGAGCATTGATTATGGGACTGTTTGGTATTATTGGTGTCTAAGGCATGATGCTGCAACATCAGCACCCCATAAAAGTTTTGAGTTCCAATGCTCAATGTTCCAGTTGTTTGGACTTTGGAGATGTTTTGGGTTAAAACATTTCACATAAAAATCTGTGTTAGGGATTGTTTCAAAAAACATCAACACTCTGACCGACAAAGTAATTGACTGTCTTTTTTTTTTTTTGTATTTTAGAAGAAAAATCATTCAGACTGATGTGGTGCTGATATGTATGATAAACACACATTTCTCATCAAATGGGATTTATATTTCAAGTATAAAATGGTGTTTTAACTCAAAACATTATAGAATGAAACACCATCATAGCTCCACAACCTGGTCTACCATTCCGGATTGTATACGGATTGTCGTGCTCAATGGGATGTAATTTCAAGTGAATGAAAACTGCCTTCGTTCTTTAGAAAAAAAAAAAAGAAAAAGAAAAAATGAATGGACACACTTACAAATTTGTTCACTTATATGGTTTCACCCTTTCAAATGTACTATATAGAAATGCAACTTGGTAGGGGTGTCGATTAGATTGGATTTGGTCCAATCCAATCGACCCAGTCCAATGTGAGCCCGTTACAAATGAATCGGCTCTAATTCAATCCAATATAATTTGGACCATTTTGGATCAGTCCAATTCAATGTTCGGACCATCCAATTTGTTCAAATTCATTTTAATTTAGATTGGTTTCAACAAAAACCCGGTCCATTGACACCTATATTCTTATCTTATATCAATGGACCGGATATTGGCTTAATCCAACCAAATCCAATATAAATTTATTACGGACGGACCAGGTCCGGTCCAATCTAATAAATACTTTGGACTGGATTGGTCCAATCCATTGTCTTTTTTATCTGTCCAATCCATCCAAATTGATTTTGGATCATCCAAAATCGGTCCATTGTGAAGGAAGGGTTACGATTTATCATATGGACGGCCGAACTATGCTAGATGATTGGGAGAAATTTCAAAAATTTCCTAATACTTTCAGGAATTGAATTCCCTATGTTTTAAAAAAATTGCATTTTTCATGATCGGTTTTGCACTGAACTGGACCAGATTTGAAACCAACCAAAAAGGGAGATGTATACTTGATACGGATACCACAAATGCAGATCCCAAGGTGGAAGTTCACGCCCAAATCAGTCATAAAACCTGCCTCCACTGAATATGGCACAGTGTACTCCTGAAGTCGATTCAACAACACAATTTTCAACAAAACTACAATCCAACTATTTGGGTCAAACTGGGGAGGTGAGTACGAAATTCCTCTGGATTTTTGTTGCAAAAATCAAAAGAAAATTAATCTCTATCAGTCCCTAAATAGCTATGGTCGAACTAGAGTATCTTGGGAGACAAAAGAATAAGAGATAGCACAATAGAGAGGTGTTATAGTCTAGTTCGCCCTTTTCTTCTTTTATCTCTTTATGCAACATTTCTACTAATCAAATTAGGAGATTATCCAAATTTAATTTGAATCTGAACTCTATTAAGAGATAAAGTCTTATCCTTTCAAGATGATGGGTGCTCCATACCCATTTCTAAACTCAGATTTGCCCCATGTCACATGATAAGTTGTCATGTGACAGCTTAATTAATCATATTAATTATGGGCCTTAGGCCCATAAGCTATAAGGCTCACAACACAAAGGTGTTGCATGGCCAACTTAGGCATGATTTGTATGGCGTGGGACCCCACAATGACCTCACATAAGTCCATAAGGGTCCAGTCTAGCCTTTGTAAAAAAAAAAAAAAAAAGCTTGGCCAAATTCACTGCTAAACACAGTGAACCCCTGAGGACATCATTATGGGATCAAAATGGGCCCAACATTTACACTTAAATGATTATTGAATTCAGCCATCTTATGAAGACCTAATGATAATGGAATTAAGTAAGATAAATTCCATCAGGTAATCAGCTTGTAATGGTCTTTTACACTTAACATCTTGGCCCATAATGATCAAACACTGCATGATAGGGAAGGACCTCTCCCCTAACTGCAAAGTGCAATGTCACACTCTCTACTCGATGGATTTTGGGAATTAAAACATTTTGCAAACATTTTTCATAAAACATATCATATAAATATATTTTGCAAAACCAAATCTCAAACACGATTGAAATCCACTGCCAATAGTTTACATTTCCATCAGAGAGAGTGTAAGTGTTATAATTCACTTTGTTTGACAAAGGGGCCGATCCTATCACTATGATCACCCATTTAAGTGAATTCATATACTGCCCCAACATACCTAAGCTTTGACCCTCAATGGATCTCACTGATTAGCATACCAAAGACAACCCAATCCGACACTTAGTGCAATACTATAATCAAGTCTAGGGGTTATATGTAACTTTTCAGTTTTGAACATCAATCTCCAAGGTGTAGGGCATAACTAGAAAATTGTCCAGGTTCAGTGTTTCAACCAAACACACACTGCATGTGCTTTGGGTCTAACCCTATTAGCTGAGATAAGCTGCCCCAACTTCTTTGGCAACACATCAGTGTTAGCCTTGGTAGGATAAACTCTCCAAGTCTATCCAATGACTGAGAACATTCTAAACTAACACGAGTCTCATAAGTGTATAGTTTAAGGGGTAATTTCACAAAAATATACCAATCTCAACATGATACAATAATGTACTTTTATTCATTTACAATAAATGTATCTATACATATATCCGATTGGAGCTAAGGGCATACACTACCTAACACATTGACACCCTTACAACTTGGCATGGGTCAACCCAAAACCCAACTGGCCCAATCTAATATTATGTTGGGTTAGATTGAGGTTTTTAGAAACTCAACTCAAGTTAGGATGGATTAGGTTAAGATTGAGGCTGCACGAAAATTGTATATAAACACATATTATGTATAAATTACATTTTAATATTTTAAATATTATTTAATATTTATATATTTATTTTTAAGGAATTTAAAAAATAACTTCACATATACAGTATTAAGATTTTATCACGCACTTATGTGATTAAGCTGACCGAATTATTTAAATTGAATGGTCAGGGTTACATTAGGGTTAAGAGTCAGGTTGTCCGACTTAAAGAATTTCAACTACATGGTGCTTGAAGTCGGATTTGGTCCTCACACCTTCCTCACAGCTACAAGGGGCTATGAGGATGGCGTTAGGGCAGTCTTGTGCAGTCTTCTCGATTGGATGTCCTTTTGGTGGGAACAGAGTATAGATAATCCAATGGATGATCTTGGTCTTTTTAGTAAATTTGCTATAATCCTTTGGCATTGTTGGAAGAATAGATGCAAGAAGGCAATAGAGGATAAATCTTTCAACCCAGTTGAAACTATTTCATTGGCCCATGCATAGATTGAAGAGTTGGCTTCACTAAAAAGGAGGGGGAGCATTCTCGCCTCTCAAAACAACCAAATGATCAACAACCATTGTATATGGTCTCCTCCCTCTCACCCATTCTTAAAGATTAATGTCGACGGTGCAAATACAAATTCTTTTTTCTGGGCTTAACATTATCTTGAGAGATCACAATGGAAGTTTTGTGTTTAGTAGAGCCATTTGCATAGAAATGACGGATTCTAACATTACTGAGGCGCGCGCTTTCAGAGCTAGACTCCAAATGGTGAAGGAACTCCACCTCTCTCATATTCATGTTGAAGGAGATGCGCAAAAGATAATAGATATCTTGTTGGACGCCTGTTGAGACATCCCTTGGTGACTTCACGTAGTTATTGCTGATTGCAGGAATCTTTTGCAATAATTTCATTATGTTTTAATCTCCTTTATCCCTGCTACAGGTGGGTTGCCCATATAATTGCAAAATTTTCTTGTCATGTGTGTAGGATCACTACTTGGTCCTTACCTCCTAACTTTCTTATTCCTATAATGGAAGAAGATTTGGTACAATGAATTTAGCCTAATGGTTGTTTCAAAAAAAAATTGACAATTTTCTAATCAAAGCTGCACTCTTGGGTTATATATTCTAATATTAGTTTGGGCTCATTGGATTTAGGGTCAAGTTAGGGTTGACCGGCTATTTTCATGAAAAATCTCTTTTTGGGCCTTAAATTGCAAATTTTAATATTTTTTATAAATAAAAAAATTAAAAAATGAATTAGGAAAACATAAATTAAATATAAAAATACATATAACATATGTACAAAATAATTATATATTATTTATTAATAAAATATATATTTATACACACACACACACACACACACACACATATATATATATATATGTATGTGTATATAAATATATATATGCAACTTAATTACATGTGGGGCGATTTGACCTATTCGACCCGAACGGTCAAACCGATGACCCGTGACCTAGAGGCAAAAACAGTTTGGCCTCCAGGTTGGTTTTTAAAACATTTTGTTTTACTTTTTTGGTCTGATAATTTGAAGAGATGTATCTTGTTGTTGTTCTTCTTCTTAGGGTTATTTTTAGGTTTAGTTTTAGTCCACCGTTCAAGGCCCAAATAGCTAAGATCAGCATTGGGTAATGTCTCTTTATAGGGCTCCCCGAAGATGATATCAATGTTTTTTTTTTCTTTTTTCCTTTTTGTATTTTTAAACATTAAAAAGTAGATTTGAGAATCATATTGAAGAATAGTTTTTTTTTTTGTTTTTTTTTGGGTAGAAAAGAATAGTGATTTGAAGAAAGAGATGGTTGTTGTATAGGCATGGGTCTATTAAAGGTTAAAAGTGATTTAAAAAATGTCAAAATTTCAATGCTATAACTAGTGATAGGTGTTAGGGGTGAGCAAAAAAATCAAAAAACTGAACCGACCAAAACCGAACAAAAAAATTGGTTAAATGAACTAATCGGTTTAGTGTTTTTAAAAAACTAAAGGTACATGTTCATGTTTGGTTAACCAATATAAAAAACCGGTGGTTAACCAAACTGACCGGATACATGTTTTTTTATATATTATATATATATTTTAAATTAATAAATATGCATTATATATAAATATAAATATATATTTATAATATATTATATATTATTTAAAATATAATATTTTATATGTATTTATATTTTTTTATTATATATTTATATATATTTTTATAATAAATATTATAAAAACAAAAAAATCAACGAACTGAATCGACGGTTAATCAACGAGTCAACCGATTAACTGGCTGGTTTTGGTTCGGTTCTGGTTATTGGTTTTCCAAAATCCAGTACTACCGGTTTCGTTCACAAAAAAGGCCCACGGTTTGGTTACCCAAACTGTGAGCACCCCTACTAGGTGTCAATACACACCCAAAAACACACTTGTTAGGTATTAGATTTTCCCGATTGTTAGTTTGAAATTGAGTCAATCATGACATGGTTTCATCATCTCCACCTATAACTAAAGTCTTAGAAAAAGTTTTGGTGGGCAGCAAAGGATCCCCAAAGTATAATGTGGGCCAAGGTTTTTAAAATCGAATTGGATAATGAACCAGTCAGGGGTCCAGTTCCCGGGCTGAACGGTCCGACTGTTCAAACCAAATGGATGGCCCGTTTTAACAAAAAATACAAAATAAAAAATGACCAAAACCATTGGATGATTCGAATACCCGGTCAGTGGTTTGATGACCAAATCAACGGTTTTGACAAAATAACGATTCTGGGGTAAAATGAAACCGGTCATCGGTTTTTCTAGTCTGACCATTTGGTCCGGTCTGGTTTTGAAAAGTGAAAACCATGATGTGGGCGGATCCACCCCAGGGCATAAGTTGAGAGATGACATTATCAAGGATAAAATTTTCCATTACTGATGCATGCCCTATTGCACAGAATCCACAAAGGAAACAATAGTCTGAAAATGGTTAGGCTTGGCCCACATGAGCTTCATTGTCACGATTGTACTTCAAAATGTCATTAAGACCAATCAAGTTATTGCCTATTTATCCTTTGGAATCTTTTTACTCTTCAACGACCAAAGAAATTTTTTATCATCTATATGGACAAAAATGTAGAGTAAAAAGTATACATAATTTTTAAATGAGAAGTAAATAGTTACATTTGTATTTTAAAAGCCCTTTGACACAAATCCATCTGCTTTGGCTTTGGGGGTTTAAAAGTGTTTTGAGTTTTGACCTCAGGTAATAATGTTTTTAGTAGGGCTGTCCACGGTTTGGTTAACTGAACCATGACACTTTTTTGTAAACTGAACCGGTGGTACTGGTTTTTCTAATTCTCCAAACTGAAACCGAATCGGTACCATCAGTTTTAGTTTTTGACCGGTTTGGTTCTTCGGGTTTTTGGTTTTTTATATTTATAATATATATTATACAAATATATGTAAAATATTATATTATAAATAATAAATGATATATAATATATTATAAATATTTGAAAAATATATAATATATAATATATTTATAAATAGATCATTATAAATATAATGTAAGTATATATTTGTATATATAATGAATATATATCTATATTTAATACATAGAAAATATGTGACATATTAAAATTATATATAAAATATACATAAAAATATATATACCGGTCGGTTCGGTTAACCATTGGTTTTTTTGTAGGTTAACCGAAAACCGAACCGGTCCTTTGGTTTTTCAAAAATCCCGAACCGAAACTGAACCGATTGGTTCGATTAACCGCATTTTGTGTTTTGGTTTTCTCAATTCGGTTTGGTTTTTTGGTTTTTTGGTTTTTCATGGACACCCCTAGTTTTTAGAAGCAATTCTTTGCTAGACGCTCAAAATACTTTTTAAAAATGACCTAGAATTGGAATTGTTTTGGCCATTAGTTTTGGGGTCGACAATTCGATTGTCTAGTTTAAATGGATAGTCTATTTTAATAAAAAATAGAAAAATAATTACAATAAAAAAGCGTCCACAAACCATTGAATGGATCAAACAGGCCAACATTTTGATTGCCCAAATCAGCAGATTGTTGATTAATTCAACAGTTTCTGGCCAAAGACTAGGCTTTGGGTAAAATGGAATAAGTTGTTTGAACAATTCTTGGGCTAAATGGTCCAACCATATGGGCTAATGGCGGTTCAAAAACATTGGTCCAAAACTTAAAAGTAAAATCTTATCCAAATGGAGCCCAAGTTTAATGGTATTTGGACAGATTCAGATGTTGACCTAAGATATTTTGATAAATGGATGACGGTTGAAAAGGCAAATACGTGTTTGGCTCCCCACTTTCCATTCAATGTGTAGACTGTAGATAGAAAAAATAGAAAATCCTGAAGGGAAGCAAATCAATCATGAAAGGTTAGGGATGAGAATATTAGACACGGTTCTCTCTTTGTGATCAAGGTTCAAAGTATCGGTACGATACACGTATTGGAAATATTGCATCGGTACTTAGAAACGCCCGAAACCCTTTTTTTTGTTGTTTTTTTTGGGAAGCTAAAAATAGGTTTTTTTTATTAAAAAAAGTTAGGGTTCCGAAACACCTGAAAACAGGCATTTTAGAGCATATCGTTTTCAAAAGATACAATACAATATGCCCAATACGGGGCGTATCATATCAATACTTTAAACCATGCTTACGATTAGAAATCTGAACCATACATGAAAACCCCATTTGACAGATTGGGCTGTTATTTTTATTTATTTATTATTTTGAAGGCAGTTCCTCCCCCTAATCATAATCCCTACAGTGAAGGCATGACAGGATCTATTAAAAGCAAAAAGCATATAAAGACACTTATAATATGGATTCCAACCACACATTGAGAGCATTTCCCCATGAATTTAGCATACAAGTGTCAAAGATGTTACTGATGTGTGACAGGATGCTGCTCTCTTGGTGTGTTGGTACACTTTTTGCTTTCAGCAGTTCCAATCTCAGTGGAGGTGGGGTTAAATCCTAAATCTCCTGAGATCGAATCAGCTCCCCACAATGTCCCACAGCACATTCCTGCTACGTATTGGGAACATCTCCCAATGATGACATCATCATTCCTGGTATTATCATCGGGAGATGTTCCCAATATATGGCGGGGATGTGTTGTGGGATGTTACGGCGGAGATGTTCTCAGCTACAACCAGTAAAACCTTACAAACTATGAAACTAAGCCAATTAGCACCTTTTAGGCTAATGAATTTAGGGAGTTTTCTACAACATGAATGTTTTTGTTTTTATTTGTTTTTTGCAATCATCATATTAGTAAAAAAAGCCATGTTCTTCAACACTGTTTTTTGTTTTTAAAAGCAAAAAAAAATTGAAATAATGGTTTTTAAAACAAAAAAAAATTATAGTATAGAAATTATATGATTTGTGAAATATGACATTAAATAACTAGATGAAAACATGTTTTTGAAATGGGGAATTCAAGAACATATTTTTTATTTCAGTTTTGAAAACAAAAAACACATATACAACCAATAACATATTTTTTATGATTTTGTTTTGAGAAACAATTTATCTGTCTTTCAAACTAGATGGTTTTTATTTGTTTTTGAATCCGACAACAAGAAAAACAATTCATGTTGTTTAGTCGGCCAAAAATTCCCCATTTTACAATAGATTGTAGCCTCGTTTTTTCTTAAAAGTAATTAAAAAAAAAAACATAAAATTTTGAGGGGATGAGAAAAAACGTGAGGAGAGAGAATAAGCTGAAAAAACTGTGTATAGAAACAGATATTATCTGGGTCACACTGG
Organism: Nelumbo lutea; assembly: GCF_056320005.1. Taxonomy (NCBI): domain Eukaryota; kingdom Viridiplantae; phylum Streptophyta; class Magnoliopsida; order Proteales; family Nelumbonaceae; genus Nelumbo; species Nelumbo lutea. The sequence continues at coordinate 91,094,638 of NC_142687.1, read as the reverse complement.
CCCAATTGCAATATTATGCCAACCACTACCAGGTCAGCTAATTAAGAATAATAACACTACTAGGTAGGGTTTCTGATTGGGTCAGCCGGTCAGGCTGGACTAGGGCTACTCGACCCCTCAACCCAATCCTAGCCTAAATTTAAGTCCGACCAAAATTTCTTCAAAACTTGAGCCCAATCAGTAAAATAAAAAGTTCAGGAATGGGTTGAATCGGACTTGGGTTGAAATAGAGGGGAAACCGAGCATCCAAAATCAATCCATGACCTTGAGTAGGGGTGTAATCGAATTCAGTTTTAATCAAATAGGTTCGGTTCGAATTTGTTGAGGCTTGCTTCAAATTTTATGCTAGTTGAGTTTAAATAAAACTTTATTAACTTGAATTCGAACGAAAAAACATTTAGGCTCAGTTTGGGAGGAGTACAAATACAAATATATAAAGTATAAAACCTTATATTTTGTATATATTTGCATTGGTACTCCTTCCGAACTAAGTCTTAGAAGCTCATGAGCTTTGGTTCGACTATGATGCCATTAAAGAAAACTTACAACCAACCCACCGATATCATAAAAGCAGCAATCAATCAGGTGAGTTTTTATCAAAATTCATGAAGGGTTGTGATTGGTTAAAGCATTTTTGGTATATGATTTTTAGGCGAGATTGACTTCCATCATGGTAGAGGTATCAACGGTATTTGAAAATCCGATTTTGAATTTGAGATTTGATATATAATCGAATCGAATTCGAATAATTCGAATATCTAATCGGTTGACTTTGAATATACTATTTATACCGAATAGTTAATCGGATTCGAATTTGGATATCACCCGATTTGATTTGATAAATATTCAAATTCGATCGATTATTTAATTCTTATATATAATATATAAAATATTTAAATGTCTTATACAATTTATATATATAATAATTAAATTATATAAATAATTTGTATATTTATATACTTTATAAAAAAATATTTATTTTATATATTTATTAATTACTTAAAATAATTAATTATTCAAATTCAAATTGAATATTCAAATATTTAATTGGCAAATTCGAATATTAATTTTTAATATCCATCGGATATCAAATCTAATTCAGATTTTGAAATTTTCTAATCAGATTCGAATTCGATCCATTCCCACCCCTACATCATGGCAAACCTGTGCCCACACCGTATTAACAACCTTTTGCAACCATGCGTTAGGAATATCTCCCCATGAAATAAAGCACACAAGTACGAAGATATTCTCAATCATGGTTTTTAAAAATGAACCGGCCAGGGGTCCGATTACTAGTTCGAACGGTCCGACCATTCATCCTAAACGGTCGGCCTGTTCTGACAAAAAATTAAAAAAAATTGGAAAATGATCAAAACCATTCGAACGGTTAACCGACCGGTTCAGCGTTTTGTTGACCAAAATCAACGGTTTTAGAGAAAGAAGCGGTTTTGGGGGAAAACAGAACCAGTGACCGGTTCCCAATTTTTCTGGTCTAACTATTTGATCCGGTCTGGTTTTGAAAACCATGTTCTCAGTGCAAGGCAATAAAGGTTGCTCTAATGGGGTTTGCCTTGACTGAAGCCGAACTCCTTCGGCTGTGTTTGGAAATGATGCAAATGGAATGTAAATCCTAGTTCAGGGTAAATTTGCATTCTATTTCACTTCTAAATGTGTTTGACAGCATTACATTTATGCATTGACAAATGACAGATTAATGCATATTTACATTAATAATATGTAAAAGACCACCAATAAAAAAGAAGTAAATTTACATTCAAGTGGACTTTTGATAAAAAAAAAGCATATGTTTTATTGGAATTCATGTTTGCATCCATTATAGCTAAAAGTTTGTTTGGTAAGAAGGTAAATTTGTCTGTGCAAAACTAACCCAATTTTGCAATTTATATGAACCATTTTACACTCTACATATTTAAATTCACACTTATTTGAATCATTTCCAAATGCAGCCTTTCTAGCATCATAATTTTTTCCATATATCAATATTTCTATTTCTATATCTATCTAAAAAATATAAAGATAATAATGTATTATAAAAATATTATATATATTGATGTGGGTTAGCTTGGCCCAGCCCACTAACGTCCGCTAACGTCAGCAACAATAGGAGGGACAGAGCCAATCACATAACTATTTGGCATACCGTCAGGGCCTGCAGCCTGACCTTGTATGACTCTCATCTGAGGCATTCATCTTCACCTACCACCAGCATGCTCAAGTATAAATAAGAGGTAATTGCCCCTTATAAGGGGCGGGAACAGAGTAACTCACATATCACTCACTCATTTACTTCCTGCACCTACGTTATCTACCTAGCATTAATTCAAGGAGATCTGGTGCATCCAAGGACTCTCCAAGAGCACTTTTGTACTACCCCCTACTTTATACCTCATACTAACTTGAGTGTCGAAGCCTTCGCCTCGGGTATCCACCCCGAGGTCTCTGACACTCTCTATCTTGTAGTGTCCCCGATCACCAAGGACTTCGCCTCGACTTGCAGTCCTCGGCTACCATAGTCCTCAGAAGGAGTACTTCACCTCAGTTTGTTGTCCTCGGCTTCAGTCAACCTCTTTCGAGGCACTGAGGTCTTCGGCTACCGCTCGAAACTCAACGAGTGAATTTACTTGGTTACCCTCGGCCAATCCGCGCGGAAACAATTGGCGTCGTTTGTGGGAACGTGGTTGCTAAGACGACCCCCACTCCAGGATAAACAATAATAACACTCTAGATCCAAAACCCCTTTAAGCTCAGAAGTCATGGTGAGGAGAGCTAGGAACAATCCGAACCTAGTTACGTACAAACTGTTTTAGGCCATCCTCGATCTCTTGGATCGCCTCACCCAACGAATGAAAGAAGTCTACCCCTAAGCAGGAGGTCTCTCTCAAGGCAACCGCCCCGCTGGGGTGTCAAAAGATCAGGGCTGATGTGAGAACATCGAGGTACCGACGCTCGGCCATAGTAATCCGCTGGCTAAACCATTAGAATCGGGCAATAATTGCCTCCCCGACTCACCTCGAAGGAATTTTTGTCCTCCTAGCCAAAGGGAGAGTGTGCCCGCTTAATTCGAAGACAATCATCAATCTTCGGAGAAGCACCACCGCCATCATAAGGAGGCCCCCTAGGACGATGGTGGGCAGTTCGACCGCCCTGGAGTTTGTTCCCGAGGCGAGAGCCAACGCCATCTCACTCCACCTTCCGTCTCAGACCTTAGGGATGTTTTGAATGACCATCATGCCCACAGAAGAGCACACGACCCTGTCTCAAAGTATTCGGGAGTCCGAGATGACACCCATTGGGTTCAAGAAAAGAGCAGGGCCCATGCCCATGCTGACCCAGGGGTTGCCAAGTTGTGAGCCGAGATTGGGGCCATCAAGGAAAAGCTCCACCTGGTGAAGGAGAGACAAGCTGACGCCTCAACCAATCACGGAGACTCCGCCGATCACATGTATGCATTCACCCAGGAAACCATCTCGGAGCCTCTCCCCCCACACTTCAAGGCTTCCACACTGGAGACATATGATGGAAGCACTGACCTCAATGACCACTTGGAGGGTTTCAGGGCGCTCATGATACTGTACGGTTATTCTGACATCTTGATGTGCTGAACCTTCTAAGGCTACCTTCATGGGGGCGCTCGCCGCTGGTTCTCCAGCCTTCCTCCTCAATCAATCAGCTCGTGGGAGCAATTTACAACTCTGTTCCTTGCCTGATTCATCAGTAGCACATGATGCTAGAAGAGTGTAGTCTCTCTGATGTCGCTCAAACAGGAGCCAGGTGAAAGCATGTGGTTTTACATCAACCACTTCAAGAAAGAAGAGCTCGAAGTGTGAAACCACGACCCTATGGTCTCCATGCACGCGGCCATCAACGGACTCTGCCCTGGCTTGGCTCTCAAGTTCTTAGTTGCCAAGACCCCGTCGAAGAATAAACTTGAATTTCTTCAAAAACCCCCCCCAAAAAAAACGTTGCGGCTGAAGAGGCTTTGGCCTAGGATGACCAAGAAAGGGCAGCTGAGCTCAACAACGGATCCCCAGAGAAGAAGAGGAAAGGTGGAGACCAGCGCCACCCTGGCAACAATGGCGGCAAAGACAACAAGAAGCCTGCCACCCTAGCCTACAAGGACTGCATGCCACTCAACTCCATCCACACCCAGATACTGATGCAGATAGGGGAAGAGAAGTTCGTGAAGTGGCCAACGAAACTGAAACGGAACCCCAAGAGGGGGAACCCTACGATGTACTACAAGTACCACCGTGACACCGGGCATGACACCGAGGACTACTAATGAAATATAGTCTCTTATTCGCTAAGGACACCTCAAGTAGTTTGTCAGAGGAGAGGCCGACGCCTCGTCATCCCAACAGCAGCAGTAGCAACAACACCAACCCTAGTAAGTGGCAGGTGTCATCGATGGGGGCATGGCCTCGGGTGGAGCCTCGGCCTTGGCTTGAAAAGCCTACGCCAGGCTGCTCAACATCTAGGAGCCTGCCCCGAAGAAGCAGAAGTACCCGGACGCTCCGTAGAGGCTGAGTTGTCCACATGCCCTCGTCTTCATCGATGAGGACTTAGAGGGGGTTACTGTCCCCCACTATGATGCCCTCGTGGTCACAAACATCATCTCTAATTTTATGGCAAAGATGATCTTAGTGGATAGCGGCTCGTCAACCGATATCAATTTTTACGACACCTATGAGAGAATGAAGCTTGCCAGAGTGACTCCAGCTATATGACGCTCCCCTCGTCGGCTTCTTTGACAGTGTCACCAGGCCAGAAGGAAAGATTACCCTACCCATTAATGGTAGGGACAATGCCACACTAGGTGACTTGGATGCATGAGTTCCTAGTGGTGATGGTTGCCTCTCCCTACAACACGATAATGGGAAGACCAACCCTTCATGCACTAAGGGCAGCCATGTCCTCTTATCATCTAATACTTAAGTTTCCCACTGAGCACGATGTCAATGCTACATGTCGGCGCTAAAAGGAAAGAATAAGGAGGCCTTATCACTAGAGGGCCTCGACCCCCGAGAAGAACCAACGAGCTAAGGACCTCGTCTCGATTCTCCTGGATGAGTTAGCCCTAGAAAGGATAGTCCGCATCGGGTCCAAGCTCCCCCCTAAACGCCTATTTGAACTGGTAAGTTTCCTCAGAACTAACATTGACATCTTTGCTTGGTCCGCCGCTGACATGCCCGGAATTGACCCTTCGGTCATTACTCATAGGCTGAGCGTGGATTCGAGTTCTAAGCCAGTTTGGCAAAAGAAGATGAACCTTGCATCGAAATGATGGAAGGCCATTGGAGAGGAATTTGATAAGCTACTCGACACCGGCTTCATTCGTGAGGTACATTACCCCAACTGGCTGTCTAATGTGGTTTTGGTAAAGAAAGCTAATGGGAAATGGCGGATCTATATTGACTTCATAGACCTTAATCGAGCCTGCCCAAAGGACAATTTTCCTTTGCCGAGGATAGACCACCTCGTCGACGACACTACTGGGTATGAACTACTCAGCTTCATGGATGCCTTCTCTGGGTACAAGCAGATTCAAATGCACCCCGATGCCGAGGAGAAGACATCTTTTATCATTGAGCACGGCACATATTACTACAAAGTAATGCCATTCGGCCTTAAGAATGCAGGGGCCACTTACCAGCGTTTCGTCAACAAGATTTTCAAGAATCAGATGGGAAGGAACATTGATGCCTATGTAGGCTGAAGCCTACGTGGACACATGAAGCTCAACCTAAGCAAGTGTGCCTTCGGGGTTACCTCGGGGAAATTATTAGGCTTTGTCGTCACTCAAAGGGGCATTGAAGCCAACCCAAACAAGGTACATGTCATACCAGACATGGCACCCCCTCGGTCATTAAACGAGACTTAGAGACTCACCGATAGGACAGTTGCCCTCAATTGTTTCATGTCGAAGTTGGTAGACCGCTGCCTTCCCTTCTTCTGCGCCATCAAGAAGTTGAAAGATTTCTAGTGGATGGAAGAGTGCTAGCGTGCCTTCGACGAGCTCAAGCTATACCTCGCGTCACTCCCTCTCCTCGCCTGGCCAGTATTAGGGGAAGCCCTATATTTGTACCTATCAGTCGAAGGTGAGGCCGTCAGCTTGGTCCTAGTGAAAGATGATGGAGTTCAAAGACCTGTAACCTATGTCAGCAAGCTCCTCAGTGACGTTGAGACCTGGTACCCCGAAGTGGAAAATCTAGCTTACGCTCTCGTCACCTTGGCCAGAAAGCTTAGATTGTTCCAAGCCCACTCCATAGTGGTCCTCTCAAAGCAGCCCCTTAAGGCCATCTTCACCAAGCCAGAGACTTCTGGACGCCTGTTTAAGTGGGCAATAGAACTGTCGGAGTTTGACATACAGTATCAGTCGAGGCCCGCGATCAAAGAGCAAGCCTTGGATAACTTTGTAGCAGAAAGCACTTTTAGTAGGCCCCTCGGTCGGGCTCGTGAAGATGAGCTAGAAGAAGCACGATTGGCCGAGGAGGTCCCCCCACGTGAAGACTTTTTGTTGATAGTTCATCCAATGCCAAGGGGAGTGGAGTGGGCCTCATTGTCCTCACCCCTGACAATGTCGTTGTAGAGTATGCACTGAGATTCGAGTTCCTTGCATCCAACAATGAAGCCGAGTACGAAGCCCTCTTTTGGAAGAACATTATTTGCCATTTTGGCCTCCCCCACATGCTGGTCACGAACAACAGAAAATAGCTCGATGACGTTAAATTTTGAGAATGGTGCACCTCCCTCGACATCAGGCAATAGTACACCTCGATGGGCTAACCCCAGACGAATGGCCTGGCCATGGTCACAAATAGAACCATCCTGGTCGAACTAAAGACCAGGTTGGATAGACCTAAAGGCATGTGGGCCGATGAACTACACAGCGCCCTCTAGACATACCGAACCACACCTCGGACAGCAATGGGAGAAACCCCTTTCGGCCTAACCTACGGCATGGAAGCAATGATCCCAACGGAGATTGGCCAACCAATGCTTCGGATCCAAGGGTATACCGCACCCGAGAATGATGAAGCGCTCAGAGCAAACTTAGACCTTTTGGAAGAAACCCGAGAACAAGCACAAATTAGGATGATTGCCTATCAGCAGCGAGTGGCCCGCTACTACAATTCCAGAGTGAAAGAAAGGCATTATAGAGAGGGAGACCTTATCCTCAAGAAATTCATGGTTCCCGAACCTGGAGTAGGGAAGCTGGCCCCCAACTGGGAAGGCCCCTGCCGGATTAAGCAAGCTCTTGGCCCTGACACATTTCGGCTAGAAAACTTAGATGGAAGACCCGTCCCTCGGACGTGGAACTCAGAGAACCTTCAAATGTACTACAGACGAATGTAATTTTTGGATGAAAGTAATGAATGAATGAAGCAAAGTTCTTCTTCACTTCACCTCATCACCTCGGAGCGTGGTGACCCCCTCGGCTATCTACACTTACCGCAAAGAAAGTAACAAGGTAGAGCCCTCGGCCTCCCTTGAGAAAACACTTGGTAAGAACAAGTTAGGGGAGTTGCACCCCGATGGTGCTACTCTATCGTGGCTCTTCATCCACCCAAGTAACATGGTGGTATACTTCAGCCCTATACCTCGGCTAGGGTGCCATGTCTCTTCGGCCTTGCCTGGGATAACACGGGATTTGGAGGCCAGGCAAGCCCCGCCTCGGGCGTATGACTCCACCTCAGCTCTCAATATCCTGACAAGTCGAGATGAGCATGCAACTAAACGAATACTACGACTAAATCATGTGTGCCTTGTGTATCATGGTTTCGACCTTTTGGAGGGGCAAGGACCTCTCACAAAAAGAGAGAGAGAGAGAGAGAGAGAGAGAGAGAGAGAGAAAAGGAAAGAGATAACATGCACGAAACATAGAGACAACATGCACGAAACACAGTATACACAAAAAATGGCTTCATTCACTATTCAATGTTGGTCTTTGTATTGCCTTCAAAAAAAATAAAATAAAAACAACAATAGATAGCAAGTATTATATCAATAGAACAAAAAGGAAGGGGGAAAGTCTACGCCTGTGCCTCGTTATTGGCAAGAGAGGGAACGACGTCTTCGGCTAGTTGGGCCTCAGTAGGAGCATCACGGATCACTTGTAGTCCCTCGACATCAAAGTCTGGCAGCACCAATAGGAGTGCCTTCTTGGTATCTTCAATGCCGTCGAGGTAGGATGATGAAACATACTCTGCCAGTGCATCCAGGTAGTCGGAAGACTTTTTGTACACCTTCACTACCTCCGTCGCTGCCTTCTTTGACTCCTCTACCAAAGCTAGGGCTTTGACGGCTTTCGCCTATGCCTCGACAGCTCTCTTTTCGACCTCGACAGCTCGTCTCTCTGCCACAATGATGATGCTCTCCAACCGCACCCGCTCCATTTGCTCTTTGGAGAGCCCTTGTCGCGCCTCCTTCAGTTGAGCCTCAAGGCGATCCCGAAGCAATTGTTCGTCTAGAAGCGCTTTTCGAAATTTCTGGTGCTTCTCCTCGATGGTGGCAGCTGCCTTTTGGAGCTTCTCCCTTTCCGTTTGGAACTTCTCCTCCACGACCTTCTTCTCCTTCTAGGCCTTGTCGGCACAACTCATGGCTAGCCTTGCTCGGTCCCCTAAACCGATGAAGTGCAGACAGGCTTGCCACAAAACTGATCCGTGAAAGTAAAAATAAAAGTACAGACATAATGAAATATTGAAGAACGTCTACCTCAGCCAAATGATACAAGCCGTCGTCGTAAATGGACTTGGGGTCGCTTTGTAGAAGGTGGTAGCGATCCCTTGGCATGATGGATCCACTAACCAGCTCCTGGCTGACCCCCTTGTTATGGATGTTGTCCCCCTCTCAAAGTTGCCATTGGGGGTGAAAATTCTTACAAGCCCCTTCTGTCCTCTCTGAGAGAGGAGTTTCATTGGGCTCCCTTGATGACGCCAAGGCAGCGCTTTCATGGGGAGAGTCATTTCCTTAGTGACTTCCCTCGGCACCCCCCGAGGCTAACCTCTCTCTCAAAATGACCACCTCCCGTCGATGGAGGACTACAACTAAAGAACCTGGAGAAGACAAGGGAGAGGGGGTTGCAGGAGAGCTCCCTCCCGAGATGTTCGGGAGTTCATGGCACTCGGGACCAAAGTTTGAAAATGACATGTTAAGATTACCTAAAAGAGGGTGGAATGTCCCGAAGAAGGGAAGAAGTAAAAAAGTTTTGGAGACTTGAGAGTTGGGGAGTTGCGTTCATTCGAGAGAAAGAGCGTATAAGTTCAAATAGAGAAGAAAGTCACTGCTAGGGCCCCTATTTAAAGGAAAATGAACGGCCTGGATTTCTTTAAATCCGACGGCTGAAACTAATCCACTCCTACCATCCAATTGTGACGCGGCACCTAGCGCAGACCCTTGGAAAACGAAACGACGCCCAAAGCAACAGTTCAGATCGGTGTGGATCCAACGGACACGGGAGCCCTCTGCTCCTGTGAACCAATCTCACCTTACCTCCTAGTGCATGCCTTCGGAAGGCAAAATGACACTGGGTGGACCACGAAGATCGCCCATGGCAACCCGTCGAACGAACCGAAAGGCCCACTCATCACGGACCACCAGGTGGACTGTCCAATCCGACAAACACAGGACTCTTGGTACGGCCGTCCCCCACATGGTAGCCCTGCTAGCATGATCTGCCCGTGCGGGATATGGGGCACCCCCGCCAAGCCGAGGCATCAACATCGCTCGCGCTTTCAAACTGAAGAGTGGCAGTGCGAATGACGAAGGCATAATGACCACTACTCCCAATGATCGAAGCCGAAACCTCACTTCGATTATTACCCTCATTACGGGCAAAAGTCAAGGCCTCACCTTGGTCTCAGGAGTGGGGGCAAGTGATGTGGGTTAGCTTGGCCCAGCCCACATAGGGCTGGGAGGCCCAATCCACATAGGGCTGGGAGGCCCAGTCCACTAACATCTACTAACGTTGGCGACACTAGGAGGGAGCCCTATTGCCTTCGTATGGAGCCAATCACATAACTGTTTTGCGTACTGCCAGGGCCTGCAGGTTGACCTCATATGGCTCTCAGTCGAGGCGTTCATCTTCACCTATCACCAATATGCTCAAGTATAAATAAGAGGTAACTGCCCCTTATAAGGGGCGGGAACGGAGTAACTCACACATCACTCACGCATTTACTTCATGCACCTACGTTATTTACCTAGCATTAATTCAGGGAAATTTAGTGCATTCGAGGACTCTTCAGGAGCATTTTTATACTCCCCCTGCTTCACACCTCATACTAACTTGAGCATCAGAGACTCCACCTTGAGTATCTACCCCGAGGCCTCTGCTAGTCCCTGTCTTGCAGTATCCCAGACCACTAGGGACTTCACCTCGTCAATCATCGGCTACTATAATTCTCAGAAGGAGTACTTCACCTCGGTTTAATATCCTCGACTTCGGTCAACCTCTTCGGAGGCCCCGAGGTCCTCGACTACCGCTCAAAACTCGATGAATGAATTTACTTGATTGCCCTCGGCCAACCCACGCGACAACACTTAATATATTTATAAAATGTACAAATATACTAATTTTTCAAACTTTCCAACCAAACTTAAACTCGAATTCGAATATAGGTGTATTTTACTCGAACATAGCTAAGACATGCTGAACAATAGGCTTTTTTATATAAAATTTTGCATTATGATTATAATCAATCACCCGACATCATTAATGTGGTAATCAATGTGGATTTTCATCAAAATTCATGGGAGATTTGATTGGTCAATGGCTTCATAATTTTTCGGAGTTCGGCCATGATTAAAATCAACGTTAAGGGTATGTTTAGTTTGTAAAAGGGTATAGAAGGTTTGTAAAGGTTTTCCATCCATTCATCATCTCCAACATGGCCCATCGACTAAAGATATTTCGGTTTTACAATCAACTAGGATGAGCGGAGCGGAATGGTTGGTACATCAAGTTTCTAAGTATGTTATTCATACAAAATTCTCCCCTTCAGAGAATTATCATAACAGAAGCGAATAATTATTATTTTTGGTTGAGAAAGAAATGAATAAAAAATAGGTAAATTATTTATACCTCCCTTACGTTTCGATCAAATACTGAGACATCCCTTTGGGTTTACCAATTTACTTATAACCCCCTCGTCCATGAAACTAGAGGGGTTTTATTAAAAGCACGTTGTTAAAATAAAGTAGGTATTTTACTGAAATACCTTTGTTAATAGAAATATATTTATATATAAACATCAAATACAGTTTTATCATCTAAAATTTTTATTTTATTTTTTCAAAATTTTGTTTTCATCTTTTGTTTTGGAAATTTCACCTTTATATTATGAAAAAAAATTGTTTCATCATATATTTTTTATCCATATTCATTTATATTGTGTAGACTAGGGTAAAGATAAAGTTGACATTCTACAATATATGACTGCATCAAAACCAAAGAAAGTATCTACTTAATAGTATAGATAAATGAAAGAGGGAAAATGGGATATGCTCCTCAAACCCATCTCACATAACATCTGATTGTAACATCTCCCCATGACATACAAGTATGGAAGATGTTCCTCATGTATAACAATAACATCTGAGTGGTGGCTTGGTTGGTACATAAACCGGGTAATTCAGACGAAATATAGTTTCGAGTTCCGCTATTGGCTCTCACCACCTTTGTGAAGAGTTATTAATATTGCTAGAAAAAATATTGTATATGCCAAAGAGAATTGAATTGCAGTTCCCAAAGGCAAGTAATCAATACCAAAAAAAAAAAAGAAGCAAAGAGGGAGGCTAGTAGTCCTCTCACCTTAGTGCTCACAAAGACCACCACCTCCTCTCATTTTTAATACATGTAATTATTTGTTTTTAGTGAAATTATTAAAAATATAAGAAGTAATAATAATGCACCTCTAAGGTCTTGCTTTTTGATCTCTAATTTAATTATTTTTAATCTCTCTCTCTCTCCAATAGTCAATACTTGCAACATCTCTCTCTTGTTAAATCCCTCAGTTTCCTCTTTAAATGGGTTGGGTCGGGTTGAAGGCCAATCCAAGACCGACCCTAAACATGGACCCTGGCTTGATCCAAATTGATGTCAAAAGTCAAAACTCCAAATTGCAAGTCCAAACATATCCAAATTTATATTCAATCCCTTACGTAGTCACATTGTATGGGTTAAAAAAACAAGGGAAAATTGTTTGGTTAATTGACTAACTCTATCTTTAACAATTGACTAATTATTCCCATATTGTTAGGGTTCTGGTGTGTTATATTTTGAAAAAATGATAATAATACCCTTGTCTTCACCCTCGATGCCGGTGTTGGTCGTCTGAAATGTAGGGGTGCCGGTTTTCAGGTTCACCATAGCCTCAGGCCAATACACACTCTTTGGACCCCAAAGCCGGTCATGCCATTGTTGAACTTTGAAGCTGGTGATCATGAGGCCGAAGCTGGTGGCATAGGTTTGGGGGAGTTGGTGTTGGTGGTGCCATCGTCAGGGAGGATAGAAGCAGTCATCTGACTTGGGGGTTTGGGCGCGTGAGGGCACCCCTTTTAATCCCCCTCTCTTCAACCACTACTATGAAGGTGGAGAGGGAGAATGAAGAGGGGAAGGGAGGCGGAGGAAGAAGAAGATCACCGCCGCTCAAGTCACTTCTTGAGGCCTTGCCACAGGAAGGCTTCTCTCTCTATTCTTTTCAATTCTAACGGCCTTCATTTTTTTTAGAATTTAGGTGAGCCTCGTAGTAATTTCGCCTCATAAGAAGATAAATGAGAGGAAGAATAGAGAGCAGAGGTGGATGTCGACGGGCAGGTGTTCTCGTGAACAGAGAGAGCTAGAGGAGCTGAGAGTGAAGCCCTTGTCCACGTCGACAACTTCAAGACGGATGTTGGTGCCTGCGCTAAAAGTGTACTCCACACTTGAGCTACCCAACGAGATGGTGCTAAAAGGGGCGACATTGTTCTTGGGTTTCGAACATTCAACCTTGAGAATAGGCGGCCTGAGAATGACATAGGCAGGGGGAAGAGAGGAAGAAGAAGGGGAGGGAGGGAGAGAGAGAGAGAGATTCGAAAGTTTTGGAACTCGGAGATCTCCAACCTTTTTCTGCCGATCTTGGGAAGCTTGAAATAGGGGCCTTCTCGACCTTCTTCTCCTCTACTGGCTTTTTCTTCTCACTGTCGCACCGTCGTCTAGAAATTGCAACGATAAATGTCGTAGGCGAAGGCGATGATGCTCTGACGATGGTGATCACACGTAAATTGAACTTGACGGCAAAATGGACATTTCACCCCTTCCATCAGTATTTAACGACACTTGGTAATTTTCCGAAATAGTAGGGGTGTACTTAGTCAGTTAAGGTTAGTTGAAAAAAATTATCAAAAAACAACAAAATGATAAAGGGTGGAAAAGTAAATGGGGTAAAGCTGAGGGGGGGTTTCGCCATTTGACTAAAATCTAGGGGTACCTATGCATCATTTATCCTAAAATACAATCTCGGAAAAGTACAAAGAAGAAGAAAGGCGACGGCTTGTCCAGATTCAAATCCAACCTGTATTACTGAGGGAGTTACGACCACAGATTGGTTCGTCCAGAAACTTAACGATCGAACCCACAAAACCCAAATTCTGAATTTTCGAGTCTTTTTGGTTGCCACTCAAACTCTAAAACCTGTAATAATTCTGGTTTTAGAGGGCTTGGGGATGGATAAATTCATATAGTTTTCTGAATCCCTATAAAAAGAGGATAGAATTCGGATCAGAAATTCATTTTCTGAACCGGGTAGATTTCTCTCAGACATGGCTGAGCTTTGTCTCATGGCGTCTTCCATTTACCCTCCTGGACTGTTTCACCAAGAACAGGGATTGTGCAGGGTTTCGAAGGTGACTAGCTCCGTTGAATGCGTCGATTCGATTAGTTGTTTTGTTGATTTGTATGGGTTTTAACCATTTGTGGTTGTTGCTTAATGTTGTGGTTCAAATTCCTGTTTATTGGATTGTTGAGCTTTTGCCTTTGAACTATTGATGGGTGTATTGGTTTTTCCTTTTTGTATTTCTTTGTTCCCTTTCTTTAGAGTTTGTGCTGATTTGCATGATTATGATTCTGGTTTGAATTCTGTATTGATCTGTTACTGGTTTTTACTTTTTTTTTTCTATTTTTATTTGTCTTATGGGGATTTCTTGGCTATGTTTAGGTATATAATTGACAGGTTGGCTTTAGATTCATTATTTACTGAGTGTTTGCGCTGGGAATCTTACGTTGGGAATCTTACAGTGTTTAGGTATTTGTCAGATTTCGAAAGATTGCAGATTTTGTTGCCTCCATTGCTGTGTGAATAGAGGAATTCTAGTCCCACCTGATATGCAAGGTTGATAATCTTCTATGTTATTAGTTAGCAGATTTCTTATTATTTGTTATCAACGTTATTTCCTATCTGCAATTTTTTTTAGCAGTTCTGTATTAGTAACTCTTGACGTACGCAGGAATATTAGCTTCTCTGCTGTCCTCACCGTTTTTTTCCTACTTTTGTCTCCTGAGATACTTATCTTTCATATATCATTTTTTTTTCTACTTTAATTAATCATCTTATTCTCTCTCTCTCTGGGTTACGGTTTTCAAGTGCAATTGTTTGGTTACTCAGTTCCACAGTTCCCTATTGGGTGATGCTTATCTCCTTAAATATTGTATCAGATCTTTCTACTAAACCTCAATCCCATCTATATGGGGTTTGCTTGCCATTTCCCCCATCTGCCAATAATAAACTTTTTCCATCTTTGGTCGGTGCAGGAGTTTCAACCTTTTATACCAAGTCCTGGAACAAGACATGTCTGCGTTCATACAAGACCAATTCAGCCTGAGGATCCATGGAAGCTGACAAGCTGGTTCTCTGAGTCTAACCAATCTGAAAAGCTTGATTTAAGTATTAGGAGGCCTGTGCTTGTTGATGTGCAAGGTTCAAAGCTCATCGTCCCTATCTTTTTTAAGAGTTGAAAATACTGTGAACTCTTTCTTTCACAAACACATACATATATTTAACAATTATCATAATTAATATTTTAATGACATTGTGCTTCTCTATTGGGTTTATTTGATGTTGTGTTATATAAAATGCTTTTATAGTCATGTTTAACCCCTTCTATTTGTTAGCAGACAGTCGCCCTCACTCAGTACTCTTTAGCTTTGGGATTGCTGAACAATGCACAAGACATGAAAAGATATTGCAGTTCCTCTCATCTGGGTCAAGCAAAGCAGAGACAGATGGACTAGATCTTGCCCTATTATCTGATTTGATGGGGCTTCAAATGGCAATTGACTTGCAATCACTCCCATGTCGTGTTGGTTCTTCAGATGGTGATTTTTGTCTATATGAGGTTGGGTCTGATGCTGTTCAGCCTTTCCTTGTACACCCAAGCAAGGAATTCCAGAAGCCTCTCTTGGACTTCATGGGGGATTTAACCCATAGTTCAAAAATTACTGTTAACCCTGATGGCAAAGTCTTACTTACAGGCAGCAGAACTGAGATGAAGGATTTACTTTCTATTGTTGCAGAGTTTTACATGTCAAAGAACTTGACTGAACAGAGGAAACTACCACTGCTTGTACCACACTTTACTAGGTATTTGTCCATTCATGCTGGTTTAAATCCCCCATAGCGCAAGGATCATAATTCTTGGCTACTTCAGTATGCATAGGATGACAATTTTGAAGCTTGTGCAACTTGCAACTCTTTGCATCATACTTGTCAGTGATGATATCCATTGAATACTATTTTGGATTGTCCACCAACTTGTGGATTTTAAAAGATGCAAATGATATCTGTTTGTTCAAATTCAAATTCAAATTATGATCTGAGTTCAACCGTTTATGATTGGATTAAATATGGATCCACCCCTATTTGGTCTGACATGTTCTGATATGATAATATTTAAATATATATGCTTATATCCACTTAAAATTTTCATTTTATCTATTAGGAAAGTTGGTTTGGATGTTGTATCAATGTTATATCTTTACTAAAGAATCATAGATTCAAGAAGACAAGAAGTTTCATATAAGTTATTTTCAATTTGTTCTATTCATTACATACAATTATTACTGGTCATTTTAGTTCATTTTATTAATATATAATATTCTGATCATTTTTAGTTTAATAATGCTATTTAATATCTGAAATCAACCTGAATCTGATGGATAAGATTCCATTAAATCTGAATATTAGAAAAATTATTTTACATCTAGGTATATCTGATTCGATCCTTCTATTTGCAGCCCTCTGGATTTTGTCCTTTAGATCAGTTTGTCCCCTCTTGGATTGAGTATGATTCTGGAGGTTCAATTCTGATTGATTGAACATCTTGTCCATTTAATGCATGGATCTTTTGCCATCAATCTAGTTTTATCTTTTGTATGCCCATTTAGTTCTAGATTTGATGATTGAGATCTTCCAGTTGGTTCAATTTTTGGGCTGTACTCATTGACAATTTGGGACTTGGTCCACTGTTTGATTGGTCTTGATGATGATTTGTTGGGCCACCATAAGAGTAAGTTTGATTTTGATGGGTGTATTTATCTTGGTCAATTGCCATTTTCTTGTAATGATTCTTGACAGTTCATTTATTGTGATACTTCAATGTGAAACTTAGCAACCATTGGACTATCTATTTGTGAATTTCTTTTTTCTCTTGAAAGCCATTCCTTCTTGGAGTTGCATTAACCCGTTCCGCAATACTTGCATCTGGATGTAACTGTCACTGAGAATCATGTATTTGAATGATAAAAAAGTATAGTTACAGAGCTTGAGTCTGCTCCCCCTTCAGAAAAGATGGAGCAATACTTTGTTTTATGTTCAGGTCCCATTGGGCATGGGTATTCTAAAAGGAGAACTGAATGTTATGCTTCAGGGATTAAGATTGGCTAGGTCCTTGAACATCAGAAACCTTGTGGAGGGGGATTCTAGGGTTGTTAAAGAAATAAACTAAGGGCACGTTTGCTTTGTGGGAATAGGGGTCTGAAATTGGAATTGGAATGGGCCATTCTGATTCCAACTGTTTGGTTGGGTGGAGCCGGAATCCCATTCCCATTCCTAGTGGAATGACATTCCCCCATTTGAGGGAATGGCCATTCCCTCCCCCTCCCTTGGGAATGAAATCCCATTCCAGATGATTCCAATTCCCATTCCAATTCCTATCTGGACCAAACAGACTATGGGAATAAACCATTCTGATTCCGATTCTGATTCCAACTTTAACCAAACGGACCCCAAGGTGCCATGGAAATATTGGAACATGACGAAGGAAATCCAGGAATTAGGTAGGGAAAGAATCAGTAGCTGTGAGTGGATACATAAATCATCCAATTATATGACTGATGGTTTACCTAGACCAGGTGTAAACAGGAGTCAACCGTTTTGGTGTCAGCTAAGGGACTTGAATGGTAAAAATCATAGAAATTTAAGGGTGGGGTTAGGTGGCCGATTTAGTAGCCTAAGTGTGTGGTGTTAGTTCTGATTGTAACTGATTCTTTATTCTTTATTAATATTTAATAAATGTTCAGTTATTCCTAAAAAGGTGTTGATGTCAACATTTTCATGACGTAACTGTAGGGATCCAGTTTGTTTTGTACCTCCTGAGAACAACAGGTTCACTGAGTCTGCCTCAACCCTCTCTGGGGATTGTGGAATAGCCGTATGTCTCAAATTTAACTGTAGAGGTCTTTTAATCAGTTTCAGCATCTGTGGTTCCAGTTGTCTTCGTAATCTTCTTGTATTCTTACAGTCAACTGGTGCCATCAAATGCTGTCGGTGTCATCATATACAAATTCTGCCTCAGGAACTATGCTGTTATGATGAGAGACGAGCATCCACTTGTGCTGTTGGGTTCCTGGCCCAGGGGCTCAATGTTATACTTGATTTCTATATGTATCAGGCTGGATTAGCAATTGTGTGCTGGTTTCGTCAGTTCTTTTGTACTTTCTGAGTATTCTATTGGTGTGTAAGATTTTCTCTGTACTAGTTAATTTGGGGCTCCTGCTTTATCATTACATACATGCTATATATATTTATATATATAGTGATGGATAATTAAAAACTTTTATTGAATAACAAGAAAATTTGGAATATTTACAATGTTGTTACAACTCAAGTTGTACATTACAATTGTGCTGAATACAACCTTTCTCTACTCACACCCTGTTTTTCCAATGCATCAGTCAAGTCATGGGTGCTGGAATACACCTTTTAATCGTTCTTGGTATGGAGATTTTCTAGGTTAGGAATTGGATGCTCTTATCCTTGCAGTATTTCTAGACCACAGACTGTATTTTCCTGACTGTGTAAATGTGTTCAATAGATCTTATAGTTCAAATAATTTGATATGGGATCTCAGGTTTATAGAAGAGATCTAGTAGAAACACAATAAATAGGGGTGTTCTTGAAACTCTATCTCTAATTCTCTACTGAATTGCCTAATGTTAGAAGTTCTTTTTGTTGTTTTATAGAAGTCATAGTTTACATGTGTGTGTTTTGTGAATGCTCCCAGAATTAATGGAACTTTCTATTGTTAATGCTTGCAGTTAGTTTTGTTCACAATGAGCACTACTATAAATACTTACTGCCAGTTTCTGTACTGACTTAACATCATCATTTTATTGTCAGACTGGAAAGGAGTGAAACAAAGACTAGTATCCATGGGTCTCCATTGAAGCTAGAAACAGTGACGGTTGCTCCTCTAAAGAGGTATATTTCATTGAAGACTGTGTCACTGATTTTTATTTCTTGTTGCACTCACTGTTTAATTGGGATTATGATTTTCATTGTTAGTACAAATTTTATTGTGAAAAATCCCATATGTTTTTGACTTCTTGTAGTTAAAAAAGTCAATTCTAGTTTTAGTAGTCATACTGAGAATATTACTCACATTTGGTTGATGGTCTCTAGCATGGTTTTCAAAACCGGACCGGACCGGATGGCTGGACCAGAAAATTGGGAACCGGTCACCTGACCGGTTCCGTTTTACCCCAAAACCGCTTTTTGGCCAAAAACCGTTGATTTGGTCAGCGAACTACTGACCCGGGTGGTCGAACCGTTGACCTGGACAATGGTTTTGGGCCTTTTTTGCTTCTATAAATTTTGTTATTTTTTCTGTCAGAGCGGGCCATCCATTCGGACTGGACGGTCGGACCATTTGACCTGGGAAATGGACCCCAGAATGGTTCCCTGTCCAGTCCGGTTTTAAAAACCTTGATCTCTAGCATTTTCTTGACTACCTAGCCAAAATTTATTTGAATACAGCTCTCCTTTCTTTGGGGAACTAGCTTCATAGCAATTTGAAATTTGAACTTGTTATGTTTGGACTGTAATGTGTGGAACATATAATCTTGAAAGAAGCTTCATCTTTCTAATAATGCCTATGCTAATCCATGTACTTATCCCAGGTTTTAGATTTTGAATTTTCTACTCTGTTCTTTGATTCAAGTTATGATTTTATGATGACCAAGGGAAAGGAAAAAGATTGGAGAATTATGGAACCCATGTCTTTACTTCTTTGCCTTCCATGGCAGGAACTAGATGAGCTTTCCCTTTTAGGTGATCTTTACTGGGTTTTAAGTTTTCACTAAATGGCAAGCACCTCAGATCATAACTTGATAATCCTTTTGTCTTGTCCATACACATGTTATCATCAAATAATCTGCTGCTGTGTATTTCATGTGAGGTTTACTGATTGATGAACCCAACCTGTTAAATCTGTGAGCCTCTTGGCTTGGGGAATGAGAATTCCTCTCCACCCTTTTGTTAGTTGTTTTAATTTGAAAATTTCCACCATTTACATTGCTAGCTTTTATGTCTTGATGCGTGAATTTATCTCATGCTCCCTAATAAGATCAACTCTAAATCTTCTTGGAACCAAGATTTCTATTTGTCACATGTAGTTCACGTGGGAATAAAATATGCTTCACTTTTTGGTTAAAATTGTGTTAAATTTTCCGGCTCTCTAAAATGATCTCAGCCCTGAGAAAATCAAGATGAAGCCATCACCAAGGAAGAAACAAAGCAAAAAAGCAGGGAATAAGAGTGATCTCTACCGGAGAAACCATTTCCATGCATGTGAGATCCTTCTATCCCTTGTCCTAAATAGAAGGCAAGGGAAGATGGCAATACTGTCACTGAAGAAATCTGGCTCTGAACTAGCTGGGCTTCTGACCCAATTATCTGCTGGGATTGCTGGAACTGGTCTTGCTGTTCTCTTCTCTGTTGTATGTAAAGTTGTTGGAGGGAGAGTGCCCTTCTGTGCATCGAAGATATTGAACACTGGGTTTGGTTTTGCGCTGGTTTGGCTTTCTTGGGCAGTGAACAGACTGAAAGATACAGTTGTATATATCAGCAAGAACTCACACAAATTGGGGTTGAAA
Organism: Nelumbo lutea; assembly: GCF_056320005.1. Taxonomy (NCBI): domain Eukaryota; kingdom Viridiplantae; phylum Streptophyta; class Magnoliopsida; order Proteales; family Nelumbonaceae; genus Nelumbo; species Nelumbo lutea. The sequence goes on along the minus strand of NC_142687.1, from coordinate 91,074,207 downwards.
GAGGAGGATATAATGAAGAGAGTGGACAGGAATATGAATGAAATTCTCTTCAGGGCTGTAACTTTAATGACAGTGGCACTGCTAAGACTTGCTTGAGCAAAGAAGGTAGGGGAATAGTTTGAAGGGAAATTAGGTCTTTTCATTCTTTTTCCTGAGCTATAGTTTGGAAAATTTGAGTTGCGGTAGATGACCAAGCTTTGTTTTTCAGGTATGATATACCGAGAGCTGGAAGTAACATACTATAAGTAGAAAGAGCTTTGTAACATACAATAAAGCTTTGTATATGCAATGAGCTAATTATTTTTGCTTACAGCCTCCTGCATGTTTCTCTTCAGCAATTAGCATGTTTGTATTGGGGAAAAAGGTAGCCTAATTGGGTCGTCTCTAGAAGATCCAAAGCTATTTATGATGAGTGGAGTCGTTTGGCTCAATCTCAACTCTATATGGCTGTGTAACCCTCATGTTCACTCCCCATGCCCTAGTCTCCCATTTCTTATGGAATTTCTCACTGGTATACTGATATCAACCTCCAGAGCCTATGAATTTAACTGGACAATTACTTTTTGGGCTTTTCCCGACCTTTTACTAATTCTTCCTCATCTCCTGGATAGTGATGGCAACGGGGAGGGTTTTGTAAATTCTAGACTTTTCCTGTCTCCTTAAACCTCCCAACCATACCTGCTCCAAAACCCATAGCAGTATAGATTTTGAGAATCCAAATGCTACGGCACATGAAAAGGCAAAACCCTCCCTGACTGCTGACTCTACCCTCTTTGCATTCTAAGTAGGATGGTTTTACAACTTGCATCTAACTTTTTATAATTTCTTATTATATATAAGTAATAAATAAATAAAATAATATGAACAAATAACAAAATTTTTAATTATGTAAAAAATACATAAATTATTAATATCATTCACGTAAAATTTAAAATATTATTAAATTCAACACCTAATACATAAATTTTATATACTTTCCAATAATATGTGGGTTGGGGATGATCAGATTAACTTAACACCGCACCTACCCGTACCTGTACAGATTATAGAATCCCAAAACTTGTCTCTGCTCTAAGATAAAAACCCGTCCCATATATATATAGGCATTTACCAACCTAATGATGCTTTATTGAACCAATCCGGTCCAAAATATTTATTAGATTGGAGTGGACCTGATCCGTTCGTAACAAATTTATATTGGAATGGGTTGGATTAAGCCAATATCTGGTCCATTGATATAAAATAAGAATATGTCTCAATGGACCAGGTTTGGGTTGAAACCAATTTAAATCAAAATGAATTTGAATAGATTGGACCGGGTTTGGGTTGAAACCAATCTAAATCAAAATGAATTTGAATAGATTGAACCGACCAGACATTAAATTGGACCGATCTAAATTGGTCCAAAACATTCATTGGGTTGGATTGGACCTGGTCCATTTATAATGGATTCACATTGTACTGGATTGGATTCGACCAAATCCAGTCCAATTGACACCCCTACCCTGAAGGGCCCTTTCTGACTAGAAGAACCTTCCTCGTGTTTGATCCACTGTATCGTCATCACTCGTACACATGGAGGAATAATATGGGCTTGCCAATCCATTAGACGGGCCATGCAAATTGAGTTGGACCAACCAGAGCCTGGCCCACCTAATCTGAACTTCGCCTCTTATACTTTGTCCCTAAAAATCAAAACACCCGATCAGAAATTCAGAATTAAGTTTGTGTTGGGCTCAGACGGGGGGAATTTCCAATCCAGACCATCCATGAGACAAGTCCTATGGAATGACCATATATTATTCACTGCGGCTGCAAATTGAGTTGGACCAATCTGAGCCCGGCCGAACCTTTTACTGGTTTAACTTATCAAATTACGACATTGTATTTCGAGCCAAACCCATCAAACCTTAGCCCCAGGAAAGGACTCAATGTAGCCATGTGGATAATTTTACCCCATAAATCGCTCAGAATGAAAAAAACAGGGGCCATTTTAGATGCCTATTGGGCAAGGTTTTAAAATCATCATTGATTTTTAAAACATCACGGGCTGATCCATTTGAACTGAACTACATGGTTTAACTGAAGGCAACATCGTTAGGACTTAGGACTAGACCTTTTAAGTTTTCTAAATTTCTTATTGAATTTATTGTAGAAAATAATATATATTTTAAAGCATAAAATCTTGATTGAACCTAATTAAACAGGCTGTTTAATTAATTAACTGATCAAAACGTGTTAATTAACCCATGAAAGTGGCATCCATTTGAAGCCTCTCGGCCCAAGTTTCCGTCTTTCAGAGATAAAAATGTTGACTACAAGGCTATCTATGAGTCCAGATCACCTGTAAACAAAACATGTTTCAACCCTCTAAGGCTCTACTAACATAATCTCACACTGCATATCTCCTTCATGACGGGTCCTATTTTTATTGTGTGTTCTAATTTCATGGTGAAACGTGCGGTGTTAGATCAAGTTGATAGAGGGTTGAAACATGTTTTGTTGGCAGAAGATATCAACTTATTTGTCTATTGGCATTGTGCAATTTCAAACAAATTAAATAGATCCCATCAATTAATAATTTATTTTCCCTTTTGATAATAATTAATAAACTTTTAAGGTCACCACCTGTGCATCCTCCATTTGAAGTAAACTTAGGGTGTCTTAAAAAACATTGAGAATTCATTTTGATTCCACGTAGTGATCTGCTGGTCCAATTCGCATATTTGAAGGCTATGTTTGGTTTGAAAGAAAATTAGAGAGAGATAAAGCTGAGGAAAAATTGTTAATGAATTTACAAAATTTCCTAAGAACTTTCCATGAAGTTCGTAATTATAACTAATCAGGATTGCATAAGGTCCGTTACATTTACTTTTTAGGCTGACATTGAGGCCTAGCGATGCATCCTTCCCTAGGGGGTGCTTGGAAGGACGCTTGCATTGCTAAATGTGCTCTTATTTTAGGGCCCATGTGGGGTATGGGAGATGTTTTCAATACACAGTGAGATGTGTCTTTGTGAGGAGTAGATCCCAATTCCCATGTGGGAGGTCTTCAACTAAGTTGCATTGACCAAGCCACTTTGAAGAAGCTACCAAAACTAGTTTCAAGGGAAAGTCATTTCTCAGCTCAATGTAAATGATTTTGGGCTTTCCGGGCTTTTCACCAAATATAACTTCACAACTTTCCTTGTGAGTCCTGGCCAAGGTTCAAAATATCGATACAGGCTGAAATGCCGATTGGGGCATATCAGCTTGTATCTTGGGTCGCTTTTTATTTTTTTATTATTTTTTTCAAACTGATTTGGAGGGATTGGGTTAAGGCCCATCTACCCCTTGAATGGGGTCAGACTCTGAAACACTCTCTATAAGGATGTATCGAGAGGCCATCGATACGATATGTATCAATTCATACAACTCAATACGTGTTGAAATTTTGAACCTTGGTCATATCTTGCACCGTCAGATATGAAAACCCTCTCAAATGGGCACTTGCAAAATTAAACCAGTTGCTCTTAAAAAAACGCCAATGGAATCAGTCAACAATTTGTCATTTGACTTCATAGGCGGCACTAAGTAATGCAAATTGCTCTTGGCTGGATAATAAAAGAAGAGCAATCTGATGAATCATACTGGCTTACCAAATCGTGGAGAAAAGAGGGAGGAGCTGCAGTGGGGTGCCATTCCCACGAAACTGGCGCTGATAGAGTATGTATTTGGGAGAATTTCTGTTTATTAATTAAATATTTGTATTTGATTTGTCTTCAAAACCCAAAAGAATAATAATATCAACCCTTTATGATAAATAGGTGCCATTAAGTATCACATCGGCAGAACAGTGGATAAATGTATGCCCATTGGGGAATTATTAAATGAAGTTCCCCCCAACCGTTCTTGTGCACATAAATTAAAGTCAACTTTGGTGAGTATTAATGTATACAGATTATCATAGTGGGCTAAATGCTGATTTGACAATAATGTAATGACGATTTGATAAATGACTTATAAAACGCCCACAAAACCAAACACAAAAATGATAAAAATAGAAAAATCATAAGTGCATTCTTTTATGGCAATTAATTTTCATTGTCAAGCGGGTCTCACACATTGCATTAGCAAAAGGAATGCTTCAAAATATGAAAGGAAAAATGAAAAATCAAAGCATAGAAACGGTTTTATTGCTTTTGATTCGGTTAGGGGTGTTCATGGTCTGGTGGGTCTTTTTTAAAATCAAACAGGTACCATCAATTTTTACAATTTCCTAAATCGAAACCGAATCAATACCATCGGTTAAGCACCCCTAGGTTTTATTGATTTTTCATTTTTTTTTCGGTTTTTTAAGCACCCCTAGGTTTAGGTTCAGCCATGGAAGCATCAAGCATTGTCAGTTGTAAAACAGAATTGTGCAAGCAGAACAGCACCCGCTTACCAGAATTTTAGCCACGTATCTATAATGTCTTACCTTACTACATAGTGTGGACAAATTTCTCATTTTGGCCCAAAATATGAAGACTTTTGGGATCTGAGTGAATGACTCAGAAGTCAATGTCGACATCTGTAATATGAACATACATGTTAATATATATACAAGTGCTCGTTTGGGGGAATGGACCGGACTTTTGATTAAATCTGATCCGGTCTAATATGAGTCTATTATAGAAGACCAGGTCCAAATTCATTCTGATGAATATTTTAGACCATTTTGGATTGGTCTAATTTAATATATGGACTGTTTTAATTTAGATTGGTTTTAACTCAAACCTGGTCTAGTGATACATGTATTCTTATCTTCTATCAATGGATTAGACATTGTTTCAATCTGATCCAATTCAATATAAATCCATCATGGATGGATCAGGTCCAATCTAATTAATCCAATAAATACTTTGGACCATTAAGTCTGGACTGGTCTAATTCAATATGTTTGTTGGTGTGTCCAATCCATCCAAATTGATTTTCGTTTGGACGGGGTCTAACCCAAAACCGGTCTATTGACCCTCTTAATTGCGGATTTTGGATATGTAAGGTGGACCCCACCTAAAAATCAAATTAGCTGTATTTCAACAAAAATAAAGGCTTGCCCATAAAATCAAGGTTTTCGAACCACTGTTGACTTGGACAGTCAGACCATTTGGCTCAAGAACCGTTCAGGCAACTGGTTCCGTTTTACCCCAAACCCGGTTTTTTGCCAAAAACCATTGGAAAAGCCAACAACTTGTTAACTTGGGTGGTTGAACCATCGACCCGTTCAACAGTTTTTGACCACTTTTTATTTTTAATTTTTTAATTTGTTTATCAGAATGGACCGCCCATTCGAACTGGACGATCGACTTGAAAACCAATGACCAAAACGATTCCATTTGCACGTCGTTTTTTAAAATGTTGCATAAAACTTTTTTGAACCTGTTTGGGAGAGCCTCAACTTTGATGGAGCCGCTTTAAAGAAGTTATTGAAATTAGCTTTACGAGAAAGTTGATTTCTTAGTTGAATTAAAACATATTTGGGCTTTATGAGTTTTTTCACTGAACACAACTTCTATGCTTTCTGTGTGGAGCCCATCTTGTTTAGCGAGAATCGTTATTGCGTTGATTAAGAAACTGTAAGGAAGGTACTAAAATTAGAATTAGCTTCACCGGAAAGTTGATTTATTAGTTGAATTAAAGCATACTTGGGCTTTCCAATTTCTCACCAAACACAAATTATAGACTTTCTATGTGGAGTTATGGGTGTCCAAAAAAATTCGAAAAACCAAAAACCGAACCGATTGATTCAATTTTACTTTGGTATTTTTGAAAAACTGAAGGATCGGTTCGGTTTTTAGTTAACCTTAAAAAAACCAGCAGTTAACCGAATCAACTGACATATATATTTATATGTATATTATATATTTTAAATATATGTCACATATTATCTATATATTATATATAAATATATTATGTATTATATATATTTATAATATATTATATATCATTTATTATTTATAAAATAATATTATACATATATTTATATAATATATTATAAATATAAAAACCAAAAAATCGAAGTTGGTTCAGAGAAATTGAAAAACCGGTAAGACCGATTCGATTTGAAAATAATGTCTATGATTCGGTTAACTGAACTGTGGACACCCCTATGTGGAGCCTTCTTTAGCCAAGAACTGCTGCATGAAAACCCGTTGGAATATTTCTATCAGTAATTTGGCCAATCACTTGAGATATACTGATTGCACTGCTGTATATTGCAAGTTATGTAATCAATCACAAGTAAACACACCAGTGTTAACGTTTCATAAACATGAGATCAAATAAATAGATAACCAACATATACAAGCGGCTTGTATAGTCCATAATAATTATAGGGAGTTTATTGATAATATTCAAATAAATTGGATCATAATCCTTAGACCAATGATTTTGCAAACTAATCTAAGGGACTGTGTTAACAATTGAAGTGGTTGAACCGAATGATTTATTGTTTTTAGGGTCCATTTGGTTTATTGCCTTAATTAGAATCATAGTTGGAATTGAAACCCTTTGGATTTAGAACCATTGGTATATTCCCCAGCCTGTTTAGTTCAGATGGGAATTGGAATTGGTTGGAATGGGATTATTATCCTCAAGGGATAGGAAAGAAATGGCCATTAGAGGTGTTCGTGGGTCGGGTTGGGTCAGTTTGAGTCATTTTATTCAGCCAACCTGACCTAGTTGGTTTACTTATTGACTAAATCGAAACCGACCGACCCTGAAGCAAAACAGACCCAAATATGAAGGGTCGGCTTATCAGTTTAGTTGGTTTTTATATATATTTTAAACTAAAATATCCATTTCTAAATATCTATTTATATTTAAGTTTATTTATTTTTAGTTTTTATGCAAAATCAAAATATATATTTAAATCGATTAGTTTTTTATGCAAAACTGATTTTTTTGTCAATATATATTTAAATTTATACAAAAATGAATTAAATATTATACCATTGTATTATATTTGTATTGGTTTTACTTTTTAGTTTTTATCATAAATAACTAATTTTGTTTTTTTCAAAGTTCAAACAGAACAAAAATAAAATATATCAACATTTAATATATAGGGTAGGGACTGACTAATAATTACTTAAACATATAGGATCGGTTCGGTTTGGTTTGGTATGAAAACTGAAACCAAACCTAGTTGTCGGTTTATTTTCTCATACAAACCGAAACCGACCGGTGGTTTTGAAAAATCGACCAACTCGGGTTGGGTCGGGCTGGTTTGGTCGGTTTGGTTTCGCTTTGAAAACGAACCCAGTTGTCAGTTTATTTTCTCATACAAACTGAAACTGACCGGTGGTTTTGAAAAACCCACCAACTCGGTTTGGGTCGAGCCGGTTTGGTCGATTTGTATGAAAATCGAAACTGAACCTAGTTGTCAGTTTATTTTCTCAGACAAACCGAAATCGACCGATGGTTTTGAAAAACCGACCAACTTGGTTTGGGTCGAGCTGATTTGGTCGGTTTGTATGAAAATCGAAATCGAAACTAGTTGTCGGTTTATTTTCTCATACAAACCGAAACTGACCGGTGGTTTTGAAAAACCGATCAACTTGGGTTGGGTCAACCCAGTTTGGTCGGTTTGATATTTAATGTGAACGCCCCTAATGACCATTTTCTTAAATGGAAGAATGTCATTCTACTAGAATGAATGGGAATTGGATTCCAATTCCTCTCAGCCAAATGATTAGAATCAGAATTGACCATTTCGATTCTGATTGCAGACCCCTATTGCAACAAACCAAATGGACCTTTAGTGAATAAATTATTAAGGACGATCTAGCTGAGGTCAGTCCCCATTATTAATATATTTTTTATGTGGTCTTCATTAAATAAGTGGCTGGCTTATCACTTATGACTTATGTATTCTCTTGTTTCCTCTTTTAGAACAGACTTTTTACATTCCCTCTTTGATCTGGTCAATTTAAAAAAAGGGTGACCCTGTATATGCCAACTCTTTATCAAGTCAACAAGGAGAATACCAAAAGTGTGGATCCTATTCATCTCTTACCTACCAGCCAACAGCTACAACCCACATACTTAGTGTAAAACAGATCAATCAACACCTTAAACCAAGTATTACAATTATAAAAGAAAATATCAAATAAATATCACAATCTGCGTCGAATGGTGTCAATGGATCGGTTTTGGGTTGGACTCCGTCCAAACCAATATCAATTTGAACGGGTTAGATGAACTAATTAATAAAATATATTAAATTGGACCAATCTAAACTTAATGATCTCAGGTATTTATTGAATTGGATTGGACCTAGTTCATTTGTAATGAATTTATATTAGATTGAGTTGGATTGGACTAACTAATATCTTGTCTATTGATAGAAGGATACAAGTGTCAATATGGATCAGGTTTGAATTGGAACTAATCTAAATTAAAACTAATTTGAACAGATTGGACAGTCCAGGCATTGATTTGGGTCAGTCCAAAATGACCCAAAGTATTCATCGGATTAAATTGAACCTGGTCCATCTATAATGGATTCATATTAGATCGGATTGGATTGAACCACCTGGATATATGGGTCATTGACCAAGTAATGGGTTTTTATAAAATAGTGAGTTGGAAGTGGACTCAAACTAATATTGTGATCAGACCACCACAAGTCGGACAAGATGGATCAAATGAGAGGTTGAAAACACTGATGTCTATATACGAATTAGCAAAGTTTTATTTGAAGACACTGCTTCCACAGTGAGTATTGTAAAACACCAAATGGAGAAAGAGTTTGGAGTTTGGACCCAAGTTGTCCATTAAGGGAAGTAACCCGTGACATATATTAGCTTAGCTTATAAACATGGATTATTAGATTTGGTCAGTTTTCTATTCATCACGCGTATTTGGAGTATTATTATTGGTTAACACGTGTACAAGGAGAGAGAGACCACGCAAGGGGAGGGTTAAGCAACTGGTGTATACATACGCAAGACACGTTAGCATCCAAGTTAGAGTTTTTGGGATGACATGGACATTAATTGAAATCCCTTTCAATTTTCTCAACTTAATAGATACTTCATATAAAAATATATGATTAATAAAATCTTAATAATTACAATTAGACCTGTTTAAATTAGAACCCAATCCGGTAATATTATATAATAAAATGATATATATATATATATATATATATATATATATATATATACATTAACATTTTTAATATATTATTAGGGTTCTTAGGACATTATATATAAAAAAATACAGCCAATCAACTAGTATTATTGAAGAAGTGACCAATGAAGTGGTATCTATCAAAATTCATGAAGGGCTTTGATTGGTCAAACATCTTGCAATATAATGTATTTTCAATATCATAGATTTTCCCATTTTATTATTTAATAATATATAAAAATATTACATATTAATAATATATAATAAAATTTGCTTATTCAAACTATTTGAGTTCCGGCTTAGGGCTGTCAATGGGTCGGGTCAGATCCGATAGAACTGGACCGACTTGAGTGGTTCTGATTTCAAAACTTGTCCTGATGGGTCAGTTTCGGTTCTTAAAAAATTTTCGATTACTATCGGGTCAGAGCTAGGTCCACCTTGTCCCAAACCGGTTTGGACCCGACTATATATATATGTATATATGTATACATCAATACATTTATTATTGTTGTTTTATCAGTCTTCTTGTTAGCAGTTTTTATTTTAATTTTTAGCAGGGTTTTCATTGTATTTTAGGTTTTTACAGGGTTTTATTGCATTTTTAGCAAGGGTATTATTAGCATATATATCAAACCCAAGAACCGATCAATTTGGTTCTAGGTCCCGAATTACAGACCCTATAGGGTCTGGGTCAGTTCCAGGTCTATGAATTCTCTTATCGGTTCCAAGACCGATTCTACCTGGTTCCGACTCAAAACCGACCTGTTGACAACCTTACTCCAGTTTAATAAAGAGACAAATCTTCATAGCCCACGTCTAATTACAACGCGACAACCATCAATAAGTCAAAAAATAAAAAATAAAAAAGATCTAAGGCCAAAACCAATAGTTCCAAAATTAGAAATCTCTGAAAATACGGATTCGTATGAATCCACCAGATGTCTTTTTTTTTTAATTTGTAGACCCCGGTCTTATTCTTATATGCTTCTTCCGATACGGAGCCAAAAACCGATATTCCTAGGCGGATATCTTGCTACACAAGATGTCGAGAGAGAAAATTGAATAGAAGAAGGTTTGGTTTTGTGTGACCATCGCTTGCACGGTACAGCCAAGTACAATGGTGGAGACTTAAGGGGCAAGGTGGAGACTGGAGAGCAGCAAACGGCACACTACTGGCGACGACTCTTTGATGGAGAGGATACGCTCGTCCGTCGAGTCTGAGATGTTACGATAAGTCATTTTCGGATTCCAGATCTCTTGAGAATTCTGCCCATGTTTACCTACACAATATCGCAGCCACACAAAGAATATCTCATCCTCCTTTATACTATTATGCAGGACAGATGTTCCTAATTTATAGGGATAGTGTATTGTGGGTGCACGTGGGCAGGAGTTCTGAATATAAAGAGAATAAACCCATCAAAGAAACACACAAATCCATTAGTTTTACCTTACCTGTACCCGTCCATTTCATTAGAGTTCTTGGTATTGTTGGGGCACTTCAGATTGGGGTTAACATCCGCGCCCCACAGTGTGATACAGCAGATTCCAAACCCTGCATTGGTAATATTTCTTAATGATAAGTATGAGATGTACATGTGGGTGTCATCATATGATCCCTCTAAATTGACATGAAAAAAAAAATAAAAATAAAACAAAATATTCCAAATTAATAATCCAATCGCCAATGATTAATAAATTTGTTCATTTCTTCATGTTTTTTTAAACTGTTGCTATCAGAATCAGCAATACTAGAGAAGTAGAGAATCAGGGCTATTTAGGGCCCATTCGGTTCAGGGGAATAAAGGTATGGAATTGGAATGGAGTATTCGATTCTAACTATTTGGTTGAAAGAAATCGATTCTCCCATTTGAGTGAATGGGCATTCCCTACTTCTCTCTCTTGGAAATGAAATCTCATTATTGCTGATTCCACTTTACATTTTTATTTTTATCCGAATTAAATGTGGAAATATAGATGCCGATTCCCATTCCAACTGCAAACCAAATGGACCCTAATTCTCGGAAAGGGGATTGTGATTCCTTATCGGAAGATCGGATTCGTCAGCTTGTAACTTCCCCTTTCCTGTTCTTTGACGTCCATAATCTCCACACATTGCTTTTGGTTAAGGCCACGTGTCACCTCCATGGTCGGAAGGAGGCCATATCACCAAGCAATACTTGTATACAGGGAGAAATTCTGGAGGAAAGATAGCAATCCAAACACAAGAATTGCGTCCAAATTGCCATCAGCCTCAACACGCTAGGCTCAACAGGAGATGAGCAGTGAACTAGGCAATAATTAAATAATTTCAAACATGGTTTTAGTTTATTTGCTTGTTTAACTCAGGAAAATTGAAAAACTAGAGAGAGAGAGAAGTGCAAAAGGGAAAACCCAGATCCCAGAAGCAAGTGTGGAGCTTTCGGTCTTGGTTGAATGAAGCATAAAAGAAGAAAGCTTTTTCAGTCAGGTGGTGGGGTTTGCATTTATCGTACATTTCAAAAAAAAAAAAAAAAAGACATCCCACGCTTTTTACAGCAAAACTTAAACGACAAGGACAAAGAGAGATACACCCAAGCAACAGCAAAGAAATCCACATGCCCAAGTTACATAACCATATGGTCAGATTGAATGAAGATGAGCCAATAACAGAATTCCGCCACCTATTTCAGCAATTAATGACTACAGAGATTCAACTCAACACTACTCCTCTCTTGTATTTCTATCATCTGAGGCAGCTTTAACACAGTACTTGCAACTTCCGGTGGTGTTGAATTGATATTCCGATTCACATCCGACCATTGAGGAACTCCTGAAAAACCCAGAAACATGGACCAGAGCCCACAGTCGATTCAAGGCGATGGAGCCATCCGGGTGCAGATTGCAAACTACCCATCAAGCTCCACCATTTTCGAACCCCACGAGGAATCTCCAACCCCAAGTGCATGGCAACGGAATTCCAGTTCCGTCTCGGCAGGCCATGCCCCTGAGAAGAAGCTGACATTGTTTGCTCTTCGTCTGGCGATTCTTGAAAAAGCGGCCAGCGGTGTAGGAGCCTTAGGTTTCATCTGGGCAACTGTTGTTCTTCTAGGCGGTTTTGCCATTAAAATAGACACCATGGACTTCTGGTTCATCACCACAATACTCCTGATCGAAGGCACCAGAATTTTCAGCCGGAGTCGTGAGCTTGAATGGCAGCACCAGTCTACATGGCGGATAGAAGAAGCTGGGATATATAGTTTCAGGGCATTGAAATCCAGCTCTCACTTCCTTGTTCAAATCGTGACTGCAATTTTCCGGCCAGTCACTGTACTCCGGCCACAGAGCAACCATGATCGACGTGTGAAGGAGGGTACAGACACAGTAAGACCCAGCCATCGGCTTCAAAAGAAAATGCCAACCCGGATATGGGCAGCATCAGATGTCCCTTTGCTTCCATACGCAGGATGGGTTTTTCTGTCACGAAACATTGGTAAGTTGCTCTATTGGCTTCAGCTTTTATCGGCCACAGCCTGCGTGACACTCTCCCTTGTAAGGCTTATTCAGCAGGATTATGGAGACTTCAGTAATGACCCTGACAAGAAGAACCAGAAATCTGCTCTCAATATTTTCTATGGGTTGGCGTTGGCTGAAGCTCTGTTGTTTCTGACGGAGAAAGCTTACTGGGAGTGGAAGGTCATCTACTGTAAGATCTTAGAGGAGGTGAGCACGGAGTGTCGCTTAGGATATTCCGGCATGGTTTCGATCAAAAGGTTCTTCTATGATGCCTATTCGAAATGTATTAATGGCAGCATCTTTGATGGCTTGAAAATGGACCTGGTTTCTTTTGCCATGGAGCTCTTAGCCTCTGGTTCCTCTGATGAGCAGCTGATTGGAGCTAGGATTCTTCAAAAGTTCTCAACCAACCCAGAGTTTTCTAAAGACACACTGCAAAAAATTGGTATATCTATATCGGTAATTGAGAGACTGGTGGAGATGTTGAACTGGAAGGATCCACAGGAAGAAGAGACCAGGCGAGCTGCAGCAGAGATATTGTCAGAATTAGCAGGGCAAAAGCAAAATTCCCTCCGGGTTGCTGGAATTCCTGGTGTTATGGAGTCAATATCATCACTGCTCTACACTGGTCGGAGTTCCAATGGTGCAGCCGATGAAATCTGCCAGAGACATGTAGTCTTGGACCATGAACACTATGAGTTTTCAGCCTTCAGTCACTTTGGTCTTCGTATTCTGAAGAAGCTTGCTCGAGACCATGATAACTGTGGGAAGATAGGGAGCACAAGAGGTCTCCTATCAAAAATTATTGAGTTCACACATGTTGATGAGAGATGGCTGAGGGATGAGCATGTACCGGATTCTCAAATCAGGACAGTGAAGCTTTCCCTACAAGTGGTGAAGAGGCTTGCAATTACCACAGGAAGCACAGGAAAGCTTCTCCGGCGAGAGATCTCGGAGATTGTTTTCACAGTTAGCAACATCAGAGACATTCTACAGTATGGTGAGAAGCAGTCAGAGCTGCAAAAGTTGGGGATAGAAATATTAACTAGTTTGGCCTTTGAGGAGGATGCAACAGAGAGGATTGGAAGCACAGGTGGAATCATTAAAGAACTACTACATATCTTCTTCAAGCAACAAATTCCTACTGGAAAAAGACAGAAGGATGTAAGGGTTGCAGCCGGAGAAGCGGTCGCAATGCTGGCATTGGAGAGCAAGAGAAACTGTCATCGGATATTGAAATTGGGGGTACTACATAAGCTTGTTCTGGCACTGGGGGAACCGGTACTTTGCATACATTCAGCAAGAATTTTGAGGAACCTATGTGCCTACAGTGAACCAGGTTGCTTTCTCCATTTGAAGGGAGTCGCTGCTGCTGCACCCACTGTAAGTTCCAAGGCATTTTGATTATTTAAAACCCAATTTTCCTTGCATTCCAAAATTGAAAATGCATATTCATTGATATTGATGGAAGAACAATGATTTTTTTATCATGTAAAATGGGTTTGCCATCTCTGAATTCAGAATACAAAATAAGATATCCTAAGTTGTCCATCTATCTTACTTACAGGTTCTCAAGGCAATACAGTCATCAGACAAAAAAATACAGGAAGTAATGATTGGACTTGCAGCAGAGGTTTTCAGATTCATGGATTCTCAAGAAGCAGATACAGTGTTTGATCAAACGAGTATCAGAAAGAGCGATTTAGCGCAGGAGCTTGTACAGATTCTGCAATGTTACCAGTATCCCCATATCAGAGTTCCGCGAATGAGGAGGTTTGTCATTGAGTTGGCAATTTGGATGATGAGAGACAGAGAAGAAAGCACTCGCATGTTCAAGCAACTTGGATTGGAAAAGGAGCTTGAGAATGTCATAGAGACAACAGCAGAGATTGAGAACTTCAATATTTTCTCAGGGACTGTTGGCATTAGCCGACACAGCAAGACGATCCACTCACTTGTTGATACTGCACTAGAGTTGCTGGCTGCTGTATAGAAACTGGGTATAGATTAAGTTTGTTGTAGTATTCTCAATGATTTTTTTGATTGATGATGGATATACTTTTATTATGTAAATAAGTGCCAAGCACCCCAAGATATTGGCTAGCATTTGCTACCCATCCCATTCCTCTTTCTCAATGCAGATATTTTCGACAATATCTGTTGTGTTTGTGCCTTGAATTCTTTGGTTGCGACCCACTTCATGACCTATTATGCAAAATTTCATAATGGTTTGTGGTGAATTCTTTGTTTAAATTCTTAAGGCATATTCAGCTTATGGGTCCAACCTGAATATGACATGTTATGTAGTTTAACGGCTTTCTCTTTTACGTAGGCTATAAGCTGAACCACACAACTCTATGTTACTTTGTTTCTTTCTTCTCTTTATCTCTCTTTTTACTTCGTTTTTGTATCATACAAATCTGTATTTATAGGTTTTGCACAACAATATCTTTCTTCAAAGAGAACAATGCTTGAATGAATAAAGAGTGAAAATTCCTGCAAATCAACTCTTCATGAGTGCATTTGCAACTTTGGAGTGGGGGTGTGGCAAGAAGGTATTAAAAATGCCAGAGGTTAGGTCTGTATCCAATCCACCTTTCCCCAAGATTCCAGATTGCCAGAACTAGAATAGCCTTATTGAGGAATTAGTTTTTGATAAGGACAATGGGAAGACATTTGAAAACGAGTTCTGTTCTGGAAGGAGAAAGAGAGATCTAGAGAATCCTTAGGAATTTAAATATAAGAAGGTTTTGTCTGAACATTGCTTGCACGGTATAGAGAAGTTTTGCTACTTGTAAACACAACAATGAAAACTTTAAGGGCAAGGTGGTGATGAGGAAGAGCTTATGACGAACTGATCAATGAAGCTGTTTTGAGTGATAGATGGTTTAGATGAAAAGATAAGTAGACAATTCTGGTTGAAAAACTGAAGGAATATTTAATGAATTATAAAATATTATTTTATAAGCATGGACACTTGGACAACCGATTCCTACTCAAATCAATTTCAAGGAGTAAAAAGGAGAAAAAAAAGTTGTCAAATATCAATCCCAAATTCCAAGCAGTGATCATGAATGGAAAGTTGTTAAGCAGTAAGTGTTAATTAAGAAGCAACTTGTGATAATCAATGATACCCAAACATGAATACAGACACGAGAAATGGGGATACCGCTTTCCATTTTCTTAAATTCTGGACACGGATATGGGTACATGTATCTCATTTTGTCTATTTTTTAAACCTTTGTGTCTTTAAGAAAGCTTATGTCTGCTAAATTTAATGGCCACTGCTTCAATTAAACAAATTGTGGAAAAATCTCAAAGAAATAAGCATATGCACCAATTAAATCAAAACTACCGGGGATAATAAACCCAAGACCTGCATACGATTGGCAAAAATAGAAAAATCAACATGAAAAACACAAAACAGAGAAACTCAAGAATAGTACACATATATTTGTGGTTTGACTTATAACTTACATCTACCCGTAAAGGAGGAGCTGAAATCCATTATATAGAAAACGACAATGGAGATTATAAAATTGGGAAAATTCCCAATTAGTACTCTATGCTTTGGGTCTATTGTCACATTGGTCCCCGAACTTTAAAATGCGACAATTCAATGCCTAAACTTTCAAAACATGACAATCCAGTACTTGCTGTTAACTAGTTGTTAACCAGTCGTTAAGTGACATTTGAAAAAGGTACAAATGTCCTTCCAGTGTCATCTAATTTTCTTTATCAACCATCTAAACATTGACAAAAAATTAACTGTC
The DNA here is from genome assembly GCF_056320005.1 of Nelumbo lutea. NCBI lineage: Eukaryota > Viridiplantae > Streptophyta > Magnoliopsida > Proteales > Nelumbonaceae > Nelumbo > Nelumbo lutea. The sequence continues at coordinate 91,057,784 of NC_142687.1, read as the reverse complement.
TCAAATCATTGCCTCTTCTATTCAAGAAAGTTGGGGTCACCAAAATGCCCACTTAAACGTGACCCAAACTTTCTTGGATGGAAAAGACAAAGATTTGGGACTATTAATTTTTTGTCAATGTATAGATAGTTGATAAAGAAAATTAAATAACATTTGAAGGGCATTTGTGTCCTTTTCAAATGCCACTTAACCGTTGGTTAACAACTAATTAAAGGCGGGTACTAGATCATCATGTTTTAAAAGTTTGGATACTTAATTATGCATTTTAAAGTTGGGAGACCAAAATGGCATTAGGCCTAAAGTACAGTGTATTAATTAAAAAATTTCCCTATAAAAATTGTACAAACCCCAATACACTCGAGCTCTCGCTCTCTCTCTACCTCTTTTGCAAGCCTAAAAATTGCATAAGAAAGAAAACCCCTAAAAACAACATAACATAATGCAAATGGATCGGGTCCATACCCCTCTTCTACCACAAACAAAGAATTCAAAGTCACAACATAACAACTACCACTACATCCATCGTTTATCATTTAGGGCATTATAATCATTTTAAACATGAATTTTGTTCAAAAATAAAGAAAAAGAAAAAGAGAATGATGAGAAAAAGGGAAGGCAACCAAAACCCAGAAGGGGATAGTTTTGCCTTGGAATTGGGAGCTTGGTGTAAAGAAGGCTTCTCAATCATGGGCCTTCCACTAACCCATGCTTCTCAAAAAGCAAGACATCCCACTTTCTAAATTAACAGACAAAGGACAAAGAAGGAAACTCCCAAGCAACAACAAGGAAAAGCCTTGCTCAAGTTACAAAAGATAACAAGAAAAACCAACAATAACAAAACTCCACCCTGATTGAGAAATAAATGATGAAATGTCGCTCTCTTCCCATTCTTCCACATTGTAGTCGTGCTACCCAAGCTGATCATCCTCCATTTCCAGTATTTTAGCATCCTTCTATCTATTCTCTCCGCTGCAGAGCTTCAAAACAGTAGCAATCTCAACTTTGCTACTCTTTAATCCAAATGACCTCACTTTCAGTTGGGCAGTTGAGGAGCTCCTCAAAATCAAGCAACATGGGCGAGAACCCACAGTCAGTTCAAACTGGTGGGGCTAACATGGTGCAGACTAGGAACTTCTCCTTGGGTTCCACCATTTTCGAACCTCAAGGGGAAGCTCCTACTCCAACTGGGTGGCAAGAGATGTCTGGTTCCTCAGCAGGTCATGCGCCTGAAAAGAAGTTGATATTATTTGCTCTTTGGCTTGCGACTCTTGAAAAAGCAGCCAGTGGGGTAGGAGCCCTGGCTTTCATCTGGGCAACTGTTGTTCTTCTGGGCGGCTACGCCATCAAACTAGATACCACGGACTTCTGGTTCATCACCACCATACTTTTAATTGAAGGGACCAGAATTTTCAGCCGGAGTCGTGAGCTCAAATGGCAACACCAGTCTACGTCGAGGATTGAAGAAGCTGGGATATATAGTTTCAGGGTGCTGAAATCCAGCTCCCATTTCATTGTTCAAATCACAAAAGCAGTTTTCCGGCCAGTTACTAAAAGCCTGCCACACAGCAGCCATGATCGACGTGTGAAAGAGAGCACTGATACAGAAAGAGCCAGCAATCGGCTTCGAAGGAAAATGCCAACACGGATATGGGCAACATCAGACGTCCCCTTGCTTCCATATGCAGGATGGGTTTTTCTGTCACGAAACATTAGTAAGTTACTCTATTGGCTTCAGCTTATATCGGCTACTGCCTGTGTGATACTGTCCCTTGTGAGACTTATTCAGCAGGACTTCGGAGAATTAAATGATGATCCTGACAAGAGGAACCAGAAATCTGCTCTAAATATTTTCTATGGGTTGGCACTGGCTGAAGCTTCGCTGTTTTTGATGGAGAAGGCATACTGGGAATGGAAGGTCATCTACTGTAAGATATTAGAACAGGTAAATGATGAGTGTGGGTTGGGAGATTCCGGCATGGTTTCGATCAAACGGTTCTTTTATGATGCATATTCGAGATGCATTAATGGCAGCATCTTTGATGGTTTGAAGATGGATCTGGTTTCTTTTGCCATGGAGCTCTTGGCCTCTGATTCCTGTGATGAGCAGCTCATTGGAGCTCGGATTCTTCAAAAGTTCTCAACCAATCAAGATTTTTCCAAAGAAACACTCCAAAAGATTGGCATATCTATATCAGTGATTGAGAGATTGGTTGAGATGTTGAACTGGAAGGACCCTCAAGAAGAAGAAATCAGGCGCTGTGCTGCAGATATCTTGTCAGAACTAGCACAGAAGCAGCAAAACTCCCTTCGAGTTGCTGGAGTTCCTGGTGCTATGGAATCGATATCATCACTGCTTTGTACTTGTCGAAGTTCCAATGGTGAAGTGGATGAAATTTGCCAGAAAAATGTCATATGCGACCAGAAAATTTATGATTTTTCAGCTTTCAATCTTTTGGGCCTTCGCATTCTAAAATGCCTTGCACGAGATCATGATAACTGTGGGAAGATAGGGAGCACAAGAGGCCTCCTGTCGAAAGTTATTGAGTTCACACATGTTGAAGAGAGGTTGCTGAGGGATGAAAGTGTGCCTGATTTTCATGTTAAGACAGTGAAACTATCCCTGCAAGTGGTGAAGATGCTCGCAAGTACCACAGGAAACACAGGAAAAGTTCTTCGGCAGAAGATCTCTGAGATTGTTTTCACTGTCAGCAACATCAGAAATATTCTGCAGTACGGTGGCAAGCAGCCTGAGCTGCGAAGACTGGGAATTGAAATCGTAACTAGTTTGGCCTTCGAAGAGGAAACAGCAGAGAGGATTGGAAGCACTGGTGGAATTATTAAAGAGCTACTCCATATTTTCTTCGAGCAACAGACGCCTATTTTCTCTAAGAAAGAAACTGCAAAAAATCAGAAACATGTCAGGGTTGCAGCTGGAGAAGCACTTGCAATGCTGGCATTGCAGAGCAAGAGCAACTGTCACCAGGTATTGAAGCTGGGAGTGATAAATAAGTTTGTTCTAGCACTGGAGGAACCTGTATTTTGCCTACATTCAGCAAGAATTTTGAAGAACATATGTGCCCATATTGGGCAAGAACCAGATTGCTTACTCCATTTGAAGGAGATCACTGATTCTGCACCCACTGTAAGTTCTCTAACTTTATGTTTAAAACCCTATTTTCCTTGCATTTCAAAATTGAACATAATAATAACGATAGTTCCATGTTTCAATCTGCAAAATGGGTTTTTCATCTGAATATCAAAATTTAACCTAAGATACTTAAATTGTCTACCTTTATCCTTGATAGGTGCTCAAGGCAATAGCATCAGAGAACAACAAAATAAAGGAAGTAATGATTGGACTTGCAGCAGAGATTTTCAGGTTAATGACTTCTGAAGAAGCAGATGGAGTGTTTGATCAAACAAACATCAGAAAGAGCAGTTTAGCCCAGGAGCTTGTGCAGATTCTGCTAAGTTACAAGTATCCCCATATCAGAGTTCCACAAATAAGGAGGTTTATAATTGAGCTGGCAATTTGGATGATTAGAGACAGTGAGGAAAACATGCATATCTTCAAGCAACTTGGAATGGAAGAGGAGCTTCAGAATGTCATAGAGACAACATCAGAGCTTGAGAACTTCAATATTTTCTCAGGGACTGTTGGCCTAAGTCCACATAATACAACAATCCATTCACTTGTTGACACTGCATTAGAATTGCTGGCTGCAGTGTAAAAACTGGGTACAGAGAGTTTATCTCCCCCTTTCCTTTGTACTTAATCTCTATTTTTCTTAATGAAAGTGATTTGTTATTGATCAAAAAGAAAAAAAAAAAAGAAAACTGAATCCATAAACCCAACAATATGTATGTACTTAATCTCCATTTTTTTTTTCAAATACGAAAGTGTTGATGAATAAAGAATGAATTTGCCTGCAGTCTAGCTTTGTATGGGTGCCTTTTCCAGTTTTGGGTTGGGGGCATGGAAAGGGACAAGTACAATTTGCTGTCTAAAAGATTTGCTCTTTCACAGTTGCAGAAATGTAAGTTTTCATCTAGGCCGAGGAACAGTAATCCAAGGTTAACCCCTTATGTTTATCCTTTCACTTGGATGAAGAGAAATAGGAAGACGGGCTTCTATTTGTTAGTGTCCACCAAGATTGTGCGAAGCCCAAAGAGAGTGTCTGGACTCTGAATTGTTATTGTTATTATTGCTTATTATCAAATCGTCTCCCTCACAACTGATGATACAGTCTAGTAACGAAAGTTCATAGAAGAACAGAAGATGGTTGTTTACCAACTCGTCATCAAATATGTGATAAGTGACCAGACAAAGGAATGGTCAACTGAAGCTTAACCTGATTAAACCGAATCCTCAAGCCTGACTCTAACTCAGTCCAACTGGGTAAGCAAAATAGAAAAAGAAATAGTCAAGATATGAACTTGGAAACAACCAAATGAAACACAGCCATTGCACTAACATATTTCAAAACATTACAAGCCCTCTTATTTTCTATGCTTCGATATCAACAGCAAGTATTTTTACAACATTTCTTCATCAACTACTTTTGAAGAAGTTCAGACCCCAACGGTGCATCAACCCATCCATGATATGGTTGTTTGGATTCTTCTGCACTGTCAAGGTGGCCCGTGTTCCATCTGACATGTCAGCTGCATCTTGTTGTGATCTGTCACCTTCTGATGGACACTGGACACTTGCAGAGGTCTCTCTACAGGCAGAAGTCCCTATACTTCCTATATTGATAGAAGATGGAGGTGCCTTGTATTTTGTTCCTGAAGAAGACACACTTGCATCAGGTCCATGTCGTTCATAATCTGAACCATGACTGTCTGTAGCTGATGTGGAACTCTCGTCCATCTTCAAGGGCCTGCAGTTCTTTGAGGTAGAAGAAGCTTCTATGTTGTCCTTTTGTGAACATTCAGGTGAACTGGTGCTTACATTGGGTATTTGTTCCTTTTCAGTAGGAATAGGCTGTCTGACCTCCAAATCCTTCAAAGATTCTATCACTGCTTCCATGATCATCTGCATGTTGGGCATTCGAGTCAAGTGAAATGAAATTCATTAATTATAGGGGCGTGAACACGGACATGCATACATGCATTAAGATAAAAAAAGATGGAAGCTCCGTTATCACTAAATAAATAATTGATTATGGTGATAATATCTAATTGTATTGATTTGGGACTCGGAGATCTTCTAAGATAGTCATTCGCACGGCAAAATGCTTAACTCAACTTGTAAAACTCACCCTTTCTTCATCTTCCACACTGCACGGAAACTCTGCCAAGTTATCAAGTGTGTATTCCACATATTCATCATCATCATCATCATCATCTATTGAGGTTGGAACATGTGGGCCATAGGGATGACCGTTTGAGAGTTCAAAACTAATCAGTCCAGAAGATGATGTGGCATTGTCAAGTTCGCCATCTTTTTGCTGCAATAAAATACGATATTTTAGCATTAGTTATTTTGGAACTTCGAAATAATGGGGCATTAGCACTCTGGCAATAGAGAGGTCAGTGGCCCTGGTGGTAGGGGTGTCAATGGACCGGTTTTGGATTGGACCCCATCCAAACCAAAATCAATTTGGACAGATTGGACAGACCAACAAGACACATTTAATTGGACCAGCCCAGAGACTCCAGACTTAGTGATCCAAAGTATTTATTGGATCGGATTGGACCTGGTCCATCCATAATTTATATTGGATTGGGTTGGATTGAGCCAATATCTGGTCCTTTGATAGAAGATAAGAATATAGGTGTCAATAGACCAGGTTTGGATTGGAATTAATCTAAATTAAAACAAATTTGAACAGATTGGATGGTCCAGGCATTGAATTGGACCAGTCCAAAATGGTCCAAAATATCCATTGGATTGGATTGGACTTCATCCATTTGTAATGGACTCATATTGGACTGGATCGGATTGGACCAAATCCAGTCCAATTGACACCCCTACCAGGCACCAGTTCATCAAATGGTGTGCCAGATTCTCTAGCTAGGCAAGGGGTTAACAGGGAGCAATTGTATTTGGGGTTTATTATTTAGATGTTATTGGGACAAAGATATGAGGTTGAGTAGCTACCGGCCTACCACTAACAATAACCAGAATTTTTAACATCTTGTAAATACTATTCTTTATCCACAATCAACAAAAGTTTCTCACTGTTACCAATAAAAAAGAAAAGCAGCAACGTACCTCCAGTTTAGATTGGTTCTCTTTAGAGGGAATGCCAGAAGGGACCTGAGCAATTTCAAGGAGAACATAAGTTAGTTCAAAGATGTCAGCATCAAAATGAAATATTATACTTTTCACTGCTCAAGGTATTGTAAATCTAACCTAGTCCACTTATTCATCATCATCATTATTGTTATTGTTTTTGCAATTTACAAATAACTATAATTTATAGACGCACACACCAACTGCATCAAACTTGGGCAGTTAAACATGGGTAGAAATCTTAAAGATGCCCAGCCAGTTGACCACCAAACCTATAGAAATACTTACGTGACATATCAGGCTATGAAGGGTATCAGTCCTGTTGGAGAACTAAACCAAATTGGCTGACCCAGTCAAATGGATGTAATCTAGAAGACACAACCAAGTTGAGGACAACTCAACTTCTTGCAAGACAAATGTGAGTTGCAACCATTAAAAACTCTGTTCTTCATGATTAAATGTGCTAGAATTATATTTATGTAGGGGTGTTCACAGGTCAGTTCAGTTCGGTTGGCCTACCGAACCAACCTGGTCAGGTTGGGGAGTTGGTCACCTGAAACTGACACCATTATTGAAAAACGGCCAACTTGGGTTGATCGGTTCAAAAGATTTAAATTTAAAAAAATAAATTTACAATATAAAATATTTTAAACTAGGCAATATTGGAATTTTCCTGTTTTCCCATATTAAAAAAAATAACTTTAAAATATAAAATATTAGCATATCTATGGCTGGGTTGGGTCAGTTTACACATGACCAAACCAAAACCGACCCGACCTCTCAGGTTAGCATAATGGCTGAAACAAAGCAAACTGAAAATACTAGAAAATTGACCAACTTGGGTCAAGTTGGGTTGGGTTGGTCGGTTTGGTCGATTTCATTGGTTTGATGAACAGCCCTACATCTATGACATCATTCTATTAAATTCTTTTGACCCAGATATTCTAATGACTTGACCAGGCACAAACACATTATGTTTCACCGTCGAGACAGCTTTTGATTACTATGATGTGACCTGTTTGTTCAAGGTTTCATGCTTGCACTGCTTCAGGCTGGTTATTCTAAACCTGGATAAGGTCTGAATCTACTTTGGATTATGCATCCTCAAGCACAACATAAACTTATTTTCAGAGTACAAGAATTTATCCCAACCCAGGTTGGCTAATCCACAGACAGTGATACTGATTTTGGTTTTGTTTGGTTTGGTTTGTACAACTGCCAACTAAATTCAGCTATGACCTAATCAACTTCCAAGCTCTAGCCATAAATGATATAATAACAAAATCATTATCTCCTTACAGGAAAAAAATTATGACAAATATAATTTAGCAATAGCCTATCAAAAAGAAAATCTAACATATCAATAAGTTTCTACTTTGTTCATAAGGTATATACATGTACATTTGTAAGCTTTTCACAACCAGAAGATTTCAGCCAATTAAAATTGTAAAACCCATGCTTACAAAAATAGCATTTCATATAATGCATCAAGGAAATTGAAGAGGGTGATAGGTGATTAAATCAATCTAAGCAAAGCCAAAAGGGCAATTAAATCAACCTAGCATCTTTGATAGTTTATTTCAGTCTGTTGGAGTAAATGGAAGAAGAGAAATAGGTGTATTTTTTAGGACAAATACATGTCAAGAAGAAAGTTATTGTTACCTCTTAACACAGAGATTGGATGTTTGCTCATTCAGAATTCAATGGGATTAATAGAGAGGGATTTGGGGATAGGCTCTGGTTAACTGCAGGGTTAATAAATGGGAGTAATTTTGCATTTACGTTATGCAGTTGTTTTGACGTGTGTTTCTGGCTGCACCATGGGGTGAAATTTCTTCACCAGTGCTCTGAATTTTTTTATTTTAATCGAATTTTGCTTTTTAGTATAAAAATAATCAATTTTGCATCATGAAGTTGCATTTTCTGAGAAACAACCATTAAAAATAAGTAATAAGATCAACTTTGTCCTTTTACTAACTCAATGTTGTTAAGTCCATGGATCTAGAAATTCATTTTAGGCATTAGAACTATCTCATGCTCATTGAGGATTAATTTTAGTCATGTATGTAACTTCTAAAATCAGAAGTCATAAGAGTCATAAGAAAATTTTTACCAACCTCAATCCTACTCATAGGCCTTCTGGAACGAAGTTGTCTAATGGCATCTTCTGTGGTGCTTGGCTCTAGTTCCACAACCAATAATGAACAAATAAGAGAATAGAAAAGCTTCTATAAAGAGTGCTGGGCAAAAACAAGAACTTAAAAGAAAAGATACATATGGTTTCTCAGTCATGCCTTTAGATGCTTCTGTATAACCATGACTGTAGTTTGTATATCCTACTCCATGAACTTTATGCCAAATATCCTGTAGATTGAATCATCCATTTTGATTGTGATTGAAACCCAGCATCTAGTAGTTTCAATTAAATAAAATAAAATAACATTCAACCACATGCATTCAGATTCAGTTTACCTCATCATAGTAATCATGAAAAGTCAAGTCATTTCCCTCAGCTTCCTTTGGAGGTTGCAAAACATTATGGAAGAAGATGGTTATAGAATCAAAGTAGAATTGAGGGCGTGGAGAGTTGTGATCTCCCTCAAATTTGATGATATTTTTGTCTCCCTGTTGATTAAAAAGTCAAAAGTCAAGCATATCACAAAAGAATATCTATGAAATATTTAGAAAGAAACCACCAACGTTTCCACTCAAGCATGGGACTGCAAATAAATTTGATAATAGGTTTTACTTTCTTTGTTTATTTGTACTGCAGAAAATGTAAAATAAAACCTGAAACAAAATAAAATAAAACCCAAAGAAAAAATGAACCAAAATCTACAATTTTCTCATTCACACCCATGTATTTGTACTAGTGCCAATGAAATTGTAGTGCAAACAAACATAGTCTCATGGCAGATAAACTAGGAAGCAGAGAACGACTATGACTATTGGCATTTTATGCTTGAGGGATGCCAAGATGGCGTATCATTATTTTGTAAGTTGTAAGTCCAGCTGATTCTTGGGATTATATTTCTCTGGTCATTTACTGCTTTCCTCAAACTATTGGATGCCTTTAGCAGTACTCCATGAGGGATTAAGTAGAAACAAAGAATTGTATGGAGACCAAATACTTTGACCAAATTGTGGGGGACATAGCAGACAGGAATACATCATTTGACAATGTAAACAGGTTAAAAGGGCTGATAGGAAAAAGATTTAGAGGTTTCTTTTCTTTCTTTATTTTATTTTATTTTTGTGTGTGTGTGGAAAGGTTGGAAAGAGGAAAGGAAATGCCATTTAGTTGAATGAAGAAAGGATACTTTTAAAAAGAGCAGGGCGTCCTGGGAATCAGAAATATGAAGCATTTCAACTTGGCACTACTCTGAAAGTGGCACTCGCATTGGCATTTCATTATTGACTGTTGAGACAAACAACTTATGGAGGCAGGTTGGGGTGATCATGAGCTGGGCTGGGCTTACAACTTTAAATATATTAAATACATATAATATTTTGAATTATATATGCCATATTATAAAATTACACAAGCACACACATAATATACATAGTGTGGGCCAAGTCAGGCTAGAAATGATCATCTCTAGAGGCAGATAATTGAAGACAAATCTGGGCTGGGATACAATGAAGTGAGGATTTCTTATAGCTTCTTGTTATGGAAGGGAATAGAAAAATCCTTTTACTGTTTCAGGAAAGGAATAAAATATAAGGTAGGAAAGGGGGGCCAAGTCAGGTTTTGTCTTGACAGGTTATGTGACAGCAGACCCCTAAAGGAATTATACCCCTCACTCTATGTTCAGCTTTTGGAAAGAAATATAATGGAATAGAATCATTTTAGAAGTGAAAAAAATTAATAAGCAACAAAGGAAATGATACTTGCATGGATAATAAGCTGAAAAGAAAATTTCTCAAAAGAAAACAATATCTAAAATACTTACCACATAAGCATCATATATACGATCAGAGTGGTGGGGCGGAATAAAATCATCATCAATGGCATGGCCTATTAAAGCTGGAACAAAGCAATTCTTTGCTACCTGTAGTTAGGAAAGCAAGAATTATTAAAAAGACAAGTTTTGTAAAGAGAAACACAAAATCAAAATAATAAACTCCTCAAAAAAGAAAGGAACATGGGCAGTTCCTTCTGTTTTTCTTCCTCTCCTTTCGTTTTTTAACCAACTCTTCTTGATGCAGGAGCTCAAGAGTCCAAATTGGACTTTTCTGAATACTGTTATATTTTTAGACAGTAGAGGTATTTTGGTTTCTTTTTATATCTTCAGCCCATAAGTTTGGCTTATCTATGCATATGACTATTGAATTTGGAGGTTATTTTCTGCTTGACGTTGGGTGAATGATTCCCAAAGAGCAAGAATTTGTAAGAACCTTGACACTTAGGAATGTTTCCTATTCTATGTTACTCTCTATCCCTTCCAAGTTTTTGGAATTCAGCCACCAACAATCATCACAGACTTGGAAAAAAGTAATTGACAACCATTGTTCAACATCAAATAAAGCAAGGACCAAAGTATCAATAAGCGCCAATACCAAAATTTGGGTATCGGTGCATGTCGATAGACTGAGATTTTTACTTTTCAAAAACCCCAAACCCCTAATATTTTGGTGTATCCATGAGCCTCCATGACCTTGGATACAGATACGATATGCCTAACACAGGCAATATCACATCAATAATTTAATCCTTGAAATAAAGGACTAAATTAGTTTTATGTAGGTCTTGAGAAGTAGAGGGTCTAAGTGATCTGAAGCCCAAGAATAATATCTTTGCAACTGCTTTCCCCCAATTACATCTTGTTTGTTGTACTTGTTTCCAAAAATAATGTCATCCCTTTCCATTCAAAAAGTCCAGAAATTCACTGCAGGGATCAGACACTAAATATTTTCCCTCTCTTATTTAGACTGTCAATATGCTAGTTGGCTAGGGTTTCTGTGGTAGAGTTGGGAAAGACAAAGAAGATGTTTAGGCAGTTCAGGAGTGTCCAATGGTCAATTTCCCAATGTAGGACCATTACCCATATGCTAAATTACCACCACAGAGAGGGAAATAGTTCCTACAGAAAGTCATTAACATCCTTCTATTTATCAGTAAGCTAAATTACTAACAAAGAAACATGTTTTATATTTTACAATACTTTATCTTAAAAAAAAAGCTTACAACTTTTCCCAATACATTTGATCCCTTCCCACCCATTGCTTCCACAAAATTGTTTGCTACCCTTTGCACCCATTGAATCCTACCTCAATGCCTCTTGTTAGCCACTTATTTTTTTTATTCACCAATTTGAAATATCCTTCAATAATAGAATGTTGATGTTCAAACTTCTTGTGCTTTTGCACATCTTCCAATATCGTCGTAATCTCTTGGGAATTTCTTATGCCTATTGGGACCAAGTAGAGATGGGGCTGTCAATGGGCCGGGTCCGACCCAACGGACCCGAACCAGTTGGGCCGATTCTTGTTCCAGGAACAGGAACCAATGGGTTGGTTCCGAGTCCAGATATAGTGTCCCAATTATTATCAGTTCGGAACCGGTTCTACCTAGTTCCAAACCGATTCAGAACTGACCCGAGCTATATACATGTAATATATATAATATATTAAATAAATTATATATATAATATACATATAATATATAGTATAATATTTAATATATACTAAACCTATATATTTATTTATTTATTTATGTATTATAATCGGGTTCATAGGGTCAGGCCCGATTGTGCCGAGAACTGATCGGTTCGGTTCTAGGTCTAAAAATTACAGACCCTATCAGGTCTGATTCGGTTCCAGGTCCTCAATATTTCAAGTCGGGTTTGTTCCGATTCTAACTGGTCCCAGCCCAAACCCAACCCTAGAGGTGTAAATTGGGTCATGCTGCCTACAGTCCAACATGACAGCACATGGGTCATGTTAGGCACGGCACGATTGTGTGAGCCACATGCCTGCAATGGGCCGAGTGCAGCCCATCCGAGAAACTAGCCATTGGGGCCCTTGGGGGCCCCAAACAGCTAGTTTCAGCTTTTTAGGGGGGTTTTACAGAAATACCCCCTTAATCAAAAGCTACAAGCGTATAAACAGCTATATAGGGGAGGGGGTATTTATGTATCTTGGCTTCAGGGGGAGAAAAAGACAATAATGCCCCTCCAATAGCTATATCCTATATAACGGCTAGATTGGGATTTTGGGGCCATTTGGGTAAAGTGATAAATGACTTTATAATGACCAAAATACCCTTCCAACAACTAAAAAATGGCTAGTTTTTAAGGTATTTTGGGTAATTGAATTATTTTCAATTCCTACAAATAGCCCTATCCTTAGTCTCTTCTCATCACACCAATTCAGCAATTCTCTTCTCAATTCTCATACTCTCTTAGTCTCTCATCTCATACAGTCTCATACTGTCATACACTTGGCAATTTAGGAGGAGGCTTTGAGGCTTCAACCATTGAAATCAAGTTGAGATTCTGAACCAATAATCCGGCCATCCAAGTGCAATTAAATTAATTTTTATTTTTTAGAATTAAAAAAAATGGTCGGCTCCTCCTCCCGAAACCAATTCCCCAACATTAAGCTCACTAGCCCGATTTGGAAAATATTTAAAGGGAAAATTCCTTATCACTACCCTAAACTTTAGGGGTTGTCTCAAGTCAGTCCCCGAACTTCAAAATGTGTCTTTGCAGTACCCAAATTTTCAAAATGTGTCTAATAGGCCCTTGTCATTAGTGGTCCATCAGTTACTTTTGAAAATGTCAAAACTACCCTTCTAAAGAAGACATTGTTCATTGTCTTTTGCCTTGAGACTGAGGACAAAAATCATAAATTCATTTTGCAAAGAGAGAAATCATGCCCAATGCAAGCCGATGGCAATCAGTTGAGGCAACCCTTGATCCCCTTCACAGAGAAGATGTACAGGTTCTTGGCACTTGTGTTATCAACACAGTTCACCATTGTCCAATAGACTAAGCAGCATTCGAAAATCGGAACTTGTTGCTGGCCGCAATTAAGCTTATATAAGCATTACTTCCCATAGACCAGCAGACAAGGCGGAATTAATTGGATTAGAAATTGTTTGTAAAGAAACAAAAGACCAATTGTTTTAAATGTTATCAGCATCATTTTGGTCCATGTAAGAGTTCAAGTGAAACCTAGAATCATTTTTTTTTAACCAAACCAAGGAACCTTTTTCAATTATTGTACACATTATGAGTTTTAAGTTGTATTTCGTCATTTCTACTATATCTTGAGGATAGAGAAATAACTAAGTGGCAAAGGAAAAAAGAAGATAAATGGCAATTTGTCATTTGAAACCAAAAGCTTTAGTCTTTAGGTATTCTGAACTAACGAAAGTAACATGGAGACCATACAACACCCTTGAAGGAATTATGACAAAGGCTTCCTGTTTCATGTTGGAAATATTCACTACCACGAGCTCCAAGGTTTCAGACTTCTCGTCCCGAACGAAATTCGTAACATACCCATCGTCTTCATTACCAGCAAAATGGCTTCTCCTTCCGGGTATGAAGCATGACTCTTCGCCGAACCTCTAGTCACCATGCATGAACTTCCTTACATGTCCAGTCTCCAAATCAACCTTGGCAAAATCAGAGCATTTTGGCTATTGCTAGGTAGACATATCGTGTCTTCCGGCCGAGCAGTTGCTTATTGACTTGCCCAGCTTCTAGATTCAACCCTGGCACAATTTCCCAACAACTTGACTCAATGATTGTCAAGTTTAGCTGAATTTCCGACAGCACACTGAGCAGCGCCTCATCATGGTCGCTGAAAACAGAATCTGGAGGAGTCATGTAGGACCCTAGAACCTTGATCAGTATGTCTCAATTGCTAGTTCTCTTCCCAAGAATTCCACAAATGGAAGCAAAAATAGTTGGTGTTAGTGTCGAGTATGTAAGGGTATTTATGTCTTTATGCTTGTGTTTAGGTGCTGATGTGTAAGTTTATGTTAGATTTAATGTCCCTAACTTAAGTAGGGGAATATGTGACTTTTCCATATTATTTTAGTAATATAAAATATATCTGGCCGAATGGGAGAGTTTGCTTTTTCTCTCATTCGAACCAGAATCTTTTCTCCTTGTTTCTCTTCTGCTCTTCTCCTTTCTCTCTTTCTCTCCTCTCTCCTCTCTCTCTTCCTTGATTGTTATCAGTCTAACAAGCAGACCGAACACTAACATGGTATCAGAGCCAAACTGAGCAAATCGGATCTGCCCCGAATTCTGTTATCTGCACACCCAGCCCAGGGTTTTCTCTTGTTTTCTTTGCCATCAGTTAGAGATAAGGGAAAGGGCTGAAAATGAGTGATCACCCTCTTCCCTTGGAGGTTTCTATACCTCCAGTTGTGGTGTTTGTGGTCGGTTGCTGCAGTTTCTAAGAAGCCCTCCCCTAATCGATGAAGAGAAGAGGGTTGATTCGTGTGGTGCAATGGGTGTCTTGTGTGGCCTGATTTCCGGGTGATCAGGTAAGATGTTTTATGCATTTTTTCTTGGTGTGAATCAAATGAGAAATCTATTTCAGACTGTATGGTGAGATTTCCGATTGTAGTGTGCTAGGGTTTGTGCACCCTTCAATGTGATTCGAAAGGGGGGTGTTTGACGAAAGCATGAAAATGTATATCTAAAGTGTGCTCAACAATTGACATTTGTAAAATAAAGAGCTTAAAAATAATATTTTTCCATAATAATTTTGTAAATGTCAATTTTATTATTTGTGCAATTTTTATGCTGAAAGAATTAATAATTGAATGGAGGAAAGCCCAAACATAGGTCCAAGAAACCTAAACCCAAGTTCCATGACCCAAGTATGAGTGTTGATTCGTTTCCCGCTTTACCTGAACAGGGTCCGGTATTTTGGGCATAGCTTTCTCTACAAGTGTCGAAATTCAATGATTCTTGAGACTATGGACAGCTAAGAGATAGGGTTACAATTCATCTGTTGATAACTTCCTCTAAATCAATCTCTATCCAGGCGAAAATTGGGAGATAAGACGCGGATCCGGGCTGAGCAGATTGAGGAGCTTGGCAGCACAATAAAAATGAAAAATCTGACCAAAAAGGGGGACAACTTCTAGAGGTTTTTTTGGCATTATTTCTCAGCCTTTCACAGAAGAAAAGAGGGGAGAATGACGTCCAAGCGCGGCTAAAGCTTCAACAAGGCTAGGGAGGATCTTCGTCGATGAGTTTTACTTGTTATTTTACTTTAATTTCTTGAGAGATTTCAATGTTTAATTTTGTTCTTGAGAGATTTCTTTTATTATTTTGATAAATTCAGAAGTTATATTCTTCAATTTCCATATAAGATTAGTCATGCTCTTTTTATGTGCAATTTGTTAGAAAATAATTGATTGGGTAGATTTATTTTATGGGTTGATCCTTGACTACAATACTGTCAAATCTGATATATTGTCGTTCTTGGGTAGCTTCTAAGAATAGATCATTCTGTTCTTCATCGAAAATTAATTCTCTCGGAACAAACACTTGTGTTCTTGTCGTTGGCTTCAAAGATATTTTCCGATTGTTTGTTTGGGATGTGAAACTTGCAATTGAGTAATAAATAGGAATCAAAGTCGAGATCAGTTAAGCAAATCGATCAAGTGAATCTCGAAGCCTTGTTCATCACAATACTACTTTTCATCTTTTAATCATCATTACTTTTATTCAAATATTTTTGCTCTTCTTTTTATTTTTAGAAAATTATTTTTTCTAGGTTATTCACTCTTAGCGATAACTCCTTTTGTTGGTTTAATCAACTTCTTTGTGGATTCGACACCTAAAGCTATGCTTCAACAACCGCTCAGCCAAGGGTAATAATTTTAGGCGAGACAGTGTTCCTCAAACAGTGTTGTGAAGTTTTAGGCAGTCATGGAGTTCGGTTTGTGGTGTAAAGAGTGCAATTTGCAGCAGTAGTAAGTGCTGAAATCAGTGTATAGTGTGATCTAGTGTGATGGTCCCTACTAACTACCTGAATGTTCAAATGACCTCCATTTAGCTGAATGGAGAAAATTATGTACCTTGGGCCAAATCCGTAAAAGTCTTTCTTAAGGCAAAGAAGAAGGTGAATCACATAAGGGACGAAAAACCTTCCACCGGTTCTCATGAGTATGATGATTGGGAGCAGGCAGATGCACAGATCATCACATGGTTATGGAATAGTATGGAACCCAAGATTAGTGTAAATTTCATGTTCCTTGATACTATCAAAGAAGTGTGGGACCATGCTAAGAAGCTGTATTCGGGTCAAGACAACACAACCAGAGTATATCAGTTGTACCAGGAATACTTTAATCTACAACAGGGTAATCAGAGTCTTGAGGAGTACTATGCTAGTATGAGAAACATTCGTAATGAATTGAATGTTTATCACCCCCTCACTTCTGATGTCAAAATTCAGCAACAACAGAGAGAACAACTTGATGTGACTCGGTTTTTGGTGGGGCTGAAATCTGAATATGAACCAGTGCAGGCTCAGATACTAGGAGGGTCAGCTCTCCCTTCCTTAGAAGAGGTGTTTGCTCTACTCAGGAGGATTTCCATTGGATCTACCGAGAATCCTAATATTTCCGATAGATCAGCCCTAGCAGTATCCAAAGGCTGTGGTGTTAGAGGTGGAGCTCGGGGAGCTTAGTCTGGCTGTAGTGGTAGTAGTGGACCTACATATAACCGTGGTGGTGGTTGTACTGGAGGTCGAGATTCAAGGGGAGCCCATGGCAAAGGACGTAGTTCGGGTCCAAGGAGATGTACACACTATGGTATGGATGGACATACCATTAATTATTGTTATGACTTGCATGGTCCACCTACAACTTGGGGCCAATCATGCCATGACCAGTGACAATAGCTTCAGACAGGAGAGCCATTAAGCCGATCAGGTACCTCCTACATCCATAGATGTTACTGGGAAGGAGATGATGAGTATTCCCCGTGACGAGTATGAGAGGTTAGTACAAGCCACATCTCAGCAGAACATGGCCACTCTCGCACACTCAGGTATGGCTTGTCTGGCATCCACACCCCATCCCTGGATTATTGATTTCGGAGCCTCCGATCACATGACTGGAACTCCATGTGTGTTTTCTTACCTCTCTCATTGCCCAACATCACAATCTGTTACACTTGCTAATGGCTCCACATCCTCCATTTGTGGTGTTGGTAATGTTGACCTAGACCCTGTATCCCTATCCTCAGTTTTGTATGTCCCCAAATTTCCTTTTAATCTTATGTTTGTTAATAAGTTGACCAAGTTTTACCCCTCTTCGTGTGTTTTTTAGGATCTCAAGTCAGGGATGAAGATTGGTGGAGGGCATGAAGCTGGTGAATTGTATTATCTTGATGGTGGTGGAAGTATGTCAACAGCTCTCCAATAGTCCCTCTCTCCTCTCCAGTGGCTATTTCCGAACTCAAAAAGGGTATAAGTGTTATCACCCTAGCTCTCGGCATTCCTTTGTATGTGTTGATGTTACTTTCTTTGAGTCTACTCCATTCTTCTTGGGATCCGGTGATGTTTTTTCTTCCTCATCACCTCCTCCCCTTCCTCTTCCAGTTGTGGACTCTGTTCCCCTTGTTCCCGCAGTGACCAAGTCTTTGCCTCCGGTGCCACCACCTGTTGAACGACCACCGATCCATCACGTGTATACACATTGCCCACGTGTACCGGCACCTCATCCAGTTTCATCATCATCGATAGATCCGACAGTTGTTACCACACCAGCCCCGACCCCAGTATCTAATCTTGATCTTCCCATTGCCTTACGGAAAGGTAAGCGTAGTTGTACCCTTCATCCTATTTCTAATTATGTTTCACTAACTCACCTTTCCACTTCCCATCGCCAGTTTATCTCTTTGTTATCCTTTGTTGTTATACCTAAGGATGTCCAGGAAGCCCTTGCCTCTCCAGGATGGTGTCGTGCGATGGAAGAACTCACAGCTCTGGCTTATAATCATACATGGGAACTCACCACTCTTCCTCCTGGTAAGCAGGTTGTTGGCTATAAGTGGGTTTATACGGTTAAGTACTTATCTGATGGTAGTCTAGAGCAGTTGAAAGCTAGATTGGTTGCCAAAGGGTATTCCCAAACCTATGGTATTGATTACACAGACTTTCTCCCCGGTTGCTAAGATTGGTTCAGTTTGTGTTGTGATTTCTCTTGCTGTGATGTATGATTGGCCCCTCTATCAGCTTGATATCAAGAATGCCTTCTTGCATGGTGATCTACTCGAGGAGGTCTATATGGAGCAACCACCAAGGTTTGTTGCTCAGGGGGAGGATGGTAAGGTGTGCCGACTACTGAAGGCCATTTATGGGTTTAAACAGTCTCCTTGAGCATGGTTTGGCAAATTTAGTGAGGTAGTAAGGAAGTTTGGTATGAAATAGTGCCAAGTTGACCATTCTGTCTTCAGTCATGACTCTCAAGTAGGGAAGATCCTATTAGTGGTGTATGTAGATGATATTGTCATCACCGGGAATGATAAAATGGGCATTGACAGGTTGGAGATCTTTCTGCAGGAACATTTTCAAACAAAGGACCTTGGTAAATTGAAGTATTTCTTGGGGATAGAAGTAGCAAGGTCCAAGCATGGTATTAACTTATCTCAGAGTAAATATGTTCTTGATTTGCTTGAAGAAACAGGTTTGTTAGGTGCTAAACCAGCCGAAACTCCAATGGAAACAAACACTAAGATGAGCAGTGATATGGGTGAAGTGTTTGAAGACCCTGGCAGATACCGGCGGTTGGTAGGTAAACTGAACTACCTAACCATCACTCGGCCAGACATTTCATTCGCAATTAGTGTGGTAAGTCAGTTCATGCAAAAACCTCTGGTTCCACATTGGGATGCGGTTATAAGGATTGTGAGGTATTTAAAGGGGGCTCCTGGTCGCAGTTTGATATATAGAAGTGGTGGAAAACTTGAAATAGAATGATATATTGATGCTGATTGGGCCGGTTTTGTATCTGATAGGAGATCTACCACAGGCTATTGCACTTTTCTTGGGGTAATCTGGTGACATGGAAAAGCAAGAAGCAGACAGTTATGGCAAGAAGCAGTGCAGAGGCAGAACATAGAGCTATGACACATACTACTTGTGAATTAGTGTGGCTAAGGAACCTTCTACAGGAGATGGGATACACTGTTGATACTCCAATGAAGCTCTACTGTGACAATCAGGTTGCAGTTTACATTTCCTCTAATCCGGTGTTTCATGAGAGGACCAAACACATAGAGGTTGACTATCACTTTGTTAGAGAGAAGGTGCTGAGTGGAGTGATAGACACTGCATATGTCAACACACAGAACCAGTGGGCAGATTTGTTTACTAAAGGGTTGAGTCGGGGGAGAGTGGACTACATATGTAACAAGCTGGGATTATATGATATATATTCTCCAGCTTGAGGGGGAGTGTTAGTGTCGAGTATGTAGGGGTATTTCTGTCTTTGTGCTTGTGTTTAGGTGCTGATGTGTAAGTTTATGTTAGATTTAATGTCCCTAACTTAAGTAGGGGCATATGTGACTTTTCCACATTATTTTAGTAATATAAAATACATCTGGCCGAATGGTAGAGTGTGCCTTTTCTCTCATTCGAACCAAAATCTTTTCTCGTTTCTCTTCTGCTCTTCTCCTTTCTCTCTCTCTCCTTCTCTCTTCCTTGACTATTATCAATCTAACAGGCAGACTGAACACTAACAGGTATCTCAATCCAATGAATTCTTTACGCATCTCTATCATACCTCGATAAAATTGCGAATTGAGATGTCTTGTTTGGGTCAAAGACTACCGGGGATCTATCGCGAACCATCTTGGAGAGCTTAAAAACAATTAAAAAACCAAGGGTCATAAAAAAATTTATAAAAAACGCTTATCTGATATGATAAAAGACACTTCATTCAATACAACAACAGTAGCAGCATTGGATGGAGCCAGGAGCGGGCCCCTTTCTCATGCATCATGAAGGGAGTGGGGTTCTCTTCAATCGGGTTGGGAGGATGAAGCCACTCGAGTGGTGGAGGATGTGAAGAACCCATAAATTGAATGGTTGTAATGGTGACGACCTCCTTGGTAGAAAAGGCAGAAGACAACAAACAATGTCTATTTTGGTTCAATCTCAAGGTAGAAGACAATGAACAATGTCTTCTTTTGAAGGGTAGTTTTGACATTTTTAAAAGTTTTAAGTGGCACATGTCATCATGTGATACAGATAACTGATAGACTGTTAATGACAGGCACCTATTAGACACATTCTAAAAGTTTGGGTATTGTAGAGACATGTTTTGAAGTTCGGGGACTGACTTGAGACAATCTTAAAATTCAATGTACTGATCAGGAATTTTTCCATATTTAAAATAGAGGAGGTTGAGGGGAAGGGAAAAAGAGTCGTTTGCCAAAAATGTAGGACTAGCTTTAGCTTTAGTAGAAAGGGTGGTACTGGCCACTTGAGCAAACATTTGCTCTTCCATGAGAAACAAGAAAAAGACATCTACTTCAAAAATTTGATGGATGTTGAGGATAAATTACAAGACAAAGGAGGGCATGACACTACTACACCTGATGAAGCAGATGATTAAAGTCAAGGAGATGGAGTATTTTTTATTTTGTTTAAATTATTTGTTATTTTCTCAACAATGTAATTTTTTATTTTCAATTTGTATTTTTTTATATTTTAAATGAAATAAAGTTCTTATTTTTTTCAATTTGTTGTCCATTTTGTATTTTGGTAAGCATTTTTTTTTTCATTTCTTTGTTAGATTTTTTATTTTTTCAATTTGTTCTCAAAGGAAAGTTAAGTATTTTAATTTTACTTAGCAAAAAAAAAATAAAAAAAAATCAAAATGACAAAAAAAAAACAACAGAAAAACAATCTGGGCCTTTCTGGCCCGGTTTGGCCTGGGCCCAAGGCCCGACCCATAGCCCGCTCGGCATGGCCCAAGCCCACCTAACCCAGACCCACAACACAACACGGCATGGCACGGGCCCATGCAAGCCAGCCCAACACGACCCAATTTACACATCTACTGGACCCATTGATAGCCCCAAGTACAGAGTAATAATGTGGCCCTCTTCATTTCTAAAAACACCACCCACTCCTGAGGGCCCTGGATTTCCCATACTATGACCACCAAAAATTGAGTTTTATAAAACCATTTGCACGTGGTGTCCACACTACACTAGTCAGATCCTCCTTAGACAAAGTCCCTACCACTTTCCCTTCACTTCCTAAATATATCATCAAATGTGCAAGATGAAAAGCTCTCCAAGGATTTGATCCATTGTGTCACCTTTATATCTATGCTTTCTATAACTGCCTCCTTGCTTATTTTCTTTTCATGGAATATTCTTGCATTTCTATCTTCCCAAAACTGTCCAAAAAAGAGCAGCTATAGTACATCTCCACATGACTCTCCCCCTTTTCTTATGCCAAACAAACATTGAAGGAGCAAATAGGTCTTGCACACAATTTGTAGGATTCCACCAACACCCAAAAAGAGGAAAACCAAACCCACATAGAAGAAACAAATGGACAGGAGATTAGTAAATTATAGCAAGTTTCATCATTTGCTTTGCAAGAACAAACCAAGGGGAGAGATAGCATGAGAGTCTCCTTTTCTGTAGCAAGTCACACATGTTAATTTTTCTACGGAAGACCTCCCAAGAAAAAGCAGAAAATGAGTCTACACCAAACCTCATTAACTGGAAATGGCTGCAAAGTAAGATGGGGCTGAGTCAATACCTTAAGGAAAGAAGCACAAGATAAAACAAACCTGTGGGATAGGGAGTCCAAATTCGACCATCAAATTAAGTGGGTCCAAGAACACACTATCTAGGATATGTAAGAGCCCAAGGACAAAAGGAAGTTCCGAATCCCTTATATCCCTTCTAAAACCCAAGTCCCAACCAACACCACTGTTAACTGATAAGGACAGACCCACCCAAATATATTCCCAAAATTTGACTCTATCATCCCTCGTAGTCCTCTCAGCCAGTCCAACATCCCATCTATTTTCCAGTTTCCCATGAATGTTTACCACCACCCTGTGCCACAGTTTATCCCTATCCATTTGTAGTCTCCTCCAAAGCCATTTCTCCAACAATGCCACATCTCTGATCAATAACACATTTCATTAATCAATCAGAAATATTAATTACAAAGAGGGAGATAAACTTTCTTATCTCCCCCAACTGAGGCTTGAGCCCCCATGAATAGGAATTAGAGTTATAATTCAGCCCAGAACATGGATGACCTCGCCACCCCTTGCTTAGCTAACCCATCAGCAAATGAGTTAGCAGATCTCTTCACCCAGATGAACTTAATTTCCATGTCTTTAACCAACCACCTAAGCTTTCTCCTTTCATTGCTGTAATTCCATAACCCAGTATTGTCTTCATTCAGCCACATTTTACAACAATACCATATTTCCCTTTTCAATACTTCTTATTCCCAACCCCCTTGCCTCTTGCATCTACTCACTGCTTTCCCAATTAACCAAGTGATCCTTCTTCCCCTTCCCTAGCCAGCTAGCTCCCAAAAGGTCTGTCATCATTTTTTCAATTTTCTTTCCCACTTTTTGCAGAATCTTAAAGATTGACATGTAGTAAACTGGGAGATTTGCCAAAGCTGACCACATAATGGTAATCCTAGCCCCCAATGAGATACACCCCTTCTTCCATGTAGCTAGCCTCTTTGTAACTCTTTCAATCATTGGGATCCAAAAGCTATGATCTTTTTCCCTATAGATTAGCTTACTAAACAGATCATCTAGGGATGCAAATCAGGTGCCCAACTTGAAGAATTTCAACTACATTGGGCTCAGGTTAGGGTTTGGGCCCATTGAGAATTTGACAAATTCCTAACCCAACCAGACCCAAGTTACACCCCTAACATCAACTATTAGGGTAAGCAAGAAGGGGGAGAGGGGGTCACCCTGTCTAAGCTCTCAACAAGCTAGAAAAAAAATCTACTACTGACCCGTTAACCAAGATTGAGTAATCACAAATCTAGAGGCAGCCCAAGATCCACTTGCACCACTTTTCCCCAAAACTCACTTCTTTTTGGTAAGTAAAGTATCATATTTCCATTAGCTTAAAGATTGGTTACATGAGTATTCCCTGCTGCCTCTCCGAACAAAAAACACATAAACTAAGAATGTTAATACAAAAATTACAGTTGCACCCGGAACAAAGTTTCCCTATTTGTCCCTTGTTTTGCCAAGACAACAGCAAATGCATTAGCTGATCTCCCAGCCCACTGTATTGTTACAGACATATTCCTTGTCAGCCATTTGAATTTCTTTAGCTCATTTTTGTGGCCCCGAGCGACATTCTCTGGATTATTCAACCAGTCCACCACTCTGTCTTAGAGTCCCCTTCAACCAGAAGCTGCTCCACACCCACTCTTTTGCGAGAAGTATTCCTTGTATTGCAGCTAACAATTCTGCCCGGATAGAGTTCCCAACACCTTATGGGCCAGAGTAGAGTAGGACAACCTCTCCAGCCTCATTCCTCAATACACCCCCCAACCCAAAGGGCCCTAGGTTGCCCTGATTACTCCCATCAAAATTCAGCTTCAATGAACCTTGAGGAGGGAGGCCCAGCTTGTCAATACCCGTACCCTTGAGGAGGAACAGCTTGCTACTGATAACCAATTCCTCCAACAGTCAGTAAACGAGAAGTGGTTAAACAATTCCAAGAGAAAATACCAGTCTACCATATTGTATGCTTTCTCAACATCAAGCTTATAGATCAATCCATTAGCAACAAGAATTTGATTTGTAATTTATCCATCCTGTACAAAAAGCACCTTGATTGGCTGAGGTGATGGAAGGAAGGACCTATTTTAGCCTTAAGGAAAGAACCTTCACAACAATTTATAAGGACTAGCCCTAGGTAAGGTATTAGACACTAGTCTCTTCCAATATTCCTCCTAGTCCAATGTCACAAAAAACCTAACTAGTTTAGAGAAAATTGGATCACTTTAGATATTGGACCATGTAAAGCTACAATGAATATCGGGGATCTCCTTGATTTGAAAAGAATTAATAAACTCATTGAACCTCCTCATACTTGTGGTAATTTGTTGCCTAGGGTTATTTGTCTCTTGAGATAGAGAATCTCCCAATTAACTCTTCCTTACACTCCAAACTCTCATTCTTCCATATGGCCAATCTGAAATGCCATTGCCCAGATGACTCTTCTAGAGCTCCACAAACTCCTGATCCATTCGTTATCAATTTTGCCAATTTTGTTTCCTAGATCAGGACAATATCAAGTTTCTATTTTATAACCACTTCCCTAATATCCCCCTCCTCGCACTTCCTAAGCCTCTTATATTCCAATTAATAGTCCTTATTTTAGACACCTTTGTTCCCCATCTTCTCTCCTCCACCTACTCTTCACTTCCCCTTCTCCGTTGTCCTATCTGACTAAATTCCTTATCACAGTCCACATTTAATTTTAATCTTTCCACATCACTCTTTTTTTTCCTTTTTCTTCTTACCTGGAATCCCATCTTCTCTGCAAAATTAGTCACTTATTCATCCCTCTCCCCCCCCCCCCCCTTTCATTTTTTTTTATTCTATCTTTCCTCAAGTGATGCTTTCTTCCTCTATTCCTCTAATAGCATAAATTCTTCTTGCAACCTCTACATATCCTTCAATTCCTTGGCCTTCAACTCCTCTAACAATGTACTTCCTTTCCCCTTCTTCACCAGCTTCCCTTGGATTATTTCCTTCAATCCTTTCCTTCTGAACCATCTCCAAATTCATAGTATTTTTAGTGGGCATTGTTTGGGATGTTGAATCTACAACAGGCAAGGAAGAGTGATTAGTATCCAAAACTCAATTCACACAATTACCACGACTAATAGGTAAGTATGTTGTTAGGGCTAAGTGGGCTCCAAAGCCAAATCCTGAAAATGGGGTTGTTGATGAGCTTCCGTGTGTGCTCTTTACAGGTTTCTATTATTGAAGATAAATTAGTTTTATGATGTTTTCTGAGTAGATGTTCTATGTTAGTTGTTAGATAGGAGGTGGGGACCACAGTAGTTATGTGAGTCCAAACTTTATTATGTTTTTTGAGTGTTATATATGCTGTTTTATGTTTTGCCGCCCTATAAGGGCATAGTTGTCATTGCACTGTTCTATTATTTTAGTATAAATAATAAGTGAAGGGGGCGACCAGATTATTGCTCTCTTTTCTTTCAACTTCTCTTCTTCTCTTCTTCTCCTTCTCTCTTCCTTCTCTCTTCAAGAAACTACTTTCTTTCATATTTTCTAATTCAGCAGATTTCTACTTGGTATCAGAGCATCAGCTAGGGTTTCTTGAAGCATTCTCATGCGGCCCTAGACTACATGAAGTAGTAAAGGGCTGATCGATCTGCTATAGATTGCCTAGTTCTTGGAGTTTTTGGTGGGATCTAGACATCAGGAAGTTGATCTACTATTTGGCATCAAAATCAGGAAGAACTGGAGTACGGGGAAGAGTCCCAGAAAAGTTGGACCCTTTGTTTTTTATCTGATCTTGGGCGCCCACGTATTGTTAATTTTCTTTTGATTTTTTGAAGAGGGCGGTTTGGTTTCTGAAATTTTCTAGGCCTCCCGGAGTCATTGATTCACTTTTCTCTCTGTTGAGAGGCGTGGGGAGGAGAGAGATTTCCCTCCAACTAGGGTTTTCTTCTTCCGGAAGGGTTGGTTTCTGTATGTGTGGTATTAAATTATTTTTTGAAGGTCTCCGATCTATTTTTTTCTTACTGTTGAACTGTTTGAAGTAAAATGGAGAGTTGGAATACCGAGATGAAAACTACTGGTACTGTGGGACTGGGTGTTGGAGGTAGTAGTGAAATTTTTTGGTCTGGGATCATTACTACAGTAAAACTTGATGGTACAAATTATTTGGAGTGGGCACAATCAGCTAAGATGGCTATTGGTGCCCGTGGAAAATTAGGGTATCTCACTGGGGAGGAGAAGAAACCTAATACAGACTCTTCCCGATGGGTGCAAGAGAATTACATGGTAATGTCTTGGCTGTGTAATTCTATGTTACCTCATATTGCAAAACATTTCCTATGGGCTAATACTGCTAAGGAGATTTGGGATGGAGTGACTAAAACCTACTCTCATAAGCAAAATGAAGCCAAAGCCTATCAATTAAGAAATCAGGTGATAAGTATGAAACAGGGAGAAAAACCTCTTGCTGTGTATTTCTCCATGCTGAAAACCCTATGGCAGGAAATAGATCACTTAGAAACTGTGGTATGGGAAAGTGTAAATGATGCAGCAACTTATCACAAACTGGTAGAGAGGAATAGGGTTTTTGAGTTCTTGGCAGGGCTAAACCCTGAATTTGACATTGCTAGGTAGCAGATTCTTTCTAGGGAGGGTGTGACACTCTCTCAGGCTTATTCTTTTGTCTCTAGAGAGGAGAGTAGGAGGAATGTCATGCTGAGACAGTCTGGGATTGACCAGCCGGCTATGGTTGGTACAACAAAACCTAAGCCGAATGGAGACAGGGGGGTAGTGAGAAGATAAGAAGGACTTGGTGTGTGATTATTGCAAGAAGCCTAAGCATACCAAGGACACTTATTGGAAGCTTCATCCAAATCTTATGCCTATTCGGATAAGAAACAAGAAGGAAACTGCAAATGTAGCCACTATAGGAGACCCTTCAGCCCCTCTCTCCCAAACTGATTGGGAATCCATTGCAGTAGCAGCAGTGAGAACAGAATTGGAAAGGTTTGGACAGCTTATGAGTAAGAAAGATTCACTCAGCTCTAGCCTTCCAGATGGACAGCAGAATGCAAGAGCCAACTACACCACTTCCTTTGCACATACAGGTAGTTCATATGCAACTGTGAATCTTGCATCCACTTCAGGTAAGGAGGGACCTCCCCGGATTATAGACTCAGGATCATCTGAGCATATGACTAATGCCCCTACCATTTTCAGTTCCTATCAATTGTGCTCTAGTAGAGACAGAGTCTCTACAGCAGATGGTTCACATATGCCCATTGTTGGGAAGGGGACAGTTAGAGTGACCAATGATATAATCTGTCCTCTATTTTACATGTCCCTAGACTTCATACCAACCTACTGTTTGTTAGTTCTTTGACAAAAAAATTGAATTGTTCTATGACCTTTCTTCCTGGTAATTGTGTTTTGCAGGATTTGGAGTCAAAGAAGATGATTGGGAGTGGTCGTGAGGTGAATGGAGTCTACCTTCTGGATGAGATTCCGAGACATCAGGGCCATCATGTTAGCAGCAGCACTAGTAGTGGGTCAGAGTTAGTAAACCAAATTATGCTTTGGCACAATCGTTTGGGACATCTTTCTTTTAGTTCTTTGAAATGTCTTTTCCCAAAATTGTTTGAGTCTGTTCAATTATCTACTTTGGAGTGTGAGAGTTGTCAGTTAGGAAAGCATTGTAGACAGTCTTTTAAACCAAGTAATAAAAGAAGTACTGCTTTTGATATTGTTCACACTATTGTATGGAGGCCATATCAAACCCCTTCCATGGGAGGATTCCGTTGCTTTCTCTTGTTTGTGGATGATTAGACATGATATTCTTGGATATATTTGATGAGATCACGTAATGAGGTTCCTAACTTAGTACGACAATTCCACCAGATGGTACTCACATAATTTGGAGTGAGAACTAAGGTTTTTAGATCAAATAATGCCAGAGAGTACTTTGAGAAGGACCTAACCACGTATCTCTTAGAACATGGTGTAGTTCATCAAAGCAATTGTGCATATACACCACAACAGAATGGAGTTGCTAAGAGGAAAAATAGACACATTGTGGAGGTGGCAAGGAGTCTTATGATGTGTGCTTCAGTTCCTGTGCAGTTTTGGGGAGATGCAACTCTTACAGCCGTACATGTGATTAACCGTGTTCCTTCATGGACTTTGGGGTTTAAGGTGCCATTTAGCCTCCTTTTTCCAGATGGAGATGTATTTCATATACCTCCGAGGGTTTTTTGTTGTATTTCTTTTGTTCACATTCTTGGCCCTCATCGCTAGAAATTGGATCCTAAGGCCAAGAAATGTGTTTTTCTTGGGTATGCTCAGAACCAAAAGGGATATTGTTGTTATGACCTAGTGTCGAGGAGCAGATTTGTCACAATGGATGTTACCTTTTTTGAATCCACATTCTTCTTCTCGAGTAGTTCTCCTCAGGGGGAGAGTTTTGGGGAGGAGAACTCACAATCTGTTCCTCTTCCTGTTTCTATGGTGCCTCCATCAGTTCAGCTAGCACCTACACCTCCAGTTTCATTACCCGAGCCACTACGGGCAGCCTCACGGCAATATCAGTGCCAGCAGATGATGGTTGACTCCACACATCCTCAACCCACACCACTCTCTGTCAGTCCTTCTGAAACCCCAGATTCGGAAGATACAGTTCCAGGTATTCCTCTTGAGCCTGTTATGTTTTCCGATGATAATGTTTGTCCCTAACACCATTGTTGCAGCTGATCCCACTGACCTTGATCTTCCCATTGCACTTCGTAAGGGGAATAGAAAGTGTACAGTCGACTGCATTTCACACCATCTTTCCTACAGTGCCTTATCACCCTCCTACCGTGCTTTTCTTTCTTCCATGGATTTTGTGTCTATACCCAAGAATGTTACTAAGGCTCTCTCCAAACATGAGTGGAAAACAGCCATGCAAGATGAGATGGATGCTTTGGTCAAAAACCAAACTTGGGAAATAGTTGATCTCCCCCCATACAAGGAGACAGTCGGATGTCGATGGGTATTCACAGTGAAGTATAAGGCCGATGGCAAGATAGAGAGGTACAAGGCAAGGTTGGTAGCAAAAGGGTATACTCAGACCTATGGTGCTGATTATCTGGAAACCTTTGCACCAGTAGCCAAGATGAGTTCAGTTCGTATTCTTTTATCTCTAGCAGCCACCTATTCATGGCCCTTGTTCCAGCTTGATGTCAAAAATGCTTTCCTCAATGGTGACTTACAGGAGGAGGTATATATGGACATTCCAACAAGCTTTTATGAAAATGTTGGTAAAGGAAAGGTGTGCAGACTCAGAAAACCTCTGTATGGATTGAAACAGTCACCTAGGGCTTGGTTTGACAGGTTCAGAGGGGCACTCATCCGTTTTGGATACACATAGACACAGTCTGATCACACCCTCTTTGTGAAGAGGAGAGATGCTTTGGTGTCAATTCTGATTGTGTATGTGGATGATATAGTGGTGACAGGAAATGATCTGGAGGAGATTGATGATCTCAAAAAATCATTGCAGCAAGAATTTGAGATCAAAGATCTTGGTGAGCTAAAATACTTCTTAGGGATTGATGTTGCAAGATCCAAGCATGGGATCTTCATTTCACAGAGAAAGTATGTACTTGACCTACTGCGAGAGATTGGGAAACTGGGGACCAAACCAACGAACACTCCTATTGATTCAAATCACAGAATTAATGGTGTGGATGGTGAATTGGTAAAGGATGTGGGGAGATATCAAAGAATGGTGGGCCGACTGCTATATTTGTGTATGATACGACCAGATATTTCTTATGCTGTCAGTGTTGTGAGTCAGTACATGCATGCACCTCGGGTTCAGCATTGGGAAGCTATTGAGAGAATACTTGCATATCTGAAAAAGCCCTCTGGCAGAGGCATTCTTTTCTCAAATCATGAGAATCTGAAGCTAGAATCCTATACAGATGCAGACTGGGCAGGATGCTTAGATAACAGGAGGTCTACATCAGGAGTGTGTACCTTTGTAGGTGGAAACTTGATCTCTTGAAAGAGTAAGAAGAAAGCGGTTGTGGCAAGGTCAAGTGCAGAGGCTGATTATAGATCCATGGCTCATGGTGTCTCAGAACTTCATTGGGTTAGATCTCTTTTGAGTGAGATTGGGGTGAAAGCAGAGGAACCTATGATGTTATACCGTGACAATCAGGCTGCAATCAATATTGCCCACAATCCAATTCAGCATGATAGGACAAAACACATTGAAGTTGATAGACACTTTATAAGAGAAAGGGTAACAACCGGAGAAGTTTGTTTGCCTTATGTGAGTCTAAACTTTATTATGTTTTTTAGTGTTATATATGTTGTTTTATGTTTTGCCGCCCTATAAGGGCATAGTTGTCTTTGTACTATTCTATTATTTTAGTATAAATAATAAGTGAAGGGGGCGGCCAGATTATTGCTCTCTTTTCTTTCAACTTCTCTTCTTCTCCTTCTCTCTTCCTTCTCTCTTCAAGAAACTACTTTCTTTCATATTTTCTAATTCAGCAGATTTCTACTTCTACAAAAGTCATATCAACCAGACTGCCATTAGTGTTATTGTTCCCCTGTTTTGGTATTTCCTATCTAGGCAACTGGATCTCCTTTTCTGCCTCTTCACATACACCCTGGTAAATTTGATCTCCTTTTCTACTTCTGTTACACCTAATTGTACTCACTTGGCATTCTTCTGCTCTTTTCTTATCCCCTTCTTAATCATCTTCAATAAACAGTTCTATGTTAAAAGTGTCAAAGGAATCTTCATTTACACCGTCATTTAGATCTATACCACCAATAATAGAGAGACCTATGAATTCACACATTTCATTGCATTTACAACAAATCCACTTATCATCTTTTTCTTTGTCAAAATTCCTCCTTTGTCTAGAGTATCCAATAGGATGGTCTTTGCAAGGGATTCACAGTTTTTTTCACGGCACCGGAAGAAAGCTCACCTCTTCCTAGCTCTAGTTCCGCTCACCTCCTCTTTCCAAGTTATGACGTGCACCTCATTGGGCTGCATGACTTGTTTAATATAACATCAAACCCTTGTGTGACACAAACAATTTGATTCGAGTTGATTCAAACTGGCTCACTAAAAGTGGCCATACCTTTTTCCTTCTTCTCTATGCCATCTTCCTACCTATTTGACGCATAACTTGGATGTCTATTCAACCCTTCTACTATTTGAGCGGAGGACTTAAATCAGCCCTTTGATTCACATCCAACGGTTGGAGAATTATAGTATCCTTCAATCTCTGTACCTCATCTTTTCAAGTCCCCTCTTTTGTGAAATTTCCAATCACCTTTTGCCTATCTACTCCCTAGCATCCATGTGGCATCAAGCCCTACCACATCATCACTTTCCTCCTCATGCCCCTCTTTCCACCTGATGAGGAAAACGTGTGAAAGTATTCTATTTTGCATGTTTTTTGTAGTGGGATCCCAAATTGTTGTCTTTGGGTAGCTTTGTTGACAGTTTGAGACCAAAGGTATTTTTATCATTTTATAAGTCAGGCTTTTCGTTAGGGGCAGTTGGGTGCATTTCTGTTGGGTTTTGGTCTCTTGAGTCTTTTCGTAACAAAAGTTATATTTTGAGGGCTCATTTGAAGTTAGTTTTGTTCTCAAGGAGTTGCTTGTGAGAAGGAAATATTCTAGGGGCTTACGTGTAAATATTTTAATTGTCTTGTCCTACAAGCCAGTGGTTCTTATAAAAGAGAAGGGGGTTGTTTCTATAGGGGTCTTTTGGTTCTTTCTCTCTTGTTTGAGCTGTAGTTCAGCCCCAGTTAAGGTTTTCAAGTATTGGGAGCTTGGGTTTTGAAGAGTTGACCCATTTTGGCACCTTCCAATCCCTCCATTGCTGCGTATCCACGTGGGAGGCCAACTTGCTGCCATTGTTACTGTAAAGGAACTGTTCCAAGAGGAGTTTTACTTCAGGTTCAGGTCTGAAATCCCTAAAAATCCAACTTATTTTGTTGTTTTCAGCTTGGTATTTCTTGTGCTTATTGTTGTATACTTGAGGTACTGCATGTAATTTGTCTTTCTATCCACATCAAGTGGTATCAGAGCAAGTTCTTTCCTTGGGTTTGCTTCAAAAATCATTCTTCCTTTTGTTTTTCTATATTATCATGGCCGCAAGGGGTGGATGTGATAGGGGTGGTAGAAGACCACAACATATCACTGTAGAGGTTTCCCAAGAGGCTATAAGAGGACTGCAAGAACAGATTTAACATCTTGCTCAACTTGTAGCTCAAAATGCTGATAGGGATGGTGATGTAGCAAATGATTTGGAGCTAGGAAGAAGAAGACAAGCTCCTAGAGTTGATAAACAACTCGCTAACATTATTAGTGAAGAATCAAGTGAAGACATTGAACAACCTGAAGGTGATCAGCATGGAAGGAATAACAACCCACAGTGGGAAGACCGAATAGTGCAAGCTTTACAATCCAATCAAAGGTCATGGTGTTCAACTTCATATTTCCGAGTTTGATGGTGAGTTGGAACCTGAAGAGCTTCTAGACTGGTTGGACAGCTCTGAAAACTATTTTGATTGGAAAGAAATGAATGAAGAAAGAAAAGTGAAGTAACAGCAAAGATGCGTGGGACAGCCTTAGATTGGTGGGAAAATTACCGAAGGGGCAGAAAAAGGAAGGGGAAAAGAAAGGTTAGTTCCTGGGGAAGAATGAAAGAGAAACTGAAATCCCAATTTTTACCACCAGACTAGGAGCAAACTCTTTACCAAAGGGTGCAGAATTTAAGGCAATGGGAAAAGAGTGTGAAGGAGTACACAAAATAGTTTAATAGATTAACTCTTCGGAGTAATACGTCAGAAACTGAACAGCAAAAGCCAAAAATTTAGTAGATAAATCAATGGTTTGAGGTTACCGATACAAGATCAAGTCAGCCTACATTGTCCATACAAGGTAAATAATGCATATCAGCTAGCTCTAAAGGTTGAAGCTCAATTGAGTCGAAGCTCAGGGTGGAGGCCATTTGCTGTCCAAGGTACATCTTCATCAGTAGGTCGAAGTGTTGGGGCTAGTAGGGGTCATGTGATCAACCAAACACAACCTACAGTCCAAGGGACTTCAAATGCAACAAAGAGCAGTCAAGGGCAGCCTACTATTGGATGTTTTAGGTGCATGGAGTTGGGACATTGTTCAAATGAATGTCCTAAGAGAAGGATTGAAGGGCAAACACATCTAGTTGATGAAGTCACTGATGAACAACAAGATGATATAGACCATGTTGAGGATGGGCAAGTGGTTGAAACTACTGAAGCTAATGCTTTAGAGGAAGAAAACTTGGATGGGGATATTGAGGGTGAAGCTCTAGTGATACGACACTCTATGGTTGCACCTCAAGAACCACTACCAGGGGACTAGTTGAGAAAGAATACCTTTAGAACACGTTGTACAACTAGTGTGAAGTTGCATAACCTGATTATTGACTGTGGAAGTAGTAAGAATCTTGTTTCTTAAGAGATGGTGGATAAATTACAGCTCAAGATTGTTCAACACCCCCGACCATATCGTATTCTATGGTCCAACAATGGAAATGAGATAAGAATTTCTTCTAAATGCCTAGTTAATTTTTCTATTGATAATACATTTGAAGAATCAGTATGGTGTGATGTTGTCCCAATGGATGCATGTCATATTCTCTTGGGCTGCCCATGGCAATATGACCGTAAGACCATTCATTATGGGGACAAGAACACATACAGCTTTGTGAAAGACAATAAGAAGATAATTCTTAAACCAATGCAACTTGATTCATTTCCAAAGAAGGAAACAAAGCCAACCACTACTCTCTTCACCTCAAATAAATTGGCTCAAGAAGATGGGAATTTGGACGTTATTTACGTGCTAGTTACAAAAGAAGTTAGCAAAGAAACACCTGTCCCAGAGTTGGTGAAGAAGCTACTTCATGAGTATGCCGATGTGATGCCTGAAGAATTACCCGATGGCCTTCCTCCCCTAAGAGATGTACAACATCATATAGTAATGCCGGCAGCAGCATTGCCTAACCTACCCCACTATAGAATGAGTCCTAAGGAACATGAGGAGCTCCAAAGACAAGTAACAAAGTTGTTGAAGAAGGGGCTGATCCGTGAGAGCTTAAGCCCATGTGTTGTACCAGCTTTGCTCACACCAAATAAAGATGGTACTTGGTAGTTGGCGTATGTGTGTTGACAGTCATGTCATTAACAAGATTACAATTAAATACAGGTTTCCCATACCCTACCTTGACGACATGTTAGACACATTGGTTGGCTCACAAGTCTTCTCAAAGATAGGTCTGAAGAGTGGATACCATCAAATTCGTATCCGAGAGG
Organism: Nelumbo lutea; assembly: GCF_056320005.1. Taxonomy (NCBI): domain Eukaryota; kingdom Viridiplantae; phylum Streptophyta; class Magnoliopsida; order Proteales; family Nelumbonaceae; genus Nelumbo; species Nelumbo lutea. Next base: position 91,023,421 of record NC_142687.1, on the reverse strand, counting down.
GGGATGAGTGGAAGACTGCATTCAAGACTAAGGAAGGTCTTTATGAATGGCTGGTTATGCCATTTGGGTTGTCTAATGCTCCTAGCACCTTTATGACGTTCATGAGCCAAGTTTTAAGGCCGTTTATGGGGAAGTTTGTGGTAGTTTATTTTGATGACATACTCATCCACAGCAAAGATCATGACAGCCACTTAAAACACTTGAGAGCAATCCTAGAAGTCTTGCGACAAAACCAGCTATATATAAATTTGAAGAAGTGTAATTTTATGACAGGTCAGTTGGTGTTTTTGGGGTATGTTGTTTCATCCAAGGGGATTGAGGTGGACCAAGAAAAAGTTAAAGTTGTTCAAGTGTGGCCAACACCAAAGACCTTAACTGAAATTCATAGTTTCCATGGGCTAGCAACATTTTATCGTCGGTTTATAAAGAATTTCAGCACTATTGTGGCACCCATTACTGAATGCTTGAAAGGAGGTGAGTTTACTTGGACTCCCGCAACTGAGAAAAGCTTCCAAGAGCTAAAGATGAGGATGACAAAGGCTCTTATTGGCTTTACCTGATATTAACAAGCTCTTTGAAGTTTAATGTGATGCATCCCATGTTGGGATTGGAGCTGTCCTTAGCCAAGAAGATCGTCCAGTTGCTTACTTTAGTGAGAAACTTAATGATGTTAGGAGGTATTCCACTTATGATGTTGAGTTTTATGCCATTGTGCAAGCGCTAAAGTTTTGGAGGCATCCAACAGGAGTTTGTGTTGTATTCAGACCATGAAGCATTGAAGCACCTTAACTCCCAACAGAAGATAAAGGGAAGACATGCTAAATGTGTTGACTTTCTACAAGAATATAATTTTGTTTTGAAGCATAAGGCTGGACAGAAAAACCGGGTAGCTATTGCTCTTAGTAGGAGAATTCACTTGGTGTCAACAATGTCTACTAATGTTGTGGGATTCAGCTCCATCAAAGATCAATACCAAGATGACCCTTATTTTGGCCTTATTTGTAGAAGCTATACAGCAGGTGACAAGGACATTTGAGCCAAGTTTGTGTGGAATGATGGTTACTTATTCATGGGCAATAGGTTATGTATTCCATCAAAATCCTTGAGGGCACTACTCATTGCTGATTTGCATTGCAAGGAACATTTTGGTGACAAGAAGACACTTGAAATGGTCTCCAAAAGGTACTTTCGGCCAAGGCTACAAAAGGATGTGTTCTATTATGTTGATAGATGTCACAAGTGCCAAACATCTAAGGGGCAGCATCAAAATACAGGTTTGTATCTTCCCTTACCCATACCAGAAGCACCATGGACTGATATTACTATGGATTTTGTGTTGGGGTTGCCAAGAACAGCTAGGGGTAATGACTCTATTTTTGTTGTGGTTGGTCGTTTCTCTAAAATGACCCACTTTATTGGTTGCCAAAAGATTTCCTATGTTTCTCATGTAACTAACTTGTTTTTCAAAGAAGTTGTTTGGTTGCATGGATTGCCAAGATCTATTACATCAGATCGTGACACGAGATTCCTTAGCCACTTCTAGAGAACTTTATGGAAGCGTATGGGTACTACCCTACAATATAGAAGTACATTTCACCCACAAATAGATGGACAAATTGAAGTGGTTAACTGAAGCTTAGGCAACTTGTTGAGGAACCTAGTTGGAGACTACTTAAAGCAATGGGATCTTATCCTACCACAAGCTGAATTTGCCTTCAATGATCCAGTTAATAGATCTACAGGGAAGACTCCTTTTGAGGTTGTGCACGGTCGGTCACCTAAAAGTGTTGTTGATCTAGCTCCTATAACAGAGTTGCAGCGAGTGAGTGATGATGCTAAAGCTTTAGCTGAATCCATTCGATAGATTCAAGAGAATGTACGATAGAAGCTGAAAGAAAGCAACCAAAGGTATAAAGAAGCTAAGGATAAGCATCGCCAGATGAAAGAGTTTCATGAGGGCGATCTAGTCATGGTTTATTTGCAGCCTGAGAGGTTTCCCGTTGGGACCAACCATAAGTTGAAACAGAAAAGATTGGTCAATGTTAAGTGCTGAGACGGTTTGGCGACAATGCATATGAAATTGAGCTACCAACTGATTTGCCATTTCACCCATTTTTAATGTAGCAAACCTCTTTGATTAACATGGGGATCTAGAACCAGTAACAAAGGATGGGTGAGGACAAGCACAAAGGTCAGTAGTTCTAATGAGTTTGAACAAGTAAAGCGTGTAGAAGATGTTCGAGTCACCAACACTCGAAATGGGGCCTATTTTAGGCTCTTGGTCAAATGGAAAGGGAAACCATCAATTGAGAACTCCTGGATTAGTGAAGAGGAGTTTATGAAGTTAAAACATGTGCAAGGCTACTAAAATTGCTGCTCGCATGGGGTCGAGCTCCTTTTAACCCGGTGGGAATGATGAGGCAAAAAAAAAAGTGTGAATGTATTCTGTTTTGCATGTTTTTTGTAGTGGGGTCCCAAATTGTTGTCTTTGGGTAGCTTTGTTGACAGTTTGGGACTAGGGGTATTTTCGTCATTTTATAAGTCAGGTTTTTGGTCAGGAGAAATTGGGTGCATTTCTGTAGGGTTTTGGTCTCTTGGGTCTTTTTGTAACAAAAGTTATCTTTTGAAGGCTCATTTGAAGTTAGTTTTGTTCTTAAGGAGTTGCTTGTGAGAGGAAAATATTCTAGGGGCTTGTGTGTAAATATTTTAACTGGCTTGTCTAACAAGCCAGTGGGTCTTATAAAAGAGAAGGGGGTTGTTTCTATAAGGGTCTTTTGGTTCTTTCTCTCTTGTTTGAGTTGTAACTCAGCCCCAGCTAGGGTTTTCAAGTATTGGGAGCTCGGGTTCTGAGTCGACCCATTTTGGCACCTTCCAATCCCTCCATTGTTGCGTGTCCGCACAGGAGGCCAGCTTGCTGCCATTGTTACTGTAGCAGAACTGTTCCAGGAGTTTTACTTCAAGTTCAGGTCTGAAATCCCTAAAAATTCAACTTATTTTGTTGTTTTCAGCTTGGTATTTCTTGTGCTTATTGCTGTATACTTGAGGTACTGCATGTAATTTGTCTTTCTGTCCACATCACCACCATTGCAATTTAAGAAAGGGATGAAACAATCCACACCTAGAAAACTCAACTGCCAAAGTGGAGCTCAACCATTAGGGGAATCATTTCTGATTTCAAACTTGCTACTTGAACATGTGCCAAATAAAGGCTACTTCTTCATAGCTCACAACCACACCACCACACAAGGAAGCTATTTTTATAAGCAAATTTTCTTACCATAAATGAAAGGGCAGACCAAACATTCTCAAGTTTACCACCCCCTCCATGTCTTGATTTCAAGTTGCATGATAGACTCCGCCTTTCTACAAGAGTGGAAGCTTTTGCTTGGCTGGTTTCTCTAGATAGCATCCTAACACAAGATCATATCAAGAGAAAAGGCCTCCAACTAGCCAGTAGATGTGCTCATTGAGACTTGAGAGTCAAAGGAAGAGGATGTTCTTCACATTTGTTACGTACGTAAGTTTTCATCTTTTGTTTGACGCTTCTTCTTCCATCTCTTTGATAAAGTCATCTGATCTCCAAGATCACCTAGAGTAACCTTGTGCACTGGCCTACTTTGCAAGGAAGTAAAAATGCTAAAATCGTCTGGAGCTGTATTCCTTTTGCTGTTTGTTGGGAACTATGGAAAGAAAGGAATAGAAGGGCCTTTGAAGGAAAAGCTTGTGATAGGTTGGAGATATGTTCAAAGATTGGCTCAAAGCTTATTGATTGGGTATTAATACTATCAGAATTCATAGATGTATCAAGAGACTCTTTGAAGCAAAATTTTGTGAAAAAAAAAAAAAAAAATTGAATGGGGTGGGATCTCTGGTTAGCATGTCTGTATTGTTGTAATAGTTGGAGAGAGCTGTTTTTTATTTCGAGTTATTGGTGATCTCTCTTCACCTTCTTGTATTTCTTGATGTACTCTTTTTTCTTTAGAGAACTTTCTTTTTTATTTACTACCAAAAAAAATATGGATTCCACCCTTCTACTAATGGCAATCCTTCCTTTGTTAATGTTGTCTTTAAAAACCTTTGCTTCGTCTTCTCCGTCTTGCTTGTCAGCTGCAGGTTGTGGCCACCTACTTCTAGGATTTTTCACCACTCGATTCCATTTTCTTCCTTTGTTCCTGGTGCACCTCTAATTCTGTACCCCTCCATTCTTCTTCAGTTCTCCACCATAAACCAGAAACTCTTAATTCACAATTTCACATTGGACACCAGCACCCACCCTGTAGCTCTCCTCCGTTCCAGGAAGCAAACATGCTTTTTTTTTTTTATCAGTAAAAGTGATTTTATTAAGAAAATGATATGAGAAAGCAGACATGCTTCTTCTTCCCTCCAAAGCTTTCAGTTAATCCTACAAATCTCCTTTTACTACTCTTTTCTGTCTACCATGTATTTTCTGTCTTCATTCACCACATTCTTCCATTCACAGGAGTATTGGGTATATTGCACTCCTTCCAATATTCCTTGAAATCACAAAGCCATATTTCCGACTAGAATCACCATTGCTTTCTTCAGTTTCCAAATCTTCAGAGTTATCCCTCTTGTACAGATCTCCTTGAACACATGTTTTTACTTCAAACTTAAGGTTCTTCCTCCATCTGGTCACTGGTAGAAATCCATGCTCCTCCATCTTTCTTCTGAGTGTCATGTATGTTCAACTTAGTTTAATCAGTCTGAAAGCATGCATAAGAAGCTATTTCTAATTTTTTGTGGATATACTGGACTCAAGCACAAAAATAATTTCCGTGGAAGAGCGTGAATATATTGATTTTGCTAGCAGGTTTTGCCTATGAACATAAAATGCTCTCATGTTCATATCAATAATGAAGCACGTGACAGATCTGAAATATCTGAAACAATCTATATATGTTTCACAATGAATTCAGAGTATACATACACATTGCTCCAACGTAATCAGATAAAAATTTAACCAAAACCTAATAAAGTTATAGGAAAGAGTAAAATAAAACCTTAATAGTGTTAAGGTCCATAATGTCAAACTTCGCCTTTTTCTGGATGACTTTCCTCATATATTGGATTGCTAATTTCACCTAGAACAACACAAAAGGGAAAAAGTAGTTATCATGGTCAAAAGAATGGTCTTAATGTTAAAGTTTTAAGGGTACTTCATATATATAGATCAACAACAAGCTTAATATATCAATGGAGCAAAAGTCCATAATCCTAAACTAACAAAAGAATTGTTTTGGGCTCAGTTGTGATTCTTCAACAAGCTTAATATATCAATGGAGCAAAAGTAAATAATCCTAAACTAACAAAAGAATTGTTTTGGGCTCAGTTGTGATTCTTGCTTTTCTTTCCTAGTTTACTTGTAAGATTCAAGGAGGGGCTGCAGCTCGCGCCTCTCCCTGGGATGTTGTATGAACTCACTCTAAATCTGCTTCTGAATTAATAAATTTATTATCATTCATAAAAAAAAATAATCCTAAAATCATTTTTCTATACATATTAGATTTTTAGTATATCTATTTTTAAATTTTTGACAAGTTTGTAAAAAACATAAATAATCTCATTGTTTACAATACAGTTCACGATTTTATTGAGTTCAACATTCTCTACAATTTATGATATGATTATGATTTTCAATATTGAATACATTTACCTATTCTCTCATAAAATTTATAGTTGTTGACAAAGTGAACATATACATTTTCTGTTTCTTCTTTTTTGGTGATAAAGGATGGGGGTACTTTTTTTTTCGCTTGAGAGAGGTAGATATATCAATGTATTAATGTGAAGGCAAAAAGTGAAAACATATTGGGAAGTAGACAAGTGCACAACACACAGCATAGACAAACATCCCTTCCCACACCAAAAATTAATTATGGGGAACATCTGAAAGTATATACATATACATGTATGCCATACGACTGGAATTGGTTGAAATGATCCAAATGCAGCAAAACCAGATTTTTCACTAGCCCTATAACTCCAAGATTTGTATGATCCCAAGCAGGCAGACCTTCTGCCTATTGCCACCTGTCTTCAAGGCCCTTCTCCACCCTAAAAGAAACTACCCTATTTTACACGGATAATTGTACATGCTTAGCATACTGCTATTGGACACAATACCCACCTCATACAACACCATATATTGCATAGACACTTCAAGATATACTCTGAGTTATTTGTATATGTTGGAAATTTAATTAAATTTAGCAAGACATGAGCCTTGAGAAATAATATTTAACTTCAAAAACTAGATACAAAGGCATGATATAAACATATTATATAGGATACCTGTCCCGGTACACTTGTCTGGGATTTTAGGAAATGGGGAGTTCTATACCATTTCCCATATGTGTGTCTGTATCAGTATCCATGTCCAGGTATCAGCTCCATCCACTTACCCCCTTGGTTGATCCAGTTAGTTCCTTAGTCCCTACCTATCCAACTATTTCTTATATTTGACACGGAAATAATACTGGTATAAGTTTGAAATGCAGTCTGCATATGGAAAGCAAGCAGTTTTACATGTTTACGGAAGAAAATAAATCCTGGATAGCAAAGAAGAAAGGGGTTGCCTTACAAAAGAGGATAAGGAACAAAGATGGAAATTGCGCAAACAGTTAGAGGACTATCTTCTTCAAGAGGAAATAAGTTGGAGGCAAAAGTCAAGATGCAATTGGCTGAAAGAGGGGGATAGGAATACCAAGTTTTTTCATGTTGTGGCAAGTGGAAGACGGAGAAAAAAAATTATCTCAAGTCTGAAGATTGAAGGGGTAACAATTTCCAATCAAAGAGAGATTGCAAGGGCATTTGCAGATCATTTTAGGTCTATATTTAGAAGAACCTTAAACACTAGGGTGTGGATTGAGGGGTTGGAATGGCCAACATTGAAGCTAGAAGACAGGGAGTGGCTGGAAAGGAAATTTGACTTGGAAGAGATAAAGGAGGTGGTGTTTTCTATGGATAGATCAAAGGCACCAGGCCCAGATGGTTTTACGATGGTTTTTTATTAGAATTGTTGGGAGATGTTAAAAGATGATCTAAGGCTGGTATTTGATGAATTCCAATACTAGAGGAGTGATTAACCATGGGTTAAATTCCACATTCATTGCCTTGGTACCCAAGAAAAGAAATACAAACCATCCGAAGGACTATAGGCCGATCAACCTAGTTAACAGCCTCTATAAGATCATCACTAAGGTGTTGTCCTTTAGAATTAGAAAGGTGCTCCCAACAATCATAGCAAACAACCAAGGAGCTTTTGTGAAGGGGAGGCAGATAACAGATCAGATACTTATAGCAAATGAGAGCTTGGAGGATTTCAAGAGATCCAAGAAAAAAGGGGTGGCTTGCAAATTGGATTTGGAAAAAGCTTATGACTTGGTTGATTGGTCTTTCCTATTGGAGGTGATGATCAATTTTGGGTTTGGAGATAATTGGTGAAAGTGGATAGTGGGTTGCATTAGGAATTGCCATTACTCCATCTTGGTGAATGGGACAGTGGTGAATTTCTTTCCAGCTTTGAGAGGGATTAGACATGGAGACCCCCTCTCCCCTTTTTTATTTACTTTGGTTGCAGAAGTGTTGGGGAGACTAATTTCCAGAGCATACTCCAGGGATTTAATAAGAGGATGGAGAGTTGGAAGGGAGAACATACCACTCACATAGTTGCAATTTGCAAATGACACAATACTCTTTTGTGAAGGAGGTAATATCGATAGGATCAGAAACCTGAAGTTCACTATACAACTCTTTGAGCAAATGTCAAACCTCAAAGTGAATTTTGAGAAAAGTTGTATAGTTGGAGTTAACATGGGGGAGGGGGAGATATTTGAGTGTGCAGTAGCTAATTGGCCCTTTAACTACCTTGGTTTGCCATTGGGAGATAATCCCCAAAAGGGTGAGTTTTGGGCTCCGGTTGTGGAGAGGTTTGAAAAGAGGCTTGCCAATTGAAAGAAAAATTATTTGTCTCTTGGAGGGAGAATCACTCTAACTAGGCCTACCTTAGCTAACCTTCCTATCTATTTTTTGTCAATCTTTAAGATTTTGGCTAGAGTGGCTAGCAAGCTAGAAAAACTAATGAGAGATTTTCTCTGGGAGTCGGGGGAGGAGAAGGACCATAGGGTTAAGTGGGAGGTGGTGTGTAGGAGTAAGGAGGAGGGAGGCCTAGGTATTGGGAACATAAGGAATAGGAACTTGGCACTATTAGGGAAATGGCTGTGGAGATTCTCATTAGAGAAAGAAAAAGTTTGGGTTAAGATAGTGGGTAGTATTCATGGGGTTGCAGACAATGGATGGGACTCTAGGATTCTGGCAAGGACTACAAGAGCATCTCCCTGGAAAGCCATTCAATCTATTTTTCCCTTATTCTCTCCCTAGATCAAGTATGATTTGCACTCAAGCAACCTCATTAAATTTTGGGAACATGTTTGGGTTGGGGATACTTCTTTAAAAGACAATTTCCGACTCTTTTTGCTATCTCTACCCTTAAAAATGAATCGGTCTCCTTCCTCATACCTTCCAACTCAACTTCTGGGTTCAGTTGGAACTTAGGTTTGAGAAGAGACATCAGGGACACAGAGTTAGGCTGTACTTTATCCTTGTTATCCATCCTTGAAGGGGTCTTCCTAAAGCGAACAAAGGCAGACAGTAGAATTTGGACACTCACTCCCTCGGGTTCCTTCACCTGTGTCTCTTTCTTTAAAGCCCTAATATAACCTTCTTCTGTTGGACTGTCCTTTCTTGTTAAAGAGGTGTGGTGTCAACCTATACCTCCAAAGGTTGGGAGTTTTTTGTTGGGAAGCCTTTCTGGAAAGAGTTAATATAGGTAATTTACTTCAAAGAAAAAGACCTAATAGCTATTTGTCTCTTCACTGGTGTATCCTCTGTAAATCTGATAGTGAGTCTAGATACCATTTACCAATTTCCCGTCAGTTTGCTAAAGTTATTTGGGAATGGCTTACTTCTCTGGGTGCAAGTGGACTCTCTCCTTGAATGTGCAAAGCTTATTCACTTCCATGCCTAACTAGTCAACAAAAAGGGCTAAGACTCTGTGGAGATGTGTTAGGGCTGCAGTTTGTTGGACTGTTTAGGAGGAGAGAAATTCACAGATTTTTTTCAGATAAGGAAAGAAACTTGGAAGTAATTTTGGAGGTTATTCATATTAGGGTGATACAATTGGTTGAAAACTTTGGACTTGTTTGCAGATTTCTCAATTGATGAGTTGATAAGGAAATGGAAGAAGATTGCAGAATCAGCTTCAGCTAAAAAGGCTTCAAGTTCCTACTAGACCCCTCCACCTCATGGTTTTACTAAACTGAATTTCGATGGCAGTAGTATGGGCAATCCAGGGCCATCCGGAATAGGGGGAGTGATAAGAGATGAAAAGGGGAATCTGTTAGCAATGCATTCTGGTCCAGTTGGGGTGGGACATTATTTGAGGGCTGAGATACTAGCAGCCCTTGAAGGGGTAAGGGTCAAGGACATGAATATTAATAAATTGATCATAGAAGGAGATTTTGAAATTGTGGTGAACTGGCTAAAAGAGGACAACTCTAGGCTCTGGAATTACAGCAATGAAAAGATGAAATTTAAGTGGCTGACTAAGGACATTAAAATTCAATGTACATGGGCAAAGAGAAGTGCACATCCATTGGCAGATGGTCTAGCTAGACAAGGGGTGAACAGAAACTCTATGTTTTGAGCTGTGCTGTAATTGCTTTTCATTTTGGGTGTACATTGGTTGTATTCGAAAGTTAAGATTGTTTAGCTCCTTTGCTTTGTAATTTTCAATACTTTAATAAAATTCACTGTTTTTTTTTATGAATGAATATAATTTATTAAAACAGAAATATGAGGCAATACAGTAGACCTAAGAGGAGGCACGAGTTGTTACCTCTTCTAACAAATATTACATCAAACTAAAGCAGAATTGACCAGAATTAACCAGAACTAAAATTACAAAGCAGCCCAAAATAAATGTTCTCTTGAGGCCCCTTGCTTAGCTAACCCATCCACTAAGGTTAATAAAATTCACTGTTATTGATCAAAAAAAAATGTTTACTGAAGAAAATAGATAAAAATATAAAAACTTTTACAGATAAAATAAATAAATGAAGTTGCTATTACAATATATATCATTCAAAAGCTTCTCGAAGATAATATTTACTTACAGTAAACTTGGGCAGACGGAATTTGTAAGTATCCACTAGTTCCATCATCAGGTCAACCAAATCAGAAAATGGGCTGTCAAGGACCATTCCTGCGATGGATGGATCCTCAGCTCCATACATTAAGCTGTGAGTGACAACATACAAGATTAAAAGTTAAAAAAAAAGAAGAAACACCCAGCATACTACTAGAAGCTGAAATGGATGTAACAGGCATGTATATATACATATACGCATATACATGTATATTTGTGCATATGTATGTATTTATGAATCTAGGAGATAGAGAAAGGAAATTAACAAAACACGAAAAGTTGTACATGTTTACAGTTAAAGAAGAATCTTAATAGATAAACCTTGGTATGGCAGTATTTACATCATAAGATAATTTAATATAATAAAAAATGAAACAGGGAAGTAGACACTTAAAGATATTATTTATATAAATAAAAATATAGAAATGTCAGTGACAAAGATATACAAGAGTATGACTTTCCTGAGGTGGATACTTGCTAATCATGCATTCTATTGATAATGCATGAGCAATCCTATTCCTTCTTCATTGACGCATGTAAAAAGTAGTTTCTGTAATTGGTTTACAAGAAAAACCATCTACCTCTCCCAGTTGGCGTCCAAGAAAGAAAAAGGATAGGTACACATTTGAAGGTGTCTCAATCTTTTGACAGCCCTAAATATTCAAATTTATATGCATTACTATGTGAAGTTTATGTAATTACAAAGAGGCACCAAAGGGAGGCAAATAACAGTAAAGTCCCTATTTAGGAACTGACTAGTAAATACAGTTACACTACAAGGTATCAACCCACATTTGGTTCATAGCAACAACCATGGACTTGCAATGTCCAAAAACTGATTTTCTCCCCTACAAGGATGTAGCCTCTTTTGAGAGGTTACATCCTTGTAGAGATTGACGATTTGAATATGGAACTCAACCTATTATTGACTTAATTGACATATTGGATAGAGATTGAAGATGTGAATAACAAGGTTTTGGAGACAGAGTAACGCAGAAGACTTTAGTTTGCAAACACTGTTCAGCCTTGGGTTAGTGGGCAAACTCCGGGACTGAAATGTGTCTTTGTGAAATAATATTGAAGATTGAAAGATCATTGGTGGGTTTCATCCCAAAGATCAAACCTAGAAAGGGAAGAATAATGAAACACAAAACAGAAGAATACTTTATTTCTCATCAAGATCTAACCTCTATGCCCAGCCTTGACATCTTTTTATAGGCTCCTTACCTACTAAGTAGAGCAGCACCAACAGAAAAAGAAACTAGGAAAAATGCATAGAAAAAGGTCATTACACAATATCAACCCCGGCTATCTGGGGTTTTGGGAGGGGTAGACTTGATAAAGTTCTAAGGCCAATCTTCGACTCAAACCTCACTTTCATGCTTGTCGGCCCAAGATTTTACCATTACATGGAGCAATGGCCCCCCAAAAGGCCAATCTTTGGGGGTGGGGGGGGCACCCTTTGGCTTTCTTACATTAAGTGGTTATTCTCAGACTTGAACCTATCTTCTCATGCTTGTCAGCCCAAGATTTTACCATTATACCAAGCAATTGGCTCCTATAGGAACTGCCTAGAAAGGAGAAACTAAAAAACAGAAGTTCAAAAATTAGAAACCCGAAAAAGGAAATTAGAAAATAGGCACCTAGTAAATAAGAAACCTAGAAAATAGATACCGAACAAAAATAGTAGTTGATTCTAATTATTAGTTTCCTAAACAAAATAGAAAACTAATCATTATAGACCTTCTAGAAAAAACAAGGAAACTCACTAATGAAAACTGGCTTTAAAACATAAAAATAGAAACCAACAATTTAAAAACTGTCAATTTGCATATCCGGGTGCATAATTGGTTCCTCCTTTTATATGTTTTAGTAACTTTGAGATGCTGTAGTCTCTCCAGAAATTGATCTCCTGCATCTTCTATTGCTGTAGAAGGTTGAAATCAGGGGGGAGGAGGTTGGAGATGATGTTGTATCAGTTGATCAAGCATTTAAGGTAGACAAGAAAGTTTTTCTTGATAGAGCAATTGACAAAGAAATCGAGGTAGGAAAGAAATTATGGTTGTTATTCTTAGAAGGTGAAGATTGTGCCAGAAAAGTGACAATGGAACTAGAAAGGAGAAACTAAAGAGCCTAAAATCTGGCTACTACAAAGTCCATCAAGTAAGTTGGAGAGAAATTTCACATGAGGATGGATTGGAAAGAGGGTGGAACTTTTTGAGGAGAAAAGGGGATCAAGAGGATCAAAATTTCGCAACCAGCCCATATCGGCAGGGTACCAATATGTTGTTTTCAAGATTTTTTTAAAAAGCGTTTGTTTTAAACATTTATATATTATTTTCATCCCTCCTTTAAATTTTGAAGGAAAAAAAAAAAAAAAAACCATACATACATACATATATACAAGGCAGAAGGTTCAAAGTACTGATACACCCCTTCCGCTGTATCAGGGTGTATCGATATTTTGAAGCGGGATTAATTCGAATTTATAATGGTGGGATATGACATTAGAAGTGCAGAATTAGATTTGCAAGATGGGATTGGATTTTCGTTTGGATTGGAAACTTTTAGGGTTTGATTGGTATTTAGAGGGAAATTTGTGCTTCATGTCTGAGAATTAGCATTTTCTTGTGATGGGAACTTTTTTTTTTTTTTTGAAAGTTTTGTGATGGGATTTTTGGTGGTAGGGGAAGAGGAAACAAAGGTTTTTCTTGCACTTTCTATAGGTTTCTTTTGGACATTATTAGGTCTGAGAAGGCGTATTGATAGGTTTGTGAGGTGGAGTACTGTTTACTGGACTTTCTCTCAATGATGCCTCATCACCTGAGGTTTTATCTTGCTAGTTAACCTTTTTTTTTATCAGCAACACAAAAATTGATGTGAACTAAAAGACACTACATTCTAAATTTTTTTGCATGCATGGGTGATGAATGGCAAGCAAAAAACCTGGTTACAGCACCCATCGAACGACCCCACAGACCAATACAAGATACATTCCCTTCTGAACGCAAATAATTGACCACAGCCTTCAGATCATCCTTCTGGAAAATATGTCAGATTACATTAAAAAATAAGGGAAGGAGATCATTAAATTATCTATTTACAGTAGAGAGAAATAATGAGTAGTTGTTTGGAAAAAAAAAATCATGTTTTAAAATGGGGATAGATTGGAAAGAGGGTGGAACTTAGCACGCACTTCATTCCATCCCAGAGTGACATGCTCTCCTTCTGAGAGTCCAGATCCTGAAAAGTCAAGGGTGAAAACTGTAATACATGAGGGAAGCAAAATTATAGCAGCTTCACTGGCATCTGCTCTGCAACCACTGAGAAAAAGCAACATATGCTGCAAGTCAGTAAACAAATTTAGCATAGGAGGCTGACATTTGTTTAGATGATAAGCGGCTTAGGATCCATGAGAGATGCAACTTAATAGAGGAAAAGAAAGGAAAACTATAAGTAGATTTTAAATATTGATATAATTAAAGAACATGTAGCTTTAGAAGTTCTTTTCAAATGGTGAGGACCATATATTTCCAAAGACTAACCCTTAGATCTAACGAAAAGATGACCAAAATACACCATTTATGAATGCAAGACTCTGGGGACATCTTGAATACACATTGTTTTGATTTACAACTATGCCACATAGTGGATACTACAAGGTACTTCTCAGGACCCTAAAGACTAGACGTGGTGCAATCAGGTGATAGTCCAGAATGCTTTTCTATATAAAGGGTTATCAGGATTCAGCACCTTTTTTCCCATTGCTCTTGGATCTTTTCCCCTCTACTGAGATGCTTTCACCATCATATACTCATTTTTCAGTAAAGCTTTTGTTTATCAATTACAACAAGAAGTATAGAAAGCCCTTCAGCTCCAATAAAAAGGATCAAGGGCTGCACAGGCCCCTAGTCAAGAAAAGGGGCCATTATGTAAAAAATAGAAAAATACCAAAGAGATGCTGAAAGTGGCAGCACAATCCCAGTACAAGTCATTCCTCTTGATGTAAGATAAGAAGGTCCTGCACGAAAATAAGGATAAACAGATTTTGCACCTTTAATCAAGGAACCACTCAACTTAGCCAAGCCTTGTACTTGATTTTTGAGAAAACACTCAACACAATTCCCAGCAATACAAGCTGAAGAAGATAAATAAAATGGACAACATTTTAATGTGTTACATGGGGAACTAAAATGACTTTAATACAACATAAGAACCCTTCTCATCCTATCTCACTCATTACAAAACCCAATATTCACTGAGCTTTCCCTTTTTGATGCTAAACAAAAAAATATATATTATTAAAATGAAAATGATTACAATCTACATCAAGTAGAGAAAAATAGACAAAATAACAACCCCAACAATACAATAGACAAATAAAACACTAAAAAGTCCCATCTTCAGCAATTTCTAGCACTTATCAAAGATCAACCCCAAATGAAGATCAAGATACATCTTGAAATTCAGGATGTACCAATAGCTAGTCCAGAATATGAGAATCAATATCAGCTAACATCCACTGACTTGACCCACCTAGGAAGCATTTTAACAGAAGATGAATAGTCACTCTTTCGCTGGACTTACAGTTTCAAGCCTGCTGGGACGAACCCATTAAATCTGGGAGTGGTTGATACGGGCCTGACAGTGATGAGTGATCTCTCCTCATCAATGATGACAAAATCTCCATGGCCCATTAAAACTATCTGTCCCCACCTATCAGATAACAATATAATAGCCTCTCATGGCTTGTAGACCTATTCTTCACTATCTAAAGCCTTGCGCTCTACATCAAACTCCCAGAGAAATCCTTGTAAATCCTTGGGGCTTAGACCTGTCCCTCTAATGATTAGGGCCTAGGGAAACTTTCCATTGCAAACTTAATACTTGTGAGATGGTTCAAAGGAGGAGACTTTCCTGCTGCCTTTCACCTTATGTGTGTTTGCTCTGTTCTGAATGTGAGGAATCAGCTTATCATCTACAAATTAAGCATTTATGAGGTGAAAGACAGAAATTTGGCGTTCTCTTTTAAAGCACCCCACAAGTGTGAATTTGTTGATGAAGTACCAGATTCTCTCCTCATAGACAGTCTATTCAGCAAGACCTCCCCTTGCTCTCCTATAGACAAATGAAGCTTAACTATGATAGCTATTTTTATGTAAACTGGGCCCACCCAAAGTGAAGGGAGCTTATAGGAGCAGGAGTGAGGAGGTGATTGTGGCTTTCTTAGTTCCTATTTACAATGGGGAGTCCATATAGTAGAGACTATGGCACTTCTACAGGGGCATAGACTGGGCTCTGATTGGGTTTGCACAGAGTTGATATTGAGGGTGACTCTCCAGTTGTCATAGGTTGCATACTTGTGTTGTCTAATGCTCCATTACATTTACTGTATTTAATTAGGATGGGCCTTGGCACAACAATTGGGTTGCCCCATTGTGACCTGGGTGACCAGGGTTCAAATCTTGGAGAAACAGCCTCTCTGTGTATCTGCAGGGGTAAGGCTGTGTACAAGTGTCCCTCCCAGACTCCACATTGACGGAAGCCTCGTGCATTAGGCCACCCTTCAATTAGGGAGGCCAAAACTTTGGCATCCAGAATAAAGAGCTGGTTTTAAATGGATTCCTAGGTTGATGAACCCCCACAACAATAGTCTAACCAGAGGAGTCAGAAAGAATACATTGCACTTATTTCTTGTTTCTATTTTTATTTGGTTGGGGGCACTAACCCGGATTAGTTGTTCCATCATATTGCATTTTTGTTATTGATGATGTGTGTATTGGATTCTATGCCTTTACCTTCCTTTCCCACAGTCTATTGAGGATCAGGAATAGGGATGCAACTGTGCAAGTCAGGTGCCCAATTTGAAGAATTTATGCTGGGTTGGGTCAAGGCCCTCAGGCCAGATCCCTTCAAATTTTAAAAATGCTCAACTGCATAAATTACATTCCTAATTAGAAAGTATACTTTTATCTTACCCCTCCATTGGCAGACTCTTTTGATCTTGTTACTTATCAAAAAAAATGATATCCATTTCAGGGGAGCACAGTGTGGGTCCAAATGCTATGCAAAGTAAACAGAGAGGGTTCCCATTTCACATAGCACCAGACAATGCCAAGCTGGGAAGAAAAACAAAATGCAGGAATAAGTGATCAGAAGATTCCTTTTTCCAACTTGCACCATGAGCATAAATGAGAAGATAGGATCTTGTAACCTTCGTGTTTTCTCTAGAGCAAATCACATGCATTCACTTTCCCAAGCAAAACAATCCCTAAAAATACTTTCAAATTAGGAGGATCCTAACAAGACAAATCATTTTTTTTCCTAAATAGTGGGATCCAGTTTATACTTCATAGTTCCTAGTTTCCTACTAATCTAGCATATAGACAAATGGGAGAAAATCTATACATTTAAATATTACCATTTGGCCTAACCAACATGGACCTCAGATTTGTATATGTTATATGGTAAACTCATTGTTTAAATGTTCTAAATGTACATGGTAAAACATCTAATGCCAGCATGAAAGGCCTTAAAACATATGATACATCATTCTACTGACCTATTTCCATGGCAGTATATCACACATGGAAGCGCCTTTCCTTCAGGAATAACATCAGGCACATAATGGCTACACTGAAGAACATTTCCCCGACTGTTAGTAACCTGCAGCATTTTAAAATCCATCTAGTGTAAGATAGGTTCACTTGAAACCTTTAAGTACACACATACACACACACACACACACACACACACACAGAAGGTTCAACATACGACTAAGGTATGGATAAGGATATTCAATAAAGTCAGCTTGATACATTGACTATCATAGTTTTGGGTAAAACTAATCTAAATAGCTTTGCATATAAAGAGCTTTTTTCAACTAAAGACAGGTTCCTAGAAATTGTAACAAGGTCTTACTGTCCACTGGATTTTTCACGTCCCTTTTTTCTATTTTTATTGTTAGCAATTGAAGCATTATTAATTTTGATAAAAGAATGGTATGAATACAATCCTTTACTCATATCTTTACTTAGATAGCATTTTCCTCTAATTTCTCTTGCCCTTCAGCATGAAGTCAACATTCTTCCACAACCCCCAACTGTTGAACCCATCAGAAATAGATACTAAAAAAAATCCCAAGGAACAATTCAATCATCAACTCAGGCCATGTTTGGTTCATTTTCCGTAGCCTCATTCTTTTAATTCTTTCTGATTCTGGAAAAGAATGGGCAAGAATGAATGAGATACAGGTATTTGGATATTCATTTCTTGCCACAGAACTCATTCTTCCCAGAATGAAATTTGGGCTTCGGCAAAAATTTGTGGCACAAAAATTTTTCGTGCCCTACCAATTCTTCTTTTTTTTTTTTTTGTTCAAGCTCGAGTAGCTCGAGTCCTCTCGACTTTCACTGAACCCTCGCTCTCTGTACAAGGGCCTCGCTCCTCTCTCTCTCTCTGTAGAAGGTAAATCCTCACCCATCTCTCTCTGTACGAGAGGTAAACCCTCGTCCCTCTCTCTCTCTGTACGAGGTAAACCACAGTCATGACTCTGTGGCTTTTATATATTTCTTTTTTTTCTTTTCATTTATCTATTTATTTCTGTCTTCTGAAACAAACTCCATGTTAACTAGAAAAAAAGAATGGTGGTCAATGATTCTCCTTATTGTGGGTCCCTAGTTTACATGAATATTAAGTTTATGCTTGGTCTTTTATATACATTTAGGTCTTTTTTTTTATCAGTATATACATTTAGGTCTTCCTGCCACAAGCTGATGATCACCATGGGTAATGGCACTGATCTGTCTAAGTCTAACCCACTCTCGTTAACTTAAGCTAGCTAGGTAGCTTACTAGGTTGGTAGATAAAAAGAAATCCAAAAGTTAACCATTTTAATAATTCTGAAGTGCATTTCAAATCATTTCTACAGGGAATTGAAGAGAAGACAAAGAAGTTCAATTCTCACGTCAAACCACTCGCAATGAAATTCAATAAGAGAAGTTCGAGTGACACAACAGGTTAAAATTAGAGACCTTAGGATAAGTTTGAAGTGTGCACTATTGGTTCATGATGGATGGGTGCAACAAAAGATGCCGAATGTGTAACACCCAATGCTTGTTATAAAGGTGACCCACTAAGTTGAGGATACTAATAATTGCCCCTTAGTTGGCATATTTGCGCTTATGGGATCATCCCATGCTCAATTGTACTATTGTTGACTGATATGGAAATGGAATTTTGGTGCAAATGGGCCTGCTCTGAATATGCCAAAGCCAAATGATTTTTTTCAAATTTAATCTTGTTTTTAAGAGGTTGAATGATGGGGTTTGGTTATCTTTCATATCTTTGCTACTGCAATTAGGTCAGAGTTAGGTTTGGGTAGGAAAATTCCAACCAGATTCAGTCCAGTCATCAACTAGTATCCATCGTCGTCAGTCTAATCCCTAAGCAGGGTTTTTGGATAAATCAGATGGGTCAACAGAAAATGGCAAAATTAAGCCAAACTAATCATTTATCAACTGGTTTCATACTGACCCATTGGAAGGACCCAGTTGACATATAAAAAAGGAGTCCATTTTTTATAAAAAAAAAACAATAAGATAATTAATACCTTCAAGTTTAAAGCCCAAATTTAGGCTTCGTGCTTAGGACTTAAAACTTTAAAAGTGTTTTAGCTTTTAGATGGCTATTTTCTTCAGTTTGAAAAGTAAATTTCACAGGAAATAATTCAGAAACTCCTGAATAGTGGTGAAATGACTGAATGGAAAAGAGGAATTTTCTTGCAGCCATCGGTGAAGGACAAAAGTAGAAATTAAGTACAGACAACCAGGCATAGCTGACCTCATTCCATAAAACAGAAACTTGGATTTGTAGAGATGGGTCCTTACTTTCACTTTGAGACAAAAATAGTTGAGATAGATGACTGCTCTCTGCTGTTTCCCTCACCCTCAGTGATAAAATGGCTGTAATACATCCAATCTGTGATGGGTTTATACACTTTTAACAATCAGCAGATTCTATTATGGGAATGGTAGATGAAAACCTGTTGTGGGAATGACAGATTCTAAAACATAAACCAGGGTCTTTTGGTCTTAATTGGATTAATGAGTGTTTGTTATCATAAAATCCCTAATCTATGTTTGCCATTTTGGGTCTGCAGGTTGGCACAACCCAACACGACCCATATATATTGTTTATATATATATATATATATATATATATATATATAGGTCTTAATTGGATTAATGAGTGTTTGTTATCATAAAATCCCTAATCTATGTTTGCCATTTTGGGTCTGCAGGTTGGCACAACCCAACACGACCCATATATATTGTTTATATATATATATATATATATATATATATATATATATATATATATATATATATATATATATATATATCCATATATATAATATTATATATTTTATATAAATATAATATATTATATAATTATATAATTATATAATTATATATATATATATCAATTTTTTTAAATAAATAGCTTTGGCCTGGTCCATGGCCCAAGGCTTGGCCCACGGGCCTGCCCGGCCCACGGTACGGCATGGGCCTGCACGGGCTTGGGCTGTGGGACAGGCTGGGCCGACCCCCCAAGTTATCCCAGGGGAGGACAGCATGGCACAACCCGCACTTTATGTGGACCCAGCATGGCACATTTTACACCTCTAACCCTTATATTATTATTTTGATTAACAAAAAAAATGAATGAGAATGAAATTTGTAACCAAACATGTTACAAATTTTACTCTCATTCTTGCCGTAAAAAAATTCATTTTTTGGGAAAAAAACGTTTAGTTCGTAGCAATATTTTCTCATTCTTCCCATTTTTACTCATTTTTTCCATCTTGGAATTTCATCTTGGGTAAGAATGAGAAAGAATGAGAATTGAACCAAACATGGCTTCAGTTACTAGCAGTCTTTCAGTTAATATGGATAATCCAGTTCCAAAATAAATTGGATAAAAGATTAAATCAAATTGTGAATCATATTATAAATGTTAAGAACATTTATCTTCTTTAGAAAAATTTCCACAAATTATGCATATAGAAGTGATTTTACTCCCTTTAATCCATATCTAACTTATATGTGCTCAATACAGTGGATTTTACCATGTACACTTTAAACTTGAGATGATATAATAAAATTTGACATGAAAGTCAACTAACCTACGTACATTGGCTATTTAACCTACACATGATTGAAAAAGAACTTGCTTGGGTTTCTAAATAGGTCTTAAGTAACCTATCTTATTTTAACAAAGGTTTAAAGTTGTCAATCACAGCCTCAGGTTTCTTTAATGTTCTGTAAGAAAGAAGAGAACAGCGAGAAGAGAGAGAGAGAGAGAGAGAGAGAGAGAGAGAGAGAGAGGGGGGGCAAATAAGAGGGAAGAGGGAAGAAGAGAAGAGAAGGTTGGGAGAAAAACAGTTTGTGGGTATCAATGGGAGACATCTGCCCCTAATTGGACAGCAGCAATAAAAACAAAAGAACCAAAAAAACAATGATAATAAACAAGACCAGGCCCATACTAGGGCCATATGAACACTTTGAATCACTTATTTCTGCACTCCCCCTCAAGCTGAGCATAGATGTCAATCACACCCGGCTTGCCAAGTGTCTACTGTAGTGAGGTCATAGGAAGTCTTTTAGTGAAGATATCTGCCCATTGCTATCTGTCTTGACAAAAGGAATACAGACATCGCCTGAAACTACCTTCTCCCTAAGAAAGTGTCAGTTAACCTCTATACGCTTAGTTCTGTCATGTTGGACTGGGTTACCTCTTATGTATAATGTTGATGCCAGCCTTCTTATTACCATACAACAACAAGGGCACCTGGACAGGAATGTCCAACTCCTCCAACAAGGATTGTGGCCACAAAACCTCTGACAGACCATGAGCTATCTGCTAGGTCGAATTTGAGTAACTCATTCAAGTGCATTCCTAGAAATGTAAACATCCTGGATGATGCATTAGAGCTAGACCAGTTAAAGAGTTCTTGGATTGGGGAAAGCAGGGCCACAAATTGCTTTGTAGTTTTTAATGTGGTATATTGATAATTCTGATATGTACTAGGCAAGCCATGCTGGCTTTGTACCTATTGGCCTGATACTCTTTGTGTAGTTTTTTTTATATTAATGAAATACTGTTATTTATCAAAAGAAAAACATAAACCTGAATGCTTTAATGATGAAGATGATGATGATGATTATAACAATAACAAAAACAACAACAACAACAACAACAATATAGCTATAATAATAAATCAGCATTAGTATTATTAACAAAACCAAGTTATGTGAGAAGAAAAAATGAACAAAAAAATGAGGAAGAGGATGCATAGAGGTTCTAAGTACTACTTAAACAAAACAGAAAAAGAAAATCTTATATGTTAAGATTTATGAAAGCAAAGGAAAGCAAATACTTGACATTCTTAAGAAGATAAACAACCACTACCTGCAGGTCTTTTCTGTGAAACCTCTGTCCTTGTAATGTAAATTCTTGCTCCAATAAGTCATTTTTTGGATTATAATCAGCTCTGCATACCAAAAAACAGTCCCACATCACTAAAAAGAATTTATGAGCATGGTTTAATATATATATATATATATATATATATAATTCCTAATATTTCTATGACATATTTCCACTTCCACTTCCACAGGTAATGACATGAAATAATATTGGAAAATATCTGAACATATTCCTTAGTACATTAGAACCTTTATATTGTACTTCTCACAAAGTTTTACTTTGTCAGTTACTTTTTTTTTTTTTTTGTGATAAGTACGACCGTCAATTACATTCAATGTAAGTCTTTCAATTAACATGGAGATAGATATTATTGAAATAATTTCTTGGATAGGATCAAGAATGAAGTCATCCATCGGAACCTAAGAGCAGCTCTAATAGGTGATAAAATGAGAGAGAGTAGACTAAGATGGTTCGGTCACATACATAGAAGACCACCAACAGCTCCAGTTAGAAGTGATTTGTTACAAGTGGAAGGGGATAGAAGAACTAGGGGTAGACCAAAAAGGACATCAGTAGAAGTAGTAAGAAATGATTTAAGCACTAAAAATTTTAACAGTGAATATGGCTTCAAATAGAACAGATTGGCAAACCAGAATTCGTGTAACCAACCCCATATAGTTGGCATAAGGCATGGATGATGATGATTCTATCATCTTCAAGTCCAGTATTTTTTTCAAGTTTATTACTATAGATGACTCTTTCTTTCTTATTTACTTCTATAAAATATTTTTAATTATAACTAATTAATAAAATGCAGCTAATGTTTTAATGCTTTTAAACTCTTATAAAAAGGATAAACGATATAATACCCTAGGAAGCATATTTATATGTAAATCATAACCTTGTTATAATAAACAAAGCATAATAAATTACTATTTATAACTAAAATATCAACAGCATTTATTCTATAACAATCCAGGTACAATTCCCATTGGACAGCCTCTTGCCATACAGCTTTTTCTTTTGCATATTAATGAAAGGTTATACTTTACCTTGTCTCAAAAAAACATGTATTATAAAATAATTCTTAAACCCTTAAATTGATAAAGTGGAGGAAGAGACCATCTTGAAATGGTGCAACCATTTTTATCACTCTTAAAAGAGTACGTCCTTTTACAATTTCAAAAGTATTAATAGATTTTTTTTTTTTTGAGAAAAAGGGTAACTTTATTCTAAAGAGACAAAGAGTATATGAGAAGATGTACAAGCAGAGGCTAAACGTTCTAAGAGTTACACAGGAAGAGAGCTAAAATTTTAACAATATATACACAAAATTTCCAATATTTCCAAGATATTTCCTATTTTAAGTAGTCAACATTTCCATTAGAAATTTAGAACTGACACTTTAAACCTTGTTTATAAGGGAAGATGTTGAAAGAAAACACTCTGCTATAAATCATAATGGTAAGAAAAATTGAATCATTTCCAAGTTTAATATCCATATGATAATCCTCATGTCTATAATAGAAATGTACCATTTTTTATCAGTAATGGGAATTTCATTAAGAAAATTAAATTGAGAAACAGTACAGAAACTGAGTAGCCTCGGCTACCCCACTAGTATTTAAACTTTGCCACCTATCAACTTTTGATTTTCAGCCTTACAACTGAGCCCAAAAACAATGTTCCCTTTAACCCCTTGAGAACAGAATTGGCCTAGCAGCAACTATCATCTCATTCTAGTCAATCTCTGATTCCTCTATGCAAAAGTAATTGAAGAAAAATAACCTGCAAAAGTAGTTCTTGAGGTTCCAACGAGGTTCTCAAAATAGTTTGATCATGAAGAACTTGGTCATATAGTATAGGCCATATCACCAGAAGTCAAAAAGTCAGTTTATCAAATGGCATGTACAGCTTCAGTGCTAACTAGTAAGACCTCTCAATGGATATAAATCATTGGATATCAACCATCAAGCTAAAAAACCTTCAATGTTGGAAAATAAAAACCTATTCAGGGACCTCATCTAACTCAAAGAACCATCATTGAACCTAAAAGCTTAAACTGTTGAGGCCCCTAAATAGGTTTTTATTCTCTAACATGCCCCTTCACGAGAAAGCCCATCAGGCTTGAACCATGGGCAAGCATAGGTCCACCCATATCTTGTGCTGAAACTTAATTCATTATAATAGGGGCAGTGAGGATAATTGAACACTAGAGCACTTAGTCAAACAGGCTTTGCTACCATCTTAAGGAAACCATTGAACCTAAAAAATTAAGTGTTAGGTGAGGTCCCTGAATACATTTTTTTTCTCTAACATTCAGCATCCATCTTCAGGCCCTTCAAATATTATGATGTGCAAATTTTAGCTAATAATGCAATAGGCCAATGGAAATTCTGAATTGGTCTGACTTATAAGCATGCAACTAACTCTGAGCCACAAAACCAAGGGGCTTTGGATCATTTATTTATTTATTTATTTATATACTATTTGAATTATCAAGTTTTCAACTCTAGCTACCTTGAAAAACTCACTCCAAATTCCAAATAGGTAGGCAGGTCAAATAAAACCAGGATTACCGTTGCATCCTTTGAGGCAACATTTTAAGAGGTTTAGAAGTCCCACCCTGAACTGAATATTAAGAAAGCTCCCAAGTTAAATTACTAAATGTTCAGACTTGCAGAAACCACGAATGCCCAGTAGAAATAACAAATAAACAACATAAAAATCCATCTAATTCTAGTATCCAATTCCACCTTCCTAAAAGGGACACATATTCCTTGAGTTTTGTTGATTAAACGCACACATACATGAAAACTCAATTGGAAAAGGTACAGAAATGAAAAAGAGATCCAAATTCAGCTACCCGCATCAGAAACCTAAAATAGAAACTGCGATGAGAAATAAGAAAACGAACTAGAAAGTCGGTTTCCGCAAAACAAAATATTAGAAATTTAGAATTTTCCAATCACCTAAGAAACCATATCAAAATTTCACTCCAAAAAGCATTAAAACAAATAAGAAATTAAAAAAAAAAAGACTAAATGATGCACACGGTTTAAATTTCAACATCTGTAATCTAAGCCCTCCAAAGAAAATACCACTGAAACCTTCCAAGTTTACATAATATCTCAATATTACCAATTAAACAACGAAAATTAAAGCAAATACGGTTAAAGTTCACCTTCATGGTACCTACTAAACCAAAAAGGAAATAATCTAAAACAAACAACGAGGCCCATAAACAAGCTATATCAAAATCATGTAGAGACAAAACACACTACCAGAAAGGTTCACTAAGTGTAGCAAAAAAACGAGAAAATTCAAGGTTGAGCAGTTACCTCGGAGGGCGAATGATGAAGTTGACAAGCTGTTCCATCGATTAAGATAAGAAAATCAGAAAGTTTTTTCTATTTGCAGTTCAGAACCTCAGATTCATAGCTTTGTTTGAATTCCAAAAGAGAAAGAGAAAGAGAAAGAGAGAAAAAAAAACAATCGAACCCCTCGATGGACGATGATTTCTTAAAAGAATAAGAAGAGAACTCGTCTTCGGCTTTGTTCCCCCATCTGAAGAAAAAGCTTCTTTTTCTTGTCAAACAACTAAACGAAACAGCCTTCTTTCTCTCTCTCTCTCTCTCTCTGTACTTACACACGCGGGTGACCTCGGGCAACGGGCTTCGCACGTGTCTCTTCGCTTCCGGGAACGAAGACCTCTGTGGGTTCCACCAATCATTACAATATTTTAAGATGCTTCGTAAGTTCGTAGATACATTCCCTACAGTGCGAATCCTCTACGCAAGCCGAGGACATCTGGCCCTGACATGGTGTGTCGTGATTGGCCCTCTATTACGAGTAGAACTGCAGAGCTTCGAACTCTGTTCCCCCATGCCGTCTACCGTTTACGTTCCACTTGTCCAAACGGATCTTTGAATAGAATCGGATTCAGATAGATTGAAATTTGATTCCTTTATATATTTGGATTCGCATCGAATCTTACACGTCGGATTTATATCGGATTCGCATTGCAAAGGGATATTGTAGATATTGAATTGTATTAACAAATTAATTTAAAAAGCGCATTTCAAACAAAATTAATTTAAATGATAATCAAAATATTATATATCATTAATAAAATAAATTAAAAATTTTTTATACTGTATATTAATGAAAAAGGGCATCATACTACGGCTTTGACCAATCAAAATCCCAGTGAATTTTGATAAATATCACCTTATTGGTTATCACTTATGTTATCCATTGATTAGTTATAACTTTTTCCAATATCATAATTTCTATTTTATAAAAACACAATATTTAAAACATTTTACTAATAATTTTATACTATATAAAGTGAATATTTACGTTGGGATGCATAGATATATAGTTAATATTTACATGCACACATACATATCACGTGATTTTACACAAAAGAATATAAATTTTAAGGCTCAGTTTGAAAGGAATATAAAAATACAAATATGTAGAATGCAAATGCATACAAAATAATAAAAAATACAAGGTTTTGCACTTTGTACATTTGTATTTGTACTCCTTCCAAACTAAGCTTAAGGTTGTATTTGGTTGCAACACAAATATATTTGCACTGATGTAAAACTATAACATTGCAAATGATTTGAGTGTAAATCTGACTTATTTTTTGTTTCAAATTTTAACTTGCTTTGTTTGAATATTGCAGTACAAAATAAGTAAATTAAGATGTGAAACAAATAAAGTAAAACCCAAAACAAAATTAAATGATAATTTGCATTTTTTTTCATTTGCACTCCCATACATTTGTATTAAAACAAAAAAAAAATTGCACAGCAACCAAACGCAACCTAAATGTATAATCATATATAATTAAGTAAAATTGAATTCAAACAAACAAATAGGTTCCATCTGAAAATAATTCAAACAAATAAGTACGGTTCAAGAAAAATAATTGTATTTGTATTTTTTCTCTTTCCAAACGGAGCTGAATGAAAAACATCAGCTTCGTGGATAGCAGCCAATAAACCGGTCGACCCGTCCACGGACCACGGACTGGCTCAATCACAGGCCGAGATTTTCATTGTTAATTTCTATAGTTACCGCTTACCAGTGTCTAGTTATTATTCTCTCATTATCAAATCAAAATATTATTTATTAAATATTCATTTGCTAAATTAGCCCCTGTTTGACCCCGAATCTCACTGTCCTTGACCCCAGGCCCGGGCAAGAACAATCCTACAGGCTACATCCAATCCTCTAATGAGAATGTTTCACGTACAACCTGTAAAAAAAGGACCTCACCAATTGCAGTGGACCTGGTACCGTTCCTGCTGGTAAAGTTACACGTTCTCAGATTCCTTTGACGAACCCGTTACCCGATCTACAAGTGGGAGCCACTTGCAGTGCCTCCACGTGGCAATTTGATAATTCGATAATTCAACCAATCCGTTATATATAAAAAAAAATGCATGTAGTAAAAAAGCGCGCCTCATACCGACTTTAGAGACAGTTACAGCATCTCCTGTCCGTACATCGAGAATTTCTCCCATACTTGTATTTATGGGGAATATGTCATTAGATGAGATGTTGTATTTATGGGGAAGATGTTATTAGATGAGATGTGGCTGTTGTGTTGAGCCGCGCGTTGTGTTGAGCAGATCCCAATTCGTTGGGGGTAGATCTTTTAGCCATCGACATTGTCCCAGAATGTCTAATGTGCCTTTCCTCTGTTTGGTGCTAGTCACCCTCGTTGGACAAAGTGAACATGCTTATATTATTTGACACTTGTTCCATGATTCATGCAATGACTCGTGCAGTCATGCTTGGTCCCTATATCGTTTGTTTTGGTTCAACGGTTCAACCAGCTGGCAGTAGCGGGTCTGATTTAAGGGCCGTTTGGTAATGGTATGGGTAAAGCTGAATTTAATAATCCATTGTTTTTCTGTGGGTAAAATAATTAAATAAAAGAAAAGTATTCAATATCGTCTCACTCTTTGCTTTCATCCATTAAGGATCTCACTTTTCCTTTCTTTTTTTTAGCTGTTTTTCTCATCATGTCCTCTTTAATGATGTTGTAAGTGTGCATGCGCTTTGCACGTGACAATTTTAAATGATGATAATGGTAATAACAATGGCATCATGGGTTGATCCATCTGACTTGTATGGTTGAATATTGTTGAATTGCTTACTTGCCACATGAACAAAAGAAGATTTCGTTTTTGGGTCATTGTTTTTAAAAATGAGTTTTATATTATTAAAATTTTTGGATATAGATCTAATTGATATAGTTTATTTATGAGAAAAAAAATACCTTAAATAGAGAGAAAACAAGATCTAATATCGGATACCTTAAATAAAGAGAAAACAACATCTAATATCCCATATGAAGGTGGAAATGACACCATTTTTTTAAAATATTAAAAGAAATGCACATTGTATTTTAAGAAAATTAGGAAGCTTGACAACAATTTTCTTTTGTCACTTGTTTACAACTCTCAACCTCTCACTAAACCTACTCATATTATACCTTAAAAGGTTGGACTTCTTAATGAATGTTGTATATTAGAGAGCCCTCTGGTTGTAGAACTATAAATGAATTACATTCAAATTGGATTGAGAAAAATCCAAATCCAATCCAATTATTGAAAGCTTGCATCCAAATCTGATGCGCTATTGAAAACTTGTATTTCAATCCAATATGAAATCCAATCGGATTTGGTTTTAATTCAACTTTGAATTCATTTATAAAATAAAATAAAAAACGTTAATTATTTTTCAACTTTTATACATAATAAATTAATATAAATATAACATATTGAATTCATTATATATATTCATATATAATATAATTTATAAAAAATAGATTTTTATTATTTTGAATATAATTTATATAAATTTTATATATTAAAACCAATAAATATTACAATATAATCATATGGGCAAATTTTCTCAATTTACCCCTGAGGTTTAGGAAATTGGCTAACTATAGCCCTACTATTTTAGTGTTGTCTAAAAGTACTCATATTGTTTCTAACAATTGCCGACATCATTAAATCGTAATAAAATATCAAATTTACCCTGCAATGTTTCTCAAATTTTCAAAATAAAACCCAACTACTAAAAAAACTTTTTCAGCCACCATCAGGCATGTAAACATATTGAATTTGAATTGAATCAAGCTATATCTGAACTCGAAACCAATTATAATGAACAATATTCGAATTCGATTCGATATCCGACATATATCAAATATTTCAATTCGAATTCAAATTCGACCGCTTACTTGACTTTTCAAATATGAATCCGACTATATTCAAATCCGATTCAACTAACTATTTTACAATAGACAAATTTTGAAATTTAACTAATTCTAAACTTCTAATTTTCCTCTAATACATGATTCTAGTTTTCTTGTTTATTTATAATTAAACCCCACAAAATTTGGTAAAAGGGATATTATATAGTTTTCTTCTCATTTGAGAATCAATAAACCAATAAACCATTTAGGAACAATATTATCTAGATCATAACTAGAAACCAATAAACATTTAAGCTGAAAAATCTGGCTCATAACCAAAAACCAATAAATCATTATCTAAATCACTGTCAGAAATAACTAATCTATTCTTTCTCATTAGAATAGGAAAATGAATAAACCAATTCCTAAATTTGTAATCTATTTTATCTCATTTAAGCTGAAAAGTCTAGCTCATAACCAAAAACCAATAAATCATTATCTAAACCACTATCAAATTTCAAAATCTTTATTTTATTCTATCTCATTAGAATAGGAAAATGAATAAACCAATTGGTAAATTTGTAACCTATTCTATCTCATTTAAGCTAAAAAGTCTAGCTCATAACCAGAAACCAATAAACCAATAAATCATTATCTAAATCACTGTCATAAATTTGTAATCTATTTTATCTCATTAGAAATTTAGAATAGGAAAATAAGCTGAAAAATCTAGATCATAAACCAATAAACCAATAAACGTTCAATCTCACAATCTGTAATCTATGAAAACCAATTTACTGTGAGAAAAGAGGCAAGGGATTGAGATGGAGATCATGGGTTCCCGACAGTGGGCCAAGTGTGAGTGTGTGACGACGGCAGTCGTAGGTTCTCGGTGGTGCGAATGCGATGGCAATGAGCAGTGTTGGCCAGTGATGCTGAACTATTGCAGCACAATGGTCGATAATGCTTGACAGTTGAGGGCCTTGAGCAGCAACGATGGAGACAGTAGTGGCTGGTGATAGGTGCTCGACTACAGCGCTATCAATGATGGTGGTTTCTCGGGCGATGGCGATACTAAGTCAGTGAGTCGGGACTCGAAATATGAGACTGAGAGATAGAGGAAAGATGAGAGACGATTGACGAGAGAGTATAGGCGGAGTAGCAGAGGATGAGGGGCGATGATCGATGATGGTGGTTGCTTGGGTGGTGTTCGACGACGGCGAAGGGAGGGACAGAGGGTTAGGGTTTGAAACTTGAAAGATGGAGAGTGGAGACTAGAGAGAGGTAAGGTTCAAAAGTTGAAACTTGGATTTCGAATGTTCTCACTTCTCATTTCTCATTTTCTCAATGAAATTATTTTTTATTTCCTTAACTTTTTTAATTATATATAATATATATATATATATATAATCATTTCGAATATTTATCGATCGGATCAATAAAATGGTATTCGAATTCGACCGAATATCTTATTCAAATTATCTGAATCCGATTCAATTATGTTAAATCTAAGATTCGAATTCAAATTTTCAAATACCGTTTACAGGCCTAACCACCATAGCTGCTGGGTATGCAGCATCCTATCGGAAATCCTCATTGGTTTTGTTGGTGGCCAGATTCCTAGTCCAGCTATGAGAAAGCTCGTGGGTGACATTTGTGCGCCACCAACATCACCCTTAATCACAGTAGACTACTGAACCTGTAATAAAGGAAACCTCCTACTAAAGTACTCATTTGTTGAATAAAAAACGAAAACTTGTGAAAAAGATGGCATTAGCAACACGGTGGATTCTTGAACCTGTGATAAAGGAAACCCTCCCACTACAATACTCCTCATTCTTCTTTAGAAAAGATGGCCTTCAATAAACTTATCTGGCGATAGATTCTTGAACCGAATTCAGGTTCAACTGAATATTAAAAGAGAAGCCCAATATTGAATCTAGACTCATATTTGAATAGGGTAGCCCAATATTGAATACTATGTTTTGTTTGTTCTGCTGTACAGCTATAACTAGATAAAATTAGGCAAAGGCAATGGGATCTTATTCCATCGTTGATTTTGGAATAAGATTCCATCTTCTTTGGCAATGTGATTTTGGATTTTGTGGCCTTTTATCTCTTCACCTATAATACTGTAAATTTCTTACCTGAAACTATATTAAATATGGAAGAAAACCAATTCAAAAAAACGATTCTTCTTCTACTCATTAATCTCAATGACCTCCAGTGGTTTGCAAGCTTATATCACTGAATTTTCAGATGATTGCTTGCCTTGCGGTACTGTCCATCTGTTTTAACGTGTCTATCTGTTCTCCTCCTTTAAGTGAGTCTTTTGGGTGAGGGCAAATGAAAGTAGTCACATGTGCCGGTTACAGATATTTCTAGGTTTTTAGGCAAGGTTTTTAAAACTGAATCGAACAATGAACTGGTCAGGGGTCCGGTTTCTGGCTCGGTCTGACCGTTCAAACCGAATAAATGGCCTGTTTTAATAAAAATAAAAAATTAAAATCATTGAACGGTTTGAATGGTTCGATCACCCGAGTCAGTACTGATCAAATCAATAGTTTTTTGGCAAAATAACGATTCTGAGATAAAAGGGTTTCTGGTTTTTTCAGTCCAACCATCCTGTCCGGTCCGATTTTTTGAAATTGAGATCGGACAATGCAAATAGGTCCCGTTCACATATCACATGTGACGAGTTCAAATCAGCACCCACCAGATTACCCCACAACGTCCCACAGAATATCCTCGCCGTATATTGTGAATATCTTTCGATTATGACATCATCATTTCTGATATTATCATCGGGAAATGTTCCCAATACATGGCTTGAATGTGCTGTGGGACGTTGTGATGAACAATCCTGTGTGTGTGTGGGGTGACACCATCTAAGAAGTGAACCCCTGTGGGGTCCAAAATTCACGTGACAAAGTATCCAAAAAAGAGAAATACTTTACATGGCATGGCCTAATAAAACGGGACAACGGTTTCTTTGCTTCTTGCCCCTCTTGGGTAAATGATGAAGGCCTAAGGTCCAAGGAGGACATGCACATCACATGATAGAGCAGAAGTTAGGGAACGCAACAAGCGCACAAACAGCTGGATAACCTACGGTTGCATTGGTCGGGTCTTGTCCTGGTAAAGGTAATCGGGTCCTAACCCGATAAGTAAATATGTTTCCAACCACACCCTACTGGGTATTGCGACTACCAGTCTTACTCAATAGGATCTAATCAATTATAATTGGGACACATAATGCAAATCCAGACCTTATATATTTGGGCGAGTTTAGCTTGGGTCTGTCAGATTTGTCGCTACCCATTGACAATAGGGGTGTAAATTGAGCTGAATTAGGTCAATCGTAACTAGAGATGAGTAAGAAAAATCGAAAATTATTGAAATTGAACCGAAAATATAATTCAGTTTTAAAAATAGGCCCATTGTTCGATTAACAGAACAATGAGCCCCCCTAACCCTAACACAAACTCAAATAGTTGAACCCCCAATTCAAGATGGGTTTGTTAGACCTGGGGTTGGTTTTGGTTGTTCAAATTTCTTTATTTCTTTTACCAGGTGTTCTTATTTCCTATCAAGGGTTGAGGTTAATTATGGCTGTATTTGGCTCGTGGACGTTTATTGAAAAATGCCACTATATCAATGCCACATATGTATCGGCATTTATTGCATATGAAACAATATAAGGCAACCTTTTTGTTATAAATGATAGTAAATTTAAATATTTTGATTTTTGTGCATGAAGAATTTGGGGAAAACGTCAAATTCTTGAAACTGGCCAATTCTGATTCCACAGCCCAACTCCACTAATACTACCGGTCTGCCATCCAATCCACATCGGTGCTTGTCACCGCCGATCGGGGACTGACAAAAATGGGTTCCAACCTCTATTAGTTCCGCCTTTCTTTATTCGCTTTTCTCTCTCTGTCGCTCTTCTGGTTCACTCTAGGCTGAATCTTGATCCTTCAGATTTCGATGCTCACTCTCTTGTCCACAAAGACTTGGGTGGTTTCAACGGTCAACCCTACTTACCATCACAAGAATTGTCTTGGAATAGCAGCAGCTCGATGGATTCCTTTCTCTTGCAATCGGTCGACTTATGGAACTCAGAGAGCTCTCTCTCCCCGACAATCACCTCGTTGACAAAAATTCCTTAAAAAACCATTGATTGCCGGAAATTGCAAATCCTAAACCTGCGAAACAACTGCTTTTCTAGCAGAATTCCATTAGAATTCTCCTCGCTCGTAAGCCTCTGATCCCTTGATCTATTTTCAAATAGCTTTTCGGGCGATCTGTCCAACATTAAAAGTAGTGGCTGTTGCTCCGTCGAGACCCAGGTTTTTATGTGAATAGCAGCGACAATAAGTTTTTTAATTTAGGGGTAGTAGCATATAAGGGCGACTTTTGGGGTTTAATATCAACAAAAATAATATATTTAAAAAAAATTCAAAAATGGATTAATTTTTAAAAAGTAATATCAATAAAAGGCAAAAGTATTGTTCATCATCTTCTTCTTGCCATTTATTCATCAGAGCCGCCGCTCACTGTCATCCGCCACCACCCGCCACCGCCGTCCGATTCCGCTCGTCGCCGCCTTCGCCCACCTCCACCTCCACTTCCGGCAACGTTGCTGGAAGTGGCCGAAGGCAGAGGTGGCGGTGGCGACGGCGCTAGTGGTTTCTCTGTCCAACGCCGCCACCTCTGCCTCTGGCAACGTTGCCAGAGATGGGTGGAGACAGAGGTGGCGGTGGCGGCGAACAGAGGAATGACCACCAGCATTGTCGTCGCCACCTCTGGCAACGTTGCCAGAGGAGGAAGTGGGCGGAGGCAGGCGGCAGACAGCAGTGGCGGGTGGTGGTGGAAGGTGGCTCTAATGAACAAATGGCGAGAAGAAGATGATGAAAAGTATTTTTGCCCTTTATTAATATTATTTTTAAAAAATTAACTCATTTTTGAATTTTTTTTAAATATATTACTTTTATTGATATTAAACCCCAAAAGTTGTCCTTATATGCTATTACCCCTTTAATTTACACCTTAAACAATCAAATATAATCAGTGTAAATTTTCAAAATCAATCGATTTATATTTTTTCATCGTATAAAATTTGAATTTATACCTCAAACAAATAAAATTTTAATAAATAATGATAAAAGCCTATTCGGACTTTTGTAGTTAGTCAACTTGTATGTGTCCTTTCTTTATCTAATTAATTAGATCATAGCCATTAGTGAGAAATTAATCAGCCCCACTTCTAAATGAAAATAATATTGATAACAATGAGTAATGCAAGTCTGACTTTGTAGTTTGTAAGCTCATGAGATCGTCAATTAGCATCTAGCATTGCCCTTTTTAAGTAGTTGATTAAATAATTGACATGATATCCTTTAATCTATGTTATGTTTAAGCCCTATTCATTGTGAACGTATGCAAATTATTTATATTTTATGTTTTAAAAATTGACTTGGAAATGGAATCGTTTTTCCTTTTTGGCTTTCGGCCATTGGTTCAATCATTTATTAGGTTGAATGGATCAAAATGGTTAAGTTCTATTTATAGTTTTGTTTATTAGGAGAATCAGAAGAACTTCTACAACTAAAGCAAAGTGACTTAACATCACCAATAAAAGTGGATAAGTACGTCTCCAAACCACCATAACTGGCAAGCAAACTGATAAGAATTTCCAACTTAAATGAAATTTGACAGAGCAGGTTACAAAGCCACAAGCCATGATCTTTAACTTCCAGTCACTCCAAACCAAACCGCAAAAGACAGCATCATCTGTAACTGCCACCCAACACACTGGAGAACTGCCGACTGCGAGCTGCCATCCAAAGAGCACTGGAGAACTGTAACGTCCATCCAAAACTCCGAAAAACTGTAACTGCCATCCGAAATGCCAGGGAACTAAAATTGCCATCAGGGCGTCGGAGCACTGCCACTGCATTCCAGGACACCGAAGAAATGTAATTGCCTTCCAATACGTTGGAGACGACAAAACAAGTGGCAACTTCCACCAGTAATATTTGCAGAAAGGAGACTAGAGCAGGGACTCCATATCAAAATGCCTGCAGAAAGAAAGCAAACATAGAAAACAGGGAAGAGGTGAGAAACAGAGGTAACAAGGAGAGACAAAGGAACAAACGAACAAATGGTAAAAGGGAGAAAAGGAGAACAAAATAACGGAAAATGAAAAAAAAAAAAAAACGAAAGAAGATAGAGAAGGAGAACATAAAAGGGGGAAAACAAGAAAACAGATGAAGCATAGAAATAGAGAACAAACTAGCATATGGGAATAGGGGAAACAAATAGAACAGAAGGACAAAGCAAAAAAAATAACAGAGAAATGAACAGAGAAACAAAGAAAGCACCAAAAGGAAAAGAAAACCTCGAGAGATATCGATAGTAAACCTCTTTGGAAATAGAGAGTGGGGTCACCCCTAGCAAACTTCTATATGGTGGACAACGAACAGAAGAGAGACAAGCGCCCCACAGCACATCCCCTCTGTGCATTGGAAACATTTATCATGCTTGTCGTGGGGAGATATTTCCAATGCACGGAGGGGATGGACGGTGGAGCGCCTGTGGGGCGTGTTATTTGAGCAGCCGATCCCGACAAATAATTTTTTGGAATTTTCATTGGACAAAAGGGGTAAATGTGTATTTTGATAAAACTTTAATTAAGATGGTTGAAATTGCATTAGTCATCTATACTGTGCTATTATTAAATTAAAGTATAAATGAGGGTATGAAATTTTTCTTGACTAAAATACCCATAATTGTGAATTGAGTTCATTACTAATTGTGGGGGTTGAAAACATAATTTCAACTATTACTTTTTTTACTTCATTTAATCCTCTCTCATTATGTCTTATATTAAGGTATTAACTTCCATTCTCCCTTATTAAATCATATGTTAAAGTTATTTT
This sequence comes from Nelumbo lutea, assembly GCF_056320005.1. Classification (NCBI taxonomy): domain Eukaryota; kingdom Viridiplantae; phylum Streptophyta; class Magnoliopsida; order Proteales; family Nelumbonaceae; genus Nelumbo; species Nelumbo lutea. The sequence continues at coordinate 90,987,534 of NC_142687.1, read as the reverse complement.
TTCACTAATAAATGCTATTAATTAGATATATTTTTATTACTCTTAACAATACAAGTCCATGTGTTTTAAAATTGACTCGTAAACAAAACCATTCTTTCATCTAAGTGGTGGCTAAGCAATCCAACCATTTGAATCAAAATGGTTAATCCATGAAGTCATAGTTAGTGTTGCTGCCAAATATGAAGCCAAGGGCAACAATGTAATTTCTAGTGTTTGAGGCCGATGGGTTCAACCTACTGAGACAAACCAGACGTTAGAGGCCCCGGGAGTTATCCCAAGGGCAAAGACTCCAGCAATCAAGTTAGCCGAGGGTTGTGAGGGGTCGAACCAAGCAAGTGAGGAAACTTGGAGCTTAAGTCTGTGTCTTTACCTCAATGTGGGAACCTCTTTTATAGCCAAAGTTGCCCTAGAAGAGGAGCAATTGAGAGTGGTTGATAGTAGTTGATGATGGACGGCCAAGATGCATTCGACCAACACCACGTGTCAAGATCTGCAGGTCGGTCAAATATTCCTACATCACTTGCCCCCCACCATCGAGGTTGTAGTGGCCAAGGTTAGTTGGCAAGTTGTGTGGAGGCCTCGGCTTCAGCCGAAGAGAGTATGGTGGATAGGGACGACAATTTTCCCCATTTCCCTGATCCCCTTGGGATCCGCCCCAAATGTGGCAGGGATGGGGATGGGGAAATTTTCATCCCCATTAGTGGGGACGGGGAGAGCACTCCCCGCCCCACGGGGACCTCGATCCTTGCCCCATGGGATCCCCGCTAATATATATGTATATGCATACGTTATATATGTATATATGTAAACATACATCTATATATTAATATTTTTAAAAATATGGTTGAATATGTTTGAATCTTTTTTAATAGGATTGAAAATTTTAATTATTTTATTTTTATTTTTTAAATAAAATAAAACATAAAAACAATACGGTTAATATTATAAAAAATCATGGGGAATGGGGATGGGGATAACCTTGTCTCTGTTAGTGAGGACAGGGATGGGGAGAAGCTCCTTGTCCCCGCCCTGCCCCATTATCATTCCTAATGGTGGATTCACATAGAGGCGTCAGCCTCGGATGCGGAGCTCTTCTCATTGGTTGTGCAGCTACTGCTCCTCTATTCATCCTTCATGTTAGTAAAGGATCATTCCAGGGCGAGGGTGTGTGATCGTGGCCCATACGAGCGTAGGCTATTCGCATGCATTGCTCGTGCCCCATATGGGTGTTGACATCATCCATCATAAGGTCCATACACAGGGTGGGTGTAGACACCCAATTTTTGTGCTCTTTAGTATTTATGTAGTACTTTTAGCTTCAAGTATGCTTCAACTAACCTCTCAGTTGACCTAGGGGTGTTTTTGGAAATTTACAAAGTTGGGGTCTCAAGGATCCAAGACCACAGGTACGTAGAGCCCAAAAATCTAAATTCGATGGCATCAAGATCACCCAAATCCGATACTATTTACCCCCTTCATCTTTAGACCTGAAGCCAAAATCGATTCTGATCGTCTAATCAGAGTCATTTTGATCATGAACCTCATTTAACACAAAACCAGAAATCCAAAACCATAGATACGTAGAGCCCAAAAATCCAAACCCAACGACATCAAGATCACCTAAATCAAACTCCATTTACCCATTCATCCTAAGACTCAAAGCCGAAATCGATTATGATCGTCTGATCGGAGTCATTTTGATACTGAACCTCATTTCACACCAAATCAGAAATCCAAAACCATAGGTACGTAGAGTCCAAAAATCCAAATTCAATGACACTAAGATCACCCGAGTCGACACTGTTTACCCCATCATCATAAGACCCGAAGCTAGTGATCATAAACCTCACTTCACATCAAATCAGAAATCCAAAACCATAGGTATGTAGAGCCCAAAAATCCAAGTCCGACAACACCAAGATCACCCAAATCCGACACCGTTTATCCCTTCATCTCAAGACCCGAAGTCGGAACCAATTCTAATCATCTAATCGAAATCATCTTTGATCCTGAACCCTATGCCTCATGAAATTTGTAACCCAACCTTATAGATGGATAGGTTTTGAAATTCTGAGTCCAATAGTCCAACATCATCTAATTCCGACACCGTTAACCCCTCCATCTTGAGACCGGATGCTAGACTCAATTTAGGCATTTCGTTTGGAATCCCTTTCACTACAACTTCAAGCCTAGGGCATCCCATGGTCAAACCTTTCTCCCAACCTCTAGATTGATTGGGAGGATGTCCAATTTAGGTAAATTGGTAAAATCTTCCACTCATTGTCTTGATTGATTGAGAGGATCTCTCCCAAAGTTGTCTTGACAGCCCATTCTCTCAATCAATCTCCCTCCAAAAACCCTTTTAAGCCTTAGCTTTTGATCTTTCTTGTCTCTCAATCTTAGCCCTTCATTCCATTCTTGAATCCTCCACAAAAATCTATAAATACTACACATTTTTCACATTCTAAAAACATAATCTAGCTTATGGAGAGAACTATTCCCCCATTAGCCTAGAGAATACCCCTTCATGTCCTAAGCAACCCCAAGCTTCCCTAACCCACGTCTACACACATTGGCTTCACACCGACCTCACAACATATTCCCTGCACATCGGGAACATTTTCCATTCTTGTTTATTATTTTTCATGGGTGGTTTTCTCAATACATGATGGGATGTGGCTGTGAGATCAGTGTGAGGAGTGTCTTGTCAGGAGCATATCTCAATTCATCCAATGGTCCCAACTCCCCAATGTGCAAAAAGGTATAAAAAAAGTTATCGGTGGCAAACAACGGACTCCAAGACATTAATGGGGTAAATTGGTGAAAATCTCATAATGAAAAATGAAGGCAAATTTTATACTAACCATATACCCTCTTCAATATCATAAGAAATTGAAGTATGCTCCTAGGAAAGGAAGGGAAAGGTAGGGAGCATCTCATTTATTGAACTAAATAGCTAACAATAGGCATACTAAATTAGCATGTTAATGGTGCATTTTGCCTATCCTCAATATATATATATATATATATATATATATATATATATATATATATATATATATATATATATATATATATATATGTTGAGAGAGAGAGAGAGAGAGAGAGAGAGAGAGAGAGAGATTTTAAATGAAGGTCCTAGTGAATTAGTGAGTGATCATGTCCAAACTAATCATAAATTACTCCAAAGATGAAGATGATTTTGGACATTGTAATGGCTCTTCATGAAGGCAATTTCATTTGTGTTGCTGCCAAGGATGGATCGAGGGCAACAATGTAATTATGCTTATGTAGACGAGGGCTTGCTAATGTGTCCGAGGGCTAATAGAGCTGAGGGTCTGTAAGTCCGACCTGTGAAGGAAGAAGCACGTCAGAGGCCCCCAGTGTTATCCCAAGGGCGGAGACTCCAATGATCAAGTTAGCAAGTGCGTACTGAGGGGATGGACGAAGCCTGAGTAGAGTAGCTCAAACGAGGTCAGATGAGGTCACCAGGGAGCTAAAAAGATTAGAGAAATAAATGCCAAGATATCTTACCTAGGGAGTAATGCCACTTATTTATACTTAAACCTACCTAGAGTTAATTATGAGCGGACGGCCAGGATACGATCCGACCTGCATCACATGCCCTCATCCTGGACCTACCATGCGCGCCCCTGCCATTGTTAGAATTGTGTTGGATGCCTTCTATTTATTGGATACTTGGAGTGCTTCAAAACTCTATGTTGAAAAGATGTAGGATCATTGAATCATTCCTTACTAAAAACATAAAAACCCTAAATGGGTAGTAGCCCAAAATGCCTTCAATTTATGTTGATGGGCCCCAAAAAGAGAGAATCCACCTACGCCTCTGTAGTTTAGGACTCGAGAGGGATTCTTTCCCCACATTGAGGCAAGACCAGCCACAAGGGCAAGGAATTAAAGAAGCATTTCTTTGAATTGAAGGCACCAGCATAGGGAGAGGAATATCAAAGGGTTACTCTATTTTGTTTATATAATACACTACATATCTTATCTTCCTTGGGCAGAAGAAGATTAAGGGTTAGTTCTTCAGAGAACATGTTGGGGTTTATTCTGCTTTGAAGCAATGACTTCATGAGGAACCAAATCATTCGCATTCATCCTCCTAATTCTCAACCTTTTAATGTATGGTATCGTCGCCATGATCACTGGACGGTCTATTAACTATGGGATCGAGCATATTCATCGAATAGGTAAATTTAGATTACTGCTATCCACAAATTGTTCCTACATCTCAACCTATAGAACACCACTGCCTTGTATCCGGAACTCTCCTCATAAATGATGAGGGAGATTTTTCCAATGCTGTAATATCCCATGGGTAGAGATATAAGAACAACTCGTGGGCAACAGATCCAAGCTCGATTTAGATTGTAACCGATGCTTTGGTCATTTATGACTTTGACTACTGGGTTTTATGTATAATCCAGTGATAGTGATGCTATTTACATTTCACTCCCAAGTCTCAAGCTCATGAGCCAATCTGGTTCCTTTGACCTTGTTTACAAAAACCCATGAAGGCATATGATATTCCATGACCAGAGGGCTACTGGTTTGACTGAAATCATGAACCAATAGCTTGAATTCAATGGCCTAAAAAGGTTTAGAACATGGATTCCTTGACCTTATGTTTGGTTTGAAAGAAAAGGTAAAGAACCTATACCCCTTTTCTTTCAAACATTTTTTTCCTTCCTTTCAAACCAAACAAGGAATAGAGTTTCATATATATAATGTAGGGGGGAAAATCTATGATACGGGAAATATATGATATGGAAAGAGTTTTGACCAATCAAAATCACCTATGAATTTTGATAAATAATACCCGATTCGCTACCACGCTTATGATTCTAATTTATTGGTCACTTGTTTTTCTGATATCATATCTTTTCCATATCATAATCAAACCCATAATGTAAGATTTATTTTTTTCATTACATAATAACTTTGGATGTAGGGGTCAACAACCTAGGTTGTTGAAAACGTTTTTGGGCATGACATGTTATTATCAGTGTGGCATAAAAGAATAATTGTATTACATTTTCTGGCCAAAAGACAAATAAGGGCATGAATGGGTTAACATGTCATACCCGATAACATTTTCAACAGCCTAGGCTGTTTGGTCCCAAACAGCCAAAGTTTTTTCATAGAGCAGGGTGCACATGAAACCCACTGGTCATACCATGGAGAGTTTGTAGTTATGCGAGTTTGCTCTTGTGTCTCCAATTTTGGAATGGTGCAGAGTGATCATTTCTCTCAGACTTCATGGGGCTATACAAAGGGAGATAATTCAGTCTCCCAAAACCATGGCCCCCAACTCAGGTGAAGACAGGAATTGACCCCAAATCTCCACTACAACCAGCTAGAGATCTTATTGAGCGAGTTGACATCTTGGCCAAACAACCATCTCAATTCTCAATTACAGGGTGTATGGAGTAGGGGTGGATTCGAGCCGAGCCGAGTCGAATAGCTAGCTATTCAAGCTCGGCTCACCAAGGTAGTACGAGGCTTGAGCTTGGTTCAAGCTCGGCTCGGCTCAAGCTCAACTTGAGAAAAACGTTTTATAAAAAAATTATATAAAAATTATTTTTTATTTGATATTTATAAAATTAAGAATTATAAAAATTAGTTATTATTATATATATAAATTAAAATATTATATATAATATTTTATATTATATATATTATTTTCTACAATATTATTATTATTATCATTATTATTATGTATCTATTCGAGCTCGGCTTGATTAATAAATGAGTTTGTAAATTGGGCTAAAGCTTGGTTGAAATCAAGCCGAGTTGAGCTTTTCACAAGCCAAGCTCGAATAACTCATGAAAAGCTCGACTTGTTGCCACCCCTAGTATGAAGGATTATGAGTGGAGTCCGGATCTGTTTATCTACAAAACAAGTGTCTTGTGGGTACCTATGTGGGTAGCAGATACGAGCTCTTGGGTTTTTATTTTTAATTTTTTGAAATTAATGACCATATATGCTAATTATTCTCTCTTGTATATGTAGTATCAATCCCACCCCACCTATTTCCAATATATTTTCCAATTGGAAACATGGCAACAGGCTTCTTTGTCATTGTCTCTCTCATAGCTGGACTTGTGGGTGTTGCCACCTCAATTTCTGGGATCAATAGTGTCATTCAGTGGAATGTGGCCAACGTACTCTCAGCTGCCACTTCTTCTATTCTCACCTGGGCCCTCACCCTTCTAGCCATGGGGTATGTGTTCTCTTTTATTTTTAAACTTCGCTTCTATTGCATCAATGATCAAAATATCATTATGGTTGATACCGATGATACCAAAAATTAAGTAGTGGTGCATATGGATAAGACCAATATTTGTTTATTTTTTATTTTTTTACTTTTATTTGCATGAGAGAGATGCCTTTTATGTTGAGGTTCTCATGGCTCAGTTAATCGAATTGTGGGCTAATTTTTGAAACCGAATCGGGATTATCGGTAAGCGAAATCGAACCAAAGCCGATCGATTAACTGGTTGATCAGTTCAGTTAACTGTCAGTCTGGTTTATCGATTTTTTGGTTTTTTATTATTTATAATATTTATTATAAAAATATATATAAATATATAATAAAATTATAGAAATATATATAATATTATATTTTAAATAATAAATAATATATTATAAATATATATTTATATATATTGTATATTTATTAATTTAGAATGTATAGAAAATATAAAATATATATAATATAAATATACGTATACCGTTCGGTTCGGTTAGCCACTGGTTTTCTATTTTGGTTAACCAAAACCCAACCAGTACTTTCGGTTTTTTATTATTGAACCAAAACTGGACCAACCGGTTTGATTAACCGAATTTTTTGTTCAATTTTGTTTGATTTAGTTTTTCGGTTTTTCTTTTGCTCATCCCTACTTTTATGATCCCCAAGTTTTCAACACCCCCCTCCTATGTGCATTGGTGTATCTATGAATCCCCGTAACCAAGGTTTTTTTTTTTACGTTCAAAGTATCAATACCTAAAGCCATGCACTTTTATATTTTTTTAGTTTTTTTAAATTGATTTTTATATATTTGTTTTTTAAAAGATATGATATGATAGACCCGCTATAGGTATATGGCATCAAAATTTTGATCCTTGCCCATGATCTTGGATATCGATATTTTGATCTTGTTTTTTTTCTTTTTTTTTTTATAACTGAAAATGATTTCATTAAATAATAGGAATAAGATTTTACAAGAAACCCTTGGAAAGGCACCAGATGCAGCCTCCCCTAACCATTACAAAAGATCAGAAAAATTTTACAATGTTACCCAAAACAAAAGATCCCTAATAGCCCCATGTTTAGCAAGATGATCAGCCAAAGCATTTGCCTCCCTACCCACCCACTGACCTTGTTGATTGCTTCTTTACATTTTGGTGTTGGAGGCTTGAAGGTAACATAAAGCAGATGGAATACACCAAGGTCAAGAGATATTAATTAACCATTTTATTTATGTTGCAGATTGGCATGTAAAGAGATTAATATAGGCTGGAGCGATACAAACTTGGTAAGTACTCCACTTACTGATACAAAGCGATACAAAGCAGAAACACCAAACCTAGTTTATTTGCAGTGCAATTTATTTAAATTGGTGCAAATGATTTTATTTGTTTGGCGGAAGTGCAGATAGAGTTAAATAAAACCTACAAAAAAATAAAGTGAAAATAAAAACAAAAAGATCAGAATTTGCATTTTTTTTTTTTTGTATTGGCTCAGTTTGGAAGGAGTAAAAATATAAATATGTATAGTACAAATGCATCAATGTTGATTCTTTACACCTGATTTTGTGAAAAACAGTTAATACTAAAATCAATGATTTTCCAAAAGTCACTCTTTTTTTGTTATTTGGTATAACTTCCTCCATGTCAACTGATTGTTTAGAAATCACTTTTGATATTGTTTGATATTGATTTTCAAGAGTGATTATTTTTCATTGAAACACTGAACACCTTCTTGTCCTTGCCACATAGGATGCCACCTCACCCAACAAAAATTGGAATCGCCTGAAAATTGGGGAATCACTGAATGTGGATCCAATGGTTTCAAGGATCGATTTTTTGCTGATTTCCCAGAAATCCATATAATCGGCCAACTAAACAAGGAAAAATCACTGATTTTTCAATTTCTGATGTGGATCCGATGTGGCACCAATTTCTGAGAAATCAGCATTGATGCCAAACATCACCTAAGAGATTACATATAGGAAGTAATTCTATCCGGATTTCTATTCAGAATAAATGTAAGGGAAAATTCCCGATTAGTACCCTTGGGTCTAGTGTCACTTTGGTCCCCGAACTTTAAAATGTGGCAATTCTATACCCGAACTGTCAAAACGTGACATACCAGTACCTGTCATTAACTAGCTGTTAATCAGCCGTTAAATGTCATTTGAAAAAGACACAAATGCCCTTCGAGTGTCATTTAATTTTCTTTATCAACTATCCAAACATTGACAAAAAAATTAATAGTCCAAAATCCTTGCCTCTTCTATTCAAGAAAGTTGGAGTCACAAGAATGCCCACTCAAATGTAATCCCAACTTTCTTGAATGGAAGAAGGAAGGATTTGAGACTATTAAATTTTTGTCAACATTTAGAACTTTAGATGGTTGATAAAGAAAATTAAATGGCACTCGAAGGGCATTTGTGTTCTTTTCAAACATCACTTAACAACAGGTTAACCGATGATTAATGGCAGGTACTGGATTGTCATGTTTTGAAAGTTTGGGTGCTGAATTGTCACATTTTAAAGTTTGGGACCAAAATAGCACTAGACACAAATTACAGGGTAGTAATAAAAAATTTTCCCCAAATGTAATCTATAGCCAAAATCAAAAGTTGATTTTCTAATCAAACCAATGAGAAGGAAGGAGGGATAAAATTTGGTGGAGCATTTAAAGGGACTCATAAATGTTTTTGAATCGCCACATCAGCAAAAAAACCAAAAACCAATTCTTGAACTCTGTTTTTGTTTTCAAAGGATAAAATAAGTTGGTTTTGTTTCAAAAAACAATACGTGTTTTTAGAACCAACAAAATAATGGTTTTTAAAATAAAAACAAAATTTTTAATATAGAAATTATATGATTTATAGAATGTGATGTTAAATAATCAGACAAAAACATGTTTTTTTGTTTCGATTTTGAAAACAAAAAAACATGTACAACTGAAACCGGCAATCTATTCTCAAATCAGATGGTTTTGATTTGTGTTTGAAACCGATTCAAGAAAAACAATTCACGTTGATTTTTGTATGCTGCCGACTTTTTATGTCATCACTGTGTGTTGAATTTGCAGCGGAGTATGGAAGTGTTAACAATCGTTCTCAGCGGTACACAATTACTTTATATGGTTGCCATTCATGCCGGAGTCCGTGACGTGGTTGATCGACGCAGAACCAGTGGAGGGAGAGTGTGGGATTGAAAATGCTTGCTGTTATGTCACTGGTTTTGATTCAACACTGGACCAATGTTTCGGCTGTTTCTACTTTCTACTAATGTTTGAAACGAATAAGATAAGTGATTATTAGGGCAAAATCTATGGCGCCAATTTGGCAAAAGATGTGATTGGTTGATTTATTAAACGAAAAAATATATTTTGTAAAATTGAATCAATTAAAAGTAAGAGTACTTAAACGTGATTCATAAACGTGTAGTAAATATTAGTGAATCCATTATAACTGAACTCATTGACAAGTGATCAAATTATCAGAATGGTCTATCCTCACAACTTGTTTGGTTCTGATGGAGATCAAAATTGGAGTTGGAATTGGCAGGAACGTGATCTCATACCCTCAAATGGGGAATGTTATGGGCCAGCGGGCCATTCTCATTCCAATTAGGTTTTATAAAACATGAACTAATAAAAACATATGCGGTTGCATCGAGATCATGTTTGTGAATCAAGAATCAGTGTTCAGCGATGAATCCACTGTTTGGTTGGTTGATTTCATTGAATAGTCCTGGATGAGGAATTGCCATCTTTTATGATTTCCCAATTTTCAACCAATTACAATTTCTCATTAATGACATGGCATCAGATGTATGCAATTGGAGAGATTCACTTCATGAAAGAAATTACTCTTGATAATGAGTCCGAATCTGCTCCTTACACCGATCTTACAACATGTTCCAGTGATACTCCCATACATATAAATTATTATTCATGCGAGACGGTGGGATGTGGGTGTGAAGAGCAGATCCCATCACTTTGAGAATCACAACTAACAAATTCATTGCCTGCTCACATGGCAGAAATGGTACCCAACAACAACAAAAATTGATGATTTTTGAAAATCACCCATTTTAGAAATCAGCGGTTTCTGAAAATATCGACAAGGAAGAATCAGCAATGTTGCCAAACATCATCCTAGGCCCTTGTTCGTATGGCCAGTTAGGTGGCTTCTTTCCCTTTACGATGAATCTTCAACAAATTCCCGCCATTTGACAGGAAGTAAAGATCCCGATAAACTCGTTTATACTCTGGTCTTACCTCTCAAAATCCAACTCAACTGGGAGCCTGGCACTCATGAGCTGCAGAATACATGTCTTCCCCACGGTTTTATCTCCATCTCTTTCTGCAAATTATACAAGCAAAAGTCTTATTTCCGTAAGTCCCAGACCTCGATTTTCCTTGAATCGCTCAAGGTCTAATACACAGCTCTCATGGAAGAAAACCCTTAAACCATTGAAGAGGAGGAAGTTAGAAATTCGGAGTTCGACACATGATCCCGGTGAAACGGGAAGATGGGGGAAGTTTGTTCCGAAAGGAGCTGTAGCAGAGAAAATTTTTAGACTAATTTCCGGTGCAACTTCCAGTCCCATTTGCCAGTTCGTATCCTCGCCCACCACGTTTTTGCATTCGGTCGACCCCAGAATCAAGTTGGTAATGTTCGCACTCTTCTTATTCTTTACAACTCCTTATACTTTTTTTTTATTTCACTGTGATGGTTGAGGGTGAAATTTGATGGTGTGGTTTTTTTGTTGTTTATTATTATTTTTTTCTTTTCCAATGCTGGAAAATTGGTGATTGTGAACATGAGTTTGATTTTCGTTATTTTGGGTTGCTTCTTTTCTTCAATTATGGCGTAGTCACCTTCATCTAAGCGACTAAGCCTTGTCCCAAATATATGGGGTCGGCGAGATGAATCCTATTTCACCATTATGTTTTTGTTCAGTGCCATATCCATGCTTAAGTTATGGGCGCTTAGATAATTTCTTATTACTTCCACAGAAGACCGAAAGCTCCTTCAACTTGTAACAGGCCATTTTTTCTGTAGATGATCTTCTATGCACATGATCAAACTATCTCAATATACTTTCTCTCATTTTATGGCCTATTGGCTTAGTGGTCAACTTAATTGATTGGAGTTATATTTTCTGGATTTATTTTGAGTTTTAAATTTTATTTTATTTTGGTTGGGAGTGGTGATCATTTATTTCATCCCAAATAAGGTTGTTTCTCTTTCTGGTATTGGATTAAGTTTATTGGTCTCTCTGGTTTATCTATTGTATCAGTTGAATCGACAAAAACATTTATAGTAGTCCTTGGCCCAAGTTTTAATCAAGATTTTCTCTATAGTTTTTTTTTTTTTTTTTCAATCAGTTGTATATTTGAAATTTCTACTTTTTAGTACTTTACTGGACTCTATCTAGGTCTATAGTTATACAGATGATAAACACCTTTGTGAATAAGTATTTGAATTTGTCCTATTTTTATGACTCTTCTTCATTTTGCAGGTATGGCTTCTGGCTCTTGTTGTTTTACCTGCCAGATCACATATAGTTATGCGCTTTGGATTAGTCATATATTTGGCTCTTCTATCAATTTGGATTCTCCCTAAGCATGTGTGGATGGTAAGTCTGTCCCTTAAGTAGCCAATGAAGCTTGAGCAGTTCTAGGATGTAAACAACTCCACCTGTTCTGCATCTCACATCGTAATCCTTTCCATTGTGGTGAAATTTCCACAAAATTGATCTTACTAGTCACAAAAGTGGTGAAATCTTGTTATTGACATTTGGGAAATCTTGTAGGAGTAGGATGAGTTGATTAAACTTGGATGAAGTGGGTAATACTTGGACATTGCTCTGACTTGTTTGAGTTGAGAATTATATTGGCTTTGCTATCACTTTTTTAGCCTTTTCTTTTCTTTCTATTTCTATAATAGTGATGAATACATTTCAATGCCTTTTTGTAGGATCAATTGGGAAGAGTGGGCCTTCTCTCTGGGTTTTTATTTCTAATGCTGGGATTCGGCTCAGATGGTGTGCCTCCTCTGGTGCAGTTAAGAACCCCACCTGCAGCTATGGTGGGATTACCTGATATCCCTATGTCTTTGGGAGGTTATTCATATTTGGTTATGAAACTAGGGCCACTACAGCTTACGAGGAAAGGTCTATCAGTAGCAAGCACATCTGCATGTCTTACCTTCACTGTATGTTGTTGTTTCCTTCTACAGTCTCGGTTCTTTTGATTTTTGAACTCATAATGAGGCACTTGTTTATAGACTAAATTCTAGTTAATTCTGAAAGAAAGTTTTGATCAGTTTTGGTCAATTAGTTGCTATAACATTCTGAGAGCTATTCCTTTTTTTTCCTTTTTCTCTTTTTTTTTTTTTTTTTAATAAAAGATCTTTCAAAGTGCGGGCCTCTGCTTGACAACCACAACTCCAGAGCAACTTGCATCTGCTTTTGAATGGTTTATGCACCCCTTGGCGTGCATTGGTGCTCCAGTGGCTGAAATTATCCTTACCCTACTACTTTCATTGAGGTTCGTCAATCTAGTTTTTGATGAGGTAAGATAGTTGAGTACGTGCCTTTTAAGAAACTTTCATAATATCATCTTTCTATAGAACGTTTCATCTCTTTTAGTAATTTGAACACTTATATTGGAGAAAATCTTTAAATCAATGATTTGCTCTTGAATTATTCATATACCATTGGCAGGTCCGTAATGCTGCATTGGGGATTGTAGCTCGTAGGATAAAATGGAGGCAGTTGACAGTAATGGAAACTATTGATAGTAAGTTTTGATTGCAATCGTCATCATCATCAACAACATCAACATTATTCATGTCATCACTGTCATTGTTGTCCAAGCCTTGCACCAGCTGTTTGCGATCATGTACAGGAATCGTATTCTGCCCTTCCATGTTATATCTTCTATTGAAAGCACAAGTCTTCAAATCTTTCTTTACTACCTAGATCAAACCCTTTTAACCCCTTGAGAAACATACAGAAATAGAAAAGAAAGAAGTTTCTTGGTTTCCTTACGATAATAACTTAATACTTCTTTCTCCATCTTCCTTTTTTTAGTAGCTAACAATAAAAACAGAAACTTTACTACTTAAAAGAAGAAATAGAAAGTATGCATATATACAAATATCATGATCACAAGAGACATAAAAAATCTGTACCAATCAATAGCTAATTATTTTTGCTTTCTGCCTTTTAGAAGTTTTTCAATGTATTCTTTTGCTCTTGCAGTTTATGTCATATATGTTCGTCGAATCTTCAAAAATATTTTCAGTCATGCTGAGCAAATCTCCCAGGTTGGTTCTTTTTAGGCTCTATCCATCAAAACTGAAGGTTTGCATATTTGCTGGGTTAGTATTCCTCTTAGGTTGCTACGTTGACAAGACTGGCTTCCCCAACAAATATGGTTTTGGACTGTGTTATCCCAGTTCTTCTCAATGCAGCAAGCCTTAACCCATAGGGGAGTCTTTCCATGCCACACTTTATTTTTGGTCTTAGGGTTGCTGCATTGGACCGTATTCTCTCCTAAATAAGAGATTCTTCTAATGCAATCAGATGGGGTAAAGGTTTTGGAAGAGGACCATGAAGATTGTCTTACTTACTCCATCAAATCAGATAGCTTCCAACCAAGGCTCAAAATTTCGTCACGTATCTTCCAATACATATCGTATTGGGGCCTTCCCAATACGCCCCTACAGGGGGTGTGTCGGGTCAGGCCATGGTTCAGAGGGTAGCCGGGACTTAAACCGACCCCTCTGAACTGGTTTAAAAATAAATAAATAAAACACAACAAAAAGCACTGATACAGGCTGATACAATCGATATTTAGAACCTTGCTTCCAACTTTATGCTTTATGATTTTGAGATGGATTCCAAGGTTGTTAAGTCATGTGTCATACAACTTTAGCAGTTAGCAAGATTGGTGGTAAACTGGGTACAGTGTTTAGCGAGTCCTTATTGCCATAGAAAGCTTGTATAGCAGTTTGTTTGTACAGTTTTGCAGCGGACTTTGTTTTTACATCTCATCGTTGTAATTGCCTACAGCTCTTCAACAAAATACTTTTGACTTTTACCTTTCCGGAAAAAAAAAACAAGGCACTTTAATTGGTTCATAACATGAGGACCTTAAACTGCCAAGTTTCCGTCAGAATTATGCTATTGACATAAGGTGTCTTCTTACTGGTTGCTGAGTGATGGAATCACAATTGCCACTATACCAATTGGCCTGCCCTTCCAAAAGTTCTCCTGATCTCCTAATTATGGATTTTACAGGCAATGATTGTTAGAGGGTTCCGAGGAAAAAGCAACTATCACAAGATTTATCTCTTATCAGATTCATCAGACTCATCCCTTGGGATGGAAGATATAATTTCATTGTTATGCCTTGTTGCTTTAATAGGTGGTGCTTTTCTGTCTGAATTCTTTTTAACCTGATTCTGGCTTAGCCTTGGGTAAGTTCTCATCATTTTCCTTTACATGGTCTGCCCCGCTGGAGTGTTATATCAATACAATTCATGAAAGTTAACTTTCCTGCTGTATTGCAATAGTCAACTGTACCTGCCAGATCGTATATGCCAGTGAACGTGCAAAAGAAAAGAGTATGCCGGACATATACAAGACAATCTGCTTTTCAAGTATTATGATGAAAGAATCATCGGACTTCAGTTTCTTACAGGTTGCATCTTATCTTAAATGGTTTCCAGTCTTTTAATTTCTTTCATTTTCAGTCTTTTACCCCACATGTTTTTTAATCTTGTTGCAGGGAGCAAATTGGTGATAATTTGAGAATCCCCTAAATGGGCATTTCCAGTCATTTAACTGGATGGCGCTCAACTTAATAATTTGCATCATGATACATCCAAAGATTTATTATTGACTTTCATCTATTCACAAAATTGCGTGTGGCATTTGATTACTGTATAATGTCAGAAGTGCCTTTTTTATTTTTGCAAAATTTCACTGTCAAGTATTGGATGATATGCAATTTTAAATTGGGCCACAAAGTGGCTGCTCTCAAAACCTGAAACCACATTCTTATGTTAGCCACGGATCTTACCATTGCAGGCCCCTACTGATGCAATTTTCATTGGTTAAAGTGCACTGCCATTCCTAATTATAAAGAGAGCTTTTGTTACATTTAAAGCTGATGGATCAGAACATTAATCTTACAGGAGGCCATTTGGATTAGCCACATGTGTGCATCACTGCTTAGCATTACCGTATCTTGCACTTTTCCTTGGAAACATTGGTCTTTGAATATTACTGAATTTTCTGTTTTTATTTTTTTATTTTTTTATTTTTTTACACATACAATATTGAAAAGAGTTTTATATCTTTTACCCATATTTCTGCTGGATCAGCTGGGAAATGGCATGCCTCTTTATTTAAAGGAGAACGTTTATGGGCTACAAGTATTAATATCTTGCCTTCCAATGGGACGTTCCGCTTCTGCCTCTTTGAATAAGCTTATACCGAGTCCACAGTGCTTAAAATCATAGTTCAGCTCCCAAATAGGCCCTCACAAGATCCAACCACTGATGGAAATATGCTTCAAGGTTTTAAAAGGCCAAAGGCAGAGGTGAGGCAGTTGGGCATGAAATAGGTGAGGTGTAAGCTTCGAAATGGTGCGTCAAGCAACTCTCTTGCTTGGTACTATTTTTCCAGAAAAAAAACATTGCTTTAGACCATCTTAGAAATCGGAAAAGTGTGGTCTAGGGCAATGTCAAATTCAATATTTTTTGAGAAAATGGTCCATTGCTGCCAGTGGTTTAATGATGTGGTATCATCTTGAACGTTGGATAATATAAACTATGTTGAAAATATTGCTGCCAGCACTGCTACCAAACAAAGGTAGTGAGAAAACAGCCTATGGCAGTACTGGTTTCAAAAAAAAAAAAACACAATTTTCTCTTACAACTTCACATGCCTAGTATTGATGCCAAACACCTACTTATATGAGGCATACGCCTCACCAATTTGCCAAACCACCTCCCCCAATTTTGACCATTTTGAGTGTTAATTTAAAGCTTTTCTTTTTTTTTTTTTTTCTCGTTTACTTGATTCCTGAACAAAAATAGATCACCTGGGCAAGCTAATGTATTTTGCCAAGCCCCCATCCTCAACCAAAAAATAAAGGAATGATCAATGGCACGTGATGTTTTGTTTCTTCAGTCAACACCTTGATCTGAACCGAGAATATCTTGACCATCAGCATCTTAATGAGTTCACATATGCTGTGAATCAGAGGATGCTGTCTGTTTTTATTGGAAGGTCGGCAGATGTATTATCAAATGTAATAAAAACTGGTCTGTATCTTCATAGGATGAATGCTCACTATCAACTGAATTCTCTGGTAAGCTCATTTGAGTTGAATCCATTTGGGAAGGGTGCAAATACAAACATACAAATATATTCTTATCTATATTTTTAAACCTTGTATTTGCACTCAATATATTTGTGTTCACACTATTCTTCCCAAACAGAACTGAAGCAGCGAAGCTACATTTTTAGCCGGCTGCAATTAATTGCAAAAACTTTGATTGACCATAAAAGCATAAACAAATAGTGGGGATTGTGATTGAGTGGGGTTCACAGTCAGACAACAATTTGTCTATTGAGTATTAATACTTTGAACCGTGCTCCCTAATGATATTAAGCTTTGACCCATCACCCATTCAATCAGAAAATCAGATTTAGTCCTTACAGCAAATTATAGCCGTGCATTAAGAATATTTTCGTACTTATATATTTTTATTCATGCAGAGATATTCTCAGTACAAGGGGCTGTGAGAAAGTTGTGTTTGCATTGTAGATATATTTGTATTTGTATTCTTTCCAAATTAAGCCTTGAATTCATCAACCTGTGATTTAGGCTAAGGTGTCATGCAGGGAAAGCCCGGTGGAACTGTTATTCAGCATGTGCTTCCTTACAATTGCGATGCAACCATTGTTTCTGATTTCTCCAATTTTGGGTGAACAAATTTGAAACCACCATATTTTGGATTAAAACTATCGAGGAAATTTAGCTAGAAGTTCAGGTAATCCCGTAAATATTTACCTATTTAATATTAATAAAGAGCAAAAAATAGATAACAAAAGATACGATAAATATTTTAACATTTTAAACAATTCTGTAAAGAAAACAGTGTTGAATGCAAATTAATTTATGTTGAAGTTCATTTCTCAAAGAGCCTCAACCAGAAGCCAAAAAAAAAAAAAAAACGCTTTAGGTGTATTATTCTAATTGTGGTTTAAACTTGCAATCAGATTTATTTCCTGGTTATTCAATTAGCAATCCAATAACACCAAAACTGCAGGAATTAAAAGTCTGTTTGGTTTGTAACCAGAATCAGAATCAAAATCAAAATCCTTTGGAATCAGAATATGAATGGTCTATTACTATAGTCTATTTGGTTCAGAGTCTTCAGACAGGAATCAGGATGGGGATTGGAATCACCGGAATGAGATTTCATTCCCAAGAATTTTGATTCCATAGAAGTGGAATAACCCATTCCAATTTTGATTCCAGACCCCTATTCCCAAACAACCGTAGAATTTTGATAGGATTTTTTATATGGAGTTTTCTTTTAGTCAGGACCAAATAGTCGGGAGTTGTTATCTTAGGATATTTTATTAACTAAAATGAAAAATTTGCAATTTGAAGGATTGATTTCATATGACTTGAAAGAATCATTCTGGAATCGTGAAGTGAGTCAAAATTTCGGTATATTTCGAAGTGTGATTCTTCGAGGCTGAGAAAATCTCTCCATACGAGATCTAGGCATGCAGTCACACTAGTAATTGATGGAATTGGTTTTTGTAAATCAAAGAAAAGGTTGTTTTGGTGTTGCTTGTTTGAGCTGCTCAAGAAATTTTATTTTTTAATCTATTAAAAATACCATGTATTGATTGGTGCGATCTATACTCGTTTGAGGAAGAAGCACAAACTCCTTCAACCATCTTCTGTTTTTAACCATTTATGAGAGATTTTGATCATTCCACGGTTGCACTATACCAAATAAGGATAAGAAAACCAGAAATTGAAGTGTTAATGGGATGCATATAGAAAACTTATCTGTTAGTAAATACTAACAAATAATGTGTTAAAACTGCAAAAAAAAATCCCGACATTTTGCAACATTTTGTTTTATCAAGTCTCAGTGAAGTGCCAGAATTTCATGTATTTAAAAAATGTCTCAAGTACAATGGACTTTTATTTGTAACTTGAGAAAAAGATTATAATGGACAACCTTCCCCATTTTTCCAACTTTCTTTTTCATATTTTTACAAAATTATTCATGATACCATAACCATATTTTGTAAAAGATGCTAAATTGTAGATCATTAACAAAATTTGCTTGCTAGGGGAAAGAAAATGATGAATTCTTGTTCATTATTTATAAATATGATTTTTGAGTTCAAATACATTCAAGAATGCGAGGGGAATGTGGGAGAAAACTTACGAATCCATGAAGCTTGGCATTTAAATCCTAGCACATGTAGGTATAGGCACCCCTATTTCTGCTGTAAGGTTTTTATAAGCATTCTGCAGTCTTCGAGTCACAGGTCCTACTTTTCCATCACCAATGACACGCCCATCAATCATCACAACCTGGTAAAAGAAACTCTCATTCATGATTATGAAGTATTTATAATGAAGAATTATAGTATTGTCAGGAAGTGCATTGTGAGGTAGAAAGTTTCCGTAACAGGATGCATGTAGGGCCAGCTAGATTCTAAGGTGGTCAGGGAGTATAAAGTGTTTGGAACCCCAAATGAGGATTTATTCCACCTTGTTGTGTTAAAGAAGTTCAGGAAGGAGTTGGTGTCGTTTTGGCTTGAATCAGCCTGATTATCCTGATATTATCACATACTGGATTTTGAATTTGCTGGCTCCTGACTGAGCTAGAATGGCATACTTTTCATGTTGCTCTCTTCTTTCTTAGTGATACTGGACATAAGTTTAGTCTTTTTTCTGGATGGCCAAAGTTGAACTGATTGATGTTCATATCAGGTTAGACAAAATTAGCATTGATGCCCCCTAGGACAAACCTGCCTTCCCAAGACTGGAGCTGATCATTGCAAACCCATGCAGGATTTGGGGTATGCCAAATGTATTCAGACTAGAACTTTTGATAGCCATGAATTATACTCTTTTAAAGAGTGAATCATCAATTTATGTGTATACCAAGGAAAATCTTACACTCAAAATGATGTCTGTATATTTCATTGCATTAATTTACTGGGGTGAAAAAAAAGGAGGAAAAAACTTACTGGGGTGAGTTCTCCCATGGTTCCTGTTGTCCATACCTGCAAGTGAAGTGTTCTTGCTGTCACTTAGAGGATACAGTTTGCCAAAAAAAATGCACAGTAGTACAATGTCTGTAATGTATAGATGTTCATGGGATCAAGCTTGCATTTGGTTGGAACCAATAACATGCATGACCATGTGGAAGAACCAGTACATTGATGTCTCAACTTTTCCTTTTTAGATTTATATTGCTGTTTTGAAAATACTATTTATGGTTAACTCTTGGACTTACTATTTATAGCAATTCTCATAAATTACTATTTTTAGTAATTCTGGTGTCTTTAAATTAAAGTAGCTTTCGTTGGATTAGGAAAGTGTTATTAGAGTTGTTAAGGAGTTGGAGTCCTTATTTAAGTGTCCTAATGGGTTAGTTATGGATTAATCTTCTAAAGTAATTAGGAGTTGTGTTGGGTCAATTTCCTAGTCCAAATTGGAGTCTGAAAGGGAACATCCGAGTTAAAGAAGCGTGATTTGATTAAATAAAGATTGGTCAAGTGAATTCTGGTTGTTGCCAGAGGTTTTTTCTCTCCGCCGCCCCCCCCCCCCCCCCAATTTCTTCTCTTTGCTGTTCTCCCTAACAGCAAGAGTTCACCTCTTTCTTCTAATTTCTTACTCATTCTTTGGTGCACAAGAACCCTACTTGCTTTTCCCTCCATATTCTTCATCTCTAAGACTCTGATCACCCCCACAGCCCCTCATTCACCCCATAAAGCCTGCCACCATATCCTAAATTAGTAGGATGAACCTAACCCATCCTACATCACCAAGCTAAAACCAAATGCTCCAGAAATCATCTTCATCTTTCTTATTCATCTGTTCCGTCAAGATCATCCTGATTGCGGTGCGCTGGCACATGAGATCCTCACAGTTGGGATCAAGTATCGAAACCTGCTTCCTCATTTGTAAGTCCATAAACACCCTTCTGGCAAACTCCTCCTCCCCACCCATAAAAGAAAAGGGAAAAAAAACTCAAAACTCTTACTAGCCTGCACTTCCTTGTCAACCACCTCCACCTTTAAATTAAAATTTCCTTCTTGACAATTTGTTAGCATCAATATAGAAACACCGGGCTCCTGACTCCAGCCTCGGTCTCCTTTTATCTCTTTGCCTAGAGGATTATTCATGCAAAAATACTTGGAGAATCTTGAATTTAGTCATCCTTCACAACACATCAAGAGCACTCCCCTGATTTGTGGTGTCAAAGACTTTTTCTTTGACTGACAAATATGAAACATCTTTTAAATTCCATATGGACTTTGTCGTTGATGTAACTGCCATCTGATTCTCACAATGTTCCCATGAAAACCCCCTCCCCTGAGCCAATTTTCTATCTACTAAACAAATTCAAAGCTTGAACCAATCAAGCACTTGTAGCATTCTTAACCTCTTTGCTGCATTGAACTTTTTTCCTTTCCATCTCCAACTGTCTACCTATAGATGCCACCCCCTCTCCAATTCAACTTGCCAAAGAAGATTCTTGGGTTGACTTCCTAATCCGGTGCAGATCTATCCCAACCCTAGTATTAAAAACTGCTACAACTTGAGTCAAAGGAATCAGAGAGAAGAAGTCATCAGTCCTAACTGTTACAATTAAATTTGTTTCTTGAACTTTTATTGGGGATTTTTAATTTAAGTGAGTGTTCCATCCCTAAGCCTCTTATTTATCAAATTAGTAAGACAGCATTTTATTTTTTGTTGACATAAACCCTGATTTTCCAAACCTATATAATGCTCTAACAGACATACAAAATCTTCCCCATGTAAGCCCCTATAAAAACCCATGGACTGTCAAAGTGGCCTTGCCAAATACTCTTCCCTTCATTCCCCATAACTTAGATTTATTTCAAATCTTGATTCCCCTAACTCATTAAATTGCAGAACCTTAGATCACTTTGACCATCTCACATTTAACTATTTACTTAAAAGGACATCAATCAGATGGAATTTTCTCCTAGGAGATTGGAATACCCATTAAATAGTCGACGCTACCACAGCTGCATTATTATGCAATACTTGTCATATATCCAATGGCTATTCATGAGAGAAGTAGCATGTAGATTTGCATCATAATTGATGTTGAATAGACCAAAAAACACTGATGTTTAATAAATAAAGGGTTCATGAAAAAATACACCACATTTTGTTATTGGTGATCTTCAGTGCATGGAAAAAAAGGAACTGAGGTATTCCATGAGATAAATGCTGAATGAACCATGCCATACAAGTCCAAGATCACCAATACCTGTGTCACTTCCTTGGAAGAGATCACCACAAAGCATGACTAACATATTATTGGTTAATAACCATATTGACAGACAGTGCTTAATAAGCATATTGGACTAAAGTTATCTTAGAGTCATTTTAAAATGTGCAATAGGTGATTATTTTGCCTTGAACATTTGATTTATAATGAAACTCATAAGTCATTGATGGACAATTGCATAATTAAAAAGGTTTAAAAAGAGAACTGATATTATTATTTACCTTCTCCCTAAATGTTCTGTATCTGCATTATTATCTAACAAAGAACATCAAAGGAGAAATCACAGATGGGACTACTACATGGGCAAGGACTACAAGCATGTTTCCTAGCTCCAAAAAATGAAGAAGAAAAGAAGTCTGGAATCCATTTGTTTCACACATAACTCAAAATAATAAGAGAATTTTGGTTTAGAATTCTAATTGACCTTCTATTTGTCCAAGAAGTAAATAAAATGATAACCACTAAAAGTAGAGAGCCAAAAAAAGCACCTCATCTGCAGTATGAAACTCAGATAAACTGATTCTTCGCTCCTGTAAGACCAAGTTTTCTTTTATCACAAGCTCCATCACCTGCAACATCAGGAGTGGTTTAGTTGACTTATGCCAAAATCCAATGGCCTTTTACAAACCAAGACATAAAATAAGTGATTTACTGAGGCTGGCATTGTATGAGTGTGATATGAATAAAGAGAACTAGTAGGTCTTAGTTTACACACTTTTTTAATTTCTCCTTTCTTCACTATAAATCTCCAGTTTCATTAATGAGGAATATCAAAGAAAGGAACCTGCCATCTGATATTAGCTCGCTGTTTAGTTCATCTACATTTGAATGGCACACAGAGAGGGAAATTATGTGGAAGTGCTTAAGAGCAGCTATTTTGTGGATTGTTTGGGAAGAAAGGAACACCAGAACTTTTTGTGAAAAAGAAAGAAGTTTTTCAGAAGTTAAAGATTGTATTATGACATGGGCAATTCAGTGGCTGAAAACATTAAATCTCTTCGACACCTACTCCTTCAATGTCCTATAGAGGAGCTGGTTAGCAGTGGTTAATACTTCTACGAGGAAGAACAGATTTGTAGTAGAATGAATGCCACCTGGGGAGTTCATTAAGCTGAACTTTAATGGGAGTGGCCGAGGTGACCTTGGACCTTCGGGCATAGGTGTGCTGAGAAACAAAGATAGTAGTATTATATCTTTGTATTCAGGTCATGCAGGTTGAGACTCTTTAAGGGCTGAATTACTTGCTGCTGTACAATGAATCCAGCTTGCAAACCAACTAGGAATAGAGCATCTGCTTATTAAAGGGGACTCCCAGGTGATTGTGGGTTGGTTGCAGGATCTGGATTCTGTGATCTGGGGTTATAGAGATCTCCTTAAAAAGGTTAAATGGCTAACAAGGAATATGACAGTTAGAGTTTAGTGGGTAGGCAGATCAGCAAACTCAATCGCTGACTCACTTGCAAAGCAGGGGATTTATCAGGCTTCTTTATTTTGGCCTACTTCGTAATTTTATTTGAACTTATAATTCTGTGACCAATTTTAAGGAAATGCCGCATCTCATGCCTTTCCCTGGGTTGCATGTAATACTTATTTGCTAGATTAATAAAATCTTACTCATTTATCAAAACAATATATCAAAGAAATAACCTCATAGAGCATGCCCTATAAATATTACATGTTTCATAAAAATATGATGGTATGAAGATAAAAAACAAAAACCTAGACATTTACATCCTGTAATATTCAAGAGCATGCCCTATTCATGTGGCTAGTCTGGTCTATTCAACAGGCAACACTCTGTATTAGCCAGGTTTTCATATCTGACGTTCACATGAACCTTATATTGTCTTCTACCAGGCTATTCCCCTATGCAGGAAAGTTTTTGATGAGCATGAATTACAGTTATTAATTTTTTTTTCTTTTCCAAGTAACAAATGAAAAGAAAAGACACCCTGTTCAGCTAGCAGCCATTGGGCTGGAACTTTCAATTGATGAACGAGTGATACAGTGGAAACATGGAAATGTGCCAAATCAAACTCTTCCCCAGAATGTATCATGATTCATGAGTACCTTCCCCCAGATATATAAGGCTTTCCAAATAGAACTAACACTATACTCATACTATCAATAGGTTGATGTCATGAAACATAATAGGAATGACACCAGGCTTTCCTTTACACCTAGCATATATAAAGGGATTGTCTAAGTCATTTTTTGATTTCTTTGGAGGGTTCAATCTTGAAGTAGGGGGTAGGTAGAGAAGACTCTTTTTGGTGATAAATAAAAAGGAAAAATTTTATTAGAGAAGAAAAGTTACAAGAGGTGATAAGATTTCACCCACAATAAGAAAGGAGAAAAACTCAAGACCTAAATACAATAAAGCCTCCATACTACTTAGAATACAAACTTTCTCCTTCCAGACCTTAACACAAAAAAAAAACCTCTTGCTACCCAGACCCAAGACCTTTAACACAATAAGAAAGGAGAGAAAGACTTTTTTATGTGTACTCTGAAGAGACACCTCTTATGAAGGTTTTGGGGAAGGGTTATGGAGGAAGTTGATCTTAGCATTTTAGGAGAAGCTAGAATGATCAGGATGTGGATCTATTGATGTTATTACTTGAAAAGATAAAAACAATAAAATGTTCTTTTTAGGAGTATAGAAATGCAAGATTTTGAATATCTGAACTTAATGGCAGCTTTTCAAATTAGACCTTTCCCTCATTCTTTGCGTCAATATGCAATTTATCTTTCCAAACTGGTTTTTGTGGAGAGAATCTATCAAATGCAAGGTGTCCTTAGAATGAGGATTTTGACAAGATACTAGTGATCAATCACTTAATAAATGGTAGAAGACTAATAACATATCTTTAGGTCATTTTTCAACATGAGATGAAGGTCAAAGTTGGAATACCTTAGACCAAGGTTCAAAAAATCGATACAATATGCTCCGTATCGGGCGTATCGTATCGTATCGTATCTTTTGGGTCCCGATACGCCTGTTTACATGTGTTTCGGGACCCCACGATTTTCTAATGAAAAAGATGGGTATTAAACTACCCAAAACCAAATTTTGAAAAATAAATAAATAAATAAAACATATTTCCACGTGATTCAAAGTACTGATACGCCTAACCTTGCCTTAGACCTATAGGAATAGCCTTTTGGAGATTTGTGTCCTTTACTCTTTATCATTCCATTTGGATGGAGCATAGTAGACAGGTATTTGATTATAAGTATTTTACCCTAGTAAAGGCAAAGGAGAAACTTTTGAAGATTAAAGGTATTCTCATTTCGAAGTTTTGAATGATGTAGATCCATATACAATTATTATGCCTGCCTATTGTGTGACCCGTAATTTTGGAGATTCCTCTATGAAATTTCCCGTCATCTTTCATTCTTTCTATATACTTTCTTTGTTCAGGGAATTCTTTTTCTTTCTCAACAAACAACCTTACCTCTGTTAGACAATGTATGCCCTTAGCTCTAATCAGAATAATGTACATAAACATTTATTTGTAAATGGATAGAGTACATTGTTGTTACATGTTAATATTGGTATGTTTTTGTGTATTGCCCCTTAAACTGGACACTTTAGAGACTCATATTAGTTTAGAATGTTCTCAACCATTGGATAGGCTTAGGGAATTTGTCCTGAAAAGGCCGACACTGGTGTGCTGCCAAAGAGTTGGAGAAGCTTGTCTCAACTGCCAGGGTTAGAACCCAAGCACAACTAGTGGATGTTTATTATAAGCATTGAACCCGAACCAATTTCGAATTATGCCTTGGACCTTGGAGATAGATGGGCAAAACTGGAAAGTTACACATAACCCCAAACTTAGTTATGGTATTGCACTAGGTGTTTGATAGGGTTGTCTTTGATATGCCAACCAGTGAGATCCATTAAGGGTCAAATACCTGGGTATGTTGGGGCAATATAAGAATTCACTGAGTGGGTGATCATAGTGATAGGATCGACCCCTTTGTCGGACAAAGTGAATATCAGGGTTTACACTCTCTGATGGAAACCTAAACTATCGACAGTGGATTTCATTTATGTTTGAAATCTGGTTTTGCAAAAGTATTTATATGTTATATACTACTATTTTATGAAAAATGTTTGCAAAAGGTTTTAATCCCGGGATCCATCTTAGTAGAGAGTGTGGAACAGCACCTTGCAACCAGAGGAAAGGTCATTCCCTATTGGGCAGTGTTATTGATCATTATGGGCCAAGAGGTTAAGTGTAAGAGACCATTATAGGGCTGATTACCTTATGGGTTTTGTCTTACACAAGTCCACTATCCTTGGGTTTTCATATGGTGGCTGAATCCAAGGATCATTTAGGTGTAAATGCTGAGTCCAAACTGGACCAATGTTGATTTAGTCAAGGGTTTACTGCCCTGAGCAGTGAATTCGGCCTAGCCTCTTTTAGAAGTTGGGACAAACCCATGTGGGCTTGTATGAGATCATTGTGGGGTCCCACGCCATACAATATCAGCCCTAAAGTGGCATGCAACACCTTGGGTCGTGAGTCTTTGAAGTAAATGGGCCTAACACCCAAAATTAATAAGATTAATTAAGTTGTCACATGATAACTTAAGTTGTCATGTGCTTTGGGTCAAATCTGGATTTGGTATTAGGTATGAAGCACCTATCCTCTTAAGAAGATAAGGTTTCTCTTAATAAAGTCCAAATCCAAATCAGGTTTGGATAATCTCCTAATTAGATTAGGAGAGTGCTCCATAAGGAGATAAAAGAGAAGAGGGCAAACTAGATTAAAAGTCTTCATACTCTTGCTCTCTCTTCTTTTCTCGTCTTCCAAGAAACCCTAATTCGACCTAAGCTTTCAAGAACTGATTTTGATCAATTTTTCCTTCAAGTTTTTGCAAGAAAACATTGAGGAAGATTAGGCTCACTCACCCCATTCGATCCAAGCAAGTTAGCAGTTTTGGAGGAAACAGTGCTGTTGAACCGACTTCACCTATACATTGCGCCATTTTTAGTGGAGGCTAGCTTTAAGACTAATTTGGGCGTGAACTTCCACCTTGAGATCTACGTTTGTAGTATTCGTATCAGGTATAATTTCTCCTTTTGATTTGGTTTTAAATCCGGTTGGGTTCAGTACAAGATCAATCCGGAAAAATGCAATTTTTCAAAATATCGAGAAATCGGTTCTCTAGCTCCAATGCATAAAAAGTGGAGTTGAAAGTCTCACTTCTTTCCATAAGTGTCTTATTTCTGCGAAACACCAAGCAATGATGCCCAAATAAAGATATTGACACAGAAAATGGGGATACTACTTTTCATTTCCTAAAATGTTGAACACTGATACAATTATAGGTTTATGATAAAATATGCTTACAATATGCTTTTATATACAGTTTTTTATGCCATCAATTCACTATACTGATGAATGGGGATACAGTATAATGAAATGACATACACAATAAAGGAAGTTCATTTAACTTACTGTTGCCCGTGTTATACCAGGAAGGCAATAATCAGCATGAGGTGTCATCACACAACCTTTCTTCACTAAGAACTGCATTGTAAGACAGGAGTATCTTTCAGTTTGGATAAAAGCATGCTAGAACATGCATGCAATTTCAAGAAAATGAGCCATAGGTAAATCTAAGGCAGAAAGTTTAGACTTCAGGGCAGTCTACCAACAACGTTGTAATGTCATCCCCAGAACATTGTAATACCACTACTTGCAAGGTCAGTTAAATCGATAAAGGGTTTCAATTGCAGAAGTTTCCTTTAGAATATCTGATCAATCACATAGAAGAAATGACCAAAAGAAAGCAGTAGTTTGGTTATATTTCACATGGTTGTAGATTATTGGAATAGATTACATGATCTGATCAATCCCTAAAAGTGCATCACATAGACCAAAATAATGTTGATAGGCCATCTATATGGTCTTGTCTAATGGAACTTAAACTCTCTCATGCAAAGGAAAGATCAACAAAAATGTGGTGAAAGCATAGCCTCACAATATTTGTTGCATTCGTTTCTGACACATAGCCATCCTTGTCTAGCATGATTGCATCATCTGCTTTTGCTAAATTCCCTTCAACCTGCACAACCCAACCAGTACAAATCAAAATCTAAGTGGTACATATACTTAAATACACACACATGTATTTGTGTATGTGTGTGCAGATATACAAATATATAGATACATGTGTATTGTGTCTGCATGTTTACACCTCTCTCTCTCTGAACTACTATGGACCTGTACCACAAAAGTGGTGTGTATTACCATAAATTCAACTCCTTAATGAATGGCCCTGCCGGGATATATCCAGCCAGATAAATTATTAGAAGAGTTTGAAAAACTTATCAGAACCATACTACCATATCTCTAATTTGGATGGTAGAGAGGACCAACAATCTTGCAAAACTACATTCTTCAAGGGCCTAGCATCATTGACCAAGGTTGTTTGGGAAAAGAGATAAGCTCAGTTAGATGCTAATGGATTGATTTATTCAGTCATTGCATGTTGGAATATGCATAGATCAAGAAACCTTTGCAATATTGACCATGGAATAGGACAAAACCTTTGCAAGTATGTTGTTGAGAAGATTGTTGTGGTGAATCTTTGAATCCAGATTCTGGCAAGAAGCACAAAAAAGCAAGTCAAATATGCAAGACAGAAATAACAAGGAGCACAATGTCATTTACTGTAATCAATTGATTTTTCTCCATTGGATGCAAGCTGATCTCTAAAACATCATCAGCATTAACAATTGTTTGCATAACTCTGTTTAGACAAAAGGTGGGTACAAAATCCACTGCATGTATGTCTTGTTATAGCAGAAAATGACCAGATAGGTTCTTCCTATCCTCCATGTTATAATGGAAAATCAATTCATTCCCAAGGAACTTACATTTGGTGAATTCCGACGAGTAGTGGCAGTAACCAGAGTAATACCACCTGTATTGTCATAAACCGGTGGTTTCCACTCAGCAAGAACTGCATTGCCAAAGAAAAAGCCACTTTAGCATATAAAAGAGAATGGGCTAAGAAAAAGAAAAAAAGAAAACAGCCAAAGAAACGCCTGAATTGTCAATAAGTGCTCTGCTTAAAACTCTGATATCACCTTTATGACTCAGGCAAGTCCACCACAAGTTCACCAAGTTATTGTGAATTAAGAATTAATGACCATGACCGGGCTGATTTAGACTGATGTGGATGCTAAAAGTTTGTCTTGTCCAATCCAAGCACAATCTGGTTTAACTGACCCTTTAATACATGTTTTCAGCCAAGACCATGTTATCCTCTTGCCAGGTTGTCATGCAATGCTAATGAGCTATTATATGACTAATATTATATGGGAAAAGAAATGTTGAACAATTCCAATGAGGCTTCAGTATGCCTAAGAAATTAAGAAGTGCAAGCCCAAGTTAAAGACACCAATTATTGCCAAAACATTTCGGTATGAAGTTACATGGAAGATATATAAGGTAAAACAATATTACTTACCAATTAAAGTGCATCCATAAAGATTGAATCCAGGGCTCATTCCAGAAGTAACCTGAAGGGGACAAGGACACCAAAAATGGTAATTACAGGGCACAAGGAAAAACGACTAATCAACCAAAGGCAAAGACTACCAATAATGGCAATGGCCCCATCAACCCAACCATTCATTTGATGCCAAGCTTGAAATTAAGTGGCTCACATCTGAATTCTCGTTCACTGCATATCATTTACCAGGTACATATCTTAAAATTAAAATCTGATCAGATTTGGATTGTAGTTTTACTATACATATCATATTGGATCTTTTTTTTTTTTTTTTTGATAAGTCATATCGGATCTGATTGCAGTCCTTTAATTCAAATAGTTTCTGTGTTTCTTGCATTTGGGAGTGGTTTTCTTTTCTTTTTGGTTGCAGATGGACATCCTTTTCAGATACTGCCAGCCTTTTCAACCCTGATCACTTCACCTTGCCAAGAAGAAGAGAGAGAGTTTTATTGGAGGTGTACAAGAGTATCAGTATTGATGATTTGGGAAGAAAGAAATACTAGGATATTCAAAGGGCAAGATAGAACAGAGGCAGCAATAATTTGTTATTTGAAAAAAAAAAGGGTTGTTAGGATGTATATTAACATCTCAAAATGTTAATATCCTCTAATTCTCAATATTTTGCAATTCGGTGGCCTTCAAAACTGATATGATACACCCCATATTGGGCATATCATGTTGATACTTCAAACCTTGATAAGCAATCTTGTGAGGGATGAGGCTAGCCAAGTCTCTTAACTTCAAAAACATTATCATTTAAAAGGGACTCAGAAGTGGTCTTGAGATGGATGAACAGCAGTGGTTAGGCTTACGGATCTCTAGATAAGTCATTAGAGAAATAAGAAGTCTATCACGAGAGTTTGAGGCAACCATTCAGTAGATGCAAAGGCAAGAAAAAGTTCTTTGGGGCTTCAATGTAATGGTATGAATCAAGAAATGTATGTGCCTACATGGATAAGTCCAGCCTTTGAAGAGGGACGCTTGGCATTGTGTATATAATATTCCTTTGATAAATTACTAAAATATTTGCTACCAATAAAAAATAAATCAAATAGATTCTTGCTACAAATATCAAAAGCAGCAAGTAAAGAATAAAACCATGATGTGACTCATATTCAACCCATGGTTGGGTAATGGACCCCATGATATTTAAATTGAACTTGTATCAGGAATCAGGAAATTAATTGCCTCATACAAGATTGTATACAGATCCAAATTAATATGGATTAAATCATATTGAACCCAATACATAACAATATGACGGATGATCCTTTTATACTTTCATATAAATGATCAATGAAAGATTATTTAGCACCCACGAAATAATGACATTTAGTCTGTCGTCAAAACTTTTATATTATTCTTTTTATTTTTATATTATAAAAAGGTGGTCTATGGTCCCTCCCCAAGGTGGCCGATCACTTCGACATGTGCAATATTGCTTACGCCATTTGCACCAAGCTTTTGCATTCTGCATTCTATATGATATTACTTTATTATCCACTTTGCGTGAAAAAATACCAAAGGTTAGGACCGTATCCAGTCCACCCCTCCCAAGACCCCAGATACTTGGGACCAACATTGGATAATGGCCTTTTTTATTATCCATTTATCCTTCTTCCACTGACCTTTTTTCTTGTGGTGGGCTGGTGCAAACAATGTTTTGAAATACGGAGGTGTGATATGAAGCATTCCACTACCAAGAAGTGTAAGGTGTCATAATGCAAGAGGCATAAGCCTCCTGAATGCAATGAGGTCTAAGCCACTTCAAGAGGAGTAAGGAAGAGGAGGAGGAATTCTTCTTTCTTTTTCTTTTCTTTTCTTTTTCATTCTCTTTCTTCTCTTAATTTTCTCTCTTTCTGTCTTGAGCCATACCAAAGGCATATATGCTTCCAGAGTATGCTTCAGAGCATTTTGAGTGCACCTCACCTCAAGATGCACCTTTAGACATACACATCAAACGCCTTTTAAAACATAAATGGAAAATAAGGAAACTTTATTGGATGCTACTATCAGATTGAATCCATATTTACCCCATGAAAAGTGAAGAGAGAATAAAAGGAAGAAATAATCACATGACCAATTAAAAAAAGCTGGAGGGACATACCTTTTTGCCGCGTGTTAGAGTCAGTCGGATATGTGCATTATCAAACATGCTATTTGAAATGAGAGTTTTGAAAATTGCTTCCTTAACCTACAATCATATTGCAGGCACATAGTTAGTAATGTGTTTCAAAAGATTACATAGTATTCTCTTGCAAAAACTACAAAGACAACATAGAAAAAACACTTCTTTTCTTTTCACCCATTTTGTGGTCAGTACCTCTTTGCGAGTTGGAACATTATTGAAAGCCAAAGCTTTTGCTGAGT
This sequence comes from Nelumbo lutea, assembly GCF_056320005.1. Lineage (NCBI taxonomy): Eukaryota > Viridiplantae > Streptophyta > Magnoliopsida > Proteales > Nelumbonaceae > Nelumbo > Nelumbo lutea. The sequence goes on along the minus strand of NC_142687.1, from coordinate 90,955,752 downwards.
CAAATAACCTGAAAAGGAAGAATCAATGTCTTAGCTAGACACTCAATATAAAAAATTACCAAAAAATACAGGAAGATTAGAAGTAGATATTTGGATCTTGACTGAAAGTCACTGTCAGAAAACAAAGCATATTGGAATTGTTGGATTCATCTTATTGAAAATGATTCTAAAAATCTAGGAAGTATTGGAAATATTGCAACAAGTTGGAAATACTCCCATTTTTTGAACAATGATAAATGATAATATCGACTCATCTAAATAATAAGATCACAATAGGTTAACATAACAAGGTGAATAACATAATATCTTGAGGTTTTCTTTAGTTATGGCCACTTCTATAACTTAACTGTTCTGAACATCACAATCTTTCTGAAATTAAGGCAACTTTAGAAATAAACTACCCTGCCAAAAAAACCCAAAAAGGAAAGGAGATGTCATACAAGAAAACCACAAAACTAGATGGGAAAGGACCAGTTAGAAGTAACACATTACTACTTACTGCAAATTAGACTGCTATAACCACTTTAGTTTTTATTTTTAATGTTTCAAACAACTACAATACAGATCGACATCATGTACTATGAACAATTTTTGTGATCAATAAAAATTGGACCATTTCTCGATTTGTGTTTGTCATCCTTGCACAGGGGCCATGCTAATTGTCTTTGTATTGTTCCAATTTTATCGGATGTCTCCGAAGAGACTGTACTATTAACAATTTTGAATCTCTTGGTTCCATCTTATTACCAAGCATAGGTTTAAACTTCTCTTTCTCATGTTTCAAATGTTCTAAATAACAATATGATTTTCTACATTCAAATTCAATTTTTATGGCTAACTTTTATGGAAAAAAATCCTCAAAAGAGATATTCAAAATATTGTCAAATATAATAGTTAACAGGAGTATATTTTCTGATCATGAACAGTCTGAGACTTTTTGCTGACCTGTCTAAATGCTCATCGAGCTTAAAAACCTTCCCATCATAAATACGAAGTCCCTCCCAGACAGCATCACCTCCTTGAACAACTGAGTCAAATACTGAAACCTTTATAGAAACCACATAGTAGGAAGCAGAAAATTAACAAAAAAATGTACATATACATTCACAAAAAGTGAAAAAATGTATTTTCTATTACAAACTTTAGAAGCCATTCACACAGTTCAATTGTGATTACCTTGGCACTTTCACGAGGCACAATCTCATCACCAACCCAAACAAGCAGCTTTTCATTGGCCGGAACGGGAAGTCTAGGAGGAGGTAAGGGTGATCCAAAGAGGGATGATACCTGCCTTGTATGGCGCCTAAGCATATTATAGAAAGGTAGACTTTGCTCCAATAGGTCATACAGGGAAGATGGAAATGGCTGGAAAGAGTTGAAAGATAAGGAAAAAATATACAGCAATATAAGTTATGCAATGTGATTCTTTGGAGATGCACTTGATGTGTTTGAGGGAATTGGTTAGTCCTTACTGCAGGAGCCAATTCTACTGGGCAGTATAGATTAGGGGTGCAACCTGGACCAGGTTAGCTCAAACCAAACTTGAAAAAAGTTGGGTTGTTTTGAAGATCAGGTTAGGGTTAGGGTTGAAAAATATGAACCCAATTTAACTTTGGGTAGGGTCAGGGTTGAGGCCTTGGGCAACCTGACCCAACCCGATCAAAACATGCCTATGTATTTTCACATGAAGATATCACAAAAATATGTATGTATGTACATATGCAAGTATTCATGCGTCCATGCATGTGCACATGCATGTAATATTAGATGTATCAATAGTTTTAAAGTTAAACCCAAAGCTTTATAAGTGTAGCATAAGTGTGGTGTCCACCAAAACCTTGTTCCTGTATATAGTTAATCTTAATCAGTCAATCCCAAGTTTAAGTAGAGAACATTTTTTAAAAGCAAAAAGAAGTGAAGAAATGGGGCCAACCTGAACACAACCAGAATAAGGTTGGGGGTTCAACAACTTGGGTTGGGTTAGGGCTGAAACCCAGCCTGCCTTGCACCCCTAGTATTGATGCTTATCAATTTTCAATCATTACCATCATTCATAAGGTGCCCTCCCTGCCTATCTTTTACCATGTCTCTAACCTTACAATAGTATTAAGTCCCCTGTTTTTTTTCCCTTAGGAAACAAAATCTGAAATTTTCCATTCTTAATGAATCATAGAGCTATTTTCAAACAAGTGACATACCAAAGGGTAAGGTTTTGCTGATGTGAAACATGTTGACTTATGCACACTCTTATACCACCATGGAGCCCAAATCCCATCAACTGATTTTGGACCAGCTTCCCATCTGATCAAGAAAATATTATGTGAACATTTTTCAAAATGCAGACCAACTTTTAAAAGTATTTTTCAAAATACATATCACACAATTTGACCACTTTTAATTTGGGTTATCATTCATCATACATCTAAAGAGGTTTTCTCTTGGTCAGTTTTTTTTTGGACCATGGTGGAAATGGAAATAGGAGAGGAAATTGGGGGTTAAATCCAAAAAACTTTGAACTACACTTTTTGGTTCAATCTTGGAGCAGAATGGATTTTTGAAGCAGCTAATATTTGTTTTTAATGGATATGGAAATTCCAACCAGAAGGCAGTCATCATTTGAGTTCCACTTAATTAGGTAGGAGTAGGATCTAAATCCACTCCCCTGCTGCATTCTAAGCACCACTTAGTATCTTGATGAAGGAAGTTAACCAAAGAGATTAACAATGGAAATTTTCAAGGAATATATGGTGGATGGCATACTGAGAGTTTGGGGTACAGTCGCAGCTTATTCTACAGCATCCATTCAAGTTCATGAAGACTGGGAGCCGTCAAATAAAAAAGGGTGAAGCTGAACTTTGATGGAAGATCCCAAGGTAATCAAGATCCCTTTGGAATTAGAAGTGTAGTAGGGGATGCAAATGGATTGATTATGGCTCTATATTTGGGGCCACTAGGGACTGGAGGCTCCCTAAATGCAGAAATTATGTCTCCATTGTATGGGATAATACTAGTAACGCAGTTAGATGTCAGAAGAGTGAAGGTAGAGAGGAACTCAATGTTGGTATATCATGGCTGCAAAGCAGAAACTAAGGTGTTTGGACTCACAGCAGACAGGCAATTGGGGAGATTGGATGCATTGCTAGCGAGGTTGGAGCCACATTTTCTTGGGCCAAAAGATCTGCAAATAGATTGGCAAATTTATTAGCCAAGCAAAGGGTTGCTAGAAATAAGTTGTTTTGGGCTGTGATGTAATACAGTAATATACTCTTTGAGACCAGGCTGTGTTAGCCTGGTTTGTACCTGTCTTAAACTCATTATGATCAAAGCGATATAGAATCTTAATACATGCTCATAAGCTAATATCCCAGCAAAAGAAAAATAAAATACTCCAATTAGAATTTCAATAACTTAGAGGCTATACATATAATAGATGTAGTCATCTTGAATTTCTGGAAAGATAACTGAGCTCGGGTGAACATTGTAGTTGTATATTATATTCATAAAACAAGCATAGCCTATATAGCCCAAGTATGAAAATTGTAAACACTGTATCATGGGCATTATTTTAGTAATTGAATAACAAACTTTGCATACTTGAGCATGGCTGGCTGAAAAGGAATATCCAAGTCTTCACAAAGGCCACGCAAGGCAGCCTGCATACATGCAGAAAACAGGAAAAATTACATCACAAATAATGAAAATGTTTTTTGGGAGATTTCCACGTTTCTCTTTCTCACTTTTTGATGGGTAACAAATTTAAAGACAAGGCTAGCAAGGAGAATTAACCAAGGAAACAACTAGTCAGTACAAAACAAAATACAAGCAATTGTAGCTTAGGAAACAAAACTGTTCATAATTAAACAAGATGTTGAGAAAAGGGAAAAAACAAGATGTCCATGTAAACTCTCAATATGGTCTAAAATATGTTTTGGACTCCAGGGAAGTAGAAAAAACAGATATCGAAACTCCCCCCATCCCCAAAAGAAAATAAGGAAGAAAATAAAAATGCCATTTAATAGAAATCTGTTTCATCCCTAAGAAGAGTGGGAGTTGGGCGGGTTGGGTTTGGGTTGAGCTTCAATCCATCCACCTAACCCATCAACCCATTAATGACTCATTTAAATAGAAACTAAATAGGTGGAATCCATCCATCCAACACAACTCACCCAACCTGTCAACATTTGTAATGCATTGTCACATCTTAGGCGATGGTGGGTTTCCACATGGCACATATTGATGGTACTCAATGCCCACATTGGGGTCTTCTTGTTTTCAGATTTTCAAATTTACCAAAGTAGCTAGGGCTAGAGAAATGTTTTAGCCAAACAAGGAAACAAAAATAAACCTACTAGATTGCTACTTCTACAAGTTATTTTACTGTTGCACTGGATGCAGTTCATCATGCACCATAGATGGTGGCCTTTGGCTGAGAAACCCCGGGATATTCAACACGTATCAGATAGAGATGGAAACCAAATCCCAGTTTGTCATGGCTTTTTATAACTTGGTAGCTCTTCCACATGATTGGTCCTGCCTATGTTGCCCAAGTGTTCAAGGACTCTAATTCACTATAGGGTTATCAGGCCTACCCAAAAGAACTGAACCAACCGAACCGATTACATCGGTTCTGGTTCTAGGATTTTTCTCCAAGTAATAATTGGATCAGTTCTGGTTATTGCTTGTTCCAAACCAGTTATTTTATTAATAACATAAAGATTCTTATAATTTTTATTATATTTATGTCTGAAAGGGCAAATTTGATAGATAATATATAAGATAATTTTAGTTAAAAACACTTCAATCATTAACATATAAATAATTTAGTATTTTACTGTCATTTTTATTAGAGTTATATTATGAAAAATTAAGTTTTAATGTTGTTATTTATATAATCGGGTCTATCAGGTCAGACACGACTATTAATCAGGACGGTTAAGGGTTTATGAGTTTGTCCCAATTAATAATCGGTTCAGGACTGGGCACCCTATCCCTACCCATACCCGACCCTTTGACAGTCCTAATTCACATTTTTTAATTAGTAAACATGTATTTTATTAAATTTCAGATTGTAAACAGTTTATACAACTTGTTGATGGGACTGTTGATCCCTTTAATCACTCTATTCTATCCCTCATTACAGTGCAGCCCAAAATAGTTGCTGTCTCAATGCCCCCTGTTTTGCTAAAACATCAACTAACCCATTTGCACTTCTTCGTACCCATTTAAATTCAGCCTCAACCTCCTTTGCAATCTTTTCCACTTCCCTAATCACATGTTTAAACATCCACGGGGTATGGCTGCTGTTTGCTACCCAGGAAATTACTACTTTTGAGTTCCCTTCCACCTCAACATGTCTCTATCCTAACTGTTTGGCTATCTTCAACCCTTGTAGTAATGCCAAAAGTTCAGCCTTCAATGAGTTTCGGTGCCAATTGGTCCTGAGGACATACCCAAAATCCTCCTTTTAGAATTTCTGAATACTCCTCCCACTCCTAAAATGCCCGGATTTCCAAAGGAGCTCCCATCAAAATTCAGTTTAACTTTATTGCCTTCTGGTGGTTTACACTCCAGCCTTACTTTATCTCTTACTCTTGACGACTTTGCTACTTCAGACGAGGTTCTTAGAATGTCTGTGACTAAAAAGACTTGAAAGCTATCCAAGGGTTTTTACCCGATGAGATACTTTCACCCTGATGCTATCAATCACTTCCTCTACTTTTTTGCTTTTTTCCAAGAAAATCCTATTATTCCTCTCTTTCCATATTACCCAACAAATTGCTGCCTTTGTTGCTTTCCACATTACTATCCCTCTTTTCTTTTGTTGTCTCACGAAGTCACGGTTGAAGAGTCCTACTACATCTTGAGGGTGAACCCACCTGCAGCCAAAGAGAGTACAAAAGAATTCCCAAATTCGAAACACAAAAGAACAGGATATCAGGAAATCAATAAATGAGATAGGGTCTCCCCACTTTCCTTAGAGCACACATGAGGAGAAAGGCAAACGTATGACCTCCTTCTCTGCAGCATATCGCAAGTGTTTACCTTACCAAGGAATATTTCCCAGCAGAAGGCTTGAATCTTCGAGGGAATAGGCATGCACCAAATTTCTTTCATAGGTAAATCCCCACCTAGGGAGTTGGGGGAAGCAAGTATTCTGAAGAAAGAATAGCAAGAAAAGAGACCATCTAGAGAGCCTACCTAGATTCTAGAATCTTCTAGGGAAGGGTCCAAGTGGGGTTTTCCCTAGTCCCCTTCTAGAGTCCAAGTTCCAGTTCACACCATTTGGACACGGTGTTCCCAACATGGATATAGCTTCCCCCTTGAGGTTAGATAGCGCAAAGAGATAAGGAAATTGGTCTTTAAGTGGGGTTTCCCCTACCCATAGATCTTCCCAAAACAAAATTTTATTACCTTGTCCCACATCAAACCGGATGAAATTGAGGAAAATAGGGTAGATTTCATGAATTGCATTCCAAGGAGAAGTCAAAGAACTGTGAGGGGAAGTTTTTGCATCCCAATCATTTCCATCCACCCCATGAATGCTCTCAATCACTTTATGTCATAGTCTGTCACTCTCAACAAAGCCATTTACCTAGTAGAGTTGTGTTCCTTAATAGGATGTTCCCAATTCCTAAACCCCCTTGTTCCTTAGGTTTGCTAACCTCCTCCCACTTGATCAAATGGTCCTTCCTTTCCTCTCCTGGACCCCAAAGGAAATCTCTCGTATACTTCTCTAAGCACCTTGCTACCCTAGAAGGGATTCTAAAGGTTGAAAGGAAATAGGTGGGGGAGGTTTTCCAATGTGGCTCTAATCAAGGTTATTCTTCCACCCAAAGAAATATAAATCTTCTTCCACATGGCTAACTTCCGATCAAACCTTTCTAAAATTGGTTTTCAAAACCCAACTGACCTAGGGTTTCCTCCTAAAGGTAGACCTAGGTAACTAATAGGCCTGCTTCTGATCCCGCACCCCAAGATCTCAACAAATCATATTAATTCTCCTTCCTCCAAATTGACCCCTACAATTCCACATTTGGTCCAATTTATCCTCAGCCCTGTCACTCCCACAAAATTATTCAGCAGCACCCTCAGATTTTCCACCACTTCCACATTGTTTCCTTCACAAAAAAAGATGGTGTCATCTGCAAATTGGAGATGGGTAACAATCACCTGATTTCTACCTACCCTCCAACCCCTAATAAGGCCTTGATCATCAGCTTTTGCAACCATTCTGCTTCACACTTCTGCCACTAGGGTAAACAAGAATGGGGATAGTAGATCACCTTGCCAAATTCCTCTCCTAGCCAAGAAGAAGTCCTTTGCTGCACCATTGATTAGGATTGACTAATGAGCTGAACTTAAGCATCCTTTAATCAAAGACCTCCATCTAACTCCAAATCCTAGTCTTTCTAGTATTTTTAGGACTTCCCAATTAACCAGGTCATAGGCTGGCACCTTTTCTCTACCCTTTCTTCTTTCCACAACGCATTAATTGTCCACCAAGATTTGATCCACAATCTGCCTTCCTTCTACAAAAGCACCTTGGAAAGGAGAGATAATCGAGGGTAACACCTTTTTTAGTCTTTTTGGTAAGACCTTTGTAAGAATTTTGTACACTCTCGATGAGGTTTATTGGTCTAAAGTCTTTAGGAGTTTTGGCCTCCCTCTTCTTTGGAATCAAAGTGATAAATGTGGCATTTACTCCTGGTGAAACCTCTCCTTTGGAGAAGAATTCGTTGAAGACTTCCAAGATGTTTGATTTCACCATACCCCAACACTACTGATAGAAGGCCATGGAGAAACCATCCGGCCCAAGGGCTTTAGAACTATCCATTAAAAAATTGCTTCCTTGATTTCTTGCAAAGAAAATCTCCTTTCTAGAGCGAGAGGTTGCTCTTCTGACAAAACATCCCCTTCCAACTCTGGCAAGTCTAGCATCACTTCATGTGGGCTTGAGAAAATTTCCTTAAAATGATTTAGAAAAATCCTTGTAATCTTCGGACTTTCTCTTACCACTTGTCCCTCCTCCACACCGAGGATTAAATTCTTTTTTCTCCTTCCATTTTCAAGAAAGTGAAAAAACTTAGTGTTTCCATCCCCTTGTATAAGCCACTAACACCTTGATTTCTGTTTCCAACAAATTTCGTCCTTTCGTAAGATCTCTTCCAATTTTTGCTCTTGATTGCATCTTTTCCCTCTTTCTTCTTCTGAAATAACTCTGAGAGCCTCTTTCCTATCTAGTTCCTCGATCCTCTCCACCAAGTTATCTTTTATTTCTTCTAACCTTCTAAAATGGGCTTTATTCCAATCTTTTACTTTTTCTTTTAGCCTCTTTTATTTTCCTGGCAAAACCTATCATTTTCAACCTCCCCAAAATCTCAGAATCCATGGCATCTTTCCAGTGTGGTTCTGCTACGACTTGTTGGTAAGATCTGGGAATGTCTATGGTAGATAAAACAACAGAAAAGGAGCTATGGTCTGGTGAATAACCATAACGGTTAGGTAGACGAGAGGTTCTAGTGGAACAGCGTAAAGTGGGTTCAGGAGGAAGGTCAAGTACACTTATTGAGGGAGCTGGAGTGACCGGATTAGCAACTAGAGGTGGAGCAAAGGGGGGGATGGAGACCGAAGAAAGCCGTTTCTTCTTGAAGTACGTCTGAAGTTGCTGCGGAGGTGACAATGGAATATCTGAGGTGCCTGTAGAATCAAAACTGTGCAACAGGGAAATAGAAGGAGTTGGGAATTTCACAGCATGTTCAAAAAAGGACACACTTTCAAGAACGGCTACATTACAAGAGATTCTAAGGCGACGAACCAAAGGATCATAGCAAAGGAACCCCTTATGTTTAGAACTGTATCCCATAAAAGCACACAAAGTTGCTTGTGTAGTTAACTTTGTGCGCTCATGGGGTGGAAGGTGGACAAAAAAAGCACAACCAAAAACCCTGTGCATGGATATGTCTGGGGTTTGTGAAAAAGAGATTGAAAAGGAGAGGAGTTATTCAAAACAGATGACAGAAGACGATTTATGGGATACACAACAGTGTTGGCCGCCTCCACCCAAAACCAAGAGGGTACATGGGAATCCTGTAAAAGTGTTCTGACTACACCCAAGATGTGCCCATTCTTCCTTTCTGCTACCCCGTTTTGTTGTGGGGTGCCCAGACAGGACTTTTAGGGTTGAATTCCATGTTGTTTCAGGTAATTTTGGAAATCCCCATCAATATACTATCCCCCTGAATTTGATCTTAGCACACAGATTCAAGCATCAAATCGGGTAGTTACATAGGTGTGCAAGTGTTTAAAAACAGTGTACACTTCAAATTTCTTTCGAAGAAAATAAGCCCAAGTGAAACGAGTGCAATCATCAATAAAGGTTACAAAGTACTTATATCACAGTCGTGAAACAACTAGAGACAACCAGACATCATTATGTATTAAATGAAAAGGAACAGTTGCATGTTCAAAATAAGAAGGAAAGGGTAAAATATAACTCTTACATAAACCACAAGTGATGCAATCTTTATTCACATTCTTAAAAGAAACAACAAAAACAAGTAAATTACCAGAAGCAAATAACTTATCAAGTTTCTTAGAAAAAGGATGGCCAAGGTGTTTATGCCACAAATGCCAATCATTATTACAATTAAAAGATGCAGACCTAGAACTAGTAGAAAACAAACAAGAAGTAGAAGCAGAAGCAGTCTTATTCTTCTCAAACTCCAAGGCAAAAAATCTTCCCAGTCTACGCCCCTTCCCCTTCACTGCACCAGTTCGCCGGTCTTGTATCAAATAACCATCAAAAGTAAGTGAGACATTGTTACCTTCCTCTCCAAGTTGGCTAACAGAAATCAAATTGGTGGTGAGTTTAGGTACTGTTTTCTCTGTTGCTACAGTAGTTCGAACCAGTAGAAGAGGAGAAGAAGAAGAAGACGAAGAAGAAGATGATGATGAAGAAAGAACAGTCGACATAATTGGTTAAACCCTATCAGTAGACCCTTAATATGGATTAGGCTCTAATTAGTAGTATAAAGACTAAACTGCCCCCACTTAAGTACAGGACAGGAAGTCTCTATTAAGATTACCACATAAGCACATAACTCAACAGAAGTCAATTGACTAATCTACCTTTATTCGGCTAGCTCTAACACTCCCGCTCAAGCTGGAGAATATATGTCATATAATCCCAACTTGTTACATATATAGTTCACTCTCCCTAAGCTTAAGCCTTTTGTAAACAAATCTGCCCACTGATCACCTGAGCCCACATGTTCTGTGCTTATCTCTCCAATAAGGACCTTCTCCCTCACAAAGTGGCAACCAATCTTTATGTGCTTTGTTCTCTCATGAAAAACAAGGTTGGATGAAATGTGGAGTGCAGCTTGATTGTCACAGTACAATTTCATAGGTTTATCCATGGAGAACCCAATTTCTTGTAGGAGATTCCTCAACTATACTAATTCACATGTAGTGTGTGTCATGGCTCTGTACTCGGCTTCAGCACTGCTTCTAGCCACAACCGTCTGCTTCTTACTCTTCCTTGTCACAAGATTTCCTTCAAGAAATGTGCAATAACCTGTAGTAGATCTTCTATCAGACACGGAGCTTGCCCAATCTACATCTGTATACCCAATTACTTCAAGTTTTCCCCCTGGTTTGTACAATAACCCATGGCCCGGAGCTCCCTTCAGGTACCTTACAATTCTAAGAACTGCATCCCAATGAGGTATACGAGGGTTCTACATAAATTGGCTCACAACATTGACTGCAAAGGAGATGTCTGGTCTCGTGATAGTCAAATAGTTCAGCTTCCCCACTAGCCACCTATACCTTCCAGGATCATCAAACATTTCCCCTATATCACTGCTCAATTCCATAGGAGTTTCAGCCGGTTTTGCACCTAAGAGTCCTATTTCATCCAGTAGATCAAGAACATATTTTCTTTGGCACAGGTTTACACCTTGTCTTGATCTAGCAACTTCTATACCCAAGAAATACTTCAATGTCCCAAGGTCTTTTGTTTGAAAATGATTTTGCAAAAAGACCTTTAGTTTATCGATCCCCAATTTGTCACTACCAGTTATGACAATATCATCCACATAGACCAATAATAAAATCTTTCCGGCTTCTGAATCATAGTTGAACACTGAGTGGTCAACCTAGCATTGTTTCATTCCAAAATTCTTCACCACTTCACTAAACTTCCCAAACCAAGCACGAGCCGATTGTTTCAACCCATAAATTGCCTTTTTTCAGTCTACACACCTTACCATCCTCCCCCTGAGCAACAAACCCAGGTGGTTGCTCCATATAATACCTCCTCCATAAGGTCACCATGAAGGAAGGCATTTTTAATGTCAAGTTGAAACAAAGGTCAATCATACATAACTGCTAGGGAAATTAACACACGGACAAAGCCAATCTTTGCCACTAGAGAGGTCTCCATATAGTCCACACCATACAACTGTAAATAACCTTTAGCAACAAGTCTGGCCTCCAAACGCTCCACACTACCATCTGGCAAGTATTTAACAGTATACACCCATTTACAACCCACAACATGCTTACCAGGTGGAAGAGTAGTGAACTCCTACGTGTGAGTATACTGAAGGGCAGAGAGTTCCTCCTCCATTGCCTGCCGCCACCCAGGTGAGCTAAGAGCCTCTTGGACATTCTTAGGTATAGAAATAGATGACAATAGTGAAACAAACTGGCAATGTGAGGCGGAAAGGCGAGATACTGAAACAAAATTGGAAATGGGATGGAGGGTACAACTACGTTTAAGTTTTTGTAAAGCAATGGGTAGATCAAGTCCTGAAGGTTCAGGGATAGGAGCAACAACAGGATCCGCAGACAAGGTAGAAGCTGAAGGAGGAGCCTGTGTCTGTCAATGAGTATACACGTGCCGGATCGGTGGTCGTTCAGTAGGGATCTGCATTGGAGGAGGTGAAGGGTCAACCCCAACAGGAACACCCGGAACGGGATCACTGACTGGAAGAGGAAGAGGAAGCAAAGGTGGAGACACGGATACTTCAGGTCCCGAGAAGAAGGGGATAGACTCAAAAAAGGTGACATCAGGACAAACATAGTACTTTCGAGTAATGGAATTGTAACACTTGTACTCTTTTTGAGTCCGAGAGTAGCCAAGAAAGACGCACTTAATGGAGCGTGCATCCAACTTGTCTATTCCAGCATTCAGATTGTGAACAAAGCACACACAGCCAAAGATACGAGGTGTTAATGGAAAGGGAGACAAGGAGGGGAACAAGATAGAGAAGGGAGACCAACCATGAAGAATGAAGAAGGGCATCCGATTAATGAGGAAACACGCAGTAAGTACAGCATCACTCCAAAACCGTTTAGGAACACTCATATGATGAAGAATAAACCGAGCAGTTTCAAGGAGATGACGATTCTTTCGTTCAGCCACCCCATTTTGTTGAGGAGTGGATGCACACGAAGTTTGATGAATGATGCCATGTTGTTCTAAATACTGTTGAAAGGAAATAAGAAAGTATTCACGACCATTATCTAAACGAAGAACTTTGATTGGAACACCAAATTGTGTACGTATTTCAGCATGGAATTTTTGAAAAATGAAAAATAATTCACTCCTTTCTTTCATTAAGTAAATCCATGTCATTCTTAAATAATCATCAATAAAAGTGACAAAATACTTGTAACCATTATAAGACTCTATTTTGATCGGGCCCTAAACATCTGAATGAACCAAAGCAAAAGGACTCAACATACAACTTTCAACTCTAGGACTGAAGGAAACACGACGATCTTTCCCATACTGACACGACTCACACTGTAATGATGACAAATGACTCGAAGACGGAACCAGTATCTTGAGTGCCTTGAGAGATGGATGTCCCAGTCAACAATGTCATTGTAGAGGAGTGAGAGAAGTCTGAAGTGCAACTAACGATCCACCACCGTCAAGGTAATACAATCCACCAGCCTCATGCCCCCCACCAATCTTCTTCCTCGTCTTGAGATCCTGAAAAACACAAAAGGAAGGGAAATATGTAATTGAACAGTTAAGAGTCTTGGTTAATTTACTAACAGACATAAGATTGAATAGAAATTTGGGGACATATATAACAGATGATAAAGAAAGAAGCCATGTCAACATTACCAACACCACAAATGGGAGAAGATGAACCGTTGGCAAGGGTAACAGTTTGAAATGTGGAAGTTTCAGAGAGAGAAGAGAACACACCTGGAGTCCCAATCATGTGATCAGAGGCTCCAGAGTCAATAATCCAGGGAGAGGGTTTGGATGACAAACAAGTTATACCTGAGTGGGCAAGGGTGGCAGTAGTATGCTATGAAGTAGTCTGGAGGAACCGCTCATACTCATCATGCGGTACACTCACCATCTCCTTCCTGGAAACAGATGTAGATGTAAAAGGAGTTAGATCTGCCTGTTGGTTATCACTGACATCAACCCCACCAGCTACAGCATGATTGGCCCATATAGAATGAGGGCCATGGAGATCATAACAGAAATTTACCAAATGTCCGTCCCTGCCACAATGGGTACACTTGTAGAGTTACTTTTTCCTTTACCACGGCCCCCCCTTGAGTCACGACCACCATCACGGCCAAATATGGAACCACCACGACCTCCTCGGGAGGCATCTCCCACTATAGTACCACGTCCACCTCTTCTGGCTATCACAAATGCTGATCTGTCAGACTGTGTGGGATTCTCTGTAGGTCCCAAAGAAATCCTATGAAGTCGTGCAAACACTTCCTCAAGTGTAGGAAGGGTAGAGCCCCCTAATATTTGGGCCCTAACTGGTTCATATTCTGATTTCAACCCCACTAAGAACCTAGTGACATCTAGTTGTTCCCTCTGTTGTTGCTGAAATTTAACATCTAGAGTTAGGGGATGATAGACATTGAGTTCATTTCTAAGGTTCTTCATACTAGCATAGTACTCTTCTAGGGTTTTATTCCCTTACTGCAAATCAAAATACTCCTGATAGAGCTAATATACCCTTGTAGTATTATCCTGCCCATAATACAGCTTCTTGGCATGTTCCCATATGTCCTTAGCTGTATCTAAGAACATAAAGTTGGCACTTATTTTGGGTTCCATACTCTTCCATAACCATGTCATGATTTGGGCATCTTCCTGTTCCCAATCATCAAACCCTGAAGAGTCAGCTGGTGGTTTATCTTCCTTCACATGCTTCACTTTCCTCTTTGCCTTGAGAAAAACTTCTACTGACTTGGCCCATGGAACATAGTTCTCACCATTAAGTTTAATTGAAGTCATATGTACTCCCAGATAGTCAGAGGGAATCACCACAATAGGTTTCTAATCACTACAGCCATCTCCAGTTGCTGCCATGATGCTCTTCCAACGTTGCTTCTAATCTGAATTCCCAGTCACCAACTAAGTACTGCTGTCAGGAGTTTGATGTTCCAAAAACTACAACAGTCCCCAAACACAATGATAGGTACACAAGCTTTTGTTCTTATTCACACCACTACTGATTTCACAAAACCATGAATCACACTGACATTAATTCAGCACTTATTGACCACATACAAGCCCTCTTACAGTTACTCAACAGAGATTGTGCATCACAAGCACTACCACACAGCCATAGCTGTCACACATGGTACAAACCTGTCTGGCCTTTTTTTAGAGGGCACTACAAGTCCAAGGAAAACTCAACTAGTGCCGCTGCAGTACCCCTTACACCATTCGGCCACCTGCAGTAACCTTTACACCATTCGGTCGCTGTAAACACAGCCTATTCTTGGACCTTCTTCCAAGAACCAAGGCAACAAACAACCTAGTTCTCTAGGTTCTGACCAATCCTCGCAGATTTTTGAAGACTTTCAACCCAAAAATACCAACAGCATAAAAAAGAGAGGTAACCAACCTTCTTTTGAGAGCTCCAGTCGACCATTCACTGCTGAAGTTGTTCTCTTGAAAAAAAAATAGGTTCTGCGCAGAGGAAGAGAAACTGAGGTGTTTTCAGACCTAGGCCGAACCTGTGTTCTCCATTGTCAGCCCAGAAAGAAGAAAAAGAAGAGGTCACGAACAGAAAGGAGCAGGTCACGAATCTGTGAGGAGATTAGAGGGCAACGTCCTGCTCTAATACCATGTTTTCTCTGTTGCTACAGTAGTCTGAACCGATAGAAGAGGAGAAGAAGAAGAAGATGATGAAAGAACAGTCGACATAATAGGTTAAACCCTATCAGTCGACCCTTAATATGGATTAGGCTCTAATTAGTAGTATAAAGACTAAACTGCCCCCACTTAAGTATGGGACAGGAAGTCTCTATTAAGACTTCCACATAAGCACATAACTTAACAGAAGTCAATTGACTAATCGACCCTTATTCGGCTAGCTTTAACAGGTACAAATAGAGTTTTGGATAAATGAAACGGAGATGATTTAGAGGTAGATAAATATAAATCATCACAACCAAGTATGTCAAGTTTCTCACCATTTGCAGCGATAATATGTCTATTGGGAATATGGGGTTTGGGATACTGACCAAGAATAGCCCTTGTCATGTGGTTAGAGGCTCCGAAGTCAATATACCAGAGGTGGTTCGGTGAAGGGCAATAGTTCAGTGACTTACCAAACATACCAATAGTAGAGAACGCTGAGGAGATGACCGAGGACATGAGCTGTCGAATACTTTCTTCAGACATGCCGTTGGAGGTGTTGTTTTGGCCAGCTACAGAAGTGATAGAGGAGGAGGCATCTGAACCATCTACAGTAGTCTGATAGGCCTTGTAGTTCCCTTTCTTCTGATTTGGACCACTACCTTTCTGAGGCGGGGTAGGACATCCAGTGATAATGTGGCCGACCTTATTGCAATCGGTGCATGTGTTTTTCTTCTTACAATGGGAGACAACATGCCCATACTCCTTACATTCATAACACTGTATCTTAGAGAAATCCTTCTTCCCCTTTGGTTTAGTTGCCAAGAAGACAGCATCAATGTTGGAATCCCTCCTTCCATCCAGTGTAATCTGAGTAGTCAATTTGGTTTCTGCCCTAAAAATCTCCCCAAGAATAGTATCTAAGTCAAGAAGTGTTCCTCGGCTTAGGACATTAGATCGGACGACTTCAAATTCTGGCATTAGATGCATTAGGAAATGCAAAATTTTTCTCCTGTCAAAGTGTTCCTTGCCTCCTCCATGTATTTAACACAACAATCTGAAGGATCATCTCCCATGTGAACTAACTCATATTCTTCCCAATGGTTAATGAATCCGGCATAGTATTCATGGACCTTGATATCTCCCTAATAGTAAGAAAAAATGTCAACCTCTATCTGATACTATCTAGAGGTATTTGATCGCTAATGAACTTTCCCAAGATATTGATACATCTCATAGGTTGTCATGTACCCTCTCATAGGGATAGCAATATCAGTTTCGACTGAGCCTAGAATCCAAGACGCAATTTTTGCGCTGTCTATCTTCCACTGATTAAGTCCCTTAATGTCAGAGTCATCAAGTTTAGACATAAATCCATCTAAGTATCCCCAAAAACCCTTAGCTTCGACATGGAACTAAAAGTTGAACTTCCATGGTGCATAGTTCGTACCGTTGAACTTAATAGGAAGAGCATCCATCCTTTCTGATGTCATTGAAAGACAAAAGGCAACAACACACACTTCCAGAAACCAAAAGAAATTCGAACCAGATAAGAAAAATAAGAGCACCTTTCTGCTGATGTCCAAAAAAGGCAATTGTAGAGTTCTGCTGAATTGAAAAGTGGATCAAAACCCCTCAAAGACGAAACCGATCCAAACCAAACCAAAGAGGTTCAATAGATCTACTATGGGCGACACCAGATCTAAAATTTCAAGCTGATCCGATGTCTCTATAGGGAGATATGAGAAGAAAAGTGAACCCAACAGCACAGCAGTCCAGAAAACAGATCTGTAGCTGATCCAGGAAGAGAAATAAAGAAGATACTCAAGAACTTCCAAATATGTTAGGGAGTTCTTGAATCAGTAGTAGCTGAGGTGTTTTGTGAAGTTTAGGTCGTGACCTACTCTGAAACCATGTTAGAGTCAGTTCGAAAGTCAGAAAAGAGAGAGAAGAGAGAAGAGAGAGAGAGAGAGAGGACAGCCGAATGTTGGGTGTGACCCCTAGTGTCAGTCAACACCCTAAAAGATAAATTTATATTGTGTTGTATAAGGACAGACCTGCCCTTAATGTACAAGAGAGAGATAATACAAAGAATAGATATACAACAAAGAAAAGTAAAAGTACAAAAATAGCCCTACGGCTAGATTTCACTATCTCTACATGAAATCCTCCCACCACTCCTTTAGCATGATCTTAAATGTATGGTTTTCAAACCACATTCTCAAATCTGAACGAAGGCGAGCCTCCCCCTGGGATTTCTTTCTCAATACAAATAGGGTGGTGGTTTGAAGTAACTCTAGGTAACCCTCTTTCTATTAAGGATCCCCACATTTCTTCCCTATCAAGAGATATGAGGAAAATGTCCAGTTTGGAGCAGGTTGGGGGTGGGGGGGATTGAAATTTTGACCAAGTATAGTCCACCTAAAGCAAGGGGGTTCTCTCAATTCCAGGGAATCAATTAGCCTATCGAACTTCCTCATGCTAGTAGTGAACCCCTAGTTTGGTTGTTTGAATCCCCCGAGTATCTAATGACATTAAAATCACCCCCCGCACACCACAGACCCTCCCACAAACCCCTGATAACATATAATTCCTCCCAGAAAGCTTCTCTATCTTTGTAAGAGTTAGGACCATACACATTTGTTAACACCCATACTCTTCCGTCTGACTTTCTTTTAATTTTTAGAGAGATTGAATACTAACCCTATCAATTCTTCAACACAATCCATTTCCTCATTCCTCCATATGGATAGAATTCCCCCTAAAGCTCCCCACGAGGGTACCCATGACCAGCTCAGTCCCTTGGCTCCCCAAATGCTCCTTATCCACCTTTTATTCAGCTCTGATAATTTGGTTTCTTGAATCATGATCAAATCTGGTTTTTCTTTCCTGGACACATTTCTTATTAGTCTTCTCTTCTTGGCACTTCCTAGTCCTTTTACATTCCAACTTATTATCTTCATAGCAATGCCTCGTGACACCTCTGGGCTGGTGTTACGCAACACTCCCCTCTTCTTTTCCTCATACTCTTGTTCTTCTCCTCATAATTTATTCCACTCTTAAGCTTCTCGACCTCACTCATTTTCCTTTTCCTTTGCTTACTCTTCTTTCTCAGGTAAACTTTCTTTCCTTATGCCTTTTTACCTACCATCCTAGCTCCTTCTAACCCATCCCTCCCCTCCTAACTTCCTTCCTTTGCTCCCTCCAGGGTCTCGTTCTGGGTTGGCTTTGTCTGGGTAAAGGGTTGGTTTCCATTGATTTTGATTGAGTTCTTCCAGGCCTGTGACTTCCTCGAAACTAAAGCTACATCCAGGAAGCCTTTCAGCCAAGCTGCTACCTCCTTTTGGAGATACAGTGGCTCTTTTTTCTTCTCTAATCTTCAGGAACACCAGAAACCTTGTTTTCACTTCTCTTAGCTTCAAATGATACTTCCTTTCTCCACCTTCCCACTACTTCAAACTCACCCTCTATTGAAGAACTCTCTACCTTGCTTTGCCTTATCCTAATTCACTATTTTAAATGGTTATCTTCCGCATAATCCATCATCCAACCTGCCCAACTCATTAAATATTGATCCAGGCTTCAAAAAAAAATATTGATTCATTGGTTTGATGATCCGTTAATGACCCGCATCTAGAAACACCCTACCCATAAATAAAATGGGTGGTTTGGGTTAGTTGATCATGTTGGGTTTGAAATTTTCCACCCCTATCTAAGATCTATGTTACGCTAGTGCAATATTTACAAATAAGAGTAAACCAACATCATCCAGCTACCATAGATTATTCTTTTACATTTCTCATAAAAATAGAAAAGGAAATTAGACTCTGGTTCAATATATAAGGAAAGAAATTTAAAAATTAAGAGATGAAAAAGGGAATCTGTTAGCTATGTATTTTGGCCCAATTGGGGTGGGAGACTCCTTGAGGGCTGAGATATTAGGAGCTCTTGAAGGCGTACAAAGGGTCAAAGACATGCATATTAAGAAATTGATCATAGAAGGTGATTCTGAAATTGTAGTGAACAGGTTAAAAGAGGACAAATCCAAGCTCTGGAATTACTACAATGAAAAGAGGAAATTTAAGTGACTGAGTAAGGACATGGAAGTTAGTTGTACATAGGTAAAGAGAAGTGCAAACTCATTGGCAGATGGCTTAGCTAGGCAAGGGGCGAATAGAAACTCTATTTTTTGGGCTGTTTTGTAATTGTTTACAGTTTGGGTGTACATTGATGTATTAGGGAGTTAAGTTTTTTTAGCTCCTTATTTATGTACTTTCTCAATCTTTAATAAAATTCACTGTTATTGATCAAAAAAAAAAACACCCCATCCCCCACAAGTCAAATGAATTGAGTTTCTTCTATAGTTAACCTACTCTTTTTCTCTTCCTCATTGAGAGAAGATCTGACCAAATCCAAAGTTCCAAACCATGCATTACAAAGAGCATCATTTGGATTGGCCACATGCTAAGTCCTCCGATCCACATCAGCTCCATACCCACCATGTACTGGAGCTTTTCCTGAGTGATATTAGCCATCTAAAGCTTTAATTATTCAGCAAATGCTCAGAAAGGATGTAGATTGGAGACATCTCAAAAGCTTTATCTGAGATTTAAACAAAGGTTTGTGAGGGAAAGTGAGAAACACAAAAACCCTTTTGCATCCCAACAATGCTGCAACATGGTAAACTCTGGGTCATTTATACTTCTCTAAGCAATGCAACTAGTACATCTGCTATATAATCTGCCATGAAGAAATCTTAAACTGTAACCATGACATAAGGAGGCAATTTCCATGTCACTTAAAGCAGGACATAAAAAAAAGTTATCTATCAATTTATATGCTGTGAAATAGCTCTTTAACCTCAGGATCCTGTTGAAGTTCTGATGCATCTATTATAGGCGGAGGCCTCCCAAATTCACAGAGCTCACTGTATATGGAAACCAGATCTGCCAACCCCAGCTCAAGAAAGGATGGTGGCACAACTTTGTCAAAAGATGGCTGACAAAACAAAATAAAAAACATTTAGTAAACAGTCAGTAATAAGAGGAATATAAAGAAATAAAGATATTCCAAACTAAAATGAATGAGAATGCTTCCAACTACCTCTGTAAACTCTCCTAAGTTTTACTCTAATGAAGAATTAATATTAGGCTCAATAGTAATGCCAGCAAGAGGTTAACAACCATTATGAACAATATGCACCAGTTTGAATGAGTATTATTAAAGAGGATACAGAATGCCACCTAAATGTTATTATGGATGGTGAAAAGACAGGAAAGCAAATTCTTTAAAATGATTACCAAAATATCAAGGGGATTCCTTATCAGTATGAAGTGCTTCCCTTTTTTCATCAACTCATCTGTCAAGCCAGGTACTCGTTGTTTTGCCATGTGCTGTAGACAGAATAATTTAAAGAAGAAAATAAAAATAACTTAGCAATTCAGGCTACACAGACATTTTTAAGAGGAAAAAAAGACATAAAACATCCAATGTCCCTAAATTGACATGTACATGTAGGAACCTACATAACAAGAAGAGCCATTCATATGCAGGCCCAAGTTTGCCTCGGAATTGGTGGCTTTGATTTGATCATCAAAATGTTGAGTTGTGTCTTGAATTCCTGTCTGCGGCCTGCTCCATGAACCAGCCCAAAGTTTGTGGGGAAGAACCCAAATGGGAAATTTCACATACAGAGAGAGAGAGAGAGAGAGAGCTTATCTAATCTTTGTATCTGTAGCACATACAGAGAGACCTTTGGGTGTAATGGGGATTAGGGTCTGTGTGAAGTAGCTCAACTCTGTACTTCATTAACTGATTAATGGATGTAGGCTAAAGGCCGAACCACATAAATCTGTTTTGTATTTTTCTCTTCTCAGTATCTATGTTTTGCTTCACTTTGTGCCATTTTGAACTTGATTGGTTATGGGTTTGTCATAACATAAAACCATATAATTTCTTGCCAACTGATTAAGTGATAGCATGTTTTCTAGATATTATGTTAGCATGATGCAAGAAACACTAATGTTACAGAGATTTATTTGTTCCTCTAATCCTTTTATTATTACTATGCAACAAGTGGAGCCAAGATTCAGCATACTGACTTACAAGAACCAGTAACAAAGACCGTGTGAAAGAGATTCTTAAGATATCATACAAATAAAGGGAACATAGTTCAGATTAAGGTGATGGATGCACAATTGAGGATCTGGATACCATGTTGTAGAAGGATCCTTTAAGGATGAAAAAGGTGCTGGATTGAATAGGGAAGGCAAAATCCTCAAACCTTGGGATCCTCCCTTGGATAACTTTGTCAAGCTTAATTTTGATGGGAGCAGCCTTGGTAATCCTGGCCCTTCAGGTATTGGAGGGCCTTTCAGGAATAAAGAAGGGAATGTATTAGCCTTATTCCCGGGCCCTATTGGTATTGGAGATTCCATTAGAGCTGAACTACTTGCTGTCCTATGTGGGGCCCAAATAGCAAAATAATTAAACCTGGAAAATCTGGTTGCTGAAGGGAACACTCAGGTGGTGGTTAGCTGGTTAGAGGATGAGAAGAAGGCAGCTTGGACATACCAGGATGGGGTTAAGAAAATAAAATGGCTTCTAAGGGGATTGACTGTAATTTATCAATAGGTTCCAAGGGAGGCCAATGGTCTAGCTGATTCTTTAGCTAGACAGGGGCTGTTTAGGGAAAATCTGTACTGGGCTCAAGTGTAATATCTGTTCCTTTGGTGGTATCTTTACCCCTTGTAATTCTGTGTATATTATTCTTTATATTAATGAAATGTTTCAAGGTTACCTATAAAAAAAAAGTATTTTACAGTCAATTGGCAGAGGTGCTCCTAATGATATATGCAAGCAGTTCCATGGAGCCAATGAACTTCTCCTTTTTTAGGTCCTCTTATAGAGTTGTAGAGCATCAGAAAATCATTGTTTTGGACCTTTTGGTCTCTAGAATGAAAGAGGGTTTGGATATTTGCACACATTTTGTTTTAATCAGCCTTTGTCCTTGCACAAATAATTCAGCCCCTCATAATCTAGTTATCAAAAAATGGCAGATTTACTAGCAACGGCAGGATAAGGATCATGGTGCACCAAAGTTTTTTTTCAATCTCACAATTGCTTCCAGACATGAGATTTGTTAATTTATACCGAGAAACTTAAGGAAGGTAGTCAGCATTTTTTAGATCACCCAAAAAAGGAGATTATGTTTATTAATATCTCATGTTTTATTACTCCTTATATATATATATATATAATTGCAAATTCCATTGATCAAAGAGAAAGTACCAAGTACAAAAGAGACAAATAGCTTATTTCCAAAACCAAAGAAAATTACAGTTGAGCCCAAAACATGTGATTTCTCCCATCCCCTTGTTTTGCCAAAGCATCAGCCATGCTGTGAGCCATCCTTTGGACCCATTGAAATCTGACACTCATTCCCCTAGATATCCTTTTTTTTTTGGAAAAGGTAAGGTAATTTAATTAAGAAATGAAAATAGGATACAAATAGACCCCCTTTTAAGAGAAACTAGGCCCGAAACCCAGATTACATTACAACTCAAGAAGACTTCTAGAGTTCAGATGGGCTCCAAACTCCCTGATTTGGAAACCTTTTACAGATGCAGTCCAAGATACCACTTTGCCAAATGAATTAGAAATGAGGCAGTCTACTGCTTTAGCCTTGTTCTGGAACACTCTATTATTTCTCTCCGCCCAGATGGTACTGATCACTGCTGCAGGAATTGATCTCCATACACTTTTGGCCAACTTTGAAAGCCTTAAACAATCCCAGCACCATAGCAGATCCAACATGGAATTTGGCATGGCCTAGGATAAACCCACAGAAGAAAGATAGTGATTCCATAAAGACATCAAAACAGAACAGTGGAGGAACAAATGACTGTTATCCTCTTCCTTCTGACCACAGAACACACAACTTAAGTCTTTGTTAGAGAATAAAGCCTATCCAAGGACCTCACTTAACAGCTTAAGCTTTTAGGTTGAATGGTTCTTTGGCATGGTATCAGAGCCACTTTGACCAAGTGGTCTAGTGTTCGATTCTTGTCACCCCCATTATAATTAATTAATTTTCAGCACAAGGTATGGGTGGGCCTGTGCTGTCCACGCTTCAAGCCCAATGGGCTTTCGTGTGAGGGGACATGTTAGAGAACAAAACCTATTCAAGGACCTCACTTAACAGCTTAAGCTTTTAGGTTGAATGGTTCTTTGACAGTCTTGAATCTGCATTCCTCTCCTCAACAGGCTTTTCTTAGTGAGGCATCTATCCAGGGAAGCAGCCCAGACAAGAGAATTTACTTTGGTAGGGGCTGTCGCATTCCAAATAGTAGAAGCTGGAAAATCAGGTCCGTTACCTCCTTCCAAAAATCTGGCAAAGGACGTCACTGAAAATGATCTGTCTGCACTCCAGATCCAGCCCCAGCTATCTTCTTCCAGCAGGTGATCTGATTGGATATCAGCCCAAAGAGCTCCCTCACTTGATTAATTTCCCAATCCTGGTATCCATTTAATATTTTTTAACTCACTTTTGTACATCCATAGGTCATTCCCTTTGTTTTGCAACCACCTATTGAGAATCTCCTCCCGTCTCACATAAATAATAGCTTTATAGTTGGTAAAGCATTCTACAATCAAGAGTTCAGAAAAGGAGATATCCCGGGTTCTATAGAGTAGATGTCTGTTATCTGAAACTGCCTGTCCTCATGATAAGATTATTTCTCAAAAAATTGTTCTTGCAGCTTTTTTTTTTTTTTGAAAAAGGTAAGGTATAGTGTATTAAAGTGTAAATTTCCTGTAGCTTCCTTTCCATTTCAAATTTCAAAACAGTAGCAATAATGAAATAATAAATGAAGAAATGAGCCTTTTACTGTTAAGTATTATGTAATATGTACCAAATGTTATCTATTTTCTTCACCAGATGAATGCCTTCACAATTCATCATGCAGCTTGACAAAACAATTCCAAAAACATGATTTTTACATGGAAAAATAATTTGTAAAGTCAACCTGTAAATCTAGAAAACTTTGCATTTTTACAAATGGATTACCTTGCAGTAGCGATATTTCTTTGCTCCCGGACCAAAAATCACCTCTTTTACAACTCTACTGCCATCAGAATCCTATTCCATTTCAAGAATTTATAGTGTCAATATAAAGCATAGAGAAAAGAAAAATGTTACACAATAGATCATAAAGCAAGCTGACCCCATATGGTTGGGATAAGGCTTGAATGATGATGATGAATAGATCATAAAGCACAAAGGAAAGAAAGAAAACAAAAAAGGGAGAGGAAAACAAACTAATCAGGTAAATATTCCATAACAATAAAGCTAAATGAAAATTTAATACAGTTAATATCATTGAATAGGAGCCAAAAAAAAACCACTACTGTTATCTTTGGTTGCTGAGGAAAGAACTGCGAAAGGGAATTTGTTAAGAAACTACATAAGATGCCTTAAGGACACTCTCACAAATTTCAGTTTATAAAGAGATTAGCACAGTGGCACTTTCCCTTTCCAGTGTATGAAAGTTTCAACATCCTCAACATTGAAGTTGGTAGGATACCTTCCTTGGTGATGAAATTCAATACAGGATAAACTATCTAATGCAGTCAATTTGGTATCCCTCTAGTAACTTGGGAACTTGTATGCTTTACTGTTTCTAGTGAGAGCCCTTTTGAATCCTATTGCATTTCTGTAAACAAACTAATGCATTGCTTGGTTTAAGTGGTAAAGCATACCTGCCAAAACTAAGCATCGCCAAAGCAGTTATTAATCTTCATGACAGGAGAGTAGTCTTGGAAAACAAGCAATTTATATTAAGGAACTAGTTTGAATTTCATACTTAAGAGACCTGTGGTTTATAGCCGTCATTAAAGTTTCAGAAAATTATTTTATAAAATCAAGCACCATGGCATTCATGTAACTTCAAGTGTATCCTCAGTGGGGGTTTGGCAAGCAATGTTTGTGATGTACCATTTTGGATAGAATCTCTTCACGGTAAGGCCTTTCCGCACCCATCACTCGAAGAAAGTTCGCATAGAGGGGTTCATCAAGAACTTCTATGTCATCTCTCTACGGAAAAATCATGAAATAAAACAAAAGCCAATGTCAGAACATGAGGAAACAGGAGGTATAGGGGACTACCTTTTAGTTCATGAAACCAGACTTGCATGTCCAAGGAGTACAGAGAGAATTAAACAAGCTATCCGCTAAAATTTCATTCAGAAATAACAAATATTAAAATTGTAAAGAATAGACAGTTCTACCATCCACCTGCAATCTGCCAATTTCGCGAAGAGGAACAATAAATAGATTGGGAGATATGGGTAATAAAGTAACAATTAGCCTACTCATAGAATATACAAATGATTAATTAGAACAGAATTTCCCAACCGAAAAGGAGAAGCAACAACTATGACCACAAACACTTAAAGTAAGCCACTTAGATGTTAGAGCGTATCTTATCTAATTCAAATTCATAAGAAAAATATACAATACATCTGAAAACTTATCATCCAACTAAATAGCAATAATACAATAGAGCCTTATTCGACTATTTATTGTTCGACATTATAACTAATAGTTTGAAGAGAAAAGGAAAGTAAGTCGATACCACCTCCTTAGTGATACCATGCCATATTTTTAGCATTACGAGCAACTACCAAAACTTACTGGCCAACTTCAATGTTGAGAAGGATGCATTACTTCAAGCAATTACCCAACTTGACCCACCATTTCTTAGCACGTGAACTAATAACAAGAACTCTACTAAACAGGTACCAAGAAAATTTAAACTTTGGCATGCACCAGACAGAGAGAAAAAGTTTGAAGTCACCACAACAGTTGTCGTCAACAAAACTACAATAAACCAATAATAAAGGGAAAAAACAGCACAAACATTCCATTTATAATTCAACAGAAAAGATACGGTTCTTATGTCAACATCAAAATATAAAGATTTAAAACCATACCCCGCATGCCCGAAGCAAATAAAAGAAAAAAAAAAGGACAACAGGAATTATTCCACACCAACTAATTCGAAAAGTTGCCCATTTTAAATCCATCAACAGAAAGCTTGTATTTCATAGATAACTCCATTTCTTTCAACTCTCAGAGAGAACGCACCAGCACTCTTTGTTAGAACAAAATAGGGGATAGGGAGTGATCAAATGATTAAAACAAAAACAAAGGAGGGAGGAAAATGGAAGTGGGTACCTGAGCAAATGAGTACATAAGGCTGGTACTGAGAGATCTAGGAGCAGACCACGAGTGAATTACTTCTACCTCCTGATTTCCTTCCATGACTGAAACCTGCTGAAATCGCCTACAACGCTGTCTTTTACTCTTTTGGGAGAGTGAGCTATAAATAAATTCTCTGTACGATACTTCTATAATTCTAGCTAAAATGTTCTCCCGGGCAACTGAACTGACCCGGGCAGACCGGCCAAACCAACAAGCAAGCAGCCAAATGAAATAATTATGAGTTATGATTTGGTGTTTTAGCGCCCGAAAAAGCAAAAGCACTAATCAGATGTAGGAAAATATTCTGCTGTGACTGGGGCGGGCGTTTTGGCATTTGATTGGAGTAGAATGCGACCAGCAGATTTTTGCTCGTCAATCATACCTCTGTGGTTCTAAACATTGTATCAAATCAACCAACTGACGTGTGGCCTGCGTTCATTGACGTGGCGTGTCCTGATAGACTCATATTACGAGTACAATGATGGACTATTGGAACTTTTATGTGTACTATGAACAGGCCAATTTTGGGATCAAGCCCCTACTAAGGAATTAACCGGAACCAGTGTGATGTACGGTTTTGTTAAGCGAAAGTTACAGATACGAGAGAGTATTAATTGTTTTATATTTTAATTTTTTAATAAGTAATTTGATTCAATCAACCTGAGTTTGTATTATTCAAATAATAAGTAATTTTTTATTATTTATGATTAGTTTTTTATTTATTAATTTTTTAACTCGATAAAGTTAAGAATACATATATATATATATATATATATATAATATATGGGAAAGTGAGAAATTTTTCATGTTTCTTAGTTTAAAATATTTTATATCATAAATTTATTTTTTATTTATTTTTAATAATATCATTGTAAGTTTAAATCTTTTAAACAATTAAATTAAATTAAAAATAGAACCAAACAACCCGAGTTGGTGGGTTTTCACTAATGGTTAATCAGTTTTAGGGACAAAACTCCCAACTTGACCAGGTCGATTTGGTTGGTAAATTCCCTACCAGCATGTCTCTCCTTTGAAATAGTTATTTATCTAGTTTCTCATTTTCTAAAATTTTTTATTTTTTACTTTCATATCATTTTTTAAACAACCAATGAAATGTACTTTCCCAATAACCTAATTAATCTATTCTCCTAAAATTACTACTAAACTACCTCCCCCACTTTCTCCAAAATTATCTCTAATTCCTATTTATCTTCTAAATTATCCCTAACTCCTCTTTATCTCCAAAATTATCTCTAATTTAATAGAGAGTTTCTCTCCTAAAATACCTTCAATTCCTATTTATCCTCTCCCATACTTTTTATCTATATCTATCTAAAAAAAGTTTGGACTAAAAAATTTAAGAATTATTTAAATATTCTAACAAAAAATAATAATAACTTTAAAATATTTATTAAAAACACACAAATAATTTTATAATTTTACAAAATATATAACGAAATTATGAACTACAATTTAAATTATGTTTTTCTGAAATATCAATTTAAATGTTTTTTAAATATTTAATAATATGTAAAAGCTTTAAATAAATAAAATTCAAATAACAAAAAATTTAAAATATTTTATTGATTATTTAAATATTTATCATAACTAGATTTTAAATAGTTAAAATAACGAAATTATGTAATAAATTTAAAAAAAATTCTTCAAAATAGAAAAATAATTATAACATAATATTAAATTTATAATAATGTAATATATAACAAATTTAATAATGAAATTACATAATCATAGTATAAATTATGTTTTTATGGAAAATTAAATTCAATAAATAATTAATATTTTAAAATTTAAATATTTTACATATTATTTGAGTATTTAAACAACTAAGTATTTTAAATAACAAAATTTTTAACATAAATAGATTTAAATAGTTAAAATAAATAAATTATGTAATAAATTTAAAAAATCTAAAAAGTAGAAAAATAATTATAACATAATATTGAAATTAATAACAATTTAATATTTTAACATAATATTGTAAATAATTAATTTCACTTATATCAAGTAATAATTCGAGAAAATAACTTTCAAAAAAATAATATTTATTAATAATAATTTTAAACTCTTAATCTATATTTATTATATAATTATATATACTAAAATTAATATTTATTGTCTTTTGGGATAAATGTATTTTCAATAAATATGTATAAAAATATTTTGTTAAGTTATTTAATAGAAAATTTCCAATATTTATTGGCCATTAAATTACTATTATTGAAATTTTTAAATTTATTTTGTTGTACTTATTGTATTTATTGTGTTTCTGTTATAAATTATTGATTAATATTTAGTAGAGATTAAACTATCATTTGAAATTATACTATTTATTGACTAAGTTAATATATTTTTAGTACTTATTGTATTTTTGTAATTTTTGTAATTATTATAGTTTTCATTATCAATATATTTTCAATAGTTGTGTACTTTTGCTATAAATTTTCAATAATATGGGAGATTAAACTATTATTATTTATTAGAGATAAGACTATTAATTTAGCTAAAATTATGAGTATTTATGAGTTGGTTTGGTGCAGTCATAGCTATTTGGCCAACCAAATTGACCTGGTCAGGTTAGGGAGTTGGTCAACTGAAACCGACTAACCTTTTGTGAAAACCGACTCATTCAAATTGTATTGGTTTGGGTTTATTTTTTCATATGGTCAGTCTCTTCAAAAGATTTAAACTTAAAATTTTAATTTAATTTTAAAAATTACAGTGTGATTATTGATGTTGTGCAATCCGGTCACTCCTAACAGGTGCTCGCATGGTTCCTGAGAGGTACCTGAGACAAGAGGAAAGAGGAAAAACTCCCAAGGGGTTTACCGGCAGGAACACTCCAATGCTTAAGTTAGTATTGTGTGCAAGAAGCGAAAGGAGGAGAAGGCTAAGAGTGAGGATAGCGCGTTACCACTATGTTCAAGAGGTTAGAGATTCAAGAAGAAGTTTCCTTTCGACCCTGAGGGCTTTTATAGGGACACTCACATCAGGTTGGGCATAACCGTCGTTGGGCTCTTGCCACAGCCGTTACTAGCCAGGGCTGCGCAAGTGGCCGTTGTGGTGTACGCCTCACTCGGGTGAGTGACACGTTTCCAAAGTGGCAGGCACGCCTTTGCCTGTCGAGAGACATAGACACTTACTGTCAAAAGGACTGGGACTGCACCGTCAGTAGAGGATATGGCGCAGTCTGTTCGGTACGGTCTATCGGTCGGAAGCTTTTTGGAGGGCGCTAGGGCGGCTTGTTCGCAAGCTATCTCGTAGCGAGCTTGGAACACTACATAATTACACTTAGTGAAATTGGTCCTTGGAATGACTTGTCCGCTAGGGAGCTCGGGTGAGCTGATAACTTTAGCTCACGAGCTATAGTGGCCTCGGAGCATCTCTTCAAAGATAGCATGGGGAACCCAGAGTACGCCTCGTGGTGGACTCCTCCCCTCGTGAGCTATAACGTAGCGAACTGCTTCGTGGGCCCGTCACTTGGTTACTCCGGGCTTCAATGCTAGGCTATCGCTCCGGGCTTCAATGCTAGGCTGTCGCTCATGCTAAGTCAGCATCTACATGTCACCGTTTCATAGGTTGGGCCAAATCATCCTTCATCAATTGCCTCCCACTCCTCAAGCTAAGAGTACCGCCTTAGCGCGGGGAGTTTATGAAGTGCAATGGACTGATTTGACCAAAATTCAAACTTGATTGACTGCCCTCATTAAATGCATTTGCGGGAATCAAGAGATTTTCTCACTCTCTTGACTTTTCGGATTCCGAAAACGTGCTGAGGTGGCTTTTAACTCCGAGCGTCGTGCGGCTGCGACTACCTTAATCATGGAAGACGTGCTCGCCAATTGCCTTCGATTTTCAGAAGGCGTGCGGTAAGGGGGCCCATGGACCGTTGGATCTGCTTTGATCCGGGCCGTCAATTTGAAAGGGTGAAGACTATAAATAGGGGCCCCCTCGGGCCTCATTTTCTCCCACGCTATCTTGCTGTCTTTGGATTCTGAGGTCGCACACTTCACCTAGTCTACCCAAATTCTCAGTTTGCTTCATTTCGTCTACTCTGGTGAGTCCCAATCGCAGTCAGCCATGTCTGGGCACCCATACCACACCTATCACAGGGGCGATAGCCAGGATGATGATGCTCCCTCGAGCTCGGGGGGAGCCTGGGAGTAGATCCCGGAGGATCGGGAGGCCTCTGGCGACATGACATCCACTTCTAAGGGTGGGAGCCTGATACCTTTGGCCCTTCCTTGATGACAGTGGAGAGACTCAAGTCTCTAATCCGCTACTTTCGCCTCCCTATGGACCTGGTTTACAGCCTCCCTACTGGCAACTTCCCTTGGGAGCATGGTCCCAATGACATAGTAATCTTTCAGGAATAGCTCGAGGCTGGATTGCGTCTCCCCCTGCACCCCTTGATAGTGGAGGTGTTAAACCACTTTAACGTCACCATTGACCAGCTTCATCCCAACGCCATTCGAAACATGGTTGGGACTATATCTCTGTGTTACGAGTACTGTCTTCCTTTGGACCTTGATATTTTTGTCTCCATCCTTTGTATAAAGAATGTTGCTCCTGGGTTCCTCAGGAAAGGTGCTTTTATTACCTCTCTCCCCGCCGCAGCTATAAGCTCTTGTACAAGCTGCCGAATAAGATCATCGCCTGGAAGCGTGATTACTTTGTGGTTCGTAACCCCGAGGGGTGGCCCTTCCCCACTGCTTGGAGGGGCGCCATCCAGGACCCCGGGGCCAAGCTGGACCCTAAAACTTAGAAAACGATGTTGTCGTGTGCATCGGTAGGCTTCATTTGCTCAGACTACTTGACCGAGGAGAAGCTCGTGCAGGTAGGCTTGAGCTCGGGTAGGTCGACCTTTTAGGTCGTGTAGTGCCTTGTGACAATATTGTGTACACTTGTATTTTGTTTCTTGTCGAACTAATATCTTGTGGTCTTTTGGCAGCCATGAGAAGAGGATGCGCCTCGACCGGACCCCTCCTTCAGGAAGTACTGAGTTCGGGTCTGGTAAGGCGGTTCTACCCTCTCTTCCGCCCGAGGTTCTGATGCCCCCACCTGAGGGGGCTAGCGGGATAAACCCTGTGGGAAACGAGCTCCTTCAGCCCCGTCCTTACCCCCGGTTCCCAGTGGGAAACTAGGAAGGGGTAAATGATTATCTGGTGGCTCGCCGGGGGAGCTGGAAGGCGATTACTAATGACGAGATCACTCAGTGGGGAAACATGGAGCCCGGGGACCTCTCCGCATTCACCTCTGCTCATTGCTTGATGGTAAGTGACCTTTTTCCCTTTTTTCTCTTATGTTTTGCACTTTTCCGTTGTCTTCTGATCTTCTTTTCCGTCGGCAGGTGAATTCTGCCATCCATGCCATGGCTCTTTAGACGCGCATCCATCTCGTCAACGCCCTCGACCAGCGGGCTGCCAACCAGAAGCTCCAAGGCGAGCTCAACCGGATCTGGGGCGAGCTCCATCACACTCACAAGGGGAGCGAGTCTCAGGGGCTGTAGATGCAGAATGATTTGACCCAACCTATGAAACGGTGACACATAGATGTCGACTTAGCATGAGCGACAGCCTAGCATTGAAGCCCGGAGTGACCTAGTGACAGGCCCATGAAGCAGTCCGCTACGTTACATCTCATGAGGGGAGGAGTCCACTACGAGGCGAACTCTGGGTTCCTCGTGCTATCTTTGAAGAGATACTCCGAGGCAACTATAGCTCTCTAGCTAAAGTTATTAGCTCACCCGAGCTCCCTAGCGGACAAGTCATTCCAAGGACCAATTTCACTAAGGGTAATTCTGGAGTGTTCCAAGCTTCCAAGCTCGCTATGAGATAGCTCGCGAACAAGCCGCCCTAGTGCCCTCCAGAAAGCTTCCGACCGATAGACCGTATCGGCCAGACTGCGCCATATCCTCTACTGATTGCGTAGTCCCAGTCCTTTTGACAATCTGTGTCCACGTCTCTCGACAGGCAAAGGTGTGCCTGCCACTTTGGAAATGTGTCACTCACCCGAGCGAGGCGTACACCACAACGGCCACCTGCGCAACTCTGGCCAGTAATGGTTGTGGCAGGAGCCCAGTGACGGTTATGCCCAACCTGATGTGAGTGTCCCTATAAAAGCCCTTAGGGCCAAAAGGAAACTTCTTCTTGAATCTCTGACCTCTTGAACATAGTGGTAACGCGCTATCCTCACTCTTAGCCTTCTCCGACTTTCACTTCTTGCACACAATACTAACTTAAGCATTGGAGCGTTCCCGCCAGGAAACCCCTTGGGAGTTCTTCCTCTTTCCTCTCGTCTCAGGTACCTCTCAGGAGTCACGCGAGCACCAGCTAGGAGTGACCGGATTGCGCAACATCATTTGTTTGGTCAGTCTGTTCAAAAGATTTAAATTTAAAATTTTAATTTAATTTTAAAAATTACAGTGTGATTATTAAATAATAAATTTAAAAACTAGATTCATGATATATAACATTTTAGACTAAGAAATGCCACTTTTTCATATTAAAAATTATATTTGAAATATAAAATATTAATATATATCCATGGTTAGGTCGTTCGGTTTTGGTCGGTTTACAAATGGCCAAAATGGAATTGATCCAATTTGGTCGTGGGACAATTTTTGAACCAAAGCCAACCTAAAATATTAGAAAACTGACTAACTCGGGTCGAGTTACTTGGGTTGGTTGGGTTCATCAATTTGATAAATAAACCTAATTGAAATTAATTATTGTTATTTTTGTATTATAAAAAATTTACTAAAAATAGTATATGAAATATGAATAATTATTAATTATTTAAAATGTTTAAAATATAAAATAATTTTATACTCTTATGTGTTTCTATTAGGGTCATTTATTATAACACACTTTTCGGGATGGCAAATTTTCCCATCCCCAATGGGGACCTGACATCCCTGACGCAATGGGGCTGGGGATGGGGTTAGTTTTGGTGGGGCGGGGTCGGGGTCGGGGATGGGGATTAAGGTCCCGCCCCACCCCAACCCCGATTATATATATATATATGGCTACATTTGTTCTATTTTGTTTTTTATATAAAAAAGTGTTATGGGCATTTTTGGAATAAAAACTCATGGGTCTAAGGGCAAAACAAACACTCCTTAATGAAATTGTGGGCCTAAGGCCCTAACCTTGATTTTGAAATTAACCCCTATCCTCAATCCCTGATGAGGATTGGTTCCCCGTAGGGACCCGAATCCCCAAAATGTTTTCAGATAGTAGTATTTTTAAAATAAATAAAAATTTTAAATTATAAATAATGTTTTAAATATATTTTAAAATATATAATATAAATAATATTTAATACACACACACAAAAATGGTATTTTTATTTTTATTTTCTTTTGATTAAATTTATTTAAATGAACATTAGGGTCAATATTGTCATTTTACACTATCATATAATGGAAGATTGATTAAATCCATTGCAAATTATAAGTGATGTTTTAGTAAAATGCTAACTATAGGGTAAATTTTAGTAAATCTATAAAACTATAAGGGGTATTTTAGTGTATGACCCTTTTTATTATTTAGCTTTCTCTTAGTAAATCCTGTGCATCGCACAGGTCCCCGCTAGTACTATTTAAATAAGTTTGAATTTTTTTAATTAAAACATTCTTTAGATAGACATAGATAAAAAGTGGGGGAGAGGATAAATATGAATTGAAGATAGTTTAGGAGATAACTTATCTACTAAATTATATATAATTTAAGAGAAATAGATGTTAGAGATAATTTGGGAGATAAATAGGAATTAGAGACAATTTAGGAGAAAGTGGGGGAAAGTGATACCACTTAGCTAAACATTAGAAAAAGCAAATCCCTCTTTCATTATGATTGATAGAAATAATTAATGAGAAAGTTCAGGTGAAAGAGAAAGATAATGGGAGAAAGTTTTTGTCATTCCAGCCAACGATTACAAGGAACATATATACAAAGTTCCCCGTAAAAATATCGACTAACAACTAGGAAACAAATCATCGACTCCTATAATTATGGTAACTAAAACCAATTTTACAGCTATCCTAAACTGGCACAAAGATTAGATCCTAAAATATACATGAAGATATACAATGAATCTCAATACCCCCCTCAAGTTGGTGCAAGCAAATGGGAAATACCCAACTTGCATAGAAAATGTTCGAATTGTTGCTTGCCCAGTGCCTTTGTAAATATATCAGCAAGCTGCTCGGCGGTCCGGACATAGGAGGGCCATATGTTCCCATTCTGAATCTCATCACGAACAAAGTGACAGTCCACTTCAATGTGTTTACTTCTCTCATGGAAGACTGGATTCGCTGCAATACGCAAAGCTGCCTGACTATCACAGTATAATCTCATAGGATCAGGATGAGCAACTCCCAATGAGTACAATAACCCTTTCAACCATTTCAATTCACATGCAGTTGTTTCCATAGACCTGTATTCTGCCTCAATCGATGATCTGGACATTGTATGCTGCTTCTTTGTCTTCTACGAGATTGGTGCTTGTCTCAATAAAACAAAATATCCAGTGAGAGAACGCCATGTCAATGGACAACTGGCCCAGTCATAATCACAATAAACATACAATCGAAGATCACTGTCAGCTGGAAGGAAAATTCCCTGTCCCGGATTACCTTTCAAATATCGCACAACACGTAAATCCTCCTCCCAATGCTCTTCACGGGGAGTCTGCATAAATTAAGCGAGCACATGCACACAATATGACCACTAGTCACCTGTAGCTCTCTAGTTTTATCATCAAAGGACCATCTACCAGTGCTAATTTATGATTTTGTTCTAAGGGAAGACCACCTGACTTAACTCCTAACAATCCAAATTTTGATATGATATCCAAAGCATACTTCCGCTGACAAAGAAAAATACCTTCATGGTTTCTCCCGACCTCCACTCCTAAAAAATATTTCAAAACTCCCGAATCTTTCATGTGGAACCATTGACTCAGATACTTTTTGAATTTCCAAATGGCATCGCCATTATTTCCAGAGATGACAAGATCGTCCACGTAAACCAAAATATTTAACTGTACCTGTCTACGTCGAAGCATAAACAAAGAGTAGTCAAATTACGACTGGGTAAAACCATATTGTTTCAAAGTTGTCATTAGTTTAGCAAACCAGCAACGAGGGGCCTGCTTCAATCCATAGAGCGACTTTCGCAGCTTGCACACCTTTCATGGCAATCTCGAAACAAATCCAAGAGGCATCTTCATATAGACCTCTTCTTATGCAATTCCCAATTTTTATCCGCAACAACTACAAGGAAAGTATGAACTGTAACCATCTTAGCCATAGGTGCAAATGTTTCATTATAGTCTATCCCTTCAACCTGTTTGTTTCCGAATATCACCAAATGCACCTTGTACCACTCTATTGTGTCGTCTAAGTTGTATTTTATCTTGTAGACCCATTTACTTCCGAGAGCCTTTTTCCCTGGTGGCAAGTCCTCCACTGTCTAAGTTCTATTATTTTCTAATGCTTCAATTTTCTTTTTCATTGATTTTCTCCAACAAGTGTCCTTGACAACCTCTGAATAATACTGTGGCTCATGACCAGCTGTGACAACTGCTAAGAAAGAGTGATGTCGCAAAGAAAATTTATCACAATTCACATAATGTGTTATGGGATAGGGAGTACCTGAGAAGTGAGACTGGTGAAATGAACTAGCAGAAGGGCTTAAATTTTGGTTGGAACACCATGCTGTGTGTATGTTGTAATCCTTGAAATGAATGGAAGGTTGCTTCACTCTATGACCTTGTCCAAGTTGTTCACTCCCTGTATTCGTTTCTATCATAGAACACCCCTCTTACGTCATGCTCCAATTCATCCTGTTCATCATTTCCACAACTATCCCCATTGCCACAACCTAGCTCTGCCGATCTTATATCCACGGCTTCACAAGTACTACCATCCCTTCCTCTTTTACTTTCACATTTTTCCTCGTCATACACTTCATTCTCCACCTGGGTATAATCGAGATGACTATCATTGTGTTTGACTTTTTCATCATCAATTGTTAGATAGTTTTGTATGCCCTTAGCTTCAATCAAAATGATGTACTTTATGAGTTTATTGTAAATGAATAAAAGTGCATATTTGATTCATGTTCCCTTGGTATGTTTCTGTGTAATACCCTTAAATTGGACACTTAATGAGACTCGTGTTAGTTTAGAATGTTCACAGCTAGTGGGTTGGTCTGGGGAGACCTATCCAGACAAGGCTGACACTGTGGTGCCACCAAGTCGGTTGGGGTGGATTGTCTTAACAACAGATTTCCAGTATTGCCCTAGACCTTGGAGATTGATGGGCAAAATTGAAAAGTTACACCTAACCCCTAAACTCGATTATGATACTGCACTAGGTGTCAGATTGGGTTGTCTTTGATATGCCAATCAGTGAGATCCTTAGCGGGGGTCAAAACCTGGGAATGTTGGGACAGTCCGAGAATTCATCTGAGTGGGTGATCATAGTGACATGATCAGCCCCTTTGTCGGACAAAGGTAATGATCGGGGATGCACTCTCACTGATGGAAACCAAGACTGCTGGTAGCTGATTTCAATTGTTGAAATTTGTTTTGTAAAATATATTTTATATGAGATATAAAAGTATATAAATTATGGTTTCGAAATGATTTGCAAAATGTTTTAATTCCCGGGATCCATACAAGAGAGAGTGCAACACTGTTCCTTCAGTCGAGGGAGATGTCCTCTCTTGTCGGGCAGTGTATGATCATTATGGGCTGAGAGGTTAAGTGTAAGACCATTGAGGATAATACCTGATAGGCTAATCTTGCATCTGCCCACAGTCCCTGGGTGTTACAAGGTGGCTTGACCCAGGGACCACTTAGGGTAAGTGTTGGGCCCATAGAGCCCATCTGATGGGTTTCAGGGGGTGCACTGTCCATAACAGTGTATTCGGCCAGGCCTTGTAACAAAGGCTGGGCTGAACCCATGTGGTTGATGTGTAGAACAATGATAGGGTCCCATGCCATACAAGGAAGCCCAACTGGGTAGCAGTTTGGAAGGCTAAATGAATACATAACCTTAAATGGGCCTTAAGCCCATTTTGAACTGGGCTAATTTGATTAGTCACTTAAGGGGCGAATTCTGAGATGGATCAGTTGATAGGATTGGGCCCACACCCTATCCATTTAGAGAGTCCAAGATCTAAATAAGATTTAGAACTGAAAACCTCCTAATTAGATTAGGAGATGGTTGATCTTATCTGCAGATAAGATAAGGATTATCCCTCATCACTTAAAGAGACTTCTAATCCAAATATGATTTGGGTTGGCAATTCCTAATGGGATTAGGAGATAATCCCTTTTTAAGTCTATAAAAGGAAGAGGGGGCGGCAACCTTTAGACATGCAAGCTACACACTCTTGTCTTCAGAGCTGATATTACCAGAAGAAAGAATTCTACACCATGCAAATACTCTCTTGCCGCCTCCTTCCTGTAGCCGTCTCTTTCCAGTTCTTGGGAGATATCAAGATTGGATCTTGATACCAATCTTTTGGAGAAAAGATTGGTGGGAGTTGCATTCACAAGCCGTCCATGTGATTTTTAAGAAGGGTCAAGTTCTTTTGGAAGAACACTGTTGATTCTGCTCCACCCTGCACTGCGCCATCTTCAGTGGGAGCAGATTTTGGATCCTTCCTTGGGCGTGAACACCTCCATTGGGAGATACTACTTCTCTGTATCAGGTATTATCTCTCCCTACTCCTTTTGGTTCAGATTTGGTTCAGTTTATGGTTCAAGAATGATCATTGAAAATATGATTTTCTAAATGAGGAATTCGATTCCTAGTTGAAGGGAGAGAAAAATTTTTGAAATTCGCCCCCTTATTCCGCAATCTTTGGGCGTCCATGTGATGGATTTCCTATCCCTTCATCAACAACATACGAAAACTCTGTTTCTGAAAGCACCACATCCCTTGAAACAAAGTATTCATGATTCTCTAAGTCATAAACTCTCCACCCTTCTTGCCAAATGTATATCACACAAAGACACAATGTCTGGCTCTACTAGCAAACTTATCCCTGGTATGATTTAAGTTTTGTGCATAACACAGACACCCAAACGTTCGTATATGTTTGTAGCTAGGTTTCTGCCCATACAACATCTTATACGATGATTTTCCCAAAAGAAGAGTGGAGGGGGTTCTTTTGATCAAATATCCAGCTGCCATAACACATTCTCCCCAAATCTCAATAGGGAAATTAGCCTGAAATCTAAGAGCTCTGGCAACATTCGGTATATGTCTATGTTTTCTCTCAACACATGAGGTCTGATGTATTATACCATGCTTAGAAAAATATTCTTTCAAGCATGTAAGCTCAGTACCACTGTCACTTCTAACTATTTTTACCAATTTATCCTATTGGTGTTCAACCATAGTGAAGAAATTATGTAAAGTTTTGCCCACTTCACTTTTGTCATTAAGAAAGAAAATCCAAATGGCTCTTGAGAAATCATCAACAACAGTAAAAAAATATGTGGCACCACAAGACGCACATACAGAGTAAGGACCCCATAAATCACAATGAATTAATTCAAAATTTTCTTTAGCATTATTTTCACTAGAATCAAACGCACCTCTTGTCTGTTTGGCTCTTAGACAAATATCACAAATTTTATTTCCACTCCCACATCTAATGTTCAAATCAGAAAGAAATTTAATTACTTTCTCGGAGGGATGACCCATTCTCTTGTGTCATAACTCATATGAAGCTTTAACCTTTGCCTTGTGAACCTTGCTTGTGCCCCCACCCTTGAAGTAGTAAAGCCCTTCGCGTAGTTCACCCGCACCAATCACCATCCTTGAAGTGCGGTCCTGTATAACACAAAATTTATTAGTGAATTGGATATTATAATTCGACTCCTTTAATAATTGTGACACAGATATTAGTTACAATTCAAACGAGAAATATAAAGCACATTAGTAAGCTTCATGTGTTTATTTAAAATGACTGTCCCTTTCTTTATTGCCATGACATGCTTTCCATCGAGCAATCCAACCGGACAACCAGTCGCAATTTCGATATCATGCAAGTGGCTCAAGTCGCCGGTCATATGGTGTGACGCTCCTGTATCAATTATCCAATTCATACCTGTCAACTTCTCATTTGTGCTAGGTTTGCAAGAATTCAAGAGATTAAGAAATGTGGTCCACCATTCATTAGTCAACCCACTGAATGCTGCACAATCTCTCTCTATCGCGTGGATTGGTTCAAAAGTTTTCCCTACCGCCTGTGCAGCATTCGCTCTCTGTACGCCTCCACGTCCACGACCAGTTTTGCCTTGCGCTCATCAGTCTCGTGTTTTCCCATTTCCAATAGATCTCGATTGGTCTCCTCACCAGTCTTGGTAGCTGATGAGTTGAAAACAACTCTCAACTTCATGCCCTGTTCATCCGTAGTTCGTGCACACTCTAGATTTTTCTTTTGTGTCATATCCCATTCTTTTTGCTCCAACTTGCACCTGCACAGCAAAGCTCATCGCCTCCCTTTTTTCTTCTTTGCCACGGGTCATGGTTCTCAGGCATTCCTCTTGTCTCTTCTCCAGCTTCGCAGCGATGTTACAGTTGCAGCCTACACAAACGCACGCCGGAATTTGTTCGTAATTAGCAAGCTCTTCCCATATTTGTTTCAATTTGCCATAATAAGTCACGATTGGGAGACCAGCCTATTTGCTGTTCGCAATATCCACTTTGAGTTGTTGAATTCCTGGTCCATTGTCCACTGAAAAATGCTCTTTGATGTCGTCCCACAAATCTTTCACAACCTCCATATACATGATTGTAGAACGCAGGCTTGGCTCTATCGTGTTGAGAATCCACAAAACCAACATTGAGTTTACGGTCCACCAGTGTTCCAATTCTGGTGAATCATCAGCGGGCTAAGATATAGTCCCATCGGTAAATCCAATTTTCTTCTTAGCTCGGAGCGCCATCCGCATTGCTCGAGCCCATTCTTCGTAATTGTCTCCTTTTAATTGAACTTGGGTAATTATATTACTCAGATTGTCATTGGCAGTCAAGTAGTATGGTGAGGCCACCTTCTTGCTTCCGCCCTCACCTTCATTCTTCTTATCTTTTTCATCCACCATTATCAATCAACTAGAGCTTGAAAATGGCTCTGATACCATGAGAAAGTTTAGGTGAAAGAGAAAGATAATGGGAGAAAGTTTCTGTCATCCCTGCAAGAATATCGACTAACAACTAGAAAACAAATCACCGACTTCTATAATTATGATAACTAAAACAAATTTATAGCTATCCTAAACTGGCACAAAACTTACATCCTAAAATATACATGAAGATATACGATGAATCTCAATAATTAAACTTATGTTATTTTCTTATTAGTTTAATGAATAATTATGTGAAATTAAAAAAAAAAATAAAAAAAAAAAACAAAAGATTAGAAAGAGGGGTTTAGAGCATGAAGAGGTTTTAGGCGCCACGTTATTTTAGGCGTTGAAATCCAGGCTTGCATAAAAACTGATGACTAGGGGTCAGTCAAAATTACCCCTTCACAATTACCACAATAAATTACAAAGACCACTTTAATATGGGGTTAAGTAGGCCCCTGGATTTTCATTTGGGACAAAGACGCGCAAACCTTAAATTTTTAGTAAAAACCCTCTATATAGAATGCGTTAAATTATCAAAATAGTTACACGATTCATTTTATTTTATTTTATTTGCCCATTTTCTCACTTAATTAAAAAATCTAACAAAAACAATCCACTCGGACTTTAAATGAATATCTCCAATCATGTTAAAATATCCACTCAAATTTTAAATGAATATATCTCTTCATCTTAAAATATAGAAATTATCCACCCATTTCTCCAATAAACCAAGAAAAACTAAATAAAATTTTAAATTTCTATCTATCAAAAAGAAACTTATAATATTTCATCTAAGGCTGGTTTGTTTCTTGGATTTTAAGAAAGGGGAAAGTTAGTCGATAGGATTTTGGTTCTCATTGACCAAGACACCCATGTCCTTTTTTTAGATTTATTCGGGTCTATGAAAAATTTATTTTCCTTGAGTAAGTGATGCCCATCTCCCAAGTGGGTAAGTAACTTTCCCACTTGGGAGAAAGTTGCCAACACTTTAGATGAGACAAAATTGCCCCATTTAATAATCATGGTTTTAAAAAATGACTAGGAAATGGAACCATTATGGCTATTTTTTTTGGGTCAACGGTTTGACCGTCTGATTTGAACGGATGGCCCATTATGACAAAACAATTTAAAAATAATTAAAAATAAAAAACAGCCAAAAATTGTTGAACGGGTCGACAGTTCAACTGCCCAAGTCAATGGATTATTGATTGATTCAACGGTTTTTTGCCAATGACCAGGTTTGGAGTAAAACGGAATTGGTTGCATGGACAACTATTGAGCCGAATGGGTCCGACCCATCCAAGTAAGCCAATGGCAGTTTAAAAACCATGTTAATAATTACCTTTTTATGGCTAAAACAATAAACACTTGCCCAAAAAAGTGCATTACCTAGATAAATAACTTATTGAACAGCTTCAACCCAAACCCAACCCAAATGCATCAAATTTCAGTTGGGGCGAAATCAGGTTTAGACGGTTTAGACTTGACGTTAGCATTGGGCCTTTAACCCAGCCCAGTCCCGACCAACTTTCACCCCTAATTTTGTTCATAGTATTATGATACTGATAGTACATACATGCTACCAAATTGAAATTAATGATCTGGTCTCCACCACAATTCAGAGGCGGTTGTGATTGGTCAAACTTATTCCGGTATCATACCATTTGGCATCACAAATATTGCCTAAGAGTTATTTAATGTTATTGAAAATTAATATGGGGAAATTACAAATATTAGGATTTTATTTTTTGGTAAGATATTACAAATATTAGGTGTGTGGCCTATAAAAGGCTTGATTTTGCTCCAATTGGAAGCTTCAATTGCAGAAGGTTGACATGAGCCAATATTGAGTGTGTAGCAAACACGTTAAAATCTCTTATATATCCTCTCAAAGTGTTGTTTAAGTTCATATCATGTCTATGAGTGACAACTGGGCAAGTTTAGGAAGGGGCACCCATTCCCCAATTCTAAATTTTTCTTGCTATGAGGCAATTACCAAAAAATAATCTAATTTTTGGATATTTTACAAATATGATTATAGGAATTTGTGGGTATTTTAGGAATTGAATTATGACGATTTGGGGGGTATTTTAGAAATGAAATTATGGAATTATAGGATTTTAAGAATTTGGAAAAAGCTTAGAAATATTTAAAAAATCAATATTAAATTTAGAGATATTTTACTAATTTACCATTAGATTCAGGGGTTTATATGCAAACCATGTCTCCACCCTATCCTCATTTTAGATCAGGGAAAACCTATCCCATGGGTGGGACATTGATTTTATGGGGAAAATTGCCATCCCTACTAATATCAGCTTACCCTTACAGTTTTAAATGGATTTAGAAAGTTGAATTAATATCCAATTAGAAATTTAAAATCTACCTCAAAAGAAAAATTAAAATCTTTTATTTTAATATTATATAGAATATGGTTGATGAAACATAATATGATTTATTTAATGGACTATGCAATAGGAGTATCCTTCTCCCCCAAAGGAAATTGGATTAGCTAAATGCTTTAACTGTATAGCAGCCAGCAGGCTGTGGAACCAATGATAATGCTCTACACCAGTGATAAAATGCATAGGACCCACAATGAGATGTTAAAAATGATTGTGGCCCATATGTTTTATGACTGTTGTGGAATGTTATTATTGACTCTGCTTAACAGCTAAAGTGTTCAGTTAATCCTATCTCCCCTAACCCCCAAGGCCCCCTACCCGTGGGACTTAATCTGAGACCCTCCAATGCAAATTATAATCAGCTAGAGACTTTACTAGCAGGCTGGCTAGCATCTACGACTTTTTTGTTAGGTAAACATTTTATTGAATTTAATCTCCTTTTCATAAGATTTTTTTTTTTTTTTTTACCTGGGAGCTTTAGGTTGGAAAAAAAAAAAAACAAAAAAGTGTTTTGAATGTTTGGTATGAATTAATTTTTTAGGTAAACATATATTTGAAGCCAAAACACATGAGCCCCAAAAGCATAAAGACCAAAATTCAGATTTTGTATATTTTAGAAGCACAAATCCTAAATTTTATCCAAATGCAACCTTAATTTTCATTTAGGCTGCGTTTGGTTGGTTGGAGTGTAAATGTAAACCGTTACAAATTTGTAATCGGGTTCAGATTTGCATCCGTT
Source organism: Nelumbo lutea (assembly GCF_056320005.1). Taxonomy (NCBI): domain Eukaryota; kingdom Viridiplantae; phylum Streptophyta; class Magnoliopsida; order Proteales; family Nelumbonaceae; genus Nelumbo; species Nelumbo lutea. The sequence continues at coordinate 90,912,025 of NC_142687.1, read as the reverse complement.
TGTATATAGGCAGAGAGAACGACGAGCGGGAGAGGTATCTCTGCTGATTTCCACGAATCTGTTCCCATTTTGATATTTTGTTTCTCATTTTCATTTTTTTTTCCCGTTTTTTCAAGTCATCTACCTCACTAGAAGAGAGATCTTCTCCAAATCCATTTGCCCTCGTTTTTAGAGAGGTAATCTGATCTACCTTCAGAACCAGCAACATCTAGTTAATACAGAAACATCTTCTTCTTTATCTTGGCCTTTCTTAAAATTTCTCATTTTAAAATATCTATTCAGAACTAGTCATACAGTTTAGCCAACTGTTGTTTAAGATAGCGATTTTTTCCATATAATTGATGCGGTGCAAATTTTATGAACAACCGAATGACCAATGCCATGATTTAAGTAGTAGAGAACCTGAGCACTTTAGCAAGTGAGGGTAGAAAAAGAGAGAGGTACTTGGACCTTTCTCCTAGGTTGCCGGGAATATAGTAGACCTTGTAGAGATACTGAGGTAACTCCTTGAATAGAACTTCCTGAATTTAGGTAAAAGGGTTGTTGCATGTAACTGAGGAATCCCAAAATGAAGTTTCGAGTTGTATTAGTGTTATCATTGTGGTGAAGTGATGACTAGTCTTAGGCCTCTCTAGTTGATGGCTTGATGCCATAATAAACTCCTGCACATTTGCTATAGTTTTTTTTGTTACTTCCCATGTTTTCTCTTCACTCCTATTTATCCAACATGGGTTTCCTTTACTAAGCATGGAACTTTTGGTTTAAGTATTCAACATAATATGGCACCATTGTACAGGTATCTGGGATACAACTTCCCTGTTTGTGGTCTGCTTCACTACTCACTTGAACACACAACTTTAATCTTACACATTTGATACCACGTGCCCTTATGTGGTTTACTGGTTGTATAGTGAAATAACCATAATACTTGTAAGCTAGTGTGGTTACTGTTGCAAAATCTATGTAATTTGTGTATTGGTTTCTCTGTTTGGTCATTATCTTATAATTCCATTTTGACCTACCTGCTGCTTTCTGATGAAAGAAGATGGCTATGAACAGAATTCCCTTACCACATGGTTGAACCAAAGTAATGTATCACTAAGATATTGAAAATTCCAAATGAAATCCATAAGTTCAGTTATTACATTTGATCATTCATTCCAATCTCCTCAGAAAATCCAATAGTTAGATAAGTAATCCATTAGAAACAAACCTATCATCTTGAAGTAAATATGTTGCATTTTCGATTATGTTAGTTCAAATGAAATGCTCATAAGGTGTTTATATTCTATCTCAAACACACTACAATGGAACTATTCTCAAATATACTAGATGCCAAGATGCAAAGACACTTCTCTTTTATGGGTAGTCGTTGCTCAACTTTGTCAGTTATTTCAGAACTTTTAGTTTGTGGAAGTTGCCTTCTATGTTATATGTACCTAGTACCTGAAAACACTAATCATTCCCCTGTAAACCTCCCTAAAAATAAAACTATAGAAACATTATGGGTGATTGTACAAAACACATAAAGTATGACAAATTATCAAGCAAACTACTAGTTTTACTGTGGATTCAGTGACTCATCAACAACAAAATGATACATAAACCCCTGAATTTCCAAGGGTTGCTGATTTTTCAAAGAGGTTCTGCTTTCTCTTGTTATAAGAGAGAGGGTACTGGCTCGTGGAGAACTTGATTCCTACAAGCTTTTCAAAATTTCCTTGTCTTCTCAATGACTCTGTAGTACACTGCATTATTCCAAAGAGGGGAAGTGCATGCTCTGCCTTCATCAATTCAGGGAGCTACATCTCTGACTTCTTTAGCATTCTCTTTGTGACATGTACCGTTCTCCTCCAAGGCCCTTGCCTTATGATTCTGATCCTAGATGCTTCCGTTCACAACAAGATGGATTGATCTCCAGACATGAGAAGGGATCAAGTCATTTGCATGAGGAATCCGAACCACTTAGAAGAAGTGATGCTGATACAGGTCTAGAATCACCAATCATTGCAGACAAAGGGAATGGGTCTACTTATGAAAAGAGATTAAGGGAGTATCCTTCAGAGTCCTCAATGAAAAATCCACTGGAAAAATTGACTAGTGGGATTGGGTATATTTATTCATCATCAGAAGACGATGATGTCTATCCAACGTGCCTCGAGGGTATGTTTTCAATCCCTCTTTTTTCTTTCATTTTTACTTTCTCTTCTTTTTCTTTGCCCCCATTTTCTTTTATGGAGCTAAATCAGACATCCCCCACTAGTTGGGAATGGAGCTGTTTTCATTGTTCCTGTTCAATTTGTAATTAACATATGAGAGTTTTTGTGTCACTTAGGAAGTTTTCATGCTTTTATGATACCGGGAAGTTGATAATTTTGGTAGGGATTTGCATTATATTTTTGTGTACTTATGGAAGTGAAAGCTTCAAGTTTGTGGTTAGGCCTTTGCTTCCCCTACTTATTTATTTATGTTTTTCTTTTCAGAATATACTCTAGAAAACCCCAAGATAATTACCAATTGCTCCCACCATTTTCACCTTGGTTGTATATATGAATGGATGGAGAGAAGTGAAAAATTGCCCTCACTGTGGCAAGGTAACATATTTCTTTATCATGTGTTGTGCACTTGTTTATTCATTCATGCACAATGGTCTTTTATCATCCGGACTTCTGGAGTATTAGCTGATTTCTTTGTATATATATTGCCAAAACAGCGCCAAGGGCAAACCTTAAAATCTTGGCCCAGTCACTCAATCAGCAAGACCAAACTTTTCCTGTATCAAAAAATACTGAAGCTTGTAAACTATGTGCAAGTCTGGTCTTGTATCAGCTGATTTGGTTGGAGCTGGTTTGTTAGTTGAGATAATATTGCCAAATCATGGAGGCCATAATTAAATTGTTGAGATGATGGTACATTGGTACATAAATGAATCCTAGGAGGTATCTTTGGAAGAGCTAATTGCACTTACACATCTAGCAATTTGAGTAGTAGAATTGAAGAGGTTGGAGGTGGTTGCCATGAGGCTGTGTTAAAAACTGGTGAAAACTAGCAATCAGAAGACTCTACTGTGTTGAAGCACCCGAAGTTTGAAGACATTCAGTGAGTTGCTTCTTTTGATATCATCAGTACTAGGCTTCCTGATGATGCAAGTTCTTTATTTGATTTGTCATCTCTCCAGCAGGCATCAAGTGGCAACGAGCAGCATGTAAAGAGCAACGGTGAAGCAAATCTTTTAGAGCATGTAAAGAGCAATGAGGAATTAAGTTTGTACTACCGTGATCCCCAAGGTGAGATCCAGGGACCGTTTCTTGGTGTTGACATCATCTCATGGTTTGAACAGGGTTTTTTTGGGACCGACTTACCTGTTTATCTGGCAGATGCCCCAGAGGGAACACCTTTTCAAGAGCTTGGGGAATAATGCTGCATCTAAAATCTAATGATGGGTTAGTTTCCACTGCTCCCAGTACTAAGCCTGATCCATCTGATGCCACTGGAGGCAGCATTGTGGCTACTTTGCCATTAGCTGATGATTTTACTGGTTCAGTTCTCATGGATAACCAAGGCTGGGCTTCATCTGAATTTGAGAAGCTTCCTGGTCACCATATCAGTCAAGAGTATATAAACGTGAAGATGCAATGGAATCCAATTATTCCGAGGGTCAAAGTTTTCATGACTTTGTTGCTCAAGATGAGGGTTAGTTATCTAGTTAGTTATGTGGCTCTTATTGCTCTTTTATATATCCTCTAATATCATGTTTCTCATGGTTTTTTCCTCTGTTTTCTGTAGAAGTTGTCTTTTCCGGAAGACCTGGTAGTAGCAGTGGAAATCCAATCCAGAAACATTTTGGTACCCTTAATGATCCATTAACAAATCCCACAAGCCACCCTTACCTTGCAAATGAATCGGTAGAATCTATTGGAAATAAGAGTTGCATCCCTTTGGTCTGCTTTGGTCTGAACTTGAAGATGCTCATTTGAGGCGTACCCAGTCATCAAACATGTCTTCAGGCATTGGTGATCAGGGCCAACCTGTCAACCCCATTGTTGAAAGAGAAATATATTTTTCTAGTCACAAGAACTCATTTCGTTCAATGGATGATAGACCTCTTGTTGGAGAGACATGGTCTGATGGTTATAAAAGGAATACACCTAACTCCAATTTATTTGTTTAATGGATAGACCATCAGCAGTCAATGAGTCGACCCCTGATTGATTTAGATCTTTTGAAATTAATCTATAATTTTTTATATTTAATTAATAATATGTTATTTTTTATATTTGTTTAATGGTGGGAGTAGCTGGAACACCATTTATTTGGTAGCAAGACAGTTGTATTTGCATTGATGAAAATGCCAAACATCCACAAAAATTGTATTTGTATTTGCATCTTTCAAAAACAAATGAGCTGAGTGCAAAGTGGGTGTATAAATCTTGAACCACTTCGCACTCACATGAATAAAACATTTTTGTTTTGCACTCTACAAATTTGTATTCGTGCTCCTTCCAAACGCAGCCTTAGGTTTTGTTTGGTTGCAATGCAAATAAATTTGCACTGATGCAAAATCATGATAGTGCAAATTCTGACCTATTTTTGTTTCAAATTTTAGCTTATTTTGTTTCACTGTAATACAAGTGAAGTAAATTAAGACACGAATCAAAACAAAGTAAAACCCCCAAATAAAATTAAAGAAGAATTTGTATTTTTTTCATTTGCACTCTCATGCATTTGCACTAATACAAGCTTTGGTCTTACTTTTCAGCCATGGATTGGACCTGGGTTTAAAAACTTGGGCTTGTTCTTAACCCAGTTTAGAGTAGGTTGAGGCTTTGGGTAATTAAGTCCAACGCTACCTCTTGCAACCTAAGGTCAGGGGTGTCAATTGGACTGGATTTGGTTCAATCCTCACCAGTTTAATGTGAGTTTATCATAAATGGATCAGGTCTAATCCAATCCACTGAATGCTATGGATCAATTTGGACCAATCCAATTCAATGTTTGGACTGTCTCAACCCAAATCCGGTCCATTGACACGTATTTTTATCTTATATCAGTGGACCAAATATCGGCTTCATCCAACCCGTATCATAGATTTTCCAAATACGATTTTTTTTTGTTTATTTAAAAAAACAAGTGAAACTAAACACTTATGTAAAAAAAGAAACACTTGTTATAAAACGCAACGGTGCAACCCCCCTATTAACGAGAAGAGTTAGATTAATTAATCTGTTGACGTCACTTGAAAGCAAGATGGTACAAATAGTAAATTTAGAAAAGAAGTTATTTTAAGTATTATTTAATTGTTCTAAGCTTCTGAGTAGTCCATTAAATAAGTTACTTATTTCGATAATCCTGATTAGACCCAGTAACATTCTATCTGAAAAAAATTAAATCCAAATAACATATTTCCATTCTTGATTGTACACGTGCATAAAACGGGTTATTCCATATTATAATATCAATATAAAATACAAAGACTGAAATCATAACACTCGTATGTAGATGTAGTAACGTTTCATCAAAACCAAATATTACGGTAGCAACGTACGAAAGATAGATCTAAGAAAAAAAAAAAAAAAAAAGATGAATATCACAGTAGCAATACAAAGGAGAATCTTTAACCGTTGAAGAAGAATATACAATTGTCATCTCACAGCTTGGTGTTTCTTTCTTCTATCCTCACCGGAAACCCACCTTCCATTTTCGAAGTTAAATAGGACACATAAACTGGCTCACAACCTTCCTCCATCGCCGCCACAACCCGGAACCGCCGCAGAACACCGGCCACCACCTGCTTCATCTGCAAGAATGCCATGTCCCTTCCTAGACATATCCTGGGTCCCGCTTGAAACACCGGATAGGTGTACTGATCCCTCGCCACGAAGCTCCATTTTCCGGTGACTTCGTCCTTCTCTAGCCACCGCTCTGGCCGAAAATCCGGCCAGTTTGAGCCCCACAGGGCCTCCATCCTTCCCATTGCGTAAGGAAGGTATGTTACCCTCACTCCCTTCTTCACCACCGTCCCATCCGGTAGTATGTCGTCCTCCGCTGCCTCCTTGCTGTCCCCGGGAACCGGTGGGTATAGCCGCATGCTCTCGCAGAGCGACGCGTGAGTGTAAACCATATTCTTCACCTCGGTGTATATGGGTGCTGCTGGGTTCTCTGTTATCTCCCTCAATATCTCCTCTTCCACGTGTGAGTGACTAGATATTAACCAGAAGAACCAGGTCAAGGCTGCCGATGTCGTGTCTCGACCGGCTAAGATAAAGCTAATCACCAAGTCTGTCACCAAATTTTCGTCCACATGCCCTGAATTCAGGATTCTCGAGAGCAGGTCGCCGGTTTCCAGTGAAGATTTCTCGTCAAACTCTCGCCTTTTCTCTCTCATAATGCTCTGCGCAAAGCCGCGAATTTGGGAGACTGCTAACTGTAGCTGTTTCTCAGACCCAATACCGAATGCCCTTTTCAGCTTCCAGAGCGCCGGGTTAATTGAACCAAACCTTTCACTGCTCAGGCGGACAGCACATTCAAACGCGGTGGTGAATTCCGGCGAGGGAAACGAGGGAGACAGGTATTCTGGGTCAAATCCGAAAGCAATCTTGCAAATGTTGTCGAAGGCAAATCTCTGGAGGATATCTTGCAGATTGATCACGGACTTGTCTGCGGCGGCCGCTGAGAGGATGGGAATAAGACGTTTAGTGAGTTCGGTGTCGACGACGGTCTCGACGAAATTGCGGAGAGACTTAGTATTGAATGCATGGCTAGAGATCTCCCTCTGAGACTTCCAACTATCACCGTCGGCGGTAAATATACCATCGCCAAGCAAGTCGGAGAGGGTGGACCGAAAGAAATGACCTTTTGGATATCGGTAGAATTGGGTCTTGAGTATGTGTTGGACGTTAGAAGGATTTGCAGTAAGGACTTGACGGACGCCGAAAGGGCGATGAAGAACAAAGGTTCCAGACGGGGAGTGCCTCAGAATCTCTGCAATCCACTCGTGCCAGCGGTTACGATTCTTGGATAGTGCAATATAAGAACCAATTAATGGGTAAGACATGGGCAGTTTAGTGGCCGATGATGAAGAAGAAGACTTCTTACCCAGATAGCCACTAATTAGGAAGAAGAAAAGTGGAAGGATAAAAAGGAGTGAAATTAAGAGCTCGAGCTGGATCATTGTGGATTGATAGACGAGTCTGCAATTTCGTAACTGGGTGTTGATCAAGAAAATAGGTAATCAAGGATGAAAAGGGTGCTTCTTATTTATAGCTGTGCGTGGCAGATTAAACATTCGTAGAAATGCCTCTGTATTCAAAGCGGAAGCTTCTCTCGAGTTGGAGCGCATCCCACTGATTTGCCTCATTGGTTTGCTTCTGAGTTCTGACGTCAGAGGTTATGTCCAACTGATTAAAACCCCAAAGGAGGCTAAGACTACAGTTACGCCTAAGCGAGGGCCATAGTTATGAGATGAACGTCAACCCAGGAAGCTTAGATTCTGACGTCAGAGGCCATGCCAACTGCTGAAAGGTCCAAAGTAGCTCGAAGAAAAGTTTTCTAGACGTTCAACCTCTTAAAGCTGTTCGTGTTAAGTGGACCTCACCAGTCACCACGGAACAAATCCTCGACAGAGGATCGTAACCCCAGAAGACGCGTTTTTAAGGTGGCTAGTTTTGGCCGATGCGTTTGTTTAAGATGAAGGGTCAAGGTGACTAATTTGATTGATAGCCACCTAACTAAAATTAGCCAATGTGGCAGTCGAAGAGGGAATGTGTTGGCACAGTACGTGGCGTCCGGATTCTTTTTGGGACCTACGAATTAAGTTGCCACGTGGAAAATAAAGTTTCTTATAGATTTCGTTTGCAATTGCGGCTTCCTTTTATACTTTTTGCCACTGCCACAGCTAGAGTAGATTCTGGGAGGGTTTTGTAAATTTTAGATGTTATCTGCCTCCCTGAATTTTCAATTCCTACTCGTCCCAAAATCTATAATTTTAGAATTCAAACTTTTCTTGCACATGAAAATGTAACTCTTCTTAACCCTATCTTTCTCGCATTAAGGATGGAGCAGGTTGGGTTTGTAGCTCGTATTTAATTCTTTTTTTGTTAATAAATATTAAAATTTTTAATTATTTGATTAAAACATATAAAAAATACAAATTATCAATTACTTTTTACATAAAATTCAAAATATTATTAAAAGCCGAGGGGATCGGAGAAGATTGGATTTGGCGGTTTAGCCTAACATTGTACCTTATCCGTATGGATACAGGTTGTAAAAGCCGTGGGGATGAGGACCCACCTAACCACAGTCAAGCCTGAGAAAGAGTTATGTTACTCTATGCATTTTATACCGATTGACCATGACTGAACCAGGTGGATAGTTTTTGCTATTTTGGCGTTTTAATTTACTAAATATGGAAATATGCATGGATATGGCACTGAATAAGAACGGAATGGCAAGAAAGGATATATAGTTGTTGGGACGGTGCTTAGATGATGATGAAGATGAAAATATACGTGGATGGACAGGGCAATCAAATTTTAAATGCCTATTATTTCACATGCTTTGGCAGTGGTTTGCAATGTCTCAATAGAACGTCTCTGGTATCCTAGAAATAGATAAGTTTTCTACTTTTTAAAACCAGAACAAGGAGATGATTTTCCTAAAAAAGTCTACTCTCAGCTTAGCTAGAATGCTCGTGTCCAGTGGATCATACCAACTCACAGTTAAATTTTAAATAGATTTGAATTCAAAAGAATAGTGTTTTTTTTTTTTTTTTTATCAATTTTCTTCTTTTGAAAATAGTATGACCTTTCTTTTGGTACAAGGTTGAGAAAATTGGTTTTGGAGTGGGGTAAAGGAGTACCTTCCAACAAAAGATGTTCCAACACCCTCTCAACATGATCTAACACTGCACATTTCATATATAGTGGATCCTAGTCTCATGTTGAGATGTATGGTGTTAGATTGTGTTGGGAGAGTGTTAGAATGCCTTTTGTTAACAGGTGATATGGACTCGAGGCAAGGCAGGTTGCACATGATGCCCATTTGTCCATACCACGGAGAGCTTATTGTAGCATGTTTGTCATTAGGGCTCAGTTTGGAAGGAGTACAAATACAAATATATACATTGCAAATACATAATACAAGATACAAGGTTTTGGGAAAATACGTGACTCCTACACCGTTGGAGGTCATGTGCCCCACTAGGCATTTTATACAATAAATTTAAGGTTTAGGGGGCTTTAAGGTTTAAGGGTTTAGAATTTAGATTTTAGGGTTTAAAGTTTAGGGTTAGGGTTTAAGGGTTCAAGGATTTGGGCTTTAGGGTTTAAGGGTTTAGAATTAGATTTTAGAGTTAGGGTTTAGGGATTTGAGCTTTAGGGTTTAAGGGTTTAGAATTTAGATTTTAGGGTTAGGGTTTAAGGGTTAGGGGCTTTGGGCTTTAGGGTTTAGAATTTAGATTTTATGGTTTAAAGTTTTAGGTTAGGGTTTAGGGATTTGGGCTTTAGGGTTTAAGGGTTTAGAATTTAGATTTTAGGGTTTAAAGTTTAGGTTAGGATTTATAGGTTAAGAGATTTAGGCTTTAGGGTTTAAGGGTTTAGCCTTTAGATTTGTTTTCTTGGTAAAAGTATGGTAGAAAGTCATGGAAGAGAAGAGCGAAGATAAGAGAGAAAAAATATTTGAAGTCAAAAACTTGGGTTGATGGTGCCAACTTTGGTATTCATATTCGGGCGAACCAAACTGATAACAAATAAGGGAAAAAATTACAGCTATGCCCCAGTGACACTAAAGTACAAAAATATGATAGTTTTAACACTCAGCCTCAAGTTGGGACATAGATGTCTATCATGCCCAATTTATCACATAAGTCATTGTATTGCAACTGATGTAGGCCCTTTGTAAAAATGTTTGCAAATTGCTCATCGGAACTAACATATGGAGTACACACTTTCCCATTAACAAGTTTCTTCTTGATAAAGTGTTTGTTCACCTCAATATGTTTAGTTTTATCATGAAGAAATGGGTTAGCTGCAATATTAATGACGACTTTGTTATCACAATACAAGGGCATGGGGCTATCAAATAGAAAACCCAGTTCACTCAAAAGATTCTTCATCCACATAACTTCAACCACTCCATAGGATAGTATTCTATACTTAGTTTCAGCACTAGACCCAACCATTACATTTTGCTTTTTGTTTTTCCATGTGATTAGGTTCCCTCTCACAAAGGTACAATACCCCACTAGTAAACTTTCTGTCATCAGCTGACATGACCCAGTCAGCATCTGTATACACCTCAACCTTCAAGTGTGTGGTCTTAGGGGAATGCATGAATTGACTAAGAACACCCACAATATAAGTAATGTTTGGCTGAGTCATGGACAAGTACAAGAGCCTTCCCGCAAGTCTTTGGAATTGCTTTACATCTTTGATGGTCTCACCACAACAATCACCCAGTCTATAATTTGGATCAATGGCATAGTCAACTGGTTTCGCCCCTAGTTTTCTTGAACCTTATAACAAATCTAGGATGTATTTTCTTTATGAAACGAAGATCCCCTTTTGTAAGCGGGCCACTTCAATTCCAATGAAATATTGCAAGGGACCTAGATCCTTCACTTCAAATTGAGTGGCTTGGAACTCCTTTAGCTTTTGAATTTCAACTTTCTAATCACCTGTGATTACTATGTCATCAACATACACCATGAAGGCTACAATCTTTCCTTCTCTTATTTTCATTGATAATATGTCATCAGTATACACTATAAAGGCTGCATTCTTTCCTTCTCTTTTCACAAATAATGTATGACCAGTCTAACACTGTTTGTAACCAATCTGTTGCATAGTTAGGTGAAACTTGCTAAGCCAAGATCTTGATGATTTTTTAGTCCATACAATAACTTCTTTAACCTACACACTTTTTGTTCTTTTCCTTGGGCACGAAATCTAGGGGGTTGTACCGTGTACACCTCTTCTTCAAGATTATCATTCAGAAAGTCGTTTTTGATATCTAACTGATGAAGATCCCAATAAAAGTTAATAGATAGATAGAAAAGAACTTTGATGGAATTCATCTTCGCTATTAGAGCAAATGTCTCCGCATAATTTACCCCATACACCTAAGTAAAACCTTTTGCCACCAATTGGGCCTTATACCTTTCCACTGTGCCATCAACTCTGTGCTTCATTAATTATGAATACCCACTTACATCCTACCGGTTCCTTACCTTCAGGTAGGAGTGTCAATTGGACCAGATTTGGTCCAATATAATCTAGTCCGATGTGAGTTCATTACCAATGGACTAGGTCCAATCCAATTCAATGAATATTTTGGACCATTTTGGATAGACTAGGTCCAATCCAATCCAATCCAATATAAATTCATTATGGATGGACCAAGTCTAATCCAATCCAATAAATACTTTGGACTATTAAGTCTGGATTGGTCCAATTCAATATGTCTTATTGGTTAGTCCAATCTATCCAAATTGATTTTGGTTTGGACGGGGTCCAATCCAAAACTGGACACCCTACCTTTAGGATGATCCACCAAGTTCTACATACCATTTTTCTATAAAGCATTGATATCTTCTTTCATTGTATTTGTCCATTCAGGTATTGAGAGAGCCTCTACTACATTCTTAGGGATAGGGACACTATCAATGGAATAAAGGAAAGCACGAAAAGAAAGTGAAATGTTCTCATAAGAAACAAAATGGGAGATAGGATGCTTAGTGGTACAAGACCTAACTCCTTTCCTTTGTGCAACATGAATGTCTAGGTCATAATCAATTGAAAGAATTAATAACAATATGGTCAACATCAATGGGAATAAGAATACATGGCTGTGTAGGATCTTCTCTCAATGAATCTGATGGTGTTGATGGTAAAATCACTACAATAAATTGAATGGCAGTTTTTTGAAATGGCTAAAAAGCAACTATCACTAGAAATATCGGTCTTTAGCGCCAATCAATTAAAAACTACCACTAAAGAGACCAAGCGACTGTCTCTATAGAAGAGGCATGAATTGAGGAGGGTTTTCTCCCTCATGCCTCTTCCTCTTCACATTTCTTCTCCTCCCGCCCTCTTTGTCTCTCTCCTCTCTCAGTTGTCTTTCTCTCTATCTCTTTTTCTCCGGACCTTGAATGATTTAAGGTAAACACAGATGGAGGCTTTAGTAAATCCATATCTTTTGAAATTGTTATATTACATGTTTTGTTATTTTGAATCCTTTCTTTCTTTTTTTAGTCGGTTATGATTACCTCTCATATGGTTTACTGAGAACTGGTTTCCATGGTAACTAAATGTCATTGTTGCTGGTGGTTTTTGTCGATCCTTGCAGGTACACGATTAGGCAAATATTGACAAAGAATTCTACTCAATTCGTGATCTTAATAATGCTTAGTTGGGCAGACTTATAGACGAACGGTGGAGTAAGGGGAGTTTGTCCTGAATGTGGTCCTACTCATATCAAGGCTATACATGTTTATATGAGATCAAATGATGTCACCCTTGGTTGAATGGGGAATTTTGTCCTTTCTAGTGTTCTTTTTTGATGTTGATGGTGTTAAACTCACATGTTGAATCCCTATTTTGTATGCTTTTTCTTTGGATCCATTATATGCTCAATTTCAATATAAAGAACCTCTTATGGAAAGGAGAGTAATATTCATCCTTGTGCTATAAGTTCAACTCTTGGACAGGGTTTCCCTTGAATACTCATATTAATTTAGAATACTTGAATGCCATAGTAAAGACTTACGCTCATGGTTTCCTTGGGCATACACAAAGATTCATGAAACTTGCTTCTGAGTTGGTATGAACAGTTATACTTTCAAATTACCCAAAATGGTCATTGGCTTTTTCTTCCAAAGGCCTTGGAATAGGTGACCTAGTTTGGCATAACAGTTTTTGTCATAAAAAATAATTATTGAAATGAGGAATTATTGAATGAGGAATTATGCTCAATGGAAAATATCATTTTAAATTCTATGTTGTATTCCTATATTCTTAACATATAGAGAAAGCAAAACACCAAACCAACTAAATAATATTTTCACTGTATTGAATTGTCTTAGAAAGACCTATAAAATTAAAAGATGTAAAGTAGAAGGATCCTGATAATCAATCAAAGAAAGAAATAAAAAGGAATAGTGAGTATAGAAATACTTTTTAAGGAAAAATTACAACATGGTAATTGTTATGAAAAGAATGAAATACAATGCAGCCCTTCAAAAGAAAAAAAAATGTAATGCAGCATGCAGGATATAATGAAGAAAAACTTATTTTCAATGTGATAGGACTTTACTATTGGTTCATCCTTAACATTTTTTCTTTTTTTTTTTTAGAAAGAGGTAAGGTATTGTATTCATTGCTTCAAAAACATATACAAGCCCTGCACAATAAGACTGTGTGCATGGGCCACTACATTTTCTCTTCTGTATGCATAGATACAAAAAGTGCATTGAAATAAAAAAAAAAAAAAGAACTATATGGCCTGTTCCTGAAATACTTGTGACCCTTTATCCATGAAAGCATCTGCCCCATAAACCTTTCAAAAAGCCTTATATTTCTCTCTGTCCATAATGTCCAGACCACTACTGCAGGTACCAATCCCCAGATAACCTTTCCTTCTTTGGATAAACCATTCAAGTGCCAACCCTACAGCAAAGCCTCCGTAGATTTTGGGAAACAGAACTGCGCTTCAAAAGGTCCCAGTAGCTTCACCCATATACTTCTTGCAAACCTGCAGTGTATAAGGAGATGTTCCAACTCTTCCAAGGCTTCACCACAGATTACACACCTTCTGGGTTCCACCCTCATCCCTCTCCTAGCCAATGCATCTGCTGTTAGGCACTTCCCCAAAGCTGTAGTGTATAAGGACTTGTGAATCTGCCTGATTTTCCCATACCCAAATTCTGCTGTCCCTCTGACCTTTCAGCGGTGATTCAGTTCCAACCACTGTTCAACCTCCCAATCATTCAGGTTTCTTTTGAATGTGATCTATGCATATTTTCTAAGAATACCTTTGAAGTGGTACTGAGTCCAGGGAATGCATAAAGCATTAATTGTCCCCTGGGTTTCAAGCAATGGACTTCATTTCCAAAGCAATGTAAAGAGGACATCTGGACTCTTGTACTAGTATGATTTTTTTTTTTTTAAATTTAGCTCTGTGGTTTTCTTGGTTATCCTGATATTGTTAGGATTACTTATTTGAGTTGATGGCCTGACTTGCAGGTTCATGTTCCTCCATTATGTATTTCCAATGGAGTTTTCAGGGCATCAGAGTTTGCAGGTCTTCACTTTCTTTTGCTGCATTTCCAGTTTTCAGGGCATCCTGGAAATTAAGTTGCAAGTTCATGTTCCTCTGCTTTGAGGCTTATGCTGTCAATGTAACATCTGGTTGAGAACTTTGATTCATGAATGTTTCATTTTAAGTGTCATAGTAGTTGAGAAACATTTCAATGGGAATAATTTGATTTCAGTTTAATATTTCCTTCTTTTTGATAACTGAACAGGTTGTATGGGTTTCATAGATTATTTCCTTGTATTCTACTATACGTTCAACCTAATGGTGTTTGTGTTACATAGTTCAAATTCATGCTTAGTCAAGTGTTGATAAGTGATGTAGGCGCACATGGTCTCGTCCAATAGCGGGCCTGCACATGTTAGGCGACGCGGTTCAGAGTGGACCCAATCAGGGTGCACACAGAGTAGAGCTTGGCGGGTTTTTCGAAACCAGTAGCATGGAGTCACCTGGCGGCCTCAGATGGCTGCGCTCCCCACGTGCGGATCACATCCAGACCGTTCGAGCTCAACTACCTCCAAGCAGTTTCAAGTATAAATAGGAGGTGACCCCCTCTGATGTTCTCTTTCCTTCACTCCTTTCAGGACTGACCTACCAGTCCTCGGCCACCTAGGACCTCAAACTACTTGGCCTCCCTCGCACCTTGGCACCTCGATACCTCCGCTTGGGAGTAAATTGATAGTGTTGCCCTTCGCCCATTTTGATTGGCAACAATTGGCGCCGTCTACGGGAAACATCGCTAAGACTTCCCTCAACTAAACTCCTATAAATCCAAGAGAATCAACTCCTAAGCCTAAGCTTTAACCAACATGGCAAGAAACACTAGGAACGCTCAGAACTTGGTCACGACAGACCAATTTCAAGCGGTCCTCAAATGGCTTGACAACCTCGTGCAGAGGCTGGACGAGGTGGGGCGCCCGGCAGGAGGCTACCCTGCTGGGAGCTTGGGGCACCATGGCGAATGTGCGTCTCCGGACCCCTTAGCCATCGGCCCTATCAAATCTAACAGTGCCGACCCCTTAGAGTTCGATAGCAGCCGGTGCACTAGTCAGCAGCCAAGGACCTCACGACCCCCCAACTGAAGAGGGGAAGAATCAACACAATCTCGTGATCATCGCCAAGACCTAGAACAACATCAACACCACCAAAGAGAGAACTCCTGGGACGAAGGCAAGGAGATCAGGCCATCGGCCCCCCTCTCAAGGGCCGAGGGACGACGTTGCGCCTCTCCCTCACATGTCTCGGACCTCCGAGACCTATTGAATGACAGGCGGGCCAGAAGAAACGAACATGGGCCCGCATCAGAATATTCGGGGGTTCGAGCCGACCCCATCGAGACCAAGAGGGCCAAGACGGGGTATCAAAATTTCGTTATGTATCAGCCCGTATCAGTCGATACGTATCATATTGGGCCCTTCCCGATATGCCCCTATAAGGGTTGTATCTGATCATACTATGGTTCAGGGGGTAGTTGGGACTTAAACCGACTCCTCTAAACCAATTTAAAAAAAAATAAATAAAACATAAAAAACACCGATATTGGGTATCGGTATGTATCGATATTTAGAACCTAGAAAAAAATTACATTACCCAAATTAGATCCTAATTTGGTAATTTGCGTTTTAATCCATAATGCATGTGGCATAAGCCTTATGAGTTATGACCAGTGACCACGCACTTCTATAATTAATAAATAAATAACAGAAATGGAAAACCATGAGAAAATAAACAACTAAATAATTGAAGCTTCCTAATAAATAACATGATCATACTTATTTCCAACTTATATATTTGAACACAAGCTTTTTAAAATCGAACCGGACAGGGAACCATTTTGGGTCTAGTTCTCGAGTCGAATGGTCTGATTGTCTAGTCCAAATGGGCGACCTGTTTTGACAAAAATAAAAAGTGTGTGGTCATAAGGCTTAATTAACAATCCAGGTCGATGGTTTGGCCACTCGGATCAGCGCTTTGTTGACCAAATCAACAGTTTTTGGCCAAAAACGGTTATGGGGTGAAATGGAACCAGTTAGGTGATTGTTCCTGATTTTTCCGGTCTAACCGGCCAACCCAATTTTGAAAACACTACTTGAACATGGTTTATGTTTGGATACTGGAAGTTGGGAACTATATAATCATTTATTCTTTCTTTATATGTTGTATGAGATCCACACCTTTTAGAGTGGGACCCATGAATTTGTTAATGGCATGAAACATTATCATTGGTTCCACAGCCTGATGAACAGCTAAAGCGTTCAACTAATCCAAATTCATATATATAACACTATTTGCAAAGTAGTAAACAAAATATTTTCTAATTGATTGGCAAAACAGGATTGGCATCGATGATGATGATTAAATAATTTTTAAAAGTAGCAATAAATGATTTAAATATTAATAATTTAACAATGGATATGGTTTTAAATAGAATTGATTGGCCAAACAAAATCATGTAGCCAATTTGAATGATAATTAAGAAAAGCCTAAAAATCATACTACTTGAAAGAATGAGGTCATCCATGTTTAACAAGAATTGATAAAAAGATCTTGCAAGGGCATCATTCAAATTGGATGGTGGGGATTGGTTGCAGGGTTCAAAGTATCAACACATATCGGCCCATACCGGCCGATAAGTATCATTCTGGGACCTCCCCGATACGCCCCTATAGTGGGTGTATCGGGGGTCTGACTGGTTCAGGGGGTGGAGGAGCCCTAAATTGGCCCCCCCTGAACCAACTTAAAAAAAAAAAAAAGTAAAAAAAAAAAAAGGTATCGATATCGCCCAATACGCCCCTACCGACGTATCGGGCGTATCGATATTTTGAACCTTGATTGTTTGATATGATAATTTGGATGTTAAAGCGATCATGTTTTCTTTCTTCTCATTTATTTATTTTCCTTTGAGAGTAGAATGTTAAATGACATTAAAACCCCTAAAACATATTGTAATTTGGATGTTAAAAAAGGGTGGTATTTGTCTTTTAACATATTTATATTATTATAAAGTAGATGCTTGCCTTGGTTTTGGTATAGGTCATAAAATTTAAATATAAGTATAGAATACAAGTGAGTTGGGATTCACTCACAAAAAAAAAAAAAAACTGTACGACATAGTACTAATATAATTTGTGTCCGTACATCTCATCATGAGATTGAGACCCGCCATATTTGTGATGTAGGGGTGAGCATGGGTTGGTTTAATGACATAACCTAGAACTTACCCTATAGGGGTTGGTTCCAAGTTTGTGGAACTAGAACCTACCTTGTGAGGGTTGATTTTGGCCTTGGTGGTTCTGGGGTCGGTTCTAGGATCGGACCTGTGGAATCTGTTCTTTCTTTGCTCCCCCTCCCCTCAAAAATAGAAGCATGTTCTTTAAAAACTTGATTTTTAATAAATATAATATATAGTTTAAAACCCATATTATCTTTATTAGTTAAATTGGATAGTTTAATATGTAGATTATCATTATATGGTTCAAAACTTATAATTTAAATTTAAGTTTTGTAAATATTAACTCTTATGTTACTTAGTGTACACATTCAAATATTAAAATGAAAATAAATGATCAAATAACTTAAGTAACTTAATGGTCAAATGAGATTGTGTCCTTTGTTAACCATGAGTGCTTGGGTTCAAATCATTACATCCCTGAAAGTTTTAAGGTTTATTTCAAGGCAGGTTCCACAAAGATCAATTCCACCAAGGCCAGCCAAGGTTGGTTCATCAAGTTGGTTTGGGTAGGGTAAACCCCTAGACCATGGAATCGGTCTGGGTAGGGGTCGGTTCCAAGGATTTGGAACCAGACCCTATCCTATAACAAATTGGGTAAGGTTGGTTCAAGGCCTGTTCAAAGTCGATTCCAAGTAGAATCTACCCATTTGCTCACCTCTATTGTGATGTGTAAGCACAGATCATGTTGAAACGTATTGGAATAATTTTTTTGTGATAAGCAAATATGACATCTTATCAATTTATATCTTACCCTCTACTTGCACACGTGCATAACACCTACCCCTACACTAGTATATTTAAAAGAGAGGAGGGCCATTCACTATATATTGGTTAAATTTCTTTGGGTATGTAGCAGGCCAAGCCTATAAATTTGGCAGTTTGGATATAGTTTCAACATAGGGTCTCAACAACTTGTTCCAATGGCTAGGCTTATTAATAATACCCGAAAATCAATGGCCTAATATGACATCCAATCCAATTATCTTGGATTTGAATGATGTATTATGCAACCAAATCACATTCGAATTTTGTAGTATGCATCCAATTAAAAATTGGGTTGGGTTTAGATTTGATTAAGTATGTGCTTGGTTCCATTTATATTTATTGAATAAACATTTGTACTTTATTTCCTGGTAAAACCGAGAAATACAATAATCACAACCGTTTATGACAACCAGGCACCACTAGGCGCCACTAGGCTCCACATCAGCATAACAGTGAAAAAACGTCTAACCGTTTGTGGAAGCTTTAAAAAATAAATTCCACAAACGACTGACATGCACAAAAACCAAAGTTGACTTTTTCATTTTCGATGCATGTAGAAGAGTAAGAGAGGGAAAATGCTGAAGTGGTGCCTATGTGGCACTGTCAATAAACATTTACTGAATAAACGTAAACAGAACCAAACACCCTCTAAAATATGAATTCGTTTATATTATAATATTTGTTGATTATAATATATAAATTTTATATAATTATATTTAAAATTATAAAAATGTGTATTTTATATATTGTATTACATATGAATTTATATATGTATATATATAATAAATTCAGTATGTTATATTTATATTAATTTATTATATATAAAAGTGGAAAAGTAATTAATTTTTAATATTTTGTATTTTAAAAAATTAAAGCAGAGTTGGGTTAAATCTGAATCCCATTTGAGTATTCGAATTCGAATATAAGGTATTCAAATCCGATCGGAGTTGGGATGCAAACTTTCAATAATCAAGTCGGATTCACATTTTGCTTAATCCAATCCAAATCCGATTTGATTACCGCTCTACCAATGGCCATTGCAGCTGTACATTGGGAACATCTTGCCATGAAAGACAAGGGAGATGTTCTCAAATACATGACTGCAATGGCTATTGCGACCGGTTGTTAGCAAGATTCAAAATATCGATACGATACGCTTCGTATTGGGTGTATCGTAGTGTATCTTTTGGGTCCCGAAATACCTGTTAATAAAAAAACCCTTTTTAACTACCCAAAAACCAAAATAAAAAAAAAAAAAGCTTAAAAAAAGTTAATTTTGTGTGTATCTAAGTATCAGTACACCTCTGTCGATATGTAGAAACGTATCAATACTTTGAACCATGATTATTAGGACTAGATCTAGACTCAATTTTTGGACCTGGTGAGGATATGAGCCTCAGCTGGGCCTCACCGCAAAACCTAGGTCGTTCGTTGCTTGGAAATATTTCGGATAAGCATGGATACACCCAATGCAGAAATCCAATTCCCACTGCACAGCTATAAACATTCAAAACATCCAAAAACCACACCCTATACACTCATGTCCACCCATAAATTGACATCAATTCCGAGTTGGCACCTACCCCAAATGTACTTTGAACCTACAAATTTGGACATTGGGGGTATCGGTCATTCTCCCAAAATTTTTTTGGTCTAGGACGGATCGGGCTAGAAGTGTCAATGTCACCCCTCTATATGGGATAAAGGCACCCGGGCTAAATTCAAACCAGGTTAAACTCCTGCCCCTGGACCTAGTCGATCCAAACCCGAAAAACATTGGGCAGGGCGTGAGAAAATGAGAATTGAGATAAAACGGATCGTTACCCAAACCCAAATTTCTTTCCAGACTTGCAAGGGAGAAAAGGCCAATTTCTTACCAAACCCTCTCTTTGCGTTCCCGCCAATTAAGACATTCTCTCAATTTCTCCATTCATCGTATGCACAGAGTAAACAAGCTCCCTTCAGGCTTCAGCCATGGCTCTCATGATCTCATATCTCCACATTCTAACCCTAATTTCCCTGTTCAATCCCCTCGTCCAAACAGTCAACTTCAGCTATCCTGCAGTCTTCAACTTCGGAGACTCCAATTCCGACACCGGTGGCCTAGCTGCAGCGATAGCTTTTCCTGTCAACTCTCCGAATGGCCAGACCTACTTCCTCAAGCCTTCTGGGAGGTTCTGCGATGGCCGCTTGATCGTTGATTTCCTCGGTAAATTTCTTCATCCACAGATACTCGATTCATCAGCTTACGTTGAAACCTCAGATTATTTGAGAGGTGCTTTACTTTTGCAGTTGATGCAATGGACCTACCACTTCTAAATGCATACTTGGATTCGGTTGGTGCACCAAATTTCCGAACAGGCTGTAATTTTGCAACCGGAGGGTCTACCATACTTCCGGCAAATGCAGCTTCAACCAGTCCGTTCTCCTTTGGTATCCAGGTGGCTCAATTTCTCAGATTCAAGGCTCGGGTTCTTGAGTTGCTAGCAAAAGGCAAGTGATGTATACTTTGATCTTTGTTGAAGAATTTTTGGAATTCCATGAATGTAAAGGTTATGATGAATTGGAGAATGTTTCAAAAGAAAAATAACTCCTCTAAATTTCTGTTCCTCTTATAGTCTTATTTAATACCTCAAATTAAAAGTTAAAGTGTTGGAGAATAAAAACATATTCAAGAACCTCATTCAACAGCTTAAGGTTTTAGGTAGAAGGATTATTTCACCAAATAGTCTAGTGTTCAATCTTATTGTCTCATTATAATTAATTAAATTTCAGCACAAAATATGGATGGATCTGAGTTTGTCAATGCTTAATTGGATGTAATTTCATGTGAGGGGGCATGTTAGAAAAACCTATTCAGATATTTAACACGGTTCAAGTTTTTAAATTGAACAATTCCTTAGTTTAACTTATGGATTGCTCTGTCTCTTTCTGTGTGAAAATTAAAATTTTGACTTGCTTCTATTTGATACTAAAATGGTGGTCATTGAAATCTAATTTTTCTCTATCTCTCATTTAGGTAAAGGATTAGAAAAATTCCTGCCCCCAGAAGATTATTTCAAGAAGGGGCTCTGTATGTTCGATATTGGGCAGAACGATCTTGATGGTGCATTTTATTCCACTTCAGAGGACCAAGTACTTGCTTTGATTCCAACTCTTTTGCAGGAATTCGAATCTGGAGTTAAGGCAAGTCATAAGCAAAATTAACTGCAGGGTTTGATTTAATGAAAGATAATGACATCTAAATGCTAGATATATTGTGAACTCTTTGAAATTTGAACAAATGGTGCTAGACTTATTGTTCGATAGATAACAGTTGAAAAAAATAATAAAATATTCAAACGCATTAAAGATGACATAAGGGCCACAGTAGTTGTTCAGCGGGTTATAAAACCAATGGTAACACCACACACTTGTCATAAAATTAAAATACATGAACACACGATGAGAGGTTGAATGATTCTGGGTTTCATGTGTTTTATATCACTGGTGTGGAGAGGTTGAATGATTATGGGTTTCATGGGCCCACAGAATACAGCCATTGCATTCAGACATTCAGTTAATCTGAATTAATTTAGAAGACTCCAACCTTGTATTATGGGTTTCATGTGTTTCATGGGCCCACAGAAATGACAGAATACAGCCATTGCATTCGGTGAATCTGAACTAATTTAGAAAACCCCAACCTTCTTAAAATCTCATTGGCTTAAGGCTCAGTTTGGTAAGAGTGTAAATACAAATATATATAGTATAAAACCTTGTATTTTTTATATATTTGTATTTGTATTCTTTTCAAATTAAACCTAAAAGACAAAATAATAAGTTTTTCAGTTCAGCAATTTAAACTGTTATCAAACTGCCTCTTAGATAGGGTGGAATCGAGTTTGAATCTACTCACAAAACATGCCTCACACTGACCTTATAGCATATTTTTGCTCTACACCTGAAACATCTTGTACTTGTAAATTTTTAGTTCATGGGGACAGATTGACGCTGTAAGGCACGCTGTGTGAGGAACAGATCCAATCTCGGTGGATTATTAGTTATTTTTTATCATTTATTTTTAATTAATACTTAATTTTGTATAATTATTAAATAGTTATTTTTATCAAATTATTTTACAAATTTTCTCTATTTTATTATTTAATTTATCTGAAATATATATAATATATATATATATAACTTTATTATAACTTTATTATGATTCTACTAATTTAATTCTTCATCAGAAATTATATGAACAAGGTGCAAGACAGTTTTGGATTCACAATACGGGCCCCCTTGGATGCTTGCCTCGTATTATCGCCACATATGGAAATAACTCTTCAAAGATTGATGAGCTTGGGTGTGTGAGTTCCCACAACCGTGCTGCTACGCTTTTCAATTTACAACTACATGGTCTTTGCAGAAAGCTGCAATCACAGTTCTTGGATGCGAATGTAACTTACGTCGACGTCTTCTCCATCAAACTCGACCTCATTTCAAATTCTTCTCAGTATGGTATTTCAAATAACTGTTGTCCTTATTCCCTGTAGTGTAGTTTTATTTGCATTGGTAGGGGTGAGTAAGAAAAACTGATTGAAATTGAATCAATTAAAAATTTGGTTAATCGAATTAATCAGTTCGGTAAAAAGATATCGGCCCGGTTTCAGTTAATCAATATAGAAAATTGACGGTTAATTGAACTAACCGATATACATATATTTTTATACATTTTATGTATATATATATGTATATTATATTATAAATTAATAAATATGCATTATATATAAAAATATATTTATAATATATAATATATTATTTATTATTTAAAATATAATATTATATACATTTTTAGTTTTTATTATATATTTTTATAATGTATTATAAATGTAAAAACCAAAAAATGATGAACCAGACCAACAATTAACTAAACAGGTCAACTGATTAACTAATTGGCTTCGGTTTAGTTTCGGTTACTGGTTTTCTAAAAACCGATAATACCAGTTAGGTTTCAAAAATAGGAAGGAACCATAAACACCCTTATGCATTGGTGCAAAAATATGATCAAAGTGCATATTATTTGATTACAAATTCTGATTTATTCTTGTTTCAAGAAAGGATTAAAATATTGAAACATCAGATATCCTCAAATGGGAGTGCATATCAGTATGATTGATACCCTTTGATTTTTTATTTTTTTTATTTTTTTTATAGGCGTTAGAAGGTTTCATATGGTATTTTAAAGTTTTAAAGATTAAAAAAAAAATTCTTGTATCAGTGTATCCAAATGTGTCTGATTGCACGGATACAGTGTATTATATCAATATTTTAATCTTTAGTTTCAGGCTTCATTTTATTTTATTTATTTGCATTGTGGATATAATAATATAAAACTTAAAGCAAAGCAAAATAAAAGCTGAAGTAAATCTGAATCAGACTCTATGCTCTTCTTGTTAGTTTACACTCTCATACATTTATATATTAATGTTAGTGCAAATAAAACTGCACTGCAAACAACAGATGGATCAGAGTTACTAATCATAAAAAAATTATGAATTTCAGGATTTGCACACTTCAAAACAGCTTGTTGTGGGTATGGAGGGCCACCCTTGAACTACGACAGTCGGATCTCATGTGGCCAAACAAAGAGCTTAAATGGGACATTAGTCACGGCAAAACCATGCAACGATACCAGAGAATATGTAAACTGGGATGGGAACCACTACACGGAGGCTGCAAATCTTCACATCTCATCACAAATACTCACCGGAAAATATTCTGACCCACTTCTTTCAGATAGCATGCAATTCATTTTCAGATCAAAGTTCTAGGAACTCAATTTATGTATTTCTTGTTTCTTCTATTCTTTGAGCAGCGTCCAGCGTTTCATCTGAATTCTAATTTGTATTTTATCACATGGGAATCCTCGGAGTAATGTAAGAATAGTTGTAAGCTCTGTATAAGTTCTATGCAATTTAGTTATTGTTGACTATGGTAATAAAATATAATATAAAATATTCGATTATACAAAAAATATTTTGCAAAAATAAAAAAATTAAAAATCTTGTGCATGATTTGGATTAAAAAATAAAAGATATGGTAAACATTCAGTTAGACACATGTACAAGGTTTATAGTATTGAGAGTATCGATATGATCTGATTCATATGTTTAATAATTAAATAACATAAAAATGTCATTGTAAAATAAAAAAAGCACCGGATTCAAAGTATCGATACATTTCTTCGGCGTGTTGGGGTGTATCTTTATCCATTTGAGAGGGCTGAAGTGGAGTGATTTCTAGTTTTCTGAGGTGGGCCCAACATATTGAAAGGCTGTTCTCTTCGACTTCTTTTAAAAACTTATCAACATTATTTAAGAGCAACTGAACCAAATAGAGTTCACTTGCCAATTAAGTATGTGTTTGGCATCGATGCAAAGGTGCCGTGTGGGTTGAAAGCATTATTTTGTAAAAAAATGGTGTCTTTTTTTAGAAACGTTGCTGTTAGATGGAGCATTTTTTGGAGCAACAACAATATATTCTGTTTGGTATTAGTGCTTTATATCTATTTCAGCACTGGTACTTATTGTTCGTTGTGCCATGTCACTGCCACATCATGTCTCCATTAACATCAAATTCGGCATTTCCCCAGACCACGCCTTCTCGATTTCCAATGTGTGGTTTGGGGCACCATTTTTTATGAAAAAACAATTTCAAATATGTTATTGTTTTCTGGAGCATCGATTTTTCCAACATGGCACTGATGTGTCACCGTTTTCTGAAGTAATGACATCAATGGCAAACACTGCCTAAATCATGGCTCTGGTTGCATGTTAGGTGGGAGTCCAAGTAGAGACGTAGAAGAGTCTCGCTATTTCTACTACGTTGAAAAGCTAGTGTATTGTGTTAAATACCGAAAAAATAAGAGTTCACATTTGCTACAACTAGGGGTGTCCACGGTTCGGTTAACCGAACCATGGCCCCCTTTTTGATAATCGAAGGTTTTTTCATTTTGCCAAACTGAAACTGAATCGGTACCACCGGTTAACCAGTCTGCTGGTTTCAGTTTTTGACCGGTTCGGTTCTTCAGTTTTTCAGTTTTTTATATTTATAATATATATTATATAAATATATGTATGATATTATATTATAAATAATAAATGATATATAATATATTATAAATATTTTAAAAATATATAATATATTTATAAATAGATCATTATGAATATAATATAAGTATATATTTATATATGATGAATATATATTTATATAAAATACATAGAAAATATGTGACACATATTAAAAATATACATATAAATATATATACCGGTCCTTCGGATTTTCGAAAATTCCGAACCAAAACCGAACCGACCGGTTCAATTAACCGCATTTTGTGGTTCGATTTTCTCAGTTTGGTTCAACTTTTCGGTTTTTCATGGACACCCCTAGTTACAATATTATTGTATCATAGGGCTTCATGGCCTTGGATCTACTGCACCGGCCCCGCCAAGAAGTTACTTCATGTGATACAAGTTGGGGCCATGACAACAAATCAAAGGCTTTGATTTACTTGTTTTAGTGTAGGGCTATGACACTGACTTAGTAAATGTGGGTTTCAAGGCCCTTCCAAACATGCTTCCTTGACTAGTGGTGGTATTGTACAAAGAGTCTTTGCTTCTATATAAATGGTAGAGGTGTAAATTGTGCCACGTTAGCACGACCCATGCAAAGAGCAAGTTGTGCTATGCTGGTATATGGACCGAGCCGAGTCGTGCCTCCCTCTTTTGGGATAAATTAGGGGATTGGGCCGTGGACTGTAGGCCATGCTATGGACATAGGCTGAACCAGGCCAAACAGTTTTTATTTTTATTTTTTATTTTTTTTTACATTTTTATTTTTTTGCTAAGTAAAATTAAAATACTTAACTTCCCTTTGGGAACAAATTGAAAAAAATAAAAATTCTAACAAATAAATGAAAAAATACTTAACAAAA
Source organism: Nelumbo lutea (assembly GCF_056320005.1). Classification (NCBI taxonomy): domain Eukaryota; kingdom Viridiplantae; phylum Streptophyta; class Magnoliopsida; order Proteales; family Nelumbonaceae; genus Nelumbo; species Nelumbo lutea. The sequence goes on along the minus strand of NC_142687.1, from coordinate 90,885,743 downwards.
TACACAATGGACAACAAATTGAAAAAATGGGAATTTCATTTCATTTAAATTTGAAACTTGAACAATATAATGGTAAAAAAAATACTTAACAAAATGGAATAAAATATAAAAAAAATATGATACAATTACAAATTGAAAATAAAAAATTACATTGTTGAAAAAATAACAAATAATTTAAATAAAATTGAATAACAAAGCTTACAATAATTTAAAAAAAATGCTACAAAATTATTGAGTATAAATAAATAGTCTTCAGCATTTTTATTCAAGTTCCACCTCCATCTCCATCTTGATTTTGATAATTTTCTTTAGGTGAATCATCAGATGTAGTGTCATGCCCTCCTTTGTCTTGTAATTTATCCTCAGCATCCAGCCAATTTCTTAAGCATATACATATTTCTAGACTTTCTTCATTCATGCAACTTCTCTAGACATCTTGCACCCTAGTACTTGTACTAAAATAAGACTTCGATGGAAATGTAGACACTAAAGGGGTTAATAGATCACGTGCCATGGCGGTAAGGATTGAATAATTTTTTTTATATCCACTCCGTCAGGCTAAAATATCAAAATTATTCATTCTTTTCGAGTCAAAGGAATAACTTAAAATAGAATAATTTGCTTGTAAATAAAAATTATTTTTAGTAAATGAACTTGTTAATGAAGCGGCAACAAATTTCTGCCTCATAATTATTAAAGGCCAAACTCTACTTTTCCCACTACTGGAACTAGTTGTTTCAGATGTGGGAGTTGCATCTTTACAAGTTGTAGATTTTTTATGCCCTACCATTTGAGATTCATATAAGCTGTACATTTCACATAATAAACTATTAATTTTTTCTTCTTGATTTCCAATTTCATTATTCATATTTTCAAATTATGATTTAAGTAAGATATCTAAACCATCTTTCCTAATCTTAAGATATAATATTGTAACTAAACAATAAAGAGGAGAAATGTTCTCCCAATATTTTTTTAAATTTATGTTCCATTACTTTAACAAATTCTTGTAAATTGTGGAATTTTTTGATATTTTGAAAAACATTCACTAATCATGAATAATTAATTAGTGATGAACATACAATTTATCTAAAATTTATGATGTCTTTGTATGGATTATTATGCCGATTTTATTTAATTTTGCCCCAATTTAGCTTAATGCTAAGAAAAGATTCCAGGGGTAATTTTTCCAAGAAAAGGAAGGCAAAAGGTAAGAAAAGAAGCTCCAAAAGGACCAAATTCAACACAACCCGGTTATGGAAGCAAGAGAGCACACCTCAGCCCAAGAAGTACAAGTCAATTCCTTGAAAAAAACCCAAGAGAAGAAGCCTAGCAAAGAGTAAATTCGTCCCAACAGAGAAGACCCATTCTCAGCCCAAAAGAACAGCCTACAGTGTCGCTATCATGTGCTAAAAGAGAGCTTAAGTGCAGCTCAAATAGCAGCCCAAAGAGCTAGGGGCGGCAACCTTTAGAATGCTTTCAAGAGAACTCTAGAAAGTTCAAGAAGGGGGTGTAATACACCCCATTCTAGAGGCTTTAAGAGGGGGCAAGAGCCCCCTTGAAAATCTATATAAGGAGGCCTCTAGAAGGGGGGAAGGTGTTCAATTGCTTGAGAGAAAGACTCTCCCACTCTTAGAGGTTCGAACACCTTGAAAAGAAGAGAAGAGAAGAAGGGTTAGGCGCAAGGAAGAGAAAAAGAAGGGTTGAAGGAGTTCAAGTCAAACTAACAAGAAGAGAATGTGAGTTCGAAATTGAGGGTTTTTTATTCAGAAATCTATTGTAATAATTCTATTCTAATTTCATTTTCCTTTGATTCGAATTCAGCTTCATTGTTGTAATTTTTTCTTTCTCCCTCTTCCATTCTTTCTTGATGTTATTAAGTTTGTAAAATTTCAGATCATCAATCAATTTCTTTTTGATTTATTCGAATGGGTGTGAATTATTCTTGTAGTTTCTTGAATAGGGGTTAACTGTAGATCAATTTAGCCAATTAAACTTTCAAAACTCAGATATGAGATTGCAAGATCTGAATTGCTTGAAAGAAAATTCAGATCTGTAAATTTTCAGATTGGCCGAATTGATCTAAGCTTGGAATTCTTAGAGTGCTTTAGAAAGACTCTAGGAATTCAAATCTATTATTCAAGAATTGAATTGCATGCAATGTTAGAGATAATGCACAATTCAGTTGGTGATCAATTCAAATTTGAATTGATGCCTTAGTTGTGCTTGAAGAAATGCATGCATGAGTGATTAGATTCTTGCTAGAGATAGAAAAACCGTCACTCATGCATAGGATGAATATGCGTTTGAAAGATGTTGTTTATGACCTTGCGGTTATACCAAACCAAGGCTCAATCATAATCTATTCAAATGATTCAATTTGATTGATTGCTGAATTCTGAGATTAACATTAACTGCTTACTCTTCTAACCTGAATTGAAGGCAATTGGGCCAATAATTTAGATAGATTTTAGTTTAGGATTTTTAGTTTTTGAATAAAGTTTTGATTTATTGTTGATTAGATAAAAAGTGCCAAATTTAGTATTGATAATTGTTTCCTAAATCCCCGTGGGAACGATACTTTATTCACTACTTTACTACTTGAACGGCTAGTGCACTTGCTAGTGTCACAATGAACCACACATCAAGATTTTGGTGCTGCTACCGGGGATTGTTGTGACACTAGTTGGGTAATAAACACCCAAAAAATTCATTAATTGCATTATAAAATTTGTGCAAAAATTCTCTTATGCAAATTGTCATTTCCCAATCTTCCTCAAGTATAATATCATGTGGCATTTTTGCATTATAAAAATTAGTAAGAATTTGTTTGTAGGGAATACAACTTTTTAACATAAAATAGGTATAATACCATCTATGTTCATCGTCTAACAACAAATGTTTATATTTTAAACTATAATTATGACATAAATATTTAAATTCTTGTTTTTTTGCTCCAATTCTTTTAATATATAATACAATTTTTAATTTTAGAAATACGATGAGAAATAATTAAATCATCTTGAATACGTAAATTTAAGATGTGACGTGCATATCTAGTGTGAAATAAATTTTCATTTAAGCATAAATTTAATTGAGTTTAAAATATTTATTTTTGAATCATTATTACTAGCATTATCAAAGCTAATAGAAAAAATGTATTGTCAGTTCCATAAGAATGTAAAGTATTTAAAATACTTACAACAATGATTAGGCCAGTATGTGGCTATTCAAGCCAAGTAAAACTTAAAATTATTTTTTTTAAAGCTTATTTTCATCAATAAAATGACCGGTAACACAAATATAACTTATATTAAATTGAGAGGTCCAAATATCAAAAGTAATTGCAACTCTAGAATTCAGATTTGATAAAATAGAAATTAAATTTTGTTTATATGAATAAATTTTTTTTAAAGCATCTGCTTTAACAGTATTTTTAGAAACTTATTTTAAATTGAGGATTTATAGAATTACGTAAAAAAATTTAAAGTTTACTATCCTTAGCTAATGAAAATGGTTGTTCGTCATGTATAATATATTTTGGCAACTCTTGCCTCATTTTTTCTTGTAAATATTTAAAAGTACCAAAACCTCCATGCCCAATTTGTGTTTGGGATTTTTCTTTTCCTTCTTCTTATTTCTCATGGGTGAGCAAATGTATAGCCAAGTGGACAGTACCACCCTTGCTATTATAGGTAAAGTCTCTTGTACATTTTTGGCAAATGACCATTTTTTCCCTTCCCCTTAACCTCATTCATTTTAAATAAATTCCAAATCGGGTTAGTCAATTTAGTTCCCTTTTTCCTTCCCCTAGTAGCAATACTAGGGGTGGGAACTCCAACAATGTGAGTAGCATCCATATCAATGCTAATACTATCATATTGTGACTGAGCATCATCGACATTGAACATGCTGGGGAATTGGTTTCAGGAGGAGCTGACCTTTTTTTTAATTCTAAAAAAGTAAAAATTAATTTAATTGCACTCACCCGAATGACCAGTTCAGAATCTCAAATTGATTTTAATAGTTGAAGCCTCCAAGCCTCCCAAATTGTTAAATTGAGATACTTAAGCAAGCCTTCTTCTTGTTGAAACTTGAGAAAAGTTGAGACTTGAGAATTGGTCCAATTGAGAGAGAGAGAGAGAGAGAGAGAGCGAATTGTTGAATTGGTGTGATGAGAATAGTGGATGATAGGGTTATTTGTAGGAATTGAAAATAATTCAATTGCCCAAAATACCCTAAAAACTAGCAATTTTTTAGTTGTTGGAGGGTATTTTGGTCATTGTAAAGTCATTTATCATTTTACTCAAAATGTTCCCCCAAACTAGATATTGGGAGGCATTTTTGTTTTTTCTCCCCCCAAAGCCAAAATACATAAATACCCCCTATATGGCTTTTTATTACTGTTGGGGGTATTTTTATTAAAAAAACCCAAAAAGTTGAAATATCTCCAACGACTAGTTCTTCGGGCGGGCCCGTAGACCATACCGCATACTGGGCCACGGACTATGCTGTGCCGGCTCATGGACCTGAAACCCCCGGTCCAGCATGGCCCATGTGTCATCATGTTGGGCCATGTCAGGCCACGAGTGACACAACCCGATTTACACCTCTAATAAAAAATTTCGTCATGATGGTTTTGTACAAAGAATCATTTTGTGTGGGAATTATGGAAAGATCGAATAAATTCATTTTTTTAAAAGTGAATTTAGATCCTCACCAAGTGATTTATTATATGAAGATTGGGAAGCTCTTCAAAATCCTGAAGAGAATTGAAGGCAGTCTTTCTTTTTGCTAGATTCCACCAAGAGAATCGTCTCTTTGAAGTTCAACGTGAATGGTGGTTTTATGTCTCCAAATAAAGCCTCTTTTGGATTCCTTGCATGCAAGAAACGATGCTGGTTCCTGTTGGTGGGCGGGCTGTGGTTCCTTTTATAGCGCCCTTCCCTTCAGTTGCCGAAGCTCTCGTACTTCGTGAAGCCTTAAAAGCGTTAATTAGGAAAGGTTTGAGAGATCTGGATATATGGAGCTTGATAGTTTGCAGTTGGTCAAGCTTCTCTCAAAACCAGAAAAGTTCTTTCACCAGGATCTGACGTTTTTTTATTAGAAATGATATTTTAAAAAGCTTAATAATGATATTTTATCACAATCTAGCAAGGGCTTTGGTTTTCTCTTGGTAACTTGTTTTTCTTTCGCTTTAGGTGTCTGTGACGTTGTTCCCTTTTTCTGTGTTTTGTTGTTGCTGTTCAATACTTTTTTTTTTTTTTTTTTTTTATCTAAACCCCAGGTCAGGTCTGGTTTAGGACAGAATGGATCAGTTCTGATTCAATTATTAATGAAATAAAACCCGACTATACTTCACGTTTACCTAAAACATAATAATATCTTGAAATTGCAATTTTGATACTATAACTTGAAAAAAATGAAGGGGGCGTTCTTTTATGGATTTGGAGAGGGGGAAATTGGTCAATAGGATTTTGGTTCCTATTGACCAAAAATCTTATGTTCATTTTTCAGATTAATGTGGTGATCATGGAAAGTTTATTTTCCTGGATATCATTTACCCAGGGAAATGATACTCATTTCCTAGGTGGGTAAATAACTTTCCCACATAGGGGGAAAGTTGCCAACACTTGAACGGTACAAAAATGCCCTTTTTAATAATGGATTTCTATGTCTAAAATGGTCATTGCCTTATTTACCTGAGAAATAAAAGAACATGAGTAAATGCACTTACCTAGGTAAGCGTTTCCCAGGAAAAACTTACCCAGGTAATTGCATTTACCTGGGTAAGTAACTTACCGAAAAACGAATGGGGCCTAAATGGTAAATTATTTATATATTGATTAAACAAGTGTTTTAAACCAAAATTATGTTATATAGCCACCAACAATAAAGCAAAAATTAGAAGAAAATGAGGAAACCTTTATATATTATGATTTATCTAATCAATTCAAAACAACAAAAAGCATTTTCGACCCAATTATAATTGGGACACGATACACAGAAACCCAGAACTGATAAGTCAATTTGGTTTTATTGGGTAGACCCAACCTATTGACAACTCTATGGAATATAAACCCAAACCAAATTAAGATTAGTGAAAATGATTACCCTTAAAGACTCACACTAAGCCAACTGAGGGGTGGCTTAGGGGGTGTTCTGTAGTGTGGATGAGAAGTTAGTGGGTGTGGACTACTCCACACCACACCCTGTGGCAGGGATCAATCCATACCACACCACAGTCCACAACTGTTCTGAATTATGGACAAACTGTGTGGAGTAGACCAATCTACAACCGTAGTGGTGTTCTGTAGTGTGGTGTGGACTAGACTACACTATTTTGATTCTATGTATCTTGTGTACATTTTATGAATGATCTACACCAACATTTTAAAAAACGAGTTGGAGATGGAACCATTCTGGCCACTGGTTTCTGGGTCAACGGTCTGATCGTCTGATTCGAACGGATGGCCCGTTTTGATAAACAAATTAAAAAAATAACAAATAATTAAAAATAAAAAGGTAAAAAAACGCTAAACAAGTTTATGGTTTGGCCGCTCGGGTCAATGGTTGTTGACTTTTTCAACGATTTTTAGCCAAAAACTATGTTTAGGGTAAAATAGAACCGCTTGACTGAACGATTCCCAGGCTAAACGGTATGCCCGTCTGGATCAACGACAGTTTGAAAACCTTGATCTACATAGTTAATCATAAATATATAATTTTTGGATTTTATATGATAAATATATTGAAAAATGCATCAATGAATTAATATTAACCAATAAATATTATTTTTATAAAAACAATAGTAAAATAATTAAAAGTTTAAAAATATAATTTTATTGATAAAACATTAAAATTAAAAAAAAATAAGTAAAATAATTAGTATTTTATTGACAAAAATATTAAAATGTGAAACCGACAATAGGGTAGCCTTTCAAGGAAAGTGTGAAGTAGGGATCAAAAATCAAGTGTGGATGGTCCCCAACCACGAGATTTTGCCATGGATGAGAAATTGGGGTGTGGACGGGACTTGTCCACGCTATATTGGGGTGTGGATAGGACCGGTCCCATCCACACCCAGCCAAATGCGACCAAATCCCGTGGACAGGACCAAAACAGTCCCGTCCACGAGATTTAAGCGGTTCCAAACACTGCCTTCGTTAGTATGTTAGCTGGTTTGTTTCAGTAGAAACAGGGATTTGAATCCCCTTATTACCAAAATTGAGGATGGGGTTTTAATAGTGTGGTGATGTACTATTCAAACAGCCTCTACGGAGATTCGGGTGTAGGGGTGCAACTTGGGCGGGCCCAGCCTGAAATTTTACATGGGTTGGACTTGATTTTTTGATCCTCAAATTGGGCTCAGGCCTAAGAATTTGGACTTTTTTATTTTTCGGGCTAGGCCCAGGCTTAGCCCTTAGGTAGCCCAAACTTGGCTTGATTATAAACATAAATATATAAATACACACATATATATACACGTTTATGTATATACATATATATTTGTATACATATTTACATATATACACACATATATGTATATATATTTACATAAAATATATAGATACATGTATAATTTTAGAATGGGTTCATTGACCAACCTGAGCTCAGCCGGGTCCCAAGCTCAATTCGAGTACATTAAACTACAATGCAGGCTAGATGCAGGTTGAAAAAGTCAGGCTTGACCTTAGACTCAAACCTTAAACCCAAATTTTAGGGTTGGGCCTGGGTTGATCGTAAACCCGGCCCAACCCGCTGGATTTGCCCCCCTATATCACCATTCACCAAAATAGAGAAAAAAGGCAATACGAGAGAGAGAGAGAGAGAGAGAGAGAGAGAGAGAGAGAGAGAGAGAGAGAGAGGACTCCCACTAGACGCTATCTCAAGTCCCGCCGAGGGACGATCTTGGCTCACCATCACTAACAACAGTACAGCACTTTGCCACTTTGGGTGGCCAGGATGGCTTTGCAATCTGCTGAAGGAAAACTCAATCCTTTGCTTTCAAGTTTTCATTATATGGATGTGATCCAACTTATTTTCAGACCATTGCATAATATCGAAAATGCCCTTCAATGTTAAGACAATAATTATAATTAAGTAATCAAGTTTATTGTTCATATACATTTTGGTCACTAATCCAAGGCAGGGAATGCTTATTTGAAAAATAAATACTTATATAATATGTATTTATTCTAATAAACGCTCACAAGTGTTTAGTAAAAAAGCACTTATTTCCCAAATGCAAATTAGTACTTATTGATGTGATTTCAGCCAAAAAATAAGTGTCTGTTGGTTTAATCACTTCCAAACTTAGACTAAATTCTTTAGTCGGCACAATTTCAGGTAAGGGCAAATATGGCAAGTTAATACCGGGCAGGGGCAAGTATGGTATTCTGAAATAAACACGTGTAAGCTGGCTTAGGGGTCACTTGTACGATAAACATATTCCACCAACTTTCAAACTTTTTTCGTAGTGATTGGTACTTTGGTAGTTGGTTAACATACAGACAGCTTGGATGTAACACAGTTCCATTGCGGTAGACATGGTTCTGAATATCCCCTCTCTCTCGTTTCTCACCTTAATTTTCCTGTTTTCTTCACCCCTGGCAGAGACGATTGATTTCAGTTATCCGGCAGTGTTCAACTTTGGAGATTCGAATTCCGACACGGGTGGTCTTGTTGCTGCAGGGATCGGTGAAAGTCTTGACCCACCTAATGGACAGACCTATTTCCACAAGCCATCTGGGCGGTTCTGTGATGGCCGCCTGATCATTGATTTCCTGAGTAAGTTCTCTGAAACTAAATGGGGGATTTTGTATTGTAGTTTGTTTTAAGTGTGAAGCAACAGAGAACAGACTCCATGGGGGCTCATAGAGTCATCAGTCATGCATCTATTATTTACAAGTTGGAATCCTGGATCAACAGTTCTGGATTGTTCACCACTGTTGGCAATTCAACTCTTTGTATTGCCTGCAACCCAGAAACTAACTCTGAAACCACCATACAATCAAGAGATATATTTGATAGGCAAGGAAATTGGAAAGCAGATAGGACCAGTAATTTAATGAAGCATATGCTAATCCTGAACTTCTCTGAGTTCTCTCTCTCTCTCTCTCTATTAATATGATAATTCACGTAAGTAGGAAATAGTTTAACCAGTCCGCAAACAAAGTTTTTGATCCAATCTTATCTTCTTCTCAGGGTGTTTATATTTTTAGCCAATTAAGAAACATTTATTTTATTATGGTAAGAACACATTTAAGTAATTTCAGTATTTGTTTATGCAATGTGAGTACTTTTCTGCAAACAATGAACTATGAAAATAATGTTGTAATATTACTCAGTCTATTAGAATATAATCTTGTTTCATCCATAGTACTTGATATATTCATGATCTTATACATTGAATTACATTCTCCTCTTAGAAATGATTACATTTCCATGAGATATTAAGAGTTTTTCTCAAAAGCAATGAATGGCCATTACAACTTTAGAATTACCCCTGACCATGCAAATAAATAAATAAGTCAATCCACCTTACCTGTTTCTTATTTTCCTGTATTTATGTAGTGGATGCAATGGACCTGCCATTTCTAAATGCCTACTTGGACTCTGTTGGCACACCAACTTTCCAGAAGGGTTGTAATTTTGCAGCTGCAGGCTCTACTATACTCCCAGCAACTGCATCATCTGTCAGCCCATTTTCATTTGGGATTCAGGTTGCTCAGTTTTTCCGATTCAAAGCTCGTGTTCTTGAATTGCTGTCTAAAAGTATGGTTCATTTACTTGTTCCTTTTCCTTTTTAAGTTTTATGAGTGTTGATCAACAATGTGCTTGCACTGACTTTGAATTGTAAATTTTCTATACTTTACTCACTATACCTGGATGTTGTATGCAGTACAACCTTCTGCAAATTTAAAACATCATTCTTCATTTCTTTATTGTGATATATTTAATTACTGAATTAATTTGTTAGCCAATAAGTAGTTATAAACAAACCACATGCAAAACAAACGGACTGATCATTTCTACTCATTTCACACATCTATACACCAACTTCGTTGCCCTTTGGTTTTGTTATAATTATGAAATTTGGCTGACACCAATAATTTTCAATTTTTTGTAGGCAAGAAACCAAATAAATACCTCCCCCTGGAAGGTTATTTCAACCAGAGCCTTTACATGTTTGACATAGGCCAAAACGATCTTGCTGGTGCATTTTATTCTAAAACAGAGGACCAAGTTATTGCTTCAATTCCAACCATCTTGTTGGAGTTTGAAGCTGGAATTAAGGTTAGGTGAAATTCTTCCTTAATACATTAAAGTCTTAAAGCATTTTTTCTACCTTGTTCTTTTTAGTTTTTCTTTTCCTGAAAAAGAATAAGATAAGGTTTTAGCCATTTCTTTGTCTCAAATAAATTTTTATCCTCATTGTTTTCCATAATGTTATTATATGCCCAAGTAATTGAGAGTAAATTTCTCAACGTGTCCTTTCTCTTGTTTTTCTTACAGAGGTTATATGACCAAGGGGCAAGGAGGTTTTGGGTTCACAATACTGGTCCTTTAGGATGCTTACCTCAGAACATTGCCACATTTGGAAAAGACCCATCTAAGCTTGATGAACTAGGATGTGTCAGCTCACATAATCGTGCTTGTAAACTTTTCAATATACAGCTACATGCTATTTGCAGAAAATTACAGGGCCAATTTATTGATGCAAACATTACTTATGTCGATGTTTTTTCAATAAAGGTCAACCTAATAGCAAACTATTCTCGATACGGTAAGTAGTGATATCATTTATTACACCTTGATACCTGAACCAACAAATCTGTGCATCACACACACAAATAGATATATGGCACTTGATTTCTCTGTTAGGATGACGATTGAATGCTTGCGTGAATGTTCAAATGGCTTTTTGACCTGTTTAAGAAATGATCCTCACTCTGTACCATGAAATTAAAGTCTAGGAATGTTTTTCTTAGATAATCCATACAATTTCCTGCTAGATATTTGGTTTCTACAAGGAAATTGATTCTCTACTGTTCTCATGAAAATATTGGAAGGTATCACTAGAATATTGATAATGTGAAGGCATAGGTAAAAGAGATAATGGATCAAGTTCCAAAGACAATTATTCTTTTTATAAGTAACAATAGAAATATTGTATTAGTTCCAAAGTAAGTGTTATAGAGATGATTAATTTCAGTTTATTTGTTCTTGTTATAATTCATAATAAAGGTAATTAATCTTTCAAGATTGAAAATTTTCAGGGTTTGAACAACCCATAATGACTTGCTGTGGGTATGGAGGTGCACCATTAAACTATGACATTCGGATCTCATGTGGCCAGACCAAGACTCTGAATGGGAGCTCAGTTACAGCCAAAGGGTGCAATGATACAACTGAATATGTAAACTGGGACGGAATCCACTATACTGAAGCTGCAAATCAATATGTCTCATCTCAAATACTGACTGGAAAATATTCTGACCCACCTTTCTCAGACAAAATGCCGTTCCTTCTCAAGCTCAAGTTCTAAGGAGCCAACTTATTCTTTCTGCTGTAATAAATTCACATTTTTCTTTTTAATCAATATAATATATACAAATTATGTTATCAGTAAATTAGAGCTAGAAATTCAGCGATGGAATCTCATACTTCATTATCGGAAGTCATTGACATATAGTAAAATCATGTAGTGGAAATTCTTTTCTACATATGACTAATTTTATAAAATAAGGTACACAGTGAGGTTCAGTCTGTCAAAGGGCCATGTTTAGTTTGCTAGATAGATCCTTGGATACCATTATTACTTTTACGATATTTTTTATGGGTATGACAATGCTCATGGGAATAACATTTTGCAATGATTATTCTCTTGGACATCATTCCAAATATATATCAGTCTGAACCTGACTAAACAGAGTAATTTTAGAATAACATTTATTTATACAGATAATGCAAAAAACTATTCTTATCCTCTAGTGGGCAACTTCAAGTCAATTGGTCACTCTACACAAGAATTTGTACAACTAGCTCTTGTACACATCAAACTTACTTTTTGGAGACATAAGCATAGTATTGTGCCATAGGAACAACAAAGGCAATCACCAACAAACCTCCAACAACAAGACTGAACTGTCCACGTTTCTCCTCTGTCTCTTCCTTGGTCTTGAAGTTCGATTCTCTCTTGTTCTCATTGAACTTGGGCCCTCCAGGATCTGGGAGCCCATCAATGGAAGCAACAAGCCGTTTGGCTGTGCTATACACAGCTTCATTGTACTTTTCATCCGTAGCCAAGACTACAAACATGATACAGTAATTCAATCACCCATCAGTTATCTTCTAAAACAAAATTTATATTTCTAGCTATTGTTGAATAATATATGATAAATATAAGAAATTCCAGATGAAGATTAGTGAGTTTAAAGGTAAGTCTTAACAAGGAAAAGTGTGCCTTTTACTTGGAAGTGCTGAAATCCAATTCTAAAAAAGTACCATGTGTTCTTGCTAGCAAAATTCATAATATAAATCTTCAAAAGATCTGAACCAAAAAGCCCTTGGCTATCATGATTGCCAATAAGGAGAGAAAATGTTCTTTATCAGCATGGAAGGAAAAAAAGGAAAAAGGAAATCTAGGCAAATCAGGGAACAAATTGACCTCAATAACAAGTAAGCATGCAAATCTCAAATAAGAGAGAGAAAAAGAAACATTTATCTAATAGTATTCCTCCATTGAGCTTCAACATATTTTTATTGGCCTCCATATAATAATGGTTATTGTAGTTCAGAGATGATCAGTTTGGTGAAACATCCAGTCTATTTTCATCTATGAGAGTAAAAGTTACAAGAAACTTCACTGAATTCTCAGAAGTTAAGGGTTTTGAGGATTTAAGGATTCAGACCCATAAACTGAATTCTCGGAAGATGTAAAAATGTGTGATCCGAGTGTGCTCTTTATGAGACAATTCATGGATGTGTAATGCAAGCCTTATTGCAGAACCAAAACAATGATCTTGCTTACCGGGAAGATTTTCTGATACGGTTGCATCAAGAACAGTGTCACCAACAGCCTTGATGAATGCAGGCCCACCTGTGATCGCCCCTTCTTTCTGACTAGTAACAAGCACTACAATCCCTTTGTTGTTGCCTTCTTCAATGGTGGGATACCAACGCTCCAGAACTTGGTCAGCATACTCGAAAGCATCAGCTTTGCTCTGTCATAATATTTGGCATTTCAAACCAGAAACTAAGAAACCCAGAATCTTACAGTCCCATAGATTCTAAGCATACAAAACAAAATCACAAGAAACTTCAATATAAAATGCTTTTCTCCCATCATGTTTGAAAAATTCAAAGAGCAGAGAAACCCACATCCTTAAATCACCAAACGAGTTCCCTAAAAGAACCCGAACTACAATGTACTAAAGATGGATAGACTCCCAACTTACAGTAAGCTTGCGAACTGTGATAAAATTTATGTGAAAGTTCTTTCTGGATTCCAAATCCGAAAGTAACTGTTTCAAATCAGATCTTGTCACACGGCTAAGGACACCCGCATCGTCTACAACATATGATTCCGTCGGTGGGCCCTCACTGAGGACATCGAATTCTGATGCAATTGCTGAACCACTGGGCGAAATCGGGCAAAAATTGATAGCAAGAGTGAGTGCTAAAGCTGCTAATCCTTGGTGGACATGGGAGACCCAGCTTCTAGGGATTGAAAGTGGGGTAGCTACTGATGAAGGAGATGGTTTCTTGAGACTTGAATTGATGGGTTTGAAGTAGACAGAATTTGATCTGGGTTGAAGAGAGGTAGACAGAAGGATCTTTGAGGAGTAAGATTTTGCGCCAAAGAGAGGACAGAAAGAGTGAGGAGAGAACATGGTTTCCATGGAAGAGAATAACAGAGAGAAATGGTAGGAAATGGAATTGAGCAGAGAGTGCTCCCTTCTCTCTCTCCCTTTCTCTCTCTCTTTCTATCGTTCTCATTTTGATGGTCTGGATTTGCGTTGGGTGAATGGGTGGTCGAGTTCGAATAAGGATAAGACAAACGTTTCCACTAACGTCTATTATCCATGAAAATAAGATAAGGGTAATTAGGTCTTTTCAGTTTATCGAAGCCAGGAGGTCAGGTGACTCAGGTTGTCCACGAATTTTCTAAAGATCGAAACACCCTTCAAATCTGTGGGTTAATTGCCAGATAAGCATATACTAGCCACGTGGCAAACATGCAGAATGATATTTATGATTCTGGGCTTCTGGCAATTTCTGAAGTCCATTACGCTTAAATAAATGCCCATTAACTTTAAGGAATTTACTCCAACTACCCCTTTGTTGCGGTGTTCCCATAATCTGTATATGATCTCTATTATCCCGTTCGACGTTATCTAGTCCGTTTGTCCGCCATGGATGTTGTCAAGACTCTCCGATGGCCATCCTTCTGTCCCTCTCTTCGCATCCCACGAAACCTCCACAATATCCTAACCCTAATCCGAAGGTACCGAATCCCAAATGGAAGCTCCTGTCCAGATTCAGTATCTGCAACACCTCCAAGAGAGAGTTCGTTCTCAAGACTGCTGCCATCTCCATTGTGTCCGTAACCGAAGCCCTAAGACTCTTTCACAAGGATTCCGTAGCTTCTGCTGACACCGTGGCTCCGAAGAAGTCGATTCTTTCTGGCATTTTGAACACGAAATCGTGGTTTCAATTCTTCGGTGATGGATTCTCTATTCGAGTTCCGCCTGAGTTCGAAGACATCATGGAACCTGAGGTATATACTATATACATAATTTTTAATGTCTTTGGTGTTGAGTTCTTTCAGAATGGATAGTCCTAATAGCTGCAATAATTTAGTGGCCTTCTGTAGTGAATTTGCAATAATTTGCTCGCCGGAATTTATCCCTACTGCTATTTTCTTTATCTTAGTACATTTCAGAGAAAAGAGGTTTTGCGTAACTTGTTAGTCACATTCTCCTTAGCTAGAGCATCTTATTTCCCTAATTCTACATGTTTCTATGGCTTAACTTTAGGCTGTTTTTGGTTTGAAGGAAAAAGTAGGGAAAAGAAAGGAAATGCAGGGAAACCTTTGCAAACCTTGTAAGGGTTTCCCTACCTTTCCTTTCCTTTCCCTACCTTTTCCTTCAAACCAAACATAGCCTTAAATGACTTTTATCGGAAAGAATAGTTGAACCATTATTGATTTCGCTTCAAAATGTAACGTTTAAATGCAATAGGCCGATTTTAGTGGAAGTTATTAAAATTCCGCTTCCAAGAGATATTTAACGTCACTTGGGAGAGAGGTAAGATTAGGACTATTTAGGAGGTAGAAGCTAAATTTTATATCTCAAAGCACAGTTGGCATAAATTGGTGAAAACTAGAACTGTGACTATTGCTTCTTGAGGCATATCAAATAGATCTTAGTAGAGAATCTGCTCTGCGGTTGTCTGCTAGTAGTTACATCTCTTCAATGATCTTAAGCATATCTTTGCTTGATTTGTATCCACAATATAGTAAGGCAAGATCCCTCATAAACCCAGGGTAGGCCTATATAGTACCATCTTAACTGCTAGCTGTTGTTTTTGGGATTCCATGATAAATAATGTATGGCCACTTTATGCAAAAAATCTCAATTTAGGTTAATATCGAGTCCATCACACCCATAGCCAGAAACAACATTGGGTAGTGGCCCTATAATAAACAGCATGTGGTATTGTCATACAACCAGAGATAAGGCATCTCTGTTCTTATAAATATGAACAACTTAACGATTCCCACTGTCGATTACAAGATGCTCAACATGAATGACCCTCACTATTGGATTCATTATGGCACACTGGCACTTGTATCTTTATAGCATATAATGCTGACTAGATGACTAGATGTGCAAGTTCTCACCTATTCTTTACTTTTCCTTTTGTTATTCTTTCCTTTAGTTTAAGATTTGGATATCAAAACTTCTTGTTCATGAATACATTAATTGGGGGGCTGTTCACTATTTCCTTTTGGGTTCTAGTACCTAATATACCCCTTGAGATGATCATTATGTGATGAAACAATCTTCACGGGAAAGAATGGTGATTTATGTGCAAACCTATCCACCCATCCTTCTTGTGGTCAGGTACATAAAGGCTTTAATTTAACAGATACTGAATTTTTTTTTTCTTTTTTTTTGATTAGATGTGGTTCACTGCTGTAGGATTTCAGTGCTGGGTTATCACTGTATGGAGATAAGGCCAAACCCAAAACTTTTGGAGCACGTTTTGCATCTCCTGATGGGTATGTCATCCCACATTGTGTTCCTGTTGTATATGCAGTGGTTATTCACATCCGACATCAGTATCAATAACTGTAACTTTTTTTATGGAAATAGTCCCCAATTTGCTCCTTATTTCCATATTTATCTTGTATTTACTTCTACTTTTACAATTTTAGTAGGTAGTATCCAAACCTTGTTCAGTATTTTCCTCTTGCAACTCTTTGTTTTATTGATTGATCCAGGTCAGAAGTTTTGAGTGTTGTTACTCGCCCAACCAATCAGCTAAAAATCACTTTCTTAGAGGTTTGTGCAGTGTTGATTCTTGTGCTTTTGATATTCTCCAAAGCAAGGATATGATCTATAATTAATTCTCAGTTAAAGGGAAATCCTTTTAAATACTTTTCTAGCTTCAGCTCTTATTGACAACATGCATAAATCTTTGGAGTCATTGATGGTTAATTGTACTTTAGAACTTCGATGCTCTCCTTGGAAGTTACTGTCCTTACCAACTAGGTAGTAAACACATTAGGGGCCCTTACTTGAGGCGGAGTTACCATGTTCATATCCACCCAAGTAAATCTTCTTACTTTTCTGTCACTGTCGCTCTGATTGCTTATCATGATGGGAAAATAAGAAAGATTCTGTCTGATTTTTGTATCATTTTTTATGCACATGATAATTGATATACTACTCATCTTCAGATGTAATATCAGAATATGATTTTACTATCACCTACAATGCTTCTTAAGCATCAGCCTCTTTCTGATATCATTTTTTGTGCATTTCTTTTCCCTTGGTTATTGGTTTATGTCTTTGATCTTTAAGCATATAGCAAGTGCCAAATACTTTTCATTCAATCTTGCATGAAAACCAGCATTTCCATTTTCTAGTTAAGGGACTCATTTTGGGATTTGGGAATGATTTTTATGAAAAGCAAACTGTTGTTAGATCTTTATATCAACTTGACTTTAATTTTCATATTAGTTTCACCTGTCTCCCGTTTCTCCTTTTTCTATTTTTATTCTATGAAATCTTATTTTATTTGAAAAAAGGTCATTACCAATGTTGGTCCAAACCATCTGGGGTATTGAGAGGGGTAGATTGGGTACAGTCCTAACCTTTGGCATTTTTTTCTTAGACTGGATCCCACGATCCCATGCATGCCACCCTGAGGTTTTACCATTATACCAACTAATAGCCCCTATGATTTTTTTCTTTTATTAAAAAAAGTATTATTTTACAGAGAACATATTGTGGGCAACTCTGGTAGATGTTCCCTGAGTAATCTCATACCATTTACTGAATTGAACAGGCCAAAGATATTACAGATTTAGGATCCTTGAAAGAGGCAGCAAATATCTTTGTTCCAGGTAAATTTGAAGTGGATTCTACTTTTAAGTTGGGAAATTGATTTTTTTTCTCTTGATAGTTTACTTCTTATTTCACTTGATGTATTAGGATATACGTATACCAACTTTGTCAAAAAAAAAAAAAAGAAAAGGATATATCTACTTTATCTGAGAACAAGGACCTGTCTTCACTCATCAAATTCTGCTCTATCTGGTTTTTTATTGTATAGGTGGGGCAACCTTATACTCTGCACGCACGATCAAAATCAAGGAAGATGAAGGTCTCAGGTATGCTCACTGTGCCAATATTGTAAAATCATACTTATGTATTAGGCTATAAATATGCACTATGCCCTTAGGATGAAAATTTATGATACTTGTCTACAATTCCACTTACCTTCCCCATGACCATTGCTAAATGGGTGTGAAACCTCTGAGTCACTAGGGGGCATGATATCAAGTTAATTAACCAGTAATATATTTGAGTTCGTTTGTTGTTCTCACTTCTCAGTAAAATACTTTTAAATCATTTGGTCAAGAATATTATCTGTATCTTAAGAAGACGTCCATCTAATTTACACTGTTCTGATAATTGATTTATTTCAGGACCTACTATTTTTATGAGTTTGGCATAGATGAACAGCATGTCGCATTAGTGGCTGCTGTTAACAGTGGGAAGGTACTTATACATGCATGTTCTTCAGTGTTTGATCACTTGGTTGCTCGGTTTTGAACTTGGAATTTGAAAGGCCTTCATTTTCCATTGGAACCTTCATCTCATTTTTTTAATATTTTCAATAATTTATATTGTTTTCTTATTTAAGTTTTCCCATATACTGCAGGCATTTATTGCTGGAGCTACTGCTCCACAGTCTAAATGGGAAGAAGATGGTTTAAAGCTTCGCTCTGCTGCCATATCAATGTCTGTCCTATAATCATCCATAGGAAACATCTATTGAACAGGTTGAGAAATTATCCATCTCCTATACAATATCTTCTATTTCTTTTTTCTTTTGAACAAAGGTTTAATATGATTATGGCATTCCTATCTTCCTTTGTTTGTCTTGAACAAATTATTGTCTTCGAAGAAAATTTAAGTGCTGACTTTTTTTTTTGGTAATTTCAGCTGTGGAAGGGCAATTCTAAGGACCTGAAGGTCTGAAATCCATCCCTATGGAAGAGACTCGAGAAGGCTTCTGAATGCAATCTTGTACTTGAGCAAGTCTGAGATGTCTTCCTTCCATCACAGATACCCAATTTTGCAGCACACTGCCTACTGAATTAGGTGAAGGTTCCTTCAGTTATGAAAAAGCTGTAATGTCCACTGCCATGTCAAAGATGCAGCCAAGTGGCTGTGCTTTTCAAGGACTTCTGCTTAATCATGGGATCAAAGCATTGGAAATTTTGTAAACAAAACAACCTGAACCCTACTATGATTCATATAGATGACATTTACAGAAAATGTTCATCTTGATTTGTTTGTATTCTTGGCACACTATTCATTAGCATTTTTATTCTCCCATGCATGAAATGGTTTTGGTGGTCTGTATGCTTGTTTTGCCTGATAAATTACCCACATCTTCACACCACACTACAGTATTTGCATGGACCATATAATTCCTTGTAATATTACGAAAAAAAAAACGGATGATTATATGGCAAGGACCACTTAATGGGTACAGTTTTTGATTTCTTTTCGTGGGAATGAGGTATAGCGGGTGATCCCAGCAAGTTAGGTCTGAATTCAGTCATCCCAATTCAAGGCTCAATTCCTAACTAGTACTCAGTCAATAGCACCATGGTTCAATCCCAGAGTCCACAGGACGCAAGGTGCACAAACTGAAACTTCTAAGGGTCCCTTTGGTCACAGTCGGAATCGGATTGGCCTATTCTCTTCACCTGTTTCTGTTTGGTTCAGACTGGAATCAGAATTCGCTGGCAAGGGAGGAGGTAATGGTCATTCCCTCAAATGAGAAATGTCATTCCACCAGGAATGGGAATAGGATTCTCATAATACTCAACGAAATACTTAGAATTGAAATAGGCCATTCCAATTCCGACTTTGAACCCCTACTTGCGTAAACCAAATGAACCCTAAATTCTTAACAAGTTACTGATTGATTCGGATTTGGGTTAGGTTAGAGCTTCAAACCAAACGATATGGTTAAGAGAAGGCCCAAGAGTTGATCTCTGGCCCCAAATAGAAGGCCCAGTCTCATTCCCAAAACGTCTAAAATAATGACGTACAAATAGTCTAGAATCTAATTGTGATTGTACAGTTTCCCCACCCCACCTTTTCCTATTTTTTTCTTTCAAACCAAACACAGCGTAAAAGAATGATTTCCCACAATTAAACTTTGAATGTGGGACTTTGGGAGCATCTCAGAGACTAGGGCCTGTTTGGCACATCTTTTTTGGGAAGATCTTCTATTAGCTCTGACATGCAAAAGACGCATTGAGCTTTTGCATGAAAATCTGAGCAGCTCGAAACATGTTTGGCAGATGCATGTCTTCTGTATCTTTCCATGCGAGAATAAAACGTCTTGATAGTAAATCCAATTGAAGATTACAGCTGAAGAGTAGAGAAGAGAAGAGAAGCGAAGCGAAGCGAAGAGAAGAGAAGAGAAGAGAAGAAGAAAGAAAGGAGAAGGATTAGGGGCAATGGAACAGTGCTGGTGGCACCAGCTTCATTATAATATATAGGGCAAAAAAAATAAGAAGGGAAATGACCCTTGTGCCCCTACTAAGTAAAGTTACAATAACAGGTTAAAATAAAAAAGCTTTAATCAGCCAAACTGACCCTAACAAAATAAAAAACAATATATTTCAACACTCCCCCTCAAGTTGGAGCATAGGTGCCAATCATACCCAACTTGTCACACAAATCATTGTGCCGCACATGATGAAGACCTTTGGTGAAGATGACTGCAAGTTGTTCTTCTGAGCTGACATATCGGGTGCACACTTCTCCATTTACAAGTTTCTCTCTAATAAAATGCTTGTTCACTTCAATGTGTTTCGTCCTATCATGGAGGACTGGATTAGTTGCAATGTTGATAGCAGTCTTATTGTCGCAATAGAGTGACATAGTGTTGCTAACTGTAAAACCCAGTTCTCCTAACAAATTTCTTATCCACATGATTTCAGCAACTCCATGAGACATAGCTTTGTATTCTGCTTCAGCATTATATCTAGCCACCACACTTTGCTTCTTACTTTTCCATGTGACTACGTTCCCCCCCCCCCCACCCCACAAAGAAATAATATCCACTAGTAGACTTTCGGTCATCAATTGCCCCTACCCAATCAGCATCAATATATACTTCCACCTTTAAATGTCCATGTTTCTAGAACAGCAAGCCCCAACTCCAGGAAACTTCTTGAGGTATCTGAGGATCTTCCCTGCAGCCTCAAGATGAGTTGTCCTAGGATTGTGCATGAACTGACTAAGGACACCCACTACGTAAGCAATATCAAGCCTGGTCATAGACAAATACAAGAGTCTCCCTACAAGTCTCCGAAGCTTCTTCACATCTTTCAAGAACTCTCCCTGGCTGTCTCCCAGTTGATGGTTAGATTCAATTGGTGAGTCAATTGGTCTTGCCCCTAGTTTGCCTGTATCTTCTAGTAGATCTAGTATACATTTCCGTTGGGAAATAAAGATGCCCTTGTGAGAGCGGGCAACTTCAATTCCAAGGAAATAACATAATGGGCCTAGATCTTTCACCTCAAATTGAGTGGCTAAGAACTTTTTTAGTCTTTGTATCTTAGCCTCCCAATCTCCTATGATCACAACGTCATCCACATACACAATTAGAGCTATAATTTTCCCTTCACCTTTCTTCACAAATAGTGTGTGATCTGATAGGCATTGTTTGAACCCCATCTGTTGAACTGCTAAGTGAAACTTACTAAACTAGGCTCGAGGAGATTGTTTCAGCCCATATAAAGATTTTTTTTTAACTTGCACACTTTTTGTTCATTGCTTTTGGCACAAAAACCTGGAGGTTGGGTCATGTACACTTCCTCTTCTAAGTCACCATTCAAGAAAGCATTTTTGATGCCCAATTGGTGAAGTTCCCAATCAAGACTTGCCGCCAGTGAAAGGAGAATTCTGATAGAGTTCATCTTGACTATTAGGGCAAAAGTCTGCATAGTCCACTTCATATACTTGTGTAAAACCTTTTGCCACCAGTCTGGCCTTGTACCTTTCAATAGTTCCATCAGCCTTATGTTTTACTGTAAACACCCACTTACACCCCACGGGTTCCTTCCCTTCAAGAAGATCCACCAACTCCCAAGTGCCATTTTTGTGTAATGCATCAATCTCTTCTTTCATTGCATCTGTCCATTCAGGTTTGGATAAAGCTTCTATCACATTCTTAGGAACGGGGATACTGTTAATAGATGAGAGGAATGCACAATATGAATATGAAATATGACTATAGGACACAAAGTGAGAGATAGGATGGTTAGTGGTACAAGATCTAACACCCTTTCTCTTAGCTATAGGAACATCAAGATCATTAATGACAGGGAATCAACATTGAGAGGAGTAGGCATATCAATAGGAGCAAGTGTACCTGGCTGATAGGAAGGATCAACCTCTGGTGAAGCCGATGATGTTGGTTGCATAGTGTCAGGTTATATGGATCTTGAACTCTGTTGGCTTTTGTGGCGGCGAAGAAAGACACGGAATGGAGGAGGGTCAGGTAGAGGTGGTAATTGAGTCTAAGCCTGTTTCTCCTCAACCCTACTCTTTCCCTTAGGAGAAACCGAGAAGAAATGTTGATTTTCAAAGAAGGACACGTCGATTGAGACATAGTACTTACGAGAGGCGGGATCATAACAACGATACCCCTTTTAAGATAAAAGGGTAACCAAGGAAGACACAAGGAATAGCACGAGGATCAAGTTTACCCCGAGTAGGTGACAAGTTATGAACAAAGCAACGACACCCCAAAACATGCATTGGAATGGGAACAACAGAGCTATAGAAAACAAAAGTAGATGTGGGGCCTTATACTCTAGTAACCGAGATGGCATACGGTTGATGATGCACACAGAACAACATCCATCAAAAAATGTTTCGGAACATTCATATGGATTAACAAGCCACGAGCTACTTCAAGAAGATATTTTTTTCTTTCAACAACACCGTTTTGTTGGGGTGTCCTAGCATAAGAGTTTCGTTAAAGTGATCCACTCAAAGCAAAGAATTTCACGAGATCACTGTGGAAGTATTCCTTTGCATTGTTTACCAATCGTCTTCCCTGAGGCCAAATCTTGAAACACACATGAAGATGGATAAAAAGTAACTGAACAATTCAATGTGTGAGTAATAGTACTAATGAAAAGCAAATTTATAGGTAATTTAGGAACATATAGTACATTAGAAAGGGTAAGGCTGAGTGGGAGAGATATGGTTCCTTGGCCAGCTATGGTGGAGAAAGAACCATCAGCTAGTCACCTTATCTCTCATAGAGAGAAGATTGTATGCTTGAAATAAACTTGACTTACCAGTCATGTGGTTTGAGTCTCTGTAGTCAATTACCCAAGAGGAATCAGAGGTATGAGATGACACATAGAAGGCAGTGGAAGTGTTACCTCATGCAGACGCAAAGGAGGTAGAAGGAGTAGGACTTGAATCCATCTAGCGAAGAGTCCTACCATATAACTCCAAATGGTCACAGAAGGAGTTGATGATCTCTTCCTTAGGATCAAAACTGGGATGCCTTTCCTGAGTTACCATGGGACCAATCTCTTGAGATGCTATATTAGTTGAGTTATACTTTTTCTGATTCTAATGACTTGGTTTCTTGCCCTGATCAGTTGTTGACTTCTTACCCAAATCCTGTGCCCATTTAGGTTTTCCATGGAGATCCCAACATGTATCTCTGGTGTATCTTGTCTTCTGGCAGTGAGTGCAACAAAGTTTACTCTTATCATTTGTTCACTTCTGAGAGTCACCCTTCTTAAAACCACCTCTGACATTATCTGAACTTCCCCGGATAGCTAGGGCAACTGGCTCCCCCTCAGTACATTTCATCACATTTTTTCTACTCTCTTCTGACTGAACCAAGGCATAACCTCCTGAACTGATGGCAAGTCCTTACTTCCGAAGATCTGCACCCTGATGAACTCATATGAAGGATTCAGCCCCAAGAGGAAGGCAAATACCTGTTGCTGAGATACAAGTGATTTGTATGCCTTTGCATCTTCATCACAGTTCCAGTTAACATTCTGATAGTGATCAAGTTCTTTCCATATTGATGTCAGATCTGAATAGTACAACGAGAGATTCCTTTCCCCCTATTTGCAAGTGGACAGTTCAACTTGCAGTTTTAGCCCACATAAAAGTTTTTCTGTTTGAATAGGTGGACTTTGCTTGTTCTCGTATTTCACAAGCAGTTTTAGCCCACATAAAAGTTTTTCTCACCTATGGCAACATGGAAACCAAGAGCCATGACATCACCATACTATTTTCTTGGTTTCATTTATCATATTCAGCACTTTCGCTCTTTGGTTCCTTCACTTTCCCATTAATGTATTCTATTTTTTCCCTAGCAGTGATGTAGAGTTTTATTCCCTTAGACCATTCAAGGTAATTCAAACCATCGAAGGAAATAACAACCATGGGGAAACTCATATCCATTCCCCCACTCACTCCATTTTGACTTCCAGAAATCCCTGAAGTAGTAGAATTCTCAGACGACATGGTCAATACAATTTTTTTTTTATCTAAAACCTTAACTTGGGATCCCTCCTTATATCAGTCCAAAAAGCTCCACACACAACAGGTGATCAGTCCACACACACTTCTGTTTTTTGGACTTAATCTATCCACACACAAAATTTTTTCAGACCTGTATGGAATAACAATCCCAGCCTACTAGTTTTCCAGAAGGTCCACATGCATTAATCACAAGGGGAGATCCTTACACACAAGACATCAAGCCAACAAGTAGAAAAAACAGGACGTACGTGACCTGCAACCACCTTTCACAGGTACAGGATCAAATGATCCAAAACAAACAAAGGTAAAAACCTTACAAGGGTCTATCGACATTCAATGGTTTAGATCCATTTGTTTTCCACTTGGTACACAACCAAGGAAAGAAAGAAAAAATAGGAAAAAATAGGGTGATACCAGTTGCAGATCTGATTCGATCAACCCAGATTTACTCCTCTGTTCCGCCCAGATTCAGCAGCTTGGAGAAGACACTTGGTCGCCCAGATTCAATGGCCAGGCTCTGATACCATCTTGACAGTAAATCCAATTGAAGATTACAACAAAAGAGTAGAGAAGATAAGAGAAGAGAAGAAGGATTAGAGGCAATGGAACAGCGTTGGCGGCGCCAGCTTCATTATAATATATAGGGTGAAAAGAAAAGGAAAATGACCCTTGTGCCCCTACTAAGTAAAGTTACAATAACAGATTAAAATTAAAAATCTTTAATCAGCCAAGTAGACCCTAACAAAATAAAAAACAATTTATTTCAACAAAACGCAAAAGGCGCAGAAAGCTTTATTTGAAGCTTCCCGAAATGGGCTTCTCGCGTCTTTTCGGCTCTCCATCTTTTGGGGGCTAGATCTTCCATGAGCCAAACGGGAATAGTCCGAAAATTAGTCTTCTTGGCATGTAAACAACTGAAAGACCGCACAAAAAGATGCGCCAAACAAGTCCAAGTTAGTAAGGTATTACATTGATCGGATGGATGAACCACCTAAAACCTTATCCACTTTAGTTTATCGATGAAATGGAACAATTGACAGCCGTTGAAATGGAATATCACTTTTCTTTTTCTTATATTAGATTGATAGGATAGACCCTACACGTCTCTAATTGCTCATGTCATATTATGTAAATTTTCCTAATTTTTAATGCTTTGTAGGGTTTTTTGAAATCCCACCTTCCAAAATTTTTCCATCCCATTTTTTTTTTTTCTGTTGGGATAAGCAGACTGACAGCACTCCACCTTAGAAATAAGAAATTATAGCCCCCTCCTAATCTACCAGTAGCCCTCCTAATAAATCGCATCCTGCCCGTGGATTTGGCATCGATCCACAATTAGGATTCATCCCACCTGTATGGTGGAGCTAAGATTTGTTCGAGTGGATTGAACAGTAAAAACCCCTTTTCTGTTTTGACGCTCCATCTTCCTTTTTGAGGACACATTTTCTGCGATCCCATAAACCCGAGACCCCAACACACCATTGTTTAGTGATAAAGACAAAATATCAGGTCAAACCCGTGTCAGATTAAAGCACGGACATGTTCAAAACTCACTGGAAGGTCTTGGGCTTGTCTTGAATCGGTGGTTGTAGGAAATGTGTTCTCTTCCTTTCTTAAAAAAAATATAAGAAGAAAGATCATCCCATCCCACAAACCAAATATACCCTAAACCCTAAAGCAATAAATGAAGTTTTTATCGCTTCAAAAAATAAAAAAAAAATATTTTTTATAAAATTTATATTGATCAACCTCAAATGTTATAAGTAGAAGGGACAATGATACCAAACACAACCTAAAAATTGTGATTTTCAAGACAATGTGCTTATTTCTATTCATTGGTGTCTAAGGTGATTTATATTTAAACTCTAATAGCAAGTCAGTTGATTTGAATTGGATTTTCTTTCCCTGATTAATAAATAAATTATTATTTATGTAGTTTTTTTGGATAAATTACAAACAGCCACTCTTTACTTAAATGGTCGTTACAATTAGCCCCCCAAAACTTTGTTTTGTGATAAAGACGCCTGAACCTCTGGGTTCAAACACTTCGCCTCCGCTGTTAGCATGCCGCCAATTAAGTCAATGGAATGTTCATTTAAACATTTATAAAATTCCAAATATCATTATGTTATTTTATGATTTTTGCCCTTTTAATTTGATTTTTTCTAAAATCCTAGTACTCACATGATTTCCCTCAACCTTCTTTCATTCAAGTTCATCTCCAAATGATTTGTGTTTTTAAAATGGTTATTTTCATAATTTTGATATTTGTCATGTCAGTCCATAAAAATTTTGTATGAATAATTTAGTAACTCTACTTTACTTTTACTATCAACCTTGCCTACACGTTAAGTGCTGAAAATTTAGGGGGTTCTTTGTCGTCAAACAAATTAAGTATAACGTGCCTATCTCTAATTTATCATACCATTTTTCATGGATCATTGTTTAGGGGGTGTTTAACAACATCGTCGTTTTTTTTTTAACAAAAAACAACAGCCATATCAACAATGTTGAAGTTGAACACACCCTTGGTGTATGGCTAACCACATTTTATCATGGTTTTCGAATCACCATTAACCCGGATGGTCGGTCCATTTGACCTATAAACTATCTAGGCAACCGGTTCTATTTCACCCCAAACCCATTATATAAAAACAGTTTTTTTGACAGTTTTTTTTCATTTCAATTATTATTTGTTTATTCTTTATTTTTTAATTCATTTGAATTGGATGGTCAAACCATTGACCAAAAAATTAGTGACCAAAGCGGTTCTGGTTCTAAATCAGTTTTTAAAACATTGCATTTTATTCACCAGATGCTTATTCTTTTAGGTTTATGCGACTACATAACAGGTATGTCCCCTTCCCCCAACCCATTAGCCGCCAATCCTGATGTAGGTGGGATTTGATCCCTAGTTTCGATTACCAATTGAGCTAGTAGACATTTAAAATCTTTTTATTCTTATTCCTCTATTTTTTGGGGGAGGGGGATGGGGGACGGATGGCTCCCGCCTCATAGTGTGACCCAAGCATGGCCGAGATCAAATAAGCCCCCCCCCCACCCCCCCCCCCCACCAAAAGATGGTGCCCTACATCATATCCCTGCCGTGTACTGGGAACATCTCTCGATGATAGTATCATAAATGATGAACATTATCGGAAGATGTTTCTAATACACGGCAGGGATGTGTTGTGGGGCACCGTCTTACGGGGGGCTGATTTGAACTCAGCACAGCCTGATACATCATTTTATTCTAATAATTTTTTCAATTTCATTTAATCATTTTATATATATATTTATATTTGTATGAATTGATAATTGATATGGAATAATATTTTAAGATGACTTTTTTTTTTCAAATTATTGTTACAACTTACAATCATTAAATTTGTCATTTTTTCTTCAAAATTTCATTATTTTTTATAATTTTTATATTTTTGTAATGGAAACAAAAAAGAAAGAAAATAAAATAATACGGGCTAGACCGGCCGGCCCACGGGTTATGGGCCCAAGCTCGTGCTGAGCCCCACCCCCAACCTGCACGGACCGCCACGGCCCACATTACACCACTAGAGAGGCAAAGCCCGGCCCTGTGAACAGGTTAAAAACTGTAGCTTGCGCGTCTGTGTTTCCTTCGAGTAATTCCTCTCATGGACTCCTGCCATCCGATTCTCTTGCTTCTATCTGTCTCCCTTTTTCGTTGGCGGTTAATTTCAAAAGAAAAGAATTTATATTCTTCTCTATATAATCTTCAATCCTTTAAATCCATTTTCTTTTTTTTTTTTGGTTTTTTCCTCCCAGTGTGTCTCTGAGTTGCAATCATGTTTCTCACTTTCGACTGTCAGCTTCCTACTTAAATCTCCTTTCTCTTTTAATATATATCCCCATTGATTTCCTGCTAAAATTTGAAAATTTCCTCTTTCGGTTCTCTTTCGTGAGATCTTCGTCTTTACTGTGTTCAATTACAACTGCTGAACTATAGAAAGGAATAGCTTTTTCTGGAATTTAACCTTTCAAATCTCATTTCATTGTCTTTGTTCTTCCAATTTTGTAGAACGAAACTTGGGTTCTAGGTTTCTAGGTTTCTGAATTCCGTGTTTACGACGCTTGAAGATGCTTCCATGGAGGGGACTGAGCTGCTGTTTGAGTGCAGCTGTTCTTTACCTCTTGGGGAGAAGAAGTGGAAGGTGAAGCTTCTGACCATTCTTCCCCATTTCTTTGATTAGGATTTAGAATTGCTTTGAATCATCCTCCTTTCCATTCAGTCGCATTTTTCTTTCAATGATTTCGATATTTTCTTGTTTTTCATCAGAGATGCGGACGCTCTTAAATCGGTGACTCGGGTTGGCCAGTTAAAAGATTTGGGTACGTGGGCTATGAAAACTTTGGTATTTCATTCAACCAAAAGATTATATGTACTTGCTGGAAGAATTGACTTCTGATTCTGATATTGAATTTTGTAAATTGGATTTTGAGCACGGACTGTTGCAAATTTTCCTGAATTTGGTTTGTGGTGGGGGAGGGGAGGATTTCCACGAGGGATGAGATGTTAGTTGGAATAGCTGCGTTATTGGCTGAAAATAGTCTTTCAGAAATGCCCCACTTGAATCGGACTTCGGAGAGATAAATCCAAGCCAGTGTCATGCACCATGGACAGCAGGTGCCTGGTGCTAGTCGAGTAGGAAAGGAGGAGAACGGGTTTTAGTTCAGAGGGAGAGGGTGTTTTGAGGGGAAATCCAGCAGACTTGGCTGTTTAGACGAATGAGGTAGCAGGGAACTCTCCAAAGCAGCTTAGGGCCAGCATTTTCTATCCTCTCAGAAGACTGATGTGTGTCAACCTCTCCAATGTTTACTACCTGCCATTCCTGACCAACTTTCTGCTGTTAGTGTCATTCTCCAGAAGCATCGGCCTTTTGCCTTCCTAGGCATCCCTACGCTCCATGCTTTTCATCCTATGTCTAAATTCTGGCCTTTTGGCATCAGCAGGGTCTCCTGGCAGTGCAAGGCACAGTCTCAGCCACCAAATCATATCCTCTACTTTCTAAAGGTGAATCTCACGTTTGTTGGTTCTGAGGCAGGCAAGGTTGCGTTGGGTGTCACGTTGACGATGGTGTCCGTTAACGTAAGCCTGCCAAATATAGGCAAGGTTAAGCCTGTGTCAGACCGTAACATTAGGGCATGATTCTACCATGTGAGTCCTTGTAACCCTCTTCGTCTCCTTAGAGTAAGGTAGTTGATCGTAGGGTTGTGGGGTTGTTCCGGTGTTTAGAAGTTAGAATTTACTTTCATGATTTTCTTGCCTTAATCTTTTCCATTTCTGTCTCTGTTTCCCTTCGTTTATTTTTGTTATCCTGCTTCTTTACCTTGTCATTTTTTATCAGCATCAGTGATCAAAGAGATTTTATTAATGAGGGTGAAAAGATAGAGATCAAGATAGAACCCCGTACTTGAAGGGAAGGTATGGAGACGATAAACCGCATGAAGCTGATCAAAACAAGTCTAGAAATAACATTGTACAATCAGCCATTGGCCTGGAACCCTCCATCCTATCACACATCTGTTTACCTCTTCTTGTGCTTCTTACTCTTCCATTTATTATCATCTGCTTGTCTTTTTCTGTTTTCTTTTCATCATTTCCATTCTCTTCCACCTCACGTTCCTCCTCCCCTCCACTTCTTTCACCTAGGATTGGTATTGGGATCTTTTTTTTTTTATTGCTAACCGTAAATTTTATTGATTATAAAGGAAAAAAATATATATTTACATATGGTGCTTTACTCCAGTTTTTTTTTTTAATTATTGGTAACGGTAAATTTTATTGGTTGTAAAGGGAAAAAGAATAGATATTTACATACGGTGCTTCACTCCCAATATAGGCTAACATTGCTACCTATCCCACTTTTCAGTTATATATGATTACAAGTGATCGCAGAATAACTGATCCCTTGTCCCTCTTTTTTGCTAATGAATCGGATAAACCATTAGCTGATCTTTTAACCCATGCACACATGATCGTTCCTCTTTCTATTTGTCTTATTTCATCATAATCCAAACCTTATCCCAACTATATGGAGTCAACTACGTGAATCCTGTTTTGCCATTCCTTCTGTTTAATATCATATTCATTATTAAATTATGAGCGCTTAAACCATTTCTTACTACTTTGACCCGTGTCCCTTTTGGTCTACACTTCTAGCCCCTTCCACTTTTTCTTTCTAGTGCTACCAATGGTCTTTTATGCACGTGACTAAACCATTTCAGTCTACTTTATCTCATTTTTATCACCTATTGGAGCTACTCCTAGGTTCCCTTGAATGACTTCATTTTTTATTCTATCCTTTTTAGTTTTTCCACTCATCCAACTCATCGTGCGAATTTCTGCAACATTCATTTTTTGGACATGTTTCTTGACTGCCCAACACTTCGCTCCATACAGCATAGCTGGCCTTACAACTATTTTATAAAAAATCTAAATGATATTTGCCTATCACATAAGACTCTGAGTGTACTCTCTGTTTTGCCCATCCTGCTGTTATTCTATGGGCTACATTCTTCTCAATCTATCCCTTGTTATTTATTATTGAACCAAGGTACTGGAAAAGGCCACATTGTGTTATCTCTTGGTGGTCTCCAATCCTAAGTGTACCCTAATTTAGATTCCTATTACTAGCATATATTCTATTTTAGTCCTACTTATTTTAAAACCTCTTGTTTCTTATGTATTTGTCCATAAAATTAATTCTGCATTTAATCCTTCTATTTGTCTTTTTTCCCTTATCAAATTTGTGTATAGACATGTGCATTTACAAGATTTGTTTTTTTTCAAAAGATTTGATGCAAAGTTGAAAAACTAAGTGAAACATTTTTTATCAACAGTCTCATTATTTTATTTATTTTTTTGATTGGTTTTGATTTACAGTATCGTTATTATCTTAAATATTAAGCATTTAACAAGTAATGGTTTCTATCTCTGCAATTTACAGCACAGCTCCTGGATACTGCATGAAAATTAGTACCTATGGTTGTTACCATTTTTGGACGGGTTGGCTCTGACACACCAATCAATTGCAAGAATGGGTTGAGAGGTGTAATAGTGGAGGAAACTGTATGCGCTTAGATTATATAACTCCAAGTTAATCCAAGTCAAATTGTACTTATTCATCTGATTCTATCTGATTTAATTTTTATTTTTGTCTTTATCTCCTCCAGGCAGAACAACACTTTTTGAAGCACAATGATGCTGGCTCATGGATACAAGATTCAGTTTTGATGCTGTCTATGAGTAAGGAGGTTCCTTGGTATCTGGTATTTGCTTCTTTTTCCTCATTTTCTTTTGTGGTCACTTGGTCAGTGGTCTGTAGGAAAGATTGTATCTGAATTCTTCCTTGACTAAGCACAATAAATATATGGTGCTTTCACTACTATTTGTACATATGAAGCGATTTCCATCTTTTCAAATTCTTCTATAATGATTGTTTTTTTACTTGATAAGTAAAAAAGAAAAGGAAAAAATGCGGAGGCATGACATGGTGTGTTCTACTATTCTAAGTCATGAGGCATAAACTAAAAAGCAAGTGACGTAAGTCTCCCAAACATATATTTTCTAATTACTAAGTTATCAAAATAAAATAATAAAATACAAAGGAATTTTTGAAAAAACGGAAAATTTATAGTAATATTACATTCATATATAAAACCGATAATTATGAATGATACCATTGATAAAGCTTAATGTCAAATTGCCAGGGAGTGGTGTAATGGTAAAATCTCGAGTCTGAGGGCTGCCACTTTGTGCACCAAAAAAAAAGGTCTATCCCTCCCAAGAACCCAGATAGCAGGGATCAACATTGGGTAATAATCTTTTTTTTTTTATTCCCGAGTCACATTGGTAGATAGACAACATACAACACACCATTTAGATAGGGTCACCTTATTTAATTCTTCTTCTTGCTCAAAGGCAAATAGGAATCCCTAAGAACCCCTCATTTTCTTTTTTGCAAAAATGAAAAAGGGATTTGTTGTTTTGAGGGGTTCCTCCTTTATTTTGATGGAAAGCAAGATAAAAAAAAGTGCCCCTCCTTTTGATTTATAATATTTTAACATAAAATATTAACTTCAAAATATACACCAGAGGCATATGCCTTATAAGAGATTTTAACTTCTATGTGCACCTATAGGCATATGTCCATGCCTCTATAGTGTGCCTATGGGTGTTTTATTGTCATGCCACCTGGAGGTATGCCTCCAAGCATACACCACTAGTGCTTTTCAGAGCACTGGGAAAAATAGAGCTCATTGGTTGGGAAGGGTCTTTTGACCTTTTGAAGCATTGACTTCTTTAGTAGCATATAATATTTAATGACAAACTAAATGATAGGTCATAGTTTCCTTATGAGCAGGCACCCTGCACAAGAACAAATACTTGATGCTGCAATCTTATCAATAAATGTATTTCCTTGTTTTGTAAAATAGACCCTTTCAGGAGATGTGCCTTTTTTGTATGTTTTCTTATTATTAACATTTTATCAGGATGATGGGACTGGTCATGTATATGTTGTGGGGGCTCGAGGTGCTACAGGCTTGGTGTTAACTGTCGCAAGTGAAGTCTTTGAGGAGTCAGGGAGGTCTCTTGTACGTGGAACATTGGACTATCTCCAAGGCCTCAAGGTTTGTTGTATTTGGTAATTTAATTCTTGTAGAAATTATGCAATTGGGTTTAGATCTGATGGCCATTATGTTTATGCAGATGCTTGGGGTCAAGCGAATTGAAAGGGTTCTTCCTACTGGTACCTCCTTCACGGTTGTGGGTGAGGTATCCTAAAATATCTTGGGATTCCCCTTATATTACAAAAACATGAAGGCATAAACATACATGTACCCATGTTGGGATTTGGTGCTTGAGGCCTGTAAGAACCAATTCATAGGAGTAAGGAACCTTAGTTACCAATGTGGTTGACTTAAAATGCTGCATTTGGTAACAGTGTAAATGCTGAACCAAATGTTCAGTTTGGGAAGAGTACAAATACAAATATGTATGGTGCAAATACATAAAAAAGTAATACAAAATACAAGGTTTTGCACTCTACATCTTTGTGTTTGTGCACCTTCCAAACTGAGCCGAAGTTAATTTGTGCTCCGGCTCAATTTTGCAGGCATTTGGTAAGAATACATTTGTGTACTGAAAATGACAGCAATTATGAATTCCAAGACATGTTTGCATTCAAAACGGGAGCGGAGTTTTCATCTAATGCACTCAAAGTTGGTCAATGTAAAAAGTGGATTCCAGTCTTGGAATTCATGTTTGTACATGTTAAGATGTGCCAAATAGGGGTAGTTTAGTATTCTTTTGTTTATTAAGTAACTTGCTTATGTGGCAGTGTTATTAGAGTTACTCTGTCCCACACTTAAGTAAGGGAATTTCTGTCTTTGTAAACATTATTAGAATCGAATATAGATTAAGGGGGTCGACTGGATGGGTGAACCATCAGATTTTCGACAGACCCTTCTTCTTCTTCTTCTTCTCCTCTTCCTGTTCGGACTACTGTAGCAACAGTCGAAACATGGTATCAGAGCCATGCTCCTAACCTACGTCAGTTGGTAAAGCACCTCAGCATTGTTCGTGACTCTTCACCTTCGTTTCTGGTCAGTCAATGGAGGAGGAACTTCCTGCTCTTCAACATACTCAAACGTGGGAACTTACTATTCTCCCACCTGGCAAGCATGTTGTGGGCTGTAAATGGGTGTATACTGTGAAATACTTGCCAGATGGTAGTGTGGAGTGTCTGAAGGCCAGACTTGTTGCTAAAGGTTACTCACAGTTATATGGTGTGGACTACATGGAGACATTCTCTCTGGTGGTTAAAATTGGTTCCGTTCGTGTCCTAATTTCCTTGGCAGTTATGTATGATTGGCCTCTCATTCAATTTGACATAAAGAATGCCTTTCTCCCTGGTGATCTAGTGGAGGAGGTATATATGGAGCAACCACCTGGATTTGTTGCTCAAGGGGAGGGTGGTAAGGTGTGCAAGCTGAAGAAAGCAATTTATGGGTTGAAGCAATCTCCACGTGCTTGGTTTGGGAAGTTCAGCGAAGTGGTGAAGAGTTTTGGAATGAAGCAATGCCAGGTTGATCACTCAGTGTTCAACTCTGATTCAGAAGCTGGGAAGATTTTATTAGTGGTCTATGTGGATGATATTGTCATCACTGATAGTGATAAATTGGGGATTGGCAAACTAAAGGTATTTCTGCAAAATCATTTTCAAACAAAGAACCTTGGAACATTAAGTATTTCTTGGGAATAGAGGTTGTCAGGTCAAAAAAAGGTGTGAATCTGTGCCAAAGGAAATATGTCCTTGATCTATTGGAAGAAACAGGACTGTTAGGTGCAAAACCGGCTGAGACCCCTATGAAACCAAATGTTAAGTTGATCAGTGATACAGGATAAGTATTTGAAGATCCTGGAAGGTATAGACGACTAGTGGGAAAGCTGAACTATTTGACTATCACGAGACCCGATATCTCCTTTGCAGTCAGTGTGGTGAGCCAATTCATGCAGAACCCTCATATACCTCACTGGGATGCAGTCCTTAGAATTGTGAGGTATCTGAAAGGAGCTCTAGGCCGTGGGCTATTGTACAAACCAGGAGGAAAACTTGAAGTGTTGGGTATACAGATGCAGACTGGGCAGGCTCAGTGAGTGACAGAAGATCTACTACAGGCTATTGCACATTTATAGGAGGAAATCTTGTGACATGGAAGAGTAAAAAGCAGACGGTTGTGGCCAGAAGCAGTGCTGAAGCCGAATATTGGCCATGGCTCACACTACCTGTGAATTAGTGTGGCAGAGGAATCTCCTACAAGAAATTGGGTTTCACATGGATAAACTTATGAGATTGTATTGTGACAACCAAGCTGCACTCCATATCTCATCAAATCCTGTCTTTCACGAGAGAACAAAGCACATAGAGGTTGATTGCCACTTTGTGAGAGAGAAGGTTCTTGCGAGAGAGATAAATACAGAACATGTGGGCTCCAATGACCAGTGGGCAGATTTTTTTACAAAAGCTCTAAGCTCAGGGAAAGTGAACTATCTATGTAACAAGCTGGGATTATATGACATATATTCTCCAGCTTGAGGGGGAGTGTTAAGATGTGCCGAATAGGGGTAGTTTAGTCTTCTTTTGTTTATTAAGTAACTTGCTTATGTGGTAGTGCTATTAGAGTTATTCTGCCCCACACTTAAGTAAGGGCATTTCTGTCTTTGGAAACATTATTAGAATCTAATATAGATTAAGGGGGTCGACTGGATGGGTGAACCATCAGATTTTCGACAGACCTTTCTTCTTCTTCTTCTTCTTCTTCTTCCTGTTCGGATTACTGTAGCAGCAGTCGAAACAGTACCCATCACAACCAATACCATTTGGCTAAAAACAAAATTTATCAATGCAAAAATAAACCAATTTTGCATTTGTTTTCGTTAACCATTCATATTTATATTTGCACTTGTCAAGGAGACATAACTTAAAAGCTTAAGCTGTTAGGTGAGTTCCCTGAATAAGTTTTTATTCTCTAACAGGCCCCCTCCCATAAAAGACTATCGAGCTTGAAGTTTGGTCAAGAACAGGCTCACCCATAACTTGTGCTGAAATTTAATTAATTATAATGGGGGCAACAAGGCTCAAACACTAGACCACTTGATTAACAAGCTCCTTTAATACCATGTTAGGGAACCATTCAACCTAAAAGCTTAAGCTGTTAGGTGAAGCCCCTGAGTAAGTTCTTATTCTCTAACAACACTGAACATATTTTTATTTGCACTCTTACCAAAAGCAGCCTAGGGACAATTTTCTCATAAGCACCAAAGTTTTACCTAGTGCATATGATTTTTCTTCTAAGCTCATGCATCACCTCATCATTTTCTTGCCCACTTAGGAGATCTTCTGGGATAAAATGATTTGATTAGAATTTCCTGAGCATCTTTGATGATATTCTATTGGTCAGGAGGTAAGATGTCCTAAACTCTGAAGAAAGGGCTGGACAATAGGTGACAATAGGGGCCATTGTTGATGCAATGAAAAAATCTTGAGCTGACAAGCATGAAAATGTTGGTTAGAGTCTGAGAGTAGCCACTTTGTGTGTCAAAGGTTAGGCCAATATCCAATCTGCCCCTCCCAAGACCTCAGATAGTTGGAATCAACATTGGGTAATGGCCTTCTTTACTCTGAAGGGGCATACCCTAAAACACCTCCATCATCAT
Source organism: Nelumbo lutea (assembly GCF_056320005.1). Taxonomy (NCBI): domain Eukaryota; kingdom Viridiplantae; phylum Streptophyta; class Magnoliopsida; order Proteales; family Nelumbonaceae; genus Nelumbo; species Nelumbo lutea. The sequence goes on along the minus strand of NC_142687.1, from coordinate 90,849,131 downwards.
CATCCCTAAGCCTTGTTCTAACTTATGGGGTCGGTTACATAATCCTATTTTGCCTTTCCACTCTGTTCAGTGCTAGCATACCCTATAACAGTTAATCAATTAAATAGACCTTTTTCTTTCTGGAATGCATGGGATTCATTTTTAGCCTATTTTAAAATAAACTCAACTGAACACAATTTTGTCTCAATCCCAACTATTTGGGGTTGGCCGCAAGAATCCTGTCCTGTCATTTTAGCCTTCTCTATTAAATTACATTGATGGGTATATGAGTGAAAAATGGGCTCATTCCATTCTTCCTTTTTTTTTTTTTTTGGAATGGTAATGATGAGAAAGCATAGGGTGGACGGGGCAGAGAGATATCTCCTTTATATGGTTCTTGGGCTCTTTGCCATTATATCGTGGAAGCTTGATTATTGGCATCTATCAACAAGTTGTTCAATTGATTTTTTTTTTTTTGAGAAAAATTAGTTGGTTTCATAAAAAAGAGAAAGAGGTACACAAGGAGGTGTACAGATACATAACAGGGGACAGACCCCTGAGAGTTACACAGGAGGAAATTTGTCACAATACAAGGACTCCATGGCACCTAGTTTTGCTAAACCATCTGCAGTAGCATTTAGCTCCCTTGGAATCCAATACAGAGAAGAATTCATAAGAGCCAATAGATCTCTTCCCTCTGATAAGAAGTGACTAAGTCTCCATGGTCCAGCGTCCTGTTGCCCTAACCATTTTATGGTGTCTGCTGAGTCGCCTTCGATGGAGAAGTCCTGAATACCCAGTTTGCTGACTAGGTGAATCCCTGTAAGGGCTGCTAATACTTCGGCCTTTGTAGAGTCAGCTAATCCAATCGGTCCACTGTAAACCCAGCAAACGAGTCCATTTTCATCTCTTAGGATTCCCCCTATACCGGTAACTCCAGGGTTACCCAGGGCACTGCCATCAAAATTTAGAGTCCAAGTTCTTGCCCTTCTTGTTGAGGGGACTCTAGGGGTGTGAGGAGTGTATGGGGAGGAGTGCAGAAAGTGGACCACATTTCTGTTGAGGTCGTCGATATCGACTCCTTTGAACTCTTTTGAGCTGGAAGCCCACTGATTACAGTGATAAACAATGTGATTGAGCAGCTCACCTTTAGATTTTGCCTTATTTTCAAACAGACGATTGTTCCTTTCCTCCTAGATTCCCCATCGTACTGCTTGAAGCACTATCAGCCAGTAAGCCTTCCCTCTCTTGCTCAGGCCTCTTCCATGCCATTGAGAAATCCAATCCTGAAGGTGATTGGGAGCCACCCAACTATACCCAGCTAGCTGAAGGAAGTAGTTCCAGATGTTTGTGGTTACCTGGCAGTGTATGAAGAGGTGATCAGCTGTCTCACCCTCACAGAGACAGAGGATACAAACATGGGGGGAGATATAAAGCCTTTCAAGGTTCTTCTTCTGAAGTAACTCGCAAGTATTAACTCGATTCAGACACGCCTCCCATATGAAGAAACTCACTCTTGAGGGGACAAGCTTGCACCAGATTTTCTTGAAGGGGAAACCAGTCTCGGTTTTCTGCTACCTGAGCTTCGAAAAAAGTCTAAGACGAGAACTCACCTCCTGGGTGTGGTTTCCAGATTCGGGAATCTTGGGAGTTTGGGGAAATGTAAACCTCTTTGAGGGAGAGGAGGAGGTCTGCTAACTCGCTTATCTCCGGTTCCCTTAAGGGTCTTCTGAGGCACAAGTTAATGTTGCTTTCATTGGAGGAATAGGGGAGGCACTGAGAAATGGTTGCATCTTTGTTTAGGGTAAGGCTGTAAATCCTAGGATAGGAGTCTGCCAAGGTGGAACCACTCCACCACAGATCAGTCCAGAATTTTATTCTTTTTCCATTACCCACCCTAAATCTTGTGAAAGAAAAGAAGAGGTTATGAATGGAGGTGATACCTTTCCAAGGGGCTGAGGAGACTAACCGGTTTGAGCGGAGATTGCAGTCCCAACCGTTGGCATTTAACCCATATTTTCTGGTGATGATAACTGCCCATAGGGAGTTCGATTCAATGGGGAATCTCCACAACCATTTTCTGAGTAGGGAATTGTTCTTCTCTTTTAGGTGTCTGATTCCCAACCCTCCAGCCTCTTTTGGCATGCAAACCTGACTCCAATTTACTAGATGCCTTTTTCTATCATTTCCACCTTCCCATAGGAAGTCTCTTTGGAGCTTCTCGATCTGTGATCTGATTTTGGTTGGGATCTGAAATACTGAAAGGAAATAGACAGGCACGTTTGCAAGAGAAGCCTTTATAAGGGTAAGACAGCCTCCTTTTGAGAGATAGCAACGTTTCCAAGTAGCTAATTTCTTTTCACATTTTTCCACCACTGGCTCCCAAAAGTTTGGACTTTTTGGATTCCCACCAAGGGGCAATCCCAAATAAGAAAGGGGAAAGTTTTCCACTTGGCAATTCAGTGTTTCCTTGAAACTTCCCAAAAGAGAATATTCATTTTGGTTTATAGTTACTAGGCTGCTCTTTGAGTAATTAACCTCAACCCGGAGACTAATTCAAAGCATTGAAGCACTCTTTTCATACTTCTGATGTTCTCCAAATCTGCTTCTAGGAACAGAATGACATCATATGCAAATAGGAGAGTTTGGTTAGAGAGAGGTTTATTTTATTCTGTGTGGGGGGAGGGGGTACCAGGTCAACTTTGTATTGTTACCTGTCGCTTAGTTTCTTGATCAGTCTTTATGGTTAGAGAGGGATTAATTGTATCCCCTCCATGGGGATATGGGGTTATTGGGTCAACTTTGTATTGTCTCCCATTGCTGAGTGTCTTGGTCAGTCTTTATAGCTGTGCTTTGTCCTTCTAGTCTATGTCAAAGGGAGAAGGTTTATACTATGTGATATCATATTGTTTTTTATTTTTTAAATAGTAAGGAAAAGTAAAAAAAAATTATTGATAAAAGGAAATGGTAGACCCTGATGGAAGAGATTTTACTAAATACACCAAAACAGACAACCCATCATCATCATCATCATCATCTAAGTCTTGTCCAAATCATACAGAGTCGGCTACATAAATCCTGTTCTACTATTCCATCTTATTTGGTACCATATCCATTGTTAAATTGTGGGTCCTTAAATCATTTCTCACTACTTCAATCATTGTCCTTTTTGGCCTGCCCCTAGTTCTTCTAGGCCCTAACTTGTAATAGATTACTTCATACTGGTGCTGTATGAGATTGCAACTGCTAATTACAACATAAAAATATATGATAAAAAATTGAGCTCTACCTCTTCATTGAGCCAACCAATACCTTGTTGCATTCTGCACTTGCTCATCAAGCAGGGGCATTCAATCAACCAGCCACATCTTGAAGGGGACTCATCAAATAGGTTTGCTATATTTGACTGGTAGTCTAATTTCATGTTCCTTATCATAGTTATTTAACAACACATGGTACACTTGGTCATTAATTCGGGTGTCCAAATTTTAAACCAGGTATGTTTTGTCAACATGAACATAAGTTCCTTTCATTTGATGAATCCTAACCATCAGATATAAGTAATTAAGTAGGAAAATAGTATGGAAAATGGTCCAGAATCCTCTACAGTTTAATCATTAGGTCCCATTGAATTTCTTTAATCATATTATTAGATAACAATTGAAATTTCCGTTTTTTTTTAAAGTACCTTATATTTTCTACTTAGGCTGTCAAAGATGACATTGGAACAATTCGAATTCAGCGACCCCCCAAAGGGCCATTTTATGTGTCTCCCAAAAGTATTGATCAGCTCATTGCAAATCTTGGGAAACAGGCAAGGTTTGTTACTGACATACTTATGGTGCAAACATTCTCTTAGTTTTTTCTCTATTGTATTTACTTGAATTGAATGGATATTTCCTCCAGGTGGTACAAGTATTCCTCCATGGGTTTCACAATTTTTGGTGTTTATTTGATTGCTAAGCATGCCATCCAATAAATCATAGAAAGAAGACGGCGTTGGGATTTGCAGAAAAGGTAAAGTTTCTTTTTCTTTGAGATTTAAATGGTTGATTATAAGCTGAATACAATCTAATCGAAAGCTTGGGTATTTAAATAAAGCAACTTTCTTAATGATATGGGTGATTTTGCCCTCGACCTTCATGATTTTCTTTGATATTAAAATAGAAATAAATGAAAGAATCCTTTTTACTAACAAAAAGGATGCAAACACAATGAACAAATGCTTAGAGAATGCTCAAACAAAACCATGAAGCTTTTGGAAAAGCAAACCCATAAACTAGAACATTTCAAAACCAATTACTTGCAAAACCAGCAAGCTAGCCAACAGGTCGACTTTCCAAATTCACCATCATTTGAACAACCCAGCCACCAAAAAGAAATAATCTAATTAATCAACCTTTTCTTCGAACATAAAACCTGAAATCACTCACAAGCAAAGAAACTTCCATAAAACTGCCAACCCAAACTGTGTTTCTAAAAGCATGTGAAACATCGCCTCCATGTGAGGTGCACTCAAAATGCCCTGAGGCATATGCTGGAGGTGTTGATGCCTTTGAGGCATACACCTCAAACACCTTTTGCATGAGGCAAACACCTCTGGTATGCCTTTTACAGAGAAAAGAAAATAAAGGGAAAGGAATGGAAGTCTGGGTCTGGACCCCCCAACACCTTTCTAATGCAGTCCAATTTGGTTTCTTGTGCTAGGGTGTCCTGTCTCCACTCTAGCTTGCTTGCTCACCTCCACTTCAACAGCCCCTTTCAGTTAGCGTTATACATCCTTCATTTTTCTTAATGCAAGATATCTTTCATCAAAAAGAAGGAAGAAGAACAAGAACTCTTCATCCTCTTCCTTCTTTTTTTTTTCTTCTTCTTCTTCCTCCTCCTTTTTAGTAGGTTTATTCTTCCTTGTGTTTGTGAGGCTTATGCGGTTATGCCACTTGCATTTTGAACTACACTTCACACCTCTGGGTAGTGGAGCGCTTCATGTCATGCCTCTGCATTTTAAAACATTGAACCCAATGATCTTATCTTGAAAAGCTGATATTGGCTCCACCCCTCAATATGAGAATGCATGATATATATCCTTGTAAATTTCTTGAACACCAAACCTCATCTATTCCTTCAGTTCTCCACTCTTAGTCTTCCCTCTTCTCGGCTCCAATTTCTTGAACTCTATAATTTCAACAATTTCAATGTTTGTTGATTTGAATTTGACAAGGTATTTGCGTTTGGTCTCAAATTTGGTAGTAGTGTCTACTTGTTCCTTGTGAAATCAAATATATGATGTGTTTGAAAGATGAACATCAGAGTAGAAAAGGTGTCAGTTAATTTTGAAAAAAGCTGTTCCTGAGGGTTGATCCCCAATAAAATTCACTCTACATACACCTCACCTAGCCAAACTATCAGGCAACGATTTGTTCACTTTTCATGTTATACCAGCTTCCAGAAGTTTCCAAAATTTTGTACCTCTCCATATGGCCCTCATACAGTAATACTAGTTTAGTTTTTAGGAAGCAAGATTATTAAGATACTATGTCATGGATTGATTCCAAAATGAGGTAGTTACAGATCCTCTATAGGAATCAGTCCAGTCCATAATTGAAACTAGTGTTTTAAAAAGGCTGGGAGGCAAATGCCTGGAGGTGCCCCCAAAACGCCCTAAGGCATATGCCAGAGGTATTGATGCCTCTGAGGCACATGCTTCATATTGCCTTTTGCATGAGATGTGCTAGAGGTGTACGCTTCATGTGCCTCATGCACGCTTCATACAAAAAGACAGAAAAAATAAAAAAAGGGAAGGGAAGGGAAAGAAAAAGAAAAAGAAAAGAGAAGAAAAATAAAAGAAAGAAAAGAAAAGAAAAGGGAAGGGAAGAGAAGGAAAGAGAAGAGAAGAGAAGAGGAAAAAAAGTTTCAAGAAGGCCCCCTCCCCCTAGCATCTTCATTCTTCCTAATACAAGACATCTTTCATTAAAACAAAAAAAAGATGAGATCCTCCTTCTTCCTCCTCATCCCCCTCCTTTTAAGGAGGCTTACGCCTCTTACATTCTGAACTACACATCACACCTCCAGGTAGTGGGATGCCTCCACATTTTAAAACATTGAATTGAACTGGCTGGAGATGTTTATGATTGGTGTGTTAAAAAATCAGATTTATCCAGATGGTTAAACTAGTTTGAAACAGGATTGTACTCCCTCAGAGCATCTCTCTTTTTTGTTGGTTGTAGTTGTCAGGGAGTTTGATAGGTCTATTTGTTTGGTTCCTCTCAGGGTTGATGAGAGTGTGGATTCTTGATTGTATTTTTTTTTCATACAGATGATGCTGTAGCAATTGTGTTTTTGTTAGTTCTCCCTTTTCCTTCTTTCTTAAGTATATTTTTTTTATCACTTGCCTTCATAATTCTCTATTGTTCCTTTTCCGTAATTTTTAACCAGTTCTTACTATCAGAAAAGGAGGAAAAAGGAAATTGAAACTAGAGTCAATCAGAAGTTGCCCTAAAATATTTTCTTCTTGATTATGCCCAACCATTTTCTGGATTCCTCCAGCTGACACTCCTTGTCACTATGAATGTTTAATGTGCTTCAATCTTTCAATTTTAAAGAGGAAAATACAATGACTTCTTGTTGTTTCAGGGTTCTTGCTGCTGCTGCACAAAGATCAGGGCAGGATAGTGAAGGTATGTTGCAGAATGTCTAACTTCATTAATTGCATTTGTTCTTGTATAATTTTGGAATATTGGAATTAATATGCAGGTTCTAATGGAAAGGCTGAAAATGGATCAAACAAGTGTGTGATATGTCTGGAGCAGGAGTATAATGCTGTTTTTGTTCCGTAAGCACCCTAATAAACTATTTTATTTAAAGAATATGAATGTCCTGATAGCGTCAGTTTCATGATTGGATTTCATTGTTTTCCCTTGAAACCCTTTCATACCCAAAAGGTTCTCTAGAGAGGACATTTCTGGAAGGACATGACACCACAACAAGAAGTTGCAAAGCTCTGCTTTTGTTGAGAGTCCTTTATATCATGGATGGAAGGGATCTATGGGATAATTTATGGCAGTAATGATCAGCTATTGTCTAGCCTTACCATGCTGGTAATTACTGGATACCTCAGCTGGCTAGTGTTGGCTATAACCTTAAATCTGATTATTAGCAATTAGATTTTCTGATAGGAATTGAATATCATTAAATCATTCCAAAATGCATTTCGGACTAGCATATAAAAGGGAATGATCCTATTTTGTTTTTTAGTCTATAATCCTAAATTGTTATATATTGCCTTACTGATTTTGTGCTTTTAGTAGCTAACACTTGCAAAGCATTCACAATATCTAAAACTTTTAGGTGTGGTCATATGTGTTGCTGTACATCATGCTCTTCACACCTGACCAACTGTCCACTTTGCCGGAGACGGATTGAGCAGATTGTAAGGACTTTTCGCCATTGACCTTGTACCTCAAGGACCTAGAAAACCATGCTATACAGTGACAATGGCTATAAGGGTATTTTTCCTCTAGTGAAGAAATCTGATGGCCAGAGCTCTTGGCATTAGGGCTCTGTTGCATGGTGTATTTCCATATTACAACCAATTTGCATTTAAGCTACTGATTGACCTCCTCTTCAAATATGCCCAATATAGTTGCCTTGTGGATTGATCTAAAGATGAACTGGGTTATGGTAACATCTCTCAAACTGTAAATGTGTCATAACCTGGCTTGTAAATTAGGCCAGTCCTCTAGAAATGTTATACCTCTTGTATTTATTTAACGATTATTACTTTTTCTTGTTCTTTTTTTATTTGGAAAAACTTATTACTGTCATCTTTGTAAGGTTTATTCAAATAGTACATGCTTCCATGAGGTTCATGCATGTTTATATTAGTTGCAGATTATTCCTTGAGATAATCACCCTTACATACGAACTTCTACACAATCAAATACTAGATTTGGTATCATAATTTTTACTCTGGATCGTAGTTGTTCACCCTGCTCGAAATTCACCTGTGATATGAATACATGATTAGGCAGTCTGTCAAGATTGGTAAAAGTTGACAATTGCTTTCTTCTCACAAGAAAAGAATCTACATGAAAAAAATATCTTATTAATATGCTTACATTAATGAAAATAATAACTTATTTCTATTGGAAGAACCCATGATATGCATTTCTTAATGCTGTGATTGTGATTTCCATGCCATTGAGGTAGTTTTCAGGGTTTGTTGAATCCAACATTTTGTCAAATTCCAATATGCACCTACCCCAGTGCAAGGCAGATGATAATCTAAGATTCCAAATTATTAATCGGGAAATTATCTAAAACCTCCCCCTCACTTGGGTGGCAAATACCTAATACTTACCTCGGCTTTTATACCTCCAAAAGATCCCTTGCAGCAACTTTTGTAAATTGTATACGGGCGCCGCAACGCACTTTGCAGCAAGATTCAAAACCGATGCACGCGCTAGCGCGCTGCCGTTGCGCTGAAGCTACTAAGCCAAGCGCGCGCTGGTTCTATCCTGTTACGTCAAGTCTTTACGTCTATAGGGGGTGCCTACCTTGCCGAACAAAAAGAAAGTGACTCAGCTGAATGGCAAGCCGGCTAAGAGTGTACCAAATACACAACCGAAAAAAATGAGCTCAACTATATGCTTAACACATGATGCCCAGGAATCCTCCAGACACGGGGGGATACGAATTCCTCTGCCTGGGACAAAGCATAGAGCTTGCCGGGCTGAGCCCCCGCCCCTTTTCCCTCTAAAACCCCTCACCTGAGGGTCCCTTCGCTCCACTAGCCTGGATTGGCGGATGGAAGTGCCAAGGTGCGTCTGGTGGTATCGTATATAAGATCACGGCTGCATTTAGGAGTGATGTTTCCCTCTTCTTAAAGCCGGCGGTGATCTCACTTTCCGTATCGTATCGGTACTTAGAAACAGTTGAAACACTTTTTTTTTTAGTTTTTTTTTCGAAGTTTGGTTTTTTGGGAAGCTTAAAACGTGTTTTTTATTATTAAAAAAAGTTGGGGTCCGAAACACCTGGAAACATGCGTTTTAAACCATATATTTTTCAAAAGATACGATACGATACGCCCGATATGGGGCATATCGTATCGATACTTTAAACCATGCTCTTATGTCATATTTTCTTATGGTCTGTATTTCAGAATTACAAAAATAACTGTAACTCATTTGTTGGCATCTCATCTGCTTTTAATCAGTGTTGCATGTGTGTAAGCGTATATGTATTATTAAAAGTGTGGCACTTTGGGACATGGATCTCGAAAAGTTACCTAAAATAAATAAATAAAAAAAGCCACCTCAGTTCTTCATTTTTGAAATTGGATTTTCTAGGTTATGTTTGGCCATTGTTGTTTCAACCTGAAACATCAATTTGACATTTCTTCAAACAGCCTCTGGCTAAACGGCCTCAAATAACAGTTATATGCCAACTTGTAATGATCAATCCAAAATGTTTCAGCTATAAACAATAATGGTACTAAACATTAATAGCTCAATTGTCTACCCTTTTTTCTTCATCGCTTCTGTTTTATTAGGAACCATCAACCATTGTTACATTCCTTTTTTGAAGGAAAGATAGACAAAGTGTGAATATGATCCAACCCCCCCCTGCACACTGTGCTTGGTCTCTTTTCACTGCACTAGTTAAAATTTTATGGTATAGATCTCTTTCCACTGTATCCATGTGTTTTAAAGTGTGTTCTTACTATTATGATATTCGATACTGATACATTGATCTTTGATTAATAAAATAGATTAATTGGTCAACTTTAATTGTTGTTTAAAAAATAATGATGGCACATGTGAATTGGTCACCTCACCTATGTTAGACTGTTAGACTTGATAGGTGCATATTGCTACAAATGAAGAATGAAAGTGTCTGATGGGGGAGGGGGTTCTATAGGTGTTGAACAGCCAATGCAAGTTTAAGAGATGTCAGTGTATTGTATTTGCACTCTTCCCAACCTAAGCCTAAACAACTGTCTTTTCCTGAAAAAACGAACTATCCTTATTTATTTAGGCAAGGGGTTGCCCACATGAGGAGCTGTCTTTCTCAGTTTTGTATGAAGCAGATTCCACATGATGACAAGGGAGAAAAAACAAATTAGAGGTTATTAATGGGTTAAGAACTTGACTCTAAATGGGTTAATAATGTGAAAACAACCAGCAAAGCTTCACTAGGACTGTGAAGAACCAGAAACCATTGGCTCTATGATTATTGGGGAGATCCCAGCCTTCCACAGCCCTCAATCATGGTGTACTTATTTGTTATTCTGTCTAGAAAGCCATCCTTTATGGTTAAGAGTAGTAAGAAGCTGAAAACCAAATTTTCTAAGAAGCTTTGTGATGGAAGAAATCTGGACTCTCACAGTAAGTTGCAGCTGAAACCAAATTTTCTAGGAAGCTCTGGACTCTCACAGCTGAAATCACCTCATAATAAGTTGCAGCCATGCATTGAGAACATCTTCCCATGAATGAAAACATATAAGTACGAAAAATATTCCTGGTATGTGGCTGCAACTTACTATGGCATGAGTGTGAGGACCGTTTTGTGAGGAGGAAGTCTGAACTCTAATGCCTTGTGTTAATTATGACACGAGACACATGGATTCTGGCACATGTAACATCTATACTCATGTCATAACTAAACACAGGGCATTAAAATTCAGATTTCCTCCTCACACCCATGTCATAGTAAGTTGCAACGGTGCATTAGGAATATCTTCCGTACCTCATATTTTTATTCATGAGGAAATATTCTCAATGCACGGTTGCAATTTACTATGAGATGGGTTTGAGGAGGAAATCCAGATTCAGAGCATTAAAGTGCTCAGTTAGTATTTGTTATTGAAATATTATTAGTTGTAGACTTGTAGATCACATTGATGCTGGTCTTCGTGAACATGTCTTCCAACTCCAAGACACCCACATGACCACAAGCGCAGAGAACGGTTGTAATGGTTAATAGACCCATTAAGTAAAAATTATGTAGACGCACCAAAGGAAATTTCGGTTCTAATGCCTACAAAGCTCTTTAACTACCAAAAGCCTTTCACCATTCTGTATAGAGGAAGAAAACTAATGTAGAGAGAACAGAAAGATTAAGGCTCCATTTGGTTTGTGGGAATAGGGGTCTGGAATCAGAATCGGAATGTGCTATTCTAATTCCAATTATTTGGTTGGGTGGAATCAGCATTCCATCATCATTTTTATATAAATGGCATTTCCCTATTTGAGAGAATGGTCATTCCTTGCTTTTTTCTTGAAAATGGAATCTCATTCCTGCTTAATCAAACAAGCTATGAAAATGTACCATTTCGATTCCGATGGACCACAAATATAAATCATCTTTTCTTAAAGCCATATTTCTTGCGTTCATAAAGGAGATCTGTTCTGGCACTCCCCAAATTGACAATCTTTGGACAACCATCCCTATCTTTCTCCTGCTGAGTACACTCTTTGCAGTAGTATGCATCTGATATTCCCACACTTCCACAGACTACGCATCGACCTTGAAATGATCCATAGTTACATTCATCACAGACACGGGCAAGCATGCAAGGGCGCACAAGTGAATCGCAAATCACACACTTCCCGTCGCATTTCTCGCACAGTCGCCCGATGGCAATTCCCGGCTGCTTTCTGCACATAATCAAATCGGGATGATGCTTGGCCATGTGTTGTTGTTCCTTGAAAAGTCAGGTCCTCAGGTCCTCAATGCTCCTGTAAATATTGTATAACCATTCTTAGATAATCATCTACAAGAAGATGAGACATAGCAGCATCAAAAGATATCAAATGAGATCAAGATGACATTTTCAATCAAAGCAGTCATACGAGAACTATAAGCCTTTTCCTTATTTCAAATATGCAGGTTGGCTCTCACAAATGCCCCATCACATTATTATATTTGGGTGGGTTTCAAGGAAATTAAAAATATTTGTAGAAAAGCAAAAGACATGATTGGTTGAATACACCATGTCACATCAGCAATTAAATGCAACCTACAAAAATCGAGAAATGAGGGGTTTATTGAAAGGTCAAATTTCTGTTTCTTGAATTGTCTCAGCAATACTGAATCACCCTATTGATATTGTCTCAGCAATACTGAATCACCCCAGTGACATGTCACATTGAAATTTGAAAATACTAATTATTTATCTGAAATATCACACTGTTGTTATTATAAATATATTATAATATTAAGTTACATCACCTTAAATGTTCAATCAACTTGCATCCCCATTTTTTTTTGTTGTATTTTTCTGAAAAGAACGGGTGAAATAAATTGCTTATGAATCAGGGACCACTTATGAAACAAAACGCCTCTGAGCCAAACACCCAGAGTTGAGATCTAAATTTAATTTAATGTGCAACTAATATTAATAAATGCAACCATCGTTGAACTCTTCCAAAATATCATTAGCATTATCCATATTAGTGAGATCTGGATTTATTGAACCCAATGTATGAACTAATTCTAAATGAAGAAGAGTAACTGATATATTAATTTTATACTAGGCAGTTTTCTCCCTAATCATAATTCATACTATTTCGGTATTTCCTATTTTTATCTTCCTACTAGGCAAACTTTAAACCGAAGGAAACCAAAAAGATACCAAATCAAGAATAAACTCAATCCTCTACTAGTCATAATTTATACTATTTCCTATTTTAATCTTCTACCATGCAAACTTTAAACTGAAGGAAACCAAAAAGATGCCAAATCAATTCAATCCTTTTCTCATCCTTCTATCGATGCTGCTACGGAATGAATGCAACAAATGTGGAAGAAAACTTACCATACATATTTTTTTAAGACGGTCAAGCTCTGATCCTTCTTCCCTTAAGATTGAACAAGCTTCAACACCAATCAATCGATGAATGTGATGCAGGGAGAATAGGGGCAGAAAAGAAAGCTTAGAGAAAGGAATAGGTTGAAAAGACTGTAAATTGATAATATATAGATTAAAAGTAAAGTCAAAAAGTGCTTTCACACATTTTTCCTTTTCTTTATATAAGCTAATAATCAGGAAACTTGCCTTGCAAGTCACTTTAAAGCAACCTGCAGCCCAAGCAACAACTAACAAAAGTGAATAAAACTAAAAACCGACCAAACTGGTCCGATTCACCCCGATTTGAGTCAATCGGTTTTGGTAAACCGAACCAAACCGATCAGAGATTCATCATGGTTATTATGTTAGGCATCTCAGAAAAATGAAGATGAAATCATTTGTTTTTATTTGCTTTTTCAGCCAACAGTGATCCGGAAGCGAAGTATTCCGGTCAGATGGTCCAAAGATGGATGAGATCAACAGTCGGTGCTCAATAGCATGTGTGGCTAGAAGTCACCATCTTGGATTTCAAAGAATACGAAATTGGAAGTGCGATTATCAATCTCGTTGAAGCTTGGGCTGTTTGAAAAGTCACATTTTCGCTCTTAACTTCAATAACAAAAGCATCACCAGGAGACTCTAAACTAATTATCATCGAAGGTTGTAGGTCTTTGATCGATAGGACTGATGGCGAGGTGGTTTACTGTCATATCTATCGGGAAGGTAATCGTGTAGCTGATTGGCTCACTAAGGCTGCACTTTCCAACGTTGTATCTTTTCCCTCTATTCCTAGCTTTGTAAGGTCTATTACTTGTTCTGGTATTTGGGGAAGTGCTACCCCTGCCTTATGTATTCCCTCATCTTGATTAATCAAAAAAAAAAAAAAATCTTAGAATAGCCTTTGCCACCTCTTTCCTAGTTCCCATAAAAGTTAACAATTGTGAACCATTTGATTGCCACAATTAAATATATCGCAAATTTCTTAAATTATCACTACTGTTTAGCTAATTGATAAATCATACTCTTATTGTTTATATATTATCTTAGAGTATCCTTAAGTTTTCTAACAATTAACTAAATCTACATTTGTCCTTAACGTCCGTTAATATTCCATCAAAATTCATACACATGATATCGTCTGACACAAATTTCTTTTAAAACCCAATATTACCCTCGATCCCTCTTCTGTAAGCCAAATAACAATCATTGCCCACTAGCGGGACTATCCCTCATCAACATTGGCGACAATAGGGAGGATCTTCACCTCCGAGAGGAGAATCAATGCAGCAAACAAATGGAGGAATCTTGGCAGCAACACTGACGATGGATCGAGAATGGAAAAGCACAAGAAGTGAAGAAGGGAAAAGAATGAGAAAAAAGAGTCACGGAAAATTGTTGATGTTAGGGTTTTGAAACAGTTGAGGTGTCTCATGAACTTCAAGCTTGTTTCACTGACAACGCTAATGCCTTGAGGCGATGATAATAGTTGGTAATGGGAGGTCATCATCGTTCCCTCTCTCTCTCTCAACTCTATATCAGGGTTCCTCCGATTTGGACAAATCACGGTAAAAAGATGAGAGTGGAGAGGTTTGAGAGTCTTCCGATGTCGTGATTCGGCAATGTAAAAGGAACCTTGATCCTCTGTTCTTAGGTCTCTGTCTCTCAGCTATAAATGACTTTCTATTTTCGTCTGTGTGAACTCTTCCCTTTCACATCATATATGTATTGATCTGTCTCCTTGCTCTTCGTCTCAGTTTATACTCTGTAGTCTGTACATTATTTAAACCTGATGAATGATGATCTCTTGCTAACATTAACCATCCGGAGTCTCCTAACCAGGTTGATTTCCGTTGCTAACATTAACCATTTGTCATCTTACCAATTCAAGGTGCAAGTTCAACAACCGATTGACTAACTCCATTTATTCATTAATGGCAGCCGGAAGCTGATGCACCCGTGAAAAACTAAAGAAATTCACAATGGATCCATTCAAAATCTTCTCTTAATTTAAGGGCAAAAGGGATATTTTGCTTAACAACGATGATAGAAACAATATGGATGGCTTAAGATAATATATAAATAGTTAGAGTATAATTTGTTAATTAACTAAATAATAGGGATAGTTTAAGAAATTTATCCTTAAATAAAATATATAAATTACTCAAATAACCAAAAAAACCCTCATAAAAATTAAAAGTAACAAAATATCCAACCAATATGCTGAAGCAAGCCGTAAATAGAAGGGTAAAGTGGGCTGTATCGGGTCAATACTATATGATTTTGTGGGTCACCCATGCTTCGGTGGGTGGTGTCTGGGCCATCTGGATGACCACTCAGCGCAGCCCATTTTGTTTGTTGTACCATATTGATACGCACCTTGTGGGCCTCAAAACATAAATTAGGCACGGCCCAGTTTACAGCTCTGCCTGTAAATGGTGCTCCTTGAGTACTAAGGGCTGTATTGTGTGCATCAGAGTGAGATAGAAACCACCAATTGGGATCTGCTCCTCACGCTGACCTTACAGTCACACCCCACCATTAGACGAAGCGGGATCTGCTCCTCACAAATGGGTGCCTCACAGGCACATCCACCTTGCATTGGGAGCATCTCCCGTGAATAATAATTAATAAGTACAGGAGATGTTCCCAATGCATGGTAGGATGTGTGTGTGAGGCGCCAAGTGTGAGGAGCAGATCCGGTCTCTCACTAAACTTGTTCATAATCCAAGTTGGGCTTTGCCTCTTTATAAACAGAAAAATATTAGGCCCAAGCCTAAGCTTGGCTCGACCATCGGGCCTAGATCTTGAGCCCGAGCTTGGTCCTATATATAGTTCAAAGTTCGGGCCTGAGCCCGAAGCCCGACTTTGATAGGTATTTGATAGTATATTAGTAATTAAGCATATGCATTGCACGTGAGAAAATTTTTTCATATTAATTACTTGAATTTTAGATATATCATAATTAAGATAAAATTTGAAAATAAACAAAAGTAACAATATGATTAAAATAAACTCAAATGCTTGTAGTAAATGTGCATATACATTACATGTGAAAATTTTAAATTACAATAACAGTAATTATTATTATTATTATTATTATTATTATTATTATTATTATTATTATTATTATTATTGCATTACATTACATGTGAAAATTTTAAATTACAATAACAGTAATTATTATTATTATTATTATTATTATTATTATTATTATTATTATTATTATTATTATTATTACTATTATTAAATTGTGTATTCCATCTTTTCCATAAATAAAAATAAATTTTATTTTAACAATTATTTTTATTTATTATGATGAATATATAACATTATAAATATTCCCAAATGTGATAGAATTTTTAAAATTTTCATTGTTTGTGCTCTATCTTTTTTTTAAATATTTATTATTCAATTATGACATCATGAGTTCCTTTGAAAAGTTTGATCATTGATCCACCATCTAGTTAAGAAAATAGCATTACTTTCGGATGTGTTTTAAATTATATAAATAATTTTTACTTATCATACTTAATTTTTGTTTGAATAATTAATATTTAATTTTTTATATATTCTTTTGATTACTTGTACTTTTTATTTTTTTTAAGATTTATTATTTAACTATATCATAAATTAATGCATTTGACCCAAACCACTATTCCACAACCCAAAAAGGAAAATAATTTGATTTCTAGGTTGACACTAAATTTTATATTACATTTTATTATTGGTAATGAATGTATATTATTAGAAATGTACCCACTATTTATTTTTATGAATTTATAACATTAGATATGTGCCCAAATTTTTTCTATTTTTGTTTTTGTTATTATTTACATTTCTATTTTTAAAAGATTTATTATTTGACTATGACATCATTTCATTTATAGGTTGATTTTAACTTTGGCATTCCATTTTCATCATTAATAAATTACTTCTTACATTTCATACGCATTTTTGTTTTAGTATAATGAATATGCAATATTAGATATATGTTCAATCCTTTTTATATTTTGTATTATATATTTTAATTTTTTTATTATTTATTAACCCATTTGACCCAAAGTGATTGAATTGTTTACCTACCATTGGGAGGGAAGAAAATAGTTTTTTTCAAAATATTTATTTTTATAATATTAAAATTAATTTTGTGGATTTAATAAGAGATTATACCTCAATATGAGATTTAATGAGAGAGAATAGGAAACTAGTTTTATTTTTAATTGGTTTTAAATTTTACATTCCATTTCCATCATTAATAAAAACATTTCTTATTTATCATACTTATTATTGTTTAATATGTTGAATATAAAATGTTAAAAATGTTCCCAAATTTTTTTAATTTCTATATTTTTGTAATTTATCTATTTTTTTAATTTTATTAAATTGTGACATCATGGGTTGGGTCATTTGACCCGAAATGGTTTAATTTCTTACCACTGCCTAGATGAAAACACTATTTTTTTCAGGTAGAATTTAAAAGTATGTTTTTATGTTATTGGAATTATTAATTTATTATGTATGAATTTAATTAATAGAATTTAATTATGAGAAGAAATGAAAATTCCTTAAATATATGATTCAATGAAGGTGAATGCAAACCAATACCTTAAGTGTTTGATTTAATGAGAGGAAAATGAATGCATTGAATATTTTATAATTGTCTCTTTTCAACTCATTTAATATTAATAATTGATTACCCTTTTGCCCTCATTTTTTATCAATAAATTTAAATATGGAAAGGTAAATTTTGTCCTAAGAAAAATCTAGAATATTATTGAGGCTATTCGTGCTTTTTAAAGTAGTATAGATTAATTATATATTATTAATAATATATTATATATTATATACATTTAATATATATAATACTTTTTTTGCTATTAATTTTATTATTATATAATATATATTATGGTTTATTAACATATATATTACATATCTGTTATATATTTAATATTATTGGGCTCTCCAACTCGGGCTCGAGCCAAGATTATTTGGGAAAGCCCGAGCCCGGCCCAAAAAAAAGTCAGGCCTAGTTTTTAGAGCGCGAGCCCGAGCCCATGGGTTTAAAATTTTGTCTAAGCCCAATTTAGGATGGGCCAGGCCAGACCAATCCAACCCATCAGGTTACTTAGCTCATGAACAAGTCTATCCACCACATGAAAATAAAAAACCCTAGAAACTTTTTTACCAAAAAAAGCAGAAATCTATATAAATATATTAAGTTGAAATGTGTACATAAGAAGGCGAGGACGAGGAAAATGGAATCTAAAAGTATTTTTTGCCTTTTTTCTTAGAAATTACAAGAATGCCACTCTTTCTCCTACCAAATCTTTCTCTTTTGCTTTTCTTTTTCTTTCAAATTATAAGAATGCCACTCTTTCTCCTATCAACTCTCTTTCTCTCTTTTTCTTATAAATTACAAGAATGCCATCTCTCTCTCTCCCCTTATAAATTACAAGAATGCCACTCTCTCCAACTGAGGGAGACCTCAGCTCGGCATCTCGATTTCTAGGGGACCTACAATCAAAGGTAGTCGAGCTCGAGTCGATCCGATCTTGAACTTCTGAGCTCAAGCTCAAGTCTCTAATTTAAATCGAGCTCGAGCTAGACGACACCTCAACCACTGAGGGAGACCTCGGCTCGACACCTCGATTACTGAGGGAGATCTCGGTTCAGCACTTCGACAATTGAGGGAGACCTTAGCTCGGCACCTTGTCAACTAAGGGAGACCTTAGCTCGACACCTCGCTTGCTAGAGAAACCTCAACTCGACACTTCAATAGCTAAGGGAGATCTTGGTTTGGCACCTCGGCAATTGAGGGAGACCTCGACTCGGCACCTCGGCTGCTTAAGAGACCTGCAATCAAAGGTAGTCGAGCTCGAACTTCTAAGCTTTTGACTCGAATCGAGCTCAAGTCTCCTCGAGCCTAATAGTTTATGAGCAATCCCCTGCAACGTAGGGCCCCCTTCTCTAGTTTTGAAGTATCGTGAAAGATGATCAATCGTGATTCGCGAGACAGAAATGCTGCAAAGTGGAGACCTGGTACAAAACAATTAACCTGACCCAATCGGGAAAAGTTTGATTTGTCGAATCGGATCTTGTTATTGACAACTTATACACGGAGGATTGACAAGGGTAAGAGTTACAAAACTGAGTCACTTAGCCAGTTGTATACGCAACATTGGTCCAATCAGATAATCACCTAAAATCAGCATATGTGGGTCCCACAATCAGAGTGACATGGATAGAGTGTGATCATAAGATGAGTTGGGATTTTCTCCCAACAAAACATGTTCCGATTCTCTACAACTTCATCTAACACTACACATCTCACCATGAGACTGGGATCATCATAAAAGTGGGACCTGACATGAATGAGATGTGCGGTGTCAAACCATGTTGTTGATACTGGATCTCCTACCCACAAGAACTCTATCCACGTCTATTCACAATTGGACTTGTTCACGGGCCCGGCTTTGGGCATGCCTTTACACTATGTCAGGCTCGGGCTTTTGGGTCGAGTCCATTGAAATTTTGGCAAAAGCCAAGCCCGAGCCTGGTCCATGAACAAGTCTACTCACAACACACTACCCCAGTGTATTGGAAACATCTCCCCATTCTACTCACAACACCTATTTAGGAGGATATGATCTCCATGTGTGGATGCGATATTATGTGGGTAGACGTGGACAGAGTTTTTGTGGGCAGGAGATTCAGACTCTACTAATAAGGGCTTGGAACATGTTTTATCGGTAGGAGATCCAGACTAGACCTATTCATGGGTCAGGTAACCCGATGGCCCAGCCTGGCCTGACCCATTATTTTTTGGGCTTGGACAAAATTTCAAGCCCGCGAGATCAGGTTCGGGCTTTAAATACCAGGCCTAGTCATTTTTTGGGTCGGGCTCAAGCTTTCTCAAATAAGCCTGACCCGATACTATTACATATAATAAAAAAACATTTATGTTATATATAATAAATATAATATTTATTTATTTTTTAAATTGTTAATAAATATTAATTTATTATTAGGAAATATAAATTATTTTGTTAATTTAGTAAATTATTATTAAATTAATATAATATTAATTTATAAAAATACATTAAAAATAAAACATTTTATATACAGGTCAAACTTCCGGCTTTATATAAAAGCTGGATTCGTGCCTGAACATTTTCGGTTGATAAAAGACGCAAAGTCGAGCCCGGCCCGGCCCATGAACAAGTCTAATCCGGACTCGGGAAATGCAAGGGACTGATAGTCCGAGTCACGGAGAATCCGAATCCACTCCAACGCGTTGAAGAGAAACAAGTCGTTGGTATTGCTTCGTCCGGTATCCGGTTAACTATCATCACGTGATGTGACATGTGAGTAGCACGTGTCTCCTTAACTTACGTTAGCCTCTGTCGACTCTGTCCAGTTTCCCAGCTAACGGCCTATGACAAACTACCCTTCTAATTCATCAGTCTCCCTGCTTTAGTCTTCTCTACTTCTCTTATTACAATCTCCAAATATGCTCTCTCTCTCTCTCTCTCTCTCTCTCTCTCTCTGTTTCATCTACAGAAATCCTCTCTCCTCTCTCAAACGTCAGAAATTACAAATGCGAGGCTTGTTTCAGAGAACGGGGTAAAGAATGGAGATTTCTGTTCCTTTACCTACTCTCCTACCGAAATTTGGTTCCTCCTCATTCCTTAACTGGACTACTGTTATTGCCTTGACTCTATTCTTCACCTTATTGTGTGCATGTATTGTGATCGGTCATCTCCTGGAAGAGAATAGATGGGCTAACGAATCCATCACTGCCCTTCTTCTGGTTCGTTGCCATTTTGGATTCCAGTCTTTGGTTCTAATGATGTTGTGCTGTTTTTCTTCATATATGACGGGTGTTATGTGCCATTTTAGGGCTTGTGCTCTGGAGTTGTTGTATTGTTAGTGACCAAAGGCAAGAACTCGCACATACTTTCTTTCAGTGAGGAATTGTTCTTCATTTATCTGCTTCCCCCGATCATTTTCAATGCTGGGTAAGATTTTGATTATGATCTGAGTTCCTGTGTTCACTTGTGCTCCTTGAATAAGTTGGGATGCATCTCAATCTCAAGTTTGCAGAGAAGTGTTTCGGGTTATTTCAATTCCCTAGTTCTTATGCATTTTCTTGAATCATTCACATTTGAATGAATTCAACAGGAAGGTGGCTTTTTTTATCATCTGTTCATTGCTACCAGACCGTCATTTTTGTTCTTCACTTCTTGAAATTCCAAGTGTTTTCTTTTCTAGTTTCCAGGTCAAGAAGAAACAATTTTTTCGCAACTTCTCAATTATACTGTTGTTTGGAGCCCTGGGCACTCTAATATCTTTCTGCATTATTTCACTTGGTGAGTTCCATATTTCCATGCTTATTATGCTGGTAATTTGGGAATTTAGGTTGGAGTTGAATTTTTTTGATCCAATAGGTGCTTAAGATTTCATCCCCCTTCTTCTCCAAGAGCCTATAACATTTTGCAATTTGAACTGTCATATGATCGGTTTCAAAATATTTGATCATAAACAGATTGCAATTACAGACTTAATCTCAACAAACATGCATTCTAAATTAAAACACCACCACTGTTTTTTGTTTCTACTGTTCTGTCCATGGTGTCTTACAGACACTGAGGTTTTCCTTGGAAACTTCACAGGTGCCTTTTTGCTGTTTAAAAGGATTGGTGTGTCATCCTTGAAACTTCAAGATTATCTAGGTAAAAATCCTGTTGAGCTCAAATATTTTCCTTCCACTTTCCAATGTTATTTGTTTATTGAGCACAAGAGTTTGGTAAACTTGCAGCTGTTGGTGCTATCTTGTCAGCCACGGATTCAGTTTGCACATTGCAGGTACCTCTAACGATACATAAATCTAAAGCATGACCTGTTTTACACAATTACTGATACATGTTATCTCATCTTTTTCTCATGTATAAGGTTCTCAATCAAGATGAAACCCCCTTACTTTACAGTCTCGTATTTGGGGAAGGAGTAGTGAACGATGCCACCTCTATTGTACTTTTTAATGCAGTCCAAACTCTTGATTTCAGCAACATTGATGCTCTCATAGCCTTGAAATTGTTGGGAACCTTTCTGTACCTCTTCTTTACAAGTACCATTCTTGGTATCACAGTAAGTTTTTATTTCTTTGGTTTTAAGTTACTATAGTTTAGATAGCTACAAGCATGGTTCAGAAATTTGTTTTAACCACGTCGAGTCTAATCAGATTATCCAAGAGAGATCCATATATGAATAGACAAATGCTAGGTTTCTTGTTCTTCAAGATTTTTTCTGCATTACTTACATCCCTTGCTTTAAAATGAATGGAATTTCTCAGAACTACTGCAATGAAGTCTTAGCATATTTCAATTCCGTAATTTTAAAGAAGACTTCTAGCCTCTTTCCAACTCATAACGTTTCATCTTTTTTTTTTTCTGCATTCATGAATTAAAAATCAGCGTACTTTGCCCATTTATTTTTTTGTGAGCTTTGAAGATTTATCTCATACTACTGATCATTGATGAATAAATTCTAACTGAATTTCAGAAAACCTTAACTTATCAAAATTCAATCACCCAAGTGAACTCATTGAGCCTATTGATTTAAGTTTTAACTCTTGAATTGACTCTACTGCCACAAATTTTAAATATAATTAGCTGTTTTTTTGTGATATCTTATTAGACTGATATCTAACCAGGCAGTCTGTGGCAACAGGTAGGCCTTGTCAGTGCCTATGTCATAAAGACACTATATTTTGGAAGGTATGAGGCAACTTTTTTTCTTCATAATATATTATGATTCTGGAGTTAGTTTGCCATATTCACTCTATTTGTTAATGTTTATAGATGTCTGCATAACAAAGGAATAACTTGAGTTCTACCTCATATGCTTCCTATATATTTTGGAAAGTGTTTTCTGTTTGATAAACAACTTTTTGGATCAATGATATGTATACTGTCTTGACCATATATTGAGACACCATATATCACATTTTTACCATAGCCCTTACCCCTTAATTTTCTTAGGAGTGCCTTGGGTCTGGAGCTACATGATCGTTAGTTGCAGTTTAGAGACCCTGTATCTTTCCACATGTTATTGAGACAATTAAGACCCGCCATCAGATAGGACCCACCAGGGAGAGCGTCCCTCCACACCAAAAATAAGCATGATCAGATAATTGTTTTTTAATAAATGATCGGATTATTCATCAAAAAAATAAATGATCAGATAACTGTTATGCATCTCACTTATTCATTACTTCCTGAGATTTCTAGGAGTTGTTATAGTTCTTTGTTGCACTGTGTATATGAGTAATTAAATGCAACAGTTGCTATCATGTCTCAGCTGATTTTTTATCTAGTTGATCCCGATGATACCCAATGAATGAGTGTCCTGTTCCTCTCAATATTTCTGTTGAGCAAGAGCAAGAGCAAGTGAGAGACAAGAGGAGAGAAGAGAGGGAGAGAGAAGAGGAGAGGAGAGCCGAGAGGACTGAAAGCCCCTATTGAACTTAGAGGGCGAAAGAATGATCTATTATTATTTATACTAGTACAGCCGAATAATGTAATCAAAGAGGAAATTACAACAGTACCCTTATGGTACTAAACCTGAATACATAAACATAAACAACTAACAACACTCCCCCTCAAGTTGGAGCATAGATATCAATCATGCCCAACTTGTCACAAAGATCATGATGTATGGAAAGGTTTAAACCCTTTGTAAAGATGTCTGCAAGTTGGTTCTCAGAAGTGACATAGGGGGTACACACTTCGCCTGTGATAACTTTCTCTCTGATAAAATGCTTGTCAACTTCGATGTGTTTTGTTCTATCATGTAGCACCGGATTGGCAGCAATGCTTATAGCTGCTTTGTTATCATAAAATAGAGTTATAGGTTTGGTCACTGGGAAACCCAACTCCCCCAACAAATTCTTTATCCACATTCCTTCAGCAACCCCGTGGGCCATAGCACGATATTCAGCTTCAGCACTGGATCTAGCTACCACGTTTTGCTTTTTACTCCTCCATGTAACAAGGTTCCCTCTTATAAAGGTGCAGTAGCCACTAGTAGACTTTCTGTCACTTTGGGATCCAGCCCAATCTGCATCAGTATAAACTTCAACTTTCAAATGTCCGTGCTTTTGAAACAACAAACCAGTACCCGGATACTTCTTCAAATATCGGAGAATTCTCTCTGCTGCTTCAAGATGAGAAGACCTAGGAGCATGCATGAATTGACTGAGGACACCAACAGCATATGCAATGTCTGGGCGAGTAATAGAAAGGTATAACAATCTCCCTACAAGCCTCTGAAACTGTTTCACATCCTTGAGTGATTCACCACAATTGTCACCTAATTTATGGTTGGGGTCGATGGAGAGTCAATTGGCTTCACCCCCATCTTTCCAGTGTCCTGAAGTAAATCTAGGACGTATTTCCTTTGAGAAATGAAGATACCCTTATTTGATCGGGCAACTTCAATTCCAAGGAAGTATCTGGCTGGTCCTAGATCCTTCACTTCAAACTGAGTTGCAAGGAAAAGTTTCAATTTCTGAATTTCATCATCCCAATCACCAGTAACAATTATGTCATCCACATAAACAATTAGAGCAACAATTTTACCTTCTCCTTTTTTCACGAACAGTGTGTGATCTGATTGACATTGCCTGTATCTTTTCTGCTGAGCTGCCACATGGAATCTACTGAACCAAGCTCTTGGTGATTGTTTCAGCCCATATAAGGACTTCTTCAACTTGCACACTTTCTGTTCATTGCCTTGAGCTAGAAACCCAGGAGGTTGAATCATGTACACTTCCTCTTCAAGGTCACCATTCAAGAATGCATTCTTGATGTCCAGTTGGTGTAAAACCCAATCCAGATTGGCTGCAAGAGAGAAAAGGACTCTAATGGAATTCATCTTGGCAACGGGGGCAAAAGTTTCAGCATAATCAACTCAATACACTTGAGTAAATCCCTTTGCCACTAAGCGAGCTTTATACCTTTCCACTGTTCCATCAGCCTTATGCTTCTGTGAACACCCATTTACATCCAACTGGAACCTTTCCCTTGGGAAGATCAACAAGTTCCCATGTGCCATTTTTGTGAAGGGCATTAACTTCTTCCCTCATGGCATTTGTCCATTCAGGAACTGAAAGAGCTTCTGCCACATTCTTTGAGATAGGGACACTATCAATAGAGGTAAGGAAGGCACGGAATGAGGGTGAAATGTTCTCATAGGAGACAAAGTTGGAAATGGGATGTTTTGTGGTGCACAATCTAACACCCTTCCTGTGAGCAATAGGACAATCAAGATCATTAGCAGTAGAGGAATCATTTTCAATAGATTCAAGGACATCATTAGGAGCTAAAATACCTGAGTGAGTATGATCCTCCCTCGAGGAGTCTGGTGGCACTGGAGGTACAACTTCTGGATTCTCTACAGCTCTTGGATTTGGCTGGCCTTTGCGACGACAAGAAAAAACACGAAAAGGTGGAGGGTCAGGGAGAGAGGGAAGCTGAACTAGTTTCTCCTCATGTCTACACTCCCCCTGAGGAGAAACAGGATAGAAATGCTCATCTTCAAAGAAATAAACATCCATGGAGACATAGAATTTACGAGAAACAGGATCAAAAACACGGTAGCCCTTTTAAATGAAGGAGTAACCAAGAAATATGCAAGGTATAGCACGAGAGTCTAATTTCCCATGGATGGGATACAGATTTTGGACAAAACACCAACAACCAAAGACACGAGGAGGAATAGAAAGAAGGGGAGCCTTAGGAAAGAGAAATTGATGTGGGGCTTTGTACTCTAACCGACGAGAGGGCAAATGGTTTATAAGGTAAGTGGAACAAAGAACAGCTTCAAGCCAAAACCGTTTGGGAACATTCATATGAAGTAGTAAACCTCGAGCCACTTCAAGGAGATGTCGGTTCTTCCGCTCGGCCACACCATTTTGTTGTGGTGTGCGGGCACAAGAGCTACAGTGAAGGGAACCATGCGAAGCAAAAAATTCCGTGAGGTCACTATGAAAAAATTCTTTTGCATTATCTGATCGGAAAATTTGGATTTCAGTTTGAAATTGAGTGAAGACCATCCGCTGGAAATCTTGACTGATTTTTGGTACTTCTTCCTTGATTCGCATCGGATATACCCATGTAAATCTAGAATAATCATCAATGAGGGTAATGAAATACTTGTAGCGACTCTCAGATGGTAAAGTAACAGGGCCCCACACATCAGAATGAACAATGTGAAATGGAGATTCAGATTTACTATGTCTTTGAAGAAAATGAGTTCTACAATGTTTACTCAACTGACACGTTTGACAAGAAAAGTCAGAGACAGACATTGATTTAAACAATTCTGGGAATACAACTTTCAAAGACTCAAAAGACAAATGACCAAGATGACAATGCCATAAATAGACTTTTTTCTTACAGGACTGGCTCATAGACTCTGTAACATGAAGACCAGTCTTATCCTCCAGCATGTAAAGTCCATCAGCCATACGACCCCTACCAATCGTCCTCCCCGAGGCCAGATCCTGAAACACACAATGAGAAGGGAAAAATCACTGAGCAATTCAAGGAATTAGTAACACTACTAACAGAGAACAAATTAATGGAAAAGTTTGGAACATGAAGAACATCAGAGAGGGTAAGGCCAAGAGGAAGAGAGAGAGAGTTCCTTGACCAGCTATGGAAGAGTATGATCCATCGGCTAGTCTCACCTTGTCTCTTCCAGAAAGAGGGTGATAGGTTTGAAAGTAAGAGGACGTACCAGTCATATGTTTTGATGCTCCAGAATCAATGATCCATGGAGAGTCATGGGTGTGAGAAGCAACATGGAAAGCAGTGGTAGGGTTACCTGACGTAGATGCAAATGAGGTTGAGGGAGGAGTATCCATCTGACGAATTGCTCTACCATAGAGCTCTAAATGGTCACGGAAGGAATTCATAATGTCCTCCCTCGGGTCAGGTCCAGTGAGATGTGTCTGAGTCACAGTAGAAATGGTAGGCTGATGCTCCCGAGTAGCCATGTTGGCCATGTGATGTTTCTTTGTATTTTGTTGCTCGTACTTCTTATTCACCTCTGAACTTTGCTTCTTAGTCAGATCTTGAGCCCATTTTGGTTTCCCATGAAGATCCCAACAGGTATCTTTGGTGTGTCGGGGTTTCTGGCAATGAGTGCACCACAATTTTTCCTTATCTTCTATTTTTTTCTGGAGATCTCCTTTCCGGGAAGAAGATCCCCCACCAGTAGATACGCCCCCTTTTGCAACTAACACAACAGCATCCCCATCAGGGCTGTTCATCAAATTTCTCCTGCTTTCTTCAGATTGTACAAGAGCATAGACTTCCTGAACAGAAGGGAGATCCTTAGAGCTGAGAATCTGAACTCTGATAGATTCATACATAGGATTCAGACCATGTAAGAATGCAAACACCCTTTACTGGGAGACAATCTGTTTGTACTTCTTAGCATCCTCATCACACTTCCAATCCACACTCTGGTAGTGATCCAACTCCTTCCAGGCAGATGTTAAGTCAGAGTAATAGACCGATAAACACCTCTCCCCCTGTCTACAAGTAGAAGATGCTGCCTGCAGTTGATAAATTTTGGCATAGTGTCTCAATTCTGAATATGTAGACTTTGCTTGTTCCCAGATTTCATTCGCAGTTTCAGCCCACATGAAATTCTTCCTGATTTGAGGTTGCATGGAAACCAAGAGCCAGGACATAACAATATTGTTCTCCTGATTCCATTTATCATATTCAGCACTCCCGGAGGATGGTTCTTTTATCCTCCCATTAATGTAGCCTATCTTCCCTCTTGCAGTGATATATAACTTGATCCCTCTTGACCACTCTAGGTAATTTAAACCATCAAGAGGGACAACAGCCATAGGAAAGGATAGGTCACCCCCACCCATTCCATTCGGCATTGAGGAAACTCCAGATGAGGCTGAATCTTCACTACTCATGATTTCTGGTTTAAAAAAAAAAAACAGCAACCAAAGGAGTACTTCCGTACACGGCTATTATAGAAACAGGTCCTTCTGTCCTACGGTTTCACTGGGAGCAAAATCTGTTTTAGGACATCAACAGTCCATCGAAGGGGTAAAGGAATACAAAACAAAGTTGAATACAACTACTTTGTTAAAAAAAAAGTCCCTCAATAGTCCATCAATCGGCTAAACAGTCAATCAATAAACAGTCAATCCGTAGGGAAGCCGAACAGTACCTCTTTTAACTTCAGATGATAGTCTCTCTATAAACCAAAACTCCCTCTCCGAACCTCAGATGATAGCCTCTCTACAGTCGAATCAACAATGAATACCATTTCTGGGCTGGAAGATGAAAAGTCTCTACAACTTCTGGGTCGAACTGAATACAACTGATTAGCAGTTCGATGGATACAACCCTGGGAGATGAAAAGACTATCTGCTCGACATTGAACAACAGGTTTGCTTGACACCACCCTTCAGGCCTGGACGACTTGCTCTGATACCATGTTGAGCAAGAGCAAGAGCAAGAGCAAGTGAGAGACAAGAGGAGAGAAGAGAGGGAGAGAGGAGAGGAGAGCTGAGAGGACTGAAAGCCCCTATTGAACTTAGAGGGCGAAAGAATGATCTATTATTATTTATACTAGTACAGCCGAACAATGTAATCAAAGAGAAAATTACAATAGTACCCTTATGGTACTAAACCTGAATATATACACATAAACAACTGACAACAATTTCTTACAACACTAAATTGGAAGTGTTTGAACGACTTGTCTGATGGAAACCTTGATTGTCTTTTAGGAAAAGCAGATGGTTTTCTTGAGGATGTGTATAAGGTTCTGTTTGTTTGCAGTGCAAATCTGAGCTGGATACAAATTTTTCACCCGATTCAGATTTGCATATGTTTGTTTGTAACCATGATGTGCACTCCTACCTAATGCAAAATTTACACTCATTGGTGATGCAAATTTTGCATTCTAGAAACTAATGGAAAATTCACCATCTTCCTCCTAACTTGGTTCTCCTCAGTCCTCATATACAAGTATGGATCCATCATTTTTAGGTTTAATTCTTTTTTGGATGACTTTTCCTTTGTTTCTTGTTTGTATATTCCCATTGCATAGTCTCTCAATGTACATGGATTGATATACCTACTTTTTACATACTAATATAATATAATATTTTACCTTATTCAAAAAAATAGCATTACTCCCATTATATGTTATTTTTACCATATATTATAAGAGGGATGTTTGGTATATGTTGAGTGGCCCGGTTTTATTTTAGTTTGTTTTTATTTAGTTAGGAAGTTGTTGGGCCTAGGCCCATTAGTTTATATTTTTTTAAGTTGTGACTGTTCAGTTTTAGTAGCCGCCTTACTAAGGGCATCCTTGTAATATCTCATCTTTAAGTTAATTATAAATATAATGAGAGGTAGGCAGCTAGGGTTAACTTTCTCATAATTCTAGTTGACCTCCTACTCTTTTCTTCTTCTCCTTCCTTCTTTACTGCTGAAATCTTCACCTTCCCCCTCTTTTGTCTCACAAGAAGCTTGACTGAATCAGCAAATAGTGATTTCTACATGGTATCAGAGTAGGCCGAAGGTTCTTGAAGTTGTTCTCTCATGCAGCCCTAGATCGGCCGACTGCATGGTGATTTAAGAGGCTGATCGAAGCTCTCAGGTAAGCCCAGTTTTTGAATTTTCTTGATGGATCTGTGTACCTTGTAGCTGGTCTAGGATTTCTCATCAGAATCAGGAAAAACTGGAGAAAGGGGAAGAGTCCTGTTTTTGTTGGACTCTTCATTTTTGACCTAGGAAGTGGCGCCCTAATTTTTTAGGGTTCCTTGGAGTTTTTTGTAAGGGGCAGTTCAAGTCCTGCCTGGTGTATGACAATACATGCATGCTCCACGAGTCCAGCATTGGGAAGCAGTTGACAGGATTCTTGCTTATTTGAAGGGACACCCGAGCAGAGGCATATTGTTCATTGATCATGGACAGTTGAAACTAGAGGCTTATACAGATGCAGATTGGGCAGGATGCCTTGATGACAGGAAATCAACTTCAGGAGTGTGCACCCTAGTTGGGGGTAATCTAGTCTCATGGAAGAGTAAGAAACTAAGAGTGGTGGCAAGATCAAGTGCTAAAGCCGAATACAGGGCCATGGCACATAGAGTTTCAGAACTTCTCTGGATCTGCTCTCTGTTAGAAGAAATTGGTGTACAGGCAGAAGAACCCATGATGCTATACTGTGATAACCAAGCAGCAATTAATATTGCCCATAACCCATTCCAGCATGACCGAACTAAGCACATTGAAGTGGATAGACATTTTATCAGAGAAAGGGTAACTTCTGGAGAAGTTTGTCTTTCATACATTTCTTTTGATCTGCAGCTCGTTGATGTTCTCACAAAAGGTGTTGCAAAGAACAAGCTGGAGCATGATCTACGCAAGTTGGGAATGTGTGACATTTACTCCCAACTTGAGGGGGAGTGTTGAGTGGCCCGGTTTTATTTTAGTTAGGAAATTGTTGGGCCTAGGCCCATTAGTTTATATTTTTTAAAGTTGTGACTGTTCAGTTTTAGTAGCTGCCCTACTAAGGGCATCCTTGTAATATCTCATCTTTAAGTTAATTATAAATATAATGAGAGGTAGGCGGCTAGGGTTAACTTTCTCATAATTCTAGTTGACTTCCTACTCTTTTCTTCTTCTCCTTCCTTCTCTACTGCTGAAATCTTCACCTTCCCCCTCTTTCTCTCACAAGAAGCTTGACTGAATTAGCAAATAGTGATTTCTACTGTATACTTTATTAGGTTATTATGCTCCAATAAGTAACACAGCATAAAGAAAATTCCTTAAGAAGAAAACCCTGTTGATATTATCTTAATACTAGAAGACCATAACATTTAATCACTCGAAATTACAAAAGAATATAAAATAAAACGGTGAAAAATAAGTGGAAGAGACTAAGCCTATCTTTTCCATATGCTTCAGCTTCCCATTCAAAAGAATCAAAAAGAGAGATTTTTTTTCCTTCACAAAAATTTATCTTGACTGGGCTTTTTGGATAAAGACATCGAAGTTGTCTGCCAACTTTAAGGTGGAAGATTTCTTCAGTAGTTGGGGGGCATCCTCTGGATCCTCCTCTAGGAAACAAAAACCCCTTGAGGTGTGGTCTCCTCCAATGAGCGGGTGGTTAAAATTGAACTTTGATGGGAGTAGTCTGGGCAATCCAGACCCACAGGAACTGGATGGGTGATAAGAGATGAGGGTGGCATTATAGTGCCTTGTTTTCAGGCCCAATTGAGCAAGGTGATTCTGTAAGTGCAGAAATCTTTGGTGCAGTGTTTTGGGTTAAGATGGCTAGAGATATGAGAATTGCAAGCTTGATTCTTGAAGGTGATTCTAAGCTGCTAGCAGGGTGGCTAAAGGAAGGTGAAGGGTGATCTGGAAGCTTAGGAATGAATTCAGGCGATTCAAATGACTTTCAAGAGATATCACAATTCAAATCAAGTGGATTAGGAGATCTGCTAATAGTTTAGAAGATGGATTAGCAAAACAAGGAGTTCAAAGACAGCATATATATTGGGATCAATTGTAATATAGGCTGTAATTCAGCCGGGTGGGTGTGTTTTGTTTTGGGTTGGACAATGTTTTCACAACTTTTGGTTGTAATCTTTCTTTTCTATTAATGAATGAATGAAGTTCTGTTTTTCTGATAAAAAAACTTGTCATGACCGTAATTATTAATTATGAAATTGTCTACCTACAAAGAAGTTTTCAGTGATAAAAAAGAAATTTGAATCTAGCTAAATCATTGATAAGAGGGATAAGTTATAAATATATGTATAAATTAGTATTACAAAGGAAATTGCAAAAAAAAAGTGGAAGAAGTTTGTTGAGAGCTCTATACAACCGAAGGTTGTTAGTGAAGTATATACAAAGAGGCCATGTCAGCATAACCGAAATGCAAGTTGAACAATTTGTTGTAACAGAACAAAAGTAAGTACTGTAATCAGTTGTAACCATCGGAATGAAAACAGAATAAATACAATCAAGAAGAGATGGGGATGCATTAAAGAATTTCAAATCAATTATCTCTCCTTTCTATCTCTCTCTTATCAATTGGAGGTTGGCTCCCTCGAAGAAGCCCTTAGTTAGGCACGTTCCTAACAAAGTTAGAATAAAATAAGGATCTAAATGATCTAAGAATCAACCAATAAAATAATCATGAAGCATAAATTACTTCCCTTAAAGTTCTCCACTCTAATAGTTCAAATTTGAACATTGTTACATATAGAGCTTAAGGAATGATGGTTGCTAAAATCCAACTCAAATAACATTCATGTAAGACTTGGCTTAACCTACAAGCATTTGCCTTTCATTTTCAGGCACTCAACAGATCGTGAAGTTGCTATCATGATGCTTATGGCTTATTTGTCATACATGTTGGCTGAGGTATTGAAACTTTTGGATTTGAACTATTTCTTTGTAGACTCTAGACTAGACATGAAAATTTTGGACTTTTTTGAGAACAGATATACTATGATATAGCTTCTTTAAGTTGGTTATGAATACTTCCCATATATGACTGTCTAAGATGTTTCCCCTTTATCTAGAGTGTCATGAATTTTTGAAATGGATTTTCTACAGATTACACTTTCTGAAACCATGATGACAATTGTGAGGGGTTTTTATGAGAATCTTAATTCCCCTAATCAGTTTAGATGTCTGGATCCTACTAAACATTTTTTTTGGAGCGGTCATGACATTGCATCTCCACTTAAATAGTATTATCCATTTGTTAGATCTTTTAACCATGGTGTTCTTTTTTCCTGCAGCTTGCATCTCTTAGTGGGATTTTGACAGTTTTCTTCTGTGGCATTGTCATGTCACACTATACATGGCATAACGTAACTGAAAGCTCAAGGGTAACCACCAAGTAAGAGTGTTTCTTGAAGATTTATGTCTTACTTGTTCTTCTAGAAATATACATACATACACACACACACACACACACATATATATATATAGTGTGGCATGATTCTTGCTATACTCTAACTTGGTTATTTTCTATCAATGTAAATAAGAGATTATGGTTGAGATATGCTTGTGTCCATGATTCTATACCCCTAGAACATTGTTCAAGTTTCTTTGGTCACTTGCCACTTGAAAACGAGTTTAAAATGATCAATTGATCATCAGAAAACAGGTCTAAGGAAACCTATTTCACTCATCCTCTTCACCTAGCTGGAAAAATTGTTGCATCAATGTCTTTTACCTCTTTTCTCATCAGAACAAATATTTTTTATTCAAGAATCTTATAATTTGGAAAATACAGTGATGTTTAATGATTTGATGATTTCAGGCATGCATTTGCAACGATTTCCTTCATAGCAGAAACTTTTATATTCCTATATGTTGGTATGGATGCCCTGGACATTGACAAATGGAAAACAAGCAAATCAAGGTAAGATAGAATTAAGTCTTCTGTTTACATTTTCAGGCAAATAATTTGGTTCCAAGCCAGGTAGAAAATACATGTACATATGTATATTAGATATGAAAAAATGAACTTTTTACATCTTTCATGAATGAATTGAAATAAATGTTAAATATTCTATAGTTTAAACCTTAAACCGTAGTTAATTTTTCTGCCTTTGTACCTGTAGGCTATATTTGGTTTGATAGAAAATAAGAGAGAAACAGAAGGTTGAGGGAAAGTTCTTAATGAATTTCACAAAAGTACTTATCTTTCCTTGAACTTTCCTCTTTATCTCTTATTTTTTACCAAAATGAACACAGCAATAGTGGTCTTGTTACTCAGTGCTTAGCTTGCATTGTCACATGAAGGGGTCCAAAATCACATCCTATTCCTAGTGGATGATAATAAACGATGGTTGTAATTTGATATTGTGTTTAATTCAGTGCAGCAAGATCAATTGGCATTAGTTCAACACTACTTGCTTTGGTGTTGGTTGGAAGAGCTGCCTTTGTGTTCCCTCTTGCAAATATTGCAAATTTGTTTAGAAGCGGAAGTGTTACTAAGATTGAGCTTCGCCAACAGGTATTGGTTATCAATGTGCTACCATATAACTATTTTCAAATATTTCCCACTTGTATCTTTCTCTGATCATTTCAAAATTCAGTTTATAATTTGGTGGGCAGGCCTAATGAGAGGCGCAGTTACTATAGCTTTATCTTATAATGAGGTAAACTTTAAGCTATATCCATATCTCTTAGGTGTCAAGATAATTGGCTTCTGATGAATCCTGAAAAGAGCATATAATTGCAGTTTGCAGGTTCTAGCTCAACAGCAACAGCAGATGATGCACTTATGATCACCTCTACCATAATTGTTGTCCTCTTTAGTACATTGGTATGTTGACTGGTACTTTGATAGCTTTCATTTACTCTGATATTTTTCTTTCATAAACTAGGATGTGGAATCTGTTTTAATTATGTTGAACTTATCAAGTAGATGGTTCCATGCATTAACTCTATGCAAATTTCTACCTAAAGTATCTATATAAAACAGTGACCCAACCTCCTATACTAGCACATTGAAAGAATGCCTAAGAGACCGTTTAATAATTGCTGAGGTGGTTGAACTGAATGCCTTATTCTTTTATCTTTTAGTGATACATAAAACAATTGTATAGAATCCGAAAACCTACTTAATGGCTTATTTACTAAAAGGCATAAGTTATTCAGTTCAGCCACTTCAGTTGTTATCAAATGGGTCCTAAAACATCAATAGGACAAGTGCATAGTCTTTAATAGTTCCCTTGTTTTTAATATTTTCTCATAAGATTTCATCTTTCTGCCATTTCTCCTTTGAAATTTTAATCCGTCAACAAAATTGTTTTGCTTTAAACAGGTGTTTGGCTCGGTAACAAAACCTCTAATTGAAGCACTGCTGTTTCAACACTCACATCCTGTAAATACAGATGCATCTGAAATCCACAGCTTAGAAGATTTACGATTCCTATTTCTTGAAAACGGAGAACCAAATGATGAGAGCAACCTTCCTCCACCCCCAAAGAGAAGTAATCTAAGCTTGTTAATAAGATACCCCACATCAACAGTTCACCACTTTTGGAGGAAGTTTGATGACAGATACATGAGACCAGTATTTGGAGGACGAGGTTTTGTGCCATATGTTCCTAGCTCACCCACTGGTGCAGAAACTGGGACTTCTTCAAATTGAGTAGTTAGTTTTTATTATAGTTTTGTAATATAGAGGAAGCCATTGTTTTAATTATTTTTTCCTCGGGAGTGATTTCTAAGGAAGTTTCTTTTGGATCACTTAGGAGTATAATTTGTATTGTTACTTCATTGTATCATGTCAAATAAATTATCCGAGTTAATGAATAATATTGTGTCTTAGTTCAAAAGGAAAATGAATAAGTTTACCATGTTTTGTATAATAATAATAATAATATTATTATTATTATTAATAAAACTCAGGCTGACAAACATGAAAATGTAGGTCTGAGCCTCTGAGTGGACACTTTGTGCAAACGTTTACCATATATACCTAGCTTTTTGAAGCAGTAAATATGGTGCCACTGGTCCTATTCTGAAGAAAACCATTCTTCTTGAGGGTAATGCATACTGTTTAATAGGGCACCCTCTAAAAGAAAAGCTCATTTTCTATGGGAAATTATTTGTGTTATCACATTTTGCTTCCACATGTTTACCCTGGCCACCCCCATAACATATTAGGCTATGTTTGGCTTGATGGAAAATAGGAGAGAAATAGAAAGTTGAGGGAATCATATTTGTTATCAAACCAATAAACCAAACACATCCTTAGGGTGGTAAAAGGTTTCATAATCAGGTCAAGTATATGAAGTTTCTCCTCCTGTTGGTGCTTGAAGAGGACCATAAAAAATTTATTAATTTTTTTATTTTTTAAATATAAAATCTACAACACATGTGACATGTCTAAAGGTTACAGCTGGAGGTACAGATAAAAGGATGCTATTTGACAGTCATTTGATGAGATTTTTTTTTTCTTTTTAAATTAGTATGAAGCCATTTGATGATATTGAGATTGAGATTTACTCTTTGCAACAACAAAACAAATACATCATGATTGGAGAAGGCAAACCTTAGATCCACCAGAAAAAATCTATAATAGTAAAAAATCATGGTTGGGACACTTTTTTTACTTGATCAGAAGAAAGCAGTCACTTGGGTGAAGTGGACATATTTGGTAAGACCTTGTACCAAAAGGTAAATCATGGTGGGTATTTTGGTATTATTTAATTTGAGGTTAAGTAAAATTGGAGCAACAATGAAGTTTTAACATAAATTCAATGACCATAGGCCCATAGCAATTAAGAGCAGACTGAGTGACTGACCAAGTTGTATTTTTTGTCTTTCAAAGTCTGCCAAACAGTTATTTAGAACAGGTGAGGGGAGGTATGCTTAAAAGCTGGCAAGAACATTGAATCAATCCAAATAGTTGTTTAAAATAGTCCCAAATGGTGGATTAGTCCCCCTCAATTAGATTGAAGCAATCCAAACAGTTAATTAAAATAGGCCCAAAATGGTAGATCGGTCCCCCTCAATCAGATTAGATGGCCCAATTATCACAAATAGGATTTCTTTATTTGTTTGACCAAAAAACAAAAGGTTTTCTTTATTGGGAAGCAATACTGTTTTGGGTCCCAATATGTTGAACCATTAATTTACATCCAGCCAAAGACAGTAATTAGCACCTTCTCATTGTGAGAACCTTTGTATCAAAAGGTATTTTTCACAAGTCAGAAGTATGAAAACTGAAAACGCATTTGATAAACCTTTTTTTCTCAAGAAAAGGGTTACATAAATTCAAATCTCCCTCCCACATCTCCCCATGAATGATGACATGCAAATACCAAAGATGTTCTCAATGTACAGCTGTAGTGAGGCGTGGGTAAGGTTCTTGTGGGCAGGAGATCCCAACTCAAATTATATATTACCACCCTATACCTTAGTGAAGTGAGAACAGAGTGGGATAAGGCATGGATAAGGGCAGTGACACTAGTCCCCCTCCGCAAACTTTCATTTGAGATAAAGACCCCTGAACTTTTAGGTTCCAACACTTCATCCCTTTCATTAGCATTCTATCCATTAATTTTAATATGTAACTGTAATGTGATTGTTAAATATTTTTACATCTCCAAATTACTCTTTCCTTGATCTGTGGGTCATTTTACCCTTTCTCTTACATATTTGTATAAATCCTTTATTTATGTTTCTTTCTTCTTTCTCATTCAAAATGGGCAAGAAAGAGAAATTGCATTTTACCTTAACCCATTTCTGTCAATTCAGTTAACAGGAAGATGGCAAAGTGTTGAAATCTGAAAGTTCAAGGAAGTTTGGTGGCTAAGTGTCACTGTCCCAGAGTACA
Source organism: Nelumbo lutea (assembly GCF_056320005.1). NCBI lineage: Eukaryota > Viridiplantae > Streptophyta > Magnoliopsida > Proteales > Nelumbonaceae > Nelumbo > Nelumbo lutea. The sequence continues at coordinate 90,811,873 of NC_142687.1, read as the reverse complement.
GGATAGTAATCTACAATTCATTCAAGAAAATTAAAAAAAAAAAAACACTAAAACAAACAAAACTATATCATTCTCCATTTTTGGTCCATGATGATGATATAGCTTCCAGTATTCCTGTCATTTCCCCTTACCAAATACCTTATGGTATATCCTGCTAAAGCTTCAGTAGCAAAGCAAAACATGCTGCTGTATTGACATTTGGGTCAATATGTGGGAAACTTAAATCTTCCAGCCAGTGATTGGAACCAATGCCATTTCGGTGGCGTGAGCTTATCACCCAAGTGGGGGCGTGGCCGAATGTGGGCTCGCTCTGATGGGTAAGTTCTGGTGGTGGCTTCTTTCTGGCCTGCCCATTCCAAGTGGGGAGTTGAGTCAAGAGGCTTGAGAGAAGGCTTGGGCCTCGTGATTCTTAGAGTGGAGGGCAATGCGTCAGGCTGATTTTACAGAGCCCAGCATCGACTGGCATATTATTTTCATTGTAGCCACGCAACATTGAATCTGACCCCATCATTTAAGCTTCATAGAGGACGAGGAGAAAGAATTTTTTGTTCGAAGGTTTCGTCTGGTCTCCACCGAAACTCTGTTCGACAGCCTCTCCCATCTGTAGATATCAGTTCTCTCCAACGGATTCCAAGTTATTCGAGATCACGATGAGCTAACAGATTCCGACTTTTCTGAGATCACGATGAGCTAACATATCCTGACTTTTCTAAGATCACGATAAGGACTCATCCCGGTCCCGCTAGAGTCGGAAGTGAAACAATAAGCCTTATCTATGCACTTCTCCTTCGAAAGCGGAATGAACCCTATCTCCACACCCCGGAGATCCCGGAGCTCTTTCGTGATACCCACGACTACTCCAGTATATAAAGACGAAAACCTCAAGGCAAAGGTACGCGTGATTACTCTACTCTCTAGCACTCAAGTTCTCAAGCACTCAGCTCACATTTACAGCATACTAACTTAAGCATCGGAGCGACCTCGTCGGGTTAGCCACCCCGGGTTCGAGTTTTTCTTTCTTCTTGATGAAGGGTGATTTGGCCCAACCTAGCGAGAAGGGGACACGTGAACGCAACCTAATTAAGGGATGACAACTCAGCCTGGCAAGCCTAGTTCGCAACATTTGGGCTCGAGTATTCAGCCACCTCGGCATCGAGGCACCTCGGTATCCAATCCAGTTCGAAACTAAAGAATCGAAGTATCAGCTCAGGGCTAACAACCCGAATCACCACGTAACCGACTTCAGAGGTCTCTCCAATGGATCCCAAGTTACTCGAGATCACGATGAGCTAACAGATCCTGACTTTTTCGAGATCACGATGAGCTAACAGATCCTGACTTTTCTGAGATCACGATGAGGACTCATCCCGGCCCCGCCAGAGTCGGAAGTGAAACAATAAGCCTTATCTATGTATTGCTCCTTCGAAAGCGGAATGAACCCTATCTCCACACCCCGGAGATCCTGAAGCTCTTTCGTGATACCCACGACTACTCCTGTATATAAAGACGGGAACCTCAAGGCAAAGGTACGCGTGATTACTCTACTCTCTAGCACTCAGCTCACATTTACAGCATACTAACTTAAGCATCGGAGCGACCTCGCCAGGTTAGCCACCCTAAGTTCGAGTATTCTTGATGAAGGGTGATTTGGCCCGACCTAGCGAGAAGGGGACACGTGGATGCAACCTAATTAAGGGATGACAGCTCAGCCTGGCAAGCCTAGTTCGCAACATTTGAGCTCAAGTATTCTGCCACCTCGGCCCAAAACTCACCTCGGTATCCAATCCAGTTTGAAACTAAAGAATCAAAGTATCAACTCGAGGCTAACAACCCGAATCGCCACGTAACCGACTTCAGAGGTCTCTCCAATGGATCCCAAGTTACTCAAGATCGCGATGAACTAACAGATCCGACTTTTCTGAGATCACGATGAACTAACAGATCCCAAGTCAAAAGTGAAACAATAAGCCTTATCTATGTACTGCTCTTTCGAAAGCGGAATGAACCCTATCTCCACACCCTGGAGATTCTGGAGCTCTTTCGTGATACCCACGACTACTCCAGTATATAAAGATGGGAACCTCAAGGCAAAGGTACGCGTGATTACTCTACTCTTTAGCACTCAAGCTCTTAAGCACTCAGCTCACATTTACAGCATATTAACTTAAGCATCGGAGCGACCTTGCCGGGTTAGCCACCCCGGGTTCTTTGATAGATTGTTTTGTAGACCAATCCAGCTCGTCGTCCACCTGGAGTCCAAATCATCCTCTAGCTAGGAGTAGTCAAATCGCGCACCATCAATTGGCATCGTCTGTGGGAATTCGATCGAAAGGTAATTCCTACCACTTTGAAACTTCAACTTCAATGGCATCCTCCAGCCACATTGGGAAAAGCGTTGAGATGAACACCACTGGGGGGCAAGCCCAGCAGCCAACCTTTCCCCAAGTTCCTACGGTGTGCATCAGACAGTTCACCATTCTACTCACAGTGTCTGGAGTCCCATCATTAACTGCACTACCGAGCATCGCACAGGTGAGCGCCCCACTTCCCCCGATGGTAGGCGCAACTTTCTTTGAGCCCTCCGTGGTTCCTCCCGGAGTGGGGGTTCCTAGTTCCACGACCTCGTTCAGTGCATCCAGGCCATTCAGATCCAGATGCAGCAGTTTCACCAGTACCAACATTATTACCTCTACTAGCAATATCAACACCAATTCCCTCCACTGCAGCCAAACCAGCAGCTAGTTCCACCTTGGCACCCAGGGCCCCATCATGGTCAAAACCCAAATCGCCTCGGAGTTAACCAGAACATTAATCGATCCCCCCATCGGGACGAAGAGACCTCACAAGCACTGATTCCTCTCAGGAGTCAGGTCTCACCCCGAGGGAGGAGAGACAGTCAACACACTCCACTGGCCTCGTAGGGAAATCTCAAGAATAGGTCCGGGGATATCAACTGAATCCACCTCAGCACTCACAGCAAGAGAATGATGGTCACGAGCAGATAACCAGTTTGAGGTTCAAGGTGCGAACTCAAGATAGGACCTCTCCGTCCCCCATGATAGTCAGCCCCAGAATCCCTTGAGAAACCAGGATTTGCCTTGCGACAGGTTCATAGTACTAGATCGAACTGAAGTCAGATGCACCAATGCTAAGCCAGTGAAGAAACAACAACAGAGATGTAGTAAGACACACCATACCTCAGCTCAGAACAACCTGCTAGAAAATCCAAGCCAACGAGAAGGGCAAACCAAAGGGAAGGAAGAAGCGAGCTCGGTGGCTATAAAGGCTGCTCCTCTACTATTTTGCAGATCGTCTCCCCTGTCTCCCAAGCTCTTGGCGGCCTCGATGCCAAAAGACTTCAAGATGCCCCCGTTAGACAAGTACGACAGGTCCTTCGATCCTAACGACCATGTGGACTCTTTCCAGTCTCAGATGCACCTAGCTGGGGCTGATGAGTCTTGCATGTGTGTAGCCTTCTCTACTACTTTTAAAGGGGTAGTTCGAACCTGGTATCAGAACCTCGCGCTAGGATCAATCAAAAGCTGGTCGCAGTTCGCTGACTTGTTCATTGTACATTTCATCACTAGCAAAAAGTGCCCAAAGTCCCATGAAAGCCTTCTCAATGTGGTTTAGAGGGATGGAGAATGGATCAGGAGCTACATCAAATGCTTCAATGACACTTTCCTGCAGATACTGGATCTCAGCCCGGCAGTGAGGCACACTGTAGCCAAGAAGGGAATTACCCATAGGGAGTTCAAATGGCATGTTGTAGCAAAGAAACCGAAGGACATTACCGAGTTCCTAAAGCTCGTAGACTAATTCATTGGCAACGAGGAGGAGATCAATCAGAAGGTCGACAACCCACCCTCGGAGAAGAGGAAGAGAGAAAGTGAAGGAATGAGCAGTGGTAGACAGAAGAGGAAGAAAAGCAAGTCCCCAACCAGGGGAAGAAACAACTCCAGAAGTCAGTTCCCTTCACGATCTCGTAAATCAGGTTGATGCTGGACCCCTCCTATGGAGAGAATGAACTACACACCCCTGAATGCTAAAAGATGAGAGATCCTAATGGCCATTAAGGATTCCTCCATTGTCAAATGGCCTCCCAGGTTAAGAGGAGACCCAGCAACAAGAAACCCGAACGTTTATTGCCACTTTCATCGAGGTCACGGGCATAGTACAGAGAACTGCAGGAACCTTCGCGATGAGATCGAGGAATTCATCCGATGATGATACCTGAAGAATTTCATCTTGCGCGAGGAAAGAAAACAAACAGATCAGCAGGCAGACCGACAGAGAGATAAGAGGAATGCCCTAGAGGCCAACAGGCAAATCGTAGGGTGTACCTCAGCAGTCGGGAGGACCTCGGTGCATGAGCTAGAAAACGAAGAAGAAAACCCGCCAAAATGACCTCGGCTTGAAGGACCAATATACTTCACTAAAGACGATGTGCATGGGATCCAGTATCCTCACGACAATGCCTTGCTAGTAACGTTGTAGATCAATGATTTCGAAGTAAAGCGGATACTAGTAGACTCGTGCAGCTCGGCCGACATACTCTTCAAAGAGACGTTCGACAAATTACTTCTACAGCAAGGCGACCTGAAACCAGCAGACACCCCTTTAGTAGGGTTCAGCGGCGAGGAGGTCAGACCTCTTGGGCGAGTCACAGTACCTGTAGAAGCCAGCACGTGGCCAAACATCATGCCGTTCGAGCACACCTTCCTGGTAGTCGCGACTTCCTCCCCCTACAATGCCATAGTAGGTCGGCCCATCACACATGTGGTAGTATCCACTTACTATCTGGCGATGAAGTTTCTGATTGATTACGGGGTGGGAGTCGTGTGAAGTGACCTGCTTGAATCAACAAATGCTATGTAGCTGCTCTCAAAGGGAAGGCAAAGCTAGTAGAAGATGTCGAGCTCAAGCGGCCCGCAGAGTACACCGACGAGCAAGCTGCCCCGACAGAGGAGACGATTCACATACCGGTCTCTATTGACGAACCAGCCAAGACTCTCCAGATCGGTGCCTCGATCAACGAACCACCTCGCTCCCAACTAGCCAGTAAGGCAGAAGAAGCCCAACCTCACCCTAGAACATTGGAGGGTAGTCGATGAAGAGGTCGGAAAGCTCCTAGCGATAGAATTCATCAGGGAAGTCCATTACCCGAGCCGGGTGGCTAACCTAGTTCTGGTGAAAAAGGCCAATGGAAAGTGGTGCATGTGCCTCGATTACACTAACCTGAATAGAGCATGCCCGAAAGATTGCTTCCCGCTTCCCAAGATCGACCGCTTAGTGGACGCGACCTCAGGGCATGAGTTGCTGAGCTTCTTGGACGCCCATTCCGGTTACAACTAGATTAGGATGGACCTTGTTGACGAAGAGAAGACCACCTTCATAACTGAGCTTGGATTATACTATTACAAGGTCATGCCCTTCGGACTAAAAAATGTTGGGGCAACCTTTCAGCGCCGTGTAAATAAAATTTTTGAGCCGTTAATCGGCAATAAAATAAAGTGTTATGTTGATGACATGATCTTAAAGACCTAGTTTTCAAATTTCTTGTTGAATGATTTAATTTTGTGAAAATATAACATGAAGTTAAATCCAAACAAGTGCGTCTTCGGAGTCACCTCGAGAAAATTCCTAGGCTATATAGTCAACCGATGTGGCATCGAAGCCAACCCGGATAAAATAAAAGCCATCCTAGATATGAGACCACCCCGCAAAATAAAAGAGGTTCAGAGGCTGGCTGGTCAGATAGCCGCCTTGAGCCACTTCATGTCCAAGTCGGCAGATCGCTGCCTACCCTTTTTTAAAGCCATAAAAAAGAACAAAGACTTCAAATGGATTGCAAAATGTCAGCTCACCTTCGACGAGCTGAAAAGATACTTAGGTACCGCCCTATTTTAACTCGACCCGAGGAAGGGGATGTATTAAAATTGTACCTCTCCATGAGTGATGAGGTGGCCAGTTCGATACTAATCAAAGAAGTAGATCGGGTCCAACGACCCATCTACTATGTTAGTAAAATTTTGCAGGATGCAGAAACCAGGTACCCGGAGATTGAAAAATTAGCATACACTAATCATGGCAGCTTGCAAGCTTCGCTCGTACTTCCAGGCCCATACTATCGTCGTCCTCACCAACAAACCTCTGAGGCAAATTCTGCTCAAACCCGAGGTGTCTGGCAGATTGACGAAGTGGTCTATTGAACTAAGCAAGTACGATATCCGGTATGAGCCTCGGATAGCAATCAAAGCCCAAGCCTTGCCCGATTTTGTAGTAAAATGTACATTCAGTTTCGCGACCCCCAAACTGGCCGAGCTTGAACACACGACGTAAGCTTCAACCAATGCGGCACCTGTCCCGATCAGAGCAGGACCGACCTGGGACGAGGAGCCATGGATTCTCCACATTGATGGCTCGTCCAACCAGTAGGGGAGCGGTGCAAGACTGATTATGTATGGTCCAAGCGAGGTGAAGCTGGAATATGCACTTCGGTTCGGATTTGCAGCATCAAACAACAAAGAAGAATACGAAGCATTGGTCGTTGGGTTAACCCTAGAAAGGGAAATGAAGGCAAAACACCTCGTCATATGCAATGACTCGCAACTAGTGGTCAATCATGTTACTGGTGAGTATGAAGCCCGTGACTCCACTATGGCAGCTTATTTGTCCAAAGTGAGAGAGATCCTACACAGCTTCATCTCCTACATCATCAGACAAATCCCAAGGTCTGAGAATGCTGAGGCCAACGCCTTGTCTCGACTGTCCAGTATGAGCAAGAGCACCATGCGGACCATGTACATTTACCTTGGTCTAGCATTCTCGGGGGGGAGGGGGGCAAAAGAGGTTGATCCCGTATCATAAACGGAACCGAGCTTGATCAACCCACTTGTAAGTTATCTGCTTCACGGGACCCTACCTGCAGAACACAATGCGTCCTGAAAGGTAGAGCGCTAGTCAGCTAAGTACGTCCTTATAGACGGACAACTATACAGAAGATCTTTCACGCTCTCCTAATTGCGCTGCTTGCGACCCTCAGAGGTCGAGCATGTACTCCGCGAAACCCATGAAGGCTTGTGCGGCGGACACTTGGGGGGCAGAGCTCTCACTCAGAAAGCATTGCGGCAAGGCTATTGCTGGCCCACGATGAAGGCAGATGCACTCGAGCTCGTCAAGAAGTGCGACAGATGCTAGAGGCACGCCAACATTCACCATCGACCTGCTGCTGATATGAAATACCTCACTAGCCCATGGCCCTTCGTGCAGTGGGGAATTGATATCCTTGGCCCTTTCCCACCAGCGACAGGACAGAGGAGGTTTCTGGTCGTAGAAGTAGACTGCTTTACGAAGTGAGTGGAAGCCGAACCTTTGGTAACGATCACAGCCCGCAACATACAGAATTTCTTTTAGAAAAACATAGTATGTCATTTCGGGCTACCTCGGCTACTCATCTCCAACAATTGGAAGCAGTTTGAGGATATCAAGTTTCAAAACTAGTGTGCCGAAATGGGAATTCAATAAAATTTCACCTCGGTGGCACACCCCCAGGTGAACGGGCAAGCAGAAGTCACTAACAAAGCGATACTTCGCGCACTGAAAGTTCGCTTAGCTCAAGCCAAGGGGTTGTGGGCGGATGAACTACTCAGTGTCCTTTAGGCTTACCAAACTACCATAAAGATCGCCACAGGTGAAACCCCTTTCAACCTCACTTACGGCACAGAAGCAATGATCCTAGTGGAAATCGAGGTGCCCACACTACGATTTGAGGCTTATGACAAGGAGACGAATGATGACAAGCTCCGTACCAACCTAGACCTGGTAGAAGAGGTACGAGACATGGCTTACATCCGCACTATAGCTTTCCAACAAAGAGTAGCTCAGTAGTATAACGCCCGGGTCAGAAAATGACATTTCTACATCGGTGACCTAGTTCTTCGGAAGGTTATGGTACCTAAGCCCGGAGTTGGTAAGCTCAGACCAAATTGGGAATGTCCATACCGAGTAAGACGCATGTTCGGGGAAGGCACATATGAGCTCGAGACTTTGGAAGGGAAGCAGGTACCTCAAGCATGGAATATCGACAACCTGAGAAGGTACTAATTGTGATCACCAAACTGGTAAAAAAGGATCACCGAACTGGAGGGAGGACTGCGAGTCACTCCCAGAAGCCTAAGGGTCATAGTGTCGAGCTGACATAAGACCTCGGCACTACGATAAGTCCTAGTCGCCTCTTCGGCATAAGCAAATAAGTCCTAGTCACCTCTTCGGCATAGGCGGACAAATCCTAGTCACCTCTTTGGCATAGGCAGACAAGTCCTAGTCGCCTCTTCAGCATAGGTAGACCAGTTCTCACACCTGAGCCATAGACAATTCAAATACAAACCCTACGACATCTAGCCCACCTTGGCGTATAACAACAAGTTTATCCCATTTGAAGTCAGGCCTAATGGCTCAGCACTAAGGGATAACTAACACCTAAGCGAGTAGTTCATGGGCAGACAGGTCAGGTATATACCCTACAGTGTCCACTCACCTCGGTGTACAACGATACGAAGTTATCCCTACTTGGAGTCTAGCTCATTAGCTTGACAATTCGGGTTAACCTAAACTTAGAAAAAAATTCACTCCTATTTGGTTTAATTCACCAGTTCGGGAGTTATCTACACTTAGAAAAAAAATGCATACAAAGATTGCAAAAACATTTGTATTTCATTAATATGGAATTTCAAATACAAAAAAAATTACAATAGACTGAGCTTAGTGTATTACAAAAGGGGGTCCAAGAAAAGAGGCATCTAATCACTTTGAGGCTCCTCATCCTTACTGGAGGCTTTGGCAGGAGGATCCATCTCCGTGCAGCTCTCGCTAGCACCGGTCTCCTCATCTTCATTGAGCAGGTCACCGTCACTTTTTGCTTCGGAGTCCAGATCTTGGGCAGCTTCGATGGCCATCTCCTCTGTGATCCTTGAATTGGTTATGACACTGAGTTCGAGCTGGGGAAATTCACGTCAGGTCAAGCACCTACTAAGTTTGAATCCTTTGTGGTAGCTTGCCGTCCCTACCTCAACCATCTCTTTCTGAAACTCCGTAGAGGACTTGTACTCCTTGACAGCCTTAGCCTTGGCTTCCTCCATCGCCTGAAGAAGTAGCTCGGTTTGTTCCTTCACATGGGCCTCAAAGTTCTCCACTTCCCTCTTCAAAGCTGCCTCACGCTCATCGAGCTCCTTCTTCTCCGACATCAACAAAGTGAGCAACTCCTTATTAGCCCGTGCATCGTTCTTCAGCTGATTATTTTTGTTGCGAGCTAAGTTTAGTTCGGCATGAGCTTTCTGGGAAGGCTCCTCAACTCCAAGGGCCCGCTTCAAGTTCACCTCGAACTGATAAGCCAAGGTGTGGATGGTGGAATTCACCTTCCAAGAGAAGAAAACAAGCATCAGTATACAAAAATTCAAGTACAAGATAGTTTGAAAAGACAAGTTTGAGAACTTACCACCATGTAGTGAGTAGCTGCTCAGGCCTTGAGCTGAGCAACTGGCAACTCGGCCCAACAAGCGACCTCCTCGGCAAATACCGTGTCCTTGCTCTTGAGAAGGCCGAGTTTTGGAGTCAAAATACTCTGAACTGCGTCATCGCTGCCAGAAGAAGTGGCAGCTACCGGGATGGGCTTCGAAGACGTAGCCTCCTCGGGCACGTGAGGTGGGGAGGGATTGCCCGAGTCCTCTTCAACTAGATCTACCACAGGAGGCTAATTGGCAGTTGACAGTTGCTCGGGCTTAGGAACGGCAACTGGTGGGGGCTCAACGCAAGCCTTCTTGGTGGCTCTCTTCTTCTTCCCTTTCTTCATGCTCCCAAAGAGTTCGTTGGTGGGGATGTCCATGATAGCTACGACAAAAAGTGAGCTGTCAAATACAGTACCGAAGTAAAACTAATGGAGAAAGTACATCAAACAGCGACCTACCAGGACTCAGACCGGCCTACATGAGCTTATCCTCGGTCATGAAGTCTTCGAACTTCAGGCCGAGCTCCGCCCAAGATCGAAGCGCCTCCCTTGTCTCCAGGTCCAACCTAACACCAGGGTCCTAGATGGCTGCCTTCCAATGAGTCGGGAAAGGCCACCCCTCAGTGTTGTAGACCACAAAATAGAGCATCTTCCAGGCGGGGACCTTGTTAGGGAGCTCATGCAAAAGTTTGAAACCAGGGCAAGGTGACAGATAGTAAGTTCGCCTGTGCTCGGACAGAACACAAGACGAATTCTTCTTTATAGAAAGAATAGAAGAAAAAGCATCAAGGTCAAGGGGAAGATTGTAATCGTGGAAAAGTGAAATGGTCCCTACGACGTTGCAGGTAGAGTTTGGATGTAACTGATATATGGTGATGTTGACTATGAGAGGGTGAAGTGGAAGGCGAAGACCAGCTGCGAGTTGCTCCTCAAAGATCACGATCTCGTCGTGACCGTGATCACAAGGGAAGTTGCCTAAGGGGATGCTATACACAAAGTCGTTGGGAAGTCTGTACCGAAATACTAGGGTTAAGAGCCTATCTGTCGTCATTGTCGACGGGCTAAAGTTATCTAGCAGCCAACGTCGATGTGAGGTGGAAGCCAGGTTACCCAAGGCCTCTCGCTCCCGCCGAGGTGAGTTCACCTCGGGAGGACCATGGACTGCATTCTGGCCTGAAGTTACCTCCTCAGTAGGACGAGGATCCACAGCCTGAGTCGAGGTACCCACCTTGGCTCCAGCGGATTCACTACTCCCGTCTAAGAGACTATGAAAGCTAAAGCTAGACATACTAAAAAGACACGGAATCGAAAAGAAAAATCAAAGGAAGACTCACCAAAAGGAAGACCGAAAAAAGGAAAGTGACCTCGGAAAGACTTGAAAGCGACCTCAAAGATTGCGGATTTGCAAACTTGTGGCGAGGAAAATGAGCCCCTCGGCCCCTATTTATATCCAGTTTACTTGGGGATCAATGGTCGAGATCAACACAATCCAACGGCTCCTAGGGAAACCGGTTGCACAACCCCCGAAGTTGAAATCGATTTAACACGTGTTTTGACATCTGTGGAGTTTATATAACAGCGTGACATACGCGCGTAACTCAAACGCAACCTGGGTTATTCCTAAGTTGAATCGGGCGGTTGAACAGGTCCGACCAACGATTCGCTTGTCAAGCCGCCTAGACCTTGTGCCAAATCCACCTGGACTCGTCATGAACTCCCTGCACCGGGTTGAGACCCCTGGCTCAGAGAGTGGGGGCAATTGATGAAGGATGATTTGGCCCGACCTAGCGAGAAGGGGACACGTGGACGCAACCTGATTAAGGGATGACAACTCAGCCTGGCAAGCCCAGTTCGCAACATTTGAGATCGGGTATTCAGCCACCTCGGCGTCAAGGCACCTTGGTATCCAATCCAATTCAAAACTAAAGAATCGAAGTATCAGCTTGGGGCTAACAACCTGAATCGCCACGTAACCGACTTCAGAGGTCTCTCCAACGGATCCCAAGTTACTTACTCGATATCACGATGAGCTAACAGATCCCAACTTTTTCGAGATCACAATGAGCTAACAGATCCTGACTTTTCCGAGATCACGATGAGGACTCATCCCGGCCCTGCCAAAGTCGAAAGTCAAACGATAAGCCTTATCTATGTACTGCTCCTTCGGAAGCGGAACGAACCCTATCTCCACACCCTGGAGATCCCAGAGCTCTTTCGTTAGACCCACGACTACTCCACTATATAATGACGGGAACCTCAAGGCAAAGGTACGTGTGATTACTCTACTCTCTAGCACTCAAGCTCTCAAACTCTCAAGCTCTCAAGCACTCAAGCACTCAGCTCGCATTTACAACATACTAACTTAAGCATTGGAGCGACCTCGCCGGGTTAGCCACCTCGAATTCTCTGATAGATTGTTTTATAGACCAATCCAGTTCACCATCCACCTGGAGTCCAGATCGTCCTCCAGCTAGGAGTAGTCAAATCGTGCACCATCACTTCTCATCTCTGAACAAACCGGCGACATCCAGCTAGAGTCGTTTAATCACTGCAAATGAAAGAAACCCTACGAATATTTGGGTTTTTTGATCCTCTACGCATCTAAGAATAAGATTTGCTCGTCCTAGAGAATTGAAAGCTGGAAATCAGTCCCAAATCCAAATCGGGTATTAGAAATCCTTATTTATTTATTTATTTATTTTATTTGTTTATTTATTTTTTGGTTTGATCCCATTTATTTTATGGGATTCTTGAATGATTCATGCTCTCTTTGCTTACCCATCTTAATTAATTATTTACATTTTTTTTTTTGAGGATTAATACCACCCAAAGCTGAGAACTATTCGATGCATAATGTCGTTCCTCTCGACCTATTTTGAGCGCCCAAGTATCAATGCCCATCTTCTTTTGTGTACTAGCTTCAGTCGAACGTCACTATGCAAAAGGCAACAATATGCATAAAACCATAACACATTGTCATTGGCTTCATTGCGCATTGGCTTCTAACGAACTAGAACTCAAACATCTCCAACCTAGTGTGATTGTTCAAACCTAGATGTATTCATCTTGGAAAGGACTATCTATGGTAACTGTTTTGTTTTATTGCAACATTGAGCTCCTACGGCTGCCTACACCAAACTCCATCAGAGAAGAGGTCTAATAAAAGGGCCAAGATTGAAGCAGTGAATCAAACTAAGGGACAAACTGGGTACCATCCTATTGCATCCAAGACTGCAAACAATCAAGATTTAGTTTGGACCTGATGTTGTGCACGAGTCAATGATGGTGAACTGGATTACTTCTGAGAGCGAATTGCTTGAGGCATTTCAGCGAAAACAGCTAAGCTTTTCTCTTTGCCTTTATTTATTCTATTCTCAAGATATGTTTGTTGCATATGGATGAGCAGTTTAGAATTATTGGTTTGAATTAGTTTTTGTATAACCAATTACTTTGGGGATTTTAATTGAAATTCTTGCCTAATTCACGGACTGCATTGAGTTTTGTTGCAAATAGGAGGCTTGTTCCTAAAACATTTGAAGTTTTGAAGCTGTTTTAGAGACTTGCAATATATTAGGATTTGTCTCCATTTTCCCTCGTATCTTCAACCTTTAATTCAAAGAACCAAATTAAGCATGTCTTAGTGGCCTGTTCATTTCCTATTTAATAGCCTTAAAAATAGAAACTGTTCAAGTTGGGTTTTGTGCATTTTGACTCTCTTAAATGCTACCCGTTTTTCTATTTCCCAAATTTCTTTAATTGGTTTTCAAGTGGATTTTACTGTATTTAAATCAAAGTAAATTAAATTATATTGATGACTAAATCATACGCAACAATTGATCTTATTCTTTGAATCTAAAAATATTTGATGCACGTTTACTAGAATATATATTTGATTTATGTCTCTTTTATTGAATTGTTGCACTAGAGGATAACATGTCTGTTTTTTACTACTGATCTTTCCTCATAATATTGCTATTTTTTTTGGTGATGATCAACAATGGTTTAAAATAAGTTGATCAATAGCTGTTTGAACATTTGATTGTTGGGAAGTCAATTGATAATCCACTATATCTGAACATTTGATTCCTAAGAAGCTAATTGATATTCTACCTACTTACTATTGTGTTTTCGTAAAAACACTAATATTTGGACTTTTTGAATCAATTAAATTTTATTAGCCACTAGGCAGAAGAGACCCAACATTTTTGGTCTCTCTCACTAGTTATTGAAATAAAAGGTTTCTCATTCAATCATAATATGTATGGTCCACTTTCTTGGGTTTTTTGTGAAAATTTTACAATGGCATCTTTGTTAATTAAATCATTGAATTAAAAAAAATCTAATTACTATATAATAATGTGAACTTTTGTTGAGTGATGTTCAGTTCTATTGTGATTGGAAGATAATCCCTGAATTGTTTAATCCATTATTGCTTAGTTCTTGTTTGGGAAATCACTCTTTAGTTCTTAGATTGTAACGTTTTGCTCCCAATAATTGTAAAATTAGGAGTAGAAATCATACTCCCGAAGCTTAAAATACGAAGAAAAACTAAGAGGGAAATTATTATCCATATTAGTTCAGGTTGCATAAGGATAGTGGGAGTAAACATTTTGACTATTGATAAAATAGATGTTTATTGTGTTTGTCATATAGATGATAATGCATATTGAGACTCTTGTATATGAGGATAAAATAGAAAGAATGAGTTCTAATTATTGAATACATAAAATGGGAATGCATTATTAATGTTATGAGCCATGTCTTAGTGAAAATTAATTCCCTTTTAGGAAAGTAAAGATATCAAATAAATCATTAGCAATTATCCTTTCAGATGAATGTGGCAATTTGAATGCAAAAACACATAGGGAAAGGGAACGTGCTATGGATCCTAGACTTGGACATGTGTACTTGGTCAAGAAAAATCTGATTAGATAAATTCAAAATTAAAAAAAAAAAAAAAAATCTCTTAAGAGAAATAGTGGAGAATATATGCCCAACTTGTTTAATGATTTCTGTACCAAATAAAAAAAAAAGGGCAAGTTGGAAAATAATGAGCTTTGAGTGCACCTTTATATACTATTCATATAGTGAAAATATCAAAGGTTACATATTTGTTAATTACAAATTTTGATGGGGCTATTGTATTAATGGAGAGTAAAAGAAATTGTATCCCTGGAAAGCAAATATCGGGAGGGTGAACCTTATTGGAAGTTTTAGTTCTGGTCGTTCCTGTATAAATTCCCATAGTACTTGACCTTACACTTTTGAGTCTAATACAATACTTTACCTCTTTAAAGAAAAAGGTTTCCTTCATTAGGAATAATGGACTATTACATCTAAATAAGCAATCCCTTATGTTTGAGAATTAATTGATTTTATCAAAACAAAAACCTATAGGGTATAAATGAATATTGAAGGATCTATATATAGAGAATTATAAATCAAGCTTTGTATATCAAGAAAGATATACTCTAATAGAAGCATTAATTATGAAGAGATCTACCTCATCATTTTCTAAGCTTACTTCATGATGTTATTGATTGTATATCTTCATTTTTTTCTATTTTTAATCAAGCTTTGTATATCAAGAAAGATATACTCTAATAGAAGCATTAATTATGAAGAGATCTACCTCATCATTTTCTAAGCTTACTTCATGATGTTATTGATTGTATATCTTCATTTTTTTCTATTTTTAATCAAGCTTTGTATATCAAGAAAGATATACTCTAATAGAAGCATTAATTATGAAGACATCTACCTCATCATTTTCTAAGCTTACTTCATGATGTTGTTGGTTGTATATCTTCATTTTTTTCTATTTTTTTTTTCTCTTTGTGAGAACTGCTTTTCTTCATGAAGAAACATATATGACTCAGCTTATTTGATTTACTACATATGGCTTAAAATAATCCTCTAAGATTTGATAGCATACATTTTGTGATGCAATTAAAAAAAAAAGGGTTTATTCATAATTCCTTGTGCTTATTCTTTGAATAGTGGGAGTATATTTAGTATTTTTCTCTTGTGTGTAGAGCACATCCTAATTGCTAGTAGTAATGTGTCCACAATCAATGAAATGAATGATTCCTTAAAAACCAATTTGATAATGTAAGATGCTTGAAAAATGGACAAGAATGCCAGAATTTTAGCTCTTTCACAAGAGCATTACTCTTTGAGATAGTTTATGTCAAAGAATGCTATGGGGTTGAGATCTAGATAATTAGATTTAGATATGACTCCCATTAATGAAGAAATACTAAAGATGAAAAGCAGATATTGTGCTTAAATCTATAGTTGGCTTGATGTATGCAATGTATTATGTAAGACCTAATATATAATGTGTTGTTGGTCTTGTAAGTAAATACCTAAGGAACCCTTTAGAGAACCATCAAAAGAATGCTTGCTTATTTAAAGTTGGTAAAACACTTCAAACCCATATGACTTGGAAGTGTTGGATTAGTGTGTTGCTAATTTTTGCAGGTGACCCAAACAATAGCAAATTCACCATTGGGTGTTGATTCCTCTTAGGAGGATCAATTGTCTCATTGATGAGCAAGAAAGCAAAGCTATGTAGTACCTGAAGTTGTCATGCATATTGAGTTCATTACTTGCAGATTTGTGGGTTCAAAAGCAGTGAAAGTTCTTGATATACTGATGAAGAACTGCGAAGATACTCAGTTATGCTACCATGGCATGCCTTGAAGTGAAACACATTGATATCCGGTACCGGTACTTATATCATGCCTACCAATGGAATAGATCCTGGTAGAATACGTGCCTACAAAAGAAATGATTGCCGACCCAATGACTAAACCCATTGCAATTACAGATTATGTAAGGCACATCAAAGCAATGGGATGGTTGGCACTTATTCATTTCGGGCCTAATTGGCCAAGTGGGAGATGTTGGTAGAGTGGCCATAGGCCCTCGTTTAATCCTCAACATGTTGGAATATCCAATGACCATGTGACAAGCCACATGTTGATAGAAGATGATTATTTTATGATTATCTCCATGCAACACTCTTACACACAATCATTCATCTTAAATTATTATCTATTTATTTATTTTCTATAAAAATAAATTTATTTGATTGTTTATTTGAAAATGTTTTTATGCATGGAAATACCAATATTGTTGAATTATTCTAAATCCAAATTCCAGTTCTTATTGGGTCAATGGATATCCATTTGACCCAGTCTAGATTGGATGACCATGTGGCTAGATCCTTGGTTAGTATGAGACATTTGTCTCAATCTGAAGAGGCCTTAACTTGGTCTTCCCTCCAAACGTTCAAGTTGGTTAAGTTCCCTCCTCAAAACAAGGAAGGAAACGTTGGGAGAAAGACCTTTATATACAGCTATAACAAAGATAACAAAAAGAGTGTGCAAAACAAGTTGACTTGGAAGGTCAAGCAACCTCCAAATTTCGGCCTCATCCAGATTTGACAGTTCTCTCTTGCATTTTGTTTGAGAGATAGGTGTCTCGGATCCTATATTGTACAGCTATTCTTTTTCTCCTTGTATGCAGGTTTGGTACGTCAAGATCTCAGCCGTCCATCTCTGCATCTACTCGGTCCTTCAATTTTTTCATAATTCAGACCACTTCTGATGTTTGGTTATATGTTATTTGGAAAAATGTTTCTCATCATGGGACTGGAACCCATAATAAAAAGGGGATTTATTGTTCAATCCACACCATAAACTTTAGTACAATTTGTACTGTTGGAAGCAGTGGCAAAGTCAAGAATTTTCTTTTTTAAACAGGTAATGTTTCAAGAGAATTGAGGTGGAATGGTTTGGGTTTATTACAGTTTTTTTAAAGAAAAAATAAACAAAAACCTTTTTAATTTTGAGAGTTAAAGAATTTCCTTACATTTCCATTCAAGTTTTGAGGGGACCAAAAACCCACTTTACTACATGTTTAACCCAGCCTCCATTTACCAGCTATATAGATGATGGTTTTAGAACCCCCCACCACTATACTTGGCTCATGGCCCCACCCTGGGTTAGAATAGTGACAGGTGGATGAATGAATCAAAATTAAAGGGGTAGTGAATTATAAGTGGAGGTGTTGATAAATAAAAGGGAAAAATAATAAGTCTCAAAGGTGGATTGAAATCTAAATTTCTCTGATAAAAATGGGATCCATGATGTGCCATGTTGGGAGGGTGTTGGAATGTATATTGTTGGCAGGTCTCAACTATATATAATATATGGGACGGTGGGATCAATTAGGTGAAGCGTTTGACTGTGTCTTGTCACTTCTTTGCTGGAATTGCATTGCATTTGCTTGTTCTAAGGCCCTTTGACGTTAAAATCAACAAAAAGTAGAGAGAAAAAAAAGTGTAGCTCTGAGACCAATTTCCATTCAATAATGCAAAACTCGAATCTTCCAAGTTAATTCTTGGATCTACTTTGTCACCTTACAATCATTCTCGAAAATTACCGGGAAACCCTCTTGTCGGTGACTTCTTTTGAATCCGGACCTGCTCCTAACAAAACATGTCCTCATGGTTGTTGGGACTAAATCCAAACTCCACTGGGAGAATGAGATCCACCATGTATGAGATGTGTGGATACACTGATACAGATTATTTGAATGAAACGTATGGTTTTCTGTTAGTAATTAGGAGGATATTCGGACTCGCTGGATCCGAGTCCGAGTTGATGATTCATGACAACTATACTTACTCTTATTTCTTACACAATCACTTTGTGTAAGGACATTCTTGATGTACAGTTAGGACATATTGTAAGATCAGTGTGGGGCATGCTCTGTGAGGAGTAGATCTGAACTCCAAAATTTGGATTCGAGCCCACGAACTGCTGGTGTCCATGTTTATTTATTTATTTATTTTTTATAAAACAAAGAGGTACTACACAAGACAGGGATTACCGTTAAGATCCCTTTGAGGGGGGTTTAATATTTCTAACAATATTTCTAATCGATCGGGGGGGGTTTAATATTTCCGTTTGAGGCAAGCAATGACAATACTTGAATCACCTTCACTGGTAATTTGATGATCCACGAAATTTGTAGTCAGGTTGTGGGCCTTTCACGCAGCCCAGGCCGCCGCAACATTGATTGAAGAGAAATCGATGCTGTATCCCTTGTAATCCAACATTTTGCCAAGGTGATTTCTCACCACCACCGCAATAGAGCATCTACCATCACTCGATCAAGACGCATCAAAGTTGATTTTGATTGTGCTATAGCTCGACGGACGCCAATAAATATTCACCCATTTCTTATCTGGTCTTGAGGTGCCTGAATCCTCAAAAAAGAAACATATCCCTCCCAGTTTTTTCTAAGTTACACCACGGTCCACCACCCTTGGGGAGAGCCGAAAGAATCTGGGCCTACATCCAATAAGCGTCCTTACCTAGTGGTTGGTGAAGGCAGATTTTGAGTCATATCAATAAGCGTCTTTATTCTGGGGCTCTGGGCCTACATCCATCACCCACAAAGAGGTTAAGTGCGGGCCCATGGATCGCCGCGTCCACCAGTATTGATTTATTCTCGGCCAAAATGCCCTCGTTTCTTTATTTGTTCCCGACTCTACTCTCCTTTTTTTCCCACCCGCCAATGATACAAAATGCGACAAATTATTGAACAGTGATAGGTGGGAGAATTTGATACGATTCAAGGAGATAAGGTGGAGGTTTTGCAAAATAAAATTTTGTGAGATGGGATGAATTATAATTTTCATAACAAAATTAAATGGTCTAATTATTTTGGAAGAAAGAGTCATAGTCAAGGCTATTTCCTTAATTTAGTATCACAATGTTGAATATTAGTCCTGAAAATTTACTTAAAGTGCCTCTAAAGTTTCTAACAATTAGTTAAAGTGCCCCTTTTGATTTTTACAATAGGATAAAGTGTTGGACTATTTTCTTTTTTTTCAATAAGAAAATACTTGATGCGAAAAAATTTAATAACCAATCAAATGTCATCATAAAATTGCTGGTCACTGAAATGGGTTTTCATCAAAATTTGTGAAGGGTGGTTAATTGGTTAAAACCTTTATAGTATTATGTCTTTCTAGCATCATAGATTTTCTTGTGGATCAATTCCATCCACAATAAATTTAATAACCAAAACGGTCCATCTATGAGATGAATGTGGTTTCAAACACTACCTAAAAAAGAAAATTTATATCTCTATGGCATGAGATTATATAAACTAATGGTTTTTTACTTTCAAAACCTTTGAACTTTGTCAAAAAGTCACTTTAGATCCTAAAGAATTAAAACGATCATTTTCGCCCTCAAACTATGATGGAAATGCCATTTTAGACGATAAACAAAATAATAAAAGTATACTTATGTGGCATTGTTCAAGTTTGAAAAGCCACTTTAATAAAGTTAATTAAGTAAATTAATGCGGGGTTTATAACAGTATAAACTTAATTAAGTAAATTAAATAAATTATATTATTTAAGATAATTAAGTAGATTAAGCCAACTATGTAATTTAAGCAATTAAATAAGTAAATTAGATTAATTAAGGAAATTAAGTTAATTAAATAATTGAAATAAACAAAGATGTCCAGTCTAAATAAGTAAATTAAGCCAATTAAGCAAGGTTTTAAAAACCGAGCCAAAATGGAACCACTTTGACTATAAATTTCTAGGTCAACAATTCAACCATCCGGTCCAATTTACTTAATCAATCTAAATAAATTAACTACCAATTAATTTATTTAATTAACTTAGTTAGCTTACTAACTCATTTTTCTTAATTAAACTATATTACTTAATTTCTTTAACTACCTTATTTACTTATTTTAATTTACTTAATTTACTTACCTTAATTAGTTTTGATTATTTAGTTACTCAATTTATTTAGCTTAATTTGCTTGGTTGACTTAATCAATTAGTCAATTCACTTAGTTGACTTAATTTACTTATTTAGTTTAATTAGCTTAATTTCTTTAATTGCTTTGTTTACTTAGCTTAATTTATTTAATTTACTTAATCAATTAGCTAGTGTACTTAATTTACTTCTTTAAATTGATTAACTTTGTTCATTTAATTTACTTAATTAACTTAGTTTCATTAATTTAATTTAATTATTCAATTGCTAGATTTACATAGTTGGCTTACTTTACTTATTTAGGTTAATTAGTTTAATTTATTTAATTGCTCTAATTAATTTAATCAATTAGTTAATTTTCTTAGCATGGTTTTAAAATAATCATTGACCCAAGCAATTGAATTGTTCGACCTAAGAACCAGTCAATTGTCTAGTTCCATTTTATATTTGGCTCGGAATTTTCTCCCCAAAACATTGACTTGGTCAACAACTATTGATTGGCGATTGAACCACTAAGGTGGCATTTGGAAATGTGGTCAACCCACAACATAGTGGATTTCAAACCATACCACACCACCTTCGACATGTTCAGTTATGTCACAGTGTGATTCAAAACCCATTATCTCATGGTCCCAACCACACCATGCTCAAGATATCGACCACACTTATATATGGTGATTCAAACCACGCTATAGGGATTATAATCCCATCTTCCTTTCTATACATTGAACATATATGACAATTGATCACATGTTAAACTAATTCATACTATTAATTAGCATTTTTGCATAAAAACACCAATATATATATATATGTATGTATGTATGTATTACTCTTAATTGACGGCATAGATCACCTCACATTGTGTATATGAGATACATGAAATCAAAATACATGGTGTAGCCTGAACCACACCACATCTTACAAAATGCCTATGTGGGTGTGGTGTGGTTAAGGGTACCAATTTTTTACCATAGTACAAAATGCCTATTATGCTATGGCATGGTGTGTTGTCAACCACACCCAATGTGTGGTGTGGTTATGAACACACCACTGAATTTCTCAACCACACTATAGAACACCTCATAATTTATTCGATTCAATAAATGGCTTTTGTGTTATTTTTTATTTTTCAAAATATCATGGGGGTTTATTTGCTTGAACTAAATGATTGAATTGTTGACTCGAAATTCGAAAACCAATCGCCCAAGCGGTTCCATTTTGGGTTGGTTTTTAAAACCTTGCTTAATAGGCTTAATTTACTTATTTAGATTGGTCAACTTTGTTTACTTAATTGACTTAATTTCCTTAATTTTTCTCAACCACACCATAGAACACCTCCTAAATTGTTCGATTCAATAAATGGCTTTTGTGTTATTTTTTATTTTTCAAAACATCATGGGGGTTTATTTGCTCGAACTAGATGATTGAATTGTTGACTCGGAATTCAAAAACCAATCATCCAAGCGGTTCCATTTTGGGTTGGTTTTTAAAGCCTTGCTTAATTGGCTTAATTTACTTATTTAGATCGGTCAAGTTTGTTTATTTAATTGACTTATTTTCCTTAATTAATTTAATTTACTTATTTAATTGCTTAATTTACATGGATGGATTAATTTACTTAATTATTTTAATTAGTGTAATTTATTTAATTTACTTAAAATAAATTTATACTATCATATACCATAGGGTCTAAAGTGGCATTTTCAAATTTGAGCAATGCTAGATAAGTATGCTTTTATTATTTCATTCATTGTTTGACAAATCTGTCAATGGTGTCTCTAATGTTGTGTGTTTTTACCTTAAAATGGCCTTTCTATCTTAATTTGAGAGCAAAAAATGGCCTTTTCAATTCTTTATTGTTTAAAGTGGTTTATTTTTTTTACAAAGTTCAATGCAGAACAAAAAATCCTAAAAATTAAGGGGACACTTTGTATTTGTCATAAACTTCATTGTACTTTAAAGGGTAAATTACAAAGACCCCCATGTACTATCCGATTAGTGACAAATACCCCTTGAACTTTCACTTGCGACAAATACCCCCCTCCATTAGCGTTATAGTCATTTAACTTCAAAAAGAGTCTCATTCAACTGTTTAAAATTTTTAAATCTCTAAATTACCCTTTTCTTATTTATTTGAATGATTTATGATTTGATTAGTTTTTTAAATATAACATTGAAGCCTTCTTGGTTTCTTCAATAGTTCCTTTAGATTTCTAGTTGGATTCATTAGGGGTGTTCACATTAAATGTCAAACCAATCAAATCGACCAAACTAGCCCGACCCAACCTGAGTTGGTCGGTTTTTTAAAACCACCAGTTGGTTTGGTTTATATGAGAAGAACCGAACCAATCCTATATGTTTAATTGTTTAAGTAATTATTAATTAGTCCCTACCCTATATGTTAAAGGTTGATATATTTTATTCGTGTTTGTTTGAACTTTGAAAAAAAAGGTTATTTATGATAAAAACTAAAAACATAAAACCAATAAAAATATAATACAATGGTACAATATTTAATTCAGTTTTGTATCAATTTAAATATATATTGACAAATTAAAACAATTTTGTAAAAAAAATCAATTTTAATATATAATTTAATTTTGAATAAAAATAAAAAAGAAGTAAACTTAAATATAAATAGATATTTTAGTTTAAAATATATAAAAATTGACTAAACCGATAAACCGACCCTTCATGTTTGGGTCGGTTTTGCTTCAAGATCGGTTGGTTTCGGTTTAGTCAATAAATAAATCGACCAAGTCGGGTCAGTTGAAGAAAATGACTCAAACAGACCCAATCCGACCTGTGAACACTCATATGATTCAATATTCAAATGAAATGGTAGAGGTTTCTTTATAATAGATATAATCATATAAATTTATAGTTTCGTTTGTTTTTTCTTGAATCATTGGAGAAAGGAGTGGATAATTTTTATATTTTAAGATGAAGAGAGACAATATTCATGTGAGCGAAATGAATCGAGAATTTAAAAAACTTTATTTTCTATGCTAGTGAGATGATTCTTATTATTTTAGATGGTTTTGTTTGGAGAAAATAGAGGTATTTTTGGTCAATTAATGTTTAGGGGATCTTTATGTAAATGAAAATTCAGGCATTTGTTAATTTACCCTTAACTTATTTTTCTTTAGGTTCAATTTGAAAGAAGTAGAAATACAAATATGTATTTATACTCCTTCAAACTGAGCTCTAAGCTCATATTCGAAGGAATACAAAAATTTATAGTAAAAATACATACTAAATAATACAAAATATTTGTATTTATATTCCTTCCAAACGGAGCTTTAACAATTTCCGCGTAAACACATATTTGCCCTTAAAAAGTAAATCGCACAAAATACCATTGACTTGTCCATTTGTTCAGGGAAAATTTCGTAAACTCACTTCTCTCTCTACTACATAAATATCTCCGAGACTCTTCCTCACCTCCATACTTTTTCGTCGGTTCGATTTGCTGGTGGAGCCGTCGACGTCGAGGGATCTGGGAAAGGGAGGAGAGAGATGTACGGGTTCACGAGCCTGAGCAAGGGAGACTTAGACTTAGAATCTGGGACGCTTTACCCAGGTCAGAGTTATGGGGAGAACGAGCTCCGATGGGGTTTTATTCGTAAGGTGTACGGGATCCTCTCGGCTCAGGTCGTCCTCACCACGATCGTCTCTTCTGCAACCGTCTTGTACTCTCCCATCAATGAACTTCTCAGAGGCAGCTCTGTTCTCTTGCTCTTCCTCACGTTCTTGCCCTTGATACGTATGTCTCCGATCCGCTATGTATTTCTTTCTCTCTCTCTCTCTCTATCTTTCCTTCTACGCATACTCGTTTTCAAGATTCTATTCTTCGATTCGTGGGTTTTCGTGATGTATTTTGCTTCCATCGGTGGATTACATGTGTATGTTGATTTCTTAATTGTCGATGTGGCCAGAGTTTAGTTTCTCCTGCTTTAGCGAACAACTTTATAGGGTTTCTGATATCTCCTTGTTAATTTGTTAAGTAATTTATTTTTTAGGCTGCAAGGTTTTATTATGCTTGAATTTAGATTTGTCGCCTGCGCTGTTGGATGTTGTAGTTGTTATTAGTTGGAGTACATACGTAGATAAATGAAATTAAATTTATTTGTTGGGGATTTAACCAACTTTTTTTTTATGGGTTTTAGGTGCTTATGGTGTTATCGTTTATTTTTCCCATAGTTCTTTTTGGAAAAAAAAGGTAACTTTCATTAAAAAAAGCATTCAAGACATAGGATAAAAATTTGCACTATACAATGTATCCCTTCCCACTGCATTTTTTTTTTCTAAAGCATCTGCCAGAACATTTAAACTTCAGGAAATCCTCTAAAGCTGCAATGGATCAGATCTGAGATGTAAAAAATTTCTTGCAAGAAATGAGCAAGCCTACAAGGACACGCACTTCTCTTATTAGCCCATCCACTAGTGATTCTATGGTTACCCTCAACTAACAGAGAATCAAACTGCAGTGAGTCAGTGGTTTATTTTTTGATAAATAAATTCATCTTCCATTAAATTAATGATTGGTTACAAGAACATCCCTTTAGAGGCGCGAGGTGTCACCTCTCCTAACAGCAAATACAAGAACTATAACAGAAATTACATGAATGTTGATGTTAAAACAAGAGTTACAGTTGTGCCCAGAACAATGTTTCCCTATTTATCCCTTGTTTAGCCAAGACATCTGCAAATGCATTAGCTGATCTCCCAACCCACCGTACTGTTATAGACATTTCTTGTCAGCCATTTGAATTTCTTTAACTCATTTTTGTAGCCCCAAGTGACATCCTCTGGATTATTTAACCATTCCACCACTGTCTTAGAATCCCCATCAATTAGAAGCTGCTCCACACCCACTTCTTTTGCAAGAAGTATTCCTTGTATTGCAGCAAACAGTTCTGCATGGATAGAGTTCCCAACACCTAAAGGGCCAGAGTAGAGTAAGACAACCTCTCCAACCTCATTCCTTAGTACACCTCCCATCCCAGAGGGACCCGGGTTACCCTGGCTACTCCCATCAAAATTCAGCTTCAAAGATCCAAGAGGAGGGGGACCCAACTAGTCAATACCCTTACCTTGTGTTAGAATGTTAGAATGATGTCTCTTTGTATGAGTGTTCGGCTGATAAGAGTTCTTATTAGCCCATACTTAAGTTTAAGTTATCCTGTAACTGGGCCTGTGTTAATGGGCCTAAGCCTATTTAATGTTTTAAGTTA
Source organism: Nelumbo lutea (assembly GCF_056320005.1). Lineage (NCBI taxonomy): Eukaryota > Viridiplantae > Streptophyta > Magnoliopsida > Proteales > Nelumbonaceae > Nelumbo > Nelumbo lutea. The sequence continues at coordinate 90,786,308 of NC_142687.1, read as the reverse complement.
ACTGGGTGTCCCATCACTAATAAGGGGCATTCCAGTACTTTCTTGTATCTTGTACTATATTCAAATATAAATAATAGCATGGTCGACTGGCTAGTATTGTTCGACATTCCAGCATTTCTTCTTCTTCTCCCCTTTTTTGCTACTTCGACTACACTGGTTCAACTTTCATGGTATCAGAGCATTGAGCACCTTCCTGGTTATAGCCTACGCCATCTCCTCTTTTTTGCTGTCGTTCTTTTTTTTTTTATCTGGGTTGCTGCTGTGAAACCCTAGAGTTTTAGGAGAACAACACAAGGTTCGACCTAGGGTTTCCCTTGGTTGTAGGGCGCAAGGGAGGTAAGACCCTGAAGCTGGAGTCCAACTAGTTTCTAGTAGTTAGCAGCTATTTGGCTGCTAAGAAGAGGTCTGTATAGGACAGACCTAGTTGAGGACTGATTTCAGCAGTCCTAGTGTTGTCCGTAAGGAGGGGAACTCCCTTTACAGTTGCAGTACTCGAAATTCAAGTGGAGTCTGCATAGCACAGGTCGGTTACCAGCCCAAAACACCTTTTGCTGCTTTAACTGAACTGCTTCAGAACTGTGACAGTTTCGGCAAGTCTGAAACTATGTTGCGAGCTATCAGGGCCTGCTGAGATTACTTGGCTAATCAGAACCTGCATCAGAACTGGTTCAGAACTCTTAGAACTACTTCAGCTAGTCTTAAATTAGTGCCATCCACACAGAGGCTGTAGTCAAGATGTCTTCAATATTCGGAGATGTTTCTTCTAGGGATAATAGACCTGCGGCAAGGTCTTCAAATCTGGAAAACCCTAATCTGCATAGCCTGCAGATCACAAGTGTATTACTGGACGAATACAACTTTAGGGAGTGGTCCGTTTCTGCAATGCTGTTTATTACTTCCCGTGACCTCACAGGCTACCTTGATGGAAGCAAGAAGGAACCTGATGTTGGCAGTGCAGATTATGCTGTGTGGCGCAAGGAGAATGCCACAATTATGTCTTGGCTGCTTGCTTCTATGACTACTTGAGTTGCCAGGATTGTTCGTCACTTTCCTACAACAACCAAGATTTGGGAAAAGGTGTCTAAGACCTATGGACAGAAGAAAAACAATGCTAGAATCTACAGATTGAATCAAGACATTGCGGCCCTAAGGCAAGGCGATATGACAGTTGCAACATACTTTGCAACTCTGGAAGGTCTTTGGGAAGAACTTGACCATCACTTGATATTAGATGGGGAAAATGCCGGGGACAAGGAGAGACATGATAAGCAAATTGAAGAGAGCAGAGCCTTCAAGTTTCTGGATGGCCTAGACCCAGTATATGAGGGTATAAGGTCACAAATTCTAGGGAGAGATGAATTACCAGAGCTTCACCATGTCTATTACTTGGTGAGGAATGAAGAAGTCAGGAGAAGGGAGATGCAAGTTGACTCCCAGACACAGTCAACTGGACTATCTGGAGAACATTCAGCCCTAGTCTCCACTAAGGGAAATAGATATTCAGACAAGAAGTCCCTCAAGTGTACCCATTATGGTGGTGAGAAACATACAAAGGAGAAATGTTGGGTCTTGTATCCTCATATGAAAGGACAAAAGGCAACATAAGGGTCACACAGCAAGTGGGAATCTTGCCACCAACAACAGTGGTGACAACTCACAGAGTACTCCGACAGTGTCCTCTTCCTCCACAGGGCAGGTCGTCGACTCCTCTGGACCAAGTACTTGGGGCTTCACAGCTAGTGAGGTAGGTTCTCAACCGGGCATTAGCCCGTCTGAAGAACAATCCTTTAGCTTCCACCTCGTTTGCTAAATCAGGTACAACCTCTGCATTTAGAGCGACTAGTTCCATTAATTCTACCTCTTGGATGATTGATTCCGGAGCCACTGACCATATGACACATATGTCCTCCTTATTCTCTTCATATCATTTGTTGTCTGACCAGTATAAGATGATTGCGGCTGATGGGTCTCTCTCCACCATCTCTGGAAAGGGGGTGGTTGACCTAAGCAAGGATCTCTCACTCAAACTAGTCCTACATGTTCCTAGTCTTACCTCAAATCTGTTGTCTGTTTCAAAGCTTACAAAAAATTTGAACTACAGTATAACTTTTTTTCCCTCTCATTGTGTTTTCTAGGACAGATTGGCGAGGAGAACGATTGGGAGTGGTCATGAGTATGGGGACCTCTACTATTTTGATGCAGACATCAGCTCATCCCTACAAGCTTCTGTGACTACTAGTCCGGAAAGTGTGGAGTCATTAGCTAGGTTGCACCAGTGGCATGCTAGGCTAGGTCATGTGTCTTTTTCTTCTTTAGCAATGTTGTTTCCAGAATTATGTAAGGGAATTCCAAGTCAAAGTTTAATTTGTGATGTGTGTGAAATGTCAAAACAATGTAGAACAATGTATCCAATTTCTAGTAATGAAATTCGAGCTCTTTTTGATCTGGTTCATTCTGATGTTTGGGGACCTTCACCCATTGTTTCCATTGGTGGCTTTCGTTACTTTATCAGTTTTATTGACCATTATTCTCGGTGCACTTGGATTTATCTGTTAAAAGGACGTGATGAAGTTCCACGGGTAACCATGATTTTTTGCAAGATGATCGAAACACAAATTGAGAAGAAGATTAAGCAATTTTGGTCGGACAATGCAGCTGAGTACTTTGAAAGATCCCTGACTAATTCATGGAAGATGCAGGCATGTTACACTAATCATCATGTGCTTACACCCCTCAGCAAAATCGGGTTGCTGAGTGCAAGAACAGGCATCTATTGTAGACAACTCGAGCCCTACTTTTCCAGCACAAAGTGCCCAAGCAATATTGGTCTCAAGCTATACTCACTGCATCATACCTGATAAATCGGATGCCATCTAAGGTATTGGGTATGAAGACTCCTTTCTTTGTTTTGTGTCCCACTCTTCCAGAATTTCCTCTTCCTTCACGGGTTTTTGGCTATACATGCTTCATACATGTGAAGGATCCAAAGAAAACCAAGCTGGATCCCAAGGCTACAAAGGGAATATTTTTGGGGTACTCTCCTACACAAAAGGGGTATAAGTGTTATGATCCCGTCTCCAAGAAAAAATGTCATCAGAGATGTAGTCTTTTTTGAGTCTCAACCCTATTTCCAATCTTCTCAGAATCCTCTTAAGGGGGAGACTTGTGGGTTGGAAGAGGATTCTCATTCTCCCTTCTTTTTTGTTCCCCTTTCATCACCTTCCACTACTCCTATCTGTGACATTCCGGGTCAACCTAATGAGGCTCCCACTATGCCTGTTACTTCTCCTGATACAACAGATGCTCCTGAAGGTTCTAGTAGGCAAGTGAAAGAGATACTTACAGCAGAAGGAAGAAGGGCCCTCAATCTCATGATTGCAACCAGTTGAACTCTGATCAATCTGTCTATGCAATCCAAGGTAATTTTGACTCTCACTTCGGATTTGGATCTTCCTATTGCTCTTCGTAAGCCTGTTCGTTCTTGTACCACCCGACATTCCATAACTGATTATGTTTCTTACTCACATTTATCTCTTGCCTATCACTCCTTTGTGTCTGCTCTTTCCTTTGTATGTGTCCCTTCTAGGTACTCTGAGGTGGCATATGATCCAAGGTGGAAAGAAGCCATGAATGAAGAGATGAAAGCCCTAATGAAAGTAAGAACGTGTGAATTGGTGGATCTGCCAGAGGGGAAAGGCACTGTTGGGTGCAAGTGGGTATTCACAATAAAGCACAGGGAAGATGGGTTAATCAAGAGGTACAAGGCCAGATTTGTGGCAAAGGGATTTACACAAAATGAAGGAATTGACTACAAGGAAACTTTTGCTCTAGTAGCAAAGCTCAACACAATCAGGGTTCTACTGTCACTGGCAGCAAATTTCTCTTAGGATCTCCATCAGCTGGATGTGAAGAATGTCTTCCTAAATGGTGATCTTCATGAGGAGGTATTCATGGAACCTTCTCCTGGCTATGATGTTGGAAAGGTGTGTAAACTAAGGAAAGCACTATATGGTTTGAAGCAGTCTCCCCGTACATGGTTTGAGAGACTTTGTATGGCCATGAAGAAAGTGGGGTACACTCAGAGCAGTGCAGATCATACGTTGTTTACAAGGAGACAGGATGACAAACTTACGACTCTCATTGTTTATGTGGATGATATGGTGATTACTGAAAATGATGTGGAAGAGATGAAGAGGCTGAATGAGTTCTTAGCTTCAGAATTTGAGATCAAAGACCTGGGAAATCTGAGATATTTTATTGGAATTGAAGTTGCTAGATCAAGAGAAGGAATCTACATATGTCGGCGGAAATATGTGCTAGACCTCCTAGAGGAAACATGCATGATGGGGTGCAGGCCAGCAGACACTCCAATAGAACCAAACCATGGACTACAAGAATCAATGGGTGATGAATACTGTGATAAAGAGATGTACAAAAAATTGGTAGGAAAACTGATATACTTATCCCTTACTCGGGCAGACATTGCCTATGCAGTGCATGTTGTTAGTCAGTTCATGCACTCACCAGAGATCCCTCAACTGATATACTTATTCCTTGCCCAGGGAAAGGAATTCTATTCAGGAAAAATAGCAGATTTGAAATTGAAACCTACACTGATGCTGATTGGGCTGGGTTTGTTGGAGACAAAAAATCAACCTCAGGTTACTGTACATTCTTGGGAGGAAACCTGGTCACATAGTGCAGTAAGAAGCAGAATATTGTGGCTAGATCAAGTGTAGAGGCAGAATACTGAGCTATGGCACACGAGGTTGCTGAACTGTTATGGCTCAGAACACTTCTTAATGCGCTTGGTATTAAGGCTGAGAGTCCTCTTAGGCTATATTGTGATAATAAAGCTGCTATTAACATTGCCAACAACCCCGTGCAGCCTGACAGGACAAAACATATTGAAATTGATCGACACTTTGTCAGAGAGAGAATTGTCTCAAGAGAACTCTGTGTGCCTTATACTGCATCAGAGATGCAAATTGCAGATGTATTGACTAAAGGACTGGCAACAACAGAGTTCAGGGACATACTTGGCAAGCTAAACATGATTGATATTCATGCTTAACCTGAGGGGGAGTGTTAGAATGTTAGAATGATGTCTCTTTGTATGAGTGTTCGACTGATAAGAGTTCTTATTAGCCCATACTTAAGTTTAAGTTATCCTGTAACTAGGCCTGTGTTAATGGGCCTAAGCCTGTTTAATGTTTTAAGTTAATTGGGTGTCCCATCACTAATTAGGGGCATTCCGGTACTTTCTTGTATCTTGTACTATATTCAAATATAAATAATAGCATGGTCGACTGGCTAGTACTGTTCGACATTCCAACATCTCTTCCTCTTCTCTTTTTTGCTACTTTGACCACAGTGGTTCAACTTTCACCTTGTAGGAGGAATAACTTGCTACCAATTTCCAATCCTTCCAACAATCAGTAAAAGAGAAGTGGTTAAATAATTGTAGAGTCTTTAACCAATGTATTGACCTGGACATAATGCAGTCCTTTAAGGCTTGACTGCTCCTCCCTTTTTCTTGGAAGATCCTGGCATTCCTTTCTTCCCATACTCTCCATAACAATGCTGCTCGCGTGCATCTCCACATTTTCCTTCCTCTTTTATGGGGCCAAGAGAAAAAAGAAGGGTTAAAGATTGTGCTTACTTTTGCTGGCATATCCCAACTATACCCAAACAAAGATAGAAGTCAAGGCCAAAGCTCTACAGTTGCACTACAAGATAAAAATAGATGATTACAATCCTCACCATGAGATCTGCAAAGAATGCACTAGTTTGGTGAAATACAAAGGACGAGTCTTTTCTTTTGTAGGTTATCCATCGTGTTTATTTTACCATGCCACACTTCCCAACACAAAGCCATAACCTTGGGGGGGATTGGCCTAAACCAGACTTCTTTGGAAGGGAAGAAACTTTGTTGAGAGGAAGTTTGGTAGAGGAACTTGAAAAAGGAGCCGCAAGAAAAAGATCCATTGGGGTGAATGGCTCAAATTCTTTTATCAGGTTTCGAGGGATCCATCCGAACCTTATCAAGGAGACAGAAGATTAGACAAACATTCAATTTCCTCATCCCTTAACCCTCTACGGAAACCAAAATCCCAAGACAGTGCTGGCAAATTTAACTGACTAAGGCCTTTTAGAGGGAGATCTCCAACCCAAATGTCCTCCTAAAGGTCTTTTAGAAGGAAAAAAGTCTTTTAACTGACTAAGGCCCACCAACAAAGACTGAACCTCAGTAGGGCTATTAAAAACCCAAGCAATGTTGCCATCAAAGTTGTAAATGACTCTCCCAATTTCAGTCGCCAAAGGAAGGCCATGGGCCCTTTATAAGCTTCCATCGAACCTCAAAATAAATGCAGTTTCTGTTCTTGGGGAAATGGAAGGCTGAGGACCTAGGAGACGAATGAAAAATCTCTAACAGATTTCTGTTTAAGTCCCCATAGCCGAAACCTGAAAATGCCTTGTTAGTCAACATCCAAGAGATGAGTAGAAATATCATTTTATTTCTTAATGATTCTTTAGTGGAAGTTTCTCAAGACACATAACATAAACATGGGGGGAGAGGCACCACTGTCCAAGCCTTTTCTTTTGCGAGGTATCACAAGTATTCAACTAACCCCATGTTGCCTCCCAAAGGAAGAAGGAAATCCTTCGAGGAACCATGGAAAACCATATCCTTCTAACCGGGAAAGAGGAGGTAAAGGACTCAAAGACCAGGCTAAGGAAGAAGGATTTGATAGAGAAGGATCTGTTATGGGTTAGAGACCAGATTATTTTATCAAGAGTAGGTAGGGGACATTAGACAACAAGGAGAGAATAGACGACATCCCAACCAACTCATGATGAAGGAGGCCTCTACAAAAGTTAAAGTTAAAGGAAAGACCCTGTGTTCTGTTAACGAGAGTAGAAGAAACCAAGGTTTGTTTAGCACAAATCAAGTTAAAAAGGCTAGTGAAGGACCCACTAAAGGGTGAAGGGCCCCACCAAAAAACAATCCAGAATTCGATAAGATTGCCATCTCCTAGACTAAATCTAAGATTCTAAGGTTAGGTTGAAAAAAGGGGGGAGTTTGGATGATACCTTTCCAGGGATTGGCTGATGAGATCCTTCTGATTAATGGAACATGCCCCTGCCAATTCTGTTCCTTCCGTATTTGCTGTGAATTAAGGTTCCTTCTAGTATCTCTGAAACCAGTTACCTAAAAGAGTTGTATTCCTCTCAGAGATGCAATTGAGGCCCGACCCACTTGGAATATTGGTCAAGGAAGCTTTGATTAAGGGAAGTCTACCCCCTTTGAATATATAGTTCTTTCTCCAAGCTTCCAACTGGTTGTCGCATTTTTCTAAGATTAGAGCCCCAAAAACCAACATTGTTAGGATTACCTCCCAACGGTAAACTATGATACTTTACAAGTCAACTCTCTAGCTTATATCCCACCCCATTACTGTAGCCAACTAACCTCTGATGGGGAACATTAATTCCAATAATGCTACTCTTCTGGTCTTCCCTAAATTAGTTTGTAGCCCTGTTACAGCTTCAAACCAACTAACCTCTGATGGGGAACATTAATTCCAATAATGCTACTCTTCTGGTCTTCCCTAAATTAGTTTGTAGCCCTGTTACAGCTTCAAAACATTTCAGTACTATCTTGAAATTAAGGCGGAATTCCAACTTGTCTTCAAGAGAGAAGATAGTGTCATTAGCATATTGAACATGTGTTAAGTGAATATTCTCCTTGTCCACACAAAAACCTTTAACTAACCCCAATACAATTTCTTTCTGAACGAAGACATCAAGAAAAGAATGTCAGCGACTAAGGAGAAGAGGGGGAAGAGAAAGGGGGCATCCTTGGTTGGATAGTTTTAGAGATATCTGATTGAAATTGGTAATACCTAGACCCAAATTTGATTAATTAATATTTGGATTCAAATTGAATCCTGTCTGATTTATATAAATCCGATTGCAAATGATATTGAGCAGCATTTATAGATTAAACTAAAATGATCAAGAAAAGAATGTCAGTGACTAAGGAGAAGAGGGGGAGGAGAAAGGGGGCATCCTTGGTTGGATAGTTTTAGAGATATCTGATTGAAATTGGAAATACCTAGACCCAAATTTGATTAATTAATATTTGGATTCAAATTGAATCCTGTCTGATTTATATGAATCCGATTGCAAATGATATTGAGCAGCATTTATAGATTAAACTAAAATGATCAAAATATTACATATTATTAATAAAGTGAACTAGAAATGGCTTTGATATTGTATGTTATAATCCAAATGAATTTAAAGTAACTCGAATGGAACTTTAACAGTTAAACCTATGACTCTTTTTGTTAGGGCTGCTGATGGTATCTGTTTATTTGAGTTTGATCCAGTTAAGGGTGACCCTAATTCAATCTATTTATAATTGGATCAAAGATGGATCCAATTTGATTCAATTTAAATATGTTTACTTAAAATTTAGGGGTAATAGCATATAAGGGCAACTTTTGGGGGTTAATATCAATAAAAGTAATATTTAAAAAAAAATTCAAAAATAGGTTAACTTTTTAAAATCAATATCAATAAAGGGCAAAAACATTGTTCATCATCTTCTTCTTGCCATTTGTTCACCAGCACTACCATCCGCTACCGCCCTCCGCCACCGCCAGTGCCGTCCGCTGCTGCCCTCTGCCGCCTCCGCCTCCGGCAACGTTGCCAGAGGTGGCAGTGGCGGCACTGGTGGTCATTCCTCTGCCCAGTGCCGCCGCCGCCGCCACCTGTCTCCACCCACCTCCGGCAACGTTGCCGGAGGCGGAGGCATTGGGCAGAGAAATGACCACCAGCGCTGCCGCCGCCACCTCTGCCTCTGGCCACCTCCAGCAACGTTGCCGGGGGTGGAGGCGGAGATGAGCGGCAGCGGACAGCGGTGGTGGGTGGCGGCGGAGCTGGTGAACAAATGGCAAGAAGAAGATACTGAACAGTTTTTTTGCCCTTTATTGATATTATTTTTAAAAAGTTCACCTATTTTTGATTTTTTTTTTAAATATTACTTTTATCGATATTAAACCTCTAAAGTTGCCCTTATATGCTATTATCCCTAAAATTTGTGTTGTATCTATTAGTAAAATTGGTTTGAATTCTTGATAAAATAAATTGTGTAGCCCCATGAAGCAAAAAAGCCCAGATTGGATAGGGCTGGATCCATATTATGAATGGATTGAATTTGAATTCAAATTTTGACAGGTGGACACTGTTGCAGCCCTAGGATATTTTGCCTACTTGAACATGATAACATTGGATTGCCAAGATAAATAAGCATATCATGGCGCAAAACATCATGGGAGATGGTAGAGACTTTGAGATCATTGCATAAGCTGCAAGTTGACATTACAAGAATATTTTATGGCCTCCTTCCTCTCTGCCATAATCTCTTTGCCAAATATGAATTGACGGCCCCAATTCAACAATATCTGTCCTTTTGTCTTCAGCCTGGAAAGTTCAAGTTCCCTGGGGAGAACCAAACTGAAATTGTTTGGTAGAAATATTTCATGCAGCTAAATAGATTAAATGTCGTTATGTTGATTCCTAATCATTATTGTGTCATCGATGATCAATCGAAAATTCAAGGCCATCAATTTTTCTGTAACAACAATTCGTTACTCTGTCTGTGATTTGCATTTATTCTTTGAAGAATGTGAACTGACCCCACAGATTCTGTAATAGCGCACTTATTCTTTTGAGGATTTACTTCCCTATTCTCATAAGCTGGTTGTGATCAGGTAGCGCTTAGTTTGAGTAACCATCACAGGGTGTTCTCTCTAAGGGAATGTTCACCAATATAAACAATTTTGTTTTCCATATTTCTAGAAAATGGCACATTAATAAAAAAAAAACATGTTTGCCTTTTCGGAAGTGTGTTTAAAACAGAGTGATGCTTACACAGGCTGACATGGGATACTATGTGATGTGTTTACATGAACTGGAATCTCCTGTAGAACCTCTTACAAGTTCTGCTTTAATGCTCCCTTGGATCATATCGATCCACTTTTATCCCAAAGATAAATAAAAATTAAAAATAAGAAAGGTAGACATGCTTCTTTTGTGAAATTTTATCTGATTTTTGTATGAATTATTAACATAATATCAATGTTGAACAACTATAGGAATTAGGAAAGCATGCATGTTGAAGCCAGAACTTGTAAAAAATGTTTGAAGCCAGAAATTCAAGAACTTGTAAATTCTGATCAAAATCATCCTCATTTTTCTCAAGTTATGATGGCAGTTAATTGGTACTGACAAACCTCTGAACTCTTGCAGTTATGTGGCCCTTGTATGTATATCAGCAGAAGCATCCATTGAACCTCGTATTCCTTGGACTTTTCACTGCATCTCTTAGCATCACCGTTGGGGTTGTATGTGCAAATACTGAAGGTTGGTTTCAGCAATGCCCCCCTCCCCTGACCCCAAGAATACTTTGGCTGTCCATGTTTGACAGCCTGGTCTCTCCCCATAGGCTCTCTTCTCATGACACATTACCCTACACAGCTATGCGTTCAGCATCTTTTACCATCACAGGGAGTCTGTGGACTAAGGTGTCATGCAGAGAGAGCCCTGTGGACAGCTCAGGCTATCAAACACGGACAGCCAAATTTTACTATATTCCTCTCTTCTTCTCATGCTGGACCGAAAAAGAAAAAAACCACGTTATAAATTTGGGAGATAACCATTCCACTTTTGGCATGTGCAGGGAGAATCGTACTTGAAGCGCTAATTTTGACATCAGCTGTAGTTTGTGCACTAACTGGCTACACTTTCTGGGCTTCCAAGAAGGGCAAGGATTTCAGCTTTCTCGGGCCTATTTTATTTGCCAGCCTCCTTGTACTCGTCCTAACTGGGTTTATCCAGGTCAAACATCTATCCTCTCTCCCATTCCATGTGTGTAAATGTAATTCTATATTTGATAAATAAGTTGTGTTGTTCATGGTAGCCATCTGATCTGACTTGTCACAAAAAATTCCTTACAATTGAACAGATGTTTTTCCCACTTGGGCCAACGTCGGTTGCCATCTATGGTGCGATCGGTGCTATGATTTTCTCAGGTTATCTTGTTTATGATACAGACAACCTGATAAAGCGATATTCATATGATGAGTACGTTTGGGCCTCTGCCGTTCTGTATCTGGACATCCTCAACCTGTTCCTTTCGATATTGCGTGTGCTGAGGGGCATGCAGTCTGACTGAAAAGGCAGGCTCTATTGTGTGCTTCATTGAAGTTGGGCTCTCTGCCGGAACTACGTAGGGTAAGATACCACCACACCTTCAACAATTATCAATGTTAATCTGAAATTGGCTTGGCTCGGCTCCCATCTTCATTGTTTTACCTTTACCTTTTTGTTCATATTCTATTATTTTAAACTTACTTGGGCTCTGATGTGTACTGTATACAAAAAGTTTATTGCGGATAAGAGTTTGCCATTTGCTCATTTGCCCCCCTTTTGTTTGCAATTGTTTATTTGAAACTTCATCTGTAAAATCTTTTCTAGTTTACTTCACCCTCGGTCCCTTGGGTCTCCAAGTAGTTAAGTTAACCAGTGTTGGAGTCATGGCAAATCAAGAGTGCAAGCAATCAAAGTAACTGATATGCAATCTGATTATAGCATAAATTACAAGCACAAAGTAAAAATAAACTGAGTAGCAACCAGTGTAGCCTAAGAACAGTGATGCTTTTAACCCTGTAGAAGGGAAAGGATGGCAAATGCCGTTACTATCCTTGAAACCAATAATGCCCCTCTAGTTGCAAAGATGAAACAGCTTTCCAACGCACCCTCGAGTCACGACTTGGAACAAATGAACCATGACATTATGCAGGCCTAGATGCGAGAAGGTGGGGAGGACGGAGGGGAACACCCCAACAGCGGAAAGCTCAATATGAACCAATTAGCCTGTGTGAGAAAGGAAGAAAAAACACTCAATGAACTTGATAAGGTTTATTTGAGTTCTATTCTACTTTCTTAGTCCGTGTGGGATTGATTAGAGAACAAAAAGGAAAGAAAGGTTTTTGTAAACTTGGTAGAACCAGACCAAAATAGAGGCAGGCGCGATCACGAAGGGGAACATGCATTAAAAAGCAGGTACAAATAGGTAAGGGTGTCAATGGACCCGTAAAATCAATTAGGACAGATTGGACGGACCAAAATGATAGTGGATTGGACTAATAATATTGGTCCGAAATATTTATTAGATTGGACTGGACCTGGTCTGTCCATAATAAATTTATACTGGATTTGGTTAGATTAAACCAATATCCGGTCCATTGATATAAGAAAAGAATATAGGTGTCAATGGACCGGGTTTGGGTTGAAACCAATCTAAATTAAAATGAATTTGAACAAATTGAATGGTCTGAACATTGAATTGATCAGTCCAAAATGGTCCAAATTATTCATTGGATTGGATTGAACCTGATTCATTTGTAATGGATTCACATTGGATTGGATCAGATTGGACCAAATCCATTCCAATTGTTATCCCTACAAATAGGAGAGAATTCAGTTTATTTGAATCACAACAATGGGATTGGACGCATGAATGTCTCCATTTGAAAATAAATCCTCCTCTCAAGCCATCACTAATCCTATAAAATTAACCTAGATAGTGGAGAGAAGAAAATAAATGAATCAAAGTTGTACACGTGAGGCCAAATGATGGCGTTAATATACTGTAAAAATACAATAATATATATATAATTTGTTATTAATATCTAACATCTAATATCAACCCGAATTTTAACTGATTCTAATCTAAATAAATTATATAGGTTGCGTTTGGAAACGATGCAAATGGATTATAAATCCCGGCTCAGGGTAAATTTGCATTCTGATTCACTTTTGCTTGTATTGACAAATGACAGAAAATACATTTTCTAATATATATTTACATTGATAATAAGATGTAAAAGTACATCAATAAAAAAGAATAAATTTGCATTCAAGTGCTGTTTTGATAAAAGTCATACTTTATTAGAATTCGTGTTTGCATCCATTACAGCTAAATTTACTTGTTTAGTAAGAAGATAAATTTGTAAATGCAAAACTAACACAACTTTGAGTGGATTGCTCCCAGAGTCCCATGACCCATCGGTGTAGATTCTGTCAGTCCTCACGTGTTCTGATGGGCTTTACCAGTCAGGTCCGGTAGAGCTAAAGCTTTGATCTCGGTGCAGAACGATTAGGGGGTTTAGTGGTGACTTGACTTTGAAAATCGCTTCATTTCGAGCATCATCCCATCCCATATGGATTTCAAGGTCTTTGGCAATCTTCATTTCTTTGTTGGGTGTGAGTTAGCCCACTGCCCACCAATCCAGGATGTTTTGATAGGTCGCTCTGAGTTAATTGAATCTGGGTTGGTTCCCATTTTTAGGCTTGCAGCCATACGGCCGGAGTGAAAGGGCACTTGGTGCAATTGTGTATCCTCTCCATCTCCATTGACACAAGTTTCGCAACATGTGTCGTGCTAGTGCTGCTGTCCCTGATGCCACAAACTTCCTTTGGTTTTGACTTTACCCTTGGAGAAGCACCAGATAAAAAGTTGGATAATAAGTGGCGTACTTAGAGTCCGGATTGGCTAGTTAATTCTGCGCTCTTATCGTCTCGTCTCATGGTGTGGGTTCATTTTAGGGGTATTCTTTTTTCTGGATTTTGAAAGGGGGAAAAGTTGGTAAATGGAGTTTGATTTTTATTGATAAAAAAATTCATGTTCTTTTTTCAGATATTTGGGGTGACCAGGAAAAGTTTATTTTTCAGATACCCATCTCCTACGTGGATAAATAACTTTTCCACTTGTGGGAAAAGTTGCCAACACATGAATGAGACAAAAATACCCCTTTTAATATTGAGTTTTTATGGCTAAAATGGTCATTGCCTTATTTACATGGAAAATAAAAGAATACGAGTAAATGCACTTACCCGGATAAGTCTTTCTTGGAAAACATTTACCTAAATTACCAAAAAACGAATGGAGCCTTAGTCTAAATAATATTTTGGATCCCTTACATTGAGTGATGTGAGGGGGCATGACATGCTACCCCTTAGCACATCAGAGTATAAAATAAAATAAAAAAAGAGTATAGATATCAGACCAATTAGTGGTTTTACCAGCTTTGGCACTTAACTTGTGTAACTAATACATCATTAGTTTTTAGGGAAGTAAGGGTGGATAAATTCTATGGAAAAGAAATAAATTCATGTTTGTGGTTCATTTACTTGGGGAAGTAATATTATCCTCAAACTTGTTTACTAATGCATGCTAAAAAATTGCTAATATATGATGGGACAATATTATCCCTTTGATAATGTCACTTTTTGGATAACTTGTGTAACTAACAAATCCTGGTAAGTGTTTTTATCCGGATACCAAAGAAACATTTACCCGAATAGGAGCATTTGTTCAGATATATCATTTATCAAGGCACAAATGAAGCCTAAGACTCAATTTGAAAAGAGTACAAATAAAAATAAGTACAATACAAATATATACAAAGTACAAGGTTTTACATTACCCCTTCAAAACTGAAGTCTAAGGATCTGATCTGTAGGCCGATTACCTCGATCTTAGCTGTAAGGGTATGTTGCGTATTGCTACAACACTGTCCTGCTCAAAAATACTTTGGTAGTTGGAAGTAGCCAAGAGACTTTCATGCTGGACAAGCGGGAGATTGGCTTCAATCAGTGCAAGGCCCGTTCGAACACTGTTCGAACAGCTTTTACAGCCTTGCATTGGGAACATCTCCGTACTTCTATGCTTTATTTCATGGGGAGATATTCCTAATGCAAGGCTATGATGGTTGTTCGAACGGGCTTTGCACTAACTGAATCCGGTTTTGATAAGCGGACGATAGTCTTCTAAACCATGCAGGATCTGCTGCTCACATGTGAATACGTCAGTATTTTGCATACAATCCATCCATGTGTACGTAGTACATAACATTGGTGTATCCATTTGTGATTGGTTATCTTTATGCAGCCTATTATACATGACATGGCGAATAGTAGATCCAAGAGACTCGGTTTGACTGGAAATATTCCAGGTAGGAATGGCAACAAGACGTGGCAGTGTGGCACCCCCTCCCTATAGCCAAGATACCTTACCCCATCTCCAATGGAAAAGTGGGTTTAGGGCATGGGCGCCCACTTCTTGTCGAAGATGGAGAATTCTCAAATTTTTCTCACTCCAAAGTAAATTATTAAAAAATACATCTAATTTGAGGGCATTTTAAAAATAAAATCATGGGGCTTTGGAGGTATTTTAGAAATTAAATTATGAGAATGGGGGGTTATTTTAAAATGAAGTGTATTTTACTAATTTACTATCAAGCTTGGAATGTATTTGAAAAATTATATAAAACCCTAATTCTGTTCCATCTCTGATTAGGAACAAAAATATTTTCTCCATTTCTATTTGTTACTGTTTTTTAGAAGAGGAAAAATTGTCATCCTTAATTTGAGACAAGCCAATAAAACAGTAGAGAGCAGATTGATAAACTAGGGATTGAGCCCCACATGCATATCTTAGGATGCATTGGGAACATCTCTCAAAGTTGTGAGTGGGAGATATTTTCAATACATAATTGACATATGCTGTAGGGTAGGGCGTTAGTGGGGCGCAGATGTGCATTCGATAAAATAATTAGAGTTTACCTACATACTCTCGTCACAATCTTTAAGGAGGCATAATTCCTCTCGACTCTTCAAATCGGAAATCCCTCCACTAACAAGCTTAACAAATCAAAGCATGCCCAACTCGGATTTGGAGGCCAATACATGGGTGCCTGGAGCCCCCCTAAATTGTCCAATAAGTTGAATTAAAAAGCAAAGCTGGCAAGCTGCTACTTGAAACCATGGTTTTCAAAACCGGACCGGAAAATCCTATCTGACTGGTTCTATTTTTTCCAAAAATCGGATTTTCCTTTAAAATTGTTGATTTTGGTTAGCGAACTGTTAAACTGGGTGGTTAATCGTTCGAATGGTTTTGACCTTTTTTATTTTATTTTTTATTTTTTTTTTTATTTTTGTCAGAATGGGCCGAACTTTCGATTTGAATGGTAGGACCGTTCTACCTGGTAACTGGGTGGTTAATTGTTTGAATGGTTTTGACCGTTTTTGATTTTTTTGATTTTTTTGATTTTTTTGTCAGAATGGGCCAAACTTTCGATTTGAACGATTGGACCGTTCTACCTGGTAACTGGACCCCTGACCGATTCAGTCACCGGGTCAGTTTTAAAAACCATGCTTGAAGCTATAACCTCCTAAAACTGCAAGCAACTACCCCCATTTTGTGTAGCCCCTTACGTTTATTATCAAAAAAAGAAAAAAAAGCTATAACCCGCTAAAACTTTGAATCACGGCCCTTCAATTGGATGAAGTAACTTTAAGGTAGGGCTATATAATATATTAAAGACCATGATTTAAGGTTTTAGCCCAAGGCTATGAAATCGGATTTCACTTCTCACAAAACCTGTTCATATCACCCTCACAGTCCCTTGCATCCATGCATTGGGAATATCTTCTCATGAATAAAAAACATACAAGTTTGATGTTTGAAGAAAAGAAGAAGATAATCCGATGTTTGAAGCTAAATCCGAAAAGAAAAGAGCTACTTCCAAGGGAAATTTTATCCTTTAATATTTTTCTATCAATCTTAACGATTAAATATTTAACAAGGTGTATATAAATAGTTTTCATTTTTGAAAACCACGGTATATATGTAATTAACCCCCTCAAATAAGATAAGAAAAATGGGGCTGAAAAATAGGCAGTTTGCTATTTCTAATTTGCCATAAATGCCATATGGCGTGGCTTTGCTATTAGTCCTATGTATAGGGGTGTCAATGGACTGGTTCTGAGTAGGAAGTCAAAACCAATTTGAATGGATTGAATGGACCAATAAGACATAATGAATTGGACCGGTCTTATTGGATTCCAATCAGCAAATTTGATTGAACTGTTAAGTTGCCATCTACAATTACAAGAGAGGAGAGACATCTGTGGAAGGTTGTTTCCCTCGTGGAAACTATGTAGAAAGGGCCAACTTGTTATGGAGCAGATGTCTCTCCAAGTAAGGCAACGACATTCACTCATTAGGTTCAGTTTGGAAAGAGTACAAATACAAATATGTATACTACAAATACCTACAAAGTAATACAAAATACAAGGCATTGCACTCTACATATTTGTATTTGTACTTCAAAACTGAGCCTTAGATTCAGTTTGGAAGGAGTATGAATACAAATATGTTGAGTGCAAAATCTTGTATTTTATAATACTTTGGATGTTTTTGTAGTGTACATATTTGTGTACTCTTTTCAAACTGAACCAAAATTGGTAGGTGCAAATTTGATCACTAATACTATGAAAGTGAAAATACTTTGGCTCCTATCTAGTCGAAGGACTTGCGTCCGAGTCTGGATCTCTTCCTTAGATTATACCTCACAAGCATATCCAACCATGTACTGAAAATATTATTCATGAATAATAACACTTAAATACAGGAGATATTTCTGATATACAGTTGCAACATGTTGTGAGGTTGGTGTGAATAGTAGATCGGAACATGCATCCTACAAAATGCTTTTTACGCTTAATTTTAGGGTTTCGGGTTTAGGTATGAAAAAATTTTTTTTTTTTTGAAAAAATTCCCGGTTAGTACTTTGTACTTTAGCCCTAGTGCCACTTTGGTCTCCGAACTTTAAAATGCAACAGTTCACTACTTGAATTTTTAAAATATGACAATCCAGCACCTACCATTAATCAAATGTTAACTTGCCGTTAAGTGACATTTGATAAAGACACAAATGCCTTTCAAGTGTCATTTATTTTTCTTTATCAACCATCTAAACATTGATACAAAATTAACAGTCCCAAATCCTTGCCTCTTTCATTCAAGAAAGTTGGGGTCATGTTTGAGTGGACATTCTAGTGACCCCAACTTTCATAAATAGAAGAAGCAAGGATTTGAGACTGTTAAATTTTTGTCAATGTTTGGATTATGGTTTTTAAAACTGACTCGGTGATCAAACTGATCAGGGGTTTGGTTGACTGGTTTGGTCATTGGTTTTTTAATGAGTTTATATCTTATTAATGGTAATTTGAGCCTTAGATTTAGTGCCATCTATGTTCTTTTAATATTTTTGTGAGTTCACATAGTAATTCATACGTATCATAATAATAATTTTATTCTGTCCATATGTAATGAAAGCGTACCTATCTTAAAATTAATTTTTAATACATTTTATGATATTAATATTTTGAATATTGAATGAAATATTCGTGCATATGATTTTAAAATCAAAATAGTTGTCAAGATCTTTACCCTTGAATTAAAATATAAACTTAAGTCCTTACCTTTTGGGCGCATTCATTTTTCGACCCAAATTAAATTGACAAAATTGCCCATTAAGTGAGTTTTAAAAACCAAAGGCTAGCAAGATAAGTATGATAACACAAAAAACTTATCTGGGCATAAAATAATATAGAAATGCATTTAATTGGGTAAGTATTACCTGAAAAACACCTACCCGGATACGTTATTTGGAATAAATAATTTACCCAAAAACATAAACATGGGCTCAATTCCCAACCAATATCATATTCTTTTTACAGGAATTAATGGGCGTTAAATTATGCAATTGAGTTGAGATTTACTAGGAATTAATGGTGTTACCAATGGCTTTTAATTATAGGAGTAAGGTGGAGTTGGTCATGAAATTAATGCTAATGTGATTTAAGGGCTATGATGTCATTTAAATTCAAATGAATTTAGTAGGTTTTAATTTTAGTGGGAATTAATTAGGAAAATGTAGTATGTATATTTTAATGATGGAATCAATGAGTTCGGATCTCATCTTCCTACATGGTATTATGTAAGAGAGATATTTCTAATTCATGGGGGTAGTGTGTTGTGGATAAATGTGGACAGAATTCTCATGTGCAGGAGATCCGGAGTCGAAGTCAATGACCTTCATTCGAGAGTAAAGAGGCATGATGCACAATGGGTAGCCCGTCTCCTTATCCATAATCCCCACAACCCTAGCGACTAGGGGTGAATCAGGTGATCATTTTCAGCCCGTCCTAGCCTGACTAGGGGTGCAAATGGATCGGACTGCTCAAAGACCCGAGTCTATTTGGTTGAATTCGGATCATTCTAGTTTGAATTTTTGGATTGGATTAGATAATAGGTTCGATCAGAAATTGGATTGGATTCGAATCACTCTTATCTGATCCAAGAAGATCTGATCCTATATATGCTATATATATATAAGTATATTATTTATATTGTATTTTTATAAATTTGTTATATTATTTACTTTTTTATAATATATATATATATATATATATATATATATAATGAAAATAATAAAAAATAATTGTATTTTTATATTTTTATTTAAATTGATATATTTTATTTATCTTTTAATAATTTATTAATTTTTAAAGAAAACAAAGCGGATTCGAATTCAGATCCATCTTGACCTGCATATATATAAATATTAACATGGCCAACGCTTATAAGATATATTATATGTATGAAATAAATAAATAAATAAATATATATACATCATACATGATATATAATATAATATATTAGGCCTGGCCCGGCCAAGCTTATGTTTCAAGGGTAGAACCCGGGCTGATTTGGGCTCGGGCCTGACCTATAGTCCACAGGTTCTAAGTTCGGCTGACCCATGATCACCCTCTAGTGACCGACAGGATTTGATATCAAGTCACGAGTCTCCACTACAAACAGCCACCAAGTCAACGAGGAGTCGGCACCAACAAAAGCGGAGTGCAGTTAAATCATAGCATATATCACAATGCTAATATGGTAGAGGCACACCGACCGATGCAATGTGTCAAAACAATAATTTAGTAAATGCCAACTCAAATGTCACACTCCAGATTTTTATGTCAATTTGATGTTGCTTCAAAATGGCCTCATAATGTGTTCTTTTTGTTGTGTTTGGTCCCGTCGCTGTTTTTACTTAAAATGCTTTTTTGATTGAGCTAGAATTGATTTGATAGAAAATATTGATGACCCAGAACTGAACCAGACCCGATAGGCTATAATTTTTGGACCCATAATCGAACTGATCAATTCTCAGAATAATCAGGTTTGACTCGATGGATCTGATTATAATAAATGAATAAATAAATATATTTAATATATATTAAATATTATATATATTATGTATTTATTATACGTATTTGATGCTGTTCAATCCGAGGTGGTGTACGAATTTAAGAGGGCAATCAAATAGTCCTTGCTGGCAGGGCGGGGCTGAGCTATAAGGATGAGGCCGTGCTTTGAGAACTGTGATCAAGGAAACAGAAGTCAGAGGCCCGAGGAGTTATCCCTGGGTAAGAATTCCGACGCTCAAGTTAGTAAGAAGTGATAGGATAGTCGGGCCGAGCTATAAGGATGCCGGTCCGAGCCACGTAGCAGTGTAGGTCTCAGAAGTTGGATCCCTTACCTCGAGCATGGAGTACCTTTTTATAGCCGAAGATCTGTGTCTTGGTCGGTCTAGGCTTCCGGGGTTGTCGAGATGGAGTTAGCCACCGAGGTATTGGGGGCAAAGTCCCATTCCCCAGTGGAGTCGTCTTCCTTACTCTTTACTCGTAGTTGTGCTCATCCATATGACATGTAGTTGATGTGACTGGAAGGATAAGATGGGTTTCCACAGTAATAGCGTAGCTTAGTCAAGCTAGCTTGATGTGGCCTAGCTAGGCCGACGTGGCCGAGCTATTCTGACATGTCCGAGTTAGGATGACGTGGTAGGGCGATAGTTGGGCGGCCATGTGTCTCGCAGGGCCAGCTCAACCATGACCCGAACACCACTCCCCTAGTTTTGAAGTCGATGAATGAAGTTTTCCAGGTTCGTTGCCTAGTTGAGGAACTCTCGAGCATGCGTATCGTCTATGCCGTGTTGGTCGTTACCAAGGAGTCCTTCGATTGTTAGCTGCAGAACTTAAATAAGGACTAAAATTTTGGTTCCCGAACCACTCCCACAGTTCTGCTGTCGAGGAGGGGGAATGCTCGGCCAGACTATTGCGCGGCCTTGTGGCCGTAAGCCGTCTAATCCGACGATTTGAGTGGCCTAGTTGATGATTTGCGTTGAAGGCTGGACCGGTACGAAGGGTTTTCGTGTCGAAGGTTGGACCAGTACAGTAGATGAACCGACACAATTGATGGTCGCAACCACTACCTACCGAGGGTGCCGCTTCGGTTTTCGAGGCTTCTTGTCATACGTTATTGGTTGCGTCGGTTGGCCTTCCGAGGCGTTGTTAGTGATGCTTCATCTGCACCATTGATCTCTCCTTGGTCTGTGCCTCTGATAGTTATAAAAGGGAAAAAGGGGTTCCCCCTTCCCTATCCTCAATATCGCTTACAAGAGTTTGGCATCCACTGCTCGGTAAATTCGTCGGTCACATAGCTTGACAGATAGCTTGATAGATAGCTCGGCAGATAGCTCGGCGGGTAGCTCAACAGATTGTTCACCTTCGCAAATTGCCCGATATGTCCTCTTGAGGAAGCCGAGGCTGGTCCCTCTGGGATGGAGATGGAGCTTCCTCTTCAGGTAGGTCGTCGATTCGGTATCACGCTCGGGGATATGGCTCGGATCGAAGCTACATATGCCACTTCCACGGAATACCGGATACGGTGTCCACTGCCCGGGGAGATGGCCACTGATGCTCAGCCCGATGAGTTGTGTGTTTACGAACATAGCTTGGAGGTTGGGCTGAGGTTCCCGTTGAGCAAGGAGTTTGCCGAGGTGCTAAACTGGTACAGGGTGTTGCTGGTGTAGCTGATGCGAACTCCTTTAGGTTTTTGCTCGGCCTTATGTCCTATTGTGCCATTCGCGATATTGAACTGACCCTAGGGATGGTGAGCTTTATGCTCCAACTCAAACACCACCAGCAGGGGTACTATTGCTTCTCTACCCAACGGAACATTTGGTCATTGGTCGGAGCCCCTTCTTCTATGAAGCACTGGAAGGAGTCACTCTTCTTTGTGCGAATCCTTGGGGGTCTCCCTTTTCCTGTCGAGCTGCGGGGGGCCAAGGACGTCTTTGCCGCAACCCCAATGGTCGACACTTACTTGGGAGGAGAGGTCGGCCCTGAGCATGATCCACGAAATCGATGTTATAGCTTACACATGCTCGGAAATGCTGATGCTCTCCAGGCTTATGGAAAGGGTGGCCAGTCTATTTCCTTTTACTTTTGTTTGCCAAACTGATTTTATTTTGCCTGCTTTGTACTTACCTTGGGCCTCTTATGATGCAGGTGTAAGCATGGCCAGCGAGGAGGAAGTTGTTCGTCGGATGAAGGCACTCTGACAAAGGTAGGAACGAGCTAGTGTGCAATCGGAGGCTCATCCCGAGGCAGATGAGCGGCCACGATCCGAAGACAGGGCGGCTCATCGGCGAAGAAGGGTTTGACAACGAGGTCGAGGGAGACGACGTTGTCATGGTTGACCCCAAAGGGGTCCGTCGTCCTATTGGTATGTCGATGACTGAGGTAGGAAGCAGCTCGGGTCTACACGTGCCGAGGTGGTTGGTTCGTGTGGACGATAACCTAAAGACGCTTGGGGGAGCAGTTACTACGGGGAATCATGACCATGTCCATAGCTTGGGAATCGGTCGGGGTTGGTAGTGGAGCCTTGGAGTGTGCTCTGTTTTCGTCTGCTACTCAGGTAAATCCTCTTCTCTTTATTCCCTATGTTTTGCTCTCCTTTTTCAACGTACTTATCATAATTGTCTACAGAATGCTTGCACAACGGTTGCGCTGGTTGATCATCTCCGAGAAGTTCGATCATTGTACGAGCGGGAACACTCTGAGTATTTGTAGTAGAAGTCTTAGTTGGCCAAGCTCCAGGCTGTTGGGGAGCGGTCGGCTGCACTGAAGAGGGAGGTGGCCGAGCTAAAGGCGCAACTTGATGAGCAGACTGGTCTTGTCCGGGAGCTGAAGCGGGAGATCGTCGAGCTCAAGGCTGAGCGGGATAGGCTGTGGCAGGAGGCCACTGAGGAAGCCATCAACGAGTACAAGGCATCAGAGGAGATGCAACTGCACATGGACGAGTATGTCGGGGCCTCCTTTCAGTTGGGTTTAACCTTTTTCTGGCGAAGGATCCTTCGTCGTCACCTGAAGTTGGCCATTGAGTCATAGGGCTAGGACGCTTTTGACCCCATTTCTCCGCAAGGGTCCGCCGAGGGGGCTAAGGATGAGGCCAAAGCTCTTGTTGGTGCTACTGATTTTGCCACCGAGGACTGATCGATGGCCTCCTATGCTCATTATTTCCTGTGTTTGTGTTGTTTTTTTTGTGTGTGTTGGCTCGGTATGCCTGTTGTTGTTGCCCTACTGATTGGACCATCTTAAGTTGAATATCAGGTCTTTATGTTGACTATGCCTGTTGTTGTTGCTATACTTGTGCATGTGCATTTTCCTTTTTCCAGTCGAAGCATGCCCGACCAGGCTATTACGCATGTCGAGCCGAGCTATGCCTCGGCATCTTGTTACTTGTACCATTTTTCTTTCGCTGGCCAAGGTGTCGTTGGCCGAGGTGTGGCCGACCGGGCTATAACTCGGCGTCCCCAGTCTTGTGCTGACCGAGGTGTTGTTGGCCGAGGGATAGCTGGCGGCATCCCCAATCTTGTGTTAATCGAGGTTACCATTGGTCGAGGCATAGCCGGCCAGGCTATGCCTCAGCGTCCCCACTCTTGTGTTGACTGAGGTTACCATTGGCCGAGGTGTAGCCAGCCAGGCTATGCCTCGATGTCCCTAGTCTTGCGTTTGACCGAGGTTACTGTTGTTCGAGATCTTTCAGTTCCCAAACCCAGGCTACACCTCGACGTCCCCAATCTTGTGCTGCCTGAGGTTACCATTGTTCGAGATCTTTCAGTTTCTGGTCTCGGGAGCCTTTGGGGCCCTTCTGGGGCTAGCCGTTTCCCAGCTAGCTCAGCCGTTAAGTTGGCGACAGTGCGGAGTTCCTTGACCGCCCTCAGGCCTTAGTGGGCAGGGGCGTTCTTCCTCCGTGTTTAGGCTTATCCGTTGGCAACTGAGTCGGGTAGCTTGCTTGGCAATGTGCTATCGAGCTAGGCGCAATGTGCAAAGGTTGGTTTACGGTGGGAATTGCACTCTTATGGGTGGAAGTGCACTCTAACTCTTCCAGACGTTGTCAGAACTCTTTAATCTTGGCTATGTTGTCTAGAACTACAGTGTGTATGGCCTCCCTTTTGGGTCGTGTGGGGTGATCCTTGACCGATCTTAACTTGATGACTGAAACTACGAAAGGCAGCGTCCTTTTGCTGAGCCTTTCTTTAGCGGGGATGCACGCTGACTGGTATGTCTAGTTATGGTGGTCCCGTCCTCGGGAACGGGCATAGGCGGCGGGCCTTCGGGTCGTGTCTTGCCTCATATGCTCGGACTGCTCACCCCTTATGTCTGACCGACACGCTTTGGGTTCCTCGGTCCGAGGATTGTCCTTCGTGCGCGTCGGGGCGTGAGGGAGACCACCCGGTTGGGTGGCACGATGGACCCTAGTGTTTGCCTAAATTCAAAAATTGTATAAACATTTTCCTGCATGGCTCGGAACTACGTTGGATCTACTGTGGCTGAATGTTGCGGGACTTCTTAGTTCTCCCGAGACAGAGAATGGCTAGTTGCTCGTTCAGACTGGTTTTTAGGCATCTTAATCGCTTCCTTGATTGCGTGGCGATGAATGAGATTTTCGGGAAAGGCTATCTGTATCGTTCCCACTGACGGTGCCAATCTGATGCTACTCAATCCGAGGTGGTGCACGAACCGAGGAGGGCAATCAAATAGTCCTGAGGGTAAGAACTCAGATGCTCAAGTCAGTAGGAGGTGATAGGATAGTCGGGCCGAGCTATAAGGATGCCGGTCCGAGCTAAGTAGCGGTGTAGGTCTCAGAAGTTGGATCCCTTACCTCAAGCATGGAGTATCTTTTATAGCTGAAGATCCGTGTCCTGGTTGGACTGGGTTTCTGGGGTTGTCGGGATGAAGTTAGCTGCTGAGGAATTCGGGGGTTGTCGGGATCAAATTCATACCCAACGGAGTCGTCTTCCTTACTCTTTACCCATAGTTGTGCTCATCCATATGACGTGTAGTTGACGTGGCTGGAAGGATAAGATGGGGTTCCAGAGTAATAGCGTAGCTTGGTCGAGCTAGCCCGACGTGGCCGAGCTATGCCAACCCGGCCTAGTTAAGATGACGTGGTAGGGCAATAGTTGGGCGGCCATGTGTCTCATAGGGCCAGACCCGGCCGACCTGGTCTATAATTTTTGGACCCATAATCGAACTGATCAATTCTTAGAATAATCTAATTTGACTCGATTGATATGATTATAATAAATAAATAAATAAATATGTTTAATATATATTAAATATTATATATATTATGTATTTATTATATGTATTATATGAATATAGCTCGAGTTAGGTATGAATCAATTTAGGACTAGGTGGAACTAGTTTCGAACCAATAATAATTGAGACACTATATTTCATCCCATCGATTCAAGTTCCTGGAACTAGAACTGGCCCAATCGGTTTGGATCCATCGGACGCGATCCAATGACAGCCCTATGCTAAAGTCTCAAGTTGGTTGTGGTAAAGCCCTAGGTTGGAGGGGTCCAAAGGTTTGGGGTAGAACTGCCCCTCTTGTGTAATGTGTAGTCCATTACCACAAAAAAAAAAAATCAAACAAAAAATAGTGTTTGTGATTCTTGTTTTGGACTTCATTTGGATAAACTTTTGATTTTGAGCTTTGTGCTATAGGAAACAAAAATGAGCTAAAAAAGTCTTTTTAACATTTGACAAGAATTGCTTATATAAAAACGGCTAGAGGTGGTCACCGTTTGGGTAACCGAACTATGGGCCTTTTTTGTGAATTGAACTGATAGTTCCGGTTTTCGGAAAACCGGTAACCAGAACCGAACTGAGACCAATCGGTTAATTGGTTGACCAGTTCAGTTAATCGCCGACCGATTCATTGGTCTTTTAGTTTTTATAATATTTATTATAAAAATATATAATAAAAATTATAAATATATAAAAAATATTATATTTCAAATAATAAATAATAAATAATATTATTTTATATATATAATAAAAATTATAAATATATATTTATATATAATGCATATTTTTTAATTTATATCATCCCTTTCTTCTTTCCTTTTGTGAACCGGAGCTTCTTACTAATAGCTACCTGACCACAGTCACTCAGTCTACGCACAACCGAGCAAGCGATTCAAAGCCATTGCTTGTTGTGCTAGCGCGTGCAGTAGTTTTGAATCGTGCTATCCTGGCTTTCGAGCCAGCAAGCAATGGTGCCGTTCGATCTAGCGCGTGCAGTAGTTTTTCAGCTTGGGTGCCCCCCAATCGCCCTTGTTTTAGCGTTCTCCCGCCGCAAATGCTCTCTTCGTTCTGAGCTCAACTGCTAATAATGGTTTGAGGTTTAGTCCACTTGTGCCCGCCTTGCGCAGTAGTGCACTAGCACGTGCATCCATTTTTCATCTTTCTGCTAGCCGCACTAGCGCTCAAGCTGTTGCGCGGTAGCGCAGCCGTTTTCTTGCTGCTAACGCGCAACGGCTTGAGCGCGTCAGCGCAGCTATCAAGGGTTACTTCTTTCTTCGCTATTACAGCGCAACAAGCAACGGATTGAGCACTAGCGCTCAAGCCGTTGCGCTAACGTGCAGCCGAGCAAGCGATTCAAAGCCGTTGCTTGTTGCGCTAGCGCGTGCATCTGTTTTAAATCTTGCTGCAACGGCTTTGAATCCAACCGTTAGAGTCGGCATTGAAGATCAAACTCTTGTTCCCTCCCCGCCCTCCAAAGGTGCTTGGGGAACGCCACACCATGCTAGCACTCAATCCGTTGCTTGTTGCATCCGTTTTTCATCATGCTGTTAG
The DNA here is from genome assembly GCF_056320005.1 of Nelumbo lutea. Taxonomy (NCBI): domain Eukaryota; kingdom Viridiplantae; phylum Streptophyta; class Magnoliopsida; order Proteales; family Nelumbonaceae; genus Nelumbo; species Nelumbo lutea. The sequence continues at coordinate 90,759,326 of NC_142687.1, read as the reverse complement.
CACAACAGCTTGAGCGCGTGCGTCAGCGCGAATGCATGCGAAAGCCAAAATGCACGTTAGCACACTGTAATATATATAAATATATAAAAAAAATGTATACTGGTTGGTTAGGTTAACCACCGGTTCTTTATATTGGTTAACTAAACTGAACCGACTAATTCAGTTAACCAATTTTTTGGTTTGGTTTTAATCGATTCAGTTTTTCAATTTTTTTTCTCACCCCTAAAAACAGTTCTAAAAACACCAATCCTAACGCTTGTCCAAATGCAACCTAATTCTTTCTTTTAAAGGTGTGATTGATGTTGAACCCCACATTCACTAGGGTTGTGGGGTTCAGGGAAATATTTTAAAAATGGATCTAAAATCGGAACCGCTTGATAAATTTGACCATCTGGTCTAAATGGATCAGCGCGTGATATTTTAAAAAATAAAAACACAAAACAAATTAAACCATTATTCTCGCCAATGAGTCGATGGTTCGACTGCCCAACAGCGGGTCACTAACCAATTCAACAGTTTTTTGGGAAAACAATGATTCAGGACTGACTAGAACCAGTACCCTAACCTATTTGCAGGCCTAATGGTCCAACCGTCCGTCTATTTGGGTCAATGATGGTTTTAAAACTTGTGTAGCCCATTAATCTAGCAAAAACAGAACATTATTTTGCTTGAATGCTTTACTTTTACTTGCAGTATGCTTACCTTACATGAATCCTTTTAGAACCTTATGCAGAACATGGATCTCATTTTAGTTTGGAAACCAGTGAAATTCCTGATAAGAGTATGAATGCAAATATATACAATACAAAAACAATGTTAAGAAATATTGTATAAAATAAGTACAAATATGTATAAATTGCACTGTACAAATACAAAAAGAGTGCAAATAAAAATACATAACCTTATATTTGCATTGTATACATCTAAATTTGTACTCTTAGCCTTACTTTTCCTCAATTTTCTGTCTCTCATTTTTTATCAAATCAAACATGAACTAATTCTCGAGTTAATAGACAAGGCAGGGTCTTAATAAGTTGGCAACAATTTAAATAAACCCATTTTTGGCTCTATTAACACTGGAGACTAAAAATATAGGATCCATTTTGGGTCTTACGGGTTGACTTGCAAAATAGATAGGCCTACCATCCGACAATTAAAAATCAGCTCAGAGCTTTCTCTTTTGTACGTTTCCTCTCTAGTGCTCTTGCTCTACCATTTCTCGTATTGGCTCTAAGACTAAGGCAGTGTTTGGGGATTCAACCAACCACAGTAGCAGGTGAGAGAGTAGAGTCATTGGGCTTTTCAGAACATTGAGTTCTGTGACCATTTGAAACATGCGCACTAAAAGCAGAATCCAAAAGGGGGATGAAATCATATTCAAAAGAAAGCATCAGTACAACATGCCTCGATCTATCTCTTTATTAAAAGTGTTCTTTTTCTTTGTAACAAAGGTTTTCAAAACCGATTTGGACAACGAATCAATCAGGGGTTTGGTTCCTGGGTCAAACGGTCTGACCGGTTAAATCAAATGGATGGCCCATTTTGACAAAAAAATAAAAAAATAAAAAAAAAACAACCAAACCATTGAACGGTTCAACCGCCAGGGTTGGCAGTTTGCTGACCAAATCAACGGTAACAGTTCTGGGGTAAAATGAAATTGATCACCAGACCGGTTCCCAATTTTTCTGGTCTGATCCGGTTTTGAAAACCATGTTTGTAATTGTATTTCTTTGAAATAAAACCCTTTTTTTTAGGCATTTAGCTCTTTTTTCCTTGAAAATTTACATACTATAAAGAAGAAATGATGGGGTTTTAGAATTTGATGGGAAAAAAAGAGAGAACACCTTCTATAATTGCATTAATGTGATATTTATTATTAGGGTAAAGAAAAAAAGTAATTTATGATGATAAATAAAGTGGCATTTAATGAACTATTTCGCAAAAATTGTGAGAAGAATGAAAAATTTTATTCGTAATTTGGATGAACAAAACTATCCTGAAGAAGTCACAACTAACGATGTCAATGGGTCGGGTTAGGTGGTAAATTGGCACGGATCTAACCCTATTGAGTTAGGGTCGAATCAATCTTAATCGGGTTCGGGCTGTGGTGAGCCCGCACTAAACCCTACCTGTTGCCATTGTAGCTTTGAAACATTGGGGTGGGGTAATAATTGGGTCAGGTTGGGTTGTGATTGCTTCGATTCGGGTTCAGGTTGATGCAGACCCGTGCCGAATCCGACCCGTTAATTTCCCTTGTCACAACAGGAGGCAACAAATGGTTGAACTGAATGACTTAACGGTTATAACACTTAAATAGTATAAATAATACTCTAAGAGTATTATTATTATTATTATTATTATCAAATCGACTTTAGCTATTTATCCATTAGGAAGCTCACAACAACCTCCTTAAAAACTTATCCATTAAAAAGACAAAGAAGTTCAGTCACTTCAGCTGTTATCCAACAGCCCACAATCGCTTCTTTCTGCTTTCTATATAAGCTAAATGGGTGATTCTTGTCTTCATTTAAAAATTGAAGAGGGCCAAACATGCACCATAAAGTATAAATTTGAAAGCACTTTCTGACTGAAAGGACACCCACTTGGATTTAATGGAGTCATGGCCAAACCTTTAGCAGAATTAGAAACCTGTTCATTTAATTTGCTCAGATTCTTGAACAGTAAAACCTCACAAACTTTTGTTTTCCTCCATCGGTTACAAGAAATCATCAGTTGGTCTGCAACTCCATTTGAATAATGCAGTTTGTGTGCATGCTGTGCTGTGTCGTTTAATTCATAATGAACTCATTTCTGTTCAGCCCCCTTGGTCGCCATTGCAATGATCACTCATGGCCCCTCCAATAATTCAGAAAATAAAAAATAGAAAAGAAATTAAAGCTCCGATCCCCACGTGAATTCAACCATTGTTTTATCATTTTACTTGGGCCTTTGCTTTAGTGGGCCCCCACTCCCCACTCTCATCTTGATGATCTCTGATTGGGGAGTTCGGATCTGTTCCTCACAGAGCCTACCTCACATTGACCTCAGTGTGCTTAGTGATACATTTGAAACATATCTATACTTAAAATTATTTATTCATGTTAAGATTTTCCCAATACACAACTGGAACATGCTGTAACGTCAGTGTGAGGCGCACTCTATGAAAAACAAATCCAAACTCCTGATTGAGCCCCCCAAAAGGTACGCCCACCGGTTGAAAGCAATGAGGGGACCCTGATTCCCTTCTTGACCCGATATTCCCGTGGCAAATTGTAGCTTAATCTGCATTCTTTTCCATTATTCTAATTAGAATCCAAGAAACTATTTATTTTTTTTATTATGAGAATAAACCCTATAAAGTCAAAGTTTCTTAATTTAGAACTTAATTTGTATTAATTGATTCAGGCTCCATACATCAAATTACATTAAAAAAAATTCACTTGCTGACATGCTTCATTTTTGTTAATATTTTGTCGGTTTGCCAATCTATCAGACTCTCTTTTTTTTTCCTCTTTCTGGTGAAGATATTTTATTTTTATTTATTTTAATAGAAGTCAAATGCCAGCAGCACCAATAATCGATGATATGTAGCGGCACGCTTAGGTTTCTGATTTCTAGTAGAAATAAAAAAAAAAAGAAACAGATGTTTTCAGTCTTCAAAACCCTAATATTAATTTCATGGAAGAGCAAAAGTTGTTTGGTAAGCAATGGCGTCATCTGCTGAAAGCTGAGTCATAAAATGGAAGACGAGAATCTTATAAGCTTGCTTGGCAGCAGTCTGCTAGCCCACAATTGAAGTATTCTACTGGGGAAAGCTACATCGAGCTTTTGAGCATGCATGGCTGAGCTCAGATAGATTCTTCTAATTAAGAAAATTATGGTTGTTTAATTTAATCCGAATTCATCCCGCTTTGTCATGTTTATGTTCTTGTACTGCAGTTAGGACTTTAGAAAAGCCTGTGACAAGCTTCTATTATTATGATTATTATATTTTCTGTATATTGATCAATCAGTATCACGCCTGACTGCCCAAATATAAATTTGTTGTCCAAATGATGTCGGTATTCCAGCCTCGACTGGGCCGGTCTGGTTTCGGTTTGCAAATTGTTTAGAATGGACTGTATGAGCCTTGGACCGGTTTATGATTGCTTAGAAAATAAATCTTTACTTTATCTCATTTCATAATTATTTATTAATTTTCTAATTTTATTTATCAAAATTTCCCATATACCCTTTGTATTTTTTTGGATTCTTTCACTTGTTATTATTCCCAATTTTACAAACAAATAAAAATTCATGAGGTAGGTAATGGTGGACATTTTAGGAGTGTCAATTGGATTGGATTTCGTCAAATCCAATCCAGTCTAATGTGAATCCATTTACAAATGGACTGGATTCAGTCCAGTAAAAATCCAAACAAATTCAATCCATTAAAATGTAAATGAACTGGATTGGATCCAACCTAATCCAAGCCGAATGAAATATCATTTTTTTTTAATATAATCTAACAATCATGCTAGTATAAGTTCAAATTAAAATTACAAAAATATATTAAAATAAAGAAAATATGGAACATTAAAGTCAAGGTTTTAAAATCGGACCAGATAGGGAACTATTATGGGGTCTGGTTCCCTGGTCAAATGCTTTGACCATCCAATCTGAATGGATGAGCCACTCCAACAAAAAAGTAAAAAAAAAATTAAAATTATAAAAACAAAAAATTGCAAAAAGCCATTTCCAAGTCAAATGGTTCAACCACCTGGGTCAATTTTGTTGACCAAATCAACGGTTTTTTGCCAAATAGCGGTTTTGGGTAAAACAAAATCAATCAGGTGACTGGTTCCCGATTTTTTTGGTTCAACTGTCCGGTCCAGTCTGATTTTGAAAACATTGATTAAAATCAAAGCTTCTTCACAAAATTCTTTTTTTTTTTTTTTAATTTGTTCATTTTATAGATTAATCTTCTTCACCATAGACTATTAATCTTCATGATCTCATAAAGCTCTTTTTTGCAAAACTCCCCCCACATATGTTCTGTCAACCAGTACATGTAAAACACAAAATGGTTTTTGGTTTTCGGTTCTATTGTGAAGATCTGATTTAACTCCAACTCAAACCGATAGGAGTTTGGATGAATTTATTTGGATTTATAGTCCAACCCAATTTCCATACTGGGCCATTCAAATCCAAATTGATTAGTTTCGGTTCGGATTGGATTCAACGAATAATTAGTCAATTGACACCCTTAGTGGACATGAATCAAGATTTTCACAAGTTATTCAATCGCTGTTTAAATATAACTTTAAGTCGAGTTTGAGTTCAATATATAAGCTTATTTGCTAATTGAGCCAAGCTCGAACCCAATAAAATTCAACTCATATTATTATTATTCTCTCGAGTTTGAGATGAGCCGAGATCAAACATGCAAACTTAAGTTGAGCCAAATTCAAACTCATGTTTTTGGCTCAAATCAAGGTGGAGCTCGAACTCGACCCTCATATTTTCCTGTCGAACTCCCTAATGGTGGGGAAGCCAGAAAATTCGGCACTTGGAAATAGGTGAAGCGAGATTTACCATGCCATCTGGAAAAAAACAATATATTATTGCTGATGTGGCAATTATTTTGTTTTAGAAAACAAAACTATATATTCACATTGTCCCTAAATTGTCCCTTTTCCTATCACCGACTGAATATGTAATTATTCATTGGTCTTTTTGGCTTGAATCAGTCGGGCGTCCGACCCACCAGTAATTTACACATGGACCGGGCCGACCATTGCCCTCCAAGTTGCAGAAAATACAAAAGAAATATCTCAACTGACATGAACTTGAACCTAAGAAATAATGATGTATATACTAAATAAAATAACAAACAGCCCACTACTTGTTTGCATCACCTCACCTGCTGCTGCCTGCTAGAGCTAATCAATTCCAACTTGAATTCTACCTTCAGAAGAATAAAATCAAAGCTTTTTTATTTTTTTTCCCATTCAAATTGCGTCGACACAAAAAATTAAAAATATTTGATTATTAATAAATAATTATACATGTTTGTAAGCATTCCAGAACTATATAAAGAGGCAAAGAGAAGTATAAGTAAGAAGTACTTCAGATGAACCCAAAACTCCAGATATTTTGCTGTTTTCATTTTTTCATGTTAATGGTGCGAATCCACCCATGTGAGACTAAAAGCAGACCTACTGCTTTATACCAAAAGAGAATGAGAAGTCAGAATGGATGGTCCGAAACTCCAAATTATTTGTTGGGTTTGTCCGGTTGATTCTCGACCACCCAATTCTGCAATAGAGGAGCAAAGCATATTCCCGGGAAAATGCTTTCCAAAGTTAAAGTTGAAGGCTGAATTTTCACTTTGAGGTGAAAATCTTATTTTAAATTAGAAAACGAGACAAACAAGGCCAAATGGGGTTTCTTTGCTTTTTCATTTTTTGACTTTTTAATTAGGTTCATATGATTAATGGGGGGTGTGACCCGGTGTTCTGACCGTACACGTGTCACGTTAGGTGAGGCTTCCAACGTGAGCCCTATCATGTGCACCCTTGACTTTATGCTAGAAAAAGGAAAATGGGGAATGGAATCACGCCTTTGTTGGGATCGATGGGACCCACTTGGGTTCTGCTTTGTTTGGCTTTGCTTTTACCAACTTTTAAGCCATGCCATGTAAAGCTTGAAATTTCTACGTTGGGCCAGTCTTCTCTCCAGCTATGTTTTCTCCTAAAGCACCCTCAGAAATCTTACTTTTTAACATAAAGAGTGGCTTTGTCATGCTTATCAAATTACAAAGCAAGATTTTTTGTCTTTGAAAAAACAAAAATCATACATAGAAAAAAAGCTTCACGCTCAATTTTACCTATAAATTGTGATAACTTTGATTCTCTTTCTCTCTCTTTCTGTGTTGTGGATTGGATTGGTGGAGAAAAAGGATTAGAAAATGTAGGAAAAAAGTTAGAAAAAGTGAAGATGATATACAATTTGGATGGTTGTGCTTTCTTGGGGAAAAGGGGTGGTACTGGTAGGATTCAAGAAGAAGCCTTTCACCCGAGGAATGCTTTTTAGTTTTTAACAAGTGGATTGGTGTCAGTTGGAAGTTGGGAACTTATGCTGTTGGAGCAATTGAGGTTTGAATTCATTCTCTTCTGACCACAAAAGAAGGAGAGTTTGGATGTACCGACAACAGGTTCACAATACATTGCTTGCCACATTGATCCAGTTGTACAACATCAGGAATATGAGTTGTACTTTATATCGCCGATATTTCCAGAACGTGAAAGACTTCCATAATTCCATAACTTTGGTGGAAATTCAGAGAGGGCCCTTTTTACTTTTAAATTCCATGACTTCTTTCGCCTACAAATTAATACGTAGTATGACAGTTTATCAGCTTATCTCTTTTCAAATTAACTAGAAGCAGGCCGGGCCGAGCCGAGAGAACCGGCGCCGGCTCAGTTGTCGTTCATATTTTTGTCTCTTCTGTATAAGTGGAGCTGTGGAGGTGGAGACTGGAGAGGAGTGCCTTTGGCATGTGCCGAGTCTGCCGAGTCCGCTTTGGTGGTCACAAAAATCACAATTCTCAAAAACAACCACCAACTACTCCATCGCAACTGTACATTCAGGAAAGGTGGCAGGTTCGGGTTGGGACATTGTTGGAAGCGTTTTATTGGTAGCACATATCTGCCCCGTACTGTGCCCGTGGGTGGGACCGTATGAGCCTTCCCCTCCTCGTCTTCAACTCTCCATCTGTGGGCCCCACCACCAACAGCTGTGAGCGAATCATTGCATGCCGCGCTGTGATGGCCCCCCCACTCCGGGCAGAGGCATCCAATGCGTCGTCCACGTCATCATTAACAGTGTCTCCATCGGATGATTGTAAAATGACTTGTCTGCCCCCCACCCCACAGAATGCGCCCTCAAAAACGGTTACATCCAATATGGGAAACATCACCCAATGTAAAGTACGAGAGATGTTTTCGATTTACGCTGAGATGTGTATGTAAGGCGTATTTGGGGCGCGTTCTGTTGGGAGAAGATGTGAAATCGAAGAGGTGGGTCCTCCACCGTCCGATTGGTCTGTAGTCTGTACTCCCCTGGCCTCCATGTCTCGAGGAGTCCGTGCAGGAAGTTTCCTGGAATACATCCAAATCTAAAGTTAGTCCCCATCCAATGCCCCGTGAACCAGACCAGAGCCACTTTAACGGCTAAACAAAGGCCAATATCACTTATGTCCTACCGATTTTGTCCCTTTCCCATTGGAACTCGAGCCGTTCAGTTACAAAATCTCTAGTCGCCAGCCGGTCGGTCGGTCAAATTCTTTTGGCTGCTGCAACGCTGCATTAAAGTTGATATCACCATATACGGCTTTGAATGGTGGACCCCCGCATCGTAGCTCCAAGTCTCCAGCCAGCCTCAAAAATAGACCATTGACCCGCTCCAATTGGGTACAAGTAGGCCCAATTTCTATCCGTTAGACGCCTCAACAGTGGACGGCCTTGATTCTTTGAGGAGTACAGACTTCAACCCAGTCGCGTTACACCCTAGCCAACACTTCTTAATCACCACGTTTTGTGCAAAAAATTTCGTCAATTATTTGCACCGATGAAAAGTTCCACGTGTGATCGATTCCAAAACTTTTACCTACTTGGGCTGCTCCGAGTCTGCCAAGGTTATTTCCGTAAATTCATAGCTTGCTTTCAATCGGCTCCCGTTCCGTCTATCTAACGCTTCTCCACCTCATCGAGCCAAGTCACGCGTCTTTCCGATTGACACGTCACCATGTGGACCCCCCTCATACGGACAGCTCCAGAACTGGCTATATAACCTCCTAAACCCTCATGCCACACTCCCCTCGCCTTCATCTTTTTATAGCTCCATCCCCCCCGTTCTCTCTCAAGTCTCAACTAAAACCCGATAGATTCCCGAAACGTGTGTTGTAGTAGTAAGTACCTCCCAACCGATACGATACGATACGATACAGAATCCTAGAGGAGCTTAAAGCTTGATCTCGGAGGAGACCCATCGATGCCGACGGCGGCCGGGCCTGCACCACCGTCCGATAGAATCCCGATGGGATCGACGATGCAGATGCCATCAGAGGCGTTTGCAAGGGACGCGATTATCGCTTGGTTCAGGGGAGAATTCGCGGCTGCGAACGCCATTATCGATGCGCTCTGCAACCACTTGACTCAGCTCGATACACTCTTTGGTAATGGAACCGCCAGCTACGAATCGGTGTTTGAAGCGATTCACAGGAGGCGGTTGAACTGGATCCCGATCCTCCATATGCAGAAGTACTATTCGATCGCCGACGTGACTCTCGAGCTCCGGAAAGTCGCGGCGGCGAAGACGAAGACAAAGGAGGAAGAGAGGACGCAGAGCGAAGAAGCTAGGTTTTATTTTAAGGAGAAAGAGAGCTGTAGGGAAGTTAAAGATCAGGTTCAGGAGGTGAAAAGTGATTCTGTGGAGGACTTGAAGCAGAGTAATGCTGATAAGCAGAGTGATGGTGATGCCGGTGATGAGGTAGTAGAAGAAGACTCATCTAAAGATGATTTTTCAGATCCTAAGGTTGTTGAAGGAGGTTAGTACATTTCGAACTCGAAGCATAAGAACAGAATAAATTCTAATATCTGAACCGATGATATAGGCTTAATATTAGGTTTCTTCGTTATTCATTTGGTTACGCGACTGGAAGTCGATGATCTTAAGAGTTTCTCTCTCTCTCTCTCTCTGCAAAAATCGCTTTCCTTCTTCTGAAATGAAAGCCTGCATTTAATTTTCTCCACATTTCCATATAACGAAACTTCTTATGAAAACAATCGAGTTAGAGACGGAGTTTGATCCATAGGACGAACCATAATAAATCCGAAAACTTCCCGATTCTATTAACTCGGGATTCCACACCAATTACACAACTTTACTTTAAAAGAACTGGAAAAGATCGCCGTTTTTCCGCATTCAAAATTCAATTGCCTCCGATTCTCTGGACTCCTGATTCCTGAAGTCTTCCTCAGTTTTTTTTCTATTTTTTTTTCCTTTGATTTTACGTTTATTTATTGTATTTCATTATTTTGAAAAGAAATATTTTATATTATATTTTATTTAAATAAATAAACTCGACAGAATATGGCGCGTGTACTGTGAACAACCTCGAGGTTTATGTGGTTGTTGAGCATTTCGAGGCCCGAATTAGGCCTCATCTGGTATTACAGTTATTTTGGGAAGTTGCCAATTTACCTTTTTTATTAAATAAATCACGTCGTGATGCGCGAGATCATTTATTATAGGCGGCTTGTAATCTCAGCCGTCTGATCTCAGGTTGATGCGCGTGTACCCGTTGGGTTTGTTGCCCAGCCTCTTTAACCCGTGAGCTGACCTCCACAATTTGTTGCCCGGAAAAAGTGAAATCGACTCAGATACTCGCCCCTGCCACCCCGATTCAACCCGCCTTGCCTACCGAGTTACTCAAGGTAGCTGCCTAGCCGAGGGCCTGAGAAACCAAAGAAATCCAGAACAGAGGTCAGAATCCATCCACCAGACGTTTCTGAGAAATTTGTTGCTTTACAATCATGGCGGGTCAGGAGTAAATTTAGTCGACGTTTCTTGCCCCCCCCCCCAAAAAAAAAAAAATAAATAAAAAATAGATTCTTTCTCTGGTTTGATTTTGGTTTGGTTATTACTGTTATACTGAACCTCCATTTCTGCTTTGGGTAGGATCTCATGAAGATGAGCTTCCGTTGGAGAACACTTGGTTTTGCTCCAGTGACGAAGACTGCGAGACAAGGCGTGCCAAGATCAAGATAACTAAAGGTTTCGTAGCCAAGGAGCCAGTGAAAGGGCACATGGCGAGTTCTATCTTTTCGTCATTCATTACAATTTTTTCTGTAGAGAAAATAGGGCATAGATATAATCGGAAGAGAATGGTTTAAATCTGTGAGCTGATATCTTGTAATGTGATTGTAGTTAATTGTTAATTGTGCCCTGCAGGTCAACGTTGTGAAAGGTCTGAAGGTGTATGAAGAAATCTTCACTGGGTCGGAGCTTTCTAAGCTCAATGACTTCGTAAATGAACTCCGCAGTGCTGGTCGGGATGGAGAACTCTCAGGTTGGTTCTCCCATTGGAGCTCTCCTTTCGGGAATTGTGTCATTGTTTTCACACGCTCTGTGATTAAACTTATTTCTAGTTACCACTTGTTTAGGCTGATTTAAATTGCAGATCTCCACTTTGGGAATTGATGTCCGTTTATAAGTTGCACCAAATTGTTTGGAAATGTGTTTTGCATGAAAGAGATTATGACTGTAACACATTTTCAAATTCTGGTAGTCTAATTCTATGTTATGGTGAACACAGGTGAGACGTTTATCTTGTTTAACAAGCAATTGAAGGGGAACAAGAGAGAGTTAATTCAGCTAGGAGTTCCAATTTTCGGACAGATCAAAGATGAAGCAACAAGTAAATTGCACAAGTGTAAGTCAAGACTATAGAGTTTTGATGTTCTGCATTTGCTTCTACCAAATTTTAGTTTCTCTCAGAAATCCAAGTCCTTGTAGTACTTTTCCCCCATAATATATTTTTGGAAGTCACAGCACGAGACTTTCTCTGTGTACAGGTAATATCGATCCGATCCCATCAGTTTTCCAAGCTGTTATTGATCACCTGGTTCAGTGCCGCCTCATACCAGAAAGTAGAAAACCCAATAGCTGCATCATTAACTTCTTTGACGAGGTATTGTTTTATTTTCGCTGCTTTCTCTTGTATATTATACTCAAGCTTTTTTTTATTTTACCTTACTTAAGGCTGAGTTTATTTCTCCTCAAAATGAATTTAAAATTGAGACTGAAATATTTCGGCTATTATTTCCTCCCCTGTATCTGCCAAAAAAAAAAAAAAGGTTTTCTCCCCCTTCTAATTTGTTTTCATTTAAATGATTTTCTGCCCAATTAACGCTGAAACAAAGGCAGCCTAAAGGATATAATAGGTGGAGAGCAGGATTGTTTTTCGTTTCCATCGGCGTTTTGAATCTCAATTTTGTTTTGAAGGAACCAGGAAATTTAGTTGCTCTCTTTCTCTTCGCAGGGCGAGTATTCACAACCGTACCTTAGGCCACCACATTTGGAGCAGCCTATCTCTACTCTTCTCCTTTCTGAATCCACTATGGCTTTTGGACGGGTTCTCCAAAGCGATGCCAATGGGAACTTCAAAGGTTCACTCATGCTCTCTCTTAAAGAAGGGTATGGACATTATATTCCTTTTACTCATTGCTTTACACACCGGAGACACACTACCAGATGCTAAAATAACAATCAACTCCATTAGCATATACAGCAAATGGAGGGGGAAACATCTTTACAAGCCTTGATACTTTTTAGCCTGACCGTAGTTATTCTACACCAATCAGTCTGCAATTGATTTCTCATTTTAAATTTCAATGGTAAGTTTATTTTGTACGCACATGCCCAAACCATCTCAGTCTATTCTCCTCACAATTCCCAACAAATGCACTCATCTGAGATATTATCACATGACCTGAAATTGAATCATAGATACTCCCGGTATCAACTATATTGTATTCATATCGATGCACCCAGATACAGATGGATATCCTGATTTTATAACTATGTGCCGTAATGGGTGAATATCATTGCCCTGTATCAAACATATTGTATCCATATCGATGTGTATGGATCATATCGATAAGGACAGATGCTCAACTTTAGGTTAAATATTTCTATGTACTCATAGTACACCAGGACAGTGTACATGTGCCTCTGTAACCACCTCTCTAACAGGCTGTTTTACGCAATTCTGATCTGATGAACTTGCAGATCGCTCCTAGTCATGCGAGGGAATAGCTCTGACATGGCAAGGCATGTTATATGTCCATCTTCAAATAAGAGAGTTAGCATTACATTCTTCAAGGTTCGGCTGGATACCAACCCAATTCAGACACAGGCCATTCCACCACTGACCAAGGCCATGACACTTTGGCAACCAGGAGTGCCACAGCCTTACACAATGTCCAATGGAGCGGGAGCGCTCAACGGATACGAAGGCATGGACATGGTCCCCAAATGGGGAGTTCTCCGTGCCCCTCTTGTCATGTTAGCTCCAATGCGGCCCATGGTTATGAACCCGAGAAAGATCCCACGCGGTGGTACAGGGGTGTTCTTGCCCTGGACAGTCAGCTCAAAGAAACCCACCAAACATCTCCCTCCCCGTGCACAGAAGGGAAGGCTCCTGGCACTGCCTCCGCCAATTGAAACACCAGCAGTGGAACCCATTTCCGATGCAGGAGTCACAGTTTGACCATTCTTTGTGTCTTGTTGCTTTGATAAAACCATTGGGAAGGCAGCATCAAACTTTGGCTTGACTGTTTTGGATATTAAGGAGGGTTCACATCTTATCTCATTCAAAGAACAATTAGATGCTTTGTGAGGTGGATGTTATGGCCAAATCTGTACAAATCATGGGAAAAGAATCTCTTCGTACTGCAGAGAATATATGATATAGTATAGAGATTACAGTTTTCTGTGTAGGGAATCTGTGTAGGCCTTTTTCTTTTTCTTTTTTTTTTCAGGAAGAGTAGGGATGCTTCCCATTCCTGCACCTTGCCATGGATAACCCACCATTGTAAGAGTGTTTGGAAACAATTGAGCTGAATTTTTAAGTTCTGAGGGATATGAATTTAACCCTAATAGAGGGTGGAATTTTTTATCTATTTATGTTTTTGAGTTGTGAACTTCTTTTTCAGAGGCAGGTGGAATTTCTGCTATACTTTTTGTCTTCTTTGTGTGGTGGTTAAAATGGAATCAGCTTTTAGCACCTGCGGATAATCCAGGGGGCTGGTTTACTTTAAATGGAGATAAGAAAGGGAAGCTTTAGCTTTATTTCAATCATGGCTTTTCCCTTGTGCAATTGCACTGCCACTAGATTGTTGTTCTCTTACATCAAAACAGGCATATGATGTTGCAGAAGAGCTCCAGGTTCATTGTGCCAATGATCTGTGGTTTATTAATCACATCCATTATAGATCACTCTTTTGTACTGGACCACCAGAAAGATAGATTAGATTCTTCAACTTGATAATGTCGAGTTCACCATCCCCTGCTAGAAATCTTATTGATTTTTTCTTCTTTCTTCTTTTGGTCGACACCATTACACCAACCAACCTTTTGTAGTGGCCATTACCGATATCAATGGAATGATCCCTTCTGGTGGGCATTGGTAATGGAACGCCTTAAAGTCTGTCGATAGTTTTATCTAGAACAGTAAATGCATACAAAATGGAGAGAAAGGGAGAGAACATATTGATTGTTTGTTGTTAACTGTGTATCCACTAGGCACTAGCTAGTCCAAAAAGAGAGCAATGGCGGATTTAATTATTTTTGCAATTTCAAGCAAAACTTTTGACAAATTTAATTATTTTTATATTTAATATACGAATATATTGTACAACATTTTAAATTTACATTATTGATTTTGATACTATATTTAAAATCTCGAAGGAAATAAGCAGCTGAAATCCTGAAATTTTCCATTTTGTTTCCCATATTTGGAATGAAAATTCTTGCGTTACAAAGTTCTGTCAAAATTTAATACCATGCCAAGAACTGCGTAAATGAATTCGACTCTGAAAAACAGAATCCCACATTATCTGTTTTCGTATTTAATACCATGCCAGGAATTGTGTTATAAAGTTCTTCTGCCAAAGTAATTAAATGAATTCGACCGACGACTCTGAAAAACAGAACCCCACGTTTTATCTTTTCGTTTATTTTGGATTTTTGATAAACATTAAAGAATATTTATTTTTTTACCACATTAAAAGAACTGTCAACATTCAAGATACTGCATACAGATGGAGACAAAGGTAAAAGACAAAACAAGTCACATTTTAGTAAAGTTCGTTTTCATATGGATCATCTACAATCTTTGATTGAATTTGTTTACACCTATTTTTTTAACATTTGAATATAATATGAGCTTCTTCTTCCTCCCTATCTGCTGCTGCTCTGACTCTTTGCTCTTTGGCTTATGGCTCTGTGTTTGCCCATGGTTCAAAGTATTGATACGCTGGATGCGCAAAAATTGTGTACCCAGAGTTTTCAATATATGACGCTCTTCATTTTAGTTTTTTTTTTTTTTTTTAACAAACCAACAAACCACATTTATTAAACAGAGAAATAATCACAATGGAACGGATTTTCCAAGGGATCAGATAATTGCAGAAATAAATTAGAGTGGATATTAACATTTTTAACGTGTTAAAAGGTCCTAATTGTTCGCTTGAGTGTTCGTTCCTGCATGTTTGCTTGAGTGATCCAACCGGACCCCCACGTCTAAATCACCTCCTGTATGTTTGCTCAAGTGATCCGTTCTAGATTAATACCCAGTAGGCCCTGTATCCAACTTGCTCACACAAATGGACAGTGAAACACCCTTTACAGCCTTGCATTGGGAATATCTCATTCCCAAAGCAGGGTTGCAAGAGGCTGTTGGAATGATGTGAGGACAGGCTTGCACTGACTGAAGCCGAGCTCAAGAAAAGTAGAACAGGGTTTCTGTTTGGCTATGACACAACTTATCTTCTTCGGCCACATTCCTTGTCCATTTGTCCTTGGAAGGCCATCATGAAATATTTTGCACAAGAACATTTGGTACCTATTCTTACTCTCCACTTTCTGTTCTGAGTTTGATGGAGCAGGCCTCATATGAAGGAAAGTTCTGTATGCCGAGATTTCTGTAATTGTTTTTGATCGACAACTGGAAATTATATTGATTAATTAAAAGGAATTACATCAGATGAAAAGAGGACGAGATGACCTCTCTTATCTCTCCCAAGAAACAGAAATTTACAAGAGACAAATATAAATGTGCCCAAAAAAGATTAGATCTACCCGTCCCCTGCCTAGCAAGAGAATCTGCAAATGAATATGCACTTCTTTTCACCCACTGAACTCTCACTTCCATTCCATCTTCTGACTTAACCATTTAATCTTTTTCTTTTCATTATTGAATTTCCAATGACTCCGTTCATCTTTTTGCAGCCAATTAACCACCAGCTTTGAATCCTCCTCAATTATCAAGTTCTTAATATTTAGGGAAACAGCTTTTTGGGTTCCTTCCACTGCTGACAATACCTCAGCCCGAAGAGAGTTTCCATTCCCAGCTGGTCCCGAATAAAGAACCACCACTTTACCACCCTCATATCCAAGCAACTCCCATCAAAGTTTAATTTGATGAAACCTCTCTCCGGAGGGGTCCATTCTGCAGTATTAGATGGATTAACAGGCGCAGATTCAGCAACCTCATTCCAATTGAGCATGATGTCATCAACTGAATATGAAGAAAAAAAATCCATTGTCCTCACCCAATGAGCCACCTTGATCATGATGAAGTCTGACATCTTTGCTTCTTTCTTTCTCAGTAAAAACTCTGTAATTCATTTCCTTCCACAACACCCAACAGAGCAGCCCTAGTGCATCTCCATAACATCCTAGCCCTCTTTTGTTTCTGCATTGACAATATTGTTTCTTCTCCACAGACACCTACCATATGACCCCCCCCTGCTTTGATGGATCTGTAATAAACTATTGGTTTTGGTGTCTTCAATGTAAACCAGTGGGATAGATTCATCCCAATCCCCAGTCTCCTGGATGAAGGAACAGACTGTCTGTCTATGAGGATGTTAAGTCCTGTCTTTCTATGTGGTACTCCTCCTGGTAGTTCTGAGGTTCATGGATCTGTAAAGGCAATAACATATCTCCTATGTTTTACTCTGCAATATAAAACTTAGTTTCCATCAAAGATGCTATTCATGTACTTCCACCATATTGAATGATTTTTTTTATAAGAAACGGTAACTTTCATTAAAGATAAAAAGGAGAATACAGATATCACCACCCAAAGGATGGGTGGAAAAACAGAATAAGTCTTGCAATCAAGCCCAAAGCAGTCTCCTTGAAGAAAAAATGCACATAGGAGATGTACACAGAAATTACAACTCAGAAGTTAAGTAGGGAGAGAACTATCACTAAATAAGACATCCCTGTGAAAACCAGCTTTTGCTACACCATCTGCTTCAGTGTTCAGCTCCCTGGGGATCCAACCCAGCTGTGCATTTAGGTTGAGAAGGATATCCCTTGCTTCAGTCAAAAAATGTGCTAAAGCCCATGGCCCACTGCCATGGTCAGCTAGCCACCTGATTGTATTTGAATGATATGCTAGGCTTTTGGCTTGCAAGGCTGAAACATATGTAGGCCAATAAGCCGTTCTCATGATTTCTCTTCTGTAGATTTCCAAGTTTTTGCATCCATGTTGGTACATGTCACAAGAATTGCTAATTTTGAGTGCCGCCCCCCCCCAACCAAAAGCCATTAGTTTCTTTGGTAGAGCAGGGCTATCCTGTATTGCCTTGACCAAAAAAGAATGGCCGAGGCTCACATTGGTAATTTAATATCCAACATTTTGAAGGTAGAGATCTAGGTGATCAAATCCTTGTATGCAAGGATCAAAAAATCGTTATGTATCAGGCCCTTCCCAATACGCCCCTACAGGGGTTGTATCAGGTCAGGCCCTGGTTCAGAGGGTAGCCGGGACTTAAACCGGCCCCTCTGAACCAAAATCGAAAAAAAAAGTAGAACTTAAAAAAAGGGCCGATACTAGCCAATATGCCCTACCAGCGTATCGGCCAGTATCAATACTTTGAACCTTGCTTGTATGTCACTCATTATGTATGGACATACTCCACAGTCCACAGAGTGCATAAATTCCATGACTTGAACACTTCCATGGCCCTTTAACTGTAAACCCCCTTTTAAAGTTGGATTTCCAATTCATCCTACTAGACAAGAAAGACACCATTTCTGAGATAGGGCCATTTTTTAAGCAAACTAGAGAAGGGTAGAGGTCTAGGTGATCATATACTTGTATGTGACTCATTATGTATGGACGTCCTTCACAGAGTGCTTTATGACTCGAAGAACACTTCCATGGTCCTGTAACAGTGTAACTGTAAACCCCCTTTAGACAAGAAACACACAAATTCTGAGATAGTGCCATCCTACTAGACAAGAAGCATGGGAATGGGACCAATAGATTAGGAGTCCAAATGGTATAATAAGTGAAAATTGTAGAGTATTTAAAACAAGCAGAACAAGTACAATAACCTAGTAATCATTACCTAGCCCATTATATTCTCTTTTCTAACCATTCAGTACTAAGGAGAAGTACAGATTACAGAAAAGGCAAATAGAAGAGGGGAAGAAATGTACAAGCACCTGATTAAAAAAAAAAAAACTACCAGTTTGGAATCTTGAATGCTTGCTATAATGACAATGCCTCTAGGGTTACTCCAAAGGCATGTTCAACATGTTCTATGGTTGTAAGAACCATGAATACTTATTTGTTTAATGGTATAAATAACTGGGCATAGTACAGAATCAACCATTCATTTAGGTTGTGTTCCCTACCTATTCCTTCAAACCAAACAGCCTTAATTTCCACCAATTAATCACGAGAAGACAAGCAACTTCAAGAAATGAAAACCAAGACTTCCTTTGGGAATAATCCATCAAACACCCAAGTCCACTAAAGACTGAAGTTCCCCAATGTTTGAGCCATTGAAAAGCGATGGTAACTGAATGCACAACCTCATTGATAAACAATGAAAAAAATGAAATATCTATTGCAACGCAAAAACATCAATGCATTCAGCCAAAACAGTGGTCTTCCATCAAAAAGTGGTAGAAATTATCATGCACAACAAGAACATACCAGCACAAAAAAATAAAAAATGGAGATAAGAAAGAGTCGCCTACACCTTGTAAAGTAAGATACAACATACAGGTAATTGGCATTCAATTACAACCCACATATGTTATTATCCTTCTTATCAGCAAAGAGTAATAACCTTCACTTGTTATCACGAGAACAAGGAAGCAAACTTCACCATACTTGAATGGTAATACAGACTTCAAATTGCAGTACAAAAACAAAAAACAGAAAAATAAATGAGCAATAGAAACATGTTACTGACAGTGATGCACAACCTATTATTAACCTGAAAATATTTTTCATCAAATAAGGAATGACCTGTGAAACATCAAATAATGCATACTCCCCAACTGAGCATGAACAGGTGAACAGAACACTACCTGGACGCTCCAGGTTCAATTGTTCAATAACAATCAGTTCTGCACAAGAAGCCATGCTTATATTTGTTTACTTCTTTCTCCTTTCTTTCCCTCTTTCTGTTTTTGGGGGAAGAGGACTGTGGGGATAGCATCCTGTAAATCACCCATATGTGAAGCAATATACACTACCAAAAGATGCCCTAACCAAATGAAGTATACGGAAAGAAAAGTATTCTTGGAAACAGTTGCTTCAGTTTCAAATATAAAGAGATGTATATAGATAAATACTCTAATTGCTTTAAAAAAATAGACATATTTACATTATAAACGAAGTAATGAGACTAAACAATCATAATCAAATAACCAACTAAACACTTGGAAGAAATCCCCAAAGGGGACATGAAAAGAGAAATAATGTAACACATTGTAACCATTTATTATTATTATAATATCAAGGTTTATTCATGGCTTCACAGGCTCATCATCATCTTCAATGTCCCAACTTAAATCTTCGTCATCATCTGCAACACTCAACCGCTTGCATAGATCAGCTCTATTGGTGCTGCCCCCAACAGTTTTTTTATCAAAGTTACTGCCAAGATCTTCAATTTCGTCCCATCCCAAGTCCTCTTCCTCAGGCACTGAAGGTTGGCTTGAGACAACTGAAACGTCACTGTCTTTGCAAGATTCACCATGGCCAGCCTTTCCTTCAGTTTGCTTCTCGTCAGATTTTGCAACTGACTCATCGCTATGTGATCCAGCCAGATCTGCCTTTGCTTCCGGCAACACTTTATTTTCATCAGACCCATTGTCACTAACAGATTCCACAATGTGACTTTTCTCATCAATTTCTATGTCAGATGTCTTCCCTTCCATTTCAGGAACAACATCAGAACTCCTAGACTGTGACACCTCGACATGTTTCTCCGATGCCTTGTTGTCGGCGGTACCATCCTTCAAATCCGATGCATTGGTTTCCTCCTCCTCCTCATCATCATCCACGTCCCAACTCAAATCTTCCTCCTCTTCCCCAGAAATTGCTCTCTTTACAAGATTAGCTCTAGCATCCTCCATTTGCTTGAGCTTGTGAACCCTGTAAAAGTATCGACCCCAAAATGTCTCATGATCAACAGTATTAGGAACAAGCTTGATATAGATCCCTTCCATAACACCGTTCTCGCTGCATAAGTTCTCAATTTCATTGGCCTTCTCTTCAATCAGAAACCCAGATTTCCACTTATTGAAGTCGTCCAAATCATCGGGTTCCTCGCAGTAAGTATTTAAATCGGTCTGAATTGAATGAACCTGCGCTTCAAATTTACTGTAGCGCTTTGAATTCAAAATCGGATTACTCAAATGCTGGCTATCAGAAGAATCGCTCTCCTGATCAGCAGAGAGAAGCACATCCTTACCGTGGGAAATGATCTCAGCCGTCCCGCGCCACACGGTGTTCCCTAAGTCATCAATTGCTTGCCCAACTGACTCGAGCGACTCCTGCGCAACCGACGCCCCAACCTCGATTGACGCCGGAAGATCCTTTACGGCGCGACTGGCGGCTTCACGGAGCGCCTCCGTCTCCTTCTTAAAACCAGAGCTAAATTCCTCTAGATCGCGGCGGTACGTCTGAAGAACTGATTCAGATTTTGTGGCGAAGGTTTTGATGAAGCCGCCGAAGCTCCAACCAGAAGCGGCTGAAGAAGTGGGGCTAGGGTTAGGATTTGACTCGTATTCATCCAACAGAGCTTCCCGATCTGGATCTCCTTCTTCTTGTACTTCGGATGTGCCACTAGGAGATTCCGATACCGATGAAGTCTGGTTTCTCTTGACATCCAAGGGTTCTTGATCATCCGAGAAGACAGATTTGAAAAAATCCATGGAATAAATAACAAACAATAATCTGTAGAACTAGGGATAGGATTTCAGTGAAAAATCTGTTCTTATTGAGGAACGATTCGGATGAGATCGTGACTGAGTTGAAACGAAAAAAGAGGAGAGAGAGAGAGAGGAACGAGTGATGAAGTTATCGAACGAACAACTATCTCAAGGAGATGTGCCGTGGCGTGGTGGGACAAAAATCAAAAACGTCGGTTGAAGGTGATCGGCACATGAGAGCTTCAGGATTCAGGAAGGGATAGATTGGAAATTTAGAAGAATTCGACACGTGCGCACTGTGCGATATGCGCACCCTTCCCGGTCTCTCCCTTCTACTTCAGCAGTGGGTATTTGTATATTTCAAAGGAGTCCCGATGGCGATAGGATGGGCCTCATCCCCACTCCATCATCCATCTGGCTCGACTCCAGCACCGACGCTGCCTTCCAAAGCCCGAATTAGGGGTGCAACTTGGGCTGTCACAGTTCAAGCCTGAATCGGCCCAGTTCGAAATTTTATACGGGTTAGGCTTGTATTTTTGTTCTTGGTCTGGGTTTAGATCAAAGAAATTGGACTTTCTTCTAATTTTTTGGATCAGGACTGGAAATTCTTAGGTAACTTGAATCCAACCTGAGCCCAACTCAATTATATATATTTATATATGTAAATTTTATAACTCACCCGATTTACACCACTAGCCCGAAGGCAGGCTTATCTCAATGCAATAGGAACATAACGGATCCAATGATATTGGGCTGGGCTTCCTAGAAGATATAAATGGGCAAAAGAGGGCCTGGGCCAGTTTACATATATATTTATACATATATATGTAAATTTTACAACTCACCCGATTTACACCACTAGCCCGAAGGCAGGTTTATCTCAATGCAATAGGAACATAACGGATCCAATGAAATTGGGCTGGGCTTCCCTAGAAGATATAAATGGGCAAAAGAGGGCCTGGGCCAGTCCATTTATATAATCTTGCATGCCCATTCATATAATGGGATGGGCAGCAGGTTTCTCCTGTAGTCCATATTGTTTTCCCCTTAAAATTAAATGCTTTTCGAAAAGTTTTGCCCTTATAAGCAAAATACTAGATGGTTGTAATATTTTTTTAAAACTGGCTAAATTTAATAAATATCGGTATTGTCTCATAAGTAGAAAAATTATGTTCTCTTATGAAATATGTTAGGGATGCTCAAGGTTTGGTTAACCGAACCGGTACTACCAGTTTTGGGAAAACCGGTAACTGAAACCAATTGGTTAATCTGTTGACCGGTTTGGTTAACTGTTGGTTCAGTTCGTTGGTTTTTTTATTTTTATTTTTACAATAAAAATTATAAATATATATAAAATATTATATTTTAAATAATAAATAATATATCATATATCATAAATATACATATTTATATATAATGCATATTTATTATCGGTTCGGTTAATTGTCAGTTTTTTATATTGGTTAACTGAAACTGAATTGGTACCTTCAGTTTTTTTAAAACACCTAACCGAACCCAACCAACTGGTTCGGTTAACCAATTTTTTTGTTCGATTTCGATTGGTTTTTCGGTCGGTTCGATTTTTTGGTTTTTTTTTTTTGCTCACCTCTAAAGTATGTCACCCAAAAAAAAATTCTCTTAAGTGGACGATTGAAATTATAGAGGCAAAAGCATTCAGAGCTGGTTTGATTATGGCTTGAGATCTAGGTATTTGCAAATGAATTTTTTGTACTTTAATACGCATGGATATAATATAGATGTTTATCAATACTCACTTAGCAAGATAATAGAGTGGTCTAGTGGTTCAAATATTCACATTTTATGTAGGCAACCTAGATTCAAAAATTTCTAACAACATGCTAGTTTTATCTAACCTGGGCCCCTAGTCGGCTTGGTCATACCCCCAAAACCAGATTGGGTAAAAATCAGCCAAAACCGCTAAGCTGGTCAGTTAACCCGGTGAACCAGTCTCATTTTATAAAACTAGCTTTTTTTGTGAAAAATTTTTAGCACATAAATACAAACTTCTAGAGGCCATAACTACTTAATACTCATGGATATAATATAGTTGTTTATCAGTGCTAATTTAGCAAGATATTGTGGAGCGGTCCAGTCGCTAATGGCTTAAATACTTATGTTTTATGTAGGCAACCTTTGTTATAACCCTTCTATTAGACTTAAATGGAATTAATTGAATTACGGGAAATGAAGCTAATTAATATTATAAGTGGTGTATTAAATAAGGTTAATTATAAATCAATTACAGGAAATTAAGTGTTAAATAAAATCAATTATGGCGAGTTAAATGGGCATTAGTTAGGGTAATTGAATTTGAAAAATTATACCAATAAGATATGTCAAATGATATATAATCGGATGAGACGGGTCAATGGAAAATCGAACCTCATCATTATGTTTTGGATATTTTAAAAAACTTTCAAAGCATGACCTCATTGATTTGTTAGGCTCCTAAAAATTGACTGATAGAAGGGATGATTAAAAACATCAGTAGAGGTTTTTGGAGAGGTCAAAGTTCATGGAAGGTTCAAGTATTTGTTAGGAACTTGGGCTGTATTTGGATGGGATGTAAATCAATTCAGTTTTGTATGCGTCTGGAAAGAGGGTATAATTATTATTGACGTAAAACTACACTCTGGTTTAGTTTTACGTGCGTTTGGATGGAGTGTAGTTTTACGTTGATAGTCGATGTAAAACCTCATCAACTCTAAAGTTTTACATCGATAATCGATTTTATCAATGTAAAATTTTACACTCTTCCATCCATCACTTTCTGGTTCAGTGTAAAATGTCATCAGTGTAAAAATACACTAATGACGTTTTACATTAATTCCAAACACAGCCTTATGAATATCAGGGGAGGTTTAAGTAATTTACCCATCTTCTATCTTCTATTTTGTTAGGAAAATCAGGAACATAGGTGTTTTCTCTTGCATCTTCTACTTTGGTTCTTCTGTGAGAGAGAGAGAGAGAGAGAGAGTCCGGGGTTAGTAGTTAACGTGCCTGCAATCGGAAAGGAGACAAGGATTGCCCACCATAAAATACAGCATATTATAATGCCATTGAATACAAAATGAAGACATCAGATATACGAAGAGTAATAACTCATTTTCCTTTTAACATTCATATAAGATTCCAGTAGTACTGACAGTTCTCAGAATACCCATTGCATCATATCTTGAACTCTTGTTGCAAATAAACTCCATTCATGAGTGTAGTAGATTGTACAAGGAAATCCTTGAATATAGAAAACTCTGAGACAAAAGAAGATAACAGTATGCTATTTGCACTTGCGCACTAGGAAGCAATATTTGGTAGGCAAGATATTCTCTTAATTTCCTTGATAATCAAGTCCCTTTCCTCTTCAAATTGTTCATCATCACCACCTAAAACCATGGGAGAAGACAAAAATGCATGAAGAATGATTGGAGCAAGAAAACTTACTATATTCTTTTTCCAGGGAGTGGGATAGAAGGGAAGCCAAAACGAGTCCAAATCTGCTACCAACAAGATGCTACCACATCTTCCAACATGATCTGTTTACCAAAAAACATGATCTATAGCTGCACCTGCACATCTCAAATATGACGGCCATCTCAAAGGTACAACCCTATCAATGACAACAAACAGGTGTGCTGCTATAGATCATTTGGAAGCTGTGTTGGTGGCGTCTTGTTGGTAGCATATTCAGATTTTCCAAAGCAGTGGTAGTTCAGGCCTAATGGCCCCACACCGCTCCAGATCTGTTACTCACAAACTGTTCCCACATCCCTACCCACAACAGCACACCGTGTATAGGGAACATCTTCCCATGAATGACAAGGAAGATATCCCCAATGCACAGCTGTGATGTTCCGTGGGTAGAGATGTAGGAACAGCTGTGGGTAGCAAATTCGAGCTTACAGTGCACATGTGCCATGTATTTTTTTTATTGGTCCGTACCAAGTAATGCATTCCTTCAGTTTAAGGCATTACGTATCCTAAATTTCCACAATCTTCACAACGTTAGAAACGTACCTCTGCCAACAGAAAGATTGTGGAGGAGCTCAAGTAGCTTTTCATGGTTCTTTGCTAAGATTTGGATTATTTCCAATGGTTTGTTTGGATTAGCAACAAAGACCTAAACAAAAAGGAAAAAGTGGATAGAATATACTTAAATTTTTTTATCAGTGATAAGGTAACATTTAAAAAAAATATATTAGCATGAATTGAATAGCAGTGGTTTATAATAAAGTTACCAGTTCCTGGTATATAATTATCTAAGCACCCATTCGATCAAAAGTTCCATTCACGGGATAGGGTATCTTAAAAATACAACAAAGCATGTGATCCTTTCATAACTTATTTCACAGGATATATGCATATCTTTTTGCACATTGTATGGTGGAAGCCTCATGCCTAGAAATATACGGCACATTCTGCACAACTTGTGATGCCTTAAATGAACGTGAGGTACTATTTAAGCCATCCATGTGCAAGGCAACATAGAGGCCCTCATAATCTTATTTCATACACTAAATCCTAGTTATCCACCACCACAAAACCTGAAAATATTGGAGTTTCAGAATTTGAAGAGCAAAAAAATGGGAAAATGTTACAGATAGCATTCAATGTGCTGCTTACTTCGAGGGCATATTGCAAAACAAATTTACAAGGAAAATCAAGTATTATAGTAATACAAAAAGATAGTATTTGATATACTATTTACTTTAAGGACAAAAAAAATATTGAGAAGAAACCATAATAACACCAATGAATTGAATGGGAAAAACCATCCTTAGAGAAATCAGGGTGGAAAGACCCATTACAATAGGATGTATACAAGGAATGTATGGCATGAAACTAAAAAATGTGGAACAGCAACCCAAAAAGAAACCAGCCTTGCAAGAGCAGAGAAAAATCGTTTTCAGAAAAACCATAACCCACTGGATACTCCATAAATTTATTTTTTTGAAAAAATGGGAATTGATATAATATGCAATGAACAATTATTGCTCTCCTTGGCACTGTCCATGGCTAACATTGTCAAACTTAACTTTTACAGATACAGCCTAGGGAACCCAGGAAATTCAGGAATTGGAGGTCTTCAGGGACTATGAAGAACAGATAAACGTTTTATTTTCAGGCCCCATTGGTGTTGGAGATTCAACTAAGGCAGAAATTATGGCTATCTTGCAAGTTATGAAAATGGCCAAAGTTTTGAACTTTAGGAATCTCATGGTGAAAGGAGACTCACACACAACAGTCAGATGGTAAAGAAACAGCTGGACTGACTCTTGGAAATATAGACATCTCCTAAGAGAGATTGATCAACTAGTGGAGGCACTGAACACAAATTACATGTGGGGTCTGTCAACTTCTTGGTATATAGGTTGACAAAGAAGGATGCATCCAGAACTCAGCTTTTTTAGGGTGGGTAGAAAATGCTACGCCAATACAAGGGGTGCTAGGTGCATTTCTGTATATACACTATCAGATAATAAAAGTTTCAGTTACAGATAAAAAAAGTAATACAATACTATATAAAACACTGCATATTCTCTTTATTATTAATAAAATTTCTTCAGCTTACTGATAAAAAACCATGTCCCGCACTGGACCCAAACCCATGAGACAACCAACAATGTCCAACAAATAGGATTTGACACCAAAATAAAATGAATGAACCCTAACCTATACAGGCAGCACACCCCACAAACAGACCTCAAACAACATCTACTTGATTTTCTTTTTTGAAAAAAGATAATTAAGTTAAATGGTTTGCATGACTTTCTCTCTCGAAGTCATTGTTTCTGTGATCATATCATATTATGCTTTTATCATATAATAGTAAATGTACATGTACTTCTGTACCCTTCCTCATTTTAGCATATTGTGTTTTCCTTATAAAATGGCAACTGATGAGGCTTAAGCCTCATTCCTCAGAGCTTATACCTCACATATCTAAAGGTCCTGGTTCCTTTCCATCATGTAGCAATTGGCAATTGAATCAAACAGAATTAGACTGTTCAAAATCTTGCAACAGGTTAAAGGCATTAAAATGATGCTCGCAGAGGGAGTGGGACCTACCACTCTAATCTCTCAAATGGTAGCTCTCTCAAGTTATAGTTCCTAATTGCCTGATATGCCATGTTTTTGTTCCAAATGGTCCATGAAGGAAAAGGCTAGCAGTCCAATAAATGTGTGTATATATTGTTATAAAAAGCCAAGGCTTTTGGAAGTTTTGGCTGAGGGAAAAGGGATTTTCTCTTCCTCTGTATGTTCAAATTAACAGTTACTTCCACACTTAATTCCTGTAGAGAACATTGATGTGGGCCCCACAGCTGTGGTCCCACTCTGTCCGTAGGGTAGAATGTATTTAGTCACAGCTGTGGTTGTTTTGCTATTCTGTTATTTCTAGTTTCAGTTTTATATTGTTTGTTATTTGTTAGCAGTTATGATGTAAACACCAAGGGCAGATATGTCCTTTCATGTAACTAGCATAACCTATATATATTAACTTAAAGTGGCGGCGACAGAATATTGGCATTCTGTTCTTCTCCTCAAAATCTGTGTTCTACTACTCTTTCACCACTCTTTCTTCTACTCCTTCACTTTCTCTTCTCATCGAACCTGAAATCTCTTAGTGGTCAAGACTGAATAACAGTCTTGAAAACCTACATGGTATCAGAGCCAAGTTAGGGTTTTTCATGTGAGTCTAATACCAGACGACCACATGAGAATTCGCTAGGACTGAAAGCTGAAAAAGAGGAGTTCGCAGACTGATTCTTGGAGATCGCCAGAGGTGCTAGCAGCTGTTGGAAACTTGCTAGGGTTGCAGAGTGTTGGTGGTCAGGAAGGATCAGAGAAGACTAGGGTTCAGGTAACCCTAGAAGGCAGCGAACTAATTTTTCCTTGTAAGTTGTTTACTTTTTAAGAGAAGTTCTATCAGAGAAGATAGGTTGACCTATCTGGAGGGGAAGCCGAACCATTCTAGTTCTTTCTCTCTTCGATTCACTAGGGTTTTACAGCAAACCCTGGCCGAACTGTGTTTCTCTCTACTCTAGGGTTTGAAAGTGAACTGCGGCAAGCCCTAGTGTTTGACTGAACCTTGTGATCTACCTAGAGCTACTCTTAAGTTTATTGGTAGGTCTGATCAGATTCTAGGGTTTCTTATTAACCCTACTGCAAGTTCATCTATATAATTTGGACTGTGCGACTGAATTGCTTCCTTTCAGGACCGATTAAAACCCTACTGTAAGCTCATCTATATAGTTTGGACTGTGTGACTGAATTGCTTCCTTTCAGGACTGATTAAAACCCTAACTTTCCTTAGCATATCAGTTTTTTCAAAGCTGTTCTCAGAGTTCTAAGGGAGTTAGAGATCTACGAACAGCTACTGCTGTGTTGGCTAGTTGGATTCAGATCAGAATTATTTCGGTTTTGTGCACATACACTGAGAATACAGATCAGGCCTATACTGTTTTGATTGTGATTGGTGATTCAAGTGCTATTTTGAGACTTGACAGAAATGGAGTCTAAAATTCAGGCAGAAGGCAGTCTTGGGAACATCAGTTATGGTGGTATTTTTGAGATGGGTGGTCAGATTACGACCGTAAAGTTTGATGGATCAAACTATTTGGAATGGGCCCAATCGGCCATGATGGCTATTGGTGGAAGAGGTAAATTAGGGTACCTCTTGGGAGATATGAAAGAACCTTCCAAGGGAGACCCGACATATACCAAGTGGATGCAAGAAAACTATTTGGTTATGACATGGCTATGTAATTCTATGCAGCCTCATATTAGCCGGAATTATTTGTGAGCAAAGACAGCTAAAGAGATATGGGATGTTATGAAAGAAACTTACTCCCAACCCCTTAATGTTGCCAGAGCATATGAATTGAAATGTGAAGTGAACACCCTTAAACAAGGAGAGAAACCGGTGTCGGTCTACTTCTCTACCTTGAAGTCCCTGTGGCATGAGATTGATCACTTAGAGACTCTTGAGTGGGAGAGTCCCAAAGATGCTCAGACCCATAGAAAGCACATCGAGACAAACAGAGTGTTTGAGTTCCTGGCGGGACTAGACTCAAAATATGATATTGTGAGGTAGCAGATTTTGACTAGAGACAGTGTGACTCTCTCTCAGGCTTACTCATTTGTACACAGTGAAGAGACCAGAAGGAAGGTTATGATGCAACCCACATCAGCCTTTGTAGCGGCTACACCAAAATCAGGGGGTGATTCAGAGAAGGACAGGAGGAAGGAAGACAAGAAGGATGTAGTATGTGAACATTGTAAGAAACCCAAACATACAAAAGAGACATGTTGGAAACTGCATCCCCACTTGGTTTTCTGTGAAGTTAAGAAATAAGAAGGGCACTGCTCATGTAGCCATGAACACTAATTCAGCACCCTCATCTGGCACAAAAGGAACATCTTTGAAGACCTTAGCTGCAGTTCGGGCTGCCCTAATACAGCTAGAAAAGGAGGTTGGAAATTCAGCTCAGCCACCGCAGCCTCCATCAGCCTCTGTCACATCTGCCTTCGCCCATTCAGGTACTCGAGCTTCAACCTATCATGCCTCAGCTCCAGGTACTACTAAACCTTATTGGGTAATAGACACAGGTGCATCTGATCACATGACTAGCTTGCCTTCATTGTTTACTACTTACCATTTGTCTTCTGGTAGGGATAAGGTATCTATTGCTGATGGCTCCCTGGTTCCTATTTCTGGGAAGGGTGACATCAAGCTTTCAGATACTATCTCCCTATCATCTGTTTTGCATGTTCCTAAGCTTGATACTAAACTTCTTTCAGTCAGTAGTATTACCAAGCATATGAACTGCTCAGTAACCTTCTTCCCTGACCGATGTGTTTTTCAGGACTTAGAGACGCAGAAGGTGATTGGGACTGGCCGTGAGACGAATGGGATCTATCTGCTCGGAGAGCGGTTTCGTCAGGGAGAGTCAGTAGAGAAGTTGTCTTTTGTTTCTCAGAGTGTGAGTCCGGTTATGATTTGGCATAACCGATTAGGTCATTTGTCTTTTCGAACTTTACAGAGTCTGTTTCCTACTTTATTTGGAGTCTATGAGTTGTCTCAACTACTGTGTGAAGGTTGTGAGTTTGCTAAGCATTGTAGAAAGCCTTATTTATTGAGTAATAAAAGGAGTGATAATTCTTTTGATATTGCGCATACTGACATTTGGGGGACCTATCATATCCCTTCCATGGGTGGGTACAGATATTTTTTGTTATTTGTTGATGACCATACCCGTTTTTCTTGGGTTTATCTCATGCGTTCACGAGATGAGGTACCTTCCCTGACCCAAAATTTTCACCAAATGATCCTAACCCAGTTTGATGCCAAGATCAAAGTTCTTAGATCTGATAACGCAAAGGAATACTTTGCTAAATCATTGACATCTTATCTTCTTCATCATGGAGTTATCCACCAGAGCTCTTGCCCTCATACACCTCAGCAGAATGGAGTTGCCGAGAGGAAGAATAGGCACATTTTGGAAGTGGCTAGAAGCCTCATGTTTACTTCCAATGTCCCTATTCGCTTCTGAGGGGATGCTATCCTCACGGCAGTATACCTTATTAATCGGGTCCCTTCCAAGGTCCTTCCAGTTTGATATGCTATCTTCACGGCAGGTTGATCCTGATCATCAGCAGTCCAGACCAACTCTAATCTCATATGCAGCTCCAGGTCCAGATACTTCAGTCCCAGAGCCCACAAAGACTTCTCCTACAGATGATCTTGACCTTCCAATTGTAGTCCGTAAAGGGAAACGACATTGTACCACATCCACAGCCCACTGTACTTCCCATTTTTTATCCTATGATTGCCTATCTCCTACCTACAGGTCCTACCTTAGCTCCATTTCCAATGTCCCTATTCCAAGAACAGTGCAAGAAGCCCTATCCATCCCTGAATGGAAAGATGCAATGCAAGTTGAGATGGATGCCCTGTTGAAAAACAACACCTGGGAGGTAGTTGATTTGCCAAAAGGAAAGAAACCAATTGGATGCAGATGGATATTTACGGTGAAGCATAATGCAGATGGATCTATTGAGAGGTATAAAGCTCGGTTAGTTGCAAGAGGGTTTACACAGACTTATGGCATAGATTACTTGGAGACATTTGCACAGGTAGCCAAGATGACTACTATTCGAGTTCTATTGTCCCTTGCAGCAAGTCACACTTGGCCTTTATACCAAATGGACGTGAAAAATGCCTTTCTGAATGGAGATCTGCAGGAAGAAGTTTACATGTGTTTGCCTCCTGGATTCTATGATGCAGAAATAGGTAAGAAGGTCTTCCGGCTCAACAAGGCTTTGTATGGTTTGGAACAGTCACCTAGGGCTTGGTTCAATAGATTCAGACTAGCACTTGTGAAGTTTGGATATGTACAGGCCCAGTCAGATCATACCCTATTTATCAAGAGGGTGGAGTCCTCTTTGACACTATTGGCCGTATATGTTGATGATATTGTGGTCACAGGGAATGATAGCCATGAGATTGAGTCTCTTAAACAACTTCTTCAACAAGAATTTAAGGTGAAGGACCTTGGTGTACTCTGGTATTTTTTGGGTATTGAGGTTGCTACATCCAAACAGGGGATCTTTATATCTCAGAGGAAATATGTCCTAGACCTATTGGAAGAAACTGGAAAGTTAGGTGTCAAGCCTGCAGATACACCAATTGAACAGAATCACAAGATTAGTGCTGAGAGTGGGGAGCTTCTTGAAGACAAAGTTATGTTCCAGCAACTGGTAGGAAAGCTCCTATATCTCTGCCTCACTCGGCCAGATATTATTTGTGCTGTTAGTGTTGTCAGCCAGTGCATGCATTCTCCTAGAACCACACATCTTCTTGCGGCAAAAAGAATCCTATCCTACTTGAAGAGATGCCCAGGTAAGGGTATACTTTTCAAGAACAACAATCACATGAAGGTGGAGGTCTATACTGATGCAGATTGGGCTGGGAGTGTTGATGACAAAAGGTCTACCTCTGGATATTGTGCCCTTGTGGGAGGAAACCTTGCCTCCTGGAGAAGTAAGAAACAAAGTGTTGTCTCCCGGTCAAGTGCTGAAGCAGAATACAGGTTCATGGCCAATGGAGTGGCTGAAATCCTATGGCTAAGATCTCTACTTGAGGTGTTGGGTATTGAGTATGAGAAGCCCCTGATGTTGTACTGTGATAATCAAGCCGCCATTAATGTAGCACATAATCCAGTACAGCATGACAGAACCAAACACATTGAAGTTGACCGCCATTTTGTGTGAGAGAGGGTCTCATCTCAAGAAGTATGCCTCCCTTACATCACATCCAGTATGCAACTAGCAAACATCCTCACTAAAGCCGTATCAAGAAAGAAGCTAGAGGCGGATCTATCCAAGTTGGGAATGATGAACATATACTCCCAACTTGAGGGGGAGTGTAGAGAACATTGATGTGGGCCCCACAGCTGTGGTCCCACTCTGTCTGTAGGGTAGAATGTATTTAGTCACGGCTGTGGTTATTTTGCCATTCTGTTATTTCTAGTTTCAGTTTTATATTGTTTGTTATTTGTTAGCAGTTATGATGTAAACACCAAGGGCAGATATGTCCTTTCATGTAACTAGCATAACCTATATATATTAACTTAAAGTGGCGGCGGCAGAATATTGACATTCTGTTCTTCTCCTCAAAATCTGTGTTCTACTGCTCTTTCACCACTCTTTCTTCTACTTTTTCACTTTCTCTTCTCATCGAACCTGAAATCTCTTAGTGGTCAAGACTGAATAGCAGTCTTGAAAACCGACAATTCCTGCTAAATATTTCTTGAAAGTAAAACTAACTTGGATGAACCAGAAAATGCCATGCACTACAGCACTTAAAAGATAAGAAAATACAGCACCTTGAAAATGTGGAAAGCTGATATCTGGATATTTTTGCTTGAATCCTACATGAACTGAAAATTGTTAGAAAACACCAAAAAAAGAAAAAAAAAGAACAAATAAATTACAAGAACTTAGGAGGTGCTTGATAACGGCTAAAATGGTTGAACTAAATGATTATTGTTTTGTCATTTATTGGATAAAATAATTCATCATCATATTCTCAATCTCTCATACTACTCTACTCTCGTACTTTCAATTCTTTTTTTTTTTTTAATTTCAACAAGGAGGCTTGATCAAGTGTCGCAAGTTGAAGTTGGCAATTTGGGAAACTTAAAAGCTTTGCATTCAAGTTGAAATACTAAACCGGCAGACCAAGCTCCGAGGATTGAAGTACAATTACCGGGTTAGTTGGGATTTTTATAAATTTTAGATTTTAATATTTATTAAAATTGCCAATTCCTCTTAGGCCCTCTCTAAAATCCAATATGATGATGGCTCTAGTAATTCTAAGGTACCAAGAAAGAAAACCAGCGACAGAAATATTTTACCATCAAGGATGTAGCGGGAAAAGGCATGAGAGCAGTTTGCAATAAATGTAAAAATGATTTTTGCCATCAAAGTAGTGTTGACATTGGCCATTTGAAAAGACATATATCAAAATGTTAGATGTCCAACGTATGAAATTTTAATATTTTAGCCTGGTGGAAAGAACATGAAAATAATTATCCTATGCTTGCCACTATGGCATATGATCTACTAACCCCTCCAATATCCAAATTAGCATCAAAATTTTGTTTTAGTGCAAGAAACAAGATGCTAGATGAGAGCAGGAGCCAGATGACAAATGAAACATTGGAGAAGTGCATTTGTTTGAAGATTAGTTGGATGCGAAAGATAAACTAGACGTCATCCAATGTATTACTAGAAGAAGAGGAAAGTGGGACTTGAAGATTTTTTTTTTTAGATTATTGCAAATTTTGAGATTTTCAATTTTATTTGTACCTTGTAAGTTATTTGTAATTTTTTTTCAATTCCATTGCAAATTTTTATTTTCTATTTTGTTATAGAATTTTATCAATTTCATTGTAAATTTTTTTCAATTTTATTCAATCATTTTATATTTTTCTTGTATGAATTGATTATTCATATGGAATAAAATTTTAAGATGAGCTTAAATTGTTGTTACAATCATTGAATTTGTCATTTTTTTCCTTCAAATTTTCATTATTTTTTGAGTATTTGATTTTTTAAGTGAAAGCAAAAAATGAAAGAAAGTGAAATAGTACGGGTTGGCCCGGCCTGACCCAAGGCCCGTGAGCCACAAGCCCAGGCTTGTGTTGGGCACCACTCCCAACCTACGCGGTCCATATCGGACCGGCACAGCCCGTTATAATGCAAGCAGTTTCAGCAAGGGGTCATGTTTTCCTATATTGTTTTTTTATTTTTCATTGTCTTCACTCTACTTATTCCCTATGATTTTTATATAATAAAGCTCTTTCATCTTGCTACTGACATCTTTTCTCATTCCCTAGTGTGTTTCACTTTATACACTAACTGAAGTTACACCATATGGCAATTAAGTCCTTTAAATTTATTTTGCTAGGCCAGCCACTTCATGCAAAAAATGCTGAAGATGATGCTAGTAACTAATCAGTCCACTCCTCCCAAGAGAGAGCCAGGTAACCATGACCAACTTTAGGTAATGGCCCCTAGATTGAGTTGTTCATATAACTTGCTTGAAGCTCCACTTTTTTCCAACAGTAGTACTGAAGTTTGCACTGATTCTCCTGCATTTAATTTTTTTTATTTCATTTTTTTGTGCATTAAATGCAAAAGACTTATGAGCATGCATATAAACTCTTTGTGTGAATGTCTATATAAAGTGACAAGTTGCCAGATTTGAACAATTTATTCCATTAAAATAGTTGGTCATGCAAATATATGCATAAGGACCCCCAACCATCAACCCCATCCTGAGGAGCTAGTCATGCAAGTGAAAAAAAAGAAAAAATCCAGAAACAATCCAATATCAAGGGCAACATGTCATTTCATTACCTTCAGCAATGTCATCATGATTTTCAGATACCGAACTTCTGTGATGTAACGCTTCATTATATGGGAATTTGGAGACTCCAAAAGAAATTCTGAAAGAAGCTAAAAATGCAATCATCAAAGTATCATAAGCCTTGTTATCCAAATATAGTAGCAAATAAATATAAAAGAAAAAAACAGCCACAACTAACCTTCAATGACTGCCTTCTTGTCACATAATTTTTGGATGTTAGAAGACTTTCATATTGCTCAAAGAACTGGAACATCATTGACTAGTTAGATTATACAAGAGAAAAGAAAGAATGGGAAGAAGAAAATCATTCTCTGTGGGAAACAGGTGATATATTATCAGGGACTAAGAGACCAGACCACCATGCAATGAGTCCAAAAGAAGATAACTCCTCGGCCAAACCAACTAAAGGAAAACAGATTTTCCATATGGTTTTGATGACTTTTGAGTCATCCTGCTGATATTTTGTTCCAGGAGGTAGGGGTGTCAATGGATAAGTTTTGGGTTGGACCCCGTCTAAATCAAAATTAATTTGAATGGATTGGACGGACCAATAAGACATATTGAATTGGACCAGTCCGGACTTAATTGTCCAAACTATTTATTGGATTGGATTGGACCTGTTCTATATGCAATGGATTTATATTGGATTGGGTCAGATTGAACCAATATCTGGTCATTGGTAGAAGATAAGAATACAGGTGTCAATGGACCATGTTTGGATTGGAACAAATCTAAATTAAAACCAAATTGAACAGATTGGATGGTCCAGACATTGAATTGAACCAGTCCAAAATGGTCCAAAGTATTCACTAGAATGGATTGGACCTCGCCCATTTGTAATGGACTCATATTGGACCAAATCAGATCCAATTGACACCCCTACCAGGAGGCATCTTAGATGGAAACACACCAAATGAGGATCAGCACAGCCACATATGCATGTGATAAGTATGGCATAGGCAGGAAGTAGGCATACCTGCCAGGATCATTTACCAAATAATAATAATAATAATAATATACAGAAATAGGCCCCACAAATACCATGTGTTCGCTGCAACTCAAAACACTATTGTAACAAAAACTGACCTCTTCATAATGGGCTTTTAGGAATTTGGATACCACATTTGGATATTTAGTAAGCAAATCCTGCCACACATTTTCTTTCATTACACATATCCCAAGGAAAAGGAAAAATGTTGCCTTCAAGTTGAAGTTAAACAAAAACACCACAACAGCTGAAATGTAGGAGAGTTGACCTTAAAAGTAGAAAAAGCATCAGAAGCAACATCAAAGTTAGGCAACTCCACAAACTTGAAGAACAGCTCAAAGCTTGTGGATTCCAAAATATATCTGAAAAATCACTACAAAAATTTAAATGTGTGAAAAAACAGAATTTTGCTTTCAAATGATAATTCTTCATGAAAGAGCACAACCTCCTAAAAGAACAATGGCTGAAATCAGTATCTTTTCTTTTTTTTTCCCCATATAGATACTGCTTAGAGGAAAAATAAATAGATAAGAACCAACTACAGCATGGTAAAAATGCTCTTAAAGAAACCCAGCTATCAATCAAGTATATGTACTAAAATGTTTCAATATTGAAAACAACATGAAGACATAAACCTTAAGCATAGTATTGTAGCTTTCAATTAAGCATGATGAACAAAATATACAAAAAGGGGAGCTATGACGGCATGTTACTTTATAAAAGCAGTGTTCCCCATGTTAAAGTCTAGTTGACAGGGGCAATATTGTCTTTCGTTTCCTTTTCTTTAGTCTCTCTATTTTGTGATACTCCTCAGGCGTATAGTTGTAACTTCGGTTATCTTTTAGAAGCTGAATAAAAACTAGGTCAAGAGTAAGGGGGTGGACCAAAAGCCTTTTCTTCTTCTCTTTTCTTCTCTTGACCGGTTGTTACATCTTTACTTTTCTCTTTGGGAGTGGTTCTTTTCTATCTTTGGGTGCAAGTGGACTTTATTGACAATCTTGGCTAGTTTGTTTGAAGGAGGAACTTTCAGGTGGCCAAGGAAAAGAGGAATAATATCATGGAGATGCACTAGGGTTGTTGTATTATGCACAATTTGGGAAGAAAGAAATGTGAGACTCTTAAACGAAGAGGAGAGAAATCTAGAATCAATTTTGGAATGTATTGTCATAAGAGCGATTCATTGGGTGAAATCTTTGGACTTGTTTTCACCCTATTCTTTTGATGGTATAAGAAGGAATTGGAGGGAAGTGGCTTCTTCGTCTACAAGGAAAAACTGAATACTAAAGCTTAGGAACCACCTATGAAGAATTTTATAAAACTTAATTTTGGCAGGAGTATCCCCAGTAGTAACCCAGGCCCCATAGGCATTGGGGGGTTTAGGGATAAAAATGGGAACATAACAGCCTTATTCTCAGGTCCTATTAGTTGAGGAGGTTCCACTAGAGCTGAATTGCTTGTTGTACTTTGTGGGGTAAAAATAGCAAGAGTTAAATGTGAGAAGGCTGATGGTTGAAGGGGATTCTTAAGTGGTGGTAAGTTGAATAAAGAATGAAAAAAAGGCAGCCTGAACTTATCAAGAATTGGTGAAGAAGATAAAATGGTTATTAAAGGGAATGACAGTAATTTCTCAGTGGATTCCAAGGGATGTTAATGGGTTGGCAAATTCGTTAGCAAGGCAAGGGGTAAATAGGGAGCAAACATATTGGGCTTATTTGTAAGAGCATCCACCCCACATAGTGAGCACAGTCCTATTGCAAAGAAATATGCTTTGGCAGCTACTAGAGGTGGTGGTGGTGGTGGTGGTAGAGGTGTCATTAGAGGAGTTGATCATGGGTTTAGAGGTAGTTGTGGCAGCGGAGGGGAAGAAAAAAGTTGTGGCAGAAGTGATGGCAGACAAGGTAAGTCCATGAGTGCTCTTATTGTAGCCGTGAAGGCCATAAAGTTAATTTCTGCTATGATTTATATGGCCCACCATGTTCTTGGGCCAATCATGCTGTAGTGGAGGATGACATTGGCTACAATATTCCCACTAATGAGGCACCAACTTCAGGAGTTGGTAAGGACAAGGAATTAGTATCTATCACCTGTGAGGAGTATGAGAGATTTCACCTATCTTCTTCATCAAGGACTACTGCTACTCTTGCTCAATCAAGTATAGTTTGCCTTGTCTTCGGTTCTAAATATACACCTTGGGTAATTGATTCTAGAGATTTAGATCATATGGCTAGATCTTCACTTATGTCCTTGTTTTCTCCCTCCACTTTTCAAACCATAATTATAGCTGATGGAACATCTTCTCCTATTATGGGTACTGGTAATGTGTTTCTTGATTTTGACCTTAATTTGAATTTTTTTTATGTTTCTAAGTTTCCTTTCAGTCTTTTGTCTATACGTAAGTTTACTTAATCAATTAATTGTTCTATAACCTTTTATCCTTCTTATTGTGTTTTTCAGGATCTCACTACAAGGAAAAGATCGGTGGAGGTTGTGAAGTTGGACTATACTACCTAGATGACAATGGTCCACAAAGAGCTCTTCACTCATATTTCACTCTTCATCAATGGCATCGCCATGTTGATCATCCATCCCTTCATGTTTAGAAGAAGTTGGTCCCTAGTTTAGAGTCAGAGATTCAATTGGAATGTGAGTCATGTCAGCTCGACAAACATCATAGAATTTCTTTTGTTCCAAGAAAAAATAAAAGAGCTATGAGTCCTTTTGAACTTGTTCATTCAGATGCATATGGTCTCAGTCATGTATCTTCATATAATGGGTTCAGATATTTTGTAACTGTCACTGATGGCAATTCAAAAATGACATGGATTTATTAATTTTATTTAATGAAAGATCGTCCTCAGTCATTTTCTATTTTCCTTTCTTCCATGCTGAAGTAAGAAATCAATTTGGTGTATGTAAAGTGCTCCATTCCAATAATGCCAAAGAATATTTTCATGGTAGTTTTTAGTCTTACTTTCACTCCCATGGTATTATTATACATCAGTTTTCCTGTTCATACACACCTCAACAAAATGGTGTAGTTAAATAAAAGAACCACCATGTAATAGAAATTACCCATGCCTTGTTGATCCAAATGTTAGTACCTAAGATCTATTGGAGTGATGTTGTTCCCACCTCTTATTTCTTCATAAATTGCATGACTTCTTCTATTCTTTTATGGGTAGACCCCTTTCTCTATCTTTTTTCTATCCGGTTCACTATTCACTCTTCCCCCATGTGTATTTGGGTGTTTTTGTTTTATTCACACATTGGGTCCTAGCCATAGCAAAACTCGGCCATTGGGTTATTAGATGTGCTTTCCTTAGGGGTGCAATTTGGGTTGGTCCAACCAGCGCATGCAATTTTACATGGGTTGGGCTTAACTTTTTGGTCCTCGGGCCCGAGCTGGGCCTTAGCTTGGCCCTGATTATATACATGTATATGTGCATATGTAGACACATATTTGCATGCATACATGCATATATTCATATTTTTAAGGGTAAATTACAAAGACCCCCTGTACTATGGGGTCTGTGACAAAGACCCCCTTGTAATATGGGATCTATGACAAAGACCCCCTGTACTTTGTTTTGTGACAAAGACCCCCCTCGTACTATGACTGTGAGACAAAGACCTCCTTCCGTTATCTTTTCGTTGAAATCCGCCATTGCAATATTTTTTAATCCCTATACTACCCTTGTAATAACTATCCGGACAATTGGGAAAAAAACATTGTTCATCTTCCCCGACCTCACGGTACACTCAGATTCCTTCACATTTCTCTCTCTCCCCCGATCTCTCTTCTTCCTCTTCCCCTTTCTCTCCTTCCCTTTCTTCTTCCCGCTTTCCTCTGTTCTATCTGTTCTGTCCAAACTGTCTAAATATCAGGGTTTCGAGGAGGTACGGGGAGAAGATGAGCCCTGGACAACAAAGTTTGGGATTGAGAAAGACGACAGCGCCACCGGCGGCAACTATAGCGTTGACGGAAACACTGGGTTCATCTCAATTTGACGTGCAAGATGTGTTCTCTACCAGCAATGGTCCATCGAAGGCGTCTCACATCATCGCATTCCATTCCACAACCCAATGGAAAGCTTATTTCGACTCCTGCAAAAATTCCACTAAGCTGGTAATTAAATTACCTAAACGAAAAAGTAGTAAAACATGGTTCTCTCCCAGCTATTTATTTATGTATATGAATTAAGCCTAACAATTAGGGATCATCTTATGTTTTCTTTTTCCTCCCAACCGAAGATGGTGATCTATTTCACAGCGTCGTGGTGCGGGCCTTGTCGATCCATGGAGCCAGCACTCGACGAGTTCGTTGCCCAATACACAAATGACGTGGAGTTTCTCAAGATTGATGTCGATGAATTAATGGTATTCTCTCACTCTTTCCCCTCTCCATTTCTACTTTATTGAATGTTTCGATGGTGCATCTGAGCATTGAATGAATGGATGATCTGATTCTGGGGTTTTTCTTGATTGTTTTGAATTCTGATCATCAAGAGGTGTCAGATGAATTTGGGGTGCACGCCATGCCAACCTTCGTACTAATCCCTTCCCAAACTCTGATGTCCAGGGAACCTCATCTTCTCCTCGTACCTCCTCGAAACCCTGATATTTGGACAATTTGGATAGAACAAAAAAAACAGAGGAAAGCGGGAAGAAGAAAGGGGAAGGGGAAGAAGAGAGATTGGGGGAGAGAGAGAGAGAGAGAGAGAAATGTGAAGGAATCTGAGGTAGAAGGGATAACTGTTGTTGTTGTTCGTGTATCGTGAGGGCGGGGAAGATGAACAGTGTTTTTCTCCCAATTGTCCGAATAGTTATTACAAGGGTAGTATGGGGATTAAAAAATATTGCAACGACGGATTTCAACAGAAAGCTAACGGAAGGGTGTCTTTGTCTCACGGTCATAGTACAAGGGGGTCTTTGTCACAAAACAAAGTACGGGGGGTCTTTGTCACAGACCCCATAGTACAGGGGGACTTTGTAATTTACCCTTTTTTTAATAAGCTATACATATATGCATACGTGCATACATATACACATGCATGTATTTCAATTTTTAGTGTGGGATAATTGACCAACCGGAGCCCGGCCAAAGCCCAAGCCCAACCCGAGTGCATCAAATTTTAGTGTGGGTTGGGCTTGGGCTTGACCTCAGGCTCAGGCTTTAGGCCCAATTCTTAGGGTTGGGCTCGGGTTAGGCTAAAACCAAACCCAACCTACCTAGCTTGCACCCCTAGTTTTCCTGGGCTATTCTCATATTCAGAAATGGTATAAGTGTTTCAACCCTTTCATTGTAAATCCTTTATTGTTCCCAGTGTTACCTTCTTTGAAAGTCTGCCTCTTCCATCTACTCCTGGTGAAGTCTTTATCCTACTTCCCACACTCAAGGAGCTTCTATGACCATTAATTCAGAGTGTACTCCAAACGAGATCAATAGCCAAAACAAGCATCAACATTGGCTCCAACTTCAGTTTCTGACCCATTACCTATGTCTCAACCATCAAAAAATCCTCATCAATCATGTCTTGATCTTACCATTGCTCTTCATAAGGGTAAGTGTGTTTATACTAATCACCCTATTTCTCGTTATGCCTCCATTACTCACTTATTTCTTGCCCATCAAAAGTTTGTGTCTCTTCTTTCTTTCGTTTCCTTTCCTTGTTTTGTCTAGGAATCTCTTGCCTCACCCAACTAGAAGGCAATACATAAAGAATTTCATTCTCTTCAATCCAACCATACATAGGACTTTACTTCCTTACCTCATAGGAATCAAGTAGTTGGTTGTTGATGGGTGGTGCAGTCAAACATTAACAAGATGGTAGTGTTGAGCAATTTGAAGCATGATTGGTGGCAAAAAGTCTGCACAAATGTATGGTGTTGACTACTCAAAGACTTTCTCCTTAGTTGCTAAAATGGGCTATGTATGGGTGGTTATATCATTAATTGCTCATTTTGACTAGCCCCTATTTCAACTTGGGCCCCGTTCGTTTTTACTTACATGGGTAAGTACTTTACCTGGGAAAGTGTTTCCCAAGTAAAACTTGCCTAGGTAAGAAAATTTCCAATGTTCTTTGATGCTACCGGTTACTTGGGTAAAGAGAGAGGTGAAAGGGAGAGAGCGCTCATCAGCTTCAACAAACAGTCGGGTAAGTTGTTTACCCACCTCGCAAGAGGGTATCAGTTACTCTCAGGTATCCTAAATTACCATGGGACCCAATATAGCAGCAAACGAACATGGGTATTGTGGTCAACTTACCAGTTGATCAATTGATCAACTTACCCCCCGCTAAATACTAGCAAATGAATGGGGGCTTGATGTCAAGAATGTCTTCCTAAATGGTGATCTTCAAGAGGTATACATAGAGAAACCTCATAGGTATGTTGCTTAGTGGGAGGTAAGAAAGGTGTGTAGGTTGCGGAAGGCTATTTATGGGCTGAAGCAATCACCACAGGTTTGGTTTGGCCAGTTCAATAGTGTGGTAGAGGACTTTCATCTGAAGCAGTGTAGTGTTGATCACTCTGTGTTTAGCAAAAATACCTCATATGAGAAGATTGTTCTAGCAGTTTATGTTGATAACATTGTCCTCATAAGTAGTGATGTACAAGGAATTAGTGAACTAAAGTAGCTTTTGCAGCTACATTTTCAACCATGGATCTATGATCCTTTAAGTATTTCTTTGATATTTAAGTATCATGCTCAAAGAGGGGAATCCCCTTGTCACAATGGAAGTATGTGTTAGATTTGTTGGATGAGATGGGGCTATTGGGAGCTAAACCGATCAAGACACTTATGGATCCTAATGTGAAGATGAATGATAGCCGGGGGAGACATTGAGTGATCCTATAAGGTATAGGAGGCTAGTTGGCAACCTGACTTACCTCACTATCGCCCGTCCTGATATCTCCTTCAATGTAGGTGTACTGAACCAGTTTATGTAGAATCCTACAACTATTCATTGGAAAGGTGTTGTGAGAGTGTTGATGTACCTGAAAGGTGCTCTAGGCCGTGATTTATTGTATAAGAAATGGGGAGAGTTGTTTCTAGAAGGGAATTCAGATGCAAATTGGGAAGGGTCCTTAATGGACAGAAAATCCACTACAGGCTACTGTTCTTTCCTACGTAGTTACTATAAGTAATCTTATCACTTGGAAGAGTAAAAGGTTAAGTGTAGTTACTATAAGTAATCTTGAAGCTGAGACAATGGCACACACCACTTGTGAATTGATTTGGTTGGAGTATCTCCTCCAAGAGCTAGGCATTCCTTTTGGCAAACCAATCAGGTTATTCCATGAAAATCAAGCTATCACACACATTACTTATAATCCAATTTTCCATAAGAAGACTAAGCATATAGAAATTGATTGTCATTTTGTGGGAGAAAAGGTGACAAGTGGTAATGTTGTCACACCAAGAGCTTAAGGGGGTGAACTAGTTGATCTGTTCCCCAAGAGCTTAAGCCACACTGGAATGGATTATATCCGTAACAAGATGGAGCTTTATGTTATATATGTTTTAGCTTGAGGGGGAGTGTTAAAGTCTAGTCCATAGGGGCAATATTGTCATTTCCTTCCCTTTTTAGTCTCTTTATTTTATGTTACTCCTCAAGGATATAATTGTAATTTTGGCTATCTTTTAGAAGCCAAATAAAACCTGGGTCAGCAGTAGGGGTGGGCTCTTTGACTTCTCCCTACTGAAAAACCCTTTTCTTCTTCTACTTTTCTTTTCTTGACCGACTGTTACATCTATACTTTTTTTTCCTTTTCTTATTGTTCTAACAACTATTTGAAGTAGATCATACCTCATAATACAAAATCCTCTCTCCCTATATTTAGCAAGTTCATCTGCTTAGACATTATCTTCTTGGTACACACTAAAAGCACAATGTTCAATCAAACTGTTGTACTTCCAATTTCATGGACAAAGTGAGACAACATCCAATTACCTTTACTCTCCCATTCTGCTACCATAAAGTGTTCCTAGAATATCATCACCACAAAAGAGAGGATAAGGGGTTTCCAGAAAACCTTAAACAACAGAGAAGAAGAAGAGCTCCCACAATATTAAAGTGCATATTACATTATCAATCCCAAGAAACAAAAGAAAATTGGGCAGTGGTGAATGAATTTCTATAAGATCCTTTTATGTCAAACAACTTCGTAATTGAGGTTCATAAAATGGATTCTAGGCTGAACATTCAAGGAGAACATGTCGCATTCAGATATTTCAATGTAATCATCATGGTTCATAATACAATGTTATTTGCTGAAATTTCCCTGAAATATCCCCATTTTGCCAGGTGGTGATACAAAATCTTTGAGAATCCTTGAAATATGGAATTTTCCTAAAATATCCCCATTTTTCTAGAAAGTGAAATATCCCTGATATTTTCACGTTATGTTTGTGATATTTCAGATTTCATTGATTGACTATATATTTAAGGATTAAAATTGTAGAAATATTATTAAAAGCTTTTTGATATTTCATTAAAATAATCATTCCTTTTGAAAAAATATATTTTCCAAAAAGAACCAACAACAGTTTGTGATTGAATAATTGGATTATAGCTTATTATTTTGATATGATTCACTTTGTAAGTCTCTATAACTCAAAATTAAAAAAAAATGCATATAACTACAAAAGAGTATTCTCAATCTAATCAAAATATATAGTAAAAACAAGGACAAAAGTGAAAATGACAAATAACTGACATATTGGAGAAAGAGGAGATGGTTAAAGACCAAAATGAGAGACAGAGAAAGATACCTATTACAATCTCTTAATTTCTGCTATTTGATTGAAAAGGTTCTTTGCTATGGTTTTTTTAGCCTTATATGTGCAATTATATTTCTTCTAATGATTTGTCGAAGGTTTATTAACTAGTTCCACATTTTCCACATA
This sequence comes from Nelumbo lutea, assembly GCF_056320005.1. Taxonomy (NCBI): domain Eukaryota; kingdom Viridiplantae; phylum Streptophyta; class Magnoliopsida; order Proteales; family Nelumbonaceae; genus Nelumbo; species Nelumbo lutea. The sequence goes on along the minus strand of NC_142687.1, from coordinate 90,714,461 downwards.
TCTTAGTGCTTAGCAAAATATCTCCAAAATTTCTCCAACTCTAATTGGAAAAATATCTACCAATATCGAAACTGTGAACTATGGTAATCATTACTATAAAGGCCCCTCTCTCTATTACTCCTCCACCCCCATTGGGAGGTGGTTTTGTGTGCTATATAAATTATTATCTGCTAACACAAAGAAGTCAAACATTACTTAAGGTAAAGGGCCAAAGAACCATATGAACAGCATAGGTAGCTAGAGATATTTACCACACGTTCTTATATTCTCCGTACAGCAGCTTATGAATACCCTATTTAGTTTTTTTAATAAAAAACAATAGAAAAGGTACAAATGGAATAACCCACTTCTAAATAAGGTTTTCCTTTTTTACTTTCTTATGTTAGGTTAATAGGTATGCATAAGGGTTCATTTGACCCAATTCTTCTTATTCTTCCTTTTCCTTTTAGTATTTTCCCTTATGTATAGATTCTTCTTTATGATATAATTTCCATTTGACCAGATTATAATAGCAATACTATAAGGGTAAGACTGCGCAAATCTGTCCCTCCCCAAACCCTGCATTGGTGGGAGATTCGTGCACTGGGTCACCCTTTTTTTCACTAATTAACAAAATATTGAGACAAGGCATTTGCAATGCAAAAATTCACAAAAAAAAAAAAATAGAGAAGTTAAAAGGTTTTACTTTGCAAGGGTTGGATGCTTGATGCATTCTCTCAACATAATTCCACAAGTTAATGCAACGTCTTTGTTATCATAGCTGTTTGAAAAAATAATAACAAATGAATCATTATAAATTGCAACTATAGCTGGCACCAACAAGGGTAATGGCCTTTAGAGATCAGTTTGGGAAGAGTAGAAATACAAGTATGTACAGTGTAAATACAAGGTGTAGAAATACAATATACATGGTTTCGCACTATGCATATTTGTATTTGTACTCTTCCCAAACTGAGCCTCTGCATTTATAGCCAAATTATATGATGAATAGTAACTATATGGGGAAAATCTATGATACTGGAAAGGCATGGTACATGAAGAGCTTTGACCAATCAAGGGATCTCTATGAATTGTGATGAACACCACCTGATCGGTCACTTCTTTTAGGGTACTGGTTGATTGGATGTAAGTTTTTTCAGCGTCATGTCTTTCCAGTATCATAGTTGAACCCAACTATATGTGTAAAAAATTCTAGATATTGCAAGGTAAGCAAACATCAAAGTACTGCCCATGTTTAATGCATAAACTCAGCAAAAATTCCAGTTAGTTTACTTGTCTAGTAAGACTGCAATCAGTCCTAGTTGTAATGTAAAATAAACAAGAAAGAAAGTTGAGAAGAAGAGAAGAAGAAGAGAAGGAGAAGACGAAGAGAAGAAAGTCAAAAAAGAGTGTGGGTCATAACTAAGATTGTCACCCCACTCAGCTATTTATATTAATAGTTTAAACAGGGTAAAAAACCAGAATTACCCCTACTGCTTACATAAGCTAAGAAATAATAGAAACAGAAAATAACTACCAACTACCACTAACATAAATTGACAAACAGTAGTGGGGACCACATTATTGTTCCAGATATCTACACTCCCCCCTCAAGTCGGGAATAGATATTAGTCATTCCCAATTTGCATAAGTCTGCCTCCAACTTTGTCTTTGAAACTGCCTTAGTGAAGAGATCTGCAAGTTGCATGTTGGAGGTGATATATGGAAGACACACTTCTTGGGAAGCAACTCTCTCTGATAAAGTGTCGATCCACTTCAATATGCTTAGTTCTGTCATGTTGTACCGGATTATGGGAAATGTTAATAGCAGCCTAATTATCACAGTACAACATCAGGGGCTTATCATAAGCAATACCCAACTCCTCAAATAGGGATTTCAGCCATAACCCTTCAGCCACACCAGTCGCCATAGACCTATATTCAGCTTCAGCACTAGAGCAAGAAACAACATTTTGTTTCTTACTTCTCCAAGAAACAAGATTTCCCCCTACAAAAGCACAATACCCAGAGGTAGACCTCCTATCATCAACACATCCAGCCCAATCAACATTTGTGTAAACTTCTATTTTCATGTGACCATTATCCTTGAAGAGTATACCTCTGCCTAGACATCTCTTCAAATACAGCAGTATCCTCTCAACTACAAGTAGGTGAGTGGTTCTAGTGGAATGCGTATACTGGCTAACAACACTGACTGCATAAGAGATGTCTGGTCGTGTGAAACAAAGATAGAGAAATTTTCCAACCAACCATTGGAACATAACTTTATCTTCAAGGGGCTCTCCACCTTCTGCACTGATCATGTGATTTTGTTCAATAGGTATGTCAGCAGGCTTAATACCTAGCTTCCTAGTTTCTTCCAAAAGATCAAGAACATGTTTCCTTTGGGAAATAAAAATCCCATGTCTAGACCGTGCACCCTCAATACCCAGAAAATAGTGCAGCTCTCCCAAATCTTTGACCTCATATTCTTGGTGAAGGAGTTGCTTAAGAGAGTCAACATCACAGGTATCACTCCCTGTCACCACAATATCATCCACATATACAGCAAGTAGGGTTAAGGAGGAATTCACTTTCTTAATAAAAAGAGTGTGATCTGATTGGGCTTGCACATAGCCGAATTTTTCAAGAGCCTGTCTAAATCTATCAAACTAGGCTCTGGGAGACTGTTTCAGTCCATATAAGGCCTTATTAAGCCGGTAGACCTTCTTTCCTACTTCTGCACTATAAAATCCAAGATGTAATTGCATGTACACCTCTTCTTGCAAGTCACCATTGAGAAAGGCATTTTTAACATCCATTTGAAACCATGGCCACGAGAAATTGGCTGCAAGAGATAGTAAAACTCTGATAGTGTTCATCTTTGCTACTGGAACAAAAGTCTCCAAGTAGTCCATGCCATATGTTTGTGTAAACCCCTTTGCAACTAACTTGGCCTTATATCTTCCAATGGAACCATCAGCATTGTGCTTCACTGTAAACACCCATCTACGCCCAACTGGTTTCTTCCCTTTAGGCTGATCAACTAACTCCCATGTATTGTTCTTCAGAAGAGCATCCATTTCTACCTTCATTGCATCCTTTCACTCAGGTACTAACAAGGCTTCCTGCATTGTTTTGGGAATGGGAATAGCAACAATGGATTCCAAGAAAGACTTGTAGGATGGAGACAAATGATCATAAGACAGAAACTGAGAAATACAATGAGTTGTAGATGAGGTACAACAGTGTTTCCCTTTACGGGCTGCAATGGGAAGGTTAAGATCATCCAACGGAGGAGAAGGCTCAACAATGGAAGGTATTTCATCTGTAGTGGAAGATAAAGGAACTGTGGTACTTGGATCTAGATCCACAAAGGGAATTGGAGTTGGCCCAGACTGCTGATGACCGAAATCAACCTGCCTCCACCGCCTGTGATATACCCTAAAATCCCGACACCTCTGGCAACCCTCCTCACTACACTCCCCTTCAATGATTGGGATAAGTACTGGAATTTCTAATGAATGAGCCCCCACCTCACTACTCTCCCCCTAAGAAGAAACCCTAGGATAAATAAAGTGATATCCATAGAAACAAATTGTTTCCCAGAAGTAGGTTCATAGCAGCAATATCCCTTTTGAGTTTGTGCATACCCAAGGAAAATGCATTTTGAGGCTTTAGGATCAAATTTGGATCGATAAAGTCCAAGAATTTGAATAAAGCAAGTACATCCAAAGGTCTTAAGGGGAATATTAAACAACTCTTTATCATAATATAATAGAGTGAATGGAACTTTCATGTCTAGAACCCGTGAAGGAACTAGGCTGATGAGATACACAACTATATGAATAGCATCTCCCCAGAAACATATAGGCACATTGGAGTTAAGCATAATGCTTCTAGCCACGTCCAATATATGCCTATTCTTCCTCTCAGCAACTTCATTTTGCTGAGATGTATAGGGAAAAGTGCTCTGGTGGATAATTCCATGGTCAAGGAAATATGAGGCCAATGGTTTTGCAAAATACTCTATAGCATTATCAGATCTGAAAATTTTGACTTTGACCCCAAACTGGGTCGAAATCATTTGATGGAAGATCCAGGTTAAGGTAGGAACCTCATCTCGAGAATGCATAAAGTAAACCCATGAAAAACGAGTATAGTCATCAACAAACAATGAGAAATATCTATATCCCCCCATAGCAGTGATGTGATATGGTCCCTAAACATCAATATGCACAATTTCAAAATGAATACTACTTCTTTTATTACTCAAAGGATAGGTTGTTCTACAATGCTTTGCAAGCTCACAACTTTCACATCTCAAACTAGACATCAGACTGACTCAAACAAACTGGGAAACAAACTCTTCAAAAACCTAAAAGATAAATGACCTAACCGATTATGCCAAAGCATAACTTGAGTCACAAACTGAAAAACAAAAGACCTCCCAACTTCACTATCTTCCCCATGTGAGCTCCCTCCAAGCAGGTAGATTCTATTCATCTCATGGCCAATCCCAATCACCTTCCTTGTCTCCAGATCCTGAAAAACACATTGATCAGGAAAAAAGGTCACTGAACAATTTTGGTTTTTAGTGATGCTACTAGCTGAAAGCAAGTTAGTACTAAGTTTAGGAACGTGTAAAACTGAGGACAAAGAGATGCCATTAGATAATTTAATGTGTCCCTTACAAGAAATGGGAACAAGGGAGCCATTAGCAATAGACACTTTGCCTCTGCTAGAGCCTAGAGGATAAGTAATAAGTAGTAAATAGTGAGGACAAGCCAGCCATATGGTCAGATGCACCTGAATCTATCACCCAACAAGGTTCAATGTTACCTAGGGCTGAGGCATGATATGCTAAAGCTTGTGTACCTGAATGAGCAAATGCTGAAGTGGGAATAACAGATTTTGTAACTAGTGGCTGAGATAAGGTTGTTGAATTGCCAACTTCACTCTCCAGCTAAGTTAGAGCAGCCCGGGCAACAGCTAAGGTATCTAGGGATGTGGCTCTTGTGCTAGATGAGGGTGCACCATTAGTAGTAATAGCCACATCGGCATTTCCCCTTTTGTTTCTGAGCTTTGCTGGGACTAGATGTGGGTGTAACTTCCAAAAGGTGTCTTTAGTATGCTTTGGTTTCTTGCACACTATCTCCCTCTTATCCTCCTTCTTCATATCCCTCTCCTTGTCACCCCTAAGCTTTGGTTTCACTGCTGCAAGGCTGATTCCAATGGCTGATGTTGCAACATAATCTTTCTCCTACTTTCTTCATTGTGCGCTAAAGAGTAGGCTTGTGACAAAGTCATACTTTCTTTGGTGAGGAGTTGTTGTCTCACAATATCATATTCAGAATTCAGACCTGCTAGGAATTCAAAAACCCTATTGGTTTCAACTTTCAACTTGTTTTCTATGAGTTTGTATATCCCTCTGACTTTCCCACTCAATTGTCTCTAGGTGATCGATTTCATGCCACAAGGATTTCAAAGTGGAGAAGTAAATCGGTACCGGTTTCTCTCCTTGCTCAAGGTTGTTTACTTCATTTCAGCTCATAGGCCCTAGCAACATTAAGTGATTAGGAGTAGGTTTCTTTCATGATGTCCCAAATCTCCTTAGCAATTTTTTCCCACAAGTAATTTTGGCTAATGTGAGGCTGCATGGAGTTGCACAGCCAAGTCATAACCAAATAGCTCTCCTGAACTCATTTGGCATAGGTTGGGTCCTCCTTGGTTAGTTCTTTCACATCCCCCAATAGATATCTCAGTTTCCCTCTGCCCCCAATAGCCATCATGGCTTATTGAGCCCATTCCAAGTAATTTGATCCATCAAATTTGACAGTGGTTATCTAAAATGTGTTCTCAGTCATGTTACCAGAACCACCAGCCCCCAAAACACTTTCTCCTTGATTCTTAAACTCCATTCCTGCCATCTCTGCCAAGATATTGATCAAAAAGAAACCCCTTTAGTGCTGAAACAGGTGTAATTGCACCCAGCACTTGCTAACAGCCGACCTAGAAGGATGAAATAGGTTCGACAATCACCTAGAAATATTGGAACAGGTCTAACAGTCTCCTAGAAACCAATATTACTCAGTCTGAAATACTGTAACAGGTCTAACTATTACCCAGGAATTGACAGGAGCCATAAATTTAGGGTTTAAAACTGAGAACTGGATGTAGGTCAAGAGAAAACCCTAAAAAAAATCAGGAGAAAATAGAAAACTCCCGGCCACACCTTCCAGATTATTCAAAACAGACTTTGGTTGAAGTCAATCTCAAAAACAAACACAAACTCACTCAGAGAAGTCTGGCTGCCACTTCCAAACCACAGTCTGAAACCTAATCTTGAACTTTCTTCCTTTCCTCTGATTCTTCCTGATCATTGGACACCCTCCAAGGCTATACCATCCCTTGGGCATCTGCTGCACTCTACCAGCAATCTCCAAGAACCAGCTGATTGACTTATCTCTGCTAAAACTTCCAACCCTAGGAAGTTCTCATGTAGTCGGCCTGATTAGACTCGCATGAGAAGCCCTAGGTTGGCTCTGATACCAACTTGTCTAGTAAGACTGCAATCAGTCCTAGTTGTAATGTAAAATAAACAAGAAAGAAAGTTGAGAATAAAAGAAGAAGAAGAAAAGAAGAAGAGAAGTAGAAGACGAAGAGAAGAAATTCAAAAAAGAGTGTGGGTCATAACAAGATTGTCGCCCCACTCAGCTATTTATATTAATAGTTTAAACAGGGTTAAAAACCAGAATTACCCCTACTGTTTACATAAGCTAAGAAATAATAGAAACAGAAAATAACTACCAACTACCACTAAGTAACATAAATAGACAAACAGTAGTGGGGACTACATTATTGTTCTACATCTCTACAAGTTTGCTGTTGTAGTGAAACTTGTGTCTTTAGTTACTCGTCTCTTCTCTCGGATGATATCTTATCACCTTTCTTTTGTATTCTCTTTTTTATTTTTATTGAAAATTTTAGCTTATTCTTCAAAAAAACTCGTACTTGTTAATATTCATGCAGTTTGTAAAATGATTGCACACAAATACTATGAATAGACTGAAAATCAGAACAAATAATTCTTATTAACAATCTTAACAAGCACCATAGTTAACTCAACTAAGCCTTGTCCCAACTTTATGGATTTGATTATTCTTATCTCTTGAAATAACTTTCTTTACATACCCATATGGGAGAAATAAGCCACATGGACTAATTTGTTACTCGGAATTGTTATAAAAATTGGAAGGAACACCAAGATCCATAGACATGAATATTATATGTATTTGATGCTTGATTTCTCATTCTTTCATGTATCTTTTTTTTTTTATAGGAAACGGTAACTTTCATTAGATAATTGAAAAGATTACAAGCTTACCACCCACAAAATGGATGGAAAAAGAAAATCAAAAACTTACGAACAGGCCCAAAACAAAGCCTCCCTAGTAACTCCTTGCTCAGCTAAAGTGTCAGCCATTCCATTGGCTGACCTTCTTGCCCAATTAAAGTGCACCCCAATCTCCCTTGCTAAGCTAATAATCTCTCTTTGTATCTGTTATTATGTATTAAGTTAATTCTACGTTACTTTCCTGAGTGATTGGATACACCATTAGACCAGATCTTTTACAAAAGGAAGTAGAACATGAAGTTATTATTTCCTAGGATCAGACACATTTTGGAAAATCAATTTTCAACATCCATCTTTTACTTTCATATTGAAATTTGTCATGAAGATCAGCTCACCAGAAAAGGGATGAACTGTGCAAATAGCAAAAAATAGTTATAATAAGATTTTTCCCTTCTATTGATATTTAAGTGGTAGTATTGTAGTCAGTATAGTTAGTACTAGTAAGATAAGATAAAAACAATAAATAAATAAAGACGATAACAAGAAAAAATTAGTAGCTTTTTTACACGGACAATGATTATCTTGTAAATTACTAGAAACTTACGACGTAACAAGGAAGTCCAGTAGCTCTGGATGATTCTCAATATATTCTGCACAACAATAACTAGAGCCAACCATTTGCTTCAACAATATGCACCAACAATGCACTAAATCTTTCCTTGCCTGTGTTGGACATTCCACAATTAGTTGCATGCCATGAGATCAACTAAACACTTACTCAATAATAGCAAATAGTACTTACTTCCCATCCCAATATGGGTAACTTGAGAACCAGAAGGCCAAAAACATCCTCTTTGCAGATCTCAAATGTAAACTGTGAAATTTGATCCATATTTGGTTCAACTTCCCCATCTCCAGATAGCATTTGCTTCATTGCCAGTATATTCTTGTCAACTTCTTCTAGAGCCTATAGAAATCAAATAAATACACATAACTAATCACATCAATGGCATTTGCACATATGCACCATACGAGCTAAAGAAAAATACCATCCTTGTAACCCTTGCCAAAAGAGTTACTAAATTTCAACAAATACAATTATGGGTGCACGACAATGTCTAACTTTCTGCTAAACTAGTTAGACTATCTTAGCATGACTAAGTAGGTGTGGAGGCATTGATCAAGAAAGAACTATGCTTTGAGATGAAGGTATTTTCTAATTAACATTTAAATGGAGAAAAAAAAAAGAATCATTTGAAATACAAATTCTTGTGAAAGTATTGTCGATCCTTCGAAATATGTGACTTCTTTAAAATACGAATAAAAGGGTTGAGAAGATAAACATCCTCGTGATCGATCGATAAAGAGGTTTGTAACTTGAATTGGCATCAAAGGGGGAAACATTGCCAATCCTTTGACATAGAAATCCATCCTGAACTCAATCAAGAAACTCTTCTAAAGCCTATAGTAATCAAATAAATGCACATAACTAATCACATCCATGGAATTTGCATCAAAGGGGGGAACATTGTCAATCCTTTGGCATACAAATCCATCCTGAACCCAATCAAGAAACTCCGAAAATAAGTGAGAATTCAATTGCGATCATAAATACATTTTACATTTTCTATGAGGATGTTAACCAGTACACCAATATACATAATTCAATTATTAATTAAAAGGACCTAAAGAGGAGAACCCAACGAAAGCATTTAATGTACGAATCACAAGAAGACGTACCCACCAAATTACACCAAAATTCAACTCGACTGGCTGCTAAGTAAAAACCGCATAAGTTAAACTGAGGGACCCAGATATAAAAATTAAAGAAAAAATCAAAAGCAAAATCAGCCCGAGATTGATAGAGATGAATTGGGACCAAGGTCGAGAACTTAGCGAAGACGTCAATCATTGTGAAAATAAAGAGTAATGGAGCAACAGAAACAGTAAAATAAGTGAAAACTATAAATTCGAAATAGAAAACCAACCTTCTCGAGAGCTTTAACTTCGGCAACGGTCTTGGAATCGAGGGCAAGAAGACTCTCTCTTATCGCTTTTACGAGCTCCGATGAGGTCTTGGGCCTCGACGACTTGAAGAAAGAAAACGACATGAAGACCGCCTCCTCTGATCTTCTCTGCAACTCCCCTTCCTCCTCTCGAGCTTTCTCTCTCTTGAACAAAGTCACCTGACCATGCAACTCTATTTCTGACGTTCTGTTATTTCTCGTTGAATTTGGCAAAGTCTTGGATCTGGACTACTGTACAGAAAGTCTGGGCCCAAATAATTTACCACGTGTCACACTCAGGTGAAGAGATCTGCCCATCGGATGGGTACTTCCAAGAGATTAGCGATGCTCAAACAACAACTTGAATTGTTGAACACCAATGAGAGATAAGTGCTAATTTTTACCAATTGCCATATATATGCATGTATTTACATGCTTTGCTTCACGTCCAGACTGCGTATATATGGGCAAATTTAACTAAGTAGGGCTGTTCATAAGAAGACCCAACCCGATCAAACCGATCAATTCGGACCGACCCAACCTGAATTGGTCGGATTTTCTTTAGCACCGATCGGTTTTGAGTTGTAAAAAATCATAAACTGACCCAAATCGAACCGATTTAGTAGTTAGTAGTTAGTTTCTATTTAGTATTTACAACCTACTTAGTTCCTATTTAACTAAGTTGTCTCTATCCTAGTTACAACTTAACCTAATTTCTAGTTTTCTAGTTAGGAATGATATTAATGGTAAGTATTGTAAGACAACTAGACAATGAATTTTTTTAGAAAAGTTTAAAGAAAAGAATCAAAGGATCATAGTTTTTATGGTCGTTTACACCAAATAGGCAACCAATTACAATTAGAATTAGGTGTCATTTTTTACTTAGATTAGAAGGTTTCTTGAAATATACAAATTTTAGTTTTCTTTCTCTAATATAGTTTAACTTTCTATTCTTTTGATAACTTATATTCTAACTTGATCCACCCCTACCAATTTCAGTATTCTTTCTCTAATAGAATTAGGTGTCCTTTTTTACATCAAATTTCAATCTTCTTTTTCCAATCTACCAATTTATTACCATGGTTGAACTTAGAGCCGAAACTGATCCAACCCGACTCAAACTGACTAGGCCGGTTTTGCTTAACACAGGGTCGGTTTCGGTTTCAATTTCAGATAACCCGACCAGGTCGGGTCGGTTGAAAAAATCTCAGTAAACCGACCCAACCTTACCCATGAATAGCGCTACTGAGAATTACTCCCCTAAGCCCTAGCCAGCTTGGTGGAATTTCAAGATATTCCATATCACCTTGTTGCCTAGCTTTTCTGGCTCTTGTATGAGCTATGAATCTATGATATTATAGTCCCTTTCAATCACTTTACAGCTACCCAATTGATTAGGCTGTGGTTGGTTGCAGTCTTGCAGTGCAAATAAATTTGCACTGGTGCAAAATCATGCTAGTGCAAATTATTTGAACGTAAATTTTGACATATTTTGGTTTCAAATTTTTGCGTGTTTTGTTTGATTGCAATACAAATAAAGTAAATTGAGATATGAAGCATAGTAAAGTAAAATCCAAAACAAAATTAAACAAGAACTTACATTTTTTTTTCATTTGCACTCCTATGCATTTATACTAATGCAAATAAAATTGCACTGCAACCAAACACAACCTTAACAACATATTCAATTTCTTCAATCAGTCCCTGTTCCGACCATCTTCTGCTTTTGCATTTGTTGGATATTTGGGAGATTAGAGTAGTATAATCTGTGAAGACTTGGACCCGTTTCAGACCAAAATTTAGAGCCCAATTCAATGCATTTAAAATGGCTCATTGTTCTACTTGTTCTGGGCTGAGAACTTTCAAATGTTTCCCAATTGCTGCAACGACGTTTTTTGTTGGGGATAACACAATGAAGCCAATACCAACCAGAAAATTTTAGGCAAAAGAGTCGTCAACAAAGACAGCATAAGTGCATCTCTAGAGGGTGAAACATTCTGATTCAGTATAGCTTCTAGGTTGATCATGCTAGTGGAACGTGCAGAAGGTTCCTGCATATTCAAAAGAGTCGACAAAGGTCTTTCACTTTCAGCTTTTGGTATCTCTCCTTGATGCCTAATTTACCATTCAGCAAACCATTGTAAATTGTTGAAACCGAAGGGTCTTGAAAAATATAGATGCTATCTCATGTTGTAACCTTCTAAAAAAGTCATTACGGTTTAAATCGCAAAACCGAATTTATGGTTTGATTTCGTTTGAGAATTTTCTAAATTGTGGTTTACGGTTTTGGTTTGGTCCATTGAATTTTATAAACCAAATCAAATCCTAAACTGAAATATATATATATATATATATATATATATATATATATATATATATATATATATATATATATTATATTTAAATGGAATGTGTAAAATTATAAATATATAATGAACTCTTTAGTTTATAATAAAATAATAAATAAAACTTTTAAGTTTTAATTTTTAGGGGAGTTATTTGGACTTTCTAATTGGGTTCAGCCCAAAAGAATCATAGAATCCAAAGTTCCCAAACCGTATTAGAAACCACACCAAACTGCAACAAAATGGTTTGGTTTGGTTTCTATACCAAAATGGTTTAGTTCGGTTTAAAAATTTTTCAAACCGTAATTTATCAATTTGGTCTAAGATCTTCTCCAAACTACACCGAACTGAACCGTGAACACCCCTAGTCATTTCTAATCCTTAAGTCTCCTTCATCAATCTTTTGGTTTAATTATGGTTACCCAAGGATTTCTTGGTACTAGACTCTTTCCATTTTTGCCTGTCCACTATAACTCTCTTTTTTCTTTCTCCAGCTCCTTAATAATCTTGTAAAGCAACAAAATTGTTTGCATTTGATAAGAGGGAATAGCTTGAGCTATTGCTTGAAAAAGAGTGGTTCTGCCTACTTGTGAAAGTGTCTTAACCTACCATGATTCTACTCTATTTTCACTCTTTTGAGAATTTCCTTGTAAGCTTTCCATCATTTGTTGTCGATGGATCCATAGCTTGGAGCCTAAATATTTGTCATTGGGATTCATTTTTTTGATACCCATAATGTTCCTTATAATTCTTTGATGATTCTTTAGGATATTTTCACTACAGAGCATTGTTTATTTTTGAAAATTAACTTGTTGCCCTACCATCTCTCTCAAATTTCTCAATTATTTCTTTCACTTCCTGAACTTGAGTGGGTTCAGCTTTGTGAAATATAAAGCAATCATCCACAAAAGAATAAATGGGTAATTGGAGGAGCATCTTTTGCTATTTTGATACCCTAAATCTGTTTTCTTACTTCAGCATGGAAGGGCATATAAGTTAGAGCTTGCATACCAATGATAAAGAGGTATGGTGGCAGAGGATCACCTTGCCGCAATCCACTTTTAGGTTTAAAATTTTAGTAGGACCATTGATCTAGGAAACCCATCTTTTGAAGCATACTCCTCAAAAATGTTCAATCCATTCGGTCAAAGGATTTGGACATGTAAATCTTGATTGCTACCCATTTCTGTTTGATTTTCCTACCCCTGTATCATAATTGCACTATAACATAAATACATTCAAACATTTCAAATGTCAATAAATATCCTTGTTAGGCCAAATTCAATGTTGGACAGGCCCAGATTGAAGGTTGCATATCCTCTAGTTTAAAAACTGCATATGGTGATATGACTTGATTAATGGAAAGATTAAGGGCTCATTTGGAAGCTTTAATTGAGTTGTTTTTACGTTTTTTGGTAAAATCAAAGCTTCATTAAAGCAAGAGAAACAGAAAACCAGAAAGAAAAAAAAATACTGAGGAAAAAGAAAAGACCAAAAAAATCACAAATTTGTTAGAGGTTGAATAGACTAAAAGATCTATGGGCAATCCTTTAAAAAGGACTTAAGTGGAAGTAATCTGAAATAATTTAATAAGGGTCCATAAGTTAATGATAAATATGACACTGGATAGAACAAATGGTGAAACATTATTCATGTATAGCTGATCCCGTATAGTTTTAGACAAAGATTAGAAGATGAAATGTTTTTTTTTTTTGGTAATTGATGATGAAATGGGATTACATTCATTAATTTCAATGCAAGTATGTATTTTAAAGACTATGTTTGTGTTTTATTATGCAATACGGTTGAGACGCAGAGTAAAATAATTTTTCATTATTCATTTCACTCTTTTATAAGGGACATTATGTTTTTGAATAAACTAAAGGCTGGTATAAGTATTTGGCTGAAACCTAAAAGGCAGATAACTTACCTTAAGCCAATCCACTCGATGTCGAATTAGTCAAAAGGCACCCTTCAGGCTATGTTTGGTTACGTTGCAGTACAATTTTATTTGTACTAGTATAAATGCATGGAAATGCAAATTTAAAAAGTGCAAATTCTTGCTTAATTTTTTTTTTTTTGTATTTTACTTTATTTTGTTTTATGTCTTAATTTACTTCATTTGTACTGCAATCAAACAAAATAAGCTAAAATTTGAAACAAAATAAGTCAGAATTTACACTCAAATCATTTGCACTGCCATGGTTTTGCATCAGAGCAAATTTATTTGCAATGCAACAAAATACAGCCTCAACATCAAATATGCATGGGTTCAACTAAAAAAAAAAGAGAGAAAAAAAAGGCAAGCTCTCTATCTTGTGTGTGAGTGGTCCTTGTGTGTTCCTTGATACTAACCTGCTATCTAAGTCTCGCATAGGCCTACATACAGGGATAAAGTTATTATGGTTGTCAACTGGTCGGGTCTGGGTTGGGTTCAAGCAAAACCTGAACCGATTGACAAGAAATATTAAGGACCCAGAACCAAACCAACCAATTCTTGGGACGGTCGGGTCTGACCCATTGGATGGATACAATATATGGATTGGGTCTCGCATAGGCCTACATACAGGGATAAAGTTATTAGGGTTGTCAATTGGTCAGGTTTGGGTTGGGTTCAAGCAAAACCCGAACCAATCGACAATAAATATTAAGGACCCAAAACCAAATCGACCAATTCTTGGGACGATCGGGTTTGACCCATTGGATGGACCCAATATATGGAGCAGGTCGGGTTTAAGTTAGTTTAGGACTAGATAGAACTAGGGATGGTAGTTTTCCCCATTTCCTTGATCCCTGTGGGGACCTGCCCCAAAATGGGGTGAGGATGGGGATATTTTCCCCCACAAGGATGGGGATTGGGAAATTTTCATCCCTATTGGCTGGGACATGGCAAGGATGGGGAGAGTACTCCCCACCCCGTGGGGCCCTAGATCCCTACCCATGGGGATGCTTCTTATAATGTATGTATATATGTATGTATATTAATATTTTTAAAAATATGGTTGAATATGTTTGAGTATATTTGGATTTTATTTATTTTTGTTTTTTTAAATAAATAAAAAACAAAAACAAAAATGACTGACATTATAAAAAAATCACGGAGAGTGGGGATCCCCATGGGGATGAGGATAGAGATTTTCATAGGGGCGGGGATGGGGAGTGGGGCTCCCCTTCCACATCTTGCCCTATTGCCATTCCTAAATAGAACTGGTTACGAACCAATAATAATCAAGACAGTGTATTAGAAACTAAAACCAGCCCATTGGTACTAGATCTTGGAACCAGAATTGACCCAATCAATTTGGGTCCATCAGGTTGGGCCTGACCCATTAACAGTCCCTAAAAACCATGTGACCTATATGCCTAAAAAAACTAAGGATATTTATCCAAAGTATACATACACATACACTTGTATAATATATCCATTAGTAAAATTAGTATAAATGGTGTGCTTTTATCAAAGAATTGTTTATTTAAGTTTCATATAAGTTATTTTCAATACACTTAGTTCTTGATAATACAATATAAAATGTCATATTTAGTTCATTTTTAATAATGTGTATTAATTTTATTACTTTTCAATTGCAATTTGAAAGCTTTCTTCTTACCTTTCTTAAAGCTTCATGGAGCTACACAAGGGAGATAGCCCAACCTCACTAACCTCGGTGGTAGCAAGATTTGGTCCCAAGTTTCCCCTTGAATCAGCCAAAGAACTTATCAACTTTGCTAGTTGACATCATTTGAATTCAATTTAAATTTGATACAATCAATGACCAGGAAAAGCAAAGCTGTCCAAATGAAATGGCCTCTCCTTTCTCCAAACCTCTTTTCCTACTTTCTCCTTAACTCTCCCTTTTCCCATTCCTATAATTCCCAATTTGTCAAGTCAGCACCCCTCTCTTTCTCTCCCCATTTCTCTCATTTCTCATTCCAATTACCTAAAAGTACTCATAAAATCTCCCTCTCCCCTCCCCCCTTCCCCATTTCCAAAGCCTTGTTAAGCGGTGTACCAACTTTCTCTTGCTCTTTCCTAACTCTCTCTCTCTCTCTCTCTCTCTCTCTCTCTCTCTCACATGCCCATGCACATTCCCAACCACCTAAGCCATCTCCTCTCTTGAAAATTTTCCTAAACTATTTCGCCACCTAAAACTTCCTCTTAAAACATCTCCTAATATTGTCTCTTCCCTCTCCCTATATCTCTTTATTTATTTCTCATCAATGTATAAAAATATTAATGTGTGGCTACTCAACCCAAAGGGAGAAAATGGATGGAATTGCCACCTAAATTTTTAATAATTGGGAATTTAGGGAAACTCAGGATTTTTAAGAAAAATATTTTTCTCATGATGACTCGTTGACTAATGGGATGGAGATTCTCTGAGTTCGGGGACCAAGGTACGATACGGGAAGGTGTTAGGAACCCCTTACATGCATAGTTAAAGAAATGACAACACCAAAGAGAGAATGAATAACTGGTTGAATAAAGCTACAAAGATATAAATTTCTAAATGAAAAGAAAATTAAATAAATGAACTAAGATATATAATTAGTCATGTAGCATGAGGAGGAAATTAAAATTGGGATTAGCAAAATCCTATGTATCAAATTTTATGAACAAATGCTATTAAATTTTAAAATGTAAACCTAGATGAAATGATTTGATTTTTTGTGAGAGAAAAGAACGAAACAAGTTGAATTAAAACTGGAATTTAGGCTACTATTTATGGAGTTGCAATGATGCATGTATGCATGTGATTTTCCTACTGGCTCAGTTTGGAAATAGTACAAATACAAATTTGTAGAGTACAAAATCTTGTATTTTGTATGTATTTGTAGTGTACATATTTGTATTTGTACTCCTTCCAAACTGACCAATACTGCAATAGTGAAAAATGCTGGCACACAATGCAATGGAGACTGAATACTGCGTTAGCTATGCAATAACCGTTGAGTTTTTTCCAACGTAAAGCTGTTCAAATAGCTTGGTGCTTGCACTGTTCAAATAGCACATTGCAACCTTGCATTAAGAATATCTCCCATAAAATAAATCACATAAGTACGGAGATTTTTCCAACGTAAAACTGTAAAAGCTGTTGGAACGGGATTTGCCCTGACTGAAGCCGGACTCATAACCGTTATGTTTATTGGCACGATGTGTTAAACAATAACTAATTAATTAGACCGATAATGCGAAAGTTGGAGGGTTTAACCGACTAAAACAATGGGCTAAGGGAGAGGTGACTAAATGAGCCTAGACTAAGACTTGGGGTCCACTCAAAATAAACTCATTACAGGCTGGAAAATGTGAATGTTGACAATGAAAATCATGCAATTATATTTGAATAAAGGACTAACCAGAATGCTGAATTTATAGGACAAAGATAAAATTAAAAATGAACTAGAACAGATGGAATGGAAATGCCGGAGTAGATGCCTAATGAAACAAGCCAATGATTGTGCATGGGATTGATCTTAAAAATAAATTAATAAAAGGAAACTGGTAAACTACTAATTAGCTTGGATTGAATGAATGATGTGCATTATTCTAAAATTTAAAACAGAAAAATGGTGCTATTGGGTTTTGGTTAAGATGCCTTCAATGCTATCACACCATTAGGTAGATGTCCAATGATACAATGCCGATGTCAAGTATAATGATGAAATGTGCAAGTGTTCTTAATCGGATGAGAAGACTTAAAAAAGAAAATCAATGCATGGACTTATTATCAAAGGGATGGAACTTGAAAATTATTGATGAGCAACTACAAATGTTAGAAAGAGGAAAAAAAAAACAATTGAGCAAAATGATAGAATATAAATTAAGATATTTAACTATGTTATGTTCTTCGGATGGCCAATTGGTCAATCCTATTAAACTACTTCAAAATAAAAAAAACTGATAACAAAAATGATCTTAGAAGAATAGCTAATGTGACCAATATAATGCATACTATCATGGCAAGAATATGTACTAATACCAGCAATAAAGCTACAAAAACTAAAAAATTTAGAGTAGTCTCAGCTAGAATGACAAAGAAAAGGAAGATCAATCCCCATTGTTTACTCCAACCATGTGCATTAGCTACTGTCTTATGAAAATAAGCAAGGTGG
This sequence comes from Nelumbo lutea, assembly GCF_056320005.1. Taxonomy (NCBI): domain Eukaryota; kingdom Viridiplantae; phylum Streptophyta; class Magnoliopsida; order Proteales; family Nelumbonaceae; genus Nelumbo; species Nelumbo lutea. The sequence goes on along the minus strand of NC_142687.1, from coordinate 90,696,663 downwards.
GTGTTCACATGGTTGAATACATGGTTTTCAAAACCGGACCAGACCGGATGGTCAGACCAGAAAACTGAGAACCAGTCACCTGTTTTCTCCAAAAACCGGATTTTCCCCCAAGACAGTTGATTTTGGTCAGCAAATTGTTGAACCGAGCGATTAACCGTTCAAACGCTTTTGACCATTTTTTTATTTTTTTGAATTTTTTTTCTATAAGAATAGGCCAAGCGTTCGGTTCGAATGGTCAAACTGTTTGACCTGGTAACTGGACCCCTGACCGGTTCGATCATCGGGTCTATTTTCAAAACCATGGTTGAACATGTGACCCAATTGGTGTAGGATGTTGTTGTGCGGTTGTGGCTCCTTGTTGCACTCCTTTAAATTCAAGCACACTTCAAACTTTATACCATGGATATGAGAATGACTTGGGGATTTCTTTGGTTGTAGTATTGATATGAGGGAACTCTTAGGGACGTTGGGGAGTGAGTGGAGAAGGTTTTGGACGTGGCCAATGCCTATGTGGGGGTGTATTTCCATGGATTAATACCCCCTCCCCCAAGTTAGAATGTCTGTTTGTGTGAGAAATCATGGGTATTTATATAGTTTTGGGGAGAATTGTGTAAGGGAATTGATGTTTGAGATTTGAGTTTGGGAGATCAATGGATGAGGCTTAAAATGTTTTTTGGAGGGAGATCAAATGTGGGAAAGGATTGTCATGACAATCATATGAGAGATTGTCTCAACCAATCAAGAGAATAGATGGAATGTCTTACAAATTTGCTTAAAATGAATATGCCAAGTTTAGGTGATTGACTTGATTGATTAGAGACTTCTTAGTTGGTTAATTTTTAATTTAAAGAATCTATTGTTTTAGAGGTTGGGAAAAAGGTCTGGTGGTGTGGGTAATTAGGTTCCAAGTTTCAATGAAGAAGATTTCAAATGGAGGGCTTGGGTTGAACTTATGTTTGAGTCTGAAGATGGAGGGGTTAACGGTGTTACAACTAGACAATATTGGTATCGTTGGACATGAAATTTCGAGCTTTATGCACCTACAATTTGGATTTCTAATTTCCTATGAGATATGGTTTAGGATCAAAATGACATCGATTGGACAATCAAAATTGGTTTTAACTTCAAGTCTTAAGATGAAGGGATAAAAGGTGCTGAATTTAGGTGATCTTGGTATCGTCGAATTTGGAAATTTGGGCTTTATGTACATATGGTGTTGGATTTCCTAACTTGATGTGAGATAATGTTCATGATCAAAATGATACCTATCAGATGATTGGAACCGGTTTCAGCTTTGGGTTTTATGGTAAATGGGTAAACGATGTTGAATTTGGGTGATCTTGGTATCATCATACTTGAAATTTTAAGCTCTACGTACCTATGGAGTTAATTTTGTTAGCCTATAGGTCCAAAATTTTCTAAAATTTCAAAAATTCCCTAGATCAATTGAAAGGTTAGTTGAAGCATGCTTGAAGCTTGAAGTGCTCAAAAATGGGGTGTCTACAAATTGCCCTTCTTTGTTGGAAGATGATAATCCAAAGAACAAATCTTAAAGGAGACAACTTATTTTTGCGTAGAAGTGCGATGGAATGACTTTTCCTCTTTCAAAATAATGTTGCTTGAAAAACTGTTTTTCATGACAAAAGTATTAGTTGATTGAAAGAATAGTATTGTTTTTTTATTGAAAATGATTCCCCTGGAATCTCATCTTATGGTATGCTCTCATAGTTGTCTATCTCTCTTCCCAAACAGTTCAAAACAATGCTGCTCTTGCAACCTTCACATTAATCTCTTTCTTCTTTGGCACAATAAAACGTAGAAGGATTAAAAAGCAAGATTTTTTTCAAGTGGCCTACTCCACTTGCACCCAAACAATAAAGAGAGCCAATCCTACAACTTTGCATTGGAATAACATAAAATTAGTAAATGGTAGTAATATTCACCGTGGGAACCGCAAATGATAAACTATTAATAAACTTACAATGAAATAATAATAATAATAATAATAATAATAATAATAATAATAATAATAAAAGAAGAAGAAGAAGAAGAAGAAGAAGAAGAAGAAGAAGAAGAATACAATATTGATAAACTATTAATAAAATTGTAATAAAATGTGAATAAAATAATATTAAAATATTAAACACATTAATTATTAAATACTAATAAAATAATATATTAATAATTAATTAATAAGAAAATAATAAAAATTTAATAAAATAACAATACACACACACACACGCACACTAAAGTAGAAAGTGTCATGTTAGATGGCCTCAGCTTTCTCCCTTACCCCAATCGAGAACTCTCAGACCATCTTTGTTTTGGCCTTCCTTGGTTCCTCATGAAGCCACCTCATCACTCCCTTCTCCTTCTCTCATATCGACACCTCAACATGCTTAGCCTAGGTTATGGAATTGCCACATCAGCATGGCAAACTCCTTTTTTTGGCAAAAAATATTGACTTATTTTATCACAATTCACTATTGTGACATAATGAAAACATATCTCTAAAGATTTATATCCTTTTCTAACTCTTCTTACCTTTCCATCTTCCTTTTCACCGTTTTTCAATCTATTCACGTTTCACTATCCTTCCCTAACTCTTTGTGCCTTCCCATCTTCCCTTTCATTGTTCTTCACTGTGTTGTCTACAAATTCATTTTTTTCTCTCTTCATTAGAAACCGAAGCCGATGATCTATTTGGATTTGTTTGGAATAGGTAAGAGATGTTTGTTCATTCACCATTTCTATGCCCTTGTTTTCTCTGCTCCACCTTCCTAACATTAACTCACGTTTTGGTTGAAACCAGAGCTGGTTGAACATCCGAATTTTAGCCTTCATTCGTTTTGGGGTGAATTGGATAGAAACAATCATTGGAGAAGGGCCCCCAATGTTGGTTTTTGTCTGATCGGATTCTCACTCATCGGTTCTTTTATTTTGGCGTCGGTTTTTCAATCTCATTTTTTTTCATTCTCAGGTATTTCTCACCATTTTTGAAATTCAGACACTTTTTTTTCACTATCCGACTTCTTTGGCAACTTTTCTGATTGTGTTTCTGGGGTCAACAGGATAGAAACAATCTCTAGAGAAGGGACCCCAACATCGATTTTCGTCACAATATTGAGTGACACTGTTAATATCTATTATAAATATATTAAGCTGAAATGTGTATGTAAGAAGGCATGAGGATGAGGGAAGTGGAATCTAACAGTATTTTTTCCTTTTTTCTTACAAATTACAAGAATGCCACTCTCTCTCTTTCTCTCTCTCTCTCTCTCTCTCTCTTTTTTCTTACAAATTACAAGAATGCCATCTCCCTCTCTCTCCTTATAAATTACAAGAATGCCACTTTCTCTCCAACTGAGGGAGACCTCAGCTCGGTATCTCGGCCGTTAGGGGACCTACAATCAAAGGTAGTCGAGTTTGAATTGAGTCGAGCTTGAACTTCTGAGCTCAAGCTCAAGTCTCTAATTCAAATCAAGTTCGAGCTAGATGACACCTCGACCACTGAGGGAGACCTCGGCTTGGCACCTTGGTCACTAAGGGAGATCTTGGTTCAACACCTCGATAACTGAGGGAGACCCCAGCTTAGCACCTTGTCAACTAAGGGAGAACTTAGCTCGGCACTTGCCTGTTAGGGAAACCTTAGCTCAACACTTAAGCAGCTGAGGGAGACCTCGGTTTGGCACCTTGGCAATTGAGGGAGACCTCGACTGCTTGAGAGACATGCAATCAAAGGTACCCGAGCTCGAACTTCTGAGCTTTTGACTCGAGCTCGAGCTCGAGCTCAAGTCTCTAATTCAAATCGACCTCGAGCCTAATAGTTTATGAGTGAGCCCCTGCAATGCAGGGCCCCTTCCGCTAGTTCATTGATTAAGAAGATTAGATAAACGAGTTCGATACAGAACAAGCTTGTAAAATCCTACCTTGTCCATTTAACTTAAGTGATGTGGCTTAAGTTAAACAGATTAGATTCAATATGGATAAGAGTGTATGTTGACCCATATCCATTCTGCTACTAATCACGGTATTAATTAGCATTTAATAAATTATTAATTACTATTATTACGGGTTAATAATTACTATTTTTTACACTTATACAATTAGATAATTAAATAATTAATTATTCTATTACTTAAGTTAACACTTTTAATAATGTTAGCATTTACTATTAATTATTAATACTATTAATAAATTAATGTTGTTTATAATTACGGGTTAATAATTATTGTTTATTAAATTTATAGTAAAATAATTAAATTATTAATTATTAATTATCACTATTAATATCGTTAATATTTATTGTTAATTAATTAATTTTGTTAATATATTACCAAATAAATATGGTTATTAATAATTACCAATTATTTTTATTAATAAATACCATTAATTAAATATAGTTAATATATTACCAAATGCATTTTTATTAATAATTACCATTAATAATTATCAAATATTGTTAATAAGTATAATTAGCGATAATAATTACTATTATTAATAATTAGTTTTATTTTTTAATCATTGTAGTTATTTTTGTAATTTTTAGTTAATTAAGAGTAAAAATTATTGAAAATTAACATTACTATTTATATTAAAAGTAAGAATATGAATTCACACAAAAATAGTATTACTGAGTTAATTCTAGTTGTGTTTTAATTATTAATCTTTTCTTCTCAATATTATCGAAAATATTCAATAATCTAATGTTATTTTCCTTGAATTATTTACCAGTAAGAAAATTTCCAGAAATTACCAATAATTTTTTTATTGGAAAATTATCAGTAATTTTTGAAAATTACCAGAAATTATCAATAAATTGTTAATATTATTAGTAATTTCCAAAAATTAAATGTAGATATTCAAAATTACAAAAAAAAAATACTATAAATTGTCATGAATTAGCAATACTTAAAAAATAAAATATTGATAATTGCCATAAATTATTTGTCATTTTGAGTAGATATTAATTTATTTTTATTTCCCTTGGATTATTTTTTGGTAAATTATCACTAATTATTCAAAATTACTAGAAATTAAGTGTAGCAATTCATAATTACCAAAAATTGCCATTGACTTTCAATATACCAGGAAAATAATAAAATTACTGGTAATTCTTTGTTTATCAGAAAAATAACAAAAATTACTAGACATTACCAAAAATTTGAGTAATTTTGAAAAGTACCAGAAATTATCAATAATTTGTTAATTGAAAATTATTAGTAATTTTTGAAAATCAACAGAAATTACCATTAAATTGTTAATATTATTAGTAATTGCCAAAAATTACTAGAAATTGTTAGAATGCAAAACTTACTAGAATTATGGGTAATTCACATTATTTGTCATTTTGAAAAAAGTTACCAAAAATTAAGTGTACATATTCAAAATTACAATAAATTACCACTAACTCTCACTTTGCCAAAAAATAATAAAATTACTAGAAATTAATAATAAAGCCTTGGTAGTCTAGCCCAATTTGAACCTGCCCAACATTTTATGATATATACATCTACATATTATCAATACATTCTACTTGGATATTGGGCTACAAAACTCAACATTCCTAATCCCAAGCCCAACTCAAGATGTTAGGTTAAGCTCGGGTTGGGCCTAGGTTAGTAAATTAAGGCTTAAGCTTGGGTTGGTAAACTTGGGCATTGGTTTGTTAACTATTCATAATTATTGTCATTCTATTATCAGTCAGTTATCAGTAATTATTGAAAAGTACCAATAATTTTTTTGGAACCAACCTAGGCCCAACCTGAGCTTAATCCAACGTCTCAAGTTTGGCTTGGGCTTGGGTGTGTTTAGCTTTATAGCCCAATTTCCAAGTAGAATAGATTGATAATATGTAGATATGCATATCATAAAATGTTGGGTAGGCTCAAATTGGGTTAGGTCGAGTTGGGCTACTTGATACATCAATCTAAGCCCAACCTAGGTTCAGGTTAGGTATGACTTTTCTGGCCCAAGCCTAGTTTAAAGTTCAAAAACTCAAATCTAACATGTAAAAGCGCTTCAATTGAGCCAGATCCAGCCTATGTTGGTCCCATCCAAATTGGGCTCCTAGCTCCTTTTACCTCAAATTCTTCTAACAAAGCCCATGATTCTCATGGGTCCCCATTAGTATTCATAAATGAATACAAAAAAAAATCGGTTGATTCTGGCTCCAACTCTTGGACTAGAATCGAACTACAATTCCCGTATAAGCCAAATTCCCATCTAAGCCAAACATGCGTTGAAAATGTGTAGTTTCAGTTTTGATTATAGATGAATGGACCCTTGAATTTGTAAAATTTGATTTGATTCTATCTGTTTGTAGTAGGGGTGCAAGTCGGGTGGGTTGTGCCAGATTTATGGTCAACCCAGGCTTGGCCCTAAAATTTGGGTTAAGGCCCAAGTTTGAGATCAAGCCCGATTTTCCCGGTCCAAGCCCAAGCTACATTGTAATTTGATGCACCCCTACTTTGCAGCGCACAACTTATGTTGAGTCATAGCCGTGAGCTGGCGTCGGCGCGTCGCTTGCATGCCTCGTGTCGGGACGAGGGCACTCACCGACTCACATTCCCAACTCGGTTTGATAGGTACCCATTCCAATTTCGAACAGTCCCAATCCTTGGTTCGCATCAATCCGTCACCACCCACAGCTCGCGAACATTGTCTATCAATGCCGATTAAACAGTCAGATCAAACTAGATTCTCATATTAGGTAACATACAATAATCCGGCCATCCGGGATAACTCGTAAACGCAACATCATCGCTTTCACCTCCTTCTCATTCTTCTCCGTCTGGTTTTCCGGAGGATTTCATTGTTGCCCATCTCTGCAATTCCATTATTTATTAATACTTTTTTTATTTACATTCATTTATTTCCTGTAATGAGAGGCCATGATTTGATAAACACGGTTCTTCCCGACGAATTGATCATCGAGATCTTCAATCATCTCGACGGCTCGAAGTTAAGCTGCGACGCCTGCTCTCTCGTCTGCAAGAGATGGCTCAGACTAGATAGATCCAGTCGCCGAACAGTGCGAATTGAAGCCTCAGGTAATCCCGACGTGGTAGCGAACCTCTTGGTTCGCCAATTCGTCAACATCGAAAACGTTTACATTGACGAAAGGTTGCCGGTTTCGTTGCCGCTCCAGTTTGGGTACTCGACACGGCCAGGATTGGCCCGGCCGCCTACCGTAAGTTCTTTTGGTCGTTGAATTGTTATGAATTGGTACTTTTATGGTGAGTTGTTGCGATTTCTTTTCCAGTTAAACAAACGAAAAATGTTATGCTTCTGTTGGATGGTTAATGTAGATAGTGGTAAGGCATTGTAAATATAGAATTCAATGTAATAAGCACGAACAAGATGGAATTGTTTAAATGATCGATAGAATATTGTTTTATGGCACGTAAATGTTAAAACTAGTAAATGGGTTGAATTCTTAGTTTCTGCCGGCACGTCAGGTGTTACGGTCTCATATCCCACACATTATTGCATTTCCCTTGCAGCCAAGGTCGTGAATCTCCTTGTGCAAGGGAACATTAGGATGCTATCGCCCCCCCTCGGGGTGTTAATGGTAATTAATATAACTACTTGCACGACTTTCGTCTTTAGTGCCAATATATAAATATATAACTAATTGCACGTATACTCATCATGATCATCATACATATAACTACAGCTTAACCAACTTTCACAACCTGCCTCCCATATTGATCATCATACATATTTAGGTATACTCATCATGTTTGATAGTTACATACAAGTGATGGCAGAATGTAGAGTCTTTCCATTATGTCTAGGCATCTTTAAAATTCCTCCATTGACGATGGTAATAATGGTTGGTGCAGAATGGACTTGCAAAATAAGAAAAAGAAAATAAAAAATATAAGAATTAACACCTAGGTTTCTCTAAGAATCAGCACCTAATAGCTTCTTGATAGAATTAGCACCATAGAAAAAATTAGAGTTACTCCAACAGTATAAGTACAATCTCAAACTTTATTATCTGATATTAAAAGGAGAGGGCCTTTGATGCTTTTGTAGTAAAAGAGGGAAAGATTGGCCAACTCTTCTAGTTTTCCTACTTTGAAATCATCTAAGAAATACAAGCAGCTTTATGCTGAGTGAGAGGTGATTAGACCACAATTGGATGGTGTTGAGTTTGATCAACTTGCTAGACCTTTGTATGACGTATGAGAGGGAGTTTGAGGAGGGTGAGGTCTGGCAGAGCAGGAGCTCAAATGTTATAAGGCCCTGTGCCCCAGTGGATTCCCTGTGGGTTTATATACCATATGATGGGAAATAATAAGGGGTGATCTCCTGGGAGTCGTGAGGGGTTTCCAGGTGAATGCTCTGCTATCTCAAGGTGCCGAGTCCAATTTTGTATCACTAATTCCCAACGCTGTTGGTGCTTCCGACCTCAAAGATTTCTGGTCCATTAGTCTCATTGGAAACTTTCATAAAATCATTTCCAATGTATTGGCTAATAGGTTGATGAAGGTTACTGGGAAATTGGTCTTACTCATTAGTCTCAGGGTGCTTTTGTGGATAGGTGGCAAATTCTTGATGGGCCTCTAATTGCCATTGAGTGTATTAAGGCAAGGTGTTCCCAATCTTTTGTGGATGGGCGACAAATTCTTGATGAGTCTCTATCCTTGTTTCTTTTTTTGTTAGTAGTGAACCCACTGGGGAGGTTGATCAATAAGGCTGTTGAAGGAGGCTATATTGAAGGTTTTTTTATCGGCAGAAGTGGGCCCTTGGTGCCATTCTTTCAGTTTGACGATGACACCCTAAAATTCACAAGGGCGTGCCAAGCTAATTTGATGTTTCTTAGGTGCCAATTGATTTGTTTTGAATCCATCTCTGGGCTAAAGGTTAATTTACAGAAAGGCCAGATTAGGCCTATGGGTGATGTCCTTCTTATTGGTGAGATGGATAGTACATGGGGTGCTGTGTTGGATGATTTCCTACTAAATATATGGGTATGAGCTTGCTGCTGGGGGATAATTACAGATCCAATGCTATTTGGGATCTGGTTATAGAACACTTTAAGAGGAGGCTCTCAGTTTGGAAAAGGAGGTAGTTGTCTAAAGGAGGGAAAATTAAAAGTGCTCTCTTCTCTCAAGCTTGCCAACATATTACCTTTCTTTTCTTCTCTTTGCCAGCATTGATTGTTAGAATCTTGGAGAAGCTGAGGAGGGATTTCTTATTGGAAGGACCTAATGAGGAGAAAAATGTTCATTTGGCTGCTTAGGATTTTATTTGTGAGCCCAAGGAGAAAGGTGGAGGTGGAATTAGATATTTGATGATCATGAATGATGTTTTACTATGTAAGTGGCTTTGGAGGTATGGAGAGGAAAGGAATCATTTGTGGCGTCAAATCATTGAATGCAAGTATGGAAAATCACCTATTGACTGGGCTTCACTTGCTCCACAACAGTCTCTGAGCACTTTTGTTTGGAATGGGATAATGGCTAGGATGCCTCAATTTCAGAAGCATATTAAGTACAATACTGGGGATGGGAAGAGCATTTTCTTTTGGCAACATACTTGGTGCTTGAACCTGCCACTTTGTGAGATATTTCCTTTTCTCTTTGGTATTGCCTCTAACAAGGAAGGGTCGGTTAGAGAGTTTGTAGAGGTGCTTAATGGCCAAATGGTGTGGGATCCCACATTTCGTAGGAATTTGAATGATTGAGAGGTGATATTTTTGGGGTATTATTGGGCAGATTGTATGAGGTGCAGGTTGATCCCAATTCTAGAGATGCCAAGATTTGGGTGTGGTAGAAGATGGCTACTTTTCAACTAAATCTTGCTATTGAGCTCTGTTGGGACCATTTGATAAGGTTGTTTTGGTCTTGGATTTGGAAATCTCAGGTTCCCTCCAAGATCATATTTTTTGTGTGGCTTGCTTGCATCCCAGGCTTAGTGAAACTATAACTTGTACAAATAGGCTGCATGGTCCACTTTCTTTATGAATGAACAATCTGAATGTTTGATGCTTTTATTATTAATTCTAAGATCTAGGTTAAGTCACAAGTGCTCGGCTGAATTTTTCTTTTTAGTCTTTCATCCCTCCCCCTCAGTACTGTTTATTCATCAGCTTCATTCCTAGGTGGGGTAAGAAATTTGATACTCTTTTACTACATTGTAATACTCTAGCTGTACATTGTCAATACTAAGAATGATTGTAGCATCATTCATCATGCAGGGAAAAAGGCGTCGTGGTAGTAAATCTGCTCGTTCATCTTCAAAAATTCGATATTCTGCTGAGAATAGTGCATCTGAAGGAAGTAATTTAGAGCCATACAGTTTGTCAGATGCTGGCCTGAATGCTCTTGCTGAAGGCTTTACAAGACTTGAAAAGTTGAGCTTAGTTTGGTGTTCTAATGTGACCAGTGTGGGTTTGCAATCAATTGCGGAGAAGTGTAGATCTTTGAAATTTTTGGATTTGCAGGTAAATATCTACTTATTGCTTTTGCACCTTTAGGTATTAATTCCAACATAATGTAATGAGATATCACATATTGCTTTTGCACCTGCAGGTAAATATTTTCTTCTTCTTCTTCTTCTTCTTCTTCTTCTTCTTCTTCTCTCTCTCTCTCTCTCAATTTGATGCTTGTATGGTAAACTCTCCCAAAATTCTAACAGAGGTAGAAGGGCTGGCCCTGTGCTGTTATGTTGGAGAGTGGGTAGGTTTTTGGCCAAGGGCAAGCTGCTAATGTAACTCTTTACCTTTTGTCATCTGCTGAATTGTATGGAAGGAAAGAAATAGCAGAACTTTTGAGGCTAAGGCCTCTCAAAGGGAAGCTTTAATCAGTAAAGCAGAATGAACACTAATGAGATGGGTCAAGGCCTTGAATCTGTTTTCTGGAGTTCAAGCTTATTGCTTTAGGACTTGGTGGAGCTCTATCATATTTTGAACATACTATAAATGATCTACGGATATTTATAGTCACACCTTTTGTATATTTTGAGGGCCTCTCGCCCTCTTCATGGTAATACAATACTTTTTGCCACTTATCAAGAAAAAGGCCCTTAAATTTGCAATATAAGAAATTTGCAATCCACATCCTTCATGGAATTAATTGTTTTTTTTTAACAGTAACAGAAAACTTTCATTAAATTAGAAAAAAGATTAAAATACAAAGGTGGGGGGAGGTAACCCCTATTACCACCCCCCAACAGGAAAATTACATAGTAGCCCAAAACAATTGGCTTCTTCCCACCCCTTGTTTGGCCAAAGCATCTGCAAATGAATTAGCACATCTTTTAACCCACTGGACACGCACATCCATTCCTTGGGTTAGCCACTTGAAATGCCTTTTTTCATTAATGTATGCCCATAACCCATCGTTTGCCTTCTCTATCCAGCCAAATACCACTTGCCAATCTCCTTTGGTAATCAACTTATTTATATTCAACTCCTTAGCCCTTTTTACCCTCCAAGAGGGCCTGAATTTCTGCTCTCAAAGAATCTCCAACTCCAATTGGTCCTGAAAAAAGAGCTATAACTGAAGTACTGAACCTGCCTCTGTTTTGAACACACCACCAACCCCTGATGGCCCGGGGTTTCCTTCACTGCTCCCATCAAAGTTTAGTTTGATAAAGCCTTCCATTGAAGGGAACCACATCGGATGGACATTGATTCTGCTAGGAGCCGAAACTGCTATTTCCTGCCAATTATTCATGATGGTGTCTATTGAAGCATCCTCAAATAAATTCATTGTTGACCACTTTTGCACTATTAAATGGCTGATGGTATAGTCAACTTCAACTTCATAGTGATCAATTTACAATTTCACATACAATGGTTCTTTCACCCACATATTGATGGAAAATGAAATAGAAAAGGTTTCTAAGAAGCCCTTTCAAATATTTAATCTGGTAATAGTTTTAAGACAAAAGCACTTTGAAAGAGAAACTTATAGATAAGTAAAGGACAAGTTATGGCACCGGATGCCAGCTAATTGATTTGAACCGTATAAGTAGTGAGATCCATGAGCCGAATTTCAAGATTCAGATAATCATTGGTAGACTTTTCCGAAGGTGGATCCACTGGTGAGATTTGAAGTGGAACCCTTGGGGTTCAGGATTCAGAATGTGAATCATATTGTAAATGATAGAATTTTGACAACATTGGTGTTTGGATTGTGAAGATCAGTAGTTAATTGTCATGATATATTGATATATTTATAGATAATTGATTTGTTTGTTATTGTTCTTCTATTGGTATGCTGATTAAGGTAAAAATTTTATTCATATCTCACATTGTATATTTGCATCTAGGGTTGCTATGTTGGAGATCAAGGTCTGGCAGCTGTGGGAAAGTGTTGTAAGCAACTTGAAGATTTAAATTTGCGTTTTTGTGAAGGCTTGAGTGATATAGGCTTGGTTGAATTAGCCCACGGATGTGGAAGATCACTAAAAACTCTTGGTGTAGCAGCTTGTGCCAAAATAACTGACATCTCTTTGGAGGCAGTGGGTTCTCATTGTCCCTTTCTTCAGACCCTGTCACTGGATTCGGAGTTTATTAAGAATAAGGGAGTTCTTTCTGTGGCGCAAGGATGCCCCTCCTTGAAAGTTCTAAAACTACAATGTATAAGCGTTACCGATGAGGCTCTGCAAGCTGTGGGTGCCTATTGTTCTTTGTTAGAATTTCTGGCTTTATACAGTTTTCAAAAATTTACTGACAGGTTAGTTATTAATTTATATTGTGAAAGTGTATCCATTTAAGGGAAGTTAGTTGAGCTTATGTCACCAAGAAGCTGATTACTCGATACAAAAAGTCATGCTTGTTCACTTTACCTGGTTATTTTATGGAATAAAACTGTTATCTTTTTATTACATTTACAAATAAAATTCAAAGGACAAAAGATACAATGATAAATAGGGTACCCTATCCACAAAAACAAACAAATAGAATATACTTGTGAATCACATCAATTTTTATCCTCAGAGTCTAGCTGAAGAGTCTCCCAAAAGCCTGACCCAAATGAAGATCTATCCAGGCCAGAAAATTCTTGCTGCACTAGAATGCACTGCAATATTAGATTACCAATATCCACATACATCTGTTAGCATTCTCTCCTTCTTAAGTTCTGCTTTTTTTTGTGTTGTCACCTTCTTTGTACTTTCTCTTATGCCAATAATTTTTTTCTTATTTATTTATTATTATTATTACTAATCTCTCTCTCTCCCACCCCAAATGCCTCAACAAACTACAAAAGGAGTGCAGCTCCAAATTTTTTTTTTTTTTTGCTTTTATTGTTCCTTGTAAATGTTGTCACTTAGGGAAAATGTCATCCGAGTTCTGTGGCTCTAACACTTGAATTCTGAACGAGAAAGAAGAATCTCCATAGGGCACAATGGTAATTCTTGTATACCTTAGAAGAGTATAAATAAAAGAAAGGCCGACTAGAGGGATTTGAAGCCGAAGACCTTTTCTCCTTCTTCTTCTTCTCCTTCTCTCTCTCTTCTCCTTCTCTTTCTTCTGATCTAAACTTATACGAACATCTAGTCTGAGTTTTATCATGGTACCAGAGCCACGATAATCAGTTCAGATCAGTTGTCTCCTTTTCTCTTTGTTCTGTGCATTCCTTTCTAGGGTTTTGCAGAGTTCTCATTGATACCTAGGTTTTCCAGACAGAAAGAAAAGGACTAACCGTTTTCTCCTTCTGGGGGTTTTCATGCCTCCAATGAGTGCAGTCGTTGTGATTTTGTGTGGTTAGTAGAAAACCCTCTACTCGCAATTCGAAGAGGGCTGGTTTTGTGATGGTGGCAATGCAGACTTAGTACCCTCTACTCGACAGGTACATGATCTTCGAACTAAGTTGTGGTATGTAGCAAGTTTTTTTTTTTTTTATATGTTGCAGAACTGAATATCCTATTTGTGAGGTGTGTTGTGAGGGTTTCTAGTGCTGACAGTAGACAGCAACAATAGTGTTGTTGCTAAAGGTGGTGAAGAGTTGTGAATATTGTTGCTGAAACAGTGGTGAATAGTTGTCAGTGTTGTTGCTGAAACTTGGTACTAGGAACCCTAGTGGTGTTCAGTCATTTGTGTGGAGTGTGGTGATTTATTAGGGCAATAGAGTAACAATTTAGTGGTACAGATTCCCATTGTTTTCTTATGCAATCATGGGAGACAACAGTGAATACAAATCAAGTGTGATGGTGCCTTCTGATTATTTGAATGTGCAGATAACCTTTATAAAACTGAATGGTGAGAATTATGTCCCTTGGGCCAAATCTGTTGAAGTTTTCCTGAAAGCCAAAAAGAAAGTGAAACATGAGGGAAGATAAACCTCCAATTGATTCTCCGAGATATGATAAATGGGAGTAAGAGGATGCTCAAATTATGACTTGGCTATGGAACAACATGGAGTCCAAAATTAGTGTGAACTTCATGTTTTTAGATGCAGCCAAGGAAGTCTGGGATCATGCAAGGAAACTATATTATGGACAAGAGAACACTATTAGGGTTTACCAACTGTACCAAGAGTACTTCAATCTGCAACAAGGGAATCAGAGTCTTGAGGACTCTTATGCCAGTATGAGAAATTTACGAAATGAGTTGAATGTTTATCATCCTCTTACACCTGATGTCAAAATTCAGCAACAACAAAGAGAGCAGTTGGATGTGACCAGATTTTTAGTAGGGCTGAAGTCTGAGTATGAACTCGTAAGGGCACAAATACTAGGTGGGTTTGCTCTTCCCTCTCTCGAGAAAGTGTTTGCTCGTCTTTGGAGGATTTCAGTTGGACCCATAGAGACTTCCACTATGTCAAATAGGTCTGCATTTTGCAGTTACGAGAGGCGGAGGTTAGCATGGTCGTGGTAGTGGTGGTGGACCCCTGTATGGTCGTGGTGGTGGTGACATGTATAATCGTGGTGGTGGTCGTGTTGGAGGACGAGATTCAAGGGGAGCCCGTGGTACGGGACATGGTAATACTCAGAGAAGGTGTACTGATTATGGTATGGAGGGACATACTATTAACTTTTGTTATGATATACATGGCCCACCTTCAGCCTGGGCAAATCATGCAGCTGTAAATGGTGGTAACTCTAGACAAGAATCTCAAGTTACTGATCAGATCCCCACCACATCTACAGATACTTCTAGAAAGGAGATGGTGAGTGTTTCACGGGATGAGTATGAGTAGTTCATATAGGATACATCTCAACAGAACATGGCTACCCTTGCACACACAGGTACGACTTGTCTGGCATCCACACCTTCCTGTTGGATTATAGATTTTGGAGTTTCCGGTCATATGACTGGAACTCCAGGTGTGTTTTCATCCATTTCTCTATCCTCCACTTCCCAATCTGTTACTCTTGCCAATGACTCTACATCAGCCATACGTGGTGTTGGTAATGTTGACACAGACTCATTATCCCTCTCTTTAGTTTTATATGTTCTCAAGTTTCCCTTTAACCTGATGGCTGTTAGTAAATTGACTAAGTCTCTTAATTGCTCAATAACTTTTTACCCTTCCTCTTGTGTGTTTCAGGATCTCAAGACGGGGATGAAGATTGGTGGATGGCATGAAGCTGGTGGGTTGTATTTATCTTGATGGAGGTGGTTTGACAATAGCTCTTTAGTCATCTCTCTCCCCTCATCAGTGGCATTGTAGACTTGGTCATCCGTCTCTTAGAGCTCTTCAGTTACTTGTTTCGTCGTTGAGTCATCTTTCTAATTTAAATTGTGAGTCGTGTCAGTTTGGGAAACATCGTCGTGTCTCCTTTAGTCCTAGAGTTGATAGTCGTACATTGAGTCCTTTTTCTTTAGTCCATTCGGACATATAGGGTCCAAGTAGAGTAGTGTCTTATAATGGTTACAAGTACTTTGTAATTTTTGTTGATGATTATTCAATGATGACATGGCTTAACCTTATGAAAAAAAAGAGTGAATTGTTTTCTATCTTCCAGAAATTTTATGCTGAAATTCGCAATCAATTTGGTGTACATATTAAAATTCTTCGTTATGATAATGGCTACGATTATTTTTCCACACCCTTTTCAGAATATTTGGAATAACATGGCATTATCCATCAAACCTCATGTACTTACACCCGTCAACAAAATGGGGTGGCTGAAAGAAAGAACTGCCAAATTATCAAAAAAAAAAAAAAAAGAAAGAACCGCCACCTTTTGGAAACTACTCGGTCCCTCTTACATCAGATGAATGTCCCCAAACCCTTTTGGAGTGATGCTGTACTTGCATCTTGCTTTCTTATTAACCGCATGCCCATGTCTATCCTTGAAGGTCAGTCCCCTTTCTCTGTTCTGTTTCCCACATTGTCTCCTTTTCCCCTTACTCCTAGAGTTTTTGGATGCGTGTGTTTCGTTCATAACCTTGGGCCTGGAATGGACAAGTTAGATGCTAGATTCACTAAGTGTATCTTTTTTGGCTATTCCAGGACTCAAAAAAGGGTATAAGTGTTATAATCCTCGTTTTCGACATTCTTTTGTGTGTTTTGATGTAATATTTTTTGAGTTTGTTCCTTTCTTCTCCAGGATGGATACTTCTCCTTCGTTGCCATCACCCCCTCTTCCAGTTCCTATTTAGGATCCCGTTCTCCTTGTTTCAGTTGTGGCCCAGTCTTTGCCTCTAGTGCATCTACCTAAGAGAGGACCACCTATCCGGCAAGTGTATACACATCATCAGGCACCAGCTCCTCCCCCAGCTTCGTCATCGTCGAAAGATCCGACAGTTGATCTCACCCTAGCCCCAACCCCAAGTTCTAACCTTGATCTTCCTATTGCTTCGCGGAAAGGTAAACGTAGTTGCACTCTCCACCCCATTTCCAATTAAGTTTCTATATCTCACATTTCGGCTTCCCATCGACAATTTGTTTCTTTGTTATCCTCTGCCTCTGTTCTCAAGGATGTCCAGGAAGCCCTCACTTCTTCAGGGTGGTGCCAAGCAATGGAAGAAGAGCTCTCGGCCCTGACTCGTACTCATACATGGGACCTTACCACTCTTTCGCCTGGTAAGCATGTTGTCGGCTCTAAGTGGGTGTACACGGTTAAATACTTACTTGATGAGAGTGTTGAACGGTTGAAAGCTTGGTTAGTTGCCAAAGATTATTCACAGTAGTATGGTATTGATTACACAAACACCTCTTCGGTTGCCGAAATTGGGTTAGTTCGTGTTTTGATTTCTCTTGCTGCTATGTTTGATTGGCCCTTGTTTAAGCTTGACATCAAGAATGCTTTTTTACATGGTGATCTTCTTGAGGAGGTGTACATGGAGCAACCACCAGGGTTTGTTGCTCAAGGGGAGGGTGAGAAGGTATGTAGACTTAAGGCTATTTATGGACTTAAACAATCTCCCTGTGCATGGTTTGGGAGATTTAGTGAAGTGGTGAGGAAGTTCAAAATGAAACAGTGTCAGGTTGACCATTTCGTATTCAGCTATGAATCAAATGCTGGGAAGATTCTCTTGGTGGTATATGTAGATGACATAGTTATCACAGGTAGTGACGAACCAGGAATTGACAGGTTGAAGACTTACTTGCATGATCACTTCCAGACAAAGGATCTTGGCAAATTAAGATACTTCCTAGGGATAGAGGTTGTGAGGTCCATGAATAGTATTAATCTGTGCCAGAGGAAATATGTTCTTGATCTGCTAGAAGAAATAGGGTTGTTGGGTGCCAGACCAACTGAAACACCTATGGAACTGAATGTTAAAATTGGGTAGTGATACAGGTGAGGAGTTTGAGGATCCGAGAAGGTACAAAAGGTTGGTGGGTAAGCTTCATTACCTAACCATCACTCGACCTGATATCTCATTTGTGGTCATTGGAGTGAGTCAGTTTATGCAGAACCCTCGAATCTCACACTGGGAGGCAGCCCTAAGGATTGTGAGGTATTTGAAGGGTTCTCTAGGTCGTGGTTTGTTGTATAAGAGTGGAGGAAGTCTTGAGATAGAGGGATACACGGGTGCTGATTGGGCTGAGTCCATATCTGACAGAAGGTCCACTACAGGGTATTGCACTTTTCTTGGTGGGAACTTAGTGACATGGAAGAGTAAGAAGCAAACAGTGGTAGCAAGAAGCAGTGCAGAGGCTGAATATAGGGCTATGACACACACAACATGCGAAAGAGCCCTTGGAGGACTGAAAGATAAAAAGAAGAAAATGCAAAAGAGCCCTTAAAGGGGCTGAAATAGAAATACAAAGAATATGAAAAGAACAGGATGATGTACATCAGGGACTATAGTAATGTAATACATCTGGTTTCTTCACACCTAAAACTTCACCTTTGAATCATCTCCCACTTAAAATTTTTAAGCTCCAAAAAGGACTATAGTAATGCTACTAGAAACACGGAGGGCTGGTACTTGGGTAGGCTTGGGTTGATCATTTTCTAAACATTGAATGGGCCTGGCCCTTATGCTGTGTAAATTCTTCAAGTCAGGTACCTAACTTCCACTCTTGTTTCTGGTTCCCTTCTACATTTTTTTGATGAATAAAGAAGGTTTTATTACTTCAAAAGATAATATAGAGAAAAAACAAGGAAACTAGAGAGGAAAAACAAGCATTGCATCTGAGCCCAAAAACACGACTTCCCTATTTGCCCCTTGCTTAGCTAAACCATCAGCCAAAGCATTTGCTGATCTCCCCACCCATTGTGTAATAGCAGACATATTCCTTGTCAGCCACTTAAATTTTTTGACTTCATTCCTGTAGCATGACATAGTATCTTCAGGGTTCTTCAACTACCCTGCCACCACCTTGGAATCCCCTTCAATAATAAGCTGCCCTACACCTAGTTGATTTGCAAATTGCACTCCTTGTAGGGCTGCTAGTAGTTCTCCTTTGATTGAATCCCCAAATCCCATGGGACCTGAGTAGAGAAGTACAATCTCTCCAACCTCATTTCTCAAGACTCCCCATTCCAGAGCGCCCTGGGTTGCCCTGACTACTCTCATCAAAGTTCAGCTTTAGTGAGCCTTCAGGCAGTCGAATCCATCTTTGTAACTGCCTTGGTCTTCCTAGATGAACACCTTGCTACTGTAGACCAATTTCTCAATAAATCTGAATAGGAGAAATGATGGAATAGTTCTAAGATCTTTAATCAATGAATTGCCCTATTCAACACACAATCCTTTACATCTTGGCTACTCCTCTCATTCTCTTGGAAGATTCTAGCATTCCTTTCTTCTGAGATTGTTCATAGCAAGGCTGCTCTAGCACATCTCACATAATTCTCCCTCTTTTTTTTTTGGGCCAACTGAAGGTAGAAGGGTTAAAGATTATGCACACTTATGCTAGCATGTTCCACCTGCACCTAAACAACAAAAAAAGTCAATCTCATAATTCTGTAGAAAAAGGGCAAGACATTAGTCCTCCCCATGAGCTCTACAGAGAGTACACAAGTTGGGTGAAATACAAACGAAAGATCTTCTCTTTTGTAGGTTATCTAAAGTGTTCACTTTCCCAATACACTTCCCAACAAAAAGCCATTATCTTAGGGGGAACCGGCTCGTACCAAATTTCCTTTGAAGGGAAGACTTGTTGAGAGGAAAACTGATAAAGGGACTTAAAAAAGTACAATAGAAGGTTCCTTTGGACTTGGGAATGTAAATCCTGTTGTCTGGCTTAGAAGGACCCAAACAAACTTGATTCAAGAGAAAGAAAATTAGAGAGAGAATCAATTTCCTCATCCCTTAACCCCTTGCAAAAGCCAAAATCCCAATTTGGAGCCAAGGGGGTTCCCTCAAGTGAGATAAAATCTGAAATAACCTCATTCTTATACAACGAGATGGAGAAAAGTGAAGGGAAAATGTCCTTTAAAGGGATATTTCCAACCCAAATATCCTCCCAGAACCAGACCAGTGTTTCCAAAACAACCGTCATACCTGACATACCTGAGAAACTGAGGAAGAAAACTATCAATGGATTTCCAAGGTGTTGCCAAAGTAGCCCGCCAGCATCTCACCCATTCTTTGAACTTTCATGAATGCTTCCCAACACTTTATGCCATAACCTCTCCCTCTCCAAAGGCCATCACCATAACCATTTCCTCTATAACGCTAGATTTTTTTGAATCACCTTTCCTAGACCCAAACCACCCTCCTCTTTGTTTCTACACACAATTTCCCACTTTACCAGGTGGTCCTTTTTACCTTGTCCCGGTTCCTAAAGGGAATCCCTCATTAATTTTTCCAGCTTCTTAGCTTCCCTAGGTGGTATCCTAAAGACAAAAAGAAAATAAGTAGGTAAGTTCGCCAAAGTAGCTCTTACCAAAGTGATCCTACTACCCAAGGAGATGTAGTTCTTCTTCCATGATGCTAATCTCTTCTCAAACTTCTCGATCACTGGAGTCCAAAGCCTACTCTCCCTATGGTTTGCCCTTAATGGAAACCCTAAATAGAATGGCCAAAAAGATATGGAACACTCAATACAATCTGTAATATCCTTGACTTCCCTATCCTCCAAATTGATCAGATTGGAAATTCTTTCAAAGCCTCTGATCAACTCTTTTAAATTTGCTACCTTCTCATCATCACAGAAAACCATCAAGTCATTTGCAAATTGAGGATGAGTGATTAGGATCTGACTTCTACCTATCCTCCTAATCCTTATAAAATCTTCCCTATTGGCCTTAGTGATGATTCTACTAAAAACATCAGCTACTAAGGTAAAAAGGAAAGGTGAAAGTGGGTCCCTTATAAGCGGGAAATAAGTCCTTCACTACTCTGTTAACCAAGATTGAGTAATGATAGGTACTAATACACCCAAACATCCATCTACACAACCTCTCTCCAAACCCACACTTCCTTAACACCTCTAAAAGAAATTGCCAATCTACCAAATTGTAGGCCTTTTCAAGATCTAATTTACAAATAAAGCATCTTTTCCCAGACCTTTTCATCTCTTCTATACATTCATTGGCAATCAAGATTTGGTCAGTTATTTGTCGCCCTTGAATGAAAGATCCTTGGGCTTGGCTGATAATAGAGGGGAGAACTACTTTAATCCTCAAAGATGGCACTTTAGCCAAGATTTGTAGATACTCGTTACCAAACTAATTGGCGTAAAGTCTTTTAGGTGGCTAGCATTTTGCTTCTTAGGGATTAGAGCCAAGAATGTAGCATTAACTCTACAACTTACTATGTGCTTCTCTGCAAATTCCTTAAGGACATCACACAAATCATCTTTTATTATTTCCCAACAATCTTCATAGAAAGCCATTGTGAAGCAATTTGGACACAGAGCCTTAGCTCTTTGTCCTTTAAACATTGTTTGTTTAATCTCTTCTTCCTTAAAATTCTTTCTAACCACCTAGACTTTTCCTTGGTCACCCTTGGCCAATCCACCCCTTCCACTACTGATTTCTCATTCAAAGGTCTTCTAAAAATGGATTTGAAGTGGTCCACAAACTTTCTGGCCATCTTGTCTTCATTGGTAATCACCTCTTCTCCTATCTCTAACTTGGTCAATGGCTGGCTCAACCCAGAAGCAACCCAACTCTTTTTCTTTCATGAACAAAGCTTCTATGATTATGATCAAGGGTTCAGAAGTCTCAGGGGGTGCTGGAGAAGCTTCGAAATGTCTCATGGGGGAAGACCACTAAGGTTTTTGGAAGAGGAGAATACAAGTGCTTTGTGACTAATTATTTGTACTATAGTGGTGAGGGTTCAGAGAACAGGTGAACTCCCACCCAAGAAAATCAAACAGATCAAATGATGCTGGAACAAATCTGCAAGGAGACTAGACCTTATGGAGGTTTGGGAGCTGCTTCATTGCCGCTTTGTCCAGACAAAGAAGAATCATTTTAATTGCTAGGCATGGAGAAAGAGCTCCTTGATGACATCTCCTTCAGCCATAGTATTTCGGAATACACTTGTTTGAAGGTGAAGCTTGGCTATATTGATCCTTTACTGATCTCTGAATTTGAAGAGGGGAGGAGGTCTAAGAGCACACAACCAGGAAAAGGGGGGGGGTGTGCGTGGATCTGTTACCTAGTTGGAGGGGAAGAGCTCAGAGGATGGAGGGAGAACCGAAGATAGCCTCCAGGTGGGAAGAACTAAAGGCAAACCCTAATCTGATGTGAAAACGAGGGTTTATAATAGGAAAATAACGTATAGAACAATATTGTTGACAGTCTGTATTTGAAAGGATTCAAGATGGTGCTATTTCTTCTGGCGAGGAGAGAAGTCTAAGCAAGGAGGAGAAGAGTTTTATTTATATGAGACTCATCAGATTGACAAATCTATTGATGTGACTATGGTTGTAGACGAGTCTGTGGATGTAAGTAAAGCTCTTGGCTTGCTTGTCTTGGGGGATGAGTCATTTACAAGGAAAATGTTGCAAGATTTGGAAGAACGCTATGTGATTCCGGTAAAGGAGAATGCTGGAGACTTTCAAGTACCTGTGCCACCAATTGATTGAGGCCACAATAACTTAACCACAACTAGTTTGGAAGAAGATGGTAGTGAAAAAATTGCAGCTTTAGTTGATGCCCAATTTTTTGAGAGAAACACTATACTGGAGTTAGAAAGGATTAATGAAAACCCCTCTTGCTCGCTGGATTCTCAGAAGTGTGTTTTAGCAAATAGAAGATTTAAGAGACAGAAAACATCGAGATGTTCTGGTCTCAAAGGTTTTTGCTAGACTAAAAGGAGGTCTATTTGGGATTAAACCAAGTAAGAAGATCTTGAAGACCAAGGAAACCTTTAGAAGTTTTTAGTGGCTAGTGGTTTAGAGGTTACAGTGTTTGTGGGTGGATCTGGTGTTGGTTCTTGAGGGAGGCTGTTGTTTCTCATGGGTTTTGAAGTGCTTCTGTTTATGCTGTCTTTGAGGTTGAGCCTTTGCATTGAGCTTTGCCTAGTCTTTGGTTGTTGTAGTTTGTGTTTGTTTAGTGGTTTTTTGGGCCCTAGAGTTTGGTGTTTTTGAGGCTTGGCAGAGTTGGTTGCTTGTCTTGATTTGGAGTTTGTTTTTCTTTTCTCTCTTGAGTGGCTCCTGGTCACTCCCCTTTTGTACTCTCTCTCTCTTTAATAAATTTTATTTTATTACCAGAAAAATGAATATGTTGATTTTTATGTTTTAATACACAACTTTATACTTTTTTATGAATTACCGTAGAATTTATAGTTTTTGTTAAAATATCCATTGCCTAGGTGCCCCCCCCCCTATTGCCTATGTAGAAGCAGGGATAATGAGGGCTAAATTATAATTTTACTTTCTTGTTGTACCACTTATTCTCTGTTATTTTACTATGTATACTACTTATTGTACTATAAGGACAGAAGTGTTCTTTTACATTTCAATGGTATAAATAGCTCTTTCTTGGTGTGGTTGACTCATTAGACACACCCCAAACCTGCTGTCTTTTCCTTGGTACGAACTGCATTGACATGGTATCAGAGCAGGTTCAATTCTCTTGGTTTTGGTTTCTGACTTTGTTATCCTGTATTCAGCATCAGTTTGTGTCTATCTCTCTACCTTTTTTGCACTGGCATATACTTCTTTGTGGACTGTTCCGATCAAGACAAGAAATCTGGATTTCCTGGACTGGGACGCCACTCAGGTTAGTATTTTTGGGTTTTCTTTCAAGTGGCTGATCTGTTTGCTCTAAAATTCTAGATCTGGTGTTTCTCTAGGCTGTTCCTTCAGCCCTAAAAATTTGGTGAAGATTGGAGTTGCTTTGCTAGGGTTTTGATCCCTCCCTTTGTTTGGTTCATCTGTGAACCTTTTTTTTTCTTCGGACCGTGAACAGATTTTGCTAGTTTTCAGCCTGTTAGAGATTGTTTTCTTCCTCTTATTTCTTACTATGGCATCTGAAAGATGTGATGTACTTCCTATCAAGTTCAATGGAACAAATTATGCTTTGTGGTAGTTCCATTTTCAGTTTTATGTTGAGGGAAAGGGTTTGTGGGGCTATATCGATGGAACCACCACTATGCCTGATGTAAATGATGCAAAAGGGCTGCAAACTTGGAAGATTAACAATGCCCATATTGCATCCTGGATCCTGAGCTTAGTCACTAGACTCACTATAGATGTTGCTATCCCTATGAGGGGTCTTCGGACAACCAAGGAGATGTACAAATACCTAGAAAAGGTTTATCAACACTCCAGCATTTCACGGAAATATCAAATTGAAATTGAGATATTTTCCTATTGTTGGGGTAAAAGGAAAATTTAGGAATACTACACGGAATTTCTCAACCTTTGGACGAAGTATGAGCTTATTCACATAGGTGAAATGTCTTTTGCTTGTTGCATCAAGACATTAAAGGAACATTTTGACAGAAGGAAAGTAATACATTTTTTTATGCATCTTTGACCTGAGTATGAGGTAATAAGATCAAACATTCTATGTAGAGATGTTGTACCATCTCTTGATACTATTTTTGGGTGAATTACTTACAAAGGAAACTAGGATAATCACTTAATCAACTTTGAATGCAAAGAATGATGGAGTAGAGGCTGTATTTTTAGCAGCAAATAAATCCAAGATAAAGGACTTATCCAGGGTGCAATTTTATGAATGCAAAGAGTTTGGTCATGTAGTATTCCATTACAGGAAGATGAATACCTGTACTTACTGCATATCATTGAATGCCCCACACCACCACCTAAAGGAAAACAATTTGGTGGGAGAAAGAAAAAGAAGGCCGAATCATTGCCTCTCCCCTCATGTTTGTTGCCTTTGTTAGGGAAATGGTGAGACAATTATACATCTTTTACTTTCTTGTCCCTTTGCTTCTTGTGTGGAATTGGTTTTCTTCCTTATTTGGCTGCAGGTGTACTTCTCCCCCAGATGTGACAAGTCTTTTCAACCCAAGCTTCTTCTTATTATCAAAGAAAAGGGGAAGAGTGATGTGGAGGGCAACAAGAGCAGCCATTCTTTGGTCCTTACGGGAAGAAAGGAATAACGGAATTTTCCAAGGGGCACAAAGATCAATAGAACAAATCATTGACTGTGTAGCCATTAAAGTCATACATTGGCTGAAAGTAAGTAAATTATTTAAAGACTTTTCAGTGGATGATATACAAAGGGGATGGTCAGTAGTGGAAAGCTCTTCAACCAAACAGCCTATCCTTCAGCCTTCTTGGACACCCGTAGCACAACAAAGGCTAAAATTAAATTTTGATGGAAGCTCCATGAGTAACCTAGGACCTTCGGGAGCTGGGGGAGTCTTTAGGAATGGGGAGGGCAGAATGGTAGCACTATACTCTGGTCCCATAGGAGTGGGAGACTCTATGAGAGCTGAAATTTTGGCTCTACTACAAGGCCTGATATTTTTGAATCAATGGGAATTTCAGAACTTGGAGGTGGAAGGGGACTCTAAATTGTTAATAGGGTGGCTGCAAACAAGAAGTTGGGTGTATGGAAGTTTAGACAGCAAATAAGGGAAATAATCTGCTTGGCAAGGGAAGTTGGAGTAACATCCAAATGGGTAAGGAGCAAACTCTGTGGTAGATAGCTTGGAAAAATAGGGGACCTTCAGGGAAAACTTCTTTTGGGATATACTGTAATTCTTGATGTTATTTTGGGGTCAACACTCTTTGTCTGAGTGGTTGACAGTGCAAGGTGTTATTTGATATCCTTAATGAAAGTCACCGTTTCCAAAAAAAAAAAAAAACCTGCTGGGAGAAAGAATCATCACAAGGCTTATTAGACTTCGGTGGAGGGATCAAATGATGCCTCATCTTCCACATCTCAGATCAAGAATGAAACTACAAATGTAATGATTTAAGAGGAAATTTGGTAGCTGATGTCCTCGGCAATATCCTTTGCTTTCGGCATGTTTAGTAAGTGCACCTATTATTGTGCCTCTCCTAGTCATTTCTCAATCATAGATTTTGGTGCTTCCACTCATATGAAGGGAGCTACATGTGATTAGTCATCTTATTCTCTCCCTTCTATCAAGCACATTGCTATAGCTAATGGTGAGAAACTAGATATTGTAGGTTGTAATGATGATTTCACCTTATCTACCTCTTGCTCTTCCCCCTTCAAGTTGCCACATACCTTATTTGTTTCTAGACTTACCACCAATATAATATCTGTTAGTCAACTTGTTGAACATGGTCATACAATCACCTTCTCATCTGATGGTTGTTTGATACAAAACCAACGGACCAGGGAGGTGAAGGGGAAGGGGCGTAGAATGGGATGGCTATTCGCTCTGGAATTTGAGAAGAAGCTTACTTCTCTAGCAACTAGTTCTTGTCTGCTTTCTACTACTTTGTCTTGTAATAATGGTTGGAACATTTGGCATCGTCATTTAGGCCATCCGTTTGAAAAGAAACTTGATTTACTTATTTCATCTGGATGTTTATCATTATCTTCTTCTATTTCCTATAATGTTGATAGAACTTACATGTCTTGTTGTTTGAATAAGAGCCATGTTTTACCATTTTCTGTTTCTTCTACTCATGCCACTGTATCATTTCAGTTACCGCACAATGATGTTTGGTCATCCTCGATGATTTCTAGGATAGGTTTTAGATATTTTATAACCTTTATTGTTGACCATATCCGTTATACATGAATATACTTCGAAAGAAATCAGATGCTTTTGCTATGTTTAAACTATTTTGCCAGGCTCACCACACAGTTTAATGCTACCATTTGTACTCTACGTTCAAACTTAGGGGGAGAGTACATTGATGGGGAATTTCTGGCCTACTTGCAACACCATGGCATACAATCTCAGAAGTCCTATCATGGCACTCAACAAAATGGAGTTGCTGAATGCAAAAATGGCCATATCTTGAGTGTTGTTAGGACCCTCCTCCTTAACTCTTATGCACCAACAACATTTTGGGTGGAGGTGGCCAGCATTGCTATGCATCTTATCAACCTTTTGCCACCATTTGTTCTTGGTAACCTATCCCACATTAGTTCACGTTTAAGACTCCTCCCAACTTATCCGTGCTTCATGTGTTTGGTTGCATATGCTTTGTCCATCTTCCTCCACATGAGTGCACTAAGCTATCTCCTCAGTTTGCTTTATGTCCCTTCTTGGAATATAGTCCTCATCATAAAGGTTTATGTTATGATCTTTAGTCTCGTCACACTAGAATCTCTCGGAATGTGATGTTTCTTGAAAATCTCTCAGTTTTTTCAACATATCACAAAATTTTCTGTTCCTTCAATATCTATCCTACAACCAAGGTTCAAAGTATCGATACGTATCGGATGGGCCGATACGTATCATGCCGGGAGCTTCCCGATACGTCCCTACAGGGGTTGTATCGGGTCAGACCATGGCTCAGAGTAGCTAGGACTTAAACCGACCCCTCTGAACCAGTTTTGAAAATAAATAAATAAAACATAAAAAAAGCACCGACACAGGCCAATACGCCCTACTGGCATATCGACTTGTGTCGGTACTTTGAACCTTGCCTACAACACTTTGAGCCTGTAGGTACTTTGGAAACATCACCTTCTCTCAATTGTTGCACCAACTTTATTTCAAGAAGTGGCTAGCAGCTCCAACCCCTATGCTCCCAACCTCTCCTCTAGAGTATGGTACAACATCCATTCCTACTATGAGTACATCATGTTCTCTTGTTCATACTAATGTTCCTACCTTGTGTCGCTCCACTAGAATCTCTAGAGCACATGACTACTATGGTTTGATGGGGAAAGTTATGTTGTTTTGTCCTCTACAGATATTCCTAGGTCTTACTAGCAAGCTATAACTCACACTCAATGGAGAGATCAATGTTTTTGTAGTGATACAGTGGACCAGATATGTTGTTTCCTGTTTATGTGGTCCCATATGCTCAGTCTTATTTCTTATCTTGTCTTTTTGCTTGCTTACTTGTACCATTATAGGTAGCGAGGCATTTTTGTCCTTTTACCTAAAGTTATGTTGAACATATAAATAATACTGCCTTGGGTGGCAGTAAGCGATTTTAGCCCATCACTCTCTTGCTCTTCTATTCTCTCTTCTCCTTCTTTCTTCCTCTTCTCTTCTTCTCTTCTTCTCTTCTTCTCTCTTCTTCCTCTTCGATTTCTGTTTTTATTTTGTACCCAGAAGTTCTGCTAACAGCAATAACTTGATGCTCTTCTATTCTCTCTTCTCCTTCTTTCTTCCTCCTCTTCTTCTCTTCTTCTCTTCTTCTCTCTTCTTCCTCTTCGATTTCTGTTTTTATTTTGTACCCAGAAGTTCTGCTAACAGCAATAACTTCAAGTTGGTATCAGAGCAGGTTTAGGTCTGCTCCTCAATCTCATGTAGGCTCATCCCAGCCGGCTACATGAGAGTTTGATAGGGCTGGAGTTCTAGTTCTGTTTGTGGCCTGATTCTTGGAGATTGGTGGAGTTCGAAGCCTTGCCCAGGACGTTTCTGTTCTTGGAGTTTGTCCAGCAGTCAGGAAGAAATAGAGAAAAATTTCTGAGGTGAGATTTAGGGTTTAAATCTCAGTTTGAAGATGCTGCCCAGAAATTTCTGGGTAGTTTTGTTTCCCCTTAACCCTCCAAAGAACTGTTACTGAAGGGTGTTCTTTTCTGAAATCTCTGAGAGGTGTGGCTACCTCTTTGGAGTTTATGGACTGATTAGGGTTCTGAACCTTTCTGAAATCTCTGAAAGGTGCGGCAGTTTTTTGGGAGTGTACTGGACTGATTAGGGTTTCTGATTCCTCTGAGCAGTGTATGGACTGATTAGGGTTTCTGATTTCTCTGAGCAGTGTGCTCATTTTTTCTGAAGTTTTTTCTGGACCGAATAGTTGTTGTTTCTCTATTCTATCTGTTTTTGTCTCAGAAGGAGAGCCGAGTGTGGTTTTGTTCTTCTTTGTGTTGGTTTCAGCATGGAGTTCTTTGGGGAACAGAAACCTACTGGAGAGGGTGCTGAAAGGGCTGTTAGTATGACTGATAACAACCCTTTCCAGGTTACCACAATCAGATTTGATGGTTCTAACTATTTGGAGTGGTCTCAATCTGCCATGATGGCAATTGGAGGAAGAGGAGAGTTAGGCTATGTGACTGGAGATACTAAGGAACCAAGGATGACTCTTCCCATTCCAAATGGGTTCAAGAAAATTATCTTGTGCTGACATGGCTGTGCAATTCGATGCAGCCCCATATTAGCAGAAATTATCTTTGGGCAAAGACTGCCAAGGATATTTGGGACAACATGAAAGAAACTTACTCCCAGCCACTTGATGTGGCTAAGGCTTTTGAGTTGAAAATGGAAGTTAACAATCTGAAGCAGGGGGAGAAACCCGTATCAGTTTGTTACTCCACTCTGAAATCCCTATGGCATGAGATAGATCACCTTGAAACAATCGAGTGGGAGAGTAATAAAGATGCAGCAACCTATAACAAGTTGGTTGAAAGGAATAGTTTTTGAATTTCTTGCGGGTCTGAATTCTGATTTTGACATTGTTAGACAGCAACTTTTCATTAGGGAAAGTGTTATTTTGTCTCAAGCCTACTCTCTGGTACATAGTGAAGAGAGTAGAAGGAAGGTTATGCTTCAAAATTCTTAGACGGAAGTGCCATTAGCAGCTGCAAGATACAAGTATAGTGGTGAGAGGGAGAAAGAGATGAAGAATGAAGGAAAGAAGGGTGTGTTCTATGAGTATTGCAAGAAACCTAGGCACACAAAAGACACCTGTTGGAAGCTTCACCCGAATCTTGTGCCGGAAAAACTTAGGAATAAGAAAGGGAATGCAAATGCTGCTGTTACATCAGATGGTTCTTCTCTTCAGGGGTCTTGATCCACTTCTTTAGAGGCCATTGCTGCATTCAGGGCAGCATTGACTCAGTTGGAGAATGAAGCCAGACTTGTAGGATCATCTCAGTTTGTCTCTACTACTACTACACCTCCTTCCTCCATATCAGTGTTTGCCCAATCAGGTACAAGAGCCATTGCTTTTCATGCCACTACTTCAGGTAACACTAACCCTACTTGCATTATTGACTCTGGTGCATCAGATCATATGACAAGTTTGTCTTCATTATTTTCTTCTTACAACTTGTCTTCAGGCAGGGATAAAGTATCCATAGCTGAAGGATCCCTTATTCCCATTTCTGGCAAGGGAAACATCAGAACCTTTGATGCCATTACTTTATCCTCAACTTTGCATGTACCCAAGCTTAGCACTAATCTACTGTCAGTTAGTAGCCTTACAAAAAGCCAAAATTGCTCAGTCACCTTTTTTTCCTTATCATTGTATTTTCTAGGATCTGGTGACAAGGAAGGTGATTGGGACTGGCCATGAGATGAATGGAACCTACCTGCTCGAGCACCCCTTGGAAGTGATAAAGGAGTTGTGAAGTCTTTTGTTTCTTAGTCTGTGAGTCAGATTATGCTTTGGTATAATCGTTTAGGTCATTTGTCTTTTGTATTTTTGAAAAACTTGTTTCTTACTTTGTTTAAGTCAGTTTAGATGTCCTTTTTGAAGTGTGAGAGTTGTGAACTTGCAAAACATTGTAGATCTTCATATTTTTTGAGTAATAAAAGAAGCAATAATTGTGCATACTGATGCATGGGGGCCATATCATATTCCTGCTATGGGGGGTGCAAGTATTTCTTATTGTTTGTTGATGATTACTCCCTCTTCTCATGGGTTTATCTTATGCGTTCACGAGATGAGGTTCCTACCTTAACCCGTGCCTTCCATCAAATGGTTCTCACTCAATTTGAAGTTAGAATCAAAATTTTTCAGATCTGATAATGCCAAAGAGTATTTCACTAAGCATCTGAATTCATATCTTCTTGAGTATGGGGTTGTTCATCAGAGTACTTGTCCTCATACACCTTAGCAAAATGGGGTAGCCGAGAGGAAAAATAGGCATATCTTGGAAGTTGCAAGAAGTATTATGCCGAATCCTCATGTTCCCATTCGTTTTTGGGGGGATGCTATTAATACAGCTGTGTACCTCATCAACAGAATCCCTTCTCGTGTTCTAGATATGAAAACTTTTTTTTCATTGTTGTATCCTGAGAAAGATTTGTACTCCATCCCTCTTAGAGTTTTTGGGTGCACTTGTTTTGTTCAAATTCTCGGACCCCATTGTTCTAAGTTTGATCCTAAAGCTGCTAAATGTATATTCCTTGGCTATGCACAAAATCAAAAGGGATATTGCTACTATGATCCTAGTTCTAATTCTCGTTTTGTATCCATGGATGTTACCTTTTTTGAGGATGTCCCCTATTACCCAGGTGTTTCTTTTCAGGGGGAGAATAATGAAAAGGATCGTCCTTGTCCTGGAGTTCCTCTACCTATCCCTATTCTTGAAGGAGAGTTGTATTGTGAAGGTACGTGTCAGAGGTGTGGGGAGTTGAGAGTTTACCACAGGAGGTGGAAGCAGGTTGATTTTGGTGCTCATTACCAGTCTGGGCTAGTTCCTCTCTCCTCTGCAGTTCTAGATTCAGGTACTCCCTCCTTGCCTGTTGATGCATTACGCTCATCTTCTGATCCTCTACCCCCTCCAGATGATCTTGACCTTCCCATTGCTGTCCGCAAGGGAAAGCGTTGGTGCACTTCATCCACTGCTCATTGCATATCTCAGTTTATCACTTATGATCATCTTTCACCATCCTATAGGTCCTTCTTGGCATCTATCTCTGCCATACCTATTTCTATATCTCCACAGGAAGCTCTTGCAGTACCTGAGTGGAAGAATGCAATGGAAGAAGAGATGGGTGCTCTCATTAAAAATAAGACTTGGGAGCTAATTGACAAGCCAAAAGGAAAAAACCAGTTTGGTGCAGATGGGTCTTCACTATGAAGTATAATGCAGACGGCTCGATTGAGAGGTATAAGGCTCGGCTGGTAGCAAAGGGGTATACCTAGACTTATGTTATTAACTACCTTGAAACCTTTGCTCCTGTTGCCAAGATGAATACTATTGGAGTTCTACCATCCCTTGCAGCAAATTTCTCCTGGCCTTTGTTTCAACTTGATGTCAAGAATGCTTTCCTTAATGGAGACTTGCAGGAAGAAGTGTATATGGAACTACCTCCTAGTTTTTATGAAGCCACTATAGGAAAGAAAGTTTGCAAATTGCAAAAGGCTTTATATGGTTTAAAGCAATCTCCAAGAGCTTGGTTTGATAGATTTAGATTGGCTCTTGAAAGGTTTGGCTATGTACAGGCCCACTTCGATCATACTCTTTTCATTAAGAGAAATGGTACTTCCCTCACCCTTCTTGTAGTGTATGTTGATGACATTGTTATGACTGGTTGTGATCATGATGAGATTGATTCTCTTAAACAGTTCCTTCATGAGGAATTTGAAGTGAAAGACCTTGGTGATCTACACTATTTCTTGGGAATTGAAGTGTTTCACTCTAGACATGGTATCTTTATTTCCCAGAGGAAATATGTTCTTGAGCTTCTTGAGGACACTAGGAAACTAGGGGTTAAACCCACAGACACTATTGAGCTGAATCATAAGATAAGTGCTGAAGGGGGTGAGCCTCTTAAAGACAAAGCAATGTACCAACGACTAGTTGGAAAGCTCCTTTATCTATGCCTCACTCGCCTTGACGTCTCTTATGCTATTAGTGTGGTCAGCCAATACATGCATTCTCTTAGAACCACTCATCTATTGGCTATGGAAAGATTCCTTGCTTACTTGAAGAAATGTCCAGGTCGGGGAATACTCTTTAAAAATCATGGTTATATGAAAATTGAGGTGTATACTGATGATGATTGGGCCGGATGTGTTGATGATAGAAAACCGACTTCAAGATATTGTGCTTTTGTTGGAGGTAACCTTGTGTCATGGCGTAGTAAGAAGCAAAATGTTGTTGCCCGTTCAAGTGCTGAGGCAGAATACAGGTCCATGGCCCATGGTGTGGCTGAAGTGTTATGGCTGAGATTTCTTCTCGAGGAACTAGGGATTGAGTATGAGAAGCCGTAGAGGTTGTATTGTGACAATCAAGCTGCCATCAATATTGCTCATAATCCCATCCAGCATGACAGAACCAAACATATTGAGGTTGACTGTCATTTCATCCGCGAGAAAGTTGCTTCTCAAGATGTTTGTTTGCCCTATGTTGCCTCTGATATGCAGCTTACTGATCTCTTCGCCAAAGTAGTCACTAGAGTCAAATTGGAATCAAATTTGTGCAAGTTGGGAATGATAAATATCTATTCCCAACTTGAGGGGGAGTGTAGTGATATAGTGGACCAGACATGATGTTTCTTGTTTATGTGGTCCCATATGCTCGGTCTTATTTCTTATTTCTTGTCTTCTTGCTTACTTGTACTATTATATGTAGCAGGGCATTTTTGTCCTTTTACCTAAAGTTATGTTGGACATATAAATAATATTGCCTTGGGCAGCAGTAAGTGATTTTAGCCCATCACTGTCTTGCTCTTCTCTTCTTCTCTCTTCTCCTTCTTTCTTCCTCTTTTCTTCTTCTCTCTTCTTCCTCTTCGATTTCTGTTCTGTTTTTATTTTGTACCCAGAAGTTCTGCTAACAGCAGTAACTTCAAGTGTTTTAAAGCGTAAGTTGCAAAAAAATCATAAGGGGCAATTTGCGCCCGAGGCCCATGCCTTTTTGAAGCAAGGGGCAAAAATAGAAAAATGTCAAAAAATTCAAAAAAATGTCAAAAAGCACAAAATAAAAAGTATTAAACATAATATTAATAAAAATGTAAACTTAAATTTTAAAATAAATGTTTTAAAAAACCTATCATCTAAAGTTAAAATACATAAGCATAACATGTAAAGTGCATTCAAATGAAAATTTAAAAATAAAATCAAACATAATTTCAAGCATGTAAAACCCACAATCTCTTTTTTTCCTCAATTGCATTACTTCAAGTAGCTAATGTGATGTAAACATATTGCATTCTTGATTCTATGAGCTGCCTTTGTATGAACCCCCTTGAGGCAAGCCCAAACAAGTCCATGTTAGGGTCTTAAATTCTTAATTCTCAAACAAAAAATAATGATTTTATAATTTTAATTGCTTTTTAAGAAGATATTTTATTAGGATGAATGAATTAACGACATTAGCAAATAGAGGGTGGGCTTGGTTGTTAGGTTCAGAAAAAAAGAGTAAAATTTTAAAAAGGTGCATGCTTGGGCTGAGGTGCAAGGCACATGCTTGGTGCGCCCAGGCGTGTGCCTTTTGAAAGTGTTGTGCCTAGGACCTAGGCGGGGCGCATACCCTAAAATGTGCCTCGCCCTTGTGCACCTAGGCATGCCATTTAAATCATTGGGAGAGATGCCATGTATACCAAGAAGCTGCTCTTCTTGAGAATGACACTTGGGAGTTAGTTCATCTTCCTTTCAATGCCTTAATTATAGGGAACTATTAGTTAAGTTGAAGCTTGATGGAAGTCTAGACAGATACAAGGCTAGACTAGTTGCTCAAGGATTCAAGCAAGAATATGGATAGATTATGAGGGACATTTGCCCCTATGGCCAAGATGACCACGATTTGTCTCCTTCTAGCTATTTTTATAGTGAAGAATTGGGTTATTCACCAAATGGATGTAAAGAATGCTTTCTTTCATGGGGATTTGAAGGAGGTAGTATACAAGGTTTTAAAAGGCTAAAGGCGGAGGCAAGGCGGTTGTGTCTCATAGGGACGAGGCGTAGGCCTCAAGGCGTTGTGAGGCATAAGCCTTCAGCAAAAAACAGAAAATGATACAATCCATAAACAATAAAGACATGAGAACATAACATTAGGATCTTATATGTATTGAGTATCAGCACATAGAACCATGCATACCATTTTTTATAGTTTTTTTTTTAATTTTACAAGATTAATTTTATATTATTTAATTATTAAAAAGATTTTTTAAAAAACACCATAAAAGGGGTATTGGTACCCTAAATAGACACTACAATTTTGGTAAGAATCTTATCAAATTAGTTTTTATTTTTTCCCTAGAATAGCAAAACAATAGAAGTCAAACTTTTCAATTTAGGGATATGAACCAACATTGTTTTAAGAACGGCATTCCTATTTCCTTTCTTGCACTAGTATGCTAGTGAAGAGTGACTATCTATATGATGCAAGTGCTTTATAAGAAATAGATTATCGAGTATGAGATAAATGGGCAAATGGGTAAGAATAAAGCATGAACAATAAAACAAGTTATTTTCTTACACATTTATATGCAAGTTTTTGTTATTTGTATGTTTATTTATTTGCTCATTACACCAATATATACAAAACAAGGCGTTTTTTTTTTTGTCTTGAGTTTACGTTTGCCCCTACATAAACCTTCATATTCCACATTATCATGTTGAATAGTTGAGGCCTAAGCCTTGGACATTTTGAGGCCAAAGGCCCAAAGGCATAAACCTCAAACAACTCAAGGCCTAAGCCTTGTTGGCAGCGTTTGAGGCTGTTGAGGCTAGGCCTTTTTTCCTAGCCTCGCCTCGAGGCTTAGGCCTTTGGCCTCACCTCAAGAGCCTTTTAAAACAATGCATGAGACCTCCTCCTAGCTATTGTGATGAGCCTCATCTAGTTTTCCACCTCAAGAAATTTCTTTATGGCCTTAAATAGGCCTCTCGTGCCTGATTTGTGAGGTTTTAACCTGTTGTCATAGATGTTGGGTTCATTCTGAGTTCTTCAGATTACTCTCTCTTTACATCGTAGCATTTAGGGTATTACATTGTTGCTCCTATATGTCGATGACATTCTCATAACTGGAGATGATCAGGATGGTATACATCATCTCAAGAATCTTCTTAGCCAATATTTTAAGATGAAAGATCTGGGACTAGTTACATATTTTTTTGGCTTGGAAATTCATCACAATTCTAGTGGCTACTTCCTTAATCAACAAAAATATACCATTAGATCTGGTCAACTTTGCTCACCTCACAGTAATAAAGATAGTTGATACCCCATTGGAAGTCAATTTGAAGTTGAGTAAGGATGATGGTCCTCTTTTAGAAGATGTCACCTTGTGTCATCAGCTTGTGGGAAATCTTATCTACATCACAATGACATGCCTAGACATCTCATATGCACTTCAGATTGTAAGTCACTTTGTCTCTGCTCCTCATCAACCTCACATGACAGCTGTACACCGTATCATCAGATATGTCCGAGGGATTGTTTCCTATAGTGTATTCTTCTCATCCACTTCATCACTTTGGTTATCTGTTTATGCTAATGCTGACTGGATTGGTTGTCTATATAGCAGGAGATCTACCACTGGGCGGTGCATATTTCTTGGTGACTCTTATATCTTGGAAATGTAAGAAACAATAGACTGTTTCCAAGTCATCCACTAAAGCGGAGTGTTTTGACTGCTGCTACAGTAGTCTGAACAGGAAGAGGAGGAGAAGAAGAAGAAGAAGAAGAAGAAGAAGAAGAAGAGAAGAAGAGGGTCAGTCGAAAATCTGATGGTTAACCCATCTAGTCGACCCCCTTAATCTATATTAGATTCTAATAATGTTTACAAAGACAGAAATGCCCTTAAGTGTGGGACAGAGTAACTCTAATAACATTGCCACATAAGCAAGTTACTTAATAAACATAAGAAGACTAAACTACCCCTATTCGACACATCTTAACACTCCCCCTCAAGCTGGAGAATATATGTCATATAATCCCAGCTTGTTACATAGATAGTTCACTTTCCCTGAGCTTAGAGCTTTTGTAAACAAATCTGCCCATTGGTCATTGGAGCCCACATGTTCTGTATTTATCTCTCCGGCAAGAACTCTCTCTCACAAAGTGGCAATCAACCTCTATGTGCTTTGTTCTCTCATGAAAGATAGGATTGGATGAGATATGGAGTGCAGCTTGGTTGTCACAGTACAATTTCATAGGTTTATCCATGTGAAACTCAATTTCTTGTAGGAGATTCCTCAGCCACACTAATTCACAAGTAGTGTGAGCCATGGCCCTATATTCGGCTTCAGCACTGCTTCTAGCTACAACTGTCTGCTTTTTACTCTTCCATGTCACAAGATTTCCTCCCAGAAATGTGCAATAGCCTGTAGTAGATCTTCTGTCACTCACTGAGCCTGCCCAGTCTGCATCTGTATGCCCAACTACTTCAAGTTTTCCTCCTGGTTTATACAATAGCCCACGGCCTGGAGCTCCTTTCAGATACTTCACAATTCTAAGGACTACATCCCAGTGAGGTATACGAGGGTTCTACACGAATTGGCTCACCACACTAACTGCAAAGGAGATGTCGGGTCTCGTGATAGTTAGATAGTTCAGCTTTCCCACTAGTCGTCTATACCTTCTAGGATCTTCAAATACTTTTCCTGTATCACTGGTCAACTTAACATTTGGTTTCATAGGGGTCTCAGCCGGTTTTGCACCTAACAGTCCTGTTGTGTTATCTTGTTTAGAATATAGCTTCTTAGCATGCTCCCATATATCCTTAGCTGTATCAAGGAACATGAAGTTGGCATTGATTTTGGGTTCCATACTATTCCACAGCCAAGTCATGATTTGAGCATCTTCTTGTTCCCAATCATCAAACCCTGGAGAGTCAACCGGTGGCTTCTCATCTCTTACATGCTTTACTTTCTTCTTTGCCTCGAGAAAAACTTCCACTGATTTAGCCCATGGAACATAGTTCTCGCCATTTAGCTTGATTGAGGTCATTTGTACCCCTAGGTAGTCGGAGGAAATCACTACACTAGGTTTCTGATCATTGTAGCCATCTCCTATTGCTGCCATTGTACTCTTTCACAGTTGTCTCTAACTTAACTTCTCAGCTACAAGCTGATTGATGTTGTTCACGGTTTGATATTTCAGCACCTATTGCAGCCTCAAAACACCACAGTGGAAGCACACACTTGTTCTTATTCACATTACTGCTGACTTCACACACTTACGTCCCACATAAGCATCAGTTTACCATTCACTAATCACAAGTAGAGGCCCTCTTACAACCACTCAAGCACCACAACACAGCCAAATCTGCTGCACCCAGTTCAGACTTGTTTAGCACACTTAAGAGGGCATTACACAACCACAAGGAGTTCGGCAAGGTCACTACATTCTACCTTACACCACTCGGCCACTTATAGCAGCCCTAACACCATTCAACAACTTACAGCAGCCCTACACAATTCGGCTACTGCACACACAACCCTTCCTAGGGCAACAATGAACCTAGTTCTCTAGGTTCTACTCAATACTAACAGCTTCTTGTAGGGTTTCTACCCAGAAATATAAGTAACACTAGAAGAAGAGAGAACCGACCTTCGTTTGAGAATATCAATCAATCATTCACTGCTGAAGTCACTTTCCTTGTTGAAGAAGGTTATGCGCAGCAGAGAGACAAGCTGTAATGTTTCTGACCTAGGGCGAACCAGTTCTCTCCATCGACTGACCAGAAATGAAGGTGAAGAGTCACGAACAATGCTGAGATGCTTTACCAACTGACGTAGGTCAGGAGCATGGCTTTGATACCATGTTTCAACTGCTGCTACAGTAGTCCGAACAGGAGAAGAAGAAGAAGAAGAAGAAGAAGAAGAAGAAGGGTCTGTCGAAAATCTGATGGTTAACCCATCCAGTCGACCCCCTTAATCTATATTAGATTCTAATAATGTTTACAAAGACAGAAATGCCCTTACTTAAGTGTGGGGCAGAGTAACTCTAATAACACTGCCACATAAGCAAGTTACTTAATAAACAGAAGAAGACTAAACTACCCCTATTCGGCACATCTTAACACAGTATAGAGCCATGTCCTCAGCGTATATTGAGATTATGTGGCTCTAGTTGCTCCTACATGATCTCAATATTGCTCAATCTTC
The DNA here is from genome assembly GCF_056320005.1 of Nelumbo lutea. NCBI lineage: Eukaryota > Viridiplantae > Streptophyta > Magnoliopsida > Proteales > Nelumbonaceae > Nelumbo > Nelumbo lutea. Next base: position 90,657,979 of record NC_142687.1, on the reverse strand, counting down.
TCATGTTCCTCTATTGGCTAACAGTCTAAGTGCAATCAAGATTGCTTCTAGTCTTGTCTTCCATGAAAGGATGAAGCATATTGAAGTGGATTGTCACTTTATAGGTGATCTCCTTACTGTCGGCAACATTTAATTGCCTCATGTCCCTTCTACTCTTTAGCTGGTGGATATTTTTGCAAAGGCTATGACTAGGGCTCGGAATTCCTTTCTCATGGACAAACTGATGGTAGTACCCCTACATTAGTTTGAGGGGGAGTGTAGAGACAGGGATAGTGAGAGCTAAATTGTAATTTTACATTCTTGCTGTACCACTTATTTTCTATTATTTTACTCTGTACATTATCTATTGTACTATAAGGACAGAAGTGTCCTTTTATATTTCATTAATATAAATAGCTCTTTCTTGGTGTGGTCAACTCATTAGACACACCCCAAATCTGCTGGCTTTTCCCTAGTACGAACTGCATCGACAGCCTAGCCTCACCTTGGTGCCTTTAAAGCTATGATTATTTGTTCGCTAATCCCTAATTGAAACCCTCCAATCAAACTCTTTTATTCATTAATTTAATTAGCACTCCACAACTAATATTAAAAAACTAAAGGAGAGAATGGATCCCCTTTTCTTAAACCTCTGGAAGTATGAAAAAATCTGTTGAAACCCCATTTATGAGCAATATAAAATGAGACTGAAGAAATGCAAGAAAAAATCCAGTTCCTCCACCATTTTTACAAATCCCATCAATCAAAGAACTTCTAGAAAATCTCATTCAACGTGGTCATGTCTTCTCAAGGTCATTTTTACAAATCAAACCTGTAACTTCCAAAGTAATTTTTCTGTGAAGCTTTTTTACTCTCAACTTCTGCGAGAGAAGTCAGGAAAGCCTCCTATCCAAGAGAACCTGGAATCCAATTTCTCTGTTGAAGATTAATGTTCTGATATGGGCTGCAGTGCTTGATAGGTGTTTGAGCAAGGAGAATATGGTTAGAAGAGGTGTGCAAATCTGAAATCCAATTTCTCTGTGGAAGGTTAATGTTCTGATATAGGCTGCAGTGCTTGATAGGTGTTTGAGCATGGAGAATATGGTTAGAAGAGGTGTGTAAATCCAGGATCTGAAATGTAACTTATTTAAGCAGGTGGTTGAAGCTGTTGACCATCTGTACATCCACCGCCAGTGTCTTCCCAATTCTGGTGGCATTTGTTTAAAGCTGCAGGGGTCTGCTGGGCCATGCTGAGGTCGGCCAAGGAGTTATTGAAATGTGGTGGTGTTGGAACCTCCCAGGATTGAGAAAGAAAGAAAAATGTATTTGGTTCCTGCTGATTTGTTTGGGACTGTATGGAGTGAGAAAAATAGGTGGCTGGTTAGGAAGAAAAGCAAAGAGGTGGAGGAGCTAATTAGCATGGCTGTGGAAAGATTGTGTATTTGGTTTTTGTTGTCATGGTCAAGCACCAGATCACTGCCTTGTTGCTGAACTCCAAGAGTCTTTGGGATCTATAGCTTGGTGTTTCTCAGGTGTTGGCCTTCCTCCCCAGGAGCCTTGTTGTACTGTGGTACTTTGAGTTTTCCTTTAATAAATTTTTACCTTAACTTTTCTAGAAAGAAATTCAAATGTAATTTTTAATTCCTTTTTCACTCGTTTACCTAAAAATTCTTTTTTTCCCAACACTGTCAGATGGATGAATTGCAATGTCCTGTAAACTTTTCTGATGGGTCATGGGTATGAAGTTCTGTAAACTGACTGTGATCTTTTGATTGGTGCAATTAATTGTCATGGATACCAGGAAGCAGTAGGAGACAAGGGTGCTGGGTGCAGAGGCATGAGTGATAACCTGGTAGGTAGAAATTGAGGGGGGTGGTGATGGTTGGTCCTGGCCCGTCCAGGTTTATTCCAATTGTCACTGTCCAAATTCCTCCTTTCTTTCTTTTTTGATTGGTCTTGATTTTTTTTTTTTTTTTTTTTTTTGTAGGAGACAAGGGTGCTGGGTGCAGAGGCATGAGTGATAACCCGGTAGGTAGAAATTGAGGGGGGTGGTGACGGTTGGTCATGGCTGTCCAGGTTTATTCCAATTGTCACTGTCCAAATTCCTCCTTTTTTCTTTTTTGATTGGTCTTGATTTTTTTTGTGCAAACAAAAATTAGTGCAAGTACAAGCTCCTGGGGCTAACAAAAAAGGCTCAAGAGTTAAGGGACAACCAATGCTATATAAATGTGTTCTCTTAGACATGAAAAAACAACTTGATAAGGATGAGCCCCAAAACAGCTTATGCATTCTCAGAAAAAAGGAACTGGATGATATCAAATCCATCTGAATGAAGAGTTCAATCCAGTTGACTCATTAAAAAATGTTTAATCTTGCTGCTAGAGACTATTCATCTAGTAAAGCTCCCAAGGGCCTCTGGACCAATTAGTAATTGGTTCTGTTGCAATATGAGAGTTTCTCCTTATACTAGGTCATTTGAAACCCATTGTAACTGATAAGTGAAGGTCTGCTTCAAAAAGGGAAGTGTGGCCTTCACTTAATTACAACTTGTAAAGAGACTGGGCCGAATGGGCCCTAACAACCTCTCTTGTAATATCTTTTATTTTATGTTGATGGGCCACACTTACTGGGCCTGTTATTTATTCTTGTTTTATTTTTCTTTATGTAACTGCCAAGCTGGCCGCCCACTTAAGGGCATTCTTGTCATCATCAAATTTTTAGATCTTAATAAAATAGGGTTAGAGGAGAATGGAGAATTATTCGACTCCTTCTCTTACCTCTTCTCTTCGCCATCTTCTTCTCTTGTACAGTTATTCAGACCTGTTATATTCTGCTAATCACTAAGTTTAATCTTGATATTAAAGAACTGATTTATATCTTGGTATCAGAGCGGGTTTAGTTCCTCTTCCTTCTTTTTCTTCGTTTCTGTATACTCTAAAATCAAGAGAGTGTATGGAGAGATAGGTTCTCTATAGTATAGAGAATCACTTGCCTAGTTGGTAGAAGGGTTTGGAGAGTTTAGTTCTTGCTAGATTTTGCCAAGTGATGCTGTTCTGCTGCTGGCCGAAACCCTAGCCGACTAGAGATTTTCGAGGTTAACAGGAAAGGTGAAGCTCGGGTGTGGCGCTCTGTGCTTGGAAGGTGTCTTGTGACTGCTAAAGGAGGGCGGTTCAGGTTTGGAAGAGTTTGGGTTAGTCTAGTAGGTGCTGCAGCATCTTTTCTCTTCCTTTCATCTGTTGGACGGAGCAAAACCCTAGTTTTTCAAGCACCCGAGTTCTGGTTTGACTTCAAGTAAGTTTGCATAGTCAAAATTTTTGTTCTTTGATTTCTGTTTGATTAATGGAGACATACGGAAGTGAGTTCAAGCAGGTGCGGTTTTTGGACCTGCCTCAATAGATTCCATTTTGATTGGTGTTACCACAATTAAGCTAGATGGGACGAACTATCTTGCTTGGGCACAGTCTATAAAAATCTATGTTTGTAGTAGAGGAAAACTCGGGTATCTCACAGGCAGTAAGGTGAAACCTGAAGAGACAGGCCCTGAATTTGAAAAATGGATGCAAGAGAACTATACTATTATAGGATGGTTAGTCAACTCTATGCAACCCCATATAAGCCAGCACTATCTCTAGATGTCTTCGGCTAAGGAGATATGGGACAGTGTAACTGAGACCTATTCACAGAAACTGAATGTAGCGAGAGCGTACAAATTGAAAAGTGATGTGAAAAACTTGAGACAAGGGGAGAAGAGTGTAGCAATCTACTACTCTATACTAAAATCCCTATGGCAGGAAATTGATGTTATGGAGATAGTGGTATGGGAGAGTAAAAAGGATGCTGAAATGTATAGAAAGTTGGTGGAGAGAAATAGGGTGTTTGAGTTTCTCACTGGACTCAACCCTGAGTTTGATATTATCAGACAAAATATTTTGGCCAGGGATGAGGTTTCTCTTTCACAAGCATGTGCTATGATAAGTAGTGAGGAGAGTAAGCGGCAGGTTCAGTTGCAGAGTCCACCTACAAAACATTTTGCACATGCGGGAATGAAACCAATGGGCCCTACTGAGAAAAGAGAGCAGGTGTGTGAATATTGCAAGAAACCACGACATACAAATGACACCTGCTAGAAGCTTCATCCTGGACTTCTCCCTAATAGATTTAAGAACAATAATAACCCTAAGAAGGGCAGTCGGGTGGGAAAACCCAAGACTGCTAATGCTGCTATAGTACCTGAAGGGGGAAGTAAGGAGAGTGAAGAGAAATCAACCATTGAGCAGTTGGTTGCAATGAAGCTAGATTTTGAGAAGTATGGGAGGCTTCTAAATCACATGGAAGCTACAATTTCTTCAGCTCACCCTTCCAACAGTACATCATCTTCATCGGCTTTTGCTCACTCAGGTACTCGTGCTTCTGCAAATCATGCTTCAATTTCAGGTAAACATAAAATCCCTTGGATTATTGATTCCGGTGCATCAGACCATATGACCAGTCTATCTAACCTTTTTTGCTCATATCACCTTCTCTCTGGGAAAGAGAAAATATCCCTTGCCGATGGGTCCCTTGCCCCCATCTCTGGTAAAGGTGATATAAAGACCTCTGACACCCTGTTCTTATCTTCTGTTCTTCATGTCCCTAAGCTTAACACGAACCTCTTATCTATTAGTAGCTTAACAAAGTCCATGAATTGCAGCATAATCTTCTTTCCCACTCATTGTGTTTTTTAGAACCTGTAGTCTTAGAGGATAATTGGGAGTGGCCATGAGGCGAACGGAATATACTTGCTAGACACACCGGATCAAGCCTTGGGACCACCTCATGGAGTTGCCTTAGAGTCAGTCGTGTCAGAGTCTGTTAACAAAATTTTATTATGTCATTTTCGGTTTGGTCACTTGTCTTTTTCTGATTTGAGTCATCTGTTCCCGGATATGTTTAAAGGAGTGTCTTTATCGAGTCTTCATTGTGAATCATGTGAGCTGGCAAAGCATTGTAGACATTCCTATTCAATTAGCAATAAAAGATCACTTTCTCCTTTCCATATTGTCCACTGATGTGTGGGGGCCATATCACATGCCAACCATGGGGGGTTACAGGTACTTTATCCCTTTTATTGATGATTATTTGCGTTACACTTGGATTTATCTCATGAAATCCAGGGATGAAGTACCAGCTATTGTGAAAAATTTTCATGAACTCATCCTCACCCAGTTTAATACTTGTATCAAAATATTCCGCTATGACAATGCTAAAGAGTATTTTGAGAGAATCCTCTCCACCTATCTTAAAACTTTTGGGGTTATTCATCAAAGTTCTTGTTCCTACACTCCACAACAAAACGGGGTGGCGGAAAGAAAGAATAGGCATGTGGTTGAGGTTGCCACCCTCTTTTTTGCATCCCATGTTCTTACTACTACCTTTCTGATCAACCGTATGCCCTCCCGAGTCCTTGGCTTTAAAACTCCATTTATTCTTCTCTTCCCGAATGAGGATCTCTTTTCTCTTCCTCTTTGTGTGTTTGGATGTACTTGCTATGTGCATATCCATAGTCACCAAAGGCACAAGTTTGAACCTAAGGCTCATAAGTGTGTGTTTCTGGGATATGCTTCCACACAGAAGGGTTATTGTTGTTTTGATCCAGTTCGTGGCACTCGCTTTGTATCTTGGGATGTCACCTTTGCCGAGTTGACTCCCTTCTTTTGTATTCCTCTTGAGGGGGAGAAATCTGGTGAGCCCTTTGCTATGTCTCCAGCTGTTCCTCTTCCCATCCCTTGCAAGTCCGATCATGGGGTGCCCACCTCTTCCACTGGACCTACCTCTGATATCCTTGCTCCTCCTCCTTCTTCTCCTGCTCTCCAAAGGTGGTACCAAAGGTAAAGATTCAGACATGTGCAGGTTGTTTCCACTCCTTGAGAAGAGCATCTTGCCACTCCCATCATTCCAGAGGAAACAGGTCAGCCCTCTACTGACCCATCTTTGATTGTCCTAGACCTTGACTTTCCTATTGCTCTTCGCAAGGGCAAGCGGAAGTGTACAACCCACTGTATCTCCAAACACTTATCTTATAATCTTCTCTCCCTTCCTACTACTACTTTCTTGCATCTGTTTCTTCCCATGTGATACCCAGGTCTGTACTGGAAGCATTATCTCAAGCTGAATGGAGGGATGCTATGATGACTGAACTTGATGCATTGCATAAGAACCATACCTGGGATATTGTGGACTTGCCAAAAGGGAAGGAAAGGAACCAGTGGGTTGTAAATGGGTGTTTACCATTAAGTATCACTCTGATGGCTCTGTTGAGAGGTTCAAGGCTCGGTTGGTTGCTAAGGGCTACACCCAAATGTATCGCATTGACTATCTTGAGACATTTGCTCCTATAGCTAAGATGACTTCGATCAGGGTTTTACTTTCTCTAGCAGCTACTTTTGACTGGCCCCTACACCAGTTTGATGTTAAAAATGCCTTCTTGAATGAAGACCTGCATGAAGAGGTCTATGTGTCTCTACCTCCAGGAGTGTATGGGAAATTAATGAAAGGCAAGGTGTGTAAACTACACAAATCTATCTATGGTCTCAAACAATCTCCTCGGGCTTGGTTTGAGAGATTTCGGGCTGCTCTTGTCTCCTTTGGCTACATTCAAACACAATCTAATCATACACTATTCTTGAAGAGAAATGACTCTTTGGTGACCTTCTTGATTGTTTATGTTGATGACATTGTGGTCATAGGTAATGACATTGAAGAGGCCAGTAAACTAAAAGGATTTCTCAACTCTGAATTTGAAATCAAAGACTTGGGAGATCTTCGGTATTTCTTGGGCATTGAAGTTGCTTGGTCTAAGGATGGTATCTTCATATCTCAGTGCAAATATGTCATTGATCTTCTTGTTGAAACTGGTAAACTTGGACCTAAACCTATCTCCACTCCCATTGATCCTAATCATAAGCTTTCTGCCACAGATGGTGAACCTTTGTCTGATAAGGGAGTGTTTCAGAGACTGCTTAGGAAGTTGTTATTACCTTTGCATGACTCAACCAGATATTTCCTATGCAGTAAGTGTTATTAGTCAGTTTATGCATTCTCCCAGAGATACTCATCTAACTGCTTCAGAAAGGGTTCTATGCTACTTGAAAGGTACTCCAGGGAAAGGTATTCTATTTGCTAAGCATGGTCACATGAAGCTGGAAGCCTTTATTGATGCAGATTGGGCAGGATGTATTGATGACAGAAGGTCCACCTCTGGTTATTATGCTCTGGTTGCTGGGAATATTGTGTCTTGGAGGAGTAAGAAACAATCAGTAGTTGCTAGATCCTCAGCTGAAGCAGAATATAGGGCAATGGCTCATGGTGTGTCAGAATTACTATGGCTACGATCCCTTCTAGAGGAATTGGGGGTGGACTATGAGAAACCAGTGATGCTCTATTGTGACAACCAAGGTGCTATCAACATTGCACATAATCCTATTCAACATGACAGAACTAAGCACATTGAGGTTGATAGGCATTTCATAAGGGAAAGAGTCTCTTCAGGAGAAGTTTGTTTACCATTCATCACATTAGAAGAGCAACTGGCTGATATCTTGACCAAGGGAGTTCTAAGGGGGAAATTGACACACTATATAAGCAAGTTGGGCATGATTGACATCTATGCTCAGCTTGAGGGGGAGTGTAAAGAGATTGGGCCGAATGGGCCCTAACAGCCTCTCTTGTAATATCTTTTATTTTATTTTGATGGGCCACACTTACTGGGCCTGTTATTTATTCTTGTTTTATTTTTCTTTATGTAACTGCCAAGCTGGCCGCCCACTTAAGGGCATTCTTGTCATCATCAAATTTTTAGATCTTAATAAAATAGGGTTAGAGGAGAATGGAGAATTATTCGACTCCTTCTTCTCTTACCTCTTCTCTTCGCCATCTTCTTCTCTTGTACAGTTATTCAGACCCGTTTTATTCTGCTAATCACTAAGTTTAATCTTGATATTAAAGGACTGATTTACATCTCAGCTATTTTGGTTCAATGAATGTGCTGACTGGAGGTTCAGGATATGTGTTGGAGATATGGTGGGATTCTGAGGACTAGGTGTTTCCTAGGGAAGGATGTTTTCACTGTAGCTACTGTAGCTACAGTAGTCCGAACCAGTAAGGAGAAGAGGAAAGAGAAGAGAAGAAGAAGAAGATGAAAGAACTGTCGAACTTGATAGCTAAACCCTATCAGTCGACCTCTTAATAGTGATTAGGCTTCTAATTAAATGTACAAGGACTAAACTGCCCCTACTTAAGTATGGGACAGAGAACCTCTAATAAGACTGCCACATAAGCTCATAACTTAACCAAGGTGAGATGACTAATCTACCCTTATTCGGCTAACTCTAACAAAGGACATTGAATTTTTTTTTTTTCTTTTTGTTGATATTTTTGTTTGTACTTTTTTGCTCCATTTGTGAGCTTTGGATCTGTTGTAAGGTTGTTTCTTACCTTTTAATTTTCTATGTGAAATGGTGCTGCAGCTAGCCTTGTCTTTGCTTGTGCCTCTCTGTTGTGAGAGAGTATACAAATTTCTATTATGTATGCATCATGGATACTTTGCATTTACTTGGCAATAAATATTACTGATGGGAAACAGGCAAAAAATAAGTAGAAGCACCACGGATGGTATGTTTAGCAGTTTATCACTTGGACGGTTGGACCCTATATTGGCTAGGTATCAGATGTGGAATTACACTAATTATTTGAGTGTCCAACACAGAAATGGCTCCCATTTTGCTGTGTTTATGAAACATATCTTGGAATCATATTGCAACTTACTGTTGCCCTTATAAATGTCATAATACTTTTAGAAAATGCAACTGATATTTTCTGTAACATTCTCTCTTAGTAAGGTCAGTGAGATTTTGAGCTAATTAATTTCATGTGATTTATTCTGTTTATAATAGGTTACCTTGAGTTTATTTGATATACTTATAAATTTAAGATTCTGCATTTTGTAGGAGTCTTTGTGCTATTGGAAGGGGGTGTAAGAAGCTCAAAAATCTTATTCTAAGTGATTGCTATTTTTTGAGTGACAAGAGTTTGGAAGCAATAGCCACTGGCTGCTGTGAGCTCACTTGTCTTGAAGTCAATGGCTGTCACAATATTGGAACATCTGGGCTGGAGGCCATTGGAAAATCTTGCCCGTATGTTTGTCCTTTACACTTATAAATTATGAGTATCATTCCATAATAACCTTGTGGATTTGTTCAATATAAGGGCACATTGTGATGCTTGGTAGCTAATCTACTTCTCTACTTGGAATTTGGCCTAATATTCCCTTTGATCATTTTCTCTGTGTTAAGGTTAAATATGTTATCAAAATCGTCCTTGCATCAAAATTAGGAAAATGCTCTTCTCAATAAATGCAGGCATCCTGAGAACTTAAAGTTGCTGAAATTCATAATTTTAGTATAGAATTGTTAGACTATTATTCCATTTTATTCAGTTATGTGCTGAGATAATTGAAAGACTCAATTAACTCTAAAACCTTTTTGTTTATGAAAAAAATTCTATCCACAAAACATTCCAAACTTCATAATGTCCATTCTGATTAGTTCAAGTCTCTGCTTTGTACGTATTCGGGAAATTGCTCTACTTGTAAAATAACATTTTTCATCTCCGCTTTGAAGTTTATAATTACTCCATTAATTGTGATATGTGTATCGTTTGGCTTGAATTTCCTTTTTAAGGCATCATTTTATAGTGAACATGGAAGATTACTCCTTGTGTGCATTTTATGTTTTAGCTAATGGAAAGTTCGCAAACCATTATGTGGAAAAAAGTTGAAAGCAAGTATGTAATCCTCCATGGCTAGTCTAGATTGACTGGCACCTGATGTAATCCTTCCTCACTAACCTCTTCCCTAGCTAAATCATCTGAAACTCAGTTTGGTGAACTATGGGTCCATTTGAACAAGCTGTTTCTTTGACTCTACTGGACATTTGTCACTTCATTATCTCAACTTTATCTTTACTCCATCCTGTTTATTTTTTGTTGAGTAGTTCCCAGGAAATGATGGATTATGTAAGATATTGGTGATATTTTGCTCTAGGCAAGATGGGGAAAGTTATTTTGGGAGTTGATACATGTTTGGGTATATAATCCACTATTTCTCCAGTGAACCAAACAAAAAAAGAAAAATTGTCATTTTATTCAAGATTGGTTTAAGGCTGGTGTCATCACTGTTTTTCACTTGGCTAAGGACTTTTAACTTGCAGATATTTTCATCAAAGCCATGACTGGTCATGGCCAAATTTTCTAGTGGACTAGCTAATTCTATCACTACAGTTTAAGTGGGAAACTGAAAAAATAGATGTGGGATGATGCATTCTTATCTTTATTATATATTGATTATTTGTCAAAAATGTATTTTTCTTTATTGTCAGATGTACTAATGTATCATGGAACTGTAGCTTAGGATCATTTCTTAATTACTTGGTATTGAAAGTTTAGCAGCATTACCCCTTTTGTTCATCTCAATGCAACATTAGATGAATCTCATGATGTGATGATGAACTCAATTGTGCATCAGGCCAGGTGAGGAGATCAATATAGTGGTTATATCAAAGCTGGGACAGAATGACAGGTTTTCCTTGGCTATTGTTTGCTTGGGTGGTTATATCACCTGAAGAGCAGAGGTTTTAATATGACCAGCTACTGCTATCTTTTCAAATCTGAAGAAGAAACTGCTTTCCACCCATTTGTCTCTTGTCAACTAGCAAACTTCATTTGGAAACTGTATTTCTTCCTATTTGGGGTTTCCATCTTCCAACCATCATCAGTAGCTGGACTCTTCTCAGGCTGGCCAAAGTGCAGAGGAGGAAACAGAGAAAAAATAATTTGGAGCTGTATCCCCTTTGCAGTGTGTTGGTCTCTGTGGGGGGAGAGAAATAGGAGGTTATTTGAAGGAAAAGAAAGGAATACTGATGAGGTTGTGGTTTCAATTGGCAAACTTGTCACTGATTGGATTCTCTCTCTTCAAGAGTTTGAGCAATTTAGTTATTCAGGTTTTACAGAGAATTTCTGGGACGTTCTTGAGATTCAAGCTTGCAATATGCATCAGTTTAGTCTTGTATGAAGTGTTTCTGTTTGTTTAACTTTAGATGGGCACTATGTATGCTTGATTGTAATGGGGTGTCATCTTGACAACCAACAGGTACCTATTTTTTATTTTAATAAAATGTTCGATCTTACCTTTAAAGAAAAGGGATCCCTAAGCTTGATTAGGTTCAAGGTTTGGTGGCTTTGGGCAGGCATTATTGGGGAACACCAACAATCAGATGTCTTGGCGAAGGAAGTTGTCTATTCATTCTCTTGTTGGAAATGAAGGCACTGGACATCCTGAATAATGGATGCAGACTCAGGCTCTTCAATGGATGTCAGATTCATTTGGATTGTCAGGATTCTTTGTTTTGAAAGATTTGGATGCCTAAGGGTTATGTTCAATGGTGGATTAAATTCTCAGGCATTTCACTCCATGTTTGTTGTCCAGTATTTAAATAAATTGAAGATGCACCAGGTGGCTTCATTGAAGTCAATGAAGATAACTTAGGTGTATCTCGGTGGATTCTTTGTGCTTGCTTGTGGGGAAGCTCTTTGGTGGAAATCCCCAAAATGCTGCATTTAGTGGTTGGTGGTGGAAAGAGAAGCTAAGGGGTTGTTGGAAGTTAGAACAAGAGATTAGGGATTTGGAACCCAACCTGGTGGGATTGGGAGTGGTGTTGATTTCCCACTTTATAGTTCTGTTGTAAAAGGTGGGTGTTGTTCTCTGGCTGTATTGGAAGATGAGGTTTTAGCACTTGAAGTTGTTTCTCCTCCACCTTATTCTTCCCCTGAGGAGAAACAGGAAAGAAAGGACCACTCTCAAAGAAAGACACATCCATAGAAACATAGTATTTTTGAGAAATAGGGTTGAAACAACGGTAACCCTTTTGAGAAGAATGGTAGCCCAAGAATATACAAGGAAGAGCACGAGGGTCATGTTTACCACTGGTAGGAGACAAGTTTTAAACAAAACAATGACAACCAAACACACAAATGGGAATAGAAAAGTGGGGAGCTTTAGGGAATAGGAGCTGATGAGGGGCCTTGTACCCTAACATATGTGATGGCATACAGTTGATGAGATAGGTAGCACATAACACAACATCCAACCAAAATGTTTTGGAACACTCATATGGATGAGTAACCCACGAGCCACTTTAAGTAGATGGTGGTTTTTTCTTTTTGCAACGCCATTTTATTGGGGAGTTTTGGCACAAGAGCTACGGTGGATAGACCCACATGAAGCAAAGAACTCCGTGGGATCACTGTGGAAGTATTCTTTGGCATTGTCAGATTGGAAAATTTGGACCTTTGTTTGAAATTGGGAGAATATCATGTGTTGGAAATCTTTTACAATCTTTGGTACATCATCCCTGGACCGCATGGGATACACCCATGTATATTTGGAATAGTCATCAATAAAAGTAATGAAACCTTTATAGCCAAGCTCAGATGGTAAAGTAACAGGGCCCAAAACATCAGAATAAACAATACGGACACTGATTTAAATATGGCATAGTCCAAACATCAAATGTCAAGTGTCTGAGTTCAAATATCAAACAATATGGCATAGTTGTTTGGGTCATTTCTACAATGTTCGCTCAGCTGACAAATTTGACATTTGAACTCAAACACTGACACTAATTTAAATAAATCTGGAAGTAAGACCTTTAGTGACTCAAAAGATAAATGACCCAAACAACTATGCCATAACTGAGGTAAATAAATCTGCTCCTCCACCTCATCCTCCTATAATTCCTCCTCATCCTGTTCTCCAAAGGTGGTACCAAAGACAGATTCAGACATGGGCAAGTTGTTTCCACTCCTACAGAAGAGCCTCTTGCTCCTCTCATCATGACTGAGGTAACAAGTCAGCCTTCCTCTGGCCCATCTACTTCTTTCCCAGACCTTGATCTTCCCATTGCTCTTCGCAAGGGCAAGCAGAAGTGTACAACCCATTGTATCTCTAAACATCTGTCCTATAGCCTTCTATCTCCTACCTACTACTCTTTTCTTGCTTTTGTTTCTTCTCATGTGATACCTAGGTCTGTACCAAAAGCCCTATCTAAACCTGAATGGAGAGATGCTATGATGGATGAACTGGATGCTTTGCATAAGAACCATACCTAGGATATTGTTGACTTACCAAAAGGGAAGGAACCAGTGGGTTGTAAATGGGTATTTGCCATTAAATATCATTTTGATGGCTATATTGAGAGGTTTAAGGCCAGGTTGGTTGCTAAAGGCTACACTCAAATGTATGCTCCTGTGGCTAAGATGACCTCAGTTTGGGTTTTGTTATTTCTAGCTGCTACTTTTGATTGGGCTCTCCACTAGTTTGATGTTAAAAATGCCTTCTTGAATGGAAATCTACATGAAGAGGTCTATATGTCTTTACATCGGGGGTGTAGGGAAAGGAAATGCAAGGGAAGGTGTGTAAACTGCAGAAATCCATTTATGGTCTCAAACAATCTCCTTGTCCTTGGTTTGAGAGGTTCAGGGCTGCTCTTGTCTCATTTGGTTACACACAAACTCAATCTGACCATACCTTGTTCTTGAAAAGAAGTGGCTCTTTGGTGACCTTTCTGATAGTTTATATTGATGATATTGTGGTCACAGGTAATTACACCCAAGAGGTCAATAAACTTAAAGATTTCATAACTCTGAATTTGAGATCAAGGATTTAGGAGATCTCCGATTTTTTTTGGGCATTGAAGTTGCTAGATCTAAGGATGGTATCTTAATTTCTCAGTGCAAATATATCCTTGACCTTCTTACTGAGACTGGTAAACTTGGTGCTAAACCAGCCTCCACTCCTATTGATCCCAATCATAAGCTTTCTAGTACAGATGGTGAACTTTTATCCGATAGGGGAGTGTTTCAGAGACTGCTTGGGAAATTGTTACATCTCTGCATGACACAGCCGGACATTTCCTATGCAGTGAGTGTTATTAGTCATATTATGCATTCTCCTAGAGATAACTCATTTAGTTGCTATAGAAAGAGTTCTGTGTTACTTGAAAGGTACTCCAGGGAAAGGTATTCTATTTGCCAAACATGGACACGTGAAGCTGGAAGCATACACTGGTGCTGATTGGGCAGGATGTATTGATGATAGGAGATCTACCTCGGGTTGTTGTGCTTTGGTGGCAGGGAACGTTGTTTCATGGAGGAGTAAGAAATAGTCCGTAGTTGCCAGATCCTCTGCTGAAGCAGAATGCAGGGCAATGGCACATGGTGTGTCAGAATTACTGTGGCTACGATCCCTTTTAGAAGAATTGGGGGTTGACTATGAGAAGCCAATGATGCTCTACTGTGACAACCAAGCAGCTATCAATATTGCACATAATCCTATTCAACATGATAGAACTAAGCACATTGAGGTTGATAGACATTTTATATAGGAAAGAGTTTCCTCAGGAGAAGTTCGTTTGCCATTCATCACCTCAGAAGAACAGTTGACTGATATTTTGACCAAGGGAGTTCCGAGAGGGAAGCCGACACACTATATAAGCAAGCCAGGCATGTTGACATTTATGCTGAGCTTGAGGGGGAGTGTAAAGAGACTGGCCGAATGAGCCCTAGTATCTTTTCTTGTAGTATGTTTTTATTTATCTATTAGCTAATGGATAATGGGCCTATTATTTCTTTTTACTAGTTCTCTTTATGTTACTGCCTAGCTGGCCACCCACTTAAGGGTATACTTGTAATTATGCTAAGATTGAAGTTTAGTAAAAGGATTAGAGAAGGGAGGGAAGAGACATTCAAACTCTTCTTCTTCTTCCTCTTCTTTTCTCTATCTTCTTTCTTTTGTGCTGTTGTTCTCTTCTTTTCTTCCTGTTTTCTCTCTAATTTTTCCCAAGTTTACATCAGTTTTAGAGGACTGATTTACATCTCATCCACTCTCTTTGGGAAGTCACCTTCTTAAAGGAATTATTGCCTCCTACACCCACACTCCTTTTAGCCACTAAGGCAATCTGCTCCCCCTTGGAGTAATTCATCACACTGCCTACTCTCTTCGGATTGTACTAGAGCATACACTTCTTGTACTAAAGGAAGATATTTACTTTCTAATATCTGAACTCTGAGGGACTCATATACAAGGTTCTGCCCCAAGAGGAAGGCAAAGACCTGTTGTTGGGAAACTAGAGACTTGTAGGCCTTAGCATCAGCATCACACTTCCATTCATTGTTCTGATAGTGATCTAGTTCTTTCCATATTGAGGTCAAATCTGAATAGTAGGCTGAGAGAGTCCTCTCCCCCTGCTTACAAGTAGAAGAGGCAGCTTGCAACTAGTATATTTTGGCATAATGGCATTGATCTGAATAGGTAGATTTTCCCTGCTCCCAAATCTCAACAACTGTTTCTGGCCACATGAAGGTCTTCCTGACTGGAGGCAACATAGAAAGTAACAGCCATGACATCACCATGTTGTTTTCCTAATCCCACCTATGATGCTTTACCTCTGAGACTTCAGTTCTTTAGTTTTACCATTAATATAGCTTACCTTCCCCCTGGTAGTTATATAGTTTGATTCCCCTTAACCATTCTAGGTAGTTAAGACCATCAAAAGGTATCACAGCCATGGGGAAACTCATGTCAAATCCCCCACTCACTCCACTTTGATTGGAGGACCCATTAGATGGGATAGAATCCTCAGAAGACATGTTATAAAATTTAGGTTCACAGATCAGTTCAGTTCAAAATCAGTCACAGTTCAGCCACAATTCATTTACAGTTCAGTTCAGCCACAGTTCAATTACAGTTCAGTCACAGTTCGATCCCCAGTTCAGCCACAGTTCAATCCCCAATTCAGTCTCAGTTCCACAGTTCAATCTCCAATTCAGTTCAGTCAAGAATAAGTTATAGGGCTAGCACACATATAGGAAAAACTTGCTTGCACACTGCTGAAAGACATTTCAGAGACAAAAGAGGGCAACTCTAGAGCTAGGCTGACTTTGTATGTACCCTTTCATCACTTTTCTTGGATACACAGCTACTGAAAAAATTCCCAAGGAAGATAGCCAACTGTTGTCTTATAGTTACAGGTCATTTAGACCTACACCATCCAGTTATCTGGGTACAAAAAAATATCAGGATCATGCAACGCAGTTCAAAGTGAACATAGCAGTTTCAGGTCATCTAGACCTCCAAAACCCACTTTCCTGGGTACAAGGAAGAAGGGAAGAGGACTAGTAGAACCCCCTTCAGATCAGTCTGATCTACTTCTTGATCAGATTTGGTCCACAGAAAGGTGAAGTCAAAAAAGGAAGGATTGAGAAGATTTATCGCACTCTTTCTAACCTCAGAAAACCCGCTCTGATACCATGTTTTCAGGTTAAGGATATCAAAGAAGAAGAAGAGAAGAGGAAGAGAGAAGAGAGAAGAGAACAATTTTGGATTCAAAATCACATAGCTGGCGGCGCCAGTTATTAGCTTTTATATTAGGGCGACCCAACTAATAATAAAAATAAGTAGAATTACAAGAGTGCCCCCTGCGGCACTAAAGGACAGAAATATAAATAAAAAAACTGAGAACAACTAACTGATTTCAACATTGTTAATATGATGAGCACTCTAGGGAGTGTGCATCCATAGTTTTTGTTTTTTTTTTTTGATAGATTGCATGTTTCTAGCGATTGATTAACTTGCAGTTCTGTATCATTGGTTCCAGGGGCCTTTCGGAGCTAGCTTTATTATACTGCCAAAGGATTGGTAATACTGCTCTTTCTGAAGTTGGTAGAGGTTGCAAACTCTTACAAGCTATTCGCTTGGTGGATTGTTCAACTATAGGAGATGATGCCATATGTGGTATAGCTCAGGGATGCAGGAACTTGAAGAAACTTCATATCCGTCGATGTTACGAGGTAGTGCTTTTGGCTTCTTATGTGGCAAAGGACTTTTCACATGTTCTTTCTCCCCTTCCAATTAATAACACTCTTTTACCAACTCTTTGCTTATATTTTCTTATACACATTCTTTCAGATGATCATGGAGTTTTCTTTTTGGTAATTCTTTGATATTCTTTTTTACATGAAAAACGTTTTACTTGTAGGCGAAGATGTTTCATGAATAATTGTACTTCAGAAAAGATTGCATATGGAATGCTATACATTTTTTTGATCAGCAGAAAAGATTAATTTATTAGATTTAAAGAAAGTTGTAACAGTACAAATGATGGCAGGGATGTCATCCCCAGGAGTTATCAAATTACAGTTACAAAGAATTCTCAAAAAAGTACTTCAGTTTACAATTTAGCCCTAAACAAGCCATCTCTATCAGCTCCTTGCTTTGTCAATACCAATACATCTGCAATTCCATTTGCAGACCTTATCCACCCAAAAGTGGAATTGAATCTCTTTGCCAAGGTGTCTATCTCCCTAAAAGCATGTCTGTATTTCCATGGAGCTGATCTGATATTCTTGGACCAAAATATGACTAACTGAGAATCTCCTTCCACTTCTAATTCCCTTACTCCAACTTGTACATCAAGCCTTAATCCATGTAAGAGAGCCATCACTTCAGCTTGTACTGAATCTCCAAAGCCAATTGGTCCTGAAAATAATGCCACCACCACTCCTTCATGGTTTCTATGAACACCTATTCCTGCCCTTCCTAGATTACCCAATGAGCTACTGTCAAAGTTAAGCTTCAATTTATTGAAAGATGGAGGTTTGGAAACTGTTCTTACACTTTCTGCAGGTCTAACTGTTTGTGCCACTTCAGTCCAGGATTGTATTATGTCATTTGTTGAGAATTCTCGAAGGAGATCCAAAGTTTTTACCCAATGTGCTGTCCTTACTGTTACAGATTCAAACAGTTCCTCCTTTGATTTGCTCTTCTCATTAAAAATTCTCTAATTTCTTTCTTCCCATACAGTCCAGATCATCGTTTCTCTTGCTGTCCTCCACATAACTCTTACTCTCTTCTTTTGTTGACTTAAGAAACTGGAATTGAATAGGCCTACCACATCCTGTGGAGGATCCCATCTGCAACCAAAGAGGGAACATACATATTTCCATATACAAGACATAAAAGGGAAGGTAACAAGTAAATGAGGAAGGGTCTCACCACTTTCCTTGCAAAGGATACACACATGAGGAGAAAGGCATTTGTTTGGCCTTCTTTTCTGTAGCAAGTTACAGGTGTTGATCTTCCCAAGGAACACTTCCCAACACAAAGCTTGTACTTTAGGAGGGATAGGCTTACACCAGATTTCTTTAACTGGGAAAGTTTCCCCTAAAGTCTCCGACAAGGCAAGAAGGTTAAAAATGGAAGCACAAGAGAAAAGGCCATCGGGTGAAGGGAACCGAATTCTTCCATCTGGAGAGTTAGGGTCCAAGAAATCATTTTCTAGCTCTGATAGTAAGAGGACAAGGGAATCATGTTCAAAATCTCTCAGATCTTTCCTAAATCCAAAATCCCAATTTATACCAATTTCCATTGAAAAGCCAAATCTTGAGATGGGTTCAGCTTTGTAATTGGATAAGGAAAAGGGCAAGGGAAATTTTATTTCAATGGCAGATCCCCAACCCAAAGATCTTCCCAGAATAAGACCCTCTCCCCATTACCCACATCAAACTGAGTGAAACTGAGAAAGGTTGGTAATGTAATGCCTCTATTATTGCTTTCTAGGGGGATCTTGAAGAAGCATGAGTTGCCAAAGTTGCATCCTAGCCATTTTCTGCCGTACCTTGAACGCTTCCAATGACCTTGTGCCACAATCTATTTCTTTTTAGAGGAAATCTCTAGAGCCATTTTCCTAGTAGAGCTGTATATTGTATTTCTCTATTAGATTCCCAATTCCAAAGTACTCCCAATTCTCTAGGTTCGCATACCTGTTCCCATTTTATAAGATGATCTCTTCTTTCATCCCCCGGTTCCCACAAGAAATCTCTCATAATTTTCTCCAAGTTTGCAATCCTGACCGGTATTCTAAAGGTAGAAAGGAAGTTGGCTAAGGTGGATCTAATCAGAGTAATTCTTCCTCCCATAGAAATGTAACCCCTCTTCCAAAAGGTTAACTTTTTGGTGAACCTTTCTATTACGGGTTTCCAAAAGCTTTCTAGCCTAGGATAACCCCCCAATAGCATACCAAGATACTCTAGGGGCCAATTCCTAATCTTGCAACTTACCACCTCCTGAATATCTTGTTCTCCCGTATTAACTCCTGCTACACAACTCTTCACCCAATTCACTTTCAACATTGATACCCTTTGGAAAACATCAACTAGAAGTTTTAAGTTCCTCACATTGGATTCATTACATTCCTCACAAAAGATGATTAAGTTGTCTGCAAATTGCAAGTGAGCGACAGCAATCTCCTCCCTACCAATTCTCCATCCTCTAATCAAGTTATTTAGATCAGCCTTAACAATCATAAATGGGATCTCCCTGCCTTAAACCTCTTTTTGCTACGAAGAAATCCTTAGCTACTCCATTTACAAAAACCGAGAAATGTACTGAGCTGATACATCCTTTAATCCAATTCCTCCATCTCTCACCCAATCCAAACTTCTCCAAAAGAACTAGAAGGAAGGACCAATCCACCATATCATATGCTTTTTCTAGATTTACCTTACAAATTAGTCCTCTCCCTCCTTGTTTTTTCTTTCAGCCACACACTCATTTGCCACAAGGGTCTATTATTTGTCCCCCCTCTACAAAGGCTCCTTGGTTTTTGGAGATTACCAATGGTAATACAGATTTCAATCTTCCTGCCAAAAGTTTAGCAATAATTTTATAGGGGCTTCCAATTAGACTTATAGGCCTAGAATCCTTTGGGGTTTTTGCCTTTCTCTTCTAGAGAAAGGAAGGTAGCATTTGTGCCTGGTGAGATTTTCCCTTTGCGGTGGAATTCGAAAAAACACCTCCATCAAGTCGACTTCTAGGATCTGCCAACAATCTTGATAAAAAGCTATAGAAAATCCATCAGAACCCGAAGCTTTAGCTCTCTCCATTGAGAAAATTGCTTCATGGACCTCCTCTACAGTGAAATTCCTTTCAAGAAAGGCAGTTTGGGTTTTAGGGGTGAGATAAGGAGATTCAAGTGGCTTACTCGCAAAGTTCAACTCTTCTGTGCACCCTATATAGCAGCTTGCATCTCTGCACTAGCCACCTCGCCTGCTCCATTTAGGCTAGAGTACAAGGCAACATTCTGTCCCTCTTCATTCCTAGACACACCCCCAATACCAGAAGGTCTAGGATTGCTAAGGTTGCTTCTGCCAAAGTTGAGCTTTTTGAAGCCTTTTTCTGGGGGTTTACAGTCTACGACAGGTTTGTTCTTAAGTTAACTGTAGAAGAGTTTGCAACAGATTCCCAGTTTCTCCATGTGTCCTCAAAGGAGAAAAGTGAGAATAAATCCAAAGATTTGGCCCAGTTAATAGTCTTTATTAGCAGAAACAAAAGCTACGTCCCTTTCTTTATCATTAAAAATCTTGTTATTTCTTTCTTTCCAAACTGTCCATACTAAAGCAGCCCTAACACATCTTCATAAAGTTCTACCTCTTCTCTTAGGCCACCTAAAAGTTGTAGGGTTGAAAAGCCCCCTGATTTGCAGAGGCATATTCCAAATACACCCAAAAAGACCAACAATTTTTTCCCAATGATTTATAATAAAAGGGCATGAAATCGGAAGATGGTAATTGTTAGTCAGTTCGAAAGTCAGAGAAATAGAGAGATAGACAAAGAACAGCTGAATGGTGGGTGTGACACCTTGTATCAGTCAACACCCTAAAAGATATATTTATATTAAGTTGTAAAAGGATAGATCTGCCCTTAATGTATAGGAGAGAGATAATACAAAGAATAGATATACAACAAAGAAAAGTAAAAGTACAAAAATAGCCCTACGGCTAGATTTCACTATCTCTACACTCCTCAAAATGATGCCTAGGAATAAGCATTAGTTTGTCCATGAGAAATAGATGTCGAGTCCGTGCCATTGCTTTAGTTATCAAGTCTGCTAGTTGAAGCCCGGAAGAGGCATGAGGAAGTGATATGGTACCCTCAAGAAGGAGATCGCGAATGAAGTGGCAGTCAACTTCTATGTGTTTGGTGCGCTCATGGAAGACAGGGTTGGATGCAATTTTTATTGCACTGATATTGTCTGCATAAAGAGGAACAGACAATGATGGCTCATTTAGTATTTTAAATAGAAGAGCCTGAAGCCATATGATCTCACTACACATGGAAGACATAGTTTTGCATTTAGCTTCAGTTGAAGATTTGGACACAGTAGCTTGTTTCTTGCACTTCCAGGAGATAAGGGAGTTGCCTAGGAAGACACACCATCCAGTAATGGACCGTAGGGTGTCAGGGCATTCAGCCCAATCAGCATCCGCATAAGCCATAAGATTAATGGGAGATGATGAGGAGAAGAATATCCCATGTGAAGGTGTGCCTCACACATATCTTATAATTCGATGAACTGCAGATAAATGTGGTTGTCTTGGAGAAGAAACAAATTGACTTACTGTCCGAACTGCATAATATATGTTTGGCCGAGTCATGGTGAGATAGATTAAACTTCCCACTAGCTGACGATAAAGGGTAGGATCTCCAAGGGGAGACCCATCATCTTTGCTGAGTTTTAGGTTCAGTTCTAGTGGAGTGTCCACAATCTTAGAGTCATTAAGATTTGCCAGTTTAACCGGGTCAACCACATACTTCTGTTTATTAACAAAGTAGCCTCGAGAATTTCTGCTCGCTTCAAGGCCCAAGAAATACGTCAAAGGTCCGAAGTCCTTCATCTTGAAGGATTCACTGAGTAACTGTTGTAGCCTAGAAATTCCTTCTGTATCATCCCCTGTAATAAGTATATCATCAACATAGAGGAGTAACATTGTTACTCCTTGCTTCCTCCTTAAGATGAATAAGGAATAATCGGAAGGACTCTAG
Organism: Nelumbo lutea; assembly: GCF_056320005.1. Taxonomy (NCBI): domain Eukaryota; kingdom Viridiplantae; phylum Streptophyta; class Magnoliopsida; order Proteales; family Nelumbonaceae; genus Nelumbo; species Nelumbo lutea. The sequence goes on along the minus strand of NC_142687.1, from coordinate 90,636,030 downwards.
ATAAAGCTAGCATCGGTGATAACAGATCTGAACTTTTCAAACCATGCCCTAGGGGCTTGCTTTAGGCTAGAGTGATTTCTTCAGATGACAAACAAGTTGCGGATCTGTACAGTATCCTGGTGGGGGCTTCATATAGACTGTCTCTTTTAACTCCACATGAAGAAAAGCATTCTTGACATCCGTCTGATGGATTGTCCATTGTTTGGCTACAGATATGGCCATCAGAAGATGTACAATAGTCATTTTAGCTACAGGAACAAAGGTCTCCTCATAGTCTATCCCGTATTCCTGTTTGTATCCCTGTGCAACAAGTCTGGCTTTATATCTGTCTAGGCTCCCATCAGATTTCAGTTTCACAGAATAGACCCATCGACTTCCTACGAGAGAGAGGCTTCTGGTGGAGCTTGAACCAGGTCCCAGGTGTCATTCTCAAGAAGGGCTCGAATCTCAGAATCCACAACATCTTTCCACTATGGTTCTGCTATAACCTGCTGGTAGGATCTAGGAAATGGGAATGCCTGTGGTAGATAAAACAGTAGAAAAGAAGCTATGGTCTAGTGAATAACCATAGCGATTAGGTGGTTGAGAGATTCTAGTGGAACGACGTAAAGTGGGTTCAGGAGGAAGGTCAGGAACACTTACTGAGGTAGCTAGAGTGACCGGATCAGAAACTAGAGGCGGAGCAGAGGGGGGATGGAGACTGAAGAAGGCCGTTTCTTCCTAAAGTATGTCTGAAGTTGCTGCGGAGGTGACAATGGAATATCTGAGGTGCCTGTAGAATCAAAACTGTGCAACAAGGAAATAGGAGCTGGGAATTTCACAATATGTTCAAAAAGGGATACACTTTCAAGAAAAACTACATTACGAGAGATTCGAAGGCGACGAACCAAGGGATCATAACAAAGGAATCCCTTATGTTCAGAACTATATCCCATGAAGGCACACAAAGCTACTTGTGTAGTTAACTTTGTGCATTCATGGGGTGGAAGGTAGACAAAATAAACACAACCAAAAACCCTGAGCATGGATAGGTCTGGAGGTTTGTGAAAAAGAGATTGCAAAGGAAAAGAGTTATTAAAAACAGATGACGAAAGACGATTTATGAGATACACAGCAGTGCTGGCCGCCTCCACCCAAAACCAAGAGGGTACATGGGAGTCTTGTAAAAGGGTTTTGACTATGCTCAAAATGATTTGTGGGGTGACTGAACAAGATTTTTGGGGTTGAATTCCATGTTGTTTCAGGTAGTTCTGAAAATCCCCATCAATATTATCTCCCCCTGAATCCGATCTTAGCACAGACTCGAGCATCAAATTGGGTAATTACATGAGCGTGAAAGTGTTTAAAAACATTGTACACTTCAGATTTCTTTCGAAGAAAATAAGCCCAAGTAAAACAAGTGCAGTCATCAATGAAGGTGACAAAATACTTATATCCCAGCCGTGAAACAATTGGAGACAACCAGACATCACTATTGTTTATAATTAAAAATATGATGTAAAAATAAATAGATAAAATAATATAAATAAATATAAAGCTGGAAAGGGGGGGAGCAGATTTGACAGCTGGCCCACTCCACATTAATTCAAATTTTAAAGCGTTGGTTATGGTGGGGGGGTGGGGGGGAGTTAGGCAACCACCCCACGTATGAAGAGTGGGGAGGTTGCTCTAACCTCCCTACCCCATAACTGTGTTAGGAACCTGCCTAACTCAGGGCTCTTCAAGGGAGCCAACCTCCTGAATTCGTTGGAGAGAGAGAGAGAGAGAGAGAGCCAACCTCCCAAAAGAATTATTGTCTTATTTCTCTTTGTGCTTCACTACTTTTACTGTTTACAATCTTTGATTTCTTTCTGTTACAGCTGTTGCAAGTGGACGATTAGTTGTGCTGACGTGGCCTCCTCTTGTAAAACTGATTAACTGCTTTCTGTTGTTCTGTTCCAGTAGTCTTTACACTCCCCCCCTCCTTTAGAGTGACCTTGCCCTCAAGGTCTAATGTGGGAAATTTTGATTGTAGACCTAAGTAGGATTCTCAGGTTGCATCCTCTTCTGGGAGTTTAGACCAAACAACTAATGCTTCTGGTATGACTCTTTCACCCCGGCGCACCCGTCTGAAATCAATGATGCGGGCTGGCTCAGTCTGCACTTGTCCTTCCTCTGAAAATGTGGGAAGGGTAGCACTTGTAATGACTCCTGACTTCGGCCCTTTCTTCAGTAAGGAGATATGGAATACAGGGTGCAGTATTGATGTTGTCGGAAGGTCCAGCTTGTAGGCCACTGACCCTATTCTCTCAAGGATTTTAAATGGTCCAAAATAGTGCGGGCTGAGTTTGTTCCACTGTCGGCTTGCAACTGAAATCTGCCTGAAGTGTTGTAATTTGAGAAACACCCAATCATCTGCTTCATATTGGACATTCTTGTGGTGTTTATCATAGGTGTGCTTCATCCATTGTTGTGCCTGTAAGAGATGGTGTCTCAGTTGCCTTAGCACCTCATCCCGTTGTGTTAGCAGTTCTTCAACGGCCGCTATTATGGTGGTTCCTTTTTCATAAGGAAGTAGAGGGGGAGGGTCCCGACCATAAAAAGCTCTGAAGGGTGTCATCCCCGCGGCGCTATGGAAAGTTGTGTTGTACCACCATTCAGCCCAGTGGATCCACTTCACCCATTGTCTTGGTCAATCTCCCGCGAAGCATCTCAGATATGTTTCGAGACTCTTGTTAACCGCCTCTGTCTGACCATCATATTGGGGGTGGTAGCTAGTTGACTTGAAGAGTTTAACCCTGTGTAGGCAGAAAAGCTCAGCCCAGAAATGGCTCATAAAGATAGGGTCCCTGTCTGATACAATTGAGCTAGGGAGCTCGTGTAGGCACACAATTTCCCGGAGGAATAATTCAGCAATTGTGGCTGCTGTAAATGGGTGTGATAGAGGTAGGAAATGACTGTATTTCGTCAATCTATCCACTACCACAAGGATAACTGTTTTGCCGGCAGAAACGGGCAATCCTGTGATGAAATCCATTGATATATCATCCCAGACTTGGGTTGGTATTGGGAGTGGTTGCAAGAAGCCTGCTGGTGTTGTAGTGGCCGACTTGTTTTGTTGGCATACTGCACACCCGGCTATGAAGTTCTAGATAGATGTACACATGCCTTTCTAATGGAATTGTGTGGCGATGCGTTTTTGTGTTCGTAGGATGCCGGAGTGGCCACCTGTGGGTGAGGCATGGAATAATTCAAGGAGCTTCCTGAGATGGGCAGAATCTGCCATAATTTCCAGACGTCCTTTGAAGAAGAGTAGATCATTCTTAATGGTGTACCCGGGGTGCAGTGAGGGATTTGCCAATACTTGGGCCTTCAACTGCTATAACTCCCTATTTGATTGGGCTTCTTTTCGAAGTAGATCCAGGAGTGGAGAAGTTGGGGAAGATACTAGTAACTGAAATGATTGTGGGTGTCGTGAGAGGGCGTCAACCACCCAGTTAGCAGCCCCTTCTTTGTACTCAATTATGTAGTTGTACCCCCCTTCAAGATGCGCAGAAGCCAGAGCTACCCTGTCTTGCCCAGGTGTCTCATGGTAATCGAAATACCGTTCGGCTCTGAGAATCCAGGGAGTTGGGTCGCCGCCTGAGAAGATGGGGAAATTGATATTGGCTGCTCTCTTTGCCGTTGGCCCTGTTCTGCGGTTGTTTTCATTGCTGCACTCTTCTTGGCTTCCTCTGTCGTTGTTCGTTGCCCCCTGCTCCGGCCGATTGAGGAGAGCAGTGAAATCTTCCTTCATTTCTTTGAGATCTGAAGACATTCGATGGATCTCTACCTCCATCTGATCCACTCGGGTGTCTACTGACGTGTTTCTTGTGTTGGTCATGCTGACTCTGATACCAACTTGTTAGGAACCTGCCTAACTCAGGGCTCTTTGAGGGAGCCAACCTCCTGAATTCGTTGGAGGAAGAGATAGATAGATAGATAGATAGATAGATAGATAGATAGATAGATAGATAGAGAGAGAGAGAGAGAGATAGATAGATAGATAGATAGATAGATAGATAGATAGATAGATAGATAGATAGATAGATAGATAGATAGATAGATAGATAGATAGATAGATAGATAGATAGATTGATAGATTCATACTTATACTGTTTACAATCTTTGATTTCTTTCTGTTACAGCTGTTGCAAGTGGACGATTAGTTGTGCTGACGTCGTCGCCTCTTGTAAAACTGATTAACTGCTTTCTGTTGTTCCACTCCACATTAATTCATAAAGTGTTGGTTATTGGGGGGGAGTTAGGCAACCACCCCACGTATGAAGAGAGCAACCTCCCCACCCCATAACTGTCTCCCTCTATATAAGGGGGAGAGTAGAAGAAAATGGGGTCTGCAGATTGAGAGAAGGGAGAAGTGAAAGAGATAAAAAAGAGAAAGAAAAAAAGAGGAGAGAGGAAGGAATTAGTAGGCTGCTGATTGAGTTAAGGATAACCATACACAGGTATAGCTTTTATCTTCTTCTTCTACCCCTTAAAAATTTTATCTATGAAATCTTTATCTTATTCTCTCTCTCTCTCTCTCTCGTTCTGTTAGAACTCAACATCTTATTTCAATTTATATACAGAAAGAGATTAATACTTGAAGACTATTGTTATGTTCGGTGGATCTTATCCACCTCGAAAGATCATTCAATATAATGGGATAAAAGACACATCTCTGGGTCCCACTGTCAGTGGATTTTATCCACTTAAAAAAAAGGGATAGGTGTGCTGGTTTACCACCTCTAACAGCACACGTTGCCACTTGCTACTGACAAGATTTCTTGGGACCCACTTTGGTTTGGTCGATTTTATCCACCTCAGAAGATCAGAATCTTCAATGGACTGTCCATACCACAGCAGATAAAAACAAAAGGTCTTGCTTGGGACCCACTATGATCAATGAGATATTAAGTTTTCAACAGGTGTATTAATACCTGCATGCAAAACAGAAAAAGATCAATATGAAGCACACTGCACACCACATTCGGTGGATTTCATCCACCTCGAAGGGGATATACCCCACTCTTATAATAGATATAAATAATGCCGTTTTGATGGGTCCCACCCATAATTAGGGAGACCTGTTATCACATTCGGTGGATGTTATCCACCTCAGAAGAACGAAAAAAAAAAAGGGACCATCTACTGTTTTAAATAACATGATTCAGTGGGGTCCCCTTTCAGCTTAATAGGTCCCACTACCAAATTAACTAGCGGGCCCCACCTGTCAGTGGGCCCACTGTTAAAATATTCAATTTAAAAACATTAAAGTGGGCCACACCCACTATCAAGCCAACCTAGCAGGTCCCACCTATCAGTGGGGCCCACTGTTAAAATATTCAATATAAAAGTATTAAAGTGGGCTACACCCACTATCAAACTAATCTAGTGGGTCCCACCTGTCAGCGGGGCCCACTGTCAAAATATTCAAGTTTTAAGTCTTAAAGTGGGCCATGCCCACTAACAAATCAAACTAGTGGGTCCCACCTGACAGCGGGCCTACTGTCAAAATATTTAAGTTTGAAACCTTAAAGTGGGTCATGTCCACTATCAAACCAACCTAGTGGGTCCCACCTGTCAATAGGACCCACGGTCAAAATATTTAAATTCAAAACATTAAAGTGGGCCAGGTCCACCATTAAATCAAACTAGTGGGTCCCACCTATCAGTGGGGCCCACTATCAAAATATTTAAGTTTAAAATATTAAGGTGGGTCATGCCCGCCACCAAATCAGTATACTGGATCCCACTTTTTACCGGTTAACGGGACCCACTGTTAAGATGTATAAGTTTAAATGCATAAGTACCCAATGGTGCATGGATCTCATGACTACCAATTATGGGGCCCACTCATGGGAATAACCCGCTAAGAGTCCAAGCTGATGGGACTGCCTATGTTATTACCTATTATTGGGTTTAACCCTTAGAAAGTAGTTCTTTCACATAAAATCAAAATCAAAGGGTATTTCCTTCAAGGAATATAATTAAGGGGTTTTAGCAGACAGTGAATACCTATACACCCTGAATAGGGAAACCCTAATTCTACTCAAGTTCTTTTTCCTATGAATTATGATCAAAACAACTATGTATCAAATGAAAGGGAACAATTTCATACTCAAAATAAGAAGGAAAGGTTAAAATATGACTCTTACATAAACCACAAGTAATGCAATCTTTATTCACATTCTTAAAGAAAACAACATTAACAGGTAAACTACTAGAAGCAAATAACTAATCAAGTTTCTTAGAGAAGGGATGGTCAAGGCATCTATGCCACAAATGCCAGTCATTATTACAATTAAGAGATCCCGAACTAGAAGTAGTAGAAAGCAGACAAGAAGTAGAAGCATAATCAGTCTTATTCTTCTCAAATTCCAAGGCAAAGAGTCTTCCCAGTCTACGCCCCTTCCCCTTCACCTCCCCAGTTTGCCGGTCCTGTATCAAGCAACCATCAGAAGTAAATGAGACATTATTACCTTCCTCTACAAGTTGGCCAACAAAAATCAAATTGGTGGTGAGTTTAGGTACAAATAAAGTTTTGGATAAATGAAATGGAGATGACTTAGAGGTAGATGAGTACAAATCATCACAACCAAGTATGTCAAGTTTCTCACCGTTTGCAGTAATAATGTGTCTATTGGGAAGATGGGGTTTGGGATACTAACCAAGAGTAGCCCCTGTCAAAATATTCAAGTTTTAAGTCTTAAAGTGGGCCATGCCCACTAACAAATCAAACTAGTGGGTCCCACCTGACAGCGGGGCCCACTGTCAAAATATTCAAGTTTTAAGTCTTAAAGTGGGCCATGCCCACTAACAAATCAAACTAGTGGGTCCCACCTGACAGCGGGGCCCACTGTCAAAATATTCAAGTTTTAAGTCTTAAAGTGGGCCATGCCCACTAACAAATCAAACTAGTGGGTCCCACCTGACAGCGGGGCCCACTGTCAAAATATTCAAGTTTTAAGTCTTAAAGTGGGCCATGCCCACTAACAAATCAAACTAGTGGGTCCCACCTGACAGCGGGCCTACTGTCAAAATATTTAAGTTTGAAACCTTAAAGTGGGTCATGTCCACTATCAAACCAACCTAGTGGGTCCCACCTGTCAATAGGACCCACGGTCAAAATATTTAAATTCAAAACATTAAAGTGGGCCAGGTCCACCATTAAATCAAACTAGTGGGTCCCACCTATCAGTGGGGCCCACTATCAAAATATTTAAGTTTAAAATATTAAGGTGGGTCATGCCCGCCACCAAATCAGTATACTGGATCCCACTTTTTACCGGTTAACGGGACCCACTGTTAAGATGTATAAGTTTAAATGCATAAGTACCCAATGGTGCATGGATCTCATGACTACCAATTGTGGGGCCCACTCATGGGCATAACCCGCTAAGAGTCCAAGCTGATGGGACTGCCTATGTTATTACCTATTATTGGGTTTAACCCTTAGAAAGTAGTTCTTTCACATAAAATCAAAATCAAAGGGTATTTCCTTCAAGGAATATAATTAAGGGGTTTTAGCAGACAATGAATACCTATACACCCTGAATAGGGAAAACCTAATTCTACTCAAGTTCTTTTTCCTATGAATTATGATCAAAACAACTATGTATCAAATGAAAGGGAACAATTTCATACTCAAAATAAGAAGGAAAGGTTAAAATATGACTCTTACATAAACCACAAGTAATGCAATCTTTATTCACATTCTTAAAGAAAACAACATTAACAGGTAAACTACTAGAAGCAAATAACTAATCAAGTTTCTTAGAGAAGGGATGGTCAAGGCATCTATGCCACAAATGCCAGTCATTATTACAATTAAGAGATCCCGAACTAGAAGTAGTAGAAAGCAGACAAGAAGTAGAAGCATAATCAGTCTTATTCTTCTCAAACTCCAAGGCAAAGAGTCTTCCCAGTCTACGCCCCTTCCCCTTCACCTCCCCAGTTTGTCGGTCCTGTATCAAGCAACCATCAGAAGTAAATGAGACATTATTACCTTCCTCTACAAGTTGGCCAACAAAAATCAAATTGGTGGTGAGTTTAGGTACAAATAAAGTTTTGGATAAATGAAATGGAGATGACTTAGAGGTAGATGAGTACAAATCATCACAACCAAGTATGCCAAGTTTCTCACCGTTTGCAGTAATAATGTGTCTATTGGGAAGATGGGGTTTGGGATACTAACCAAGAGTAGCCCCTGTCATGTGGTTAGAGGCTCCTGAGTCTATATACCAGAGGTGGTTCGGTGAAAGGCAATAGGTTGGTAACTTACCAGACAGACTGATAGCAGAAAACGCTGAGGAGATGACCGAGGACATGACCTGTCAAATCCTTTCTTCAGACATACCGCTGGAAGTGTCATTTTGTCCAGCTACAGAAGTGATAGAGGAGGTGGCATCTGAACCATCTACAGCAGTCTGATAGGCCTTGTAATTCCCTTTCTTCTGATTTGGACCACTACCTTTCTGTGGCCGGGTAGGACATTCAATGATAATGTGGCCGACCTGCTTGGAATAGGTGCATGTGTTTTTCTTCTTACAATGGGAGACAACATGCCCATACTCCTTGCATTCATAACACTGTATCTTAGAGAAATCCTTCTTCCCCTTTGGTTTAGTTACCAAGAAGACAACATCAATGTTGGAACCCTTCCTTCCATCCAATGCAGTTTAAGTAGTCAATCTAGTTTCTGCCCTCAAAATCTCCCCAAGAATAGTATCTAAGTCAGGAAGTGTTCATCGGCTTAGGATATTAGAACGGACGACTTCAAATTCTGGCCTTAGGTGCATTAGGAAATGCACAATTTTTCTCCTCTCAAAGTGTTTCTTCATGTATTTAACACAATAGTCTGAAGGATCATCTCCCATGTGAACTAACTCATATTCTGCCCAAAGGTTAATGAACCTGGCATATTTCTCCTGGACCTTTCTATCTCCTTGATAGTAAGAAAAAATGTCAACCTCTATCTGATATTGTCTAGAGGTATTCGATTGCTGATAAACTTTCTCAAGATATTGAAACATCTCATAGGCTGTCATGTACCCTCTCATAGGGATAGCAATATCAGTTTCGACTGAGCCTAGAATCCATGATGCAATTTTTGCGTTGTTGATCTTCCACTGATTAAGTCCCTTGATGTTAGAGTCATCAGGTTTAGACATAGATCCATCTAGGTACCCCCAAAGACCTTTAGCTTCGACATGGAACTAAAAATTGTACTTCCATAGTGCGTAGTTCGTACCGTTGAACTTTATAGGAAGAACATGCATCCTTTCTGATGCCATCGAATGACAAAGGGCAACAACACACTTCCAGAAACCAAAAGAAATTTGAACCAAAGAAGAAAAGAAGAATACCTTTCGGTTGATGTCCAGAAAAGGCAACTGTAGAGTTCTGCTTGCAATTTGAAGATTTATACTCGAAGTAGCAAGGAGGAGAAGAGAACCACAGAACTAAAGAGAATGTCGAACTGTACTAGGCAGTCGACCAGTCTTTTGTTTATAGATTAATATAGTACAAGGTACAAGAAATTACTGGGATGCCCCTGATTAGTGATGGGACACCCAGATGACTTAAATCACTAAACAGGATTTGGCCCATTAACACAGGCTCAATTACAAGATAAGTTAAACATAAGACTGGGCTAATAAGAACTCTTATCAGCCGAACATCACTCTAACATTCTAACACTCCCCTTCAAGCTAAGCATGGATATCAATCATGTTTAGCTTGCCAAGTATGTCCCTGAACTTTGTTGATGCTAGCCCTTTTGTTAATGCATCTGCAATCAGCATCTCTGATGGAGTATAAGGTACACAGAGTTCTCCTGAAATAATTCTCTCTCTAACAAAGTGTCGATCAATTTCAATATGTTTTGTCCTGTCATGCTGTACGAGATTGTTGGCAATGTTGATAGCAGCTTTATTATCACAATACAGCTTGAGAGGACCCTCAGTCTCGATACCAAGCTCATTAAGGAGAGTTCTGAGCCATAAGAGTTCAGCAACCCCGTGTGCCATAGCCCGGTATTCTGCTTCTGCACTTGATCTAGCCACAACATTCTGCTTCTTACTGCACCATGTGACTAGGTTTCCTTCCAAGAATGTACAGTATCCTGAGGTTGATTTTCTGTCTCCAATAGACCCAGCCCAATCAGCATTAGTGTAGGCTTCAATTTCAAGTCTGTTGTTTTTTCTGAATAGATTCCTTTCCTTGTGCAAGTCTTCAAGCATCTAAGGATTCTTTCCACTGCTCTCATATGAGGGGCCTTTGGTGAGTGCATAAATTGACTGACAACATGCACTGCATAGGCAATGTCTGGCCGAGTAAGGGATAAGTATATCAGTTTTCCTACCAATTTTTGGTACCTTTCCTTATCACAGTATTCCTCACCCATTGATTCTTGTAATCCATGGCTTGGTTCTATTGGAGTGTCTGCTGGCCTGCACCCAATCATGTATGTTTCCTCTGGGAGATCTAGCACATACTTTCTTTGACATATGTAGATTCCTTCTCTTGATCTAGCAACTTCAATCCCAAGAAAGTATCTCAGATTTCCCAGGCCTTTGATCTCAAATTCTGAAGCTAAGAACTCCTTCAGCCTCTTCATCTCTTTCACATCATTTCCAGTAATCACCATATCATCCACATATACAATGAGTGTTGTAAGTTTGTCGTCCTGTCTCCTTGTAAACAATGTATGATCTGCACTGCTCTGAGTGTACCCTACTTTCTTCATGGCCAAACAAAGTTTTTCAAACCATGCCCGGGGAGATTGCTTCAAACCATATAATGCTTTCCTTAGTTTACATACCTTCTTTCCAACATCATATCCAGGTGGGGGTTCCATGAATACCTCTTCATGAAGATCACCATTTAGGAAGGCATTCTTCACATCCAGCTGATGAAGTCCCCAAGAGAATTTTGCTGCTAGTGACAGTGGAACCCTGATTGTGTTGAGCTTTGCTACTAGGGCAAAGGTTTCCTTGTAGTCAATTCCTTCCTTTTGTGTAAATCCCTTTTCCACAAGTCTGGCCTTGTACCTCTCAATTGACCCATCTTCCCTATGCTTTACTGTGAATACCCACTTGCACCCAACAGTGCCTTTCCCCTCTGGCAGGTCCATCAATTCCCACATCCTTGCTTTCATTGGGGCTTTCATCTCCTCATTCATGGCTTCTTTCCACCTTGGATCAGATGCCGCCTCTGAATACCTGGAAGGGATACATACAAAGGAAAGAGCAGACACAAAGGAATGATAGGCAGGGGATAAGTGTGAGTAAGAAACATAATCAACTATGGGATGCCGAGTGGTACAAGAGCGAACAGGCTTACGGAGAGCAATAGGAAGATCCAAATCTGAATTGAGTGAGTCGGAATTACCTTGGATTGCAGAGACAGATTGATCTGAGTTCAACTAGTTGCAATCATGAGGTTGAGGGGCCTTCTTCCTTCTACTGTATGTAAGTATCTCTTTCTCTTGTTCACTGAAACCTTCAGAAGCATCAACCGAATCTGGAGAAGTGACTGGCACAGTGGGAGTCTCACTAGGTTGACCCAGAATGTTACAGCTAGTAGTAGTGGAAGGTGATGAAATGGGAACAAAAAAGAAGGGAGAATGAGAATCCTCTTCCATCCCACTACTCTCCACCTGAAAAGGATTCTGAGAAGATTGGAAATAGGGTTGAGACTAAAAAAAGACTACATCTCTGGTGACATTTTTTCATGGAGACAGGATCATAACACTTAGACCCCTTTTGTGTATGAGAGTACCCCAAAAATATTCCCTTTGTAGCCTTAGGATCCAACTTGGTTTTTTTTTGATCCTTCACATGTATGAAGCATGTACAGCCAAAAACCTGTGGGGGAAGAGGAAATTCTGGAAGAGTGGGACACAAAACAGAGAAAGGGGTCTTCATACCCAGTACCTTAGATGGCATTCGATTTATCAGGTATGTTGTAGTGAGGACAGTTTGAGACCATTATTGCTTGGGCACATTGTGTTGGAAAAGAAGGGATCGAGCTATCTCCAATAGGTGCCTGTTCTTGCGTTTAGCAACCCCATTTTGCTAAGGGGTGTAAGCACATGATGATTGATGTAACATGCCTGTATCTTCCATGAATGAGTTCAGGGATCTTTCAAAGTATTCAGCTGCATTGTCTGAACGGAATTGCTTGATCTTTTTATCAAATTGTGTTTCAACCATCTTGCAAAACATCATAATTATCCGGGGAACTTCATCACATCCTTTCAACAGATAAATCAAAGTGCACCAAGAATAATGGTCAATAAAACTGATAAAGTAACGGAAGCCATCAATGGAAACAATGGGAGAAGGACCCCAAACATCAGAATGAACCAAATCAAAAGGGGCTTGAATTTCATTTCTAGAAATTGGATACATTGATCTGCATTGTTTTGACATTTGACAGACATCACAAATTAAACTCTGACTCGGAATGCCCTTACATAATTCGGGAAACAACATTGCTAAAGAAGAAAAAGACAAATGACCTAGCCTAGCATGCCACAAGTGCTGCCTAACTATTGACTCCACACATTCTGGACTAGTAGTAGAAGCTTGCAAGGCTGAGCTGACATCTTCATCAAAATAGTAGAGGCCCCCATACTCATGACCACTCCCAATCGTTCTCCTCGTCAATCTGTCCTAGAAGACACAATGAGAAGGAAAGAAAGTTATACTGCAGTTCAAATTTTTTGTAAGCTTTGAAACAGATAACAGATTTGAGGTAAGACTAGGAACATGTAGGACTGATTTAAGAGAGAGATCCTTGCTTAGGTCAACCACCCCCTTTACAGAGATGGTGGAGAGGGACCCATCAGCTACTCTCATCTTATCCTGGCCAGACAACAAATGGTATGTAGAGAATAAGGAGGACATATGTGTCATATGGTCAGTGGCTTCGGAATCAATCACCAAGAGGTAGAATTAATGGAACTAGTTGCACTAAATGCAGAGGTTGTACCTGATTTGGCAAGAGAGGTGGAAGCTAAAGAATTGTTCTTCAGACGGGCTAATGCCCGACTGAGAACCTCTACCTCACTAGTTGTGAAGCCCGAAGTACTTGGTCCAGAGGAGTCGGCTGCCTGCCTGCGGTGGAAGATGACACTGTCTGAGTACTCTGTGAGTTATCACTACTGGTGTTGGTGGCAAGATTCCCACTTGTTGTGTGGCCCTTATGTTGCCTTTTGTCCTTTCTCAGAGCAGCTGGCTTCAGATGAGGGTACAAGACCCAACATTTCTCCTTTGTATGTTTCTCACCACCACAATGGGTACACTTGAGGGACTTCTTGTCTGAAAATCTATTCCTCTTAGTGGAGACTAAGGCTGGGAGTCAACTTGCATCTCCTTTCTCCTTACTTCTTCATTCCTCACCAGGTAGTAGACATGGTGAAGCTCAGGTAATTCATCTCTCCCTGGAATCTGTGACCTTATACCTTCATATACAGGGTCAAGACCCGCCAGAAACTTGAAGGCTCTGCCCTCCTCAATCTGTTTGTCATGCCTCCCCTTATCATTGGCATTTTCCCAATCCAAAATCAAGTGGTGGTCAAGCTCTTCCCAGAGGCCTTCTAGTGTTGCAAAGTAGGTTGCCACGGACATGTCTCCTTGCCTTAGGGCTGCAATGTCTTGGTTCAGCCTGTAGATTCTAGCATTGTTCTTTTTCTGGCCATATGTCTTAGATACTTTCTCCCAAATTTTAGCAGCTGTAGGGAAGTGATGAACAGTTCTGGTCACCCTAGGAGTCATAGAGGCCAGCAACCAAGACATGACTGTGGCATTTTCCTTGCGCCACACGGTGTATTCAGGACTGCCAATTTCTGGTTGTCTCGTCTCCATCCAAATAGCCAGTGAGTTTACGAGAGGTAATGAACAGCATTGCAGAGACGGGCCACTCTCTGAAGTTATACTCATCCAGTAGCACACTTGTAATCTGCAAGCTGTGCAGGTTAGGGTTTTCCAGGTTTGAGGACCTTGTGACAAGTCTGTTATCTCTAGAGGAAACTTGACCGGATAGTGAGGACATCCTGACTTCAGTCCAAGAGTTGTTCACAGTACTATAGGTGGTTCTGTTAAGGACTGGCCAAAGTGGTCACTGTGTTCACAGTACTGGTAGAAGTGTTCATAGTTCGGGTACAGTGGCAAGTAGAGGTCTGTAACTGAACCAGTTCACAGTGCTGGTAAAAGTTTAAGGCTGCAACTGTGTGGTGCAAAAGTTGCCGCAGTTCTGGTAAAAAGTAAAGGTCTGTAACTGAACCAGTTCAGTCCAAGAGTAGGGCTGATAACTGACCTGAAGAAAAACTGTAACTGAAGTTGCCGCAGTTCTGTAAGAGTCTTGCTGATGCACCGAGACTGCAACTGTAGAAGCTGATGCACCGAAACTGCAACTGTAGAAGAAGCTAAGTCTTTACCACTTGTTCTGCACAAGTCTTGCTGAAGCACGAAGCTGCAACTGTAGAGGAAGTTCTCCCCCTCTCGGCTAGTGCTAGGACTGCTGAATCAGCCCTCAACCAGGTCTGTCCTATACAGACCTCTCTTAGTAGCCCAATAACTACTACTTGCTAGAAATAATCTAGTAGGACATCTACTTCTGGGTCTTACTTCCCTTGAGTCCTACAACCAAGAGAAACCCTAGGTTCGAACTTGCTTTACTCTCTTACACTCCTAGGTCTTTACTGTAGCAACCCAGAAAAGGAAGAGAGAAGATGAAAACACAGCAAGAGAAGAGAGTGCACTTGCTGAAACCAGGAAGGAGCTAATGCTCTGATACCATGTAATCTGAAGAGCTATACTCGAAGTAGCAAGGAGGAGAAGAGAACCACAGAACTGAAGAGAATTCGAACTGTACTAGGCAGTCGACCAGTCTTTTGTTTATAGATGAATATAGTACAAGGTACAAGAAATTACTGGGATGCCCCTGATTAGTGATGGGACACCCAGATGACTTAAATCACTAAACAGGATTAGGCCCATTAACACAGGCCCAATTACAAGATAAGTTAAACATAAGACTGGGCTAATAAGAACTCTTATCAGCCGAACATCACTCTAACATTCTAACACTGCTGAACTGAAAAATGGATCAAAACCCCTCAAAGACGAAACCGATCCAAACCAAACCAAAGAGGTTCAATAGATCTGCTCTGGGCGACACCAGATCTGAAATTTCAGGCTGATCTGATGTCTCTATAAGGAAATATATAAAAAAATGAACCCAGTGGCGCAACAGTCCAGAAAACAGATCTGTAGCCGATCCAAGAAGAGAAGTGATGAAGGGTGGTTTGGATTGCGCACCATCAAGAAGAAAAGAAGATACTCAAGAACTTCCAAATACTGTTATGGAGTTCTTGAATCAGTAGTAGACAAGGTGTTGAGTGAAGTTCAGGTCGCGACCTGCTCTGATACCATGTCAAAGTCAGTTCGAAAGTCCGAGAAAGAGAGAGACGGACAAAGAGAGAACAGCTGAATGGTGGGTGTGACACCTTGTAACAGTCAACACCCTGAAAGATATATTTATATTAAGTTGTAAAAGGACAGATCTGCCCTTAATGTACAGGAGAGAGATAATACAAAGAATAGTGCTCTCTTCATTTGCTTTGCAAAGGAAAGACCAGTTTGGGGAGATGCAAAGGTTGGGCCTTTTCTTTTGCAAGGTATCCAGAGTGTTTAGTTTCCCAAGAGAGACTTCCCAACAAAGGGCTCCAACCTTAGGGGGACTGGGCTTAGACCAGACTTCCTTTCCAAAGAAATGAGGATTAGGGACTGAGCACAGCTGAGTGAAATAAGAAGCATAAGAAAAAAGACCCAGAGAATTCAGAGTCCAGATTCTAGCACCAAGCTGCTTTGTTGCTGAAAAACCCTGGACTCTGTCTGTTTGGACTTTTCTATATCCCCTGCCAATGGATCCTGCAACAGTTTATTGTTACTAGAACCTAATTTTGGCCTAATAAAAGCAAAAAAAAAAAAATGGTGGGAGAAAAATCATGACACCCTACCATAGAATGTGAGCAGAAGCTCTAGAATTTCTTTGTATCCCATTGATTATAAGCTACTTCATCTTCTGGGATGACAAATGACCATTAGCTTGTTCAAAGGACAAAATTTGACTTTTGCTGTTACCACTGTTGATATTGCCCTCATTTTCAAGCCAAATTACACTTGAGAATTTTTTTTTTTTTTTTTTTGCATGTTCACCTTCAGAAGGAGACTTCTCTAAATCTGCTGTAATTTTTCCTTGAAGAAGGAAAAGAAATAGATGGTATACTCATTTGCAGAGGGGAAGAGGAAGCAATGCCATTAGATGGTATACTCACCAACCAGAGAATATGAGTAGGGTTTTGGAAACTGATGCTTAGGATGTAAGGTCATGGTTTTTGGTAAGCATGAGGATGGTGAAACAAGAAGCATGTTATGTGTCCATGCGTTTTATCATTTACAGATTAATGAACTTTAATATAGATGATAAAAATGTGAAGGTCACTGTCATGCAAGGTATGGTAGGTTGGGTATCAGGAAAGTGAGGAGTTTCAATTTAGCACTGCTCACTTTCTCAGCAGGTGGCACTGGAACTTCAATTCAGAACCCAATGATCTCTAGAGAAGATTTAGCAAGTATGGATTGCAGGAAAATGGTTGGGACAGCGCTCCCCCTTCTCAACCCAATGGCTGTAATGTTTGGAGAGGATTTGCAAAGCCCTACCCAGTCTTTTTACAAGGAATTAAATATAAGCTTGGAAATGGTTGCAGGTTGTATTTCTGGATGTACCCTTGGTGTGGTGATAGACCCTTATTTGAACTCCTTCTGGAGCTTTACTTGCTGGCAAGCAATGGAAATGCACTGGTAGCAGAATCTTATACAGCAGCATATGATTCAATTTCTGGAAATCACAGTTTAGAAAAGTGACTGGGAATTATCCCAAGTTTCTAGTCTGCTGGGTTTGCTCCCTTCTCCGTTAGGAACCTGCCTAACTCAGGGCTCTTTGAGGGGCCAACCTCCTGAATTCTTGGAAGAAGAGAGGAAAAAGTGAGAGAGAGAGAGAGAAAGAGAGGGAGAGAGAGTTTAATGCTGAAAGAATCAATGTCCTATTCTCTTTTCTACTCTACTACTTATAGTTTTACAATCTTGATTGTTACAGTTGTTACAAGGCAGTTGTTACAAGTGGATGACAGTTATTACAAGTGGATGGTTAGTTGTGCTGACGTGGCCTCCTCTTGTAAAACTGATTAACTGCCTTCTGTTGGTCTGTTCCAGCAGTCTTGACAATCCCCCCTTCCTTTAGAGCGACCTTGCCCTCAAGGTCTAATGTAGGAAAATTTGATTGCAGATCTAGGTAGGATTCCCAGGTTGCATCCTCTTCCGGAAGGTTAGACCAAACAACTAATGCCTCTGGTATGACTCTGCCTCCCCGGCGCACCCATCTGAAATCAATGATGCGGGTTGGCTCAGTCTGCACTTGTCCTTCTTCTGAAAATATGGGAAGGGTCATACTTGTAATGACTCCTGACTTCGGCCCCTTCTTCAGTAAGGAGATATGGAATACAGGGTGCAGTTTGGTTGTTTCCGGAAGGTCCAGTTTTCTCTCCAGGATTTTAAATGGGCCAAAATAGCGCGGGCTGAGTTTGTTCCACTGTCGGCTTGCAACTCAAATCTGCCTGAAGGGTTGTAATTTGAGAAACACCCAATCACCTACTTCATATTAGACATTCTTGTGGTGTTTATCATAGGTGTGCTTCATCCATTGCTGTGCCTGTAAGAGATGATGTCTCAGTTCCCTTAGCACCTCATCCCGTTGCGTTAGCTGTTCTTCAACGGCTGCTACTATGGTGGTTCCTTTTTCATAAGGAAGTAGACGGGAGGGTCCCAACCATAAAAAGCTCTGAAGGGTGTCATCCCCGCGGCGCTATGGAAAGTGGTGTTGTACCACCATTCGGCCCAGTGGATCCACTTCACCCATTGTCTTGGTCGATCTCCTGCGAAGCATCTCAGATATGTTTCGAGACTCTTGTTAACCGCCTCTGTCTGTCCATCAGATTGGGGGTGGTAGCTAGTTGACTTTAATAGTTTACCCCCGTGTAGGCGGAAAAGCTCAGCCCAGAAACGGCTCATAAATATAGGGTCCGTGTCTGATACAATTGAGCTGGGGAGCCCATGTAGGCACACAATTTCCCGGAGGAATAATTCAGCAATTGTGGCTGCTGTAAATGGGTGTGATAGAGGTAGGAAATGACTGTATTTTGTCAGTCTATCTACTACCACAAGGATAACTGTTTTGCCGGCAGAAACGGGCAATCCCGTGATGAAATCCATTGATATATCATCCCAGACTTGGGTTGGTATTGGGAGTGGTTGCAAGAGGCCTGCTGGTGTTGTAGTGGCTGACTTGTTTTGTTGGCATACTGCACACTCGGCTATGAAGTTCTGGATAGATGTACGCATGCCTTTCCAATGAAATTGTGTGGCGATGCGCTTTTGTGTTCGTAGGATGCCGGAGTGGCCACCCGTGGGTGAGGCATGGAATAATTCCAGGAGCTTCCTGAGATGAGCAGAGGCTGCCGGGATTTCCAGGCGTCCTTTGAAGAAGAGTAGATCATTCTTAATTGTGTACCCGGGGTGCAGTGAGGGACTTGCCAATACTTGGGCCTTCAACTGCTGTAACTCCTTATGGGATTGGGCTTCTTTTCGCAGTAGATCCAGGAGTGGAGAAGTTGGGGAAGATACTAGTAACAGAAATGTCTGTGGGTGCCGTGAGAGGGCGTCCGCCACTCGGTTAGTCGTACCCCAGTAGCTTGGATATCCAGCTTTGCTGTTCCGAGGATAGAACCGGTTGATCCAATAAGAACTTCAGACTTTGATGGTTGGTCCGAATTGTGAATCGTCTACCGATCACGTAGGATCACCAACATTGGACTGCTATGACTATTGCTATTAATTCTTGCTCATAAACTGATTTGGCCCACTTTTGTGATGTTAAGGCCTTGCTTAAAAAGGCTAGTGGTCGCCCCTCTTGCATGAGAACGGCCCCAACAACTTAACCAGAGGCATCACACTCAATGATGAAATCTTTTGTAAAATCGGGCAGTGCTAATGTTGGAGGGCTCGCAACTGCCTGTTTCAATTGCTCAAAAGCTTGTTGGGCCTGGTTTGACCAGTTAAAAGCATCTTGTTTCAGCAATTGGGTCAAAGGGGTAGCTATTAGGCCGTAGTTTTTGATGAAGCGGCAGTAGTACCCGGACAGTCTCAAGAAGGCCCTCAATTCTTTCACACATCTGGGTTGCGGCCAGCTCAGTATACTGGAGATTTTATCTGGGTCAGTTGCTACAGTCCCCTTTTCTACAATATGTCCCAAGTAGTGAACTTGGTTTTGTCCAAAGGAGCACTTGGACTTTTAGCGAATAGCTGGTAGGCCTCAAGTGTTGCAAGGGTGACCTGTAGATGGTTCAAATGTTCCTCCCAATTGGGGTTGTAGACCAATATGTCATCAAAGAAAACAAGGATGAACTTATGTAAATATGGCCGGAATATGTCATTCATCAATGCTTGAAATGTGGCTGGAGCATTGGTCAACCCAAATGGCATGACTCGGAACTCATAGTGGCCATCATGTGTCCTGAAAGTCGTTTTGTGAACATCCTCCCTATGTACTCTTATTTGATGATACCCAGCTCTTAAATTCAGTTTTGAGAATATGGTGGCTTGACTGAGTTCGTCAAGCAGCTCATCAATGACTGGTATCGGGAATCGGTCTTTAATGGTGATGCTGTTAAGGGCTCTGTAATCAATACAAAACCGCCACGTCCCATCCTTTTTCTTGACTAATAGTACTGGTGACGAGAATGGGTTGTGACTGGGCTGTATTATCCCTTGCTTAAGCATATCTTGAACTTGCTTCTCGATTTTAGATTTTTGAAAGTAAGGGTATCAGTAGGGTCTTACATTGGTCGGGGCTGATCCCGGCATGAGGGGGATGCGGTGGTCATGCTCTCGGCATGGTGGCAGTCCTTGGGGTTCTTTGAATACGTTGCCATAGTGCTGAAGGAGTTGTTGTAGGCGGCTTTGGAAGTCTCTAGGCCCATCTGGGCAGCTGTTAGCTAAGGATGGCCAGGTCCAATTTGAGTCCATGTGCATGGATATGGGCTGATTTGGATCTCCTCTTTGCTTTGTCAGTGTTGCAAGACTGATGGGCCTTGGGCCCTTGCATGTTTGCCCTTGTAGATGGACTGTAGAGTTTCCTAATGTGAAGTCCATAGTGAGACGGGCCCAGTCACAGACTAGGGTCCTAGCTGTCTTAACCATTGAATGCCTAGCACCACATCCGCTCCACTGAGATGGAGAGGATATAGGTCCACCGCAAACTGATGACCTTGAATATTTAGTGGTAGGCCCATGCAAATGCTATTGCAAGATAGGTTGTTACCGTTGGCCACATGAATCGTAAAGGCCGTTGTTGGTTGAATAAGAAGTCCCATTTTATCCACCAAGACTTGAGTTATGAAGTTAAGGGAGCTGCCACTGTTTATGAGGATTGACACTTGGCGTCCTAGGATCAGCCCTGCAACTCTCATTGTCTGAGGGGACGCAAGTCCCATAAGGGCTTGTAAGGATATTTCAGGCATGCCATTGGATTGTATTTCCCACCTTGGGTTAGATTCTCCGCAACCGGTGATGTCGTCTTCCTCTTCGGCATCTGTTTGGAGGAGAAACGCTTGTTGTTTCTTGCAGCGATGGCCCAACCCAAATTTCCCTTGCAGTTGTAACAGAGACCTTTGTCTCTGCGGGCTTGCATCTCTGCCCAGGTCAGCCGTTTGAAAGGAACCAGTGGGCCTGGGCCTAGTACTCCTTCCTCCTTGTCTGGTGCTATCGTCCTTTCTTGCTCCCTTCTTGCTCCAGGACCCCATGGTCGCTGCACCCTTCTTGCTCGACTGAACTTGTCCTCATACAATCTGGCTAGTGTTGTCGCGTTGATGACCAAAGTGGGCTGCATCGCTTTCACTTCCAGTCGCAATTCTTCTTTTAGGCCGCCGACGAAGCTTCCCACCAACGCCTTCTCCGTCCACCCTTGGACTCTCACGGCCAGCCTTTCGAACTCCATCTGGTATTCTTTTACTGATCCCTCCTGCCGCAGCTTTGCCAAATTTTCATCAAGATCTTCAAACCCAGATGATCCAAAATGGACAGTCATGGCATCCGTGAAGTCTGCCCAGGTTTGACGAGGGTGCCCCCTTTGATACCATTGAAACCAGAGGATAGCTTCCCCTTCAAGATGCGCAAAAGCCAGAGCTACCCTATCTTGCCCCGGTGTTTCATGGTAATTGAAATACCTTTCGGCTCTGAGAATCCAGGGAGTTCGGTCGCCGCCTAAGAAGATGGGGAAGTCGATTTTGGCTATTCTTGTTGCCGCCCTTGTTCTACGGCTGTTTTCATTGCTGCGCTCTTCTTGGCTTCCTCTATCAATGTTCGTTGCCCCCTGCTCCAGTCGAAGGAGGAGAGCAGTGAAGCCTTCCTTCATTTCTTTGAGATCTGAAGACATTCGATGGATCTCTACCTCCATCTGATCCACTCATGTGTCTACTGACATGTTTCTTGTGTTGGTCATGCTGGCCCTGATACCAAATTGTTAGGAACCTGCCTAACTCAGGGCTCTTCGTGGGGCCAACCTCCTGAATTCTTGGAAGAAGAGAGAGGAAAGAGAGAGAGAGAGAGAGAGAGAGAGAGAGAGAGAGAGTTTAATGCTGAAAGAATCAATGTCCTATTCCCTTTTCTGCTCTACTACTTATAGTTTTACAATCTTGATTGTTACAGTTGTTACAAGGCAGTTGTTACCAGTGGATGGCAGTTATTACAAATGGATGGTTAGTTGTGCTGACGTGGCCTCCTCTTGTAAAACTGATTAACTGCCTTCTGTTGGTCTGTTCCAGTAGTCTTGACATTCTCAGTCAATCTGCCTTCTCAGGATTCTAGTATTTGGAAATTTTGTAGGACCTGCATATACCATCTCAACCTACAACCATGAAGCCCCAACAATCTCAAACAGGCCAGGATTCCCAAATTGCAACCATCAAAGTTGAGTTAGATGACATTTGAAGTGAAGGTAGTCCAAGATACCTAGGGAACACCAGCCATGGTTAAAGCAGCCACATTATATTATCCCCTAATGATTTCATCAGTGGTGAAATTCCTAAATTCTTCACTTGTTTTTGCCGAATTTCCAGCCCTAACTGCTATTGATTAATTAGCATCTTTTTTCTTTATTAGAGAATATCGATTATCCTTGCATTTCTTTCCTCCAAATGGTCTATGGTATTACAGCTTGTGTGTATCTCCACATAACTTTGTCTCTCTTGGGCGGTGGAGAGGAAAAGTTAGTGGGGGATTAGGAGCCGCTTTCTCATGGACCAAAAGATCTGTCAATTGGCTTAAATTCCATTGTATTTGTTCACATTGCATCAAACAGGAGAAAGGGATTGCCAAACACTAGAGACAGAAGGGCAGGAGATTAATATGTGGATAGTATTCTAACAATTAGCTTTATAAAGGAAGCATCTATTGGAGTATTGGGTGAAGGAGAGCAAATGAGTTTTCCCTTTTTGAGGAGCTCAAACTAGTTGATTTACATGTGATACTCTTCCCAACAAAGGTGGAGTTGTTTAGCAAGGAGTATGTTCAAGGCTTAAAATTTGTTTTATTTTGAAAGGTCTAAGAACCAGATGAGTTTTTTTTTATGCCCATTTTTCTACTTCTGAGTGAATCAGTGAAAGTAGATTGGTGTGGAGTTAATAAGCTAATAGTTTGGTATAATTTGATTGAGAATCAATTGATTAATTAATTAATTTTTGTTTTAGTGAATCATTTGTCAAAAAAAAAAAGAAAGTTTTAGTGAATGTCACCTACAGATGTTAAGGTCTTAACATCCCATTTGTCCTTGCATGTTGTATTTTCTCGTTTCTACTTGTTTGTTTGTTTGTCCCAAGATATCTTTAACTTGCAGTTGGTGGCAAATTTTCCTGTTAGAGTGCTTGACTTTTTTCTTTCAGAACCTCCGATTCCAGCTGAGATTATTAGTATAGCTTTTATGATACTGAAGTTTATCTTTTGCAATATTTGTTACTCCGTAAAATGGGCATAAGTTTTGCAGGAAGAAATATTTAAGCTATATTATCATCCTTTTTATGATAAAAATGTGGTTTTCTTGCTATTTACATCAAAACAATTTGGCAAGGTGCAAACCCAAGTTTTTTCTACAAAAGGGTCAGAAATAATGGTGAAATATTTCAGCCTGATTACATCCATTTTACAGAGAACCAAACTGAGACTACAGGACAGTTTACAATATCTATTATCATTTTTTATTATTCCTTTCTATTTTTCAAGATCTGAATCTTAGATGTTTGTTAACTGAATGTTTTCATAAACATATGCTATTTTGGAAACTCATGCTATTTTGGCTTTGTCATTATTAGGTTGGAGATAAAGGAATCATTGCCGTAGGCGAGAACTGTAAATCTCTCACAGACCTAAGCCTTCAGTTCTGTGATAGGTGAAAATCTTATCCACAACTACTTTTGTTTTCCTTCCTCAAAATGATGTGCTTCTTTTTCTTTTTATGAAAGAACCACATGCTACTTGTTGAAGCATCTTTAGTTTGCTTACCTGATGTGGTTTCACTGTCCTCATAGACATTTGTTGTTTTCTATGTGTAATGATTTTTTTGGAATATTTTCTTTATCCTTGGTAAGATGAAGAAAACTTAAGATGTAATGCACTCAACGATGCAATGTACTGCATATAGAAATGAAAGTTATTGACTAGGTTTGTTATTGAACTGCCTCACAAGCCAGGCCGTAACTATCCTGTTCCTTGCCTGCTATAGTAAACCTTACAATCCAAAGCAGCACATTGAAGATGCAATTGAAAAAGGTTATTTCTAATTCAGGATGGTCCACAGGTGCACACTGAGAATTCCAAGCTTTTAAAAGTTAGCAAATTTAGTAAATGTGAGCCAACTTGTGTCATTTGTTGGAGTTTCCATTGAAAATATTATATGAAAACTTTGACCGACAGTTGACATTTATGAATTATGCTAAAAAAAAACAAGCATGAAGGAGGAAGGCTACCTGTTGGTGAAAGCAATGGTCAACAGAGTGACCATTCTACACTGGTTGTGGTTGGATTAGGGTCAATGGCCATTCTATCATTAAAAGCACTGGTTGGCAGTCACTAGCCTTTCGTTGTGGTTGGCAGCAGGTGGTCTATTCTTTTCTGTGCCCTCTTCTCTTCATCAAGTCCCATTGAGAAACCCTTCTCTGGAGGGAGGATTACCTGTTTGGTTAAAGCAATGGTTGGCAGAGCCACTAGCCATTCTACATTCTCTTAAGTTTGGTAGAAGGTGGCATGTTCCTTGCTGTGCCCTCCTCTCTTCATCAAATCCCAATGAAAGACATTTCTCTTTCTCTGGGTTGATATAAGGTAAAGGTTACTATAGGGGATCGTGATCTAAATTGAATGGAGGCCACAACCCTTAAGCTTTGAAGTACTATATTTTCACTTATCTACATGTAGACATTGGTAAAAATGTGTGCCTGATATCATCAAATGAGACCGAAATTTGGCATAAACAATCTCAGAGTTTGCTTTCTGTGATGGGGCTACAACACCCATCCAGAATGCCATCTCTATATTTCAAAAAAAAAAAAAATCTATGCTAAAAGCAAACATTAGTTGTTCAATTTGTGGCTCTACTTATTGAATATATTTGAATTTCTAAAAAAAAATACTTCTCCCCATTGAAATTAACAGAATCAAAATATGTTGATGGGAACATCTAATACTCCTCATTTTTCGTACATATGATATTAGGTTTAACCGATTATTGAAACATGTTAACATGCTGCCATTCTAGACATTTATTTTGCCCTCATCTCATACATTAATATATATTTTCACTGTGGGCTTGAGTAGAAGTAATACAGTTGTGGACCTTACATCACTAATGGGCTTGATTGAAAAGAAAATTTGCAATCGATAATTGTAAGGAACCAATATGCAGGAGTGTGAAAATGGATTATATATCCTACAAAAGGACTGCTGAATTATTTCATTCTATTGATATTTGAAATATTGAAATTATCTTTATTTGTATGTGGTAAAATCTTGGGCTGGCAAGCGTGAGAATGCAGGTAGTCCAAGAGTGGCTACTTTATGCAAAAAAAAAAAAAAAACAAAAAAAAAAACAAGAAGTTAGGTTCATTTCTAGTCTACCCTACCCAATCAGAAGGAAACCTACAGAGACTTCCAAAGCAACAATCAGGCTACAGATCAGACTCTACACTGTCAAACCTGTTGTTGGAAGGGAACTGGATTGAAGCAGCGGCATCGGCGAAGGAACTTTTCTCAGAAGGTTTCGAACCTGAGGAAATAATACCCCTGGTGATAGTTGAAGACAGAGAGGATATTGCTTTGGTGTTGCAGTTATCCTATAGGAAGTTCAGGCTGCCAGATATGTAATGCTCAGTTGGGGACAAAAGAGGTTGGGAAAGGAGGTGGTTATGGGGTAGATAAGAGGGGAGGAAGGTGCAGGGACTGAAAAGGAGGTAGGATCGATGTTATCGTGGGTGAATTCAAAATTGTTGGGTTTGGGTAAATTTTGGGCATCTCCATAGTGGGATTGGAAGAGGAAACCATTAAGTATCTAGAAGGAATAGAGAAGAGAGTTTTGATAGAAAAATGAAAATTAAATGCAAAAAAGGGGGAGTTCTTTGAAGAAAAACAAGGAGATTTGAGGCTGTCATTGGGTCTAAATGATAAGGTAGGGAAAGGGGAGGGATCGGCAAGGGGAGGGGGAGAAAAGGCTAAGGGGAAGGGGAAGGTGAGAGAAATAGGGGGTTTTTATTCTTGCTTTGTTTTTATGGAGTTAAAAATCTTGCCTTGGAATTTCAGGGGGTTGGGATCGAGAAGAGGAGAATGGTGGTTAGTGATATGTTGAAGAGATGGAGATCGGAAGTGTTGTTCCTTCAGGAATCTAAGCTGGAAGTGGTGGAGGCAGAAATAATAAGTGTTTGGGGTCCAGGGGAAGTCAAGTGGATTAGTAAAGCAGCAAGAGGAAGCACAGGGGGCTTGGTATCTCAAGAATAAAAGGATTAGATAAGTTTATTCTAATACATACTCTTGGGATAACAGTAGAGGTTAATTTAATGGTGTCATCATCGAGTTTGATCACCTTACTAACATCTCTAAGAATGAATTGAAGTTCATCCTGCTTTTTTCTCTCGGGGAAGAACTATTATTAATACCCGACAACTTATCCAGTTTCACAACAAGTTTTTGTTCCTCATGAAGCATTTCAACACGTATTTCATGATTTGTCATGATTGCACTTCTCAAGTAATCACGTAAGGGGGAGAGACTTCCATGTATTCCAGTAAAGTTTCATTTTGATTTTTTTTTCTTAGAATCGGTTGTAAGCTCTGATGCAATTACAATCTAGTTTTTACATATCTTGATCCTGCTATGTGGGATAGATCAATCAGTCTATAAGCTGGTTGAGTCACATATTGGGGACTTTTCTATTTTGGTGGTTCTAGAAATGGAGGGGGATGTGAGGGGCTTAGTCACAGATGTCTATGGACCTTCTGAAGATTTAGATAGAGGAAGACTTTGGGAAGACCTTGGTGAGGCAAGAGGCTCTTATACTCTCCCTTGGGTGCTGGGAGGAGACTTTAATGTTACAAGGTTTTTGGAGGAAAGAAATGGTGGTAGAGGAGGAAACTTCTTCTAGAACCTCTTCTAGAAGGGGAGATAAAGTCATCCCCAATTTTGGTTAAGCTTGACAGATTCTTGCTTTCTCCTGAATGGGAAAACCTCTTCTAGAACCTGAATCAAGTAGCCTTGCAAAGGCCGGTTTCAGATCACTCTCCTATTCAGCTCAGTTGTGGTGTTTTTGCTTATAGGAAGTCTATCTTCTAATTGGAACATGCCTGATTTGAAGAAGATGACTTCCTTTGCTAAAATCTATTTGGATTGAAACTCAAGTGGGGGGGACAAGTTCCTTTGTTTTAGCTAAGAAGCCAGGAGCCATTAAACGAGGTCTTGAGAACTTGGAAGATTGAGAAATGGGACAAATTAGAGACAGAAAAGAAAAGACACTTAGAAACTATCAGTGTTTTAAAAGCGCAAGGGCCAATTTGCGCCTGAGGTGCAAGGTGCAAGGCAAGGCGTGCGCCTTTTTGAAGCAAGGCGCAAAAATACGAAAAAAAAAATTTTAAAAAAATGTCAAAAAATTCATAAAAATGCAAAAAAAAAATTAAACACAATATTAATAAAAAATATAAACTTAAATTTTAAAAACCTATTATCTAAAATTTAAATACATAAACATAACATGTAAAGCGTATTCAAATGAAATTTTAAAAATAAAATCAAACATATAAAACATTGATTTAATAATGAATGTATGAACAACATTAGCAAATAAGGAGTTCTCAAAGCTTGGTGAGTGAGCGAAGTGAGTGAACAGAATACAAGCAAATAAAAAATAGAAGGCCTTGATTTAATAGAATTACCTTACTTTTTTCAAATAAAAAATAAAATTCATTAAAAGAAAGAAGAACAAAATACAAGCGACAACTGGGTGTTAAGATAATGCCCCAACAATAGAACAATGATTACAAAACTAAAACAATGGAAGGCCCCTGACAAGCTTAATCTTCCTCTTCAAAAACTTCGTCTTGTCCGTGCCCATCCTCATTTCATGCCACCCCACCTTCCCCGACAACAATCTTCTTGAGAGTCTCCTCTCTCTTGCTTCTTTAAAATGCTTCAAAATCCCTTCTAAGAAACTCCTCTCCACCAAAAAAATACGCCTAAACTCTTTCCAACCCTAACATCCATGTTTTCCAAACTCTCAATCTCCGCCATTCTTCCTCTGTCCTCCACCATGATAGACACAGTCAATTAAAATCATCTTATGCTCTTGATCAACCTCAGCCTCCTTTTCTTCTGGTAGCAACCTAGTAACCACACCATCTACAGGAACCAAACACGGTTGCAGATCCTTCCCCTTTATAGTTTGAGGCTTCGCTCCCCGGTTCTCATCAAGCTTCTTCTTTGGGCCTTCAACCCTAGGACCTCTTTTCTTTTAGACTTTCTTAAACTTGTTTGTAGGACCAACACCAATCAAACCATCCTTTAGTTTTGAAAAAACTTTTGAGACATGAACCATTTGGAACTTATTTGGATCTCTGGCTTTCTTTGCCACCTCTGAAACAGTTGCATCCCCTTCTTTACTTACTCGTCTCCTTCTTTGTCCTAAGTCCACTCCATGTCTACCTACTTGGACCTCAATTCTTGAAAAGTTACTAGCCTTAGAAAGGCTGCTTTCTCCTCCCTTGGGTTACAAACTTTTGTACTTCTAACTTCACCTTCTTCAACTACCTCTCCTCCTTTCCTCCCCTTCTTATTGGTCATGGTGGTGGAAGTCTACCTCTATTTTTAGCTACTAAAATCCAAGGTGAGGAGATCTTGTTTGCCATTATGTATGTACCTCTTGGTATCTACCAGCAAAAGTTACTTCTTATTATATAATTTCATGAAACGTGTTCTATGGATCATACATAAAAACAAATATAAAAAGGAAGGAAGATGTACAGTAAATGTAAAAAAAAAAAAGAAGGAAGAAATAAACCTAAAGATATGCTAATTTAAATTTAAAAACAGGCTTGCTAGGTGTCATTCAGAAAGCAGAGATCTAGATGATTGACTGATGTCCATGTGACAGCTTGGTGGTGACCCAAATGGGTTCCATGTATTTGTCTTATCATCCTCTCTTCATGTAGCAGATTCAGGTTGGCACCCAGGCTACATGGCAAAAGAAGGCCCTTTTAGGGAATTTCTGGAATTAAAAATTAAGATTCAAGGGTGGTCTTGGTTGGAGCACCTTTGCCCTCTTACATCTCCCATCTCTTCTTCCCTTAAACTTACTTTCTTATCTTCTTCCCTTTGATCCTTGCCTTACCTTGTTTAGAACAATCCGACCTGATCACTTGCGATAGAATAGAGGGAATCTCCACCATAAAAGACCCAAAATGGATGGTTGTACCTAAATGCCTCTCAAGCTTTCCCTTCTTCAACCTCCCGCTTTTCTCCGCCCCTTGATTAGACCTGACGACGTTCACACTCTTCTTTCCAAGCCTCTCAAACTTAGTAATAAACCAAACCCAATCGATGGCGTTTAAACTTAGCTCCTTTCTCTTTAATTGCCCTTAGAAAGCTAGGCTCAACATATTTCTACTGCTTCTTAATCTTGGTCTTGGAAAGTGCTCCCCATTCCCAGGGCCAATAGATTCATTCAAAAGCCATGGATCAATTTAATCTTCTATTAATCTTTTATTCTCCGTAGCCTTCAAAACATTTTCCACTGGTTTGTTCCATGTGTCTTACATGGAAAGATTCATCCTTGCCCAAAATTACCTCTTCACCCTTGGAACCCAAACCTCCATCGTCTTCCTCCTACGAACAACCTTTCGGCTTTCCCTGTTCACCAGGGTAGCGAACCTGAAGGTCAATTCCTTTCTCGGATGTCTTTATCTCCCCTTTTACTTCTCTACCATTAATGTATTCCCTGAAAAAGGTGCAATCATCTCCCTCAATGTAAATCCTAAGATAATATTTCTCCCCTACAAAAGTCAAGACCAAGATACTAGGGATATTAGAGATCACCTCCATCTCCGCAAGATTCATGCGACATCAATCTTCTTCCAGCTCTTGTTTCTTTCTTCAATGCTCAAGAATTTGTCATAGGAATCTCCAATCACCATGAAAGTGCAGATGTTCCGTGCATGTAGAGGAATACCCAGAACTCCAATCTACATTGATCTACTTCTTCTCTCGTCTTGAGTCCTGCCACTGGGAACCACCAGCTTAAACGTAAGTCATAATCATTGCATTTCTTAGCTTCAGACTCCAACACCCACTCTGCCTCCTTCCTATTGTGAATCAAAAATAAAAACAAACCCCCCATTAAGCCTTCTAACTCCCGACACCCTATATTTGCCCCATTCAAACTCAGCCCAAGCAATCACATTCCTTTCTTCTAGATCCAACTCAACAAACCTTCTAACCAGACTTGCTCTTAAGATTTTCATCCTCTTGTCGAGTCTCTCACTTGATTGGCATCATTGTGAATCTCCATTTAGTCAAAATTGAACATATGATTCCTAGCTACAATCAAAATTACAGTGATTGGAGTAGCAGTCTTGGACGTCCTGCCATCAAGTGGGTCAAATGTTGTCAATCAATTCAAATGCTCAAACTTTGCCTGACCAAGATCTCAGATAGCTGGGCCAACATTAGGTAATGGCCTTTTATCTATTAGTAATATAAATGCCCAACATATATTCAGTGTTTATAAAGGTGTTAAGAGGTGTACATCTGTGCCTGCAGGTGAGGTGCTAAAGCTTGGCAATGCACAATAGAGGCATAAAGATGCTTGAGGCAGGCATATATCATGTTGCACTTTATAGAGGAGGAATACGTCTTACCTTTTAAGCTAGTTTTTTATAACAAGACTAATATAAGTAAAAGGGGGGGGGGGGGGGGGGGGGGATGGGATCATGTTCTCCATTATATGGCTATGCTAACATAATATAAAGAATGGAAATCTTTCAAATTTGTTTATTGTAACATTGTAATAAAATGTAATAATTAGAAGTCGGGGCACCATAGCCCTGTTTTCTTTTAATGCATCACATTCATTTGAATATGATGACACATTTGTCTATGTTAATGTTATGCAATTTATGTGAATTGTTAATTCTAAAATTTTAATTTGCAACTTAGTAAATGATGAATTGATGGCTGACGATACTTGTTGGATGATGATGCTTCAGATAAAATGCATGTCTTATTACATTAGTCCGTTGAATTTGGAATATCAAGCACGTTGACAGAAATGCTTGTGATGCAATTATTATTGTGTTTTTTGTGCTTGTATGGAGTAGAATATATACATTGTTGTTAGTATATTATATTAGCTTCTATACATTATTGGGTTTTAATGTGATCTTATTTATTGTTTAATTAGGGTTGGTGATGATGCTTTAATTGCTATTGGTCGGGGTTGCTCGCTACAGTATTTGAATGTCAGTGGGTGTCACCAAATTGGTGATGCTGGACTAATAGCAATTGCAAGAGGATGTCCTGAACTTATTTATCTAGATGTAAGCGTTCTTCAGGTGCAGTTTCTCCTACCCTCATGCTCTCTCTCTCTCTCTCTCTCTCAAGGCTTTACTTTACAATACATTATTAAATATTATGGCCACCAAAAGATGGACTTAAGAGAATCTTGCACTTTTCTTCACCAATAAGGTGGTAAGTTACTAATTTCTATAGTGGGTATGTTAATGGGTAATATCAAGTTGAGTGGAAACTTGGAAGACCTTCCATGTCCTGCTACAGGAGTAACTCTTCTGACATTTATTCTTTGTATAGGCCTGCAGGCTCAGCCATTTGGACCTTTCCATGAGTGAGCCATCCAGTGATTAAGAGGCATGCCTCAAGCAGCTCGTAGACTTGTAGAATTAGGAGTGAAAGATATTTAATATCACATTGTCTATTTGAAGTAATGTGATTGGGAAAGAAGTAAAAAGATCGCAGGTTTTATGTGCTCAAATTGTTTAGTGCTGAGTATGTTTCATATGTTATGTTTATATATTTTAATTTGAGCTAATAGGCTTTTTAAAATATTTAGTTTAAATTAAAGTTGCATTTGTTAATTTACACTATTTTTAATATTTTATTATTATTTATTATTTTTGCTTATATATATATATATATAATTTTTTTTTTAATTTGCACCTTGTGCCTTGGGCACAAGAAGCCTTTTATTTTGCACCTTGCGCGTTTGAAACACTGAAGTCATCAATTACTCCAAGTTCCTAATGGATGAGCCTTACTTGACTGTCCAATCCACTAACAGAGAAACAATCCACTAACAAACACCTTTGCAATCTAGGTCAAAACTGTTGGGTGGCTCTTATATAGGCTGCATAGACAGCTCTGCACTAAGATCTAAAAAGCTCCATATATTATCTTAAAGAAGAATGACGTAAAGAATAATCCCTAGTCACCCAAGCTTCAATTTTCTTTGGTTTCAATAGCTGGGGAAATTTTAATTCTAGGATTGTGTCATCATCATCCAAACCTTATCCCAAATTCCCAATTATGGGATTGACTACATGGATCCTGTTTCACCAGTCCATTCTATTTAATGCCATATCCATTGTTAAATTATTGATGCTTACATCATTTCTTACTACTTCTATCCATGCCATTTTTGGTCTACCCCTGGCCCTTCTGTCCCCCTCAACTTGTAACTAATCACTTCTTCTTATGGGTGTTGTTGATGGTCTTCTACGCACATGGTCAAACCATCTCAGTCTACTTTCTCTCATTTTATCACCTATTGGAGCTACTCTTAACTTTCTAAGAGTGACTTCATTTCTAAATGAAGAAAGTCTTAGTGTACAACAAAGAATTTGATTATATCATGTCTGGAATGTGATAGGCCTAAGATTCTCATCTCTCTCTCTCTCTCTCAACAGAATCTAGGGGATATGGCACTATTTGAAATTGGAGAAGGCTGTCCTTTACTCAAGGACATAGTGCTGTCTCACTGTCGACAAATTACGGATGCTGGATTAACATATCTTGTTAGCAGATGTGCAATGCTTGAATCTTGTCACATGGTTTACTGCCCATTTGTGACTTCAGCTGGGGTAGCTACTGTGGTTTCGGGTTGTCTCAAGATGAAGAAAGTCTTAGTGGAAAAGTGCAAGGTTTCTGAGAGAACTAGGCGAAGGGCAGGATCTGTCCTCTCTTACCTATGTGTGGACCTTTAATTGTGGCTACTGACATTTTTGCACTCAATTTTGGTTCTGTTGGGCACACCTTATGCCAGAAGGGAGGTGACTTCAAAATACTGTGATATCTTAGCACTGGAAAGGTAAGCACATGCTGTCATTTCCTTTCTGTATCAATTGTTGTTGTGTTTCTTCCTTGTAATTATTGGCTTGATGCATTTAGAATTTTCTTTAGGTTTTATTCAGTTTAAATAAATGGATTCTGGGATCTGCAGGTTGTAATCCAGAAATCCTTTGAGTGTACAAAGACTTCAGAAAAACAAAGATGGTACTTTAATTTTAAGGGGGGGGTGGGGTGGGGTGAGGGGGGGGGTCTCCAACATTAACTTTATTGGTATTGAGCTCCAAAATTAAGGCCCTATGTCTGGTTTGAAAAAGCATTGATTCTTGAGCACACCAATGAGGCCTTAGACAATCAAATAAAATCCAATCCATTAAAAATTTGATCTATGGACAACATTTTGTGTTGAAGATTGTAATGCTAGAGGAATCCTTAGCACAGGACATAGCGGGAGAGATTATAAGCATCTAGGCTGTAAAGCTTATTTTTGACAGAACTAAAAAAGGACATCTAACAGAACCGGGTGCAAATCCATAATAAGCATATAGAAATATTGTACATCAAAAGTTGTGGTTTCAAAAGATAGGATGTGTATTTTGTGAATGGGGCGTGTTTTGGAAGAAATGAGGGCATCTATGAATTCCCTAAGCTCTGACCTCTGAGGTGACTTTTCAATAAAAATCTACTATATGAGGTTGTACAGTAAAAGCAAAAAAAAAAAAATGTTATTAGTTATAGAGTTTACTCGTTTCTAGAACTGAGACCAGAAACTTGTTCTTGAATCTCTGGTTTCAAGGATTCCTCTGGTGATTTGATGTTGTGTTTCATAAAAGGTGCAATGTGGATATTAGCTTACCTTAATTTTTATTTATACTTTGGAATCCGTAAATGTTGGTTGATAAATCACAACAGCCTCATGGAACATGTGTATCATGGACCAGATAGCAGATCACATCAGCCTCATGGTCATGGAAGTGAAAACTTGTTTTTGTTTTTGAAAGCATCTTTTTTGTTGGATTATGGAACAAGGCTATGCCTCTGAATCAAAGTATCAAACTGAACATGCTTTTACTTTGTTTTGAAGATTTGTATATCCAAGAATGTATTTATGTTTTTCGCTGCTGTGCCATTTCTCAAAAACAAGAAAATCTAAACATTCATGTTGAAGAAGATGGTATTGATTGAACGTATGGAGAGGTGTCTAATTTTTTGGTCTAAAGCACACAGGGAATTATGATACTTAGATTTCTCTTATTTTTGTAATCATTAGAAACAGATCATAGTGGAAATTGCTGATGTAAATTCTCCCTTACAGTTGTGTAGTTGAAATGCGTGGGTTTGCACTCTGAGCCATTTGTATAGGAAGGTGGAGGTTTTTCCCCTCTGCCAATACAAGTTTTTTATATATAATACACATTTTTCCTTTCAAAAAATGTCGAAGACCCTTTTGTCTATTTTCTTATTGCAAATAATGGCAACTTGATCAAACGACCCTAGTCATGCAGAGACAGGTACTTGCACAATCTGGACTAGGAAACAGATGAAAATTTGAATTGTGTATTAACACAGGAATGGGACTTATTGGTAGATATCTTTGAACCTCTGATGCTCAATCATACCAGATTCAGTTGGTACTGAAGAGGGATTAAGGAACTATAGGCTATCAAAAGAAAATGAACTATAGTCTATCCAGTTTTTTGTTCTGTTGGTTTTCTGGAGCCTCGCAGTTAAAGTTAAGGAACTATGAAACCCTCTTGATTTAGGCGGACCAAATACTTCACGATGGGGTTAAATGTTTAATTAATGCAATTAGGGCTGCAACTGCAAAAAGCAAGCGGCCTTTTAGCCTAAACTGCTAAACACTGAAAATTTTTCTTGGGTTTTTATCTTGCTGCAATCACACTCCGTCGGGGGTAAAAAAGGGTTTCATGACCAAACGGTGCCGCTCAACTTGATCTGCATTATGAAGCACTAATTTGTTCCAACCACAGCATTAAAGAGTGAAACAAATAAAATATAAAAACCTCTCCTAAAGTTTCTGACAATCATAAAAACCTCCCCTTTAATTTCATTTTAATAAAAACCTCCCCTTTAATTTAATTTTAATAAAAACCTCCCCTTTAATTTAATTTTAATAAAAACCTCCCCTTTTAAATAGAAAACGTATAAAATTACAAAACTATCCCTAAGTAATCGTCAAGGCATCCTACCTACGAAAAGAATTCAAGAAAAGGGAATGGCGTTCTTATGTCGATAATACACTTCTAAACCCAGAAAGAAGAAAGAAGAATAAGAGCCAATAAATATCAACAACCATAATTCATTAAACAAGTAAAAAAGTAGGAAATTAAAGAAAACTGATGCGATATATGCCAGTACTAAACTGATGGAATCAAATCTCGTCCAATCTGTCTTCAAAAGAGAAATTGTAATCAATAAGCCAAAGCTTGATGTAGAAGGCGATCCCCATAAACAGAAGCAACACCAACCCAATAAAGATGGGGCCTTTCACATACACAGTCATTGGTTATTTGTCTGCATGTCTATCTGTTGTCTCTCGTTTGCTCGTTCGCTTGTAAACTCAGAAAGAATCACATGGGAGTCCATCTTAGGCTTCACCTAGCCCCAAGTGAATGGGAAATTACAGATTACAGACTAGTGGTGCAATTAAAGAGACAGAGAGAGGAGCAGGAGCTTCCATTCAGGAAGTGAATTTGAAAATGGCATGTAAACCGGAATGGACAAGCCCTGAATTGAGAAAGAATTTTGGCCCAGTCGACCCAGTCGATACTCAATACGTGTGTTTAAATTAAAAG
Organism: Nelumbo lutea; assembly: GCF_056320005.1. Classification (NCBI taxonomy): domain Eukaryota; kingdom Viridiplantae; phylum Streptophyta; class Magnoliopsida; order Proteales; family Nelumbonaceae; genus Nelumbo; species Nelumbo lutea. The sequence continues at coordinate 90,600,191 of NC_142687.1, read as the reverse complement.
AGCACCTTTTGTTACTTTCAGGAAGACGGACAAATGGTAAGGGGCATTTTTTCAACTTATCATCTAAAATGTAGCGTTGGTTGGACTCTTCCTCTTTGGATTTTCAAAACCATCCAACGCAAAGCCTATGAGAATAGAGAACATATGAATATAGAGCAGGTAGGCGTGGCCCACTTGGGGATTTTAGATAGGCTTTTTATCCTTGTATTGAAATGAAAGAGCTTCAGAGTTCAGACACACTGACTGCTTCCGTTTAACAAAACAAAATTATACTGGTGGCCGACCGATGGAGGGAGAGAGAGATTACGGGGGAGAGAGAAAGAGATGGTCGAACTCATTCACATCTGCCATAACCATAGCCACAGCGATTCATTGACACGATCCTGTTTGCTTTATATTGAAACACCTAGCGATCTGTTTTTTCCCAATCATTTGCGTGTGTTTTAAATTTTAGCAATTCTTGGCATTCCGAAAAAGAACAGAAGCCAATTGTGGAAGTGTTGTTGCTCAAATGAGGGCAATTTGGGATTTTAAAAAGTTTTAGATGACGCCATGCAGATTAGTCAGGGGTAATTTCATAAGTTTATTACGTTTCTGGTCTGGGTAAATGACGGAAGGGAGGTTTTTGTTTAGTTTTTTTTTAAGGAGAATATGGAGTGCTAGAGTAGACTACCATTGAATAGCTAGATCTCTAAGGCTGTGTTTTATTAAAATTGTATAGGTTTCTCTACTTTTTCTTTCATTTTTCTACCTTTTCCTTCATTTTTCTACCTTTTCCTTTAAACCAAACATAGCCTAAAGTTAAACCACTTGGACTCGGAATCTTCAGATTACAATATTTGGGCCTTACATGTTGGGGAAGAGTCCACTACAAGGTTTATGACGATTAGTTTGGATTTTATCCTAACTAAATCCATCCTCACGGCCCTTGTTGTGCATTGAGAATATTTTGATACTTGTATTTTTTTAGGGAAAATTCTCAATTATTTCCTTGTACTTTAGGCCTTACCATCACTTCTTCAAACTTAAAATGCAACAATTCAATATATAAACTTTCAAAATGTGTCAATTTAATACTTATCGTTAACCAGCCATTAAGTGGTATTTGAAAAGACACAAAGTGTAATCTAATTTTCTTTATCAATCACCCAAACATTAATAAAAATGAACAGTCCCAAATCTTTACCTCTTCTATTCAAGAAAGTTGAGGTCGCCAGAACACCCATTGAGATGTAACATCAACTTTCTTGCAAGGTTCAAAATATTGATACAGACTGATATGCTGATTAGTACTATTTTTTAATGTATTTTTTTATTTTTTGAAACTGGTTCAGAGGAACCGGCTTAAGGCCGGTCTACCCTCTTAGTCAACTCGAAACACCCCTTGTAGGGGCGTATCCGATACATGATGAAATTTTGGTCCTTACTTTCTTGAATAGAAGAGGCAAGGATTTGTGACTGCTCATTTTTTTGTCAAGATTTGGATGGTTTATAAAGAGAATTAGATGACACTCGAAGGGCATTTGCATCTTTTCAAATGCCACTTAACGACTAGTTAACAGCAGGCATTGGATTGACACGTCTTGAAAGTTCAGAGACTGAATTGTTGCGTTTTAAAGTTTGGGACCAAAGTGGCATTAGGCCCAAAGTATAAGTACTAACCAGGAATTTTCCTTTGAAATTTTCAACAAATAACCGACGGTTGGTTAACGGCAAGGACCAACTTGACACTTTTTAAAAGCTTAAGTACTGCAATGACATGTTTGAAAGTTCAGGTACTACATTGAATTACCCCCAAAGTTTAGAGTATTAAAGTGGAATTTTCTCTTTTTTTATTTATGGGGAGATACAGAGCACATCTACAAGAGCTGTGAGATCTAGGAGAAAGAAGACATTATTGATGTTGGTTCGTAGCGTCAATCACTAATCAGACGATTCAATGGCAATAAAATTATTCCATGTACAAAGTACAATAACAAAGCTTCCCTGCTTGATAAAATTCTTTCTTGTTATATGTCAGTTGGTCTGCATCTAGTCTTCTTTTGGAGTCGTTTAGTGAACTTTCTAAAGTGACTTAGGAAGCTTCCTGTTAGCAACTTTTTTAGGGTTCATGAAGGACTCTTTGTATTCTTCTCTGTGAATTTGTGTTCACAATTCAAAGCATCACGCGACTGTTTTGTTAGGCTCGGTAAATTCCAATTTGGGCAGTCACAAGTTTGTGTAGTGATAGATTTTTTTTTTTCGCAAATGCTCTTATATGAGAGCATTTTCCATTCTGTATGACATGATAATGAATTGTGACCACACAACTTCCTTGTACTAGCAGCATACCATTTCATGACTTCAGCTCATACGATATGAGAGGTTGAGGTGTTTGAACAATGCTCTGATGAATTAGTATGAACTTTTTTTCTTTTTTTGTAAAAGTTTGTACAGTGACAAATAATGGCAGCAAATGTTAAGCCTCATTCTAAATCTTTCATGTGGAAATTGAAAGTTCAGATGGTTGCTATTATTAGATTGGACCATAGACAAGGGAGTTGGGGTTGAGGTTGACGAGCGTTGTCATCTGGGTAGTTTCCCTACTTGGAACGTTTTGCTTTCGTTGGTGGGTGCAAGAGGAGAGGAAAATAAGTGGGACCTTTAAGTTATGTTTGGTAAAAAAGCTAAGTTCAAATTGACTGTCAATCATTTACAGTTTTCTATATGAAGAGCTTTCTCTTGTGCCCATGTAAATAAGAATTACAAAAGTGCTGCACTTAGTATTAGGGCTGTAACCGGATCGGATTCAGTATGATCGGATTCTGATTCTATTATTGAAAAATTGTATTCGAATTATTTTGGAGAGAGAGTGTAAGGCTTTTTCGGAATATAATCTGACCCTGAACTTTAGCAACTTGCCAACAACTATTGAGGGGGATTCCAAGATTGTCATTTTCTGTCTCAAAGGTAGGTCTGATCTCTCATTTCGGGCTGCTCGCAGATGAAGGAAATGACGGAAGGTGGTGTGACATACAGGCACATGTATAGTGAGGCAAACCAGGTGGCGAATTGGCTTGCTCACAGGGTGTTGTCTTCTCCTAATGGTGTTGTCTCTTTTAGTTCTTGCAATCTTCCTAGAGACCTTTATTTTATTTGTTTGAGTGACTTGGGGACATGCTACTCCTGTCTTGTATAGCACCATCATTTCCTATCAAAAAATAAAAAACTTGCACTCAAATTTGATCCCAAGTCTGATCGGATTTAACGACAGATTCGTATTTGAATCCTAACAGATCCGGATCAAATTCAGACTTAATCCGACCTCATTTAGTTTTTAAAAATACAAAAAAGTTTAATTATTTTTCAACTTTAACATATAATAAAATAATATAAATATATGTACTTAATTTATTATATATAAATTTATATATAATATAATAAATAAAAATATTTTTTTTATATTTTTTAATATAACTATATAAAATTTATATATTAAAATCAATAAATATTATAATATAATCGAAATTGGGTTTTAATCGGATCAAATGGAGTCAAATCCGATTCCGATGCAGTTTATTAATTGGATGCATATTGCAATCCAAATCTGTCCAACATTCAAATATGAGATAATTGGATTAGATGTGGGATTGGGCTATGGATTTTGCCATTTTATAGTCCACTCCCCCTCAAATTTTTTTATTGATTCCACAAATGTATTTATCCCCACCCCCCTAAAAGCACCATCCTCCCGTGAGTTGGGAATCTCTCCATCCCTTGACACTGACTCGAACTGTACGAATGCATTAGAATTAGAATTTCTAAGGGACACTGAACCATAAAACCCCATAAATTTTCATGTATCATTCACAGGCCTACCTGTTATATTATATCATCATCATATCTTAACTTACCTAGCTTGTGAAGGGCAGCTATAGCCCTACTTTCTCTCCTCATGTACAGTTTTCTATATGATAAATTGAAGCTACTTTTATTTTTGCCCAAAAAGCTAAGATGCCTGTCCTGCCATTCAATATTGAGTTATTCTGAACTGAATATTAAGGGTCCGTTTGGAGGGGTTTTACATTAGTTGTCTATGTTGATTAAGCTGCTTAGGAGAAGCTACTTGAAATTGCTTTTACAGCAAAGTTGATCCTTCGTCTCATGTATGCCTATTTTCTGTTTTTGCTAGTTTTTTACCAAACATGGCTTTATGATTTTATAGGCTTCTCAGCTAATTTAACACCAGAATGGGACAGCCCTACTTCACAACTGGCTGACAACTGATTTTGGCTCTTTGGAACATACGGCCTATTACATAAGTCATCAGTTGTGAAGAAGGGTTGTCTATTCAGCTGCATGAAATGACATAAGCTATGTTCATTAGCAAGGCGATCTGCATAAGCTATTCTAAGATGTTGAAGCTGACAAGCCCTTCAACTTGCTGATTAATAGTAAGATTTGACTTTCTAGGTTTTCACCAAATATAGCTTCTCACCGGTTTCCGGGTTGACAGGCTGATGGTTTAATTGTCCGGGTCAATGGGTTATTGACTAATTCAACGATTTTTTGTCTGGGATCGGATTTGGGATAAAATGAAACTTGTTGCCTAGGCGGTTTCTGGGTCAAACGGTCCACCATCCAAATCAACAGTGATTCGAAAACCATGGATTGAACCATCAAAACTTTTTTTCTGGTCTAATTCTCATAAGGTTATCTCTTTATATCTTAATCCATTCCTTTCTCAGTTCTCTTTAAGGTCTTGTTGGAAGTTTTTTCAGAATGTCACTTACTCGAGTAAGTTTACTTCCTCAGGTAAATGTTACTTATTTGGACACTTAACATATTCTTTTAATTCACACCAAAGTTATATAATGATTTTATACTCATAAAAGCCAATATTAGAATGGACAAACTTGTCCAATTATGTTTTGTAAACTCCTCCCCTAACGAGAAAGTTACTTATCAGAGCTTACCAAAACATTATAAAATTGGTCAATAGGTCCCCTCCTATTTTCAGGGTCAATTACATCGTGGTGAAGCCACCTTCTAAACAATGACATTGATACAGAAACCCTGGTTCAACCAGAGCTGATTACATTGGTTTGATATGGTTTTCAAAATATTGGTTAATTATTTCGTTATGCTTTTGCCCTGAGGTCACATTCTCAGGACCAGGAAAAAAAAAAGAGAAGGCAAATGCACTGTTTTGAAGGAACGTAGAATCCAGTTTCTCCCTAGATGAATGGTATCAATCCACTCTTGTGACATCTATGCAAGTTTCTACTGCTTTTTAGAGAAGCAAACTCTCTTTGGATTAAAGACAGAAAAGAATGTATCTAACGCTATGTTGTTGCTTGTACGCTACCCAATGTCTCAAGAAGAGAATCAAATGAAGCACCATCCTCCCCTTAAAATGAAACTCTCCCGAGTCCAGATACCCCAAATCTAGATTCTAGACATTTCTCATTTCAAACACAAGAGATGGCGAGAATCCTCCTCCAACCTCTTGCCATTTTCCACAGGCTCTTCCGCTTCGTCATTGACTTCCTCGCAGCTCGAGGCCTGAAGCCTGTCATCTTGGGCAGTCCCACTGACCATGGTGTGGCCAACCCGCCTGTCGCTGCAACTCCATCACCACCAGATGGGGTGGTTGATTCAACCGGAGGCAACACCGTCGGAACTGCAGCCCCAGAGAGAGATGAAAATAAAGCTGAAAATAATCAAACCCATGAGACTGAGAATTCAGTAGCAGCTCCCACTGAAGCCTCTGGTTCTTTGGAGAAAGGCAACCCAACACTAGCTGCTCAGGCAGAGTCGAGTCTGCAGCCTGCGGCAATCCCATGGGAGGACAAGGAAGAAGCAGCTCAGGTCATGGGTGCTGAGAAGGTCGTCGGCTCCTCCTCCGAGCAAAGTCATCAAGACAAGGGACAAGAAGAAAGCGTCCTCCTTGCACCATCCACAGTTCCACCTCAAGCCAGAAGCCTAAAGAAGACTGTCACCATTAAAGATGCCACAGAAGAGTTGGGGCCACCGAAAGAGGATGAGAAGAAAGCCCACAAGGAAAAGTTGAAACAAGAGAAAGATAAAGGGACCAAAGTGCAGCCTCAGAGACCTCCGAGATCCATTCTGAAGGTACCCTCCAATATAAATGAAAAATCTGAAGAATTCATCCAGCGCAGGAGGGAAACTCTAAGAACCAGTTCTGGGCCTTCCGGCACCCAAATCCAATCAAGAACTTAGAATCAACCTGCAGATCTTGATTTGGTGATCTGGGTGTCTCATTGCAAGAAGGCGCCATAACTCATAAACAGTCCTATCTTTCCTTAATAACTTGGATCTCACTCCATGTTCTTCTGCAATAAGACTGTTCCAAATGTAGTTCTCTTCATTATTGAATCATTTTCTTTGTATTATCCATTGTTGCTTCACATAACACGCTTGTCTAAAAAGTAAGACGTGCCCAACCCGAGCCCAACTTCACATATCTTCAATTTTATTTCTACTCTTGCAAATGGATTGGATTAGGGACTGTGTGGTTCCATCATTATTTATTGGGTAAATTTCTTAAACTATCGTCGTCACCTTGACCAAGTGTACCTTTACTGTTTGAAAATTGACTGATGCTACCCATATGGGTTCTCACAATTGATTACTGTTAACATCCCTTACATGGGATTTGTCAAAGAAAAGTGAAACAATGGAAATATGTAACTATTATAAGGAAAGAATGCAATGCTATATAAAATAATTAATTTTTATTTTAATAATTTATAATAAAAATAATTTAATAATTTAGATTAAATGTATTAATAATTTCTAACAGAAATAATGAATGCTACTAATAGTGAAAAAATGCCTGAATTTGGATAAAAATTAAAAAGAAACTTCTCCAATACACGATTCTCACACAAATTGAGACAAGTGTTTATTTAGGCTTCGTTTAGCATGTCTTTCCACAGTCTCTTGGCTATTTACAAGTCCGACAAATCGCGATTTGGTCTTTTCCCGTTTGGTTATCAATAAATATAGTCACTAAAAGATCGGGTCTTGAAAATACACAAAAAGTCTGTTTTGAGTTGATTTATAGAATCTCCAAATGAAGCTTTTCAGTATTTTTCGATCCGTCTTCACATAGAAAGACATGCATGAACCAAACGATCTTCAGGCTGTCAAGATCTTAATACAAAAGCTCATTGCATTTTTTAGGGGTGTAAACGGTATTCGGGTATTCGATTTTGAATTTGATATCTAATGTAAACGGATCGAATTTGGATTATTCGATTAATTTAATGGTTAAATTTGAATTAAATTTTAATACCGATTAATTTATCGAATTAAATTCAAATATATGTTGATTCGATTCAATAAATATTCAAATTCAATTAGATATAAATATAATATATATAAACATACTACAATATATTATAATATACTATATAAATATAAATATATGTGTCTTAGGGGTCGTTTGATTGCACTTTTCAGAGGTCTGAATCTGAAAATGTTGCTTTTCAGATCCTCACACTTGTTTGGTTTTAACTCTTAAACTTGATCTGAATCTTATTTTCAGATCTGAAAATAATAGACCTTGGGCAGGCTCTTAACGCGCTCAAATGTGTTTCAGAGCCAGTGCAAGGTCGAAGCTGCCCTTACGATTTTTTGGAAATGATGCACACTAACTAGCCGATGCAAGGTCAAAGCTGCCCTTACAAAATTTTGGAAATGATGTGTGCTACCCTTGTCTTCTCACGTGCAAACCCTGCCTTTAGAGGTGTAAAGCGTGTCATGCTGCGGGCCGGGTTGGTCATGGGCCAAGCCTTAGGCCAAGTTAGACCGTGCATCAAGCCAAAGCTATTTATTTAAAAAAAATTGACAAAAAACTTAAAATTTTAATTTTATATGAATTTTGTGTATATAATTGCTTATATGTACAAAGATTAAATAAATTAGTATAATAAAATTTTAAAAAAGTATTTTATTAATATATTATATACTATATAATTATATCATTATAATTTATATAATATTATATATATAATATAAATAATATATATGGGCCGTGGACCTAAAACCCTAGGCCACGGGCCACATGATCGTGTCGAGCCTGGCACGGCCCACGGGCTATCGTGACGGGCTGCGGGTGGCATGACCCGATTTACACCTCTACCTGTCTTCTCTCTCTCACTCTCTCCCCCTGTCTTCCCGTCATCGTCGCTACAACTTGCAATGGTGGCTCTCTCCATCTCCTTGTCTTCTCGCTTCCTAGTTCTCTCTCTCTCTCTCTCTCTCTCAGCCTAGTCTTCTCGCCACCGCCGCTGCAAGTGGCGGCTCTCTCTCTCCCTTGTCTTCTCGGTTCTCTCTCTCGTGCTCTCTCTCCCCCTATCATCCCAGTTCTCTCTCTCTCTCTTTCTCTCTCTCCCCTTGTCTTCCCACCACTGCCATCACCGCTGCAACATGTAATAGCGGTGGTTCGGTGAATAATAATAATATTTTTATTAATTATTAATTATAAATTAATTTAATATTCTTTTATTAAACATTAATTAATTTTATTAAATTAATTTTTGTTATTTATTAATTATTAATTATTTTTATTAACTAGTAAATTTTAATTATCTTTTATTAAACATTAATTAATTTTATTAAATTAATTTTTGTTATTTATTAATTATTAATTATTTTTATTAACTAGTAAATTTTAATTATCTCGTTAATTTTTAAAAATCATTTTAATTTTTATTTGTGTAAATTAATAATTAGTAATTATTAATTATTTTAATACTTTTATATTCATTATTTTTTTTAATTTTAATCGTTTCATTTATTAATTAGTAATTATTAATTTTTTATTTTTTATTTGTATTGTTTCAATATTATTTTGATGTTGAAAATCATTTTTTATGAGATAATGCAAATTGAATTCAACATTTCCAAATAGTATGTTTTAGGGGTAAAATAGTAAAATTAGTAAATTTTAGATGGTAAAGGGTTGATCCAACACAAACACTTATGGATTCATATCCTCTAAAAAGTAGAAAAGCATCTATGCCTCTTTTCAGATTTTAGACACTTAATATCTTTTTAACTTTTCATATATGAATTTTCAGATTTATCAAACGCCACCTTATACTCTTAATACTCTTGCACCTTTTTTGCAAGAGTATTATCAAGACAATTAAAGATACACAATCCTTTTTCTGAAAATTGTTGTATAATGATACAACAATCAATTGATTACTATATTTTTTTTCATTGATACAATCACTCATTAACACCCCCCCCCCCCCCCCCCGACGACATTAGCCCTCCCTCTCCCCACTTCACTTTGACAAGACTTTTCTTATCCCCATCTCTTAACTTGCAACTCTTAGTGTTTCTAACCTATCAATCAATTTTTATTTCCACCTCATCTCCCTCTCCCCTTGTCGCGTTATCATTCTTCATTTTCACTGCTCTTAAACTTGCAATTAGAGGTAGTATGGAGAAAAAAAAGGAGAGAACATCGGGTTTTATAGAAGAAAAATGAGTTTCATGGCATTTTAGCTTCTTCTATTCAAATCCTAGCTTTCTTTGTTACTTTTTCATTTTTAGATTTTTTTTCGGTGTTTTTTGCTATTCTTTTTTTCTTATTCTAGTCTTTTGGGGTTTTTCTTTTTTGCTCATAGGCTACATCAAATGGGTTTTTTCTTGTATAATCTGAATTTTAGATTTAGGATTTTTAATATTTATAGAATTAGTTGAATTCGAATCGATTCAAATATTTGATGCTTTAAACAAATTCGAATTTAGTTTACATTTTTGAGTATCCGACAGATATCGAATCCAATTCAAACAAACTACTCTTTAACCAAAATTGAATACAAATATCATCAAATTCGAATTTGCTCCATTTACAAGCCTAACATCTTTTGACTATAGCTTCCATAATATCTTCCCAAAGACTTGCCAAAAAGGAAATACTGTCACTATTAATCAAAATCGAATTTTAAAAATACTGTCGCTATTAATTGTTTTGAATTTGCATATTGTATGATCCAATTTTGTTTCATATTTGATTTCTTGGGCTTTGAGGTTTGAATTGAATCAGATCTCCAGATGTGTCCATGAATGGAACCTGTTTTATATATCCATCAGATATTGGATCTATTTGGTATCTCTCGGATACTTGTATTAGATTCGGATGTATCCCCGATCTGAATTCGATCCAGTATAAAGGGCATAGGAACGGATACTGGATCCTAATTCCTAATTCCAATTTCCAAATCTGGATTCGTGTTCGGGTGAACCGGGTCAGGGTTGCATTGGGCCGAATTGGGTCGTAATATATATAAGGCCCATTGTCAACCGGTGGGACTTAAAAACCAGGTCGAGGGCTTTAGGGGATCTATGTGTCATGTATGCTTGTTGGCGCGTAAGAGGGTGTGAAGAAGCCGCAGTTTGGCCCCGGACTATCGGCGGTCTCGGCTCTCTTGCCGGCCTTCGCTGTGGAATTTGCCTAGCCTCGTTGATCGATCCGAAGACGCGACAACGACATTCAATCTGTTGTTGTTGCTTTTGATCTCTCAATTTTGAAATCACAAAACCAGTTTTCGGAGAAGCAATGACTGGCTGCCGCATCAGGGCTCTCTGGATCCTCAACAATCAAGACACCATCGTCTTCTCCAGGTACTTGATTTTCGAGCTGGATTTTCCGTTCTCGTTATAGAGATGGAGAATTCTAGTGCTTTCTTGTTCGTTCTCCTGTCGGATCTGAGGTTTCTGAACTCACGAGATAGTTTCTGCATGTGGAATTTGGATTTCTTATTCGAACTTGTTGATAGTCTGTTGTTTCAACTTTAAGTAGCACTATTGTGTACTGTTTTTTTCCTGTTTTTCGTTTTCCGATACCAAATGTTCTCGTATGCAAGGGTTTTCAACGTGGAGCTCTGTTTTCTTGGGCCAATTTCCTTGTATTTATTTATTTATTTATTTATTTTTTATTTCTACTCATTTGTTTGATTTTTCTGATCAGGAGGTTTCCGGTAGTTGAGAAGCAGTGGCGATTAGCTTGCAAGCGAGAGAACGAGAGCTCTAGTGGGGATAATTTGAATTCCATTGTGTTGCCGTTGCTTCCAACTGATTCAGAGTTAGCTGCTGCTTTCCTAGAGAGGAAAAAGAGGTTGGCAGGAGATCTTTCATTAAAGTGATTTCTTCTATTTTTTTTCTTTTCTTTTAGTTGTGTTGGTTGGTTGGCGGTGTTGTTTGATTGTCAATTGACCTGGCAATGGCATACAGGAACAAAACCCTATGCTTCGGTTCCTCAACAACATAGAACCACTCTAAAATTGTATAGCTATTTATTTTCAAGTGTCTATATTTATTTTATGTTGCATTAGCAAGTGGCTGAACCAACAAAGTATATGTTAGTGTTAGAAACAACTTTTAATTTTATTCTATTTGCATTTAGAGTTCCTGCTTTCATAAATTGATAATTAGTGGTATGGCTTTATGTGCAGAGAGGGTTCTGCCCGTGGTTTTGGCATACGTGTGACCCAGTCAGTTGAAGGTTCAGATTCCTGGGTTGATGACCCTATTACACGTCATATTATCAGCCTTTTTATTAGTAAAGAAGAGGACGGAGTGAAGTTTTTATTGTGGCCGTTGGTTTTGCATGTAAAAGGCCATTATTATATTCTTGTATTGCCTTTAGTTGAACCCCAGCACTTAAAAGCATATGAAAGGATGTGTAGAAGATCTGATTGTGGAAATTCCATTGGAATAGAAGAAAGCTTATCAGCACTCCTCTTTGATCTTCCATGCATTACAGGGTAAGGTAAGTTTTTGGAGATGTTGATTTGATTATTATCATTAAAAATCAACAGAATAAGAGAAAGAAAGAAAAAAGAGAGAATCTCATGATATCATACTCGGTGTTTTATTTAGCTCATATAATATTAATAGTTTATACTTTATAATGGATTTCAGAATATTGATAAATTCTGTTCATTTATCAAAAGAAAAATATTGATAAATTCTGTTTTGTTCCTTTTTTGTTCCATTTATCTTTCATTTCATGATTACTATTAGTCTTTGATAGGCTTTTTTTTTTTTTTATAATTAAAAGGAAAAAGAAAATTACAAACCGGTTAGGTGTTAAGGCAACACCTAGAAACCACCCAACACAACATCAATAACAGAATAAAACAAATCGAAATCAATTGGCCAAATTAATCTTCCACCACTCCAAACTCTTCCAAACCTTCCTCATCCATATTTCTCCCATAACAAATCAGAAGCTTTCCTCATACTTTTTCCTTCCTATTCCTCTCAAAAGCTTCAAAGACTTTCCTAGCAAATCTCTCACCTCCCAAAGAACAAGCCCAACGACGTGCCAAATTCCATTTCTTTATTAACTAATTTCAGTCCAATAAAAGAATAGTAAAATATTTCAGATTATAGGAGAAAAGAAGAAGAAGAAGATGGAGAAGAAGGGAGAAAGGATTTCTATAATCTCCACTCACACCTCACTAATTCTTTTATTAATCTTTATTAATTGGGTTAATTACAAGTCTGCCCTTAAGTGGGCAGCCAGATAAACAAGAACTTTAAAAGAACTTATAAAAGAGATTAACAGGTCCAATAACGTACAAAACAAATAACATACTACTTAAACATAAAAACAGATACTAGGGCCCATTCGACATAGTCTCTCTACACTCCCCCACAAGCTGAGCATAGATTTCAATCATGCCCAACTTGCTTATATAGTGTGTCAGCTTCCCTTTTGGAGCACCTTTGGTCAAAACATCGACCAACTGCTCTTAAGAAGAGATAAATGGCAAGCAAACTTCCCCTGAAGCAACTCTCTCCCGTATAAAATGTCTATCAACCTCCATGTGCTTAGTTTTGTCATGTTAAATAGGATTATGTGCAATGTTGATAGCTGCCTGGTTGTCACAGTAGAACATCATTGGTTTTTCATAGTCAATACCCAACTCTTCCAAAAGTGATCTCTACCACAGTAATTCTGACACTCCATGTGCCATTGCCTTGTACTCTGCTTCAGCTGAGGATCTGGTTACTATAGACATTTTCTTATTCCATGAGACAATGTTCTCTACCACCAAAGCACAATATCCTGAGGTGGATCTCCTATCATCAATACATCCAGCCTAGTCAGCATTAGTGTATGCCTCTAACTTCGTGTGTCCATGCTTCGCAAACAGAATACTTTTTCTTGGAGTGCCTTTCAAGTAACACAAAACTCTTTCTACAGCAGCCAAATGTGTATCTTTGGGAGAATGCATAAATTGACTAATAACACTCTCTGCATAGGAAATATCTGGTCGAGTCATGCAAATATATAACTACTTAACTAGCAGTCTATGAAACACTCCCCTATCAGACAATAGTTCACCATCAGTAGCAGGGAGCTTATGATTGAGGTCTATAGGGGTGGAAACCAGTTTGACACCAAGTTTGGTCTCTACAAGGAGGTCAAGAACATACTTGCGTTGAGAAATGAAGATACTATCCTTAGATCTAGCAACTTCAATTCCCAAGAAATATTTGAGATCTCCTAAATCCTTGATCTCAAATTCAGAGTTAAGAAAACTTAATCACTTCCTGGGTGTCATTACCCATAACCACAATGTCATCAAAATAAACAATAAAAAAAGTCACCAAAGAGTTACTTCTTTTTAGAAACTAAGTATGGTCAGATTGAGTTTGTGTGTAATCAAAGGAGACAAGGGCAGTTCTGAATCTCTCAAACTATGCTTGAGGAGACTATTTGAGACCATAAATGGATTTTTGCAGTTTACACACCTTCCCTTACATTTTCTTTTCATACACTCCTGAAGGCAAAGACATATAGACCTCTTCATGTAGGTCTCCATTCAAGAAGGCATTTGTAACATCAAACTGGTGGAGGGGCCAATCAAAAGTACCAGTTAGAGACAACAAAACTCGAACTGAAATCATCTTAGTCACAGGAGCAAAAGTCTCAAGGTAATCAATGTCATACGTCTGAGTGTAGCCTTTAGCAACCAATCTAGCCTTAATAAATCTCTCAATGGTGCCATCGAAATGATACTTAATGGTGAACACCCATTTAGAACCCATTGGTTCCTTCCCATCAAGCAAATCCACAATATCCCAGGTATGGTTCTTATGCAAAGCATCTAGTTCAGCCATCATAGCATCCCTCCATTTAGGTTTGGATAGGGCTTTTGGTAGACCTAGGAATCACATGGGTGGAAACAGAGGCAAGAAAAGAGTAGTAGGTAGGGGATAGAAGGCTATAGGGCAGGTGTTTGGAGATACAATGTGTTGTACACTTTCGCTTGCCTTTGCGAAGGGCAATAGGAAAGTCAAGGTCTGGGAAGGTAGCAGAAGGGTTAGATGAAGGCTGACTTGTTACCTTTGAAGTGATGGGAGGTGCAAGAGCCCAGAGGTTCTATTGAAGGAGTGGAAACAACTTACCCATGCTTGAATCTTCGTTTTTGATACCACCTTTGAACAATGGGATGTGAGTGAAAACTAGGAGGGTGATTTGGATGAGGAGCAAGAACATGAGAGGTAGAGCCAATGGAAGGAGAAGCAGTAGAGAAAGATAGCTCAACAGAAGACTCGAAGGGAACTAGAAGGGGAAATGGGGAACAACTGGGGACAGAGCAAATGGCTCCTCAGAATGCTCCCCCTCGGGAGAAACACTAAAGAAAGGAGTAGACTCAACAAATGTGACATCCCTAGAGACAAAATTGGTGCCATGAACCCGAATCAAAACAATATGTACATAGCAGGTGCACCAAGAAACTTAGAGATGAAGAGAAAAGAGATCCTCATCCGGAAAGAGAAGGCTAAATGGAGTTTTGAAACCCAGAACTTGAGAAGGCGAAAAGAGATCCTCATCCGGAAAGAAAAGGCTAAGGTAGAGTATTTTGATCTAGGTGTTAAATTGAGTAAGAATAAGTTCATGAAACTTGCACAATGGTTGGAACTTCATCCCGATGTCTCATGAGGTAAATCCAAGTTTAACGAGACTAATCATCAATGAAGAGGATAAAATACTTGTAACCCCCCATAGTAGGTAGATGATATGGTCCCCACACATTAGAGTGCACAATATGAAAAGGAGAAATAAATCTTTTATTGCTTACTGAATAAGAATGTCTACAATGCTTTGCAAGTTCACATGACTTACAATGAAGACTCGATAAAGACATTCCCTTAAACATATCGGGAAACAAATGATTCAAAGCAGAAAAAGGTAAATGACTAAACCGTAAATGACATAACATGACTCTATCAAAAGACTCTAACAAAACAGACTCCAATGCTACTCCATTAGGTTGTCCAAGATTCTTATCAGGTGTGTTTAACAAGTATATTCCATTATGGCCACTCCCAATCGTCCTATGATATGTTAGGTCCTGAAAAACACAATGGGTAGGAAAAAGGGTTATGCTACAGTTCATGGATTTAGTCAAGCTACTAATAGATAAATGGTTGGTATTAAGTCTAGGGACATGAAGAATAAAGGATAAGACAAGGGTGTTAGAGGCCTTGATATCCCCTTTGCCAGAGATGGGAGCAAGAGACCCATCAACAAGGGATATCTTCTCTCTACTTGAGAGGAGTCGATATGAACAAAAAAGGTTAGATAAACTGGTCATATGGTCCGATGCACTAGAATCAATAATCCAAGGGATTTTATGATTACCTGAAATCGTAGCATGATTTGCAGAAGCATGTGTATCTGAGTTAGCAAATGCAGATGGTGAGGTGTTGTCGGAAGGGTTGGATGTTGAGATAGTGGTTTCCAAGTGATTCAGTAACCTCCCATACTTTTCAAACTCTGCCTTTATTGTTGCCAACTGCTCCATTAGCTGATTTTTCTTCACTTTCTCTATTCCCTCCACCAGTTTGATTGTAGTCACTCCTGTGGAAAGGGAATCTATTGGACCAACTCCCGACACTGGGACCTACTTCATCTCACTTCCAAATTGCTCCATTGACCAAACAAAATAAAAAACAAGGTTTTCAATCTTTATAGACCTAACTGAGGTTAGTTGAACACCTAAAGGTCCCAAAACTAGGGGTTCACTGTACTCGACTTTCGGGGAGAAAGAGAGAAGTAGCCGCTCCTACCAAAGCTTCCCAAACCTCTTCTAACTGCAGTCACCCACTTCTGGAGATCAAAGGAGCCCTCCAAGCCTTGAGCACCACACCCAAACAATCTCTTTAACATGTAATTGGAAGCTGTCTAGTCGGCTAGGGTTTTGGGCAAGCAGCTCCACTTTCTTGGCAATCTACAACTAGATTTTGACTCTCCAAACCCTCTACCAACTAGGCAAAAAAGTTCTCTGAATAATCAACAACTTATCTCTCCCTACACTCCTCTAATCGAAGGGTGTATGGGAAAAGAAAAGAAAACCAAAAGAGGAGGAAGACCTGCTCTGATACCAAGATGTGATTCAGTCCAATAAAAGAATAGTAAAATATTTCAGATTATAGGAGAAAAGGAGTTTGATAATCTCCACTCACTCCTCACTACTTCTTTTATTAATATTCATTAACTGGGTTAATTACAAGTCTGCCCTTGAGTGGGCGGCCAGCTAAGCAAGAACTTATAAAAGAGATTAACAGGCCCATTAACATACAAAAATAAATAGCATACTACTTAAAGATGTAGGGCTAATAAGATACAACAAAATAAATAACATACTACTTAACAAGCCCATTCGGCCCAGTCTTTTTACATATTTATTTACTAACGCCATTTGGCCCATCTTCTCTACACTCCCCCTCAAGCTGAGCATAGATGTCAATCATGCCAAGCTTGCTAGTATCATGCTGAAGTTTAGCCTTGGGAATGTCCTTGGTGAGGAAATCTGCTAACTGCACACTAGCCGTCATCTCTTCAGTTTGGTATCTGCCACTATTTGGACCGGTAGCAACATTAGCACTCCCCACCCTTTTATTATTAGGCTTCTTCTGAAACTGAAGTGATAGGAGCTTAGGACGCAATTTCCAGCACTTGTCTTTAGTTTGTTTTGGCTTCTTCCCTGAGCTACTTGGAGTCCCTGCAACCCCCTTGGGTTTCACTCCCATATTAGCAAAGTGATCATTTAGACTAGCCCCTTGAACCTGGACAAGTCTCCTGCTTTCTTCACTACTTACCAAGGCATATGCCTGAGACAGTGAGACACTATCCTTGGATAAAATATTTTGTTTTGTAATATCATACTCTGGATTTAGTCCTGTCAAGAACTTAAACACTCTGTTTCTCTCAACTAGTTTTCTGTAGGTCTCAGCATCATTAGTGGTGTCACAGGTTACAGCTAATGGTTTCTCCCTCTGTCTTAAATTCTTCACATCACTTCTCAACTTGTAAGCTCTGACCACATTTAATTTTTGGGAATAGGTTTCAGCAACACTATCCCAAATTTCCTTTGCTGAATTCATCCACAAATAGTGCTAACTAATTTGCGGTTGCATTGAGTTCACAAGCCACCCAATAACAGTAAAATTTTCTTGCATCCACTTTTCATATGATGGATCATCTTCTGAAGGAGCCTTTTTGCTCCTGGAGATAAAACCCCATTTGCCTCTACTACAAATATGAATCTTTACTGATTGTGACCAAGCCAGATAATTAGTTCCATCCAGCTTGATTGTGGTCACAGCCAGTAGAGAGTCTACAGAGGCTCCCGTAACCTGTCCGGATTCAGCAACATGCTTGTTTTCAATGTCTGAGGAGTTCATCTTCTTAAACACCTCAAAAATGATTTCAAACAACTTCAAAAAACACCAAATGAAGATAGAACAAAACTGTGTTGTGAGCCAACCTCTATGCAGCCGTACCAGTAATCTGCGTCACACCCGGAAGCTGTGAGAAACAGAGAAAATTCAGCCTCTCCTTGTAGACTTCACAGAACACCAATCCACTTGATTCGATCTTCAAGAAGGAGAATGAGAAAGGCTTCAGTCACTAAGCGCCCAGGTCAAACTCCCTGTGGGGGCAACACACTTAAATTTGTCAAGGGGGCGACAAAGTCAGTCCTCTTCTCTCCAGAAACCACTAACAACTGGGCTGAAAAAGGTGTCTTTAACTATTCATACGATTAAGTTCTCCATACACTGTGTATGGGAAAAAAAGTGAAAAAAGGGGAAAAACGAGCCTGCTCTGATACCAAGAAGAAAGACAGCCTTTTGAGAAGAAAGAACTGTTTAGAAAGATGCAAAAAATCAAAAGAATGTAGCAGAAATCAGAGTTCAAGAGGGGAGAAGATGAAGAAGAAGGTGGCGGCAACTTGGGTTCAGAGAGAGAGATTTTCGAACATAATCTCTTCTCTTACACCCTTAATTCTATTTTATTAAGTTAAACTTTGGTAATTTACAGAGAAGCCCTTAGTTGGGCAGAAAATTAAAAAGACATAACATAAGAAAGAATAGGCCCAGATTAAGGCCCATTACAACAAAGAACATAAAAGA
The DNA here is from genome assembly GCF_056320005.1 of Nelumbo lutea. Taxonomy (NCBI): domain Eukaryota; kingdom Viridiplantae; phylum Streptophyta; class Magnoliopsida; order Proteales; family Nelumbonaceae; genus Nelumbo; species Nelumbo lutea. Next base: position 90,581,732 of record NC_142687.1, on the reverse strand, counting down.
TAAAAAGGATAAACAGCCTATGGGCCATTCAGCCCATCTTCTCTACAAAAACTTTGTTTCTTGACTATATAAAGAATTAAGGGCTCATCCATCTTCCTTCACAGAATAACTGTACCATTCAATACTTGTGCTTCTCAACTCTTTGGACAGAAAGAAGAGATAATGATTTAACTAATTATAGAACCCTAATGGTAACCATAAAGAAAGAAACTCCTAAAGGAATCAATGGATTGATGACAGTATTGTGGGGATTATTCTGCTGAGAGTAGGGTTGCCCAACTTGAAGAATTTCAACTACATTGTGCTCAGGTTAGGGTCTGGAACAATTGGAATTTTAACAAATTCCCAACTCAACCTGACCCAAGTTGTACCTTAACTGAGAACTTGTTATTACTCAGACTGATGTATTAATGGCACCTGCAATATGCTTGGGACATGTTTCACTGTTTTTCTTTCCATTTTAAAGGGCACTTATGGTGGGACATGCTATTGGTGATGTAATCACTGGTGATTTGGTGGAACCTGAGGTAGTTATAAGTGCGACTCCTTCAGTTGGAGGATTGTTGGATTCCTTAACTGGCAGCATAGGGATTTCAAGCATTTCTGCAAGAGCAAAACCTGTGGCTGCACCAGTTGTGGCTTCTACAACTTCAGGCGCTGCTGTAACTGGGGCTGCTACATCAGATGCTCCAAAGATAGGTTCAAGGCCTTTTGACAAAGATGCACTGCGGACATTTATTAGTAGCTCAATGCCCTTTGGTTGGTACTTTCTGTTATGGTATTTCTCATCTCAAGTTTCTCTCATATGATCTTTTGTAGATCTTCCAACAAGTTACTAAATATCTAGATTGGTTTTTAATCTGTGCATTTATTCAAATACAGGGACACCTTTGGACCTTAACTATTCCACTATTTCTGCTATGAAGGTGAATGGATTTTCTTCATCAGATTTGCCTCCTGCAGACCTAAGGCAACCGGCATGGAAGCCATATCTCTACAAAGGAAAACAGCGAATACTGTTTACAATTCATGAAACAATTTATGCTGCATTGTATGACCGTGATGAAATTCCAGATGTTTTATCAATTTCAGGTCAAGTAAACTGCAGAGCAGAATTAGAAGGATTGCCTGATGTGTCATTCCCATTGACAGGGTTGAACAATGCTCACCTAGAGGTTTTATCATTCCATCCTTGTGCTCAAGTTCCAGAGCAAGGCGTAGATAAGCAGGGTGTGATGTTTTCACCACCACTTGGGAATTTTGTTTTAATGCGTTATCAGGCATTCTGTAGCCTTGGACCTCCGATAAAAGGATTTTATCAACTTTCAATGGTCTCTGAAGATGAAGGTGCCTTCTTATTCAAATTGCGCCTAATGGAGGGTTACAAGCCTCCCCTAACTATGGAGTTCTGCACTCTGACTATGCCCTTTCCTAGGAGAAAGGTGGTCTCTTTTGATGGAAATCCTTCTATTGGTGCAGTTTCAATGACTGAACGTTCGATTGAATGGAAAATTGTTGCAAGTGGAAGAGGTGTTTCTGGAAAAAGTATTGAGGCAACTTTTCCTGGAACAATCAAGTTTGCACCAAGGTCAACTCAAAGAGTGCCCTCTATGCTTAGGTCAACTCAAGGACATATATCTGAAGATGATAGTGATATTGAGCCTGAGAATTCTAATAATATGGTAAATGTAGAGGAATACTTGATGGAAAAGATGAACAAGGATCTTCCATCAGTTGATTTAGAGGAACCATTCTGCTGGCAGGCATACAATTATGCAAAGGTATGTATTAGCTGTTTATCCCTGTGAAATAATTTATGGTGACCTGCATGTATGTGGTGTATTTATTGCTGCTTTCTGAAATATACTCTCTTGACCAGTTAAGCCGTCCTTGTGCATAAAGAGTTTCATAATCTTATTTTTTATTATTTAAATTTATAGATTAATCATAGTTTTCCACTATAAAAGGTGAAGCAAAGGGGAGTTATTGGGGGACATTATTAATATTAGCATTTATTTAATGTGCTATTTATGTTGAACACAAATTTCATAAAATAAGCTTGGGAGGATCAATTATTGTACTAGTAAATTAGATGATATTTAATGCACTATTTGTGTAAAGGGGAAAATATTAAATCAATGATAATACTGCTAATTAGATGGGCAAAGATGTTATTGAGAAATCAAGATGCAGGTAATTGTGTAATGATGCTTCTTTGTAGAAGGTAATTAGATATATAGGGTTATCTTATTACTGGTCATTTGTATTTTCACTTTCCAAACTTAAAGTGTAACATTTACCCTGTAAAAAATGTTTTTTTTTTTTCTAATTTATCAAAAAATGGTTTTTGTAAAAACATGACAAAAAGATTTTTACAAAAAAGTTAGATCCACATCCAATCCACCTAAATAAACATAATTACAAAACTGTTGAGAGTTCTTCACTGTGCATTCAAACTGCTCATAGTAGTGAATAATTATTTTAAAGGCATTGCCTAGGCAACTAGGTAGGGGTGATCATTTGCCGGACTGGGATTTTACAGGGTATTAACATCATTCTGGACTGCCTGGACCCAGTCTGGCCCACACCCCAGGCCTAAGCATCCAAGCTTGCTCGTATGGATTAACAGATCTATACTTAAGAAAACTATTTTAATTTAAGGTTAGGGGTTATTTTTCTCTCTGTAAGTAACATTCTCATTCTTTTTGAAGTTAGTGAAGAATTCTTTGAAAGCAATTACTTTTTTTCTGCAACTTTTGGAGTTTCTGCATTGATGAGTCCTCTTACTCTCTTTTGGTAGCAAGACCATTAATCTACCTGCCTGTCCTGTCCTCCCGTCCCCTTCTATACATCATCCCATTTATGCGCTTTTTTTAACCAATGAATTTATTGTCATCTCTTTCTCTCTTGTAGAAGAAAGTCCACATTTAACTCTTTCTACTAATTTTTTAGCCCTAGTTAATTAATCATAATTTCAGATTTTAGTATTCTTTAAATCTCAAATTATTTAATCCTATGACCACTATATTTTAACAATAAACAAATAGACAACTTAAGATTGGGTGGTCCTCCATGCTAGGTTTGAGTAAGAGGTACCAAAACTTCTATGTTTAATAAATTCTGGAGCCAAACTCCCATTTTTTATCCACTTATTAAAAAAACTCTTTTTTATTGATACAAAAGGAAGAATGAATTATATATTACAAACGCACATCTACACCGGTACCCCAAAATAAATTATCCCTTTCCACCCCTTGTTTTGCCAAAGCATCTCCGATCTGTTTGCTGATCTGTGAATAGACCTGTTCATGGGCCGGGCCGGGCTTTGTATATATATCAATAGAATACACTCAGGTCTGAGCCCAGCCCGACCATCGGGCCTAAGTCTCTGCCCGAGCCCAGCCCTCATATAAAGCTCGAAGCCCGGGCCCGAGCCCGAGCCTGGCCAGAAATTTGAAAAGAGATTTTTTTTTCGTTTTTATTCAATAGAAAAGTGTTTTATTTATATTAAAAACCTTCAAAACTCAAAAATAATAAACATCTCACTATTACTTGGAAAAAAACAGAAGAACAAAGAAAAAATATTGTATATATATATATTTTATTAAATAAAATATATTTTTATTGTTTAATATATTGTATCAAGTTGGGCTTGGGCTTGGGCTGGGCTTTTTTGAGAAAGCCTGAGCTTGGCCCGAAAAAAAGTTGGGCCCGGTGCTTTAGGCTCAAGCCCATGGGCCTAAAATTATGACCAAGCCCGGCTTAATAGCGGGTTGCCATCCTCTGATGTTGTCATCACAAGAAAAAGATTTATGCGCATATACTGTATCTTATGCAAGCCATATACTGAATATTGTTTTAGGTGATTTTATGGCGCACTTTTTTTGTCTGTAACTTCCAATTTTATTTTATTGATTCGAAAAAGAATAATATATTACAGAATGGTTGTGCAGAATACCCCAACATGTTTAGGGCTGTCTATCCCTTCCCATGCTTCTATTTCAATTATATCTTTCAATTTTATATCCTGGTTTATGAGTCCAGAAACCTGCTAGACCATTTGCTGATCAATGAGTCCAGAAAAAAGATGCTCCCAATTCCCTGGTTAGGCTCCTCACCTTCATTTTATTCCCATGCTGCCATGTTCCTGGTGTATCATTATGAATTTATGATGCCAACTTATGATCACCTTTGAATATCCTTCTGCCACAATATTTATGTAGCTTAGTTGTTTTTCCATTGTCAATCCTTGTAGTACAACTAATAATTCCACTCTGGTTGAGTTTCCTTGGCCCACCGGTCCAGTTGATTTTCATTATATCTCCTTGATGATTTCTGAAAGATGGCACTGAACAGAACTGAATGGCGAAACAGATTCATGCTGCTAATGTTATCTAATGTAAATAATAGAGTTCCTTACCTTTAACAGAATATCTCTATAGAGTTCCTTGGCTTCTTTTCATCTTGAAGTTCATTTGAATGTAAACTGTTGTAATATTGGATTTATGTGACACAGGGGTATTATTGTCTTTTCTCTCACCCTAATATTCTCTAATATAAATAATAGAGTGGTCTGCCGCCACACATTCTTTTGACCCCTAAACTTATGTTGTTATTTTTATTTTCTTAGTCATCTGGGAAATTGGTGGTGCATTATTCATTATTCTCCCCATCTTCGTTCATCTTGGTTTGTGAACTTCTAGGTTTTTCATTTAAGGTAGGTAGGTGAAGCTGAGGGAAAGAACCCAACTTGGTGATGTAGCAGGGTCAATATCCCTATTGGTAATACATTTTCATATTGGTAAGTCTCCATTTTGTTAATTATGCAAAAGAATAACCCATTGGTCATATTTTCATGAAAACCCAGGGCAGGGAGTTTAGAAAAAAGAAAGGATCCAGCAATGGGCAGCTTGTTCACGTCACCAAGGTTTTTCATCATCTCAAGGACTGGTTGGGGATGGTCCATGTGGCAGATTTAAGAGAAAATACAAAAGGAAAGGATGTAAGCTCATATCTAGAAATCAGATCTGTCTGACAAACAGAGGTGATGAAAACGGTTTAGCTGTGGATTCAGACAAGAAGGCTCAGAGCATTGATTTAAGTTATCAAAGAGGGGAAGCTCTCGCAGGGGAAAAGGAGGATAAATATAGGTTAAAGGATTATGAGAGGAATTTGGAGGAAGAGAGAAATAATGAAAGGGGGGTGGGTAGTTAGGGGGAGAAGGAAATAAGAAGGAATAAAGCTGAAGAAACTCCCAAGGAAAATATAATGCTGAGAGGAAAAGTTGGCATTGATCAACTAGTTGATAGACAGTTGGCAGTTGGGAAATCTCTTGGTCTTTTCTTTTTGAAGGAGAGGAGTTTGACATCGTTGATGAAGAGTGAAGTGTTCTGTTGGTATGCTGCAGGTGAAAGGGCGAGGCTTGTGTAGCTGTGGTTGTCCTGCATTTGGTTCCCTGGCTTAGTTTGTGTGTTCATGTGGATGCTTCAAATTCTGGGTTTTAGTTTTTATATTTCTTTTGGGGTGGTTGGTTTTGTAAGATATTTGAGGGTTTGTTGTGATGAGATTTGGGTGAAAAAGTTTTCAAAGGGAAGTGTTTGGGAGAATGTTGTTCCTTAGCTTTGTTTGGAGGTGTTTCCTCAACATTTCTCTAGGTTGTATTTGCTTTTTTCTTTTTAATGATTTTTTTTTACTTATAAAAAAAAAGATATTTTCATAAGATGATACCTTCTTTTCTCTTGCTTCAAAAGCATTGAAGGCATTATACAGGAATTGGAACTTAGGTAGTCCCTGATTTGCATTGGCAAGAGTTATGGTCATCCTTATGCCGTTTGAAGAGAACAAGGCGATATTGGATGTGGGGTTGGAAGAGGTAGATTTCACCACAGTTCAAACTGAGGAGGGCATTATAATGGTGGAGAACTGGTGTCCCTCCTATAACTCGAAGATTTTCAACAATGGAGACTTTCGTTTGAAACTGGTGGGCCTCCCATTCAATCTATGGTGAAAGTGCCTGTTGGAGAAAATTGCAGCTGCGTTGGGTGGAGTTCTCATCTCCTACAAGAAAACAGATCTGAAGGCTGTTGGGATGCGAATTGTAGGAGTGAAGCCAGACGCTGTACCATGTTCGTTCGAACTGTAGCCGATGGCTTATGGAGCAAGGTATGGGTAGCATCGGAGGTGGAAGCAGCACTGTTGAATGGAAGTTCGAAGGTTGAAGAAGATGGTGACGTGGCAGGTAGGGTGACACGTGGTGGCGATAGAGAAGCCACAAGACAATTGCGTAAGAAGCAGGGTAACATGTGTACTTCTAAGGAAGTTGAAAAGCCAATAGTTTGGAAGGTTCACATTCCAGAAAAAGAAGTGTATTAAAAAAATGGGGATAGGAAAGCGGGAGATTTCCCTTTTAAAGAGATATTAATGAAAGGGGCTGGAGTAGAGATTGGGGTGGGCCCACAAGGGAGTAAGTTAAACTGCCAGACCTTAGACGAGCTGGTGGTTTGAGCCGGCTCTAACATTTCAACTCGGCCCACCGAATAGACATTAAGGCTAAGGTGTCACATGATGCTTTAAGTCATCACGTGAGGCAACCCATTGGACCTTTGATAGACAGACTTAAGGGTCTATCATCGTCTTCATCATCTCTGAGATCGAATAGTAGGTAGAACGGGTGCGAACTCAGATGGAATCCATGGCCAAAGAGGGTGACAGAGCACCCTAATCCAAGATTCACTAGGCGGAGAAATGATGCACAGGTAGTAAGTGAGTCAGATTGGTGTGACTTGGAGGACAAATCAGAGTTTTCTAGTTCGGATGAAAACTCTTTAGCTGGAAGCAACCAAGGTTTGGAGCTAGAGCTGGGCGACATGGAAGCACTCTTCAAGCTTAATCTAGACGATCAAGCCGGTCAGGTTCAGTCTAGTTTGGAACCGATGACAGACATAAGGTCCTTGGGTGCTGTAGAAAACACTCCGTCAAAGGAGGAGGAACCAAACCAGAGCCATAGACAACAATGTCAGGGAGCATCTTTAGGGATGAGTGAGGCAAGCCAGGAGATAAACGCTGATGCGCCAAGCAAGGTCAAAGTGCCAGACCCAGGCCAAGGCCATTTGATTTAGAAAGACATTGACCAACCAGCAACACCCACTAAGTCGGGAACTGGGGGTGCCATCTGTATGCCCTTACCAAGTCATCCTATAATCAATCCAGGTTTACCAGATATCCAAGGTAACTGTGTGAATTCAGTTTTGGTTACTAATGGTGATTGTGCTATCCTTGCAGACACTACAACTGAGAACCATTTTCACAGAGAGCCCCAAAATACTGAAGGTGCCCAGATTGACGGGGGAGCAAGTAATGTGGTGGGGGAGGTAGCAACAATTGATGTTGTGGGGGATATCAGAGAAGATTATGGCAGGAAAGCAAGGTTGGTAGAAGATAGAGAGAGAAGTTGAGGATCATGGGGAGGGTGAATCTGATGAGGAGATAACGCTAAGGAAGTGGGCTAAGAAGATGGGGCTGAAAATTTCGCAATTAGGCCCAAACAAGTTTCAGAAGAAGTTGATTGAAAGGGAGAAACTAGACAAGAGGCGGGTAAGGGATCTAAAAAGCAGAGGAGGGTGGGGTCAGACGGTGAAGGGTGGTGGGATAGGTGGAAGGAAAGGCTGAAAATAAAAGATAAGGTGGGGTAAATGCTGTCATGATGATATGAAGATTTTAAGTTGGAAAGTTAGAGGGCTGTGGAGGGTAGCAAAAAGAAGACTCATAAAAGGAGAGAAAAGCCAGATGTGGTGATGCTCCAAGAGTCTAAGGCACAAGAGATTGATAGAAGGTGGGTAATGAGTGTTTGGGGAGGCAGAGACATAGGATGGACAATGGCCCCTTCGTGTGGTGCATCAGGAGGAATAGTCACTATGTGGAATGAGAATACGGTGGAATGTTTGGAGGAATTAATAGGTGGGTTCTTGGTGTCAATAAAATTGCAGAATTTGGATGATAATTTTAATTGGGTGTTGACGAATGCTTATGGGCCTAAGGAATGAGATGTGGGAAGAATTGGCAGATGTGAGAGGTTTGTGGCAAGGCCCATGGTGCTTGGGGGGATTTTATTGTGATCAGACATACTACTGAATCGAATAGTTCGAGACAAAGGATAACTACTAGTATGAAAAGATTTAATAATTTTATAGACATATTTGAATTGAAGGAAATAGGGACTGGACAATATAGATATACAACTAACTGTCATTTGAACCCGATGTGCTCAAAGCTGGATAGGTTTCTTGTGTCTTTGGACTAGGAGGAACACTGGAGTAACATGGTGGGCAGGTTGCTGCCCAGGATCATCACCTCAGATCACTGGCCGATATGTATTTGACAAGGGTTGACACCTTTTAGATTTGAGAACATGTGGTTAACAGTCCCGGAGTTTGTGTGGAAGGTTGAGGAGTGGTGGAAGGAAGATAACCCCCAAGTTGTGTGGGAAGGGATTAGATTCTGCAGGAAGCTTCAGAATTTAAAAGCAAAAATCAAGGAGTGGAATCTTAATAAGTTCGGGAGGATAGAAGAGAGGAAGGATTATCTCATAAACAGGATTGAAGAAATAAATAAAAAGGAGGAATCTGACTCATTGGGTGTAGGGGAAAGAGATGAGAGATTTAATTTAAGAAAAGAGCTGGATTCTACACTCCTTTAGAGAAGAAATGACTTGGAGGCAGAAATCAAGAGTGCGCTGGATCAAAGAAGGGGATGGGAATACAAAATTTTTTCACATGATTGCGAATGGGAGAAAAAGGAAGAATCTGATCTCTATGTTAGAATTGGAGGGTCGCACAATAACTAATCATGACGAGATTGCAGAGGCTTTGGTGGATCATTTTAAATCAATCTTAAGAAGGCCTGTTTCAGGAAGATAATTGGAAGGTTTAGATTGGCCAGTCCTAGAAGATGCCGTTAGTAGGAGCTTGGAAGAGAAAAATTGAATTAGATGAGGTGAAGGAAGCAATTTTTTCCATGGACCGCTCTAAAGCTCCAGTGCCCGATGGATTCACTATGGCTTTCTACCAGGACTGTTGGGAATGGCTAAAGGATGATCTGATGTGAGTCTTTGTGGAGTTTTATGATAGGGGGATTGTCAGCAAAGGTGTAAATGCCACTTTCATTGCGTTGGTTCCCAAGAAATCTGGTGCCTGCCACCCCAAGGACTTCAGGCCAATCAGCTTGATGACAAGTCGATATAAAATCCTTGCAAAAGTCCTCTCTATTCGGTTAAAAAAGGCCCTTCCGTCAATCATATCTCAATTTCAAGGGGCCTTCATCCAAGATAGACAAATTTCAGATCAAATACTCATCGCCAATGAGTGTGTGGAGGATTTCAAGGTAACAAGAAGGACATTGTGTGTAAGTTGGATCTAGAGAAAGCCTATGACTTGGTGGATTGGGAGTTCTTAGTTGAAGGTTTAAGGAAGTGTGGCTTTGGGGTAAGATGGTGTAAGTGGATTAAAGGATGCATTCAATCTTCCAACTTTTCGGTGTTGGTAAATGGTGCAGTTAAGGATTTCTTTGGTTCCCTAAGAGGTGTGAGACAAGGGGACCTTTTGTCTCCTTTCCTCTTTACCATTTTAGTTGAGGTCTTTATCTGATTGATCTCGAAGGCAGCGGAGGTAGGTTTGTTAAGGGGTTGGAAAGTAGGAAGGGAGAGGGTGGTTCTAACTCACCTACAATTTGCGGATGATGAACTCGTGTGAGCAATGTAGTAAGAGACCAAAGATGGGAAGTTTCACTCAGGCGGGGAAGTGGCGAGTGGAGCTGGCTATAGAGTCAAAGAAATTCCTACTCGAGCAGGGACGGACAAAGGGCAAGTCGTACTTGAAGATTAGGGAAGGAAATAGGGTAACGATTATTCTACAAGAGGAAGCTTGCAGTTGGCCGAAAGGTTTTGTTGGGAGTTGTCAATACTATCAAGGAAGAAGGTTGGAAAAACTCACTGAGTTGTGGTGGTAGAAGATACGATGCAGTACTTAGGAAAAATGAGAGGGGCTGGTTCTTCACAGTAACAGAGTATTTGGCATCAACAAGAAGCAAATGATTTGTGTGCCGGAGGGGCAAAGGGAGCAAGGTTGGAGCTCCTTTGCTAGGAACCTTCAAGCTTTCCTAGTGAAGGTTGAGAGGAAGGGCGAAGAGCCTAATGGAAGCCCAATGGTTTGTAACTCCACCTCCCACTGTTTACCAGCGTCGAGTAAGAAGCAAACCCTGCTTTATCGAGAGGTCTTAGTAAACTCTGCAACTGTTCTTTTGAAGATAACTCTCGATGAAGAAGGAAGCAACTGGGAGCACATGATGGTGTTAAAGGCAGATAAGGTGGTAAGGGATTGGACAAAAATCCTTAACGCAGTGGCAGAGAGATTGGGTGTTGATGGCGATGCTGTTCTTTTGTTGTTTTCTGAGAAGAAAGCAATCCTTGATGTGGGTGGTGAGAAGTTGAGTTTCAGCACGGTAAGAACTGAGGATGGGCTGATACAGATTCAAAACTGGGTCCCAATCTGCAATGAAGTCGATCCAAAAGAAGGCGGTTTCTCCATTAAACTGTTAGGGCTTCCCTTCAACCTCTAGAATGAATCGATTCTAGGAAAAATCACAAGAGCTTTAGGTGGAGTTTTGCTGGAACAAAACCAGAGGAACTTGCGAGCTGTGGAGATCAAGGTCACAGGCATAAAACCAGAGAACGTGCCTCACTCGTTGGAAATCCTCTCTGGTGGCGCCTGGTACAAGATTTGGCTTGCTTCTGAAGCTGAAGCATCGCTTTGGGGAAGACGCACAGAGGTAGGGGATGATGGTGAAGTGGCAGGGTGGAGGACATGTGGCAAGCTAGGGACGGAGAAGCGGAAATTCGGCTATGTGAAAAGGGAAGAGGAACAATTGCAAGAGGTTAATCAGTCCCGTAATGCTCTACTTAAGGCAATAAATTCAAATATTTTGAATTCAAGACTTTTATTAATGGTGGTCCTTCCTCTACTGACGTGGCCAGGAGAGGAGTCGGCTCGATCGGTCTCAACTGAGTGGCTCTATCTGAACCGGCTGGAATTAGGGGCGGCCTAGCCTTTAGACCTTTGAAGACTTTAAGTGAGCCACGTGACAGTTTAAGGTGTCACGTGGGTCGGGTTAAGGAGAGGGAGATGGTAGATAAGACTTACTGTCTATCATCTTCCAAATCAGGTGTGTCTGAAACGAACTAGGTTCAGGGGCTGCGAACAGAAGCTGGAACTAAGTCTCTAAGCTGGGTCTCTAGGCGGGATGTCGACGGACAGCTCTCTCTTGCAGTAGATCGCCCAAATCCGCGATACCTAAGGGACAGAACAGAAGAAAGGGAGGAGGATGATAAGGATTGGTTAAGGTGTAGTTCCGAAAGTGAAGATTAGGAGAGTTCAGAAGAAATTTCAAGTAAAGGGAGTTTGGAAGACGATGAACTCCAATGAGATCAAAACAGGGAGACTCTAAATCTGATGGGTCTCTTTCTTGGAAATTGGGAGTGCGCACAAGTGGAGTCTGGGGCGGATCGGAAGGAAAAGTCAGGGTTAGCCAACAACGCTGGTCAAACCGAATGGGGGCAATTCCAATGCCCACAAGGGGATAAGCCTTCACCAAGTCTTGGGGCTAGGCAAGAAACCGATATGGTGGCAGATCGTGTTAACCCAAAACTGAACGGGGATACACCTCTGAGAGGTAAATAGTCGGGTAAGAGAAGCAGCCTATGTGTAAACCAAATGACGGAGAATGTTTCTCTCCAAAACAAGGAGACAGAAAACTCTAATTTCTCTTTACTGGGTTTGGCTTCCACCTGTCCTCCCTTGCATTCCCCTCTAAACTCCCAGTCAGATTCAGGTAAAACTGTCAACTCTGTAAATTCATTTTTTTCTACTGATGAGGTTGTCGTGTCCCTTGTTCTAGATTCCCTCCCTAGTTCAGAGTCTGAAGCCCATAGTCAGAGGACCACAAGAAGTTCAGGGGGTGTTGGAAGGGGAGATGAGGGTGGAGGGAACTTGCAGGGATAAAAGAATTTGGGGAATCATTGACAATATAACGGGAGCAATTGAAATAAATGAATTATGGAGGAAGGCTTCAACTGGGACAGAATCAGATTATAGTGGGGAGGCTGAGGGCAGAGTTGAGGAGATGGCTAGGAGTGGAGAGCACAAAGATATTGAAAGAGGGGAGGCTAGTAAGGACTCAATAGCAGAATTTGTTGGCAAGCTAGGGTGTAAACTTAAGAACCCAAATGACCTAAAACCCTTTCTACAAAAAAAAAGGAGAGTTAGATTAAAAGAAGAAAACTGAGTGAAGTTGAGAGGTTAAGGAGAGATATTGAGGGGGATAAGAAGTTTGGAGTGAGAGGGGAAAGAAGGAAAGGGATTAAATAAATCCCGGGTGAGTTAGGGTTGAAGCCTAAATTTGAAATGCGGATTCTAAGCTGGAATTTAAGGGGGATGGGTAGTGCGAGGAAGAGAGCAACTATCAAAGAGGCGATTAATAAGTTTGACCCGGATGTGGTGTTGATTCAAGAATCTAAGAGATCTAATTTTGACAATAGATGGGCAAGAGGTGTGTGGAGATCAAGGGGGATAAGGTGGGCGACTGCTCCATCATGGGGAGCTTCAGGTGGGATTGTAACTTTGTGGGAGGATGTGGTTGTAGGGGTCGAGGAATTAAAAGTAGATCACTTAGTATTTGTGAAATTCAGGCAGGTGGCAGATGGTTTTGATTGGGTCTTAACTGATGTATATGGCCCCAATGACTACAGGCAGAGAAAGAAACTGTGGGAAGAGTTGAGTGATATTAGGGGCCTCTAGGAAGGACCCTGGTGCGTGGGAGGGGATTTTAATGTGGTGAGGTTCAAAGAGGAAACTAATGATCTGAGTCAGAGGGTGACTACAAGCATGAGGAATTTCAATCAGTTTGTGGACACCTTTGAGCTTAAAGAAATCCCTCTTCTAAATCACAATTTCACCTGGTCCAACCTACAATCTAGGCTGTTTTGCTCCAAGCTAGATAGATTCCTGTTTTCAACAGATTGGGAGGAGCATTGGAGGAATCTAACTTCTAGGGAACTCCCTAGACTTACCTCAGACCACTGGCCCATAGTGATGTGTAAGGAGGAATTAAGAGGAGATGGACCTACCCCTTTAGGTTTGAGAACATGTGGCTAGCTCATTCGGGATTCATTGAGAAAATCAGAGACTGGTGGGAGCAATGTAATCTATTAGTAGAGTGGGAGGGTATGAAATTCCACAAGAAGCTTCGATTTCTAAAATCCAAGATAAAGGAGTGGAATCGACTGGAGTTTGGAAGATTGGAGGAGAGAAAGCAGACTTTGCTGGAACAATTAGAGGACTTGGATTTGAAGGAAGTAAGGGGTCCCTTGAGTTGGGGTGGAGTGTGAGAAGGTAGATGGAAGACCTTTTGCTCCAGGAGGAAATAAGTTGGAGATAGAAATCTAGGTGCAAATGGTTAAAGGAGGGAGATAGAAACACGAGGTTTTTCCATTCTTTGGCAAATAGCAGAAGAAGGAAGAACTTCATTTCAAAATTGGAAGTCGAAGGTGAAGTAATTTCCCACCAAGCAGAAATAGCAGAGGCCTTTGTAAATCATTTTAAATCTATTTTCAGAAGGCCGGTAAATGTGAGGGTTCGGCTGGAAGGGCTGGATTGGCCTACTCTAAGTGTAGCGGATAAGGAGGGGTTAGAGAAGGGTTTTGATATAGAGGAGATTAAGGAGGTAGTGTTTATGATGGATAGGACAAAAGCTCTAGGCCCAGATGGATTCACAATGGCTTTTTATCAGGATTGCTGGGATATTGTGAAGTAGGATATTATGCGGGTCTTAGAGGAATTTCATAGGAGGGGAATAATCAATCGGGGCTTAAACTCCACTTTTATTGCTTTGATCCCGAAGAAGAAAGAGGCTTCACACCCTAAGGATTTTAGACCTATCAGTTTGGTGCATGGTCTGTATAAGATAATTGCAAAAGTGTTGTCTCTAAGAATAAAGAAAGTTCTTCCTTCTATTATTGCACCAAATCAAGGAGCGTTTTTGAAGGGGAGGCAGATCACTGATCAAATCTTGATTGCAAATGAGAGTTTGAAAAATTTCAAGAAGTCTAAGAAGAAGGGTGTGGTTTGCAAACTAGGCTTAGAGAAGGCCTATGACCTAGTTGATTGGTCTTTCCTGGTGGAGGTGATGAGGAGTTTTGGGTTTGGAAATAGATGGTGTAAATGGATTTGGGGTTGTGTTAAGAAATGCCAATATTCAATCTTGGTGAATGGAGTTGTAAGGGATTTCTTTCCTGCCTCGAGGGGAATAAGACAAGGAGACCCACTCTCCCCCTTCCTATTCACTCTGGTTGTAGATGTTTTGGGCAAACTGATTCATAGAGCTGATGCGAGGAACTTAGTAAAAGGGTGGGGAATAGGAAGGGAGCAAGTACCACTAACACACTTATAGTTTGCAAATGACAATTCTTTTCTGTGAAGGTGGGGACATAAATTGGATAGGGAACCTGAAGTTGGGCATACAATTATTTGAGTAGATGCCCAATCTAAAAGTGAACTTTGATAAGAGCTGTTTGGTGGGAGTGAATTTGGAGGAGAGAGGTAAGTGAATATGCGGGGTTATTAGGGTGTGCAATTTCGGATTGGCCATTGACTTATTTGGGTCTCCCCTTAGGAGATAATCCCATGAAGGACAACTTCTGGAACCCGGTTCTAGAAAGACTTGAGAAAAGGCTTGCCTCATGGAGGAAAAATCATCTTTCTCTAGGGGGGAGAATCACTTTAATTAGGTCTACCCTAGCTAACCTTCCTGTTTACTTTCTGTCGGTGTTTAAGATTCCCGCAAAGGTCTCAAGTAGAGTGGAAAAGTTAATGAAGGATTTCTTGTGGGAACCAGGAGAGGAGAAGAAAGACCATAGGGTGAGTTGGGAGGTGGTAACTAGAAGCAAGCGGTTGGGAGGGCTTGGGATTGGGAATATCAGGAAAAGAAACATGGCATTGTTGGGGAAATGGTTATGGAGGTTTCCAATGGAAAGGGACAAACTCTGGACGAAGATTGTGGCTAGTATACATCGGATGGAAGACAATGATTGGGATCCATGAATCTTGGCAAGGACTACAGTTGCTTCTCCTTGGAAAGCCATTCATGATTTGCTTTTGGTTTTCTCCCCTTGGATAAGGTATGATCTGAACTCTGGTAATCTCGTAAAATTCTGGGAGCAGCCTTGGGTTGGGGACTCATCTTGATTGTCCAATTTCCCTCCTTATATGCGTTGTTAGACATGAAGAATGAGCCTATTTCTTCTTTCTTAGTTCCTTCTTATTCTAATTCCGGTTTTGGATGGAATCTAGGGTTGAGGAGAACAATAAGGGATACGGATTTGGGTTGCTTGTCGTCTCTACTAGCCACCCTTGAAAATGTTTTCTTGGACCCGAGTAAGGATGACCCCAGAATTTGGACCCATCCTCCAATTGTTCCTTCTCCTGTGCGTCGTTTTTAGACCTTGGTCCATCCTCCTGCTCCCTCTGGCCTTTCCTTCCCTGTTAATGAGATATGGAGTAAACCCATTCCTCGGGTTGGTAGTTTTTGTTGGGAAACTTTCCTGGAGAGAATAAACACAACCGATTTGCTTCAAAGAAAGAGACCTAATTCTTGCTTACTTCCCAATAGGTGTGTTCTTTGTAAAGCTAATGGGGAAACAACTTACCACCTTATGGTTACTTGTTCGGTTACTAAGACTATTTGGGAATGGGCTTCATCCTTGTCTGGATGCACTTGGAATCCCTCTGTGAGTTTGCAAAGCTTGTACTCTCCCTCGTTCTCTAGATGGCCTAAGAAAAGAGGGAAGATCATGTGGAAAAGCATTAGAGCAGCTGTGTGCTGGTCCGTATGGGAAGAGAGGAACTCTAAACTTTTTTCAGTCAAGGAAAGATCTATGGAGAATTTAACTGAATTGATACACTTAAGGGTCAGTCATTGGCTGAAACTGAATTTTGATGGTTGTAGTTTAAGGAATCCTGTGCCTTCTGGGATTGGGGGAGTTTTCAAAAATGAGGCTAGGATTATTTTTGCTATGTTCTCTGGCCCTATTAGTGAGGGTGACTCTCTTAGGGCAGAGATTTTAACAGCTTTGGAAGGAATCAAAAGAGCAAGAGAATTAAACATTTGGTGCTTGATCATTGAAGGGGACTCGGAGGTGGTAATTAGGTGGTTGAAGGAAGACAACAATGGTTTGTGGAGCTACAGAAATGAAAAGAAAAAATTTAAATGGCTGAGTAGGGATATTGAGGTGAAGTACAGTTGGGTGAAGAGAAGTGCTAATTCCATGGCTGATGGGTTAGCCAAGCAAGGGGTGCTTAAGGATTCTTTGCTTTGGGCCACTTTTTAGCTTTCCCCTCTCTTGTACTCAAAGTTTCACAATTTTTTTAATCTAATAAAACATTCTGTTATTGATAAAAAGAAAAGACAATTTGCGGATGACATCATTATTTTCTATGAGGCTGGTGAGGAGTTAGGGGCAAGAAGCCTAAGAATGTTGGTAAAACTCTTTGAAAAGTGACAAATCTAAGAGTGAATCTTCACAAGAGTCAGGTGGCAGGGATCAATTTAGCACTAGAAGAGATTAATGTTTGGGCCGAGGAACTAGGATGTTTAAGCAGTGAGTGGCCACTCAAGTATTTAGGGCTCCCCCTTGGTGCAAACCCCAAAAGCATAGGTTTTTGGAATCCAGTTGTGGAGAGGTTTGAAAAGAAACTCAGTGGTGTGGAAGAGGAATTATATTTATCTGGGGGGAAGGATTACTCTTATCAAGTCTACCCTAGCAAACCTTCCAGTTTACTACCTCTCGGTGTTCAGCTTGCCTCAAGTTGTGAGAAAGAAATTAGAGAGAATAATGAGGGACTTTTTGTGGGAACCAGGCGAGAAGAAGAAAGATCATTTAGTAAGATGGGATCTTGTAACTAGAAGGAAAGAATTTGGAGGATTGGGGTTAGGAAGGTTGAAGGAAAAGAACGAGGCTCTACTAGGAAAGTGGGTATGGAGGTACCTACAAGAAATGGACATTGTGGCACAAAATTGTGACTAGTATTCATGGGCTTTTTGAAAATGGTTGTGACGCTGGAGTGTCTTACAGGGTTTCCAGTGCTTCACCATGGAAAGCAATTCACAAACTCCTCCCTTTGTTCCTCAATCATGTCAGGTTTGATCTCAACTCAGGTAACAAAGTCAAATTTTGGGAAGATGTTTGGGTGGGTGACTCTTCTTTAAAGACTTTATTCCCTTTAGTTTTAGCCCTGTCCCGCTTTAAGGGCAAACCGGTTGATTTCCTGTCCCCCTCTCCCTCACAATCTGGTTTTGCTTGGAACCTGGGTCTCCGCCAGAAATGTGCGTAACTTGGAGTTGGATTTGGTGTCTGCTATTATTCAGATGCTCGACGGGATTTGTATTGAACCTACTAAGCAAGACACTAGAATCTGGATTCCTAACCCCCTTAGTGAGTTCAGTTGTGTGTCCTTCAAAACCTTGACTTCTTTTCAACCTGGGGTCCAATTTCCAATCCGTGAAGTCTGGTGTCGCTCTATTCCCCCTAAAGTGGGTGCTTTCTGTTGGGAAGTTTACCATGGTGCAATTAACACCTGCGACCTTCATATTTTTGTTTCCTGTCCTGTAGCCAGCAGCATTTGGGAGTGTTTCTTTTCTCTCTTTGGATGCAGGTGGGATACCCCGGTGAGCTTGGGGAGATTGTTTGAAGCTTCAATTTTCAGGTGGCCAAAAAGAAGAGGAAAAACCTTGTGGAGATGCACACGGGCAGCAGTACTTTGGATGTTATGGGAGGAAAGAAATCTGAGGATTTTTGAAGGAAAGAAAAGGTGCAAGGAATTACTGATAGAAGGGATTATGTTAAAAGTGACTTCATGGGTAAAATCGATGGAGTCATTCTCAGATTTTACTGTGGATATAATCAGGAACTGGAGGACTGTAGCATCCTCGTCATCTGCTAAAAAGAAGGTAGTAACAAGTTGGAATCCTCCTGAATCTGGATTCCTCAAATGAAACTTTGATGGGAGCAGTTTTGGCAACCCAGGCATGGCTGGAATTGGTGGGGTCATTAGAGATGACATGGGGAATGTAGTGGGGCTGTTTTCCGGCCCTATCGGGTGGGGAGACTCCATTACAGCTGAACTAAAAGCTCTGGTTTTCGGTATACAAAAAGCCTCGGAAATAGGTGTAAGGAAGCTGGTTGTAGAAGGCGATTCCATAGTGGTTATAAGCTGGCTAATGCAGGATGGAAAGGCTCCATGGATATTCAGAAATGAGATTAAGAAAATTAATCACTTTACAAAGGATATGCAGGTTTTATTTCAGTGGACTCCAAGAGCAGCAAATGGGTTTGTGGACCAGCTTGCAAAGCAAGGGGCTAATAGGGAACATTGTTTTTGGGCTCTGTTGCAAGACTGTAAAGCAAATCTTAGGTGGAATGTTTTTTGACATTGGGGTAGCTGAGGGTACCCAATCTCTGTATTAATGTTCATATCTTTTTATTAATAAAATTGTTTTCACTGATAAAAAAAAGAGTTTTGATCAATGGCATCATACGATTAGTTGAATGTTACTATTTTCAGAGGTTTTAGGGAAGACCAACCAATCGGCGCCATATATTCTTTTTATTTTTTTTATCAGCGAACCGTATATTCATTTTATGACAACAATCACACTTTGTTGCTTTATCAACTGTATTAGTGAGAAACTGATAAGTATTTGGTAAAATGGCATATTGGAGTAGGCACATGTTAAGCTCACAAGTGATATTAATATCAGTATCTTGCCTATTTTATGTTGATAAATCATTTGGGGCAACATATATTGAACCTGTAAAATTGCAGCAGCATTTAATTGAGCTCATTATATTAAATTAACAGTTAATTCAATCATGATCACAAGAAAGTTTTGGCTTTACAATCATCTAATGCCCTGGGATGATTGTTACTTCATGATTTACAGGTGTCCTTTAGGATTGTGGGAGCAACACTTTCAGGAATGACAATTGATCCAAAAACGGTAAGCCAAGTACATTTTGACTGTTATAGTTTTCTCAAATTCCATTCCAATTGATTCTTAAAGCTTTGTTATGCCACCTTTGATCATTTATGTAACTTGCTTTGTTTACAAAGTATTACTGAAACCAATGTTTTTAAACCATTATTGACCAAGACGGTCAGATTGTTCAACCTGTTGCATGAAGGGAAAGCTGGGTTGGTTCTACTCTAAACCCACAAAGCCTTAACACCTGTTGATGACCTAGGTGAGGTGAGGGGAATTATATCATATGATTCTTTGAACAGTCTCTTTGGTTCAATTGCACTTCTGACCCTTATTGAGTACTTTGGCCTTTTTTATATTTGGATAATAGGATTCCTTGCTGACTTATATGGCTTAGTTTTTGGCTTGTCTGGACGTACAAAAGGCCTAATACTTGCTCATAATCATGAGTCGAATTTAACTTCATGGTTTTTATTACAACTCCGAATTTTATGGACGGTGTGCAGGTTAGCATTTATCCAGCTGTCAAAGCACCAGTGGAGTTCTCAACTCTGGTAGGCTAAACTTAACTGAAACAGAAGCTTTTAGTGCTAGTATGCTTATTTGTTTCTTCGAATGTTTATTGTCTAAATAAAAAGATTACATATAAGTATGATTACACAAGTGCTCTTGAGTTCTTCAACAAGGACAATAGATAGTCACAGAATCCCATTTTACCAAGTTCTTCAGAATACAACATACCAACTTTTCTTATGAGGGATTCATTCCTGGGTGAAATTAAGAAAAAAAATGGATGGGGATAGAAATTATGGTCGAAATATTACAGAACCCCCCCGGCACGTGGAATGGCGTAGCAAATGCACTAGCTAGGTAGGGTGCAAATAGGGACCAAATGTATAGGGAATTTGTATGATTATATCCTAGAAGGAAGAAACTTGTAAGAGGTAGGCAGGATGGGGCCTAGCCTACATAAAAAGGGTGTCTCAAGACACATCCTATATACATTGTAACATATGCATTATTTCTTTCTATACTTAATAAATTGATCTTTTGTTGCTGATAAAAAATGTAATGATGCAGGCAAATTTGCCCATTTACATAATTACATGAATAGCCATCATCATTTACCTAAGCCCAACTATGGGGCAGGCTAAGGCTGCATTTGGCATTCCTTATTTTAAGGACTTACCTCCTTTTTGCAATTAAAAACTCGTGTTCATAAGGGCATTTTGTTAACAGAAAAAAGGAGATTAGTCATTAAAATAAGGAATGTCAAATGCAGCCTAAATGGATCTTGTTCCTTTGGTTCTGCTCCCTTTAATACCACAACTTTTGTCAACTATATACTCTTACCACCAGAATGCTTTTGCTTACCTGCACGGCTGCACCACATTCCCTTTTAGCCTTTTCTTTGTGCTTTTAGAGGCTTGAAGGCTTCAACTTGCAAAATATCACTCTGTATCACTGACGTAGTTATTGGTCTCATTTGACATTACTAGACCATCATTGAAGATATGTACAGATAAACTCAAATTGCATTACATTTCTATTGGCGGATGGTTATAAGCAACACATAAATTTTTTATACTTTTTGTAAAACAAGTATGAACTTCCTTTTTTAGCATGTATAGTTGTCATTGCTGGACCTATATAATTTCTACTGGTTTTACTGATTTTGGGAAATATATTAGTGGGAATATAAATAGGAAAGCTCAGCTTACTCGAAGCAATCCTTTCACCTCAGTGCCATGAAATTGGAAGCTGACCCTGTATTATACATGATGCTTTGGTGGAGAACAATATGAAATTGTTCTAGGCCATTTGTTTCTAAACCGGTGTACAAGTTAGGATCGAGTGAGTAGCTACTGGCTGGGCTATGCTGAATACTTCTGGATTCCCTTTTTATATCTCTACAATGCATGCCGATAATCAAATATTTAGTTGTCTATAGTTCATTCCTGGATCCCATAAGCTAGGAGGCTGAAGAGCTATGCCTATGGCCATTTATCAAAGGGTTGATGACTCAGTTTAACAGAAGATATTGGCCCTTGGTAGAGGGGAGATGTGAAAACAGGATTTGGGTTGTAAGTCGGGATAGTTGTGTTGTTTTCCTCCTTTTTTATTGCCTGTGCATGTGATGTGTGTTCTGGGAGGTTTCCACCATTTTTACCTGCTATGATTTGGGTGCTACAGGTTTCCTCTGGAGATTATATATTGTGGAATACCTTGGGGAGATGCCCCTTTGCTGTTTCACCTACAGTACAGAGAAAGGACCGCAAATGAGGGCGAACAGAATTTTGTGCTTCCGCTGAAAAGATGCCTTTGTTTTCCAATGAAGTGACCTTACTCCTGTGTTTTAAATGGGAGCCGAACAAGAAAGAATTGACATTGGATGAATCGAACATTTCGAGAGGTGTCGCGTTGCAATATCCCGGTGTAGAGCTTTTTAATTATCTCGATTTCAAATAAAAAAATGGGGAAGACGAGTACTGATATTCTGGATGAGTCGTGTGACCATGTAAAGGATATTATTCATTACCTCTTTAATTACTTTAGTGCCATTCTTTTATTTCATTGGGCAAATTTCTTATATCCTTATGCTTTAGGAAACTGATTAACTCAATCCTTACTGTATATATATTATTTCAAAATACCCATAAGTTTTCTTATAATCGAATTTATCTTTTCCACTGTCCTTTAAGTTTTTAAAATAAAACCGAACTACCCAAGTGATGAAAAATTTAATTTGCTTGGCATTCTCCCATTGTCACCGCACTGGGATCTCGGGCGTACTTAATTACAGGAACTTCAACCATCACCACATTGGGTTCTCAGGCGCGCTTGATTACAGAAACCTCACCGTCACTGCATTGGGTTCTTGAGCGTGCTTGAAACATAATCGTCACCGCACTGGCTTATCTAGTGCACTTGAAACTTCACCTTCACCGCACTCAGTTTTTTGGGCGTGCTTGATTACGAAAACTTCATTGTCACCACATTAGGTTCCATAATTTGAAGTTTCTACAGACACCTTCATTGTCACTTTCTCACAGTAAAGTCTGTCTGCCCATTGACCATTGGGTCACTGTAATGGGTAAGGGAAGACCCTCAGTTGTATGGTGGTGGCTCATCGTTCCAAAACCCACCACCCAGTCCTAGTCTAGTCTCTGCTCCCATCCAGTCTGGTCAACTATGTTTCCATCGCTTTTCCTCTCTGTTCTTTCTTCCTCTTAGAATCTAGATATTTAAATCCAATTTTCTACCATTTAAAACCATTTGAGGATCATTTCTGGTTATTTGGTGGAGACAAAAATACACAAAACACATACATACACAAATAGAGAATGAAGGTACAGAGATCAGATTGAGCTACAAAAGGGAATATGAATCCATTACACTAGAACCATCTCTTTCCAAGTCCTCCCCTTGTATCAAACTTCTTATAATCAATTTCAAAATCCAGGGAGTCGGCATTAGAATTCCAATCAGGAGAGAGACTACAAAATTTCATATCAAAGACCCACCAACTAGGGTGGCCACATTGGTTATAGTAGGTGCAGTTTTCTTTCCTGCAACCCAGTGCACCTGTAGAGACTGACAAGCAATAAGTGAACCCCAAGAGCAATGTGTGGTCACCCAGGCTTTTCATCTTATCCAAGATAGCTCCGAAAAATCAAGCTTAAAAACTTCCACATCATCCACCACGTCCATCAGTTCCATAGAAACAAAGGAAACCAAGCAGGATTTCCCCTTTAGATTCAATTAAATACTCTTTAAAATCCATTGACCATGTGGAGGGAATGACACTTTTTGCACCCATGTCTGTAACTCTAGGCCTGGAGCTGAACTCATAACCGTTTAGGTTCCCTGCAAACTTAAGGCGTAACACTTATCTCGAAATCCAATAGTGTTTGTGAATTGTATGGTACGTGATCCAGAGGACAAATTTGGTTCTGTTAGTCTGCATTCATCTCAGATGGACTCTCCTGTTGGCACATGAAAGATGAAACTGGGATAAGAACCACCGGTCAGTACCATGCATTCACAATGATTGTAATAGTATCAGAGAGCACACTCTTCTTAAACTGGACACTTGACACCAGAACAGCCCCGTTCTAGTCGTCGGCTATCAAGAAAACTTCTATGGTCGCCATTGAATTCAAATGCGAGAAGATAGTCACCAGGATTGATTGCTCTGAATATCAGATCGGCCATTGGACAATTCATATTGCTATAGCTATGTTGCTGCCACCAATACGTGCCCCATTCTGTGTGGTACTTACCCCATGTGCATCAGAGCTTGCCATAGATGATACAGATGATTACCCCATTTTCATGGCCGGAAAGGAGGAGCTGCGGCGGCAAACGTCTCGCCTAGCTGCATTTTCCGAATCCTACTTTCCACAGTTTGAAGACATTGTTGGTATATGGTAAGATTAGTACATACATCTTTTCTGTACCTGAAATTGTATTTGGGGTCGTTGATGAAGGTGTCTATTTGATCAACAGGAAGGTCTGTCGACCAACGAAAATTTGGCCACTTTTCCTTGTTAGTTGCATGCAACACCTTCAAAACAACCATTGCACGGTTCGCCTTCGCTAGTCCTAGAGGAAAGAAACTTGTTTTCTGGGTTGAGAGCCGCTTTCATCTCCATGAGTGCTCTGAGCTCGAAACATGTCTAATAAAGCCTGAGAATGCAAAGAAAGCGAGAACACCAAGAAGGGAAGAGAGAAAACCCATCTTTCGTTCACACCAAAAACACCCAGAAACCTCACCCTATCCGTCCCCGCTCTTTGTTTCTCTGTTATCCTTATTTTAGAAAATATGCAAACCTTTCTTTTATTTTTCCCATTTTTTCTTAATGTCGCGCAGACCTTTCTTTACTCGGAATAAGGAAAGAAAATTATACGCCACATGATGTCACATGTATACGGATTGTAACGCAACATTAACGACACTAGCGATAAGGGTAGAATTGGTCAATTGTTAAGAAACCTAACGGTACTTTAAGATATTATATAAACAATAAAAGTATAATTAATCAATTTCCTAAACCACAAAGGTATTTAAGGAATTTGTCCCTATTTCTATCTCCAACATTTTCATCATTCATTGGGAATCACAAGGGAGTGTTGCAACCAGATGTGAACTCAGTAAGTCATTTGTCTCAACATGAGCAATGGATCAGACCAGATTACTGAACTGGGTACTAGTAAAAGAATCCTGGTTATTTGACACATGGTTTTCAAACTGTCGTTGACCCAGATGGTCAGACTGTTTGGCCCAAGAATCGTCCAGTCAATCGGTTCTGTTTTATTCCACATTCGATCCCTGACCAAAAACTATTAAATCAATTAATGATCTATTGACCGGAATCGAATTATCGACCCATTCAACGACTTTGATCATTTTTTATTTTAATTATTTTTTAAATTTTTATCAGAACTGGCCGTTTACCCCAGTAGAACTCGCGAGGTACTAACTTTGCTTTGGCCATGATCTATCCCATCACAAATTGTGAACATGCTAATAGTCTATTGAGAACAAGATCTGAAATTGTGTTGAATAAACCTGTAGGAGCATGTTTGAGTATGCATCACACCCAAGAAGAAGAGGAATAAGAAAAAAGCCAGATTGGCCTAATAGGCTAGTACAGATCGTTCATCCTGATCCTTGGCAAAAACAGCAGCAACCACCTCACTTATTTCTCTCTGAATGCCACCGCTAGCCTCCATGATTTAGTGGTGCCAAAACAAGGGGCTTTATTTGATAAAACAGGATAAGAGTGCTAGAAGAATAACGAAGTAGTTTCATGCAAGTTTCAGAAAAAAAAAAAATCAAGGATTAAAATAAGGTTTTTAAAACTGAATCAGATAGGGAGTCATTTTGGGGTCAGTTCTTAGGTCGAGTGGTCAAAACCGATGGTCCATTTTGACAGAAAAATTAAAAAAAAGAAAAAAATAATCAAAAACTATTGTCCAGATTAACAGTTCAACTGTTTAATATGCCAAATAACCAAAGATGCCCATAAATGTGTATCGATACTCTCATTTTTGTTTAGTTTTTTATTCGGTAAAATATAAAATCCTCCCTTAAGATTTCTGACAATTGTATAAATCTCTAATAAAAAGTAAAAACCTCCCATGGCCTATATAAAAGTGTATAATCGTCTCCCATCAGTCATCTTTCCGAATTCTGATAATAAAGGGACTGAAATTACAAAATGATCCTTTTAGCTTCAAGGATTCACTGAAGCCATTTCAATAAGCAGGAGAGAAACAATGGCCGGTCTAACTCCATTCTCCGATATTAAAAAAAAAAAAAATACAAAAGCACTTGAAATAGATGGAAAGATACAATTTACAGGCATAAATGACGATTCGTTTTATCCTTCAAATCCATCGCTTTCTTCAATATACTCACGAAAAATAACTTCCCTAGTTCTGATAGAAAGCTTCAATACTAATCAAATTCTGATCACGTTTTTACACATGGTGTAAGTATCATCATAGCATAGAAGGTATTAAATCAATATTATATGAATGTCTTGATAAATCCATAACTCATCGTACACCTACAGTGAATTCTTGACTTGAAACATATTGCGATAAACTTTAGACCTATGCGAACTTGTGATGAGCTTAAAGTCATCGCACAACCGTGATGAGTGCAAGCTCATCGCGGGACAAAAGTAAATGAAAGAAGCACATGTCATTAATAATGCGCGTGACAGGATGCTCTATGGGCTTAAAGAGGACACACAAGCTAAATAGTGACATCATCCACGCTATGTCGGTTTAAGAGGGTCACAAAAGGAAATAACACATGTATTATGAAAATCTTAGATGAAAGGAAAGTTCGTCCCTGAGATATCTCATAAGACATGCGGCGAAACCCTAATAGTGCTCCCTGATAACTGACATTGAATCCTACATTGCCTTTCCTAATGGGAATCAAACGCTTTTGGCTCATTCCTTTCGGGACCTCGGGATCTCACCTTATAAATAGGGGTCCAACTCATAACGGGATAATCATCCTATCACTCCATTCGCCCTAGTCTTTAGCTTATCTCCTGCTCTCGGCTTTCTTTTGTCTTTCAAGGAGATCCCTGTACGTAGCCTAACCACTTCACTCACACATGTTTTTAGAAAATAACCTAGAAACGGAACCGTTCTAGCCATTGGTTTTTGGGTTGACGGTTCAACCGTCTGGTTCGAATGGATGGCCCGTTCTGACAAAAAATTAAAAAAATAATTAAAAATAAAATGGCCAAAAACCATTGAATGGGTCGACGACTCTATTGCTTGGTTTAATGGATTGTTTATTGGTTCAACGGTTTTTGGCCAGAAACCAGGTTTGGGGTAAAACAAAACCGGTTCCCTAGATGGTTCCTGGGCTGAACGGTCCGACCGTCCGGGTCAACGGCGGTTCAAAAATCATGTTTTTACAATTAGATTTTTAAGAACCTTTGAGTTTTTCTAAATGACCACAGAAACAGTATTTTCGAATTCCTTGTGAGTTGATTCCATTACCGTTTTGTACCAGAAACATAGATCTGATTAGATTAAGGGAGGTTTCTTTACTTCTGGTTCTAAATGGAAGGTGATGATACTAGGATGAAGTCGGGGAGACATTGTAATTGAAGGAGTATTGGGCCTCGATTGTAGTCACATTGGACAATTTAGAGCAGATTAAATGGTGAATTCATCAAAGAAACCCATTCATCAGAGAAACCCATCCAATGATTAGGGTTGTCAATTAGAAAGGATTTAATCGAGTCCAGTCCAATCCAATATTAGTCCATTTACAAATAGATTAGACCAAATTCAGTCCAAATCCATATAAATCAAATCCAATCCAGTCTAAATAAAATGCAAATGGATCGGATTGGGTCTAATTCATACCAAATTGAATCAAACACCAAAATAACATAAGAAATCCATAAAATATATAAAAAAATTACAACACCTGCTGCAAACCAATTTAGTCCAATTAAAATGCAAATGGATTGGATTGAATCCAATCAAATCCAAAGTAAATGGATAAAAGTATTTTTGTAAAAGTGTTTTTGTGTAAAAGTACTTTTAAAAAAGTATTTTCATAAAATTACTTTTATAAAAATACTTTTCATAAAATTACTTTTATAAAAGTATTTTCATAAAAGTGTTTTTATGTCAACTTCAATTTTGATCATTTCAAATTGGACAGGGTTTGGCCTCATGATCAGATTATTGGGAATTTGGACCAATAAGAATATGAACCAATTTGTTTTGGATTGGCCCAATCCAATAATTTTAATGGACTGTCCAAATTCGACTTGATAAGATTTGGATCAGATTGGATCCAATCCAAAATTGGTCCATTAACACCCTTACCAATGAGTGATTAGATGTTGGTGTTTTGTTAAGGAGAATGAATCTGATCTGCCCATTTCCCCATTTTGTGGTGTGGTGTTGTGTTGGAGTCCCATCTCTTGGTGCACGTAAAGAACCATAGCTTGTTGTCTTAAAATGAGCAACACAAAGGGTAAATCTGGTATTTTGAAAAATAAATATATTTACATTAGCCCTTTTTCATTTTGAAATATAACAAAAATTATATATTTTTAAAACCAAAGAGAAGGTTAATATGATTGTTAGAAGACCTAAGGGAGGTTTTTATATTTTACCCTTTTTTTACTTTCTAAGGATGATAACAAATGAAATATAATAACTTTTATTATAATTTGTATGTACATGTAACCCAAACAAATAACATGTGTTTATATCAACAATTCCAATTAAAAATAAAAAAAATAATATTCAAATTTGGTATTTTATAAACTATTATAATAAATAATCTATTAAATCCACATTTATATGATTTTTAATCTCAAGAAGTTATGCAAAAATATTAATAATAGAATAACTTTTTAGTACTTAAAATTTATAAATTTTCACATGATAAGTATCTTAAAATTTTTATATATTTTTATAAATTATAAATTATTATTTTAATTTAAATTAAATAACAACATATTTATTATTTTCAAAAATAAAAATATTTTTTTCAAAATATTCGAGTATATACTGGATTAATTATTTTAGTAATTAAAAATTATGAATTTGAATACGATATGTATCTTAGAAAGTTTAATAAATTTGAAAATATATTTATTATTTATAAAAATGAAAATATTGTTTACCAAACATTTAAGAATTTAATATTTAGTTGATTTTTTAATGCTAAAAAGTAAAAATAGTAAAATAAATTTGATATAATAATTAAAATATAATGGTTGCATATGTTTTGTGCCTCAAACTTAAATAGAAATAACAAAATAATGGATTTGTGCATGTATTAATTTGTAAAAATCTATATCTATATTCTATACTAATATTTAGAGGTGTAAAACAGCCTGCTTGCGGACAACGCAAAGTGCGGGCAATGGCATGCCGACCCGTAGGTCGTCTTAGGTCGTATTGCCCTCCCTAGGGATAATTTGGGGGGTCGGCCCCCATGGCCCAAGCCCGTGCAGCCCTGTATCATGCTACTGGGCCGGGTGGGCTGTAGGCCATACCGGGCTGGGCCTTGGGCATGGGCAGAGCCAAGCTAGATTGGTTTTTTTGTTTTTTTTTTGTTTTTTATATTTTTGATTTTTTTATTCCTTCGCTAAGTAAAACTAAAATATTTAACTTTCCTTTGGGAACTATTTGAAAAAAATAAGAAATATAACAAAGAAATGAAAAAAATACTTAACCAAATAAGAAATCAAAGAGACAAAGACTCAAACTGAATAACAAATTGAAAGAGAAATAGGCATTTTATTTCATTTAAATTTGAATGATACAAAGCATATAATGGTTGGATGAATGAAATATGAAAATTGAAATAAACTAATAAAATATAAAAATACAATATAGTTACAAATCGAAAATAAAAAATTACATTATTAAAAAATATGAAATAATGAATAAAATTAAAACAAAATTTACAATAATTTGAAAAAATGCAATACAATATTGAGTATACAAAAAACATCGAATTCATCATTTTCTCTTATTGTTCTTGACTTTGATCATCGTAGGAATTGAAAATGGTGGAGGATATGGCTATTTATAGGAATTGTTGAATTTGTGTGATGAGAATGGTGGAGGATACGACTATTTATAGGAATTTGGAGGGGTAATTTGGTCATTGTAAAGTTATTTACCACTTTACCCAAAATGCCCCCCAACTAGTCATTATATAGTTGTTGGGGGCATTTGTGTCATTCTTTCTCTCCCCAAAACCAAAATACATAAATATCCCCTCATATAGCTATTGGGGGTATTTTTGTAAACCCCCCGAAAGCTCGGCCCACTACTGGCCCGTGGACTTGGAGCCCCAGGCCCAGCACAGCCCGGACCATCATACCGAGCTTGGCACGGCCCGCATTCTGTCGTAACATGCCATGCCGGTCCGGCACGACCCGGTTTACACCTCTACTAATATTAAAAGTGTAAATGAGAGCGTGAAACTTTTTTTGACTAGAATACCCCAATTTTTAAATTTGGTCCCTCTTTAATCATAAGGACATAAGTGTAATTTGAATAACTAGTATACTCATTAAGTATTATATTTAAGGTATCAATTCTCATTAAATTCATTAAATCCTATTCCTGATTAGAACACCATATTTTTTAATTTGGTATCTTTATAATTGTAAGGATAAAAATATAATTTGAACTATTGCATTTCTTCTACCCATTTAATTCCCTCTCATTAAGTCTTATGTTTAAGGTATTAACTCCCATTAAATTCATTGAATCCTATTGTTAGTGGTGAGCAAGAAAAACAAAAAACCAAACCGAACCAAAAAATCAACCAAAACCGAACTAAAAATCCAGTTAATTGAACTGATTGGTTCAGTATTTTTAAAAAACCAAAGGTATCGGTTCGATTTCGATTAACCAATATAGAAAATCGATAGTTAACCGAATCAAACGGTATACATATATTTTTATATATTTTATGTATATTTATATATATTATATTTTCTATACTATAAATTAATAAATATGCATTATATATAAATATATATTTATAGTATATTATTTAAAATATAATATTATACATATTTCTAGTTTTTTATTATATATTTATATATTTTTTATAATATATTGTAAATTAAAAAAAATCGAATAACTGACGAACCGAACCGACGGTTAACCAATCAGCTTCTGTTTGGTTTTGGTTGTTGGTTTTCTAGAAACCGGTCATACCGGTTCGGTTTCAAAATTAGGTCCACAGTTCGATTAACCGAACCGTGAGCACCCTTAATTTAAAGTACTACATTTCTCCTTGTATAGTTCCATTTCATTAAGGTAAGGTATTAACTTTCATTCTTTCATTGAATCTTATATTAATTGACCATATTAAAAAAAAAGTATGACAAAGAACAATTACTTTTATTGACGATAAAAATAAAATACAAATTTAAAATCAACCCAAACAATATAACGAACAAATTAAAAACAAAAAAAGAGAGCATCAACCCTTTGAACATGATGCACAAGTTTGCAAATCCTGCACATCGATGCTTTGAACCATGGTTGCATATTGTGGATGGCAATACTTGGAACCATGCATATTTGAATTTGTTGAATTTTATCAGATAAACCAAACTAAATGGTATAAGTTTCATATCTAAATTCAACCGATTACCCTTTTTGAAAATTTGATTCAAACATGTAGAATCTCAAATAGGAAATTGGATACCATTTATCCAAAAGATTGCAAAATTGCAGTGTTTTTATTATGCCCGTTTCCAACCTTGAAGGTCACTTTGCAAGCCCTGACTTGGCTTTATGGTCCAATGGCATTTTCAGTAGGGGTTATTTTTGAACCGTGGGGTTATTTTCAGTAGGGGTCCGGTTAGTCGAACTGCGGGGTTATTTTTGAAATTGAACTGGTACTACTGGTTTTTAGAAAACCAGTAACCAAAACTGAATCTACCGAAGTTAGTCAGTTAACCGGTTGACCGGTTTGGTTCGTCGGTTCATCGATTTAATATATGTAATATTGTATTTTAAATAATAAATGATATATCATATATTATAGATATATATTTATATATAATGCATATTTATTAATTTATAATATGTAAAATTTATATATAAACTATATATAATATACATAAATATATATAAAATATATAGAATATATATATATATATATATATATATATATATATATATATATATATATATATATACTAGTCGGTTCGATTAACTGTCAGTTTTCTATATTGGTTAACTGAAATCAAACCGATACCTTCAGTTTTTTAAAAATACTGAATCGAACCTTAACTGACCGATTCAGTTAACTGATTTTTCAGTTTGGTTTCAGTCGGTTTGGTTTTTTGATTTTTTTTTCTCACCCCTAATTTTCAGTCTTAATTAGCATTGAAAAGATGTTAGAGAAAAAAGAAAAACTTAATTTAAACATCCTACTTCTCAGTTAATCCTTCCCATTTATCACAACACACATTGCTGGCAACATGCATCAAACCGTATACTAGGAATATCGGCGATATAAAATACAATCGATGAAGCCATATATCAAGAATATCAGCAATATAAATTACAATCGATGTGGTTGATGTATGGCTGGATGGGCGTGGCTAGCAATGTGGCTTAGAAAATGTGGACAGTTGTCGATTCATTATTTCAGGGAAATGCACGTTTCATGTTAGATTTACATTTTGTAAAGGATCTGTATGTGTCTAAATTATTTGTTAATTGAGGATGGTAGGATGTTAAAATAAAATCCCGTGAGCAGAGTTATTAATTCTAGTATGCGGTCCACATGACACATTAGCATGATTCTTGAGTAAAAGAGGAAAAGGTGAGAAATGTTGACAGGTTTGAACTGTAGTCACAAAATATGGAAATCTCCTCAACCAAACACACACACACAAAGTTTGGAGGGAAGAGCCTTTGTAATTCTATCCTCTATCACAAAGAAGACAAAAGAAAAGACAGCAGATTTCCTCTTATCTGTCTCTGTCTCTGGATCGATCATTCACATAAAACCATTGCTTTTTTATGCAAAGTGGCCCAATGCCAGATGCCTTCACTCTTCAATAAAGTTAGTCTCAGAAGTCAGAATTGATTAAATTCACAAGAGTACGCAGTAGTAGGGGGTCAGAAAATTAGTAAAATCACAAATTACTACTGGGGGAGGTGAAGTTAGGGTTAGTGGTGATCCAAAGGAACTAATAATTAAACACATTTTGTAATACATACATTTGTATAACCAGGAGAGACTATGCAGTCTCGCTTCCACCAGGCTGATGATGCCATGAGAGCCCCCTTTGGTGTGAACTAACTTTGAACCACAGAACCAGTAATTAACCCCTCTCTTCAGTCTTCATCCTCTTAAAAACCCCAAAAAAAAAAGAGAGGTTTCTTCCTAGATAGTTTAATTTCTTTTTTCATCATAATGAAATTGTTCCACAAACCCAACATTGCCACCTGTCTATCATTCTTCTAGAGAGAGAGTTGATGAGCGATAGAGATCATACGGTGCCCAAAGATGATCAACAGTGCATGGCTTTCTGGAATCCAACCTCAGCCATGGCTTACCCTTGCCACTCCAGTGGAGTAGGCTGATGGGTCCAGGGTGAAGGTTCCTACATTTGCCTTCGAGGTTGTCACCACCCAAACCATGCTGGTTCCATCTATGATCGACTGCTTTGATATTCCCAGCAAAGATGAGCAAGAAAGGTGGAAGAGAGCCCAAGTGATATATCCTCTTCTTTTTCTGCACCGCCATCCATTCCTCAACCTTGTGCGTGTAATCTCCTTTCCTCCATTTATCCACATCAACCACCATAACTCCTGTGTTGAAGTAACAAGGCTTCCTTCCTTGAAACGTTCTCACCAAATCTGGGTCCGACCAGAATGCTTCTGTGAAGTATTTGGTGAAATTTGCATGGCAGTACTCTGGTGCGGCCACCACCTTACCCTCCAAATCCACCTCCCAGAGCTTCGCAATGTCGTCGACCATGATGATGTCGGAGTCGAGGTAGATGACACGGCTTACATCTGCGGGGAGGATGTCTGCAAGGTAGATGCGTGCATAATTTAATGGTTGGTCCAGAGCTAGGCGAATGGATTTGGAGATCTTCCCATGGACACGTTTGAAGTCGAAGTGATATACGTTGAAGTTGAGATAAGGAAAGGTGGAATTGATGGTTAGGAAGATATTAGAATCGAAGTCGCCTGCGAGGAAGTGGAAATCAACATTTTCTGGACAAGTAGAGTGCTGTAGCATCGACAGGATGGCAGCCATGGTGCCTCTGAGATAATTGGCGTCAAGGGTCATGGCGACATGGATGCGACCAGTAGTGTTTGGGGAGCCACAGGTGTCGCCATTGCGGAATGCAGGAGCCTCACGGAAGACGGGAATATTGGAGGAGTAGGGTTTATTACGGATAAGGCCGAGGCGGGTGCCGGCGCCGACGGTGGAGGTGGTGGTGATGGGGTGGAGGAGGAGGAAAGACAGGAGGCCAAGGAGTGGAGAAGGGATTGATCTCCGGAAGGCCATCCTGCCTTGATTAATGAGTCGGGAATTTCAGAAAAGAAGAGGAAGAGCAGCCATTGAAGGGTGGTTAAGAGGTCTAGGAAAGGTTAGAAATGGTTCATAAACGGGGGAGTGGAATGAGATTATGAGAGGTGGGTGGGATCGTGAGGAAGAGAAGAAAGGTCGGAGGATCTTGTAATAAGAACCCCCCAGCCCCCAGCCCCATCCATGTTTGTATACGTATGTATGTTCATTACTCTTTCTACGTACCATTAATTTCATCATCTAATTTTTGCCTTTTTTTTTCCAAAGCTTAAATTTTTTGTTTTCTAGCTTCTTTGTAAAAGATAGAAAAGAAATTAAAAGATGAGGCTGCTAAGATATTTGTTTAGATTGTTTTTCAAGTCAATTTGTTCATTGAAAAGATTTTGACTCTTGAGTTTTAGGACATGTCCGTCCAACACACATGCCAAAGTGGTTTAGTTGGTTTTTTTAGAGGAAATCTCCCGAAAACCTCGACGAACGCCTTCATCTTGATAATCTCAGAAGTCCTATCCATTTTGGACATGGACACCCAATTATATATATGTATTCCCTGTTCGAGTTAAGGGACTTTTGAAAGAATACTCTTTGAATATCTACCAGCACAGACCAACATTATTTCAACCTACCAGCACGACCATATCTTTCTCTACCCAACTTACTTGAGCGTCTGATTACCTACCCAAGGAACAACTCCTTAGGCCTCTGACATTTTCTCTTGGTTGCAGATCTCAGTGTGCAATTTCGTCTTTCCACCTCAGCCTTGTCCAGTTGGCAGGACTATTTCATTGTGTCCTCGGTTTGGAACACATCATTTTGGATAGTATTAGATTGATGCCATGTATGGAAAACATACAAAAAGTCATTTCCCAAACCCGTTAGTAGCTCTTCGCCTCGGGAGCCCCAGTATCAGAAGGTCGATCATATCTTGAACATGATAGAGATGCTGGGGCAACTAGATCACGCCCCCCAAGTTACTCGCCCTACCACTCACGCACCTACTATAGTCGATCCTCACACCAGGTACACCAAAAGGCACC
Organism: Nelumbo lutea; assembly: GCF_056320005.1. Taxonomy (NCBI): domain Eukaryota; kingdom Viridiplantae; phylum Streptophyta; class Magnoliopsida; order Proteales; family Nelumbonaceae; genus Nelumbo; species Nelumbo lutea. The sequence goes on along the minus strand of NC_142687.1, from coordinate 90,547,019 downwards.
ACACAGGTCTGCATGGAGCCCAATCCAACCGTAAGCGACTGCAACTGCCCAGAAGACCTAACTCCCCAACTCGGCCTTGTACGCATAACACCGGTAGTAGATCCCATCACTCTATTCGAGTGTTGGCGAAAGAATGGTGTAGACACCCCATTTTTATGTTCTTTAGTCTTTCTGCAACACTTTGAGCTTCAAGCATGCTTCAGCGAACACCGTTTGCCCCTTCATCTGATTCCAATCATTTGATCATGATCATTTTGATCATGAACCTCATTTCACTTCAAATCAGAAATCCAAAACCATAGGTACTTAGAACCCAAAAATTCAAATCCAACAACACCAAGATCACCCGAGTCTGACACCATTTATCTCATCATCCTAAGACTAGAAGCTGAAACCGATTCCAATCATCTGATTTGAATCATTTTGATCCTGAAATTCATTTCACATCAAATCAGAAATCCAAAACCATATGTATATAGATCCCAAAAATCCAAATTTGACAACACCAAGATCACCCAAATCCAACACCGTTTACCCCTTCATCTCAAGACTCGGAGCCAGAACTGATTTTAATAGTCCGGTTGGGATCATCTTTGATCTTGAACCCTATGCCTCATGAATTCTGAAATCCAACATTTAGATGGATGGAACTCGAAATTCTGAGTTTAATGGTACCAAGATTATCCGATTCCAACACCGTTAACCCCTCCATCTTGAGACCTGACGCTAAACCCAATCCGGGCCTTCTGTTTGGAATCCCCTTCACTACAACTTCGAGCCTAGGGCATCCTACGATCAAACCTTTTTTCCAACTTCTAGAACCATCTTAAAATATAAGATTTGACCAGTTAGGAGCCTCCGATCAATCAAGTCATTCACCAAAAGTTGGAATGTCTAATTATGGTAAATTGGTAAAATCTTCCACTCATATTCTTAATTGATTGAGAGGATCTCTCTCATGCAAAGCTGTCTTGATAGCCCATTCAATCACCCTCCAAAAATCCTTTTAAACCTCAGCCTTTGATCTTCCTCGTCTCTCAATCTCAATCCTTCATTCCCTTCTAGAATCCTCCCTAAAAATCTATAAATACTACATCTTTCTCACATTCTAGACACACAGTCTAACTTAGGGAAATAACTCTACCTCATTAGCTTAGATAATACCTCCTTCACATCCTAAGCAACCCCAACCTTCATCCTTCAAGTCCAAATCTTTCCCTAATCACTCTCCAACATCCCTAGAGTCTCCCCATAAAAGAAGTATGAATGATCAATAACCATTTGGGCAACATATCAGAAACAAGAATTGTCCATGAATGATGCGGAAATTGTTGAAAACATGCACGCTGTCATTGGAGAATGCATTAGTAGGGAGCAAGACAATTTCATCTAGTTAAACTTTTTTACAAGGTACATCTATTAGCATACCCAGCAACATGATTATTATTCATTTTATTTATTTTTTATTTCTTGTTTTCTTTGCAAAGTAGCCTGGTAGGAGTTAATCTTTGCTTTCTTTTCAATCATTGGTAGATAGTCTTTTTTTTATTTGCTTAATTTAATTGCTCCCATTAATGCACAACCGATAGAATAACTACACTCAAAGTTGGTAGATACTCTTTTTTTAGTCAAATGGTTTCTTGAAAAATCTCTTTGATTTCTTTCTTTTTTCTTTGGTTTTTTTTTTCATACATCATTAAGTAGGTCCCGTTCTCTCAAGTTTCAAAAGTCTTAATCCCTACCATCCTAATTATCTCCTTTCATAGTTTTGGTTATTGATTATTGTATGGATCATTTAGTTGCACGTTTTAGGTTTACCTTTTTTATTAACATGGTCAGATTTCATCAAGTAGGGATAAAATTTGTGTGTATTTCCAACTTCATCCATTTCACATTAGTGGGTCCCCATAATCAAGTCAAAGAAGTTTCTCCCTTTATGTTAAGGACAAGTGTCAACCAACTTTAAAAAAAATAAAATAAAAGGTCTTCCTTATAAATTTCTTTTTGAATCTCAGGACTCTCATTTACATAGTTAAAAATATAATATTCTTTGGTTCCTATTTTCATGTCTAGGCTTAATTCATCTAATTCGTTAGAAATTCATGCTTTGTGTAATTTGATTAATCTCTTTATTTAGTGTTAATTTTTCCTTATGTAGTTAATGCTCTCTTGCTTATGTAGTTAATGCTCTCTTCCTTATGTAGTTAGAATTTTATTATGAAAAGGGATAATAGCATAAAAGGGCAACTTTTGGGCCCTAATATTAGTAAAAGTAATATTTAAAAAAAATAAAAAATAGGTTAACTTTTGAAAAATAATATCAATTAAGGGAAAAACACTTTTCATCTTCTTCCTCTTGCAATCTATTCACCAACGCCGACGCCTACCACCGTCCGCCACCATTCGCCACCGCCACCGCCTCCGCCTATCTCCGCCCACCTCCACCTCTGCCTTCAGCAACGTTGTCGGAGGTGGGCAATGCTAGTGAATGGATAGTAAGAGGAAGAAGATGAATAGTGTTTTTGCCCTTAATTGATATTATGTTTCAAAAGTTAACTTATTTTTTATTTTTTTTAAATATTACTTTTACTGATATTAGGGCAGTATTAGGGCCCAAAAGTTGCCCTTATATGCTATTATCCCTTTGATTATTCTTTTGTTAATTGTGTGTGTGTGTGTGTGTATGTGTGTGTGTGTGCTAATTTAGTAAAACATATCAAGCCCAAAAATTATAAAATCTTCCTTGGAGCTTTGGTGAAGTAGAGACCGGTCTAATCGAGCACGTGTGGGGTGCCTAACACCTTCTCACACTGTACCTTGGTCCCTAGACCCTAAGAATCTCATCTTCATTGGGCAACGAGTCACCAAGAAAACCAAATTTTTTTCTTAAAAATCCCAGGTTTTCCTAAATTCCCAATTCCAAAAATTTAGGTGTCAACTCAAATCCGTTGGGGATTTTCTAAGAGGATCAAACTCAAAAAAATCGAGTTCCAAGGATATTTGAACAATTTTAGGCCTGCACACACATCGCTCATGTTGCATTGCATTTTGTCCCTCCGACTCAACTATAGGCGGTCCCTAGTATGATTGCTTAGGGATAACCATCCTAGAAAGAGGATGACCCTTCTTTCTTACCTCTAGTATATCCAACCACTTCTTGAATAAGGTTGGTGGCTTTGGGTTGACGAGGTGAGGCCTCAGCAACGTACCCAAGACTTGTATTAAGATATATGGGTAGCTCGACTTGACTGAGGTTCCCCTGCACCTCTTAGGAGCCTATAGAAACAAACCCAAGCTCTTGCATGTAGAGCCCTAGATATTCTCCTTAGGAGTCCCAACTAGGCATTTTAATGCATTGCTACCTTTTTACATTTGTCTTTTGCATTTATATTATTGTTTGTATTTGTTCTTTTGTTTGCATTTTTATTTTTGTTTTTGTCTTTGCTTAAGCAAGTGGGTAGGAGCAATTGTGGGCCCACTCAGGTACAAATCTTCCTTTTCTTTTAAATAAAAGCTTGCATTATTAAAACCCATGGCTACAACCCAAGGTCAACCCAACCCAAGTATGGACATTAGCCAATTTGAACTTGTTATAGAACTAGCAAATTTTTGCCTTCTACTTATTAAATAAAAAAGTTTTTCTCTTCTACTACTAGGCTCAAAGTTAGAAGGAGAAGAGGAAGAAGCTAAACAAGTTGTAGGAATATTTCCCACAACTTCAAATTCATACAAACTGTACATTTCAAATAATAAATTATTATTTTCTTTTATATTTCCTATATCAATATTCATATTTTCATAATATGTTTCAAGTAAAATATCTAAACCATCTTTCCTAATCCTGGGGTCTAATATTGTAGCTAAACAATACATTGAAATTGTGGATTATTTCTATATTTGGCAAAACAATCACTAATTACCATTAATTGATACAGTAAATTACAACTAGTTGGATAATAAATATCTTATACAGACTGCCATTTCCCAGTCTTCCTCAAATATCATATCATTAGGTATTTTTCAATTATAAAAATCAGAAAGAATTTGTTTATGAGATATACAACTTTCTAACATAGCATAGGTAGAATTCCACCTATGCTTTATGATGGTGCGCAATCTGGCCAGTCCTAGCTGTCAACGATCTTGCCTCTGAATGGAGCAACGGGGAGCCTGAAACAGAGAAGATGAGGGAACTCCAGGGGGAACCCAGTGAGATTTGCTCTGAAGCTCAAGTTAGTATTCTCTCAAAGGAAAGATAAAACCAGATGGCGCAGAGTTTGCATACCTTGTTGTTGGGGGTAGGGAGCCTTTTATAACCACTTCGTGCACTCATTCCGAGGCTTCTATCAAGTCGGGTATGATACTTCTGTGCTTCTACCAGTTCGGGTGTCATCCCTTTTGTTGGGACAGAACCGCCACTGCTCCTTGTCGGAGCCGTCTCTGTAACTAGAGATGGCGGTGGCAGGTGGCGGTGGCAAGTGCGGCTGTCAAGCGTCAGATCCCAAGTCAGTTAGGTGTGTCGCCCCTGGATACAAACTTCCTCGGTGTCAGGCATGGTATGGTTGTTCAGTTTGGCGTCCTGGAGACGAAGTGTTGGAGTGGTGAGCGAGGTGAAGTCTTGAGTTCGGAGGTGTGTCCTGAACTGCCATGGGGCAGGCTAGTTCGAAGAGGTGTGTCCTGAACTGCCATAGGGCAGGCCAGTTCGGAGAGGTGTGTCCCGAACTACCATAGGGCAGGCCAGTTCGGAGAGGTTTGTCCCGAACTGCCATAGGGCAGGCTAGTTTGGGTTACTGCCCTTTGGGTTTGGCTCGGGGGCTAAGGGAGAGTTCGGGTTCCTTGTAGGGAGTTCAGGCTCCTAGTTGGGAGTTCGGACCGTTGGTTCCTCCCTTTGGTGCTCACACCTTAGGCGCGCTGTTGTGCCGAGCTGTTGCCTTTGCCACGTGTTGCGTAATTACAAGGTCGGGCCAAATCTTCCTTCATCAATTGCCCCCCACTCCTCGTGCTAGGGTCTTTCCCTGGCGCGGGGAGTTCGTGAGGTGACAGGTGGATTTGTCCCATACTTCAAATTTTGATAGCACGAGGTGCGTTGCTAGGGTTCTTTGGGTTTCTCGAGCGCCCAAAAGGCGGGAGATGTGCTGACCTGCCTACAAATGCTGACAGACGTGGCGGCGCGCACTTATTTCAAATTTCAAAAAAGCGCGCCACTAGGAAACGTGATAGTGGGCCTTTTCAAATTTGAAAAAATGTGCCACTACCGTTTGTAAGGCGAGGAGATGCGCGTTGTCGTTCTGTCAGTTTTAGAAAGACGTGTGCCGACGTTCTGTCAGTTTCAGAAAGACGTGCGCCGGCGTTCTGTCAGTTTCAGAAAGACGTGTGTCGGTGTTCTGTCAGTTTCAGAAAGACGTGCACCAATCACGTCTCGGTCTCAGGGGACGTGTGGTCTGAGCGACTGCGGGCTGTCAGATTGGCTTTGATCTGTGCTGTTGGTTCTTGGTCACTGTGGATATAAATAATGGGGGACCCCAGTCGCTTTGTCACTTCTGCGCTTTCCTTCTTGAGCTCACGTCCAAGTTTTCAGCTCGCGTCCAAGCTTTTAGTTCGCCTTCAAGGTTTTTTGTTTTGTTTCGGTTTTCGAAGTCTGTTCAAACCTTTTTTCAAGTGAGTACTTTCCTGGAATCCACCTTTTCTCCTTGATGTCTAGCTTGGAAAGCTCAGACGGTTCTTCAAGTGGGTCTGATGCAGCTTCTACAAACCGAGTTGCATCCCCCAATGGCCTTAGCGAACCTAAGGTAGAACTTGAGGAAGAGTTTGAGCCCATAGGCCGAGCCACTTTGGGCAGTTTGGCATCTACCTCTCATCGAGGTCGGATGCTAGACAGGTTTGGTCCTTCGACCATGATGCCTGAGGGACTCCAATCCCTTATTACCTATTACAACTTGCCTGGGGAGTACGCCTATTTCATTCCTTCAGGCAGCTTTCCTTGGGAACACAGTCCTGAAGAGATCGTGATATTCCAGGAGCAGCTCATTGCGGGGCTGCGACTGCCTTCCACCCCCTTCTTGTCGAGGTCATAAACCACTTTAGCGTTACCGTCGGCCAGTTTCACCCGAACTCCATTCGCAACTTGGTGGGGACAATCTCCCTTTTTTGCGAACATGGCTTTCCTTTAGACTTGGAGATATTCTCCTCTATTTTAATGCTTAAGAAACAAGTGGGTCCTCTTCCCGGGCATAGGCATGCATACTACCTGTCTCCCCGCCTGGGTTTTAAGCTCTTGCACGAACTTCCCAAGAAGGTCCCGGTGTGGAAGCGAGACTCTTTAGGGTGCGAAGTGTACTAGGGTGGCCTTTTCAGACTGGGTGGGAGATGGTCGCCCCTGACTCCGATGTTACGCTTGATAAAGAGATGGTGAAGGGCCTTCGGCAATGGGCACGGCTAGGGCTAAAATGCCATCAGTACCTGACGGAGGCCAAGCTCATTGCGGCCGGCCTGAGTTCGGGTAGGTTCCTTGCTCAGAGGTTTCTTGTTTTGCTTTGTTCTTTCATTTTTTTTTCTAATGCCGAACTCTTTTTTGCAGGTGTGATGGAATCAGAAAGGACTCGTGACGGGCACCTGTTCCAAGGCATGAAGAGGAGGAAGCGAGTCGCCAAGTGAACTCGTGCCGAGCTGCCCCAGGATGCGGAGCCTCATGTACCAGACTACACGTCAGAGGATCCGCCCAGGGAGCCCGGGGTGGCTTCTTCAATGCAAGAAGCGGCAGGGGCCCCTTATGCCAAGACTACTCACATGGGGGCTCCCGCCTATTCTAGTGCTCCCGCTTACTGTGGGTCCGCTCATACGCGAGCTGGGCCCTCAGGCTCGGGAGATCAAGGGGAATTTAGGAGCATGCTGTCGCCGAACTACGCTCTTCAGAAGAGTAGGGAGGCCACCTTCCCCGAGGAGATCGCGGCCTGGACCGATCTTCCTTTGAACCAGGTCGCCTGTCGTGCTGCTACTCATGCTATGGTGGTGAGTTAGATTTCTTGTCGGGCTTCTTTGTTTTTTATCCCTCTTGTTGTCGTTCTCTTAATCACTTGTTCTTTCCTTTTGGTAGGTGAACTCTTCTATTCATGCCTTGGCGGCCCAGGTGGAGAGGAGCTTGAGACAGGTGCGAGTTACTGAAGAGGCTTTCCGCGCCACCGAGGCAACTACCCGAGCTGCTGAGGTAGCTGTTCGTGTTGATGAGGAGGCCGCTCGCGTTGCTATGGCCAGGCAGGCGAGGTCTTAGAGGGATGTTGAGGCCATGGGGGTTGTTGTGAAGCACATGGCAGACCTGAGGCTGGATCTACAGCATCAGGTTGAATACCTTCAGAAGGACATTAGGGAGAGGACGCAGATCTTTTCTCAAGGCATTAAAGATGCCAAGAAGAAGGTCATTGATGAGTACATCGCCTCGCTGCGCTTTGATGACATGATGGTGGACTCGTATAGAAGGGGATTTAAATTGAGCTGATGGATGATCCGGAACACGTACCCCGAGCTCGATATCAGTGCCATATCCACTTCGCACAAAACTCAGGAGATGGCCAACGCTGCCGATGGTGAGCCGGATTCTGAGGGCGAGGTAGAACCTTCGGTCTTGTGAAAATGCAAATTTTTTTTATCAAATGTACTCTTTCTTATAATGGACTTTTCTTTTGGTTAAGTGTTGGTTGTTCTCTCCCGAACTGACCATATTTGCCGAACTGACCATATGCCCGATCTATTTCTTGCCCGGGTTACTGCACTCACGCAACCTGTTTTGATGTTTAATACTTCTCCACTTCGCTAGTCTTTTTCTTTTCTTGCCTATGCCAAGGTTCCTTCGTTAGCTCGACATCCTGGTCCTTAGGCACTGGTAGCGATTTCGTCCACTTCGCTTGGCGGCCTATAGGTAGTATCGCATTAAGTTGGCGATGTTCCACGCTCGGGGTACTTGTTTGCCTTCTAAGGTTTTGAGTTCGTATGCCCCCTCGAGCGCTCTCTTTACTCTGTAGGGCCCTTCCCAATTTGGTCCAAGTTTGCCCATGCCGGGTTCGGGCACCATAATCTTACGGAGAACCAAGTCGCCGACTTGGAAGCTCCGCTTCTTTACTCTGGCGTTGTAGTACCGAGCTACTTTTTGCTAGTAGTCCGCTGTTCGGATGTGCACGAGGTCTCTTACCTCATCCAGTAGGTTGAGGTTGGTATGTAACTCGTCTCCGTTTGTCTGAGCGTCATATGCTTCTAGTCGTAGTGTAGGTATTTCGATTTCCGCTGGATTTACTGCTTCAGTGTCGTAGGTGAGGTTAAAGGGGGTCTCTCTCATGACGGGTTTTTTTGTAGTTTGGTGAGCCCATAGAACACTTGGTAGCTCGTCCGCCCACAACCCTTTAGCTTGGTCTAGTCGTGCTTTCAGTCCGCGGAGGGTGACTCTGTTCATTACTTCTGTCTGACTATTTTCCTGCGGGTGTGCTACCGATGTGAAGTTCTGACGAATTCCCATATTTTGGCACCATCCTTGGAACTTAATATCCTTGAACTGTTTGCCATTGTCAGAGATCAGTTCCCGAGGTAGCCCAAAGCGACATACTATGCTCTTCCAAAAGAAGTTCTGTATGTTTCGGGTTGTAACTATTGCCAGAGGTTCAACTTTTATCCATTTTGTGAAGTAATCTACTGCCACCACTAGGAACTTTCTCCCACCTGTTGCTGGCGGGAATGGCCCCAGGAGGTCGATGCCCCATTGCGCAAAGGGCCATGGGCTAGTGAGGTATTTGAGGTCGGAAGCAGGCTGATGGTGGATATTGGCGTGCTTCTGACACTTGTCGCATTTTCTGACGAGCTCGACGGCTTTTGCCTTCATCATTGGCTAGTAGTATCCTTGTCGAAGTACCTTTTGGGCGAGGGCTCTGCCCCTAGGTGTCCGTCACACAATCCTTCATGAGTGTTGCGGAGTACGAGCTCGGCTTTGATAGGTCGCAAGCAACGCAAGTAGGGGAGTGTGTAGGACCGTTGGTACAACCGTTCGTCTATTATGACGTATTTGGCTGCCTGGCGCTGCACCCTCTTGGATGTATTGCGTTCCATAGGGACGGTTCCATCTAGCAAGAAGCTCGCGAGTGGGTCGATCCAGCTCAGCTCTGCTTCAAGGATGGGAGCGACATCCTCTGCCCCACTGAGAATGCTAGGCCGAGGTAAGTCCTCTATGTACACGGTTCTCATGGTGTTGTGACTCATGCTAGCTAACCGGGACAGGGCGTCGGCCTCAATATTCTCTAACCTTGGGATTTGCCTGATGAAGTGTGACTGGAAGTTGAGTAGAGCCTCCTTTACTTTTTCTAAGTATGCGTTCATGGAGAGCTCGCATGCTTCGTATTCGCCCGTAACCTGGTTAACCACGAGCTGGGAATCGTTGCAGATAACTATGTGCTTTGCTCTTACCTTTTGCGCTAGGTTCAGCCTGGCTATCAGTGCCTCGTACTCTGCCTCATTGTTGGATGCCGCAAACTCAAAGCGTAGTGCATATTTCAATTTCATGCCACCCGGGCCGCATAGGACTATTCCAGCCCCGTTGCCCTGCTGGTTCGAGGAGCCATCTACGTGATGGATCCAGGGCTCCTCATCCCAGTTCACGCTTGGCGTAACCAGGAGAGATGCCACACTGGCTGCTACTTCACGGGGTTCAGACTCTATTGGCTTGGGAGCTCCGGGTTCACCCGAACTGGGGATCTCGGGCTCAACCAGCCCAAGGGCTTCGAGGCTGAATGTGCACTCGGTGATAAAATCTGCTAAGGCTTGGGCCTTAATGACAGTTCGTGGCTTGTACTGGAGGTCGTACTCGCTGAGCTCGATGGCCCACTTCGTCAGCCGACCGGAAACCTCAGGCTTGAGCAAGACTTGTCTTAGAGGTTTGTCAGTCAAGACGATGACGGTGTGAGCTTGGAAGTATGTGCGGAGTTTTTGAGCTGCAATTACCAGTGCGTATGCTAGTTTTTCCATTTGCGGGTATCTCGTCTCTACTCCCTACAGAATTTTACTAACATAATAGACGGGTTGCTGGACCTGATCTACTTCTTTTATTAGTACCGAACCGAACACCTCGTCGCTCGCCGAGAGGTACAGTTCTAAGACCCCGGCCTCCTCGGGCCTGGCTAAGGTTGGCATAGTGGCGAGGTAGCTCTTTAGCTCGTCGAACGCGAGCTGGTAGTCGGGTCCATTAGAACCCTTTGCCTTTGATCACTTTAAAGAAAGGGAGACAGCGGTCTACCGATTTGGACATGAAGCAGCTGAGGGCGGCTATGTGGCCGTTTAGCCTCTGAACCTCTTTTACTTTTCGGGGTGGTCCCATATCTAGGATGGCCTTTATCTTGTTCGGGTTGGCCTCAATACCGCGCCGGTTGACAATGTACCCTAGGAACTTACCCGAGGTGACACCGAAGACACATTTGTTGGGGTTCAGTTTCATGCTAAATTGGCATAGAATTTGGAAGATAGAATCCAAGTCTTGTATTAATTCTTCTGAGAACTGCGTCTTGACGACCATGTCGTCTACTTAACATTCTATTTCCGTGCCAATTAAGGGCCGAAAAAGCTTATTTACAAGTCTTTGGAAGGTCGCCTCAGCATTCTTCAGTCCGAAGGGCATGACCTTGTGACAGTACAGGCTGAACTCGGTTATGTAGCTGGCTTTTTCCTCATCGGGCTGGTCCATCCTGATTTGGTTGTAGCCTGAGTAGGCATCCAAGAAGCTTAGCAACTCATGTCCCGAGGTCGCATCCACTAGGCGGTCAATTCGAGGGAGGGGGAAGCAGTCTTTCGGGCAAGCTCAATTCAGGTCAGTGTAGTCGACGCACATGCGCCACTTGCCGTTTGCCTTTTTCACCAGCACTGGGTTGGCTACCCAGATCGGGTAATGAACTTCCCTTATGAAGTCCGCTGCGAAGAGCTTTTTGACCTCCTCGTCAACCGCCCTCTAGCGCTTCGGGGCTAAGTTGCGTTTCTTCTGTCTAATGGGTCTGACTACAGGGTCAGTGTTAAGTTTGTGAGTTATAAGGCCAGGGTCAATACCAAGCATATCGGCTGTGGACCATGCAAAAATATCTAAATTTTGAAGTAAGAAACTCACCAGTTCGGTTCGTAGAGGCTCTTTGACGGAAGCACCGATCTGTAGCGTTTGAGCCAGATCTATAGCCGAGGTCGGGATCGAGACCGTTTCCTCTGTAGGCGAAGCTCGTTCCTCGCCATGCTCCGTAGGCCACTCCAGTTCGAGGTTGTCGGCTACCTTGGTTTTTCCCTTCAAGGCGGCAACATAACACTTGCGGGACTCAAGCTGGTCGCCCTGCGCTACCCCCACACCGAAGTCTATGGGGAACTTCATTGCCAGATAGTATGTGGAGACCACTGCCCGCAGAATATGCGTAATTGGCCACCCTATTATGGCATTGTATGGGGAGGGGGTCGCAACCACCAGGAAATCGTGGTTGAGTCTGACCGCGCAAGGCCATGTGCTGACTTCCACAAGTACTGTTATCTTCCCGAGGGGCCTGACTTCCTCTCCGCTGAAGCCCACCAGAGGAGTGTTTGCGGGATTCAACTCACTTCTCTACAACTGTAGTTGGTCAAATGCCGATTTGAAGAGGATGTTTGCCGAACTACCTGAGTCCACAAGTATGCACTGAACTTCGAAGTCGTTGATCCTTAGTATTATGACGAGCGCGTCATCGTGGGGGTAGTGGACACCTCGCGCGTCGTCTTTCATGAAAAAGATCGGTTCTTCTGTCTTTGGCCTCTTTGGAGGGTTCTGTTCTTCTCGGGCTGCCTCGCGAACTGATGTCCGCGTTGCTGCCGAAGTGCACCCTGCTACCACCGAACCTCCCACTATCACATGGATGGTTCCCCGAACTGGCCTCTCTTCTGGAGGCGGTCGCTGCAAGGCTTCGGTCGGTCTGATGCTGGATTCGGGGGTATCCTTTCCGTGCTCCCCTTGCCGACCTACCTTATTATTATTGTCATTATGTTGTACAAAATTTCTCAAGTATCCGCGACGGATAAGTCCCTCTATCTTGTCCTGGAGATTATTGCATTGTTCGGTACTATGACCATGATCTCTATGAAAACTATAGTATAGATTTTTATTTCTCTCATTTGGATTACTCTTTATGCGAGGTGGCCACTTTACGTATGGGGCGTCCTTGATCGTCATCAAGATCTTAGTCCGCCTTGTGTTTAACAGCGTGTAATCCGTCCGAACTGCTAAGGGAGCTCGGGACGGCTGGCTTGGCTTCGCCTCTCAGGCCTAGTTTCTTCTGTCGCCTAGGTTGGAGGGCTCACCTTCTCTTTTTCTTTTCTTGACCCCGCCTTCGGTTCTTTGGTTGATTTCTTCCTCTGTTCTCATGAACTTGTCCGCGAGCTTGAGGAAATCGGCCACGGTTGTAGGCTGGTTGGCCACCATGTGCCATTTGAACTCCTTGTGCGTTACCCCTCTCTTGGCTGCCGTGAGCTGTACTGCGGTGTCTAATCGCGGTATCTGCAAGCATGCTTCATTGAACCACTTGATGTAGCCCCAGATGGATTCTCCTTCCCTTTGGACTACCCCGAAGATGCTTTCCTCGGTTTTGGGGCACCGTTTGCTGGTAACGAAGTGTGTGGTGAAGACCTACACAAACTTGGTCTAGCTTCTTATTGACTCGGGGGCTAGGTTCTGGTACCAGGTGCGGGCCACCCCCCTGAAGGTGGTGGTGAAGGCCACGCACATGCATGATTCACTGGCGCTAGCGAGGTGCATTTGGGACTGGAAAGCATCGACGTGGTCGTTGGGGTCAAAGGACCCATCATACTTGTCCAAAGGTGGGAGCTTGAAGTCTCTGGGCATGGGGACTGCCAGGAGTTCTGATGCGAGGGGGGAAGGAACTGAGAGAATTGGGATAGTTTTTACCTCGTCCGAACTCGTCTCTTCCTTGCCTCTGAGGTCAGGCAGGACATGGGTGGCAGTTCGGTGACTTCGTCGGTGCCTTCGTTGTTGAGCGGGCCTGGTACTGGCGATGCTGGCCTCTGTGTTGCCAAGCTTGATGGGCCCGAAATGTTGGTCTGCTGCTAGGGCGCTGAACCAGTTCTCCGTGAGTGGGAACTCAGGCTTGGACCGTCGAGGTGTTGACTTTGTGGGTGAGGTTCCCGACCCACTTGCGAGCTGCGAGGCGGGGATAATTTTTCTTTCCTTTCGGCCTGGGGATGAGGCCTGGCTATTAGGGGGTTTCTAGAGTTGGGAGGCTTCTCCTCGGTGAGAGCGTCCACCCTGAGGGGAGGCCTTAACCGTCCACCCTGCTGAAATTGTTGCATTTGGGCTTGCATTGCCCGCATGCATTGCATTAGGTCGTCTAGTTGGTTTTGGCGGGTCGCCAGTGGGAGAGCAGTTGGTTCAGCGAAGGTTGCTTCGATAGGGAGTGGAAGAGGGGCGTTCAAGGTAGGAAGGTTCAGGGGCGCCACTGCTTGTGGCGCATTCAAGCTAGGGATCCCATCCACTGGAAGGGGGATGGTGAACTGCCCGATGCACACCACGGGAACTTGGAGTTGTTCCCCGGTGGTGTTCGTTTCTGTGCCACATTTGGCATTGCTGGAAGAAGCCATGGGTGTTAGAGTTTTTGGAAGAAGATGAGGTTATGAGAGTTTTAGAGGGAGGCCTTTAGAAGCATTTCCCATAGACGGCACCAATTGATGGTGCACAATCCGGCCGGTCCTAGCTATCAACGATCTTGCCTCTGACTGGAGCAACGGGGAGCCTGAAATGGAGAAGATGAGGGAACTCCGGTGGAACCCGGTGAGATTGCTCTGAAGCTCAAGTTAGTATTCTCTCAAAGGCAAGATAAAACCAGATGGCGCAAAGTTTGCATACCTTGTTGTTGGGGGTAGGGGGCCTTTTATAACCACTTCGCGCACTCACTCCGAGGCTTCTGTCAGGTCGGGTATGATTACTTCTGTGCTTCTGCCAGTTCGGGTGTCATCCCTTCTGCTGGGATAGAACCGCCACTGCTCCTTGTCGGAGCCGTCTCTGTAACTGGAGATGGCGGTGGCAGGTGGCCGTTTGAAGTGCGGCTGTCAAGCGTCAGATCCCAAGTCAGTCAGGTGTGCCGCCCCTGGATACGAACTTCCTCGGTGTTAGGCAAAGTACGGTTGTTCAGTTTGGCGTCCTGGAGGCGAAGTGCTGGAGTGGTGAGCGAGGTGAAGTCTTGAGTTCGGAGGTGTGTCCCGAACTGCCATGGGGCAGGCCAGTTCGGAGAGGTGTGTCCCGAATTGCCATAGGTCAGGCCAGTTCGGAGAGGTGTGTCCAGAACTACCATAGGGCAGACCAATTCGGAGAGGTTTGTCTCGAACTCCCATAGGGCAGGCCAGTACGGGTTACTGCCCTTTGGTATGGCTCGGGGCCTAAGGGAGAGTTCGGGCTCCTTGTAGAGAGTTTGGGCTCCTAGTTGGGAGTTTGAGCTCCTAGTAGGGAGTTCGAACTGCTGGTAGGGAGTTCGGACCGCTGGTTCCTCCCTTTGGTGCTTGCGCCTTAGGCGCGTTGTTGTGCCGAGATGTTTCCTTTGCCACGTGTTGCGTAATTACGAGGTCGGGCCAAATCTTCCTTCATCACTTTACATCTAATATAAAATGTTTATATTTTAAACCATAATTTTGGCATAAATATTTAAATTCTTGTTTTCTTGACCCTAAACTTTTTATATATATAATACAATTTCTAATTTTTGAAATATGAATTGAAATAATATTCAAGGCATCTTGAATGCATAAATTTAAGATGTGACATCCACATCTAATATGAAATAATTTACCATTTTTTTCTATTCCATAGCATGCAAAGTTTTTAAAATACTTGCAGCAATAGCTGGGCTACTATGTGGCCATTCAAGCCTAGTAAAACTTAAAATTCTTTTATTCAAAAGCCAATTTTCATCAATGAAATGGCCGGTAACACAAATATAACTAATATTAAATTTGGATGTCCAAACATCTAAAGTAATTGCAACTTTAGAATTAAAATTTGCTAACAAAGAAATTAAATTTTGTTTATATGAATAAAAAATTTTTAAAGCATCAGTTCTTATAGTATTCCTAGAAACTTTTTTATTTCATGGGTTTACAGTACTAAACAACCATTTTTCTGGCTTTGGATCTTTAGCTAATATAAATGGTTGTTCTGCATGTACAATATACTTAGCAAGTTCTTGTCTCATTTTTTCTTGTGAATATCTAAAAGTATCAAAACTAGTCCCCGGGTTGTTTCTCTCCCTTCATCTTCCTCTCGCTCATGTGTGAGCAGATGTCTAGTCAAATGACCCATACCACCCTTGCCACAATAATTAAGTCTTTCCTACATTTTTGGCAAACGACCCTTTTCCCCTTCCCCTCAATATCCTCTACTTTGAAAACTTTCCAAACCAGCCTACTCAGCTTAGAAGCCCTCCTTTTTCCCCTAGTATCACTACTACCGAGGGTAAAAGTTCCACTTTTATCGACATCAAATGCATCGGCATTAGTGCTAACGCTAATACTATCGTGATGCGGTTGAATGTCATCCATGGTGAACATGTTGGGGAATCGGTTTTGAGAAGGGCTGACCATTTTTTTTAATTCTAAAAAGATAAAAAAATAATCTAATTTGACTTACTCGGATTGCTGGTTCAAAATCTCAACTTGATTTCAACGGTTGAAGCCTTTCAACATCCAAGCCTCTCGAATTGAGATACTTGAGCCGGTTGAGCAAGCCTTCTTCTTGTTGAAAGTTGAAATTTTGATAAAGTTGAGACTTGAGAATTGGAGAGTGTAGAACCAGACAATCGGCTAATCAGAATTTCTCACATTGCAGATAATTGAGAATGTATGAGTATGAGAGAGAGAGAGAGAGAGAGAGAGAATTAAGAGAATTATTGAATTGGTGTGATGAGAATGGTGGATGATAGGGCTATTTATAGGAATTGAACATAATTCAATTACCCAAAATACCTAAAAAAACTATCTGTTATTTAGTTGTTGGGAGGGGTATTTTGGTCATTGTAAAGTTACTTATAACTTTACCCAAAATGCCCCCTAAACTAGTTATTATATAGCTGTTGGGGGGCATTTATGTCATTTTTTCAACCCCATAAGCAAAATACAGAAATACCCCCCTAATATGACTGTTTATAGCTGTTGGGGGGGGGGTTATTTCTGTAACCCCTCCTCCCAAAAGAGGGGCCCAACGGCTATATTCCCGAGCGGGCCAAGTGTGGCTTGTTACCAGCCTGGCAGGTCGTGCCGGCATGTGGGCCGCAGGCGGCACGACACGTGATGTCGTGCTGTGTTGGGCCGACCCATGGGCCTCGAACCCTCGACCCAGCATGACACGGACCTCCGTGCTGGGCCTGGCATGGCTTGTTAGACGTCATGCCGTGTTGTGCTAGGCCACAGGTGGCCCAGCCCGATTACACCTGTATAGCTGACCCCATATAATTAAGATAAGGTTTGGATGATAATGATGATTACTCAGTTTTCTGCGATTCTACCATGTCATAGACACAAGTGTTAGCTAAAAAGTGAAGTATGTTTGCTAGAAGTAGCACAATTACCCTGTTTGCCACTTGACACTGGTTGCAAGATGCAAGCATACACCTTCATGGTTCATGTATTCATCAACATTTTATCACATGCCTTTTAATTAAGAAATTAGGGTGCGTTTGGTTTGTAGTCAGAATTGGAATCAGAATGGTCTATTTTCATAGTTTGTTTGGTTCAAATAGGAATGGACATGAGAATTGAAATCAGCAAGAATGAGATTTCATTTCCAAGAGATGGGCATGGAATAGCCATTCTCTCAAATGAGAGATTGTCATTCCAGCAGGAATGGGAATGGGTTCCAATTCCGTTCAACCAAACAGTTGAAATTGGAATAGTCCATTCCGATTCCGATTCCAAACCCCTATTCCTGCAAACCAAACGGGGCCTTAGTCTTATTCAAAGATAATGTCCATATGTCAGACTTCATTGGAGTAACCATAAAATCGGGCTGACAAGTCTGAGAATGGCCCACTCTGTGTGGAGTAAAAAAGAGCCTTTAAGGTTAGATCGGTATCCAGTCCAGCCCTCCAGATTCCAAAGATCCCAGATTAGGGGTGATCATTTCTTGGCTTGGGCCCAACACTTACAGGCCTGGCCCAGCCTGCAATATTTATAAACCACTCACATCCAGGGCTTCCAAGCCTTATCCCAATACATAAGTCCAAAGCTCAACCCGGGCCCATACAGATCGAGGCCCGGGGTCCAGGCCTGGGCTATTTCTCTCATCATAATTCATAGGTGTTAACCCAGCCCCATCCAGGCCTTTTGCTCAAGTTTACAACATTTGGTACACTTGTTTTGGTTTGGAAAATAGTTTTTAAGTTCAAGATTATGGAACCAAAAGACAAAACCGAGTTGGTTTTGAATTTATGTGGCCATGAGAAAACTTCTTCTGACTCAAACTGACCCAACCAAATATTTATGACCGAATTCATTTGTCTGGAGATTTAAATAATTACAAACTACAAAACCTTATATTTTGTATTATTTTATATATACTTGCACTGTGTATTTATACTCCTTCCAAACGGAGCATTAATAGATATGAACCATCCACTAATTGAAGCAAATCTCTGGTATGAGTGCAGAATAGTTCTTTATGTTCTTTATTACAGAGAGAGAATCAATGGCCTTACACATATGACATCATTCTCTTAAAAAATGCTGCGCATGTTCAGTTCATCAACAGAAGTCCGCCGCCTCTAGCAATCAAAAAGCGAGTGAAACCACGAAGGAATAAATTGACTGCACTCCACCTATAACACTCATACCTGCACTTGGCATCAATTCTGAGCTAGCACCTATCTCAAATATACGGTGGAGTTAAGATTTATGAGATGGACTGAATAATAAAAACCCCAACCACAAATAATGAATACAGCATCACAATAGAAACTTAACCAAGAAATAAGTGAAATTCCAATTCTCCAATGCCGAAAATTTAATGCAATACAATATTCAGGAGCTTTTCTGAAGTGACATTAGGTTCTACTTCGTCGCTAGATTCATGCCGAAAAAAAAGTATGATAATTTGGTTTGTGACTACTAAAGAACCAGCTCAACATCTAAAGTTTTGATTATTTATCAAAAAAAAAAAGGGGGGGGGGGCATTCTTTTTTGGATTTTGAGAGGGGGAAATAGGAATGACAATGGGGCAGGGATCATATTCCTCGTCTCCCGACCCCGATTCTGAAAGTAACCCCAATCCCTGCTAGGAATAAAATGTGTCCTCCATCCCCAATCCCCGCTAGGAATAAAATGTGTCCTCCATCCCCGATCCCTGACGGGATGGGTTCCTCTTGGGGACCCAAATCCCCAAAATATTTTCAAATAACAGTATTTTTTAAATAAATTTACTTAAAATAAATAAAAATTATAAATTATAAATAATATTTTAAATATATATATATAATCGGGGTTGGGGCGGGGCGGGGACCTCAATTCCCATCCTTGACCCGATTGGGGATTCCTATTAATCCTCATCCATGTCCCCACCCCACCAAAACAATCCCCATCCCCGGCCCCATCGGGTTGGGAAAGTCGGGTCCCTGTCGAGGATGGGGAAAATTGTCATCCCTAGGGGGAATGTTGGTTAATGGGATTTTGATTGTCATTGACCAAGCCTATGTTCTTTTCTCAGATTTATGTGGGGACTAAGAAAAATTTATTTTCCTGGGCACCACTTACCTGGATAAGTGATACCCACCTAGAGGGAAAGTTGCCACACTTGAATGGGACAAAAATGCCCCTTCTAATAATGAATTTTTATGGCTAAAATGGTCATTGCCTTATTTTTATGGAAAATAAAAGAATATAGGTAAATGCACTTAGTATTTACCAGCTAGGTGAGTGCATTTACCCGGATAAGTGACTTACTAAAAAGTGAACAAGGCCTAAATGCTATGATGCGTCAATGATAGTAAGTCAATCAGGATGATTAAACATTAACAGCATTAATAATAAATCCATAAAACTCCACTATTAAGTAATCAACAATTCCTGGTTCAAACCAAAGTAACTGAATATGCATTTTGGTTGAATATACTAACTTCCTGTAAAGGTCACTTTGCTTAACCATTTTTTAATCGGTAATGTGCAAAATTTTATTGATGTTAGAGGAGAATATACAGTTATTATAGAGGAAATATACAGAATTTTTATTAATTTGATCACTATCTTTGACGTTCATCAAATTCTAATGGGAGAGAACAGATGTGTCAGTAGATTCTAGAGGCAGGTAGGTTATTGCAAAGTCTCCACTCCATAAACAGGCTGTCTATTCGGGATCAGGTTCCCTTGGATCAATGGGCTATCAAACTTAACTTCGATGGTTGCTTAACTGTGCTTTTTATATTGCTTAATTGCAAACTTGAGATCCTTTGGGAGTTTGAGTTTACAGATGCTAGGGGGAGAGATCATTCTGGTTTATATCTGAACCTATTGACATTGGGAATTCCATTATAGAAGGGTAAATTACAAAGGCCCCCTGTACTATGGGGTCAATAACAAAGACCCCCTAAATTTTTTCTTTGCAGTAAATACTCCCTCCGTTATATTTTCGACAGTCAATTTTGAAAAATATTCTCATTTATCTGTTTAAATTTTTTTAAACCCCCAAATTATCCATTTCTTATTGGAAAAATCTATGATGCGAGAAAGATATGGTATGTAAAGAGTTTTAATCAATCAAAACCCACCCATGAATTTTGATAAATAACACCTTATTTGCTACCACACTTATGATTCCAGTTTATTGGTCAATTATTTTTTGGATATCATAACTTTTTTATATTATAGTCGAACCATTTCTTATTTATTTGAATGATTTATGATTCAATTGGTTTTCTAAATATAATATTGAAGTCCTCTCAATTGCTCTAATATGTCCTTGCATATTTCTGGCTGTATTCAATATTCAGATAAAATGGTAGAGGTTTTTTTCTGATAGATATGAATTTAGGCTATGTTTGGTTTGAAGGAAAAAGTAGGGAAAGGAAAGGAAAGGAAGGGAAACCTTTACAAATCTTGTATATATTTCCCTGGATTTCACTTCCTTTCCCTCCTTTTTCCTTCAAACCAAATATAGCGTTAAGGTTTCATTTTGGTTTTTCTTGGTTTATTGGAAAAAGGAATGGATCATTTTTATATTTTAACATGAAGAGAGACATTCATGCCAATGAAATGAAACAAGAATTTAAAGTAACTTAATTTTCTATGTCAATGAAATGATTCTTGTTATTTTAGCTGGTTTGGTTTGGAGAAAATTGAGGTATTTTGGGGTTAATTAGGGCTTAAGAGAAAAGGGCAATGAAAAGAAAATAAGGGAAGTTCATGTGGATATTTTGGTAAGTTAATGCATTCTGTCATATGACTTAATGGCCAAGGGCATTTTGTATTTGTCTCAAAGTGAAAGTTCAGAGGGTCGTTGTCACTAACCCCACCGTATAAGGGGGTGTTTGAAAATTACCTTAGAAGAAATTTTGTCCCAATCTCAAAACCTCAGGTTGATGTGCTCCATGGCATTTGTTTTCAATTTTATCAAAATTTCATTAAATTTGAATTTTGTTTGAGGTGAATGAAGTTAACGCGACCGTGGCCGTGGAGTATCCTGAAATTGCCTCAGAGGAGCCTCAGGGTCATGCATGAGTAGTATGGTCCCCAAATCTCAAAGCCTCAGGGTCATGCATGAGCATCCTGAAATTGCCACGGCCGTCGAGTAGTATGGTCCCCAAATGATAATGCGGCCACCCCCGAGGAGGTGAATCCAGTAGATGGCATGGCCGGCTTGGATTGATTTTTTTTTTTTTTTTTGTTGTACACAGCTCGGTGTGTTGAGCTTATAGTCATTGTATGAACCTTTTAATTAATGGAAGTTTGATTTTTTTGTTGAGCATGCTCTGTGTTGTTTTTCCTTTTTCTTTTGAAGGTGTTCTACTTTGGAGTGTGGTTGGTCAGTGGAGTCCATAGGCCGCACCAAGGTCTTCGACTTTGTGGCCTCAGTCTCTTGTTGGTCGAGGTCTTGGATTTGACACTAAATGGCCGGGGTTTTTGACTTCGTGGCCTTGACCTCATACTGGTTGAGGTATTCGACCTTCGCTGATCGAGGTCTTTAACTTAGTGGCATCGGTCTTATGTTGGTCGAGGTCTTCGGTGGCAGAAGTCTTGGCTCTGATTCTTGCCGACTATGGTCTTTGACTTAGTGACCTCGGTCTGGGGAGCTCAGTGGCACTTGGTCTTGGAGAGCTTCTCACTTTTTGGTTGGGCTAGTCGTGGTTAGGGGTGATCATGGGCCGGGTCGGGCCAGACTTTGCACTTATGATAAGGTCTATAGCTTAGGCCCAGGCCCGGCTCGGCCCGGGGTTCCGGGCCTGAAACATAAGCCCTAGCTCAAGTCTATATGGGCCCGGACCAAGCTAGGCCTGATTCCGGGCCAATGCCACTCATATATAAAACATTACATATCTATATATTAAATGACATAACATGCATATAAACTTATTTTATACATTATATAATATAAAATATTACATATAATATAAGTTATGCATGTCATGTTATAATATTTATATATAAAATATATAATATAATGATAAATGACATGTATACATGTGTATACATTATACACAAAATGTGTAAGTTTAAATATATGCGGACCAGGCTGGGCCTGAATTATTAAACCCAAGCCTGACCCTAAAATTTACAGGCCTGATGTGGGCCCAGGCCCGGGCCATGCCTGAACACAAAACCCAGGCCCAAGCCCGGAATTTCCAGGCCGAGCTGAAATGATCACCCGTAATCGTGGTCCTCGATTAGCTCTACTTCAACTACGAGTTGGGAGGGTGTGCGTAATTCGACAGCCATCCTCTTGCCATTGTGGCGGGGACATCATTCCCACAGTGCTCGTCGGGGGCTTATTCTGGCCTCGATCGTCTATGGTTGGTCAGGTCTTTCGTGAAGTTAACATCACGCTTCAACTGTCAGTCAGCCCGAAGTTCAGCCATTGGAGTTTGATTGGGTTGTGTGCTGGCGTTTGGTCATTTGTGCTCGAAGAAAATTCTTTATTTATTGAATTTATACGGCCCAGTCATCGTTAGTGCTCGGTGTTAGTCACCGTTATTACATTTTAGTCCGGGCATTCCAACTCCTTAGAGTAGATCTTCTATGCCTAGTTTCCCCTTTTAAAAGTCGTCCCGCCCAAGATGACGGTGATGACCGCGACTGGGAGAGCTTGGGTTGAAGGCTCATCAATGCAGTGCAATTCTTCCTTAGATTTATTCTCTTAGAAATTGATGAAGCCACGGAGGTATCTACGTCAGACGAGGTCTTCTAGGTAGTGGCGAAGGTCGTGGCAACTTTTGGTGTCGTGGTCGTGGTCTTAGTGGAAGTCGTAAAACTTGTCTCAATTTCTCTTGTTGCCTTGGGTTTTCATCTTCTCGGGCTACTTGACGAAGTTGCGGTTGCGGATTTGCATCAGTATGTTGGCCTGCGGAGCATTGAGCGTAGTGAAGTTGTGATGCATCGGTAGTGGGGTCCTCAGTATGTAGTTAGGTTGGCAGTCTAGCCTCTTGGCGTATCAATCCAGTATTCGACTATCGTGGTCTCTACGGCATTCATATACTTCTGTGCATGCTTCATGAGCGCGGTCAAGTTGGGTGGAGGGTTCTTTTGCAAGGAGAAGCTGAACATTGAGGAGTGCAACCCATTCATGATAGTGGTCATGGCCACCAATTGGTCTAGAGTTCGGATTTGAAGGGTCTCGACGTCAAACTTCGCCAAACATTCCCTCAGGGTCTCCCATTTCCTTTGTTATACTTGCATGAGGCTGGCCAACGTCTTCTGGTGCCTTTGGCTAAGGATGAACTGTACCAAGAACTACGTCTCCATTTGCTCCCAAGAGGATATGGACTGCAGAGGAAGGAAGGTGTACCAAGTTTTGGTGACTCCATAGAGGGTGGTGACAAAGGCCTGGCACATGAAACCTTCGGACGAGTCATGCAACATCATTATTGCCTTGAACCCCTCAATGCGATCGTTGGGGTTTGAGGCTCCATCATATTTCTCGAACTAAGGGGGTCACCAACCAGCTAGGGGAAGCTCGACAATGACCTCCTAGATGAAGACGGGCTCCTTTGCGGGCTAGCTGTGGTGCTATTCCAAGGACCGGGCCTTTGGAGGAGCTGCTCTTCTATCCGCTTGACTGCATTCTAGTTTGGCCAGCTATTTTCTCTTCTCTAATCTCGACATCTTTGTCATTCGTGACCGCATTCACAGACTTCTTCGCTTTTGGGATCGGAGGTCGGTCTTGGACCGAGCTAGATTCTACTATCGAAGTTGGAAATTGTTGTAGATGTTGGTCGAGCCATTTGTGGCTACCCGACCCGGAAGTGGGATGGAAAAATATGGATATGGATGGAGTCACCACCTAAATTTTTGGAATTGTGAATTTAGGAAAACCTAGGATTTTTAAGAAAATAATTTGTTTTTCTTGGTGACTCATGACCCAATGGGGATGAGATTCTTAGGGTCTGGGGACCAAGGTATGGTGTGGGAAGGTGTTAGGAACCCCACACGCACTTGGTTAGACCAACCTCTATTTCACCAAAGTTCCAAGGAAGATTTTATAATTTTTGGGCTTGATATGTTTTACTGATATTAAAACACACAAACGCAAAATTAACAAGAGAATAATCAAATGCTAAAATTCTAACTATTTAATTCAACAACAAAGCAAGAGAGCATTAACTACATAAGGAACAATTTACACTAAATAAAGAGATTAATAAAATTAAACAAAGCATGGATTTCTAACAAATTAGATGAGTTAAGCCTAGACATGAAAATAGGAACCAAAGAATTCTAGATTTTTAACTGACGTCCAAGACCGATTCATGCAGAACTTTGCCCCTGGTTTAGACATGTATTAGAATTTTCTTGCCCTTGGTTTGTGGGAATCATTTGAATTAAGGAAATAGAACCTTTCTCCAAGTCTAGTTGGTTGGTTTGCACATTATGCTCTTCTTTTTGAACCGGTTTGTTGATGTCTATCTACTTTATGGGCTTGAAGAATTAAGTTGGATCGAACAATTGATCTTCAGTTTTTTGCTGCATCACAGTGATTATATATGTTACAATTTTGGAGGGTTTTTCTCCTAATATCTGAATCGACTTGATGAGTTTTGTTGGATCAAAAGCCTCATTTTCCTTGGTTGTTGATAACACCTTCACAGATTGAATATGACTAATGTACTTGGTGGGATCAAATGGTTGACTCTTTTGTTGGAAAGTGCTGACTTAATGACTTGGTAGGGCTTGTTGCTCTTTTGATGGGCTTTGAGAATTGACTTGGTGCATGTCTTCTAGAACTTGGATCAACTTATTCTCACAAACTACTTGTTGAGGTTGATTGATTAGAGTTTATGCACTGCAGATCACCACTTGAGTTTAAAGATCATTCCTAATTGGTCCACCTCAATTTCTAAAGGCTCAGTCTTTGTAATATGCTTCTTGTCAGATGAGATGTCAGTTGCTGATGGAACTTCGAGGGTGAATGTATTATCGATTGTTAGAGAATCTTCCTCTTGGAAACCTGCACAAACTAGGGTTTGAAAAGTAGTATGATAAGTTAGAGTCAACCTGCTAGCATATTCTTTATTCAAGCTCTTTAAGACCATTGAAATTTGGTCCTCCTCACTAGGCCTCTTAAGGACTTGGGATGCTTGGGTCGTCCACCTAGCTATGAAGTTTGTGAATGATTCTTCTTGTCCTTGTTTGACCAATTCTAGTTTACAACTTGACAATAGACTTGGTCAAGTCTTTACTAGGTTAGGGTCGGTGTTCATTAACCAAGTTGTGACAGGTCCAATTAGGCTCCTTAAGAATGATTAGGCTAGAAGCTCATTAGTTAAGCCCATGGGTCTTAGTATTTGTTGATACATTCTGATGTAGGCCCTTGGGCTCCCCGTCCCATCGTATTTATCCATATCAGGCCACTTAAAGCCTGTGGTAGCCTATGTCCAATAGTCAAATCCAGGTTGTTGCCTTGCAATTTGCTAAGCCTTTGCTCTATGTGGTCTAACCATTGGTTCAACCCTGGGTCAATTAGGGTCACGGGCAAGAATGTTGCCCCTTGCATGGAATTTGGAGTTGGTGGATGTGTTGGAGTAGAGGATTAGGGTGTTTGGGTATGGATTGGTTGGGCTATTGTTGCCCCATGCATTGGGACCTAGGCTCGATTAATTGAGCTTAGCTTGACTAGATCGGCATTGGTGAGGGCTGGGTTGGGCAAGAATACCCTTGGATGGGTTGCATCGAAATTGTGGCACATGATGGTTGGGCCTGCCTTGGATGGCTTTGAATGGGCCGAATTGAGAGCCTATGTATTTTGCCCCTGGTTGGGCTAAACTAGCAGAGATGTGGCCCATAATGGTTGGGCTTGAGTGTATTGGACTTGGTTTGGTTGAACTGACAAAAATAGAGCCCATGATGGTTCGGCTCGAGTATATTAACCCTAGTTAGGCTGTACTAACAAGGTTGGAGCCCATGATGGTTGGACTTGAGTGCTTTGTCCCTGTTTGAGTTGGGCTTGGTTTTTGGATAGGAGTTGGTTTGCTTGGCTCTTGAATTGCTCAGTGGATTGTTCTATTTGGGTTAGCAATTGATCCACTTGTTGGCTCTAGGAAATTTTTATTTGCAAGAAAATTTTTCTAATTTAGGTGAAGTATCAAATAATTTTGATATTTTAGCTTGGTGGAGTGAACACTCGAAAAATTATCCAGTTCTCGCCACCATGGCACGTGATCTACTAACCCCTTTGGTGTCTATAGTTCCATCAGAGTCTTATTTTAGTGTAGGTACCAAGGTGTTGGATGACAAAAGAAGCTGCATGAACGATGAGAGCATAGAGATGTGCATCTGCTTCAAGGATTGGGTAGATGAAGAAGATAGATTACAAGACAAAGGTGAGCATAATACAACACCGAACATTTCACCCGAAGTAGATAATGAAAGTCATGAATGATGATTCATGAATTTGACTACTTGTAGAATTTTTCATTTTTTCAAATTATTGTAAAATTTTTAAATTTTATTTAATTTATTTGATTTTTTTTAATTTTTTAACAATGTAATTTTGTATTTTCAATTTGTAACCATATTGTATTTTTTTATATTTATTAATTTATTCCATTTTTATATTTCATTCATCCAAGTATGCAATGATCCAATCA
This sequence comes from Nelumbo lutea, assembly GCF_056320005.1. NCBI lineage: Eukaryota > Viridiplantae > Streptophyta > Magnoliopsida > Proteales > Nelumbonaceae > Nelumbo > Nelumbo lutea. Next base: position 90,520,707 of record NC_142687.1, on the reverse strand, counting down.
TTGTATTTGTAATTCATTAATTTGTACCATTCAAATTTAAATGAAATAAAATTCCTATTTTTCTTCTAAATTGTTATTCCATCATTCTTATTTCAAGTTGGTTAAGTATTTTTTTCATTTATGTATTAAATAACTTAGATTTCTCATTTCTTAATTTTTTAAATAGTTCATAATTCCCAAAGATCATAGGAAAGTTAAATATTTTAGTTTTACAATTTTACTTAGAAAAGAAATCAAAATTAAAAAAATAAATAAATAAATAAACAGTGTAACCCGGTTCGGCCTAAGCCCAAGGCCCGCCCTGTGGCCTAGCCCGGCACAGTCCAAGCACATGGTACGGGCTGCAGCCCGGCCAGGCCTGACCCAATCCCGTGTGCTGGCACAGCAAGGCACAAGCCCGCTTGGGCCTGGGCCATGGGCCGTGCTGGGCCAATCCCCAAAATTTCCACCAAGGAGGACGGAACGGCCCATGGTGGCTCGCGGGCCAGCACGGCATAGCCCACCTTTAGGGCGGGCCGTGCCATTCTGGCCCGACACAGCCCACTTTACACCTCTAATCAGCTACATGAATCCTGTTTCTAATCATCGTTATCATTCAAATTTTAGTCAGCTACACGAATCCTGTTTCACCCATTCTGTTTAACCCCACGCAGAAAACTAATTAATGTTTCAATCAATTTTCATTTTTCAGGCAGAGGTTCGCGGTTTCCAGCATGATGGCAGTTTGCACCTACAGGCAAGAAGTCAAAAGTATGGAAAGGTATCTAATGGAAAGGGGTTAAAATGAAACTTGTAACTTTTCTATATTAAAAGAAAAGAAAATTAGCAAGAGGCTTAAAGTGCGACCTGCACTTGGATGATGTAAACTGATATCAAGGAGCAGAAATAGCTTTGCTCTCTTACAGCTCTAAAAGTTGTCTCCTGAAGAAAACATTTTCTTTTCTGCAATCTAAAGGTTTTAACTCTGTTTTTTTTTTCTCCTTTTTTTGATATTTCTTATAATGCGACTATGATTATGATGCAGCTGGAAAGGGGTCAATTGCTCACAGTCCCTCCTTTATTTAGTGAAGAGACGCAAGCAGCATTTCCACCACCTTGAACAGTAGGGAATTGATTTGATTCTTGGATGCAATGGATTCATCTGGGTAGGTGAACATGTAGAAGCCAGGGATAATATGGTAGAAGATCAAGAGAACAAACCTGAACAAGAGAGGAACACCACATACTACCCAAAAGCTTAAGCTAGGTTTTGGGCAACTCTTGTATATAAATAAATCCCTTGCACCTTTTGTTCTTCCAATGTAGGATTCACTTCAACTTACTCATACTTGAATTCCAACATACAAATGCTGTTATAATTTTGTCTACGTTGGGCTTCAATCTGACTGTTGAAGTTAAACGGAGGAGCTCAGTATCAAATAAGAAATGATCTCTGGCAGCCTAATTTGTAATTCTGTTTATTTTATACTTCCTGTCTCGAAGGTGATTGAGAAATTTTTAGGGAAATCAGCATGAAAGAAATGGGATTTGTTTGTTACGAGAAAATGCCATAAAAATGTTAAAGAAAATGTTACGAGAAATGGGATACAGAGGTGTTTCGGGACTCCACTCATTTTTAATAAAAAATACCCTTAAATACCTCTCCAAAATTCAAATTTTGAAAAAAAAAAAACTAAAAAAATATAAATCCGTGTGAATGAAACGCCTCTGAAGTCTGAACCTTGCTTGTACAAATGAGTACATTTAATCACAAGTGAGGCGGAGACGCAAATTTCAGATTTTGAAACGTTTTCTTATAATTATCAAATTAAAACGCCACTGCTGTCTAGTTGTTTGCTGAGAGAGCACGGCAAAGGCCAGACAGGTATTATCTTGCTCTTGGAAAATGAAAAATGTGGAAGGACAGGACAAGATGACAAATAGTTGGGGGCGGGGGTGCAAGCGTGCAGCAGTACAGAGAATTGATGCTTTCTGGCTGAGAGGGTACACGCAAAATTCGTGGCTGCCTCCCGAGTGGATGTCTATCGCTGTCGGCTGCACTGTAGTTCCAGAAAAGATCATTCAATGGTGGAAGAATGCCAGTGATTCTTCCATGTATTGTCGTTAACACAGATAGCAGAACATTGTGGAAGCATATTTACCTGAGACAGGCTTGAGGATGGATCACTGGCTGAGGTTTGTGAGAGAGGCCCGCCATGATGTCGATGTGTAAACTCACTGTCACTGGGTGTGGAGGAAATGTGCATTAATTGTTCCTTGAGGACATTGGTGTTCCTCTTCTGTCATGTCAACTTCAGGAAAAGGCTCTACTGTGTCCCAAAACCAAGACTTCCATTCTTCCAATACCAGGTTATAGCCTTATAAACCATGAAAGGGTGCCAATTCCAAAAGAAACAATCCCCAGCCGAAATTTCCAATCCAACAGTTTTAGGCTTTTAGCTTGACCAATGTAACAGCCCAGCTCTAGGATGACAACAAACCTGATGCATTGTGTTACACTACCAAGATTTGTGCTTTAAAAGCGACCTATGTTTTGAGTACATGATAAAACACAAGATGCTCCAAATTGGAAACAAGGGGGAATAGTCATGAGTAATTCAATGAAGTGACATACTAAAACTGGCTATATAGGACATTGAAGCCCAAGATTCAGGTGCCAGTGTGCCATCAAATTTTCAGTTTAAGTATTTCCCTCATGGTTGAAGTTCCTCTTGTACATCAAAAGAGAAGATACATGGAATTGAGAAAAAGAAAACTTTTAGCTCTCTTTTCATTTCCACATGCTTTGTTAATGTACGACCCTACTTTGCCTCCAATCATGCAATCTTAGTCATCTCTTCTTATCCTTTTTTCACTATGAACACCCTGCCCATTTCCATATGTTGGGTTTTCTCTATGGCATTCCTAATCTAACAATGCATGGCACAAGTTTTAGATCAGCTAAAACAATTCGATAAGGTGGCACAAAAATAAATCACAATTCATCTCTTAGTGTATGGAAGCAGTCTTCATCCCAAAAATAGAACTTCAATTTAGCTGCAGTATGCAGCATGTGATGTGAACCAGTCGTGTCATATAAACCTGTAAACAACATATGCATAGAATTTTAGACCACTACCACAACAAAGAGGGTCTACACTTTAAACACTCTGAACAGCCAGTCTATTAATTCAGGTTTTAGTCACCAAACTCCAAATGGGCAATCAAGGTTGCTGTAAGATGGTTGATGATATGAAGATAAATATTAAATGTGTTATTTCTATCACAGTAGTAGATGTGGAACATGAAAGGTAAACAAGTTGAGGGAATTACTAACACTTTCACTGGTGGACGAGATATTACTACTAGCACCTACAATTCCTCATCCCATTTGCATTCCAGAGCAGCAACATATAAAGTGATCAACCAAGGAAGATACCGGCTATTATGTAATAACTGAAATCACTAATTAGTCAAGTAAATAATATAACAATGGGTTGTGATTAAGAGAAAAACGTAACAACCTTGGCGTTAATTCAATGGCAGACTGTAATAAGGCATGTAAGAGTCAGGGAATACATTCATGTACATGAAGAGCCAATTCAGAACACATACCTGATGAGGGTCATCCATGGGGATGATACTAAGCACGACGTTTGTTACACAAAACTCAGAAACAAACAGATTCGAATGGCACAGAACAAAGCAAAACAGAGATTATGCGAGGAAAGAAAAGAAGAACAGAGCACATACAGATTTACGTTATGAGGCCTTTGGCCTATGTCCAGGTAGAGTGCTGGACTCCTCTTCAGGACAACAAACACTTCTACACAGCAATGCCTGTGAATTGGTGTTGGTGATCATGGAGCAAATGTTGGATCCATCCCCTAGCACAATGGCTCCCAAGTTTATCATTCTGTGATTAATACAAAGGCTTAAAGAGTATATATAGGCATATAGCTCTTAAATCATCCCATGCAAGACCGAAATCACAAAAGTAAATAAGTAAGATGTGATAAACCTACTTTTCCATAATTACTCCCTTCCTTTTTGTGCTGTAACTATTTCACACACTATGCGCAGTAGAAAATTCTGCATAAAGGAGGAAGAAGAACGGAAAGAATTGCAAATGCCCTAGCAAAGCAATTAAGTTCGCAAATAGCAATAATCCTCTTCACAAAAATAGACAATCCATCAAAGATTAGTATGTATAATCCTACTGGATTTGCTGCTGATATTACAGAAAAACAATCACTAATCTCGTCAATTGTATATCCTCGCTAGGTTATTGCATTCGATGACAAATGAATTCAAGTCCATTGTAGAAATCAGGAAATTTAACAGAATAGAAAACTCTACACCCCAGTAATTCAACACAAAGGACAGCGAAAAAGAAAATGTGAAGAAAAAATAGATAATTAAGATGGAGATCACCATTGTTAGAGCAGAGAAGCTTCAGCACTAATACACAGCAGAGGTGAAGAGAGAGAGAGAGAGAGAGAGAGAGAGAGAAGGAAAACGAATGAAGAGCAGAAGAACCGCTCATTTTTTTCATTCAATTTTCTCCGAGATTACATTATGCTGGGCCCAGGCCCATGGCCCAGGGAAAGCAGTTCATAGCTTCGCGAGCTATCATACTAAATGGTCTTGATGTCTCTATCACTGTCGATCTTGCAAAAGGATAAAGATGGATAGGATGTGCGAATTTGCTATGCTATGCTATGTAACAAGGGAATGTAGTGGGAACGGTTAGGCCCATTAATCATTATCTGGCAAAAGAATTCAGACCACCACCAAATTGATTAGTAAACTTCTGATCCAGCCCATTTGAGTCCGGAGAATGCAATCCGGATCTCCTACCCACAAGGACTCTATCCATACCTATCTACGCACAAATAGCAGCACATTGGGAATGAGAACATCTTCTGTAGTGTTGGGGTGTCAATTAGACTGGATTTGGTCAATCCGATCCAGTCCAATGTGAGTCTATTATAAATGGATTAGGTCCAATCCAATCTAATAAATATTTTGGATCATTTTGGACTGGTCCAATTCAATGTCTGGACAGTCCAATATGTTCAAATTCGTTTTGATTTAGATTGGTTTCAACTCAAACCTGGTCCATTGACACATATATTCTTATCTTATACCAATGGACTAGATATTAGCTTAATCCAACCCAATCCAATATAAATTTATTATAGACGGACCAGGTCCAATCCAATCTAATAAATATTTTTGACCAGATTGATCCAATCCAATATATCTTGTGGGTTCATCCAAGATGTCCAATTTGATTTTGGACTGGATGGGGTTCGATCCAAAACCGGTCCATTGACAGCCTTACTGTAGTGGGTAGGACTGTAGTAGATCCGAGCTTCTTAATGTGTTGGCCAAGGCTGTAGCCCCAATTAAGTGCCTGTTTGGGAAGGCTTTCCAATAGTAGCTTCTTGCAGTTCGAGATAGGCTCCATATGGAAAACACGGAATCTATGTTTGGTAAAAATCATGCATGTTCCAAACACCAATTTTATGACTGTTGAGTGCAGTTACTTCAAGTAGCTTATCCGGAGCATGTTATGGCTCAATCAAAACGCAGAAGCCCTCCCAAATGGGCCATAAATCAATCCACCTGTCCCATACTCATGTGTAGGGGTGTCAATTGGACTGGATTTAGTCCAATTCGACCCAGTCCAATGTAAATCCATTACAAATAGACCAGATTCAATCCAATCCAATGATTATTTGGACCATTTTGGACTGGTCCAATTCAATATATGGACCATCCAATCTGTTCAAAATTGTTTTAATTTAGATTGGTTTAAACCCAAATCTGGTCCATTGACGCTTATATTCTTATCTTATATCAATAGATCAGATATTGTCTTAATCCAACCCAATCTAATATAAATTTATCATGGATGGACCAGGTCTAATCCAATCCAATAAATACTTTGGACCATTAAATCTGGATTGGTCCAATTCAATATGTCTTATTGGTCCATCCAATCCATCTAAATTGATTTTGATTTGGATGGGGTTCAATCCAAAACCAGTCCATTGGCATCCCTACTCATGTGAATTGAATCATCTATGCATTGGAATGAATATGAATTGAGAGTTTGTTTTCGTGAGACATGAAGTTCTGACCCACGCTCCAATTGAATATGAATAATAATTGTCAAAAAAAATTATTAAACCAATAATTTAAATATTCTATACAAGTATTTATTTTTCTTTATTTTTTTTATTTGTACGATTGCTCTTTATTATTATATCGTTGTTATGCCATCCCAAATAAATCCTTATGTTTAGCTCATATTTTTCTCTTTTATATTGTTATAAAAGAAATTCTTATTATTATTTGATTTTGTTGGATAATAATATATGCTTTGAGTTATTTATTCATTTATTTATTTTAGATTTGTTAGCATTTTTATTTTATTTTATTTTTGTAACCCCAAACTTTACTCTAGGTGGAGGGGCCACCACCTTAAATTTTATTAACCATTTTCAAAAGGAAAATTTGTAATAAGAGGGGAGGACTTATCAGTTTTATTTTTAATTTCAATTATTCTATAATTTTCTGCTTTTAGAGAGTAGGGTCTTTGTCAAAGATAGAGGTTTGAATCCCACAAAATGTCCAAAGTGAAATAAATGGATATTCTAATTCATATGAAAACGGACACATCCAACATCCAAATCTGGAAGTACAGCCTACAATTCCAATTCCTATTTGGCTATTTCCTACCCCCAATTCCCACAATACACATACACCATAGCAATCAATATTACAAGAATAAAATAAAGAAGCAAAATTGAAAACCCCAAATTCTAAAAAATTAAATGAGAAGTGAAAACATCTTAGCCCTATTGGTATAAGGGCCTCATTCGTTTGCAAGTAAATATGCATGGGAAAGTTGGTCAATGGGTAACTTTTTCCATTGACCAATTTTCCTATGTTCTTTTTGCATTGAGCAGTGGGCCCCATAATAAAGTTACCCTGATGGGACCATTTTACCCATTTTAATAGTTACTTTTGGTGGGTAGAAATGTCATTTTATTATTTATCGGGAATCCTAAAAATCAAAAGAATATGGGTAAGTGCACTTACCTAGGTAAGTCGCACTGTTACAAATGAACGGGGCCTTAGGGGGCATTCTTTTTTTGGATTTTGAGAGGGGGGAAGTTGGTCAATGGGATGACCAAGAATACCGGGTAAGTGATACCCATCTCCTAAGTGGGTAAATAACTTTGCCACCTGGGGAGAAAGATTCCAACACTTAAATGGGACAAAAATGCCCCATTTAATAATGGATTTTTATGGTTAAAATGGTTATTTTTCTTTTTTACTTGGGAAATAAAAGAGCATGGGTGAATACACTTACCTAGGTAAGTGTTTCCCAAGAAAAACTTACCTACATAACTGCATTTACCCGAGTAAGTAACTTACCAAAAAGCAAATGGGGCCTTAGAAAATTCTCTTTTGCTCATTGTAAATTTGGATCAGGTAGCAGAATTTTGCAAATCTTTGGTTCCATCCATAATTTATATTCTTTTTGTGGTAGAGCAAGGTTCAAAGTCCATGTATGTGGCAAGGTTTTAAAAACTGACCCAAAAACAGAACCACTCTAGCCATTGGTTTTTGGTTTAGTGTTTCAACCATCCAGGTCAAGCGGTTCGAATGATTTGAACATCTTACCTATTAGATTGGAATATTAAGGTAAGGTGCATATAAATATAAGAAAAAATAAGGTTTGAATGAGAGAGATTTGAGAAACTATCAGCTGAAAGAGTTTAGAAGAAGAAGAAGAAGAAGAAGGAAGAGGAGGAAGAGGACTTGTAGGCTACAGCAGCGATGGTGACGGCGACTTGTAGCAGCAACAGTGATGGCAAACTACAGCAGCGGAGATGGTGGCAAATTGGTGATGAAAGTAGGATCTCACACTCTCTCTTAGATCTATCATCTAGAGTCTAGATTGCTCTCCCAGATCTCCAAATGTGAGATCTCTCATATCTCTATCACTATCTCACACATCTCTCTCTAGTAGATCTCAGATCTGAGAGCTACTCTAAGTCTCTTTTCATTCTTGTTCTGACAAAACTTGTCAGAAGTAATAAACCACAAACCGTTCTCCAGGTCAAACGGTTCAACGGTCAAACCATTTGAATCAATGATTCGTTGACTAATTCAATGGTTTTGACCAAATACTAGGTTTGGGATAAAATGGAACCGATTGCCTGAATGATTTCTGGCCCAAACAGTCTGACTGTCCAGATCAACGACAGTTCAAAATCATTGATTTGTGACATAAAATACAAGATTTGTTTCAATGTAAAAGGGAAGAGACCTTTTCTTTTTTTTTTCATCCTAGAGACGGAAAGAATATAGCTGGAATATTTTAGAATAAAAGGTTTTTCACCCCTTTTATTTGGAGGAAAAAAATGCAAAGCCAGAAGGGGTGAAATTGTATCTGAAATATTGAACTCTGAACAAAAAAAAAATCCCATCCCTTATGTTGAAACAAACAGTAGAGACTCATTCTGAGATATGTATTCTTAAAAAGTAAAGATGTCAGGAAAGCAAAACTAATTTGAATAACAAGACTTAGTTGACTTGAGTATTGCAAGAATACACTTTATTGAAACCTTTGGTATAACTAATCATGTATTTATGTCCATAACTAAGACATAAAGTACTGTTTGTTTATTATTGTTTCTTTTTGACCTGTTTATTCCAACATTGACAAATCAGTATCTTTGACTCCACTAGCCACAAGAGAGAGAGAGGTTTCAAAGTATCAATACCTATTGACTTTTGAGGCTGCCCAATTGTCAAATAGTGGGAATTAATGGAAGTATGTATGTTCATAATTTAATATAAGTAGGCAGCATCTATTATTTGAAAAGACTGCCACATAAAAAGTAAGAAAAAAAGGTGCATTGAGGCTTTAACATGCTTGATACTTTGAACCTATATATATAGAGAGAGAGAGAGGCTTGCAAATTGAACCAACACAGAAATTTCTGATTGATGTGTTATATCAATATCATTAGGTAAACTTTGTTTGATTTAGAGAGAAATAGAAAGCTGAGGGAAAGATTTTAGGATGTGTTTTTGACAGAAAATAAAAGAAAAAAACAGACAATTGGGGAAAAGTTCTTAAAGAATTTCAAAAGTTCTTGAGAGAACTTCGTTTTCTGTCGAACCAATCTTAACCAAACAAGAACTTAAAGAATATATATATATATATATATCTGTGTGTGTGTGCGCGCGCGCGCGTAACATCTTATTTCCTAGTTGCAAAAAAAGAGCTCCAAGAAGAATATGACTCTATATGTTAGTTAAATTACAGGATTTTATTAATACCATAAGATGCTACATAATATTATTCAAAGATACAGAAAATTATAGAGATTTTGCATAACAAAAGTATGATACAGAAATGATTTAGAATTAATTCCAGAAGTACATGATAAAACATGAGAACTTAATTTGAATACGCTTTATAATAAAAAAAAAATGTAATTATATTTGTAGATATGCATATTCTTAATAGATTATACATAAATTTACATGTAAAATATGCTAAAATTTTTCATTCAATTTTAAAAGAGTAAATATTAATCATGGCTAACTGATTTTTTTATCATAATTCATATGTTTTGAGAAAATTTTCATCGGTTTTTTTTTTTTTTTTTCGAAATCGAATGAAAATTGTCAATGTCAATTTCTGACTTGCCCATAGAAAATCTCCAGCATGATATGCATATTTTCTGAGTGCAGCATATGTCCATTAAAAAAGCTTAAAAAGAAAGAAAGCAAAACCCAATGTCTTTGTGGAGCTAAAATTTCCATCCTCCATTATGGGAGAAATTGTGATCAAACACTTTTGGTACATGTACTTTTTTTCTTTCTACCTTTTTGGATTCTCATCAGTCACAGTTGAGGCTGGTATCTTAGCCCACTCGTGGGTGGCTATATTATGACTCAAAAGACAAATAAAATGCCAACTTTTATATATATAAGGTTTAAAAAATCGTTACATATCAGTCTGTATTGGTTGATACCTATCGTATCAGGCCCTTCTTGATATGTCCCTACAGGGGTTGTATCAGGTTAGGGCCTGGTTTAGAGAGTAATCAAGACTTAAACCAATTCATCTGAATCAAATTCAAAAAAAAAAATTAAAAAAAAAAGACCAATACAGACCGATACACTCATACACCTTACTAGTGTATGTATGTATGTGTGTACGTATGTATGTATATATATTGATAGATTATGTGTAGAATTATATTGTAAATGACTTTATTGATTTCACTTAGAGAATAATGTATGCATACAACAACATATTTTCTTGCATGTGATAGGCAGAGTGCAACTTGGTTAGGGTTGCACTTGAGCCCAATCTCCTTTTTAGCATTTTTCAGGTCTCTCATTATGCATGAAGTAGCTGTGGAAATTGACATGACAACATTAGAAACATTAGACATTTTTTATTTAGGGTGGTGTTTGTCAAATATGCATAATTTTGCTTTTTTTATTAATAAAAACAATTGCCACACTGAACCTTGTTTAAAGCCTTAAAGAGAACCACTTATCCAACATGAAGAACTGGAAGCCTCCGGTCGTCTTCGCACAACAAAACCATCAGCTCACGGGGGTGTCTTGAGTTGGCTAGAAGTCAGCACAACAGTTTACTTCTCTAAGAGTTTGTATACATTTAATGCTCATATGTGTAATAATGTCACATAAGAGGATAAGGTTATATGTTTTGTATATGGATTATGAATTTTGGGGCAAAGCGGCCTATATCCTCAAATTGGATTGGATTTGGGTCAATATGAATCCGTTGATGAATATTTTATCATTTTGGATCAGTCCAATTCAATATCATAAGGATTATTCAATCTCTTCAAATTGGTTTTAATTTTCATTAGTTTATTCAAATTTGATCCAATGACACTTGTATTTTTATCTTTTATCAATGGACTGGATATTGATTTAATCTGACTCAATTCGATATAAATTCATTATGGATGGACCAGGTCTAATCCAATCCAATATATACCTTGTACCACTAAATTTGGACTGATCCAATTTAATGTCTTATTTGTCCATTCAATCCGTTCAAATTGATTTTGATTTAGATGGGTCCAACCCAAAACTAGTCCATTAACACCCTTACCTATAATTAATCATTTTCCTCTATTTTGATAATGGTTAATTAATAAAATTTAAGATGGCCACCCCTGCCCCTCCACTTGAACTAAACTTAGAGGTATAGAAAAAACTGTGTTTCTGTTTTAGCCATTAACAATTTAAATCTGGGTTATATTTTATATCAAGGCAAGTGGAACTAGAAATGGGATAATTAATCCTGTTAGGGAGCATTTCATGGCAAGGTTTTTAAAATCAAACCGGACAACGAACCGGTCAGGGGTCCATTCCCAGGTCAAATGATCTGATTGTTTGAATCAAATGAATGGCTTGTTCTGACAAAAAATAAATAAAAAACGATCAAACCGTTGAATAGTTCAAACGATCCAACTACCTGGGTCAGTAGTTTGCTGACTAAATCAACGATTATTGAGAAAATAACGGTTCTGGGATAAAAAGAAACCGATCACCTGACCGGTTTTGAAAACAATGTTTCATGGTAGAAGGAAATTCCAAAAAACTGTAGAATTCAGGCTTTTTAATGGGGCATGGCCTTTGGGTTATCATCCCAGTTGTGTATCTTTTCTTTTCATTTCTTTCTTGAATGAATGAGTGATACTTTTTTGGATGGTGGAAATCACGGCCCAGTGAGCACTACTTACCTTTGGTGGGTTAGTAAGCTATAGTGGTGAGGATGGGATGTTGATCTTGGTTCGTGGTATCTATACTTTCGACACCGTTACCAAATAACAACTTAAGAACTTTGATATGGTCGGTTTTATTTTCATCTTTTTTATCATTGCTTCTTTTTAATAAGCTTGATGTTTTATTTGAAAGGAATACAAATACAAATATGTACAATATAAATACAAACAAAATAATACAAACTAGAAGGTTTTTGCACTCTACGGATTTGCACTCCGAACTGAGCCTTAGTAGTGATTTTTAGTATCTATAACCAGTAATAGCATTGGTTTCCCGTAGAGTGCACCCCAAGTGGGGTGCTAACCCAGATTCCGGTAACCAAATTTCAATGTTCTATACTGGTTAATTTATTTATATTGACATTTTGAGTCGCCTGAATGGACTCAATCATATATTGTCTGAGTTTGCATTATGTGATTATGGATTATATGTCAATAAAATACTTTCCAACACCCTTTCAACATGATCTAACACCAGACATTTAATATATGGTGGGTCCTAATCCCATGGTAAGATGTGCAGTATCGGATCATACTGGGAGTGTGTTTAACGTGTTTTGTTGGCAAGTGATTTCAATTTTAACTGGGTTGTAAATCAGTTTTGATTGATTGGAATTGATTACTCAAACTGATTAATGGTTATATATTGGGAATTTGGCATATTAGAAAGATACTCTAATCTGAAACTTATTTTGCTCATTCACCATAAAAAAGCTTATTTTTCTTATCACTTGTAATATTATCAGGTTATGATGTCAAAGGTTTATTATCAAATTACATGTTAAAGTTTACTTTGTTTTCATTGGTTCATATTTTACAAAATGTATTTCTATGTTTAACAAAATGTATTTGCCATCACTTTCAACCAATCACATCTTTTGCTGCACGGTGCAAATTGCCTTAATGGGAGTTTGGCATCGATGCCATTTTCTGAGAAAGTGATGCCACGTAGGCACTACATCAGAGAAAGTGGTGCTTCAAACAACACCCTCTTGTTTGGTACCATTTTTTCTAAAATCAAATGTTGCTCCAAACCACGCCTTGGAAATCGAGAAAGTGTGGTCTGGAGCAATGTCTAATTCAATGTGTTACTACCAACGATGCAAGAATGTGGCATCATCTTGAACGTTGGATAATGTAGATCAATGTTGAAAATGTTGCTGTCAGCACTGGTATCAAATAAAACCATTATTATTTTCTTAAAAAACACTTATGTGACAGCACCAGTTCCAAATAAAAAACAAATACCATTTTCTCATACCCAGCACCATTTTCTCAGAATATTATATCCTCAAAATATGTGATAAGTTATTGCACAAGGATAAGGCAAGGCTGTTAAGAAAACAGGCTAGACTTTGGCTAGGCCATGATAAGCCAAAGCTCAACCTAGAACGCCCAGTTAATACAAGGCGAAATTGGTTGATGCTGCCCATAATAATGCAGTCTTTAAAACCATGAATCGGTTTAGCCAGTAATATTGTGACAATTGTTAAAAATGGTTTTTAATTTTTTCAAGGGTAGGTTGAGGATATTTTAAGGGATAAGTGTCAAATAGTTTTTCAAATGCTCATCAGACGTGCTTACAAGATATAACATTGTGCCTACCTGATCTGGACTGGTCTATATGAGACATTGAAACCCACCGTAGGACGTCATAAGATGGGGCCCAAGAGTTAGCGCGTCCTAAAGAATCAACCGAAGGTCTAGCCCATGGGCTAAACTTTCTAGTATTGAAAATGTGCTTGATGAATTGTCACAAATGAATTTTGGAGGGAGATTGGGGAGAGGAGGGGTTGTACATCTATGGATCAGATGCTTGACGCCATCCATGGTTTTCAAAATCAGATCGGACTGGATGGACGGACTAGAAAAACTGGGACCGGTCAGGTGACTGATTCTGTTTTATCTTAGAACCGTTATTTTATAAAAAAATCATTGATTTGGTAAGCAAAATGCTAATTTGAGTGGTTGAATTGTTTAACAGTTTTGACTGTTTTTAAATTTTCTCAGAATAGGCCATCTATTCGGTTTAAACGATTGGACCATTTGAGCCGAGAACTAGACCCCTGATCGGTTCGTTGTTCGTTCAATTTTAAAAACTTTGGTGCCATCTATTGACATTTTTATATCTACAATACTTGTTTGAGGACCCATTTGGGAGGACTGAAAGTTTGACTAAGCTGCTTAAACTGAACCGTTTTGAAGAAGATACTAAAGGAAGTTTCACTGGAAAGCCAGTTTTTTTTGGCTCAAAGATAGCTTTATCTGGGTTTTTCGGATTTTTCATCAAACATACTTTATATTGATTGAATTTTGTAATGGATATATTCGATCCAATTTGATAAGAAATCTAAGTGATTTGAATCTGATAAAAATCTGACGGATTTTCAAAGTTGTGATCTGAAATTCAATTCAAATATCTGATTTGGATTCAATTCAATTTAAGTTGTAATAAAAAAAAAACTTGATGATATAATATAAATAATATTATTAATATATAATTATATAAATAATAACTATTGGATTGGATCGGATCGGGGTATATTTGAATTTTATCTATTAGCTCAAAAGATCGATTTTTCTGATTCGATCTAATTTATTAGGATCAAGGCATCCCAATCCATTCTTCGGATCAATTTAGATTCAAATCGCATCTAATTCAACATATAAGCTAGCCGTATGAGGCTCACCTCCCAAAGTTGGATGCTGTTGCATGAAAGCCCTCCCAAACGGTTGTAGGCACAACAAAGTAAACACATTAAATGAGTACTTCATAAATATTTTGATACTATCAAAAGTGGTTATTAATCTTTTTAAAAGGTTGTCGGGGGGTATTTTAAGTTAGGGGTTTTTATAGTTCTAGTCCACCTCAGAAATCTGACCCCCGCCAAACAAGTCAAATGAATCCTAATCGTGGGTGGATTGATGCCAAATTCACGGGCAGGATACGATTTATAGGGGGTATTAGACACATGTTGAATTCGTTTGAATTGTTATTACTGCTATCTCCTGATCACATGTACATGTAATCAACTATAAATTTGACATTGAATAGAAGATAACTTACCTTCTTCAAACTAAAGTCTTTGTTCTTATATGGTATCAAAGTACGGAAAGCTTCTATCCTCAATCGTGGTTCCTTTGAATGTCTGTGTTAATTTCTTTTTGGTTGGAGATCAATGGCAATGGATAGCTTCAGCAGTGGTGAAAAGTTCATCGATCCAGTGTCACCATTTTACCTCCACCCATCTGATAACCCAAGCACCATTCTTGTTTCATGCCCTTTAACATGGGATAACTACCCTACCTGGAAACAAGCCATGGTGAACGCACTCTGGGCCAAGAACAAGGTAGGTTTCATCGATGGATTGATCGAGAAACCAGGCTCCTCAAAAACCGTTGAGCTATTGGCTTGGAAGAAATGCAATTTGATGGCTATCTATTGGATTTTCAATGCACTAGCCTGAGAGCTACACGAGAGCATTGCATATGTGGAGAGTGCTCGTGAAATCTGGCTTGACTTGGAGGAAAGATTCTTGCAAGAAAACACCCTACATATTTTCCACCTGAAGCAAGAGCTGATCTTGTTACAACAAGAAAACTTGTTGGTCTCCATCTGTTATACCAAGATGAAAGCAATTTGGGATGAGCTCGCAACATACACAATGACTCCAATGTGTTCATGCAGTGAAACAAGAAAAGAATTCTTGGCAAATAAGGAGAAAAAACATGTATACTAGTTTTTTCTTGGACTTAGTGATTGGTTCAATACGATCAGATCAAGTATACTTGGCATGGATTCGCTACCCAACATAGGACGTGTTTATGCACTCGTCTCTCAAGAAGAGAAACACAAGGCACTAGCCAGTAATCGGATCCCTACCATTGAAGCAGCAGCACTACACATAGCTGGATCTACTCGTCCCAACAACAACAAGATTCAGAAAGAACAATCCAAAGTTCGATGCGAGCATTGCAAGAAACATGGGCATTCTAAAGATCGATGTTATGAAGAAAAATCTAGGGAAGCAAGGTACCATCCTTAATGAACGAGTTGACGGGTCTGGTAACTCCAAGATACTGGCATTAGTTCAAACTGTTGCAACAACTGAAACATCATCACCAATTCTTGGCCTCAATCTTGAGCAATATC
Organism: Nelumbo lutea; assembly: GCF_056320005.1. NCBI lineage: Eukaryota > Viridiplantae > Streptophyta > Magnoliopsida > Proteales > Nelumbonaceae > Nelumbo > Nelumbo lutea. The sequence goes on along the minus strand of NC_142687.1, from coordinate 90,504,708 downwards.
TTCAACTTCTCTGTTTACTGAATGGAGAAAAGTTAGGAATTTCAACAAACTTTGTGGTAAGCCTTCCCAGTCTCACTGCATTTTGTCATCTAATTCTTGGCTTTTAGGCAGTGGAGCTTTGGATCATATGGCTTTTGCCAAATTCAACCACCAAACTATTCATTCTCTTGATTGAAAACCTTGACCAATACAATTATCCAACGAAAATCTTCTCCATGTCCACTCTTAAGGAGATATTTCCATCACAGATGATTTTATCCTTAAGGATGTGTTATTCGTACTAGAATTTTGGGGTAATCTCTTGCCAATCAGTAAGATTACATCACAACTAAATTGTGTTGTTATTTTCTTCCCCACATTTTGTATCTTATAGGACCTGACATCCAAGAAAGTAATCGGGGTGGGCAAGATGCTTGATGGCCTCTATCACTTTAGTGCGCCTGTGCCTTTACCACCAATTACTCTACATTCTAGTCATGACTCCACTTCCAGCCTCTAGTATTCCAGATTTGGACATGCTTCATACAACAAATTGTCTTCAATCCCAAAATTACATGTTATTGTACCTAACAATAAATGTCGTGATGTTTGTATGCGGGCAAAACAAACATGCTTGCCATTTCCAATCAGTACCACTCATTATAGGTTTCCTTTTGAACTCATACATTGTAATATATGGGGGCCCCATCCCACATCGTTACTTTCTTACAATAGTTGACAATTTTTCTTGAGCAACGTAGGTATATCTATTGAAATGTAAATCTGATGCTTGTGCATTTACTCTTTTCTTCTTTGCAATGGTTGACACCCAATACCATACCACTATTAAATGCACGAGATTTGACAATGGAGCTGAGTCCACGTCTGGTCCAGTTCAAGGTTACATGATGCAACATGGAATTCTGCACCATACTTCCTATGTAGACACCCTTCAATGAAATAGTGTTGTAAAGAGGAAGCATAGACATCTCTTAGAGATAGCCAGAGCATTGAGATTTCAAGATGGGCTTTCTATCCAATTCTGGGGCAAATGCATATTGATAGCTACTTACCTAATCAATCAACTTTCCTCTTTAGTAATCCATGGCAAAAGTCCCTTTCAGATACTTCACAATCGGACACCTTCTTGTCAACATTTGCAGAACTTTGGGTGTTTGTGTTATGTAAGCACTTCTAAGCATGGTAGAGATAAGTTTGTCGCTCATTCAAGACGATGTATGTTTATCAGCTACCTACATGGCTAGAAGGGTTACCGACTAAATGATCTAAACACCAAGAAAAATTTTGTTTCACGGGATGTAATTTTTTGTGAGCAAAGCTTTCCATTTCTATCTTCTGAGGTTGCTGATACAAGAAACTCACTAGTAATTTCACTTCCAGCTTCTGATGACATATCAAAATCCCCACTTGCATCCCCTAACTGTAGGCCTGATATTGTCACTAATAATCCAACCATTAATAAGTCTAATGCTCTACCAATTACTCAATTTGATAATTAGATTTCTATTAACCAAGGTCTCACAATTCATCTGATCGCAGGACCATCACCAATAGGCCTATTCGGGTCCACAAACCACCATCTCATCTTAATGACTTCATTTGTCCTTCTCTCCAAACACGAACCACTTCTGGTCTAGCATACCCCATATCAAATTACCTCACTACACAAAAAGATTTGGCTTCCCATACTTCTGAAATTATTGATGAGACCCTTGAACCCACTTCTTACATACAGGCCCAACGTCATGAGTGCTGGCGATAGGGCATGCAGGCTGAATTACAAGCTTTGGAGCATACTCGTATATGGACTCTTAGTGACTTACCACCAGGAAAGACACCCATATTTTGTAAATGGGTATACAAGATCAAGCTTCGACCTAATGGAAGCATTGATCACTACAAAGCTCGACTCATTGCAAAAGGTTACACCCACAGTAAGGGTGTGGATTACACTGACACCTATGCCCCGGTCGCTAAACTCATAACTGTACACTGCCCATTAGCCTTGGCCACAGCTCAGGGTTGGTCTTGGACCAGATTCTAGATCTCCAATTACCAATCCAAATCAGTACAGACGGTTGGTTGGTCGATGATATACTTGACCATTACCAGACCAGAAATCTGTTACTCAGTCCATATACTCAGGCAATTTATGGGCAATCCACGACAACAACATTTGGATGCAGCTATGCACGTCCTCTATTATCTGAAATCTTCTCCAGACCACGGTATCCTTCTACCATCGTCTTGTGATCTCTCCATACGAGCCTATTGTGACTCTGATTGGGATGGGTGCTTGTCTACTCGGTGATCCACCACTGGATATTTTATTAGTATTGGTTCTTCCCCCTTATTGTGGAAAACCAAGAAGCAATCAACGGTTTCAGACTCGTCTGTCGAAGCTGAATATTAGGCCATGGCTACTACTACTAGACGTCTTTTTCATGATCTGAGCCTCATTCATTCCCAACCAATGCAATTGTTTTGCAACAACAAAGCAGCAAACCCCATTTTTCACGAGCGCACCAAACATATCAAAATAGATTGCCATTATGTCGGACAACACCTTTAGTCTCACAACATTACTACTGCTTACATTCCATCACATCTACAATCAACCGATATCTTCATAAAAGCCTTAGGACGAGATTCCTTTCATCTTCTCCTTCCCAAATTGGGCATTGTTCCACCCCATGCTCCAACTTGAGGGGGCCTATTAGACACATGTTTAATTTGTTTCAATTGTTATTACAGTTGTCATTAGAGACTGTTATTACAACTGCCATTAAAGTTGTCATTTACAGCTGTCTCTTGAACACATGTACATATAATCAACTATAAATTTGACATTGAATAGAAGATAACTTACCTTCTTCGAACTATAGTCTCTGTGCTGCAATTTCAGATTTTTGAGGTAGATTGCTGTCCACTTATCCCTTTAAGTTACAAGTGTCAAAAAAAAAATTATAAGTATTCACTTAACATGCTTACAACGTGTCTACCTATCCCAACTGTCCCAAACGGGCATCAAGAATCATTTAAGAATTAGAGTATCTACTTAATCCAAGTTCTTACCAAAGGGATGATATTTCGGTGCATTGCGCACATAAAATCTACTATTTTTACAAAAAATACAAAAACACATAAAAACCACCCTCAATCTACTACCCACAACCAAGGCATTGTATTAGGAATATCTTCCTACGAATTATAAAGAAATATTTTCTTATTACCAAAAAAAAAAGAAATATTTTCAATGTAAGGCTGTAATGTGTTGTGGGTAGACCTGTTCATAGGCCGGGCTGGGTTTGGGTATATGTATCGACAGAATACATTCAGGCTCGAGCCTGAGCCCGACCCTCATATAAAGCCCAAAGCCCGGGCTCAAGCTTAAGCTTGATCTGAAATTTGAAAACAGAAATTTCTTCTTTTTTATTCAATAAAAAATGTTTTATTTATATTAGAAACTTTTAAAACTCAAAAATAATAAACATCTGACTAGGAAAAAAGAGAAGAAAACAAAAAAAAATATATAGTATATATTTTTTATTAAATAAAATATACTTTTATTATTTAATATATAATATCAAATCGTGCTTAGGCTTGGGCTGAGCTTTTTTTTAAAAAGCCCAAACCCGATCAAAAAATGGATTCGGTACTTTAGGCCCGAACCCGGTCCCATAAAGCCTAAATTATGACCGATTCCAACTTAGAACAGATCGAACCAACCAGTAAAAATGTGGGAACAGCAGCAGATCCGAGCCGAAAATAAAAACGAATACAGCACAAGAGTTCCCAGACGTCCGCACGTCTCTTTCAGTATAAATGCTTAATCACTTTTTTTTTTTTTTGGCTCGCTTTCATTGGGAAAGCAAAGTGCTGTGCGGCCTTTGAGCTGTTGCACTCATCTCATTCCTTCTCTTCTTGCCACTGCAACGCAGAAAAGTTATCTCACACACTCAATGAGAAGGAGTCAGGGTTGTGGAAAGTTGCTTATAAACTAATCCTACTTTAGGAGGACAGAGGGTTTGGAGCAGAGGGAACATGATGGCCTCCATGTTTACCTATCCGTGCCTGACAATATCAATCCTTCAAAAAAGGAGGAATTGAGGCGGAGTCGGAGATGAATCTCTTGAAATTCTCAAAGTGCTTTTTTTTTTTCCTTGGACTGCACCTACTTTTACTCTTATTGGCACAATCTGGTTTCTACCGACATCTACTCACTCACCGAGTTTGTTTCAACTCGTTCTAGTTGGCTCAGTTTTTTGTTGGATTCTATTTCTGCCTCTGGTAGTACCATTGGTACTGGGTTATGCGTTTCTCTCTTGTCTTGCCCACGTAAGTCATTAACAATGATGACTAGTATGGCCTTGGCTCAGGCTCTAGCTAGGGCTACTACTGAGTACTGACTGGCCTAGCTAGCCAACAAATAATGGAACGGCTACACCTCACCTAGTTAGCAATTGGTTTGCACCGGGTCCAGCTTCTAACAATAGATTGAATCAGATGAAACAGAAGTCGAGTTGGGGAATGAATTGCCACCTGGCAACATCAATATGTGATTAGAAGGGTGGGTGGGTCGGGTCAAGGAGTTGCACGCCTACCAGAAGAAATGAAAAAGGGGTTGAAACTGGAAAGATTACTTGTTAGTGCAGTGCAACACAAGGAGGGTGAAGGAAGGGTGAAGGCCTGAAGGGCACGCAGAGAGAGAGAGAGAGAGAGAGAAAGAGACAAATGATGTATGGGCGTGTGTCAGCAGTGAGGGACATGATGAAACAGATCTGGACGAGTTACGAGCCTAGGGCAGAATGATGGCCGATGTAGGGGAATACGATATGCTCACAACAATATCTCTAGTCTGTAGTGTGTAGTCTGTACTCATATCATATTACTGAGACCCAATAAGGGCAAGAGGAAAAGGAGTCACAGTCACACACACACAGACATCTCACCGGCTCACACGCATGGAAATGGAATGATGTTTGCGTGGGCATCGAGGGAGATTTGGGTGGAGAAACTAAGAACCCATCAACCCAACACCCAACACCCAACACTACAGGGTTCGAGCCTTTTATTGATAATTTAAAAACAAGGTTGGGACCTTGGGTTGGCTGCTTGCACGAGGAGTGATGTGGTGCCCTGCCGAGCTTCATCCAGAGATTGGACTCTCGTTCTCTCGCCCAATTGGATGATTCAGGGCCCATTGGGAATCGTCATTCCCTCTCTCTCTCTCTTCTGTTTCAGCTGATTTTAATTCCCATTTTGATCATCTAAACTAAATACTAAACACATTATTAAAGTAACAGGGAATTTGGTTCCAATTCTGATCCTAATTCCAACTAGAGACCATCAAAGAAATAGGTTGCCACAATGAACAATATTTTGTTGCATGGTGGGCCCAAAAGCCAAAATTCTAACAACAAACAGCTAATAAGGCTACAAGCTTAATAGGATAGGGCACACCAGAAGTGATTCATCATTCTTCATTCATGTGTGGGGGACACATCTAGAAATGGAGTTGGTACGAATACGTACGTACATGTACGCGAACGGACAAAAAAATACGGGTCCTGTTGAAGTGAGACCATCCAATTCGAATCCACATCCGGCCGCACGCTCGCACATGTGCATACTGCATACATCGTAATCACGCACTAAAATCTAAATGGAGGGGTTGGGTTGTGTTGTGGTGGTGGGGTGGGCCGTGAGGCTCAAGCCATTGCATTTTGTGCGCGTGGGTACAGTACCCAATTAACCATGTATCATGTATGTGGTGTATGGGTTGGTGCAACTGCTGTCTGCTGGAGATAGATCTGTAACGATGGAGGACGTTGCACGTGTAGATAGGTTGTGGACGCGTGCGAGTCCGTATGGCGGCTAAATCCAGTTGGGATGGTTGGCAACAAAGTGCAGGTGTCGCTCAAGGAGGGGCACACTGGGGTCGATATGTCGAGGATGGATTAGGAAAAGGGCCCTGATTTGTCAAGGAGTTGGGGCGCAAGGGTGGATGATGTGTCGCCTCGGTGGGGCCATCCACAGTAGTTGTGTCGGAGCACACAAAACTGAAAACCGATGAGTGGGACCCATTATAGGGTTTGGGTGAATGATGCCTGATGCGAATGCGAGTGGGGAGATGAATAGTGAAGGTGAAGGGCAGTCGCTCACACTCAGCAGCAGTGTGGGTTAGGGGCTTACTGCTTAGGGCGGGGACTGCCTGGGGCCTTGGTGCTTTGGGGCTTTAGAATATGACTTATTTAGTTTAGTGGGCCAAATTAGGGTTTTGCTTTCTAGGGTTTTCCTTTTCCACTTCAACTTTTCAGGTCAAGAATATTAGAAAGGTCAAAAAAGATTTAAGCTTTGTTTTACTGCAACGGGATCTGCTCCTTATAAGTATATCTACCGTGTATTGGGAATATTTTCCATGAATAATAATTAATAAGTATGGGAGATGTTTACAATGCATGATAAGATATGCGTGTGAAGTGCCTTAAGGCACCAGGCGTGAAGAGCAGATTCCATCTCAGTTTTACAAAGACTTAAGAGTTGGTTTGGATCCTTCTTTTGATGTAAAAGTTGGGATTTTGTTGTTCAATTGATGGTTCAGTTCAGACGTTCGAGTCTTTTATTTAAGATTTGATAGCTGGCTGGCTGGGCCTGGCCCTGGCTGGTGTGGTGTGGGATTTTGGTTGTTGACCAGAGAGGAGAGAGGACTGAGGAGGGAACAACAAAGTTCAAATTCGTTGGATATATAGAGAGAGAGAGTTTTGTTTGTTTGCGACTTGCGAGTGAAGTGAAGGTACAGAAAGAGAATCAGGTGATATTCATAGGTGTATGTGTGAGAGTGAGTGCAGTTTTGTTTTTGTTTGTGTTTGGTGGTTCGCAGGTGCATGCGCGCGCGTGCAGCTTCCGAGGGTGAGAGGTGGTCATTATGGGCTGCCAGCCACCATGATATCACATTCATGACGCATATTCCGAATCATTTCCGCCGTGCCCTAAAAACTGCAAATTTTGTTCCTAACTCAACAATTTCACATCATTACTCTCCCTCCCTCCCACTCTCCTCTCACCATATTACAGAGGGCTCTGTTTGGTTCTTGGGAAATTGAAACCAAAACGTCTCAATCTAATTCCAACAGTATGATTGGGTTGGGCAAAATCCGAATTCGATTCTCATTCCTGGTTTCTGATGAAATGGTATTGTCCTATTTGAAAGAATGACTATTCCCTCTCTTTTCCTTGAGAATGAGAATTCCATTCCAATTGATTCATTTCCATTTTAAAAAATTTTGATTCCCGTTACAAACCAAATGGGCCCTTATATTTTCATCTTATCTCTATGCCCCCATTTTCATTGTTATTTTTTTTTTTTTGTATAAATTACCACTTTCTAAGGGCATGAATTAAATAGGTTGATCACAGTTGTTTAATCAAGGCTTGATATAATTTATTGTTGTTAAATTATTTTTTAAACTATCTAAGTTCATCATGGGTCACGGTGAAAAACATTAAGCACATCTTGTTCACAGTCTCACATAGAGAGAGGAGAATCAGAGAAATGGAACTCATCATTCAATGAGTCCTCCCAAGAAGATCTTCTGCACCCAGAAGAAAAAAAAAATATTAATTTCAATTGCATGATGCCTACCATGCAATCTCAGTCGGATAGAGCTTTTGGTTTTGGTGTCAAAGACTAATTATGGGGCACCCTCCCAATTTGAAGGTCCCCACTCCAACAACAATAGCATGCATTATCTTCCTTCCTTCCATTCATCTGCTCTATTACAAACCAGTGTTCTGATTTCTAAACCAGGACCACAATGTCTGCCTTAATTGAGCTTAAGCACGATCATGGTTGAACCAGGAAGATGGTTCAGGTTCAGCACTTTTATCAACCATCATGAGTGGTTTGGCCCATTGCGTGGATTCCTTCATTCAGATGTAGCTTATTATAATATATGATTTTCAATTAAGGATTAAAATATTAATACGTTTGATAGCTAAAAATGGATGTATTGGTGCATATCAATATGATCAATACTTTTATTTTTTTTAGTTTATGAAGATTATAAGAATATAACTTATCATTCCAAAATTTTAAAACTTTCAAAATATATATATATCAATATATTTATGTGTATTTGATGCATCAATATAAATATACAATGCTGTGTATCATTATTTTAATCCTTGTTTCTAATGCAATTTGATATAGAGATAGAGGGTTTTTCCATGGGTTTTTAATGAAAATTTTGTGCTTAGGTTCCTTGTAAAGTCATAATTGGTTGCATTTCCAAACTAAGAGAAAATTAGACTAACCAAACTTCTGTATGTCTTGGCTTGATTTGACTAAAATACCATTCAATTTGATCTCTATTTCCTGGTTCGAGTTGCAACCTAATTAAATTCGAGCCCAAATTATTTGATTACAATTCGATTTGAATTCAAATAAGTAATTGAACTTACCTTAAGATTCAAACTCAACAACCTAATCAAACTTTAAACCAAACTATTCTATTAGAACTCTATTCCATTGCAGCCCTAATCAGAAATTAGCTAAGAAATAAGAAATACCAAGGTTTTAAAATTCAACCCGGAAATGGAACCTTTTTGGCCACCGGTTTTTGGGTCAGCATTCAACCATCCAAGTCAAACAGTTTAGGCGGTTTAGACTATTAGGGCAAATAACATTCATTTCAGTCTTTTGTAAGAAAAACACAAAAAGAACTGTCAGCTAACAAAGAAAGAAAGGAAAGGAAAGAAAAGGAGGGAGGGAGGAAAGAAGGAGGAAGAAGAAGAAGAAGAAGAAGAAGAAGAAGGTAGAGGAGAGAAAAAGAATAAGAAAAAAGAAGAGGAGGAGAAGCATCCAACCGGCGACAGTGACAACAGAAAACTTAGCAGCAAAATCTCTTTGTGATCTCAGATCTGCAATCTTCTCTCTCTCTCTTTCTCTTGAATATTAGTGATCACAGATCTGAGATCTTAGTCTGCTCTGCAACTGTCACTTCTTAAAACATGAACTATTGTCTGGGTTGAACGAGTCGATGGTTCAACCGCCTGAATCGGCAGTTCTGATCAAGTCAGTATTTTTTTCCCCAAGAACAGATTAAGGGTGAAATAAAACCGGTTGCCTGAATAATTTTTGGGCCAAACAGTCCGACCATCCGGATCAACGATAATTAAAAAAACTGAAAAATAACAAAAAAAATGATGAAAACATTACCTACACAAAAAACCAGGGAAACCTACAAAGGAAAATGATGGCTATTCCTTCATGTCCAGTACGATCCTCCCTGATTCATGGATATGCTCATTATTTAGCTGCCACACTTGATGACTTTCTTTCTTCCTTTTTCTAGTTTTCCCAAACAAATGTTATTAATCGTAGTTCTACGATATTCCCAACTATTATTCATGGAGCCGGGTCGATAGAACCGAAATTGAACCGAACTAACCCAATTATATAGGGCCATTACATGTCCCGATTATGAATTGGATCAGTTATTGGTTTTCCTATTTTGTTCAGATTATAATAGGTCAGGAACAGGATCTGCTTTGGTTTTGCATGAAAACCGATTTTAGACCCAAAATAACAATATCAGCATGCTACAAAAGATATCTTCTATCTAATACCTATTTTCTCTTGAAATACTTATAAAATAATATTCTCGTATTATGATGTGCAAATGTATCAATTCAAATAATAGCTGTATTCATTTTCTTTTGTTTTGAAATTACAGAAAAAATAGTCAATTATAATTGGGTCACCAATAGTCCTCATTAATAATTGTGTTAGTTTTGGGTCGAGGTCTTTTGGGCTACCCTTGAATGGTTTAATTGTTCAGATTGATTATTCAACTTATTTAAATAAAAATGTAGAATATGTTTTCAGGTTGTTTTAAGGCTATTTTGCATAAAAAAAACACAAAACAATTAATATTAGAGGTTATAACGAACTATTGATACACCCCAGTATGTCAGAAGGGTGCATCGGTACTTTGGATCTACCATTTTTTAAGCTTTTTAATTTTTTTTTTTCAGAATTTCAGAGGTGGTGGAAATAATGTTATTTAACATTTAAAACAATGACTTAAAAATAACATATTAGTGACATACAAGTCCATAAGTTGCAAAAATTTGTTCCTTAATTATAACACTTATTAAGACATGTTTTTAAGGTAAATTTGACCAAATCAGCATTTTTAAAAATTAAATTATCCAAAAATCATTTTGGACAATTTGAAGGAAAATGTAGGAAAAAAAAGGTAGGAAAACCTTTATTATTTTGTCTTTCCCTTCCTTTCCCTGCCTTTTCCTTCAAACCAAGCATGGTCTAAGTGTAAGTCTAACAACATTCTATTTAAATGCAATGAAATAAACCTAAAGCTACACGTGAGTTGGGTTTTATCCATGTCAGGGTAGACGTGAACTGATAAGAAACCCCCGGACCAAGTTATAACATAATACACTTGGGATTGTTTGATAATAGCTGAAGTTAATGATTTATTATTTTGTCTTTTAGTAAATTAAATAATAAAATAATAAAATATTTATAGTATAATAATTTATCCAACTTGAGCTTCAAGTATTAAGGAGCCCCCAACCTCCATAAAATCTTATTCATTAAAAGTTAAAACAATAGGCTTTTCAGTTCAGCCACTTCGATTGGTTGTTATCAAACAGGAGTTTCGATCTATTGACCACAACATATTGCTGGCCACATTCATCAGCCACACATTGAGAGCATCTCTTGTACTATGTATAGCCAATAATCCTGTTGTGCGGTTGGATGAATGTGGCCAGCAATGTGTTGTGGTCAATAGATCTGGACTCATTAAATGGCCCCTTGGAAGCAACTCTATTATTATATTAGTAATCCCAGTTGTGGTTCTAACCAGTTAATACCTAATCTTAATTAAATAGGACTGTAGCTGTCAATTCTCTTTTTTCTTTGAAATCACTATTAGGCATCATTCATTCAATCAAGAAATTGATACAAAAAAGTTGACAAGGCCAATCAGAAAGCGCAGAAACAATTTCTCAAGAGAACAAAATAAAACAATTGATGAAAGAGAATAAAAAGATCTTCAGCAACTGAGAAATGGTGAAATTATATCACCAATAGAAGTAAATAAGCACATCTCCAATCCACCACAGATGGCGAATGAAACTGGTAGAGGAGGAATCCAAAAGACTGCCATCATTGGAAAACAGCAAACATATCTCACCATGAGCAGCATCAATCGGAGAACTGCGAACGGGACTCACCGTGAACAGCAACTGCCAAAGAACCGCGAACTGACAGATGAAGAAACCAAAAGATTGCCTTTGTCGGCAAACAATGAACTTGAACGAGAACCGTGAGCAGATTCAGACCATGAACAAAAAAACAAAACCTTGAAAAACTCAAGAGGAAGCCTCGAAAACACTCAAGAGGAAGGCTCTTTCAAGACAGAGAGAGAGGGAGGAGGGAGAGAAACTAGGAGGAAGGTGAAGGAGAACTCAAATGGACAGCTCCCTTCAAGATTCCCTATAGGGAGCCACTCCCAAAGAAATCCCTTTGAGAGCACCTCTAACAAAAAACCCTAGAGAAAAACCTTAGAGAGAAACCCGAATAGTAGCTGTCAATTCTCTTCATCTCCATATTCTAAGGATATCTTATATATCTTTAGCAAAATGACATTTTTAAACGTCTTGTATGATAAAATTGTAGGTATATAAAAAGTTGGGAATATCTTTTTATTTTGAATAGAATAAACCAAAAGAGAGGACGTATTTAAGACTGTCAGTGGGTTAGGCCCAAATCAATCAGATTCGAATCAGTGTCAAGATGGATTTTACTTCTTCTAACCCAACTAATTAAGAATCAAATTATGTAAATCTATAAATTATAATATACATGTATATATTAATCAAGATATGTCAATGGGTTAGGCCCAAATCAATCAAATTTGAATCAGTGTCAAGATGGATTTTACTTCTTCTAACCCAACTAATTAAGAATCAAATTATGTAAATCTATAAATTATAATATACATGTATATATTAATCAAGATACTGCAAATAAAAGCAGATAAATAGTGTCTGTTTACTTTGTACAGGCTTTCCCTACTTTTCCCTTCTTTTTTCTACATTTTCTTTCAAACCAAACACATCATTAGTTTAGTGTAAACCCTCGGTCCCATATTATTTCCAAACATAAAAAATGGATGCTTTAGAAAAAAAATTAAACTAAAATACAGAAAAATAATAGCATTAATCTCAGAATATTTTTTAAGAGAACATTCTAATGCTTTGACAACCGTAGGATCAAGTGGCAATCTGATCAAAAGCCTCCCTCTATACAACAGTAGGTGAGACTGATGAGAACAGAGGTGGGATCTCCACATACAAGGGTCGCCCACCCCAAGGCCCATATGATAACATCATACTGATAAAAAGTGGATGTTCCCTAATGCTGGATCAAACCCTGATATCATTTTTTCTTCTTAACAAGTAATTAATTCTTTAACACTACAACTATAATTGCAACACTAAGCCCCCTCCTTTATTATATTTATAAGAAACCCACGTCTGTATGGGAGTTGTTACGTTCTCAGCGCTGTTCAAATTAATTGATTACCATTAGCTAAGCTCCTCTGCATCAAAAACTTGATAAACTAATGAATTGAAAATTGGAAAATTTAGCTTATAATTATTATTACTGTAATTCTGGGTGAGCTTGAATTGATGAATAATTTAGAGTTCTGTGTCACCCATGTCCAAGTAAAAGTGTAACACAAAAGCAAAATCTAGGGAAAATGAAAGCAGAAAATCAGAATTCAGAGAGCAGAAGGGGGGGGGGGGGGGGGGATGAAATTAATCCTTATTTGTGTTGTGAGGTATATATATATATATATATATATATATATATATATATATATATTAAATAAAAATTGGGACTCCCACTAGAATGCGCGTGGGCTGAATTCCCGTTCCCTTTCCTGTCTCATGAAGATCTCGCAAAAATAATCATCATCTCACTCATTATGCCTGCAATGATTATTCTTGGTTGCCTCACACGCATGCCCCCCTCTCCCTCCTCCCATCTCTCTCCCTCTCTCCTCTCCTCTCTATAAAATTTCCTGCACCCTCTCGCTCCCGTTCACTCTCACTAAGCAGTAGCAGCTCTCTCTCCATCTCTTCCACTGGTTTAATTCCTATCTACAGCTAGCTAGCTAGCTATCTCTCTGTGTCGATTTGTTTCTATGGCTCTCTCTGGGTTTGAAGGCTTTGAGAAACGCCTAGAGCTCCATTTCTCAGGCGACGACCCGGTGACTGAAGGTATCGGGCTCCGGCAGCTCGACATGGAATTGCTAGAAGAAGTGCTCGACGCCGTGCAATGCACTGTTGTATCGGCGGTCGGAAACAGATACTTCGACGCCTATGTGTTGTCCGAATCCAGCCTCTTCGTGTACCCAACCAAGATCATCATCAAGACATGTGGGACTACGCAGCTCCTGAAATCAATCCCTCCATTATTGTCCCACGCTCGTGACATGGGCCTGGGGCTGTGCGGGTGTAGGTACACCAGAGGCAACTTTATATTCCCAAAAGCTCAGCCTTACCCCCACACCAGCTTCAGAGAGGAAGTGATGTACTTAGAGCAGAGTTTGCCTAATAACCTTTGTTACAGAAAAGCTTGTGTTATGCCTTCAAAGGTGTCATCACACTCGTGGCATGTCTATTCGGCCAGTGATGAACGCCACATGGTGTTAGAGAACATGTCCAATGTGTTCACCATAGAGGTTTGCATGACGGAGCTCGACCGTGTGCTGGCACGTAAATTCTACCGGCGGCCCGGAGATGCTAACTCCGGCGACGTGGCTGGGAAGGAGATGACGGAATTGACGGGTATCGGTAACATCAACTCGCACGCGCTTGTGTGCGATTTCGCATTCGACCCATGTGGGTACTCCATGAATGGCATTGATGGCCCCCAGTATTCGACGATACACGTTACCCCGGAGGATGGGTTCAGCTACGCGAGCTTCGAGTGTGTGGGCTTCACCGACGACCACGACGATATCGGTGAGGTGTTGAAGAAGGTGGTGCAAGTGTTCCGGCCGGCGATGATGTCAGTGTCTACTACTTGCGTGAGCCAAGACGTATGGACGTGTGTAGCCAAGACTTTGGAGCCACTTGGGTTGAATTGCCGGAGTAGCATGATCGATGAATTCCCGGCTGCAGGGAATGTTGTGTTCCAAACATTTACGACTCGCCGGAAATAGCCGGAAAAAAAAAGGTTTGTATCGGTAGTCACATAAAAAGGACTCATGGAAGAGATCAGTAGGGGTAGAGTTGAAGGAAAAATTTTTTGGGGGGGATTAATGGTGATCATGGATGATGATGGGTCATGGATGATGACATATGGGGATGATGATGTGGAATTAGGGCATATGGGTTTTATATGGTTGACCATAGAAGGACAGAAGAGGCTGCAGAGTAAATGGAGAGAGATGTGGAGGGAATGGGGATGATGTGGAGGTTTTGATGGGAGGGATCATCATGATAATGCACCCCACTTAGGTGTGGCACGCCTAAGTTTGTGTATTGTGTAGTGGGGGGGGAAGTGACTCTGTCTGTTTGAGACTATTTTTTGCCCACTCCCTCCCTTATCTCTTGTTTTTTTTAAAAAAAAAAAAAAAAGAAAAAAGCTTAAAAGAGGACAAACTTTTTCTCCTTTACCTAATATATATTCTGTTTCTCCTTTTATTTGTCGTTTCTAGAATCCTCTTCCTCTCTTTTCACCATCGTATATGCTTGCTCATTTTGGTAAACAGTTGGTGGTTCTATTGAATGTACATAATGCAATGTACATGTTTGGAAAAAGGACCAAAAGAGTGGATTCTTTTCAGGACTCTCTGGTCCAATCCATTGTGATCAAATTGGTTCAGGATCATCTTATAAGAGCTCTTTCTAAGTGGCAAGCACCCATTAGAGTGTGGGTCTCACTCTCACTGCCTTGGGCTCTCACTAGTCGCTACCTATGATGGCATATGGTTCAAAGATTGAAGCTCAAAAACTAGATAGATATGGGTGGTTTTGATCATAATCAATCCACCAAGGAAGGGAGGAGACCCATTGGGGCCCACCATAAAATGGGTCCCCACCAAATAACCTATATTCTATAACAATATGTGCACATCAGATTAAGTACGTACTTTGGATGTTTGTATCATTGGTTGAGATGGAGGTACGACTAGAGGAGTATAGCTAGCATTGCAGTGGAGGTGTGTGCTGCCTCCGTGGATGCCATTTGGCAGCTATATAAGCTTTTAAGGTCATAGAAGGATAAAGCCCAGCCCAATCACATAGCATTTTGTGTGACGATCAGCAGCTATTGAAGAAAGCAAGGTCTACTTGGTATCAAAAAGAGACAAACGTTTGACATTGACTCCTCAATGTCAACCAACAAAGCAATCCTTTCAATTCAGCCTTCAGACAATCAAACATTACGACCTTTTAAGGCTACATGTTGGACTGGCCTAATGGGCATGGGCATGGGCATGGGCATGTTTTATCTCAGCTTAGCAACCTTGGACTTGGATCCAACTCCAAGGTCCATCCAAAGAGCGGTCCAATTGGTGTGATTTTCAACCCAGATGTCCCTGCACATCTCCTAACTTAGGGAGGTGTATGGGCTTGTAGTTGGCCCACAGTAGGTTCGTTTTCAAAGGGCACGACCATTTTTATTAAATACATGAATCATGTAAGGATGAAATTGCTGGGAGAAGTTGCTATCTGACTCGGATGATAAGGTCAGAAGAAGTATTTCCCACTGGGCTGAGATGAAATCCCGCCTTCACCCTCCCCGACCTCGTGTTTTTTTAAGCCCCCAACTTCAACTTAGCCCGTACTTCTTTTCAGGCCCATTAAGCCCATTAAATTTTTAATGGGCCTGGACCCTAATTCAAGCCTTATGTAATTGAAAACCTTCAAATCGGGCAACATAATTTACAATCAATACTGAGGGGCCCATTTGGCTCACGGCAATAGGGGACATGACCAATCATGAACGAACACGCCGGTATTTATACATATAGAACCCACATGAGGCAGATCATGAGTTCATAAAATGAAGCTAAATCATCCTAGTTTTTCTTAACAGTCGAAAAATTCAGAAGTAGATCTTTTTTTTTTTTAAATACTAAAAATATTCACTTTAATTTTCATCGAAATCCCTGCCTTAAGTGCCTTTTGGTTCACCTTACATTAACTGGTGCAGCCAACTATATTGTTTTCAAGAAAAAGATATATATAATCAACTTAGATAATTTCCTTCCTGGTGGGGGTGATTCCCAAACAGCGCCTCAAAATTCAATTCAAGCCAGACTACAATGAGGTTGCCTTCACCATAGCTGCATTGTGGTGCCCTGGTGCCTTCCCTTCAATAAGCATGTGTTTCATGTGCAGAGAATCTAGAACCACCATTAAATAGGTTTCATCAGATAATTTATTTAGACATAGAGTGGGACCTATCTGATGGTGGGTTCCCATCTCTTTAAACTAGACACTTGGTGGTTTGGGAGGGTAGCTGGTTAGAAAAAAAAGATTATAAATCAACCCCATTCAAATTAATTAGGCTAAGTATGTCCTTTGTCTAGATAGGAAAAGCCCAAGGATCATTTATATGGCGCATTGATGAGTGTATTGTTAAAGGCCAGCAATTTAATTAATTAAATCGTCAACTTAACCTAATGTCTACAATAAAGGTAAAGAAAAATTAATTACACGGTAGATGCTCGGTTTGTTCTGGAGTCTGGACTGTAGGGCAGTAGGGGTGTCAATTGGCTCAGATTTGCTCCATTCTACTCCGATCCAATATAAATTTATTACTGATAGATTAGGTCTGATCTAATTTAATGAATACTTTGAATTATTTTGGACCAGTTTGATTCAATGTTTGTCAGTTCAATCTATTTAATTGTTCTTAATTTAGATTGTTTCCAACTCAAACATGGTCATTAACACCTATATTCTTATTTTTTATTAACGGATTGGATATTGGTTTAATCTGACCAATTTAATATAAATCCATTATAAATGGACCAGGTCGAATCCAATCCAATAAATATTTTAGACCATTAATTGTGGATTGGTCCAATTCGTCTAAATTAATTTTGATTTGGATGGATTCAACCCAAAACTGGTCCATTGACACCCCTATTTTGGACAAGAAAAATTAACTATTTTCTGTTTGTTTCTATTTGAGACTGAGGCTGCATTTGGAAGCAATGTAAATCAAGAACCGATGTAAATTATGATCAACGTAAAACTTCACTCTGGTTCATTTTTGCATGTATTTGGATGGAGTGGAGTTTTACATCGATAAATGATGTAAAACCTTATCAAGCATAAAATTTTATATTAATAATCGATGTAAAAATTACATCAATTTTATCAATGTAAAACTTTGCACTCTTCCATTCATTTCATTTTTCAAAAAGCAACGATCACTTTCAAGGTTCAGTGTAAAACGTTATCAGTGTATTTTTACACCAATAATATTTTACATTGATTCCAAACACAGCCTGAGGAACTATGTTTCCGGATGAAATATTTGGGCTATATAATCACCCCATTTACGATGGAATTTTTTTGTTTTCCTTGCATTTGCATCCATTAAAATATATTAAAAGGGCGATCAGGCAATATTTTGTCCATGAAGGAGATGGAGATAATAGCTCTAATATTTCGGTTTGAAAAAAAAAACCACCCATTTAATATAATTTTGGTGTTTATGATTATGCCCCCGATGACTAATTCAACAGATCGCGATGTCGTTGGCATGATTTATGTAGCGCGCATCTGCTGACTGTGACTAGGGGTGATTATTCCTACTTTCCTAGCCCAGCTTGGAAATCCAGCCCGGCTTGCCGAAGCTGGCGATAAGTCTGGAAATTTGTATGCCAGGCTTGGGCCAACCTTTTAAGATCAGCTGACGATCCATTACAATATTATTATGTTAAGTATATAAATATTATAAAATAAAATTTATAATATCTATTATATATAATATTTTATATTATATAAATTATATCATATATTTTATACATATATTTATATAATACAAAATATTATATACTTGTTATAAAATTTAATCAATGACTTAGGCCTAAAGTCCCTAGGCTTAGATTATAACCCAAGGTTATAAAATTTAATTATATACTTCTGTTTTTATCCTGAACTGTTATTTTGAAAAAAAAAAGTTGAAATGGTCAAAGAATTGTTGACACGTGCAATTGAGTCAATTTGTTCAACTCGGCAATGGTTAGGTCGAAATTAAAAGAAAAGTAAAAATAAGTATTTCAATCGGATAGTCCTATATTCATTATTTTCCTTCTAGCTATGTTTGGTTTGAATGAAAAGGTAGGGAAAGGAAGGAAAATCTTTACAAAACTTGTATAGGTTTCCTTTTTTTTTCATTCATTTCCCTACTTTTTCCTTCAAATCAAATACAGCTTTAGGGTTTATTGAGACTTATTTCTCAATAGATAAGACTCTCAAACCTCAATGATTTTGAATATCTATAGTAGCTGAGGTGAGGGAAGCAATGAAGGCATCCATTGATGAGGTCCCATGCAGCATTCGATTGGGTCAAGTAAGTCTACGAAACAAGGCAACAAGAAATAAAAAACAACAACAATGACAAACAAACTAGTCAAAAGGCACTTTGTATTACATTAAAAAATGGCAAGCAACAATCACACAAGTTTGTGTCAAGAAGACTTCATGTTACATTGGCATCATTCAACTACCTACCTCATCTCAAAGAATAACTTAAGCTTTTGGGGAGTGACAAAAAGAGACATCAAAAGTGTTGAAAAATTATATCAATAATTATAATAATGCCATTGGCATTCTCCAATACAAAATACATAGATTGCCCCACCCAAGACACACTTAGAGATACTTGGACGTCATGTTGACATGATGGACGTCACTTGATGGCGCCTTAAAGAATTTACTTGTGACAGGTGAAGATGACCATCAATGCTTTCTATTTCTTGTTTCGGTGATTGCCCTGGAAAATATTTTTATCCCTCTTCTAATTTCCTATAGTGGTTGGAAGAAAGTTAGTATTTGATAGACAAGGCAACAATAGTTTTTTTTTTTTTTTTTTTCTTTTTGGGTAGTTAAACAAAGGAGGAGAGATTAATAAAAAAGGTAAGAAAGTTGGCTTGGTCATCTAAGCAAGCAGGCATTTGGAGTCTCTTTTGGTCATGTGTAATTTGGTTTACATTTAGTTCTCTTTTTTTAAGATTTTAAAAAAAAGGGACGATACATGGTGTGGCATCCAAATTATTACAACTTACAAGTCTTAAAAGCTCGACAAAATCTAATTGTAATATTGGCATATTATGAAAAAATATGTTATTTATAAATATATTTATGATGTCATGGGTCAAATAGTTTGACCTAGATGATTGAACCATTGGCTCGGAAACCAGAGGTCAAAGTGATTCTATTTTTGGGTTAGATTTTAAAATATTGCGATAACCATGTAAGTTAGGTTGGGTTGAGGCCAACCCTAACCCTAACTAAATTCCTTCAATCCTAATCCAATCCAACCCAACTCAATCTTCTTCCCATCCCTTAAAATCACATAGAACTTTTTAATCTCACATCTTAACTCAACTTTCACTATATATGTTAATCTTACGCTTTATTAGTACTTGTTTGTTGGTGTTTTTATTGGTTCTTTTAATACAAAATTCAGAAAAAACAAGTGTTAATAACTATAGTTTATTATTATTATAACTTATGATAAATCTTTAATGGGAAGCAAGTGATGGGTGTCTAACAAGAAAAATAAAATATGTTATTAAGGCTCAGTTTGGAAGGAGTACATTTACAAATATGTACAATGCAAATACATGCAAAATATAAGGTTTTGCACTCTATAAATTTGTATTTGTACTCTTTCCAAAGTAAGCCTAAGGTTTTAATATTTTTGAGTAGAATTAAGTGAAGTGGTTATCTTAGAGAAAGACATAATAATATGTGGTGGGATCTATACAACTATCATGCATCTAAATAAATCAATGTATGATATATTATATATATAAAATCTATTTATATATGACATGTACTATAGAATCGGGTTTGATTGGGTTGGGTTTCTTGAGGGGTCAACCTTAACCCAATTCAAAGTAAAATGGGGTTCATGAATTTCAATCCTATCCCTAACCCTAACCTAAGCATCAACCCAACCCGACCCAACCTAATTTTTTTGGGTTGAATTTGGGCCAACTTGGTCCAAGTTGCCGTCTTAGTTATAACCCTTATTATAGGCATAAAACCATGACCAGTCATAAAACTCCCTTATGACCCCCAACCAAACACAAACATGTTAATAGTGGGGCACATGTAACCATTTGTGTATGTGAAGTCCATTGACCTTACCACAAGGAAAATATGGCTATGCAGATTTCCTTTTTTGGAGGGGCATGGATTGATCATCTCAACTATTGGATCATCATGATAAGGTATTTGGTGTTGAAAAGAGATGGGAAAAAGCAAAAGTTTGATCTTATATTACAATTTATAATATTTGATCAATTTTTTTGTTTTTAATCATTTTACATTCATTAATTAGTTATTAATTACTTTATTTTATTTTTTGGTAAATAATTAATTATTAATTACTTTATTAAATAAATTAAAAACTTTCAAATATCTAATATTAAAATAGTCAATTGCTATTTTTCATAACCAAGAGAAATTATCCAACTTCAAAAAGTAATTATTAGAGATACAACCCTGTTTGAATTAGACTTTTATAAAATACTTTCGTACTTTTGGAAGTATAAAAGTACGAAAAACATGATGATCCAAGGTTATTAGAGATACAAACATAATGTTTGTATTATGTACTTTATACTTTTAAAATTATGAAAAACCCCAAAAGCACAAGGTTAGCTTTTTATACTTCATGCTTTTGGCGAAATTGTGCTTTCATTTTTGTGCGAACGGGTGGTCACGTGACCACCCTTTGATAAAACTCTCGACCATACCTCCGCTCACCACTGTTAGAATTGGATTGCCGTCATTGGTCTCAGACCCCGAAACCACTGGAAACTGTCACTGGAAGTACAAATGGACATGCTTTTGCCAAATAGAAAATGATACTTTTGTTTAAAAAAATACTTTTCAAATTTTTTTACCCAAACGGTTTTCAAAACAAAAATACCAAAATAAAAATATTTTATAACTTTATACCTTGACATTTTTTTTAAAATACAAAAGGAGAAGTCTATCCAAACATCGCCATCAAATGTCATTGGAAAAGAAGAGGCCTATGTGGTGCTCTATCATATCTAATGTTTTTTTTTTGTCACATGTCATATCTAATTTTGTGGCAAAATTGTGTCCGTTTATCATTATTATGTTGATTTGGTTAAAATTTACCATAAAAGTGTTATATTTTATAATATTTGTCATGTTAAATTTATTGATTTAAAATAGGTTTAAAAGATTGTTTGCAAATGCTCACTATTTTTTTTTTCTGATTTTTTCACAATTTCTGTTTTTGTGGATTGCAAATGCTCACTATATTTTTTTTTCTGATTTTTTCACAATTTCTGTTTTTGTGGATCGGACGGTCCAACCGTTCCACCCATGACCTAGTAGTGATCAAAAGTACTAACGTCCGTTTTGTCTGACAAGATCGGTTAAAATCGCAATAATCAGAAACTGTTCCACCCCGTTTGGCTCGTTAACGGTTCCAGGGGCCTGTTCCTGTTGTGTTTCTGCCTGCTTGTGTATCATCATCAATTTATTGACGTTTCAGATCGAACCGTCCGGATGGACCGGATCAGTCTTAAACCACTACGAGTTAAGACGATTACAGCCCGTGTGAGCAGAAGTCGGATATCTCATTTTATCCACAGAAGGTTTCTTTCCTGTTAGCGACAGACGCATAAACAGGGAAAAGAAGTGAGGACGAGAAAAGAGGTGTTACTCTTAACTTGTCTGGAAACTCTAAATCTAGTCATCTGTAGATCTTCTTTGGGTTTATGGGTTTTATAGTTGACTTCGATTTTTAATATAACTTATCAGTTAAATGAGAAGTGCAAACCTGAGAAACCCGTATCATATCCTTGGCAAATCTTGGCTTTTTTTTTTTTTTTTCCTGTCTGTTCTGTAATTTTTTTCTGCTTTAATCTGCAGTTGGTGTTGTGAATCATAATCTTGTTTCTTTTCATTCTCCTTCTCTTTTTATCTTTTAATTATTTTTTCAATTTCATTGAATTTGGGATATTCAGTTCTGGTTTTAGTTATTCCATCGCTTTTCATATATTTTTACTTCCATGTTTTACAATAAAAATAAATAAATGCTATTTTCACTACATTTGTGTTCTCCTTTTGTTGTTCTGTTTCATCCAGTAAGCAACTGTGAGTTGTTTCAATTGTCATTGTATTAAATTCTTACATGGAACAATCCTTACATTTAACAGACCACTGAATTTTTATTCTTCTTGTGTAGATTCCCTGATACCGCAAACACTTAAAAACATGAAGGCTCTCAGCTATACTGGCATTGCAAAACCCAGTTTGTTGCTTTCGCATTCAGAGTTATCCGCTCTTACCTTCCGTATTCCACAGCTAAATCCTCCATCTGTTCCCAGAGTTCCAATTTTAGTCGGGAAGAATAATGGGTTGGTAACCAGAATTGAGTGTTCCATTGCCGAGAGAACATTTGCTTCTAGTTCTGCAAATTCATCTTTGTCAAACTTGTCCACCACTCCTTCAGTTCAGCATCAAAGAGGCTCATCCTCCTTGTACAGTAGGCCCAGTTTACTGGAAATGAAAAATGAGAGAATTGCTAATAGAGCCAGGATTTATGAGTTCTTGAGGGGACTTGGTATTGTTCCTGATGAGCTTGATGGTCTGGAGCTTCCTGTCACAGTTGAGGTCATGAGAGAGCGTGTTGACTTCCTTCACAAATTGGGGCTCACAATTGAAGATATAAACAACTACCCCCTTGTTCTTGGCTGCAGTGTGAAGAAGAACATGATTCCTGTGCTTGATTATCTTGGGAAATTGGGAGTCCGGAAATCCACTTTTACAGATTTTTTGCGGAGATATCCTCAAGTCCTCCATGCTAGTGTTGTTGTAGATCTTGCACCTGTTGTCAAGTACCTCCAAGGGATGGACATTAGACCAAGTGATATCCCTCGAGTTCTTGAGAGGTATCCAGAGGTATTGGGGTTCAAACTTGAGGGGACCATGAGCACATCTGTGGCTTATTTGGTTGGAATTGGCGTGGCAAGAAGAGAAATTGGAGGGGTTCTAACCAGATACCCAGAGATATTGGGAATGAGAGTTGGCAGGGTGATCAAGCCTTTTGTGGAGTACCTTGAGAGCCTAGGCATACCAAAACTAGCTGTGGCTAGATTGATTGAAAAGCGGCCTCACATCCTCGGATTTGGATTAGACAATCGAGTGAAACCAAACGTGCAAGCCCTTTTAGAGTTTGGTGTGAGAAATGAGGCACTTGCTTCTGTGATAGCACAATATCCTGAAATTATGGGGATTGATCTGAAACCAAAACTTGTATCTCAACAGAGCTTGCTGAACTCAAGTATTGACGTGGGCCCTGAGGATTTCTATAGAGTTGTTGAAAAGATGCCACAGGTTGTTAGCCTCAGTCAATCTCCTATATTGAAGCATGTGGATTTCCTAAAGAATTGTGGGTTCTCCTTACCACAAATCAGAAACATGGTTATGAAATGCCCTCAGTTACTTGCTTTGAATCTCGACATAATGAAGCTTAGCTTTGATTATTTCCAGGCAGAAATGAGTAGAGATTTGGATGACCTGGTAGCATTCCCAGCTTTCTTTACTTATGGTTTGGAGTCAACAATAAAACCTAGGCATCAGGTGGTCACCAAGAAAGGCTTAAGATGTTCTCTTGCATGGCTTCTTAACTGCTCAGATGAGAAGTTTGAGGAACGGATGGATTATGAGTCTATTGACATGGAGGAGATGGAAATGGAGACATCATTCAACATGAATACACTGTTGGGACCAAGGGGAGATGAGTTGTCTTCTGAAGATGAAGAAGACAGTGACGATGAATACACATAAACTGGTATTGATGAGAAGCATTACAGAATTGTCTGTTGTGGAGAAAATACAGCTTATTTTGAGCTGAATCTTCTTGAGAATACCTGGGACTAGTACTTGAGAAGTAGAACAGGTAAAGGATGCTAAATATGTATTGTATTTTAAAATTTAGATTGGGACCAATGTGGAAGAGAGAACATTATAAGTTCCATGTTGATCATTGTTCAGTGCATAGCTATAATAGTTTCCAAAAGAATTAATCCAATCCAATTTGCTACCATATTTGTAATTAAGTGTACTTCTTATAATGGGATCAATTTTGGGCTCTGGAGAAAAAAAAAATAGTGAGATATGTTGAATCAGTGTACCTCATTTACTAAATGCAATTACTGGGTCCTCATTTGTTGACTGGGTGTACCTCACTCAACCGAAGCCTGCCCAAGTTGCATCTCTATTACTCTTAGACCTAGTCTGAATCAGGACCTGGTCTAGGTGTATCTTATAGATTCAGTACAGGGTCTACCCTGCCCTGGCCCAAACCTGACCTATTGTGACTTGTGAGGCCAATTACAAGTGGTTATTGGGAGTCTTACAACTAGTGCTTGGAAAAAAGTCAGGTTAAGCATACACCACTTGGGATATATTTATCATTTTATAGGTTATTGTTCATATGCCAAAAGGAATATAAAGGTTATGTTCTTCAATTATGACTTAAATATGACTTTTACGATCAGTTTGGGAAGAGTGCAAATACAAATATGTGCAATGCAAAACCTTCTATACAGCATTTCTAAACCAAGGTTCAAAGTATCAATATGATACACCCCGTATCAGGCATATTGTATCCTATAGTTGGGTTTCTGATACACCTATTTAAAGGTGTTTTCGGGAAACCAATTAATTTATTGATTAAAAATATAAAAATATGTATAAAAATGAAAATTTGAAAAAAAAAAACAAAAAAATTGTGTGGGGTAAAAAGTATTGATACACCCCTGCCGATACATTTGGGTGTATTGATACTTTAAATCATGCTCTAAACCTTGCACCTGCATTGTACATATTCATATTTGCACTCTTTCCAAACTGAGCCTTAAATGATTAATGCACCTTTAATTCTATAGTAGCATTTATAATTGATTTCTTCTCATTTCCTGTAATAAGTTCTAAGGTAACCAGTCCATGACTCCAAAGATCCCGGTTGGTTGGGATAAGCATTTGGTAATGGCCTTAGTCTATTTCCTCACTTAAGATATTTTCAAATCTTTATTTTTTAATAAGTTTTTTCTTCTTGTTTATGTTCCATAACCCTTGTTACATAGGGGTGGCAATTTCTGACCCAATCATCTTGATCCACCCAACTCATCCACTTGTAACCCGCCCAAATCCATTCATGTAGTTCAGTGGGTTTGATGCGATGCAGAAGCAAGGAAAGAATTCATGGGGAGACAAACTTATTTTCCAATTCCTATGTCAGTTTTAGAAATTTTGGGTTATAGGATATTGATATTGTTTGAGTTTTTTATTTGTTTTCTAGTTGGTGGTGCCTCAAAATTACTATTTATGGATTTCAAAATTACTATTTATGGTATCTCTCGGAATTACTATTTATAATTGTTATCAGTGCAATGATGAAGGAGAAAAGAAGAGAGGAAGAAAGAGGAAAGAGAGCAGAAGAGAGAAGAAATATTTGAGAGTCAAAAAGCATGCTGACAGCACCAACTATTTGTTATATATACTAGGGCGACAACAACTAAAAAAATAAAAAGGTAAAAGTACAATAGTACCCCTACGGTACTATACTTAGGAAAAATAACAACTTTCAACACTCACCCTCAAGTTGGGACATAGATGTCAATCATGCCCAACTTGTCACATAAATCATGATGCCATGAGTGGTGTAGCCCTTTTGTAAAGATGTCTACAAGTTGATCCTCAAAGATGACATAAGGAGTGCAAACTTCCCTTGTGACAACCTTCTCTCTGATAAAGTGTTTGACGACTTCGATGTGTTTAGTTTTATCATGTAGCACTAGATTAGCAGCAATGTTTATGGCTGCTTTGTTATCATAGAATAGGGTCATAGATCCGTCCATTGGAAAACCCAACTCACTCAATAGATTCTTTAGCCACATAATTTCAGCCACTCCATGAGCCATTGCCTGATATTCAGCTTCAGCACTGGATCTATCTACCACATTCTGCTTTTTGCTTCTCCAGGTAACTAGATTTCCTCCCATAAAGGTATAGTAGCCACTAGTTGACTTTCTGTCATTCAAAGATCCTACCCAATTTGCATTAGTGTACACTTCAACTTTCAAATGTCCGTGCTTTTGAAACAACAAGCCAGCACTTGGGAACTTCTTAAGATATTTGAGAACTCTTTCTGCTGCTTCAAGGTGAGTGGTCTTGGGAGAATGCATGAATTGGCTAAGAATACTAATTGCGTAAGCAATGTCTGGGTGAGTCATAGAAAGATATAACAATCTTCCTATAAGTCTCTGAAACTGTTTCACATCCTTGATAGGTTCACCTTGGCAGTCACCTAATTTGTGGTTAGGATCAATAGGGGAATCAACTGGCTTCACTCCCAATTTTCCTGTATCCTAGAGTAGATCTAGGACATACTTCCTTTTGGAAATGAAGATACCCTTTTGTGAGCGGGCAACTTCAATTCCAAGGAAGTATATTAGGGGAACTAGATCCTTTACTTCAAACTGTGTAGCAAGAAAAATCTTTAACTTTTGGGTTTCATCCTTCCAATCATCAGTGATAATTATATCATCAACATATACTATCAAAGCAGCAATTTTTCCTTCCCCTCTTTTCACAAACAATGTGTGATCAGATTGACATGCTTGTATCCTTTCTGCTAAACCGCTGCATGGAACCTGCTGAACCAGGCTCTCGGTGATTGTTTTAGCCCATATAATGACTTCTTCAACCTGCACACTTTCTGTTCATTACCTTGAGCCCGAAAACCAGGGGGTTGTACCATGTAAACTTCCTCTTCAAGGTCACCATTCAGGAATGCATTCTTGATCGGTGATTGTTTCAACTCATGTAATGACTTCTTCAACCTGCACACTTTCTGTTCATTACCTTGAGCCCGAAAACCAAGGGGTTGTACCATGTAAACTTCATCTTCAAGGTCACCATTCAGGAATGCATTCTTGATATCAAGTTGATGTAGATCCCAGTCAAGATTAGCAACAATAGAGAAAAGGACTCTAATGGAATTCATCTTGGCAACGAGTGCAAAAGTCTTTGCATAATCAATTCCATACACTTGTGTAAACCCCTTTTCCACTAAATGAGCTTTATACCGTTCCACCATGCCATCAGCCATATGTTTGACTGTGAACACCCATTTACATCCAACTGGATCCTTTCCCTTAGGAAGATCTATTAGTTCCCATGTGTCGTTCTTATATAAAGCATAAATTTCTTCCTTCATAGCATTTGTCCATTTAGGTACTGAAAGAGCTTCTGCTACATTCTTGGAGATAGGAACACTGTCAATGGAAGTGAGAAAGGCCCGAAAAGAGGGTGAAATGTTTTCTTAGGAAACAAAGTGAGAAATGGGGTATTTAGTGGTGCAAGATCTAACACCTTTCCTGTGAGCAAATGGAAGGTCAAGGTCATTAGCATCAGTGGTATCAATAGCAATAGGGTCAGGGACATCGATAAGAACCAAGATACCTGAGTGAGTATGATTCTCCCTTGGAGAGTTTGATGGCATTGGAGGTACAACTTCTAGGTTCTCCACAACTCTTGAACTTGGTTCGCCTTTGTAACAACGAAAGAAGACACAAAAAGGAGGAGGATCAGGAATAGGAGGGAGTTGAACCAATTTCTCCTCATTCCTACACTCCCCCTAAGGAGAAACGGGGAAAAAAGGCTCACTCTCAAAGAAAGAGACGCCCATGGAAACATAAAACTTCTGAGAATCAGGATCAAAACAACGGTATCCCTTTTGAGTGAAAGAATACCCCAGGAAGATGCAAGGAATAGTACGAGGGTCTAATTCTCCATGAGTAGGTGACAGATTTTGGACAAAACAGCGACAACCAAACACACGAGGAGGAATGAAAAGAATGGGAGCCTTAGGAAAAAAAAGCTGATGTGGGGCCTTGCACTCTAACCAACGAGAGGGCATACTGTTGATGAGATAGGTAGCACAAAGGACAGCCTCAAGCCAAAATCGTTTCGGGACATTCATATGGATTAGTAAACCCCGGGCCACTTCAAGGAGGTGTCGGTTCTTTCTTTCGGTAACACCATTTTATTGTGGTGTTCGGGCACAAGAGCTATGGTGAAGTGAACCACGTGAAACAAAAAATTCTGTGAGATCGCTATGAAAATACTCTTTGGCATTATCTGATTGAAAAATTTGGATTTCAGTTTGAAATTGGGTGAAGACCATCCGTTGAAAATCATGGATAATTTTTGGTACTTCATCCCTGGTTCGCATGGGATATACCCATGTATATCTAGAATAATCATCGATAATGGTAATAAAGTATTTGTAGCCACTCTTAGATGGTAAAGTAACAAGGCCCCACACATCAGAATGAACAATGTGAAAAGGAAATTCAGATTTATTAATTTTTGAAGGAAAATGAGTTCTACACTGCTTACTCAATTGGCAAGTTTGACAAGAAAAATCTAAAATTGACACTGACTCAAACAATTCTGGAAACACCACTTTTAAAGACTCAAAAGATAAATGACCAAGACGACAATGCCATAAATAGACATGACTCTTACAAGACTGACTCTTAGACTCTATGACTTGAAGACCAGCCTTATGCTCCAGCATGTAAAGTCCATCCACCATACATCCTCTACCAATCGTCTTTCCCGAGGCCAGATCCCGGATCACACAGTAAGAAGGAAAAAGGTTACTGAGCAATTTAAGGAATTAGTAATACTTCTAACAGAGAACAAATTAATGGGAAATTTCGGGACATGTAAAACATCAGAGAGGGTAAGGCCAAAAGGAAGAGAAATGGTTCCTTGACAGTGTATGATCCATCAGCTAGTCTCACATTGTCTCTTCCAGAAAGGAGGTGATAGGTTTGAAAGTAAGAGGACATACTAGTCATGTGTTTAGACGCTCCAAAATCAATGATCCAGGGAGTGTTAGGGGTATGAGATGCAATATGGAAAGCTGTGGCAGAGTTACTTGATGTAGACGCAAATGAAGTTGAGGGAGGGGCATCCATCTGACGAATTGCTCTACCATAGAGCTCTAAATGGTCATAGAAGGAATTAATAATATCCTCCATTGGGTCAGATCCAGAGACGTGAGTCGGTGTCACAGTAGTAATGGGGGGCTGATTTTCCTAAGAGGCCATGTTTGCCACAGTGTTCTTTCTTGTACTTTGCTGTCCTGGTTTTTTATTCAGATCTAAACCTTGCTTTTTATTCAAATCTTGAGCCTATTTTGGCTTCCCATGAAGATCCCCGCATGTATTTCGGGTGTGTCGGGGTTTTTGGCAATGAGTACACCACAATTTGTCTTTGTCATCCGCCCCCTTTTTAGAGTCCCCTCTCTTAAAGGTATTCCCACCACTTGTAATCACACTTCCTTTTGCTGCCAACCCAACTGCATCCCCTCCAAAACTATTCATCAAGTTCCTTCTACTTTCTTCTGATTGTACAAGAGCATAAACTTCCTGGATGGAGGGAAGATCCTTGCTACCTAGGATCTGAAATATGATAGATTCATATGCCGGATTCAAGCCATGTAGAAAAGAAAACACTCTCTGCTGAGATACAAGTTTCTTGTATAATTTTGCATCTTTGTTACACTTCCAATCCACACTCTGATAATGATCTAACTCCTTCTAGACAGAGGTCAAGTCTAAGTAGTACATAAAAAGACACTTTTCCCCCTGTTTACAAGTGGACGATTCTGCCTGTAACTGATAAATCTTTGCATAGTGACATAGCTCAAAATAGGTTGGTTGTGCCTGTTCCTAGATTTCATTTGCTGTTTCAGCCCACATAAAGTTCCTTCTTATTTAAAGTTGCATAGACACTAAAAGCCAAGACATGACCATGTTGTTTTCCTGGTTCCATCTGTCATATTCAGCACTCCTAGAATTGGGTTCTTTGATTCTCCCATTTATATAACCCATCTTTCCCCTTGCAGTAATGTACAACTTAATCCCCCTTGACCATTCCAAATAATTTAAACTGTCAAGAGGAATAACAGCCATGGGAAAAGATAGGTCGACACCCCCACTCATTCCATTCTGCATTGAGGAAACACCGGACGTAACAGAATCTTCACTGCTCATGGTAACAGATTCAAAAAAAAAAAATCTCTTAAGAGTGGGGCAAAACCTTAAAAAAAGGCTAACACCAAGGGAGAAAAGGGAGCCCCCCTTTTTCTTTGAAAAAACACAGGTGCTGTTACAGCACTAACAGGCCCCCTTTTTGATAAACACCAGTGCAGTTACAGGGCTGACAGATCAATTCTGGATTTATGCATCAAACACAAATGCCGTTACAGCAAGTACAAGTCACCTTGACCTTACAATTCAGCATAAAAGCTGCTGTCGCTGCACATAAAGGTCTTTATCGACCTACAGAATTTTCCAGGGGTAAGTTGACCCCACAAAAAAGGAAATACAGAGGTGCTGGTCACCTCACATTCAATCAGCAGACCTAATACAGGTTATGCCCTGGTGCATGGCCAGAAAAAAAAAGAGGGAAGAATAGAGATTACTTCAGGCGTGAGAACTGTAGATGATGGCGGCAGATCTTCAATCACTCGAACTGTAGATGGTGGCGGCAGATCTGGAAGTCTGGGCGATCTCTCATTTTCAGATCTAATGGTCCCGCTCTGATACCATGTTATCAGTGCAGTGATGAAGGAGAAAAGAAGAGAGGAAGAAAGAGGAGAGAGAGCAGAAGAGAGAAGAAATATTTGAGAGTCAAAAAGCATGCTGGCAGCGCCAACTTTTGTTATATATACTAGGGCAACAGCAACTAAAAAAATAAAAAGGTAAAAGTACAATAGTACCCTGCAGTACTATACTTAGGAAAAATAACAGCTTTCAACAATAGTAAACTCACAGATTACTATTTTTAGTACTTTTTGGTGTCTTTAAATTAGGCTAGTCTTAGTGGGATTAGGAAAGTGTAATTAGAGTTGTTTTAGTAATCAATTCCTCATTGGAGTGTTTTTATGGGTCATCTATTGATTTATTATGGTATTAAAACAATTAGGAGATGTTTTGGGTCAGTTTCCTAATCCAAATTGGAGACTGTAAAGGGATATCCGAGTTAATAAGTTGAGTCTATAAATAGTCAGTGTAATTGGAGTTAACGAGAGTGATTTGATGAAATAAAGATTGGTTCGGTGAATTCTGGTTGTTGCTAGAAAATTCTCTCTTTTTTCTCCTCTTTCTCTTATTTCTTCTTCTTCTAAGCTATCTCTATCTCTTTGGTGTTTACACTGACAGCATGCATTCTACTTGCTTCCTTCATCTCTAATCACCCACAACCCCTCATTCACCCCACAAAGCTCACCACCCAATAACCCTTGCCTTGTCCTATATCATTGGTGTAGATTGATTGACAACTCAATAACCCTTGTTACACAGGGATAGCAATTTCTGCCAACTCTCTTGACTCACCCAACCCATCCACCTGTAACCACCCAAAACCATTCACATGGTCGAGCACCCCCATAGTTAGTGGGTTGTAGACAGATTGATAACCCACTTAAATTTGGTCAAATTTAAGTGGATGGATATGGTTGGGTGATGGTTACCCGTTGCAATCTCTCATCTTTATAGTCTAGGTAGGACATAACTCCAAGAATTGATCTTTTAGCCTGTGAGTAACATTTGCCAATTATTTAAGCAGGCTATTAACTCATGTTCTTGATGTGAATGATTGTATGCTTTCTGTAGAGATGATGGGCTGAATGGGCCATAGGACATTGGTATTTTATTTATTTCTATCCATGTTTTATTTGTTAGTTAGTGGGCCTTAGTTATGGGCCTGTTTTATTTCTTTCATTACTGTTTTTAGTGCTGGTTTCCCTACTAAGGGTATACATGTAATTATACCTCTTTTACAATGAAAGATATACAAGATAATTGTGGGGGCTGGAAAGAGGTTCGAATTATTCTCTTCCTTCTTCCCTTTTTCTTCCATCTACTTTCTCCATTGTTTTCTCTCTTCCATCTTCTTCAATCTTCTTCTTCTCTTCTATTTTCTATTTTATTTCAGATTATTACAGGTGGGGTCTACATCTCTTTCAAGTCAGTCCAAAAGTAAGAGTAGAGGTGGACTTAACAAAGCCCTCATACCTTAGACACAAAATTAATGAATAAAAGAGCCAAAGAGATTTTTGTTCCTAATACTACAATCAACAAAGACATGAAAAATTAAAACCAGACTCTGATCTGGGCATGGCCCATCTATCTTCCTTTCTATGGTAGATATGGTATGTGATGGAAAAACCATTGGATTAGAATATTTATATCTCCAAGGTTGATGATATTTGAGAAAAGGCTTTTATTAAAGATTATGAACTTTGTTAAAGAAACTGTTGATTGCTGGTTGCTTTCCCATGATCTGAGTTTTGGAGTTAGATCCCTTTCAGCATGCCAAACAAGATTCATTTTCCCTATCAGACATATCTGAGTTTTGCAGTTTGATTCCTTTCAGTTTCAGTTAATTTCCTTCTAATTATTTCAACTCTTTCTTCTTGGATTGATAGACAAGATTCATTTTCTTGGCTTGATCTCCGGTTGCTTTCCCATGTAGGGTTCAGACAAAATTCTTTTGAATTGCTAGCTTTTTACTTGTTTGGAGAAGTACGTATTCATTCAAGAGTAAGGATTCATTTATTCGAACAACTTGTGTTGTTCCTTCAAGTTAAGCTTTCCTGATTATGGTCCAAAGGTGTTCACCGAATTGTTTGATTGTGAGATTATTATTTTTCTTTTTAATAATTAATAGAATGGAAATTACGATTTTGTGATAAGTTGAGATTGATGCTGGTATGCTGTTGAAATAAGAACAAGAGTGGGAAGACAATAGGATTAGAAAAAAGTGATGTAGTTGGGAGTCCTGTTAGTCTCACACATGTGAGTCTTTGTCTCATGTAGTGGGATAGGTGGAGTGTGATGTTGAGAGCATTGTTTGGGGCAGATCCGGTTGTTGAATAATGAATATCGAAACCTATGCCCCTGAAACTTGGGGAACTCTTATGTACTGATAGCCCTTGACGCTGTCACTCTGTTAACACCTCCTCTAACCTACTTCTATGCTTGAAAATTCTTGCATTTCTTTATCCCCCATAATGCCAAAGAAAAAAAAACTGCTAATGGTGTCAATTCATACCACATTTACTTCTTTTGCTTAAACATAATCACAACTTCCATACACCCAAGAATTCTTCCACAGATTTATAGTTCCTTTGACAGTGAGAAACAAATGGGAATGTTTCTGAGTGTGCCAAGCATAGTCCACAGACTTCGTTGTTCAGCTCCAGCACCATACCTCTCCTTTTTGAGGTTATCAATTGTTAAACTCTTTTCCAATGTCCTATTCTCTTTAATACTAAATTACTAATACCTTGCTTGGTGTGGATTTTTGAGAACATGTAGTGGAGAAATTTTCCAAATGATTCTTAAGAGGGTAGATGAGGTCTTCCGCTTGATTGGCATGGAATTGCAAAACTTCAAAAAGTTTGGTGAAAAACTCAAAAACACTAATTTTAACCCTCAAATCTTTATAACAGTGAAGAATGGAGGTCCTCCAGCTACTTATTTTTTCCATTTGTAGGCTTTATTTTTACCCCTTCACCTTTATCTTCATTTATTTTATTTCAATGAAGCATCTCACTAGCCATTTATCCTCCCACACTCATGCCTGCAAAAAGGAAACAAGTAAAAGTTTGGTTCACTGCCCTTCATTCCTAAGCTTGAAGATATGTGTGCATCCGATTCAGTCAGAATTTTTGAGATATGGAGCTTGATCACAATATAATTGCAAACAACTGAAAAGGAAAACAAATGGAGGACAAAGGACATACCAATTCCCATGTAGTGGTTGTTAGAGTCAATTTCATGTCAAACTGGTATCCTGGAATCACAGGTTGGATCAAGGCCAATTTTAATTGATTAAGTTTCTCATTATTTTTGATAGGCAGTTGTTCAACCTAAACAGAGGTAGGTATGCTTAGCTAAAGAGAAAACAAGTGGATGGAGTCAAACTAGCTCAAGCCACTAGGCCCAACTAAGGCATGAAGATGAGGAGCTTATGACATGACTCTAGTCTCTACTCTCTAGTATAAGTGTATAACAATGTTTAGCCTTTCATGAGCAAATAACTGTTAGCAAGGCCACTAGGTTGGTGAGGCTGCATTGGCATATGATGACACTGTTATTGGCCTTGGGGCTTGAGGTAGCTTCTTTGGCGAAATTCAGATGTTTAAACATTTAGCCCTTCGTGCTTTAAGCATAAACTCTCTAGTAACTTAGTAGGGATAGGAGAGACAATATGAAAGCCAATCTCAAAGAACCTTGATGGGCTGGGTGCTCATGTGAGTCATTGTACTTTTGGCCCTCCTATTATATTGTGTGTATGTGTGTGTGTGTTCGATTCCAAAAGCTTTTCATGAGGAACTTTGTAATTTTGCTCATAAACTCTTGAAGGAATAGATGTCCTTGCTTGCAACTAGTGGGGGTGGGGTGGTGTGCCCAGCTGAGCATTTAAAACGTGGCTTGCTGTGTGTTCAATAAATGGTATCCACATGTGAAATCATTCAGAGCATGCAAGTGTTTTTCTGACCGAAGGCCTGGGTCTGTGTGGGTATGTTAGTCATGCAATTGTCTTTTCTTTTTGTTAGGGTTTAGGGTTTCACTTTGTTAGGGTTTGAGGTTTGTTTCTCTTCTTCTCCATTTCTTGGCCACCCTTTTGCTGCTACTGTTCTTTCTCCTCTCTTGTCTTTCCCTTTCAAGATTGGGGCTCAGGAGCAGTTGACCGTAGAGCTCCAATCAAGTTCAAGTTTTCAAGATTCAGGTACATTGTTTGATGCTCTTCATGTTTTCAGCACTTACTGCTTTATTTTGTCTGGGGTTTCTTTTTTCTTGCAGGTTTCAGTTAGGTTTGTGTGGAGGTTTCCGGTTTATTGGTGCCTTGGATTCTTTTCCGGTTGCTTCGTGGCATGACTGTTGCTCTTTTATTTATAATTTTGGCCTGTCTTTTGTTTGGGATCTAACAATAAGGAGGTGTTATTTTTCTTGTAGGTTGAGCTCTACAACACTAGAGTAGCATCAATAGAACCTTTGGTGTTTACTTAGGCGTGGATAGCATGCAAATCCACCATTGATTTGGTGTTGCGGAGCGAGATGGTGTACTAGAGGATCCTCAACACGAACACAATGGTCGGGTATCAGATGATGTATGTGTCTGGGTTTTCTAAGTGGAGGGCTGAATTCAAGGGCTCCGATTGTGGTGGGAGGGTATCAGTTGGAGAATGCAGTTGAATTTGGGTGCTTCAGGACTGGGGTTCAATTCTTTGTTCTTGACCAAACAAGCAATGTGCTCCAACTTCAACCTGCATCGTATTCGCAGAGGGTCCTCATAATTGTGAAGTCTAATACTCATGCTTTGAGGATGGGTTGAGATCTGCTGCTTTTTTTTTTTTTTGGTTTCTAGATTAACACGTGTATTTACAGACATATAATAGCATTGGGAAAACATTTCTACTTTTTCATCTTAACAGATTCCCAAGTGACATTGAAAATCTGAGAAATCCATTTGAAATCTGACATGAGTTTTGCTTATTTTCTTGCAAGTTGAGCTTAGAATTTTGGGGTGTCACATTAGCATCTGTCTTGCAACAACCAGTTGCTGCTTTCCAGATTTGTAATAGACTTCTACAACTTTCTGCTTGGTCTGCCAGTAATATTTACAGGGTCTGCTCTTTGTCAATCCATATAATTAGTTGGTTGAAGACTTCTGTAATCCATCAAGCTGGTTGCATATTTAGTCAAATTTCATAGTTGCATCAAGTTGATATTAAAATGGTCACTGATGTGATGCAATCTGGCTTTAAGTAGAACGGATTGGTGAAACAGGATTTATGTAGCTAACCCCATATAGTTGGGGTAAGGCATGGATGATGATGACTGATGCGATGCAATCTCTTCTGAAGTTCATGTAATATATTGTATTGCGCAGCTAAGTATTTGGCAAAGATTAATCTCCAATACCCAAGGTACTGCTTTGTTTCACAAGCAATTGTCAAAAACCACTTATTCCATGTTCTCCTTATCCCTTTAATGATGCAATGCATTAAATGATAAATCTCACATTGTTGAGCCCTGGTATTGTTGTTAGGGACCAGACCACAATGGCCACCCTGATTACTCTCTTGCCATACCTCTTCCTTGTGGCTTCCCTATTTAGGCTGAAGAGTGGACATTCTTCCATAGAGTGAAATTTGCACTTGACTCGTTGTAAACTCTGATGTTGGAACTGATAGCCCATTTGCTTCAGGGGAATAGGGGTTTGGAGTCAGAATCAGCCATTCCAATTTTAACTGTTTGGTTGGGTGGAATCAGAATCCCATTTTCATTCTTGGTGGAATGGCATTCCCCCATCTAAGGGAATCTGGGAATAGCCAATCTCACCCCCTCCTTTGGAAATGAAATCCTATTCCAGCTGATTCCAATTTCTGTCTGAACTAAACATATGGAAATGAACAATTCCAATTCGGATTCTGAGGGATTTGGACTGGGAACCAAACGGACCCATGAAGGAAAGACTGCTTTTTCCTTCTGCACATGAAATTGCAATATTATATGCCATTTCTTTTAACTACCATCGATTGTACTATCAAAGATAAGTACTATGGTCAATTGTAACGACGCCTTAATTTTTTTTCTTTTTTGGAACACAACCATCAATGGGCTTTTTATTGCTTGGTAAATGATGACGCCAGATCATGTTACCAGCACATGGCAGCTACTGAATTGTGTTGATCATTTTACACAGTTGGGCAATTGGTTGCCCAATTAGCACCACAGCAAAAATATTCATTAGTTTGCATTCCTTCTTTTCACAGATTATCCATCAGTGAGTCCTCAATGAATGTTAGGAGCTCAACAAAATTATCTCAACCAGAGATTTGCCTCACCCGTCAACAGGCATGAAAATCAGTGTGAACTCTGAATTCCATATTCCTAGTTAACCTACTGAGCCCTTCTTCATTTAGGGCCCTGCTAAAGTTTTGTTTGACTATAAGAAGTGTTGCTGCTTATTGGGTTCGAGATGAAGTACTGTTTTTTTACTAGGTGAGATGAAATAGTCGAATAATCGATGAGCAATTGTATCGAGACACCCACCAAAAAGCAGAAGACTGTTCTTGAAATCCAACAGGGGAATACAATAGAAAAGCCAAAACTTTTCATACAAAGATATGACTTTAGGAAGGGGTTACGTTCTGAAAACCTCATCTTAAAGAAAATTCCACTTCTCTTCCTATTATGAGACCAAAAGGTCCAAAACCATCAAATCCAATTAGACTGAGACCATTTTCTTGTTGGGTCTTCGAAATCGTTTCCCTTTCCTATGATTTTTGGCCTCTTCTATGTTCTGTTCTTTCTTGGAGCATGAATTTGTTCAGAGAATTCCATATTGTTTATGGCCTACCTAGTACTTCTTGATAGAAACCCCCAATCCTTCATTTTCGTTCCCATTTTCCATGTCAATTTAGGCTTCCTCCTTTATTGAATTTGTCTAGGAATGCATTGTTACCGAAAGGAGACCCTTGTTTAATAAAATAAGGGTTTAACGGTCGGCGCACGTTGTCAGGTTGTCTTTGTGTTAAAACCTTTGCAGAATTAAAGAAAAACGCCTCAGATTCTTCCTTGCCCTATTATTAAGGTGGTTTTGCATCTAAGTTCATCTTTTCCAAGAATCTCAGATCAGCATCATCATTAGAATTTGGAATTCTCGTAATGAGGAGGAAGTTGCTTCGGGATTTTTGACATTTCTGCAGAGAGAGCTTTCGTTCACGAAAAACCCAGATCATAATCATCTCTGCAAACCGAAATTCTCTTTTGGAGCAGAGTTCTAGTAATCCAGTTGCTTCTTTTATTGCATAACACTGGTTTCGCTTCTTCTCTATTTCGTTCTTAATTCTGTCCCAGTCCCAGAGCAGAAATTCTGTGCAAAAAGAACTCACGTTAATTCCACAATGTTACTTTCTGTAAAAGCCCATTTTCCCGCTCCCACTCTGATCTGACACCATTGCATTTGCTTCTAAGGATTTCCTTAGAAGTTGCGTTCTCTCTTTTTAATTCTCAGATCATGGGTTGCATACATGGTAAGTGCTGTAGTCGTTATCCATCCTCCTCTGATGGAGATATCCCAGACTCGCAAGAAGTTGGTCCGTGTTGTAGCAGCAGCAACCTCCATGTTCATGGAAATCATGGCGACGCACTCACTGAGAACTCGTTGGAGTTGGCCCTCGTGCCTTCCCACAAGTTCTGTTTGGGGTATTCGGTCCTCACTAAACGAGGCTACTACCCTGACTTTCCTGATAAAGAAAATCAAGATAGTTTCCGCATCAAGACCCAGGTCCAAGATAATCCAAACCTCCATTTCTTTGGGGTCTTCGATGGGCACGGTCAGTTCGGCACCCGGTGTTCGAATTTTGTTCGAGACAGGTTGGTAGAAATCCTCTCTAGTGATCCTTCATTGTTGGATGATCCTGTAAAAGCATACACTTCTGCATTTCTAGCCACAAATTCCCAACTTCACGATAGCGAGATAGACGATTCAATGAGCGGTACCACTGCAATTACTGTTCTGGTCAGTGGAAACACGCTCTTTGTTGCAAATGTGGGTGACTCAAGAGCAGTAATGGCGGTTGAGAATGGGAATCGGGTTGTTGCAGAGGACTTGTCACACGACCAGACACCATTTAGGAGGGATGAATATGAGAGAGTGAAGCTTTGTGGGGCAAGGGTTTTGAGTGTCGATCAGGTAGAAGGACTGAAGAACCCAGACATTCAGACCTGGGGTGATGAAGAAAGTGAGTGTGGCGATCCCCCAAGGCTGTGGGTACAGAACGGGATGTATCCTGGGACTGCATTTACCAGGAGTGTGGGCGATAGTACAGCTGAGAAGATTGGTGTAATTGCTGTTCCCGAGGTATTGAAGATTCAGCTCACACCTAACCACCTGTTCTTTGTCATTGCAAGCGATGGTGTTTTCGAATTTCTCTCCAGCCAAGATGTTGTCAATATGGTAAGACCCATGAGCATTAGAGACAAGGAACTTCAGCTTGTTTTACTGATTTATGGTTCCAATGCTTTATCTTCACATCCAAATGGTGGTGAACAATCTGCAATGTATTTCCTTTTTCTTCTTCTGAATTTTGTTATTTTCTTTTGTTCAATGCAATATCTTGCATCTTGATTGGATGGATTTCTCCAACTTCTTGTTGGGGTTTGGGGGGTCATTGGCTTAATCTTTCTCAATTTCCACTTTCTTTGCACTTTGGTAGAAATACCTATAGGATTACTCAACTTGAAGCAAAGCATGTGAAAAGAGAATACAATAGGCATACCATTATGCAATGGAAAAAAGAAAAAAAAAACTCAAATAAAGTAGGTCAAAGAAGTGATTAGTGATTACTATAAATATGGCTTCTAGACATCAAATGGGACCGTTTGCATATATCAGAAACTTAATGTTTAATTTAGCATCACCTTCAGCTTCTCTGTTGTTAGTCTTTTTGTGCAGCATAGCATGGGCAAATTCTTTAAATTATCTGCTTGGTTTACTGTGCATTCAGTATCAACCACTCATCCTCGTGAAATACATGTTAATTTTTCATTTCCTCCTATTCTCAAAACCCTAAAACCTAAATTCTCATTGTCTTCATCCATAATTACCTAAAATTTACAAGGCTTTCTTTTCTTTCCGTTAGATCTTAGAGATAAAAGAGTATTTCCTCTAGTGATTTTCTTCACTGGCAAAGTCCAATAGGTGGAAATCCTATGGATTATGTGCTGATTGTAGCTCATGGTTCATGAAAATGCATTTTTCTCTCAGAAATACCTGCTTAACCTGTCTTTACTTTCTTGAATGAATATGGGTTTTGCACAGGTTTTATATATATATCTTTTTTGGTTAAAAAAAACTGGGGTTAGGGCTGGTAGGCGTTTTCTGCTTCTTGTCTGGCTTTCTCTTTCCTGCATGGTTTTGTATATGGTATGGTTTCCCACTAGGCATGTTAAATGGCAGAAGATGGAAGTCCACAGGAGATGTCTCCATGTGTCAAGGACACCAGATATGGGTTCAAAATCCAAAACCATCTACATTGATTAAATTTAGTCAAAGGGAGTGTATCTAGGTGCTACCTAGGAGTGTTACCAACCATTTCCGTAAAAAAGAAAAGGATGGTGGAAATGTTACCAGTCGAGACATATGCATATGTATCTATGTAACTATAATGTGTATATATGCATGTGTAATAGACCATTTTCAGGTTATTTCTGTGGTAGTGTTCACACATCTATGCAATGGAACCCTCATTCCACCCCCACCCCAACCCCCAACCCCCAAAGAAGAAGATCAACTGAATATTCTTTACCTAAATATGGAAAATGGGTGGAAATAATGGAAATAAACATTTTATTGGTATTACTTGATCACTTTTCTCACATCAGCCTAATCAGTGCTGGTTGTTTCAGTGTTGTTTGTATGGTGTGTACAGATCCATAGCAATAAGCTTATGTTCCTCCCCTTTTTGTTAGCTTTGAACATTGTGGGACCAAGATAACTGAGTTTGAAATTATTCATACCTTCTATCAGTGGTGGTATCTATTTTTGTTTGTCTTTCTGAACTTTATTGTACCCTTTACAAATTCCCCATTATTTTCATATAGGTGATGGGATATACAGATCCTCAAGATGCATGTGCTGCCATTGCTGGAGAATCATATAGGCTATGGTTAGAGCATGAAAATCGAACAGACGATATCACGATCATCATTGTACATATTAAAAATCTAACTAATGTATGAAGGGGATAAGTATTCCTCTCGCCACTGGTTTTAGGTGAAAATGAAATCAGATGTCCCATCAGGTGGTGGTGGGTGTTCTGTAAGCCTATAGTGGTTTAGTCATGTTGTGATAAGAATGCAGAGGAGTGACACTGTGACACCACCTGCTGGAGATAGCTATTTATTGCAGTTAATCTCTACTGATAGGTTGTTTGCCAGATGCTTTTGTGAGTTCCATTAGTGAGGTTCTGATGCTACTGATGGAATAAGTGGAGACGTGGAGTTACCAGCAAACCATCTCTGTTGATGATAGGAGAAGGATTTTCTGAAATACCTGTTTCCACCAGATCAGAAGTATACTGTTGAATGCAACACAATTTTCAGAATTGTAGCCTTGTCAGCTTAATATTCTCACAAAACACACTGCATTCATTGGTAAAATCTCTTAACACATCTTACTTGCTTGGAAATGGTTGCTTCCTCGTTCTGTGCTGAGTTCCTCATTGTTTCCACTTCTCTCTAATTTAAGACTGGTTTTCTT
This sequence comes from Nelumbo lutea, assembly GCF_056320005.1. NCBI lineage: Eukaryota > Viridiplantae > Streptophyta > Magnoliopsida > Proteales > Nelumbonaceae > Nelumbo > Nelumbo lutea. The sequence goes on along the minus strand of NC_142687.1, from coordinate 90,462,999 downwards.
TTTCATTGGCAGTAATAAAGTTACACGGACTTCAAGTAGTTGCCTTTCATCGCTCATTTTACTACATAAAGGGTACCAACATGCTATTCACAAATAGAAGTCATAAACTTTGTTTAAATCTTTTTTCTTTTGGTTTGGGGGGAGGGGGGGAGATGCATTTAAATTTCAATTACATGCTTTGTTCATCGTGTTTGTTTGTGTGTTCTGTGGAGAGTAAGCAAGAGAATACCAGTTGTATGATCCTAAAATTAACAATTTTTTTATCAAGTGAAATTTCCATTCATTAGAGTCTTTGTTGCTGAATCATGTTCTTTTGGTCATGACTCTGAAGTTGCATAATATCTTGTTGTTTAACACTTCAATTTGCAAGAAATCTTATCTTTGTAGAAATACTAACTTATCAAATCATGGATGGAAGATCTCTCACAAGTTTGTGGCCCCATCCCCCTGGTCTAATGAAGATATGGAACTCTTTTTAAATTTCTGGCTATAGGATGCATTTTTTTCCCATCTAGAAGTGGCAGACAACAAAGGTTTTGCTGCCAAATGGGCAAAGATATAAATAAAATATCTCGAAGTAAAAAAAAAAAAAAAACACTCCCACCGAAAAAAACGAAGCTTAAAACCGGACCGGACTGGTCATGTTTTGTGAAATGCCTTACAAAATCTGGTCATGTCTTGTGAAATCCAACTTTTTATATATTTTAGTCTTTCTGTTCCGATTTGGCATAGGAAGCAGGATTTTTTCTTGGTAATTAATTAACAAGGTTTTTAAAACCGGATCGGACAGGAAGCAGTTCTGGGGTCTGGTTCGTGGGTTAAATGGTCTGACTGTTTGATCTGAATGGATTACCCACTGACAAAAAAAAGTCAAAAACTATTATTCGAGTTGACAGTTCAACTGTCCGGGTCAGTGATACTAAATCAATGTTTTTTTTGCCAAAAAAAGTGGTTTTGAGGTGAAATGGAACCAGTCAGGTGACTGATTGCTAGTTTTTCTAGTCCGATTTTGAAAACACTGTAAATTAAGATAGATTCCATCGCCTACAACTGTTCATAGTTTTCTTTAATTTACCCACAAGCATGCCTTAAAGATTTCATCCTCCACAATTCCCTAGTTCCTCTTCATATGTTGCTTTGAGATTTAGAGCTTATGTTAAACCTTCCCTAGATAGCTTAAAACGATTGACACAACCAAATATTGTGGAACCGATTCAAATTCTCACCACAAATGAAAACGTTACCTTAGAAATTAGAACCATCTAAGAACTTAGGTGCTTTTTAAAATGGCTGCCGTTTTTTGGGCCGTTGGCTTGCCTTGATTAGCAGAATAATACCAATGCAACAAAAGGTCGAGGTAGTCTTTTACGTAGAACTAGAAACCTGTTTAGATTTAGAAAAGACAAATATTGATGTGGTAATGAAAATGTTCTACTTTGCCATTGTAATTATTCTCTAATTTAAGTGTTTTGGTAGTTTCAATTTGCTATGTCGGAGGCATTTCTGCAACCCCCATGTTAGATAAAACTAGTTGGGCTGTGAGTTCAATATTCTGGGATTGATAATTCCCAACCCAAGTCTAGACTAGTTTGAGATCAGACAACATGAAAAAAAAAAATAATGGTGTATATTAAGATGGGAAACAAACAAGCTCTTGTCATGTTTTCCCTAATTCTGATGAATTTGTGATTCTAAGAGCTACTTTCTAAGTTTTTTGACTAGTTCTTCTTCTGTAATCAAAATTCATTTACGAAGTAACATTTAAATAAAAAATTGCCTAATGTAAATTTTCATTTGAAGAAGCCTTTGTTGTTTCCCAACTCGCAGCGTGCGTCTTCAGCGAAAACTAAAAAAAACAAAACTCGCACAGGGCGTCAGTCGCCAAGATGATTTCGTCGCAGCTATCATGGTGGAGCCTGTTCATATCTATATCCCACCATAACGATTCCAAGAAATCTGCACATAAATAAATTATAAATCAATAAATCAAATTCAGCTTTACATCCTATGGAGTGTGGGCGTTCACAGTTCGAGAAAGTTCCCGGCTCCCCTAACTGAAATTTTGGTCATGAGGTGACACAGTTCGAGAAAGTTCCCGGCTGCCCATGGTTGGAAACCTGCAAGACATATCTGTTAGCCGACAAGATTGAAACCCCAAGAGGTTAGTGGTCAATTGTAGACAGGCGTGGTGGTGTGGGCCAAGTTGCAATCCTTCGGTCTATTTGGGTAACACCATTTTACTAGTTAAATCGAAAACCTTCTTTCTTATCAAGTCGCCTTGTATAGGCATTGACACCAAAGTGATTAAAAATTAATTCATGACATGCTTAACAGTAAAAACTTATGTGGCTTTTGAAAATCTAAATAGTCTATCTTAAGTTGATTTGACTATATAAAAAAGGTTGGTTGATTTTAGTTTGCATCCATATTCTTTTAAGAATCATCTTAGCCAACCGAGGGGTGGCTCAGTTGGTATGTTAGCTGGTTTGTTCCCACAAAGATGAGGATACAAATTCCGCTACCACCAAATTTGGACTACTCAAACGGGCCCCAAGTGGCTTCTTAGATTCAAAGCCATATTCTCACACACTTGTCAGTCCAAGGTTCTACAATTTCAACATTCCATAGCCTACGGAAAAAAAAAAAAAACAAGGGATGGTCTCTATTTTATTAATGTAAGAGGGAGATGCAAAGACAATTATGTGTATGTTAAGACAAAGTATAGGAGAAAGCAAACATATGAAGGAATAAAGCCCTTGTTATTTTGATTGCAAGATATGAAGGGAAGCCCATGTTATTTTGAGCACAATAGATAAATAAAGGAGAGAATATTAAAGTATGCTCGTTACAGAATGAAAGAAAATGTATCAGACCCTTATTTAAGCTTAGCAAGATAGAGTCAAACAATTATGAAGGATTTAAAAAAAAAAAGAAGGGAAAAAAAGGAAAATTACATTTTATGGCTCTCCAAGTTGAAAATTGGTCATCTGTGATGCCCTTTTATACCCCCTTTACTCCATTTATACAATATGATAGGGTTTATCTGCATTACAAGGAGAATTATTAGACCCCTTGTATGGAAATCCAAAGACAATGCCTTACTGCCTAGGTGTTGCCTTGACAACCATGAGAAAGACTAAGAGTGGTCTCAAACAAACCAGCCAAATCTATAATTTTAGATTTTAGAATAACTAGCTTTGCCTACCTAGACCTAGTTCAGAGGCTCCTTTTTATTATTAAACTGAGCTTTCTCAGACTCTTCATGTGCTACTCAGTAAAAACATCTATATTGCACCAAAACACCATGACTATGGAGCTTTCAATAGCTTCTATGCTTGAAACAGACCATCCAATGGAAACCATTAGCTCTGAGAATCTCTCATTCATAAAATCAGAAAAATACAAAGGGCAAATACGATAGGATAGGGACAATAAACATGAAGTCAGAATCCATAATTCCATCTTTCAGTAAACAGGAGAAAGAATTCTCATAATGGCCAACAACCATAAAAAGAACTATCATGAGAAACAAATGAATCAGCATCTCATGCATCTAAGAGATCAAACCTAACATTATTAAGACTAAATGCCTCAAGGCTCATCCTTATAGCAAAGAGCCAAAGACTAATAATCTGTAAGAAATTTCTCCACTCCATACAAATATCGTTGTTCATTACATATAAGATTCAAAACTCTTGTGGAGTTCTCCATGAGGGGCAAAGTTTATGCTATTCTAGTATTACATGAGAATGAAGTTGTTGATGAATCAAGAGAAATTGAAAAGCTGCCAGCATAAAGGATGGCATTCCTAGTATTTCCTTGACCCTCGGAAACAGTCTCCAATGTAAGCAATAATTTAAGATAAAATGCATTATGCAGTCCATATAATCTCACTTACAAGTTTGCTTGGTGCCAGGTGGATTGGTGCAAATCTTAGTTCCCTTTGTCATTCTTTTTGTTCCTTCTCTCATGGCATGCCTTTAAAGCTTGAACTTCTGTTAAAAGTAAATTAAAAACAAACATCTAATCCATTTAATATATGAGCTACAAAATTGGCATCTATAAAACCAAGAAAACAGTACACCTCGTCAAAACTGAAAGACAAAGAAACCTAAATTTGGCTACCATACATCAGAACAACAGGACACTTAACATAGAGACACAAGTCTATGGGGGGAAATTTAGGATTTGGATCCTTTTATTCACATTCTACTTGGCATCTGAAAAAAAGTTGAAACTATTCTTCTCTTTCCTTTTGTCTAGTTATTTCTTTTTTCTTTTTTTCCTTCCCCATGAAAATTATAAATGACAATATACATCCATGTTCCATTAGCTGACGAAAGCCAAAGACAAGTAGTTCTACCAAATGCCCATAAGAAGAGCAATGCCCTATAAGAAAATATATAGTAAACCATTTCGAAAGCAGCAATTTCGAACACATAATCATGATTGAAATCGAAGAGAATATGATAGATGAAATGAGGATGAAAAATGAAAACATACCCTTCTGGCAAGATTTCCAATTCCTATTGTTTTCAACAAGACAGTCCTGCAAAATATTATAATGGAATCTTGAAATTCTCAGAAACAGTGAAATTGACTTCTGGCTAGGGTTTCAAACCCAAAGAAACTAGAACTCAAAACTACAACATTACCTGTAAGGAGAGGTAGAGGGCGGAGCATTCTTTGAGCTGCTTAACGTTCTCATCCTCTTCGTCTGCATCGGTCTGGTGAAGGGGAGGAGGTAGGGAAGACGATGGGGGCTGGAAGGTTGCCTTGGATTTTGTTGGGTCCATTTTAAATCTTCCCTCCGGAGGATCTCTTTCGTTGTTTTGTGATGGAGAGAAAAGTTACGACTGCTGAAGTGCTGAGTACTGGCCAAACCATACCTTTGCCCAACCGGTCAAAAACCAAAACAAGTCAACCGGTTAACTGGTTAGTTCAGTTCGATTCCGGTTTGAACATTTTTAAAAACCGAAGGACGGGTTTGATACGAGGCTAATTCATTTAATATTATAATACTATATTAATGGAAGAATGACGGTTCAGGCCAGGGTCAGAATTTTTAGGCCCAAAGTACAGTTGGGGTAGGTGTAGCTCGGAATTGATGTCAATCACGGGCAGGCATTGGTGTATAGAGTGGGGGTGTTTGACATTTTGAATGTTTATAGGTCTACAGTGGAATTCAGAAATCTGCATTGAGCTTATTCGTACTTTTCCATATTCTATCTTAGTTTCTGGGTGTGACCATCTGGATAGGAGTGTCAATTGGATCGGTTGAATCCAATCTGGTCTAATATGAGTTCATTACAGATGGATTAGGTCCAATCCAATCCAACGAATACTTTAGACTATTTTAGACCAGTCGAATACAATGTCTGGACCGTCCCAATCTATTCAAATTGATTTAAATTAGATTGATTCTAACCCAAACCCGGTCCATTGACACCTATATTCTTGTCTTCTATTTATTGATTTGATATTAGTTCAATACAACCCAATCCAATATAAATCCATTATGGATGGACTAGGTTCAGTTCAATCCACTAAACATTTTGGGTCATTAAGTTTGGATTAATCCAATTCAATATGTTTTATTGGTCCATCCAATCCATCTAAATTGATTTTGACTTGAATGGGTCCAACCGAAAACCAGTCCATTGACACCCCCAACATCTAGGTAGGGAGGGGGTGACTTGTTAGAACTTTACAATTTACATATCGATGATACCATACCATTAGGGGTGGATTCGAGCTGAGCCGAATAGTACCCAAGCTCAGCTCGGCTCGAGACTATTCTATAAGGCTCAAGCTCGAGCTCGAGCTCGGCTTGAGTCAAGAGTTCATAAGCTCGAGCTCGGCTCGGCTCGGCTTGGCTCATTTTATATTTTATAAATATTTGTTTATAAAAATATTTAGAAAAAATTATTTTATAAAAATAAAATTATATATAAATTTTTTATTTTATATTTAAAAATTTAAGAATTATAATAATTGGGCTCGAGCTCTACTAGGCTTGAGCTCGACTCGTTTAACAATCGAGCCACTGAATTGGGCTCAAGCTCGACTAAAACCGAGCCGAGTCGATCTCGAGCAACTTGTGAAAAACTCAGCTCGTTGCCACCCTTACATACCATACAACACCAAATGGAATTTAAGTTCACTAATTAGACTTTTTCTAGGCAAAATCTATGGTATCTGTGGCACTATGCATATGTGGTGATTGGTGACGAAAAGTAAATCTAAACTGCCCACTTATAACCGTTCAGAAACCACCCCTTGAGAAAATGGCTGCAAAAGGCATTGTTAAAGGGATTGTTGTCAACTTGTCATCACCATCAGCAACAACGTGAGGTTATATTCAGTTTGCCCAAGAACCCAACGGTCTCTACTTCTCTCCCTTCCACCACCCACCTCTCTCTCTCTCTCTCTCTCTCTCTCTCTTTACTTTTCTTAGTTTGTAGTGGTTTTTAATTTATAGGGGCTACCCATGTCAAAGGAAAGATCATAGGCCTCTCACAAGGTTGTTTCCATGGATTTCATATTCATGCTCTTGGCAATACCACCAATGGCTGCAATTGGCTACCCATTTTTTTTACTTGATCTTATGATTTTGGTTTAATTGGTTAAATTTTTTTTAATCAACACTAAATCGTTCATGCTTACCTATTTCTTTGTTGGTTCTATTCTTGTGGTTTGGTTAGTAAACATGGTTTCTTGTGTTTTCTTTTTGTCTTCTTCCCATGTTAAAGGCCCTCATTTGTATCCAATAAACAAGGATAATGAACTGTGTCTATTAATTAATCTCGGATTTTGATATTGTAGGGCCTCATCTGAACCCGGTAAAGAAGGATTGTTGAGCTCCTTCTCTATTTATTAACCTTCAATTCTGGTTTTGTGTTTTCAGTCTGATTTTTTTTTCTTTCACAAAACAAAATTATACATATTGGTGATCACCCTAAAATGGTCATTTTTTGTGGTAGTCACTACGTTTAATCAAGTCAGAATGTTGATTTTCACCCATTTCTTTCATTTTTATTCTTCTGGTTTGGTTAATAAAATATAGGTTTTGGTGTTTTCCCTTTTATCTCCTTATTGCAGGACCTCAGTTCAATCCACTAAAGAAGGATCATGGAGCTCCTTCTGATGAAGAGCGGCATACGGGTGACCTGGGAAACATAGTGGTAGGTGCAAATGATTTGTCTTGTCTATAGCTTACTTTGCTTCTAGGAGTTGCTGAAATTTTCATTAAGGACATGCAGGTGCAAATGATTTTCACCCATTACTTGTCTATAGCTTACTTTGCTTCTGGGAAACATAATGGTGTCTTAAACCACCATTTCAAATTCTTGCATTATGGAGTGTCTTACCAATTTCATTTGAGCTTTGAAGAGTTCATTTTACTTTCTCTCTGAAATGTAGATTCCCCTAACCGGGCAGCACTCAATACTGGGAAGGGTAGTTGTTGTACATGTTGATCCTGATGATCTTGGTAGAGGTATGGCATTGGAAACTAGTATTTCTTTGAAAGTTTCTGGTACAAATAGCTCAGTTTGTTTCCTTTAACTTCTGGCAAAGAGTATTTGAAGTTGGAGAGGTTAAGTATCCAAATAAGGTGTTTTTCTTTTTCTGGTCAATAGTAGCTAAATAAGTTCAAAACCTTGGTTGGCATTTGCTTGTAGGTCATAAAATTTAAGTATAAAGATAGTACCCCGAGGCACTTAACAGATTCTTTTTTTTTTTTCATCTTATTCTTAATTAGAGAAGTTATTACTAGATTTTAAAAGATGGTGCTAGATGCTGGAAATGCTTGAATCTCTTCCTCTAGGCAGATTAATGAACTGAGAAGGTGAAAACTTAATGATCAGTTTGCTACTAATCATGATGCATAGTTACAAAGCACAATAAACTCATTGGAGTAATAACATGATGGTTCATTGGTGGCCCTTGGGTGCAAAGTTCTTCATAAGGCTTCATGTCTCTTTTCACCAAATCTTGATGACTATTTCTATAAACTAAATATATTGGGGAAGAAAGGATTTTACTCCTAAAAGCTAGCAACCTCGTTTTCCATCAGAAATACCTATATATGCAGTGTAATCCTATATCAAGAAAAGCAGGGTCTGAACTTTTTATGTGTCTCTCTTCTACTTTATTCATAGTTTCCTGCATTATCTTGTTAGAAATTATTGCATCCAAGTATCATAAATTCTTATAGAGTAATTTTTTCTTTACTAGACTGAATTCCTTGGTGAAGTTTATGAGTTGCCCCCTGCCATGAAAGATTCATCATTTTCCAGTAGAAGTTTTGCTTTCTTCTTAATGGGGACAAATGGGATTCCAGTTTGCTTTCTGAGTAACATGGAGCCACAATTATGTTAAGGATCTTCAATGCATTTAAATCCTATTGGACAAGAAAATAAAAACATTCCCATGATAACTAAGATGAGATGCATGTCTCTGCATACATGTGAAGCTTTTGAAGAGGACAAAGGATGTTGTGAAATTAAATTTGGAAATGGAGCATGAATATATTTGTGAATGGAATGGATACATTTCTCCCTTGAAGGTAGTATATTTGTCTTATGAAACTAAAACAATAGGGATATAGAATATAGTATCTTTCTCTAGAAATGCTCCAGAGAAGCTCGAATAAATGACAAAACAAAAATACCAGAAATCCTTTGATCATTGTGAAGTATTAGATAAAGGTGGAAACACAACAAAAAATGCAGATAGCTAATAGAGAAATTTGTCATTAGTACTTTGGTGTAAGTTGCTAATTTTCTAACTTTTGTGGTTGTGTTTTACTTGATTTTTTATGAGTGCATAGCCAACAATAATACCTTTTTCCCCATTTCAAAACAAGCTAAACCTCTTTGCACAGTCAATATTGAGAATATGACTTGTAGCTATGGTGAATTTATTGATTATGGCACATTGACAACACTGGCATGGACTTCCCCCCCTCCCCAAATTCACCCAACCTTTTTTTAAGGTGGATATAAAAAATATGTTGGTGAGTCTGTTGGAGTGCTCTAATAGGTATACTAGAAGTGTTATTTGAAACATGTTTTAGAGACTTGATTGAGAATTAATTTGTGGTGTCTCTGTTTTCTGAGGTAAAATTCATCATGGAAGAGATAAGTCATCTGAAAATGGAAGTGGAAAATTTTTCATATTTTCTTTTGATGAGTATTTTTGCCAACTTCCAGTACCAAAATTCTTTCTTCTTTTTGATTTCAACCAGAGCCATAAAGCATAGATGGACAAGTATCTTGTACTAGATTAACATCAATCCATCTTTTCATTCTTTCCTGAACTGGTAATTTTTGTATTCCGTGTGTCATGGGTAATTATGGGGAAGTAAAAATGTTCAAGATATGGAAGGGAGTCCACTGTGTATATTATTTGTATAGGACCACTAAGTCTTGTTTTTAGACCATTTGACATATACTATAGGCTTTTACTAAATGGTCATGTGTTATGGACGCATTCCTCCAGAAGACTTACCGTCGCCACCGACAGCAACAGGAACCTGACGCACCGCCAACAGCAGCAGGGATTCAATGATTCTCATCCTACCCAGTTCGGCAACAACAGTCTTATCTAGATTAGACTAGATCATCTTGCTTGTTCTTATTTTATTCTATTGCTCTTATCTTATCTTGTTAGTAGATTATCAGATTAGGATTAGCATATCTTATCCTTAGCAAGATAGAACTGGAAGTCTCCCTATTCAGCAAGGAGACTCCCTAAGATTATGACTCTTGTAATCTCCTATTTAAGGAGACACCATTATTGAATGAGGATATCGAATATTCAGTTAAAGAAGTGAGTTAGGAAAGTTGGTGATCTCTTGAACAAATCACTAGAGGCGCCAAGATAGGTTCATCAAGAGCAGGAAGGAATAAGGGAAAACGGGAGTTTTTCCCCGTGGACCAACCTGTGACGAGATCCTATTCCTAGGCCCTCAACAACTTGGTATCAAAGCAAGGCGTCATGGGAGATCTGGAGCAGCTACAATCCAGGGTCCACGACCTCGAGCACCAACTCGTGGAGACCAGCTCCGAAGTATGTGAGATCAAAGACGAAGTGAGGGAGCTGCGACGCCTGATGGAGCTATTCCTTTCTAGCAGGGAAAGGAACTCTGAAGGAGGGACAACCGCTAACAACAGCCGACCAGATCTACCAGAGTCTTCTGGCGAACAACAGTCCGTTATCCAAGGAGCCGCAGTCATCCCCAAGTACAGCAGGTTGGAATTCCCGTCGTACAATGGCAACGGAGACCCCTTAGGCTGGCTGTATCGCTGCGAGCAGTTTTTTCAGAATCAACGGATAGATGACCGGGATAAGGTAAGTCTAGCCGCCTTTCACTTAATAGAGGAAGCACAACTTTGGTTTTATCGGTTAGAGCAAGAAGAACCCGGGCTCAGTTGGCCCCAGTTTAAGTCCTATTTCCTTCTTAGGTTCGGACCCCCACTGACCAACAACCCCTGGGCGAGCTGATTAACCTTAAATGGACCAACACAGTGGCTGAATATCAGCGACAGTTCCAAACCCTCCTTGCGAGGGCATCCTCCGTGCGACCCGACCAGCAAGTGGATATGTTCACGGCAGGGCTAGTAGAACCCCTACGGGTGGATGTCGAGATGCAGAATCCCCCAAATTTGGTCACAACCATGAACTTAGCCCGCGCGTTCGAGTGCAAGCTACAACTCAACCGTGGAATTTTTAATGTGGGTTGTCCACCAAACTCATGGGTACCCCCAAGATCAGCAACAACGACCCCTTCTTTTGCTACCATCCGGGAACTGAAATCTCACACAACCACCGCCTATAGACCAGTGACAAGTACAGGTAGTAACATGGCCGCTCCACCCATTAAGCGTTTGACCAGGGCAGAAATGGCTGAACGCCGAGCGAGAGGCCAATGTTTCAACTGTGATGACCTCTACTCGGCAGGACATAGATGCAAGAGGCTTTTTTGCCTCCTCATCGATGAACAAGAGGAGGATGAAGGAGAACCCATCATATTCGAGCCAGAGATCTCTCTCCATACGATCACCGGTATTAAAACCTCTCAGACCATGCAGTTACAGACACAAATAGCAGGTCAACCGGTACGCATTCTCGTTGATTCAGGGAGCACACACAACTTCATAAGTGAACATGCTGCCCTTCAGTTAAAACTCGCAATGGAACTCTGGCCGCGACTACAGGTAGCCGTCGCAAATGGTGAGAGAGTTCACAGTCCAGGAATTTGTAAGGACGTGCCGGTACAGGTCAATTCTGAACTGTTTCTTGCTGATTTATTTGTACTCTCTTTGGGTGGGTTCGATATTGTTCTTGGGGTAAAATGGTTAATTACCCTAGGCCCGATTTTATGGGACTTCAGCACGCTCACAATGACATTCCACCTAAATGGGAAGCAAGTTTCATGGCACGGTTGCAGGGTTAAAGAAAAGACACCACAGGTTCATGCACTTCTGACAGAACCAGCAGCCATGGAAAAACTCCTCGCCGAGTTTTTAGATCTATTCCAGGAACCCAAGGAACTCCCTCCTCCCCGAGCTTGCGACCATCGCATTCCTTTGGTGGCGGGTTCAGCACCAGTCGTTGTCCGGCCTTATTGCTACCCTCACCTACAGAAGGACGAGATAGAAAAATAGTGTACAAAGATGCTGAAACAAGGAATCATACGCAAAAGTCACTCCCCCTTCTCTTCGCCGGTTCTATTGGTGGCGAAGCAGGATGGAACGTGGAGGTTCTGTGTTGACTATAGAGAACTCAATGACCGAACGATCAAAGATAAGTTCCCTATTCCCATTGTGGACGAACTGCTGGAAGAGTTGCACGGTGTTCAGTATTTCTCTAAGTTGGACCTCAGGTCCGGGTATTTCCAGGTTCGCATGGATCCCGGTGACGTGAAAAAGACTGCCTTCGCACCCACCATGGCCACTTCGAATTTTTAGTCATGCCATTCAGTCTCTCCAATGCCCCATCCACATTTCAGTCATTAATGAACGAGGTATTTCAGCCCCATCTGCGCAAATTTGTTTTAGATTTCTTTGATGATATTCTCGTTTACAGCAAATCATGGGTAGAGCATGTGCACCATCTGCGGACCGTTTTTGAGCTCCTACGACAACAAATTATTCCTCAAACAGTCCAAGTGCTCCTTCGGGGAGTGTCAGGTTCTTTATCTCGGCCACGTCATCCATGGGCAGGGTGTGATAGTTTATAGTTCCAAAATTTAGGCTATAAAAGAATGGCCCAAGCCTCAATCAGCCAAGGCCTTACGCGGGTTCCTCAGATTAACGGGTTACTACCGCAAATTTGTCAAGAACTATGGATTGTTGGCGGCCCCGTTAACCAACCTATTAAAGAAAAATTCCTTCCGGTGGGACGACGCAGCCGATGAAGCTTTTCTGACACTGAGAAATGCCCTGTCTTCCACCCCAGTCTTGCAATTACCAAATTTCGCCCTCGAATTTATAGTCGAGTGCGATGCCTCCAGAGTAGGTATCGGGGCCGTATTACAGCAGCAAGGACACCCGATTGCTTTCTTCAGCCGCAGACTGGCCGATCGGCATCTGAAGCTTCCAGTCTATGAGCACGAACTAATCGGCCTAGCCCGAGTCGTTCAACACTGGAGGCCATATTTGTGGGGGCGGTCATTCGTCGTCAAAATTGATCATTATAGCCTCAAATACCTGTTAGAGCAATGTCTCACCACTTCCCCTCAGCAGCATTGGGTTAGCAAACTACTCGGGTTCGACTTCCGGGTGGAATACAAGGCGGGGTCCTAAAATCGCGCAGCTGATGCCTTGTCTAGGCAAGATGAAGCGCGATGGCTCTGTGTGGCATTTCCTAACCCCGGATCTCTCTGTTTGACGACATTAAGAAGGCAACACCACAGTCCCTAGAATGGTCGCTCTTGGTTCAGAAGATCCAGTCCGGCACTGCTGACCCCAATTGGTCACTTCAAGACGGGTTGGTACTATATAAGGACGAGTTTATCTTCCGCCAGACTCCCCGTTGATTTCCACCATCATCACCCGCATCCATAACTCCACCCATGGAGGCGTTCAAAAAACGCTCCACCGCGTCTGGGCTGATTTCCATTGGCAAGGTATGAAGACTTCTATTCGAGATTTTGTCCAGAATCGCTCCACGTGCCAACAGCAGAAATGGGAAAACCTACACCCGACAGGCCTCCTTCAGCCCCTTTCCATTTTGACACAGATCTGGGCCGACATCTCCATGGACTTCATTGAGGGAATACCCAAGGTAGGTGGCAAATAAGTTCTCTTCGTGGTAGTCGATCGCTTCTCTAAATACGCCCACTTCATTCCTCTATCATACCTGTACAATGCCACTTCAATTGCCCTCGCCTTCTTTACACATGTTTTTCGCTTACATGGGTTACCAGAATCCATCGTTAGTGATAGGGACCCGATTTTCACTAGTGCCTTCTGGAAGGAGTTATTCCGGCTACACGGCACCACCCTAGCCTACTCATCAGCTTATCGGCCATAGACTGACGGTCAGACGGAAGTGGTCAACCGCACAATCAATATGTATCTCCGTTGTTTCGTAAGCGATCAACCGCGACGGTGGGTGGATTGGCTCCCTTGGGCCAAGTACTGTTACAACACAGCCTACCATTCTTCCCTCGGCATGACTCCCTTTCGCGTCGTTTATGGTCGGGATCCTCCCCGCTTGCTGTCCTATGAGCCCGGTTCTACTCGTTTGGAAGCAATTGATCACTTCTTACAAGAACGTGATGCCCTCCTAGCCGACGTCCACCTTCGCTTACAGCAGGCCCAGCTCCGCATGAAGCTCAACTATGACAAGCACCACCGGGAACTGTCGTTCGATCCAGGACAATTTGTTTGGTTAAAATTCCAGCCCTACCGGAAATGCTCCTTGCACCACAGGGCTGCCCCGAAGCTGGCCCCTAAGTTCTATGGGCCCTTCAAGGTTCTACGATGGATTGACAGTGTGGCCTACCAGTTGGAATTGCCAGAGACCAGCCGGATTCATGATGTCTTCCACATCTCCTTACTGAAGCCATTTACGAGTGCCCCTCCGGACCGAGTCCCCTCCCTACCTCCCTTGAAAGATGGAAAACTGGTTCCCCAACCTAAAGCTCTCACCCGCTCTCGTCTCAATCGTGAAATTCTTGAAGTCTTTGTGGAATGGTGTAATTTACCATTGGCCGAAGCCACATGGATCCCATTGGCAGAGTTCCATGCCACATATCCGGAGTTCGAGCTTGAGGACAAGCTCGTAGTCCAGGAGGGGAGTAATGTTATGGACGCATTCCTCGGGAAGACGTACCGTTGCCGCCGGCAGCAACAGGAACCTGACCCACCTCCAACAGCAACAGGGATTCAATGATTCTCATCCTACCCAGTTTGGCAACAACAGTCTTATCTAGATTAGATTAGATCATCTTGCTTGTTCTTATCTTATTCTATTGCTCTTATCTTATCTTGTTAGTAGATTATCAGATTAGGATTAGCTTATCTTATCCTTAGCAAGATAGAACTGGAAGTCTCCCTATTCAGCAAAGAGACTCCCTAAGATTAGGACTCTTGTAATCTCCTATTTAAGGAGACACCATTATTGAATGAGGATATCGAATATTCAGTTAAAGAAGTGAGTTAGGAGAGTTGGTGATCTCTTGAACAAATCACTAGAGGCGCCAAGATAGGTTCATCAAGAGCAGGAAGGAACAAGGTAAAACAGGAGGTTTTTCTCGTGGACCAACCCGTGACGAGATCCTATTCTCGGGCCCTCAACATCATGCCTAGCCTATTAACTTAAGCAAAAAAGCATTTTAGAAGAGATAGATCACTTCTGAAGATACTAGCTAATACCCACTCTTGGTGATTCTTGTTTTTATATTTTCGATTGTCCAATGAGACAAAGAAATACAGTACCTTAACGCTATGTTTGGTTTGAAGGAAAGAGTAGGGAAAGAAAGGGAAACCTACACAAGATTTGTAAAGGTTTCCTTCCTTTCCTTTCCCTACCTTTTCCTTCAAACCAAACATAGCCTAAAGGGATAAGAACATTACCCTGGAATGGTCTTGAAGTTTTGTCATTTCAAGGTTCTTTATTATCATAGTTGATGAGGACAGATTTTGCCCTCCAGTGAAATTGTGACACGTGGCACCTCGTGACAACTAGGAAAACACCCAGCCAACAAACTTACGAAGTTGGTGACCCACCCGGGCACCAGTCTGGCCTGCCTGCCGCGCGGCCTGTGCGAACTGCGCGCGGCACGCGCGCGACCTGCGCGAACTGCACACGGCTTGCGCGAGCTGCGTGCGGTGTGCGGCGTGCGTGACCTGGCTGACCTGGATCAGCCTAGCGCATGATCCAGCCAAGCCGCCCATAAGGCGCCCACCGACAAACTTGGCTAGACACTGACCCGCCGACTGACACAGGCGCCGACCTGACGACCTAGCCTAGACACTGACCCGCCGACTGACGCAGGCGCCCCTCTGACAACCCGGCCAAGGCGCCGACCTGGCCGCCTGACACAAGCGCCAGCCTGACGACCTCAAGGAGTTCACCACCATACCCCGGTTCTGACAGGATGCGACAAGTCTTACCATTTGGAGACTTTTCACCCACCTAACCCACGAGGACTCCGGTATATAAAGACCTCACCCCCCAAAGGAGAGGGGGATGAAAAAAGGGAAGTAACCCCTGCTCTCTAGCTCTCTCATATTATCTTCAAAGCTCTCTACAATAAGAGTGCTAACTTAAGCGTCGGAGAGCCCCCACCGGGAAAATACCCCCGGGACCTCTGATTCAGTTCTCGCAGGTCCTTCAGCTCCCGCCGCCTACAAAGAGGAGGAAAAGATGGAGTTTTCGCAGGTCTCTCAGCTCCCGCCACCTACAAAGAGGAGGAAAAGATGAAGTTCTCGCAGGTCCCTCAGCTCCCGCAGCCTACAAAGGAAAGAAGACCACCTCATGCTGAGGGCAGTCGGATTGCGCCGCACCAGGGAGCTCCAGCATTCTCTAAGTCATCGGCCGCCTAGTAGGCAGTTCGCCACCAGGCAGTTCGCCACCGAGCAGTTCGCCACCAGACAGTTCACCACCGGGCAGTTCACCACCAGGCAGTTCACCACCAAGGAGTTCACCACCGGGCAGTTTGCCACCGGGCAGTTCACCACCAAGTCGCCACCAGGCAGTTCGCCAGCAAGCAGTTCACCACCAGGCAGTTCGCCACCAGACAGTTCGCCACCGGGCAGTTTGCCACCAGGCAGTTCACCCCCAGGCAGTTCTCCACCGGGCAATTCACCACCGAGCAGTTCGCCACCAGGCAGTTCACCACCAAGCAGTTCACCACCAAGCAGTTCGCCAGCAAGCAGTTCGCCACCAGGGAGCTCGCCACCAGGCAGTTCGCCACCAGACGGTTCACCACCGGGCAGTTTTCCACCAGGCAGTTCGCCCTCAGGCAGTTTGCCAGTAGGCAGTTCACCACCAAGTAGCTCATCACTAGGGCACGCCACCACCGGGTCAAATAACGAGGTATTTAGCCAAAAAATTTTACATCACAAAACATTGGTACGTGACCGAAAACGGTTACATCAATAGCCATATCTATTTTAAAATTTAATTCGCTTCATTTAGATTTTTTTTTTAAAACAATGAGACAACTTCATACTATTGATAGTTAAAGATTACATGAGAGTTTCGGCTAGAGTCAAAGTGAGTAGTTACTCTAGCTTTACAACCTAAGTTAGCTAGAATATGAGCAGCCTCATTTTTTTCTCCATTAACAAAACATGATGATTGTTGTTATGGAATCAATTACCATGAATTATTGTCTCTTCTCTTTTGAGTCAAATATTCAGCAAATTTTTTTATTCACAAATACCACCTATTGTTATTAACTTTTATTCATTTTAACTATCCCTTTAATATTTACCTTCTTCATAGGTTCAAGCTCATGGGTCAGATGTCCAGTCCAACCTTCCAACAGAAATACAAGTTAAAATTGACAAATTATTGTTTTTCATTTTTTATAATTCATGCTGCTGTCATATGCTGGTTTATTTTATCACTTCTACCAAATAACTTGCAGATAAAATCTACAATTATCCCTAAAGTTTTTCTTTTTCTTTAATATCTTTTCTTGTTCAGGTTGGTGCAGTGCTCGAGCTAATCACTATGATCCTTTGATAGCCCATCCTGCTCCATTTGTTTCCCAAGAAAAGGCTGTTGATGTACTCTGAGGAAGCCATTTAATCGTTCAATTCTGTGGCTTAGAGGTTAAAAACACTTAGCCAGATAGAGAGTTTCATTTTGTTTATTTCTTATTATTTAAAAATGCTTTGGCAGTAACATAGTCCTTACAACTCTTTTTGTCGATTGCAAGGAAAATTCCATGGCACACCTTCCATTTTTAACCAGATTTGGTTTTTCTGGTTAAAAATCAAGAATGGAAACGGAGCGGGTTCGTGGTGGGATCACACTCCTCGTCCCCTACCCCAAGTTTGGAATATATCCCTATTCTCGACCCTAATCCCCATCTGATACCAATCCATTGGCGAAGAGTTTATCCACATGAAGCTCTGATGATCACTCTATAGAAAAAGGAAATAACCCCTTGACCCCATTTTATCACTCTATAGAGTTTATCCACAATTTTTTTCTCTTTGTTTTTCTTTTTTCCCCAAATTTTGGAAGGTTTAGAAAAAGATAATAACCCCTTGACCCCAATTTTTAGATAACTAGGGCATTTCACTTTTTTATTCAAAAATCTATACTACCAAGCGCAAATGCCCCTTCTCTTTGGAATTTTCATTGGACATTTTCTACCTACTTTGTCTAAGCATACAATGGGCATAAAGAGGGTATATATGTCCTTTACTCTCACTTCATAAACTAGCCACTTATAACTGTTCAGAAATTGCCCATGAATTATAAATAGTTTTGTCTTGGAGACACTGCCACATGAAAATGCATGTACATGTTTACTAGTAGGTTTTAACATAATTTTTTTTTTTTTTTTTTTTTTTGTACTTAACACAACACACACTAACTTTTCAACATAGGTGGTAAATAGCAGGATTCGAAACCGCATCTCTGATGGAACTACCCAGCTAACATGCCAACCAAGCCACCACTAGTTGGTCTAACATAATTGCTTGAGATATAAATTTAGCATGCACACTATACTTGAACTGCTTTTATTTTTCTTAATTTTCCTTCTTTTTGAAACAAATTAATGGCCTTTGATTTGATGCTTTTGGCTCATCTGATCAAGTTTAAAACAATTATAGGGTCTTGCTCGATTCTTCTTGTTTGCTTTATCCTTGAATACTTTCTAGAAATTGTTGAGAAAATCATAGAGAAACCGTTTAACAGAGTAAGGCCATGTTTGGGAGTGCTTAAAAATAAGTGCTTATTTGGGCCATTAAGCACTTATTGGTATTTGGGAAATAAACACAAAATAAGTGCTTATTTTAAAAATAATGGCTTATTATTTAAGCCCAAATTTCCAACTTTTTTAAGTGTTTATACAATAAGCACTTATTCAATTTTTTCTTCCAAAATTATTCCTAGTTGAGTTTTAAAATACCACTTATAAAATTATCCCTAGCTGAATTTTATAAAAGTACTTTCACAAAAGTTCTTTTAAAAAAGTACTTTTATAAAGTGTTTTCATAAAAGTGTTTTTATTAGTGTTTTCATAAAAGCGCTTTCGTAAAAGTACTTTTATGAAAGCACTTTAGTAAAATCGCATTTATAAAAATACTTTTACGGAAGCACTTTTAGGAAAATACTTTTATGAAAGCACTTTAATAAAAGCACCTTTATGAAAGCACTTTTATGAAAGTACTTTTAACTTTTATGAAAGCACTCTATATAAGTACTTTTGCAAAAATACTTTTATGAAAATACTTTTGTAAAAGTGCTTTCGTAAAAGTACTTTCATAAAAGTACTTTAAAAAAGTGTTTTTATAAAAGTAATTTAATAAAAGTACTTTCAAAGGGTATATTTTAAAAATTTGAAAGAAAATGAAGGACAAAATAGCCACAAATGCTTATTAAAGAAAAATGTTACCAAACGTCCAATATAAAATAAGTGTATTTTTTAAAATAAGCATTTGAAAAAGTTGGGCATCAAATGCAAATAAGTGCTTATTCAAATAAGCACTTGTTTTAAGCACTTATTTTTAACTTAAGCACTCCCAAACATGACCAAATACCTGTAAGCATGCCCCAGATCTTTTTTTTTTTTTTTTTTTACCTTATAGGGGGCGTTATTTTTTCGGATTTTGAGAGGGGGGAAAGTTGGTCAATGGGATTTTGGTGCCCATTGACCAAGAATCCCATATTCTTTTTTTTTTTCAGATTTATGTGGGGACCAGTGAAAGTTTATTTTCCTGAGTATATTAAGTGATACCCATCTCCTAGGTGGGTAAATAACCTTTTCACCTAGGGGTAAAGTTGCTAACACTTGAATGGGATAAAAATGCCCTTTTTAATAATGGATTTTTATGGCTAAAATAGCCATTGCCTTATTTATATGAGAAATAAAAGAAGATAGGTAAATGCACTTATTCGGGTAAGTGTTCCCTAGGAAAAATTTACCCAGCTAACTGCATTTACCCGAGTAAGTAATTTAATGAAAAGCAAACGAGGCCATAGTATAACTAGCCTACTTTCAAGGGCGGTTCTCCCTTTTAATATTTCTGCAGAAGGAAACATAACTGGTGTGGCTTATCGGGCATCTCAACCATCTCAAACGAATAACTAGGCGAGTCATCCCTAGTCACAACGAGTCAATGTTTCATGCATGTCTATTTATATAGTAAATCCTATCTCTTCGGTTTGTTCAAGCTTGCCCAGCCTTTTTTTAACAAAAATAAAGTCCCTTAAATCCTTTTAAAACTTGATGTGATACGAATAGTCATCCTTTGCTTCTATCATGGTTCTGTTCGTTACTAGCAAGTAAATCCATGCAAATGCATAGTTTGAATTGAAATTTGGTTAGATTTGGATTTATAAATTTGGATTTTAATATTAGTTTGGGTACAGATTAGTTCTATATTTAACGTTAAGTTGGTTATAACCTGATCCAAACCAATCTTATTTATACCCATTAAGAGAGTCCAAAAAAGGGTGAATCAAGATTTAAGAGGAAAGAGGAGATTTAATGGGGGAGGGAAAATATTACAATACCCTAGAGAATAAAGTCTTCTTCATGTTTTATCAACACCCCATGCACATAATGGGATGCAAAATGTGGTGTGACCATATCAAAATTAATCAACCATGTTGTGCCCATATCAAATTAAATCACCCATCTGTGGTGTGCCCAAATCAATTCTTTGCTCTATCTCCTGGTTTGGTCTACCATAAAAGGTATCTGAGTAATTAGGTAAATCTTACTCTTTGGTTCTTGCAATCACCTAGTCAGGATCATTGTTTTAAAAGGCTTAAGCCTTGAGGTGAGGTGTACAAATTTTGCCTCAAGGCTTAAATCTCATGACTTTGATGTGAGGCTTAAGCCTTTATCGGAATGAAGCATAAGCCTCAAACCTCAAAGCCTAAAGTGTAGCTTGAGGCATAAAAAGGTGTAAGCCTCAAGTATTAATGATTACTTGGTGATTTAATGCAAAAAATATAAATATTTATAATTTAAAACATATAAAAACACTTCAATAATTATAGGCCAAATAAAAAAGTAAAAAAAAAATACAAACAAGGCAGATCAAATTCTATTAATTTTTCTTAATGTTTTAAGAGAGTTCAATGCAAAAAAGACTAATCAAGCTCTTAGTTTCTTTTAAATAAATTGAGTAGGACTTTTCTTATCATTCTAAATGTAATGTCCCAAGTTTGTTATTTTTCTCATTTATTATTATTATTATTATTATTATTATTATTATTATTATTATAGATCAAATCAACTAAGTTGTTTCCTTTCTTCTAAATTGATTTTTTTTTACATAAAATGTGAAATGTTTATAATTGTTAGTTGATTAATTACTATTTTATTTAATGTTTAAAAGATGAAACTTATTGCTTATAAACTTCTAGTTTATGGATCTGTATACTTTCTATAATTTTAATTCGGCATATTATATGTTATTTTCATCAATTTACAAACTTTCATTGATTTTTCCTTAAGTTTTAAGTCTTATGCCTCAATTATGTCTTTATCATTTTAAAACCTTGGTCATGACAATGATAAAGCTGGAGTAACATACGTGAAGTAAGATGAATAAGGAATATCTTATCATATTAAGGGTAAAAGAATTAAAGAAATTGAACAATAGGGTCCATTCTACACTTCACAATGTTACTACTTGATTATTGGTTCCATTTACATACATAATAGTTATAGTAGCAAAACACTTTTCACTTTTCACCTCGAGGTACACCTGGCAATTGGGTTGGGTGGGTCTAGTTTTGGTTGTGTCACACTTTGGGTTGATTTCAGGTTGGGTTGACTTTTAGGTTGGCCAACAAAATGCTAGACCCTAAAATGTTTGGGTTAGGGTTGGCCCATGAAAAATACCAAAGCTAAATGAATTAATCATTCCAAACATAAAATAAAAAATTTCAACATTCAACAATTCAAAGAGTAAACGGTAAAGATTAAAGACTAAATAGTAAAGATTAAAGAGTGGAAACTTCTAACAATACATAAATAATGCCAATTAGACCTGACAATCGGGTCGGCGGGTTGGCCCATGACCCAACTCAACTCAACTCAGTTTTTACAGGTTGGATCATTATCATATTTAGGTAGTTAAATATGAGACTCTAACCTTGTTTTTATGGGTTAGGTTGGGTTGGGTTTGCAAATTGGATCAACTTTTTGCTAGGTCTATTTGGAGTAGCTATTATTTTCACTTTTCCCCATATCCTTTAGTTTAAAATGCCATAAAGCTTCGTGCATGTGATTCTTTTAACCATTGTGTCATCGAGGTTAAGACCCATTGACAGTCCACGTCAACATGCCTCTCATTGCTCCATTACCCCCACCCTGCACTCTCTTAGACTTTCTCTCCTCTCCCCTTCCCACCACTCTCATTGAACCACGTCACCATTCCAAACCCAACTATATATATATATATATATATATATATATATTGATTACTTGGTCTGAGCTATTTGGGATATTGAAAGGGGTAAAATGGATATGGTTTTAATCTTTGGTTTTTTTCCTTTTTGGCAAAGTGACTTCTTTTAGACCCGAACCCGTGTCCTTATACTTGTCATGGTATGGAAAGAATTTTGACCAATCAAAAGCAACCCATCAATTTTGATAAATAACACCTTATTTACTACCACGTTTATGATTCCAAACAGTTTATTGGTCAATTATTTTTTAGATATCATATCTTTTTCATATCATAGTCAAGCCCGTGTGTATATTAATAGACCTTTGCAATACATGCGATTTAATAAAGCAAAAAGAATCTTATACATCTGTAATTGGACTAAGATGGTCTAGAGTCTAACCCCGTATTGTGTATCCCCATGGAACTAAAAAAAAATATGTATAACGTATTTATCAAAACTAGAATAAACTCATTATTTGTAGTTCCAAAACTGGGCCAAAGCCCCCATCTACCCAATAATTAAGCTGTCATAATTCTTTTATTTAGAAATTTAAAACTATTGATTATGTAAAGAAAAATATGGATGCACGTAAAAATGTTGAAGTGGAAACATATCATATATATAGCAATTAATTTTAACTAATATATTCAATAAAAACAAAATGTTCCACTACAACTGGTTATCTTTGGTTTAACAGAGAAAAGGAAAAACCATTTAAAAATCTCTATTATATACTTCTCTACAATCCACTTGTTCTATTATTAGCAAGTAATATGTCACTTGCCTTAGTTTATAATCCCTATACATTGAAGGCAACTCTAAATAATGTATTAATGTTACCCCACACGACACACATACACGTCTCTCAACTCTAGCATGCATCCCACAACCGAGTAATGCAGCTTTTGTATATAATTAATACATCAACTATAATAAACACAATGTGTTATGTCTCCTGGTTGTTGGCTTTGTACTTCTACTTAAACGTGAGTTTTGGTATTTTTTATTTAATTTGATTTTGATTTTGATGGGTCTAGCCTAAGGTTTAAAGTATTGATATATATCAGCCCGTATCAATTAATACGTATCGTGCCGATGATTTCTCAATACGTCCCTCCAGGGGTTGTATCGGGTCAGGCACTGGTTCAGAGGGTAATTGGGTCTTAAACCAACCCCTCTGAACTGGTTTCAAAAAATAAATAAATAAATAAAACCAAAAAAATGTACCGCCTATATCAGTACTTGTGTATTGGCCTGTATCGGTACTTTGAACCTTGGTCCAGCCCAATATGAAAATTCACTTAAAAAACAAGTTAAAGTCAGGCCTAACTTCACCTTAGCAGATACATCTAAGAATTAATATTCTTTACGTTCTTAGATATTAAAATTTAAAAAGCACATATATATATATATACTCATACTAATTATATAAAACACATATATACATATAAACAAACTCCTTGGGCAGACCACTTTTGTCATCCATTCTGTCATCTTTCAATAAAAAAGGATTTATTATTATATTGTAAAAGAACAAAAGATGTTGAAGTGACACTAGCCTCCCCAATATTCTCTTCACAAAAAGAATAAAATAGAAAAGTGATTTGGGCACATCCCGATTTTTATGAAGAGGCTCCATAAAACAACATCTCCACGTTTACAACTTTGTCACGGTTTGTTTGTCATTTGCCCATTTGGATGTATTCAAGCTTGACAATTTATTTTTTTATTTCCATTTTTGTTGTTGATCCTTCATTGTTATAATTTATGTATATTTTATCAACCTAGAATGGTGCCCAATTTATTATTATTATTATTATCCAAATAATAAAATTAACCAAACCTTGCAATAAACAGTTTTAGGCTAAAGGAGGATGTCAACAAGGCCCTAGTGCAGAGTGTAGTAGACATGGTTTGTTGAGTGTAGAGTTGAGTTCATGACTCCATTTGCCACAATGTTTTCAATCCGTCGTTGATTCAGCCTGTTGAATTGTTTGAACTGTTATCCAATCAGGATTCTGGATTCAGGCCTGATTCACTCAAGACCCACCATATGGTCAAAAACTGTTGACTTGGTCAAGAATCGTTCGACCCGGTGACCGGGTTGCATATTCAATGCATACAAACTTTTGGAAGCCATAGCTTTGCACTCCAATGTCTAGTTGTTTTTTTTTTTTTTGGTAACTTTTAGAGAACTATGCATCCCAAGGGCCATAGGTGCCTTGTTCCGCTATTTTCATGAAAAAAAAAACCCTTTTTTGATTTCAAATTATAAATTTGAATTTTTTTTATAAATAAAAAAATAAAAAACATAAATTAAATATAAAATAATACATATAATATATGTGTGTATTATGATAGTAATAGTTTAAATTTTAACGTGACACCTCGAGTCAGAGTGGTGATGGAATCTAGTAAATTCCTTGACTCTTGCTTGACTCATGTTTCACTGAATCCACCCGGCCCGTAACTTCAAAGTGTCCAGACGGACCCTTTATTCTATACATGATTTTAGATATTACATTACTTTAAAAAATACATAAATTGATGCATTGAATATAAAAAATAATAATAAGAAAGATATTTCTTTCATTAAAAAAATTCAAATAAGTTTATGTAAGAATCAATGACCCATCTATTCTATTGTTGCCGCGTAAGGAATCTGTCATGGCCAATCAAAACTATCTATCAGTTTGGGGATGCTCTACCCCTATCCATATTATATCCATATATCATTGTTGGAGCGAGCTTTATTTTGGTAGGGTAAACCCCTTTAGACTGGGTTTAGGCCATCTCTGATTTGTAACTTACCACTTGTTCAAAGAAAGAATCAGTACGTCCAACCAAACTAGGAGACTACAACAGTACAGTCTCTTCCCTTGTGTGGATGAGTTGATAATGGCTTATTCTGATTGTGAGTCCCAATCAATGCTCAAAGCAAGGGGATAGACACAAGTAAGAGTCTGTTCTCCAGCCACATTATTTAGCATTGGCATTGACATTGGCTTTAGATCGATTTGGGGCAAAATCTATATCCTTCATGACCCAAAACAAAAAGAAAAAAGGAAGACAAAATCAATCAATGTCAAAGTACGTTTGCTCATCTATATATACCGGACCCCGCCTCGCACCAAATGAGACGGGTTTTCTCCCATCGTAACAGGGACGGGTGGGGAAAGGAAAAACATTTTTTCAAGCTTGGATGGGGTTGGCATATAATTCCCCAATTCGCAGATTTTCCAAACAAAATTAAAATACCTTTAGGTTTATTACTTACTTCTAAAATGCTATTCAGTTTTCTTTAAATTCCTAAAAACTTATAATTTCACACTCTTATTTTTAAAATATCCTAAAATTTTATAATCTTAATTTTAAAATATCTCAAATTCTCATAATCTTATTCTAAAAATTATCTTATAATTTATAATATATTTTTAGATAATTGTCTCAGCACAAAAAAATTCAAAAGTTTTTCCTCTCCCTGCCCTAAACCCAACGGGTGAAAATGAAGAGGAATGCCCCGACCTGAATTCACCCCGTTGCGATTCCTAATTAAAACCACCAAGCACACAGATCAGAAGATAAATCAGATATGCCATGCCGCCCACAGAAAGTTGTTTCTCTCCTAGCTTTCTCCGCCTTCCGGCTTGGGCTCGTAGTACTCGGTCGGCTCAGGACAAACACATCCTAAACCGGTGAAGGGTGATTGATTCCTGTGCTGGAGGCTGGAGACTGGAGCGAGCCGGCAATAGAAAGCCGATCTCCATAGTTCGTCCATAGGGAGCCGATGATATAAATAAGGAGGATTGGACCTTATGCTTATCTGTCGCCGAATAGGAAGATGTTGATAAGTATGTGAGGGGCCGCATAAAAAACAATACGATTAGGGTGATGACATGTCAATCGGATTACGTGTTTATCCGTCTTTTCAAATTAGATTTTTTGTTTAATGATTGGACCCACGTGGGTTGGAATCTTGTTGTAGCCATGGACAATGGACAATCGGACATCCAGATTCATAACGTAAGCTATGGTGTCATTTGGCGATACGGTGTTGGTCGGTCACACGTGAGGGTTCGTGTTTGCCGCTCAACGGGTGGAATATCGATGACTATTATTATTTTACAAGGCCAAGAGGGAGGATTGCTGAATACGAGGGACTCATGATTCATGATTCACACCACACGTGAAGGTGAAGTAGTGGGTACTGGCATGGGTAGGTTATAGCTCCACTTGATCATCTCTCTTTAAGAGAGAGTATCGCTGTATCAGTTGTCCGAACGCCGCAGAAAGACACGTCACCAGGACATGTGCATGTATTAACGTCCACTTGCGGGCTATATTTGTCATGTAGTCCACCAAATTTTGCCTTGCTCACTACTTATATAAGGCCGGCAGCTTCAAGAGAATCAGAGAAAACGAGAAAGCTGTAGAGAGTTAAACTTTGCTGCAACGACGCAAGAAACAATGAAGATGAAGGTAATACTCAATATTCATATTTCCGTTACCCGCAGCCTGCTCGTTGTAGCGTAATATACACCGTTTTTCTTCCTTATTCCTCTATTTCATCTGCTATTCTTCTATTCTGCATGTGTTTACGTCTGTCTGCTGTGCGTTTGGGTTTCACTCATTGATTAGTTATTGTTGCACTTGCACACAGAGGGTGTTCATTTTTGGCAAAGGAAGGAGTGAAGGAAACAAGGGCATGAAGGATTTGGTGAGCAGCCATATATACATATCCAAATATTTCTTATTTAACTTGATTACTTAATTTTCAGAATACATGCAGTTTGCATACTCTTCAGCTTAAAAGATTAAGGGGGTGTTTGGTTTTATGATTTGGATACTGGTCAATGAGAATGCAATGGGAAGGTTTTGGTAAAAGAAAAACTAAAAATCATCCAGAAACAAGGAAATGCATTAATGAATGGTAATGCTTCTTAGCCAGTGCTGACTGCTGAGGTCCATGCCTATCAACTAGTCTCAACTTTAGCCGGTTCCTAGCAATGGACTATAGAGTATATAGGCTATATATGGACAAGCTTTATTTTTCAGAGGTTTTCTGAAATTTTGTCTTCATTCTAGTCACATCCGACAAGCCACTATAATATATATATTATATCTTCAACAAATGCCCCTTCATTCTAGTCACATCCGACAAGCCACTATACTAAATTACTAACTTTAGTCTGGATGTGCTACTCACAGTCACAGAGTGTTTTTCAAACCAACCGCATGACAATGTTTCAGTCGCACGTTGGAAACATCTCCTTACTTTTTATTTTTATTATTGAGGAAGAGATGTTCTCAATACACGGTGAGATGTAACATCAGATCGGATGTAACATCAGATCGGTGTGAGCATTCTCAGGTTAATTAATTATGTAAATTAAATATTAAAAGCTTTGTTTATTGTTTATTGAGGAGTGACAAGTCCCGACCCAATTTTCTTGTTTGGACATACAGAATAACCAGCCAATCACTGTGCTTCATGTTTTTTTAACTTTTATTATCATCATCGATCTTTTCAACAGGGCCCCACGTTTCTTGATTTATAGTCAGCATGAGGAAACATTCTAATTCTTTGCTTGCCTTTGGAATGGAGCCCATTCTTTAGTCTTCAGTACTTTGGGTCTGTGTGGATCCTGAAGTCAGTACTCATTAAACGGCCCGGGACCGTGCAATTTAAGCCCAGGGTGTGTATTGGGTTGGGTTCGGGCCTAATTTAAAGCCCATATCACATGCAATACCAATATTGTATGGTAAGTGCGGCTTGTGATTATAATTTACAAAAGCATAAAATTTGTTGTGTGTTGTTGAATTGCAGTTAGGTGGGAAAGGGGCAAATCTTGCAGAGATGGCAAGCATTGGGTTGTCAGTACCGCCGGGGCTCACGATATCAACGGAGGCATGCCAAGAATACCAACAGATTGGAAAGAAATTGCCAGATGGACTGTGGGAGGACATCTTAAATGCTTTGGGCAATGTCGAGAAACAAATGGATGCTTTCCTGGGTGACCCTTCTAAGCCACTCCTCCTCTCTGTGCGGTCTGGGGCTGCGGTAAACTTCTCATCCTGTCCTGTCTCTCTTCTTACTTGGGTCCCCTTTAGTTCAGAAGCTTCCACGTGGCAATGTGGTTGGCCCCACATGTCCCTCTTGCCACGTGTATCTAATAAATCATAAAAATAGATGATGCATGGCTGTAAATGAATTTGTTCATGTAGATATCCATGCCGGGCATGATGGATACTGTCCTTAATCTTGGTCTCAACGATGAGGTGGTTGCTGGTTTGGCTGCAAAGAGTGGAGACCGCTTTGCATATGACTCCTATAGACGTTTTCTGGATATGTTCGGAGACGTTGTAAGTAGTTTCTCATGTGTGATACACATTCTCAATCAACATTTCACTCAAATCACATTTTAGAATTATAATTAATGTATGTTCACACTATTATAACTCTCTCTCTCTCTCTCTCTCTCTCTCTCTCTCTCTGCAGTTCTGAAAAAAAATGGAAATGATCAAATGAATTCTTTGTTGAAGCCAAA
The DNA here is from genome assembly GCF_056320005.1 of Nelumbo lutea. Lineage (NCBI taxonomy): Eukaryota > Viridiplantae > Streptophyta > Magnoliopsida > Proteales > Nelumbonaceae > Nelumbo > Nelumbo lutea. The sequence goes on along the minus strand of NC_142687.1, from coordinate 90,434,341 downwards.
ATTGAAAACGAATTCAGTTCTGAAATGGCTAGCAACCAAAATGACTCCATTTTGGTCAATATTTTAAGAACCGACCTGGAACCGGAACCGTTTGGCCAGCGGTTGACAGTCCACATCGAATGGATCAACCTGCGATACAAAATTAAATTAAAATAGAAAAATAGCCCAAAACCGTTGTTCAGGTTGAGTGGATCGAAGAATGGGTCAACGGCTCAACCACCAGGGTCAGCGGGTCACTGACCAATTTAACTGTTTTTTGGTGAAAAACAGTTTGGGGTTGAAACGGAACCTGTATGTCTAATCATCCATCCAGGTCAATAATCACGGTTTTAAAACCTTGATTTTGGTTGCAAATTTGTACTTTGAAATGCAATAAAAGGCTCAATTAGGAAAGAGTACAAATACAAATACGTACAGTACAAATACATATACAAGTTTTTGCACTCTACATAATTGTATTTGTACTCCTGCCAAACTGAGTCAAAAAACCACAATCTAAAAACTTCATCTGATGTGGCATGTGATAATGCTTGTTCTTGTTCTTATGAACCTTAATTCAATGCTTTACATTTTGTGACCTTCTATTTAAAGCTTTATCTTATTTATTTTTTAATGCTTGGAGGTCATGGGCATCTCACATTCATTATTTGAGGAAAAGTTAGAGAGGCTGAAGGATGAAAAAGGAGTGGATCTTGATACTGACCTTACAGCTTCTGATCTTAAAGAGCTTGTAGCACAATACAAGCAAGTCTATGTTGCAGCCAGGGGTGAAGAATTTCCTTCAGGTACACCAACTCTCCATGTAAACTTAAATAAGCCTTGTCTGCTCTGGGATTATTAGTAGGATCTCTGTTTGCCTGAACAATTTATCTAAGTGACAGGATTTCTGTTATTTCCATCAAGGATGTATCCCAAACACTTATATTTTGCTTACATATTTCTGCAGATCCAAAGAAGCAGTTAGACTTGGCTGTCAAAGCAGTCTTTGACTCCTGGGATAGTCCAAGGGCTATCAAGTATAGGAGCATCAACAAAATAACTGGGTTGAAGGGGACTGCTGTTAATATTCAATGTATGGTCTTTGGAAACATGGGGAGTACTTCTGGAACAGGTGTTCTTTTCACTAGGAACCCAAGCACTGGAGAAAATAAGCTCTATGGAGAGTTTCTTGTCAATGCTCAGGTGCACAAATCCTACTTCTATCTTAATTTTGTTATTATATGTGTGGAGAATCTGTTCTAATTAGATAATTTTGTTGAGTCATTTGATAATTAACTTGTATTTAAACAGGGAGAGGATGTTGTTGCTGGAATTAGAACACCACAGGACCTAGACACCATGAAAAAATGCATGCCTGAAGCTTACAAGGAACTTGTGGAAAACTGTGAAATTCTGGAGAGGCATTACAAAGATATGATGGTAAAGTTTCCCAATACAAGAAGATATTTCTTCACTGGTTTTACAACTTCTTGTTTTTAATCTCTTCATTGTGATCTAAATTACATACTTTCTTTTGTCTTAGAGAACATGCCAACTAGTGTTTGAGAAAGGGAGTTTAACTTGGTGTGTGGCACTGTGGCTGAGATTTTCTTAGGGCAGGAAACTGTAAACAAATCCTGCTGGGTTCTAATTAAATTAATCAAGTTAAACCAAAAGTCATTAATGGACCTGAGACCCAGGAAGCAGACTCTTCATTCAAGTAAATATCTGATTCTCTTCTAGTGACCACCTAGTGAGTAAATAAAAGGAAAAGAAAGTTAAACAACAAAATTTGATAACTGACACAAAGTTTAATGTATCAATTGACATTTTCCATCTGAAGGGAAGAAAAGCAAATCATTTCTCTAGCTCCACATTATTTTTGCAATCTACTTTTGAAGGAGTAAAATGATTCTAATGATTCCTTTTCCTTCTTTCTCTCATTCAAGAAATAATCAGGCTAATGGTCACATGTTAGGACTTTTAGTGAAGTAGTTGAATGTATGTATACTTAGCTCTATAACAGAACCCCTCAGATATTACCAACTTGACAAAGCTGCAATGTAGTGATTGTTCACTTGTCAGGATAAGTAGAAACTTGCGACAGATATTATACGCATTACAAATGTCTTAACACCTCCCAGAGCCAACTTGCATGCAGACAGAGACACAGATATAGAATCTATGCAGTTGCCTTGGTTAATGTTTAATTTTTAGTTGATGTATATAATATGTTATATACCCTTTTTTATCATTATCATACATTACAAAATCTCAAATGGTCTTTGAAATTGGTGATCTTGATGCTAATAAACCGTCCAAAAGAGATCTAATTTGTTCGATGCTGGTTCTAAACCCTTGAACATCTATTAAGGGAAATCTTGATGTGCTGGAGATTTACGAGGGTTTTGAAGTAGTCCCAGTTTCAGTAACTTTGAATATTATTTGTTTTTATCTTAATTCCTGTCAGAAACCTTGATGTGAATCAGCATGTGAGACACATGGCTTCCACATAAGGCAAGCCTCCAAATGTATTATAAAGTTGGCATGTCTCTGAAGAAACTACAAAACATAATAAACCAATCTTATACTTGAAGCTAGAGATGAAATTCGTTTCCTAGTGTTTTTTCTTAATTTGGATGTAAGGTTCATCCTGTAATTTTGAAATTTTTTAGTGTCCTATACTGTGAAGAAGTCAAGTATGGCTTACAGAATCCATGTGATTCTACAATGACAGGATATTTTGATTACTTGATTGGTTTTGATTGATGGTTTATGGTCGTTGTTGTTGTTGTTATGATGATGATGATGTTCTTTTTCAATTTTATCATCTCTGCTGCTACTGAGAGGGGTTTCCTTTGATTATCCCAGGATATTGAATTCACAGTTCAGGAAAATAGGCTATGGATGTTGCAATGCCGAACAGGAAAGCGAACTGGAAGGGGTGCTGTAAAGATTGCAGTTGACATGGTTAAAGAAGGTCTTGTTGATACTCGTTCTGCTATAAAGATGGTTGAGCCACAGCATCTTGACCAACTTCTTCATCCCCAGGTAGACATGTTAACTGCACAAGATTCCCCCCCAAAAGAAAACACTGTCACACCTACAGAACTGGGAAAGAAAAACATACACCTTATAACTTGCTTTAGTGTACATTGACTCTTACCATAATCAACTGTATGATTTTAGATTCTATGAGCCATTCATATTGGAGAAAACAGTACACTGGTATTTGAAGTAACATCATGGGCTGAGGATACCATCTCAACCCTTGGTGCATAAAGTTAATATTACTGTGGAAGTGTGACATTACACTTTTGTGTCTCTCATCAGTTTATTAAATCATATTACTATTTGAGTCATGATATTCCTGTGCTTATATGCATTAACTGAAATAAATAAGTGCACTTTCACTCACAAATTTTGTTGACACACTGCATACTATGGTAAAAATCTTGATGACTTTCTGCATAGCATCATGTGTGTATTCAATTCAGCTGGGCAGGTGGGTCAGACAGGGCAAGTAAAGCAATAGGCATATGAATCAAAGAGAAAAGAAATCTATAAAATGAACCATCATACAATGCCCTGGCATAACTTGAAAATTTAAACTGAAAAGCCTGAGCCAAACCCTGTTCAGGCTGGGTTGGGCCTTGTCATCTTCATCTTGTATAAGAGTACATTACATCAGAACACTTGTAAGACCTCACTCCACACCTTCCTGCATTAGCGAGGTGCTCTAACAACCAAAGCCTACACTTCAATAGTTTCAAAAATTAAAAAAGATATTGTAAGTCCAATCAAGATTCAAGTTTATGTTAGGACTCCTTGTCTAAACCAAAACTAGGGTGCAAAAAGATCTATTTATACAGAAAAATAAAGCAGGAAAGCTCCCAATACCTACAGGTGTATACATTTTTACCTTAGTGTCTTGATGGAACTTGGAAGCATGTGTTTTGTGTAGTTAAGTATTCACATATCTGCTTAACTGATAATAAAAACTTCTTGATTAGTTTGAGAATCCATCTGCTTATAAAGAGCAAGTTATTGCCACTGGATTGCCTGCATCACCCGGAGCTGCAGTGGGTCAGGTTGTTTTCAGTGCTGATGATGCCGAATCATGGCATTCACAAGGAAAGGATGTTATCTTGGTATGTTCTTCTCTATTAAAATTTATTGTTTATTATGTTCTTGATATATAGGTTGATTGAGAATATCCAGAGATGATCCTAACTGATTGTTTCCTAACTCGTAAAAATCATGTGATATTATTAGAAGGTGATAATTGATTCATGGTGTTATTTTTGGTCAAAAGAACTTTCTGGAAAGGACTCATCACCATAATATACTTGGGAAAATTTCATCTTCCATATATGTTTTTCTTTGCTTGTGTGTGTAATTTGTATGAATGCATGCATGTTCATTTATCTTTATCTTTAACCTTTCATTTATTTGCATTCAGTAAACAGCATTTCCTTATGGAAGTTCCTGAATGATCATATCAGATTTCTTGTCCATGAGTACTTCATATAAAACCTATCAGCATTTAGGCCATTTTCAATTTTATAATTGGAACTATCATCCATAATGGGTTGTTTGTGGATGAAAGGTGAGGATGGAGACCAGCCCAGAGGATGTTGGGGGCATGCATGCAGCTGCTGGCATCTTGACAGCTAGAGGTGGCATGACCTCCCATGCAGCTGTTGTAGCTCGTGGATGGGGAAAATGTTGTGTTTCAGGCTGCTCTGACATTCGTGTAAATGACAGTGAAAAGGTGAAATAAATGCTTCATTAATTGAAGAATTGATGTTTAAGATATAAAAGAATTCACTATTTATACTTGGGTTATATTACTTACAAAGCAGGTTGTTATAGTTGGAGGCAAAATTATTAAAGAAGGGGAATGGTTGTCACTTAATGGATCTACAGGAGAAGTGATATTGGGGAAGCAGCCACTCTCTCCTGCTGCCATGAGTGGTGGCTTACAGACTTTCATGTCTTGGGCCGATGAAATACGCCATCTCAAGGTAATGTTTCGATACCAATTCACTAATACATGGATTAACATGCCTAAAGATAGATATTCTCAAACTTAAGTTTGAAAGAAGGGTCTAAAATTTACTTGTACATAGATGATGATGATATGTGGTTGAGAATTCCAGCTAATGTATGAGGACTATGCTGCTTGATAGGTTATGGCAAATGCAGACACACCTGAGGATGCACAAACAGCAAGAAATAATGGTGCAGAAGGAATCGGGCTTTGTAGAACGGAACACATGGTATATGCTGAACTTTCACTTTTTATTGTTTTATAATTTCTAAATTTTGTGACATCATTCTTCTCATATTTACAAAAGTTGAGCTGGTATCCATTTGTCTCCTTTAGTGAGAGAACTAAAAATTGAAACCCTTCCTAGTAGAGTGCCTGCCAACTCCTTCCATGCATCCCCTCCCCCTCCAAAAAGTAAAATAAAGAAAAAGATGAAAAGAAGATAATTTCATGAAGAAACTTGAAGGCATAATACATCTATTTATCTATTGTTTTGGTTCCTTTGGTTTTTAAAATATTATGAGAATACTTTTTCTGCTTTTTGGAAGGAAAAAGTGGCAAGAAAGTTTCTTAAGGGTGGGTTTTGTATACTTTGTAAGAGCAATCATACTTTTTGTTCCTTATAAGAAGGTTGGTAGGATAAGAACTGTAGGTTCATGAGTTTGAGAAGAATTTAAGCCTCCAATAAATAAGTTCCATAGCTCCATCATGAATGGTTGCATGTTATTTGATACATTTGATTATCTGTTGATTTGGTGTTTGGTATCCTAGTTCTTTGCATCAGATGAGAGGATAAAGACTGTGAGACAGATGATTATGGCAGCAACACCTGAACAGAGGAAGAAAGCACTAGACTTGCTATTGCCTTATCAACGATCTGACTTTGAAGGCATTTTTCGTGCAATGGACGGTACTTTTATCTTCCTTCTCTAAAATTATGTTGTTGATAGAAAATGTAAGATCTCTTCCTTGTTTTAAATGAGGCGTTTTTCAACTGGATTTAATAAGTTCTGAAAAACACTTGTGATTTTTTTTCAAAGTTTTGAAAGAACCGGTGAACTATCTAAAAATTATTCAGCAAAATGAATAATGTGAATAATTCAGTTGGTACATTCGGGTTCACTTATATATAACATATGAGAAGGCCAAATCATTCCAGATTTTAACTAATAGTATTATACATGAAAAATGTTTTTGATTATTTATGTATTGAGTTCTTTGACCAAATTTTGGACTGAACCTTTATTCTTGAAAACGATCTAAACATGAACTTTTCCCATACGAGCTTTTGCTCTATGCTGAACCGCTACAGTTTAAATGTCTTGTGCTGTATCTGCAGATGTGCTTTATTCTAGGTATAAAACTAATTCTCTATGCACTAACCAGAAAGAAAACATAATGCTACATTTGTAGTTGTAGTCTTCTTCTTGTTGAATGTCCACTTGTGTGGTACATCTTGGTTCATTTTTAAAATTATAGTTCTCACTGTGGGATGTTTCTTGAGATTAGACTCGCATCACCCCATCTACAGTGACAAGCTTCTTAGGATTCCTTGAGCATTTTATTTCTTTGCAATTTTTTATTTTGCAATTCTAGTTGACATAACAGGAGATATTGGCATTCCAGGTCTTCCTGTGACAATCCGACTCTTAGATCCTCCACTCCATGAATTTTTGCCAGAAGGTGACATAGAACATATTGTTGGTGAACTAACTTCTGACACTGGAGTGACTGAAGATGAGGTTTTTGCAAGGGTTGAGAAACTATCAGAAGTAAATCCTATGCTTGGTTTCCGTGGCTGCAGGTTTGGTTTCTTAGTATCCAATCTTCTTCATTATTATTTTTAACAGTGTTTTCAAGTATTATAGTTCCTCATGCATGTAAGGTTCATATGCTCTATCAAATTGTAAGTACTTCAGCCATTTCTCACTGCTTCAACCTATGTCCTCTTCTAAAACCTTCAACCTTCACAGAGTCAGTCATTCTTAATTGCAATCATTGCCTCATTGGTTTCTATACACATGGCTAAATCATCTCAATCATCTTTCCCTCATTTTGTCACAAATTGCAGCTACTTCTAAGTTAGAATGAATGTAGTCATTTTTATCTCTCTAGCTTTACTGCTTATTCATCTAGATATTTTCATTTGTGTGTGTATTGTTTCTTGATTGCCCAACATTATGTTCCCTGCAACATTTCTGGTCATACAGCCAACTTATAAAGGCTATGTTTTTGTTCTGATTGATCTATACCGATCAGACAGAACTCCAGACACACCTCCATTTCACTCACCCCACCCTAATCCTATGGCAAAAGTAATTACTTTGGGGTATCTCTTGATCATCAATTTTAGATGCACGCTGACTTCGTACTCGGTTTTACTATAACTGTGTAATTTTTATATTTCATCTTAGTTTGATTTATATTAAAACCTTTTGATTTGGATTACCTATCAATGGTTTTAGTATTGCATTTATCCTGCTACCTTGTCTCCATCCTCATGGATCAAAATTATGTCACCAACAACTCTTAGTTTATATCTTGCCTAGCTCAAGTATACTAGTTTTGCCAGGTTGTGATCAGCATTAAAACTTTATACCAACCCATGTGTACATGAATCCTGAATGTCAAGAGATGAAAAGGCTTATCCCTGTCCATATCTATATTTTCACATTTGGCCTATTGATCACATGATCTATATTGATTCACAAGCTAACATTGCTGCAGATAAGTATGGCCTATAGAGACAAGGAACAATGACCTACTAAGTGTAAGGCAAGTAGTTTAATTACATAGGGAGATACATATAAGACCTGGGGGACAAATGTAAATTTGCTAAATGACAAGGCTGTAGGTGCAAATGTCCTACTTATTGTGGGTAAATTTGGCTTGTGGTGGAAAATGTCAACTAATCAATCTAAATCATCAAGTGAAGTGATTTCATAGTATGTAGTTTTCTGAAGGTGAATATGCACCAGTTCAATTCATGTAATTTGTCCAAGATGCATGCCCCCATGTGTTCAAATTGGTAGAAATGTAATTAATTACGAATCTGTTTAGTTGAAGTTAGGAAGCACTTAAGAGGATCTCAAAAGTATTATGTTATGAACTTTTTTCTTGATTATGTGTAACAGGCTTGGGATCTCCTACCCAGAACTAACTGAAATGCAGGCATGTGCTATCTTTCAAGCTGCCATTTCCATGAGCAAGCAGGGTGTTGATGTTTACCCTGAAATAATGGTTCCCCTTATCGGAACACCTCAGGTATGAATTTCATCTCTCTCACGTAACTCTGTTTTTGTGATTTTTCTTTCATCTTTTAACAGTAAATAAAAAATGTGAAACAAATGTTATTATCTATGTCCTATTTCAACAAATTTAATGTATTGACCCTGATTTCAAAAGCAGTCTTAAATTTTGGAAGACATGACACGGTGTTTTACTTTTTAGGGTCTGTTTTTGAATACTCAAGCTTTGACTGGCAGGAACTGGAGCACCAAGTCAGTTTAATACGTGGTGTTGCAGAGAAGGTGTTCTCTGAGATGGGAACAACCATTAGCTATAAGGTTGGAACCATGATTGAGGTCCCTAGGGCTGCTCTACTTGCAGATGAGGTAAAGGAACATAGGCCCTCTTGTTTTCATAGACATATCCAGTTGCATTTTTCAGTAACTTCACCTTGAAAATGTATATGGGAAAGTAATGAGGACTCCAACTATCTATTTATTTATTTGTCGGGTAGGTTAGCATTTCAGAACCTTGACCCAACAATGGAGTATGGTGGCCTTCATTTATTGAACTTTTTCTGAAGAAATTTTCAGTTTATTCATTTACTTTTCTACTTACATGGTAGATTGCAAAGGAAGCAGAGTTCTTCTCATTTGGGACCAATGACCTCACACAGATGACATTTGGTTACAGTAGAGATGATGTTGGCAAATTTCTACCCGTATACCTAGCAAAGGGCATTCTGAAGTGTGATCCATTTGAGGTAGAGTATATGAATGTTGTAAAATTTGAGTTAATCTGTGTAAAGATCCTCAAGTTTAGTTGAACCCACCATACCAAAGCAATTGGATCAAACTATTCATGTTTTCCAGCTGGACTTGCAAGAGACACTTCTGGGGACCATAGAATGTGGATACTGTGATTGAATGAAGCTTGTATGTGCTTCATACAAGTTGCAACTCAAGATGACTTGCAGGTTGCAGGATCAAGCCTTGAGATAATTAAGTTCAACCTCGGCCCTTCTTCGTATTCTTGTGGGTTGAACAAAAGCATTACATCAAACTTGGACATGTAGGAAAATTCAACCTATTTGGAAGTTGTGGGGAAGCATTAGAGCTGATTATTGCATTATTTTCCTTTCAGACTCTCCCATAAATATAAGAATGAACTGCAAAATATTAAATGGTTAGTGACCTAAGAGGCTTAAGTTACAACTATAATTACTGATTATATGAGCCCACCTTTGGTATTTCAGGTGCTTGATCAGAAAGGTGTGGGCCAACTCATCAAGGTTGCCACAGAAAAAGGACGCATGGCTAGGCCTAACTTGAAGGTTGGTATTAAATCTTGAAGCTATAAAATATTTAACGAGATTGCTTCCTATCACCAAGTAGGTCTCATTTCATATGTTTATCATTAGCTAGCCTTTTCAAGTAATTCAGCATTCCCACCATGATGGTGTCTGGAATTCTACAAATCTAGATGCATTATTTTCCATCAACTCAGCCCAAACACCCTAGTTAAATGAACAATGCGACTCTGTATATTTGGTGGCCCTACTTGAACCTGACCTGGTCAAACTGTTGTAATCACCTTACAAGATCTCATCTGAGTAGGATGGATGCTGCCCTTTTGTTAGCATCATTTACATGCTTAAAGAAGAACTAAACCAATTCCTGCAACATTATGGAATGTTGCCTGCTTTTCCTGATATGTTCTTACTTGGATTTATTAACAATACTCATAAACAGATTGGAATATGTGGAGAACATGGTGGAGAACCTTCTTCTGTTGCATTTTTTGCTAAGGTTGGACTTGACTACGTCTCCTGTTCACCATTCAGGTGAGCAAAGAATGCTTGTGGGAATTGATCTAACCTTGTATTTGATTCTAGGATGGGTTTTGAAAGCAAATTTTGATTTCTATTGCCAGGGTTCCAATCGCAAGGCTAGCAGCAGCTCAAGTGGCTGTTTGAGAGAGGAGTCAATCAAGGAAAATAAAGCAAGGCAACCACCTGCTGTTTTAGATAACTTTGTGCAGGAATTATGTAAATAATCATGGGTTGTTCTTGTATGATGTAATAATCAAGACGTGATTATAAAGTTGCTACTTGCTATGTATATCAGCCCTTTTTTTTTGATGAATAGTATATCATCTCTTCAGTCTACCTTACTCTTTAAGAAAAGGCCAAAGGAACTCTACCAGACCTTCCATGATCTGCGTTGACAATCATTTACAATGTGAAATGGGATGGGTGCAGATATCCTTTACCTTGTTTGGAACGTCAGAAATGACGACTTGGGCGGTGATGATATATAATTGATAAAGCCAACTGGAACTGATAATTTAATTGTTCCGCCCACCTTGTGAAGGGAAATGGAGATTTCCCATCTAATACTAAATCCAATGACCCTTCTTGTAATCAAGTGTGGGTGAGTATGGATTCAACCAGTTAGCCGTTCGGTGAGATATCAGTTCCCTTGTTTATTCAACCCTAGGAGAATAAAACAAGTCCAAAAAGAGAAACAGGGTAATATGGAATGGACGTGGCAGAGGAAACGAGAGAATGTAGATTTTTGTTCTCTCGGCCACAATGATCAAATCCTACAGGTAGGAGAATCCTCTGTTAGCCTACAACGAGCAGATGAGGCTACTTACAAGGCTGGTGGTTGAGGGTGGACTGATGGACTCACAGAGTTGCAGATTGGTCAACTATTGTAGAGATACCAATTTCACTATTTCAGATTCCAACCATTCCAATTCCAGTTTCTAAGTACTCACTCCCCTCCGGCATTTTCCAGAAGAAGATTATCAAGAAACCAAGTTTTTCAACCATCGTCGATATGTCCGAGTGGTTAAGGAGACAGACTTGAAATCTGTTGGGCTCCGCCTGCGCAGGTTCGAGCCCTGCTGTCGACGTTTTTTTTTGATCAATGTTTTTGAGGAACCTGTTTTATTGATTTTGGTGGATTCTGGGACCGAACCTGATTGCAGTTGAAAGCCCAAATCCTTCAACCAGCAACCCGATTTCCATCCATCAGGTTTCAGGTCAGGCTGTGAGTCTGTGACTGTGAGGAGGCATTTTGGCATGAGAAGACTTAATTGAATTGAATGCTTGGGAGAATTTCACTTTATTACCCTGAACTTTGGGTAGTATCAAGTTGGTACCCAAACTTTTAAAAGGTGTCAAATTAGTCCTCACCATTAACAGAATAATAGTCGGTCAATTATCTTATCAATTTAAAATTTTCAAAATATCAAATTACCCTACAAAACACTATTCATTTTCTACCTTAAAATTGAACCATAATAACACTGAGCCACAATTGCATTGACTTGATGAGAGAACAGAGGACATAAATTGATGAATTCAACGCCAGTGCGCATACAGTCAGACCCATCAACACGACCCACGAACACGTCTTTATTGAAGCAAACCAGAGCAGCCATAAGGAGAGTATTGGAAACAAGGAATTGGTGACTTCAACAATTGAAACCAGAGAGGGTATGGTGCTGATACACCGTTGGCGTCCCCTGTCAAATGAGGTCTTGAGTCTTGAAAGAGCTTTCACAATTAAACTATGTTTCTTACTGTTCCATCTATGGAAGGAAGCCATGTTCAACAGATTTGCAGTGGCGTTGGGGGGACTGATAGCACCTTCACACACAGGACATGAAGCCTCTCCACCCATTCCCCTTTTGACCATAACCTACTTAACTGTTATACCATTAGGCAGCTTTTCCAAACAAAGTGCTTTAACTTTGGTGGGATATTCAAATTCCAGGTAGTTTTCCACTGGGCTGAGGACAAAGGACTTTATCTAGAGGTTTGATGTGAGTAACTTAATAGCTTCTGAGCCATATGGTAAGCTGACTTTACTGAGAATTGAACCTTGGGATTGGGAGTCCAGACCATTCTATCTTCCCCTCCTTAGTCTTGGAAGCTATAAAGCACAATATGAGAGGCTATTTCTGCAGATTTGTAATCTTTTGGATATTCCACTTATTTGTTTGGGTGTCAATCAGATCACTGACCCATTTAGCTTGACTTGGGTTGAACCTTGGACCCATAGGTTTAAAAGAAGGCCAAGCTATAATCTAAGGGTCCTCCTAAAATGTCCAATCTTTCCCCTTTGCTTATGCTCCAGCAAAGACCCTCTTTCAAGACATCCCTATCCACCATCAAACTTTTAAAACCCCAGGAATTATTCATAGGGGTCTTGGCTGTCTAGAAATTTTGATTTTTCAACTACCTACCTTTCATATCTTAGCCCCAAAATTAAAGGAATTAACTTTAAAATTCTAAACATAACATACAATAAAATAAAAAACTTGAACAATCAACAATTCAAAGAGTAAAGGCTAAATAGTAAAAATTAAAGAATGAAAGCTTCTAACAATACATAAATTAGACATGTCAATGGGTTTACCCATGATCAACCCAACCCTGGGTTGGGTTGGGTTGGCTTCGTGGGTTGGATCAACTTTTTGCCAGGTCTATTCATCTCCATTTACTCTTTCGTTAATGCCATCTTACCAATTACTTGTGGTCTTGTGGTGATGAAGCATTTCTTCACCCATTTATGTGATTTAGGGCTTTTGGCTATATTTGATTGCAGTGTAAAAGTACACTTACATTGATGGAATTGTACACCAATTGGTTTAAAGTTACGGATCATTGTAAATAGACAGTGGGATTATTGATATAGAAATGTGTATATCATTTTTATCAAAGTTGTAGTTTACATACATCAACTATCAATGTAAATCTCGCCGTGTGTGGAGTTTTACATCGATTTTCAATATTTAATTATACTTCACCCAAACGGCTACAAAATTGGACTGGAGTGTTTAATTACACCAGTCCAACATTTACACTACAAACAAGCACAACCTTTAGGGGGAAAATGGAATATTTGAACAAATTTGCCCAACATCTTGGGTACTCCTTTCTTCCTCTTGGAATTGAGTTTCCTCTTTGAAATTGATTAACATGATTTAGGGTCCATTTGGTTTCTCTGGAAGAGGTGTCTAGTTATAATTATTTATTTGGAGTGCATTTGGCATCAATGCCATTGCTTCAGAAAACGGCTCCATATAGGCGCCACATTATAGAAAGTGGTGTTTCAAATAATGTCCTCTTGTTTGATACCGTTTTTCCAGAAAAAAATGTTGCTCCAGACCATACCTTAGAAATTGGAAAAGTATGATATGGACCAACACCAAATTCAATGTTTTCTAAGAAAATGGTGCATTGGTGCCAGTAGTGCAATGATGTGGCATCATCTTGGACATCGGATAATATAAACCAATGTTGAAAATGTTGTTGCCAACATTGATACCAAACAAAACCAGTGCTGTTTTCTCAAAAAATGCCTATGTGGCAGCACCATTTCCAAACAAAAAATAAGAGAAAATATTACTTATAACTCCACATACCTAGCACCGTTTTCATGAGAAAACGGTGTGGTGTTCCCAGCACCGATGCCAACACACATACTTTGTTGACTCTAGTTTTTTAGTAATAAAGAGATATATATTAAAAAGAAGAAATCAAACAACAAGCCTTCCCAACAAGTCTTGGGAAGTAAGGGTTGCAATCCATTAAGGGTAATTAAACACAAAGAAACGTGACTTACTCATACCTCTCTTAGCAAGATAATGGGCTAACTAACTCATCTCTCTTTTAACAAAATTAAAATGAACATTTAAACCTTGGGTTTCCTCTGAAATTTCTTTGAACAAGAAAAGGATGTTGGTTGGAACACTGCTACTCACCCCGGCAAAAAGGTTTAAGAGAGGGAGACAGTCCCCTTCCACACAAAAGGATGAAAGCCCACAATTTTTTATCAGATCAATACCTTTCAAAATAGCCCAAGCTTCAGCCATTAAGGGGGAAGTAGCATTACAAGGACCAAAACATACTGCTAATGCTTGGCCTTCACTATTACACACTACAACACCAAAACTAGCCCCTTTGGATGCACAAAAACCTCCATCAATGTTGACTTTAATTGCACCAGATTCTGGAGGGGACCAAAATAGATTATGACTGGTTGAACTAGGATGTTGGGCAGACTCTTGTCATCCTAGTTGGAAAGTCTTCACCCTCACTTTCAACTCCCTATTAATGGACAAAAGTAAAGGAACAAGATTGATATTAATATGTTCAAAAATTAAAGCATTACGAGCCTTCCAAATATTCCAATTCCAAAGGATAAGAACAGATCAAAGTAGTAGTTCTTGTTTTCTTTCAGCCATAGAGGAACATAGATCAATCTAGGATGAAAACCATGCTCAAAGGATGGGGGCTGAGGTATGGAATCCAGTCTAGTATTAAACAAACTTCCAAACCACATACAGCTTTTAACTTGGCACGAGCAGAGAGCGTGGAACACTACTTCAGACTCACTCCCACAGACAGGGCAGGTACTATAGCTTCCAACACCTCACTTGACCAAGGATGGTTTAATTGCATTGGCTTCCCAACAACATTTCCACACAAACACCTTAATCTTGGGGTCCATTGGAATAGCCCATAAATAGGGGTGCAAGTTGGACGGGTTGGGCCGAGTTTATAGTCAACCCGAGCCCAGCCCTAAAATTTGTGGGCTTAAGGCCCGAGCCCGGACCAAGCGTGAGGTCAAGTCTGATTTTCCCAACCCGAGCCCAGCCCGCACTATAATTTGATGAACTCAGGTTGGGCTTGAGCCTAACCCAGGCTTGGGTTGGTCAATGAACCCACTCTAGAATTATACATATATATATATATATATATATATATATATATATATATGTATATAAATAGGTAAATATGTATACAAATGTACACACACACAAATATGTATGTATATATGTATATATTAGGGGTGCAAGTCGAGTGGGTTGGGCCATGTTTATGATCAACCCAGGCCCGACCCTAAAATTTGGGCTTAAGACTTAAGCCCAAGGTCAAGCCCAATTTTTCCAACTCGAGAAAAGCCCGCCCTATAATTTGATGCACTCGGATTGGGCTCGAGCTTGGGTTGATCAATGAACCTACTCTAAAATTATACATATATAAGTGTATTTATGCAAATATATATATGTATATATATACATATATATATATATATATATATATATATATATATATATATATATATATATATATATATATATATATATATATATATATATATATATGTATATGTATGTATGTATGTATGTATACATATGTATATGTATATGTGTATGTATGCATGTATGTATGTATGTATGTATGTATATATGTATGTATGCATGTAAATATGTATGCAAAATATCTATACAAATGTTATATATATATGTATGTATATATGTATGTATGTATGTAAATATGTATGCAAAACATCTATACAAATGTTATATATATATATATATATATATATATGCATATATATGTAAATATGTATGCAACACTTACATATATACACATATATATGTATAAATGTATATAATTTGGTCGGGTCCAGGCTACCTAAGGGATAGTCCCGAGCCCTACCCGAAAAATAAAAAAGCCCGACTTCTTGGGCACGAGCCCAGCCTAAGTTGGGCCGGTTCGGGCTCGGGCTGGGCCCACCCAAGTTGCACCCCTAGTATATATATATGTAAATATGGGAAAAACTTTAGCTGTTGGGGGCCAACATCCTATGCTGTTGAGAGAATTTCTGGGAATGCCACGTTACCACGAGAATGGGTAAATTAGTAATTATATATTACTTTATTTTTACTAAAAACCAAAGCATGGGTGTGAATAGGTGAACTGCCCAGAACGTGTCCAGCCCAGAAACTGTCTCAACAACCTATGTTGTTGGGCCCCAACAGCCAAAGTTAACCCATAAATATGTATGCGTAATTAACATATATATATATATATATATATATATATATATATATATATCCAGAAATTGTCTCAACAGCCTATGTTGTTGGGCCCCAACAGCCAAAGTTAACCCATAAATATGTATGCGTAATTAACATATATATATATATATATATATATAAGTTGGGCTGGGTTCGGGCTACCTAAGGGCTAGGCTCGGGCCCGACCCAAAAAATAGAAAAGTCCAATTTCTTGGGCACGAGCCCAGCTCGAGGATAAAAAATCCAAGCCCAACCTATATAAATTTTGGGTTGGGCCAGTTCGAGCTCGACTTAGGCCCGCCCAAGTTGCACCCCTGCCCATAAAGCCCTCCAATGTTTGTTGTTCATGTGAACAACTCTCTTGTCACCCTCGTTTAAATCAACTAAATGTTTTGCCACATAGTAAGCTGATTTAATAGTAAAATTTCCACTAGAGGTTAGGGTCCAGTAAAGCATTCCCTCCCACTGTCCTCTAGAAAGATTAATTTTTAGAATGAGGTTTGCAAAGGTTGGAGGAAAAGTTAATTGGATAAGAGGAGCATTCCACACTCTTCCCCTTTCTACCATGAGGTCTTTGACCCAAATAATGTTTGGATAAGTTGGCCTTGGTCCCACTATTTTAAACCCATCCACACTTGGAAGCCAAGGATCATCTCAAATCCTAACTTTAGAGATAGGGCAGACACTCCAACAGATGCCTTTTATGAGGAAGCTTGAAAAGAGAGATTTTGTTTTTAAGGTATTTTGCTTTGATGACTCTAGCCCAAAGACTCTCCTCTACACAAAATCTCCAAGCTAGCTTTGCTAGGAGAGCAAGGTTGAAGCCCAAGTCCACCATCCCCTTTGTTTTTACTAATATTCTCTCACTTGACCTAATTCAACTTTTTCTTAGAATTGCTGCTACCCCACTAGAGTTTTGTTTATAATTTAGCCAATTCGTTGCACACTTGCTTGGGGATTAGAAAGCATGACATAGTACAGGCAGGAATGGAATTGCTGAAACTATAGTTTCCTTGGTTTAGCAATTGATCACTCTAAGCATTTGTTCTAGGTCCTACTCTCTCAACCATGTGGGAGAACAACTATTTTTTTATCTCCCAATTTTAGTTGGAAGACCCAAATAGATTGAGGGATGCTCCACTCTCTTCATGTGAAGAGTCCCGACTAATAGTTCTTGCAATCTTGGGTGAAAGCAATGGCTAAAAAAAGACCTCAGATTTTGCAAGATTCACCCGCTGTTCTGAAGCACTCTTATAGGCATGGATGGTATCCAGAAGTACATGGCATTCCTCTAGGGTTGCTCTAGAGAATATATAGTTGTCATCTACAAAGAACAAGTGGGAAATAGTAGGGCATTCCATGTTCAGCTTAACACTAGACAAATGAGAGTTAGAAGCCAAGTGATTAATATTTGTAGAGAAAACCTCAAATCAAAGTAGAAAGAGATAAGGGGATAGAGGATCCCCTTGCCTGATCCCTCTTTCAGGCTTAAAACTTTGATTGGGTGAGCCATTGATAATAAGCTTGTAAGAGACAGTAGTAACACATTCCATGACCCACTTAACCTAGGAATCCCCAAACCCAATCTTTTTAACACCTTTTCCAAGAAAGTCCATTCAAGTCTATCATAAGCCCTGCTCATATCTAGCTTCAGGGCCATGTTAGCCTTCTTAGATTTACTCTTTTTCAGAGTCTATAATTTCATGAGTAATCAGGATATTATCATTTATTACTCTACTTGGAGTGAAAGCACTTTGGTTTCACCTATGAGCTTCTGAAGGAGGGGTGACTCAAATTTTTGCAATGATTTTGTAAGTGGTGTTGCAAAAACTTATGGGTCTAAAATGAGAGGCTTAAAAAGGATTCCTAATTTTTGGAATTAGAGCAATGAAAGTTAAGTTGAATTCCTTCAAGATGTGACCTGACTTAAAAAAGTTCTTGACAGCCCTAGTCGAATCATCACCCACTATATTCCAAAATTTTTTATAGAAAAGGTTGGGGAGGCCATCGGGTCTAAGAGCTTTCCTAGGGGCCATCTAGAATAACGTTTCTTTGATTTCATCATCTTGAATTTCCCTTTCTAACCAGCTATTGTTTTTAGTTGTGATTTTGGGTTCAAGATAGGATACCATCTCATCAATGCCAGTAGGCTCAGAGGTTTTAAAGATGTTAATGAAATGGGAATTGAGAACTTCTTCAATTTCTTTTTGGCATTCAATCCAGGTTCCTTCTTCATTTTGGATTTTGAGGATTCTTTTCCTAGCCCTTCTTTTGATGGCTGAAGCATGGAAGAACTTGGTATTTCTATCACCATAGGTGAGCCATTGGATTCTAGATTTTTGGGCCCATATGATTTCTTATTTTTTAAGGAGGTCATCAAATTCTTTGTCAATTTTCTTGATTTTGCTTTTATCAAAGAGTTTTGGATCAACATCTTTTTTAGCTTGGAGTTTCTCCTGTAGGATTTTAATCTTTTTGTTTATGTTTCTAAATTCTTTCTTATTCCACTCAGTCAAGACTTTCCTTAGCTCCCTGGTTTTTTGTCTAACATTGAATTGATTGGATCCCGTCTGATTTCCTTCCCAAACATGTTCTATCATTTTTCAAAGTTTTCCCAGGTAGTACACATCTCTTCAAACTTGAAGGATCTTTTTCTTTTAGGCAATCCTAGGAGAGTACTCAAGCAAATAAGAAGGTGATTTGAGCCAGTTGCACTAATAACTTAACATGTCCATCTAAAAACAAAGAGCACCAATCAGTACTACAGAAGGCTCTGTCCAGCTTGGCATTAACATTTTCATCATCTTGTTTGTTGTTATTTCAAGTGAAAATTGGAACATGATTATCAATTTCAGACAAACTGCACTTAGGGGTGATCATTCGGTTTTTTCGATTCAACCAAAATTCTAAAAATTGATTTAGTTATATGATAAATCGAATTGAAACCGAAATATTTGAAAACCGAAAAAACCGAACCGAAATTTATTTTGGTTATTTCGGTTAGAACCAAAATATTTTTGTTTTGTGGTGAACCAGAGCCTGGAGCTAGAGGGAAGATGCATTGATGTAGTGGTAGCTGGGCAAGTCTTCTGTCGACAGTAGAACCTGGAGCCTAGAGCAAGTTAGTCTGTGTTTTATCAAAAACAAAGAAGAAGAAGAAGAAGAATGATGGCACAGAATTGACACTTGACGGCAATTGGGACTCTGGACTTCTAAAAAAGAAGAAGAAGAAGAACAATAGAGTCAACACTCGACAACAGCCGGGACTCTGGACTTCTATTGTAAGCTTGTAAGAACTGTAACTGGTGCCTAGTGGTAAAGATGAAGAACCGAAGAAGAACAGTGGCAACAGTTCAGCACCAGAAGACCAAAAGAGCGCAATGGAAGTCACTAGTCTAAATCTGTGGCAGTCGAAAGTCCCTAAGTGCTGACTGTAGAGTGCCTAGGGCTAGGACTGGGAGGACTCTCGACTTTGGAGTCTGGTCTTTGTCTCTGCTCTAGACTTCTGGAGTCTAGAACTGGAACTCTAGAAGCGTCGAAGTGTAGCGGACTATGCATTGTGTGACTATGGAATAGACGACGAACAATGGAAGGATCCGAAGGAAAACGAAGAGTTTTCCTATTTTGAGTGTTTTCCACGAAAACTTTTTGTGTGTAATACACAAATCAGTCAAATTTTTATTTATTGCTCATTATGATTATGGATTGGAAATTGGAATTGCATGTCCATGTTTGATCTTCGATGTATAAAGTTTAATCATTAATCAATTAATTAATTAAATATTAAATATAAACTATAAAATATAATATAAATAATATTTAAAAATATAATTATAAAACTAAATCGGTTTTTTCAGTTAACCGATATAACAAATATGTTAATCGAAATTGAAACTTGAAATATTCAAAAACCGAATAATAAAACTGAACCTGATTGAAAAATCGATTAAACCGAACCGATGAAACCGAAACCAAAATTTTTGGATCGGTTTTTCGGTTTTAACCAAATTATGCTCACCCCTAACTGCACTCATCAAGCACATTTTTTATTCTCCGAAAAGTTCTCATATTACAAGGGCTCCCCCTAGCTTGTCTGATTAGTAAAGAGTAAAGTTCCAATCTCCAATATAGACCCAAGGCCTAGAAACCCTGCTAGCTAGAGATTTAAGTTTTTCAAAGAAGAATTTTCTATTAGATTTGTTTGGCTCCCCATAAGT
The DNA here is from genome assembly GCF_056320005.1 of Nelumbo lutea. NCBI lineage: Eukaryota > Viridiplantae > Streptophyta > Magnoliopsida > Proteales > Nelumbonaceae > Nelumbo > Nelumbo lutea. The sequence goes on along the minus strand of NC_142687.1, from coordinate 90,413,980 downwards.
GAAGGAATACTCACATTGGCCAAAGGATTCCTCTTGGATAAAAGCATGAATGAAATTTGGGTCAGCATATAACACTCTGAGGTCTATATCTTTTTTTTCTAGAACAAGATTGACCCCCCACTTAAGCCTTTAGAATCAACTCCCCAATAGTTCTAATTATTCAAAAAGTGTAACCTCTTTTTTGCAATTCAAAACCGATGTTTTAGATTCCATAATATAAATGATATTCGTATTTTCTTAAAAACTGGTCCTTTTGAGGGAATGAATTGTCAACGGAGGATCCAATTCCATAATAGTTCCAACAAAATAGCCATATTTCCACCTTGAGCCTTGTTTTGGGACATGACTCACAACCGACTTATTAGAAATCAAAACATAATTTACAACACATTCCCAAGGAGAATTTTCTATTCCCCTTTTAGTGCTAATCGATGTATGACTTCTTTTGAAAAGGTTTCTACGCATAATTCATCTTAGAAAATAGATTTTTATCCATGGGTAAGGCTTTCATTGTTGTAGTTCAGTTTTGTCAAAGGCATTTTTCTAGAGTGAAAACTAATACTAAATTCCTTTCTAGATTGGTAGTTAATCAATTTTTTTAAACTCCTAATTGAACTCCTATTGTACCTTTTCATTTTTGGTTTGTGGCCCCAGTAGTTGTGTTTGACATCTAAGAGTTCTAAGATAGAATTAGAAGTTTGAGCTGATTTCGGGTCTTTTGGGAACAAGAGGTCAACCTTAGAGTAATTCCTTTGGATATCAAAATAAGTGCAGGATAGTTTAACAAAATTAGAGTGAGCGCAACAGTTAAATAAGTTTAGAAGTACCTCATCTAATTGGCTATTGGAGATGTCCAAGTCCATGTCAGCATCACCATGCTCTCCTACTAGTTTAGTAGTCATTTTAGAATGGATGGATACAATTGTATCCTTTTTCCCTTAGTTGGTTTGACTTTGACTCATGTTGGGGATTAGTTCATCTGTGATCCATATTAGGCCTATCTTAGCACACTTGCTGAAGCTGCTTATTTTCTGATAAGGATCCTCTGTAAAAATGGCCTTCAATTTCATTTTAGTGCTTTAGTCTTTGTCAAAGTATCCCCATCAATTAATGGGTCCACATCCTACCAGACACTTAACTATGGTTTTCTTTTTATACCATGGTTTGCTGCTAAGGTGCAGTTATCATCTTCAACCTTTGTGATTTTTCCCTTGCCCATGCTTGAGCCGACACCCTTGTTTGCCTCATTCATATAATCTTTTACAATATCACTCAAGTTGTCGAGCTCTGTCAAAGTTACATGTGATCCATTCCTAATTGGGGAAATAACTAGTGTTAGCACTCAATTTTTGCTCAGTTATTTCCTTGACTCATCTCTTACATTCCACACCAATCACTTTAAAATATGCAAAAACTCTAAGAAACCAAATTTTAACCCAAATGCCCATAAATCCATCGTTAAATCTACATGATTCCCTCTCGATGGTCTTGATTGTGCTACATCACCACACTTGTTCCCTAATCAAACTCCATCACGTGAAACAAAATCCTTAAACAACCAATCACAAAAAAATCCAACCCTAAATTCCAGGATTTAGCCAATCATCCATTAGAGATTTCATTTCGATGCGTCTAACACTACGATGCTCCTTGAGCCTAAAACATATGATCTGCACATACCTAACATGATCAAATCCTTCCAACAGCCTCATAATCCCAATTCACACCTACCCACCAAATTTTATCTCAAAATTCCCTCGTTTGACCCATCATCAAACCTTGATCATATTTTGACAAATCTTATTAATCAAAAGCTTACATGTCATGAATCTCTATGATCCAAGCGTTATTTAACAAATCGGACTGCACCAACATGTTTAGAAACCCAAAAAAACCCAGCATGCCAAATCTACATCTTAATTCACCTACTTGACCGTTAAACTTGGGAAATTCCATTTTGACATACCAGATTGAATCATCACATCAACTGTCCCATCCTAGGATCTCAAGAGGGTGGGGGACTGATGTTAGCTCCTTACTTGATCAGTTGACCCAATTAAAACACCTGGACCAATAAATTTGAGCCTAATAGGCTTAAAAAGCTCAAAATACCAAACAGACCCCCACTTGAAACTAAGAAAGGACAAAACTACATTCAAAAGTTCATCAAATTTACATTTTTTACCACTATTGGTTCCAAATATGGGGCTGCAACGTCTGGCACGCCCCAAGCCCACATCGGACGCACGAAATCCATTAAAAGCCTTCCAAACTTGAGAAAATTTGTTGCACAAAGAAAAAATGGTCAATTGTAAGCCTTTTTCTCTCAAAATCTTTGCCTATTTCAATGAAACAACTCTACTGAATCGTAGACACCGTAGTTAAACGAATTACCCATTTCCCTCTCTTTTCCTCTATAAATAGAAGCCCAAGTTGAACTTGAAAAGGGGGGGGGGGAGAGAAGAGCATTGCCCTAGTCTTTGCAATGCACCCATTTCACCTAAAATCTTGAAGTCCTTGAAGTCCAAGCCCCAAATCTACTTCCCCTGTTTTCTAGAGTACAAATTTAAAGCCAAAAATGCTCATCCTAATATGATAGCTCACCTAAGTTTCGTTTGAAGCGTCTCTAGTTGCTGGAAAACCTTTATCAATGTTGCACACGAGAGGTAGGTCTCTCGTTTCACCATTGTTTTTTTTTTCTAAATTCGTAAATCTCTGTTTTCAGTGTTCTAGGTTGCTTGAGGTCCCAAAACCATAGGAAACTTGCATTTCTGGTTTTATCCAGGTTGAGAAAAAGAGGTAGAGAGGCGAGGGTATAAGGGAAATTAATACTTAAGACTCGGTTAGGTGCCTTTCTTGACAAAGAATGGAGTCACTATCAAAGCAAATAAACCAATTGTTGAATCTAAAAATAAGGGCCCATTTTCTCTAAAAAGGGTGGTGACTCCATTTTTGTGAGCCGGCCATGAGCTTCCTTGAGCTTACAACTACCTTCTTTTTCCTTTCTCCCTGCTGGCATTCACTGAAAAGGAAACTATCGAGCCACCTTCATTGTCCACCTTTGAGAGGGCGCCGACCTTACGTCTCGAAAAAGCTGCATCATCTCATTGTGCCTTCACCAGTGACAACACGACTGTTATTGGAGTTTCAAGATTAAGGTTGGGGTTGGGGTTACCTTCTTTTCCTTTGAACAAGCTTCTTCTCACTGCTTCTTTGATGTTCTTAGAAGGTTCATTTAACTTCAACCCGCCAAAATTTAGGGTCTCAGGCATCTCAGTAATAGTGATGTTTTTCAGAGCTTTGAAGGTTCCCCCTTGTTCATCACTTACCATAGACCGACTATCAAGATTCAAGACCACTGCTAAGTGCCTACTACAAAGAATTCAATTTCATTCAAAATAGGCCATTCTTCCCGTAGAAATTGACCACATATCTGTAAATTTCTGCAAAATAAAACTAAAGAACTTAGTCTGCTGGGATGTCACCCGATTCTTGGATCTTGTGTTAAGAATTGAAATCCTCACACACAAATTAATGGCTTTTCTTCGTTTTTCCTTTGTATGGAACTGGAAGCAACATGACATATAAAAGGTTGATATTAACTACTACGTTCTTTCCTTTAGAAGTACAATGAACCAAGACATTATATCTTGATTTTGGGTTCAAAAGAACAGTCAGGACAATCATGTGAGGTTATTTAGTTTCTAAGTTTGAGAGCAGCCACTCTGCTCAATTTCAGATAGGGATAATAATTCTATCCTATCTGGTGGTTTTTTTTTTCTTTTTTTTTTTTTTTTTTTTTTTTTTTTTTTGCGCGAAGGATGGGTTTTAGGTCAGGAATGTGTTTTGGAATTCTACAATTTGCATGAGTATATATACGATATGATATTAGGTTAAATCCAATCTTCCTAACTTGCATATTGTTGGAAAGCACATAAATTTTATGTATTAGATATTGGATTTAATAATGTTTTAAATTTTATATGAAGGCTAATTTATATTGAAAATTTTATTGTTTGTTTTTGTTATTTTTATTATTTATATACAACAAGAAACAATAGAAAATTAGATGTGGATTGTAAATCAGATATTCCCCTACCCCTGAGTGTGAAGAGGATAAAGTTGTACGATAAGGGTTTGAATTGTCAAAATCGAACCCATTATAGATTTTGGGGCTGGTACAGGTTTAGAGGTTTAGGGGGAGGGGGAGATAGGGTTTAAAATTTCCAAAACCCTCCCTTGAACCCACCTCGTTGCCATCCCTAATTCCAGAGGTTAGGTCTAAGCATGTTCAAAGGTTGTATGTATATATTAACCAAAAAGAAATGATTGTATTGATATATACGGCACCGTATCTTTTTTATTGAATATTTATCCTTACATCTTTTTTTTTGTTTTAATTAAACACTTGTTAAATGAATTTTGGCAGCCTTTTCTCTTGGTGAAAAGTTAACATAGTAAGTTGCCAAAAAAAAAACTTGAAAATTTTGAGTTTTCTTAGAATTCACACTTACCAAAAAAATGAAAGGGTACTGAGTCACCTATATGTGAAATACATAGAGTGTGGGGCTTTTGAATAATAATAATAAGAAGAAGAAGATAACTTGCAAATTGTCAAACTGAAAATGTTAAGAAAAAAGAGTATTGATATGATGAAATGCTCTATACTTTGAACCTTTGTTAAATCCTTACCCACTCTACAATTCAGTTTAAGTGAGCCTTGTCCCTAACTGTAACTGTATGGATTCATCTACATGAATCCTGTTCTGCCATTCCCCTTTGTTTATATCCCCAGATACGCATCCAGTCTACCACTTCTAAAACTCTAAATTGCTGGGGCCACCATTGGATAATGACTCCTATAATTGATTTATTTATTTATTTTACCTTTCTTAGGGGGTGTTTGGTTTGCTATCTGTAGGAATTGACTCTAAGGAAGGTGAGGTGACAGCGTTGATATCACATGAACATCAGAGCAATGAGGCATTGATGTTGTTCTGTCCTATCCACTTGGGAATGCAAAGCCATGAAAGCTATGACTGTGCATTGTATACGATTGGTAAATTGATGCCAGAACCATATTAATTAAAAACGGTCCTTCCCACTCGTAAAGGCAAATCGACATTAAGGCTCAGTTTGGAAAGAGCACAGACAAACATGTAGGGTGCAAAATTTTGTATTTTGTATTATTCTGTATCTATTAATATTAAATATATTTGTATTAATTTATACACTTTGGCTAGTTTGGAAGAAGTATAAATACAAATATGAAGAATGCAAAACTTTATATTTTATATGTATTTGCACTCTATGTATTTATTTTTATTCTCTTTTCAAACCGGAACCTAAAGAATCCAACCTTCCGACATACATGAATGTTTCAAAAAGACCCTTCTGATGACTAACTGTGGTGGTTATGCTCCCTGCTAGACCTGATGGTTCTTTATTCTGATACTTAGAACTTCACTTGACTATTAACATTATAGAAATGACTAACTGTGGTTGTTATGCTCCTACATCATTCACTTGGACTAGGGATACCATATTTTCCTCAGTGAATCTTGACTTGAAATTTGAATTATGGATGCTTTGCTCAGCTTCCTTCTAGCCTTGATTGGGTTAGACTGTTGTTCAATTATTGTACGATTGGGTTGTTAAGCACTGACAAGGTAGATCAAATTTGGTTGAGCTTAATTAGTTTGTTGAATGTGGAGAAAAGAAAAATAAGAACAGAAACAAAGAGAATGGTTAAGAAATTTGTTTTGAGTAGAAGAAGAAGGAGGAGAAGAAGAGTTAAGCTTTTAGCTCTACCCAAATATCCATAGACTTGGGAGACAAACCTATTCAATGTACAGCTACCTAAGTGGAATACCGCACACGCAAAACAAGTCAGCTGTTCTATCATCCACGCCAAATAATAGAGATTCCTGAGCCCAACCATCCACAATTTGTCATTAGCGCTGACCCCTCTCTGTGAAGCTTGTTTAGTCTGTGTTCTCTCTCAATTATCTTTCACTGAGATATTGCTCTCTCAAAATATTTTAAATCTGTACTGCAATTGCCCACTTTTTCTGCTTTCCATTTTCTAAATTTCAGTAACCCCACATGATGGAAGATGAGAAGGAGACCCAACACCCACAAGCATTTTCAAGAGCAGATAGGACAGAAAAGCTGTCCATTCTGCTGATATCCCCATGACCCCAAGACCAACCCATGCATTGCTGGTGTTTTCTCAGTAAGACAAGTCTGTCTGTCCATCAGCTTGACCCACATCTCAAGTAGAAACATAAACAAATCACAACTGGATTATAACAATGCTATATTTGTCAACCTTTTAGACCTTGCCCAATTGTACGAGACAGCCTGCAGCTCTGGCCATGTCTAGCTTTGGCTCTTACTCCAATTCCCAAAATGCCCATGTGCTGTAAATTCTATGAAAATGCATCCAAGCTCAGGAGAATCTTGCAGTTGCAGAACCCAAGAAGAACCATCAAGGATTTCGTTTTAATCCATTAATAATCAAGTGTTAGGTGGTGTTTCAGAGATTTCCATGGAGACACCCTGTGAAAGGAGTTAAACCCAGTAGTGCTTCAGTTACTGTACATTGACATTTTGGGGATTAGAGAGACAGAGAGGAGAGGAGCAGCAGCTGTTAATGAAAGTTAAGAATTTTAAGGTTACACTGACTTGAGCAGTGGCCACTGCCCACTGCCCCCAGACCCCAGTAAAGCTTTGGGATTTGGGACCAGACCCCACGTACCAACTAATCTTCCACTGCGCGTGGGGTCCACTTAAGTGCATTGGGAGCTGGATAAGGCGTGTTTTGGGTGACGTGGCGTTCCGTGCAAGAATCCTGGTTGCATGGACTAGGAGTCCGGGACCATGGAGTGGAGTTGGTGGGGGGTTTTGGTATTTTAGAAAAAGAGCTCAACGACATCTCTGAACCCTCCGATAAACCCCCCACTTCTCTCTCTCTCTCTCTCTCTCTCCACAGTCACAGGTCTACCCACATCACATCGTGTCATCCTCTACCCACCTTCCAAATGTCACCCACCCTATTTCTCAGAAGACTCCTTCCTTTCTTGCCCAACAAAAACCAGATTTAACTAATCTACTTTCACACTTGCGCCAAACAAAAAGAAAAAAAAAAAAAAGGAGGAGAGCTTTAGCTGTAGCTCGGTTTTGCAAATTTGCGATGCAATCAGGAGGTGCCCAAGCAGTAGTTACCTGCCATTCCCAATTCTCTGCAATGCTTAGTGTCATCAATCGTAGGCTCCGGCGCTTCTGCTCAAAACTACGGTGGCCAATCCGGCGGCGTTCCAAGCACAAAGTTCTCATCAGGAGGTTCGGAAAGTCAAACCCAAAACTTCAGCCCAAGGATGAGACCAACGCCAATGGGTCAATGATCCATGCAAATGGTCAGGTCGGTGGTTCTAAATCTGAAAGGCCAATTCGGATTGCGACATTCAATGCTGCTATGTTCTCCATGGCTCCTGCTGTCCCCAAGGTTGAGAATACGGTTGTGCTTGATTATGGAGGGGAAGGTTATGTGAAGGTCAGGCATGATGTGGAGGCTGATATTCGAGCAAAGTCTGTCAACGATCGCCCCAAGAGTATACTCAAGCAATCTCCCCTGTATCCCACTTCCCTGACTAGTCCTGAACATCTGTCTAGGCAAAAGAAGTTTGCAAAATCAAAATTAAGGGTCTCTATTAATCTCCCTGATAATGAAATCTCTTTAAAGCGCAGTAGACAGTTAAGTTTTGATGAAGAGGACAGAAAGGGGTCTTCAAGCAATAGTACAATCAGGAACCAGAGAGGCAAAGCCCCACTAAAGTCCAGTTTCAGCCTACCTAGCAGTATAAGAACTGGTGGAGATGGTGAGAACTTCAGAAGCAGTAGAACCATTCTGGAAGTGCTAAGAGAGGTGGATGCTGATATCTTGGCTCTGCAAGATGTGAAGGCAGAAGAAGAGAAGGGAATGAAACCTCTGTCTGATTTGGCTAATGCCTTAGGCATGAGGTATGTTTTTGCCGAGAGCTGGGCTCCTGAGTATGGGAATGCTGTCCTGTCCAAGTGGCCAATTAAAAGGTGGCATGTTCAGAAAATCTACGACGATACAGATTTCAGGTGCACATCCTTTTTCACTATCCATAAAATACAAAATTAGTTTGCAATTTCTAACTAGTCCTCGAGGTTCTCTGTTTTGTTGGTTCCATTTCTTTGAGGACCACCTGCTCGAGGAAAGTAAAATAATAAGCTTTAGATGGAGAACATTAGTTCTTAGTTTTGATCGCTAGATCTTCTTGGTTGAGCCTGCTACTCTGTTTGATGGTCTATTGTGTCATTATCACAGAATTCTCCTTTTCTTCTTGTAGGCCAGTGTAAAAAGAACAGAGAAAGTAAAATTCAAAAACTTGTGGATTACTGAACACCAAATCCAGATCCTTTTTCTACTCAATTTTCACCAAGTGACTAACTGAGGAGACATTTTGCGTTACTTTATTATCAAGGGAAAATTAAACCCAATAATGAATTTCTTGAATTTAATCCTGCTCCTGCCTGGACATTTTGCAATGGTTATTAACAAACAGCTCAAGAAGTGAGGAGAAGAGGAAGGCTACTTTTCTTGATATCTACCTTTGACTGGGTGGTAGCCATATGCAAGTATTATGCAACCAAGCTCCATCAGTCCCGTCAGATTTCCATTTGCAATTTGTACTGGCCAAGCACTGTTTGAAAATTAATTTGGATAGTTGTTTCTGGAACAGTCTACTGGAATAGAATCACTTGTGCATCTACTGGAGCAGTCTGTTACTGGAGTCCAATCATTTGATACTGCTCATTCATCTCATTTTATATTCATGAAAGGGGGCATTACCCAGTTTGGGTCCAGAGATCTTGGGAAGGATGGACAGAATATGGACCTAATCTTTGGCATTGGCCATCCTCGGATTCAAACCCACGTTCTCATTAATCGTTAGCCCATGATTTTACTGTTGCACCAAACAATGTCTCAGTTCATTTCATATTAGTCTATTGTTCTTTTAAAAATGAATTCACCATTAATACTTATTTCAAACACCTTATGCTTGAGAAAGTCTGCCACTGAGATTTTGATTGCTGATTCAAAAACTGCTCCCATCTGTCATTATCACTTCAACCCTGTCCTAACTATTTTAAGTTCAATATTCTACTTTCTGTTCCAGCATTCTAAAATTGTAGACCATAAATATAGTAAAACTTGTAATCAGCAAATGCATGAAACCCAGAAAAATATGGACAAGTTTAGTTTACTTCCATTAAAAAAAAAAACAAGAAAACTGAAAATTTCTGTCTTATGCTCCAATGAAGTTTAGAACAATTTCTATTTTTTGAAATTTATTTGTGATTTCTTGATATGGAATATAGGAATGTGCTGAAAGCCACAGTCGATGTGCCCCAAGCAGGAGAAGTGAACTTCAATTGCACCCATCTTGATCATTTGGATGAGAATTGGAGGATGAAGCAGATAAATGCAATAATTCAATCAAATGATGGGCCCCACATCTTGGCCGGGGGTCTCAATTCTCTTGATGAAACAGATTATTCAGCAGAGAGGTGGATGGATATTGTGAAGGTAAAAGTAGTATGATTGCTGAATTTTTTTGTTCAATTATTAAAAACAGGACTACTACTAATTACAATTAGAAATTCTATATATTGCAGTACTACGAGGAAATAGGAAAGCCAACCCCAAAGGTTGAAGTAATGAAGTTCTTGAAAGGGAAGCAGTATGTAGATGCCAAGGACTATTCAGGGGAATGCGAATCTGTGGTCATGATTGCCAAAGGCCAAAGTACAAACCAGCCTGGCTCAACCATTATAATGTTCTCACTTCAATTATATTACCTTATAATTTAATTTAATTGTTGAATTTCCTTCTGCAGATGTGCAGGGGACTTGCAAGTACGGGACGAGAGTGGATTACATATTGACATCATCTGGCTCTCCATATAAGTTCGTCCCAGGGTCATACTCAGTCATTTCATCAAAAGGGACTTCTGATCACCATATTGTTAAAGTTGATATCATAAAGGTAGACAGTAACACTCAAGAAAATGTTGCAATGCGTCGGAGACAACCAAAACAGAAAGTGTTAGGGATAAACCCTTCTTCTTCAAGGGGTATATGGAGGACAAATACATGAGGAAACCTTTCTTTTTCAATTTTTATATCTTAATTTTGGTCTATTTTTTCTGTACATGGGAGTGATTGGTGTGGGAAGTCTCAACTTACTGTGTCTGTAAATTATCATATAAACATTTGTTCAATGACACTTAATTTGAAAGAGACTATGCAAAGAAACATATTCTTCTGTACATTCTTTCTATTTGCAGTTGCAGTTAAGAAGGGGAGAGATTTCTGGAGTTACTGTTTGGTCTACTTTCTAGATATGGTAATTGACTGGATTAGGGAAATCTGGATGAATTTCAACCTGTTTCCTTTTTCCCTGGAATTAGTAAATGCACCTCTTGCAGAAATGATAACTTATTTTGAAAGCCCAAACAAAGAAAAGAGATTGTTTGTACCTCCTTTCCACTGCAGTTATTGTTAGGAAGGGAGATGTTTGATTGTTTGTAATGTTATGGTTCTTGCTTTCCTTCTGTTTGTTTCTGAACTGACGTTTGTAGGGTATATTCACCTTATACCCAAATGCATATCTATATGACGATAGTTCCCTTTTATTATTTCATAATATTGGGGGGGTGGGGGGGGGGTGTGAAATAAGGCACCCCAAAGTTTTAAAACTTTTAAAATATCTGTCTATCAGTGTATTCATGCATATCTAGGTGTACTGATATTGATATTGTATCAATATTTTGATCCTTGCTGGTATAATTTGTGGGAGGGCAGAGGAGTATGCATATGGAAGAGAGAAGCATAAACTGTGATGCAACAATTACTGTAGACCACAGAAAACTTCATTCTAACGCCTGGTAAAGTTATATTTGTCTGATTAAATCCTATTTTATCTCCAGTCATCTTTAATATTATGTACTTGGCATTATTAGACTTCATATTCATAGAACAATGCTTCAACAGAGAAGAATGCTGTCTAGAAAAAGATTATGCTTGCAGAGGAGAAATACCATCTTGCCATTTTCATCCGGAGACTCGAGCTTTCCAAATTTTGGGGACACAAGTAGAGAAAGAGATTAACAAGTAGAAATGCTCTGTTCATTTGCCGGTACCTCACGGGGTGTAACCAATTTCCCTATGTTCTTACACTGCTACAATGAGCCCCATGGTAAGTGAGTTTTCTAGGCCTTGTTTGTTTGTAACATTGTAACTTATGGGTAAGTGCACTTACCCAATTAAATGTTACCCGGGAAGCATTTATCTAGGTAAGTGCACTTACCCCTGTTATTTTGATTTTTAGGATTTCCAGTTAAATAATAAAGTGACATTTCTACTCACAAAAAGTAACTATTAAAATGGGTAAAATGGTCCCATCATATTTTATAAAAATTTCTCCCAACTGAGACAGTTACTTATCTGGGAGATGGGTAAGTTTTACCCACGAAAATAAAGGTAACTTTATTGTGGAGCCCATTGTTTAATGTAAAAAGAATATAAGAAAGTTGGTCAGTAGGAAAAAATTATTCATTGACCAAATTTGCCATGCATGTTTACCTGCAAAGAACTGGGCCTAAAGAATATCGGTTACCCTCTCATCTGGGGTGGATAAGTTGCTTACCTGCCTATTAAACGCATCAATCCCTTAAATTATTCAGGTAACTTTTTCCCAGGAAGAACGCTGGCATCAAAGTTATTCAGGGAACACTTGCCCAGTGCGTACGGGCCAAAGTAGTAAGCAATACAGGGGGAAGTCACGGTGTGATGCTTGAATACAACAGCATGGAAAAGTAGGAAATTGCGTAAGATGTTGAGATTTGTGTCAGGGTCTTAAATTCAGTGCAATTTATGTCAGACGATTGCAATGAGATGAGGTGAGTTTATTTGTCTATTGTGAAATGTCCAAGTTTTCCTTCTGTTACTGATTTTGGCAAGAACAGTTAATTCCTTCACGTCTACTATCTGCTGATTGATTATATACAAGATCATGGAGAACAGACAGTATTTACTCTGTACAAATTGTACAAATAAAACTCAATTTCTTTTCAGGAGAAAGAGTGGGAAAGGATCACGACTCACAGAAGAGACAAGACCATGCAGAGGCAGACAGGCACCAGCTCAACCCCTCTAGGAAACAGTAATTCCTTGGAGGGTAATTTCTGTGATATTAACGAACTGCAGCTGTTTTGTCTCCTGGTTGTCACTTTTCGGGGAGTGACGCGACCACCCACCCAACAGGCCAAAACAACAGATCTATTCGAATTCTAGCACCTTTAGCAATTGGTGAACTCTGTTCAATTTCAGCGGAGGCCTCATGGACTCATGGTTTTCCTTTTTTTTTCCCGATGAATTTAGCAGAAAGGTAATTCGATTGATGGTTGCCTCTTGCATTGCTTCAAATCACATGGTGGTGACACAGTGGCGGCTCCAGAGTGGCCGCACCTGATGGTGGTGGTGCTGATGGTAGCTACTCTCTTCGTTGCACCGCAGGAAACCGTCTCCACTCGTGAACGGAAACCTCCATTGCCGAAGCTCAATTCTCCCACTCTCCCCTCCTTTTTCTCTTTGAATCTCCTTCATGTCTTGTTTTTGTTCTTGTTCTTCCTTCTCCTCGTGTCTGTGTCTGGGTAATAATACATTTGCTTGTTTCCGCTCCCCTACTTGGAGTTGTACCTCCTCTTCCATTTCTCGAGACAACTCCTTTTCTTTGTCTTCTTCTTCATTCTCCTCCTGGTCGATGGTCAATACATTCTCCTGTTCCTGTTCTTTTACCTGGACCTCCTCTTCTTCCTCTTCTTCTTGTCTGATGGGTTCTGATTTGATTTGATGCAATATCAACCGACCATCCTGGCGGGTAGCTCTGAGAATATGGGGACTATCGATCCTGACCATGGTGAGCTCCAACCTCCCATTATTCCTCACCGGCTTGAGAAAGAAGGTGGGGCGGCCGTTGTCGTCCAACGACGTCAACGGTGGCGGGAATTTCATATCCCTCCGCCTCAACCGTGTGGACGACGACGTCGAATAAGACATGGGAGGCTCCCTCATATCATTCTCCTCGTCGTCCATTCTTCCTCTTTCGTCCAAGCTCTCGAACCGTTGACTCTCCGTGAATGGCGTGAACCCACCCACACCTCCATTTATATCGGCAAACTTTTCATTGCCTTGGGCAGGGGTGGCCGTGGGTTTCGGCTTTCCCACCATGCCGGGTAAAAGTCGGAGAGCGCCGGCCGATAACGAGAGGCTTCGGCGGTGGGTTGGGAAGTCTCTACTCGGTTCCCCTTCGGAAAGAGAAGAGAAGTTCAGAAAAGAGTGAACAGTCTTCTTGCAAAAACTTAGCATTTTGTCCGTTTTGATCCCTTTTTTTTCCTTCTCAGAAGCATAAGAGAGAAGAAGGAAAGGCGAGAAAACGAATGGATTCTGGTTCTGGCCTTGGAGGAGAGAGGGATGAGAGATTTGAATATATAATCTATACGTAGAGGAGGAAGGGGGAGAGGGAGAGAGAAACGAATTAACCAGAAATGGTGGGAGTCATCTGTCACGGCAAACATGAGAAAGGGTTGGAATTGGAAAGAAAAAGACAAAAGAAAGACAGGAGAAAAATGCTAGGTGTGTTGCGTGGTCACACAGCTATTGACTGTGGGCACCATCGCTGGATGAGCTGTGTTTGGTTTGATTAGCCGTTAGCCTTCCACATCAATTGACCCACTGGCCCCACTCTACTCCTCTGTCCCTACCAAAGCAAAAAAAAAAAATTATTTGGGACCAAGTGTTCAAAGGAGAGAGAGGGAGAGGGAGAGAGAGAAACACAACAGCTTAGCTCAATCCCTAGCTTCCCGCCAGATATTTGATTTGTTCCTTTTTCTACTCCACCTCTCGTGTCATCTCATCTCTGTCTCTGGGCCTCTCTCCCTCCCTCTTCTCTCTCAGTACAAAACGAAAGACGCATTTATCATTGTGCTATGAATTATGATGCGCTGGGCTGCATCTCTCTTTGTTTGCAGATGTCGTTGGTGCTGGATTCACCTGATTTCTCGTTCTCGCTTCTCACTATTTTGGCCAAGTGACAAGGGCTTCTCCCGTTTGACTAGGCTTGCAAATGGTTCGGAGTAGTTGAATCGGATCCAAATTTAACTCGTTTTTATTGGAATTCGAATTAATTGAATTAAAAAAAAAAAAGCCTTTGAAATTGTCATATTGTATTTGACGAATAAAATGAAAGAGTAAGTGGACTGAGAGACACCTACCTCACAACCACACCCCACCGTTTTATTGGGAACATCTGGCATGAATAATAAATACAAATATAAGAGATATTTCCGATGTATGATGAGGATATGTTCTGAGGGCGGTGTAAGGCACGTTATGTGAGGAGCTAGGGGTGTCCATGAAAAACTAAAACATCAAACTGAACTGAAAAAAATAAACCAGAAAATGCAGTTAATTAAATTGATCGGTTTGATTTTGGTTTAATATTTTTGAAAAACTGAAGGATCGGTTTAATTTTTGGTTATTCTAAAAAAAGCAATGGTTAACTGAACCAACCGATATATATTTATATGTATATTTTTTTATATATTTTAAATATATCTCATATATTTTCTATATATTATATATAAATATATTATATATTTTTATAATATTTATAATATATTATAGATCATTTATTATTTATAATATGATATTATATATATATATATATTTATATAATATATATTATGAATATAAAAACCGAAAAATAGAAGAATCGAATCGGTCAAAAACCAAAACTGATGGACCGGTTAACTAGTGGTACTGGTTCGGTTTCGGTTTGAAAAAAAATAAAAAACCAGGACTGATTCGGTTTGTAAAAAGTGTCCATGGTTCAGTTAACCGAACCGTGGACACCCCTATGAGGAGCAGATTTGGTCTCCATAATCAAAGTTTTAAAAACAAACAAAAAATTGTTGAATGGATCGAATAAGTCAATGATTCAACCACTTAAGTTTGTGGATTATTGACTAAATTAACAGTTTTTGTCCAATAACCGGATTGAAGGTGAAATGGACCCAATTGCTTATATACTTTCCAGTCCAAACGGTCTGACCGTCTGGACCAGCGGCAGTTCAACACAACAGTTCATTATGATGGAAACAAGTCCGTGGGCTTCTCAAAGAGCTGAAACTACGACACATGGATTCCAACCATCTCAGATAGTACAGCAATACGGTCATAATTAGCAAGTTAAGGCGGCTGAATTGCTGAATGGTGACAACTCCTGGAATCATCAATCAAGGGATGATACACCGGCTATTTATTGATCCCCTGTTTGTGTCCAACTAGAGGTATCAATTGGACTGGGATTGGTCCGATCCCATTCAATTCAATATGAGCCCATTACAGATGGACTATGTCTAATCCATTTACACCTGTATTCTTGTCTTCTATCAATGAATAAGATATTAATTCAATATAACCCAATTCAATATAAATCTATTACAGATGGATTAGGTCCAATTCAATTCCATAAGTACTTTGGACTATTTAAGTCTGGACTGGCTCAATTTAATGTCTTATGGGTCCATCCAATTTGTACAGTTCCAACTCAAAACCGGTCCATTGAAGAAGCCTATAAAAAAGAAACCTGTAAGTTGACTTCAGTCTATCACTGAAATGGTAATGTCCCTCCCCAGTCCCCACCACTTACTTCGTCACCTCCTTTCAACCGAAAGTTTCTATCTTAGACAAATGTTCCTCCTTAGATTTCAGTTGTTATTTGAAAACTCTTTGGGATGGTATTCTTACCAAACACAAATATGCTCCATGGGACGGGGAAGCTTGCATACGTTAATTATTAAATAAGAAGAAGAAAGGGGTTTTCAGTTCACCATTCAGTCCACCCCTAGGTGGAGCTACTAGTAGACTAGGCGTGGACTGAATCCTATCCATGGATTAATGTCAAATTCATGGGTAGGATGCAGTTTATAGGGGGGTATTAGAAGACTAGGAGGGGGCTGTAAATTAAATTTTTGAGGAGGATTGCAGTCCAAAAATCCCAAGAAAAAAACTTGTAGCTTCTTCATATGAAACTGATTTTACTTCACCCAGTTTCTTAGAACTTCCAAAAACTGTCTAATAGGTCTCTGTCATTAATAGCCCGTGCCTCCCGTGAAGTTCAGGGATTGACCTTGCCGGCCATGCCTCCTCTGAAGTTTCGGACCCTTGCCGAAATCTCTCTTGAAGTTTGTTAACTGCAATGAATTCCCCTAAACTTTTTAATACAGTTGCAAGTAGACCCCTTCTGTTATAATCTTCTAACAAAATTCACTAAAATGTCTAAAATACCTATGCAATTATTATTGAGGCTGTTTTCTACAAAAAGAAAAAAAAATACAAACTTTATAAACAACAAAAGGAAAAAAAAAAGGAGAATTTCAAGTTGTTGTTTTACCTTTGAGTTACTAATATGAAGGGAAAAAATGGAAAATAAATTCATTTCAGAAAAGTGATGAAAGGGTTTGGACTAGCTATTTATACAAAGAAAAAATTTGGAAAATAAACATTTTGGTCAAAAATAGCCACATGCAACTATGTTAAAAAGTTTAAGAGAGGTGATTGCAATTACCAAACTTCAGAGAATGCTTTAGCAATAACCAGAAACTTCAGGGGAGGTTTTAACAATTTACCCCAGACTTTATTTGAATAATTCCCTTAAAATTGGTCGTGGAGATTGAAATTTGGAACAATTAATTTCTAAGGCTCGGTTTGGAGAGGGTGTAAATATAAATATGTACAATATAAATATAAGTTTAGAAATATATATATATATATATATATATATATATATATATATATATATATGTGTGTGTGTGTGTGTGTGTGTGTGTGTGTGTCTATGTATGTATGTATATATATGGTTTTGCACTAAACATGTTTGTATATATTTGCATTCTTCCCATTACACTGAACATCACATATTTGTATATTTGCACCGGAACACCATATACAAGATTTTGCATTGACCATAATTTACAAATTCACCTAAAATTCTCCGGTTTAATCCAACATTTTGACAAGGCTCCGCTCTGTTTGGGTGTGGCTCCTTAATTCTTATATTCCCATGCGTTTTTGCTTTCAGCTCAGTTAGTTTTGTACTTTTGTTAACAAGTTTCGGAATCCAGCAATTTGCCCTTTCCCTTGGCATTCTGTTAGGCTCCGTTTGGTTTGTGGGAAATTTTGTGTGGGATGGGATGGGATGGAAAAGTGTAAAAATTTACTCTTCCATTGTTTGGTTTTATATATGGGAAAACAATGAGAAAAACACTATGACAATAGGAAAGCAAAGATGATGAACAGTGCTTTGTTTCACCAAGAGAAAGACAAACAGTAGTTTGCCGGCGGAAAGCGAAGACAATGAACAATGGGGTGCTCTATTTCAGCAAGAGGAAGACGAACAGTAGTTCGCCAGTGGCAAGGGAAAATGATGAGCAATGCCGCCAGAGACAGTAGTTCGCTGGTGGAAAGCGAAGACGATGAATGGAGAGGTACTAGAGGGTAAATGATCATGGTCACCGTCGCTGGTATTTCATGTGTTCGTTGTCAAGAAGACGATGAATAATGGTTTTTTTTTTGGGTGAAAAACGGAAGAAGAAGAAACAGACGAAGAGAGGAGACAGGGAGGAAGGGAGTGGCTGAGAAGGGGTGTCAGTGTCGTTGCTCTATTTCTGGGTTCGAACGGGGAAGGGGAGGTAGCAAATCGCCGATGGTAATGGGGAAGGCACCGGTTCTCTCCCTCCTTTGTTCGTCGTCGCTGGTTCTCCACAGTGGTTCCTCAAAGTTTTCCATCGGAGTCGCATGGTTTTGGTGTGACCCCAAATCCATGATTTTAGGATCTGACATCCCACACTTTTCTCGTCCCATCCTTTTATTTCCCTCAAAATAAATGAGAGAAAAAGGAATATTTTTGGAATATTTCCTTTTTCTCATCCCCATCCCACAAACCAAATGGAGCCTTAGTCAATTCTGTGCCTTTAAACATTTTTAAAACCCCAAACTACAACCATTCTACTTGGTTATGTTTATTTTTGTCATTTTTATACTGGGTAAAATACAAAAACCTCCCCCGAATTTTCTAATAATAATAAAAACTTCCTCTATAGTTTAACTTTAGCAAAAACCTCCTTTCTAGTTTAAAAAAAAATGGTAAAAACCTCCCTTCCGTCAATGACCAAGACAAAAAACGTTAAACGGATGATAATTTTTTTTCAAAATACCTATTTTACCCCTACCCCTATACGAGTTATTGTATACCTATGTTTACTAAAATACCCCTGGACGAGTTATTGTACACCAATCAATGGCTAAAAGTTGTTTGGTGTAAAAGCCAACTCCAAAGAGGCAGAGCCCATTGACTGGCGAGGTGGGTCATCTCCTCTGATTGGTGTATATTCATTCGATCCTAACAGATAAACCAAAAAAAAAGATTGAACAAATCATGTTGAAAGAAGCTGCCCAATATGTCGTCATTGCAAACTGAAGCTTCTCCCTCTCAAGAGGCCCCTTCTCGTGGTCCACAATCTTGCTTTCCCAGTTCATTCCATCTGTGATGCTCTTGATCTCCAACAGAACATCCACATCATCTCTGAAGATTACAGTGCCTTCTGGCCTAAGAATTCTGTCCATCTCCAATAGAATATCTTCCATTTCACATCAAACAAACTACTGAGAAATCTCTCTGTAATGATAAATCACCTGCCCTTGTAAAGGCTAAAAACTGAATCAGCGTGAAGGAGATCATATGTCCTAAGATACGTAGACATGGCTTCACACCTT
The DNA here is from genome assembly GCF_056320005.1 of Nelumbo lutea. NCBI lineage: Eukaryota > Viridiplantae > Streptophyta > Magnoliopsida > Proteales > Nelumbonaceae > Nelumbo > Nelumbo lutea. The sequence continues at coordinate 90,395,050 of NC_142687.1, read as the reverse complement.
CAATAAGAAAAGCAGATTAATAACAATATACACGATTAGCGACAAACTCCATATTTTGAATGAATTAAATACGAGTTCTGAGTAGAGCACAAAGCTTAATTACCAGTTGTGATATGTTCCAATCAGTCCACACTCATAATTGCTCAAGTGTGTTGAGCTTTGCCTCTGTAGGGACTACATTCACGACCCAAACCAGATCATCGATGGCAACAGCTGCAAATTCACCCAGGTGAGCATTCATATCCAGCAAATTCCGATACCTCCCCTTCTGTGTCCCAGTTGATTGTTCACACTCTTGTAATAATCCATTCTCCTCCTCCTCCACAACTCTGTATCCTCCCGAAGGACTCCGTTGTAATTCCCTCTAGACTTCCGCTACTAATTCTGGGTAGGACTGAATATAACCTCTCAGGCTTTGGTTTCTAATTATCACCTGGTCTAAATCGTTCTTCCTGGCTTCGTCATTCCTCTGTTCGTTCCTCTCCAATGGGACCGAAATCCTTCTTCCAAGGTTCGTCGTTCCTCTCCAGTTGCCCCCCTTCTTGGTTCGTTCTTTCCTCTTCAGTTGCTACTCTTCAGCTGTTACTCTTCCTGGTTCGCTCTCCAGTTGCCCCTCTTCATTGTTTGTTCCTCACAACCAGGATAATAAAGAGGGCAAAGGATATTTTAGTAAACATAGGTATACAATAACTCGTATAAGGGTAAAATAGGTATTTAAAAAAAGTATCATCGATTTAACGTTTTTCCGTAAGGGAGGCTTTTGTCAATTTTTTTAAAACTAAAAGGGATGTTTTTACTAAAGTTAAACTATAATGGAGGTTTTTGTTTTTTACCCTGATATTTGATGATGTGAGTCCTTGGAATCTCATATTGATAATTTAATAATTTTACTTTTACAAGTTCAGGGGGACGGTTCACCCATAATCCCCAACCAAAATATCTAGTGCAACCAGTAAGACCTTAGCAACTAGACAGATGTTTAAAGTAATATAATAATGTATTAGCACCGACCCGTGCAATGTACAGGTTGCTATTTAAAAATATAATTTCAAACAAAAAATGGAGTGACTATAGGGGTGGTAATTTTTCAGCCAATCCGCATAATCCACCCAACCTGCCCATTTAGTTGGCGGGTTGGAAATGGGTTGATCACCCATTGAGTTAATTTAAATGGGTTAGGTTAGGGATAACTCTAAAGATATTCCTTAGCTATCTTTATTTTAGTTTTTTTTATTTGAATGAAATAATTTATAATTAATGCATTAATTTTCTATTAATTATTGACTAAAATTAGTTTTGTCTTGAATCAACACACTTCACCCAAATCGACATAAATCCAAATCAATTTGACCCGATTTTTGACCAACTCAATTTGGTCTAAATATGAACAGACCCAATCACCTTAGTTCAGTTCATTAGGGTCGGACAACCTAGTCTGAACCCGACCCAAATCTGGAACGGATCATGGCAGGATCGTTCGGCCCGAACCGACCCAAAATCTGCTCCGCTTTCTTTGCCCGGTTTAGATCATCTGGTTCGGCCTGTATCCACACAACACAACACGACCCAAATCTAGACCGGTTCGATTTAATTCTGTTGGCCCACTTCGGGCCAATCGATTTGGTCCCAAACTCATGCACAAACCTAATATGGGCTGGTCCAAGTCAATCCACCATTGACTAAACCGGTTCGGTTTGGTTCGATCGAACTTACCTAGATCTAAACGGTTCAACCACCCTTTATGTGATTAGCTCGAAGACAATCCAATTAGATAGTACAAGTTGGTCTGACCGTTTGAACCTAAGTGGTTCGGTCAAACCCAAAACCCGAATATAGTCAAATGGCTTCGCTGCTTGTGTAAAAATAACATGCATGTAATGTGCTTTGAACCTTCACCACTTATGTAAATAGCAACTACTATTACCACCAAGCTATGACCAACTTATTTGTCAAGAAAGAGTTTTTTTTTTTTTAAGTACATAAATATAAGATTAATGGATTTGGGTGGGTTGGATTGGGTTAAAGTGGGTTTGGGTTGAACTTGACCCATTTAATTTTATATAATTGGGTCATTAATGGGTTGGCGGGTTAGGTGGGTTAGGTTGAAGCTCAACCCAAACCAAACCCAACCCAACCCACCCAATTGCCACTGCTAAGTAATAGTGATTGAGCTTCAAACTTATTCCTTTTTATATAGATTATATATCATGAAAAGCATACAAATCAACTGCTTAGCATGAGAACCAATTGATGGTGGCTTAATTGCTAGGTTCTTTGGCTAGTTGTAGTGGAGACCTAAGATTAATCCAATTGCCATTAGGGTTGGGGTTAAGGGTTTGGGGTATAGGCTATCCCTCCTTCCTGGCCGCATGGTTGTATAGCCCTATGAAGCATAAAAATGTGCTTAGCATGATATCAACAAATAACCAAGTTAAAAAAAAAAAACAATTAAAAATTGAAATAATAAAGATAACCAAAGGAAAGAAAAACCTGATGACATATGGAAAGGAGCAATAGTTTCTTTAGACTTTAATAGAAGAAGAAGATTGGTCCACCGCATGTAATAGGTGGGCAAATTTGGGATATGACATTAGATTGGTTCCAAGCTAAGGTTCATATTTAGGATTGACCCTTAATCTAATCTAATCCATCTAATTTGCACCCCTACTTTATTAGAGAGAGTCAAAAGGGTTTAAAATATATTTAAAAGAAAATTAGGGATTTAATGGGGAGGGGAGATGTTACGATCATTGACTATTAAGAGAGAGAGAGAGAGAGAGAGAGAGATTTAAGAATGATCTTATTAAAAAATAAATATGGATTTTATGAGATATAATGAGGACACTCGAGAGTTTTAATTTTAATGATTTAATTTAAAAATAAATATTTAATTTTAATGATTTAATTTAAAAATAAATATGCACATGTGAGAAAGAATAAGAGAATAAGATGTATGAGCTCTGTGATTAGAAAACCTCTCACTTCCCCTTTTCCCTCTTTCTATTATACATATAGATTATATAATATAATTCGAGTTTCTTTTGGCAATAAATGCATTCCTGTTTATTATATATAATTATATAAATTTGATAATTAATAAATTCAATATTTTTTGCACTTGTGTAAATTTATCAAAATAAAATAAAAATAACTTTTAAATCTTAAATGTTTATTTCAATGATAATAAATCTAATAGATAACATCCGAATGGATTTTGGATTGGATAATATATAGTTATTTAATCGAGAAAGCATTTCTTTGTTACCATGCATGTTGCATGTAACCCCTCATGAAATGTGAACGAAGCAAGAAAAACTTTCCTGCAATCATATTGCAACTCGCATGCAAACCCAATCAAATGTGAAGACACTTGAAATATAAAATCAATTGATGCGATGTCTTAAATTTATTACAAAATGCTAACACGTTTGCATTTTAGGCTCGGTTTGGAACATAATACAAAATATAAGGTTTTACACTCTACATATTTGTATATATATTTATATTCCTCCTTATATTCAGTTTAGGAGTAGAAATACAAATATGTATAGTATAAATATATACAAAGTACAAGATTTTTCCCTCTGCCTATACATATTTGCATTTATACTCTTTTAAAACTGATCCTAATGCTGTATTTGATTGCAATGCAAATTTATTTACATTAATGCAAAACCATGGAAGTGCAAATGATTTCAATGTAAACTATGATTTTTTTTATTTTAAAATTTACCTTATTTTGTTTTGATTGGTGTTCAAATGAAGTAAAGTTAGACTTGAAGCAGAATAAATTAAAACCCAAAACAAAATTAAACCAGAATTTGCATTATTTTCATTTGCCCTCTCAATCATTTGTACTAGTGCAAATAAAATTATACTGCAACCAAATACAGCCTTATATTTATACTCTTCCCAAATTAAGCCCTACAAACCACTTTTGCTACAACAATGTAGAGAGCAAAATAACTAGATCGAAGCCTTTGATGTGGCTTGACCCCATTTAAATGAGATGAATTAATGTCTTGATGGCAAGCCACAGCAATATATCTAAAGCCATGATTGTTAGTTTTTAATTGGGATATGCTCCTCACACAGGGTGCCTCACAGCGACCTAACAGGCACATCAAACCGTGCATTGGGAACATCTCCCGTAAATAATAACTCATAAATACAGGAGATATTTTGAATGCATGGTGAGATGTGCCTATGAGGTTGGTGTGAGGCGCCATCTGTGATGACCAGATCCAGTGGTCTCGTTAGTTTTAGGCCTCCACTACCACATTTGTGAACCTTTGAGGGGTGTGGAGGTGGCGGTAAGTGCGAACTCTTTGTCAATGTCATGGTATGGTTCTATTTGAAATCCTGTCCCGTCAAATCAACAGTAGGCTCAATTTGAAAAGAGTATGAATATATACAAAATATAAGGTTTTACGCTATATATCTGCATTTGTACTCTTAAATTGAGCATAACTCAGTTTAGAAGGAGTACAAATACAAATTTATAGAGTGCAAAACCTTATCAGCACTGGTCTAAGTGGGTAATCTGGTGGTAGCCATTGCTAATTGCTTTAAGAGAGAGAGTTCATTGTTAATGTGATAATACCATCGACAGAAGCATGAATCATTAATCAAACACTTACGGTAATTGACAAAAGAATCAAGGCATATATATAGTGACATGCATACACAGACAAGAAAATAATTCAACCACTCCAACCCCTCCAATCTTCACAATTGAACAAGCACATCTGTAAGTATTCAGCAGGCTAGGCTTAAGAGTTAAGACTCTGGGGCGCGCTAGGGCTAAGACCCTAGCTAGCTTGAAGGGTACCCTATGCCATGACGCTTGTTGGGAAAGATGACAAACACCGAGCTGGAGAGGGCACCCACAATGGGAGGCAGTATCTTGAGCAACAGCTCCTGGTTGGAGTTGAAGGAGGGATAGTAGCACTCCACCGTGTTAGGGTCCAGCAGAACCACCACCATGAACACAATCAGCGAGAAGAAGGCATGAACAAAGTCCCCCATTTGAAGCTTGTAGCTTGATACATCCACCGACTCCGAGTCTGCAGGGGAAGGCCAGAGGCCATCCTTGGTTGCGATCCCATAGTGAGTGCTTCCATTCCTATCTCTGTAGCTGTCTGTAAAGCATGAAAAGCAGCAAGAGAAGCCACAGCAACTCAGCAGAATACCAGTCAAGTACTTGTTAATGGTGTGGCACTGCCCATTGTTGCTTAGGACTGGACTCAGGAATTGGAACAAAAACACAGTTCCAGTGGGGAGAAGCTTAATCAGGTTGCCTATCCCAGTCAGTGCTTTGTCTTGGACGATTTGTAGAGCCCTCACAGTTGAGTTTGGGTATGTCTTCCTGCTGCCACCCATTTGGATATCTCTAGTCTTCTCTGTGTTAATGGCTCTCTCTCTGATCTAGCTACTCTTCTTAATTTTTTGTTACAGACAACATGTTTTAACATGAAATGGAATTAATATATATATACACAGAGAGAGAGAGAGGGAGAGGAGGGGAGGGCTTGCTTGTACGTAAAAATGGATTGAGTAAGAAAATGTTTGCTTGTACTCCTAGGAATGTGACCCTTTGTTTCCAATCCAAGGTTTGAGAATTCCTTGTAGCCAATCCCAACTCCCAATTGAATTTGATACAACGACAGTTAACGCTGTTGGTCCTATATATATATTGGCATGCATATATAAATAATAATAATAATAATAATTAATAACATTTCTATTATTCCAAGCAAAGCCTTAAAATTTTATTAATTTGTATGGATTATAGGATATGAACTTTTGGATTTAATTTAATTGTCAATGAAGCTATAGTTTCTTACAATAATCAATCAGTTTTTTAATATTATCTCTTATGGTATGACCCTCGGCAACTCGTTCATATTCCTTCTTAGGTTGGTGAAGGAATATGTGTTTGTTTTTTGTGTTATATCTATATACATAAACATGATACTGAAAGGGATTTGGCCAATCAAATGCCCTTCCATGAATTTTGATAAAATCCACCTGATTGATTGCCATTAATGGTGCATTTGTTTTTCGGTAAATGGAGGACTGTAAGTTGGTGGGTCCATAAAAAAATAAAGGGATTTTTTATCTGCAATCCTCCTCAGAAATTAAATTTGCAGCCCCCTTGTAGTCTATTAGTAGCCCCCCCCCCCCCTATAAACTACATCTTGTCCGTGAATTTGGCATCAATCCAGGGCAAGATTCAGTCCACCCCTAGTCTAGTAGTAGCTCTACCCAGGGGTGGATTGAATGGTAAAAACCCTAAAAATAATTTGCATTTGCATTTTGATAGTAACAAGTCTCACAAAATACAATGATTCCTGAGACTTGGGATCGTTTAACTAGATAAGTAATATCTTCTTGAGACTTGGGTAAATCATTTTTATGCCTCTGTAAAAAATTGCTTTGGCACATTGTTGTTTTTTCAATAACGACAGCTTTTATGGATAAAATGGTTATTGTATAATTTTACTCGAGAAACAAAAAAAAAAAACGTAAATATTCATTCAAGTAACACATTTACCCAAATAAATGACTTATTGTTTAACGAACAAAGCTTAAGTATGTGCTTGGTTCCATGGGCATTTATGGGTAGGGCGTTTATTTGCAATTTTTCTACTTTAAATGTTTATTTATACTTTTTCACTTTAAATGTTTCTTGTTTTTGTTGTTTAGTTGAACTTTACTTTAAACATTTTTTACTCTCCATCTAAGATTAATACCCATTAAAATGTGTCACATCAACATTTGGTTTCAAGAAACGCTGGGGCATTGGGGGAAATAAGAATTTGACATTTCCCCAAATGCCCCATGCACAAAAATCAAAGCGTTTCAATTTTCTACCATTTATTTGATAAAATGTGAAACCAAACAATTGTTTCATTTTACTTCATCTGCAATAAACGCCAACGCTTATGTAGCACTAATGTAACATCGTTTTTTTCAATAAACGCCAACGAAACCAAACATCCCCTAAATTTTTCCAATATCATGTCCTTCTTAACTTTATAAATCATACCTTTTTTTTTTTTAAGCGTTAAAGGTGAAGTTCCATAATTTTGTTATAGATCATACTCTTGATTCTTGAATGCAACCTGAAAATATATGCAATACTAGCCAAATACAATAATTTTGTTATTACTTAGCGAAGATGGACAAATTTAGAGTATGGGTGGAGTCCTGATATGATGATCTAGACTTGGAATGAATTTTGTTAAGTCATGTCGTTCAACGTCAAACGCTAAGTCCTAAATCCCTTAAGCAGAAATACCAGAACAATACTTAGATGAGTTACATCAATCAGTATCCTTTCATTAACATTTATCAGCCAATAAAGCCAAGCCTTACCCAATTCTAAGCATCTTTCTCAAGCAAGCCCACAGCCCAGCCAACATTTTCACCAAGCTAGGGGCCTTTTTTCCAATTCCTCGACAGCCCAATAAGGGCCCATTTTTCGCTTAATTCAGACTCAAGCCCACCCTTCTAGCACAGGATGGAGAGCGATCGATGATGATCAAGATGCCTTCTTTCTACTATTTCCATTATTATATTGATTATAGGCATTTGGAGAGAGAATCCTTCTCCGACGGCTGGGGTGTGTAATGACCAATTAAACCATTCAAAGGTCAAATGAAAAGTCTATGACAATATCTCCCCAACTGCAGGGTACTTTAGTCCATTCATACATAAAATTAAATTTCTCGCAATTTTCGTTTTTCAGACAAGAAGGGCGGTTTTCTGGAATTCTTCGAGCGGTATCGTCTTCCTGCCAACGCTCCGGCCTCCGAGACTCGATCTGCGCGATTGCAGTGAGTGCGTCACCACCATATCCTTCCCTACCTAATCACCTCTTTCCTTCTTGTTAGGCCATCGGCGATGACCGACGAAGAGATACTACGGAAGCTGGAGGACTGCACCCGGGAAGCGCCTCGTCTGCAACTCGAGACCCTTCAGACAATTCTCGAACACAATGGGGGCGTAAGTTATCTGCGGCCCTATCTTCAAAATGCTCCCATCGACGACAAAACCTTTCGCCGCCTCGTACCCATTTCCTCTTACGTCGACTACGCCCCTCTCATCAATCGCATGGCCGACGGCGCCGATGATCATCCCTCCCTTCTCTCCGTTGATCCTCTAATCTGCTTCTTCTACAGGTCTCTCTCTTCCTCTCGAGTTTGAATCTTTCTGTTTGATTAATGTTTGATCCCTGTGATTTCTATTTAATCTATCAGTAGGTTTTCTCTTGACAAGCTTTGGGTTGTGATAGGAGTGGTTCTTAATTTGAGAAAACAATTAGGATTGTTCTGATCTCATGATTTAGTTTGCTTTCACTTTGAAACAATTCAATTCTGATAAGATTGTTCCTTCTCTATCGTTCATTTTAATGTTTTGGAAAATTGAAGAGCATTCTTGTTTTCCCACAGCTCTGGAACAAGTTCTATGAAGCCAAAAATGATCCCTCAGTTTAATTCAACACACTCAAGAGCTGCCTCTTTCTTGGCTCACCAGGGTAGCTCTGCACTTCTTCGAAGGTAACAGATTTGTGGGTCTTTCATACTTCTTTCAGATTTTCTTCTTGAGTCATGGATTGATTTGATCAGAAGATGTTCTTAAAGGATGGTGGGTGGAATTCCTTGATTTCTTCTTTAGGTTGTTTCCTCCAGGGCCTTCAGTCAATAAGGTTCTATGGTTTCTTTATGCTGGCAATGTTACAGTGACTAAAGGGGGATTTAAGGTAATGGCTGCCTCTGCATACCCTCTACATAGCAATAGCAGCAGCCCTTCTCCAATGCTGTCCATGTGCGTGAGTCCCCGAGAAGTCATCTTGGGATTGGACCTTCAGCAGCAAATGTACTGCCACGTTCTCTGTGGATTGAGAAACCCAAACTCGGTTGATGGTATTCGAGCTCCATATGCAGCAGGTCTGGTGAGAGCATTTCGTCTCCTGGAATCCAAGTGGGAGGAGCTCTGCAATGATCTTGAAAACGGGTCTGTGAGTTCGATGATCACCGATGTTTCAATGAGGGATGCTGTTGCAGAGCTACTTGGTGGTCCACAACCAGAACTGTCAAAGACAATTCGAGCTGCTCCTGATGGCCGACAGTTTGGTGGGATTTTAGGCAAGCTATGGCCTAATTTGAGGTATGTTACTTGTGTGAGTACTGGAACTATGGAGCAGTATTATCCATTAATCAAGTATTACGCAGGGGAGATCCCTGTTCTGGGTGGTGATTACTTTGCTTCTGAATGCTGTATTGGTATTAATTTGGATCGAACCCAACCACCAGAACAGACCAGATACGTTCTGCTACCTACTGCTGCTTATTTTGAGTTCCTTCCTTTTGATTTGGCCGGCAACCATGGCGCTGCTGAAGAAACTGTGGATATCTCTGGGGTGGAAATAGGGAAGATGTATGAAGTGGTTGTTACTACTTACAGAGGACTGTACCGATTCCGTCTGGGTGATATTGTGAGAGTTTTGGGCTTCCATAATTTGTCTCCAGAATTGGAATATGTCATGAGAGCTCCAAAAGCTGCTGGTGAGGTTTTCACAGAAAGAGATTTAATGTCCACCATGGAAAGATTGCAAGTCATGTTGCGAGATGAAGCAATGGTAGAAGTTACAGAATTGACAAGCTACTCGGACATGGAGTCAAAACCAAATCGGGTGACAATTTTTGTGGAAGTCATGGATGGGTGTTTTTTTCTGCAGAATGATAAGGTGGAGGAATCAACTCTTGTCCTCAGAAAATGTTGTTCCTCTGTTGAGGAATGCTTGGGAGGTCTATATAATGTGCAGAGGAGAAGAGGAGATCTTGGTCCTCTGGTATTTTCTATCGTGAAGCCTGGTAGTTTCGATAGATTGATACAAGTAGCGATGGAGAACGGAGCAACAGCCAGTCAATATAAGCCACCCAAGATTATAAGAAACAGTGAGATTGTAAATTTGATGGAAGCATCTGTGATTATGACTGTACATTCTACTGCCTATCCCGAAGGGTGACCGATGGTTTGATTACTTGCAATACTTACTTCTCTATTGTTGACTGTACATTCTCCCACAGGCCACAGGCGAACCCGAATTCAAATTAGAATATGATCTCATGTAGGGTGATTTGAGATTTTGAGCTCAATCCGTTTATAATTGAATTAAATATGGATCCAGCCCTATCCAGTTAGATTAATTCCATATATATAATCATATACAAAAATTTGTATAGTACATCTATACAATTAAGTTCATTTTGGTGCAAATCATAAAATTTAAATTTAATTCATTTTGGTGCAAATCATAAAATTTAAATTTAATTCATTTTGGTGCAAATCATAAAATTTAAATTTAATAAGATAATACTAATTTATATCTTTACGTTTGCTTGCATATAGGGATGTTAATGGATCAGGTTAAATGATAAACCCAGGTTAGAGTCAATATATTTGGCTTTAGGGTTGGATTAGGGTTTTGATTATTCAATTTGAGTCAGGTCTGAGTTCGGGTTTTGGCTGACCCTCCCCTCTGGGTCATGATACCCTGCACATATACAAAGTATTCTTTTATCTTTTTGACTTCTAACTCTATAGCTTTAAAGTTTAAGATTTATTTACATGTTTTTTATTTTTTTCTTTTTTTTTTAAATGGGAAAATTAACATCTTAGATTCTATAAAACAAATTCTTAATTTAAATTAATGGATTTTAGGTCTTCAAAACATGTTAAAAAATACAATTGAAATGCTACGAGTTAGGTCGGGTTCAGAAATTATGTATTTTAAGGAGAGTCGAGTCAAGTTTGAGTTGAGGCACTGTAGGGTCAGGTTAGGGTTGAGGCAAACCCGTGCCAAACCTGACTCATTGACATAAGGCATAGCACATGCCCTAGCATTAGTATTAAACAGGGGTGAGCAAGAAAGCCCGAAAAATCGAACAAGACCAAAATGAACCAAACGGTTTGGTTTCGATTAACCTTTTAAAAAAACCAACGGTTAATCGAATCGACCAGTTTATATATACAGCAATATATATTTATGTATTATATATAATATATTATTGTATTATATAATTTATTTTTATTTTTTTAAATTAAAATAAACCCACTGTCATTTGATTTTTTGAGTTTTCCCCCTTTATACTTCTTCGATACCTAACGGTCTGCTTGGTTGTTGAGAAAGAATGGGATGAGAAGGAAAATTTTATTTTCTCATTTTGGCATTATGGTGTTTGATTGATGAGAAGGAAAATTTACAACAACTTCATCTCGTCATCGTAGGCTACGCCAGCTTTTTGAGATATGGTCCGCTTATATCTCTACAACTCGATTCCAAACCAGCACTGGTGGTTTCTTCGACAAGAATAGCAATGAGAAGGGAATGCTTGAGGGAGATGGGGAAGATATCTGTTACTGAACTCTTCAGCACCAAGAGGGTCCAGTCCTTTCAGTCCATAAGAGAGGAGGAGATTTTTCAATCGATCAAGTCGATTTCTCGATCGATCAAGATCTCTCTCCTCTTTTTCCTCCTCTTCCTCTTTCTTTTTTTTTTCCTCTTCTTCTTCATCTTTTTCTTCGCTTGTCTCTGCTACTTAAACCAGAGGCAAGCAACCGTTTTGAGTACGCCTCCACAAGACCTCTGATGTCATCGACGATCTGACGACACCACTACTATTTCAATGCAACTATTTCAATGTGCCTCCACCGGACCTCTTTTTTCACATGTGGTTTCCTTTCTCTCATTCCAAGTTTTGAGACACTTCATCTCACTGTTTCTCGGTCCATCTCGCAAAACAAACGAATGAAAATGGGAATCTAAGGAGAGTATTCCCATTTTCTCTTCTCGGTCGCACCAACCAAACAGACTATAAAGGCTAATACCAACATTGAAAACCCTTGCTTTACTCTTGTTCGTCTTCCTCCCCAATTCCCCTTTCTTTCCTCCAGTGTCGGTCATCATCTTCCGTCATTTGATGCCGGCATCGGTCGACGGTCTTCGTCCGACAACTTCTCCTCTCCCCTTCTCTATTACGGCCGCGCCAAAAGGCTCAAACAAAACTCTTTCCCTCTCTCTCTCTCTCTCTTGTCATCTCTTTCACTGCTCTGCGCCAACCGCCAAGTGGCAATGCTGGTCGCCGGCAAGCACCAAGACACCAAAGCCATGCGCCAACTACTCCCTCTCTGGCGACACCTATCATCTCCGCCACCTCTCACTTGAGGTTCAGGCGACAACAACTAATCCGACACCGGAAAATTGGCCACCACTTTAGTGTTCATTGACCAAGTTCAACTTTAGGCCTTCAACTTGTTTAAGGTCCCTTTTTTATTTTTTTACATAAATATTATTTATAGTGTATTTTTTTGCACAAATATACATCTACCATACTATATTTTCAACTTCATTTTTACTAAATTTTGATAAGTTCAAGTTTTATATAAATAATTTTCCATTAATTTTATTCATAAAATATGTTAGATGGATAAGTTCATATTCGACTTCAAATATAAACTTATTATACCAATTTGATTTGATCCGATTATTGCCCAGACCAAAATCATAGTGCAGTAACGAGGAGGGGCAAAATGTTAGATGGTAAATTTGCACTCGTATAAATGCAAGGGAGTGCAAATAAAAAAAGATGTAAATTCTCATTTTATTTTATTTTGGGTTTTACTTTATTTTGCTTCATGCCTTAATTTACTTCTTTTGTATTATCAAATAAAATAAGTTAAAATTTGAAATAGAAATAGGTCAGCATTTACACTCAAATCACTTGCACTTCCATAGTCTTGCTCCTCACAAAGTCCCCCTTGAACCAACCTTATATTGCTTTCAGTCGTTCGCTAGGAACATCTCCCATATTGCTGCACTGCAGTGTGATGTGAGGTTTGTAATTTTGTGTTCTCAATGAATACTGGCATCGGATCAATCCATTATACATGTTAATTTCCAATTAATTCCTCAGGCTTAGTTTGGAAAGAGTATAAATACAAATATGCGTAGTGCAAATATATATAATAATACAAAACACAAATTTTGCACTCTACATATTTGTATTTATATTTCTTCCAAATTGAGCATCAATGTCAAATTGATATTATGTAATTATTCCCGAGTTCCCATAAGGTTCCTTTTACTACGTCATAATTGTTGATTGAATTTTACTCTAGACAATTTATTGATATATTACAAAAACCCCTTTACTATGGGTTCAATGACAAATGCCCCTAAACCTTTATATCAAGGTTTTTAAAACCGACCTGGAAAATGAACCGGTCAAGGGACCAGTTCCCAGGTCAAATGGTCGGACCATTCTAACAAAAAAAAATAAAAAATGGTTAAAACCGCCAAATGGTTCAACTGCCTGAGTCAGCGGTTTGCTGACCAAATCAACTTTTTTTTTTTTTTTTTGCAAATATCTATTCTTGGGGAAAAATGGAACCAGTCACACCCCCTGAAAAACACCAACAAGAGTACAAGACCTAACAGAGCCCCGAACCAACAAGTCCTCCATCCTAATTTTCTCAATCATCAGTCTGGATTGTTCAAGAGCCAAGTTGGGCTGATCCTCAAACCCACGATTTGCAAGAGCGTCTACAAGCATGTTAGCTTCTTGGAAGGTGTACTTGAAAATGAAGCTCCTCTGCTTGGATCTAATTACCCCCTTGATGAGATTGGCTTCAGTCGGTGCAAGGATAGTTTAAACAGCCTTTATAGCCTTGCATTGGGAACATCTCCATACTTTTGTACTTTAATTCATGGGAGATATTCCCCATGCAAGGCTAGGTGTTTAAATGGACTTTGCACTGACTGAATCTGGTTTCCTCCTTGGTATTGAAAATGGTGTTACTTGAAGATCAAAGAGTAGGTTCATCATTGATGCAATGAATAGTGAATAGAGAGTCCCCCTCAATGATCACCTCCTCGCACCACAGATCCACCACACCATGAACTACTTCCCTCGCCGCCCATGCCTCTACTGTGTTGATGGAGTTTTACCTATAGATAAGAAAGAGAATTTCAGAATTCCGCCATGACAATCCCTAGCAACCCAAGAAATTGCAGCAGTCCCTTCGTGAGACATTGAATCATCAAACTTTATTTTGATTTGTTGGGTTTGAGGGGTCCAACGAATTAGGACTTGCTTTTGGGGTCCATCACTTCCCCTCCAAAATTAGGCTTTCACTATACATCTGTAGTTCCAAGGCAACATCTTCGACAATCTCAATTGGGCTCATCTTCTTGTTTTCAGAAATGCAAAGATTTCTTTTTTTTTTTTCAAATATTCCACAAAATGTATGCCACCTTCCTCCCATCTTCTTTAGGCTTTAGGCCTAACCTTGATTTTTAGAAGCCATTCCTCAATATTTTCTCTATTTGTATGGTCCAAATGACGATCTATAATGTACCAAATTTGTTTTGTGATCGGATCGGGCTAGAAGGTGGATTAGTGATTCTTGTTGTCTTCAAAGTAGGGGCAAGTTGGGTTGATATTGCAGCCTGTCTTTTAGTATGTCTTTGGTTCTGTGGGCATTTATGGATAGGCTGTTTATTTGTACTTTTTCATTTTAAGCGTTTATTTATAATTTTTCACTTTAAACCTTTTTTTTTTTTTGTTTTTGTTGTTTCGTTAAGTTTCACTTTAAACATTTTTTACTCTCCACCTCAGATTAATACCCATTAAAGTGTGTCACATCAATATTTGGTTTCAAGAAACATTGGGGCATTGGGGGAAACAAGAATTTGACATTTCCTCAAATGCCCCATGCACAAAAATTAAAGTATTTCAATTTTTTACCATTTATTTAATAAACGGTAAAATCAAACAGTTGTTTCATTTTACTTCATTTGCAATAAAAATCAACGCTTATGTAACGTTGATGTGGCAGCATTTTTTCAATAAGCACCCAAGGAACCAAACACAACCTTAGTCTCTTTTTGGTTGGTAGCTTTTCCATGCAAATATGCCACATAAATATTCTTCAGAATTCCCATTAGTTTGCATCCAAGTGGCTAATTTGATACTGAATTCTCCCCTGCTATTCGGTTCCCACCACACTTTATCTTCTTGCTATTTAATTGGGATGTGCACACTTTTGATACTATCCACAATCAATAGATTTAAGAAGGATAGTTTATCACTTTAGTTTAGGTTTCTTTCCTCTTGATATTTATATAGAGGTCTCCTACATGTCCAATTAACTACCAAGAATAGAGATTTGGTGCCTTTTCCAATGGTCCACCTCATCCCAATTTTTAAGAATACCTTTTCAATTTTTATTTTTTCTTGGTGAACAAGAAGTTGCTATAGACCATAGAGAAGGCACAACATAAAAAACAGAACAGAAAAAAAACAAACAAACAAACAAACAAACAAACAAAACAAAACAATCAAAAAACACTGCAGTATGAAATCACCAGCATCTACAACAATTTTTCGAGCCTACCTTGGGACTTCAGCTTCAAAATATGGCACCTCAGAACAATTAGGTGACAACTGAAACCACTTTGGCAACAACTTGCCTTAGCTAAGTTGATGGTGTCCCACCTGGAGGCCTGGCACAGGCATGACCTGGCGGCCTGACCCTGGCGCGACCTGGCACAGGCACGAGCTGGCACAAGCGCGACCTGGCACAGGCACGAGCTGGCACAGGTGCGACCTAGCACAGGCACGACTTGGCATAGGCGCGACCTGGCACAAGCACGACCTAGCATAGGCGCAACCTGGCACAAGCACGACCTGGCATAGGCGCGACCTGGCACAGGTGTGACCTAGCACAGGCACGAGCTAGCACAGGCGTGACTTGGCACAGACACGACCTGCCATAGGCGCGACTTGGCACAGGCGTGACCTGGCATAGGCACGAGCTGGCACAGGCACGACCTTGCACAAGCACGACCTGGCATAGGCGCGACCTGGCACAAGCACGAGCTGGCACAGGTGTGACCTAGCACAGGCACGAGCTAGCACAGGCGTGACTTGGCACAGACACGACCTGCCATAGGCGCGACTTGGCACAGGCGTGACCTGGCATAGGCACGAGCTGACACAGGCACGACCTGGTACAGGCACGACCTGGCACAGACGCAACCTGGCACAAACACGAGCTGGCAACCTGGCCCAGGCACCAACCTGGCGACTTACAAGACGTGCTTACCGACAAATTCAGCATGCATATCCTAACATTCCTACGATATTTGGAAAAGAACAAAGAAAAACTATGTTAATTTTTTCTTCTAACAAGGAACTCTAAAGTCAAGTTTACCTTTCTCTCTTTTCTTTTTATATTTCCATAAAAACATAGGCATTAACATATTATTGTCATAAACAAATAAATCCGGTGTACCTAAAACAACCGAGCTTTTTGTATGTAAACAGAGAGTCACCTGGTTGCAGATATCCAAATCAGCTAGTTGTTCCACTGGTTCGGGAGGAGAGGAGCCCAAATCACTATCATCTTCCTCCATGAATGCGTCCCAGTCTAAGTCCACATTCAGATACTCATTTTATTTTTGAAGTGCGACTATTTCCTCTATCCGGAGTGCCACAGTGTTGGTCGATTTGGGATTAGTTCCTTCACTTCTTCTATCAGTTGAGCATTTGTTGCTCTTAGAAGGAGTCCTCGTCTTCAATTTGTCCTTTTCAATTTAAGGACAGTTATTTTCTTTCTTGGAATAGCTTAGAAGAAGGAATCCTCTTTAGGCTCTTATTTGATATTAGTTGAAACCAAAGGTTTTTATGATCTGTAATAATTTTCCATCCAAGTTTAGCCATGCAAGCCTTGTTTACTTTCTCAACTTCTCTCATACCAAGCCCCCTCCTCCCACCTGTATGGCTTGCAAATGTTTTTCCATTTGGTCCAAGCAAATCTCCTTTTCTATTCCGTCTCCCCAAAAGAAATTTCTTTGAATAATGGCATAGCACTTGCGACTGATTTTATTAGTGCAAGTTTGCCCACTTTGGATAGGGTGCTTGCTTTCCAACCCTTAATTCTACATTTCAGGTTTTGAGTAATGGTTTGGAAGTATTCCTTACTTCACCATTTTGCAATGATGGAAGCCCCTAGGTATTTTTATTTTTCAGAGGTTTTAGGAATTTTTAATTTTCTTGAGACAAATTAGGAGCCTAGGAGGAAGATTGCCCCAGAAGAAAACTTTGGATTTATTAAAATTAACATTTTGTCTTGAAGTTTTCTCATTGGTTTAGGATCTCCAAGATTTCACTACATTCATTTAGTGCGGCCCTACAATATATCATGCAATCATCCACAAATTGAAGTATAGGGTTTCGGGAAACACTTTCCCCAAAGGGGAAGCCAATATCTAATTTCCTATCTTCCATCTATTTGCTCAGTTTCCTTAATAGGGATTTAGCACATAAGACAAGAATGGTGAAAGGGAGTCACCTTGTCTACTCTCTCTACTTGCCTCAAATTTCTGTCCCAAGATACCATTGACAATGAACCTATATGACACAGAGGAGACGCACTGCATCACCCAGTTTATCCAAGTTTTGTTGAAACCTAGTTTTTGGATGCACTTCAATAAATTTTCATTCAAACCTATCATTGGCTTTTTCCATGTCTAATTTACACCTCATGGACTTCCACGTCTAATTTACATCCAAGTTTCGTTGAAACCAACTTTTTGGAAACATTTTCATCCAAACCTATCATTGGCTACAGTCTACAAGAATGTAATCATTGATTTGCCTCTTGGAAACATATGTGCTTTGATAGGGCAAAATGATCTTTTCCAGTAGAGGTCGTCGAACTCTATTCACTAGAATTCTTGCGATAATTTTATGACACATTTCATAGACTTGTATGGGTTTCCTATTTTGGGTATTCTGTTAGGGTTTGATTTGTCTCGCTGATCATCATACACTTCCAATTAATCCATGCCTCCCAAATTTCTTCAGAGCTATCAGAAAATATTCCCTTTTGACTGTTTTTGAGTTTTTATCATGGCCTTAATCAGAAAGAAGGCATAACTTGATAGTTTAGCAGTTTTAAACGGTAAGAGAGTCTTCGGTTTTCGTCGCAAATGCAAGTAATAAAGTGGGCAGAGTTCTTGTGAGCAGGAGATCCAGAGTCCACCCAACTCATCTGTAAAGAAATCATTCTTGGCAACCCTGAAAGAGTCCACCCAACTCATCTACGATCACCTAGCTTCCTACTCGTCTCAGATTCAGGAGTAATCAATTTTGTTCTCAAATCTCGAGGCAAAGCCATCCCCTCTGTTAGAGAACTGATAAACCAAAAAGAAGAGATAAATGAAAATAAGCAGGCAAACCATGGCAACAACCATATTCTAAAATTTCATTATTACAACTTGGTTTCCTACCTTCTAACACCCTATCAGATGCTTCCTCCATCCTCTTTATACAAGTTGAGATTACAAAGGACAAAAGAATAGAAAACTACTAAAACCATTCTGTCAGACATTACAGACTCGAGGATTAACCCATTAAAACCACTGAGTGCACACAAGGGGAAGAGAAACCAGCAATTAACCTGCAAATTTCTTCCCCCCTTTTCATTATAATACAGCAGACGAAGGACGAGGCGGAGGAGGTGGTGGACGGGGTTTACTTACATACCCTAACAGCAGAGCAGAAGATTCACATCTCATATCCTCTCCCCTAACTGGAAAAAGAAGGAAAAAAAAAATCTATAAATTCAAGAAAATACATCCCAGCTTTTTCTGCCCCAGAACAAACCCTAACGCTAATCCATCACTCCTCAAGGAGATTAAGCTATATATAGATAGTAAGGTAACGTGGTAGATTATACCATCTCTGCTTCGCTCTGACTTTTGCCCTCACATTTCAAATCCTCGTCCCGTTTAAAAAAAAGCACGAGAAGTCACAGATCTGAAGAACATGAGAGACAAGATCAAGACGAAACGGAGAAAGTGTATCTTGATCTTGATCCATATCACGAACTTAGATCCAGGTCCAGATCTAGATGCCTGTTTAATCCTGTGACAATAAGTTAATTAATCAAGTCGAAGCAGACGCCTCAGATCTTTTGTTGCCGAATCGTCGACGATCGCAGGGCCGTCTTTTTTCTTCGAAAAATTTGGTAACGGAAGAGCACTGGGAGAAGGGGAGAGTGAACACACAGATCCGGCGTACACATCGGACCGCACTGCAGCAGGAGGCAAAACCGATTTCAGGTCCCCGATCCAGATCTGCTTAGAGATCATTTCTGGCTCCGGTCCCAACCGCTGCGTGCCACGCACAACCAAATCCCCTCTCGAAACTACGGTCTTGTTAGCGGAATATTCGTTCCTTCTCTTGGATTCAAGAGTCTCGCCACGTTTTAAGATGGTCACCTGTCCCATAACCAAACCCTTCGACGACGAGGACGAGGACGAGGACGACGGTCTCGAATCATCAGAGCTTGCGGTCGATTTCTTTGAAATCGAGGGCTCTGCTTGGGGGAAGCGTTTTCTAGGTTCAGGCCGGATGGCCTGTCTCCGGCAAGATCTGGAGTTACCGGCGTAAGGCTTACGGCAAGGCAAGGCCACCGGACATACTCCCATGCGTTCGATTAAACAGTCTTGAGGGCGTAAAATCTCCGTCCCCATCTGGTAGTAATTCTCGTAATTAAGAAACGAAACAAAAAGAGAACAAAAGAAAACCAAGAAATTCTGATACGACGTCAGTGTACAAAAATATCAGGCAATATAAAGAGAAGAAGAAGCAAAGAAAGAGAGGGGTTTCTTCGTCGTAGCTTCGTAATCTCTCCACCCTACTTCTTCCTCCTTGCCGGGAGGAATATTTTTATTTTTGTTTTTCCTTCTTTTCTTTTCCTGCTCTGCTGTTCGAGTTTTTGCGTGGTTTCGAGGTCTTTATAGAGAGAGAGAGGGGAGGTGGTTGGCTCTGCATCGTATGCACCGGCCTTCTCTGTTCTCTCTCACTCATTTCTCAATGGAGAGAGAAAGAGGAGAAAGAGAGAGAGAGTGGGGCCCGAGGCCGCCTCATTTGATTGCGATTGCGATCGGGGATGGACATTTGGCTGACCTGCCTGGGTCTTCGTGTGCGTCTTTTTCCACGCGCTGCCACCCACCCTCTTGCTTCATTGGTCCTACGTATTTATTGTTGACGGAAAACGTTAATTCGTTCCCCTGCCTTCGTTTGTTAAAAGCCCGTTTTTTTCAATTCTGGTGACGGCGTCAATGTCCCTGCCGTTATTTTTGTCTTCTAGTCAGTGGAAATGTGCCCGGAACCCGATGAAAGAGTCTGACTCGACTCGACAGCTCGACTCAAGTGTGGAAATGCTAAAACATGGCCTACATGGTTAATGCTCTCAAATCGTACACTTGGACGATCCAGATCGAATCACGCGCAACAGTATATCGGACGGACGTATGATTACACGCTGTTGCCCTTGATCTTGACTCAATTTTGATCGCCTCTTTTAATTTGACACGCCTCGCGTTCGCCCAAATTTGACTCTGTTCGAATTGATGCATTGCCCGGAAATGCATGATAACGAAAAAGGCTTTGGCCGATCAAAACCTTCGAAATTTTGTCTAAAACCCACTTTATATTTGTTATAAGTTTTTCGGGTATCATGTCTTTTCGTTATCATACTTGAATTTCAATATTTTCAACGAAGAAAAATAAATATAATATAAACTAATTTGATTATATGGGTGGTGTTTCAACTGTTTTTGTTTTTATTTAGAAAAATTAAAATTATTGAGAATTTTCGTCTAAAATAGGAATGGCAAGATAAGGAGGAATAAAGCTTTCGTAAGTTATAGACGTTTATACTGCATTCCTGTCACCTATTTGGTTGCAATGCAATTTTATTTGCATTAGTACAAATTTTGTTTTAAATTTATTTCAGATCTTATTTTATCCTGTGTTTGGCCTTATTATTTCCAATCAAATAAAGTAAAGTAAATTTTGGAAAAAAATAGAATTTGAGCCTTAATCATTTTCACTATCTTAATTTTGTATTAGTGAAAATAAATTTGCACGGCCACTAAATCCAACATTAGAAAAAATTAAAAGATGCTAATTATTATAATTATTCTGGTCTTTTTTGTGCAAAATTATTGGTTGGTAAGGATAGGCAGGGCAGTGAGCACTGCATGTATAATGTATTACCTTTTATATTTAATTGTTAAAATATAAATATTTTGGTAGGTATATATATATTATAAAGGAAAAGAAAAACCAGGGGTGTGGAGAAAAGGGATTTGTTGGGATCACTGGTAGAGTTTGTTCAAACCAACAGGAGCATCAGACAAACCAGTGGTGTTTCCTGGGTTGTAAACAGTTGGCATGGCCAAATACTTGAGACTATTTCTTGAATCTTCACCTTGTGAAGCGACCTAGATCAAATGATTGGCTATTTGGACATATTCAATGTCCATGCTAGACTATTCCTGTGTTAAGGGTGCAACTTGGGCGGATCGGGTTGGATCGGGTAACCTGATCGACCTCGGGTATAAGGGCTTTGACCAATTAAAATTCCTCTGTGAATCTGATAAATAATTAGTGATTGGTTATCATTTTTATAATATGGGTTGATTGGGTACAGGTTTTACCGTTAGTCAATTAATTATCTAAAATTTAAAGACAAATATTCCCCAAAATAGCACAAGTATTTGTAAAATCACCATAACTTTGTCCCTCATCAACACGATGTGTGATTGGTTATAGTACAAACCTATTTGAATCGATGCAAAATTGTGAAAGTACAAATGATTTTAATGCAAATTCTGATTTATTATTTGTTTAAAAAATTTACCTTGTTTTGCTTCATTACAATACAAATAAAAGAAAATAAAATTATAACAGAATTTACATTCTTTTCATTTACACTCCCACCCATGCATTTTAAAATAATCCAAAAAAAAAAAAGAGAGAGACCATTTTAACCAACCCGAAGTCACCCAAATCGGGTGTTGAATTCAATAGGTTTGGTTGCCCAACCTTATCAGGTACCCTGTTTCTCATGTGAAATGATTGAAGGTAGTGAAAGTTTTAATATTGTATTTCTAAACAAAACCAGAGACAGAGACAGAGAAAAAAAAAAAAAAAAAAGGTGGAATGCGATGTTTGATGAGCTGTTGCTGAGTTAACTTTTAAATGAAGTTACTTGAGGTGAGACATGCAATCCCAATTATATTGTTTTATAAGCCCGAAGCTCTACTTATACGTACCTAAACATGGACAAACAAAGCTTACAATATTAATTCCATCTAACACAAAATTGCAAGTTGTTTGCAAATTGCTTTTCTTTCTATTCAACCTTAAAAGGAGATATGGATGGACCACGTACATCCACTTTAGCTAACTGGGACCTAATCTATAAGTAAAGGTGCCTATAATAAAGTAAACAATAGGGAAAACCCCAGAGTCTCTCTCTCTCTTATTGTTTTAATACTATTATCGGCCCACGGAGAGAAGACTGAAAAGGAGGAGAGGGAAGGAATTTGAAAAACTTTTGTAAAGCAAGCCCGGGGTCTAAGATCTTTTGATTGTAAGTAGGCTTGTTCATGGGTCGGGTAGGGTGATGGCCTGGCCCGCATTTCGGTCAGGCCAGATCATGTAATTAGGCCCACGTGCCTAATGCAGTAAGTCCGATTGTATTTCAGGCCGGACCTGGAATTTGTCAAAAAAGTTTGGTCCAAGCCCAGCCCGGCCCGATTCAATATTATATATTTTATAAAATATATAAATAATGTAATATTTAATGAAATATATATTTATAATTTAATATATAATTTTTATTTTTTTTATAAATTCTCTCTCTCTCTCTCTCTCTCTCTCTCTCTCTCTCTCTCTATTCAGCCGCTTCAGCAGTAGTAATAGTGTAGACTCAATTTTGGGCTCGGGCCTAGACCTGGGCTTCAAGCTTTTTAGTCGAATCGGGCTCGGGCTCGAGCCTTAGAAAAATCTGTTAATACTGAGTGAAAGCCTGGTCCGGCCTGGCCTGGCCCATGAACAGATCTAATTGTAAGGAAGCAAGTAATAATTCTCTCTCTCTCCTATCCTCTTTTTTCTTATTGTTTATCACCGGAGAGGGAAGCAAAACATCTACTTTAGGCTATGTTTGTTTGTGATACAAAAGTCAAACCGAGATATTTATATATCCTGATTCGTTTTTGCGAGCATTTATTTGATATATAAAATGTAATGATTAAAACAAGAGAACAAATCAGGCCTCAATTTCTTGAGAGAATAAGAATGTTAAAAAGCTTTAGCCTTTATATGTATGTTGAGATTCCAGAACTATTTGGGCTAGGTTCCATCTGTCTAACTTTCACAGTATAAAGAATTCTAATATTCAAAGGCAGTCCAATTATTTAAGGCTGTGTTTGGTTTGGAGGAAAAAATAGGGAAAGGAAGGAAAAGGTAAGAAAACCTTGTATACATTTTCCTACTTTTTCCTTTAAACCAAACATAGCCTAAATGATCATGATGAGTCATAACTGTTCACACTCGGATCAAATCTTCGGCTAAATGGCCGGGGTTAATCACCATGGTCCAAGGAATAGGGACCGTCTTGTTATTTCTAAATTCTAACGAGACATCACAATTCTGGTCATCTAATGCCTTGATGATATCCAATTCTGATCATCTGATTATTGAAAATTTGAATCTGAATATGATCCGAAATCCTATAATTGGATTTGAAGGCTTTGGATTCAAATTCAAATCCTAAAGAACTCAGATCAGATTTAGATTTAATCTGCCTCTATTTTAATTTTTTTAAAGACAAAAAACTAAAAAAGTTAATTACTTTTCAACTTTTATACATAATAGATTAATGTAATATATATATATATATATATATATATATATATATATATATTCATATATAACATAATATATAAAAATACTTTTTTATAATTTTAAATATAATTAAAAAAACTTATATATTAAAATCTATAAATACTATGATCCGATTAGATAAATATATCCAAATTCAAAATAATTGAATCATAGATCTATAGATTTTTGGTTATCATTGACGGGCCTAATTGTACGTAATATCAGCAATAGCTCTTGTTTTCTTCAGCCCTTACAGAGTTGGAGGGTTTCATTTTGATCCCAACCAGCCAACATGAGCTGGGTCAGCTGAACTTTTGCCAAATTTTGAATGGACAAACCCAAGCCCGAAAAAGTGTAAAGCTGAGCCGACGGGCTGCCCTTGAAGAGGTCCTTTAATCAAGAAAAGCAGAAAGCCAGAAACCTTTCAACAAAGAGAGAGAGAGATGGACCATGATGTCCAAAATCTGCACAACAAAGCATGGATGAATCTGCAGGAGTAGGAGATTTGTATTTGGGGGACCGGCCGGGGGTAAACGACAAGGCATAGCTCCTGGCCTAAGCTAGGTACATTACATATGGACCTCTCTCTCTCTCAATATTTTTTCAGTGTTTGAAAAACTGACTTAAAGGTTGAACCTTTTTTGTTTTAGGTTGGAATCAGCAGCTAAACTGTTCGGATCAGATTGAATGGGTCAGAAATAGGGGATGTTTGGTTTCATTGATGTTTATTGAAAAAAACCTGCCACATCAGCACTATATAGGTATTGGCATTTATTATAGACGAAGGAAAATGAAACAATTGTTTGGTTTAACTCTATCAAATAAATGGTAAAAAACTTAAATACTTTGATTTTGTGCATGGGATATTTGGGAAAACGTTAAATTCTAATTCTCTCCAATGGCCCAACGTTTTATTGAAACCAAATGCTGATGTGGAACACTTTAATGGGTATTAATCTGATGTGGAAAGTAAAAAACATTTAAAGTGAAGTTCAACCAAACAACAAAAGTAGGAAACATTTAAAGTAAAAAACGTTGAAAATGAAAAAGTATAAATCAACGTTTAAAGTGAAGAAGTGCAAATAAATGCCCTAGCTATAAACGCGCATGGATCCAAACACATACAACGTATAGATATTTAAATTAAAAAAAAAAAAAAAAGTAACGGAAAGTATAGATAAAAAGCAAAGACAATTCCTATGAAATAAAAATGAGAAAAAAAACTTTCCATATGTTACATTGGAATAAGGGTTATATGAATAAGAAAATGGAGGATGGAGAATGAAAAATCTCGAATAGGTAAATTGAGGTTAGTGTGGCAAAACTTGGTTAGAAGATTTTAATCCAATGGAACAACTTTTGAGTTAAAATAATTAAAAGAAATACCTAAATAAAAATTCCTTTTGGGGTTGAACTAATGAAGAATAATTCCTGGGTATGGTGAGGAATTCTAAAACAAAAGAGAAATATTAAAAAAAGAAAAATGTCTAATCTGTATAATATTGAAAAGGGAGAAACAACTAAATTTTGAGAAGAAAAATGGGTTGGTGAGAGACTAATTGGTGAGTTAGTAGCCCGAACCCAAAGAGAAGAAAGATCTTACCATCAAGCACCACATAGATGAAGAGAACCATGAGTGGAATAAAGATAAAATTTTACAGGTGGTACTGATTAATGTTTGGGAAATGGTTTTCAAACCGCCGTTAATCTTGGTGAATCGTTTCAAACCTTGCTTAGATAATATTATATTCCTATTTTAGAGTGCTTATGTGCCAAATAAACATATCATTGGCAATATTCTCATTGATATGGAGAAAGCTTATGATATGCTAAAATGATATTCTATTGAGAGGGTGTTGGCCAAATTTGAATTCCATACCCAATGGATTAAGTGGGTTATAGAGAGCATCAGAACACTTTTTTTTTTTTTCAAAATTTGATTAATAGCTCTCCTATTAGAGAGTTTTATCCCATTAGAGGCATTAGAGTATTAGAGAGGGGGATACTCTTTCGCTATATGTTTTTGTTTTGTGTGTGGAAGCCTTCTCCAAGAGGCTTGAAAAGGAATCTATTTCTGGGGAAAATTTGATGGGATATAAAGTATCTCATGGAGATCCTATCATTCTTATCCTTCAGTTTGCTAACACTTGTATAAATGCGTGCCTTAAAATCAAAGAGATTCTAGATACTTTTTCCAAAGCATCAGGGCAATGTCCTAATTTTTCAAAGTTTGTGCTATGTTTTTCTAAGAACATTCAAGCCCTAACCAAGAGGCTTGAATTCAAAAAGGACTTATACTTGGGTGCTCCTCTCCTCTTATTCTTATTGATGGTAGAGTGAGTGTCTAAAGAAATTTTCAAAAATTTCAAGGAGATGATGGAGAGGAAACTGGTTAGGTGGAAAATGAATTCCCTCAATTCTACCACTGACATGATACATCAATTCATTATGACATCTTTTCAAAATTCTCAGGAAGGTGATTGACGAGCTTGATAAGACCCATAGAAACTTTATTTGGTCCGAGTCAAACAAAAGAAAACCAATTTGCCTGATCAACTATAATGTGTTTGATTGGGGCGGCCTTAAGATAAAATTTTTCAAATAGATGAAAAATGCCTGTTTTGCAAAATTGGGCTGGCATATTTTGACAAATCAAGAAAATTTGTGGGTGAGAGTGGTAGCATCAAATAAACATCTCAAAAGACAAAATATGTAAACTACAAATGTTAGAAAGGGTATTTCTTAGGCTTAGGCTTGGAGAGGTATCCTCTCTACGAGGAATGTGATTAAGAGGGGTATTAGTTGGATCATTGGTGATGGAAAAAAGACAAACTTTTGGACTGTTGTTTGAGCCGATAACACCCCTCTTATCAATGAGATGGACCAACAAGATTACATTGAGAATTACATCTTATGGTCAATGACTGTATTGTTAATGATAAAAACTATTGGAATGAACGACTGATTCATTCTTTGGTGCCAAGGTTGGCTTGGTAGAGGGTCAAGCCTATTATTCTTCCTTGTATATTCCTATGGAAGACAAAATGATTTGGAGGCTTACTTCTAATGGCAAGTTCAGGGTGAAATCTGCCTACGGAATCTGGAAACTCTTGCGCCAAATAATTATCACAAAAGTGTTGGGAAAATCACAGTGCTTGATGGCAGGGGTCGGGTATATTGGATCTGTGAGTGGGTTTAGTGGATCTGGATCTGAAATCACAGTGCTTGATGGCAGGGGCAGGGTGCACCGTGAATGCTGGCTGTTACTCGGTGGTTGATGCGGAGCTAAGAGCAGTTTGCCTCGGATTCGGATGTCCCAGAGGCTGGGGTATGACCTGGTGATAATCGCATCAGACTCGTGGTAAGCAATTTTCTCATTCTGTCCATTTCTATCCATTCTATTCATTCTAAGTTTCCAGTTTCCACTCTTACACAACACTGTCAAGTTTCAATGACACCCAACAGCTGACCCAGACCCAGATGTGTAGGGGGAGTAAAGTTTTTTGCATGTGGGCCGTAGTGTAAACTCTTTGGCCCATAGTGTAGCCCATGCAGCCTCACTCGGGGTAGTTGCCCATAAAGTGCAGTCGGCCTTATTTATTATTTAGTGGGTGGGATCTCCTTCTCCTACACTTTATTATTTAACTAATTTTCAGGGGCAGAGAAACAAGGTTTTTAATCATGTTGATATGATATATAGCTTATTTCAATCATCTAGGGGACTCTGGTGAAAATTAGAACAATATATGGGACTTTACCTGCAAGTGAATAGAGTTGTATCATCAATTCATTCATTTTGCTTGCTTTAAATGATTTTGTTAAAAAGGAAAATAATAAGTGAATATACTGAATAATTATATTGCTTACAGTATTTGAAATTTGAAATTACCGGTTAAAAGCAGTGTTTGCCTTAAAATACCTGATTCCCGTTTGTTTGTCGGTATCTCGTAGGAATAAGTTGGTCTACCGGCTAATTGACTATAACCCTTCATGCTCTTATGCCACTCGTTGGAGTAAGTTGGCCAACCGGGTGGGGTAATTGACTATAACCCATGGTTTTCAAAACCGGACCGGAAAAACCGGTAACCGTTCAGCCCCTAGGTCCGGTTATACTGTAAACCGTTATTTATTAAAAAAAACATTGAAAAAGTCAAAAAACTGCTGACTCGGGCGATCGAACCATTAAACCGTCGAGTCGGGTAACAGTTCACGGGTAGCAAAATTCATTTTCGCTCATTTAAAAAAAATGCTATTCGTGTTCCCAGTCCCCCGATTCCAGCCTTACGTTAGGGTTAGAACAAAAACGAACTCACCCTCGCTACTACTCGTCGAATCCCCGCATCATCCCCGTTCGGCATCACATGAAGTTCCCGTCTATAGACGTCATCTCTATTCCGATTCGTTTCGTGTCGGAGGAGAAATGACCGGCTGATGCTTTGAAGATTCAGAGTTGTTTTTGGGGATTCATGGTTAGAAAGAGCGTGAAGAAAATTGTTGAGATTAAGAAAGAGGTAGATGAAGTTGAACAGCGGATTTCGAGGAGGGAGGCAGTGGATTTGATTTGTACGAATGCGAAGGAGCAGTTGAGAGTGAATGAGACTCTAATGGCTTTGCTTTTTTGACTGGATTCAGTCCGAGGCATTGATTCTAGGGTTAGGGAGTGTCGGAAGAAGGTTATCAGAAAGGCTATTGCTTTGCAAGAGAAGGTGGATGCCATTGTTGCCGATGACCAGGCTGCCACTGTGGTGGATGGTGTTGGTTCCAATGGTCAGATTCTAGGAGGGGACGACGGCGTCGATTCTTCTTCAGGTACATCCGAAACTTTTGCTAGCGATGGTGATCGATCCCTGGACCTCAGAGAATCAACTGATTCTTTTGACCGATATGAAGCCCCTGTTTCTCAATTATTTCTCATTTGCAGATTTTCATTTATAAATATATATTTTATTTTTGATTTATTTATGATGTTACGGGTCAAACCATTCAACCTGAACGATTGAACCGCTTAATTGGAAACCGGTCCGCTGGCCGGTTCTGTTTCTGGTTGGTTTTTAAAAACCTTGCTATAACCCTCCATGCTCTTATGCCACCATACTGGGTCCTACAGAAAGTGCATTTTCCTAAAAGTATTAGTTATCCAGGTAAGCGACCACCAAAAACGCTAATCCCCTCCCGCCTCTCTCTATACTTGAGTAAATGTAAACACACAGTGACGCAGGCAACAAACTTTGTCGGGCAACTTTGGCCCGGATAAACTTGCTTACTCAGGTCAGCTTAGTGAAAATGAACAGACGGGCCCTAGTGTGAAGGCTACCAATATCCCGATGACTATGAAGGCCTCAAGAATTGATAGTTACCTGACCGAATTTTCTCTTCAATTACTATGTCAAGTCAATACTAAGTTTTTTCTACCTGATTTGCCGTTCCAACGGTTAGTTGAAACTTGAAGGGGGCTTTATTCCGAGTCTTCTGACCATGTTTCAAGTGTTTGGTCGTTCGCAACATGTCAGTCTTGGTTGGGTTGCCTGAAAGGCTAAACTCAAGCCCAAAGGGCAGCAGCCGGGTTTTGGTATTCGGTTGGCCTCATCCAAGTGGAGCAGCTATCAAGAATTCAAGATTGTCCGCAGCAGCCCATGTCGTGAACTCGTGATGGAATCGAGTTTAGGTTTTGATGATGCAGAAATTAGAGATGTATTTTGTTAATTTTGTACTTGGGAATTGGGATGACTTGCCAATGACCACTTGTGTTGTCGACAAGGCATTGACTGAATGGGGTATCACATCACACGTTTGGGGAATGCACCTTTTCCTTTTACTTTTCCTTTGTTACGCTAGGTTGAGATCAATTCAGCCCCCACAATGTCTTATAGCACATCCCTGTCGTGTATTAAGAACGCTACGTTGAGATGTTCCTGATACACGGCGGGGATGTGTTGTGGGACCTTCGCGGGGGCTGAAGTTATTGAAAACGAGACTGATGGGATCTCCCAAAAGCCCACTCATCTATCTACGTGTGCATCATAATAATATAGCCCTGATTTTGACAATACCTCATCATCAAAGATTTGACCTCACCTGTCAAGATACATTATAAAACGGCGCCATTGAGGGCTCTTATACAAACCGAAACAAACATTTATTTGATAAATGAAGTAACGCCATTTTTCAGATAAATGACAACAGAACCACACACCATCCTACTCCTACTATGAATGACCATGAGGTGGAGTGATGGCTCTCTTGTACGAGTATGCCCACCTTATATCCCAATAGTCTAGATGCAGTGGCGATTCAAATGGAACAACAAGGTCTTTTCCCTTGAATTGGGTACCTTTGAAGCTTTCACAATTAGTTCACACTCCTGTAAGCTAATAAAAATCTCACTAAGAATTCCGGTTTGAAATGAAACCATCTAACCAAAGTCTATATTGGTTGGCAGAAATTTGTCAATACGTCTCAAAGATTATTTAGTAACATCAACATAGGCGATCAGGACACCCAGAAATCTAAGCAATATTCAACAAAAAACAAGATTCGCGCATACAGAATCCTCTAATTCCTCATGATTAACCAAAAAATTCTCAACTTTCAAGATGACAAGCTCAACAACTTATCTTTACCTTGGTAGTTGGTAGAGCACACCATTAACAAACTCAGTCATAGAACCGCCGTAATTTCTTCACTTATCAGTTATCACATGAGTATCTAATTTTTTGAGATTCTCAAGCACCATTGCTCCGATTGAACCAACCTTCACTCAGTGTACATATAGCTAATTGGATACCATAAGCCAAATCCATTCTATAAAATTTCCACCCAAAATCTTTCATGCTTTCACAAAACATCAAAACAGAGCACCACAGAATGAAGAATGATAAATTTGAATGAACTGAGATAGTCCAATTAAGAGGGAAGCAAATCGAAATTTAAGAACAATAGGTACTCTGAGAAAGGAAAACGGCATTCTTTTGTCCAGATTTAAACAGCTCTGCCAATTTCAATCAACACTTGGACCAGTCAACATGAGAATTAATAGGGGAAGAACGTAAGAATAGTTATTTTAGCAACATCGCCACTCCTAACAACTTCAAAGAAGCTGAAAACTATAGACTACATTTTTCGCTTGACAATGAAGGTTTCAGAGAGAATAGGGAAAATGGGGTCACTGAAGCAAAGAGAGAAAGCAGCTTCCACAAACAGTAGCAAGCTTGAAGCTGTACAGGTCTGTTTGCCTTGCAATAAATAATCCAAGATCAAAAGAGCATACCCTGTCAGGAAACTGTTATAAAAGCATTTGCTCTTCGAATCATGGCATCCCCACTTGAATTTGTTTCCACAAACAGTACAATGGACTTACTTGTGAATCTTTTATGCTATATCTTCCATATGAAACGCAGATTGCAACATAAGACAGCATAAAGTTTGATTTTAGTCCTCTAAAACATTTGACATGGCAATGGTGTCCAAGCTGCAAAATCCCACATACAGATCGGATAATAGAAAAGAGGACCTTGGAGTATGAAGATGTACATAAATAATATACATTCCCCTGTTTGCTTATAATTCATAAGAATCAGAGCTTTTTATCTTTACAAAAGTAATCACTAAACAGGTCCCCAATTTCAGGAACCAGAAAATATAAAGCAACAAATGAAATGATTTTGGCATACCAAAGGTGGAAAAGGCACTCTTGGGACTTTAATCGATCACTTGGCATCAGACCATCCATTTCACATGGCAATTTCCACAGACCACAGTGGTGGGGTTTTCTTCTACTTCAACATCAGAACGTCAATGATCCCTCTCGAAGGTATACGGTTGATAGCCAACAGGAGTAGACAAGGGACCTGAGCCACTACTGCTCATGGATCTCTCAATGTCGTCAATTTCAGCTACAAGAGAAATGGGGCGTTCTGGGATGGAGGGAACCGGCAGGTCAGTTTCCAGTATCTTCACAATCTGATCCATCGTTGGCCTGGCATATAACTGGGGATGAGAACACAGAACAGCTAGCAGTACATACTTCTCTATGACTTCCGGTGAGCCCAACTCAGGCATACCTTCTTCAATAACATCCAGTGCTCTCCCTTTCCTGACCAACGACCAAGCCCAATCCGTCACAAGGGAGGTCTGCCGGTCAGCAGTAGAAACAAGAGCCTTCTTCCCACTCAAAAGCTCAAGAAGCACAACCCCAAAACTGTAAACATCACTTCTCTCTGTTAACTGCCCATAGAGAGCATACTCAGGGGCGACATAACCCAGAGTTCCAGCCACCCTGGTGCTCAGGTGAGTCATGCCGTCCGGTGCAAACTTTGCCAGGCCAAAATCAGCCACTTTGGGCTCAAACCTCTCGTCCAGAAGTATATTACTAGCCTTGATATCCCGGTGGATGATGGCCGGCTGTGCCCCGTAGTGCAAGTAAGCCAACCCCCTTGCCGTGCCAAGAGCAATCTTCTGACGGATAGGCCAACTGAGCTTCTTTTCCACTGATCCGAACAGATGATCGTGGAGGCTTCCATTGCACATCAGGTCGCACACAATTATCCTCTGGTGGCCCTCCAAGGTGGTGGTGGCGGTGCAGTAACCTCTCAAAGCAACAAGGTTGACATGCCTAACACTCGCAATCACCTCCACCTCATGAGCGAAATTTGCATCCCCAGCAGCAGAGCAGTTCTTAAATCTCTTCACTGCGACCTCCGTCCCATCCGGCAGACTACCCTTGTAGACATTCCCGTAGCCTCCTTTACCGATTATATTATCCCTAGAGAAATTCCGGGTAGCCTTTTTGATTTCCTCAAATGTAAACTTAATCAGGGTCGTGCTCCCACTCATCGACTCCAACCCCGAGAAGGAACTCGTCTGAGCTCTAAGCAGCTTCCGCTTCTTTTCCCTCCTCCGCCTCTTGCGCCTTCTCCAAAGGAGATAGAACCCTAATATTGCCCCCAGCAAGCCAACTCCGCCGCCGATCACAACCCCATAAATCAGACTCTTGCGTCTCTTGCCGCTGCTTGAAGCCGCCGCCGCAGAGAAATCAATGGAGAACAAGCAAATAGCGGTACCTCGGTCGGTGGGTCCAAGCTGGTTAACGATGGCAGCAGCATAGATGAAGGGGTAGGCGGTACAGTCAGAGACATTCCCAACTTCAGGCCCAGGTAGGTAAGAAGCCTGGAGCCTTGATAAGCTCGTCGTGCAGGAAGCACAGGGAGCGCTGTTCCCGAGCGGCTGATTGCACCAGCGCTGGAGGTCCTGCAATGTGGAATTGGGAACAAGGGCTTCGAATTGGGAGCGAGACGTGATGTTCATACAACCTTCAGAAAGCCAGCTGGTCTGGAAGCCGCAAGCGGATCGGATGTCGAAATTAGGAATGAAATCATTAACCAAGGACTGGTAGGCATCCCAACAAGGTGCAGAAGCATTCAAGGGAGGGAGGAAGAGCCCAGTAGTCTGGAGATAGACGGATTGAACCAGATGAATTCCTTGGAGTATGTATCGACATTGAGTGGATGTATCGAGAAGCGGAGGTCGCTTGGAGCGTTGGACGAGATTCCGGAGAGCATCGAAGTTCAAGGGGCATGAAGCGTCGGCGAGACTTCTTTCTGGGACACGACCGCCCAAAACGAGAGAAGAGTCGAGACCCGAAAACCCCAGGGCTAGAGCCAGAAAGAAGAAGATGGAGCAGAGGAGGGACATTTTGAGAGGTCTAGGGTTTCACGGAACTCTCCAACTGCAGTCTGCAAGTTTGCATCTTCGTTACTTTCCATCGATTGACAGACAAGCACTACTATCAAAATTTGAGTTTGACTTTTTTTCTTGGTGACAAGAGTATTTGGCCATTTGCGAATTGGGATCAATCTCTGACGTTGGTTCACGGGGCCAGTCGGCCCAGTCTGAGTCCCCATCGTTGACGACTCCAGCAGCCGCTTTGACACTGTAAACTGTAAAATCAGGGGCAGCTTCTGGGAACTACGGAACTTTCGTGTTTTTTTTTTTATAAACCCTAACCCTTTTTTATATCATAACTAGTGGGACCCGTGCGATGCACGGAAAAATCCAATATCTAATTTGCTGGTAAAAATGATCAAAATGATATATTAAATGTCGGCTTTGATAAACTTTTAAAGATATATATATTAAATTATTGATTTTTAAAATATATTAATAATTTATTTTCTTTTTTAAATATATTATTTAAAAATTTACACTAATATCTTTTATTTTTCAATATAAGTTAATTAATAATTTCCTTTTCTAAAATTTTCCAATATTATACTAATTTATATTAATAACAGAAATAATTTGTGTAATTATTGGTGCAAATTAACACTTTCCTTTACCAATACTAATTTATCTTTAATAATTTAAAATGAAAATCACACAATTTTTAAATAATTTTCCAAAATCCATCAAATGTAATAAAAATTCTCAAATTTCCAAAATATTCCAATAATTTTCAATAATTATTTACTACATTTTAAAGAAATTTTCCAAAATTACATTAATATATATTTTTATTTTCTTCTTCAAAAATTTCCAAAATTATGATATTTTGTTTTCCAATTTGCAAGCTTGACCAACTCTTTCCTAGAGCTATAATTGTTAAATTTATTTTTCAATTTTATAAATTTTAGTTAATTTTAAATGACATTTATAAAGAAATTATTGGTTGAAAATTTTGTATATATTCATTGATTTCTAGTAATTTTTCTGGAAAATAACACAATTTAATTGTTAGTGTAATAAAATTAATTTTAAGAAATTGTAACTATAGTAAAACATTTATTATAATGATTACTCTATTTAATTACTACAACAAAATTCCAATAATAATTATTTTGAAAAACTAATTAATTTAATTATTGGAATTACAGTTATTTCAAAATTAGTGTAATTACAGTATTTTGAAAATAACAAATTTTATTATAATAATTAGTGTAACTTGATAACTATTATTATACTAATAATAAAATTACATTACTAAAATTCTGAAAATGTAATAAGATGGAAATATATTTTAATGACAGGCCTATAAATGGAAGAATGAAATCAGGGTTGTTTGAGATAACATTTAGCCATTCTTATTTTTATTAATGGGTAAGACAATGGCATTAATCAATGATGAAGGCTTTTCTCAAAATAAAATAAAAAAACAGTCACAGTCACAATTCACGAAATAGTTTTCGCTGAATTAAACATATGATTAATGATGAATGATGGTGTGGCTTAAAAGATGAAAAACCATTTTTTATTCAAACATCCATTCAAAAACAACTTGGTGGATCATTCTCATCTAGGTTCATTGTTGGCCTTACTCCCTTTTTCTAATAACCCATGAGCTACGGTGGGACAGGTTGTGCAAGGTCCCAACTCCCAACCCTAATTCAACCTGAAATTCACAGTTTTCAACCCTAACCCAAACACCGATCCAACAACTTTTTCAATTAGGATTTTGACTATCCTAACGACCCAAATTGTAATCAAATTGAAATTGAAATTGGCAAATTGCTCTCGTCTGAACTCAAAAACAGTTTGGTTTGGTCTGAAAATTTCTCATTTCATAATTTTTTATTTGGTCTGATTTTTTTGAATTTTAGAAATCAAATTAAACCATAAATAGAATTCCCGTTTAAGGTTTTAAAAGGTCAAAGGCATAATGGCCCAAAAAGTTGAAGCGTAAGCCTAAAAGATTAAGGAAAAAGTTAATTTAAGTTTGTAAATTGATAAAAATAATATATAATATATCTAATTAAAATGATAGAAAGTACACATATCCATAAATTAAAAACTTATAAGCAATAAATTTGGACACTTAAGCATAATAAATAAATAATAATAATAATAATAATAATAATATGCATCTTTTGAAAGCTTTAACTGATAACGACTTGACAAGTTGCTTTCCAAAAGAATAGGAAAACATAAATATATTTATTAGCAATCACAAGATATAGTATAGTGAACGAACTAAAAGATTTGTTTTCTAAGGGGCTGGTCCAAGTTCAAAACGTCAACATTGCATATGGTATTAGGAAGCTTGGATAAAAATATAATTACACTGGAAAGATATGGCATCCGTGTTTTGATCATGGTTTCCACAGCATTAAAGTTGAAAGTGATAATTTAATTTTAATTGGCATCATGAAAGGTACAATCACCCCCTTGGTTTGTTTATTGTATAATGAAGAGGATCCAACGCTTGATTAACCAAATGGACATTTCTTTCTCTCACACCTTGCCCTTGTACACTTCTGCGGATTTATTGGGTAATAAAGGGATAAATGAGAGCTCTTTTGTTTTTTTACTGCTACTTGCTCCCCCAAGACTAAGGGTGTAAGTGGATCAAATTCGAATTCCAATCTGATTAGAAAATTTGATTTGATATCTAACGGATATTGAAAATTAATATTCGATTAAATATTTGAATTTAAATTTGATTATATATTCAAATATTTGATTTGATTCAAATTCAACCAATTAATTATTTTAGGTAATTGATAAATATTTTATTTATATAAAATATATAAATTATTTATATAATTTAAATATTTTATACATAAATTATATAAAAACATTTAAATATTTTATATATTATATATAAGAATTAAATAATCGATGGGATTCAGATATTTATCTAATTGAATCAAGTCATATCCAAATTTGGATCCGATTAACTATTTGATATGAATAGGATATCCGAATTCGACCGATTAGATATTTGAATTATTTGAATTCGATTCGATTGTGCCGAATTTCGAATTCAAAATCAGATTTTCAAATACGATTGATACCCTTACCCAAGACCTTTTGACAACTATTCATGAGGATATTATTAACATTTCATCACTTTGCATTCATTATTGATTTTTTTTTTTCTTTTTTTCATTGTGTAGTGGAGGGTTTGAGAGAGTTAGGGAGAGATCTTTGTATCTATGTCTAGGGTAAAGTGGCCTATGTCCTCCCTTGTTTCCTGTGATTTTTTAGATTATTTAATAAAATTTTATGTGGGTGCCCCTCCACTTGGAATAAATTTTGGAGCTAAAAAAATATGTATACATTTGAAGATAATAGTGAAATTCTTACAAATCACACAAATACATCGATAACACTAAATTTAATGTTGAAATAATTGGATAAAATATAATCACATAATAAATGCATATTTTAATAATTGATATAAAGAAATACATTACAGTCAATAATATCAGGAATTTAAAACACATAGATATCATGCATAAACTTTACTAATAATACATCAAACAATACTTGAGCTTACTATCTATGATAGAACACATAGATACCTGCGCGAACTGTGCACGGCCTGCGCGAGCTGCGTGCGGCCTGCACGACCTGGCCGATTTAGACCAGCCTAGCGCATGATCCGGCCAAGCCGCCCATAAGGCACCCATTGACAAACCTGGCCTAGGCACTGACCCGCCGACTGACATAGGCGCCAGCTTGACGACCTGGTCTAGATACTGACCCGCCGACTGACACAGGCGCCGACCTGACGACCTGGCCTAGACACTGACCCGCCGACTGACGCAGGTGCCCCCCTGACAACCCGGCCCAGGCGCCGACCTGGCCGCCTGACACAAGCGCCAGCCTGACGACCTCGAGGAGTTCACCACTGTACCCCGGTTCTGACAGGATGCGACGAGTCTTACCGTTTGGAGGCTTTTCACCCACCTAACCCGCGAGGACTCCGGTATATAAAGACCTCACCACCCAAAGGGGAGGGGGATGAAAAAAGGGAAGTAACCCTGCTCTCTAGCTCTCTCATATTATCTTCAAAGCTCTCTACAAGAGGTCCTTCATCTCCCGCCGCCTACAAAGAGGAGGAAAAGATGGAGTTCTCGGAGGTCCCTCAGCTCCCACCACCTACAAAGAGGAGGAAAAGATGGAGTTCTCGCAGGTCCCTCAGCTCCCACCACCTACAAAGAGGAGGAAAAGGTGAAGTTCTCGCAGGTCCCTCAACTCCCGCTGCCTACAAAGGAAAGAAGACCACCTCATGCTGAGGGCAGTCGGATTGCGCCGCACTAGGGAGCTCCAGCATTCTCTAAGTCACCGGTCGCCTAGTAGGCAGTTCGCCACCAGACAATTCACCACCGGGCAGTTCGCCACCAGGCAGTTCGCCCCCAGGCAGTTCTCCACCGAGCAGTTCGCCAATAGGCAGTTCACCACCAAGTAGCTCATCACTAAGGCACGCCACCACCGGGTCAAATAACGAGGTACTTAGCCAAAAAATTTTACATCACAAAACATTGCTACGTGGCTGTTTTTGTTTCCTGTATTTTATACATAGATTTCCTTTAGGGGCTAGTAGTTGTTGTGTTGCTTTAAGGTGTTGTAGCTGTAGTTTTAGTTTTGTGTTCTTGGTTAGGTTGTTTAGTGGAGCCGAGGTAAGATTAGACACCTTTTATGTGGTTTAGCATTTGGTTATCCTGTTTTGGATCATTGTTACTTCTTTGAAGTGGTTTCCTCAGGTCTTCATTCCCTTCTACTATCGATCAATCTGAATTCTTTGATATTTTGTCCTCTTTAGTTCCAGTTGTTTCTCTTCTGGGGAAGTATGGGTGTATCCAAAATTTAGTTGAGAAGCAAAGACTCAACTCCATGACTAAGGGAGTGGCGGTGGTTAAACCTTTGGCAAATGAAGTGCCCTCTACAAAACTCAAATGGTGATATCCACTTGAGATACCCACTACCCAAGGGGGGAGTCTAGAGCCATATCAAAGTATTCTATGAAAATATTTGTGCCCACCTTTACATCAGCTATGGATGGAGAGGTCATAAATTAAATAAATATTGTGAGTGCTCAAAAAAATAAAAGAAACAAGCCAGATGATGGTTGCAAGACTCTAGTTCAAGGTAGAACGAGGCTCCATCCCCTCAAGATGAATGATGAATGATGAATGCTATCAGAATGGGAGTCTTCGAAAAAAAAAATAAAAAATAAAGAAAGACCTTGGAGGAAAGACCAATGGACCCAGGCCAAAATGTTTAGAGTGAAATTGGATAGAGGCGTTGAAGATGAGATTTATCAACACCAGTCATGCAACTATAGGACTGACTAAAATCAAGCCTGCCCAAGCTAGTTGGATCTAGAAATACAATGTTGGAGAATAAGGGGTCACTGTAATTTTGGAGAAGAAGCTCTGAGGCGCGTCTGAAGACACTGTCTTTAGAACGTTATTTGCCCCCACTTAGTTTTACTGAGTTGGTTGTTGGGTTACAAGCAAATTCGTTCCCAGAATACAACAAAGCCTTGGGCGAGAATCTGCAACCAACAAAGTTGAAGAGTCTCCAAAGAAACCTTCTGTGAGACTGTAGCAGACTGGACAGAGAGAGAGAAAGAGAGTGAATTTCGAAATTGTGTGATTTGGAGTCTGATTCATGCTCCTTAAATAATTTGTGAAGAGGTATGAAGAAAAGGTAGGTGTTGGTTTAGAGAAGGCACCTTGAATAGTCACAATTTCAAACATTGTGACTGTTTAAAAATTAGTTAACAGTTGGTGACTGTTAACTTTGAATTG
Organism: Nelumbo lutea; assembly: GCF_056320005.1. Lineage (NCBI taxonomy): Eukaryota > Viridiplantae > Streptophyta > Magnoliopsida > Proteales > Nelumbonaceae > Nelumbo > Nelumbo lutea. The sequence continues at coordinate 90,355,701 of NC_142687.1, read as the reverse complement.
TGCCTCTTGATCACACCTTATCAAATCGTGACCGTTGATCTCATCAACGGTGATCAACGGTCATCGACGCACTAAAACCAGAGCCGTCCATCGTGAGCCACGCGGGTGCGAGCAAAGTGCGCCTCTAAAGTGCCTCATTGCATGGTATTGAATCCCCATACTCTCCTCTACTAATTCTAAGGAGTGTAAATCAGATCCTGTTGAAATACTGAAAAACAAACCTTATAATTATCCAATGTGGGACAAGTTCAAAAATGGGTTTTTTGTAAGAGAAAAACTGATTTTTTCAAACAAGTGTGCAGGTGCAGTTTCTCATGTAGTTGACCAATCAAACCCATTGGATTTAATCTCTTATGAGATTAAAATCCAACATACAATGCATCGGAATCAAAACAAAATGGCAAAAATGCTTATAGCAACTTGTCGGGTATGTTAACTGATAATTCCATTTTACAGGGTATGAAGGAAAACCAAGGAAATGATATCCTGTACGGTAAGGATGAAAGTGATGGAAGAGATTTCAACAAGGAGGTTGAAGAAGGAAAAGACTATGAAATGGCAGACAAGTGGAATGATCAACAAAATGAAGGGGTTAACATGCTCGATGATGAGGAAGGAAAAGAATTGATGGATATAATTAAATGATATCAATGATGAAATTGCCAAAATTATATTGAAGAGGACAACATGGGCCCTAAGAAAGCAATCATGGACCATGCAAATAGTTAGAATGTGAAGGGGGGGGGGGTAGGCATACCTTGCTTCCAACAACAGGTCATGGATCTCATCAAGACACATAAGTTAGGTGTTTGTTTTCTAATGGAAACAAGAGTTAAGCTTGAAAGAGCTAGGAAATTTGCTAAATCTCTATATTTTGATAACTTTTGGATAGTTGATTTTATAGGATCATTTGGAGGTTTATGGATATTATGGAACAAACACATATGTAACCTGTTAGACAGTGTATGCCCTTAGCTCCAATCATATTGATGTACAACTACATTTATGAATAAAAGTACATTATTGTTTCATGTTGATATTGGTATGTTTCTGTGCATTTATCCCTTAAACTGGACACTTATGCGATTCGTGTTAATTTAGAATGTTCTCAGCCATTGGATAGACTTGGGGAGTTTATCCTGCCAAGGCTGACACTGATGTGCTACCAAAAAAGTTAGGGCAGATTGTCTCAGCAGCTAGGGTTAGATCCAAAGCACACATAGTGTGTGTTTAGATCATTTTCCAGTTATGCTTTGGACCTTAGAGTTTGGTGGGAAAAACTTGTAAGTTACACATAGCCCCTAGACTTGATTATGGTATTACATTAGGTGCTGGATTGGGATGTCTTTGATATACCAATCAATAATATCCATTAAGGGTCAAAACCTGAGTATGGTGGGGTAATATGAGAATTTACTTGACTGGGTGATCATAATGATAGGATCAGCCCCTTTGTCGAACAAAGTGAATGATAGGGTTTACACTCTCTCTAATGGAAACCTAAACCGCCGACAGTGGATTTCAATTGTGTTTGAGATTTGATTTTGCAAAATACATTTATATTAATGTTTTATGAAAAATGTTTAAAAAATGTTTTGATTCTCTAGATCCATTCGAGCAGAGAATGTGACACTGTACCTTGTACCTAAGGGAGATGTCCTTCCCTGTCGGGCAGTGTTGGGATCATTATGGGCCAAGAGGTTAAATATAAGAAACCATTACAGGGTTGATTACCTAATAGGCTTCATAGGATGGCTTATCCTTAGGTCTTCATAAGATGGTTGAATTCAATGATCATTTAAGTGTAAATATTGGGCCCATATTGAGCTCATAGTGATGTGCTCAGGGATTTATCGTGTTTAGTAGTGAACTTGGCCAAACTTTTTCACAGAGATTGGGTCAAACCCATGTGGATTTATATGAGGTCATTGTGGGGTCCCATGCCATACAAATTAGGCCTAAGTTGGCCATGCAACACCTTGGATTGTGAGTCTTTGAAGCAAATGGGCCAAAGGCCCATAATTAGTAAGATTAAGTAAGTTGTCACATAACAACTTTAGTTGTCATGTGCTCTGGATCAAATTTGGGTTTGGAAATGAGTAAGGAGCACTCATCCTCTTAAGAGGATAAGGCTTATCTCTTAATAGAGTCTAGATCCAAATTAGATTTGGATATAATCACCTAATTTGATTAAGAGAAGTGCTTCATAAAGAGATAAAAAGAAGAAAAGGGCAAACCAAACTAAAACACCACTCTTTCTTGTTCTTTCTTCTTTTCTTTTGTCTTCCAAGAAACCCTATCATGACCTAGGCTTTCAAGGACTGATAGAAATCGGTTTTCTTCTGATTTTTGCAAGAAATTTTCAAAGGAATTTCAGGCTCATCTTGCCCAACTCGGTCCAAGCAGTTGGGTTGCAATTTTGTTGAATCAGCTTCACCTACACACTACGCCATCTTCAATGGAGGCTGGTTTTATGACTAATTTGGGTGTGAACTTCTACCTTGGGATCTACATTTGTGGTATCCATATTAGGTATAAATATCCCTCTTTGATTGGTTTTAAATCTAGTTTAGTTCAGTGTAAGATCAATCTTGAAAAATGCAATTTTTTAAAATATAAGGAATTTGATTCCCAAAAGGATTAGGAAATTTTTGAAAATTTGATTGCCTAACCTTCTAGCATGGTTTGGCCATACATATGATGGATCCTAACCCTTCCAACATAACCTCCAAGTTATAACTTCTAATGAAAGATTAGCTCATGTTTGCTTTAATGAAAGTAATTCAAATGCTAATTGGTTTTGCAATTTTATTTATGCGCCCCCTAGTAAAACATAGCAAAAAGTTGTTTGGAATTGGGTTAAGGAGATTGCCAATAACACTAAGGAACATTGGCTTCTTATAGAACATTTCAACAATTTCCGTTCAAGTAAAGATAAAAAAAAAATGTGTTAGGGAAGTTTCTCTTAGTCAAATAAGAGAGTTCAATGACCTTATTTCAAATTATGGCTTATTAGAGTTAGAAATGAAAGGAAACCAGTTTACATGGAAAAATAAGAATAGTTGAGAATGCCTTGACTAGGCTTTAGCTAATGAGAAGTGGGGGGAACTATACCCCAATTCGATGTTGAAGAATATCCCATTTATGGCTTATGATCATACACCTTTAATTCTGTACACTAATTTATATCAGAATAATGGTCCAAACCCATTTAAATTCGAGGCAATGTGGTGCCTTGATCCCTCTGTAAAAGAGGTGGGTAACCAAGTTTGGCAACTTGAATCTACTGGATCAAAGGCAATTCAATTTATCAAAAAGGAAATAATTTAGTTAATAGACTCAAAAGTTGGAACAAACTACATTTTGGAAATATTTTTAAGAGAAAACAAGAAATTTTGGCTTCTCTTAAAAAGGTCCAAGAAACCTTAGCTAAAATTAATAAGGATAGAACACAAGTTAATTTGGAAGTTGCCCTTCAAAAACAACTAAATAAGTTGTTACTTAAGGAGGAAATCTATTGGGCACAAAAAATCGATAGTGAAATAGATCAACTTTGGAGATAGTAATAAAATTTTTTTTCACTTGACATCTATTGTGAGAAAGGCCAGAAACAAAATCAACTTTACCAAGAATAATTTGGGGAAAAAGTTAGAAGACCATACAAGTATATCCAATCATTTTTATGAGTTCAAAAAAAGATTCCAAACTAAGGAGATCAATAGGGTAAATAAGTTCATTTTTGACATAGATAAGTGTGTCTCTGGCTTTGAAATCTTCAAGGCTCTCCAGTCTATTATGGATCTTAAAGCCCTTGGACTTGATGGGCTCAATGCTTTATTTTTTTATTTATTTATTTTTAATTTAGAACATAATTAAAGAATTTTTCTTTAAAGCTTTCTTTCTGAACAAAACAATTATTGCTCGCATTCCAAAATTAGACAACCCTGAGACTATGAACAACTACCAACCTATAAGATTGTGTAATGTTATCTATAAAGTTATTACAATGATTTTGGTGAATAGAATCAAACCTTTTTTAGAAGACTTGATATCCCCTTTCAAAGTGCTTTTGTCCCAAATAGGCAAATCAATGATAATATTCTAATTTTCCATGACTGATTTGAATGGGAGTTCATAGAGAAAGTCCTTATAGAATTTGGTTTTTATGAGAAATTGATTGGGTGGACAATGGAGTGTATTAAAATTGTATCATTCCGACTCTTGATAAATGGTACCCCACTAGAGAATTCTACCCAACTAAAGGTTTAAGATAGGGAGATCTTCTACCCCCCAACTTATTTGTTCTATGTGTTGAAGCTCTCACTAGAAAACTAGAAAGATAATCCTCTAATCTAAAAAACACCATAGGGTGTAAGGTTGCTAGAGGAAGCCCAAAAATTCTTATTCTTCAATTCGTAAATGATTGTCTAATATTTGCATAACCTACTATTCTAGCTTGCCTTAAAAAGTCAAAGAAATTTTGGAAACTTTTACAAATGCTTTTGGGCAACTTCCAAATTTTAAAAACTCAACTATTCAATTCTCAAAAAGTGTCCCAAATAGATTGCAAAAAATTCTAGCTCAGATTTTGAAGATTTCAATTCAAACTAATACAAATTTTTAGTTGGGGGCCCCTTGATTAATACAAGAGTTACAAAAAGTTCATTCTAATATGTGAAGGAAAGAGTTATTAAAAAACTTGCTAGTTGGAAAAGGAATACTCTTTCGCTTGCTAGTAGAACTATCCTATTAAATTCCACTACTGATATGATGCATCAGTTCATCATGAGATCATTTAAATTACCCCAGAACATCATTAAGGATATAGATAGAGCTCAGAAAAACTTTCTTTGGACCAAATTTAGTGACAAAAAGCCATTACATCTTCTTAGTTGGAAAAAAGTCTGTTGCCCTAAAAATTGAGGTGGTCTTGGACCGACTAACTTAAATTGGGTTAATGAGTCTAATTTGGCTAAGTTGGGATAGAAAATTATCAAAGAATGGGTTAAAGTAATTAAAGGTAAATACCTAAGGAGGGAGAGTTTCTTAAATGTTAAATGCAAAAAATAAAATAAAATCTTTGGTTTGGAATATTAAATGTCAACCAAAAATAAAAGTGTTTTTATTCTTGTTTTTGAATTATAAACTTCCTTTGAAAGCTTTTTTGAGAAAAAAGTTGTCTTAATATCAATGAGGGGTGTTGCTTCTATGGAGAAGAGGAAGACAATGAGCATATTTTTAAGAATTGTATTATGACAAAGCAAGTCTAGTCAGTGGTGAGTAGCATTTTAAGTCCCACTGCTTTTGTTAACAATCATAAGGGGCGGTGGTTTAGAACCCATGAGGAAGACTGCAAAAACAATTCACATATGAAGGAGAGATGTGCCTATTTGTTATGACACATTTGGAAGAATAGAAATTATAGAATTTTCTTAAATACTTCAGACCCCCCAATTAATTATTGGTAGAGCAACAAAAGTTTATTCAGAATATTGTGAAATTTATGATGAGTCAAATCTAGGATCAAAAAGTAAGAAGTGGATTGGATCTCACCTAAGAAGGGGTCAATCATGATTAACTTTGACGTGTCTCTTTTGAACAACGGTATGTGTTTGGTTGCAGCTGTCACAAGGAATAATTTAGGGAAAATAATCGATTTCAAAGGGTACTCTTTGGGTATCTCTTCTATCAACAATGCAAGGGCTTGAGCAGCTTGGGAGGCTCACAACCTGGCTGCTAACTTTAGGTTCCGTTTAGTTTGTGGGAAGATTTGGGTGGGATGGGATGGGATGGAAAAGTGTAAAAATTTAACTTTTCATTGTTTGATTTTACATGAGAAAATAGTAGGAAAATTACCCAACACAAAACAGAGACCTCAGAGGTTCAATCCACAAAGATCAATCCGCCCTCATCGCTAGTGAATGCCTACCAAGGATCGTCATCAACGGTGTTACCTCGTGCGAAACTGGAATCACCAGCAACGGCATTACCAATAGCGATGATTACCAGCATATGCATGAGGGAGGATGAAGACGAAACTAGCATCGACAGATCTGGGTTCCTAAAACCATATGTTGTCGGTTTCCTTATGCAGAAGGTAGAAGGGCAGCGGTAGATCTGGGTTCATGAAACGATCAAGTTCAAACTCTCTTCATCCTCATGTATGTGCTTTACCAGCAGCAACAGATCTGGTAAAGGTAGAAGGGCAGAAGGTAGAAGACGAAACTAACAGTGACAGATGCTTTACTAGCAGCGGCAGATCATGTTCCTGAAACCATTTGTTTCCAGTTCCCTTATGCACAAGGTAGAAGAGCAGCGGTGGTCGCGGCAGAAGGTAGAAGGGCAATGACGATTACTGGCAATGGTGATTACCAGCAATAGTGGTGGCAATTACCAGCAGCGGCGATTAACAACAGCGATGAGGATGAAGATGAACTCGAGTTTTCTTGAGTTTTTCCACCAGGGTCGCACAATTTTGGTGCGATCCCGATTACACAATTTTGGGATTTCACATCCCACTTTTTTCTCATCCCATCCCCTATTTCCCTTGAAACAAACGAGAAAAAAAATAAATATTTTTGGAATATTCCCATTTTCTCATCCCCATCCCACAAACCAAATGGTGCCTTAGAGATTCTTAGGTCATAATTGAAGGGGACTCAAAGCTGGTCATTTCTTGCCTCAAGAACCAAACCTCTCCTCCTTGAACCTCAAGAATATGATTCAGGATTGCTAGGGGACTCGAGTGCTAGATCTATTCATCTTAATATTTGTAAACTATAGACACATCTTTTGTAGCGCTTTTTGGTTTTATAAAAAATGATTTATATTACAATCAACAATATCAGTAGTTTAGAACAGTTAAATATCATAAATTAGTTTTACTAATAATACATCTATGATAGGCCATTGTCTCATTGATAGATCCATCTTATTATTCTCTTTTACCATGAAAATTTGTGAGATCAAAGGAAAGGTAGAATAGTTGCATTACTTGAATATGGTTGTTATATAGATTAAGGAAAAACAAACATACTCAACTCAAACTCTGGTTTTTGAATATGGTAGTTACTAATATTTGCATTACTTTAGTAGTTGCATCATGGTTTTTGAACTGCCATTGTTGGACCGTTCGGCCCGGGAACTATCCATCTCTCACTTTAATTTTTTTTTTTTTTAACTTCCCAATTCAATTAAGTTCTTTAATTCTTTTAGCGTTCTTTTAGCTTTTCACACCTCTTGCTCATCTATTGTGATAGTTGTAGTCTTTATTTTTTCTAGTTTAAATCATTAATTCAATCTTTTTCTCATTGTTTACCATTCCATTAGCAGTACTTATGCTCCTTTTAATTGTTAGATTGTTGTATTTTTGTTTATCTTGTTAATTTGGTTTGATACTTACTACTCTCTTGAACCCAAAAATTATAAAAATTTTCCTTGGAACTTTGCTGAAGTAGAGATTGGTTTAACCAGGAATGTGTGGGGTGCTTAACACCTTCTCACACCATGCCTTGGTCCCCAAACCTTAAGAATCTCATCTCCATTGGGCGAATGAGTCACCAAGAGAACATAATTTTTTTTTTCTTGCAAAAATCTTGGGTTTTTCTAAATTTTCAATTCATAAAAATGTAACTTGTAGGTTTGTAGGTATGTATGTTTCAACTTGAACCCTAAAGCCAACCCAGCCAACAATCAACCTGATTTAATATTGGGCCGGGTTAAGGTGAAGAACGACCTTCGGTTGAAGATGGTTTAGGATAATATTTTAAGGACAATATTGAGGTTTTCATGCACCGGTTTCTACTCATAAAAAAAAATAAAAAATAAGGTTGTTTTGGCCCCTATTTGGAAACACTTGGGTGAAAAATAAGTGTTAGAACCACACAATAAATGGAAAATAAGTATTTATTCTTATTTGATAAATAAGTCCCAAACAAATGATTATTTTAAAAATAAGCTAGAATAGGGTGGCTTTTTTAAGTGTTTATTCAATAAGCACTTCTTTCTTTCTTTCTTTCTTTCTATCTTTTTTTTTTTTTTCTGAACAAGAGTGTCCCCAATATTTTATTCATTTTTTAGGGATTGCCGGCCCCCATCTTCAAAAAGCCAATAGAATCCTATCATTCTCTCCATTGAATGTTAACTTGCAGATGCAGACTATCATTTTCTCTCCATTGAACAATATAATATTCATAAATATAATATATATGCATATGTTAAGTTAGAGTTATAATTGTCAATTTATAAATACAAGTATTTATAATGGGACAAGCAGCTTACCAAAGACTGCAAGACAAATAAGTATTTAAATTTGAAAAATGACCTCCCAAACATTAATAAATACTTAAAATTTAACATTTATTGAATAAATACTTATTTGAACAAGCATTTATTTCCCAAACATAGCCTTAATCAAAGCCAATTTGGCCTTAGTTGCTCTCCTACTTAATCCAACTTGATTCTTTTATTTTTTTATGTTAATGACTTTTGGTTGAGTGCATCTTCAGAAAGCCTAATCATGCCTATAATGTAGGTCTAAGCATGCTCAGGAGATTGTTTAGCCTCGTGAAGATTGAGATTATCTCGTGTTGGAATGTTAAATAAATGCTTCAGAATCGCATTAAAAATTTACCAATGGTTTAATGGTTATTGGTTATAGTCTTATAGAACATCGCCTCGATTTTAAGCCAAAATTTAAAACAAACACGCATGTAAAAATGTAAAAAAAAAATAATAATAATAATCGATTATAACGGTTCTTATCTCCCCTAAACTGATTCAGACCTGGAATTGATTATTTTATTAAATATATAATATTTTCTTAATTTTTTTAGAATTTTATCAGATTTTATGTTTGAAATGATAAATTTCATGGATAATAAATAAGATAATATTAATTAAAAATGTTAATTTTATTCACATATAAATTATTTAACATTTTTCTATCATTTTTTATTAAAACTCTATCATCAAATCTTAAAATTTAAATAAATAAATATAATTTTTAGTATAATTGGGTTGGTTGGGTCCAGACCCAACCCGACTATTAAATGGTTCTACCTAGACCAGACCCAGATACGACCCATTGACAGTCCTATAGAGGCAGTTGTTTGCTTTGTTTCACATATATATGTTATTCATGGAAATCAAGCTGAGTTAATCCAATCTTTGTTGTTGGGCGAAATTCACACTTTCCAAGTGCCGAACGGGATGTTTGTAAGTTAGAAGGGGCCACCCGTTCTAACCGGACGATCAGACCATTCGACCTGAGAACCGATCTCTAAAATGATTCTCTGTTCGGTTTTAAAAACCTTGGGCCAAAGTACACTAATCCAATTAAGGAAGGTTGTTAAATGATGTAAAAAATTTTGCCTCTTGCTCTTCTTGTCATTGGTGCTTAATCGGTGATCTCAATGTAATAGCGTATGCAAATGAAAAAATTGAAGGTAATGTAGTCCTATCTTCTAAAACCTCTCTCCTACAATACAAACCCTAATTAACGAATGGGCCTAGTTTCACCTGGTGTAACAAACGAGCTCCCCTCTCATCTTGTGTATCAGCAACGTTTGGACAGGCTTGTTGCTACTCCCGAGTGGGACTTGAAGAATTCTGGACAGGCGGGTAGAACAGTTTTAATAATTAAAATCGACCCTAGAGACCATTCCTTTGTACCACATTCAAGTCAGCCCATGCCAAAGTTAGTTTCAAATGAGATAAACTCATTATGTATATACACAAGAATAAAAAAAAAAATTGTCTTAAATCTTGGAATTCAATTTTGTGCCCAAGGCTCAGTTTGAAAAGAGTATAAATGCAAATATGTAGAGTGCAAATGTATACAAAATAATATAAAATATAAGTTTTTGTACTCTATATATTTGCATTTGTACTCCTTCCAAACTGAGCCCAAAGTAACTAGGAGGATTAAGTTTGGTGGAGAAACAAAGCTTTGCTACGGAAGTTGTGTTGGCGGTTTTGTAATGAGGAGAACGCCCTCTAGGTTCGACTTCTCAAGGCCAAATACCTTACAAATTAAATCACTCGTTACTTCTCAAGGACATTCTTCTCGCACTTAGGCTGCAGGTTTACTTAATGTGAGGAATATCCTCTCTAAAGGATGTAAATGGTTAGTGGGGTACAAATGTACTGACCAATAATCCTTAGCTCTCACTCCTTCTGCATGGGTGGTTGTGGTTCACGACAACTCTTGCTTAAAGTTGATACTACAGTCTACATGAGGAGCCGAGTTCATGTAATGCATATATCATTTTGGGTAGCTTGTCTTGGAAGGATTCTTACAAGTATAAAAAACTTCCCCCAAGGATCTAATATTAGTGGTATTTTTTGAAATTTTATAAAAGTTTAGACCTCTAGGATCTAATATCAATACCAGAGGTATGTAGAGTTCAAAATTCCATATCCAACGATACCAAAATCATTTAAATTCTATACCATTTATCCTTTCATCTTAAGACTCGAAACTGGAATCGATTTTGGTTATTCAATCGGGATCATTTTGATTCTGAACCTCATTTCACATCAAGTTAGAAATCCAACATCATAGGAACGTAGAGTCCAAATTTTTAAATCTAACGATACCAAGATCACCCAAATCCGATATTGTTTATTACTTTTTCAAGACAAAAAATCCAAGATTATGATTGCCTGATCAGCATCATTTCGATCTTGAACTTTATCTCACATCAAGTTAGAAATCCAACACCATAGGTATATAAAACTCAAAATTCTGAATCTGACAACACCAAGATCACCCAAATTTAATACCATTTATCCATTCATCTCAAGATCCGAAGCTGGAACCAATTTTGATCATCTGATTGGGATCGTTTTGATCCGAAACTATATCTCACATGAAATAAGAAAAAAAAAATCCAACCCTGTAATTGTATAGAGCTCAAAATTCTGAGTCCAATGATATCAAGATCGCCCAATTCCGACTCCGTTAACCCCTCCATCTTGAAACCTAAAACTAGACTCGACCTAAATCCTCCGTTTGGAATCTTCTTCACTATAACTTCGAACCTAGGGATCCACATGGACAAATATTTCTCCCAGCCTCTAGACCATCTTTAAATTTAAAATTAATCAGCTAAGAAGTCTCTAATCAATCAAACCAATCACCTAAACTTTGGATATTCATTTTAATTAGGCAAATTTGTAAAACATTCATCTTATGCTCTTAATTGATTGAAACAATCTCTCACATGGCTGTCATGCCAACCCTTTCCTTTATTTAATCTCCATCTAAAAGCATTTTAAAACTCAACCATTGATCTCCCCAAACTCAAATCTTAGCCACCCATTCTCTTTTAGAATTCTCTCCAAAAATCTATAAATACCTAGGCTTTCTCACACAAATACACATTCTAGCCTAGCCTAAGCCTAAGCTAGGAGAGAAAATTCTACACCTATTAGACTAAATAATACCCCAATTCACATCCAAAGGAACTCCAACTCTCCATCTCCCATGTCCTCATCCTCAAAGAGCACATATCCAACACCCATGGAGTCCTCCCCCATGCCCACTAAAGCCTGAAGTGAAGTACATTGTTAGGTCCTCCAATAATATTGTTACAGTTTACAGTACACCAGTAATTATTTGCAAAATTCAAGTAACGACTCCATCCTCGGTCACCCTCTAATATTTTCCAAAAATACAGGGTTATCCATTTTTGTATTGAGTTGCAACTGTATAGTGTAGTCATTGAAGGCGATGCAAAGCAGACTCTCAACCTCCTGTTGGTGCTGCACTGTTTTATCCCACCATGGTGTATTAACACCGTAATAGCTAATTGCAGAGGTCTTCTCAATTGCGTACATCCATTCTCAGTTTCTCACATTAAAAGGCAAGTTAAACATGGCTGCACATAAAATCGCTTGCAAGTGTAATTCTACAAAAACCTAGTCGGTCTGTCCAAAATTTTTGTCAACCATTCTACTTTATGAGATTTAATCTAAGATGAATGAAATGACATGACCTTGAACCTTTGGGTTTTGTAGAATTGGTGTGCTATGTTGTGCGGACAGTAGTCCTTAAATGGAGTGAAATTCACTAAATACAATAGATAACAACAAACACTGAAATAGTGAGAATTACAACAATGGAAACACCAACCTTTGGGTTTTGCAACCCAAAAATGATATGACCTTGAACCTTTGCTCTAGCAGGAGTTAAAAGGATTTCAGAGGTCCTTATGCCTCCAAAAAATACACACGAAAAGGGGAACAAAGGCAAGTATGTTATTTTGTCTTTTCCTAGATTTAATTAGGGGTATCTTTGGGTTTTTAGGTGTTTAAGTCTATTAGGATTAATTTTATTAGCCTAAGTATTTTAATAGGTCAAGTATAGGATTGACATTAGGCCCCACCCTCTTGAAATCTTAAGTTGAGACAGATGAAAGGGTGATTTAATTTGGTACGTCGAAATAAAATATTTCAAGTTTAACAATCAAACAGTTGAACATGAAATTTGATGTATTGGGGTTTTTCTGGTCCCTAATCATAGTGGTGAGGCATAATTAGTTAAATAAGTCTTAGATGATGAATATATATGCCTTATAAGCTTTATTAATGATATTTGCTAAAATAGAATCTTATCTTGACAGTGGGTCAAAAGAGGGAATATTGGGGGGAAATTTGGTGGATAAGCATTTTTAAATATCCTAAATTTGATAAAAGAGACAAATCTTTGATCAGAAATGTAGATTAAAAGATTTGGTTTAGATTAAGGTTTTAGCTTATTGTTTATCAACAAATGAGAAAGCTTGAATGGAATGTTGCTTGTTTCGGGAGAAAATAAAGGAATTTAAGGATGAAATTAGACGGATGGATTATTTTGGGATTTTTTAGTTAATGGGAGTGGTTTGGTTGTTTGGATTATAATTTCTTGTGTGATTTAATCATGAACATAAAATTAGAATCTTTGTAAATCGGATGGTTAAATAAAGGAGTTTTGAGTTGAAATTTAGAATAGGGGCATCAATTAAGATAAGGAGTCAAGTTGAAGGTTCAGAACTAAGAAAGAACTTGTTAATCTTGGCTGTCCAGTTTTATTCATATAAGGCCATCAAAATAGAATCTTGGCATTTTTATGCTTGAACGTAGTAGACTTAAGATAAGATTTGGGATTGATCATATCTTAGAATCCTTGAGGTAATGGATGTGCTGGTTTGGCTTTATGAAGTCAAGGTTCAAATTATGAAATTATTTACATAAATTATATCAATGAACTAGAGATATGATTTGGTATGCTCATTTGGAATGTCATGTGGTTCATTTTTCTTCAATTTTTCTTGACAATGCCCAGAGAATTTGCCTCTAATTGATATTGTTAGGCATGATCGGATTGAGAATAATGAACTTATAGTGTGTAATGTTGTTAAGCCGATATTAATTACTTCAAACCATGTTGAAGACAAACTTATATTATATGGAGATTAACTTTGGATGGCAAATTTTCCAGTGAATGGGGATACTTCCTCTGTCAACAGAATTCTTAAGAATATATGGAGAAAAACTAAAACTAAAACAAGGTTTGTAAAGGTTTTTCCACTTTCCCTTCTTTTTCCTACTCTTTTCTTCAAACCAAACACAGCCTAAGTAGATTTGGTTGGATTTGGCGCCTAACCTCTTTGGGCCGACTGACGATTCTAGAGAAATGCACCATTGTATGTTGGTTCGTTTGAAAAAATAGGAATGAGAAACTTTTTAAAAATAAATCTATTATTCTCATTGGTAAGGCACTCCATTATTTCTCGGAATCCAATCCTTTGGGTTAGTTGGAGGGTTTGGGTGTTTCATTGTTTGCATTGCTAGGGATCTTCTTGGTGTGCTCCTTGACCCTAAACCCTAGCTACCGTATTGGTCCGCCCTCTACTATTAATTCAACTGAAGTTTGGGCCGGTTGGAAAGTTCTCACCATCGCCATCACATCATCCTCAAAGAAGACTCCAAGATTGTCATTAATAAGGAATGCCACCATGTGTATGCTGTTGATCCATCTTGGAGATTGAAAAATATGACTGAGGAATGCCACCATGTGTATGCTGTTTGAATTTGAATGCAGGTATCACCTTTTGTCATGCATATCATGAAGCTAACCAAGCTACTGATTGGCTGGCTCGTAATGCTCTTTCTCAAGGTCTAAATTAGTATGAATTATTTGCTATGATCTTCAAATTTTATCTGTTGTTTTTGTGATGTTTAAGAAGGTGCTAGTGCTACCTAGGGGTGGATTCAAGCCAAGTCGAATATTGACTATTTGAGTTCAGCTCACTCAAATAGTCCTAAGCTCGAGCTCAAGTTTGACTTGGTTCAAAGCTCGCAAGTTCGAACTCGATTACAAGTCAATTTTTTTCTAAAAAATAAAATTTATACATATAAAAATATTTTTTATTTTACATACAACAAAACAAAATAAGAACAATAAAAATCATATATTTTATATATATTCATATATTCATATGTATATGTATGTATGTTTAAAAAAATATATATTTATTTATCATACGAAGCTCGCAAGTCTCACGAGCCGAGTTTCACTAAGCTCAAACTCGTTTTGAAACTCGATTTAAATTGAACCAAATTAAAATTTTCACAAATAAAACTCAAATAACTCATGAAAAACTCGACTCATGATCATACTAGTGCTACCTTATATATATATATATATATATATAAAGAAGTTATTGAATTCGCTTAATAAGGAAAAAGTAGCAAATCGATGAAAAACCATGAGAAACTCATCCGTCATCATCAATGATCGGTGGAAGAGGGAGCAGAGGGGCACTGTTTGGCCCTTGTCTCACTTCTGTTATCACAAGCCGTCAAGATACGAGCACCTACCACAAAGTAACAAAAGACTACTCGGCAGTGCCACCGACACTATAGTTTTACAAACAAACAATATAATCACACATGGTTTTTGTTCAATTCTTAATGTTCACGTTTTCAATCAATGAATAGGACTTAATCAATCTGATTGTAATCCTTATCCTCTGATCAGGATTGAAATTAATTAACCCAGAAAATATATATATTTTTTAGTGGACGGTAGATGTTTCACATATTAAAACAAGCAAACCATCCATCTCTGTACGGTTTGCACCACCACAGTCCACTCAGTTTGGGCTGCAAATTGCGACCGTCTAGTTTAGTAGGAGTAGACAAGCAGTTAGTTAGGTTGATAATAATAATTGGGGATGGGGCATTGGGGCTTGGGTTTTGTTTTGGACCACCCACTAGGAGTCAAGTATTGAATGAGACGGACCCCCAACACAATATATAGGCTCTGTTATAGACCGCTTTTGAGTTATGGATGTCATGTCTTATTCAATCACCCGCAGCATTAACTAATAAGATATGCAGCCCAAGCCCACTGGCCCAGTAGGCTGCTCTCTTTCCCAACATCCAAAACATACCAACCACCCAAAAAGTAAGGAAAAACGATAATGATATTGATGGCTCAAGGGCTTGCTTCATCTTCTTGCTTCTAGTGTAAATTTTACTTGAATTGAACCAAATTTATGGTGGTGCAAATTCTAGTTTATTTTTGTTTCAAATTTATCATATTTTGTTTGATTGCAATATAAATAAAGTAAAATAAGACGTGAAACAGAATAAAATAAAATCCAAAACAAAATCATATCAAAGTTTGCACTATTGAGGCAAATAAAACTGTAGTACTGCAAACAGAGGTGTCGATTGGACTGGATTTGGTCGAATCCGATCCAGTCCAACGTGAGTTCATTATTACAAACGGATGGACCAGGTCCAATCCAATCCAATGAATAATTTGGATCATCTTGGACCGGTCCAATTCAATGTCTGGACTGTCCAATTTGTTCAAATTCATTTTAATTTAGATTGTGTTCAACCCAAACCCAGTGCCAATTCATTGACATTTATATATGTATACACTCTTATCCTATATCAATGGACCAGATATTGGCTTAATCCAACCAAATCCAACATAAATTTACTACGAACGGACCAGGTTCAGTCCAATCTAATAAATGTTTTGGACCGAACAGGCCCAATCCACTATATATTTTTGGTCCGTTCAATCCATCCAAATTGACTTTGAAACTGGTCCATTGACACCCTTAACTGCAAACAAATAGTGCCTAAAATGCAAATAATAATGGAATTGGCCCTCAAGTTATTTAAAAGTCTTACTTAAAATCATCCAACCGTGTCAAACACCAATCCACCATTAATATTGCTGATGCGAACACTGTAATTTAGCAAAACTAGTTGTTGGATCTGCTCAAAAGTCAAAACTACTTCTTGAACTCTTTTGTTGATGTTCAGGCCAGAAGACAACATCCCCAACCCACCTCTCTCATGGTAATTACTAATTAGGAGGCTTGTCAATGTCTTTATTACGTAACAAAAATAAAAATAAAAAAGAAAGTCTCCATTGCTTGAATTATTTTGCGTGAGCATTGGTTTGTGGCCGACGCGTGCTAACAACTAACAACCCTATTGGAAGAAACTAAGCTCGTTTCTGTCTCTAAACGTTAAAATGGATAATAGGTCCAATCTGAAGATTTCAGGTAAACAAGAATTAATAGAAACCATAATAAAAACAACAATTAATAGAAATCTGCCTTCCTGCCGACTGGTCATCCTTTTCTTACTCCATGAATTCCGATTATCCTGACTTGTTCAAAGCAGATTAAATGTTATTCAATTTCAGGCGGGGCTTAGATAGTCGATCGGCAATTAATGTCATTTTCTGAACACATTTGCCCATCGGAATTAGCATACGACCGAGTTGCAGACATTCTGAAGCTTTTCTGGAAGAAACATAATCTGATTGGATGATTTAACCAACTAATGTATAACATTCAATCAATTTTGAACATACCACACATAAGTTTGCTTGCACTACTCAACATTCCGATTGTTTAACAAGTTGCATTGGTTGGTATTAGGACCAGACCCTCTTTAGACACAAAATCTAGGCGTCAATATGGCTCTATTGGCAACCATGGTTTTCAACCCGTGACAACCTATGTCATCAAATTAAAATAAAAGGAAAGAAAGAAAGAAAAGAACCACCGATCTACTCCATAACAACCGTGGTATTGCCATGCAAACATGATTTGTGTATCTTTACACAACTGTCCGACTCATTGGCAATTATAAGAGACTAGCCACAACTTATATTGAAGTGACAATGTGCCAACCGACTAGTTGGTAAACAGGAGAGGCTATGAGCTGAGTTTTTCATGAGCTATTCGATATCTGAGCTCGGTTTGGCTTGGTTTAAACCGAGCTTTGAGTCGAGTTCGAGCCTAATATATAAGCTCGTTTGTTAGTCGAGCCGAAGTCAAGCCCAGTGAGACTTGCAAGCCTAATATAATAAATAAATATTTTTTATTATATACATAAATACATACATACATATACATATAAAATATATATAATAAATATTTTTATTTTTTTATGTATAATATTAAATCATTTTTATAATTCTTATTTTTTTGTATGTAAAATAAAAATATTTTTATATGTATATTTTTTTATTTTTTATATGTATAACAATAAATATTTTTTATAATTCTTAATTTTTTTGTATGTAAAATAAAAAAAAAGTATTTTTATATGTATATTTTTATTTTTTAGAAAAAATTTGGCTTCTACTCGAGGTTGAGTCAAGCCAAACTCAAACTTGTAAGCTTTGAGCCGAGCCAAACTCAATCTCAAGTTTCTAGATCGAATAGAGCTCAAAGTTCTAGCTTAAATCGAACTCAAATTTCTAGCTCAAATCGAGCTTGAACTTAACACAGTTTCAGCTAGCAAGCTCAAACTTGTAAGCTTTGAACTGAGCCAAACTCGATCTCAAGTTTCTAGCTCGAATCGAGCTCAAG
Source organism: Nelumbo lutea (assembly GCF_056320005.1). NCBI lineage: Eukaryota > Viridiplantae > Streptophyta > Magnoliopsida > Proteales > Nelumbonaceae > Nelumbo > Nelumbo lutea. The sequence continues at coordinate 90,337,804 of NC_142687.1, read as the reverse complement.
TTTTTAACTCAAATCGAGCTTGAGCATAACAAAATTTCAACTAGCCGAGCTCAAGTAGCCAAATATTCAGTTCGACTTAACTCGAATCCACCCCTATTGATAAGGTCTCTTGTTGGTTGTATATTTTATTCTTCGGATCAAATCCCTACTGCATTGGGGCTGGGGGTTATGGGATGGGCTACCCACACTCCATGGAGAAAAAAAAAAAAAAGAGAAAGAAAGAAAGAAAAAACAAACCTAAACTCGTATTAAACTAGGATCTATCAGATATGATATCTCAAGCCATTGGAATGGATGGATCTAGCATCTGTAAGATAGAGATGATGTTCATGTTGTTTATTTCTTTCTTTTTATGTCTTTAGACAAATTGTGATCATGTTATACAGCATTCTTTAGTGGAATAAGGTATTTTTGTTCGTTTATATGATTTTATGGAATTTTAATAAAATTTATGGTAGATACCCATCAACCAAGAGTAAATTTCGAGAAAAAAAAAAGGCAAGTTAGGTGGAGCCATGGCAGCACTATGTGGAGGAGACAGATCCGCATGGCTAGATCATAAGATTTATTATGTTTAACGGCATACATAAATGGAGATATTTTATTAATGAAAATTTCCATTGGATGGTCCCAAAATCCTATCCTTTGACGGATGCCATGCTCCATATGATTATGTTAATTTTGTCCATTTTCTTGGCTGTAACTGGAAATTTCTTTTTTTTTTTTTTTTTTGAGAAGCAAGCAGTATTATTTTTATTTTATAGCTGTGCAAATAAATTAACCATGCATTTCACTCTCTGAAAAAATTAAAGAAAAACAAAACAGAAAAAGAGGTAGGAAAATAAGAAAAAGAAAAAAAAAAAGCTTTCTTACTTTCTAAAGATGGTTTCTTTAATTGGGTTTTTGTATGTGAATCTCTAAGTATCACTCAAATTTCCCTTAAAATAGATTAATCCCTAAGTCCCAAAATTGGCGTTTTAATTCATTACTCTCCTCTTTGATGGCTTGTAATTTTGGATTTAGTCTAGTCTAGATAAAAAAAAAAAAAAAAAAAAAAAACTAGAAACAAAACTGGAGATGGAACCATGTTTTCCAAATGGAAAAATTGATAAATATTTGACCAAATAGCCGTAATATGAATTAGAGATGGTGAAGGGTTTATATCAACACGTGGTCAATAATGAATAGTTAATACATTATCCACACTATGACACTACGACTCTGCCTCTGGGCCAATTGTGTGGATTTTGGAGCATAGAATATATCAAGGGCCTGTTTGGTTTATAGGAATAAAGGTCTAAAATTGGAATTGAGAAACTCATTTCAGTCGGCCAAAATAAATAAGTGACTTGAGTAAGACATCGCAGTTGCGACCCATAATCCCTATACATGGTTGGGATATGCTGTGGGGAGTTTGTGGGGCGCAGACCAAATGGACCCTAACTTAAGTTCATTTATCCCATTCTAGGATTTAATTTACTTCCCTTAAAATTATTTGCCATATTTACAACTAAACAGATTGGGTCCAATAGACCCAAACCCTAGGCAGCCCGACCCGATTTGCAACCTAACCCATTGGCAATTGGAGAAGGAAAATAACTCCATAGATGACTCTTCCAAACTAAGAAAACACACACACACAAAAAAAAAAAAAAAAAAATTCCTCTGTTATATCAATCCATATGCTAAATGAGTTTCATGGTAGAGAAATTATTGAGGGGCAACTTTACTATTTATAGAAAAATACTGAACAACCAAGTAATCTTTTTAGGTGGAAATTAATCTGGTTTAGGGCCCAAAAATTGCTCCATTTCACCATCCTTTATTATGGGCCAAACCTGAATCCCAAAACCCTTGCAACTTAATTACAATTAATATCATTCTTGAACAAATTTAATCAAATATTAAAAAAAATCAATAATCAAAATTATTTGGTAGAAAAATACTAATAAAAGGTGAGGCACTAGGCTAATATGGATTATGGACCAGAGGGTTGAACAAGTGAACAACCCACATGGGATTATCACGATTCCCTAAATCATGCTCTATCAGATTATCCTAATCCTTCATTAATATAATAATAATTAAAAATTTTAAATTGATGAGTTTGAATGTCACATGGAAGGAAAGCTCTAAATATAATATATTGAAATTGAAAAGTTACAGGAGACGGAAGGTGAAGGAGAGGACCAACGTCTATAACTAATCCGGTCTCTCTGTCTTGGCTCTGTGTCTCCCGCTAACTCTTTCAGTATTTTTGCAGCTCCATTTTTCCCGGTTGAAGGTCCCTTTGCAGAGCAAATCCTTGCTGTGTTAGCTAACTGAACTAAGTTTGTTCACCCCCACCACCACGTGTCTATTATAAGCAAGAGCGGCGATTCTAACGGGCTTCTGTTCTGTAAGAGTTTAAGGACGAAAAATCTTTACCAGACTACAGGATTTATGAAAGTTTTTTCCATTAATAGCTTTTCGTTTTCTTGCCAAAACCAGTTAGCCAGGTATAAGGTGAAAACTAAAAACAGCGATTTTTTTGCAGAGAAATCCGGCCATTTAAAGAAAAAAAAAGGATTGTGCAGGATTGGCCTGGAACAACTCTACCGACAGCTATTTTGTTATCTGTTAAGACAATGTTTTTGACAATTCTTGCTCCCCAGGTTTCTCCGTTGTCTGGCTCCCGTCCTTTCCCTCCTGGGAATTCATGGAAGCCGTCCTAGAACCTCCATTTTCTCCTTCATGGTATGATCCTGCTTCTATTATTTGTGTTTTCTGGTTTCATTATCTCTCTCTCTCTCTCTCTCTCTCTCTCTCTCTCATAAAGCCGAAAATATGAGATATTCAGTTTTGTTTTGTAGCATTTTTTTCTGGGTTATCTAGATGTTTGATGCTTTTGTGGTTATATTTCTGAATTTAAATTTTTAACCTCAGTTTTTCTTTTCTCTTCGTTGAGCATTCTGTGTTTTTGTGTAGTTACAGACTCCAGTTCATTAACGTCGCTGTCTGTCGTTTCCCTCTTTCTTTCTCTTATATTGTATGGAAATGGAACATACATTGTCATTTCAAGCTCTTTTCTTCTCTCTCTTCTTTCGTGTTTCTCTCGCAGTCTGTTTTTTTTTTTTTTCTTTCTTTTTACGGGTGCCCATTTGGTGTTTGGTTTTTTTGTTTCTGTTTTTGTTCCTCTAATTTCTAACATTGCTTTTCTTTTTTCCCCCTGTTTTTTAAGATTTTCCCCAACAATGGGTTGTTTGTTCTTAATCTGCTCTTTTCGCTTGTCCTTTTGGTGGCTAGTTCTTTAGAAGGGAACGACAATGGCATCAATGCAACGACCGGGGAAGCCCCAGAACGTGAGGTTTCTCCGGCTGAAGATAAAAGTCCGGTAGATATTTTGCCCGACTCTGTTTCTACTGAAGGTGAGGTCGTTATTCCTTTTCCTCCAACTTTGTGACCTCTTAAGACCTCATTTACTCTAATTTTCTCTTCCTACTATGCTGATTTCATACTTTTCTGTCTTCCTAGACCAGAGATTGTTGGACATGGAGGGAAGACAGGACGGCTCCTCTCCTAGAGGAGTTCCTGAGGATAACACAAGGAGTGCAGAGTCAGAAACGGGTTCTCCCAAGGAAAGCACCTCAGACATTGATGCTCAAGCTCTTGCCAAGGTGGCTTTTCATTGGAACGGATTCTTCCGACTACTAAAATGTCCAAAAATGAGACAAATATACACCTTCCATCCTGTCGGTGTCCCAAAGTTTTCAAAATGGAAGGGCAAACATACACGAGAGGCCTCGGTTCCCAATCTAAATGCAGCCGAAGATACCGAGCTCTGCCCTTTCAAGTCTTCCTGGAAGAACTTTACACTTTCTGAGATCGAAAGTGCAACCAACAATTTCAGCTCTGGTATATAATCTGTTTTCCCAATGGATTCAAATATTTCTCTCTCCTTGAAGCATATATATGAAATGTGACTCGAGTTTCAATCATAAAATTTCCAGTTTGAGATAAAAAGGATTTGTTATAGATTTTCTGTTTGTTGAAAATGAGATTAAGATTTCAATTACAATCTTACCTACTTGATAAAACTGCTTCTTTCCTCTGTTTTCAGAAAATGTTCTTGGGAAGGGTGGCTATGGAGAAGTTTACAAAGGGCAGTTGCCAGATGGGCAGCATGTAGCAATTAAGAGGCTTGCACGAGGAACACCAGAGGAGAAGATTGCGGATTTCTTATCTGAGCTTGGGATCATAGTCCATGTTGATCACCCTAATACTGCAAAGTTGATTGGTTATGGTGTTGAAGGAGGAATGCACCTTGTTCTACAATTGTCTCCAAATGGGAACCTATCATCTATACTTCATGGTTTGTTCATTATGTTTTTTGTTTGTGTCTCAAATTTATATGGATGATTGTGTAACAAATTCTTCTTGCTTTGCTTATTGTTTGCCAGATACTAAACAGAAATTAAAATGGAGCACTAGGTATAAAATTGCTAAAGGGACAGCAGAGGGTCTTCAGTATCTTCATGAGAATTGTCCAAGGAGAATCATCCACAGGGATATCAAATCTGCTAATGTTTTGCTTACAGAGGATTTTGAGCCTCAGGTACCACTCAAATCTGAGGATGACCTAATTATATGACCACATGTTTTGCAGATCCTTTTTACACGTGTATTGTTATTTTTTGGAAAATACAATCACTGGGAAATATTTAGGGAACATTTTTAATACCTTCTGTTTGATAAAGTAGGTCCAACTTTAACAATATTGGATTCATTTAGTGCCTATCTTCTTCACCATTAACAAAATTAATTGGTCATTTTTCTGCTCTGTTTTGTGTCCATTGGTATGGGCTATAAGATCCAGATATTTCTTGGTTTCAATTCATGTAGATATGTTAATTTTCTTTTCAAACTTGAAAACCTCCTTCCCCAATAAGCATTCTTCGATGAACAAGTGGCTTAAATTAAAGGGGAACAATGATGTTTTGTTATTTTCTATTTCTTGTTTCCTGGGTTTTGAAATGCAAAAAGTAATTTGTTCATTTCAATGCAGATTTGTGATTTTGGGCTAGCAAAGTGGCTACCAGAGCAATGGACTCATCACACCGTACCAATTGAAGGCACATTTGGGTCTCTGAACCTAAGACTTCCCATCTTTATGTGAGCGATTTAGAGAGCTTATATTCTAATATTGTCCATTTCTTACCATTGCAGTTACATTGCTCCTGAGTACTTCATGTATGGAATAGTAGATGAGAAAACTGATGTCTATGCTTATGGGGTACTACTGCTAGAGCTCATCACTGGACGCAAAGCTCTGGACAATTCAAACGAATCAAACCAAAGCCTTGTGATGTGGGTATGTTTTCTTCTGCCCCAATTTGATTATTGTGTTGTACGCTGACATATCATTTGACCATGTTGAGGATAAAGTCTGAGACTGTTTCAATTACTTCTTTTTGTAGGCAAAGCCTTTTCTCGACGTAAATGCTGTTGAGGAGCTTGTTGATCCTTCTCTTGATGAATATGACGCAGAACAGATGAACCATCTAGTTTTGTTGGCAGCTTCGTGCACACAGGACTCTTCATATCTACGTCCTCGAATGAGTCAGGCATGTTTTTATCTAAGTTCCAATCTAACAGTGAATGAAAAAACTGGAGATTAATGTGAGATTAGACCATAGAGTTAGACTACCAACTGCAGACTGGCGTAGGTGGTGAAAATCCAACTAAATAAATGGCCTTAACTTTGTGATCTCTTGGATTTTTCTTGGGGGTCAATTTTCTTATCATTTAGGATATCTCAGAGGTCCATGTGTAAAGCCTGAACGTGGTCTTACTTTTAAATCTCAAAATAGAAATGTTCATTCTAGGAGATTTCATGTGGGACTGTTGTGTGTGTGTGTGTGTGTGTGTGAGAGAGAGAGAGAGAGAGAGAGTTATATTAGAATCTGATGCCTAATATGTTGTTGGTTTGCTAAATGTGATTCATTTTCTTCCCTGTCAAAAGTGATGCTACTATAATTAAGATAGAAAAAGAAAAGGAAATCCTGAAATTATCTTTTATATTGGTGGAAGGTTGTATTAGAATCTGATGTACATGGTTAATTGTTGAACCACAATGCAGGTGCACAAATATGAAAAGTAAGTTGATTTGAATTTTCCTGTGTGTGCAGGTAGTACAAATTCTTAAAGGTGAAGAATGCAGCTTAGAGTGTGCAAAACAAAGCCAACACCCATGCCTTCAAAGGAGCTACTCAATGCAAGTAGTTGATGCAAAAGAATAAAATTCGAAGTAGCAGCTTGAAGACCTTCATCTACATAAGGAGATTGCTTTAGAGTGCTGGAAGCATGTCTCTTCTGGACAAGCTTCCAGAACATGGATTTAGTGGTTTTTTAGGTATGTTCATATCCAAATATAATGACTTAAATGTGAGTATGTTTTCTGGAATTTTAGGCTTTTGATGTCTCACAGAAGGACCCCTGATATGGGGACCTTAGACCTTTAGAAAAAGAGAGGAATTAAGGAGAAGATCATAAGAATCCTCCATAAATGAGTTGTAAAATTAAAGTGAGATTTGTATGTTTAATGCGCATATAAAAATCTTTAAGTTGATGGCAAAGTTATATTTATAAGAAAGCACACACCCATGACCCTCCAACTGGATGCAAGATTTATTACTTGTTATGTCGCAGAGGAAGCCCTACTAAATAAAAAAAGAGTTTAGAGTAAATTGCATATTAGTACTTTGGGGCTAGTCTCACTTTAATACCCAAACTTCAAAACATGCTACTGCAATACTTGAACACCTGATTGGCTACCACGTTAATGATTCCAGTTGACTGATAAGAAGCTTTTCAGATATGATATCTTTTCCATATCATAGTTGAACCCTTTTTCAGAACATTTTATCTTGATTGTCTTCCTTAGTGATGAAAAGAATTATTCATCTTCTTTGGTCTAAATCCCTCTTCTCTAGCAACAATGTTGTCTTCCAACAGGAAGCACCAATTCTTAGGCATAAAGGATAGGGCATGAAGTAAATAGTGATGCCCAATACAAGGACATGGCCGTTTTTGGTCATTTCAAAATTATGCTTCTCTCACCTAGACAAGGGTATTTATGCCCTTTCATGTGCGTCAAATGTTGGTTAACAATTTTGAATCAAACTGGCCGTTTTTGAGAGTTCAAATAGTATAGGTACTAAAGTAAGACTAGCCCCAAGTACAAGGTACTTATTTGCAATTTACCCAATATTTTAGCATTTTGAGTTTTCATCCAAATTCCCATATGGACTTGAGCTGCAATAGATCTGTTTATGTTGGTATTACAGGAAGCATTTCATTGCTCTATCTTGTAAATTCAACCACATTTAACTAAGAGTTAGAAGTTCCCCCAAGCCAAACTAGGCCTTAACATGTATCTTAAAGTGCAACTTAGGGGAGAATGAAGTTCAACCTCAGAGAATGTTGATAGAACTTGTGATTTTTGTAGTGATTTGGAGGAGGTTGATCATGTGTTTAAAAATTGTATAGTTGCTAAACATGTGTGGTCAATCATCAGCCCTATGATTTGTGGTCCAAGAGAGTAGTGCTTTTTAGAGTGGTGGAAAAGTTTGGACAAAGTAATGGGCCCAAATTTGCTTGAAAATATAATATTATTATTCTATGGGTGATTTGGAAGAATAGAAATGGCAAAATCTTAAATAACAAATGCCTTTGTCCCCTGGTTATGGTTAAGTGTGCTTTAAATTTTGGGGGTGTTCTACGATGTGAATTGTTTTTCTTGTTGCCGGTTCTAAAAATAAATTAAAACAATCTTGTTTAAAAACAGCTTGTTTCTTAAAACAAAAACATTAGAAACATGTTCTTGGTTGTGTACATGTTTTTTGTTTTCAAAACTGAAACAAAAAAAAAAAAAAAAACATGTTCTTGAATTTGGTTTCAAAAACATGTGTTCGTCTGATTATTCAACATCATGTTTTATAAATCATATAATTTCTATACTAAACAACTTGTTTTATTTTAAAAACCAATATTTTCTTGTTTTCAAAAACATGTATTGTTTTTCAAAACAAAACCAACTTGTTTTTTCACTTTGAAAACAAAAACGAAGTTAAAGAACATGTTTTTGTTCTTTTTTTTGCTGTTGTGATAATTCCAAAAACAAATGAAAACAAAAACATTGATGTTGTAGAACACCCCCTTATTTGCTAAGATTAATAATGTTATTGGTCCTCATTCAAATCCTTCAACGCTGAAAGACATAAGATGAAAATGACAGAAAGAGGAGGATATCAAAATTAACTTAGATGCTTCCCAAAATGATGATAAGGGCTTGTTTGACTGCTTGTATTAATAGTAGAGGTGTAAATCAGGCAGTGCTGCCCATGGGCCGGCATGACCCAGCCCAACACAGCCCAGCACAACCCATATATATTATTTATATATTTATACATATAATATTTATATATAATATATAATATATTTATATATAAATTATAATTATATAATAATATATAGTATATAACATATTAATAGAATAAACAATTTTTTCGATTTTATTATATTAATTTATTTAGTTATTGTATATATAAGCAATTGTATACAACAAAATTCATATAAAATTAAAATTTTAAGTTTTTTTCAAATTTTTTAAATAAATAACTTTGTCCTAGTCCACGGCCCGACCTGGCCCAAGGCTTATCCCACAGACCAGCCCGGCCCATGGAATGGCATAGGGCCCACACAGGCTTGGGCTGTGGACCATGCCGGGCCAACCCCCAAATTATCCCTGGGACCTGATTTACGCCTCCAATTGTTAGAAATCATTTTAGGAATCCTTGATGCAAAAGCGTATTTTACTGGAGTAAACTCAATTGATCTTGCGGAAGCTTACGTCGCTTGGGAAGTCTATAATATTGCTCTCAATTTTAGGAATTATCCAGTTTACATCGAAGGTGACGTACTCCTTATTATTCCTTGTCTCAAAAATCAATGTTAAATCCCCCTAAGCGCTATTGAATCCGAAATCAGATGAAATTCGTCAATATTCTTTAGCAAGAACTGTCTGGGTCTCCCCTGCATCAAATTGATTGGTTATAAGACTTCATGATCCTTTGTTGGGAGGCTTTGGAAGGCTAAGAATGCTTTCTTATTTAAAGGGAGTAACTTCTCTCTAACCCAGGTTGTGCAAAAAGGTGTATTACTTTCAGCAAAGCTGAGACTGTTAGTTGTCAATGCTAATCTGCAGAACACAGATATCAGTCCTTCTTCTAGTTCCCAAATTTTATCCTGGGTTCCCCCTCAAGGATGGTTCGAAGCGAATGTTGATGCGAGCTTTTCTTTCAAGACAGGAGATACCACTATTTCCTACACCATTAGATATAGCTCTGGTTCGATCATTTTGGGATAAGCTATAAAAATCTTATGTAGTTCTACCTCCATAGCAGAAGCTCTGGCTTTACATCTTGGTTGTTCTGAAGCCTCCAGTTGGAAAAGGGGTAGTTTTATTTTTGAATCAGATACTAAGGACGTGATCTCTTCTCTCTTTATCTTTAGGGACATACACCAACCAAGACAGTTCTTGCTGTCCCCTTGGTGTAATCAGTATGACATCTGTTGTTTTACTAGGTCCCTTGTGGCTTGTGAGTTTCCTCACATTCCCGGTGGACGTAATTCCCTGGTGGACAACTTTGCCAAGATGGTGCATCGGATCCAGGCTTTGGGAGGCTCTGTTAATGTTTTTGACCATCTAAATAAAAGCATTGTTTCTTGATTACCAAAAAAAATTATTGGTCAAGGGTACTAGCATGTCAGCCCTAGATTTACGACCTCAAATGACAAATGTTGTCTCATATTTTGAGTCGTGCTGAGCACCTTGTTAGCACTTTAGGCTCAGTTTGGAAGGAGTACAAATACAGATATGTACTGTACAAATATCAAACAAAATAATACAAAATACAAAATTTTGCACTCTACAAATTTGTATTTGTACTCCTAAGCCTTGGGAGAGAAACACAATTGCATTTGCAAACACAAAATTTTCATCCTTCGGAGTGGTTGAATTTGCAAGTTTTGAATTGAACCAATGCTCATTACGTTACTTCATGACCGGACTGACAAGTGTGAAAACACTGATTCCAATCTAAGAGCTTGTATAAAAAGGCCAAAGGATAAGACTGTATCGCCGGTGTGTTTGGTTTTGTGGATTTTTATTGATGGGTGTTTTTTACATAAACGTTTATTTATAAAATATTATTTTAAGCATTTATTATTTTTGTTGTTTGGTTGGGCGTTTCAAATAATATTTCATAAAGTTAATGCCTAGGCGTTGGGGGGAAACAAGAATTTGAAATTCCCCCAATGCTTTGTGCACAAAAATCAAAGAATTTTTGTTTTCTAGCATTTATTTGATAAATAGTAAAACCAAATAGCGGTTTCATGCACAACACCGATGTCTATGTAGTGTTGATGTGGTGGCATTTTTCCAATAAATACCCACGGAACTAAACATATCCTTCATTTTGCCAAGATTGTATCTTAGATTCCAATCTACAATCACTGGTCTATTCTCTAGGTCATTCAACTAGAATTGTTAATGGGTCAGGTCTAAATCAAAATAGTGTGAATCAGTCCCAAACCTATTTTTAATTGAGATAATTGGGTATGATCTGATTAGACCTAATTATACTTGATAATTGACATCTATAATTGCCCATCATATAGCTTTATTTTATGGATGGGTTTATATAACAAGTACTTTCATGTTACAGTGATGGATATTATGGATAAAGAGAATATACTGCAAGTATTTATTTAGGCCTAGTTATGTATGGATACATTTAGATTCAGTTCCTAGTTATGGACCAATCAATCAGGACTTTGAAGGATAGTAAAGCCCATATAATTATTACATCTATTAGTGGGCTTTATGTAAGCCCATACAGCTAGGTTGGATTTGGAATTCGTATGGGCATTCCCACAGATCATGCCCCACATGAACATCCAGCTGTGCATTGGGAACATCTTCCCATGACAAGCACGGGAGACATTCCCAATACACGGTTGAATGTGCATGTGGGATGCGTCTTGTGGAGGAGCCTATCCGAATTCTTATTATGTGGCTCAATCGATTCCTAGTGAGTTGCACATAAGTTGGATACCGTCCAGCCATGGTGGAGATGATCTTAGTTGGTTTAGGGCTGGATTCTAGTGGATCTCACTTATAACCAACACTTGTTTGGGTGGTTTTGAGAATTAGAAAGGTTGAATTATCCTTTTAAGTTTTACAGTAAACTAGTTTGACTAAGAAATTGGTACCTATTGTTCTTGATCAAGCTCTTGAGATGGGTAAGGGAAGGAGATCGTTTAAAGAAAGTTAAGGGAAACACTTCACAGGGTCCAATCAAGTTGTTATAAGAAGCAAATGCATATGACTTCAGAAAGACTTAGGAGTTTGGAATAAACTTAGTTTTGGGAAGCTAGAAACAAAAATCCAAGAAGCTCAAGTGGAACTAGATAAAGCTTTTAGAGAAGCAGGATCCTCTACTTCGTGGGGAAGGGTTAAAGAGTGTGAAGAAAAGTTGGACCAGTGGCTAAGGAGGAAGGAGATCTTTTGGGCTTAGAAATCCATATGTTATTGGCTAAATTGGGGTGATAGGAATACCGGTTTTTCCCACCATAAGACCCTAACTAGAAGATCTAGGAATAAAGTCTTGAGAATTAAAAATTCGGATAGGGGTGGGAAGAAGAGCAGAAGAATATTATCGAGCTTTTTAAGGAGTATTTCAATAATCTATTCACCTCCTCTTATCCTCAGAACATTGAGAAAGCCACAACCTACATTGAGAAGAGTTTAGAGCCAAAAGAGGCAAGGAGATAGAGGGAGAGATCATAGATGAGGAGATAAAAGAGGCTCTATTTCAAATGCATCCAAAGAAAGCACTTGGACCAGATAGGTATCCTAATCTATTTTTTTAGAAATACTAGGAAATAGTGGGAGATGATGTTCTGAAAGCAGTTAAATTGTTTTTTAATAAAGGAAAAATTCTTAGGGACCTCAACATTACCTTCATAACTTTGATTCCAAAAGTAAATCACCCGGAGGACTCGAGTAAATTCAAGTCCATTATCTTATGTAATACAATTTACAAGTTAATTGCAAAAATTTTGGCAAATAAGCTAAAAGCAAAATTGGGTAATATCGTTTCTTCAAATTAGAGTGTTCTTGGCAGGAAGATACATAACTAACAATATCCTTATAGCTCATGAGATTTTCCATCACTTGAAAAGTCAAAAGCCATAAAAGGTTATATGGCAATGAAACTGGATATGAGCAAGGCTTATGATAGAGTAGAATGGGACTTTTTAAAAAGGGTAATGGAAAAGCTAGGTTTTGTGGAAAAATGGGTTGGTTGGGTGATGGAGTGTGTTACTTCTATGACTTGTCAGGTTTTGATTAATGGAACTTCCGAGCATATGTCCTTTCAAGGGGTTTGAGGCAAGGGAATCCTCTATCTCCTTATCTTTTCCTTATAGTATCATATGTCCTTTCAAGGATGCTGATAAATCTAGTAAAGTCAAAGCATATTTCAAGTGTCAAACTTAATCATACTTGTCCAACTATTTCCCATTTATATTTTGTAGATGATAGCTATATCTTCACCAAAGCAGACTTTGAGGAGGGGCAAAAGATTCTAAATGCCATTAAGGTGTACAAGATGGCCTATCATAGAATCCAAAAAATTTTGGCTAGGAGTTTAAAGTTAAAATTAGTTCTCAAACCTTCAGTCTACGTGGGACTTCCCTCTTTTTTTAGTAGGTCTAAAATTAATTTTTTTTATTTCATCATTGAGAAGTTAGAAAAAAGATCTCAGGTTGGAGAAGCAAGCTCTTGAACCAAGTTAGTGAAGATGTACTAATCAAGGCAATCCTAAGTGCTTTCCCAACTTATGCTATGTCTTGCTTTTCACTTCCTTTGGGAGTTAGTGAAAGGATTAAAAAATTCAGATAGCTTTTTGGTGGGGCCTAGAAGGAGAGAAAAAAAGGCAAACTGGTTAGGGTGGGACCAAATAAATAAAAACAAACTTGATGGTGGGCTGGGGTTCAGAAAACCAGCTGCTTTTGACAAAGCTCTACTGGCTAAGCTGGCTTGGAGAGTAGCAAAGAAAGAAGACAATCTTTTGGTTAAAATCATTAGGGGAAAGTATTTTAAAAACAAGTCATTTTTGAATGGTGTTCTACCCTCTACTGGGTCTGGGGTTAACAAAGCATTATACAAGGGAGAGAACTTTCTGCTAAAGAGAGTGTGGTGGAATGTAGGATCGGGGAAGGACATTATGGTATGGGAGGATCCTTGGGTTTCGGGTCTCCTAGGTTGTAGGATCGAAGGACCTAGAACAAGCAATGAAAGAGTAGTTTATGTGAGTGACTTAATTAATCTAGATACTAGGTCTTGGAAGGTGGAAGTGACTACCAATATGTTTCTGCCTATGGTTGTAGAAAAGATCTTAGCAATCAATCTCCCCCTTTTTGAGTGGGAAGATAACCTTACTGGGTCCCAGATAAAAGAAGTTTGTTCATTGTAAAATTAGCTTATTTTCTGGCCAAACAGAGCTCCCCTTTGGTGCAAAGGGAAATCAATGAAAAAAAAAAACTTGTGGGTTATGGTTTGGAGCCTCGAATTTCCTCCAAAAGTCAAGACCTTCATTTGAAAAGCATGTTTGAATACTCTAACCACTAAGGATAAGATGGTGAGGAAAAAAATTCTAGAGATTCTAACTATCCTCTATGCCACTCTTTGGCTGAGACTATCTTTCACTGCCTCTACTCGTGCAATTATGCAAGTAGATGCTGGTTTGGAAACCATCTTAGCATGAGAAACCTAGTCCAAACAGGAGAGTAGAATTTTAAAGTATACTTTAAAAATTGGATAAAATTATGTGCTATTGAAAAGGAGAGAAAACTGGAGTTTCTCTGTTTTTCTACTATTTTTTAATGTGGAATATATGGTTAATGAGAAATTAATGTGTTTTCAATGCTATTAATCCAAATCCAGTTATAATTATTGATAGGGCATGGAGACAATGGCAAATTCAGTAGGCACAAGGAGCTTCATCATCACTAGTATTGCTCCCTTCTAGGAATCCAAAAGTGGTTTTAAACTCATGGCACTCCTTGTAGCAAGGGTGGTTCAAAATTAGTGTGGATGCAGGTCTTAAAGGTCACAGAAAGGCTAGTTTTGGAGTTGTAGTTTGATATTCTTCAAATTGCTATGTAGTAGCTAAATGTGATCCATTTCTGTTTTACAAGAAGAGGCTCTAGCTCATTTTAAAGGACTTATTTTGACAAAGATTTTAAACTATAGTCATGTTATCATAGAAAGTGATAATCTTTTTGTAGTTAAATGGTTGTCAAACAAAGATACTGCTCTTGGTTGAAATCACCTTGATAAACTTAGACTATTTGAGGATGGCTTTGGATGTTGCTATGAGATTCTCTCATATTGGAAGAAAAGCAAATGAGATTGTTCATGCTTTGGCAAAGAAAGGTGCTTCTTGTTCAAGTTTCTAGTCAGCTAGTTTTGTCAAGGTGATTGTTATCCTTGTTGGAAGCAGATTGTCCATCCTAGAGTTTTTTCCTTTTTTGCTATTGTTTTTTCTATTTTTTGTCTCTATGGCAGGGTAGTTCTTTTCTCGGTCTTTTTCATTGTTGGTGTTGTAGGCTCTTGACTCTTTTTTTTTTTGAATGAAGTTTTCCCTTTTTATAAAAGAAAAAAAAAACCCTAATTTGACCTAGACATTTTGTCAAATCATTCAACACATCTTAACAATGTTTTAAAAACCAACCCAAAGGCCAACGTCCTTTTGCCTCCAAGTTGTGGGTCAAACTGTTTAATGTCAACATATATATGCATATAATATATGTATTATTTTATATCTAAGTTATGTTTTTAGTCCAGTTAAAAAAAAATAAAATTTGCAATTTGAGGCTAAAGAAGGATTTCTTTTGCGAAAATAATGAGGCAAGGCACCTACGGCTCCTTGGGATGTATAGATCTTGAAAAGTTGTCAAAAGATAAAAAAGATTACCCCAATTGAACATTGAAGTGCAAAGTTATGGCCCCCGGAAGTTTGCACATACATTGAGTGTACAACATGTGATCCAATGACTGAGTCAGACATGTCGGATGGTTTTTTACTAAGTCAATGCTTTTGACTAAAGGGTGGTTTCAATAGAACCAAACTTGGAATTAAGGTCAAATGATGGTTCGAACAGTTCAATCGATTGGGTCAACGATAGGTCAAAAACACTACATCTTAGATTTCCATCTAGTGAGAAAATTAGAGAATTTATCCTGTCTTCTTCTCTTCTATCAACTACAAAACTGTTATCAGCCTACCACCTTCTCAGTTAGATTTGTTCAACTGAGACTTCATGTCATTGCTAGTAAGTCCAAAGATTTAGAGGATCGATTGAAGCAAAGAAAAGTTATGCCATCTAAAACGGGTTGTTGAAATTGCAATAGGTGTGAACAAATTTTTTTTTTGGTAAAAATAGGAGAAAATACACAAGATAGGGTAGCTTGACTCCAAACATACACAAACAAATGAAAAATAAATCAATAGGAAGGGTAAGAGGATTAAGTGGGAAAGAATCCCATCTATCCGACAAAACTTCATGTTCCAACTAGTCTACAACTTGATTAGCTTCCCTAAATGAATGTTTGTGCTCCATGTACATTTCCATAGTCTCGACCAGCCTAGAACAATCCTTCGCGGTGGTCTTCAATCTCCATGAGATCTAACATTGATTCTTGAGACACAAGATCATCACTAGTGTGTAAATAATTTTGAAAATTAGATGAACTTAACCCCACATACATTGCTTTATCTAGAGATGTATAAATTGTATTTTACCGATGAAAGTAGCCAAGAGATCACATCAGTGCCCCACATGCACATCTCAACATGCATTGGAAACATCTCCCATACTTGTCATTGGGAGATGTTCCCATTACATAGTTTAGATGTGCCATGGGGAAACCGTGGAGCATGCTTTGTGGGGCGCTGATGTAATCTCAGCAGTCTTGGGCAAGATATAGATGACCACCTAGACTAGTTGTTGGAGCAGTGGCTAGCCTTCTGATGGAGCAAACAAGATGCAATAAACTCAATGGATGATATTAGCATGTTTATTAAGTATGTTGTCATGCTCTAGTTGTGTTGGAAAGCCAAGTGTAAGTAATGGAAGATGTTGATGCCAAGGATGGGTCAAGGAAAACAATGTAATTTCACTTTCGTAGATGAGGGCTGGCTTAGTTCGAGGGCTAATAGAGTTTAGGGCTTCAAGGTTCGACCTGTGAGCAAAGAAAGACGTTAGAGGCCTTGGGTGTTATCCTAGGGGCGGATACTCCAACGGTCAAGTTAGCAAGGACACAGCGAAGGGTCGAACGAGGCCTGAGTAGGGATAGCTCAGACGAGGTCACTAGAGAGCTAGAAAGCTTAGAGCAATAGAAGCCAATATAGCTTACCTAGGGAGTGACACCACTTATTTATAGTTGAACCTGCCTAGAGTTTGTTATGAGTGGATGACCAGGATTTGATCTAGCCTATGCCACGTGTTGCCTATGTCATTGGGCCTACCATGTGCGCCTACATCAGAAGACATAGACATTGATCCCACTTTAACTATTAAGGCTACTCATGTTCAAATTAGTCAATTGGCTTTATTGAAACAGTAGAAGAATTTAATAATTCATCCACCTTTTCTCAACCACACCTAGCCCCATTTAAGCACACTAGATGGAAACCTCTTGGGCTTCTAGCATTGATATGATGTTGAGGAACCATCTTGGTGAATTTCTTCTCGGGTGAGCTTTAGTAATAGAAGATTTGGACCCAGAGATCACACAAGCTCGAGAAGGTCTTTACATGGTCATAGACCTAAAGCTTGATAACATTTGCATTGAAGGAGATGCATAGAAGATTGTTTACACCCTGCTACTCTTTGTCTGAGGTTCTTTGGTGGCTCCATTCCATGTGGCTGACAGCAGGGATCTTCTGCTTGGCTTCTCTCATGTTTTTATCTTCTTCACCTCTAGAGCAAGCGATAGAGTAGCTCATTTTTGGCAAGACATAAATGTAATTAGGAGTGTTAATGGACCGGTTTTGGGTTGGACCAGTCTAAATCAAAATCTTGGATGAACTAATATGACATAATGATTTGGACTAATCCAGAATTAATGGTCCAAAGTATTTATTGGATTGGATTGACCTAGTCCAACCGTAATGGATTTATATTGGATTGGGTCGGATTGAACTAATATCCAATCCATTGATAGAAGATAAGAATACATGTGTTAGTGGACAAGGTTTGGGTCTTCATTGAATTAGATTGGACCTTTTCCATCTGTAATGGATGGTCTCATATTAAACTAGATTAGATTGGACCAAATCATGTTCAATCAACACCCGTAGATGTACTATCTCTAGACTTATTACTTAGTCTGTTCTTCCTAATTTCATGTTGCTTGTATTGAGATTCAATTTAATGCATTGATCTACCCACCAACTTTTTCAAAAAATTGGAGAAAAAAACTAGTAAGTGTATACGTGCTTTTGAATGTGGCAATTTTTTATGATGAAGATGATAGTAAATAATATGTTTCTAAAATTTTCTACATTTTTTTATATTTCTATGTCTATAAAAATTATTCTTATTTGTCACATTTATTTGTGTATGTTTTTATCTTTTTTTTATTATTATTTAATTATAACATAACATCTAGGATTAACACATTTGACCCAAAAGGTTGAATTGGTGGATCACCACCAAATAGGAAAACAACTCCATTTTTTTTGTTGGTTTTAAATTTGTATTTTATTTCTATCATCAATAAAAAATAATTATTCTTTATCACACTTATTTTTCTTTAATATGTTTAATTAATATAGAATTCAATGAAAGAATGGGAGTTAATACCCTAAATATAAGACTTAATGAGAGAGAATTGAATGGAAAAAATATAGTAGTTCAAATTACATTTTATGCCCTCACAATTAGAGAGTAACCAAATTAAAAAATATGGGTATTTTAGCCAAGAATGTTAATGGGTATTAATACCTTAAACATAAGACTTAATGAGAGAGATTTGAATGAGGAGAAAAGTGATTGTTTAAATTACATTTCTATCCTTACAATTAGAACATGACCAAGTTCAAAAATTGGGATATTTTAATCAAACAAAAGTTTCACACTATCATTCACACTTTTAATAGTAGTATAGATACTTTGTAAATAGAAGTCCTAAACCTGGTCCCAAGCTATAGCCCTTATCATTGGTGTTAAGCTTGGCCCACCCATCATCACTTCTAGTCAAAACTTAAAAGAACAAGTATAAAATTCTTGTATTATCAATTTGAAAGCATTCCAATGCCCTTAAGGGCCTCCTAAATATCGAATCGTATAGAAGTCTTATTCTTTTACTTGTTAAAACTCAACATAAAGTTGTGTTTGTAAAAGTTCTTAACAACTTTTCCTCAATTGTATGCTTTTTTTTTTCTACTAGTTGAGTGGCACATGCAAGAAAGAAAGAGAGTGGCCAAATACATTTAATCTAAAACTATATTGT
The DNA here is from genome assembly GCF_056320005.1 of Nelumbo lutea. NCBI lineage: Eukaryota > Viridiplantae > Streptophyta > Magnoliopsida > Proteales > Nelumbonaceae > Nelumbo > Nelumbo lutea. The sequence continues at coordinate 90,319,179 of NC_142687.1, read as the reverse complement.
AATATAGATCATTTTTATTAAATTTGAAAAAATAAAATAAAAGTAACTTAATAGGTATATGCACAAGGCAAACTAAGAAATAAGTAGGTACGTTAGGCTAGTGAAAAAGTAGGAACGATAGAAAGGTAAAATAGGGTATTTCTAGCTACCACTCCTATGTTTTGAGTTTTGACTTTTCCCCTTGTAACTTTGTTTTGCAATAAAGACCCCCTTGAATTTCTATACTTAGTGCTTTTCCCTTTCCGTTAGCATCCCATTTGATGTAGCTTCCAAAATATATCAACCTAGACAAGGATTTCATTTTGTTAATTCTTTCATATGCAACAAAGGAGTTTTTCTTTACAAGTTACAAACTTTGAGAGATGTAGATACAGTAATATTTAGGCAGCTTTTGGTTCCTCAAAAAATTAGTAAAAAAAAAACAGTTGTGGGATAAATCCTTTAGGATTGGTTGCCTAAAATTTCATAACTAATGTTACATTTTTTGGCTCCTTCAAATAGAAGAAACAAATTTCCTAGCAAATGACATAATATTGGTGTTGTTTATCACTTGATATGGCTTAATAATGATGCTCATTTCGAGTGCACCATGTGGCCTACATCAAAGGGAAAATTTAGAATTTTGCCAAATGGTTAACCACTATGCTGACTTTGTAATAACCACATGATAGTGGCATGATGATAATTGTATAATGATCTAGTAACGACTAGGTAGGTGTTGATGTTGAAATTGGCCACGAGGGTGGAGATGGTAATTTTCTAGAGACCTTGGTTGGTAGTGTGTCACCTCGGCGACTAAGGGAGTCCTACAACCAGAAGAAACATTAAAGGCCCCAGGGTGATATCCTAGGGGTGTTGACTCTAATGGTTAAGTTAGTAACGCCAAGGAAAGAGAAGATGAGCTAGAGAGATCAATGAGATGTGATGAGGTGAGGTGATGTGTGTCAAGGTGTTTGGTGTGTGTAGTATCGAGTATCATGCAATGTGATGCCTTCCTCCCAAACAAATGAGGGGCTCACCTATTTATAGGAGAACGACTTCATCCAAGAATCAACTTGTCACTTACACATAGTTAGAGCTCGATCAACTTGTCATGCCCTTGGTTTAACACATTGTATGCATGTGGTAGGTAATGGGCTTGCATGGAATTCATTGGCATTGATGTTCTGATTAGCTTGGCCATGTATATTTATATGAATGTCTACATGTTGCTTATGCATGTTATGAATTGATACCAAGTCACTTCAACGAGATCAGGTTGACTTGATAAGATTAGGTTAGCTCGTCCAAGTAAGGTCAACCTGCCTTAGGCAAACTTAGTCAATTAATAACTTCGCCCCCAACTTATTACCACTTAGTGATTTCTAATTGGTGGTTAGTTTTCGCCATATCAGATTCCCTCCATTTTTTGAGGATGAGATTGCATTCAGATTGGTTCGTCCAAAGGAAGTACCAAATTGGTTACTTGTGTCTCCAAGTTGATAGGTTAGCTTTGCCTCGTGTTTAGCTGAGTTACCATAGGTTGGCCATTGCTCCAGGTTAGTTTTGTTGTCACTTTGGCTTGGCTAGAGAGTTTGCTAGTTGAGGTGGTGAAATGGAAATTTTGCTCAATTTCTCACAGGTGATGCCATTTTTTTTTATGTTAAAATTGGCTGTGAGGGCGGATATGGAAAGTTCTAGAGACCTTAGTTGGTAGGGTGTTGCCTTGGAGGCAAGGGAGACATGCAACTAGAATAGTTGTCAGAGGCCTCGGGGTGATATCCTGAGGGCGTGGGCTCCAACCAAGGTTCAAAATATTGTTACGTATCGACCCGTATTGGTCGATACGTATCGTACTGTGGTCTTCCCAATACGCCACTCCAGGGGGTGTCTTAGGCCAAACACTGGTTCAAAGGGTAGTTGGGCCTTAAACTGACCCCTTTGAACCAGATTTGGAAAAAATAAAAATAAAACACAAAAAAAGCATTGATACAGGCCGATACACCTTACCAGCGTATCAGCCTGTATCGATACTTTGAACCTTGGCTCCAATAGTAAAGTTAGTAACACCAAGGGAAGAGAAGATGAGCTAGAGAGTTCAGTGAGATATGTTATGAGATGAGGTGAGGTGAGGTGATGTGTGTAATTTTGAGTGTAATGTAGTGTGATGCCTTCCCCCCAAATAAATGAGGGGCTTACCTATTTATAGGAGTGGGTCTTCATCCATGAATCAACATATCACTTATACGTGGTCGGAGCTCAATTCGCTTGTTACACCCTTGGTTAACATGTTATGCATACGTGGTAGGTAATGGGCTTGCATGGAATATGGTGGCATTGATGTTTTGATTAGCTTGGCCTTATATATTCATGTTATGAGCTGGTACCAGGTTAGCTTAGCAAGATTAGGTTGGCTCAGCAAGATTAGGTTAGATTCGCCAAATTAGGTCAGGCCAGCTCATCCAAGTTAGGTCATGTTAGCCTGCCTTAGGTAAGCTTGGTCAATTAACAACTTTGCCCCCTAACCTATTGCCACTTGGCGCTTTTCTGGCTGGTGGTCGGTTTTGGTCATATTGTCTCCCCTGAACTTTTTGGCACAGTTGCAAATAGAACCCCTCTCTATTTATTGATAAGCTTTGCTAATTAGTAGTGGACCCCTTCTCTTAGAATCCTCTAACAAGAGGCACGAAAATGTCCAAAATACCCATATAGTTAATTTTGACCAAAATGTTTATTTTCCAAAACCCTTCTTCATATCAATCGCTACCCCAAACCCTTCCAATCACTTTTCCAAAATTGATTTATTTCCAAATTTGCCCTCCATATCAATTATTAAGGTAAAATTGCAAATTTAAAATCTATTTTTTATTGTATAAAAAAGTCTATATTTTTTGTTGTTAACTTTTTTGTAGAAACCAACCTCAATAGTAATTGCATGGGTATTCTAGACATTTTCATGCCTGTTGTTAGAGGATTTTAAATATAGGGTGTCTACTTGCAACTGTATTAGAAAGTTCAGAATTAGAATCAAATTAAGGGTTAGAGGATCTCTTACTAGATTTATTCATCTATACTAGAGATACAAATTAAGGGTCCATTTGGTTCATAATTGAAATTGGAACCAGAATTAGAATCAAAATCATTTGGAATGGGAATTAGAATGGTCTATTCCTATAACCTTTTTGGTTTAGACAGAATCATGAATGAAAATTAGGATCAACTAGAATGTGGAATTCATTTCGAAGGGAGGGGGAGGGAATGACCATTCTCTTAAATGGGAAAATGCCATTCCACCAAAAATGGGAATGGGATTCTAGTTCCACCCAACCTAGAGTTGGAGTCAGAATGGCCTATTCCGATTCTAATTCCAAACCCCTACTTCCACAAAACAAACGAGCCCTAATACTCCCACAAAACAAACGAGCCCTAAGATTTTCATATGAGCAAATCAAAACAAAGGCATTGCAAAAATTTCCTTAATTAGTAAATGTGGTGCACTTATATGACTTGTATTTTTTTAGGGGGATGTACCTCCCTTCATGGTTTGGTTTGTATTTTTCTCTTTATGGTTTTGAACCACAAAACAGCTTCTTTGGCATTTTGCTGTGGTCCAAAGGTACAAAGTAACAAAACTCTTTTTTTTTTTTTTTATTTTCTGAATGCTATGAATTCCATGATTTCCATGGTTGTTAACGGAGGAAGAGTTTTATTCTCTGCTGTTGCCTGTCGGCATGGCACCATACTAAAGCAATGTATATGATACATCATACATTGGATTTGTATCCTCTTCCTGGATGATATATTAAGAAACATTAATATTGCAATACGTCGGTGCGTGTACGTATTGATTATCAATATCGTCGATACGTTACTTAGAGTTATCAATATGCTAGATTCTTCTGGTTTCATAAAATTCTTAGTACACATTTATTTTATTATGGATACTTTGAACTTTGATAATGTTTACATGGTAATTGGCAAATTACTTTAACACCCATAGTTTACATAAACAAGCAATATTTCGTTCTAGGCTACATGGCTCCCAATCAAATTTATGCAAATAAACCAAGGTAAAATGGTCTAAAAAATAATAAAAAGAGGTAATTTTGACATTTAAAAAAATTAAATTACATAGATATATGATTAACAGACTAGTGTTTTAACAAAAATGGAGCCTAGTGTTGCCACCACACAATGCAACCCAATGGGTATTTTTAACTTACAACCGAGCATGGTTTTTCAAAACCGATTGGAATGGACGGTTAGATCGGAAAACTAGGAACCGGTTAAGTAATCGATTTCATTTTATACTAAAATCATTTTTTGACAAAAAATCGTTGATTTGGTCAGTGACTTGTTAACCTGAGCAGTTAAATCGTTGACTTGAACAATGATTTTTGGCCTTTCTTTATAATTTAAGTCAAAGTGGGCAGTCCCTTCGAACCAAACAGTCAGACAGTTTAACCCAGAAACCGGTCCCCATAATGGTTTTCTATTTGATCCGATTTTAAAAACCTTTCAATCGAACACCACCTACCTAACTCAACCTTTCGCTAAAATGGGACCTGCAAAATAAAGGGTGAGCAAATGGGTAGGTTTTACCTAGAATCGAATGAAACCGACTTCAAATCGGCCTTGAACTGACCCTACTCGATTTGTTACAAGGTAAGGTCAGGTTCCAAATTCTTGAAAGTTGGAACCGACCTCACCCAAATTGATTCCAGGGTCTAAGGGTTTAGACCCGATGAACCAGCCTTGGTTGGCCTTAGTAGAACTAGCCTTTAAACCAAGTTTGCCTTGAAATTAACCCCAAGATGTTAAAAGGTAAATAATAAATATAATAAATTTTATCGTTATAAATAGGGCTATCTTTGGTATTTTATTGGAAAATTGCGTGGGTTTATAAAAAATGGAATGTGCCCCAATCAATCTCCCAAAATAGTTCTACAGTTCTGCTGGTTGGTAAATAGTAAACTAGTAGCCTCTTTTTCCTTAAAAAAAAAAAAAAAAAAAAAAAAAAATACTAAGATACCGTAGAGGAGAAATACTGGCGTGTTGGTGAGCCGATTTCTAATTCTAACGAATTAACGTTGATCTGATCGTCTCCTCCTCGTCTACAGTCGGAATTCAAACCTCGGCGAACTGGCGGAATCGCCCAACCAAAGTCATCTCCATTTTACGATTATTAACAAAAAAATTGTAATTTTCCTTTTTTATTTTTCTCAACGTAATTAGTTTCGGAAAGTATTACTTGAATTACTTGCAGCGCAAACACAGGGCAAATTACTCAATAATTGAAAGGAAAAGGGAGAGAAAAAAAGGAGGAAAGAGAAAAGAACAAGGAAGTAAACCGGGAGCAGCGATCATAAATCATCGTGTCTGTCACATTCCGTTGATCGGGCAATCGGATGGTATTGAGCATCGTAGGTCGTCCGATATGGTCGGCGGCAGCGGCGGTGGTCGTGCTGGTGGTGGCACCGGTGGAGGGTGGTGGTGGGGTTCCTTTTGAGTGGTGGAGTGGTGGTGACGCTTTGTGGCCCAGCGGTCCGAGCCGGGATGAGGAAGGCCAACGGGAGAAGTAACGGCTTGTTGCCCAATTCTCTCAGGATTATTTCGTCTTGTTTGAAGACGGTGTCAACGAATGCCACTACAGTGGCTTCCACTGTTCGCTCTGCCGGAGCATCTGTCGCCGCTTCGATTTCTGTTGCTTCCGAGCAACAAAAGGATCAGGTTCCTTTTCTTCTTTGGTTCGTTTTTCTTTTGGCGCTCTTATTCAGTTCTGTTTGCCTTTTACTTCTCTTCGTGTGTTAATTCATTATTTCTGCTCTGAATTTCTAATTTGCTCCTTTGGCTCTTGATTTCTGAGTTTATTCTTAATATTGTGTTCTTCTTTAGATGTTCAAGATGGATAAAAGGACAATAGAAAAGCAGAACTTGTTCGATTATTTCTTTCAATAATCTGGTTTCTTGTTTTTGTAAAGTTATATTTTCAAATTCGAATTTCTAATTGTGGGTGTGAGAATGGATGGTTGTTTCTCTCTGGTTTGTCCATTCCTTAATTATACTTCTAAAGGATTGCTTGTGTTGCTGGGAATGGTGTTTGTATTGTTCGATACATGTAGTGGAATAAAGGTCAAAAATTTATAACTCTGCTTTCTTATTTCTCCCTAAACATTGAAAACTTCTGCCTTTCTGTTTTCATGACTTCTTTGTGAGTATTTCTCTGGGTCATGTATTTTTTTTTGGTAGAGCCGGAGTAATTGGTCTTGGGGCAGTTTTATGGGGTGTCTGGAGCAAAGCACCTTGCTGCCTTTGTTCCTCTTTTCAGGTTTCAGCATACTAGGAGGGGGTTATATCTTTTCAGGTCAATTAATTAATAGTTGTCCCTGCATCCATAGGTTTCCAATATGGGGTGGCATAAGCTATCTAGGGCTTTTAGTAGTTATAGATACTTCGGGTTAAGGTTAGAATTCCCCTTATCTTCATTAACCACTGGCTACATGATAAATTAAGTTAAAAATTTCATAATCATGAATTTCATCAAATGTTGGATGGATTATGTAGGAATTTTAACCATAGCTATGCAAACAAGCTTGTCTTAGTAAGATCATGGGATCTGTATCTTTTTTATCGGTAACAAACAATCAAAGCATGACTTGCTTCTCAACCACAAAAGTGATGTCTCGTTGTTCTTGGTCTCTCCTTCAAGTCAATTATACCAAGCTACTATCAAAAGAAACAAAGCCAATTGTATTAAGCTCAATTTTGATGGCTGCAGCTTAGGACATCCAGGAAAACTGGGCATGAAAGGGGCTTTTAGAAACCAGGAAAGTGATATCTTGCTTATATATTCACCTCCTATTGGCAATAGGAATTCAATTTGGGTTGATTTGCTCTCTCTACAATCTACATGGATTTAGGATTGCAGCCTTTATGGGCTAGGGCATACTGGAGATTAAAGCTGAATTTCAAGTAGTAATTAGGTGGATGAAAGAGGTGAAAAGTAGATGGAATTGAATGAGGTGAAAAGTAGTAGTTCAATTTACAATTTAAACCTCACAATTAAATAGGGACTAAATTCAAAAATGAGTGTTTTAGTTAAAAGAAAGTTTCACAATCTTATTCATATTTTTAATAGTAGCATAAATATAGAATTATAGATGTGTTCAATTTTTTCTATAATGTTTTTTTTTTGTATTCCTGTGTGTAAAAATAATTCTGATTTGTTGCACTTACTTTTTGTTTAATATGATAAATATATGATATTATACATGTACTTGAATGCTTTTTTTTGCATAATTTATGTATTTTTTATATTTTATTAATTTTTATTATTTATTTATGACATTAAAGGTTAACACATTTGACCCAAAAATTGAATTTATGACATTTGCCTCCATAAAGGCCCCCTTGAGGCAAGCCCAAACAAGTTTATGTTGGGGTTTAGGGCAGTGTCGTCGACCTAAAATTTTGGCCTGTATATATAGAGGGGTTAGTTTTGTCTTTGTTGTCACAATTTATTCTATTTTAGGATTTGGAATCGGATATTAGTTGTATTGTTGTTGCTTCTTTTTTGGAATATTTTCTATTTGAGATCCTATTTGCAAGAACTATGGTTTTAAGTATTTGAGAGGTCTTTTTTCTGTAGCAAGAACTAAGGTTTTAAGTATTTGAGAGGTGTTTTTTCTGTTAATAGACCATTACTAGTGCACAAACAGCAATAATAGGTAATTTAATAGTTGATAAACCATTACGAAGGTGTAAAACATATAGGATTCTACAAAGGTGCACCAGGTGTGTGCTTTTTAAAAGGGGCTGTGCCTAGGTTCAGGTGTGGCGGATGCCTGTGTGCTTCCAACATGCCTCACAAAATACTACTTGAACATGATATCATTCCTATTTTCCCTGCCAGGCTGCCAGTTACAGTGCATCCCCTATAGAAACAGAAAAAAGAAGAACAAAAAATCTGCCAGTGAGGTCTGTTGAAAATCAAAATCCAAATAGAAGTTTATTCTGGATTCATTATCAAAGATAGGCCATCCCTCTTTATACCAACGAAATAGAAACAAAGAAGCTTCCAAAAGTAAATCCGACTTGAGCACAACTCATGGCAGTATCTCCAAGAAACTTGTTGTGAATAAGGTTGATGGGTATTACTTTAACTCTCTGTCCAATAAGACATTTTGATAAATAAGGTTTTTATTTTTTTTAAACATGTATGTACTATAGGACCCTGTCATTAGGATGCTTGTATCATGGTAGGGCACCATGTGCTAAGAATGACCATGCCAAGAAGATGCATCTGTGTTTCAAAATATAGATTTGATAGCATGATCAGTTTTCCAGGATGCATTACAATCAAGGGAATAATAAGAAGTAATAAAATAGAAAAATAGAAAGGAAAAAGTTTCTGTAATATACTTAAGTAGGAAGCTTCCCTACATGATCTACCCTATTTTAACCATGTGGAGGAATCTTATGGCCAACCTAGACTGTTCATCAGATAGAGGAACCTTTGGGTTGGCAATGTTTTGAATCCTGCAGTGCATTAGGTCTTATCCAACTTTAGATTATAATTATGTATATACGTATGTATACACATATATGTATGTATGGATATAGGTATAAACACATTTTATCAATAAATAATGCATAATTATATTCTACGTGTAATATAGGTATAATTTGGTTAACCTTTTCTAAAAAAAAATACATGTAATATATGCATTATTTTATATTTAATTTATATTTTGTAATTTAGTTTTTAATTTTTAATTTATTAAAAATGTTAAAAAAATTCAATTTAAGGTCCCAAAAGGGTTTTTTTTGGAAAAAATAACGAGGCAAGGCACCCACATAGATCTCAAAAAGTTACTCAAAATAAAAAAATCACTCCAATCGGACATCCGAGCGCAAAGTTATGTTCTCTTGAAATTTGCACATGCATTGAGTGTGGCAAGGCACCTTCAGCGCCTTGAAACACAGATCTCAAAAAGTTGCCCAAAGTAAAAAATATCCCAATCGGACATTCGAGAGCAATGTTATGGCCTTTCGAAGCTTGCACATGCGTTGAGTGTGCAACTTGTGATCTAGTGACTAGGCTAAACGGGTCAACGGTTCAACTGTTTGGGTCATATGGTTTTTGACCAAGTCAACAGGTTTTGAGCAAATCTTGGGTTTTAGCCAAACTGGACCTAGAATCGTGTCCGGGTGATGGTTTAGATGGTTCAACCATCCGGATCAGCGATGGGTTGAAAACACTATCTAAAGCACATGATAAGGTCTTACGAGCTGAAAAATTTTCCATGAATCTAGGAACCGAGAGGAGGAATTGGAGGATTCCTTTTGACCTCCAATACTTTGCTATGTGTAAGATTCCTTGGTTGTTTGGAGAAGTTTACTGAGTTTTGCACTTGAGAAATAGTTTCCAGATGTTTAATATGTAAAATATACTTTTGAGAAAGGCAACTACTTACCAGACTCGAGTTAAATACAGCTAGGGCTTCTGTCATGGTCCAGGTGGTCAAATCATCTTGGCCTTTTCATTTGTTGGAATTGGTTTGATATTCTTATCCTAGAATTTTCATTGTTATGTTGAAAAAAATACTTATTCTTATCTACACACTCTAGATTAATGTTTTTGTTGTTGTAGAGAAATCTGATGGATAATAAATTTAGGTCCAACTTATTTGCTAAAGCATTTATATGTGGCAGTGTAGATAGTCATGTAGACTGGCTTTTGCAGCATGTGCTAAAGTTCTTGGCCAAACAGGTATTATGGGCTGGCTTTGACAAACTAGAAATTGGTCAATCTGCGTTCAAGCATGTGCTTTTACTTGGTTACTCCAATGGCTTTCAAGTCCTTGATGTTGAAGGTGCAGCTAATGTTGGCGAATTGGTCTCTAAGCGTGATGGCCCAGTTACATTTTTACAGATGCAGCCTATCCCTGAGAAACCTGAAGGCTGTGAAGGATTTAGAGCATCACATCCTTTACTATTGGTTGTTGCAGGGGATAAAACCAACTGTTCAGGGCCTGTTCATGTAGGGGGGCATTTGAATGGGCTTATCAGAGATGGTAATATTGACCCTCAACCTGGAAACTGCATCTCTCCTACTGCAGTTCGATTTTACTCACTAAGGTCACATAATTATGTTCATATGTTGAGATTCCGGTCAGCCATATATATGGTCAGATGCAGCCCTAGGACTGTAGCTGTTGGTCTTGCAACTCAAGTAAGCATTATACCAAACAAGTTACTATTATTAGATTACTCAATATTTTGAGTATTATGAATTTAAGTATTGATCAATAGTAGGAAATGGGAATATTAGTACATGTTATGCACTTGCACCAGGGTTAGAATCCATGGTATCCACCATTCAGTTGGTCTGTATAAACCTCCTGGAGTGTTTCAAAACTATTCGCTAGAGTTCCTTTAACAGTCCAGAACAGTTTTGGTAGAACACAATAAGCTGCTGCTACCTCTTGAATCTTGACCTAAGAATTTTCCTAGACAGTGCACACAGGATATGAGGATCAAATCTGATGCATATAGGTTACCTGTCATGTTATCCTATCCGCAGATGGTTGTTCCATCCTTTAGCTTTATAGTCTATGGATTAAATTGCATTGTCTGACCAATTATTTTATTGTACTTTTGCAGATATACTGTTTTGATGCACTCACATTGGAGACAAAATTCAGTGTTTTGACCTATCCTGTCCCTCAGGTAGGAGGACAAGGAGTGGTTGGTGTTAACATTGGTTATGGTCCAATGGCTGTGGGGCCCAGATGGCTAGCTTATGCTTCAAACAATCCTTTATTGTCAAACACAGGTCGCCTTAGTCCACAAAATCTTACCCCTTCTCCAGGTGTTAGTCCATCAACTTCACCTAGTGGTGGGAGCTTGGTGGCTCGTTATGCAGTGGAGTCAAGTAAACAGTTGGCTGCTGGCATGGTGAATCTTAGTGATATGGGATACAGAACGTTGTCTAAATACTGCCAGGAGCTTTTACCTGATGGTTCTAATTTGCCATTATCAACAAATTCAAGCTGGAAAGTTGGTAAACTTGCCTCATCAACACATTCAAATGAAACAGATAATGCAGGGATGGTTAGTCCTTTACACAATTTTTTGTTGTTTAGACTTCAGAAAGGGAATTCTCAGGAGATAGTTTTTGTCTTATAACTGTCAGAAAAAATTAAAAAAGAAGTATGTGTGTGTGTATGTATGTATATATTTATATAGTTGTCAAGGCGACGCCTAGGCGATTAGGCACTTTTCAAAGAACGCCTCACCCAAATGCCAACTATGTTAGGCACATGCTTATATAAATATTTATTAAATAAAAAATATATAATATATAATATTTTATTGGTTGTTATAGTTATTATAATAGAGCCTATTGCGTGTTATCATGCTTTTGTATTGAGGAAAGTAAAAACAAAGTTAATCTTCGAGGGTTTCACATTGACAATAGAATCGAAATATCGAACTGAGGAAGATGAGAGAACAACAGCCTCCATCCTTCCCACACAGTCCTCTAAAGTCAAGGTGAGTTAATCCTTCTTCTTCTTCTTCTTCTTCTTCTTCTTCTTCTTCTTAGTTTTGTTCTCTGTTTCCTGGTTTAAAACAGTGGTTACGCCCCATTTTCTCCCCTTCCTTTTTGTATCTTTTCTCCAAGTTTTTTGAATCATTTTATTGGACTAAAACAGGGGCTCCACCCCCTTCTTTTGTTCTTAAATTTCCTGCATGTTTTCAGCTTTTTTTTTTTTTTCTCATTATTGGTGTCTGAAACAGGGGCGGAACAGGGCTCCGCCCCCTTCTTTTTTTCTTAATTTCTTCCATTTTTTCAGCTTTTGTTTGTTCTCAACATTGGTTTCTGAAACAGGGGCTCCATCCCTTCTTTTCTTCTTTTATTTTAATATTTTTTCACCAGATTTTCTGGGTCTAGAACAGGGGCTCTGCCCCCTGCTTTTCTTTTTCATTTTCTTCTTTTATTTTAGTATTTGTTCCTTGTTGATCTAAAATAGGGGCTCTGCCCCTTCAGTTCTTTCAAGTTCCAAGCACAAAAGTAAGTGCAGAATACATAAATCCAAAACAAACTAGTTCAAAAGGGTAGAAATCCATTGGAAACCTTAGTTTTACATTCCATCGCCTAGGCGAGGGCTAGGCGCCTGGGCACCCCATGGTCGCCTAGCCTTGCCTTGGCACCTTGAAAACTTAATTATATTATATATACTTCATTAGAAATTATATTACTTTATTAGAAATTATATTGTTTTAATAAAAAAATTAACATGAACTTCTGATTTGTCACTCATTATTCATAAATTGTTGCCATTGAACATCATTATCAGATTCATTATTCTAAGATTTCAGAATTGATTGTTTTCTACAACATATGTTTTTTTTTTCACCAATCGGAAAATAATAGATCTATAAAATGATTACTGTTGGATTGACCAAATTATCAGACATGTAATGTTATGAACTGATTCTCCTGTGTCATTCTAAGAGTTAGGTGGTTAAATTGGTTGGTTACAGGTTGCTATTAAGGATATTGTCTCTAGAGCGGTTATCTCACAATTTAGAGCTCATACAAGTCCATTATCTGCACTCTGTTTTGACCCAAGTGGGACCCTTTTGGTTACAGCCTCTATACATGGGAACAATATAAATATATTCAGGATTTTTCCATCCCGCATTCAAACTGGATCAAACACTCCTAGTTATGATTGGAACTCTTCTCATGTGCATCTTTACAAGCTATATCGTGGAATAACATCAGCTGTAAGCCATTAAGATAGTTTTTTATTTTGATTTCTTTTTCTTTATAGATACTTGTTATTCTATTCCATTCTTTGCTGTTTTGCTGTTTATTACTCTCCCTGGATTTCCGTTCTTCTCTCATTCTTTTCTCTGGGTATTTGTCATTCAGGTCATACAAGATATCTGTTTTAGTCATTATAGTCAGTGGATAGCCATTGTTTCCTCCAGAGGAACTTGCCATGTGTTTGTTCTATCTCCTTTTGGTGGTGATGCTGGTCTTCAAACACAAATTTCTGATAGTGATGGGCCTATGCTCTCACCAGGTCTTTCTATACCTTGGTGGTCTACTTCATCCTATGTGGTAAACCAGCAGTTGTTTCCACCTCCACCATCCATTACGCTATCTGTTGTAAGCAGGATAAAGAATGGTAGTTCTGGTTGGTTTAACACTGTTAGCAATGCTGCAGCTTCTGCAACAGGAAAGCTATTTGTTCCATCTGGTGCTGTTGCTGCTGTTTTCCACAATTCTTTATCTCGCAGTCTTCAGTCCATTCCCTTGAAAGCCAGTGCCATGGAGCATCTACTGGTTTATACTCCATCTGGCCATGTGGTTCAACATGAACTTGTGCCATCCTTGAGGGTAGAACAAAGTGATGGCAGTTCAAGAATTGGATCAAGTCCTACAATGCAAATACAAGATGATGAGTTGAGGGTAAAAGTGGAACCTCTTCAATGGTGGGATGTCTGTCGAAGATCTGATTGGCCAGAAAGAGAGGAATGCATTTCTCAAGTTACCCTCAATAGACAAGAAGCTGTAGAGATGATCACGGAGAATTCTAATTGTGAAGATAATGATATGAAGTATATGTTGGAACATGATGATAATGTAGCAGGGAAAGAGTTGTTAAAACCCTGTGGAAGATCCAATTGGTATCTCTCTAATGCAGAAGTGCAGATTGGCAATGGGAGGATACCCATATGGCAGAAATCTAAGGTACTATTTTAATTTGAGTTGTAAGATGCTCCAATATGTCATCATGCTTCATTTTGGTTATGATTCTTTCACATTTTTCTAGATATCCTTCTATGTGATGATTCCTATGAGGGCCAAAGAGAGGGGGTATACCAAAGATTCTGCTGGTGGAGAGGTTGAAATTGAAAAGATCCCTGTTCATGAGGTTGAGCTAAGGCGTAAAGATTTATTGCCTGTTTTTTACCATTTCCACAGTATCAAATCGGATTGGAATGACAGGTAATGATATTGCTTTAACTGCATTTCTTTTCAGGTATAGTTATCGCTTAAGATTTGATTATGTATTCCTTTTAACGTGATATAGATCTATATCTTACTAAAATTTTTAGTTTCTCTAGACTTCTACCTCTAAATTGTTGGGTTGAAATAATGACCTTTCTTTCAAATTTGTTCTAATTCTATATTTTATGCAAAGGAGTAACAAGTGAAATACATATGAGATGAGTATCCACTAAGAAAAATCACAGAGTCCATGTTTCATCAATATCAAAGAACTTGTGGAGATATTTCCATTACATGGTGGTTCGAGCCTTTCTTTTCCCTCTTTTCACCAATAGCAGTAAAGAGAAGAGTGCACTGCACTGATTTCCTATATGCCCCCACTTTGCCTTTCAGATAATGTGACGTTCCACTTACTGGACCCTAGGTTTAAATTGAAACAAATTTACCTTGATGCTATCAGCTTCTAAATATTTTACTCACCTTATATAATCTACATATCCTTTTTCCCCCTTGAAATTGAAAAGAGGGTCTACCAGAGAGAAAGACTCATCTAACTAACACCCAAAATAAAAAGGTTATGGTTGGTAGCTGAGGGCCAGTTCCACCATTACAAGCATCTACTTGGTATAGTTTCCACCACATGCTTTGACAGAGCCAAGCAATTCTGAGACAAGATGTTCTATCAAGAAACCATCTCTCAAATTCCTACAACACAAGGAGATAATCCCAGTGGAATGTCACACTTTCAGAGATCTTACCAACTGTATTTCTCAAAATCCATTTCCAATGGTACTTTGCAAGCCTTAGAGAGTACCAGTTTCATGACATTCTTTGGAGCAATGTTTTCAACCCACCGTTAACCCAGGTTGAACCGTCACCCGGCCATAATTCCATGTCCAGTTCTCCTAAAACATGGACTTTGGTAAAAAAACCGTTGACCTGGTCAAAAACTGTCTGACCCAGGTGGTTGGACCGTTGACCCATTTGAGCCGGTGACTAGGTTAAGGGTTGTACACTAAATGTGTATGCGAACTTCTGGAGGCCATAATTTTGCGTTCAGATGTCTGATTGGGAGATCTTTTTTTTTTTTTTTAATTTTATTTTGGGTAACTATTCAAGATCTATGCATCCCAAGGCGCCTTCCCCCACTATTTTTGATAAAAAACCCTTTTTTGGCCTCAAATTACAATTTTTAGCATTTTTAAAAAACAAAATTAAGAATTGAATTAATTAAATTAAATATAAAATAATGCATATATTAATATAATTATACATTATTTATTGATGAAATATGTGTGTGTGTATAACTATATGTATGTATGTACCTAGATATATGGTGTTTTGATGTGGCATGGTCTGACCTGTTGTTAGAATACCTTCGCAAGGAAATTACCAAAAGACATGAGGTGAACTATGGATTTTGTTTTTCTTGTTGACTTTGAGCTTGAGAGTTTTTATCTTCACGAAATTTGTGTTTCTACTCCACAAAATCAAATATCTTTTGTTAAAATATAAAATGTAGGAAGAGAGACCCCTAAATATGGAGAACAGACTAGAGCATTCTCACTTTTCCATCTCCAGTACAACAAACCCTTTTCCTGAGCCAAGTACCCCAATAAATCTTTTCCTTCCGCATCCATTCTTTAGTAGGGAATCTGCTAATGTTTTGGCAGATCTTCTGATCCTTTTGAATGAGATTTTATAGATAAAGCCAAAGCGTACTTATATTATGCAAGACAATCCAAAGCACCTAAATGTAGAAAATGAATGCAAATTTCCTTGTCTATTTTGTAGTGTATAAATATTTATTTATATGTTCATCTTTCTCTTTGTTAAATGTTTTAGTGAACAGCGCATATGCGAGAAGGGTTATTTTTTCCTTTTTTTTTTTCAGTACATTGCAGCAATCACTTTCTCTAAAATCATCATCCATGTAAAAACCTTGAGCTTTAGTGGTTATCATGATCCCTATTTCTTTTCTTAACTTTCTTTACCTTCTTGTAGGCCCAACTCCAAACAAGCCCCCTTTCAACCTTGCAAAAAATTTCAACACTTGAGCGGGTTGATGATTTTTCAAATTTCTGAAACACCTTACAACATTGGGAATACTCTCACATGCCTTCTGATCCTTATCACTAGCATTAGTTATCTCTAATTCCATGACCGCATTCTTCTTAAATGTCTGATCAGCTACTTTTTCTCTACCCTCTACAACATCCCCAGTCAGAAGTGTCTCTATCCATCCCAATCCATGTCAAGTTTTATAGAACCAGCAAGATCATTATCCAAGAAAAAATAGGCCCAAGGATATGCTCACCTCCACTTCAGTATTCACCACTGTCTCCACATGAATCAATCTTTCAATTTCATGAGTTTAATCTATAAGAACATCTTCTTCATTTGATTCCTTGTCCTCAGCATCATCATTGTTTTCCATGTCATTCTTTTCACTCACCATAAGTGGTTTAGCTCTTTATTTTTGTTTCCTTTTGTAAACTTTTTAGCAGGAAGCTTCTACAGTATTTCCACCAGAACATCCATCACTTCTTCATCACCAACTTCCACAGTTTCAAACCCCTCAAGGTGTTCTGATACCCAATGTTTTAAAACACAGAGACATGATGCAAGGCATTCCACTACCTGCAGGTGAAAGACGTAGTTCAGAATGTAAGAGGTGTAAGCCTCGTAAAGAGAAGGAGAAGGAAGAAGAAGAGGAAGGGTATCTCTCTCTTTCTCTTGTTTCCCTTTTCTCTCCTTTCCTTTGCCTTTCTTTTCCTTTTTTGTTCTTTCTTTCTTTCCTTTCTTTTCCTTTCCCTTTTTTCCTTTTCATTTATTTTCTTTATTTTTCCATATGAGGCATGCACGCTCATGCAAAAGGTGCTTGAGGCATACGCCTCAGAGACATCAATACCTCTGGCATGCACCTCAGGCATTTTGGGCCACTGTGCCTCCAGGCGTACGCCTCCCATGCCTTTCCTGCACCTCATGAGACATGAATCCAGGTCTTAGTACCCTTTTACAACTCTTACCATGATATTGAATTTGTCCCATCCCTATATTTTCTAATGAATAACAAGTCAAATGCATCATGATGGACCACAATAAAAGCATCAAAAAGTTAAAAATGGCGCCCTTTGGAAAAACAAGCTAGTGAAAATTGACACAAAATACTATCATAACAGGAAAAAAAAGACAGAAGATACTGTTTTCTTCCTTGGTTGATAACTTCTAACTATGCAGTATGTTCTTCTGTAATCCAAAATTCTTAGGTAATATATACCTTTCCACAATAGCTTCTTCTCCAGTTGCATAGAACCTAAAAAAGTTGATATTATGAGTCAAATACAAGAATCTCCCATATCCCTTCTTGAGTTTCCTTCTTTGTGTGGGAGGCTTGCTTGAAAAAATACACACTTGTGACTTGTTACAGCAGAAAAGCAAAGGCAGATTGTGTATCTCCACCCATACTTGTATATTGCGCCTAAACAATGGTGAGACTGCTGATGAGCACCTTCTCTTACATTGCTCTCAGAAACAAGGAAAGTTTGGTGCTTCTTCCTAAATCTAGTAGGGTACAGCTGGGTCTTTCCTGAACACATTGAAGGGCCTCCTTTGGCAATGACAAGGATGAGGCCTTGGGAAAAGGGGAAAAGTGTATTGGCGAATCGTTGTTCAAGCAGTTACGTGGGGGGTGTGGGAGGAGAGAAACAACTGAGTTTTCAACAATAAAGCTAGATCTATGGGCGAATTGTTATCTTACATATTCCACTTGTGCAACATTTGGAAGTGCCCTTGGGAGCCCTGTTTTAGCAGGGATCGGGGGTGTGTTTAAGGGAAGGGATGGAAATTTGTTGTGGGCTTACAATGATCCAATTGGGATGGCAGACTCTACAAAGGTTGAAGTTTTAGCAGTGCTAACTTGACACTGGATTGCAAGAAACCTTGGCTTATCTTCCCTTGTCATCAAAGGAGATTCGAGCAATGCCATTGGATGGCTTGGGGAGAAGAATGGAGGGCCATGGAGGCTAGCTCATTATCTGGATGAGGCTTGGGATCTCCGGGATTCTTTGAATGCTAATCTGTTCTGGATTCCCAGAGAGTTAAACTCCGTAGCAGATTGGTTGGCTAAATCAGGAGTCCACAGGGAACTTTTACATAGTGAGAGAGTTATGCCTTTGTAATCTGTGTGTGTGCTCCCTGTTGTACATTTTCTCATGTACCCTTTTCTTGTTTAATAAAATCTGTTATCTTTCATCTCAAAAAATACAAGAATCTCGATATGTGTTATAATTACGAAATTTGTCTGTCTGTCCTTTTCTTTCTAGAGCAACTTTGCTTAGGAAAAATCTTTAGCTTGTTTTGGTATACAGTTGTACCATGGGGACACTCCCATGTTGTGTTTCATCTGTGGGTCAAAGAATACTGCATATTTTTTTAATATATCGTTGTTATAAATCACATGCATGCTTATATTAATACGTAAAAACTTCTTTTTAATAGGTAAAATTGTGATTGCATAAAATAAGCATGGAAGGGCAAGGAACCCCTCTTTAACAAAAAAACCTTCATGGCCTTTTCACTATGACTATGCCCACATATACAGCACATACAACTATTCTTTTTCACAAAATGCAAGGATATCATTATGTAAGGGTCATATTTATCTATTCACAGTACAAAACTTTGTGCCCTGAAAAAAAAACATGTTAAACCAAATCCTTTACCTTATCTTTTTCCTTATACCAGTTTCCATCTGATTGAATTCTTCAAAGCTATAGATGAACCACACTACTATGTTTTTTTCCCTTTCTCATAACTTAACTTTGCAAGATCTGCTTTCTATCCTTTTCCTTACAACAATAATTGATGAAGTCGATATAAATTCTGGGTAGCATTAGGAAAAAGATAAACTATACCTCCATTGTCTGGAAAGTGGATCATATAAGATTCTTTGCATGAATTTTTGTAGGGGGAGGTGTACAAATTTTTCTTCTTCGGATCTTCTTGGAAATAGGACAGAGATCATAGAAGAGACTATTACCTGCCACACTAAGCCAGCCTTTCTTGGATCTGTGGGAAGCTCAGATGGAGGTAACTAGAGACAAATTTTAACGTCTCATAATTTCTTTGAAATAATTTATACTAACTCCCATTTTTCTATGTGAAGCTTTGGAAAGATGATGCATTAATGTGTTTAATCATTGATCTAGTCTATAATCAACAGAAAAAAATTGTACAATCTCTTATTTGGTCTTTTTCTCTCCATTAGGGTCATTGAGAACAACTGGATCTTTACCTGATTTAGATCAAGTGACGACCATGAAGTCCTATTCACATGAGAATCCAAGTACCAATGATACTTACCATGAGACAAAGAGTATATTGAATTCATTGCTCTTGCTAAGCCAAAACGTTTCTGAACAAGTTGATGAAATATTTCCTTCTGAACATTCTATGGGCAATAATACTCATGTTACTGATGGTGCTCCCTCAATGGAAACTGGGACCAGTGAACTCTTGAATGCTAGTTCTGATTGTTCAGCTTCTGGTATTAACAC
Source organism: Nelumbo lutea (assembly GCF_056320005.1). Classification (NCBI taxonomy): domain Eukaryota; kingdom Viridiplantae; phylum Streptophyta; class Magnoliopsida; order Proteales; family Nelumbonaceae; genus Nelumbo; species Nelumbo lutea. The sequence goes on along the minus strand of NC_142687.1, from coordinate 90,299,613 downwards.
CCTTGTGAAGGGGCCTGAGCATGTGGAGTTGCAAGAACCACTTGAATTTGAGCAGTACTTTCATGAGGGGTACTGTAAAGTAAAAGAGCTTGATGAATGCCGTGATTGCACTAAAATTGTTACTGATACCGAGAGCAGCAGCAGCCACTGTGAGAGGGAGAAACCTGAGGAGGAAGGGGAGAATGATGACATGCTTGGGTGTGTTTTTGCCCTCAGTGAGGAAGGTAATGATTTCAAATATATGTATATGACTTTCTTGTACATGGTTTAATTGTGCATGGACACGGCAGTTGTGATAGACCCTGAAACAGAGGTTTTGTTCAATCCTGTTTCTGGATGTATCTACTGGATATGGGTATGTCCTTTGCACATTGTATTGCTATCTGCAGGAATCGAATGCTTAGGTTTACCGTATTTTGACATGTTAACATTCTTGATTGTAGTTACTAACTTGACTTTCTATTTCTGCAATGTAGGTTGATATGTACCTGTCTGTCCCAAGTCCAAGAAACAGCTGCAGTCATGCTACCTACCCATCATTAACATTCAAAAATCTTGTAGGAAGATCTGGATGTCTTTTCAATATGGAGGTTCAGTCGTTCAGATGAGGATTTTGCCAAAACTCATATTGAAGGAGAATGCAAATTTTCAACTCCTGACTGGTTGGGCAGCTGGTTCTGTGAATCCTGAGAAGAGAGTGCATTCAACACAAAGTGACTCTCTCTGTGATGTACATGTTGTAGATGAAAATTCGTTATTCAGGTGTGTGTGTGTGTGGGGGTGGGGGGGGGGGGGGGCGTAGCTTTTTGGCATGGGGAAGTTTGAACTCTTGGTACAGGTAGATTTGGGTTTGTTTCCCCGTCTTGAACTTTCTATCAAATTTGCTTTGTACAGTTGATTTAGGGTGAACAAGTTCTTTCTCCAATTTGTGTAACAAAACTGTATTCTTCAATGAAAAAAAAGGATAAAATGGTTCTTTATGTTCTTTGAATAGGCCAGCTTCTTGTAGAGGTGAATATTTCTGTATAAAGACTCACCAGCTCCTTTTATTTTTGTCTTGATTCTTGTAAGATTAAAATGTTCAGCAGTTCATGGGTTGAAGTTAACTCAGTTATAACTGTTTCTCATAATGGTAATTGGTAAAACATCAGTTCCTTACAGGCAACCTGGGATAGAATGTATCATTACTCCATTTATCACCCTACTAAGTACTAACCTAAGGAGATAGATGCAATTGAGGTTTCAATTGGAGGGTAGAGCTCGTTGGGAATGGTAATATATTTTGGTAGCCCAGGACCACCAGGTATCAGTGTTGGGTGGGTCCCACGCCTACTTGTACTCTACCTGATTCACGATGCTTTTTACCGCATCATATTCAAAGGGTGGGCCATACCCTAGGTTGTTACACCTCCAGATGGAAAGGCTGCAACTGGAATTAGTCCTCCACGGCTCCACGCTATTTTACCTTTGGCTTTGACATAATCGCAAGCGAGAAAAATCTTGATCTTTGCGGTTTGGTGAGTCACCGCCCCACCGGAGACCGGGGCATCCTGTTTCTCATCTTCGTTGTACTTTGACTCTCGTAGAGCTACTCTCTCTGTATCCATTCATAAAAGCAACGACGGCCACGGCCATCCAAAGGCATTAATTCATCACTTCCACATGATGATCCCATCCGGCGTTTCTCTGCGTACAATCATCACTTTTCTCTCCATTTCGTTTTTCTTCTATGAATCCGCGGCTTCCTACTCAGATTCGCCTGGTTGGACCATTTCTCCTGCAAAAGTAAAGCAGGTCTCCTGGAAACCAAGGTCATTTTCTTTTTCATCTGAATTTAATTTACTTTTTTCCCTCTATTCTTTAGCTGAATCTATAATTTGCAGAGCTTTTGTCTACCAAGGCTTCCTTACAGACGAAGAATGTGATCATTTGATATCTCTTGTGAGTGTGCTGTCTTCAATTCGATTCAATAACAAGAGCTATGGTGAATTAATTTTCTTCTTTGGTTTGGAGAGACACCTACTATGCAATTTTCCCGAATTTAATTTTTTTTCTTCTACTTCTGATTGTATTTTGACTTGATTTTCCCTTGCTTTGTCGGTGGGGATGACAAAGGCGGAATCGGAGCTGAAGAGATCTGCCGTTGCAGATAATGTCTCAGGGAAAAGCAAACTCAGCGATGTCCGAACTAGCTCGGGAATGTTTATCAGTAAGGGAAAGGTTGTCTCTTGTATTTCCTTATGCTCTTACAGCTAACTTATTAATATAGACGAGTCGGAAGTTTGCCTTCTAGCATTTCAGTTTCATTAATCTTTCTGGATCCCCTCCTCTCTTCTTTCGCATGCTCCTTTTTTCCCTGTCCTTGGACTAATAATGCTAAGGGTTAATTAACAACATGAATTGAATACCAGAAGATTATCTAGAATGGGAAAATGTTAAGTATTCTCCGAGCATATGTAAGCTTTCCAACTTTGTAGCCACGAAGATGCTGAAACTTAAAACCATATGTTTTATGGTAACTTAAAGTCTAGGTCACTCTAAGAAAGTATTGTGCTTCAAGGTTCCCCAAGGTACTACATGTACACAAACTCAAAGGGAACAAGCAACAGGATGCAAGCTCTTTTATTTAAAGACGAATTACCATTTCTTTTCTTTTTTTTTTTTTTGAAAAGTAAGGTAAAGATTTTATTAAAAGAGAAAAAGAATAGAGTGCAACAATTTCCTGGCAGTGAAAGCTCTAACCAGGAAAGAAACCAGCTTACAAATTCCACAAGGACTGAGATTTAAGCTGCTGGGATACATTCTGCTGCTTAAACTCATCGGTTACAGAAACCCAAGAGATCAACCTACTCACAGCACTCTGGATTAAATCCTCTGTACTTTTTCCTTTGTTATAAAAGACTTGACTGTTTCTTTCGGCCCAGATTGACACTAGGACAGCCTCAGGAATGGTCTTCCTAAGCAGCACTCCGAATGATCATTTTTTGCCTTAATAATGGCAATATGGGGGAAAACGATCCTAATGTGTTAGCCAGATTGAGAGGCAGCTATTCTATGCAATGCTGAACCGTGAATGTGTAAGAATGTGATAATAGGTAATTCATTTTATGATTCATCCTCATGGTAGGACCACATAATCAACAGAACCTAATTGGAGTGCATCCAGACCTTTTTCTCAGTGCTAAACCATGTATTATCCTGACCATAACCTAGTCATTATGAGTTTTATGACCGTTCTAGTCCTTTTATAACCTAGTCCCTTTTCCTCTGCCACTACCCCTTCAACTGAGCAAGGGTTAGTTGAATGCTGTGGCTGTTCAGAGGCTGTGGAGCCAATGATAAGGTTCCATTCCAGTAATAAAATACATGGGACCCACACCTTTTACAGTGGGGTCCATGAATTTATTACTGGCGTGGAACTTCAGCATTGGTTCCACAGCCCACTGAACAACCATTGCATTCAGCTAATCCAAATTCCCTTCAACTTGCAATAGATAACTTCTTCTTATGGGTGCTTTAGATGGTCTTCTATGCACATGACCAAACCATCTTATTGGACTTTCTCTCATCATCTGTTGGAGCTACTTCTAGGTTCCTCGAATGACTATATTTCTGACTCTAAGAAAAAAGAATAAATAAGAACATGGAAAGCAATGACTAGGATAAGAATAACTAGATGAGAGCATGACTAGAAATAGGACTTCATTTAGGATATTATAAAACAATCATTTCTATAATCCTCAATAAGTTATCCATAACAAAGGAGAAGTTGGGAAAGATGTTAGTCTTGGAATTACAATTGGTATGGCAAATTAGATATATGTCTCCAAAACATGACCTACAATACCAATTGAGTTGAATGGAAATTTTGTACATTATTGCTAATATCAAGAATGAACATGTGCAGTGGAAGTATGCCATTGAAAAGGAGAATGTTGGATCGATAATCAAGACAGTATACCCAGAGAATGAGTATAGCTAAGGCTGTTTAGATGGACAAGTGCAAAAAATAGGAAGCTAAAGTGAATCTCAGAACTTAGGTATTGCCCTGATGCTTAATGGATAATGAAATTAAGGGAACCAGCTGAGACATTTTGCTCTTTGTGAAAGAAGAGTGATGGAATTTACAAGTGTCATTTGTGAATGTTGTTACATGGTCTAGAAGGCCAACGCCTGATTGAAAAGGACATGGATTGAAATAATGATGGGGTGTCTCCAAGGTTCAAAGTATCGGAAACACAAGGTGTATTGGAAAGGCAATTTTAAGAGATGAATTGGAATACACCTTTGGATATGCATAGATACGGATGAAAAATCAAGGTACACATGGAGAAAAATCTTAGAAAAGTGGTTTTTATATTGGTTTAATGAGCATTTAATTAAGTGATATTAGCATTTAATGACATGTCAAATTCAAAGGCTTAATTAAAAGTGATATAAATGAGAGAGAGAGGAGAGGAAAATTAAATTTGAATTTGAATTAAAAAAGTACAAAGAGAGGGAGATTCAAATTCAGATTGTATCGGCTGATAAAAAACCAAAATGATCCGATACAAGGCCAATATGGGCTTGTATCAGTCTGATACAAACGAAAAATTGTAAAACTATGTAATTATTATACGTTCTGTGTATTGATTGGCTAATATGGGCTGACACATTGTGAAATTTTAAACCTTGGATGGCTCTACATATAGCAAGTATCACCTTGGGATTGGACACAACTCTTGACATGTGATAGTAAGTTATGAACCAATTACTGACTAGCCACATTAGGTATACATTTCTGGTTCATATAAAGTTCCTACTTCTACATGGATGACCTCTACTTGTTGATTCCTATCAGGTGCTTCTCCTCTAATTAGTTGTGTATAATTGACTTGTTCTGTTAATCATCTCCTTACTATTATTCAGGAACACTATGGGCTATTCAACTGATTAGGCATTTAGGGTTTTAGTATTTAAAAGCCAAATAATGCCTTTCTAGTAATGTTTGTTATTCTGTGTTATATTTGTGACATTCCATTCGTTTTTTTTCTTCTTCCCCGCCAAAAGAAAAATGCTTTAACTACAGTGGCTAGAACTAGAAAACCATGTTCCTCTATTTTAACCAGTTCTTCTATTCTTGTGTAGTGTTAAGTATTTTCCTTTTATTCCCACATATCTACTGTATCACTTCACTAAAAGTAAGGTGGTGGAGTTATAGTATGTGTTTTAGTTGTCAAGTTCTTGCAGCATGGCAAGCTCAGAAGATGTTTGCAACAGATGCAACCATGCATATAGAGAAGCTAACCAAGTTACAGACTGGTTATCCAACTTAGGTGTATTGATGAATCTTCACATTTTTCAAGGAATGGATATGCCCAGGTTCTTAAATATATTAATTTCTATTTTCTTGGGGGTGCTACCCCCATCTTGTATGGCCCTTCTCTTATTTCTTAATCTCCCAAAAAAGACTATCATGTGGTTGCTAGGTTTTTTACAAATCCCTTAGTTGCCATCTATTTTTAGTTTTGCTATCTTCTTTTTTTTTTCCAAACTATATACAGGACTAGTAGTTCTAGGCAGCACTTCTTATTTGTGAAGTTTCATAAGTTGGAATATTAGATTGACAAGAATATTTTTTTTCTGAAGCAAACCCATGTTTAGGAAAATTTTGCTGATACTTTTACCACCTCTTCACCCTTCAATTTTTGGAAGTTGGCTAAATTCTACTTGGATGCCAGTTTTTAGATTTGGTTTCTTATCAAATCTTATTAACTTGCATTTGGCAGTTGGCACTGCACTTTTTCTGTGCTTATAGCTGTCTTTTCTCCATAGTTAGCTTACTGCAGTGGTGGAAGTTGTTGATATGCATTATGTGAAGTAATGGAATTTAAGATTTTTGAACACTTTGCCCTTTTCTCTTATATGTTTTAATAAACTATTTACTCATTTCACATTTTCTGAAAATTTTATTGGTCTAATCTACTAGTTTGTAGAATTATGGTACCTTGATAATGCTTTTTCTTTCTTCCTAACTAAATTTTCATTTTCCTAACATGCATTACAAACTCATTGTTATTATTATCATTTTTTGTTTAGGATCCCATTGTTACTGGTATAGAGGACAAGATTGCAGCCTGGACCTTTCTTCCCAAAGGTGTGTTATTATCTAAACTTGTGCTCAATATTCTAAATTATGCATTAGAGTTCTTTTAGTTATAACTTATATAGACTACCGGTTAAATATAGTTTTTGTGTGTCTATATGCCTCTTTTTTCTAATTGGAGTATGCATAGTTGGAGCCCCCCAAACCCCTGCAGACATCAAGAAAAATATGAAATTTTGTGGACTATGGGTGTGGTTTGGTCTTCAAATCCTGTATAGCTGATTTATGTTTGAGTCAAGAGGAGGAACCGGTCACTCATTTATTTATTGCATGCCTGTACATGTCACAAATCTGGGAGTGTTTTTCTATTCCTTATGCCTCCAATACCTGAGGGTCCAAGTTTCCCAAAGGAAGCTGCTAAAATTAAGTTTGATGGACCCATGAAAGGGGAGGGGTCTCCAGATGCATTGCAATAGGCAATTTGAGCTTGTTCTCTCACTGATTTTACTATTGAAGTCGCTACACATATTCACTGCAATGATGCAGCAATAGTTCCCTATCGTCTAAAAATATCATCAAATGTGAAGTTTAGAAACAATTTAGTTGTCTTCACCCAATGACCCAATGTGTCACCTTTACCATTATACTTTCAATCAGAGCCTGTTTACTTCTTTCCTCTCTTCCCAATTTGACTAAAGAACTGCCACTCTTGAACATTTTTAAATGATCCTGCCCTAGCTTTCCAAGGGAAGAACCAAGATGTACCAAATAAGGCTGGAATTACCTGCAGAAGTTTCAATCTTCCTCCCAAAACTATCATAACTTAAAAGTATGTTGCCATGCAGCACTTATGAATTAAATATGAAATCCTCTCATGAATGTAGAATATCATGGTAAGAGTGGACTAGCATAAAACTGAAAAATTCGAATGTTAGATACCCATATCATAGTAACAGTGACAAAGCTTTGGTCCTAACCCTTGTAATCCATTCCAGTCCATTCCGTGATTACTGTAATCACTAAAGTCTTAATGTGTTATTATTATTATTATTATTATTATCTTTATATGTCTTTGTTCTTCCTTCTTTCTCCTAGATAAAATGCTTCCTTATTCCTAGAGTTGGAATGTTCAAGAAAGTAATTTCCTCATTTTGAAGTATCAGATATGACTTTCAGAAACAAAAACTTTTTTACACATTTTGCCTTTTGAATGTGTTCCTTGTTTCTTAGAAAATGGTGAAGACATACAAGTACTACGCTATGAACATGGACAGAAGTATGATCTGCACTATGATTATTTTGTCGACAAGGTTAATATTGCTAGAGGCGGACATCGCATTGCCACTGTACTTATGTATCTGACTGATGTGACAAAAGGTGGTGAAACAGTATTTCCTACAGCAGAGGTCAGTAAAATATTGCTTAGTAGCATAGCTTGTTTATTCCATAACTGTTTCGATCTTTATTTATGGAATTTATTGCTACTCCAGATGCCAAAATAATAACATGCTTAGATCTTTCCCCATGTAATATTTTACTGATCTGTCCTACATGCTTGGATGCTAGTATTTTAAGCTATTCCTTCAACTTGAAATAGCACTGCAGTTGCATTTATCATGGATGTTGTAATGGTTTGATGGTAAGCTAAAAAAGAAACAGCAGAAAGTTTGTCCGTTGTAAGGGTTATGGCTTAACCACTAATAGTATTAGATTCTGGTAAACCATTATTAGATCACCACTAAGACTGATGAGCACATCATCCAGGCATACGCTGCAGCATTGTAATTAAAGAAAAGAATTTCAGTGACATTTCTTTTTTTTTTTTCTTTTTTTGGTTTGTGGGGGTTGGGGGGGGGGGAGATGGGGAAGTGTTCTTTTAGTCATGATAGTGAGATGAGCTAAAAGGAGAAGGCAGAGAGCTTGTAGGTCAAAAGGGTTAAGTATTGGGAAAATTGTACATATTAGAAACTTAGTTGAACTTCGCAAGATATATTGGGAAATTATAACTTAGAAGCACAATATCAGTATATGAATTGAGATTCTTGTATCTATTCTGTGTCAGTGTATTGGTATCTAAACATCATTTGTGCCTAGGGAACTCGTCACTTAGATAAAGAAAAATTTGGTTTCATCTGGTTTTTCTCTTCTATATTGTTTACAAATTAAAGATTCTTTTCAGCATCATGTAGTATATTACTTTCTAGACTACCATGATTGTGGTTTAGTGTCATGTCTTGTCTTGATAAGAAAAAAATAAAATATCCTGACCTTTTCATGATTTAATAGGAGTCTCCACGTCGTAGATCACCCACTGTAAGTGATGATTTATCAGAGTGCGCAAAGAAGGGAATAGCAGGTCAGTTTCTGCTGTAGATTTTAAATGTTTTTAGTAAGATCACTTACTGTTACATTTCTAAAGTGATATTGATAATGGTGTTGTATCTTTTATTCTACCCCATAAAATACTAGTTAAACCACGTAGAGGAGATGCGCTTCTCTTCTTTAGTCTCCACCCCGATGCTACTCCAGACCAGAGCAGCCTCCATGCTGGATGCCCAGTAATTGAAGGTGAGAAATGGTCTGCAACCAAGTGGATACATGTGAACTCGTTTGACAAAAATATTGTAGCTGGCGATGGCTGTACGAATGAGAACGAAAGATGTGAGAAGTGGGCTTCGCTTGGAGAATGCACAAATAATCCAGAGTATATGGTTGGAACTCCACAGCTTCCAGGTGCCTGTAGGAGGAGTTGTAAGGTGTGCTAGGATCTTATTCCATTATAGTTCCCATATAGAGAATCTCCTGTATCCCACTGGGTTTCTGTCTTATCTCCGGACGTGCTGGGTTAAGACTTAAGACAACCTTTTTTTGCTGTAAGAATGTTTCACCGCTCTTGAAAAGAACATATTTGACTGGTAATTATTTTTTGATTAGACCTTCACTTCTCTTACTGTATTTTAATTGAAAGATATACAAAATGTTTCCATTAGAAAAATTGTCATTTGGATAAGTTTTGAGTCGCGTTGGAATGCAATTATAATGTCAACAAATTTTGGTTGATGCGACAGCTAATTTGTTATTTGGTTCAGTAGGCTTTAGGCAGGGCCCCATAGAGTGAAGATAAGCTTCAGTGATCTGGCCATTAGGATCTCCACCTTCATTGATGGAGACTCTTAGACTGAAGTACAAGAGTATTACTGTGTTCTATGATGAATAGCATTCGATTAAGCAATTAGAAATTTGGGGTCTGTTTGGTAATTGGAATCCCATTTTCATTCCCTGTATAAGGGAATGCCCATTTCATTCCCCTCCCTCCCCTGGGAATGAGAATTCATTCCAGCCAATTTTGAGTCCCATTCCAACTTCAGTTTGAACTAAACAGGTGAGGGGAGTAGAGACCATTCCGATTTCAATTTTGATTCTGACCATAAATCAACTGGACCTTTAGAATGTCGACATATTTTAATGAATTTTTAGCAAGTTCAAGGTTCAAATGCCAGAACCCCTCCGCACGAGATAGACATTAGGTTATAATTTGCCCATTTACCAAAAGAAAATGAAAAATTACAGTAACCCAAGACCAATTTTAATTTGGTTACTATAATTGCACATTAAGGCTAAGTATGGTTTGATAGAAAATAGGAGAGAAACAAGTAGTTGAAGGAAAGCCATTAACAAAATTTGTAAATTTTCTAAGAAAAATTTCCCTTAATTTTGTCTCATCTCTTTCAAACCAAACGCAGCCGAAGGGCTCAGATGATGAACCAATTTGATCACGTAATCGTGCTTAATAAGACAATACTGGCAAACACCCTCCTGAGAGAATAATGTAGCACTAGCTTTAGCTTTTAAAAAACAAAATCATGTGTATCGGCAAACCCCCCCAAGTAATCGTTTTTTGCCTTTTTGCTGGATTTGTACAAAGCTCCTGCATCGCTTATGTTTCTGAGAGCATATCTGCTGCTTGTAGGACTCCCTTGTAATTTGCAAACCCCCTAAAAAACATCGATGATCGATGCACCAGCAATTCAAATTAAAAAAAAAAAAAATTAATTCAAGTGATACTTTGAATTTAATATGGTTATGTTTGGTGCATTTCATGTCAAAATGCTAATACAGATTACAGGCATTTTGGCATGAAATTTTTTTGGTTGGTAATTATGCTGATTAGGTGTGGAACAAGTGTTTTCAGAAGAGTTGTGTTTGGTATTTGGCATTGTTACCTAAAACGTTTAAATGAAATGGTTTTATTCAATGTGACACCACCAAGGCTATTTAACAAATTGATGAAACCCCATCAAAGTGACAATTTGACCTGAGTTGGTTGGATTTTTAATCTTTTCAGTTGGTTTTAGTTCATTAATATTTTCAGTTTGGTTTGACCATTTCTAAACCGATCAAAACCAAATCGATCTGACAATGGATATATATTATTATTTTATATTTTGAATATAAGTTTTTAATATGATTAAGTAAAAAAATTTTCATATTTTATAAATTTTAATTTATTTTTTAATAATATTTTTGTAAATTTTAAAAGTTAAAATTTATTTCTTTTAATTTTAAATCTTTTGAACTGACCAACCAAACCGAAAATTAGCCCACACCGATGCAACCCGAATTAGCTGGTTTTCACTAATGTTTAGTTGGTTTCGGGTGACCAACTCCCCAACCCCAACCTGATCAGGTTGATTTAATTGGTCAAACACCCTGTAACCAAACCGAACTGATCCATGAACACCCTTAGACACCACCCTACTATATTTGATATCCATCATTGCCAATATGCAATGCACCGGGATATACTGCACTTGCACATAAGGTGCCATCTAAAAGCCATGTCAATAATAGATAGTTTCTTCAATGCACCTGAATATACTGCACTTGCACATAAGGTGCCATCTAAAAGCCAGGTCAATAATGGATAGTTTCTTCAAACAAACAGTTGACTGAGGACACACCATCAATTTGACCTTTCCCCAAAACTCCTTGGTTTATGTTTTTACCGGAAATGTTTTATGACAGGCTGTTTTAACTTCAAACAATCTCAACCAAACAGAAAATTAACATTTAAACTCAAAACACGTTGGTGGCATGATGCGATGGCGTTTCAAATAAAAAGCAATCACCATACCAAACATCACCTTTAAATTCTTCCAGCAAATTTGTGTTTAATTGAGGGGTTTAAAAGGGAATACCGAGACCATGGTGGCAGTATATGTGAGTGGTAGAAAATAAAACCTATTCAAGAACTTCACTTAACAGTTTAAGCTTTTAGGTTGAATGGTGGTTTTCTGAGATGATATCAGAGCCACTTTGACCAAGTGGTTTAATGTTCGCCTTTGAGGGGGCATGTTAGAGAATAAAATATATTCAAAGACCTCACTTAAAAGTTTAAGCTTTTAAGTTGAATGATTATCTGAGAATGAATGAGCTCTGCTTCTCTTTTCGCCAATGAAGGCACACTATTCTATATCATGCAGCCATGGAGTCTGAAGCACAAGAGAAATAAGAGTTTATTTTACTAATTCAATTATATATTAAGAAGAGTAGAAGACCTCTATCACCTCATATCATGATCTCAATCTCCTCCATGCATTTGCACTAACCAACAAAAAACAGCCCTTGATCAGCGTTCGTCGTTTTGTCTCAAACCTTTGGGGTTGGCCAAATTGCCGTCAATCAATCATTTCATTGCTCCTTCTTCTCTCTGACTCTGATCTCAGCATTATATATATATTTATAATTATAATGGTGCTTTATGCTCTCTGGTGTTGAAAAAGCAGAGAGCATTTCAAACTGTTGAATCGTATTCTAAGGGGTAAGGGGGCCAAATGGCCAATGGCATCACAATTGTTCTTTATTCTTTGAAAGAAGAGATGGTATATATCACTACTGAGTACTGACACTGATCGTTTTATTTTTCACTATTATTTTTTCTCTCTCCACTCCCCATTTATTTATTTATGGGTTTATTGGTTTGGTTGGGCTATGGACGTATACCGATTAACTTGTTTGTATTAATTATAATAATCTCTCGTTTCGTCTTTTGTATGTTTTCATTTCATCCTAACATCCCTAAATGGAAAGAAAAAAATATTGTCAATTTGCCATGAAGAGGATCCCACCGCTAGTCAGTAGATGAAGCTAGCTAGGTGTGCTGTGTAAGAATTAATGGACCAGGCACCAAGCTGATTAACTCACGGACATTCAGAAGTAATAATTTTGTTATATCTCTTCTCATCTACCAATTACCAAACTGTTACGTTGTATCTTAGAGAGAGAGGAGCAGAGGGCCGCCTGAATTACTTGGACTTGGGCAATGGCGACAATGCCATGACTGGACTACAATGTAAAGTTTTGCCTGGGATTAAAGATATGGAAGGGTCTGTGTTTATTATTTCTGTATTTGAGAATATTTATACATATGTACAGTGGAGATAAGTATGCAAGTGAAATACATGTGGATGAGGATGAGAGAGGGATAGAGATAAAGGGGGCATTTTTTTTTTTGGATTTTGAAAAGGGAGAAAGTTGGTTAATGGGATTTTAATCAAAAAATACATATTATTTTTTCAGATTTTTGTGGGGATTAGGGAAAGTTTATTTTCCTTCGTATCACTTATCCCAGTAAGTGATACCCATTTGGCAACTTTCCCCACAAGTGGGGAAATAAAATGGTCATTGCCTTATTTACATGGGAAATAAAAGAACATGGGCAAATGCATTTATCTGGATAAGTTTTTCCTGAGAAATATTTACCAGGGTAAGTATATTTACCCGGATAAATAACTTACCAAAAAGCAAACGGGGCCAAAGGAATAACTATAAGATAACTACAGTAGAGTACAGATAGAGTTGGGATGATCTAACAGGGACTTGAATGCCTTGAGCTTGGCCCTTGTGAAGGCCCCATGCATGTATGCTATATAATATACCTCTCATAAAGAGGGGTGTCCACGGTTCGGTTAACCGAACCATGGCCCTTTTTTGTAAATTGAATCGGTGGTACCAGTTTTTTCATTTTTCCAAACCGAAACTGAACCGGTACCACCGGTTAACTAGTCTACCAGTTTCGGTTTTTGACCGATTCAATTCTTCAATTCTTCGGTTTTCTATATTTATAATATATATTATATAAATATATGTATGATATTATATTATAAATAACAAATGATATATAATATATTATAAATATTTTAAAAATATATAAATAAATCATTATAAATATAATATAAGTATATATTTATATAAAATACATAGAAAATATGTAACATATATTAAAAATATTTATAAAATATACATATAAATATATATACCGGTCGGTTCGGTTAACTGTTGGTTTTTTTATAGGTTAATAAAAAACTGAACCGGTCCTTCAATTTTTCAAAAATTCCAAACCGAAACCAAACCAACTGATTTGATTAACCGCATTTTGTGATTCGGTTTTCTCAGTGCAATTCGAATTTTTGGTTTTTCGGTTTTTCATGAACACCCCTACTCATAATTTGTGTATTTATTTGTAGCGATGACAGCCAAATGTTTACGATTTCAAAACCCTTTGCAATATGAGGTCTATATGTAATTAGAGGCCATAGTGGCGGTAAGTATACAACATCAACATCAGCTGGTTGCTGCACAATAGACTGATCACTGATGTATATATACTAGCACCCTTTCAATGTATATACACTCATCTGACCATGGTTTTAAAAATTGATTTGGAAATAAAACCGTTTTGGCCATCAGTTCTTGGGTCAAACGATTCCATCATCCGATCCAAACCCTGATCGGACAATTTTGGGCCCCAAAACCATATCTAGAATCATGACTAATTCTCGGATGAACTGGTCTCACCATCTGATCAGGTCCAATTTTCAAAACCATGAAACCAGAAATGTAGCAACATCAACGCCCAGGATTGCAATTTTTTTTTTTTTTTGCGTGTAAATGAGAAAATGGGGAAGTTTTGACAGTTGAAGAACCACTCTCCTCCTGGGGATAAATTTGGCTGTTGGGGGCCAATAGTGTATGCTATTGAGAGTGTTTTTGGGCTGGGCACGTTTACCTATTTAGGAAAAACTTTGGCTGTTGGGGGTCAATAACCTCTACTATTGAGAACATTTTTGGGAATGCCACATTACAATAGAGTGGGGTAAAATAGTAATTGCTCCCTATTTCTTTTTAACCATAAACATAGACATGGGTGTGAATTGATGATCGTGTCTGGTCTAAAAACGCTCTCAACAGCAAAGGTTGTTGGTCCCCGATAGCCAAAGTTAACTCTACCTATTTATGCCCAAGCCTTTCTTTTTTGTTAAAATAAAATATGGGCAATTACTAATTTATCCGCTCTCATGATAACGTGACATTCCCAAAAATGCTCTCAAAAGCATAGGCTATTGGCCCCTAACAACCAAAGTTTTTCCCTCCTTCAGTGTCTCTAAAGAGAGAGAGAGATAAGAAAGATAAAGGATTAAGAATATGGGGAAATTGTTTAAAATAAAAATGCCCACGTGCCATTTGTAGAAATGGGAACGGATCTTTCACTAATTAGGTTGTTTAGAGGAGCATCTGCCATGAGGCAACATGGTTTGCTTTCAAATGGGATCCACTTTCTCCTCTTGCCATCTTTGTTCATGGTACAGATTTAAGTTCAGTTTAGACTTTAGCTGGTATTTTGCTAAATTAGAATTTCGTAAGTTTGGACTGTTGATAGACACGAAAAGGTGGAGCTCAAGGTGGAGGCAAATTAGGAAAAAGTTAAAATGTGGCTAATTGTAAGAATAGGTATGCATTCGGTCATAGTTACATTGATATATCTGGCTATTTAAGCTTTGACTAAGTAGAAAAATATGAGGTTCAAGATGGATTAGAACCAGAAACAGAAGCTTGAATTCAAATTAACTCAAAATATTATATGTTTGAGTTCAGTTTGGTTCAAGTTCAATGCTGAGCTAAGTTTCATATAAAAAATTAAAAAATGTTATATAATATAAGTTCAGACTTGTGAGCTTCACCAGCGGAGCTTGCAATTTTATTGAGTTCAAGCTTGACTTGATTATCAAATGAATCTATATATTAGACTCGAATTTGACTCAAAGCTTTGTTTAAATTAAAATAAATCGAGCTTTTCATGAATTGATAGGTTGGAATGGTTTATGAAGATCTCGATTTGTATTTACCACTACTTAGAGAAAACCCTTGTCCAATAATGGCTTAAATTAGCCATATCATACTCCCATATGATATAAATATTTAGGTATTCTAGATAAGCCAGACCAGATTTGAAATTTATGCGCGCTAATGCTGGCGGATCACGGATTGAATAAATCCAGCCATTGAGGCTGACAGCTCAAAGAAAATGCGAAAGTAAACGCTTTCTAAAGTATCTGATTTTTACATGTAAATGCTTCCCTAATTGAAAACCGTTAGCTCAGTTTTGAAAGGAGTATAGAGTGAAAATCCTTGTATTTTATATTATTTTGTATGTATTTATATTATACATATTTGTATTTATATTCTTTCTAAATTGAGTCTCTCCCTCTCATTTGATAGTAATCTCTCCGTTAACCTATGCATTCCAACTTATTTTTGACATTGATGGTAATTTTACCATATTTCACTAGAGTTTCTTATGTTTTGATTATCTTTTTCTATTCTTTTTATGCTGTGTTTGGTTGCAGTGCAATTTTATTTGCATTAGTACAAATACATAGAAGTACAAATGAAAACAACTACAAATTCTTATTTAATTTTGTTTTGGGTTTTATTTAATTCTATTTCATGTCTTAATTTACTTCATTTATAATGCATTCAAACAAAATAACCTAAAATTTGAAACAAAAATAAATTAAAATTTACACTCAAATTATTTGCACTGTCACAGTTTTGCATCAGTGCAAATTTATTTGCATTGCAACCTAACACAGCCTTAGGGATGCAATTCTTTCATGCAGGGAACAAAATGAACACTACTTAAATGGTCTGTTTGCTTTATTTTGCAGATAGTGCCATACTGGCCGGGCATTGTTTATTGAATTGTAATGCAAAAAAATGATGTTTATAGCTTAGACAAGCCTATGATCGCAAGCATTTGATTATTTTTTTAAGACCCCAAAATTTATTTAGGAAGGAGCGACCACCTTTAATTAATTAATAATTTTATTAATTATCCATTATCAAAAGAGAAAAATTAATATAAATAAGGATGTAAATCACCTTCATTTGATTACAAAACTGAGGGTCCGCTTGGTTTGCAGGAATAAGGGTCTGAAATCAGAATCAGAATGGGCTATTTCAGTTCTAACTGTTTGGTTGGGCAGAATCAAAATTCCATTCCCAATCCTGTTGGAATAGCATTCCCCCATTTGAGGGAATGACCATTCCCTACCTCTCCCTTGGGAATAGAATCCCATTCATGCTGATTTTAATTTTCATTCCTATTCCTGTCTGAATCAAACAGACTATAAGAATGAATTATTCCTATTTCGATTCTGGAAGACTTCAATTCAAATTCCAATTCCAATTTGGACTACAAAGCAAACGAACCCTGAGTTATTTACAAAAAAACTCATTAGACATATTAATGAACTAGAGTTGCAGTTACTACTTACAGTCAATCCGGAGTTGACCATCATTATTGTGACTTGAATCTACGTGAGGGAAAGTTGGTGAACTTCTGACATAAATAAAATGCTATTTGGCAGCAATAAGGGGGACTGGGGGCCCAAATTTTGCATCTCTCTTTTATATTTCTGCCCATCTTTAAATTTTTTGTCAGTTCAGACACTTGATCATGTGAATTTTCTTTTTTTTTTTTTTTTTGAGATTTTGGAATTTTGGACATATATATATTTAATCAATTTATTAATATTTTATTTTATTTTTATATTAATGTTATTTATTCCTATTATTTTAGTGTTATATCCAAAACTCAGACATGAAATATGAAAATTTCAGAGGAAATAAATGCAACCGATATTTTTCAGATTTTCATGTTGGTGACTGTATTTAAAACAACCGACATTTAAAACCATGATGTCTACTAACTGCCTTACATAATTCCCCCACAAATCTAAATAAGTGTACATTTACAAGGTGGTTTAGAGCCAGGCCCATAATACTCATGGTTAAAAGCAGAGGGCCCACATAACTTGCCACGTATTACAAATTCAGATAAGCTCTTTAGGATAAACTACTTGATAGGTCCAACTTAAGAAAATTGCTATATTAAATCCAACATGATTCTTTCAATCTCTAATAAGCTGACTTGTAGATATGATGTGTTTCAATATATATAATGGGACATGTGCGTCTTAAGAAGAATGCCATTACAACCCCATAATTAACACATATATTTATGATTTATGTGCACCATCCCAAGTGGAGATTTTGGGGATTCACCTTCAAAAACCTAATATATAATTTCTAATGGTAGACAACTTTTATGGCCAATATCACATGTGAAAAGTTTTTTAATTCATGTATAATGTATGTGATATGTTGAAGAGGATATCATTTTTTTTTTTTATAAGCAAAGTAAGTGCATCCGGACTTATGTGAATTGTGATCGGTGGATACCACTTCTGAAAAGGAAATTCTAGGAAACAGTTGTAAAGATAGCTATGATATTTAGAGTGGAGTATAGGACAAATAAGAAATAGCATGTTCAAAGAATGAATATAACAAAATGCAAATGCTCAAATGGATGAAGGTAAAACTAAGAAAGGCAGGGTTGGAAATGAAGTTATAGGAAGGAACCTATGAATAAATCCAATAGGTGATAAAATGAGAGAACAGATTGAGATTGTTTAGATATTTTGGTCATGTGCATAGAAGACTATCCGCAACACCTCTTATAAAAAGTGATCTATTATAAGTTGAAAGGGCTAAAAAAGCTATGGTCACACTGAAAAGAACTTGGGTGAAAGTAATAAGAAATTATTTAACAATGAATATGACATTGAACAGAATCTAATAGCAAAACAGGATTCATTTTGCCAACCCCTTATAGTTGGAACAAGGCTTAGAGGATGAAGATGATGATGTATAATGCATGTGATTGTTTTGCTAGTATAGTATGTAATATGGTTGTTTATGAATATTCTGATCAAGTCAAATATTTGGGGAAATTAGGCCTCTCTCTCTCTCTCTCTTTCTCCAAGTATATAGTGTTGTATAGAGGAGAATTAGGGAAGTGCTATATATATATATATATATATGTCTAATCTGTGTGCGTGGATCCTTAGAGAGTATATTAAATGGCATTTGCATCCATTTATGGCAAATTGTTTTATTACCTTTAAAGCTATGTTTGGTTTGACGGAAAACCTTATCTCAACTTTTTACTTCTCTCTTGTTTTCTATCAATACCAAACACATATAGCTATATATGTTTAGTATGTTTGGGGTTTATTAATGCAAATTTTTGAGAAATTGTCTTCTTACATCACATAAGAAAGTCACTTCCACTACTAATAAAAATAGAGAGAATGACGGTTCAGCCCAGGTCAAAATTTTTAGGCCCAAAGTACAGTTGGGGTGGGTGCCATCTCAGAATTGATGTCAATTGAAGGGTGAATATTGATGTATAAAATGATGAGTTTTTGACATTTTAAATGTTTATAATTCTGCAGTGGAATTTAGAAATCTGCATTGAATCTGTCTTACTTTTCAAAAAAATATATATATGAATAAATCCATCGATCAATAGGCATTTATGGTAGAAACGACAAATTTAATGTTTCATGAAAAAGCAACATTAATGGTACCAAACATTGCATTGATCAACTCAAAACATGCGGGATAGAAAAAATGTCCTCTCACAAATTTGCTTACTCTTATGGATGAACTCCTGTTTATGATAATTAGCAGAATAATAACCCCCATCCTTAATATGAACTCCTGTATATAGCATATGAAACTTTATAATCCCCATCATTAAAATTAGTGAGACTCCGATACCAAGGTGGGCTTGGTAACAAGATTCAACCCACCCTAGACAGTGGAGCTCTGCTAACTATCTTTCTTCTCTCTCTCTAATGGCCAATGAAGACAGCAAATCTCACCTGGGGTTTTGCATCGACATCAGACCCACCAAGGAAAGGATACAAGAATAAATTTGTCGAGTTTAACAGTGCAGCTAAGAGATGGGGTTTCAAATAAGGTCTATTCTACCAAAATTGAGAGTCTAAAAATGATGTAAAACCAACAAGAAGCCAGCCATTAGATAAAACATAGGGAAAATAACCAATCAGCCAATATTAGAATTTTATAGCCCCAAAGTACATGGGAATGCATCTCGATCTAATGGTTTCATTCCATTGATGAAAAGGTGCTAAGCACATCTTCGAGGCCATCATTTGGGGCCAGGCCATAACGTCTAGTCTAAGCCACTGAAAAGTGAAAACCCCATAAGGTTACAGGTTCCAATGCATCTACACTCCCGGATTGGATGGAGGTCATTTCAGCACTCACTCGTGCTTTTGGGTGATGAGAATCACTGTAGTGTCAAATTTTTGCTGCACCTCTGCAGCAGCCAGCAGTGCAGGGTATGGTGTGAAAGAATTACCCATGATCAAGATATCGAATTTCCACCTTTTGTACCTCTCTCTGCATTCCATTGATAATGATACATTGTAACGTGTTTAGGAGGGTGTTTGGTTAGGCGTTTTTTGATTGTTATGTTGTAATTGTCATAAACGATTATAATTATTATTATTTTTTAATTTTATAAACAAATAAAATATAAATGTTGAATGAAATAAACAAAATCAAATACATACTATGTCGCGGATACAATACCATCATCCAATAAGGAGGAAAAGAGAAAAAAGAAATGAAAGTTCCATCCAGCTTAAAGGCAAAGAAAGAAGGAAGATTACATTAGTAAGTAGTTCAGTACTTGTTTCTCAAATGATATATATATATAGAGAGAGAGAGAGGGTGAGAGGACCCATCTTAGCTCATACGTTGAATTGTGCCTTCATGCCAGAGAGGAGCAACGAACCAAACAGAAAAATAAGGTATGTAGGCGCGTGATTTGATAAGATTCTTACAAAGATTAAAAGAAGGGAGAGATGGTTTCTCTTTGCCAAATTATAAAGCCACAAAGGATAAATCATAGACATGAAATGTGAAAAAGGTAAGGAAGAAAAGGAGAGATTTGATTAAGAGGAGATGAATATATTCTTCAAAAGAAATATATTGGAAGGAAAGATGATATACCCCCCAGCCCAGATGTTACGGCACTTTGGATTTTCGAAAGAAGAAAAATTATATAAAAAGAACCAAGCACTCGAACAAAGACTAGAGTCAGATATATTTCATAAATCAGTAACAGAGTAGGAAAATCGAAAGAGAAAAACAGAAGTAAAACCAAAAGAGGAATTAAAGGATTGGAATTGAAAAAAAAAGTGAAGCGATGAGGTGGCGACGGGTGTATGGCAGATAATGGACGAAAACAAAAAGACGGAAGTAGTAGGATATATGGCAACTGGCACCAATATGTGTGGGGGTCCTTGTATAGTGTCAAAATCTCATATATAACGCATTTCATGTCTGAAAGACGAGGTGGGAGTGGGAGGGGTAGAAGAGGTGAGAATCTGTGAGGGAATAGAGCTCGAACCCAGAGAGAAATAGAGATGTTTCGTAGGTAGAAAGCAGCAAGTTCTTGGTTTACTGTTTTCTGTTACAACATTAAATTCATCGAATCCCTTTCCAGCTTTGAGTTTTTATATCTTGAATTGAAGGGGAAGCGTGAAAGGGGTGGTGTGTAAGAATTAAGATCTGCTGCTCAAGTTAAATAAGAGAAGCAAGACCAGAGAGAGAGAGAGAGAGAGAGAGAGAGAGCAAACAAAAATGGATGTGGGTCAGTTGCAGAGAAGGTTGGTTGACTACACAGCGTCCTTATTTCGTGAGGTGAGTGTAATAAATAATAAATAATAACGAGAAAAGAAACGGATTTGCAGATGGGTTTGTCTGTTTGGGTTTAAATTTTTGTTTCACTTTTGCTTGTTGAGAGGTTTTGATGATGGGTTGTTGTTGGTGAGAAGGGATTTCTTGATGATCAATTCACCCAGCTTCAGCAACTGCAAGACGAGAGCAACCCTGATTTCGTTTTCGAAGTCGTCTCTCTCTTCTTTGACGATTCTGAGAAGCTTCTCAATGATTTGACCATAGCTCTGTGAGTATTCCAACTTCTTTATCTTCCTCATCTTGTCTCTTTTTGTTTTTCTTCAATTTTTTTCCTGGTTCTCACCTTTGGGGCTACGGTTAACAGTCTAGCTTATACTCTTGGGTTGTATTTTTTTTTTCACAGAGAACAGCCGGGTGTAGATCTCAAGAGGGTCGATGCCCATGTTCACCAGTTGAAGGGTAGCAGCTCTAGGTATTCATTGTTCAGAGATTTTCCTTCTTCTTCTTCTTCTTCTTCTTGTTTACTTGTTGGCTGTATAGGGTCTAAGAGAACCTGGTATTTTCTTTGCTTTGCTTACTTCCCCTTTTCTTTTTTCTCCTTTTTTCTGTGTTTGATAACCACTTAAATCAAAATACATGGATCCCTCGTCCTCATATAACAATAACCATTTTAAGTTTCTGTGATTTTGGAGAAAATTCTCAAACCCTGTTTTGATAACATTTTTGAAAGTTAATCCAGATCTGGGATGCAGCACACCAAAATTAAAGTTTGGATCTTGTTTGCTTCTGTGTAATTAGTTTTTTTTTTTTTTTAATGAGAAGAGTTGGTTTCTCTGAATAACAGCATAGGTGCACAGAGAGTCAAAAATGTGTGCATTGCCTTTCGAAACTTTTGTGAGGAACAGAATATTGAAGGGTGAGTCTTTGCTTCCCAACAACAGACTCCTTTCTCTTGTTAATCAATCCAAAAGTCACTCTTTGGATTTTAGAACTATGAAGTCCTCTTCGTCTTTCTTCTGATCAAAGGGAAGAATCTGGTTTAGGTGTGTGAGATGCCTGCAACAAGTGAAACATGAATATGCTCTTGTGAAGAACAAGCTTGAAACTCTATTCAGGGTGAGTTAGGATATGACTTTCTCTCTCTCTCTCTCTCCCCCTCTCTCTCTCTCTCTTTCTCAATCTGCAGAAGTCTTACTTTTCCTCATTTACTGTAGCTTGAGCAACAGGTCTTGGCAGCTGGTGGGTCAGTTACGATGATGGAATGAGTAATGGCAACTGGCAAGGCCAATGGATGGTGGATGGTAGTGAGAAGCTTTGTACGTTTTTTTTTTGTGTTTTTGGTAGTTGGAGAATGCAAGCTACTTCAGTTACTTAAGTTCTCCTTTTTAGCTGTTTTAAGCTGTTGGTTGTATGGTTGGGGCTGCTAAGCATGAGTCGTGACTCATGAACAAGGAGAGAATATGAATAAGACATTCTGTCTCTTTTGCCATCAGAATTCAGGCTCACGGCCCACTACTCTCATCATTTCCAAGTTAAAATCTTTACTGAATTTTCTGTTGTTCAAAATGGTCTAGTTAGTTGATCTGCCCTGATTCACACTGTGTCATCGGTTATGGATGGAACTTGGGGGCATAATCAAGCATTCTGGGTTCAATTTCCAGCTTACCAAAAAGCAAACAAACAATTAGCAAGGGATGAAGAACAAAATCTAAGGTCCTTGTCTGGTGGATGTAGATGTGATAGATTTTAAGTGACTGGTCGGTTGGCAATTGGTCCATTTTCCAAGCATGTTATCTTCTGTCTTAGCTCATTGAAAGGTTATAGGTTCAGAGTCCAATCAATTCACGGAACCAAATCTGTCATTTATATGTGTATATTCATTCAGAGATGTGATTAATGATTCCATGAGGCCACCCCACTTTGTGGAATGCATTTGAGTTTGAGATCATCTGATACAAATTCAGTGAGAACAACTACGGTACCTGTCAGATGCAAATATGGGATCTTTAATAAATTAATTAAAATCTAGTCTAACCACTGCAAATCTTAAAGCGATTTTGTTTGGGTCAATGTTTCGGAATTTGGAATGGGTGAAGTTTTACTATATTTCGCATTCTAATCTTAAGAGAACATGGTCATAGCCTCATAGGTGGTTTGTATTAATTAATTAAAGGGGCCACCGTCCATTCAGGAATCAAATCGATATCTTACTGACAATTTGATAGTTAATCTTTTTGCATATTGAGAAATGGAGACCAATCAAACAGAGGGTTCTTTGGAAACTGCCCCATTTTGTATTTTTAATCACCCAATGAAGATCTTTCCCTGAACCCAAGTACCCAACCCAACCCATAAATACAGATCTGTTTGGCAATGTCAACTCTCTGAGTCGTTGTGGGCCTTAGCCTCTAGCTCTGCCATTAATTGTGAAAATTAGATTTATGGTACCAGCCCACAGAGTTGTACGCAGTATCTCTTCTATATTTATTTTTTGTAATGTCAGTTTGAAGCTATCCAGTGCCAATCGGCTGTCATCTGAATTTCTGCTTAAGATACTGTTTCATTGAATTACTGGGTTGGAGGGGTTGACCTCATTTTGGTTAATTTGATGTAGTTTGAAAGCAATGCAAGAGCTGGAACAGAATTGCAGAGTGCAGACAATGAAAGGCTACGTATATAGAAACGAAAGGCTCCTCAAACGAGAAGATTTACCATGTAATATCGAGTACGTCCAATCTGCATACATGGGACTAGAAATTCTTTAGAGTAATTACTACAATTGATGCTAAGATCACCTTCTGTATTCAACCCTGAGATCTTATATGAGAATCCAGGAAATTGTTCTCCTTGGGAGCCACTGGGACATAATATGTAAAAATAACAACCTTATAGCAGCCTCCGATCTCATGTTATGATCCCTTTTCTGTTGGAAAAAGAACTAATTTCTTAGAGATTTAACAGGTATAAATAATTGATTTGTTTTTGTTTTAGTAAAAAGGGGGCATTCTTTTTTCCAATTTTGAGAGGGGGAAAGTTGGTCAGGGATTTTGATTCCCATTGACCAAGAAAGCCCATGTTCATTTTTCAGATTTATGTGGGGGTATGCAATACCTATCTCCTAAGTGGGACGAAAGTTGCCAACACTTGAATGGAATAAAAATGTCCCTTTTAATAATGGACTTTTATAGCTAAAACAGTCATTGCGGGATCCACTTGGAAAATAAAAGAACATGAATAAATACACTTAACCTGAGTAAATGTTTCCTGGGAAACACTTACTTGGATAAGTGCATGGTGGCTTTTGAAAGCTAATAACCTTCCAATTGCACACAATACTTTGACCTTGGTTTGGGGGTGGCACTTCCCCATAAATGGGGTCTATGTGCATTTATGAGTAAAGTTGTTTATTTTTTAAGGGCTTGATTATGATACAGAAAGACATGATACTCGACAAACTTACATCCAATCGATGGGTATCATAAAAGAGGTGACCAATAGGTGGTGTTCATTTGATTGGTCAAAGCTCTTTGGTACCATTTCTTTCCGGTATCATAAAGAGTCATGGATTTTAGATCTCACAAAAGTTATTTTTAGACATTTTATTTATGGTAGACAATATTAACTTATGGTTCATTTGATTAGAAAATGTAATGTCCGCATCAATTTTAGTTTAATATATTAGTGGCTAGTGGTGGCAACCAGCCAAGCTTTTCATGAGATGCTCAAGCTCGGTTCGATTTCAACCGAGCTCGACCTACTAGAGCTCGGCTCATGAGACTCGTGAGCCGGATCGAATATATATATATATATATATATATAAAATAAAATTATAAAAAATAATATATATAATAAAATAGTATAATTATTAATTATTATAATTCTTATTTTTTTAAATATCAAATAAAAAATATTTTTATATATAATTTTTTATTTTTATAAAATATTTTTTCTCAAAATCGAGCTTAAGCCGAACCGAGCTTGAGCTTATGAATTTTTGACTCAAGCCAAGCTCGAGCTCAAGGTTTTGGCTCACGCCGAGCTCGAGCTTGAGCTCGAGCCTCGTACTATTCGGCTCGGCTCAACTTGAATCTACCCCCTATTAGTGGCATACAATATGATATCCAAATCTGATTCCAACTTCAGTCTGAGTCCTATGGACAATATTTGATTCAAATCTGAATGTTAATAGATCAAATTTGGATCTACGTATATCCTATCCATTTTCATTTGCGGTCCTATTTCTGAGAAGTTTCTCATAGGCAATGTTGAGCACACTATCATAACAACACACTTAGATCTTCATGTAACATTTTGAGGCCCCTTTTGGTTTACGGCAATAGGGGTCTGGAATTGGAATAGGAATGAGCTATTTTGATTCTAACCGTTTGGTTGGGCAGAATGGGAATCTCATTTCCATTCCTACTAGAACGACATTTCCCCATTTCAGGGAATGGCCATTCCCTACCCCTCCCTTGGGAATGAAATCCTATTCCTATTTATTCTAATTTCCATTTCCATTCCTATCTGAACCAAATAGACTATGGGAATGGACCATTCCGAATGCCAAATGCAGCCTTAGCAAACCCAAAATTTTGTGTTATTTTGTTGTTTTAGTGTATTCAAGAATAATTTTTTTGGGGTTTTGTTTATGCACGAGGGGGATTGATACAGAGCACGATAAAGGTCTTTCCCACCTAATAATCAACCTGACTGAATTGAAAAGGCTTTCTTATAGGACCTCATCCTGCTTACATCTTAGGGTCCATTTGGTTTGCAGTTGGAATTGGAATCAAAACCCTTTGGAATTGGAATCAGAATGGTCTATTCTCATAGTCTGTTTGGTTCAGACAGGAATGAGAATGTGAATTGAAATCGGCGGAAATGACATTTCATTCCCAAGAGAGGGGCAGGGAATGGCTGTTCCCTCAAATGGGGAAATGCCATTCCAGCAGAGGTGGGAATGAAATTCCTATTCCACCCAACTAAACAGTTGGAATCGGAATAGCCAATTCTGATTTTGATTCCAAACCCTATTCCTACAAACCAAACAGAGCCTTACATTCACCACACCGCTCCATTCCTTGGATTGGCCATCTTTATTTCTTATAGGACGCTCATCTTTCTTGCTCAGCTAAAAAATCCATGCACGACAGTTTACCTCATCCATGCTACTGTTATTGTTCATCTATGCTGTTGCAGAAAATCCCTCCCATCCCAACATTTTTTTACTTGACATCCTGGTTTGGTTCCTTTGCTGTTCATGATCTCTGTTTTCTTTTTTCTTTACATTTTCTTTTGTTTGGTAATCAAACGAAATCCATTAGATTAATCCAGAATGATAAACCTTCCCACTTTGGTCTTTTGCAGCAGTTTTATCCCGGTTCACTGGACTTCAATTACCAACACGAACTTGGCAGGAAAATTTCACTGAAACCCACTTAACAAATTTTTATATTATATTATAAATATTATAAATATATAATATAAATATACCCATCAGTTTGGTTAATGGTTGGTTCTTTTATAGGTTGATTGAAAATCGAATCAGTATCTTTGGTTTTTAAAAATACTGAGTCAACCAATTCGGTGAACTGGAATTTTCAGTTTGATTTCTTGATTTTGGTTTGGTTTTTCAGTTTTTTGTGAGCACCCTTATGTGCAAGTCCAGCTGAGTGGTTTCCAAAGCCAATTCCATCTTTTTAAAATCTGTTTCTATTTGCTTTTCTGGTTGGACCTGGCCTGAACACCAATGATCAATTACTCTAATTTATGATTATCACATGTGGGCCTTGATGCAACGGTTGGGTTGTTCCTAATGGACTTATCCTGCTCTAGGAAGTAGCTTCTTCATAGATAAACATGTTTTTTTATTACATGAAGACTTAACACCATCTCATCAAGGAGAAGCAATGCTCTGCCTCGAGAATGCCAAATTTTGTATTGTAAGGGTTCCGGAACTGTGTTACCCATTGTGAATACAATGGAAAAAGAGTTTGTAAAACCACTTCAAACAATTTTAAATAGAAGAATAATATAAAGGAATGTTAATTACAGGAAGGTAAAACAAAAAGATAATGGTGTCCCCCCATTGTAAAACCTCTCAGTTCATCAAAGAATTGTATTGATCATGGTAAAAGAGAAATACATAAGTTACCAATATTAGGAATATAAAAGCAAATTATATGTCCAAACATTAGTATATCAACATACCTGATTCCTGATTGTGAGCTCCGAGAAGCTTATGGTCAGCTCAAAGAAATGGAATCGCCACCCATTTTTTAAAAGAAATAGGACCTCATTTTTAGATTCAGAAATTGACATACTTGGATAGTGACTTTGTTTTTTGCTAGGAAAGGTACCTAACCGAGAGATTTTGGATCCCAAGAATTAGAAGAGGGAAGGTGTTAGACACCCCTCTCTCTAAGTTATTGGAGCAGCCCAATATGGGAGTTGGTTAGATTATATATTTAACAAAACACCAATAAAAAGGGTTGCTTAGAGCTCCAAAAATCAGGTAAAAACGCTCCCAACCTTACCCATAATTGATTTGAGGTGATACTATCGGGTCTTAGATACTGATTTCCCTATGACCCTCAACTCTCTTCCTCATTTTCTCAATTTGGATGAAACTAGGAATGCAAATTTCCCATGGTTTCTGGACCTCAAGAAACCTAAAACTAAGCTGAAATTAGAGGCTTATGAATTCAAACTTGGAAAAAAAGCGATGGAATGAGAAACTTACCTCTCGTGTATAACCTTGACAGGAGTTTTTCAATATTGGGAACAAGTTCAAAGAAGCTGGAATGAGACCTTAGGATGGACGGTATGCATTTTGGTTTCAAATCTTGCAATTGAAAATAGATGGGTGGATTTGAAGTTTGACCTTCAAAGACTTTGGGGTTTCAGGTAAAATGGATACATTATAGAGGTTGGGGAAATGCTCTTTTTCTCATCTTCTTCTCTTTTAGATCTCTCTCTTTCTAGTTTTCTCCCCTCCCCCTTGAGCTCAAGTTTGGATCAATATTTATAGAGAAAAGAAGATGAGAGTTCTGAAATTCATCCAATCACAAGGCTTGAGCTTCAAGAAAGCTTTTACAAGAGAATAAGCAAGGATTTTTCAAAGAAAATGGTGATCAGTCAACTTTTCCTCTTTGGTGAAAGATTGTCTTCGATTTGGGGGTGGTTTTCATGGGTTTTGTGTGTCCAATGGGAGCTTGGGGCGTACCTGTCATGGCAATCTCGTATTTGAGCTATCAATGGCAAAAAATGTAAATTTAATGAACTTTTAAATGTGGTTTTGTTTTTTCTCAGTTTTAAGTAGGGGTATCTTTGGGCTTTTGGACTTTTTGGGTTTATTAGGCTCAGTTTCATTAGTCCAAGTGTTTGAACTGGTCAATAATGGGTCTGAAATCAGTCATCTCCCTTTTGAGGTTTCAAGTTGGGACAAATGAGGTGACAATTCAATCTGGTGCATTGAAATGGCATATTCCTAGTTTAACGATAAAACGGGTGAATTAGGACGTGAAATTTGATGTGCTAGGGTTTTTTGTTCTCTGATAGGGGTGGATTCGAGCCAAGCTAAGTCGAATAGTACAAGGCTCAAGCTCAAGCTCGAGCTCGGTTCGAGCTAGAACCTTGAACTTAGGCTCGACTAGCTTGGCTCGAGTAAAAAACTCATAAGCTCGAGCTCGGTTAGCTCAACTCGAGTCAAATACTCGTAAGCTTGAGCTCGATTTTGAGAAAAAAATGTTTTATAAAAATAAAAAATTATTAGGCTTGAGCTTGTTCATGAGCTGAGCTCTATTAGGCTTGAGCTTGACTTGTTTCTTAATCGAGCCTGTGAAGGGTTTAAGCTCGATTCGAAGCTAAGTTGAAACTGAGCTGAGCCAAGCTTGAGTAGCTCATGAAGAGCTCGACTCATTGCCACCCCTAGTCTATGAGCACAATGGTGAGATCTGATTGGCTTAATAGAGTCGGGATGATGAAGATCTATGGCTAACAAATTCGGATCAACGGGATTTGCTGAAATAGAATCTTTGCTTGATGAAGGATCTAAAGAGGGAGTTTTGGGATGAAATTTGGTGGATAGGCATTTTTGAACATCCTAAACCTAATAGAGGTGGTGGATCTTTGATCTGAAGTATAGATTTATAGATTTGGTTTGGGTCTAGGTTTTATCCAATGGTTTATCAATTAACGAGAATGCTTGAAATGGAATCTCACTTTTTAACGGTCAAATAAAGGAATTTGGTCATGAAATTTGATGTACTGGGGTTTATTGGGTCTCTAAACATAGTGGTGAGGTATGATCAATCAAATGAAGTTGGGATGGAGAATGATAAGCTCTAATTGATGAGAATTATTGAAATATGATCTAAGTTGCACTTGATGGTGGGTCAAATGAAGGTGTTTTAGAATGAAATTTGGCGGTTAGGTATAGATTAAGGTGAGGAGTCAAGTGGATGGTTCTGGTCTAAAAGAGAAATAGTTAATCTTGGTTTTCTGAATCAGGGTCGTTGGAATGGAATTTTGGCATTTTCAAAGTTGATCATTGTAAACTTGCGATGAGATTCTCTTGTTGATTGTATCTTAGTGATCTTAGGGCAATGGATATATTGGATCAGGGCCATGAGAAAGGAAGTTGGTGTGTTGACTTGTGAGTGTGTATGACTAATTTATAGTTTCCTAAGTTTGTAGGTCATATTCGATTAGACGTTGATGTTGATCTTGAGGTTTTCATTTTGTCCTGTGGATTGTGTCAAAAGAGGGCTTTTTGGCTTTGTAGAGTCTCAATTTGATTTGGTGTGATTCTATGTTTTTTTTGGGTTTGAAAAGAGTGTATAAAGAGGTAGGGTGAAAGAACCGAGCAAAAATTGAGTGCTGACACTGATTAACCAAAAGATTGATGCACAAAAAGGAAATTCATTCCTTGAGCCACTTGAAATCCTATCCATGTATACCCCCTCAATATGGCAGTCTGTCCAAGAAAAATTCAATCGAAGTTACATTGTCTCCAAGACTGAGTTAGAATCTGGAAAACAAATTACTTTACCATGATCCAAGAATACAAATGTGTTATGTTTGTGCCTTGAATTCTTTGTGGCGATCTGCTTCATGATTCTACTCCATAGCCCATAGTCCACCACAAATCACAATTGGGAGTGTGGGCGTGGCAGCATGGACCTAATCCTTATTCAGCTTATAGGTCCAAACCGAATACAAAGAGTTATGTATTTTGGGGTTTACTCTCTTGTATACTTAGTCTTTGTCTTGTGAGAGAAGAGTGAGACATTAGATGTATTTGGGGTTTGGGGTTTCCTTCAAATGGTGTTGTGATTGCACAAATCTGTATTTCTTCTCCATTGTTGACTACATAGTGGATTTCTACTCCTCCTTCGCCCACAGACGTAGGCTATAAGCTGAACCACGCAAATCTGTGCTTTTTGTGCTTGTTTCTCTTTACCTTTGTTTTCCATTCAAATATGATTTTCTTGGGTTTTTTCGCAACAAACTGGTATCATAGCCCTACTTTTCATTTGACACTTGCAATGTCATCAATGAGATTTAATATTAAGAAGTTTGGTGGTAGCATTAGTTTTAGTATTTGGCAAGTCAAGATGCGTGCCATTTTGGGACAAGACAGACTACACAAAGCTCTATACGAGAAGGAGAATAAACTTATAACTATGAGTGATGAAGAATGGGAGGGTTAGGTTTTAAAGCCCTAATCACGATTCAATTGTTTTTATCAAATGAAGTTCTACGGGAAGTTGTTCATGAGAAGATAATGTGGATTTGTTGCTAAAGTTGGAGTCTCTATACATGTCAAAGTCTCTTGCTAGTAAGCTCTAATCAAAGCAACAACTATTCCTATTTCGTATGGCTGAAGGTACACATATCAAATCTCATATTGATGAATTTAATTCTATTATCATGGATCTACAAAATATTGATGTTAAGGTTGAAGATGAAGACCAAGCCCTTTTGCTACTATGTTCCTTACCACCCTCATATAAGTCTTTTAGAGAGTCTCTCATCTATGGAAGAGACACCATTAGTACAAAGGATGTTAAAAAAGCATTACTTTTTAAATAGGTGATTGATAAGGACTTAACTATAAATAGGGGTGATAGTTAAGACTCTGGGTTGCTTGCAAGAGGGAGGTCTAAGGATAAGGGCTCAAATAGTAAATTGAAGTCTAGATCAAAATCTAGTCATAAGAACTTGACATGTAACTATTGTCACAAGAAAGCACACATTAAGTCAAAATGTTATAAGTCGAAAACAAAAACAAAAAAGAAGAAAAGAAAAAGAATAACTCTATGGAGGCTAATGTGGCTAAGGATGAGACTGTTGATGTTCTCTTAGTAATAGATGATAGAACTAGATCTAAGGATGCATGGATTTTAGATTTGGGCTATTCCTACCACATATATCTCAATAGGGACTGGTTCTCCACCTACGAATCTATTAATGGTGGAGTTGTATTGATGGGTAATAATGCTTCCTATAAAAATGAGGCCTAAGGGCAAATGAATAATTTGAATCTGAATGCATGATGGTGTTGTGAGAACATTGACAAATGCATGACATGTACCAGACTTAAAGAAAAATCTCATTTTTCTTGGCACTCTAGATGCTAATGGGTGTAAGTATTCAACTAAAGGTGGAGTTTTGAAAGTCAATAAAGGTGCTCTTATTGTGATGAAAGGCATGAGGATAGGAAGTCTATATGTACTACAGGGTATTACTATCACAGGTTCAGATGCAATTTCTACATCATCCCTATCTGAGTTTGACATTACCAAGTTATGGAACATGAGGCTAAGACATATGAGTGAAAGGCAATAACTATATTAAGCATGAGAGGTTTTCTTTGTGGCAAAAGTATAAGAAAGCTTGACTTCTATGAACATTGTGTTTTTGAGAAGTAGAATAGAACATGTTTGAGTATAGTCATTCATAGGAAAAAGAACAAGCATTGGTGACTACTCCGAAGGTATGGGTTTATTTTCTGAAGTATAAAAATGATGTATTTATGACTTTTAAATAATGGAAAACATTGTTTGAAAAGTAAACAGGAAAGTAGGTCAAACAATTGAGAATAGATAATGGTTTAGAGTTTTGTGAAAATGAATTTAATGAGTTTTACAAAAATAAATGCATTGTAAGGCATCGTATTGTTGTCAAAACACCATAGCAGAATGGAATTGTAGAACGTATGAACAGAACTCTACTAGAGAGAACAATGTGC
Organism: Nelumbo lutea; assembly: GCF_056320005.1. NCBI lineage: Eukaryota > Viridiplantae > Streptophyta > Magnoliopsida > Proteales > Nelumbonaceae > Nelumbo > Nelumbo lutea. Next base: position 90,267,352 of record NC_142687.1, on the reverse strand, counting down.
ATGTTGTCAAATGTTGGTCTCTCCAAGGATTTTTGGGCAAAAGCAATTAATATGGCTTGTCACTTGGTAATCAATCTCCATCTATTGCCACTGAATGTAAGATTCCATGAGAAGTATAGTCTGGCAACCCTCCTGATTATTCAAATATGAAAATATTTGGTTGTCTAACACATGCACATGTTAATGAATGCAAATTTGAGCCTAGGGCCAAGAAGTGTATATTTCTTGGTTATGTTTCAAATGTGAAGGGATATTGATTGTGGTGTCCTAATCCTAAACCACCAAAACTCATAGTCAATAGAGATGCTACTTTTGATGTGCCTATTATGCTTTACCCGAAAAAGGAATCTTCTATTTCTTATAATATAGATAAAACACAAGTTTTAGGAGATAATGTGGAGTTAGAAGTTCTTCCTCACCTTAGTTTATAGTAGTCTAGGTGCCCATTTCTACTAAGATGGAAAAACATGTACAAGAGGAATAGGAGGAGGAGAAATATTCTATTGCTTGAGACAAAACAATGATAGAGGTTAGACCACCTAAGAGATATGGTTATGCCGATCTAGTTGCTTATGCATTGCCAGTTGTAGATACTATTGATGCTATAGAACCTAATACTTATGCATAACTTATCTCGTCTATTGATTTTGCTAAGTGGTTGGCAACTGTGCATGAAGAGATTGAATCATTGCATAAGAACCAGACTTGAGAGTTGGTAAGACCACCTAAAGGAAAGAAGATTGTTGGATGCAAATGGATTTTCAAATGGAAAGAAAGTGCTCTAGGTGTAGAAGATGTTAGATATAAGGCATGTCTGGTTGCAAAAGGCTATAGTTAGAAACAATGTATTGACTTTAATGATGTTTTCTCACCAGTTGTTATACATAATTCTATTCGTGATTTTTATTTGTTTTTTGTTTTTTGTTTTTTGTTTTTTGTTTTTTGTTTTTTGCTTTGGCTTCCATGCATAATTTGGAATTAGAACATTTAGATGAAGAACTTGAAAAAAAGATTTATATGCATCAACCTGAGGGTTTTATTGTTGAAGGGAAGGAAGACCATGTTTGTTTGTTAAAGAAATATTTGTATGGCTTAAAACAGTCTCCTAGACAATGGTATAGAAGATTTGTCTCTCTTATGGTGGCTCTTAGGTATTCTATATGCAAGTATGATAGTTGTGTTTATTTTAGGAAACTTATAGATGATTCTTTTGTTTACTTGTTGCTTTATGTTGATGATATGCTTATTGTAGTAAGAGAAATATTTGAAATCAACAGATTAAAAACACAGTTGAGTAGTGAGTATGAAATGAAAGATTTGGGTGCAGAAAAAAAATTCTTGGCATAGAGATTCAAATGGACTGAAAAGAAAGGAAGTTGTATTCGACACAACAAAAATATGTTGAGAATTTCTTAGAGCATTTTGGCATGAAAGGCGCTAAACCAATAAGTACTTCAATTGCAGCACACTTTAGACTTTTAGCTAATTTATCACCATATATAGATGAAAAAGAAAGATATGTCATATGTCCCTTATTCCAGTGCAATTAGGAGTATTAGGTATGCTATGGTTTGCACACAACCTAGAATTTCACATGCAATTAGTGTGGTGAGTAGATATATGTCATTTCCTAACAAGGCACATTGGCAGGTAGTGAAGTGGATTCTTAGATACTTGAAAGGAACATCAAATGCTTGTTTGGAGTTTGGGAGTAGTGATAGTTTGATGGGTTAATATTGATTCAAATTATGTAGGTGATCTTGACAGGAGAATGTCACTCATAGGTTATGTATTTTTTATTGGTGGTTGTGCTATTAGTTGGAAAACTAGTTTACAATTTACAGTTGCTTTATCTACTACTAAGGTTGGGTATATGGTAGTGACTGAGGTAGTTAAAGAAGCTATTTGATCGAGAGATTGTTTGGTGATTTCAATTTGGTTTCAAAGGTGACTATCGTGTACTGTGATAGTCAAAGTGTTATTCATATGACCATGGATCAAGTGTATCATGAGAGGACAAAACACATTAATGTGAGGTACCATTTTGTTCATGATATTGTAGAACAAAGAGATATCATTGTGAAGAAGATTGGTATTGCAAATAACCCATCTGATATGTTAACAGAGCCTCTTCTTGTGGCTAAGTTCAAGCATTGCTTGGACTTAATTGGTGTTTGCAACATTTGAGTTTGCCCATTAGGGCTTTTGTTGGAGAAGGTGGAGGGAGATTGCTATTCTATGATGCTTGAGAGAATTTAAGCCAAGGTGGAGATTTGTTATGTTTGTGCCTTAAATTCTTTATGGCGACCTACTTCATGAATCCACTCTGAATTAATTTGAGAAAAAAAACGAATGCAAAATTTCATAATAGTTTGTGGTGAAGCATAGCATATAGCCCATCACAAATCACCATTGGGGGTGTGGGGGTGTATCCCCCACGACGGTATGGACCCGATCCATATTTAGCTTATAGATCTGAACTAAATACGAAGAGTTATGTATTTCGGGGGGTTTCTCTCTTGTATACTTAGTCTTTGTCTTGTGAGAGAAGAGTGAAACATTAGGTGTATTTGGGGTTTAGGGATTTCTATGAGTGGTGTTGTGAGTGTACAACTCTGTTTTCTTCTCCATTGTTGACTACGTAGTGGATTTCTGCTCTTCCTTCACTTTGGGTGTAAGCTATAAGCCCGAACCACGTAAATTTGTGTGTTCTTTGTGCTTGCTTCTCTTTATCTTTGTTTTATTTTCATTTGGGGTGCTATTCAAATATGCTTTTCTTGGGTTTTTGCAACAAAATGTCTTTGTATTGCATGAAACTTAGCCCCCCGAACTTTAATTTGTGATAAAGACTTATCCTAACCTTTCACATTCCACCATTTCACCCCCACCCAATTAATGGGTTTGGCGGTAAAGATAAATTTATGAAAATGCTCCTTTAAAGTTCTATATTCCTTTTCTTTTTGTCTTTTTATAACTTTCCTCTTTTTCTTGTTTTCAAAAATTTTCTGTATTCTTTTTGTATTTTCTCAATTTCCTTTTTTGTACTTTTTTGTTTTGTCTTTGTAATTTTAATTGTTTTCTATGTTTCCTATGTTTTTTTGTATATTTCTTTATTCATTCTTTGTCTATTTATTGTATTTTCTACAATTTCATACTCTTCCTTTTCTTCTTTTTTTTTTTATATTACCAATTTTCTAAATAATGGTCTCATAAAATGACATAAGGGCAGTTTGGGGTTTTAAAAATGTTTGAATATGCGCATGATAATCACATGAGGATCTTTTTTTGATAGTAGAATCTAAAAGTAGGGCTATGAATATTTGACATGGCGCATAAACAATGGCTCGAACACAACACAAGTTTAATGGGTTTGGGTTTATCTTAATAATATTATGTCAAATCATGTTGACCCGTTTAGCACGATAACATGATTAATAAATGTTTCAATTTAAGATTGACCCACCTAACTCGAAAATGACATGTTTATGTCCCAAAGTTTCAAGTATTAGATAATGTATGTACATTTGGATAAAATACTATTATGGTAGGTAAAGATAACATCAAATAGTTTTATGAGTAGTAGAAAATTCGGACAACATATTTTGATATAAAAACTGTAAAAGAAAGAAGAAAACAAAGAGAAGAAAAGGTTTCGGTTGAGAAAGAGAGAGAAGAGAGAAAGAAGAGAATGGGGAAGCTTAGAATTAGGTATGGTCGCTCCTTTCATTAGATTATATACTCATAAATAAAAGAGAGTACAAAGACAAGTATGCCCTTAGTAAGTTGGCTACTTTTGAGAACTTAAAAACACTCTTAACTTAAAATGTAAACTAATGGGCCTAAGGCCCAATAACTCCCTAACTATGCTATGTAAATAAAAAACATGTTATATCAGCCCAAAACTCCATAAAATTTATTTAAGTAATTGATAATTGAATATTTATTTTATTACTCAAATCTATTTATTATTTAATTTCCATGTTGATTTTGTGTTAATTCTAGTTATGCAAGTCATGTCATGTTACCAGTGCAATAAACAGGCCATATTTGCATCCACCCTTATATCTGAATGCCCATACCACGACATGACATGAGAACAGGAATTGCCATCCCTATTTGAAAGTTCATGGTAGGTCTTCATTGGAAAAGAAAGTTCAAGAGGTTAAGTGTCATTATCCCAAAAATACATGGTGTCAATTTTCTTTTAGTTTCAAGGGTTTTGAAAAAAATACCTTTTAAAGTTTGAGCTTGAATGATGGAGATATGAGAGATGACTTGATGCATTATGAAACCACTTTTCTCAACAAGAAAACAAAAACTTCAGTGTAAATTCCTTTTCTTTTATCTTTCATTGAACTTGTACTTCACACTGTTTATTACAAGTATGCCATCCTGTAAATATCTCCAATATCAATAATACAAATGAAGATTGTTGTATAATCTGAACCAAAGGAAAAGAATTATTTCTTATTGTTGAAATAAATTCTACTTTGTTTCAGTGATTCTTTCGGTTTTAGTTTGGAGGTCTACTCCAGATTCTTTTCTGCTCATCAAAGCTGCCAATCACAGCAGACTGCAATTTATCACACAATCGACTTGCAAAGTGATCATAATATGCCACAGGGTTCACACTTTCCAATATTTTGACCAACTTTCCCTTTTTTTCATCAATGGTAATTTGTCCATCTCTGGATACATCACCAGTAGCCAAGACTTTAATGGGCTTGATTTGTGAAGTTAGTTGTAAATCATTATGATCATCAGCCAAGATTATTGCACCGAGAATTTCGCCCAAAAATGTATCCTGTAGCCAGATAAAACAGCAAGTAACTAGAGCAGCTACTAAAGCACAAGTTACACAAACAATAGTATATGCAAGCTACTGCAAAAAAAAAAAAAAAAAAAGGTTAAGCTTGACCTTTTGTCTCATCTATGGATTTTGTAGGCTAAGTTTGACCTTTTCAGAAGATCCTCATAAAGCAGTCTATAACTTTCTCCTTGGGCTGTCCAAAGAAAAGGGTGATAGGTCTAGCCGTTCAAAAACTAAAAGGTTCATGAACCCATTGTCTACAATGATTCAATTGGTTCTATTTTTTTCCTCCAAATTCAGGGCTAGAAATGGGTAAGATCACAAGCAGATCCATATCTGAATGGAAGAAGTGGGTTTACACATTTAGATCCTCATTAGATCTTATAGTATGGAACCATGCCTGATCCTTTTATGCGTTCAGTGTTGGAATAACTAGTTGGATCTAAGAGCAAAACATGTATGGTGGGGATCCTTACTCTGTTCACTTTATTTTTCAGATCCTTGTCATTGGGTTATCCACTAAGTGTGGGTATGGAGCAGGGTTGACTATTGGATTGAGCACTCCATTTCATGCCCTATCTAAAATGTAAGATTGAAGAAATATGTGGGTCCCTGAACCATGCTCATTCACCATATCTACCAGCATTTGGCATTCCACTGGTAGCCTGTCCTCAAAGTATACTAGAATGGTATTTTAGTTTCCTCTGTTCACATTTAGAAATGTATTTCTCCTTACCATATGTTGGTAGCTTGGATGCTTTTTCTGTATACCAGATAGTACTGACAGAAACTTGTTTGCAAATACAGCTTCGGGTGTCTTTTGTGCAAGCCACAAGCTCTCCAGAATCTTAGGAAAGGAACTGACTTGCCTTTGGATGCCAAGTGGAATGAGTGTGATATCAAGTTCCGATTCAAAGACCTTCTTTGCAGCAAATGGATCAAGAAATAGGTTGAATTCTGCATATTTGTTTGAAGGAACTGTGAAAACATTTCCTATATCCATGCTATTGCAGCTGATGTGTCCCCCAACTATATATACATTCTGCAAGCAGGAATAAACAACTGATGATATTATTAAATAGGGATTCATAAAGTTCTATGAAGTTAGTGAAATGTCTAGGTTCGAAAGAATAAAGAGAAGATCAAGAAGAACTTGAAAAGACACTGACCTGAATCACTGAACTTGCCTTCTTGTTTGAAGAAAGAATATTCGCTAAATTAGTCAGAGGTCCATTGGTTAATATTGTAATTTTAGATCCTGAATCCATTGTACTCAGAATGGAGTTCCAAACTTCTAATGCTAAAGGTTGTCTGAGTTCAGGATGATCAGTATCTCTAGGAGCTCCAAACTTCACAGAATTCTCTGCTGTATACCTGAAATGTAACTCCAAGTGGCATTCAATGAATAAATAAATTTCCAGGAGTACGAAATAACATGACGACAAGATAAATTCAAGAATAAAAAATCAACAACAAAGACTTTCTTTCTGCATGGCAGTCTTCTACTAAAATTTGAATTATATGACACAGTTTGCAGTCTTCTACAGGTATCCAGGTATAATAGCATAAAAAAGAAGGAAAATTGTTTTGTTTCTGCATGTATATGTTGCAGTGAATCTATTAATCAACCACTTATTCATTGAAAAGCGGTCTGGATGATTTGGCACCATTTTTGAGGTTCTCTAAACAAGTTGGTGCTTAGTGAAATCAGTAATTTGTAAGCTACTCCCTATCCATTTTGGGGGATTTCTGCATAAAAGAAATAGGATTTTCTTCAATATAGGCATCCTTACCTACAACAAGGTCTGATAACACTGAGGTTAAGGCAGCATGCTGGGTCATCACAGGTAAGTTTTGTACAGTGAGAGTGTAGTCCCAGGTAAGAGAATGGGTTAATGGATTCTCTGTCTAAAAGGTATACTGAGGCTAAGTTTTGTACAGTGAGAGTGCACATTTTAGTATACATCTATCTTTATGTTTTGTATCTAAGACATTTTTCATTCATCTTTCTTTATTTTTTCTTATTAAACTTATCAATAGTTCAGAGAGATACACCTAAAAGGAATCTTGTTCATGTAAAGAAGGCAACATAAACAATAAATTTAATACACATAAGTGCAGCATTATTACTTTCCATTAGAGGTTGTATTGGTATGGTTAGGGATGTCAACTGGGCATTCATAGGTGGAGATTCCATGTCTATTATTTGACAATTATGCCGATGATGCCAGAAAAGAGGTACCATCAACGTGATGGGTATATTCTTGGGCAAATATACCCATAAAATCAGCACAACAGATATGAGGATGCTGAAATAGATGAGGGAACATTGTCATTTAGCAATGTCTATAACCATTTCTGGACCTTAGGTGTTGATTTTATCATCAAGGCCTAAAGAATTAAAGCTTTTGGTCTTTCATTTATGAACCTAAAATAGGAAATGAATATATTGTAGTAGAAAACACTATCAGTGTTTATGTAGAATCCCAGCTTTTGCATCATGGGGGTGATGGGAGAACATATTACATTTATTTGGACAATAAATCTTAGCTGTCATTGTAAATGGTGTTAGGTTTCATAAACATGGCCTAGAAATAAAAAAGATCTAAGTTCTGTAAGTTTCATTTAAAACACCAAATATGTAATTAACCACATTAGGAGAGTGAGAGTTCTATGATTGATGCAGAAAACAACCTTTCAGAAAGAACTTACAATTAAATTTAACAGGATGCAAGGACTACCTTCTAGGGCTTCGTGGCAAATTACGAGCAAATCCATAAAGTGTATCAGAGTCCAGAAATCCACCACTGCCATGTGGTATAGCCTTGACATACTTGCAGTCTCCAACAGAAGGAAAATATGGATTTACCTCACCAATTGCAAACATGCTTCCCAAACCAACTGGAATGTCATCACGGCCCATCATATGCAGTATATCATAGATGATGTCAATTGTTGCAGCATTTGCCCAGCCAGTTGGACTTACTAATATTCCCTGATGAAAGAGAGAATAAGCCAAAGGGAAATGTAACTTGTATGTCAGGGTTCTTAAAATAATTAGCTGACAAAGCAGGTGAAAGCTAGTCTATTTGTAATGAATTTACATTTTTCAGAAAATTGACTTGTTAATTATTCTTTGGAAGATGCAAGAAATATGTGATAACTGATTGAGTTGCAAGGTAAAAAGTATTTCATAATGGTCCATGATCCATCTCAATCAGACAGCAAGTGGTCTTAAACTTGGACACAAAAAAGACGGGATTTTAGTTACATGAAAAAAAAAATACTTCATAAATTGGCATTCCTGAGGGAATAAGTGTCTAGGTGGTATCTTTGACTCTCAAGATCTTCCACCAACTGTGCTGCCCATATGAAGTTGGTACTGGTATCATGACATGAGAGCCATGATTCATCAAGTATAATCACCCATATGCCCCTTGAATGTTTACATAAATTTAGATATTGTCATAATGTTAGTGCAGTAGAACTCATTTTCTAATTGAAGCTATTGCCTCATTAAAGATCCTTGTATTCATATAAGCAGTGTAGTCAGGGGCATCCAGACTATGCCTGGGCAAATTATAGCCTTTCTAGGAAAGACACTGCCTAGATGATGGATAGCCTTGCATGGTGATCAGATCCAAATGTCATTTATTAACTTTCTAAAATGCAAATATTCAAATAAGAAAAGCCTTCAGAGTTAACATAACCATAGGTAATATTTTTGCTCTATTTACATGACAATAAATAAGAAGGCACACAAGTTGCATCCCAATTTAGACAAATAATAAACGGATACCAGTGCAACCAAAAAATGTTAAAAAAACATAACTTAATTCGTAAAGTAAAAGGTAAGGCATCTAATTGTAATGCATATAAATTCAGACATTGGAAGGGAAAGACAGACAGCCATAGAAGTGGTAAAGAATTGCGTAAAACTATAAGTGTGAGAACTGACTTTAAATGATCCTTTGACATTGACTTGAATGGAGAGAGGAGAAGAAAGGGGATGAGGACCCCAAACCTCATGAACCAATTATCCTTGTTTTATTTGAAGAAAATATTCACAATTTAAAAGAAGATGCGTCATTTGCTAGAGTGGAATGGCAAAATAGGATCCATGTAGCCCAACCAAATTGTTGGAATAAGAGTTGCTCAAGTTGAGTTCCTTTTAATTATAAACTCAATCACTTTTAGAAAATCCTTCAAGTAAATTGTTCAATTAATCTAAAAAACAAATGACTTAGTTTCAATTTCTTTTTAACCATGGAAGCAGTATTCAAGTTATCACCTTATCTCTGACCCTTGTATTTGAAATTATACCAATGCAACTACCAGTCTACCATCAAGACACTGCCTGCCTAGACACTAATTTAGGTTTATGTGCCAAGGATACTAGCTAGGCAATTAAATCCCCTGGATAATACTTTGAGTACATTGCCTTTAGGTAATAACCAATGAAATTAAGAAAGAAAAGAAGAGGGAAACCAACTGTACCTTGAGATTTATTACTTCAACAGGTACTTTTAGGAGATAAATTAGAGAGAGAAAATCTCCAGCACTCATATCCATGTCAAATATAACAGGTTTTCCCAATTTTCTTGTTCCAAAATTTGGCTTGTACATAACCTCTCGATAGTAGGGAAACTGAGTCGAAATATTGAACCGCCCAGATTGCTGAGGAAGGTTTAGAACCTGCTCTCAAATAACATTTATTGTGTGCAATTAGTAAAGAAATGTACGAATCTAAACATAAAGAACCTGAAGAAAAGAACACTGAGAATCATTTACATCCAAGAAGCTTTTAAAAAATTCTCGATCCAGCAAACTGTCAATGTCTTGATTTGGTTTCGCCTTTGTAGCAACAAGAACACGTACTGCCTCTTTACCAGTTATCTCCTTTGTGTAACCATCCTGCTTGCAATGCACTATTCCATTAGATCATACAAGACTAATTATATTCCACTAAGAGAAAAGTCAACAATAAACTACCTGGCATCTCCCTTTCCCATTCTTTACAAAGCAAAAGGGATCTTGAACCCCCATCTGAACATGACCACTATGTACTCCATTTTTCTGTAAATTAAACATTGGAACTGTGCGACCATCAAAGAATGGATTTGAGCCATCAGATATCCCATATGGTTCATTTGATGTCATTACTGTAATGTTCATATACTTCATCTCAGCAAATTCATTTTTCCCATCATGGTCACGCAAGTTACGCATGATTGATACAGCTACACCAGATGTAAAAGAATCCCACATAAAATAGCTCTGCAGAGGCCATCCTCTTTTTATTAGCTCAGTTAAAATCACTTAAGGAGTACCATTGATCATGTTATTCCACAATGTTTATGCATTTAACCAAGAAATGCCAGAAGATAAAATAGTCATTACACAGGGGAACAGAAATCAACAAAAAGTAGAGCTTAGTAACTACCTTAAAGAATTGGTCATCAAACCAAATATCATGAGCCATCTTTAAGGACCTAAAGCAGTATTGTGACTCATAAGTATTCTGTCTCTTTTCAAATTCTGTGAAAAAATCCTGAGTTATAGGGATAGTGTTTGTTGCATCCAAGGGAACAAGGGTGATTGGAATGCCAGAATGGAAAACCTACAACCAAAGGAAGAATCACAAGCGTCAATGTGTTGTAAGCATAGAGTAAAGTATAAATTTTTTAAGAGGTAAGTAAATTTATATTATAAAGCAAAATGAAGAAACCTGTTACAAGCATATAGTATACAGTATACAATTAAAAAAAATTAAATACTAAGATTATATTGAGATGCATAGTTCCCTTTCATTTTATACAGATGCTACCCCATTTATTTTTTGATGATGCCCTTTGACTGATCTACAATTTCAACAACTTGTATTACCTGGTATGCAGCAAAAGGATCTCCAAAGATATTGAATTCAGCATATGGGTTGCTGTTAAATGCCGTAAACAGATTACCAATATCACCACATTGTTTAGGCTTGCAAGAAATGGCGTTCTTAGGGCAGCAACCAGTTGGGTTATTAGACCTCACACCACCACCCATGACATAAATATGATCAATGTTGTTCTTCAGGTGAGGATTATTCATGAGGAAAAGGGCAAAGTTTGTATGAGCTCCAGTAATGAGTAAAGTAACAGGACCCTTGGATATTGTGTCTATCATCAATTGTTGTGCAGTAGGTTGCTGAAGGGGCCAATATTGTCTCTTCCCCTGCTTTGACAAAAAATCAAATGCATGAGCTAGAATTAGAATTCAGGGAAGATCATAAAGCCTACATGCATATCAATTACAGAATTCTAGTTGTCAATTGTTCTCCACATCCCTTAACTATATATTCTTTTCACAATCTGCAGAAAGGTTCTAACTTTTAGGAAAGCTGTTAAGACTACCAAATTCCATACCTGTGGAAGGAAACCTTTTCGCAGTCCATAGTTTGTATCAATATCTAATCTCCCTCCAGAGCCTAAAGGAATAGCCTGTCTGTACCGACAACCTCCAGCAGTTGAAGTTCCCTGCCAAAAATGTTAAAGACACTAGGAAAATGAATAACCATCAAGAGTGCCTATCAACACACGGGAGCTAATAGATCTTTCACAGAGATATATGAAAATTATGAACAAGACATTAGCATAATTTTTATGTGGATTATTGAAGGAAATGTTCTAGAAATGATGTGGAGAAAAGGGGATTGGTATGTTGCATATGAAACAGCATAGGAGAATGGTACTCCATTTAACCTGATCAATTAATGGAAGAAATCCACCAACATTTGGAAGGATAGTACCATTTGGTAGTATTCCACCTTCACCTCCTATCCCAACTGCAATGTCATCACGACCCATCATGTAGAGAATATCATAGATTTGATTCACAGCATGCCCGGCATTAGTCCATGCATTGGTGTTGATAGTGACTGCCTGCAGCAAGATAATACTTTTAATTTTAAAAGTAAGATAAGCATTTAGTATAAAAGTACTTCATGGCTGTGCATGCAATTAGTATTAAGGTTACAATAAATGTCCAAATGATAAAGTATGTGATCTGATGCTTGAAAACATCAAAGGACAAAGCTCCTGAGAATGCACTTTGTCAAAAGGAGATTTAAAAAAAAATACAGTTTTTTTTGTTCAGTTTACAAGTCGAGAACATGTTAATTTACCATGAAACAAACCTAAGAGATTCAATTTGTGGAAACAAAGCAATAAAATTCCACTCCAGAGACTTATTATGTTTTGACCTTAGAAGGTCTCATACAATCCCTGAAGCATGCAATGCAACAGAGGCTTGAATGACAGTCCAGTCTTGATTCTTGAAAGGCAAAGAAGCCTTACAAAAAGCACCACAAGCTGAAGTCTTTCTTCTGGGCCAATAGTGATTTGCACCAACTTGACTTGATCTAAATACAATTCTCAATTGATTCTTCTGCATGAATCAATCATGAATAATTCAAAAACCGACAAGAGGACTGTAGCCACTCTATCTGCTGGCTAAGTTAGTGGTCAAAGGGATGCTTTGAACTCCAAGTGTTCACAACACAAATATGCAATCGTCTGAAGTTCTTGGATAGAGAAACAATACCTTCAATTCGATTTCTGTTCTGTTCTGCTTCAACAGATACAGAAGAGCAAAGAAATCATCAGTATCGACGTCGGTATCGAAAAGAATCCGTCTTGGCAGAACAATCCCGGATACACTTTCTGTCCCGAGAAATCCAAACAAAACCAGCAAGCAGAGAAGTCTCCCCAGCCACATTTCTCCGTTACAGTCTGCAACCGAGTACGAGTAATTCCTTCACTTGAAATAGAATTGCTTTGTCAATACAAACTGCTTAATCAATCTCACTCCTGAAAACAATTCAAAAATCACTAACTGGTTAGTACTCATAAAGGAAAAGACATAAAATGGAATGAAACGAAAAGGCAAAAGACGTATAACAGAAGAAGAAGAAGAAGAAGAAGAAGAAGAAGAAGATGATGATGATGATGATGATGATGATGATGATGATGATGATGAAGTTGGTGAAAAGAAAAGGAGGATGTTATAGTGTTGTACGGCCTGAAAGTTGCAGTGAAATGGAGCAGGGATGCCGGAGAGTCTTTATTACTGGATTCTTGGAGGGAGAGAGAGAGAGAGATTGGAAGAGCGGAACAGTGGGGTGGGGAGATCTTATTGATATTTTTTCTGGGTTTTCTGAGGGAAGTTGCCTATTGGGACCTCTATGCATTTGGAAGAAGGAAAGGCTGCAGTGCAGCCAGGACAAAGCAAGACACCAGAGGGAGAACGGCATAGAGACAGATAGACAGACAGAGTAGGAGAGTTGAAAATTAAAAAAAAAAAAGAAAATACTTTTAGAGAGAGAGAGAGAGAGTGATAACTGTACGCACAGTTTATTTCACTTGGGCACTTAGCTTTGTTTCGTGGTTGATGAATTGATTGATAATGGCAATGGTGCTGCAGCTGGCTATGCCTTTATATACTGATGAAATAAATGGTGATGACGATGGTATGATTGTCGTCGTCGTTATTGTTTAGTCAATTGTTTTTGCTTGCGTGCTTTGCTGGGTTGGTTATCGGTTTCAGTTAACGTGGTTTAATTGACCTGGTTTTACACTTTTCCTTATCTTCTTACTCAATGATAATGAATGCAATGGAATCGGAATGGAATTGGAAATCCACGGAGATGGGCTTTGGCCTTTTGGGTTTTCATTTTCCTTTTTAAGATAAGATTTGCTTCTTAATTACTAAACTGCTTTGCGCACGCTTTGCCGCTTTAGGTGGAAATTAGAAAATGGAAACTGGTTGTGCCCCAGCCCAGCCCAGCCCAGACCTGGTGCTTCTCCTAGCTGTAAGCTGTCTGTCTGTCTACTAGCCTAGCCTACTTCTGCCTCTGGTAACTGGTTTTCTTTCTTTTCTTTTACTCTTTACAGTCTCTATTAGTCTCTTAGACTCTTAGTAATATATAAATATAAATATTATTAAATAATTAACACGTTAAGCATGCAAGTTGAAGGATAAAGGGTGTGTTAAAAGAGTACAAATTCAAAAGCTGTTCTCGATACCTTCTTAGCACTTTCCATTGAATGGGCCCCAGGATCTTGAAGAACCCACGTGTCAAAATGAGATTGGCTCTACGTACTATACCTTTAATAAGAGTACTTAATTTATTATTTATGGGTGCATGGTCAATTGCATTGGCCATTCAGAGGTTGTTGATAAGACCATCATTGATGTCATTAGGTAGTAGGTACGACTAAGACTAACACCCTTTGAATCTTAATTATTGGACCCCATGTCCCATGAGGCCATGACCCACCATCCCATATGGTCTGCACTGCAGCATGTTAATCTAGTCTAGATAGGATATTCAAAAGCCTCAGATGAAAGTAATTAATAAAACAATTAACAATTTCCATTAATATTAGCATGATCATTTATAGCTCCTACCCTCTTCCTCCTCTTATGAGAGGGCATCTTTGAATTCAATAAAAATGATTAATTGAAGAATCGCACTGGTTCTAAGGCTTTTAATTTCTTGGGGACCCCTTCTTAAATTCCCCCCCCCCCCCCCCCTTTTTTTTTGTTTGGTAAGCAATCAAGCCAATCTCCAAATTTGGGCACCTCTATCATCGATCATTCCTCTTTTGCTTCTCTTTCTTTCTGTTTCTTTGCTTATCTGAAAGAACATCATCTTTAATGGAGCTGACCAGTACGTTGTAATGAAACAAAGAGGAGAGAGAGAGAGAAGATGCTTAAATAATACATTATTCTAATTAATGACGGGTGATACAGTTATATATGTATCAGTAGTAAAGTCAAACAAAACGAATATAATAAAGAAGAAGATAGAGAAAAGAAAGAGCAAATTAAAGGCACAACAGCGACAGCGATATTAGAGATAAGCAACAGCAGCAGCAGTAGCTAACGACGACAAATGAGGTCGGCCCAGGAACGCGGCCATCCCCCTCCAATTGCTGAACCTTTTCTTCTTTCTTTAATATTTGACTCACAGAGAAGATGAAGTTTCTTGCTATGGACGGTGGACTCTCATCAGATCTCAGCTCAGCTCATCTCAGCCCTGTTACTACTCTACTGCTTTACTAAGTTATCAGGAGAATGTTTGTAGTTCGCTCTGAACTGCATCTACACGTATTCCATTAGATGAGGGTTGAAGGGGGCCCATCCACCACTTTTAATTTCATCACTCTGGGAATTTTACGTGCAACAGTGTCAACCCCAAAGAATAAGGAAAAGAATTATAAAAAGTATTGTTGAGAGACTGTTTGATTTTGATGATCAGTGGGCAGTAAAATCATCCAGATTCAATTCCATGGAATTCAAATGACTATCTACCCATAACCCCATAACCCAATAAAGCTGAGAAAAATCCAAAGAAATTTTTCATATTGATTTGTGGTAGAAACTTAGAGCAATACGGACCCAATCTATATTCAGCTTATGGATTCAACTGAAATATGAAGAATTATGTAATTTGGAGATTTTCTCTTGTATACATTTGTTTTTACTTAAAGACGGCGTTTGGAAGTGATGTAAATCAAGGTTGATGTAAATATTTACATCGGTTCAGTTTTGTTGACATTTGAAAGGAGTGTAAATCAGAATCAACCTAAAATTCCATTCTAATTTGGATTGGTTGGCATTTAGATGGAGTGGAGTTTTACGTTGATGTAAAATATCATCACGTGCATGTAGAATTTTACATCGATTATATATCGACATAAATACTATATCAATAAAATCAATGTAATTCCACACTTTTTGATGTAACAGTCAACTTTTTACGGTTCAATGTAAAAACTCATACATTGATCCCAAACGAAGCCTTCAGGACAAATAGAGAGGCTTTTTGTGCTTTGGGGTTTAAGATTTTTGTGAAAAATGTGATGCTTACTATGCGATCTTCATAGTTGTTTTCATATTAGATTTCTTCTCCTCCTTTACCTCAGGATGTGGGCCATAAATCTAACCACATAAATCTGTGTATGCTCTTTTCTTACTTTTTATTTCTATTTTTATTAATTTTCTTGTATCATTCAAATCTTTATTTTTGGATTTTGTGCGACAAATAATCTTCATTAGTTATTTGGTTTTGCAATTTGAAACCAAGCATAGATTTGATCATGGAGGATTTTTGCTATGTACTTCACTACTTTGTTTGTTTCCTTTTTTTCTTTATATTTGAAGATCAAAGTCTTCATATTCGTATGCATTTTCCGTGTTGTATTTTGACAAAGTTTCAACTTGTTATTATGAAATGTATATTTTATGAAGCAAAAGCAACAAGCATGAACATGGTCACCATCAAATTTCCCCGGCACTAATCGGGTTTTGATTTGCTTGTTCAAATGTCAATCACAAACTTTAGTTATCACGTAAAATCTAAGATTGTTTCATACATGGGCAACGGGACGTAAGCTTTAATTTATTAATTGTTACGTACCCACCATTTAAAGAAGCCTAACCTCACTTTTTTCAGAGTTCAAATCAGCCCCCACAAGTATTGCCCCCCCCCCATAACGTTTCATTTCATAGTACATCTTCACCGTGTATTGAGAACATTTTTCGATGATGATAATATCATTTTTAGCATTATCACCGAAAGATGTTTTCAATGTATGGCAGGAGCTGTAAAACATTGTAGGGGCTGATTTGATTGATCTTCTTTTCAAAGGAAATGAAAAAAATTTCAATGTCTGATTCGACCACCATCTTCTTATGTACGTTTGATCTGAGTTGGCTTCAGTTAGAGAAAAGTCCATATTGGCAGTTTTTACTGTTTACTTATATACTTTGTTTCATGGAGAGATTCCTAATACAAGATTACAAAAGGCTGTTAGAATGGTATAGTTGCCCTCATAGAAGCCGATCTCTGACCACCATCTTATGCTTTCAGACCAGTTCAATAATGGCTGCATTTGTTTTGACTGGACCTAATAAGATGCAACCTAACCAATCACTAGGCTGTGTTTGGATCGACGTGCATGGCTTGGGGAATAGGAGCTGGTAAAGGCATCAAATTGCAGGACCTGATTTCATACAATTTAAATACTATATGCCCCTTTTTGGGAAGAGTGCAAATATGTACAATGCAATTTTGCACTCTTCCCAAACTAAGCGTTAGCATGAAAACAAATGTGTAGTTATGTAAAGTGCAATCAATCACTAGGCTGTGTTTGGATCACCATGCATGGCTTGGGAATAGGAACTAGAAAAGGTATCAAATTTCAGGGCCTGATTTCATAAAACTTAAATTTCCCATCCACCAATTAGACACTCTTCCCAAAATGGTCTGATTGTTCGGATAAATGATAGTTAGAACACCGTGTTCTACCAAGATGATCATATTTCTAGATTATGAGTCTCTTCTGCCTTTTTAAGTCATAAATGGGCAAAGTGTAAACATTAAACAATTAATGCTCTTTTTTTTTATTTGGGTGTAACATAGACATGGTCATAAGTTAATAAATTTTCTTCCTTCTGTTATCTAGAAGCTTTATAACAGATTTTAGTGGGTTCTTAAAACACCCTGAAAACAAATCATGACAGCCATCTAGATATAAAGAAGAACTAAGGGTATGTTTTGGTTTATACTAAAAATTGTAATCGAAATCAGAATAGGAATCAAAATGATCTATTCTTATAGTCTATTTAGTTCAGACAGGAATCAGAATGAGAATTAGAACAAACTGCAATGGGATTTTACTCCCAAGGGAGGGATAGGAAATGAGGGAATGCCATTCCATCAAGAATGAAAATGAGAATATAAATACGATTTCGTCTAACCAAACTGATGGCCCATCTCAATTCTGATTCCAGACTCCTATCATATTCTCACGAACCAAATAGGCCCTAACAAAAAGTTATGGCACGGCTAATCAAAATTGTCAATGTCACAAAAAAAAAAAAAAAATCAATCTTTTTCAATTGAAAATTTAGGGTCCATTACGATTTTACCTTATCAGTTTGTTTAGTTCAAATGGAAATTAGAATAAGCTGGAATGACATTCCACCGCGAATGATAATCAAATTATTTTTATTGCACCCAACAAACTGTTAGAATTGGAATGGGCCATTTTGATTTTTTATAAACCACCAGGTATATTTCAAAAAGAAGAATTCTACTAAAAATAGAATTCTGGAAACTCTTGGATACCTCACCCCCATTGATAAGGTGATACCACTTGCCTAATTTTGTCTTATTTTGTGTCACTTCATGGGCTCTATTATGATAGACAGTGTGTCTTTCATGTATTAAATTGAGAGGAAGATATTTTCAATGTGTATTTGCATGCCCCACCTATGTTTGTCATACATAGAATGGATATTATTTTTAAAATATCCTCTTCAACCAATTATTAAGGATATATATATACTCCATTAAGAAAACAAAGTATATAATTCAAATCACACCCATATGTTAGTTGTTGTTTCAGTAGATATGTGCTTTAATTACGTTCAAAATAAATGTGAAGTGATTTGGCGGTTTGGCCTCCCCCACTCCAAAATTCTCACGTGCAATGACACATTACATTTATATCCACTAGCTTATGAAACATTGACAAAATCACAAGCAGAAGAAAGGTATGCAAATTAATTAATGCATTAGTGTGAAATTATTCTCCAGTCCTAAAACGAGTAAGCAAGCAGTTTATTTCATGTTCTATAACTAATGTGCATATTCTTAATGCCCTTCCAATATGGTTTAATGAATATCGATTTTGTCACATCATAGTGTCAAAATTGAACCAAAAGAAAATGGACATTACACCATACAGTCGACTTTTGTTATTGAATTGGCTAGAGAGAGAGAGAGAGAGTTGCATCCTTTAATGTGGTGAGTTTTTAAATCGTTTATATTAAAAATTTATATTAGGTTTTTCATTTATTGTTTTGACAAATTTTTATTTGATTTATGGGGCAGTGATGCATACGTATTGTTTTGATTTTTACTCTTTTTTTATGTTTTGTATAGTAATATTATTTTATTTGACTTTTTAGAAGATTTTATTTGAGTTTCACTATTTGTCTAATTTGAAATTCAAATAACACTAAGTATTGAAATTACATACTAAAATAGTTGTGGATAACAATTTCTACATTTTCTGCAATTTTTTAGGAATGAATGAGAATGAGAGCTTATTCCCACTTCTCATATATTTATAAAGAATTATTATTGAATGTACGACACCTGTCTTAGAATGCGACATGTTTGAATTCAGCTCTCTGTCTTTCCTTCCTCCGCCTCCTCTTACTCGTATGCGTCGCCACTACCGTCGCCACCTTCGTTAGCGGAACCGACCACATCATCGGAGCCAACCACGGCTGGAACCCTGGAATCAACTATACACTCTGGGCCAACAACCACACCTTCTACGTCGGCGACCTCATCTGTAAATGCCTCCCCCTCCTTGCAATCCCTGATAAAATCCCTAAAACCCCACCTTCAGATCTCACGAGACGAATTACGACACTTACGGAGCTGTCGGGAACTGGAGCAGCGGCAAGGGCTTCATCCCGCTTGACAAGGCGAAATGTTATTACTTCATCTGCCCGAATGGTTGCTATAACGGCATGAAGGTCTCCGTGCGAGAGAGGAAAGATGTCTTCCGGCCGTGAGAGAGAGCAACGGTTGCTATAACTTCATCCCATGACAGCTCCAGCCAAGATGTCTTCCGGCCGGGATTGTCGATTCTAGCGGTAGAGGAAGGCAATTTTGTTGATATTTTTCAAAAAAAATCTTATTTTTGGGTTATTTTATAAAAAAAAAAAAATATTATCTTTTATTGAGGGCAAAAAATTGCCTCTATGAGCATGAACAATTTTAGTCTGTACATTTTTATAGAACATCTACAAATAGTAGTGTGATGTAGTTGATTCCTACCGTAAGGTGTAAGGTATAGTGTGAATCAATCCACACCAACTAATTTCCTATTTAGGTCGGTACAGGACAGCCCTTCATGATCTTCCACTTGGATGGCCTAATTCTATTGATTCATTTGTATGCACCACTTGGATGGATTAGAGTGTTGGTGACATGCATGGTGTAATTTGGATAATTTAGATCAATGTTTTAAAAACTGATATAGAATTCGAAAAATTTTGACCATCTCAAAAACAGTTTCAAAACCATGGTCTAGATTAATTGAAACTTTAGCATAGCATTTGTCTGGTATGAGATTAATCGATTGCTCTAGAAGATTATTTTGATGGTCTAGATTTTTGGGTAGATTTTGAAACACTGTTTATAGCTCAGATTGTTTGAGTCCTTGGTGTACATCATTCTAATGGTTGAGATTAGTACATTGATCTTATGAAACCACTTCAATGGCCTAGAATCTTTAGGTTGATTTGGTAAATAATATTCATGGCCAAGATTAATTGACTAATCTTAAGAGGCTACTTTGTGCATCATTATGTGAAATGCATTTTAGAAATTTGATGCATCACTTGAACGGCTCTGATTAATTGAAATCTTAATAGTTACTTAAATGGCCAATATTAATTGGTTTCTGAATACCACTTTAACAGCCTAGATTGTTTGGTTGATTTGGTACTTAATAACTGAGATTATTTGATTGATATTAGAGAACAAAAAAATGCATGAGTTACTCCTGGTGAAGGGGTGGCCATCTTATATAAAATATTTTTAATTAATCAGTATTACAATAGAAAAAAACAAAAGAGAGGATATAATTAATCAGTATTGAAAATATGAATACATCATAATTTTTCTGCAAAATTATTATATAAAGTACTGCGGACTAAGTGAATGGTAATGGAGTATATATTATCATAATTTACAATTCAGTGCATCATTCACCTCTTAAACTATAGGGATATTCAATAGCAACCAATTGGGTTTCTTTTTTTTTTGTTTTTTCAATTAGGGCCAAATTATGAATAGATTCCGTTCATCATCAATAGGTTAGCTAATTATTTTAGGTAACTGTGGCAAACCCTCCCTTGAACATATTTGAGAGGGTCTGGATTTTTTCCCATGGTCAGTTTGGAAGGAATATAAATATAAGTATATTTAGTACAGATGTATACCAAATAATACAAAATATAAGGTTTTGTATTACTCCTTTCAAACTGAGCCTCTGTTTTTTCTTACACTTCAGTATGTGTGACATGTGACAGTTGTCCTCTTTGTATATCATTCATTAGCATCTGGCCACCCCGTACTAAGTGTCGGGGCAACCACACCTATTATTTTGTTTCGATATATTATTCATGTGATAAATATGAATTGGATTTTAGATTTAATTTAGAAAGATTAAATCAGGTTTAATTTGTGTTTAGTATAGTAAATCTTGTATTTCAATTAGAACACTAAATTAAAAACTTATATATTGTTAATATTGGTCCCATGTCATTTGAAGTGAATACTTTTCTGAGAGTGAAAGTAATTATGTATATTGAGATACTTGTTACACACTGAGGGACGTTCATTTTCTGGATTTTAGAGGGGGAAAGTTGGTCAATAGGATTTTGATTCTTATTGACCAAGAATTTCATGCTCTTTTTTCAGATTTATGTGAGGGTCAAGGAAAAGTTAATTTTTTTGGGTATCACTTACCCCATCTCTTAAGTGGATAAATAACTTTCCCACTTGGAGGAAAATTATTAATACTTCAATGGGACAAAAGTGTCTCTTTTGATAATGGATTTTTATGGCTAAAATGGTCATTGTCTTATTTACATAAAAAATGGAAAATAAAAGAACGTATTACCTGAATAAGTAATTTAACAAAAAACATACAGGACCTAAATGTAATTACAAAAGATCTAGGGTCCATGGGAGAGGTCCCTGTAATTTACTCAAAATTAATAGCAATGTCAATAAAACTATAGAATAGAAACAAAATGCAAATAATATATTCAGTTATTCACATTTCACAGACCCAATTGATAGTGCATGGGAGACATTTAATGCACCCAAATTGGAAAAAATTGGCATCATTCTTGGACCTAATGTTGGTCCTATCTATTTTGGTATTTTTAACACAAAACAGTCTCTTTTATTAGACCCAAATTTGCATTCTCTCACTTGCCAGCCTGAGATTTTATTAGCACACCAAGTAATGGTCCCTTAATTGCCTTTGGCATTCTTAGAGTTGAATTCATCATTTTTTCAATCAAAGTAATATACTTCACAAGATTTAATAACCTGTTAAGATCAAGCAAAATTTATAAATTTAATTAGTGAGTTCAGCTTCGATTCCCTCTGGATTCACACTCCTGCCTTGATTGGGAGGAACTCTCTATTTCTCCTTCTTATACACAAGGTTCTAAATATCGATACAGGCTAATACATCAGCCTGTATCAGTGTTTTTTTAGTGTTTTATTTTTTTCTTTTTAAAACTGATTCAGAAGAATTGGTTTAAATCCCGACAACCCTTTGAACCATGGCCTGACCTAATACAATTCCTATAGGAACATATCAGAAAGGCCCCGATACGGGCCGATATTTTGAACCTTGCTCATACACAAATGAGAATCTAGACCAATAGACTACCCCGGTACCCCCACTTATTTGTAGGTGTTTGATACCTCCCAACAGCAATGAAGTTTCAAAGCCATAAATTCCATTAAGTAAAGCACTTTAAATAACAAGAAATTACTTCAAAAACGGTTAATTTAAATTAATCCCTTTATAGACATAAATTTAGATCATAAATAAACCATTTCATAGATAGAGACAAAGACGGTTTTTACTGTATATTAAGTCCATCAAATGATCATTAGGGTTCCTTAGTAAAACTTGTGAGTTTTACTCAAAATTCCCTTTTGTCATCATATAATACTGATTCAATTCAAATCCAATGTTTTAAAAACGAACTCGGAAACAGAATCTCTTTGACCACTGGTTTCTGAGTAAGTGGTTTAATCGCCTTGGTCCAGCGGTTCAACCATCTCGAACTACCTGTAAATATATACTCCGGACTGAATCAATTTCTCATTTTTGTTCTCCAACCTACTCCCTATTTTTCAGAATTAATATTTCATCCACGTGACTGATCACAAACTAGGCATATTTATCGGTTAGTACTTGATGTAACTGTCAACCACCTCAGCTTAGCTTTGAGGCTTTTGGCTATTATTTATCAGATATAGATAGTACTTGATGGGCTTAACCACTGAATGAGGGTTTGCATCTTGAGCAAATGGGCTCCTGCCTTCTACTTCTTTCCATGGTGGAAGATCAAAAAGTCCAACTCCCTCTTTTGCTTCCTTAAACAACAAAAAGTGGCCGGAAGGATAATTACTCAATTGTTTATTTAAGTCAAACCCAGAAAAGCAATCAAGCTGTTTTGTCTTTCTGCTTGTCAGAACCTTTATTGTTACTACAAATAAATCTGAGGCTGTGTTTGGAGATGTGGCTATTGAGTGGAATTAAGCAAATCTCTGTTCAACTTACTGGCTGATAATGGTACCACGGTGTGCCATGCGCCCATCCCCTTTTAAGGTTGTCTGGTTTGAAAGAAAAGGTAGGAAAATGAAGAAAAAAGCAAATTTTTTAAAATTGATTTGGAGAATGAATTGATCAGGGGTTCGGTTTCCAGGTTGAATGGTCGGTTCATTCTGACAAAAAAATAAAAAATAAATAAATAATGGTCAAAATCGTTCAAACAATCAATCGTCTGGGTTAGCAGTTTGTTGTTCAAAATCAATAATTTTTAAGAAAATTTTGGTTTTGGGGAAAAACAGAACCGGTCACCTGACCGGTTCCCAGTTTTCCCGGTCTGACCATTTGGTCCGGTTCAATTTTGAAAACCATGGAAAAAAGGTAGAAAAACTTGTATAAACCTTGTATAGATAGAGAGGAGATAGAGAGGGCCAACGGGAACCACCAAAATGCACCTAATTCCATAACTCAAACAGCCCTTTAACTTGATTTTTTTTTTTTCTTTTTAAATCTGAAACACCCATTTAGCTTGCTGTGATAATCCAATTTTGGTCATGAAAATTGTATCCTCCGTACTTGTGGCTTGTTGTGCTTGAACTTTGAAATTCGAGTAGTCGTATACAGATAAGGGTGCAGTTAAGGCCCACTGCCCATACCTTTCTTCGGTACGGTGATGCGGCTTTAACCCCACAAGGGCTAGGTGTTGTAGGTTGGAGCCAGGGTAAATGGGGTTAGTGACAGGATGCACTTATGGCCCAGTGACACATAATGCCAAGATTTTGCATCTTCGATAAAAAAAAAATGAAAATTATGGTTTACACATTTTTATTTGTTTTTTTATTTTATTTTGCAAAACTTTCACTTAGTATATAATATATTATTTTTTGTATTATTTCAGATTCCCTACCTGTTATTGTTATAAATAATGACAAAATTTGTGAAGTAGAAGAATCAATAATTTGCCCAAAAAAATGTTTAGGACACCGACTTGATGGTGAATGAATTACCGGGCACACTGCCCATACCAGGGAGAGTCTAAGGTTCCTTCGGGATTCAAAATGATAGGGTATGTGGAGTGAGTACATATCCTTGAAGAACAAAAAAGTTATGTTTGACTTAGTGAAAGGAGTGAAAGAAGAGGTGGGACACATTCCACCGTGCATTGGGAATATCTCCCGTAAATAATAACATATAAATACGGGAGATGTTCTCAATGCATAGTGGGATATGCTTGTGATGCCGGTGTGAGGAGCAGATTCAGTCTCGTGATAGGATGCAAAATGGGACCTAAAAAACTTATCTTTTGTGATTTGAAACCGTGCCACCTCAATATAAGAGATGCCTTACAATTAGCTCAAACCATGTTAACACCCAGCCCGAGCCTAGCCTATCTCAAACCATGATAATCCCTAATTGATAGACCGGGGTCAGCTTCGCCCTACCAATCAGGAGTGCATACGAATCAAGCTATTCACAAGTCATTCGAGATCAGATTGGTTTAAATTGAGCTTTGAGTCACGTTTGAGACATATATTTTATGAAACTTTTTTTTATTGTATGCAACTTGTGAGCCTAATCAAATTTATATATAGTATTTTTAATTTCTATATTTTATATGTACAATAAGAAATATAAACTTCTTATAATGTTTTTGTGAAGCTGGACTCACTCAAGCCTCGACCGAACCAAACTTGAAAACATGAGCTTATGACTCAAGTTGAATTCAAAGTAGTATTTCTAACTTGAATCAAATTCAAGCCTGAACTCGGACCTTATACTTTATCTAGAACAATCTAATATTTAACTCAGCTCAACTCGTCTCTATCCCTATTACCCATATCAAGGAGAGCCCGACATTCCTCACCTCCTAGGGGAGTCGGGGTGATGGGGCATGGGAGTGACTATTCATGACTGTTAAAAATCCTTAGTTCCACAGTATAATTGGGGCAGGTGCTATCTCGGAATTGATGTTAATACACAGGTGAGATATTGATATTTTAGGATGAGGGTATTTGTCATTTTGAATTATGTGGAGTTGCAGTGAAATTCAGATTCCTGCAATATAATGTAGTGTACTTTTATGAAATTAAAAAGGATGGGTAAATAGAAAGGAAACTTAATGAAAGATGCCACCTTTGTCCAGATAGGTCTCTAATTGATGAGACACCCATTGTGGGGCCTATACAGTTTCTATACAAACATCTGAGAGCCTGCAAGAGAAGCAAAGCAGGCATCTATGATTCTATACGAGTCATATATACTAACCCAAGCTAATTAAACTGCCTGGCCATTTTTGGCTCAACATCATCCTAGGTTAGGTGATCAATGAGTGATACAACAGCCCTACTAGCCTCTCCCACATGTACATCTCAGCATGCATTGAAAACATTTATCGAAATTGTGAGTGGAAGATATTCTTAATACACGATTGGGATATTCTGTGAGGTATAAAAGTGAATTAACCAATTGGTAAATAATAGAATTCACATTGGCACCTCAGAGACTGACAATATCTCTCAATGATAAATATGGGAGATATTCTTCATGCATGTTGAGATATGCATGTGGGGCGAATTGGGCAGAATGCACCTCATAACCACACCCCACCATGTATGGAGAACATCTCCTATGAGTAATATATATAAATAAGGAGATGTTCCCAATGTGCGGCTAGAACATGCTATGAGAACGGTGTGAGGAGCAGATCTGGACTCCAGTGGCACGCTGATCTGGTGTCCAAATAATAGCAGCCAGTGAGTG
Source organism: Nelumbo lutea (assembly GCF_056320005.1). Classification (NCBI taxonomy): domain Eukaryota; kingdom Viridiplantae; phylum Streptophyta; class Magnoliopsida; order Proteales; family Nelumbonaceae; genus Nelumbo; species Nelumbo lutea. The sequence continues at coordinate 90,241,345 of NC_142687.1, read as the reverse complement.
TCACTAGGTCAGTAGGAACAGGAGAGATTGGTGGGTCAGATCAGGAATTGCCCATCCCCTCCACCTACCACTGTATCACTGTCCTTGGAAGCATGTCAGTCGGACCATGTACATCTAGATTCCGATAGGGGTGGAGCCCCGTTGGGAAGGATATATGGATGCAGACTCTTCTGTGGGAGATCTCAACTCTTCCCCCTTTGTTGATCCTTCAAAAAGGGCCTACTGCATGGGACATAAAATGTAGGAACCTGTAACCACCGACCTCTTTTCTTCTTTTCCCTTTTTCTCCAAATCATCAATGAAAGGATGTTAAAGAATTGACACCACAGACAGATTGAAATAGCAGCAGAAGAAATGGTCAATTGGGTTTCTCAGCTCTCACTCAATCACATTCTGTCAAGACCTGTGAGAGTAATCGCACCAATTGTGCCCACTTCTCGTCCAACCAAGTAGGCAATATTACAAGGAAGCAGCATTCTTAATCTTTTCGAGTAATAAAATTGAAATGGGTCAAGACTCAGGACTTGAGACTCTTACCGTTTGGAAGGAATGCCTCCAGTCCTATCATATTTATCTTCACACCACAAATATATGTAGTCTCCCAATTAAGTGTTCTTTTATATTTAGTTATGAGCTGACCCCCCAATATGATCCATGTTTCAAAGAACTATTCAACTTAAATGCTTAACTTGTTAGGTGAGGTCCTTGAATAGGTTCATATTTGCTAAATATGTTCTTTTACATGAAAGTTCATTGGACTTAAAGTGTGAACAAGCACAGGCCCACCTATACCTTGGGCTGAAATTTAATTAATTGTAATGAGGGTAATGAAAATCAAACAGTAGATCACTTGGTCACTATTAAGTGAGGTCATTGAATAGGTTGATATTCTCTAACACCATGGTCACATAAATATGTATTCATACTTGTATATATTGTCATTGATGGGTCATACACTACTCATACTTGTGTATTGATGTGTGGCTATAGATCATGTTGGAAGCTCTGTTGGTAGCGCCTTATTATCTGCGAAACTGGGCTCATCCACATGGGCCTGATAGTTAATCAATGAGTGATGATAGATGGGATCTGTTGATACAACTTCAATGTAGAACTTGAGGGAAGTAATCAAGTAATGGGTTGGTCTAGGTGGATTAGTTGAACAAGGTGGCTGTGTTAGGAGCTGTATAACCAATCAATTATATCACACCCTACATCATTTTTGTATATATTTTTTAGGCAGCCATTTTTTTACTAATAATGGAACGCGCCAAAAATCCAATAGTTGAGATGGTCACTCACCAATTCACCATCACTTTCATACCAAGGACATAGATTCAAACCCATGAAATTGCAGGCTTTTTTATGGTATATGACATGGATTTTGGGTGTACACCCTGCTTTGTCCCCATCCCTCTATCTCTACTAACATCTTACCAACTACAAAATTAAGCAAAAAAAAATGTGAAAACTTCTGTCCAACTTCACACTGACTAATTTGAATATTCAAATACCAAAAAAAAAAAAGATAAATAGGGAAAACAAAATGTGGAATTTCTGTCCAACATCTACCCAACTATTGTCCACTTTGAGGTGAGTGGTGATCTAACCTGACTATTCTCAGATATACATGAAAAAGAAGGTAAAAATAAATGTGGAATTTCTGTCCAACTTCTGGCCGACTAACCTGACTTCAGAATTTCAAAAAACCCAACTAGAGTCTGATATCAAAAAATAAAGTAGGAAAAAGCCATGAAATTACTGTCCAGTTTGAACTTTGAATTGAATGATATTAAAAGATAGGTATAAAATTTCCCTAATTATCCAATGTTGATATGACTTTATAGGGTTTTGGGAGAGGTAAATTGGATACTGTGTTAGCAGTTTTATGCACAAAATAATGGTCGGTATGACCAGTGGGCCTCACCTCATACCTGTCGGTTCAAGGTTTTACCATTCCATTACACCAAGTAATGAATTAAAATTACAAAAAAAAAAAAAAAAAAAAAAAAACCAATACGACATGACAGAATGGTTCTGAAAGGAGATGGGCTGGGGCCTTATTTCATCTATTATATTCAAGTCGTATAACATACACTAGTGTTGTACTAAAGATAGAACCATGATACAGCGCAGCTTGGGCTGGGGTACTGTTAATTACCTATGGGCTGTAGCTGACCTAGTTGGATGCAACCCATACATAGCTTAAAAAGGTGTAGAATACATAGCGTGAAGTAGAATTGTACAAATCAAGATGAGAAATTAAGCTAGAGAATAAACAAGTAAACCAAGTTTTCAAATTAGTTTTGCTTCCCATCAAAGATTCAAAACTCCAAAGCTCAAGCCATCTCTTCAGTGTAAACCATGCATATATACTCAGGTCAACTTGCTTTCTTAAGATGGGAGAGTTTTAATTTTGTTCAAAATGTTCACACTTAGCACAGAAAACTGATGGCCAAAGACCCATATTTGTATGGGTGTCCCTAAGGAGAAAAGCAACTCTCTAACACTCTAACCCTAGGACCTAGTTCTGGATGAATCTCAAGAATGGTGCAGTCGGTTTTCAAAATTCCAATTGTAGCTCAGGGAAGGAAGCATCACCCACTTTCTGATCAGCTTCAGGAGTTGGGGATGTTAGTCAACTCTCTCTGGCACAAATCTCCTCCAGGAAGTGTAGGTTTATGTTTTAGCTTTGATGAAACGGAAAGTTTATATGAGATGTTTGTCACCTGGTTATTGCCTTGAGAGTAGGAGATTTCTCAGCTTTATGTTCAATTTCTTTCTCCTTATTGGTTGGAGGTTTGAGAAGATAACAGAGGATGTGGTTGTCCCAGTAAGGTGGGTGCAGGATAATTAACATTGCCACCGGAATGGGCTGACATGGGCTTATGTTGTGTTTGACTTAGATCAGACCAAGCCCAAATAATGTCGAATTCATAATTTAAGTACCCGTTTGGGAGGACAGAAGCCACAGCGGCTTCCGGGTGTTCATGTATACGGCCTACACAAATAGGTTATAAGCTATGTTTGGTGAAAAAAATCTGAAGAGTCAAAATCAGCTGCGATCGGCCAATTCAAGAGCTGTCTACTTCAATCTCTTTCAATAGCTCATACAGAGCCCCTTGCCAAGATCATTCAACTTTTCTAACTTCTTAGACAATTAATTTAAGGGTAATTTTCATCAAACATAGTTTATATGTGAATCGACTTATTCAAAACTACTGAATTAACGCTTATCTTGAACTCAGCCCTCCCAAACAGGCCCTTAAAATGAGAAAATTTTAGTTATGGCTCTCCCTGCATGAACTAACGTATCAAGTATGAACCTCCTGGGGTCCTTATATCGATCACCGACGATAAGTTGATGTCTCCATCACCATGTCTATGTTCTATGAATGGCGAATTCATGCACCAGCAGCACGGCTGATGTCTTTTATCGCCATTGCTTTTGGAGAAGTGGGGCAGGACAGGTTGATAGTTTTGTTGCTTTCAAATGTTTATTCTTTTTATTCCAAAACCTAGGAGGTGTTTGTCTATATATAAATGATTTTGTTTTTCTCTATAAAAACCAGAATTATTGATTTAAAAAATTTACATCGTTTTTATCAAAATTAATGTTTACAAACTCGATATGAATAGAATTTTATATCGGTTTTTGGTATTTAATTACACTCCATACATCCAAACGGCTACAAAACCAGAGTTTTTATTGATTACTCTACTCTAGAAATTTTTGTATGTACAGTTAGGAAGAATGACAGTGAAAAAATCAATCACAATTGAAGGAGATAACATACATAGCAATTGTGGATATTGACAAACATTGATGAGACCTGAAAACTATATAGGAGGATGCATTAATTATCATATATAGTTGCATCACCATTACTCAAAAACAAAGAGATCCATGCGTTACGAACGCATTCAAAGAATCTATGCATGGGCCATCAAGGTGGTCCATCGAGTCAATTTTTACGTGATGCGAGTCACTCTTGAATTTCTGTAAGTTGTTTTTTTGTTGTATTTAGACCTGATAATTGGGTTGGGTGGGTCGGGTTCAGGTTGGGTCAAAATACTTCAGGATCGGGTTGGGTTATCAAATACCAGATCCTAACCCTAAATGTTCGGATGGGTTAGGGTTGATCAATGGGTTAATTCAGGTCATTTCAAAAAATAACTGAAATTAAAAAATAATAAAGAAAAACTTCATGAAAATTGCCAAAATTAAATGAATTAACCTTAAAATTCTAAATATAAAATAAAAAATTTGAACATTTAACAATTTAAAGAGTAAAGACTAAATAGAAAAAATTAAAGAGCAGAAACTTCTAACAATGCATAAATAGTCCCAATTAGACTTGACAATCGGGTCAGCGGGTTGACCCATGACCCAACCAACCCAGTTTTTTCTGGGTTGGGTCAGGTCGGGTCATTCTCTTATTCAGGTAGCTAAATGTGAAATTCTAACCCTGTTTTTTCAGATTAGGCTGGGTCGGGTTCACGGGTTGGATCAATTTTTTGTCAAGTCTAATTGTATTTGTTTTCTTGTTTTGTGGGTTGCTTGTATTTTTCTTTCAAAAAAATGTCTATGGAATACATATCTAGGGGTCATTAAGATGTTGAAGCAGTATTCATCATACCTACAAGTCTCGATACCAATATAATACACATGATACAATGAACTATATGTCGATAATTTAAACCCTAACAACACCCATTGTTATATTCTGTTTGGGAAATTTGAGTCGATTTCTTATTCAACTTTCTTGATGGAGATTTATTATTTAGCTTGGAAAATTAAATCAGGTTTAATTTGTAATTAATGATGTTTCTTGGCAATTTGGCATCAATTAACCAGGGTGGAGGTAATTACATATTTAACCCTTTAATTTTTTGAGAGTAGTACCATGGATTCAATAGAATTGCTTTTAGAGTGGATACTTTATTTTGAAAGTAGAGGTGACCTCGTGTCTTGTGTGAAGAAACTCCCTTGTCTAGCAGGAGAACCAGTACGTACACTCATCATTTATAGAGTAAATTAAGCAGAAAAAAAAAGAAAAGAAAAAAGCATTGTGAATTTAGATGAGAAATTTTAAAGAAGGATATAGAGTTGAGGAAAAGAAAGTAGGAGGTGATTATAAATGGAGAAGAGAGAGAGAGATAATTTTAATTTATATTGTTAGAAAAAAAAAAAAAACTATTCAGGGACCTCACAGGTTACTTGATATGGTATTAAAATCTGTTTTATCAAATTCATACTTCAAGTTCTGATTAATGGGATTTCACATCCGAACAAATATGTTCAGGACAGTTTAAGCTTTAAGGATGAATAATTCTTTAAGATTTTGAGATTCTATCAAAGCTTGTTAGACCAAATGGTTTAGCCTTTCATTTTCACTATCATTATTATAATTAATTAAATTTAAATTCAAGGTATGAATAGACATATATTTATCCATGCTTCAAGCCCAATAAAAGTGATGTTAGAGAACAGAAACGTATTCAAGGACCTTACCTAAACCTATTGCCATTGGTTTTTGAACCCACTAAAATGCTATTTACATAGTAGGTGTTTAGCAATGGTGTTGGGAACACTGCACCATTTTCTTATAAAAATGATGCTGAGCATGTGTGAATTGAAAACACCATTTTCTGAAAAAAGGGTACTTAGTTTTTGTTTGAAAGCAATGCTATCACATAAGCTGTTTTTTAAGAAAATGACCTGATTATAGAGCCATTTTCAGCATTTATCATATTATCCAACATCCAAGATGATGCCACATTTATGTCACATCATTATATTATTGTCAACAATTAAAAAAAAAATCAAATTTGACGTTGATTTAGACCACACTTTCCCGATTTCCAAGGCATAGTCTGAAACAACGCTTTTTATAAAAAAAATTGTACCAAATAAAAAACCATTTTTTAAAGCATCACTTTTTCTGATGTAATGCCTACATGGTACCATATTCTCAGAAAACGAGTCAATGCCAAACACCCACATAGATTTGTGGAGTGTTTTTTGTGCTCAAATATAAGAGCCCATATAAACATTCTTAACCCTGGTCCATGAAACATCTGCAAAAATAGAATATCATCTTTTTACATGTGGAATGCAATATTTGCGTCTCGTGCGCATCGATATGCAATGAGGTTGAATTTGGATTTGTTTGAAGCAATTTAAGATAACAAATTAAACTCAAACCACATTTTAACAAAAAGCACTTTAGATTCTAAAGTATACAAAAAAAGATGTGAGAATATCTCCATTTTGTAACACGAAATGAAGTCATTTTCACCGATTCTGAGCTCTAAGGGCTGAGAGCCTGAGGCCCACTCCCTCTATATTGACCAAATCATGAACAAAATAAATTCAAAATTATTTTTATTAATTTATATTTGGTATTATATTGAATTCATTCATCCAAATGGGTCCCGTTTTTTTAGAACACGCCGACCGGAAAATGACCCCAATGGCAATGGAAACGCCACCCGAATGAAGGGGATAACTCAAAGCTCACCTACAAAAATTTCATGGAATACAGCCAACACTACATCCGATGAGCCTTAATTTGTCGTCTTTTATTGCTCAAAGCCAACGAAATTAACTGTTTTTTTGTAGAATAGACCGACTGGAAAATGACCCCAACGGCAATGGCAAATACCACCTGAATGAAGGGGATAACTCAAAGCTCACCTACCAAAATTTCATGGAATACAGCCAACACTGCAGCCAATGAGCCTTAATAAAATGGTTAATTTTGTTGTCATCTTTTATTGCCCTTGACAGGAACATGTAAAATGGAAACCATTTTTTATGGTTAAGAGAAATAGAGAATAAAAACAAAGGAGTTCATTCATTTCTGCTTTCGAAAAAATATGAATCTTCAGACGTGCACCAAAAGGAAAAATACTTGGCTCCTACCACATTAGAGGGCATGCACCCTACCATAGTTATTTTATACATTAATTTTAGGGTTTCGGGGCTTAAGATTCACAATTTAATTGTTTAAAGCTTAGAGTTCAAATTTTAGGTTTAGAACTTAAAATTTAAGGTTAGGGGGTTTAAGATTCACAATTTAATGGTTTAGAGCTTAGAGTTCAGATTTTAGGTTTAGAACTTAAAATTTAAGGTTAGGGGTTTAAGATTCACACTTTAATGGTTTAGAGCAATGTTTTTGAACTGCCGTTGACCCAGATGATCGGACCGTTCAGCTCAGAAACCGTCCAAGCAATCGGTTTCGTTTCACTCCTGACCCGCTCTTGGATAAAAAATCGTTGACTTTATCAGAAACCGTTGACCTGGGTGGTCAAACCGTCGATTCATTTGACCCAGACAGCGTTCACAGTTTGAGAAATTGCAGAGAGGAGAGAAACTCTAAGTTTGAGACACGAACTCAGATATGTTATCTAAAGAGAGAAATTGCAAAGAGGAGAGAAACCGTCCAAGCAATCGGTTTCGTTTCACTCTAAGTTTAAGATCTGAGATACGAGGATCTCCGATCTATCATCTGCATTGTTACTGCTGTCGCCAGTGAGCGTTGAATCATTCTCCTCCGCTTCCTTCTTCTTTCCTACTTCCCTCTTTCTTTCCTTCATTTTCTTTCTCTTCTTTTCCTTTTTTTTTTTTCCTTTCTCTTTTCTTTCTTTCTTTCTTCTCTTCTTTCTCAGCCGACAAAGGACTCTTCTCCACTCCTCCATTCCTTTCTTTGTTTCTCATATACTATTTGGCATTTTCTATCTTGCCCTAATGTAAACCATTCAACCCAGACGGTCGAACCGCTGACCCGAAAACTAGTAGCTAGAATTGTTCTATTTCCTGAAAAGTTTTTAAAACCTTGGTTTAGAGTTTAGAGTTTAGAGTTTAGAGTTCAGACTTTAGGTTTAGAACTTAAAATTTAAAGTTAGGGGTTTAAGGTTTAAGGTTTAAGGGTTTAAAAATTAGAGTTTAGATTTTAGGATTTCAGGGTTTAAAATTTAGGAGTAAGGGCTTGGAGTTTAGGGTTTAAGGGTTTAGAATTTAGATTTTATGGTTTATGGTTTATGGGTTTAGACTTTAGATTTTAGGGTTTAGGGTTTAAGATTTAAGGCTAGGGGTTTAGGTTTTAAGGATTTAGTGTTTAGATGTTTTTTCTCACTTTAGTTAGTGTTTGTATTTTAAGGTTCTAGGGTTTAGAGTTTATATTTTAAGGTTTTAGGGTTTAATATTTAGGATTAAGGTAGGGGCTTGGGGTTTAAGGTTTAGGAACTTGGAATTTAAGGATTTAGAGTTTAGATTTTAGGGTTTAGATATAAGAATTTAAAGTTTAGTTTTGAAAATCAGGAGGCGGTAGGATAAGTATTGCCCCACCAGAAGGGGGAATTCTTTGAAGACAAATGTCAATCCAAGGCTCAGCCCAAAAGGGGAGTTTTGAAAATCAGGAGGCGGTAGGATAAGTATTGCCCCACCAGAAGGGGGAATTCTTTGAAGACAAATGTCAATCCAAGGCTCAGCCCAAAAGGGGACTTCGTTTTAGCTGCGTTCTTTGACGATGAAGAAGAGAATAATTCTGGGGTTTTATTAGACTCTACCAAATTGGCCTTTCAAATTTTGCTAGGAAGAATGTCACAAGACTCATCCCAGTGGCAAACCTAGTTTCTCTAAAACAACTTCACTAATCAGATCAAGTAGGGAAATTCCCTACATCACCAACCCCTGTTTTTGCCACATAATAGAGGAATCCATTGTAGAGTCACTAGTCCACATCTATATTCCACAGTCACCTTCTCTAATGATAATTGGTTACAGAATTTGGTATAAATAGATTCAAATGTCATGGACTCATGGGTTGAAATGAAATGGTGGATCAACTGAAAGGGTCCTCCGGTGAAATAATAGATGAAGTAGAATTTTAGGCTGCATTTGGCATTATTTATTTTAAGGATTTTATCTTCATTTTGCAGTTAAAAACTATGTGCTTATAGAGGCATTTTAACTATAAAAAGGAGATAAGCCCTTAAAATAAAGAATGCCAAATGCAGCCTTACACAAAGGGTGGGGAGGGAAGCATCTGAAATACAAATGGAAGACAAATCTAAGGGAAGGACATGAGTGCATATGTGAATAGGAGACACCCTGTAGGAGAGAGCTTCATGAGCAGTATGTCTGCAATTTGATTTGTTTCATGAAAAAACATGAAGGTAGGAGACTCCACACTTCAGCAGGGAACTTGTGGCATTCTTCGATGATGGTCTTCAATCTCCATGAAACCTCAGCGAGATATGAGAAGAGAATCCCCCTCAATGGAAATTGGATGTCTAGAAAAATTGAGAGCCACATTGTAGGCTTCCCACGCTGCCCAAGCTTCAGCCATATCGATTGTGGTGACTCCGGCTTTGACATCTAGGACTTCGCTATATCTATTCCTAGCGATACAAGCAATGGCTCAAGAGCCATCGTTTACACGGGAAGCACTAAGGATGCAAATAGACCAGATCATATTCGAATCAGGGTATATTTGAATCTGATCCAATCAAATCTTATAAGTATGGATTCGAATTCGAATCCGATGAAGAAGCTAGATTTTCGGATCTGATCTGATTTAAATTGATTAAAAATTAATAAATTATTAAAAGAAATAATATAATAATTAAAAAGGAAAAACAAAAAATACAAGTATCTTTTCAATTATTTTTATCATACATATATACACATATTTTTATAAAAAAATAATTAATATAATAAATTTACAGAAATGCAATATAAATAATATATTTATAAATAAATAAATAACATATATTTATTATATATTTATATAAATAAATAACATATATATTGGATCAGATCTTCTCAAATCGGATAGAAGTGATCCAAATCGGATCCTATTTCCCGATCTAATCCAAAGATAAAAAGATCCAAATCCAACAAAATAGGATCGAATCTCAGATAAAGCAGTCCATTTGCACCCCTAGAAAGCATAAAAAAAGGCATCACGTTGAGGTTGAGGAACATGAGCTTTGCCATTAGCAAAAGGACAAAAAGTATATTCTCAAAACTAATTCCATTTGCATCAAAATTACAATTTCATGAATTAATACTATAAGTTGGAATGCTTTAAGTCCAATTCCAACCCAGACCCTACAGGGTTCAAGCAGCATTCTGTGTTTGGAAGACTGCAAGTCTGTAACGGCTTCACATGACGGAGATGGGCCTGGGCTTCAGACGTTGAAAGTTCACTCGGGATCTGCTAAAATTGCTCCTACGTCATAACCCATAGAACACCACCAGAGACGAGATCAGCTGCCCTCCGTGCACTGGAAATATATCCCCATCACAAATACGGGAGATGTTCCCAGTGCATGGTGGGGCGTCCGTGGGGTGCGTTATGTTGGCAGCTGATCCGATCATGAATAATCTCCTTATGACAAGGGAGATATTCCCAATGCCCCAATGCACAGCTGTAATGTCCCATGTATAGGAAATGTGTAAACTGCAGTTTGGAACTCAATTTTTTCAAGTGCTTATTGAATAAGTATTCATTTCATATTTGGTATTTGGTTTTTGGTAGTCTTTTTCTCCAATAAACACTTAAATAAGCATTTGTGATTATTTTGTCCTTTATTTTTTTTCAAATTTTACAAAAACACTTTTATAAAAGTCTTTTGTGAAAGCACTTCTATAAAAATATTTTTACAAAATTCCTTTTACGGAAGTACTTTTATGAAAGCATTTTAATAAAAGCAAGTTTACGAAAAGTACTTGTATAAAAATACTTCTACAAAAACACTTTATGAAAGTACTTTTACAAAAGTATTTTTATGAAAGCACCTTAATAAAATCATGTTTACGAAAAGTACTTGTATAAAAGTACTTTTTTACAAAAACACTTTTATGAAAGTACTTTTACAGAAGTATTTTTATGAAAATACTTTAATAAAAGCACTTTTATGAAAGTACTTTTATAAAAACACTTTTACGAAAATACTTTTATGAAAATACTTTTACAAAAGTACTTTTATAAAATTCAACTAGGGATAATTTTATAAGTGGTATTTTAAAATTCAACTAGGGATAATTTTAAAAGAAAAAATTGAGTCAGTGCTTATACAATAAGCACTTAAAAAAGCTAGAAATTTGGGCTTAAAAAATAAGCCCTTATTTTTAAAATAAGCAATTATTTTGGACTTATTTCCTAAACACTAATTAGTGTTTAATGGTGTGATCCCGATTCAAATAAGCACTCCCAAACATGGCCTTAATAGCCATAGCCTTGCTTATACGAAATATGTTTTCATTTAATCTTATGTTATATATTTATGAATAAAAACCGATAATATATAAACTATAAAAGTACAATCTATACATATATATATATTTTTATATTTAATATAGTGTAATTAAAATTATAGACCTGGAAGCCCGGACCAGGCCCACGTAGGCCCGTGCTCAGGTTTATATCTCCAGCCTGGGTGCATCTAGGACGGGCCTGGGCCAGGCCTTGGATATAGCCCATAGGCAAGGTTTCCCCTGTAAAAATATGAAACAAAAAGTTAAGAAAAAAAAAAAGAAAAGAGAAAGAAAGAATAAGAAAAAAGGACTCCAGTCACAAAAACTAAGGGTGTCAATTGGAGTAGATTTTGTCCAATCCAATCCAGCCCGATGTAAGTCCATTACAAATGGACCAGTCCAATCCAATCCAATGAATATTTTGGATCATTTTGGCCAGATCCAATTTAATGCCCGGATGGTCTAATCTGTTCAAATTTGTTTTAATCTAGATTAATTCTATCCCAAACCTAGTCCATTGACTATATTCTTATCTTCTATCAATGGACCAAATTTTGACTCAATCCAACCCAATCTAATCTAAATTTATTATGGATGGATCAAGACCAATCCAATCCAATAAATATTTTGGACCATAAAGTCGGAACTAGTCCAATTCAATGTCTTGTTGGTCTATTCAATCTGTCCAAATTGATTTTGATTTAGATGGGATCCAACCCAAAACTGGTCCATTGACACCCTATCCGAAATTCTCAATATGGACACTGGCATATCAGCCCAGAGTTTGGACCCCATGATCATAAATGAGAAACCCAGCCCATTATCACCCATATCAAGGCAAAAGATGAAATCCTGAAAACCACTAAAGGAGGCAATTGCAAGAGTAAATGTAGATAACAATCCCAAGTATCGATAACATAAGAAAGAATGGATCAATGGGGAGAGATCCCTCGAAGTTTAGAGAAGAATCCCAGAAAATAAGAGTGGGCTGTAGTTATGTATTGGTGGCTCAGAAGATTAAGGTGGTGTTTGGCATCAATGCTATTTTCTCAGAAAACGGCACCCATGTAGGCGCCACATCAGAAAAAGCGGTGCTTCAGAAAATGGCATCTTATTTGTTACTGTTTTTTTTAGAAAAAACGTTGCTCTAGAACACACTTTGAAAATCGAGAAAGTAGGGTCTGAAAAAAGCCAAATTCAATGCTTTCTCAAAAAACATGTTGCTGCCAATAGTGCAATGATGTGGCAACAATATGGCATTATCTTGGACGTTAGATAATATAGACCAATGTTGAAAAAGGTTCTACAGCACTGATACCAAACAAAACCAGTGTTGTTTCCCAGAAAATAGCCTATGTGACAGCATCAATGCCAAAAAAAAAAAAACCATTTTTTGAGAAAACAGTACAACAAACCTTCATACAAGCAACACCATCTTCTCAGAAAACATAAACAACTGCATCGATGCCAAACACCTACTAAGAACTCATCCCCCAGAATTACCACTTAAATATTAAAAATAAATAAATCTCCGTGTAAGTGGGAAAAGCAAGCTTTATATTAATTCTGTTGAAATGCTCCATAGTAAATTAGTAATAATTCAAACTTCCAAATAAAAATCCATAAGCAACTGCGACCTGCGAGTATCATATTGCCGTGGACCCTACAAGAATTACTAATGCATTCAATTTCAAGATGTTGCTGTGGAATATCGAATGATACCGTTACCATACTTGCGGTAGTTCCATCCTCATCGGAGTTACAGCAAGCTGAAGAAGAATGAGCATTTCTTAAAGGAGCCAAGTCAATCATGAATGACAAAAGTTTTCACTTTTCAAACAGTGAATCCAATCTCATCTTTGAGTTATCAGACCCCGCCACCCACAGGCCACAGGTGGAAGGCTTTTCTGAGAGTGGAAATCCCTGCTTTATAGTACTGAAGGGACTAAGAATCTACTAGCTTAAGTGAATAAAGGTAGAACAAGGAATTAATATTTTCGTTGAATTTGTGCTCAACAACTGTTTTCAGTCTTGGAGGCTAGCTTATATACTTGGAGAGGTACACAGTTCACACCATTCTACGTCGGCATCTCATTATCTTGGAATCCCCGGGTTTTCTGAACTCTGGAGGATTTTCCTAGGCAAAGGCAATATCCATGAGATCGAATGCACTAAAGGCTGGGTTTATGTACGTAATTTTTCTTCATTTTCTATATTATGATTCCTCACTTGTCATGATAGCTTCTTTTCGTTCCATTTCATTTCTTTTAACATTACTAAAGTGTTGCTTTTCAAAAACAAAAATAGCTGTGAATTTAAGACAGTCTTCCAGATTGGAGTTGCTCTTGGTTACTTAAGATGATCAGATCATATTGGTTACAAATCCTTCGAGAGTGAGAATGTAGGAAGTAGATGGTTCTGTGTTTTGATCATCAATGATGTGAACTATGTTATTTCAAGTCATAAATGAATGTACTGCATACTTGAAATATTAAGGGATTGTTCTCCAATGCGAATTATTTTTCTTATTGCAAGTTAAAAATTAGGGTTAAAGACTTATGGACTGACCCCCTGATTTAGCTGAACGTTTTGGCTGTTCAGCAGGCTGTGGAACTAATGATAAGGTTCCATGCCAGTAATAAAATATGCGGGGCTTATATCTTTCACAGTGAGCCCCATAAATTTATTACTGATATAGAGCCTCACCATTGATTCCACAGCCGCTGAACAGCCAAAGCGTTCAATTAATCCGAATTCCATTTAATTTCCCCTTTAAAGACCTCTTTTAATATTCTAAAACTCCTATTTTACCCCTTGAAATGAAAAGAAAAAAAGCTAATTTCTCCATGTCTGATCTATTGCTTCAAGGATTTGTAGTTTTCAAGGTTTTATATTTTGATTTTGATTAGGTGATGCCCATTTACTTCAAATTGTTCTAATAGTTCTAATTTCTCTCCTCTAATCTATAGACACCCGAGCCCCTGTGCAGAAAAGAATCCCGTTACTTTGAAGGTGTAGAAGTTATTTAGACCATCTAACCTGTCACTCACACTGATACATTAGTGTTCTTTTGGTGGCCAGTTATTGTGTAGTAACCTTTCTGACAGTTGAAAACAGTGTGGTAATGGATCTGATGTCTGTCATCTATTAGTGGAGGTCCCGTACATGGATTTATTTTGTTAATTATCACTTTCCAGAACTCCTGTTGAACTCCACTTGCTAGCCACAGACCACAGTTATTTTGCAAATACAGGATTCAAGAATTTCAGGAATAGATGATAAAAAACTATCTATTCTTTGTATTTTTTTATATGTAATATTCCACAATTTCAGAGTTTTTCAGTGGGTAAGGTCTGTGACTGGGTGTAGCGGAGACTTGAGATCAACTCCCGCCTTTACTGGACACATTATGGATTTGGGGGATCCACCAGCTACCCCCCACCCTCCCTCCCCCCCAATTTGTAGCCCCATGGAACAAAAAATTGGGGAAAGAAACAAAAAAAAAAAAAAGAAAAGAAAAGAAAAAGAAAAGAAAGAAGAGAAAACATCGCATTGGTTATATCATGTGTTTTATATTTCCAATACCATGTCCCATAAATGATTTAATTTCTATACTGCGACTTTTGTTTTTGTTTTAAAAATGATTATTGTGATGGTTTCAAACGTGTATTGCTTTTTTTTAAGCAATACCAACTTTTTTTTATTTTCTGAGCAAAAAACACCCTTCAGGATCACATTTTTGTTTTTGTTCAGATTTGCTACTCGCAGAGCGCACCTCACTCCAACCTCACAGCACATCACAGCGATGCATTGAGAACATCTCCCATACTTGATGTTATCATTCATGGAGAGATGTTCCCAATGCACAGTTGCGATGCACTGTGAGGTTGGTGTGGGGCACACTTTGTGAGGAGCAAATCTGAATTCATGTTGTAGAACACCTTCAAGTATAATGGTGTCCCAAGAAAATTGTCATGATACACCATACATCTTCAGTGATGTTTCCTACCAAGCACATCGTTATAAGCAAAAGGAAGAAAAGAATAACCTGAACGTAGTTCATCAAGAGGTCAAATATTATTAGTTAGCCGTCTGTTTCAAGAGTTTTTCTTTTTTTTATAGATTATTTCCACTGTTTTTATTTATAAGATAAGAAACTGTATTGCTAAGGTGAATGTTAGTACATAAATAAATTGCTAGTCCAACAAAGGAACCAAAATATCATAATCTTTTCCCACCCTAAACTCTGTCAGAGAATGAGTTGATATACAGAAGACTTCAGCGTCTGCATAACTTGCACTTCTTTGTTTATAAAAGAAAAGTTTTTTTGGGGTATATTTATAAGAAAAAAGTTTTAAGGTAATATTTGTTTTTCATAAACAGAACTGCTGAATGGCAACTTATTATAACCAGATACTTGTATGATGGTGCCACCTCATGTCAAATGCTTTGATTTCTAGTGCAAATTCTGTATCTAACACCTTGTCCAGCCATGTTCTTGCTATATCTGGGTAATAGATGGCAGGAAGGTTCTCTTCCCATGTCATCACAAATTGTTTTTTGTTTGGAAAAGAAGTTTAGGCTATGTTTGGTTTGTAGGAAAAGATAGGGAAAGGAAGAGAAAGGTAAGGAAACCTTTACAAACCAAACACACCATTAGGGTAAAAGATCAAAAAGAATTTTCTTTCTTTCTTTCTATTTTTCCCCCTTTTTAATCTTTTGAGGGATCAACACAAACAGAGATGTTAACCCAATAGCACCATTGAAAAAAGGATCATAAATGCATCAAGAGGATGACAATCTCGATACAGTGGATGGTGCAATACTAACAAGTCATATTGAATTTATTGGTATGATCATAAATACTGGATTATAGAGACAATGAAAAATTTTGAGACTGGAAACAAACTTGAAAAGTTAAGCAACGTATAATTGGGGCTATTACAAGACATTCATTGGAAGCATATTCATGAGAATGACCATACTTCTCGCCAAAATTGAGTTTTGAGCCCCAATTAGGTAAATCAAACTAGATAGGAATATGCATGATGGTGTGATAAAGAAAACGAGGACATCTGGAAGAAAAAAAAATCCAGTCAAAGTAGATACTTGAAGTAAATGCAAAGCAAAAATTGTGGATAGATGAGTCTGAATAAAAAATTACCTAAAATTAAACAAGATTAAAATGGAATGTATGCAGCAGAAACTAGTGATGACAAGAATAGGAATGAAGTTACAAGATTGGTAACCAAAAGATAGAACAATAATTTTCACTACATCAGTTCAATAACCAATAACAAGCAAGAGATCTAAAAGGTTGCCGCCAATAATATTAGAGTGGAGTGGATGGAGTAGAGAACTTTGCATTTTTTAGATAAATAGCAGAGAACTTGGCATTTAGCATTGGGTGATCAACTCATGCCAATTAGATTGAAAGAAAAACTTTGTAAGACAACCATATGACCACTAATGTTGAGCAGAGTGTAGAGCAATTAAGAAAAAAAATATACATACAATGGGAGTAGTAGGGACAAGAATGTTGAGATGGAGAAGTGGTAAGGTTAAACTTAAAAGGGTAGTATATGAGAAAGAGCTTTTTTTTTTATTTGAAGTATCCCCTACGCTTATTCCATTCACCATCAATCAAAGAATTACACGACCTCCTTATTTACACGCTCAACAATGTAATCTGGGGTACTGCCTTCCCAGACATGACTACAACAAGCATTAATTCATATCTTTGCCGAAAAGTGAACAATGGAATTATTAGTTCTACAAGTATATTTCACCGAGATTGATTGCTGCTTTCCTAGAAAATGTATACAATCTTCAATGAGAAAGAGCATTTATGACCAAAAATAAATGACAAAGGAGAGAGAGCAAACTGAGATTGCTTTGATCAGAGCATTAAAAGACATCTAAATTACGACTGAAAAAGAGCCAAGTAATTCAAATGGACGGTTCTAAGAAAAAAGCAAGGAGGCTAAAAGGGATGCAGGCTGAAGTACTAAGGATTAAAAAAAGAATCTGACTATTCACAATTCATAAACAATATTGTCCTCGGTAAATGATAGAATGGAGTGGTAAAACAGGATTAATGTCATCAACCACAAATGTTTGGCAAAAGGATCTCAGAGAAGATTAGAAGAAAGCCTAACTCCAGTTGGAATAGCAGTTGCCAACAATCATCTGATTAAAGGGTGAGCTGCTTCTCTAAATTTGGATTAAAAGAGGTAGGTAAGGCAGGGTTCACTTTACAAAGTCCTCAAGAAGTAACAAACTGGTGGATTGAGGATCAAAAAGCAATATTTAAGAACTTTAAGATATTTACTCATTGCATTGCTAGTTACATAAGTTAAGCTAAGTCTATGGTCTTAAAAAATCCCATTCTACTGTCAAAATCTTATTTTATGTTCCACCCTTCATGTTTGTCCTCATCGCCGTATTGCAGACCTTGCCACCAATCAGTGTTTTGTGAGTGTATTGTGAGTTCTGAAGTTCTTCCTGCTTCCATTAGATGACAATAAAGCAGTGTAATACTCCATATGGAAACACAATCCAATTTGCACATTCAATTTTATACAATAGCATACGGCATTGTCCCAAATAAAGCCATTTCCAACAGAAAGGAATTTAATCAGTGTGCTTTATGACTTATCAGTAGTACTAAAGCAGAATCAGCAAGTTCTTCTCTCCACTCATATCAATGAATTGTATATTGAAGAAGAAAAGTAATATTGGCCGGCATTAAAAATCTAGCACATTCTTAATTCCAAATTTATAATCGTCAAACTCACCAGACCAAGAAATTGTAAGTTTCGCCAAGGAACTCCAGGTGAGCAATAGGATAAGTTCGGGACTTTACTGAAATGACATGCTGAGATTCTCCCGTTATTACAATCAAGACAACCAGATCTAATCCCATGATAGCACTAGTGCTTAGTTCCACTATCTATAACGAAAAGGAGTTCACAAGAATGTCTACAGAACCTGATCATTGGCTTCGCTGCGCATCAACAAACTGAAGGATTCGTCTAGTTGTGGCCACTCCAGTTTTACCGATTCTCTGATCCTCACTAACTCCGGGATCTGATTCGTCGTGAACCCATCCGACGGATCTCTGGGCTTCGAGAACGATTTGCGAAATCCCTGAAACAAACACAACCACACGCAAATAGGTTAAAATAGGTTTCTTTGAATAAATTAAATACATTAATTGGAGAGAGAGAGAGAGAGAGAGAGACCTTCTTTAACAGTCTGTCTCTTCTCTCGGATCTCGTGAATTGTTGCAGAAATTTTCCAGTAGAGAGGACGACCGATATAGAAGGCCACCAGGAGCAGTAAAACAAAGAAAACCACTCGAAATGAAACCCTGGCTGCTGAAGAGACCATCTTTTCCTTCTTCTCCTTCTCCGTTCCGCTACACAGGAAAAGAAAGATAAACGTGTGACGATCGCTTGTTCCGGAGACGGGAGACTTAACGAGTTATGATCAATCTGGCAAAGGACCCAGACGACGATGTCTCGTTAACTCTGATCCCCCGTCAATCTGTAGTGTCGGCCTTGGTTTAGGCGGTAAAGTCTCGCCATACGGAGAAATCTACAAAATACGGAACATAACATTCTAATAACGTACTACTAAGATCTCAGCCATCAAATTCTACTACCTTCTGGATTTGTGAAGTTTCGACGCACGCATATTTTTTTAGTTCTGATCATGACTCATTTATTAGTCAATCGTTCTGGGCCCCACAAAATATCAGAGGGTTGAAACTTGAAAGAAAGATGGGAGTACAGGAAACTGGAGACCACGAAAAGTACACGTGGCAAGCTACCACGCGGACATCCGGTCAACAATTCCACATTTAAGAGAAAGGAGAAAGCCCGATGGGGTTGCAGCTGCACGGTGCAACCCCATGCGGGTTGCATGAAAGAGAAACACTAACCGTTGTAAATTGCATGAAAGGGAAACAACGGTTGCGTGAAACAGTGACACTAATCGTTCTGTCTCTCAGCTGAGGACCTGAGGTCAATAGCTATAGCTAGCGCGGATCTGCTGATCACAAAACGCTGGCTACATTCGTGTGCAAATTACACATTGGAAACATCTCACATGGAACGATATTAGAAATTCTCCCGATGTGCGGATGTAGATGCTGCGTTCACACTTTAGTGGTCAGCCGAACAGTGATCACCAATAGTGTTCATGCCGTTTTTTTTTTATTTTTTTTTCTGGTAAAACATCTTGTGAGAATATGCGTACATTATCAGAGGCTAGCATATGGTATCTTCGAGTTTTTCCAGATGTACAAGCATCATATTTAAGGGTGTCGATGGACCAGTTTTGAATGGATTGGAGGGATCAACAACACATATTGGATTGAATCAATTTGGTTTATATTTATTAGATTGGATTGGATCCCATCGGTCTGGAATAAATTTATATTGGATTGGGTTGGATTAAGTCAATATCTGGTCTATTATTATAAGATAAGAATATATGTATCAATGGACCGGGTTTAAGTTGAAACCAATCTTAATCAAAATGAATCTGAACAGATTGGACGATCTAAATATTGGATTGGACCAGTCCAAATTGGTCCAAAACATTGATTGAATTGGATTGGACCTGATCCATTTATAATGGACTCACATTAGACTGGATGGGATTGGATCAAATCCAGTCCAATTGACACCCCTACTCATATTCTAAAGGTGAACTAGCATGTTCATGTTCTGTAGACTGAAAGTGTAGTATCTTGTCTTGAATAGCATGTTCATATTCTAAAGGTGAATAGTATCCTTAAGCTTCTTGACCAGTCTTCAATCCAAGAAGACCAATAGATGATAGCAATTGTATCAGATTGTTGTTTTCCAGTCCCTATACATCGGGGTGTTCATTTGGTTGGTTCAGTTCATGAATCAAATCGAATCAAATTCGACTTGAAATCAAACTGAACCAAACCAAATTCAAATTGATTCGATTTTAATTCAGTTAATTCGGTTAATTAAAATGTTGTTGAAGAGCTTCTAGATTCCACCATCCATTTGAAAGCAGAAAATCAGACTCTTAAATGTGTTTGATTATGCATACCATTGTCCGACAACTGTGGGATGCCTCCGGGTAGTGTTTGGTATCACGCAATGTATCAATTCTTGATCCATCCTTAATCAGCTAAATCACTTCTACTTTGAGTTCTTCCATTATTTTAATTGCATGTTTCCACCAAAGACAATCACGAGACTTTGGTTTAATCTGAAATGGACTACAGTCTTTAATGTACCTTGCTTTGATGTTCTTGGCCAAGAGTGTGTTGGGGTTAGTGAGAATTCTCCATACTTGCTTCCCAAACATGGCCTTGTTCATATATTGGCTTTGTTTGAAACAAATCCCCCCTTTGCTTTGCTTTTGGTTGGTCAAGTTTTAACCAAGAAATTAGGTGTTTTTATTGCCTCTCCTCACAGCTTGTCCACCAAAAGTTCATTTGCTCCTTATCAAATTTATTGATAAGATCTTTTGTCAATATGGTAGTAGACATGGTATATGTATGCATATCTTGAGTAACTGATTGAATGAGAGTAGTACAACCAGCTTGCCAGCTTGGGATAGTAATTTTGCTCTCTATGACTCCATTTTTTATTTGATTCTCTCAATGAAATATTTATATGTTGTTGAGTAGGCTTTTCCCTAGCCAGAGCTTTGCACCCAAATAGTTGTTTGCTTCAAAGCTAGCTTGTGTTCACTCCTAGGTGTTTCTGAGATAAACCTACTATGTTGTTTGTGAAAATTTTTACTGAATAGAAAGAATGCTTGACTTGTAGTTGATCTTTTGACCTGAAGCATCTTCAAACTTTTGTAACATTGATTTCCAAGAGAAAGAAACTTCCTTATTGATTAATTGTGTAAGGATTTCCATCCCTATGATAAATAAATATGGTGACAAGGAATCTCCTTGTCTCGACCCTCTCTTTAGATTAAAATCTTCCGAGACCTCTCCTCCCATTTTGGTAGAGAAATATTCACTGGTGTACTAAGTTAATCCAATATTCTAAAAAATTCATCTTTCCCATTACCGATATGATGAAATCCCATCTCATTTAATCAAATGCCTTTTGACATGTCCAACTCTAGAGCTATACAACTCTTGCCTTTTTTTGTTTCTTCATTTTATGCAATATTTTTCTTGCCTAAATAATGTTGTTAGTAATATGACAGGTTTTAATAAATCAAATCTTGCAAAATAGGTTAAAGTCTACTGACCATCCATTTTCAAAATAATCTTATATGAACATTGCAAAGACTGATGGGACAGTCATGAGCTATTTTTGGGTATGAGGATAAGATTTGTATTGTTTAATTCTTTTGGTAGATATTTGAAATTGTAAAAACTTACGAATCATGTATTCCCCTTCCCTTATGATTAGACATGTTTATGGGTCGGGTAGCCCGACGGTCCAACCTGATCCTCGGACGAGCTTGGACATGTTTTTTAGACTGCAGGCTTGACCTCGGGCCTAAAAGCCCAACTCAATTATTTTTCAGGCCGGGTTTGGGATTTGTCAAAAAAGCCCTGCCCAGCCCAGTTCCCAGACGGGCTTGGACATGTTTTATAGCCTGTTGGCTTGACATCGGGCCTAAAAGCCCAACTTGATTATTTTTCAGACCGGGCTTGGGATTTGTCAAAAAAGCCCAGCTCGGTCTCCAGACAAGCTTGGACATGTTTTTCAGCCTGCGGGCTTGACCTCGGGCCTAAAAGCCTGATTTGATTATTTTTCAGGTCGGGCTCAGGATTTGTCAAAAAATCCCAACTCGAGCCTAGCTCGGCCTGACTTTTCCCATAATATAAAATATATAATTACTTTTTTTATAATTTCTAAACCTTAACCCGACTAACCCTTTCCCTCTTTTCAGTTTTCGTCAATCTCACTTCTCATTCTCTCTAGCTTAACCAATGATAACTAGCAAGTAGTAACCACCAGCACCACCAAAGAACCAACGATCTCCGGCAAGTCGGTGTCAACTGTCGAACATAGGTTAGCAACAGTAGGCGGCAACGACATTACTTTCTTCGATGAACTTAGGTAGCAGGGAGCTAGCAAGGTGGTGAGGTGGTGAATGACAACAAACATTCTCCGACAAGGCGGCAATGAACTAGGCTAGCAATGGGAGTGGCAACTGAAATGACAACCCAAAACATAAAAATCCTAAAGTTTTAGGCACGAGCCCAATCTGAGGACCAAAAATTGAAGCCCAACCCATGTAATATTTCAGGCTTGGGTTAGGCCTGCCCAAGTTGCACCCCTAATACATAATGCTTTGTGGTCAAAAAATCTAGGCTCCTCACTAAGAGTGCAAATGTACAACTTGGGTGGGCCCAACCTGAACCTGAACCAACCCAGCCTCAAATGGGATTTGAGATTGGATCTCATAAGATACATACAATTCCCGTGGAAGGTTGGAACCAGATAAAAAGAAATAGTGTTTGGGGGGATTTTAAGTTCACTTGTGTGTGTGTGTGTGTATTTTGACCAGCTAGAATCAAGGTTCAAAGTATCGTTACATATCGACCTATATCGGTCGATACATATCATTCGAAGACCCTTCCGATATGCCCCTATAGTGGGTGTATCGAGGGTCTAACCAGTTCAGGGGATGGAGGGGTCCTAAACTGGCTCCCCTGAACCGGTTTTGAAAAAAATAAAAAGAAAGTAAAAAAAATAAGTATTGAAATGCCCGATATGCCCCTACCAGCATATCGGGCATATCGATATTTTGAACCTTGGCTAGAATGAAAATTTTATTCATCCATTCCCTTGGAGGAATGCCATTCCACCAAGAATGGGAATTAAAATCCTGTTCATCACAATGGAACGGTTGGAACTGAAATAGGTCATTCTGATTTCAATTCTAGATCCCTATTCTTGTGAACCAAACAGATCCTAAGCTACCCCTCAGAAGTCAGAACATCCATATAGGGATAAGAAGTAAGCCATTACTCCATTTCAAAAAGGGAAAATTCCCAATTAGTACACTGTACTTTGGGCCTAGTGCCACTTTGGTCCCCAAACTTTAAAATGCAACAATTCAATATCCAAACTTTTAAAATGTGACAATCTAGTACTTGTTGTTAACCAGTCGTTAAGTGGCATTTGAAAAATACACAAATACCCTTCAAATGTCATCTAATTTTCTTTATCAACCATCAAAACATTGACAAAAAATTAACAATTTTTAATCCTTGCCTCTTCTATTCAAGAAAGTTGGAGTCACCAGAATGCCCACTCAAACGTGACCCCAACTTTCTTGAATGGAAAAGGCAAGGATTTGGGACTGTTAATATTTTGTCAATGTTTAGATGGTTGATAAAGAAAATTAAATAATACTTGAAGGGCATTTGTGTCTTTTTTTCAAATGCCACAGCTAGTTAACGATAGGTACTAGATTATCACATTTTAAAATTTTAATACTGAATTGTCACATTTTAAAGTCTGGGGACCAAACTGGCACTAAGCCCAAAGTGTAGGGTACTAATTAGGATTTTTCCCTTTCAAAAAATAAGTAAAGGCTCAGTTTGAGAAAAGTGCAAATAAAAATATGCATACTATATATGTAAACCTTGTATTTGTACTTATACAAATGTACATATTTGTATTTCCACTCTTCCCACACCGAGCCTAACAGAATCCATCAAAAAGAAAAAGGAATGAGTTGGAAATGGGCCTTGATCTACTGCATGCCACGCTGTGTGATTGGTTATCTAGGCTTTTAGGCACAACGTGCCAAAAAGAGCAGATTGGGAATGTTTGAAATTATTCTCAAAAAAATAGAAAGGAGAATGCTCTGCTCTCAAGTCTCAACATGTTCACACGCTTTTTGATTTTAAGAAATTTCCCATCTCCTTTTCAGAGTTGAGAGACACTACATTCATTCCTATTCCTAGGTTTGTATAGACTTTGCCAACTATGCTATGAGATTGACATCTCTTTATTGGTAGCCCCTGCATTTAAGTGCGTTACCATATTTCATTCAGGTAGTAGAGGAAATGCCATGTTCTCCATCAACAATCAAAATGTTCAATTTGTAATCATCATTTGAGTAATGTTTTCAAAAACTTTTTGTTCTTTGCTCAATTTAAAACAAGTGATTATTCGTTAGGGAAGAAAATCTTGATAATATATATATATATATATATATTGTAAATTTAGAACAAGGTTTTTAAAACTAGATCAGACGTGGAACCGTTTTGGGGTTTGGTTTTTGAATCGAATGGTCCAGTCTTTCAGTCCGAATGTGGCCCATTTTAACCAAAAAACAAAAAAACAAAAACAAAATATGGCAAAAAACTATTGTCTGAGTCAGCGGTTCACTGACCAAATTAACAGTTCAGTCCCATTTCAAAAACACTAATTTAGAAGGCCAAAATTTGGAACCGGTTTTACTCTGTCTCGACCCAGATTTGATCTATTAACAGCCCAAAATAGCTGATTTTTTAGACATCCTAACAAATAAGGGTGTCAATGGACCGGTTTTGGATTAGACCCCACTCAGTCCAAAATCAATTTGGATGGTTTGGATAGACCAATAAGGCATATTGGATTGGGCCAATCTGATCCAAAATATTTATTAGATTGGATTGAACCTGGTTTGTTGATAACCGATTTATATTGGATTGAGTTGGATTAAGCCAATTATCTGGTCCATTGATATAAGATAAAAATATATGTGTCAATGGATCGGATTTGAGTTGAAACCAATCTAAATCAAAATGAATTTGAATAGTCAGACATTAAATTGGACCAATTCAAATTAGTTCAAAATATTAATTGGATTTTAAACAAATTCATCTATAAATATCAAACTGAAAATAAAATTAATTTGAATAGATTGTACTGATCCATTTGTAATAGACTCATATTAAACTGGATCGGATTAGACCAAATCCAGTCCAATTGACACCCCTACTAACAAGTTCATCCATAAATATCAAAGTGAAAATAAAATTAAATCTATCAATCAAAATGCGTATGATACACAAATTTTTGTATCGTATGTATCGATATTTTAAACACTAAACTTCATTGAGGCTTTATAATTGTATTTTTTTGTCTGCTAGTAGATGTGCTAGCTATGTGGTTGTTGTACGTGTATGTCTCAGGTCTTAAACATTCTCTGCTTGTCTTCAAGGTCATACCACATTCAATTATCCCATTATGGTTCAAGAAAAGCATCATTTGCACTTCGGGAACCAGTTTTCTTATTCTTTTTTTTTTTTTTGAGATTTTGTAAATGAATTTTAATTTTAAAAGACAATTGAATTATTAACTAGCTAAAGAAGATGATGAAGTACGAGCTAGCCTTTACTCATGAACGACCCCATCTTTTGTAGTTAATTTTTGCATTGGGAAAAATTTTTAAAAAGAGAGAAATTATTCAGTTGCGCATTCTTTAGCCTTTTTTAGGTATATGGGCATTGTATAGGTTCGAATTTGAAGAGAAAATCTTATATATTGCTAGTATTTCTATGGCCTAAAGTCTACACAAAGAGAAATGCTAATCATACTATATTATAGCCTTGGACCTTTTCTCTGCCCTTTTATAAATTTCAGATTTTTTTTTAATTTTCGTAAATAAATTTTAGCTATATTATTATTATATTTCCTTTTATTTTATAATACTACATCATTATTAATCACGGTTTTTAAAACTGGACCGGACCGTCAGACTGGAAAAACCAAGAACTGGTCACTTGATCGGTTGCATTCTTTTCCAAAACCAGGATTTCTCAAAAAACCGTTAATTTTGGTCAGCAAACCATTAATCTGGACGATTAACTATTTGAACCGTTCTAACGGTTTTGATTTTTTTATTATTTATTATTATTTTTTAATTTTTTTTAATTTTTTTATCAGAACGAGCTGAACAATTGGGACCCGGTAACCGAACCCCTGACTGATTTGATTTCCGGGTCGATTTTAAAAACTATGTTATTATTAATTATATATCTGAGATTTTAGAAGAAATTTCAGCTAAAAGAAACCTGGCTCATGTTTGTCGTTTCTCATGTAAAAATTAATGTTGCTAAAAAGGTAAAACCACCAAGATCATTTGCACAAGAACAAGAGCACTCAACCTTCTGATCTACTTGATGGTTGGGCGTAAAGGTGGGCTCCACTGAAATTTTACGGATGTGGGTCTTAGATGTTGGTAGACTTTGGAGTAGTAAATATCCAAGCATTTAGGCTGTGTGTTTGGTTTAAAAGAAAAAAAAAAAAGTAGGTAAATATCCAAGCATTTAAGCTGTGTTTGGTTTAAAAGAAAAAAAAGGTAGGTAAATCTGTATAAAGCATTTTTTCTTTTTTTCAAGCCAAATACAACCTCGGCTTAATTATATATAAGCATTTCATACGTTGATTTGGATGCACCGATCCAAATCTCCGAGACATTGACAACCAAACAAGGTCCACAACCATGAGGAAGATGACGGCCTCCCTGGCTGATGGAGACCGGGCTGCCATCCACATAATCAAATCGTGCTCCAAAACTAGACAACGAGGAAATATGGTACAAAAAGAACTCCACTCCTCTCAGTCTCTCACTCCATTTAACACACCATACTCCATGTCTCCACACATTAACTCCCAACTCTTACTTTTGCATTCATTTTCTTCCCCTTCTGGCTTCTGAGTTCTGATTGTTTCGTCTGACAGACAGACGGACTCCTCCCAGCAAACCATGAAACTCGCCAAGTGGCCATTACTCCACAAGAAGTCACATGATTCGCTAACCACCCCCCACCTAGCCACCTCCACCATCACCCAACTGATCTCTTTTATTATTAATCCCCATTTAACCTTCTGGGCCCCACATCAAACTGGCCAACCTGATGTTGGCCCCACCCGTCCTCAAATAATCACCGTAGATGTATGGTCGTCCATGGTATACTACCTTGTAGCTTGCAGGTGAGCTGCGTGGAATAATATTTATCCCCCGTCCCCACTGCATGAAAACATGCCAAGGAGAAAGAGACCGTTGGTGTCCCCTCATACAAGGACCCTTATCCCATGGTGCCTCGCGTCAAAAGATATTTGTCCCCAATAATATAAGATCGAGCTGGTGGGAATACGACAACACACTCTCCGGCTCGGTACCGCCACCTGCCGGTATGGGTTACCGGCTAACGCTTGCCATACTTCTCCCGGCATATGACGTGGCTCAAATCGATTACGTGGCATTTAGAGCCGCGGTTGGTAGTGGTGGTGTGTCTCAGTGTCTGGTGACTGTGCAATGTGATACCAAAAGGCTGCTCCTCCCTCTCTGGCACGTCGTACGCTCACATGGGACTCGCGGGGGTTGGGATCCGATGAGCTGTGTCACGAGCCTCAGGTTAGGATCACCACCTAGGCTCGGAGAACCGTTTGCCCTCCCGAACCTACTCCCTAGGTAAGAAAAACAAGAAATTAATCAAAATAGATAAAAAAAAAGGAAGTCTTCGTAGCTGCTTTGTAGTTGCAGAACTCTAGAAGCAGTAGTCCTTGCCTCCTTGCGCCTTCTCTGAGAAGCCAGAATAATGAACAAGCGAACACCGTAGAGACCAGAGAAAAAGATCGAAGAAGAAGCCTAATCTTCTCTCTCAAGATATATCTGTCTGTCTTCCAACTATCTCGCTCGAGTCTTGCCCATTGATGCCGTCTTCAACTGCTTCGCCATTAAAGCATTCACGCCGTCTCGCACGAGAAATCTCACGGAAAAGTTGCAGAAAAGGTCATCCCCTCCACTTTATAACCCCTGTAGTCCCTTTGCGTCAATCTAGACCTTCCAGGTTTCCTGAAATCTCTTCTCTCCAAGCTTCTGTAGGAGTTGGAGATGATGCAGAACAGTGGCAGACCACCTCTGTTCTCCGTTATCCATTTCTTAGTTTCGCTGTACATTCCGTTATGCGCATTTGCCATATTGGATCCTCTTGATTTTTTAGCCTTGCAGTCAATTCGGAAATCCCTAGATGACATGCCAGGCTCCAGTTTTTTCTCCTCGTGGGACTTCACTTCCGACCCCTGCACCTTCGCCGGCGTGCTCTGTCAAGACGACAAGGTAATCGCTTTAAATCTCGGCGATCCCAGAGCCGGTTCTCCTGGCCTGTCCGGGCGTCTCGATCCTGCAATTGGTAAACTTTCAGCATTAGCCGATCTCTCCGTAGTTCCTGGTAGAATCATTGGCACTCTTCCACAAGCACTATCTCAGTTGAAGGACCTCCGGTTCCTCGCCATCAGCCGGAACTTCCTCTCAGGCGAGATTCCAGCTAATCTCGCCGAACTCGGAAGCCTTCAAACTCTCGATCTTAGCTACAACCAACTCACCGGCTCGATTCCACCATCAATCGGAACTCTACCTGCGTTATCCAATGTCATTCTCTGTCACAATCGTCTCTCTGGTTCGGTCCCTCCGTTCTTATCGCAATCCCTAATGCGTCTCGACCTCAAACACAATGATCTCTCGGGCACTCTCTCGCCTACGTCTCTGCCTCCGTCGCTTCAGTACCTCGCACTATCTTACAACCGACTTACCGGGCCGGTGTACCGGCTACTATCCCGGCTTAACCGCTTGAACTACCTGGACCTGAGCATGAACCAATTCACAGGCATCATCCCGGGCAATCTATTCACATTCCCGATCACGAACCTTCAGTTACAGAGGAACGTGTTCATCGGTCCGGTACTTCCATTGGATCAGGTAACAATCCCGACCGTTGATCTCAGCTACAACCGACTGTCCGGGGAAATATCGCCTCTGTTCTCGACCGTCCAGAATTTGTATCTGAACAACAACAAATTTACGGGACTAGTCCCGGGCAGCTTCGTGGATAGGCTATTGGCTGCGGGCATACAGGTACTCTATCTACAGCACAATTACCTGACGGGAATCCAGATTAATCCGGCGGTCGAGATTCCGGTGAGCAGTTCACTCTGTTTGCAGTATAATTGCATGGTCCCGCCAGTGCAGACGCCTTGCCCGTTGAAAGCAGGTAACCAGAAAACGAGGCCGACATCGCAGTGTATCGAGTGGAGAGGTTAATGAATTAAACTAACCGTCAGAGCAGAGGAGAAAGAAGAGTTGCCGATATTCATTAAGTTAAAAACTGATTTCTTTTTTCTGTTAAATGTTCTTCTTTGCGAGAACTTTGATTCATTAATTTGCAATTTTTTTTTTCTCTTGTATTTGGCGATGATAAATATGAGTGGGAAGGTGATGAAATAAGTGGCTGTTACTCTGTAGATATGAATTGGCCGCGATAGGTGGAATTCATGTCGTCTGAGCGAATTCATTTTGTAAACTCTGGTTTCATTTAGATTTGAAAGGATTCCATCTATTGAATTATTGTGTTATAATTCCAAATGTTTTGCTTCTAGTTACAGTGGAGTCACCAGTGAAATACAGAGGTAGCTTCATTATCTTGACTCATCTTTCTCTCATTTATGCATGGATTGGAACGACGAAAAGCACTCATCATTCAATACCACATGCTTCTCTGCACAGTGTTTTATTTTATTTTTTGATAAGATTACAGAGTGGTTGATGATGCATTGATGCCATGCATCATGGCTGTCTACTCTATATAATGGGCCCCTTTTCATGAAAAATCTTTACAGTAACAGAAAAAATTAACAAATGTGGTTCAGCTGTGTCAACCCAACAAAAAAAAAAAGAAGAGCTTAGAAGAAATTTCCAATTCTGGCAGGATAATGGAAGAAGCCATTTGTCTTAAGCTCTGTTACTTTGTGTGCAGTCTTGAATCTTGACTCATGGGGTTGGTTCAGATCATGTGCTCCTTTTGTACACTGAGCTCTACAACTTCACTAATTGATTATTTATATATATATGCACATGTAATGTATGTATGTTTCCATTTGTTTGATTTCTTTCTCCAGGCTAGTTCCCAATGGAGGAACCTAACTTTCAGACTTGGAACTGAAAATTTTTGCTAATTTTCTCTTCAACTGACATATTTCAGATATTATTTGTACTCCATTTGCAGAGAGTTTTCATTGTAGTCGAAAGTTTTTCCACCAAATTTACATTGAGAAACGTAAATAATCCTAGCTCCATGAGCACAATTGTAACTTTGCCTACTTTAGTAAATAATCCTTGATAACTACTCCCTATGTGATGGTCCTCATTATTCGAGGTTTGGATTAGAGTGACCACTGACCACCGCTACATTAATTGAATATAGGCCATAGGGTCTCTACTCTACTATTTTGTCATGGACCAAGACCCATTTCCCCATTTGGGGTTTGCAAAGATACTCCCCTAGGATAGATAAAGAATGGGATTGTTAGTTAAAAATTAACCTTAATCAATGACAAATGTTTTACATTTTATGCTGTTGCCATAGTTGTAGTTAATTTCTCCATTTACAAGTGAATTTCTTTGCAAAGAAAATGAAACCGATAGAGTTGTAGATTGACCCTCTGGGTTGAGAACTTGATGACAAAAGGGCCCACATTCATTTCAACCATGTAATGTCACATCACATATAAAAGTCATTTCATCTAGAAATTTTCATGAATACGATTGATCATTTATGCTTTTAGTGAAAACATCATCTTGATTAAAAACAACAATTTATATTGATCGATCCAAAATGTAAAATGTTTCGGGTAGAAACATAGTAAATGGATGAAAATTTTTCTAGGAATATCACCAAAGTTATTAAAGAACTTATCCTCCATATTCTCTCTCTCTCTCTCTTACTTTCTATCAAATCAAACACAACCTTTGTGAAGGAGAGATGAATGAGTAGACATGCTTAAACAAATCAGAATAGTTTCTCAAAAAGAAAAAATTGTCTGGTCTAGGTTTTATTTAGTCACGGTTCACAAT
This sequence comes from Nelumbo lutea, assembly GCF_056320005.1. Classification (NCBI taxonomy): domain Eukaryota; kingdom Viridiplantae; phylum Streptophyta; class Magnoliopsida; order Proteales; family Nelumbonaceae; genus Nelumbo; species Nelumbo lutea. The sequence goes on along the minus strand of NC_142687.1, from coordinate 90,210,198 downwards.
TTGATGTAAAGGTATAAATGGGGCCGTGTTATCCTGGCTAACACGGCCCATATATATTTATATATTAGCTATAGCTCGATTTACAGTCGGACCTAAGCTAAGACTTGCCTTACTGATCATTTTGGCCCATGGCACGGCATGACACGACACAGATTTGTATGGACTCGGGCGATGAAATGTGTCGGGTTGACCTCTCAAACTATCTCAAAGGAGGGAGGCTGGCCCGCACTTTGCATAAACCACACACTCGCCGTGTCGTGCCGGCCCAGCAGGACCAGTTTTATAGCTCTAAGTTTGATGGTTACAAAGAATCTAGATCGTATGGATCATCACTTTCTGCAATCGTCCAACTGCAAAATAAAAATTGGGCGCCCTGTTTAATGCATGTGTAAACCTTAATTATTTCGCCTACATAACGTTTCAAAACAGCAGCGGCATTATAATAAAATACAGTTCTGCCACAGCTACAAATAATTCCCTTATTCTAAATCTCTTGATATTTTTTTTACATAAAATTGCCTTTCACTTGAGTACAGTACTTCAACTAAACAGATTCTTTCACGCAAATCAGTCCACAGGGAACGCATGTCGGATTAGTTGATCTCTTTTAAATAATTAAAATAATCCATCATATAAGCTTTATCTTAATTATATGAGGTTGAAATAGTATAACTGAATTAATATGAGTGTTTGTATCGGTCTTACTGTAATCCTGATCACTTCGTATTTGTGGGTGTGATACATGGTCTTTTCAGCCGATGGCTAAGCCCTCTTAATCTCCTTTCTCTCATTTTATCTCGAATTACTTTTAAGTTCCTTCCAATGAACTATAAAAATGAGTTTAATATTGTATATTAGGATTAAAATGAATTGATATTAACTTCCATGAGAATTTGAACATATGACACTTCAATACTCATACAACATTCAAACCAATCTCACCAAGATCACAGAGGAATAGGTAAATTTGGATATCCTTCAATCAGATCAGATTCAAATTCAGATGAAAGGATTTTGTTTGCAGCCCTACATAAACACGTGAGAATGATGCTGAATGAATAGGGTTCCATTGTCTATATGTTTCTTCTTTAAGATTCTGGTGTAGCATTCTAGCCCCTAAGATAGGGGTAGGGGTGATCATGGGTCGGGCTGGGCTTTGCCTTCATAACAATGGGCTTAGGCTAGGCCCAGGCTGCATTATGGGTCTAAAAATATAAGCCTGCGCCCGGTCTAGGTTGAGCCAAGATTTCGGGCCTAATTATTAGTTCCAAATTTTAACAACTATACTCTTTTTTTTTCACTTATTGTTGTGGAGACTATAGTACCTGTAAGAAACTTTAAACTTAATATCAAGATAAAAGCTTCTAACATAAAATAAAATAAAATTAAATAATTATACCTTATAATTTATAAGTTTCAATTGGTGGTTTTGTGAAATTGGTGAGAGAGAGAGAGCCAAGAACGGAAAGATTAGGGTTTAGTAATTTCTATATTTCATTAAATACTAAATTAGAATTTGATAATATCTAAGACCCTAGGATTAAAAATCTTTAATTTCCTACAAATCTCTATTTAATATATAAAACATCAATTATCAATTTTTTTTTAAATAATTTACAAATATCTGGGCCGGGCCTAAAAAATTAGGCCCAAGCCCAGTCCTAAAATTTGCAGGCCTGGGCCTACACAAAAAACCCAAGCCCAAGCCCAGCCATGTTCAACCATGGCCGTGTTTGGGCTTGGCGGGGCTGGGCAGGGCCAGGCTGATGAAATGATCACCCCTACCATAAGATGGTAGATTGGGCTTTGCCTAGATCATGTTCAACCATCAGCAGTCATATGCTACTACAATTCCCTCATAATAATAGAAATAAAAGTTGAGGAGGTTATAGGTTCAGACCCCACATACACTGAGGTGGTAGAATATGTACAATTTCTCCCCAACTATTTTGTAGCCGTTGAGCCTAGCTAGGTAGATGAGCCCAGACCCCTTATTTTTATGCCACGGGCTAGTGATCACTTGTTCCATAATCTCGTATACCTTTTGTCATCTACCCAGTCCTCTGTGTGTGTATTATCTTTCATGCCCGGGATTCCAAATCTTGTTAATTGCCACATATTGCATTGCGTATCAGTTTCTGATTTTGTTTTTTTTTTTTTTTTCTATTTTAACTTTATTTAAGGGTTGATTCCCTTTAAGTTGCTACCAAGTTAAGATAAAAGTAAAAGTAAATTCGAGAGAAGCTGGTAAGAGGTCTAATGAATCATATAAAACCATACAATGTGATAAATATCTTGTGGCATGCATTTTAAAGTTGGTTGAGGATTAGGGCTGTCAATCAACTCTGATAGTTTGATAATCGATTTGACTCCGAATCTGATTATCCAGAATTTACATCCCATTAATCAGATGTGGATTTAATCCCCTCCGATTTGATTAGAATTCAAGTTTGATAAAGATAGTTGTATATTAAACCTGAATTCTATTCAAAATCCAACATGATAATTGGATGCAGAAGCGAATTTAAGGGTTTCATAATCAAATGTAAATGCAAACACAACTAGTTCCAGTCCAAATTCGATCTGTATACAGCCCTGTTAAAAGACAGTATTGAAGTGGTATTATTACTGGTGCAATCTGTTTATGGTCTGTTTGATTGTTGTGACTAGAATGGGAAAATGAGAATATTTCCATTAGATTCCCATTTTCAAGTGTTTGGTGGCCGAGACAGGATGAGAATTAGTGGGATGTGGGGTTGTGCTGAAATGGTGTGACCCCGACGAGAAAAAATGTGTTAAACATGGTATTCTTTTTTATATATATAGATCTATCGTTCTAGACATTATGTTCTTTGTTCATAGTAAATATTATTGGCGATGTTTCTGACTTCTTTCTTTTTATATGATGGCATGCCATATGTCCCATAAAATCTTGTGCAATTGCATATGGTTGTTTTGTTTTTTGTTTTTTTCTCTGTTTCTTTCATCAATGGCATATGATTCTTATGAGCATGCTAATAGAACCAAACACTGAAAAGCAAATTTTGCAAGATAATTGATCTCAATAACTAAAGTACTACACACAAAATGTCAAAATAAGAGAACAAAATTTCCTTTTTCATCCCATTATTTCTAGGCAATCAAATGGACCATTAGCGTTATCTTTGCAAAGGATGGAAGTCTTTGGTGGTGTAATCGGATACTATGAATGCTGTTTTAGCCCTTAATGCATATGATTCCATGGTTTTATGGTGCTCAATTAAATCTGATTAACCCTATTTTTATCTGCTTTAATCATGGTTTTAAAAAATGATTTGGAAATGAAATCCTTCTGGCCATCAGTTTCTGGATCAATGGTTCGATTGTCCGGTTCAAATGGATGGTTCGTTCTGATAATAAAAATTAAAAATAAAAAAATAAAAAATAGTCAAAACCGTTGAATAGGTCAATTGGGCAACGGTTCGACCGTTTAGGTCAATGGATCGTAGACTGATTCAATGGTCTTTGGCCAGAGAACAGGTTTTGGGTAAAATGAAACTGATTGCTTGAATGATTCCCGAGCCGAATGGTCCGACCATCTTGATCAACGACAGAAAACCATGGCTTTAACTATGTGTATTTTGTTTATCATATCAAGAGCTGAGAACTGTATAGCACATTCGATAGCCCAGCTAGCTAAATTTATGTAGTATTGTATGGTCGTGGAATAAACCACGTTTCTGGTTGAAACATTATGTAGCTTCTAACTCTCATAGTTAGAGTTGTTAGTGGATTGAATTAAATTCAAATAGGGGTATAATCTAAAGGGTAAATCGTTGAAACTTTCCCTGATAATTGCAATTACCTCCCATGAATTTTCTAATATAATTGGAAGTAGACCCTCTTTGTTAGAATTTTTTAAAAAGATGGATGAAAATATCAAAATATCCATGCAGTAACTTTTGATCAAAATGTTTATTCTCCAAATTTCCTCTTCATACTGCTATCCCAAATTCTTCCAATCTCTTTTTTAAATATTTTTTTTTAAATTTGTTCTACATATGCAATTCGTTTTGTTGTTTATGGAGTTTGTATTGTTTTTTTTTTTCTATCTAGAAACCAGCCTCTCTGTTAATTCCATGGGTATTTTAGACATTTTTGTGTCTTTTGTTAGAGGATTCTAACAGAGGGGGTCTACTTGCAATTGTGTCAAAAAGTTTAAGAGAGGTGATTGTAATAATCAAACTTCAGGGGAGGTTTCAGAAATTTACCCTAATCCATAATCCAATGATAAGGTTCTAACACATTCAAATTCAGTTTGATAAAAATGTGTCTTTGTTGGGCTTTTGGCAGGAGTTGGGCCATGGGCTGAGCCCTGCCCATCTAAAATTGTAGTTAAAGGTCTATTGTGCTGATTACACTCCAAAGTGAGAACTAGGCCGACCAGGCTTAAAGCAAGTCTTGTATGAAGGCTCTACTCGCTTTTCGAGAAATTACTTACCTGAATTAATGCACTTATTCGAATAAGTATTTCCTTTGAAACACATAACTAGGTAAGTGCATTTATCTATGTTCTTTTGTTTCTCAAGTAAAGAAGACAATGACTGCTTTACTCATAAAAAGTCATTATTGAAAGAGACAATTTTGTCCCATCCAAGTGTTGGTAACTTCCCCACCTAAAAAATTTATTTACCCAATACTCACTTTGGGAGATGTGTGTCACTTACCCGGGTAAGTCATACCAAAATAAATAAATTTAATGTGGAACCCACATAAATCTGAAAAAAAAAAAAGCATCAATGCCTTGGTCAATGGGAACCAAAATCACATTCACCAACTTTCCCCATCTTAAAACCCAAAAGACGAACAGGCCCAAAAAAATAAAAAGGTAAATTGATGATACCACATGTGATAGTGACAGTCAAGGTTTTTGAAATTGGACCAGATAGGGAATCGTTATGGGGACTAGTTCTCGGGTCAAATGGTCCAACCGTCTAGTTCGAATAGATGGCCCATTTTGGCAAAAAATAGAAATAAATAAAAAGGTAAAAAAACATTGTTTGGGTCAATGGTTCAACCACCTGGGTCAACAACTTGTTGGCCAAATCAACAGTTTTTGGCCAGAAAACAATTTTGGGGTGAAACAAAACCGGCCATTTCCAATTTTCCAGTCTGACCATCTGGCCTGGTCCGGCTTTGAAAACCATGGTTACAATTGATATTCAAAATCCTGTTTTATGGTAATGGCACTGTCCTCCCCTGAAATGACATTTTAACGAAAAATATATATGCCAGACTCAAAAATTTTGAAATGCCAATTTTTCCCTTATTTGACATTAGAGGGGTAAGTACAAAAAAAAAAAGACATTAGATGGGCTTTTATTAATGAAAATAAACCCAAAGTTTTTTTTTTCAGGCAAAAGAATAGTATTTAAATTATATTGTAAGTAAAGTTGTACAAATAGCATGTCCATAATAGAGTACCTTTGATATTTACAAGCATAATAAGCTAAAAGGACTGGAGATCTCTTGCCTATGCTTACCCACAATACACCACCCCCTGTGAATTGGGAACATCTCCCCCTGCATAATACTATGTAGAGGATGTGATGTTCTCTATGTGTGACTAACGTGGGCAGGAGATTCGGGCTCAGCTAGAAGATGAACAAAACCCAAAGTTTGAGCAAAACTCTATCGAATTTGTAGCAGGGCTTTTAGAAACCCCTTAACACAGGAGAGAGGAAGACCACCCCAATAGAGGTTTTACCTTGAAGCCGCACGAAACAATCATGTAAAAGTAATCTTCTTCTTCTTATCTTGGGTATAGAAACAGGCAAACAGCTGCGAAAAGCTGTAATAAGGGCTTCCGATTTCCCCTGAAAGACTTTTATTTCTTTTGCATTGAAAAACTGGTACATGAAAATTCAGTTTGTTTATTTCATATAGATACCAAACAAACCTAGCGTTTAACCATTAAAAACCGAAACCGAACCGATATTCTCAAGTGTTAAACCCACATTTCTTTATTTCATTTCATACATTCGCTTTACAAAATAAATCGTTAAGCTTACATGACTGATAGAAAAGTTTTGAAAAGTAGACAGAGTATTTCTAATACGAGACCAGTACAATTAATGTTTCTATCCAGCATGAGGTCTTCATATTGCCATTCAAAGTGCGGGCCAGCCTCCCTCCAGTTATAGTGGGAACCCAAGGGTCTCTGAAAAACGATATGAATTGACCGTCCTTGATCAGCCAAAGTGAGTTTGTTTTCAGAGAGGGTAGAAGTTTGCAAGCCTGTTTCCACTACAACGAACTAGATCTCTTCTTTTTAGCAGAGAATAGGTCTCCACTGGGAAAATATTTTTCTTTTATTGCTTTACTCCCAAGTGAATTGGGTGATTGTTGTAATCTCCAGATTTGTTTCCCAAAGAGTGCTTGGTTCATTGAAGATCAATGACTGAAACCTAGACCTCCCATTCCTTTTGGATAAAATAATTTCCTCCATGTTATAGTATGCTTACTTTGTTTGCCTTGATCTCCTTACCACAACAAGTCTCTGGACAGTTTGTCCACTTTTTTTGGGTAGACTGTTGACATCATGGAATATGTTGGGATTGCCTGAATGACTGATTTCACAAGAGTGGTCATTCCGGCTGGTGACAGAAGCTTTCAACTCCATGAGTTTGTTCTTGCACTTATTTTGTTCACTACATCTTGGGGCGACAGATGGTGCTTGTTTTGTAAATAAACTCTAGTGCCCAAGTATCTTGTTCCTACCATGGAATTCTTTACTTTGAGAACATGTGAAATGATCTTCCTATGTTGTCTTGGGACTGAACTGCTAAACAAGATTTGGGATTTTGAGTAATTCACTCTTTGACTTGAAATCTCTTTGAATTGCTGAATGATCTGACTAAGAACCTTTATTTGGTTCATTTCTGCTTTGCATAAGAGGATACAGTCATTTGCAGACATCAGATGGGTGATGGGAGATTCATTTTTGCAGATTCTTACCCCCTCAAGTAAACCATTATGTGAAGCCGATTGGAGAGTAGTGAATACCTCCATTCAGTTTCAATGTTGAACGGATATGGAGATAATGGGTCACCTTGACGTAAGCCCCTCTATAATCGAAATGTTCAAAAGACTCTCCCCTATCTTGATTGAGAAGGATGGGGTGGAGATACACTGATATATGAGGTTGGACCATTTCTTTGGAAATTTCATTTTCAGCAAGGATTCTTTAATGAATGTCCATCCCATTCTGTCAAAGGCTTTGGACATGTAAATTTTCAGAGCAATGTAACCATTCCCCTCTTTTTGTAGGTACATGGAGTGAGTAATTTCCCTCACTAATAGAATGTTGTCTGTGATTTGCTTGGCTTTTAGGAAGACAACTTGTCGAAGAGAAATTAGTTCCTGTAAAATGGGTTAGAGTTTACTAATCAACCATTTGGAGATGATTTTATACAGGACATTACAAAGACTGATGAATCAATAATCTGATGGGATTGAAGCTCCAACAAACTTGGGGATGAAAATTATGTTGGTATTGTTTAGTTCTCTTGGGAGGTGTTCTAACTCAAAGAAACGAGTTACCAACTAGAAGATGTCATCACAAAGTAGGTTCCAATAATGTTGGTAGAAATAAACAGTGAAACCATTTGGACCTAAGGCTTTGCGAGGGTGCATTTGGTGAATGACATTATGCAGTTTTTCAATACGGGGTGGAATTAGAAGATCCTCTATTTTCTGTGAATTCAACTGAGGGAGTGAAAGGTTGAGAAGAGAAAGACTTGATTGGCTTTTCTGAGTAATCTCCTAGATTTCCACTTCCCTTTCGCGTTGATTTTCTCCTCCCTATTTGTTACACATGCATAAGAGGATCCCATGCCTGGTTGTTGGATGTCATGAAAAAGATAAAATAATGATGTTATTTTTTTATACGAAAAAATATGAAAGTATGAAAATAAAGCTAATATATATCTTCCTGGGTTTGATAATAGAGCTGCATGATGGGGATGGAATAATCATCTCCATGTGGAATGGGATCGCTTTTTGACCCATGGCTTTGCACAAAAACATATGAAATAAATAAGAAAAAAAATCTTAATCATCACATAAGATAGATCTTAAAAAATACACCAAGGGGGCATTTCCAAACGTGAGCAAAAGTGCAATGTTACTTTTACATCGATCATCCAAACACGCAAGAATGTAAATGGGTGTAAAAGCTGGTTCTCTTTTAAAAACTCCAAGGCTGTATATGAAAATCATGCAAATAAATGTGAATGCAAATATGTAGAGTGTAAAATGGTCCATATAAATTGTAAAGTTGGGTTAGTTTTGGACCGACAAATTTACCTTCTTACCAAACAGACTTTTAGCAGTAATTGATGCAAATACGAATTCCAATAAAACATGCCTTTTTTTTATCAAAAGCCCATTATGTAAATTTACTTCTTTTTTATTGATGTACTTTTACATCTTATCATCAATGTAAATATACATTGGAAAATGTATTTTCTATCATTTGTCAATGCATAAATGTAATGTTGCCAAACATAGGCAAAAGTGAACCAGGGTGCAAATTTACCCTGAACAGGGATTTACACTCCATTTGTATATCGTTTCCAAATGCAGCCTAAAAACTAAAAATCTGACCATTGTTAAACTCCTTGGTATGGATTTGCATTTACACCACTTCCAAATACAGCCTATGGGCCTGATGAAAATAGCTTTTTGTTAGTTGGATCATTAATTAATTATGGATAATTAATCAATATTTTCCACACAATTTGATTCATGATTGAAGATGATGGGTGAAGCTAGTATATCATGAAACTGAAACAGGGGTATCTAAGTACCCAACAATCAACCTCTTCGATTCACAAATCAACCAAAATGTGGCCACGGCAACCCCTTACCATAGGTGCTATGCTCGGCTTAAGTCCAGCCCATGATCTTCCCTACACAAGATGGCAAATCAACATGGAGACCAAGGTTCTAAATATCGACATAGGTTGATACACTAGTAGGGCATATCGGCCTGTATTGGTATTTTTTATGTTTTATTTATTTTTTTAAAACTAGTTCAAAGGGGTCGGTTTAAGTCCTGGCTACCCTCTAAACCATGGTCTGACCCAATACAATCCCTATAGGGTCGCATCGGGAAGCTCCCGACACGATATATATCGATACTTTGAACCTTGATGGAGACATTTTTTAAGACAAGATGAATTTTTTTCTACAGCTATTTTATAAGTAGCTTTGAGTGCTGTTATTTTATCTACATCTTCCAACCCTATAATTTGATTTTTGACCAAAGCAGGCAACTTCTTGACAAAAATATACCCAAAGAGATTAATAATATTGATGGTGCGCTATCTGGTTGCTCCTAGTTGGAGGGTAGTTTGGACGTCGGGTGGTTAGTCAAACTACAAGATGAACGAGACTTAGACGATCCAGGGTGGTTTACCCGGTGTGGTCACTCCAACGCTTAAGTCAATACTTAGTGAGTGCAATTGTAAACTTGATAGCAAGAGAGCTAGAATGCAAATAATCGTGCGTACCTTGCGTCATTGGAGTTAGTGCCTTTATATAGGCGTTATTTGGTGTGAGCTTCACGCTTTGCGTTTGAGATCTTTGGAAGGTCGCGCCTAACCGGCCTGAAGTCCTCGAAGGTAGTCATGCATGTAAATCAGTCTTCATGCCTTGCTTGGTCTCCTCCGAAACATTCGGTACGGGGGACAACTTCCGAGAGACATGGGAGTGACTTGTCATGCATGTAGAATTTGTCGGTGAGCACTTATCGTAGGTAACCACCTGGACCTCAATTAGGTCGGTAGGCCCTTGAGGGAGGTCGCTCCTGACGTCGACGTCACTAAGGCTGGTGATGAGGTGCTATAGGTCGGCCCTGGCGAGATGCTACTAGCTGCCCTAAGTTGTGGTTGAGGTCGCCAGGTTGGTGGCTGAGTGTCATCCAGTTGTTCCGAGATGCCATCTGTCATGATGTCACTGGAGGGCCAAATCCGCCCTCATCAAATATGATTAAAAAGTGGTGTTACAAAAAAAATATGATTAGAAAGTGGAATAAAGAATAACAAAAAATTATTATTTACTACTAGAATAGATTACAAATTTAAAAATTAATTAAATATTTAAATTAGGTTAAAATAATTTAAATTTTAACAAACAAGGAAGAAAAACTAAATAAAAATGACTAAACATTTAATAATTAATACAAATGTTAGAAAAGAAATTTAATAATAGAGGGAAAACCATATATTTTAAAAAAAAAGCCCTCATATCAAGAGACTTTCATCTTTAGACACATGGCATTCTATTCTTTCAAAAACAAAACAATATTCAATAATTGATTACTTTCCACTCTCGAATGAAAGCTTACTTCCTTAAACATGAACACCCTCAAAAAAGTGCTTACTTTAGACACATGAGCACTTATTCAAAAAGGTATTCACCGAGCTGATTTTAAACACACGACTATTTATAAGAAAAAATATCAATTCCAAATAAAAAATGCTGATTCATATTAATCTTTGCAATTCAATTTTCGAATCCAAATAAAAGATTTATAAAGGCTTTTTAACTTACAAATTGAACTTGATTTAAATATTTAAATTAAACAGAACTCAAATTAAATATAATTCACAAAGTGATGTAATTATGAAATAAAATAAAAAACAAAATGGCATACATGGTAAATTTCCCCTTTGGTACGGAGTCGTTTACTATTCATAATTTATATTAATAACTAATAATTGATAATCACTAAAATGAGTAAAATTTCATAGTAAATTTTCCAACTTTTTGTTGAATTCCATTTTTCCGTACCTGGGCCTCGTTTGATTCGTGGGAATAAATGTCCAGAATCTGAATGAAATAGATTATTCCGATTCTAACTATTTGATTGAGAGAAAGCGGAATCTCATTCTCATTCCTATTGAAATAGATTATTCCGATTCTAACTATCTTTCTCGGTTCAGGCCTTTACTGTGAAAAGAGATCCAGCTCCTGCTATATCTTTTGCAATTGCTCCTCGGTCTGGGGCCGTCCTTGAATTTAATGGATTGATCCGCCATTGCGTAATGCCTTTCTGCTTTCTGTAAATTCAAGATAAAGATGATTTCCGCGCCCCTAGCTCTCAGTGCGAAGTTTTTGATTCTCTACTGCTTTCTCTAATGCTAGCTCTCGATTGATTGAGTCTAGTCAAAAAACAAACGAGACTTTAGTGGCTCCTGGAATCCATAGGGTCAATAAATGTGCCATGGCCCCTTTGAAGGCGTAGTGTAGACTACTTTCATTCCACTTTCATCTATATATATAGTCCTTATGCGCGTACAGTCCTTTCGCGCTACGCTAGGACGCTTATATCCGTTGCTTGCATTCTTCCTCCCTCTCTATTTGATTTGCTTCCTTTGGAGTTTGAGCTTTGCCATCTCTTCCAGTGTCCTGTGCCCTTGTCTTTCGCTCTATGGCAGCAAAGGATGCGCCTATTAAGGAATAGCAGCGTGGTAGATCGACACGGTTATAGTTTAGGGGGAGCAGCAAGAAAGCATTCGTCAATTCTCGTCAATCAGTACAATAGCGCTTCCTGTCTTTTATATAAAAAATCTATCTTCTTAAGTAGCAGTAGCTAGCATTCGAGTCCTTGGTACCAGAAAAGGAGGATACAATTAGTGCAACTATCTTCTGTCCAAGCGATGACTGTCCTTTTTGCTGTGCCAAATCCCCTCACGCCAACACAGGAGTTGGGGGGTACACCCATGCATATGTTTAGCTCTTGGCTCCGGTTCCCTACTGTCTACTCTCCTAGGTCTGTCAGCTGACGTCCGAAGAATCGATGGTCCCTCCAATTACTTATGGAGCCCCTTTGTTCGTATCACTCATCGGCCTCGCGCCGGTCCCTCTCGATTCTCCCCGGATTGGAGGATCACCTTTGACCTGCCCGAACTGCTAATATGGCTAGTCTACGTGCCGATCGTTTCCCAGAGGTGGGAGCGGTCCCCTTTCGGGAGAGAAAGTGAGTCACTGCTGTCCGACTTAACCGGGCGATTCCGACAGCGTCCCTTGGCCTGGTCACCTATTATAACACACGATCCATGTCTCACTTTGATCGAACACCCCCATTATCGTTTGAATTCTGGAGCTCGACCTTCGTTGCTCGGATGCGCTTGACTGAAGAGTCCTCGACAGGTCATTAGCCAGAAAGTTCCAAAGGGAGAACAAGTCAGAGACTCACTCGGCTATATCCTCCTCAGGACCTGCCCGACATGCTGTTGACTTGGAGATGAATTCTCCGGCCGTACCTTCTGCGGTCGTTACGCTTGGTCGGTCATGTTGGGACCAAAGAAAAGTATAAGCCTCAACCGTGTCGATGGCATTATAACTAAAGTACGCGACCTCCAAAATAAACATCTACATCCCGTCGCTACCCTTTCAGCCCTTTCAATGTTCATCTTCCCGCGTGAGGGGCGCTCTCGTTCACGAAGCCAACCGAGTTGCTCATGGGAAGGAGCATGTGAGGCATTATTCGTCTCTTCGAACGGAGCCCAGGTTGCCCTGGTTAACTATGTATAACCTCCTCATCAACAGACGTTTCCCGAATAACCATTCATTTAATGAAAAACCTGCGCTTGTTAGCAGCTGAATCACTCTCTCCTCTCGTAGTGGGCCTCTTTTCTTTCCCCCGCTGGCATGAGGCTGCTAGGTGAGCACCACTAGCTCTTCTTCTTGTGAGAATAAATAGAGGGGTGCGCTTTCCCTTTTCATGAGTAGATCTTCCCGCCCCCGTGCCTCCCTTTACTCAATGCTCCTGAAGTCCGAAAAGGAGACTGAGTGGACAGGGGGCAGGGAAGTTAAGTTACAGAAATGGTAGTCGTGGACTGGTACCGCAGTACTGCCTACTTTGGATACTCCTTATTGTGATCCCTCACTCTGGGCTAAGATAGTCTCTTAAGTGCTAGCGTAGCGGGGCAATGAACCTTATCTACAGCCCTCCTACCAAGAACTACTAGAGCTCTCTATGCGAGGGAAAGGGTACAGATAGGCGGATTGACGCATCTGAGCAGGCAGGGAAGACTTTGTGCTTGGAATATGAAGCAAGCAACGGCGCCGCTCGATCTAGCGCGCGCAGTAGTTTTTCATCATGCTGCTAGCGCGCCTGTAGTTTTCTCGCTTGTTTCTTCGCTCCCCCCTTTGAATTTCCAATTCCTCCTTTTCGTTCTACTTAGGTGGAGCAATCCGAACTCTCGACAGAATATAAAAGAGGACCGCAGGCCTGTGTAGACACCTCAACGAACTCATGTGGACACTCCTCAGCCCGAGGACAATCTCTCAAATACACATTAAGATGTTGACCCGTTTTTCTTTTCTTTGCTGATTCCTCTCAATGAAATTTGCCATGTTGCACTAAGTTACTTACGGATGTATGCATGCGGTCCGGGAACACTTTGGGGTGAACACCCATCCGAACAAGTAGGGTCAATAGTTCAGCATTTAGGCCGTAACATTTAGCAACAAACAAATCTTTAACCCAACAAGTGCTCTCCGAACCAAGCTAGGTAGTCTCCTATCACTAGGCTCACCAACCAACCTGGACTTTGATTCTTATTATTCCTACCGGATATCAAAACCATAAGGATTGTTTCCAGCCATGAGTTCCCATATGACATAAGCGCTCTTGGGTGGGGTGGGCCATCATTCGCCAGGTCTTTGAGTGCCCGTCGTACCACGTGGTTGGTGCACTAGGCTGATCGAGACTCGACTTTTCGGATCTGGCACCTGCGCCCGGCCCGGTCTGCCAGCTCTTAGTGGCTCTACGTCCGGTCGTGCGTGGTATGTTCGCGATTCGTACAAATGGAACGCATCGCGTACTATAACCTTCCTTTATTGATTGGGCTGGGCCATTCCATCAAATCTTTGAGAAGGGGCCCAATCTCGTATTTGATGGTCGGCGTGGCGATAGGCTTCGCTTCTACGACTGGCTTCCCAGCCGTTGCAAACACTGAGCGAGAACGGTAAGGGGCGCACAAACAATGTCGTTGCGCGGGGAAGCGATGAAACAAGCGAGAAAACTACAGGCGCGCTAGCGCCCAACCTATACACCAAGGTGGTATAGCTTTCTTCGCATGCTCTTGGGCGCACTTCGGCGCCGCTCTGATGACTTCTGAAGGGCAAACAAAGCCGTCCGGCCCTACCGGATTAGGAATGCGAAGGCCTTTCCTTCGAAAGGAGACCCGGGAAAGAAAGAGCTATGCTATTGACCGACCCTTTCGTAGTGACTTCGAATCAATAGGCCTCCCCTTTTTTATCATTTTGTTTGAGGCGGGCCAAATAGAGAATGAAATGCAGAAATAGGGGAAGTCGCCTTTTTTTTGGTTTAAGGGCTGCTCGCCCTACCGAAGTACCAAAGGCTTTCGGGGCTTACACCCATAGTCTTTCAGTAGCGCCCTTAGAATCTAAGCCTTTTGAAGCGCCAGTAGTTGTAGCTGTGGGTAGGGCTTTCATTCTTATCGCTCCGGGTTCCGATCTATATGACCTCCGGGCGGTACAAAGTACACCTCTTCCGTAGAGGCAGGTAGTAACCTAACCTTTAAGAGTCTGTTCAAGGCTCTTATCTATCAATGGAAAGATCTCCGTGCGTGGCGTGATAAGGAATCCTAGAAAAGATCGATTGAGACTCCCTCCCCGGTCCCACGAAGATCTCTACGTACTTGTCCAGTCCAGGACAACTGAGATCTTCCGGTCTGCGTGCGTGGGAGCAGCTCAAACAAAGAAGAGTCTGGTCCGGTCTTAATTCAGGCCCGGCCCGCCGTCTGCTGCTAGGTCCGGGAATGGCGCCAGGCGAGGGCGCCGCTATGCCCCGCTGCTCTGCTGCGGCCGGCCCCCGGACTATGCAAAAGAATCGAGGCCGGGGGGTCTCGTCCATAGTGGTTCCCCCCCGCCTTTGGTGATTGACCGAACAAATAGGCCTAGATCTATGCCCCTTAATGAATCGAATGGTCCTTCGACCTTCGTTTGATTCCGACGGCCGGCATAGATCTCATGAGACCCGCCCACTATTACTACGAAAAAAGCCCTGCCCTTTTCCTTCGCTACTAGGAGAGTAAGCAACTTCTATTAGCGCCGGACCTTGAGTCGAATTGATCGTGTCATGTGCAACGTCCATCAATGATGGTTCATTAATGTCCATTGATTTAGACTCCTTCCCCCTTCCCTTATACGAATAAGATCGAGAGGGGCCCGAAAGCCCCCAAACCAAGAACGGAAACGGAAGCCTTTCGACTCACTCTCGTATGGCTCGCCCTCGAGCCCTGGGCAGGTCGGCCGGGTCTTTCCCTGTTGTTCTGTTCCCGCCACGAGAAAGACGCACGGAAGAGGTATGCCCAGCGCGCGGAGGATCCGTTGAGAGTGTCTGTTGTCTCGGTAGGGAACAGTACGATCTTTTCCCCTATTGTATGGAATCAATAAAAAAAGAGGTCAGTGCTACGGCCCCCTATTGTTTGATCAAATATTGACCGGGGACGAGCCCCGACTTCCATAGGTCCTTGGTTTGACCTCCCGTAGTGGTCCTTGCTTTTAAGAAAGCGGAGCGGGGCCTGCAAACGGAGGAGCAAGTTCAGGCGCCCGCTAGGGCGCCGCAACGCGTCAGGTTGCTCAAAGCCCAAGAGCATGCGAAGAAAGCCCCAACTCTAAACCAAATAAGGGTACCAATCCTGTAGTTTTCTTCGCTTGCTCAGTGTGCCCCCCTTTCGTCGAGTGCCCCGCCCGGTTCACTGGGCTGTTGGCCTACCAAGCACTTGCCCGCTGCTCCTGCCGCCCGCCAAGCGGGCGGAGCGCTCGTTATCCTTACTGTTCTCTCTGCTGGGGCCCCCTCCCATTGCTCTAGCCATAAGCTATGGCAGCTCCAGCTCGCAACCACAGGGGCCCGCCCTGCGAGGCCAGAGTGGGCTCAGCGGTCAGCCCCCATTCGAATTACGTTAGGGGGTCTTTCGCTTTTGCCAGATCTAGAGAGATACTACGAGTCCTCCGTCCCAGATTCCATCGCCGCGGCCATCTGGTTCACCGGTACTACCAAAAAGTCTCATGCTTACGTGACTGTTACTGATGTAAGTTTTATCTCGGACCACGAAGACCCCGGTCGTGCTTCTGGTTTCCATTCCCATCATCATATTGATGATAAATCTCCTCGTGCTCTGCCATAAGAACTTGGAGTCCGTATCATGGTGAAGGTAAAGTAACGCTGTGATTCTTGCTCAAAAAACAGACCGAACGCGTTCGAGTTATTGGCTCGTCCGACCCGGCAGCATTCATGAGTCGCTCGTTCAACTGTCCCTCGGAGACACGGTCGAGAAGTGCCATGCATGGTCGCCCCCCGTCCTTTCTTTCTCTCGGTCCCACCCAGCAAGATACGGCGAAGCGAACAAGCGAGAAAACAAGCAACGGATGAGCGCGTCAGCGCTCAAGCATGCGAAAGCCGGAGTGCGCTAACGCGCACTGTAGTTTTCTCGCTTGTTTGTTAGTTAGGGGCTCCCTAAAGACTAAAGAAATGGATCAAAAAAAGGGGGGACTTCTGCAACGGGCTATGCCACCCATTACTTATGAGGGAAGTCGCATCCGTCCCATCGCAAGCACCTACAATGTCATGATCACATTGGTTTACCCTTTTTTCTTTGGTAGTTCAACGGACGGTCGCCCCTCCAACAAGAAAAGGTATAAATATTGAAACTTCTCTGCCATTTGGATCGGAGAATTTATGGAGGAAATCGGGTTTTAAATTTCCAGAAACCGCACGATTATATAGCCAAAGGGAATACGCCGCGCCTAAAATCATCCCAAGCGCTGCTAATGTGGCTACTAAGCTATTTCTTTGGAAAGCTCCTACTGAGATGGGAAATTCCCCGATAAAGCTGCTAGTACCAGGTGAACTCATATTGGCCAAAGTGGAAGAGAAGGAAATGGTAGGGAGATTCGGCATGGTGCTCACTGAACCTCCGTAATATCTAGCAAGTCGAGTCTTATGTCGGTCATATAGAACACCAACACATAGAAAAAGGGCTGGAGGAACCGGTCCATGACTTGACATCGGTGGAATGCTACCTCCAATTCCCTGTATGTTCGATAGAGCCAAAGATTCCCCCCCACTGATCGGAGTACGCCGATTACCCCCCGAACCGTACAAGATAGTTACCACCTATCATACGGCTTTCTAACTTCACTTCTTTTTCTGGTCGTTCCGCTCTGTCGGATCGATGGTAGTATAAGAGATCTGTAACCCCCCGACATTTTTGACATAATGGTTCCTGCTTCCTACCCATAGTTAGCATGTATCTCCCCGGGTCATACTTTAGTATCACATCGTAGACCCCCACCCCAACTCTATCTTCCTTATCAGTGAACCGGAACATAGTGCATAGGTACTCTTCGATGCAGCGGGGACGAGACGACGTGACATACTACGATCACGTACAGAAGTGCTGCCCTTCGGCTCGGCAATATGGAACCTCTCAACAGCTCCCGTTCCTTTATGGGGTCCTATCGGGATAGGTAGGCCCAAGCCTTTCCCCTCCCCCCGACCGAGCAGTAGTTCCCCACGGCTGACAAATAGGAGTTTAGGCCGTAAAAGAAAGGCACCGGCCCCCATTCCCCCCCACTGGGATTTTGCTTTCCTTATCTACGTGCGCACTGCGTCAGCACTGGCGAAAAAGAGGTCGGCTTTACTGAAGAAGAAGGGGCGGGCCGGGTGCTTGTGGGCCCCCTCTGCAGCAAGTGCTTGTTGGACCCCCACCCCCGTTTCCCGAGAGGGGGCCGGGCTGTGTTTCCCCAGCGGCCGGCCAGTGGCGGCAGAAAACGAACTCGGGTGGGCTCCGCGCGGTTCGCGTTTTCTTGTGTTGAGAGCTTCTCATTCTCTTATAGAAGCCCGCGTCCACGCCGGGGACGGGTAAAGCCCAGCGAAGCAGCAGGGAGCACTGAGCAATGGGGGGGATGAGGGCGACTCCGCCCATGGGTTGGACCACACCACAGGCGGAAGTCCTTCCACGGCAGGAGAAGGGCAGGGCAGCGTCCTCGTTGTCGGACCGGAACAAGAAACGGAAGCTAGTCGTTGGAGGGGCTCGTGGAGTGCGACTCCACAGAAGAGTACGCGCGCTAGCGCGCTACAACTAGCACTTGGAAGCCAGCTGAAAAACGGATGCAACAAGCGAGAAAACTACAGTGCGCTAACGCGCACTCCGGCTTTCGCATGCTTGAGCGCTGACGCGCTCAAGCCGTTGCGCTAACAGCATGATGAAAAACGGATGCAACAAGCAACGGATTGAGCGCTAGCGCGGCGCGGTAGCGCAGCCGTTTTCTTGCAGCTAGCGCGCGCAGTAGTTTTTCATCATGCTGCTACTAGCGCGCAACGGCTTTCTCTGATAGGCTCGCTTCGCTTTTGTTGCTCCGCTCGCAGCCTCCCCACCCCTGCTTAGCGTTCCACTTGTGATCCTGGATGCAGTGGAGGATTTTTATAAATGCGCCCGAATGCCCTCCATAAGACCCTATTTCTCTTTCCCCCCTCGAGAAAGAGAAAGAAGAGAAGAAAGGATTTCTTCTCTTCTTTCATGTGAACGGCCCTATCTTGTATCGATAGGTTTTTCGTGCTATACACCACGTTGAGAAAGACCAACCTCCTATGTACCGTACCATTTTGGTACCTCGAAAGGGAGGTGCTCCTTATGATGCTACGGACGGCTGTCCGAAGTGCAAGGGGTAAACTCGGACTCGGATAGGATAGGATTGTGCGTGCCGGGCCCTTCGGGTGTCATATTTTGGCCGAGTTCCCCGTACCGTAGGCCCCTATGTTACGCGGCCGTAATATTTTGTTACGTTCCACCGCTGTTACGCCAGAAATAAAAGGTTCCACACGAGCTCCCGTTCTGCGGCGTGGTGGCAGGACCGCTAGGGGATTGGCTCCGGGTGTAGGTAGGGTCAAATCTGCAGGGGTCATGCAAATACATAGGCCCCTTCCCTTCTGCCGAGTGGTTTAGAAGGCGCTTTCCGATCTACGGTCCCTCGGAGCGAAGGGTTAGGCAGGTAGTACGGGCCCTCTGACTTCCAGCTATGTGCTGTGCGGCTCCCGCGAAGCGAATGAAGGGAAGCTCGAAGCTTTCCAAACCGATTACCGCGGCGGCTTATGTAGTGGTCGGCCAACTAAAGCTCGCTAAGCTTCGCTTCCCTCCCCCCTTACTGAACTTATGTAGTCGTCGGCCTTCTATAAGCGACTTGTCGAGTCTACGAAGCTTTGCTTCTTGTAGTCGTAGTCTTGTAGTCGGCCCGTAATGCCTCCCTTCATTTGCTTGCCTCCTTCCAGCCCAGAATGCTTGGCCTCCTGCGCCAAGTCGATCTTTTAGGCCGTCCCGGAAGCTACCGCTTCTACGACGAGTCGCTTCTCCCCTTCTCCACTCTCTCTGGCGGAGAAAGCTCTTCGAGCTTACGGGTGAGCTTACGCTTACTCTCAGCCTCTTTGATTGGTAGGCGGGCGGGCTAAGCCCCCTACTTAAGATTCAAAAGGGTAATTGGATTATGTCGTGACGCTTTGGTTAGGCCGACTACTCTACTATAGACTACTTCTAGCTTCTATAGTGGCCCTTCCACTTTTGTGTAGTTGTAGTTTGTATTGGTACTGAATGAACATATCAAACAAAGGCGAGCAGTATAAGCCCTTCTCCGGCCTGGGAAAAGCTGCGAACTCTAGAAGCTAGGGCTTTGTTCACCTTTGGACACGAACACTATTCCGTTCTCAGCGGAAACCCGCCTTAGAGGTTGAACGTCGACTTATCTTATTGCCGTTCAATCTAAGACAGCGCTGATAGCTTGTAGTGAACAGCCCCCTTATGAAACCAACCGAAAGCAGCCTTTGGTACTTAAGTAGTTAAGGCGAACAGCCCCCCTTGCAACTATGATAGAAAGCCGTTTGCTTGTTGCCAAACCGTTCGCCTTTCTTTTGAATCAAAGTAGGGCGAGCCCTTATAGATAGGGCAAAAAAGAAAGGCCTTTCTTTTTTTGAATCAAAGTAGGTCGCGACTGTTGTATTGTAGTCGGTCGGGGGGCTTCTACGACAGCTCCGCTTCCTCGTCTTGCTTCTGGCAAAGCTTCTACTTTGCTTGCTTGCGCGAAGGCTTAGAGTCCTTTTCGCTAGGTCCAAAAGCTTCCGTCAAAGCGAAAGATCTGATTCAACAGAAATCCCGCATATTGAGCGCAGCTGATATGCGGCTACGGCTAGGCGATCATATCATGCCATAAATGACTTATATATGTATAGAGAGATCCCCTAGATATACAGATAGAATAGATGCTCATGGATAGACAGACATTCCATTGATTCACGAAATGGCTCGTCGATCCAAATGAATCATTCTTCTGGTCTCTCTCCGCCCCCCGCCCCGAAACTGACCCACGGCACAGCGCCCATTCGCTTCGCGCGCGGGAAGGCTTAGAAGTTCAGTTCATGAGACCGCAGCGGAGTGGAGCAGCCGCGACACGAAGTTCCTTACCTTAGCTGGATCTCGCTGGTGCCACCTAAACGGTAGGTAGGCGGCGGATGTGTGACGTTTGGAGTTGTCGTTCGTGCACCTGTCCCCAATGGAAGAATGAGTGATCCGTTCCCCTGCAGATCATGGCCTTACCACTCGGTCCCCGATGGCCAGCGGGGGATTCGGTATAGCAGCTCACGTTCGTTTGCGCTGCGCGTTCCCGCTGGACTGGACACGTGTTAGCTGTAGGAAGTATGGTTCCGAAAGTGACTTCGGTTCGCCAGTTCAGGCTCAACTCCTCGCTTTACGTTAGCGGACCTACAGGTCGGGCCGGGGCTCCGCGCTCTTTCTTTCTGTGTGGGACGATGCCGGGGAGAGAAGGGAATGCGTCGAGGCGGCGAACAACAACAACACAACTACATTTTGGCTTTTCCCTCCATGAGATGAGCCCAGTGCATTGGACCGATGGATAAGAGAACTGAGCTGGCCCAAAAAGCGCTTGGGCGCTCTACGTACGATGTAGACTCCATCAGATACATATCGATTTCTTTCTGATGGATCCAGAATAGATGGTTGTCTCATCAATAGATAGAAATAGGAGATTTCCCCTTATTATTGATAGATTCCCTCTCTATCCATTCCTACTCTTTCGATCTATCAGAACAGATCAGGCTATCTATCAATCGATTTGAGCACGTTCATATCGCTTTTCGTTCATTTCCGCCATAATAAGAAGCAGGCGAAGCAGCGAAGAAACAAGCGAGAAAACTACAGTGCGCGCTAGCGCACGAAGCATGATTCAAAACTACTGCGCGCGCTAGCGCGCGGCTCCAGCAAGCTCCGGCAGCAAGTTCAGGCGCCCGCTAGGGCGCCGCAACGCGCTTTGCCGTTGCAGCAAGATTCAAAACGGATGCACGCGCTAGCGCGCTGCCGTTGCGCTGGCTGCGCGTTAGCGCCGCGCTAGCGCTCAATCCGTTGCTTGTTGCGCTGTAGTTTTGAATCATGCTGTTAGCGCAACGGCTTGAGCGCGTCAGCGCTCATGGAGTTGCTTGTTCCTCCCTTGAGCGCTGACGCGCTCAAGCCGTTGCGCGTTAGCGCAGCCAGCAAGATGCGGCTGAAAAGCCGTATCGCGCTAGCGCGCTCACGTTTTTCAGCTGGGTACCAATCCTGTAGTGGCGCTTCGTATGCTCCTTCGTTTGCACCGTTTGCTGCTTCACGCCCTTGAATTCTTATTCACGAATGAGGGAAAGCCAACAGAAAGATTCTATTCTGACTTCGTAGAGCCGGTGCTGCTGCTGCCTGCGCGTAGGGCCGTCCCCCACTCCCGTCCCGGGGCGCTAAGGGGCTTTTGTTTTTGGAACAGACGGCAGTGTTTTGCTGACGCCTCGAATCAAGCTTTTGTTGCGACATGCTATGTTTTCTCCCCCATTGCTAGTAGGTTGATGGGTCGCACGCCCGGCACACATGTTTTGGCCTTGTGTGTCCATAACTCAAAATAGGTGACCTAACGGCCGCCGCCCGACTAGACATACCAATAGTCACCAGATTCATATGGGCTACAGGGGAGTGGGCAATGATCTTCTTAAGATCGATCTGTCTTGAAGTGGTCGAGGGAGTATATATTATAGCAATCGCGCTTGGAGTATAAATGAAAGGAGTGGAACGAAGTGTCGCTTCGGGAAACATGGGTATTGAAAATCTTAAAAACCCGTGGGTTCCCAATTTTGAAGGAATTCCTGCCAAGATGACGGATCCTGCCGTAGGTGCCTCTACATGAGCTTCGGGTAACCAAATATGAACTGGTACCATAGGCACTTTGACGGCGAAAGAGGCGAAAGAAGCAATCCATAGAAAGATTTGGCGCCGCTCACTAAATTCTGTGGTTAATGAGATTTGTGAATCGGTGGTTCCTGTTTGGAGAAGAATCAACGGAATAGCTAATAGCATAAAAACAGATCCAAGTGAAGTATATAGGAAAAACTGATATGCTGCCTTGATCTTTCTTTGTCTCGAACCCCATACCCCTATAATAATGGTAGAGTAAGGGGTGGCCCCAAAGCGGAATTGACCGGTGGTGGTTGGTCGAAGCTCCAGTAGGTAGCCACTCCCTTCTCAGGGAACCGTACGTGAGACTTCCGCATCATACGGCTCCGTCCCGAGCTTCCGTCGTCGGCCCTTGTCATTAGACCACTATCTATGCATGTATTTTCCGCCTGGACTCTCGAATCTTTTGCTTCTCGGGTGGTGGCGAACAATGCTGCTTGCGTTGCGGGAGATGCCCGCCCGTAGGGCCCGGCCAGCTTCCCGCCCGAAAGAACCGCTCACTAGCTAGCCGGACTAGTGGGAGGGGGGGCCCGACCGTAGAAAACCATGCCTTTCGAACCGAACGCAACGCCCGTCTTCCAAATCAAGAAAAATGGGCTCGTTGGGAAGAAAGATGGAGTGCGGCCTGTAGAGCACATGTAACGCACAGTCGGGTTGCTCACGCAGCGGATCTCTCTCTCTCTCTAGATATCTATAGATAGAGAGAGAGAGAGAGATGTGAAAGTAATAGCCTTATGTTATGGCCGCCCCCCGACTTACGGCCTTTACGCTACTACTACTGTGATGTGAGCGGTTCAAATTGGTTTGATCTTTCCCAATCATCCTGGCCGGAACTTGTACGCAGCACTTGTACGGAGGTGCATGCATAAAGGTTTGGAACCCTTTTCTTATCTGAATCTTAAGGACAGGACCCTACCCTATTCTCGAACCCTCTGCCGAGCTCTACCCTGCCCGCATTTCCTTTTGAAGGGGGCCAAAGAAATGTCTCCACCTGCTGCCAACAGTCTTTCTTCGGAATTATACTGAACGGGTCGATCCTCCCCTCCCGTTTGTTTTAGCAACTTATCCTAAGGTCTCCTCGCCAAGAGCTCCCCGGCGACGACAGAGGAACCAACCCGCCTGCTGTGGCGGGGCGGCTTTTTTGTTTCACAATAAGACCTGGACGATTATCCCTACCCTCGGTAGCTTACGAGTTTACGTCCATCCCTGGTCGGGTACAGTTTCCTTTCGATTTCTCCCTTGTAGCCGTTACCCGAATTCGCGCAAGTGTGTCCACACCCCCCAAACTGACTTGACGAGGAATCCATTCTCGCGAACAAACACACCCCCTACACACACCTAGGAGCACCCCTTCCTGCATATCCATACAAGACCCGAGTAGGCGGGTCGAGGTCCTACGAGGTACCCACTACTCGGAGTACCCTCCCCAAAAGAAAAAGATGTGTCTGTCAGGTTCGGTTCTTCTTAGTTGGGTTGGGCGGGTTCGACCAGAAATGCTATGCTTACGCACAAGACTACCCCTCTTCCCGAAAGCTTCGCGGGGACTACTTTACGACGACGGACGACCGCCCGTAGGGGGTTTACTGCACAAGGCCCCTGCAGAGGAAAAGCTTTATCCCAGCGAATAGAAGATGCTCAGCTCCGCACAACATAGGGATTGGCACGCTTTCGGGAAGAACATAGAATAGTAGAGGATCCAGCATGCGGAACACGGCGATCATTAGAAATTCACGAATTAGAGATGCTGTAATATACTCTTTCCCAAAACTTCTCATACCAGACCAACCCACTGAAATGCAAATAGGGATCAGAAATGTGGTCAATATCACGAAGAATAAAGAGATACCGTCTATACCCATATACAAATTTATGTTTTCATAAGGAAGCCATCGAAGGCTTTCCACAAATTGAGATTTGGCCGTAGAAGGATCGAATTGTATCCGAGGAGCAGGGGGATACAAAAAAGTAATAAGAGAGGCGCACAGACCAATCAATCGTATCGGTCGTATTCTTGAATTTGGAATGAAAAGAGGAGTAATGCTTCCTAGCACGGGACACGGAATAGGACCACTTAGATTGGAATAGCATTCACAGAAATGTTCTAACATAGAGTAGAATCGAACATTGAAGAGATTAGTTGACAACAGTAAAAAGATGGGCGCCTAATTCCAATACAATAGGGGTCTATCAGTGCAAGTCAGCTGAACACCGTGATTGATGAGTGGGTAGGTGGGTTAGGTGCCCCCCCCCCCCCTGAATGAAGAAGTAGTGGGGCCCCCTCCCCGCGTATGCGCCTTTATTTAGATTCTTTCTATTTTAAAATTATTTATCCAATGAAGAATCTTTCTAAAAAAATCTCTCTGGCAAAACGCAATTCGTCGATTTCAATCCAAGGTGCACCTTGCCTTTTTTCAGGTAGCTTTGTTACGCCTATTCAGCTAGGTGGGGCATTGGTCATAGCCGAAATTCGTCGAAGGGATCAAAAAAAAAGAAGAAAAAGAAAGGGAAGTTTTGTCTTTCTTTCAATCCAAATAAGAGAACAAAGAAACCACTCAAAAATGAAAGTTAGAAAAATAAGTTTCAGTAAGAACTAGCACTAGACTTCTTCCCCCCTTTCCACTTTTCCTCTCTCCTTTTGTTTGTGTTTCCACCCGGGCTTTTCATTCTGTTTTATAGAGACCCGAGGAAATTTGTCTAATAATTCATTAATGTATAAAGGTGAGGCCGGCATACGGAATCAAAAAAATCCAGGATGACTTCTGCATCGGGGAGGGGGAGGCTCTCGAAACCAAACGAGACTAGAAGGAACATGGGAATTAGCACCATTCCTATGAGTGCTTTTGTCTCAAAGAGCCAACAAA